>NC_140415.1:10002500-12402500 GCF_965140295.1 Lepidochelys olivacea | reverse complement strand
GTTTAGTGCATCTGGCATAGAAAAATATCCATTTTTTAAAAAAAATATTCATAAATGACTTGAAATGTATTCTACTCCATATGCCTTCACTAATCCTTCAAGCCAACCAGTCCTCCCTCGAGAAAGAGAGGACTTTGCTCATATGTTGGGTAGTGGATATTTTTAAGGCTGGTACTAAAATAAAAGCTAAATAACTAATGGTTGATTAAAAGTTTATCTGCACTGATTATATTGGAACATATTATGCCACCCTTGCTAAAATTATTTGTATTACAGGAGTGCCTAGAGGCCTCCAGTGAAATCAGAGCCCCATTGTGCTAGATGCTGTACATACACAGATGAGAAGACATTCCCTGCCCCAAAGACCTTATGGTCTAAATACATAAGGCAAATAAAGGAGTGCTATAAATGTTAAGTGAGATTTGCAAAGGAACAACAGCAGTTAGGCACCCAAATCCTATTGAAAAATCAATGGAAGTTTGGTACCTAACTCTTCTTTGTGCCTTTCAAAAGTTCACCTTTGTCTTTGAGCTGTATTGTATGGGTCTTATCCTGCTCTCCCTTACTCCGCTGGAAATCAGGAGTTGCTTCTGTGAAGTCAAGGAGGTGAAAATGGATTGAGTGCAGAATTTATATCTCATGTAAAATATAGATTGCAATGGATAGACGTGAACATATGCACTATATATTGTGATGGGGGAGTCACCGATTGAATATAGTCCTACAGGCAGGGCTGGCCTTACCATGGGGCGAACTGAGGCGTTGCCTCAGGTGCCAGACTGTGGGGAGCGCCACTAAGACCCAGTGTGTAGAAAATTGTGTCTGCTGCTGGTGCATCTGTATTCTCTCTGCTCTAGATGCACAGAGAGGGTGGAGTGCTGTGCTGGAGGAAGGAGGGCACAAGAGACATAACAGGCGGGCAGGAGAAAAGGTGAGAGGGAATAACAGAAAGCAGCAGGAGCTGCAGGGAGAGAGAGAGGAGGAGGAGCCTCTTATGTACCTCTCTAGCACCCCCAAGGCCTGGACTGATTAACCCCAGCTTCTCAGGGAGCTTCCTGTTTCCTGCTGCTTCCCTGAACCCACCTGAGGAGAACAGGCAGTCAACTGAAGTGGTAGGAGCCAGTTAGGCCCTTAAGACACTGGTATCTTCCCTCACTCAGGCCCTGTTACCAGCCTGCTTATTTGTCCCCTTCAACTGAGTGTTGAGAGCCACTATAGCTGGCATAGAACAGCAGTCATGAGTGAAAGAAGAAAATGCCCCTCTGGGGCAGCATTCAGAAAAAGAAAGAAAGCAAAGGAAGCTTTGCTATTTAAACAGGAAGGAGCTCTCCTGAGATACAGAGACACAAATGTTCACGGTGAGCCTTCCGGTCCCAGTGAAGATGTGAGTGGTGAGGAGATGCCTGATCTTCCAGTTAGTCAGAGTGCAGGTGACCTGGCAGCTACTGCAGCATCCGTATCTCCATCTCAAATGGATGTAACCATGCACATTCCTGAAGAAAAGTATAGATCTGAGAAGAGTGTGGTGGAGGTGCAAGAAACAGCTGCTGTGAGTTTAGTTCCTTAAGTCTAGATGATCCAGGACTGTGGACCCACTTGACCAGTAGCCTGAAGGACTTCCTTGGCCACATGGGCCACAGTAAGTGAAAAACTTCATGTTCCCCAAAGACAATGAAAATAGAAGTTTCTATCCAACACATTACTGGCATGAAATCCCGAATGGTGACAAAGTGGAGAGGCCATGGCTTATGTACTCAAAAACCCAGAATGCTGCATACGGTTTTTGTTGCAAACTCTTCCAGTCTAATGTTCCAGCCACACTGGGTTCTACAGGAACAAAGGTCTGGAAAATCTGGCTAGAAATCTGGCAGGCCATGAGAAGGCAGCAAATCACCAGAGAGCATTCCATAGACAGAAAGAGCTTGAGATGAGACTAAGGTTAAAGGCCACCATAGATGATCAGCATCAAGAGAAGATTGCATCAGGGTTTCTTTACTGGCAAAATGTTCTGAAAAGGCTCATTGCCATTGTGAGAATGCTGGCTACCCAAATCCTAGCACTGCGTGACACTTCAGATCAGCTGTATGTGCCAAACAATGGAAACTTCCTTAAAATTGTGGAGCTGATGGCCGAGTTTGATGCTGTACTCCAGGAGCATCTAAGAAGAGTCACCACCCAAGAAATGTACACACACCACTACCTTGGAAAAACAATTCAAAATGAGATCATACCATTACTGGCAACAAAAGTCAAACAGAAGATTGTGGCAGATCTGAAGTCAGCAAGATATTACTCTGTTATTCTGGACTGCACACCTGACATCAGCCATACGGAACAAATGACTTTAATGGTGCGTTTTGTTACAACAACAGAACCTAGTGAAAATGTCCCTGCGATGGTTACTGTCCGAGAGCATTTTCTAGAATTTATTGACATTGATGATACTACAGGAGCTGGTATGACAAATGTGCTTCTTAAAAAGCTAGAAGATATGGGAATTGCGAAAGCTGAAATGAGAGGTCAGGGCTACAATAATGGTGCCAACATGAGAGGAAAGAACAGAGGATTGCAGACACGGATCCGAGAGTTAGACCCGTGAGCGGTTTTTGTCCCATGCAGTTCTCATTCATTGAACTTGGTGGTCAGTGATGCAGCATCAGCTTCTGGTGAGGCTGCTGAATTTTTTTATATAATTCAAAGCATCTATGTATTTCTCTCTGCATCAACTCATCGATGGCAAATTTTGAAGCAACATCTGGGAACATCCTCTCTGACACTGAAACCACTGAGTGCCACACGATGGGAAAGTCGAGTGGAGGCAATAAAGCCTATCAAACACCAAATTGGGAAGATAGATGATGCCATAGTTGCCATTATGGAGGATAATGCTATGACAGGAACTGTTCATGGGAGAACAGTGGCAGAGGGAAATGGAATCACCAGAAACATACATAACTTAAAATTTCTGTGTGGGTTAGTGTTGTGGCATGACATACTGTTTGAAATAAATGTTACAAGCAAGGGAATCCAAGGTGTTGACCTTGATATATCTGGAGCAATGGAATAACTGGACAAAGCAAAGTCATACCTAAGGTCTTACCAATCAGACGAGGGATTTCAAAATGTTTTGAAGAGTGCACAGAAGTTGGCAGAGGAACTTCACCCTGAAGCTATTTTCCCACCCATTCAAGAATATTTTCCTACCCGTTCAAGTCACTGAAGAAGACAACATTTTGATTACGAGGCATGGGATAATCCCATAAGAGACCCCAAACAACAATTCAAAGTTGAATTCTTTAACCAGGTGCCAGATTGTGCAATACAGTCAGTTGAAGAACATTTCATGCAGCTCAAGGAACACAGCAGTATATCTGGGATGTTGTATGATATTCCAAAACTCTTGACTATACCTGAAGAAGACCTACACCAGCAATTCAGGGCACGAGAGACAGTGTGGACACATGATGACATGTGCGATATTGATGCGTGTGATTTAGGTGATGAACTGAAAGCCCTGTCAAGATACATTTCAGCAGGATCAACTCCAAAGGCTATTCTGGAATATATGTGCACAAATAAGATGACCACCCTCTTTCCAAATGCTTTCATTGCTCTGCACATACTTCTAACACTTCCTGTAACAGTTGCCAGTGGAGAACGCAGCTTCTCCTCGCTGAAGTTAATAAAAACACATCTACGCTCCACAATGACATGGGAGAGGCTGGTCGGCCTTGCAACCATCTCAATAGATCATGAGCTGGCCTAGACTGTGGACCGTCAGGAAGCAGTTCAAATCTTTGCAACCAAGAAGGCACAGAAAGAACCACTTTGGTTATACAAACAGATAAAAATGCCAGTGTTTACTATGCAGACAAAACAAGTTACATTTGCTGTTCAGGCGTTTAAAAGTTAAGTGTTACTTAAAAATTTTGAACAAGGCATTTTAAGTTGTTAGTTCTCCTGTATTTGGGTGGGTAGCAGAGCAGTACCATGAGAGGAGTAGAATAGGAAGAAGGCAGAATTGAGACCTTTCCAAGTTTTGGCCCAAGTGAGGGGGCATGGAGGCATCATTTGAGCTCCCCGCCTCAGGTGCCAAAATGTTGTGGGCCGGCCCTGCCTACAGGTTCTTTTTCTTAGCATGTGAGTGTTGTTTAGCCTCAATAAATGTTGCACTGTTGTTAGTTTTATGATGTTCCTTCTGATTGGGGAAGCTGCGGCAAATAGCAAGGGAGTTTGTTCTTTGCTTTAATTTCTCTAACTAGAGTCAACTTTTGATGCAGATTTTTTCCATGGGAACCAAGCATTGGTGCTTGGGTTGAGGTTCCTGAATGAGGGGATTACATGTTTGCTATTTCTGTCCTGGTGTATAGAGTTAAAAAAAATTCTACCAAGTTGCACTAAGACTATACCTAAACTCTGCATTATTCCTGATTTCTGCTACCACTCATCAGACAATATATTAGCAATCCTCCCATCAGCACTGAGTTGACCTTGCTGGTAGCTTCCCAAAAGGATATTCTATCCGTGCGGTTTCTGGAAGTTAGCTTTGCCATAAGCTCCACCCCACCCCCATACCCTTGTTAGCAAATGCCATGTACTTTCACATAAGGAAAGTTCCAATATTTTACAGGGATTTTTGAGTGTTGGCATAAGAACTCTTGGCTCCTTTTTATGCTTAAATTGAGAATATGTACACTGTGACCACTAAAATCAGATTACCGTCAAGCAAGTGAAATACGAAGATGAAGCTACCAGGCTAGCATCCCTCTCCATTCTCTGTTCATTTCTCTTTAGTCCCATATGTTTTTCATCAGCCATTCCTGCATACCCTTCTCAGGACACTCTGTCCTCCTGCAGTATCTCTCACCTTTCCCCAGACACAAAAGGGCCAAATTCTTCTCTAAGTTACACTCGTGCAACTGTACCAAAGTTAATGGAACTACTCCAGATTTACACCAATATTACTGAAATCACAACTTGGCACCAATGCTCTTTCCCAAATCCTTAATATGTTTGCTTTAGAACTTCTTGACAATCTCACGTGTTCTCCTAGAGTCTGGTTTCCTAACTAAAGCTCTTTTTAAAAATCCTAGCAGCCTATCAATAAACTAGAAAGCAGTTGTGTTTGCCAGGGATTTGGGAGCCTTTGGGGAAAACATTTGCAGTTTTGGGCAATTGTACAGGTCCAGCCACTGTCTCATGTTGCTAAGTAAAAGTAAAAAAACAAAACAAAAAAAACCCTCTTTCCATCCTGTCTATAAATCTAACTCGAGATGATTAACACTAAAAAGGAAAGTCTAAAACGAAGCACTTGAGCACAAAGACAGGGAATTAGATAAATTCTCCCCACTCCTACTTTACTTATTTTCTCAATATAAAACATCTACTTAGAATTAGTTCATTGTCTGTGCATTTTAGTTCATGATAGTAGTTCTTCTGATGTATTCTGCATGTTAACCTTTCATGTTTTCACTGTCTCCTGTACAATTTAAATATATGAATTTTTTAGTTTTCCTTCCAGACATGTCATCTATACATACCCACTGTTTTAAAGAGCTGCTCCCACTAACTGCAACAGAGCTATCTTTCAAATAGTTTCAATTGCCCGTGCAAACAACCAGCTTTCAGGAAGGACATGACAACACAACACAAGGACTGTAAAACTGCTCATAAAACATTAGGGTACTGAAAAGAATCTAGTCATTTTTAAATATGGTGCAGAATTCTAGCATAAGTCTGCTTGGTACGATACCAGCACAAGCCTTAATTATTCAGACTATTTACACCAGGGGTCTCAAAATCAATTTACCTTTGGGCCAGTACCAGTCCTCTAATCCTCCCAGCGGGCCAATAATGTCATTCATGCTGCCCAGAACCTACCCCGCACCTGCCTAAGGCTCTGGGAGGGAGTTTGGGTGGGGGAGGAGGTCTGGGGTAGGGAGTTGAGGTGCAGGCTCTGGGAGGGAGTTTGGGTGCAGAAGGGGTGAGAGGTTGGGCTCTGGGAGGGAGTTTGGGTGGGGGAGGAGGTCTGGGGTAGGGAGTTGAGGTGCAGGCTCTGGGAGGGAGTTTGGGTGCAGAAGGGGTGAGAGGTTGGGCTCTGGGAGGGAGTTTGGGTGGGGGAGGAGGTCTGGGGTGCAGGGTCTGGGTAGAGTTTGAGTGCTGGGTGCAGGCTCTGGGCTGGGGCAGGAGGTGGCGGTGGAGGGGGTGGGGGTGCAGGCTCTGGGATGGAGTTTGGGGGCAGGAGAGGGTGTGTGGGAAGGGGGGGTGCAGGCTCTGGGAGAGGGTTGGGGGTGTGGTGCTTACCTGGGGCCCCCAGCCACCGCCCCCACAGCTTCCCATTGACTACGGGGGAGCTCGGGGCGGGGGCAGCATGCGGATGCACAGCCTCGCCCCGGGGCCGCAGTGAGGGGCTGGCAGACACGTGGAGCAAGCAGGCAGACTCCACTCAGCTCTGCTGAGCTGCCAGGGCCCTGGGCCATTGTAAATCGCCTGGGAGGGGGTGAGTGCCCAGGGGCAGCAGGTGGGGCCAAGGGAGAGACCTGGCCCCACAACTGCTGGAGCCCTGCGGGCCACACTGGGGAAGTTCACGGGCCGCAGATGGCCCATGAGTTTGAGACCCCTGATATACAGTGACATGAGAAAACAAACAGGTATATTGAAATCAATATATTGCCATTTATTTCCTTCAGACTAAAATTGTGAAACCCTTTCCAATTATGGTTGAAAGAGGTTTGAATAGCTCTGGGAATTGGAAATGTGATGGGGAACTTTTCATCTCCAGAATACTGTACGAATCTGTGACACCTGCCATCTGCTTATCCAACATACTAGGGCTTGACACAGGGACCTACAGTGCTAAAAGTCTGAGCAGCTTCAGCTTGAGCTAAAGAGTGAAGGGACTCTCTTGAAGGGACTATAACAAACTCATATCCTTTTCAGATCAGGCACAGGGTGGGACTTGTAACACACTCACCGGTGGGTCATAAATCCAATCTAGCTTGGTACCTAGTATAGGGGAGTTACCATCCAATCAACTCCTCGGTAATCTGTGTGAATTGACTTTGGTCATCTTAATCTAGGTCCCAGAAAATCTGTGTCATTTGAACTAGGATGGGAATGGCCGGTGTTTAGGCTAAGGTTTGGACTTGACCGATGAGATCACCTGACCTCATCAAATTTCTTCCATCTTGGGCTGAATGCAACATCCATACTGGAAATAGAAAATAGGCCTCTCTCCTTTCCGGATGCAGCCTGGAACCAGTCCGTCTCCCCCAAAAAGGACCACCATACTTGGCACTAATTGACACCTTTGCTGGTAGTCCCAGTGGAAAGGCCAGACTTGAATGAAGACTGGATTTGTCACTAACTCCTGGAGGTGGCTGCTCTTGGTCTAGGTTGCAGTTAATTTCGGGGAGAAAATTACACTCTTGTCTGTGCTTCTCTTACTTCAGGGAGAAATAGATGACTTTAGTTTCCAAACTCAGCAATACATTTATCTTAAATTTAAGAAATAATATAGCTTAAAAGAAAATTCATTATGAATGTAACTTACTGATGGTTTGCAGTAATTAGTGCACATGATGGACTGAGCAAATAGACAGAAAGAAGTGTTTTCTGCCACCACCACTGCAGAAGCTATCCTGGACTTTCATGTAATGTCAAGGTACATAACATTCAGTAGCTGAATGGGAACTGCATTCTGTTTTCTGCCTTTCAGGAAGTGGAATACATCTTGTAGTACAGTCCACTATCTTGGGGAACTTCAAATAGGATCCATTGTCTTTCACCTCGGAGACCCTGGTTAAAATCTAACTCAGACCTCTGATCCTGCAATTGGATCTTCACCTTCATCTGGCTGAAGCCCTGTCGACGTCAATGGGGCTATATTTGGTTCAGGGCTCTGTGCTAGAAACCCAGCACCTCTTTGGAGCTCTATTGAGTTTAATAGGGCTAGCAGCTCTGATTGTAGGACTGGTCAGTAAAGCTCTTGGGAAATGATCCTACAGAACCAAAATATTGGAGAATTACTGCAGATATTTTAAATTTGATTACCAAAAAAATAACCAGTCATTTCATTTATTAATTCTTTAATGAATCCTCTAGCAAACAGGAGCAGCAAACGGAGGAGTTTTTTGAGGGGCTTCTCCAGGTGAAGGAGGAGCGACTACATGACCGTTGGGGTGAATTTGTTGTCTGCTGGTTAGTTTGTTGTGTGTTTGCTTGTTTTAAGTTTATAGTGTGGTCTGTTTTGGGGCCTGTGTGCTAAGCCAAGAAGCCTGCTAGGCTAGACTGAGAGTTTACTAATGAGGCTCTAGCCTACTACCATCCTTTAATCCCTAATCCTTAAAGATCCCTTCGGGGTGGGACTAACTCAAGGAGAACTGGGGTTTAAAAAGTCAGCTCTTAAACAACCAGAGAAGTTAGAGAACCGAGGTGTTTTGCGAGGGAGTTTAGAGAGGAAGTGTGAGAGCCAGATACATCCAACAAACATACTGTAAACTAACGCCACACAAAACAAACAAACAGTAAGCCTCACTAAGAGAGTAAAAATAATGCAGGCAGTAGACCAGCAGCAGAGTGGGGCTATCCAGTTTATAGCATTAAATGCAGCACGTACAATAACCTGCCTTGTGTGCAGGTGGCGTATGTGTGCATTCAGTGCAAGCTACTCGTAGCCCTCAGAAACTGAGGTTTTTGAGACCAGACAGGCTAAACCAGAGGAGCTAAGGAAGGCAGAGTGGTACATAGATCAGACTTTCAGGGACACAGGAGAGCCGTCCCAGGCTCAGTCTCACAACCTCTGTGCTGTTAAGGAGAATGAAAATCTTGAGTAAGGAGAACATCAAGTTAGAGCAGAGAGAAACAATCCCATGTTGGGACCCTCCTTCCAGATGATGTTATGGTATCTATCCTCTCATGCTGAGAATACCCCGCCTGGGGAGGGGACCCCAGTTATCAGGAAGAGACAGGTTATAGTAATGGGGAATTCAACTGTTAGAAATATAGATAGCTGGGTTTGTGATGACTAGAATAACCACATGGCAAATTGCCTACTGAGTGTGAAGGTTGCAGACCTCTTGAGACATCTAGATAGACTCATGGGCAATGCTGGGGAGAAGCTGATGGTCATGGTACATGTAGGTACCAAGTGACATAGGGAAAGGTAGGAGAGAAGTCTTGGAGGCCAAATTTAGGCTGTTAGGTAAGAGATTAAAGTCTGGAACCTCCATGGTAGCATTCTCTGAAATGCTTCCAGTTCCACGTGCAGAGCCAGTTTGGGAGAACTGCAGTGGATGGATGAGACAAAGGTGTAGGGAGGAAATGTTTAGATGTATTAGGAACTGGGGAACCTTCTGGAAAAGGAGCATGGAGGAAGGGTGGACTTCACCTAAACCGAAACAGAACCAGATTTCAGGCATGTAATATTAAAAAGGTCTTTAGAGAAGTTTTTAAACTAAGAACTGTGGGGGAAAGCTGGCAGGTGCAGAGAAGCATGCAGTTTGGACACAGTCATTCCTTAGGGGAGGATTTATTAAAGAGCATACTCTATACCCTAGTAAAGAGGAGAAGATAGAAGTTGAAAAAGTACAGGTGGGAGGAGAAGGGAAACAGTCAAATGAAAAAAGAAAAGGAGTACTTGTGGCACCTTAGAGACTAACCAATTTATTTGAGCATAAGCTTTCGTGAGCTACAGCTCACTTCATCGGATGCATACTGTGGAAAGTGTAGAAGATCTTATTATATACATACAAAAAAAGCATGAAAAAATACCTCCTCCCACCCCACTCTCCTGCTGGTAATAGCTTATCTAAAGTGATCACTCTCCTTACAATGTGTATGATAATCAAGTTGGGCCATTTCCAGCACAAATCCAGGTGAGAAAACCTGGATTTGTGCTGGAGATGGCCCACCTTGAGTATCATACACATTGTAAGGAGAGTGATCACTTTAGATAAGCTATTACCAGCAGGAGAGTGGGGTGGGAGGAGGTATTTTTTCATGCTTTTTTTGTATGTATATAATAAGATCTTCTACACTTTCCACAGTATGCATCCGATGAAGTGAGCTGTAGCTCACGAAAGCTTATGCTCAAATAAATTGGTTAGTCTCTAAGGTGCCACAAGTACTCCTTTTCTTTTTGTGAATACAGACTAACACAGCTGTTACTCTGAAACCAGTCAAATGAAAGAATCCCATTCAATTACATCACATGAAGGCCGACCTCTAAATATTGAGAAATTTATATACAAATGCTAGAAATTTAAATACTAAGATGGGTGAACTTGAATGCCTGGTATTAAATGAGGATATTGACAACAACTTCCATATGAGGAGAGATTAAAAAGACTGGTAATGTTCATCTTAGGAAAGAGATGACTAAGGGGAGGAGGATATGATAGAGGTCTATAAAATCATGAATGGTGTGGGGGAATTGAATAGGGAAGTGTTATTTATCCCTTCACATAACACCAGAACCAGGGGCACCCAATGAAATTAATTGGCAACAGGGTTTAAAACAAACAAAAGGAAGCATTTCTTTACACAACACAGTCAACCTGTGGAACTCATTGCCAGGGGTTGTTGTGAAGGCAAAAGTATAACTGTGTTCAAAAAAAGAATTATATGAGTTCACAGAGGATAGGGCCAGCAATGACTATTAGCCAAGGTGTCCTAAACATCCGACTCTCAGAAGCTGGGAGTGGACGACAGGGGATGGATCACTTGACAATTCCCCTGTTCTGTTCATTCCCTCTGAAGCATCTGGCACCAGCTACTGTTGGAAGACAGGCTACTGGGCTAGACGGGCCATTGGTCTCACCCAGTATGGCCGTTCTTATCTCCTTAATAATGAATGGATGGGGAGTCTTAGGCGACTTTAATAACCAGGGTTGTTACTAGCCCCCTATCATGTACGTATGTGCGGTAACGGAAGCACAGCTGGATTAGTCTTTCGCTACTGAGTGGCTGCAGTCTGTAATATTTTTCAAAGTTGCATCTGGCAGAACTCCTGGAGATTTGATTACGCATATAATTGTCTTAACTTGAAAATACAAAATCTGGATGTCTGTATTCTGGGAGACAGAATGTATTCATGGAATCATAGAGTTTAAGGCCAAAAGGGACGATTAGATCATCCAGCCTGATCTCTTGTATGACACAGACCAAAGTGTTTCACCCAGTTACTCCACTGTTAAGCCCAATAACTTGTGCTTGTCTAAAGCACATCTTGCAGAAAGACATCCACTGTTGATTTGAAAACTTCAACAGATGGAAAAATCTACCACTTACTTTGGTTAATCACCCTCACCCTTAAGAATTTGCACCTATTTTTAACTTGTAATTGTCCAGTTTTAACTTCCAGCCACAATTTCTTCTGTGTTTCTCTGCTAAATTAAAGAGTCCATTAGTATATGGGCTAAGTACCTTCCTGGGGAGAAAAAAACAACACAATCAAGTCATCTCTCAATCTTTTTTGTGATAAAAAGTTTCTCCTGGTAAGACATTTTTGCTAGCTTTCAAATAATTTTTTTTGGCTCTTCTCTGCATCCTCTCCTAATTTTCAATATCCAGTATGAATGGGCACTAATCCAAAGTCCTACCAACATGTCACTATGTCCCAGTGCATCCTAGCCATCATAAAGGTACTGTACCAAATGGGCCTCTTCCAAAGCCCACTGAAATCAATGGGAGTCTTTCCATTGACTTCAGTGAACTTTGAGGTAGGCCTTGTGTCTCTGGGACTCTTGTAGTTGTTGGACCACCATTTAAGGCATTCAGTTAATAACAATAGAGGAACAAAGATAAGTCCCAGGCCTTATTTATTTTCATTAATGCTACATTAAAGTTTTGCCACCATTTTGTTTACTCTGCTGTTGCTAGTCTGTAAACTCACCTGCAAACCTACTTTTTCTCTGATGGAGTTAGGCATTTAAATCAATGTGGCAAAAATACCCTACCACAGTATTTAAAAATATAAAGGATACATTAGAAAGAGGTTTCTGCAAACTTTCTTACAGCCACCGTGTTATGTTTGTTTGTTTTTGTTTGGGGTTTTTTGAGCAAAAGCTCCCAGCTTATGTCTGTGAACCTGGAGTTTGCTCATGATGTAATTGTTCTATAAAAATTACTGGCAGGACATACACAGATCTCTCACACATCACTGAGCATTCCCACTAAACTATAAACTAGAAACATATTTTAAGTCCGGGACTGGTTTTAAAGTGTGGGTATACAGGGAAGAGTTTAAACTAATAAAAAGCCATTCCATTGGTTCAGGTGAGGGCCAGGTGCATGAACTGCAAAGCTCTCCTTAAAAAAAATGCGGGTGTGTAGAATTAGTATGTTGGATCTGGGTTTAGGAGGTTCTTTTTAAATATTCTTTATTTCTCATAAAAGATTTGAAAGTAAAAAAAAAAACGTATTTCTTTCTCAGTGCAACAACATGTTACACACATGCAGGCATGGTCTGTCATTTTATACCCAAGCTTTCCAAGTTAAGGCTGGCAATTGGAAGAAAAAAGCCACAGTTTTGTTTTATAAAGCACAATGGTTACTGAAAAGTTTCCTCTAACAAAGCATCAAAATTCTGAATAGCTGCACTCAGATTAACCACAGATCTGACACAATTTCAGATCTAGAGGCTGATTAACTTTGGCTCAGACTATAAAAGGCCCATGACCAATTATTATTCAGAAAAATCCTGCTGTTTAGCCAAAGAGCGTACAGTGCAATCCGGTACTTGATGTGCTTGTGATAAACGTTCACATGACAAGGTTATTTGGTGTACAGCGGCTAGAGTGGTTGTCATAGCAACCTGTTCACAATGCCCATAAATCTGATGTGTAGTTATCCTTGCTGTGTATGCAAAAAACACAAAGCCAACTCAAGCAGTTTAATTTCCAGCATTGACTGTCACAAAAAGAATATTCTAAGGTAATAGACTTCCCCATATTATATTCTTTCACAAGAAAGGCACTCGAAAAGCTGAAACACTCTCTTGAAAGCCAAAGAGACTTTAAAGACAATCATTATGGGAGAGAGTGCAGGTCACCATTAATATCAAGCATGACAAAAAAGAGAAATCTGTTGAAAATCTAAGCCTCAGTTTATTGATTGTTTTCTGTTACCCAGGCAAACAGCTGAGTGTAAGTTAAAAATAACCTTCTTTCTTCCTTTGTGTGTTCCAGAAATGATTAGCTGAAACACTCTGGAGTCAGATGTCAAGTAGGCTGTGATAAAAGGCCCTTCCCCACAGCAAATTATAAACCTAGGCTATCTTATTGTCAAGCACATGATAAACTTCAAGAGAAAGGTAAAGAGATTGCTTACTTCTGAAGGGGAAGAGGGTGGTTTGGAGATAAAGGCATTGGACTGGGAGGAAGGAGACCTGTGATTCCATTCCAGTTACCATCAACCTCTCCTGTGTGACTAAGATACTTAAATTCTGTGCCTCACTTTTCCCGTCTGTAAAATGGAGAGGTTTTCCTACTTCACAGTGGTAAGATGACAGTGATAGCCCCTTGCCCCTGTCAGAAGAAATAGGAACTAGAAGTAAAAGCACCTACCTCCACCTTGAGTAAGGGGGAAGTGTGACAGATCTATGTTACCAATCTGCTTGAGGCATCAGATGATCAGGCTGAGGCCACAGGATTGTTAGGGGAGGAGATGAAGGAGCACACCAAGTGACTAAGTTTTAAAGCTTTATTAATAAAATAACAGTGGTGAGTGCTGGATACTCCCTATGTCTCTCAGGGGAAGAAATAAAGCGTTAGTGTCCGTGCCCTAACCCACTTTCATACTCACAACCCGAGGCTGGCCAAGCCTGGGTGTAACACAAGAAGAACAGGGGGAAGGGTGGACAGGAGTTCTGTCCTGTGCACTGGTCGTCCAGGGTCCGCTGTTGATCTCCGACTTGCTTCAGCTCCCGGGAGGGTTTTAAGTCCTGGGGTCTTTTGGGGGCATTGCATTCAGGGACCTCTGTCCCCCGTGCTCTTTGTACCAGTCCAAACCGGCTTTCTGCAGCCTCCTCATCTTTCCCAAAACTCACTGGCTTCAGGGATGTGAGACTGTTGTTTTCCCACTGACTGGCCTTCGCTGTCTCACTGGTTTTCGCAGCCCCTGCAGGTCCATTCACCTGAATCCTCCTTTCACACGGCTGGACTGGGTTGGAATCCAGGCCCCCTGTCTTTCTTGTCAGGCAGCCAAGAGTTGGTTGTATGCTGTGGCCTTGGGCTGGAGTCAGCGTCTTATCTTCGGACCTAGCTGGAGCATCGAGTTAACCCATTCCCTTTTCCCTTCCTCCCTCTATGGCCTCTCGTACCCTTCAACGAAACGTTTCACTCCACACTCACCCCTTCACCCCTTCCCACAATACACTTCATTACACATACAAGCACTAGCAACATACAATGCTAAACTGCTTGCCCAGGGGTCCCCGTGTGTGTGCGGGGGGCAGTTATAGTCTAACAGAAGCATCGGACCACTCCCACAAGCACAATTCCTTCCTAAGCTCTTCTTGGGCTATTGCATCCCCACCCAATGCAGGGCTCTGTCTACATGGTACAGTTGGCCCTGAGGGCGCCCTACCAGTATGACTTTCTAAATTTTGTATTTGGCACCTACAATAGACTGTACAATGAGTGATGCACTAGAAATACATATATAGATATTTGTTATGAGGCTAAAATCATTAGTGTTTATAAAGCCATTTGAGATCCTCATATGGAAAATACAAAGTATTATTGTTACGTGAAATTGCTTATATATAGATACCGCTCTAGGGTCTTGCATACAACCAACGTAGGAAATCTCCAGCCTCAAAACTCAAAGCTGTTTGTTCCACCAGAGGGCATCTTTTTCCATCCTCTGTGCTGAGTAGAATTTAGGCTTTCCCTAATGCTCCAAAGACCCGTTATTTTCACAAGAAGATACAAAAGACTATTTAAAATATTGAGAGAATGCCTGAAAAGTTACAGAACCTTCTGCTCTGTGAGGAGGATAGTAGAGGGCTGGTGATCAGTAAGGATACAATTTTGTTACGGAGGTCACGGATTTTCTGACTTTAAGAGACCGCCGTGACTTTTTGGCTTCAGCAGTGCACCGCGGCTGTGGCTGGGGCCCCGGAGCTGTCAGCCACCCAAGATGGGGCTCAGGCTTTAGTCATGCCCCAGTGGTCAGCCCCATCGCCCTGTTATTTAGTAAAAATGACAGACAGGTCATGGACGTCCACAAAATTTTGTTTATTGCCTGCAACAAAACCTTACCCTTACTGATCACCAATTGTGTAGACTAAAAAGTTCCAGGTATATCTCTAAACTCAAAAATACCGTATAACGATAAAGAATGAGAAACAGATGAATAAGACTATCATTTAGTGTATGTGGTGGGGGGAAAAGAGACCAAGAGCATTTTGTGAATTCCCATGATACCCAGGGCCAAACGTTTAGAGGCTTTTAAAATATGTACAACTTGTCAACACACACAATAGGAAGTAAATGATAAAGTAAAATTAATATGGGCAGAAAGAAGATTTTGGACAGCTCTGGCCAGGAAATTAGCTCTATAACTCAGTAGACCAAATATTGACTATTGTCTAGAGGTCAGATCCAAGTAACAGTGCTTAACAGATGTGGGCAGAGAACTCCATTTGACTTCCTTTCAAACCTCCTGGCTGGAAACAAGTGAGATGTTCAGCAGACATCTATTGGATTGAATGGGCCAGGACATGGCCTTTAAATTGAGGTTTGCCACTGCATATCAATGAGAGATGCAATCCAAGAGCATTTTGTGAATTCCCATGATACCCAGGGCCAGATTAACTCTCCTGTGGGCCCGAGGCTATTAGATTTTGTGGGGCCCCTGTCTGAGGGGATGTGGGCTTGGGAGGGAACTTGGGTGTGGGAGGAGGTGCGGGCTGTAGGTTGGGGCAGGGGTGGAGGTACAGGAGGGGGTCAGGGTTCGGCCCTTACCTCAGGCAGCTCCCTAAAGCGACTGGCACACCCCTCTGGCAGGGGCTCCTAGGAGGAGCGGCCAGGGGGGTCTCCGCAATGCACCGCTGCCCACAGGCACACACACACCCCCGCCCCACAACTCCCATTGGCCGCAGTTCCTGGCCAATGGAAGCTGCGGAGTCGGCGCTTGGGGCAAAGGCAGCATGTGGAGACATGCCTCCCCAGGGGCCGTAGGGCCATGCCGGCTGCTTCTGGGGGAGCAGCGCGGAGTGTGGGTGGGCAGGAAACCGCCACTTTAGCTCCACTGCACTGCCGGTGGCAGTTGGGGCCCCCTTAAATTGCCTGAGCCCCTGGGCAATTGTCCCCTTTGCCCACTCTGTCGGTGGGCCTGGTGTGGGGCCCCCTTAGCCTGACGCCCTGGGCTGCAGTCCCTGAAGGCCCTGCGTTAATCCAGCCCTGATGATACCGATGCTTATGTCCCTGACCCTCCTGGACCTCCCCTCAAAAAGCATGCTCAGAAATGTTGTTGCTATGAAGGATACATTTCTTTGTATCCATGTGAGTGTCCACAAGGTCCAGAGCACACAGCTGGGCATTTTCCTATGGTGATTTCCATAGACACCATTATGAATGTTTCTTTCTCCAGAAAGAAGTGAGGTCTCTGAGACTCAGAATGGGCCATTCTTTTGAGGTCTCAGGCTCTAACTAGAACAGCACACTTTTTCTCTCTCACCCAACACTCAAACCACACTCAACCTCAAGGACCTTTTTGCCACCCAACATGGAGATACAGCTGATACTTCTTGATACAGTTGAATTTGAGCACATTCTCAAGACAATAGAAAGGAAACTTTCTGAAGCAAATTCTGCAGCTGCAGTGAATATTCTTGATCACTGTTTCCTTGTGTCTCTTTGGTTCAAGAATCTAGCTAGGGCAGCTGGATGCCTATACCAGAAGTTGAAGTCAGCTGAGGTCTTGTTGACCATCTTTAATTAAGACTTGTAGGAAATGTCAGAGGAGGCCAGGAGAGCTCTCAGTTTCCCTGTGTAGCTTTGATTGCTGATAGTGACCTCTTGGAGCAAATCTCACAGCACTGCCCATCATAATCTACTGTAAGGCACAGGGGATTGCAGTTTGGCTTGTGTGAGATCAGAAGAATAGCACTAGGGAAATTTGGAAGGAGTGTATGAGAGGGGAAACTATGCCCTCGGACACCAGCTACCAGAGGACTGAAATGTGTCAGATCGAGGTGTATGGTGCTTGGCCCCAACAGTGCCAGTTCCAAAAACTTCTAGCAGAAAGCATCAAGCATCTGAAGCACCGGATGGATATGAAGGATGCACTGCGACAAACAGCTGACTGGAAACAAAATGAGTCAACATGGGCTCAGGGTCGCAATGCTGCCGAGAGTGAGACACACAGTGACCCAGGGTGAGTTTATTCACCAATTGAGGTCAGCAATATCACTAGTTAGTCCTACATTTCATTGCAGGGGCTGGTGGCAGATGCTCATAATCTGGATCCCATGGTCTAGAAATATTAGCGGAGGAGTTCTGAACTTACCTGTATGGAGTCTGAATCCATAAGCGGGGATCCCAACCCTATCTGATGGTCCAGTGATGATCAGAACTTGCCTTATGCTGGAAATATCTCCCAAATCCTCCTTTGACCACCCATACCCATCACAGTGTGTGAGCAACTGGGGTGTAATCTCGGTAGTCCTCAACACCCACTTTGTAACTCATTGTGTCCAAATCCCTTTGGCATTGAGGTTTACTATATGATGTAATGTACATGTTCCCATTGGTGCTAAAGACTGGCTCTCTGGACCTACCAGCTGTGCAGGGATTATAACATATTGTATACAGAATGTTCATTTTATACCATCAGCTCTTAAGATGCCAAGTTGCCACAGTGCCATGTTTTTAGTGAAATGGAGCATTCCCAAAGGGATTATTACCTTGCACTCAGAAAACATGTTACTTTACCACCACTGATAATTTTTGGACAGAGTCACAAAAACCTTGATATGTGTGGTCTATGGGATGCAGTCAAATGTGTCATATGGAAGCATTAGTTACAATGTGCACTGTGTCATAGCAGCGCACACAAAGAGGTCTCGTGGTGGAAGGCAAATGTTGCACTCACAGGCTTATCCCACAGCAGGAAAATAGGAAACTCCCAGTTTCTAAATTTAAACACCTCTAAAAGCCCACAGTACTAAAAGCAGGCGGGCGTGTTTCCCTAACAAGCTAAAAACACATTATACAAACCTGGGAAAAGAGCCTGTCCTTGCCACATGGAACCCTTCGGAGTTTCACAGCTGCATGTGCTAACCACATCCTGGGGAGGTCCAGAATGCTTCTATTGCTTTGTCCCCTTCCAGAGGAAACGCATGTGACTTTGCCACATGTGCTGTAGGGCCTTTGGGGAGTCACAGCATATGCTCAATGCCTCCTCGATGTACTTCTCCACAGCTGGGGAGAGAATTAAGACCCGAAGACACTCTCTTGGCACACACTGTTGATTGGGGAGCTAAAATGAAACTGCATCAGGACAAAGATCCCAGTCTGATGTCACTTGGGGTGGAAACAACAAACTCACTAGCAAATCTCCCTCTCCGCACAGGGTGAATACATATTTTGTTTTAAACCAAAAGAGATCCAGGGCTTTAGTGCGTCTCACTTTTCCCCCCCTCCTTGCTGGATCTCCATAGGTGTAAAGTGAACTCAAAGAGTAGCTCAGTGGGGGAAAACGCCAAAGAACTGAAACTGGGAAGGAAAAGTTAACAAGAAACCCCTATTTTCACCTCAGCTGCTTAAAGGTCAGCAGGGTGATGCTGATCTGCATTTCAGCACCAGAGGGCAGCTCACAAGAGGCTACCAGAGACCAAGAAGGGAGAGACCTGTTAAAACAATAAAATTCAGGACGCCTGAACCAACAGTGCATACCACTGGAATCCTCCAAGTTCCTGTTTAGTTTTCTGAAAAGAATGATGATTTATAAGGTTTTTTTTTAAAATGAGACTTTCAAGCACATTACCTCACTTTGCAATAATTCATAACTCTAGAATGAAGCAAACAGAACAAAATGGAGGTATTGCCCTCCAATAACATGGGAGGTGAACTAATAAAAAGATGGAGGCAACCAGCCTTTTGAACCATTCTATTAAAAAAAATCTCTAAAAAAGTACTATTAGGTAGGTTTCAGAGTAGCAGCCATGTTAGTCTGTATCTGCAAAAAGAAAAGGAGTACTTGTGGCACCTTAGAGAATAACAAATTAAGGTGCCACAAGTACTCCTTTTCTTTTTACTATTAGGTGGTGGCCTATCCAGTTTTTTAATGAGCTGTTGAAAATATGGATGTGTGCAACAGAGAATGAAAAGCCACCAGTCAGTCAATGGGACCGTAATGTAAACATGGGACTGATATAAAATTGAGAGTGACCTCGAATAGAAGCGCTGGAATAGATCCCTTTTTGGTTGCAAATTAACATTTCTCTGTGTTTAAAAAAAATGACATTTGTAATAATAAAATGAGAATCTCTTGTGTGAAATCCTGGCTCCACTGAAGTCAATGAGAGTCTTGTAATTGACCAAGGCTAGAATTGCACCCTTTATGTATATTTGCTTTAATCTCAAGCGAATCCCGTTTACAAATTATGCTCAGGGATCACTTTATCTGCCACTGAACTGCAAGTCATTGCTGGGTGAGGTGACGTAGCTGCGCAGACCCCCCCTCCCTCCCACAGTATATCATTGAAATGGAAGGTGGAATTTTTGGCCAGCAATTGATGGAGTTGTAATGGATTGGATCACCATGCAAAGTATCTGCTTCAGATACCTTTGCAAAAAAGGACCAGGGGATCTTTAATGACAAAAAGTAGAAAGGTCATCAGTGTTACTTTTCTTCTGAAAGATGGTGCTTCCAACAGCATACCATCTATTACCACCATAATGCAGCATTGGTGGATGGGGCAGAGGGTATTGAATCACCAAAAGAGTCCAGAGAAGCACCAACACCCCCAACCTTAGGAAATAAACAATCCCATAATTAACAGCACCCTAGAAATAAAACCAAAGAAACTTGTGCTGCAGGGTGATGTAGATTTGCTCTGAGGAATAGTTAGGGGAAGAGCGTTCTAGAGTCAAGGGCCATCAGTGAATTGGTCCTTGCCTTCCATCCTTTCTAGATTTGGCCTACAGAAGATCGACAGCTCCAGTCCTGCAGATCTCTATTCTTTACTGAAAAGAAAGTGCCCTGTCCCACTGGGCAAACCAATTCCCGTTGTGGCGTGAAAGGAGCAGAAATCAGTATGGCAGCTTCCAAAGGAGAAAAGTCATCTTTAGCATTTGGAGCACATTCCCATGAAAACCCAGAAGAGAGAAACCAAGATGGTCGTGGGGTTTTTTGTGGGCTCCACCACAATAGTAAACAACAATACTTTGCAATTCCTGACACTTTTCATCCAAGGCGTTCCAAGCACTTAACAAATAGTATTTAATGAAGCCCCGATACCTCTGTGAAGAGTGCAAGGCACTGTCCTTTTCACAGTTCATGTTTGAACAGAGTTTAGCACAAAGAGGCTCCAGTCCTGACTGAAACCTCTATTACAAACAACAACTATTCATAAAATTGTTGCCCTAGATAAGTACGTTCACATCCCATTGACCTCAGTGGGAGTTCAATGGGAGGGCACACAGAGATCATCAAGGTCACCCTGTAAGGACGTGGCAACAGTGGATATAATCCAGGTCTTCTGACTCCTTTAACCATGAGTACCTTTTGGTTTCCCATCATCAGGGGCAGAATCTGAGCCCATTTTAAAAGTTAGCTGATATTTAGTATCCAAAGGAATATCACCACCATAAATTACTTTTTTTTTTTTGCCAGTCAAATTAGGGCTTTAAAACTCTTAAAAATAAAATCTTTTCAAAATGCACATTGAACCAAAGGGTCTTGTAAAGATTACACAACACTCTACCTCCATTTTTGTATGTTAAAGAAATGGTCTATATGCCAAGAACTACATGCATGTCTGTACACAGTTCTTGCTTAGTTTCATTACCAGATAGAATAAAAGATGCTTTTATTCCACGGAAACATGAGCAGTCTAAAGAAAACTCTTTCCACTGAAGTATTAGAAGGCCTGGGATTATCATGAGACCTCTCACTTGGGCCTCTAAGTGGATTCTCCCTGGGAAACAGGAAGTTACAAAAGCAGATGTCTGCAGGACACAATTGCCCATTTCCCACCGAGTGGCAAGGTCGCCTCATGTTGCTGAGTGAAGAAACCACTGCAGCTCAATATAATATCTTGAGGCATTAGTTTCAGGACACAGCATTCTTTCATTTTCCAATCACAGCCTTCAGAATTTCTTCACACACACCTTATTAAACCACAACTAATGATCAAATATTCAACAAAGACTTTACAGTACCGCATAGACTGAGATGTACAGACTGAGCCCTCAGCACGTGGAGCATACTGTACACCCAACAGCAGGGATGTTCTGAAAATTGCAAAAACACAAGTCGAAGTTGAGCGGCGAAGTTAGCTAGTTTGACCCATGAAACTTGGGGCTTGATGTTTCAGTACTTACATTTCAGCTTTAAAGACCTGTGATCGAATCTTATTCCAGGTATGTCTATACTGCAGTCACAGATCTGCCTGCAGTTCATGTAGACATACTGGAATTAGCTCAAATCTAGCTAGCTCAGGTGCTGGAGTAGTGACACCCTGGAAGCCCAAGTAATTACTTAGGCAGCCTAGCCTGTGTTGAAACTCAGACTGCGGCAGCTTCACAACTCTGGTGCAGAAGGTAGCTAGATTTAAGCCAGCTGTGGTGTGTCCACAATCTTGCCCTGTGATTGCAGTGCAGACATACCCTTAGTTAACAAGTAGAATAAATGTAGGGGCTTCAACTTAATCCCTTAAGAGATATATTTGTCCACATCGATTAATAACTTTTAAGGCCATCCATTGTGATCATCTATTCTGGCCTCCTGCATGACACAGGCCATAAAATTTCACACAGTGGTGCCTGCATTGAGCCCAGTAATTTGTGGCTGAACTGAAGCCACTCCAGGGTTTAGCGTGACTTTTAGCATCTGCTGAGGGCTGAAGGATCAGTATGAAAAATACAAGTGGGAAGAACTGAGATCCATTGACCGAGAGGGGTGTCTATTTATGGACACTGAGTAAGAGCCGAATCAAGATTAGATTATGCAAGGACTCCCAAAAATACGCCTAATGAAGAAATTCCTACATCTTCACCACATTCTCTCTGTGGTGTCCACTAATTTTCTATTCTGTATAATGACTTCTTTCTTATGGTTAGATGCCGAACACAGCTCTGGCTGCGAACACTAGTAGCCCTGTTGAGCTACGCCGTAATCCTAGAGGTGCTGGCGGCAATTCAACTATTGCAGGCTGGTGGCGATGATACCGCTACATAAAATGGGCCAGACCCTCAATTGCTGTGAAAGGTCATAGTTCCATTGATTGCAATTGATTTACCCAATAACTACAGCTAGCATATCCCTGCCACTAGTGCTGGCTACTGCTCAGTGTTCCGATACCTCTGTCTGAGAGCCTGCAGGGGGAAATAATCATGGAATAATAGAAATGGAGGGCTGGAAGAGTATACAATGCTCACAACCTCTCTTTCTCAAAAGCCAAGCAAACCGTCTTTCTCCTCACGCCACCACATGTTGCAAGACATACAGATCTATTGCGAGACTTCAGCATCTGGAGAATGGGGAAGAAGCAGAGAGGAGAGGAGATAGTCATTCACTCTGAACGGACTGCTCTTCCCCCTCCCCACCCCACGCTATTTTCCTCCAGATTGGGATATAATTACCTGGGGATGTTTTTAATCCTTCTTTAAACATACAAATATTTAAACAGATGGTAATGATGGACACGTTACATTTTCAAAGCTGTTTAACTGACATTAACTAATTAACACAGACAAC
This sequence comes from Lepidochelys olivacea, assembly GCF_965140295.1. Lineage (NCBI taxonomy): Eukaryota > Metazoa > Chordata > Testudines > Cheloniidae > Lepidochelys > Lepidochelys olivacea. Next base: position 12,379,571 of record NC_140415.1, on the reverse strand, counting down.
TTCACGACCATGAAGTACAGCAGGTGAAATATCATGAGCCACAGTCTGCGGATATGGAAGCTGAGGCAAAGATTAGTTGAAAGATTTGTTCAATAGCACCTTGCAAGTGAATAGCAGGGCTGGGATTAGAACTCTGGATTTCAGAGCCTCGAGTTTGGCATTCGGTACTGTAGCCCATTCAGCTTTCTCATCAAATATTCCAAATACTGGGCCTTTGGACTTCATCGGAGCTAAATTCTTCCCAGAGAAATTCAAGGGCAATGGGAGTTGTGCCCAAGTGTTGGGGGCCTGATTCAAAGCCCACTGAAGTCAATGAAACATCTCCCATTGATTTTAATGGGCCCTGGCTCAGACCCAGAAGGAAGACAGTGTTAGAATCTATGGTCCAAAACCTGGCCCCAGTGAAGTTAATGGGAACTTTGTCAGTGAATTCCATGCAGACAAGAACTCATGCTATAGGACGGCAAAGTCATCATATCAAATACCTTTCCTCCACATAAATGACCCAAAGAAGAGAAGGAATGACCTCATTGATTATTACAGGAAACACACATCCCTTTTGCCCATGCTTAGGTTGCCTGGGACAGACAGTGAGGAAGATAACAACTTTAAGGAGTACTTGTGGCACCTTAGAGACTAACCAATTTATTTGAGCATAACCTTTTGTGAGCTACAGCTCACTTCATCGGATGCATACTGTGGAAAGTGTAGATGATCTTATTATATACACACAAAAAAAGCATGAAAAAATACCTCCTCCCACCCCACTCTCCTGCTGGTAATAGCTTATCTAAAGTGATCACTCTCCTTACAATGTGTATGATAATCAAGTTGGGCCATTTCCAGCACAAATCCAGGTTCTCTCACCCCTCCCCCCCCAACACACACAAACTCACTCTCCTGCTGGTAATAGCTTATCTAAAGTGATCACTCTCCTTACAATGTGTATGATAATCAAGTTGGGCCATTTCCAGCACAAATCCAGGTGAGAAAACCTGGATTTGTGCTGGAGATGGCCCACCTTGATTATCATACACATTGTAAGGAGAGTGATCACTTTAGATAAGCTATTACCAGCAGGAGAGTGGGGTGGGAGGAGGTATTTTTTCATGCTTTTTTTGTGTGTATATAATAAGATCATCTACACTTTCCACAGTATGCATCCGATGAAGTGAGCTGTAGCTCACGAAAGCTTATGCTCAAATAAATTGGTTAGTCTTTAAGGTGCCACAAGTACTCCTTTTCTTTTTGTGAATACAGACTAACATGGCTGTTACTCTGAAACATAACTTTAGTTGCCCATAAAAAAGAGAAAGCAAGAGCAACATTTTCCAGCATGCATTTTTCCACTATGCTGCTTAGCGAGTATGAAGCAGGAAGAAAACAGAGACAGAGCCCAATAAAGACATACATAATTAGCGTGCTTTCAACCAAACCTGTGATATTGGCTTAGAATCATAGAATATCAGGGTTGGAAGGGACCTTAGGAGGTCATCTAGTCCAACCCCCTGCTCAAAGCAGGACCCATCCCCAACTAAATCATCCCAGCCAGGGCCTTGTCAAGCCTTGAAAACCTCTAAGGAAGGAGATTCCACCACCTCCCTAGGTAACCCATTGCGCAGGAAAAAATCCTCTTTCCTTTTGCTCTTTCCCTTTGGCTCATTTGCTCTGAAAGTAATTGGGAAGACAAAGTAATAAGCTTGAAGACTTTATTTTAGAAAAGGTAGAGTAATACTAAAGACGACTGCCCGAATGAAAATTGCTGGGGCTATGTAAGTCACCACGCATGCTTCATTTACCCCAATGAAGCAGAGCCAAGAAAGAGGAAGGCTGCTTGACTCAAATCTTGTCTGAAATGATATTTTAGAAACAAATTTTTTAAACAAAGAATTCCCATTTTATCGTTGCTGGGCTGACTGCTGCAAGGAGTTGGAATAACTTCTGCAAACACTCGCCGCCTCGTTTGGTTTGGGCTAGTCACACCTATAACAAGTGTTCTGGGGCTTATATGTAACCTGCTGGCTCTTGTTAAACTCTGTTGCAGTCTTTGATGTACGCGAAACAATACTGCAAATCCCCTTACCACACAAATCATAAGACTGACGAATAAAAATACAACATTGTGTATAGAATAATGAGCTCCCAACGGGTAGAGAGAAGGTTCTTATACATGGAGGTGCACACAGGCCTGTATTAGTGCAGTTTGATTGGATAACTGGAAAATTATGTCCTGTAATTACTAAGCAAACATGAGATGGAATGACACGGAAATGCAACGAAATGAGGTTTTAGCGTGGAAGATGAATTTTCAGAGAGTGCAATTTGGAAGGAACACATATGAATTTCACACTTACAGCTTTGAAATACAAGCAATCCATTGATTTAAAATTGAATTTTGTGTACATTTAGTACTCTAAGACCTGCATGAGGCAGTGTAGACTAATGACTAAAATGGAAAAATTGGTGTTTGAACTGCTGGATTCTGTTCCCAAATCTGCTACTGTCTCACTCTGTGACTACATAGAAGACACTTAAGGCACACATTTATAAAAGCGTCCACTCATCTGGGTGCCCCAAGTTGGGCACCCAAAAATATACACCCCCAAATTACTGAACACTTTTCAAAATATGGGCCTTAGCCTATATATACATACCTCAGTTTCACTCACTTGTAAACTGAGTAATAATAATATCTACCAGTAACTACCCCACAAGATGTTGTGATAGTTTATTAGCTAATGTTGCAAAGTGCTTTGGGATCTTGGAAGCAAACGAGCTATTTATTACAGAGAACAAATATTATTGCTAGAGACTTACAGATGGCTGTTGCCTGGCATTGAAATGAAACATTCAGTGTAAAGCCTCCTTTTCCAGTTGATCATAACTTTAGCAAAGATATTATTTTGGGGTTAAAATCTGTCACGGTTGGTTTCAGCCCAGAGCCAATTTTATTAGGAAAGCATTAAAAATTCTGTTCCGACATTTGTTAAAAATAAAGCTTTCCCACATGGTTTTGTCCAAACTTGACTTTTTTTATAGTGCTCACTGCTACCTGAAAAATTTGAGCCAATCTCGAAGACTGTATGTAAGGTAAATTAGTGAATGGAAAGTTGTATAAGAAGGACTGATAGGTATTGTAGTATTTCTCTTACTCATTGACAAAAAGTAAGACCAAAGTCTAAGGCATAAGCACAGCATGGCAGGCTGGTAGTTAAGCTTTCAACTTGGTTTCATTTTCTGATTGTCATGCTTATGAATATAATAAAATAATAAATACATACATACCACCTAGCTCTTATAAAGTACATTTCATCCATAGATCTCAAAGCACTTTATAATAGAGGTCAGTCCATTTGACAGAGGGGAAAACTGAGGCAGCGATAGATTAAATGACTTGCCCAAGGTCACTCAGCAGGCCAGTGGCAGGAGCTGAGGCTAGAACTGGGGTCTCCTGAGGTACACTTCAGTTTCTCAGTATGGCAATAATAGCAGTTATTTACCAAAGGACAGTAGATTGGCGAAGTTCATATTGAAGTTCAAAGTGAGTTTAAAGGTTGTTCACCTTATCCATCTGCCTCCCACTCTAAAGGCCAAATCCCACACACCCAGAAACGCATGCTCATAGTTACAATTAATGGGGGTGGGGTGGGGGGCTGAACTGGGCAAAGTGATGCTAATTGAGTATTGTATTGAGTGAGCTTGTCCACACACAACGTCTTCTTTTAATTGGCAGTAATTGTTTGTGTTCAGAGTGTTAGATCAGTAACCTGGTAAACACCATGACTATCTCCAGAAGTGGCTGAATTGTGATACAACTTCTTGAGGAAAAAGAAGCAGACAATTAGTTTTAAGCAAAGAATAAAAATATGAGAACAAAAATAGAGATGGAGGGGCCTACTAATGATGTGGAGGAGGAGGTTTGGCTGGGCCTTTTATTTCTCTTTTGTGTTCAGGTCTGACACATCGGTCACCTCCGAACTAGATGATTATGCTTTAAAATGGCTTCATATGGAAAAATTAAATAAAATGAAGACAATGATCCTTTGTAGATGATGAGGAAGAGGAACAGTTTTCTGCAGGATTGGATGCCGATTCCTTCCCTGCAGGCAGGGCCGGCTCGACAGGTTTTGGCGCCCCAAGCAGTGAAAGGAAACTGCCGCCGTGAACGGCAAAAGGGAGAAGCAGCTGCCGAACTGCCGCTGCAGTCGGTGGGACAGAGGAGCTGCTGCAGGGCTGTCACCGCCGCCCCTGTCAAACTGCTGCCCCAAGCACCTGCTTGGAACGCTGGTGCCTGGAGCCGGCCCTGGCTGCGGGAATCGATTGCATTCAGGGCTACAAAGTACGAAAAAGCTTTTGAATAGCCTGAATTATTTATTTATTTTCTTTTCACCTTGGTGCCCTGTGCTTGAAGCTCAAGTCTCGTTCAGTGTGACATTTTATGCTGAGGCTACTTGTCCCGTCAGTTTCATGTGTGTTGCGGCATAGGCTAAAATACCACAAGTTACACTTATCTGTAAAGGGACAGATTGACTGGCTAGGATTTCTCCACCACAGAGATTCCCTTTTCTTGTGTGTGGTAGGCACCTAAGCTACCCCCTCCTCCTTTGTCCTTGCAAAGCCCGTCCCAAGGGGTCAGGGATTTGTGTATGGAGGGCTATAGGGAACAGAGGTGGAATGTGCTGAACACTGGGCCCAGCAGAGAGGTAATGAAGTGTAGGGCTTTTCCATGGCCCCTTCCATGCTGAATACATCTCCACTTTAACAGTAGCCAGAATGGGGAGTGGGGAATCCTGTGCCCGGGGGGGGGGCAGATAACTGAGGCTAGATATCCCAATAATTAGTTTTCATCTCATCCAAAAATCTAAGTCTGAGATACTAATATTTTGGGAAATCTACTTAAAAAAATAAAGACTCAGATGGGTGTGGAAACCAAAGTCCTCTCTACAGAACTATAGAGAGAGGCAGAATGAGCTTCTCATGCAGCACCCATCCAGTTCCTGATGGGATCACGTCAAGGAAAAAACCAAAGTTCAACCTCTATACTCCCAGCAAGGGTGAAATTTAACATCATCATTGGGACTGATTTTGATAAGTAGTCTGGCAAACTTGTCCACATGGAGTTTGATTAAGCCCATTAAGATCATTTTACGTACTGTAAGTCACCATACAGCCACCAAATGGTGACATTTGCTAACATCTCTAACATGAAAACAAGGGCTCTATATCCTAATGTAATTCCCTGGACCATTCTAGTTTCCCCAGTGGCTGTTTGTGCAGTAGACCCTTGTCCACTGAGAACTGGATTGAAACCACCTGCAGGGGTTGTTTATACAAACCCTTCTTTCCTGGCAAATTGGGGTCCGTGTGGATCCTGCTGCTGTGCACTAAAAATTTCCTAGTGCACTTTGAAACGAGAGTAGATTAAAGGATATTAGGGCTTTGGCCCTTAATAACCAAACTGACATAGTGGTCCAGATTGAGTTCCTGATCAACCATTATTAACGTTCTTTCATTTTACACTGCTTAGCTAGAGAGCATTGCTATGAATCTTTCTCTGAATGTTGTCCATGTGCTCAGCAGCAGTCAAACCCCACGAGGGGAAATCATGGCAAAAATGGACATGGAAGAAAAAGGAAAAGCAAAAAAAAAAAAGTGAAAAATATACAAAGTGCAGTATGGTTTGCTGTGCACTTCAAAAATCAATGATAGAATAGATTTTTTGGAAATGAAAGATGCTTTTGTGGTTAAACCACTGGATTTGGACACATTCCTATGAAGCAGGTAACTATTAGAGCTAATAATAATGTATTTGTTAGAATTTTCTCCATCAATTATTTAGTTATTGAAAAAAATACTTCCCCCCCATTGTTAGACTAGTACATGTAAATGTACCCATTTTACACATGAGCTGTCTAATGCTTTAGCTCGAACTAAAAAACAATACACACACACACACACACAAACCATTGATTTTGGGTGTCTAATTTGAGCTGCCTCATAATGGCCATCTGAGAAACAATGGCACTCAAAAATCAGTGGCCATTTTGGAAAAGATTAGCCCAGGCTCACACAGAAAATATACCCAGCTGTCCTCTTTCCCAGGCCTCTGATTTAACTCCAAGAAAACACTGTTTCTCTGTGGTCTGAGTCTTGAATGACTTGATCTAGTTGAATAGAAACCCAGCTAAGAAATGGTGCTTTTCAAAGGGCTTCCAACTTCATAACCTACTACAGGAAAACATCATCATTTTGACTATGCTTTATAGATGTCAAATCCTTCACAGGACTCAGTTTAAACTTTAGGCTCAATGTCAAAAATAATACAAAAAGCTGACTGTAATTACCTCTGCTATGTTAACTTGTAATAAATTTTAAAAAATACCCCACATTTTCAAGGAATCTTGACTTGCTGCCCAGATATATATTTTTTCACCCTCTGCTTGGAAACTTAAAGAAGGGAACAATTAATGAAAACCAATCGCTAGACAAGACGTGGTTTTCAGATCATGTTTGTTTTCATATCTTAAAGTAGCCCACCATTTCTTAACATATATTTTATTCATAACAAAACCATGAGACATATTAGAAACACAGATCAGATGCTGGAAAGATACAAGGCCGGTCTTATTTTGGTCTGGTCTTGATGAACGACCTCCCCCAGTCCCCATTTTTTCCCCTTGTTGACTGCCATAAGAGTTCAGCATTTTTTCCATATGTGGCTTGTTCTAATTAGGGACAGGGGATGTTGAATTGATAAAGTGCTCTCCTTCACCACCACTACCAGAGAAGGAAAATTAAACCCAACTTTCTGGAAAGTAAAGAACATTTGGTTAATTTCCCTACTCTTAAAAAAACAAAAACAATCCTCCCCCCACCAAAAGACCCCAAACACGACAAACTTTTCCCTGTTTTCAGCAGAGACTGGAAGCAGAACTGCTGAAATGCCATGAAAAACATTGTTCCTGTCAGATTTGTTGCCTGAACAGAAGCAGGAAGTACCAGCCATATAATGAGAACAGTCTTGTAAGCCTTCTAGCCTAGCTTTGCAGACTTGGGGGCTCTAGTTACATAGGAAAAGTACCAAGACTTTTAGGTGCTTATGCTTATCCAACACAAAACTGTCCTGCCTTCTGTAAGCAGATACAGCCCTCACCGTGCTCCAAAACATTCACATACTGGACATGGTCCAAAGTTACCCCTTCCTGGGATTTGGCTTTATAGTTCACTTACCCAACAAGTAACAAGTTAAACTTTAGCCTAAGCTTTCTGCTGACCTTGGCTGTTGGGAGGGCTTTTCCCTGCAGAGCCCCCTCTTTCTTTGTCCCTAGTTTACTGTTCATCAGGGACACCTATACCCTTTTATTGTCATGGATTGGAGCTGGTAGGACTCAGATTTTAAGGCCAGAAGGGACCATCATGATCATCTAGTCTGATGCAAGTGAGCAAAAATAACTCTTGCATCTTTGTGTAGGATTTTGACACTTGATGGGACTCCTATGGAAGCTCCCAGAAACTGCCACTCATGTGGAAGCTGCTGAGGTTTGCCCATTGCTAATAAGCATTCCAGGACAACCACATAAAAGAGGAGGCAGATTCGTCTCTCAGTTACACAGATGCAAGTCCAGAGTAATTACCAACGTTGGTGAAGTTACTTTGGATTCAAAAGCCAAAACTTTTTCCATTACACCAGTGCAAGTCCACTGAAATCCTTTGCATGAATTCTTCTTCAAAGGCAATGGAGTTGCACCGGTAAAAATGAGAGCTCAACATTTAGCCCTTAAATCACTGAGAGTTGAGGACCCTGTCCCATAATTACCATTTGGAATTTAGACACACAGGTCTTCAGAGTAAATAGAAACTTGAGGATACCATCTATCTTTATTCCCAGAAGCAGCAGTTGTTAGACTCCTTAAGTGAGTTAAGGGACTTGGATTCAACGTTACTTGCTACTTGCGTTTGTAGAGATGGATAGTGAACATGGAACACAGTCCACAGAATAAATTCAGTTGTGCCAAATATTCTGACTTGTCAGTGTGAGAAAGTAAGTCTCTGTGTTAGACCTAATTGCTGCCAGAAACCAGCTTTATGGAAGTGATCAAAATGAGTAATTCTTTGAATCTCAGGGATTTGCTTCAAGAGGGAAACAAAAATGTCCCAACAAAGGAGCACACAAAGCTCTTTCCAAGGATTTAAAGACAAAGGTACCATCTTCCAAAAATCTAATAAATTACACAGAGAGGAGAACCTCTGGAGAGTGGAATAAATTCACACCTGTGCAGTACAACATTGGTGATTTAGAACACACAGCAGTTATGGATGACCAGTTTTCCCATTGCTTTTCAAAATGCACACAGCCTAAGCTCATTCTGTATAGCTAGGGACTAATATTCTGATAGAGAGATGTGAATTCCAAATTAGCACAATTATTTATTGTAAGAAACTATGTGATTGCACAGTAGTAACTTGGTGTCACACCTTTCTTCCAAATTGATCTAAGTTCTTTGTCAGCTAGGAGCCAAATGATTATCTGTTGTGAGAACCCATCTGGATGACTGATAGATTATTCATATACAAAATCCTGTAGGCAGGCTCCAGCCTCAGGTGTCAGTAGTTCTATTCCTTGTTCTGCCACAGACTTGCTGAGTGATCTTGGGCAAATTACTGCACTTCTGTTTCCCCTCAAACTCTTTGATCTGTCTTGTCTATTTAGATTATAAACTCTTTAGGGCAGGAACTGTCTCTGTGTTTGTACAGAGCCTTACACAATGTAGTCCCAATCTTGGGTAGGGCCTCTAGGCAGCAGATTAATAAACAATTATTTTGTATTTTTATGATAATGATAAACTGAGAATTATGACATGACATGAAATTTTAAAAAAAACCCAGGGGTTCCACATTTCTAGCAGTTGACATATTTTGATGTTGCCGGGAGACATTTTGGTAAGTTTCAGGCTGAGAGGAATGACCAATCGAATTAAAAAGAATGATCCTTTCTGTATAAACTACATACTGTTCCAAAGAGGAGGGAGTGTGGCAGGATGGATAAATGGATGGAGTAAGTGTTGTAAGGTCTCTAGGATCATAAGCATGGTTTCTTTGACAAGAGTACGAGTGGAAAGCAGTCATAGAAAATATGAGGTAAAAAACAACACAGAAGAAAAGACAAGTGGAAGCAAATCAGACAGAGCTTTAGGAGAGTAGGTGCTTTAAATAATGCCCAGTTTTTACATTTTTTTTAAGGTAAGTTATATATTTTGTTTCCCATCTCCTCATACAAAACATGTAGGGCTTCATTTGCTTCTGGGTTATTCTTGTTTTATGCTTGTTTAGTCTCCTGGAGGACTAATGCTTTAGTCTAACCCAAATTATCGGGCTCTGCACAGGAATAAATGGGTGAAATCTGGTTGCCTGTAATGTACAGGAGGTCAGACTAGATGATCTACTACTCCCTTCTGGCCTTTATTTCTTTCATTGAGTTTAAGATAAATTTTCACGTTCACAAGTGGAAAAACCCTGCTGTTTCACCCCCAAAATGCTCTTTTAGTCTGTAAAATAATGACTGTTTTTGTGATTGGTAGTACTAATCAAACTTTTGTGGTGAACTGACTTGAATTAGAAAGTAGCTTAAATATAAATGTCTCCTTTGAGGATGCATCCCCATGATTAGAACAGTAAATTATCCCAACTCTCCCTGCATTCCACAAGTTTATCATGCTTGTTTAACATGTCTGAATAGATTTCACAGTGCACAGATTTTGCAGCTTCTTTCCTCACCTGAGAGGAAAACAATTACTATGTCCTGATGTTCCCTCCATCCAATTACTTCTATTTTGCCTCAGCACCGTGATTCACAGATAATATAGGCTGGAGAAACTTGGATAGCAAAACATAGTGCTGATTTTTCCTTTGTGTAGTTACCAGGCCATTTAAAATTTGGTAGCAATGATGAGAAGTTACTGCAAGCTAACAGGGAGCTCAATCATGAAGTTCACTATGGTGAGGAATGCAGGACATGAAACACCTGATTAGACCATTGGTCCATCTAGACTTGTACCCCATGCCAAGCAATGGCTGATATACCTGATGCAAACAAAGGAAATCAAAGCATCCCACGCTCACCTGTCCATTTGTGCCATGCTGAACATGGGGAGACAGTTCCTCCTTAAGTGCCTGTAGCCACTTTTGCCCGAAGAATGGTTGTGATTACTCTTGTGTTAGGGCAAAATGCTGCCCCGTATTAAACCAGGGCAATAGAGAAAAAATGGAATGTAGGGAGCCTTTTCTCTCATACTGCCATATCCCTTCAGAACAATTGGACAGGATTCCAAGCCAACCCTCCTCTGAACACCCAAGAGCAGTTTGGTTTGGAGGTATGGCTGGGAGCTGCTGCCATTGATAGTTGGTGGAAGGGAACATGCAGCTTCTTCACTGAACAGCAGGGGTGATGTGGAGCAGCATGTTGGCCCTCAAGTCCCATCCTCTTAAGCACTGGCAAAATGGCTGCCAGATCCTGTTTGACTCACATGGCTCAGGGCCTTCAGGGCAGCCTGCGTAACAGCAAACGTTAAAGTCTCCAGGCCATTTTTAAATCCAGCGACTCTCTGCCCCGCTGCAGCAGTGAATTTTGCAGGCAGCCTGCCTACTAGAAGATGGTAACTTTAAAACAAAGGAAAATACTCCTACCATTTATTTTAACACCTGACCCCTTGGTCTCATATTATGATACAGTGTCAGGAGGAAGGGTGATCTGCTTTTCTTCTACTAGTCATCATCTTAAATAGGTCAATTAAGCCTTCCCTAATTATCCTCCTTTCCAAGCTAAACAATCCTAGTCTTTGTATTTTCTCATCATACGTGAAGTCCATCATACTTAATTGCCCTGAATATAAACTAACCTGAACCCCATGGGTATGTTTGAGGGGTGGCTAGCCTGTGCCATCGCTTACTGCAGTCCATGCTATCGTGGCTACACTTCTATTTTCTATGCACTAGCTCGGTGAGAGCTAGCGTATGTCTGTGCGGGCTGGGAATCTCACCTCTCATTCCATGTGTCAGTGTAGCCAAAGAGTGGGAGGGAAAACAGAGGTCTCATGGCTGTCCTGTGGCAGAGCCAGGTATAGAACCCAGGTCTCCATTGCCTCAGAGTGCCTCTTTCTACACAAGGATCAAGTTGTGGGTGCCATTTTAAGCACCATGTCTCCTAACCCTGCTGAAAGCTGGTCTGCACGCCACAGTGGTTAAAATGCCAGTGACTACCTGGCACTTGGTGTACCCGACTGCTCCATCTATTGCTAACCCTGGTGAATCTGAAGAAAACCTAGTGTGGGCCAGGCCATGCATCCAGAACCTAGCGCTACGCAAATTCACAAGGCTTCACTTCTCCTCATTTCATTCTCAAAAAAAAGAGAGTCATGTTTGGTGAAAACTTCAGTACCCTTCTGAGCAAACCTGTGCCAAATGTCTCATATAGCATCAAAACTACATATGGGCTTAAACTAAAAGCCTAGGAAATTTAGATTTGGGGAACCAGATTTCAACCCTCCCCAATTCAGAAACATTCAGATTCTGTGTTTTGAATCAGGCCTAATGGGGGTCTCACAGCCCATATGAAATGTTGTATAATAGGTAAGTGATTTCAGAACCTCAGGGAACTCTTCAGGTAGGAAGCTCTCACCTTCAAGGCCTTCCACAACTTGGCTCCCTCCTATCTATCTGACCCCGGTAGACTAGTCTCTCTATTAAGATCGGATGAAAAAAATGAGAGAACTTGTGCACTGACCCCATTTAGTATCCAGGTAACGCTCCATTTTCTTCAAGGTGAGGTGATTTATTCCCAGGTAACTGGTTAACAGAAGTAGAATTTGTGACCACATTCCACCCTCCTCCTTTTCAGCACAGCTAAATCTCCCCACGATTCCCAGTTTATCAATGCATTGGTTGGGCATCGAACTACATAAAATTCCATGTACTTCCTTCCCCCACTCCCCCATCTGGCTCCCAAAAACAACTCAGAAGTCTAGCGTGTAAATGCACTACTGCCCTCTACTGGATGGAATCAGACCTGCCCACTGGTGTGCCAGAGGCTTTCTATTAGCTGCTAGCAGCGCAGATTCCCCTTAGCTCAAATGGTGTGCACTTTTGCTTTTGGAGCAGAAGGATCCAATCACTATCCCCGCTGACTGTGTGAGTTCCGAGTCACCATATTTTGCAGCATTGTAACCACCATGAAGTCCTTGTTACCCACAGATTTGTTACATTAGAAATAAATGGACCAATATGGCAGCCACTCCAGACACTTACTCCAAAGCAATAGCTGTTTCTTTGTGCCCCTATGAACTCCAACTCGAGCGCATGTGAATTGATCTTAGCAGTGCCCGGAGTTCTCCTGGGTGAATGTGGCCCTGCTGGGTCAATGCTAGTTCATGTAAGAACCAGGAGAAAGCACAGACATCAGCATTTGAATTTCTAGAGAGCAGCTTGCTTCAAGTCTATTCCTTGCCAGAACACTTCACAGAACAAGATACTTTCCTTGAGTTAATCATTTAAAGATCTAATTGACAGCTTATAAAAGTAGTTCACACCTTCACAGAATGTATTCTCAGGGTTTCCACTCTTCCTCTTTTTAAAGTGATTTTCAATTCATTGTTACTCATTGTCACTTCTGTTATTCATGGAGAACAGCCAAGTGAAACCAGGACCCAGTGCACTACTAATTTACACTATAGTACCATTATTAGCTATGTACTATATTGTCATTCCAGTCATTCCAGCATGTGGCTAGCCTCCTATATATTTATTTTAAATGCGGCTAGCTCTGGTGAAAGATGCCAGAGTGACAGTCATGAAGAAGTCTCAATTTAGCCAGGGAATGGGAAAAAACCAGCCAACTCGCTGCCCCACCAACGCACCTCAATCCCAACCTGTAATGTTTCCGGCACAGCAGTCAGAGAGAGAAAAGGAAGTTAGATGGTTCTATATGTATTCTATCCTTGGCCTCTTGGATGAAACTGCCAACAATGGTGCCACTTAAGTGCTGATTGGGATGAGCTGTTTTAGCTGAAGAATAGTGAAGGACCACTGACAAAGACATACATGGCTTGATTGCATTCCATTTATCGGGTCAAGATTTCAAAGATGCCTTTGAATAGATCTACACTGCAGTGGGGATGTGATTGCAGCTTGGGCAGACATACCTGAGCTAGCTAGTGCAGCTAAAAATAACAATGAATACCCAGTGGCAGCGTGGGCTGTACCAGCTGCCCAGAACCCTGGGTATGTACTTGCATTCCTAGCCCATGCTGGGGTCCATGCTGCCCTGTCTTCACCTCTACTTTTAGCCATGCTAGCTAGATTAAAGCCTACCTCCAAGTGCAGTGTAGACATACCCACTGAGACATCGGAGCATACATTCCATTTTCAAGAGCGATTTAGGCTCTTAACTCACATAGGTGCTTCTGATACTTCGGCCAATGTCGATTTTGTACTACAGTGAGTGCCACTTAATATTAACAGCCTCCAGTTAATAGCACCATTTTTGCTAGGAACCAGTCCCATTGACTGTAATGTTAATAGGATTCAGATATTCGCAACAGGCATGCCGCTTATTGACAATTGGCAAAAGCCCCAAAAACCGGCCTGTAGTTGACAGGGCCGGCTCCAGGCACCAGCTTTCCAAGCAGGTGCTTGAGGCAGCATTCAGAATGGGGTGGCTGGCCTCGTCCCGCGGCGGCAATTCGGCAGCAGCTCCGGCGCTGTTGCGGTGGCGGCAATTCGGCGGCAACTGCTTGGGGTGGCAACATTGGTAGAGTCGCTTCTGGCAGCTGAGATGGAAGGCTTCAGGAAGGACAGCAGTGGGACAGGGCCTGCAGCCCAGATGCTGGGGCTTTCCACAGGAAGCAAGGATGCTGGAGGTCCATGGGGCTGTACGACACCTTTCTGTTCTCCTTCTCTGGCTGCAGCCCTGCCTGCAGCCTACCCCGACAACCACAGGCAGGTTTGTGGGCTGCAGGGAGAGGTTCTTTTCATGTCCCAGCAATTCCTGTCTTGGCTGCAGCCCCGCAGGCAGGTTTGTGGAGCTGCAGCCAGAGCGGGCATGTCCCCATGCTTCCTCCCCCAGCTGCAGTTCTGGAAACCTGCTTTCCGCTTATTGGCAACCTTCAGATAAAAAGAGCAACATTTGCAGGGATCTGAGAGGTTGCTAATAAATGGCATCAACTGTATTTGCTCTTTTTCTTGTAATCATTATTGTTAGTTATGTGTAACATGGAAGCATCCACAATGCGATGTTGCTATTAATATCTGCATGACGGTAGTGCCTAAGGACCCCACCATAAGTCTGTGCTCGGCCCTATACAAATCCATGAGGAAAAGACAGTCCCTGGACTAAGGAGCTTACAATCGACGTATCAAAGACAACAGGTAGAGGCAGACAAAGGGAGCACAAAGCAATGGGACAAAACACTGCTCAGTATGAAAAAGCAGCAGTCACAGCACACCAGCTGTCTAACCATCATAAATTCTTTTGTAGGTGCTGCCCAATTACACTCCTGCTCTGGACAGTTTACAGCTAGAGCTAGTTGGAAATTATTGTGGAAATGGTGTTTCAATGAAAAATGCTACTTTCATTTAAATTGACATGTTTAGAAGAAGGTGTCAATGTTAAATAAGTTTTGTTTAGGGGGAAAAAAAGAAGTGTTTTGATCATGTCGACACACCCCATCTGCATATTTTTGGAATGGAATATTTCTGTTTTGGGTTTCAAAACAGCTTTTCAAAACAATTATGACTTTTTTTGTTTGTTAAAAATGTGAAAATTGGAATGAAGTGCTTGGATTTGATCAAAATTGAATGTTTTGATTGACCAAAACTTTTTTTTTTTAAATTTCTTTTCATGGGAAATTTCAATTTTTGTCATTTTGGCTTTCATTTAGTTATGGAGTGGGAAAAAATTCAAAACCACAGGATTGCCCATGAAGCAGGTAATCCGGCTCCTGTCCAGCTCTACTTATGCTTTACATAGACTGATGAACAGGCGAAAGGAGTTGCAGTAGCCATTTTTAAAAGTCATCTTTCATCCCCACAGCCATCACCTTCCTCTAGCCAGTTCCTCAGCTGATCTGCTTCACCACAGCTGCCCGTGTATGCCCCACCCCCCGGGTAAAGAAGCAAGGCTCCCTGTGCCCCTCCTTGCATGAACATGTGTGTGTGTGTGTGTGTGTGCGCGTACTTGTGTTTGTTGGGAAATATCTGCCACTGGAGATCCCTAGGTACGGAGTCGGAGATATCTCTTTGCTCTGCCATCCATCATGGCTGAAGCCTCTTTCTTAGGCTCATCCAATGGTAGCAAGTGTTGGGAGGTTCCACCAGCGGGATTCTCTGGCAGAGGGGCAGAAGGCAGCCAGCTGATACCTTGGAGTCAGAGATTAGCTCCTGAAGCCAGCTGAAAGTCCGGGGTGGGGATGGAGGATCAGCTTTGGCAGTTTCACTGGGGAAAAGGCAGGTCTCCGTTCAGGTGGGGCAGGGTCACTTGGCAGTAGCACTCGAAGGAGCACGGGTTCTTGGCTCTGCTGGAGGAGAGAGTGACACATGTGTCCCAGTTCTTGGTTGGGTACCCGGCTTCCTGCTGGGGTTTAGCTGCTCCTGCCGCTTCCTTCTCCCAATGGAAGCAGAGCTGGGGGGGGGGGTCCAAGGACTGGCCGAGGTGACATGGTTGATGGTTTCTAGGGTCAAACAATTTCTGAGAGAACTTCTGGCAGAAAAAAATAATCAGCGTTTTGACTGACTGTAATTTCGCTGGAAAAGTATCTGCCTGCTATGGCTTTTTTTCTTCTTTCTGATGAGGGGGAGCAGGGGGGAGGATTTATTTATTTTTTTCAACAAAAAGTCAAAGAAATCCATTTTCAATCAGCTATATTCTTTACAATCTAAACAAAGGTCTGATAAGCCTCATACACAGCACTGGGTTCGTTTCCACACAGAGCATCTTTGTGCATCCAGTTTGACTGCAGAGCAGACAGCAAATCCAGCAGCTTTTCTAAGAGGAAGAATCAGGTAACCTTTATCCCACCCCTTGAGTGCATCTAATTGAGGGAAGCAGTGCCGATTGCCTCAAATGCTCCGCATAAGGCACGGGGAGTTAGGACTCGGGGGTCCTATTCCCAGCACTTTCCTGGATGACCCTGGGCAATTCACTTAACCGTGCCTCAGTTTACCCATCTATAACATAGGGATAATGGTCTCTGCCTATCTCCAGGGGTGATATGAGCCATAGTCAATTGAGCACTTAGAGATCCTCAGACTAAATGTGCTAGAAGAAGAGCGGAGTATTATGGTAAATTTCCTCCCTGCACCACCCCTCTCTCCCCTCATTCTCCCTAAGCTGTAGTGAATGAATACTATTGTGTCATAACCTTCTTCAGAGGCTCTCTTGCAGGCTATTTCTTCAGGGGGGCATTTGGGCTGAAAGTGTGAAGATACTTTCCCCACATAATTGAAAGGAATTTCTGATTATGCGCAAGGATGTCAGAGGTGCTGGAGACTTGGCCGCCTTCCAACCGCAGCCGGATCCAATGACAGTGCTGCGATTTCTCCTCTTTTGGCACTCTACTTGTGAGCCTTCTGCTCCCTTCTGGGAGTGATTTCTCCAGATAATATGCGGCTGCTACAGCTCTGATGGCCTAGATTTACAGCCTGAGAGAGAAACGAGGGTGTTGGGGGGGGGCGAGGGGAGTTGGTTGTGATTTTATTATTTTGGGTTCCACCCCACTCTCTCTCAGACCTGCACAAAATTATTTTATCATTTCCATCTCTGTAGCATTCTGCCTGACAGTAAAAGCTTGAGAGTACATGTATATTTTTGGTCTCTCTTCAGCGCCACCCTGGTGAATATGCAGTATAAAGTGAGTGCGGCATTTATCTCTGACCTTTCCAGACTCCTCTCCTGCATCTGTTAGCTGAAAAGAGCAGAACACATCCCCAGCCTCCACTCCCACAGAGCACACGATACTGTTGACTTGATTTACTTTCTCTTTATCAGTCCTGAGTCACCTCAAATCTTGCTAAATGTCTAATTTATCTAGGGCTTTCATTCTTACGTGGAATAGTAAAATAAATAATAATTAAAAAAACATTTTTCCGGGGGAAGATAACTGAAACTTCTGGATGCTGATCACAGAAATTTAGTTATGCAGTAATTAAGACAAAAATTCCGTTCTCTCCAGGTGCCTGATCCTGTGATATGCCTAACAGCTGAGCACTCTCTGACTCATTGACAACTATATGTGTAAGGTACTTCTATGGCTCCCAGTATTACAGTGTTGGAGCACCTCCATCTTTTAATGTATGTAGCCTCAGAACACCTCAGTAAGGTAGGGAAGTGCTATTATACCCATTTTACAGATGGGGAACTGAGGCAGAGAGAGACTAAGGCCCAGGTCCTCAGATATATTTAGATGCCCAACTCTCATTGGTTTCAATGGGAGTTAGGCACCTAAATACCTTTGAAGAGCTGGGCCTAAGTGACTTCCCAAGGTCACACAGGAAGTTTGTGGCAGAGAAGAGAATTCAGCCCAGGTCTCCAGTGCACCCTAATTACATGACTATTATTCATATGAATGTATGAACTCGGCTTCTCACAGTCAGTAGGTTTGTGCACCTCACAGGATCGGGTCACCTTGTGGGAGGTACTGGGAACTCACAGGTTTGGTCCCTGGCCTTCATGCTGTGCATGAACGTCCACTGAAACCGATTATTGTTTTGCCAATGGAAAAAGGGCACAATCTGCTGCACAGAACATATGGGAATGCTGGTCCAAAGGCTTTAACCACCCATACATTTTAATTCTGCAGCTCACTTCAAAAAAGAGCAAGATGCTCTGATAAATCACCGGCACCCCAGACTCCTACATCCGCCCATGGCTTCGCTCTCAAAAGCCCAATATTGTCAATCCAAAAGCCATGAGTCAGGACCTCAAATATCATGGGATTGGCTGAAAAATCATGGATTTAAAACAATTTTGTTTGCTTTTTATTTGCCTTCTTCTGAATGGCATATTTAAGGTGTGTGCTTTTAAGCCTCTCTCTGCAGCTACAAGAACTAGAAACTTCCCTTTTTGAATGAAAGCTGAGATCCTCAGGTAATAACCTGATTCTAGCAACTGGAGCTTTAAGAAAAAAAACCCAGCTAATATTGCGAGAGTTTCGATAAAATAGCAAGGAGTTGACAACGCTGTAATACTGCATTCTGAGGGCCACCCGTTGGCTACCATCTGAAAATCTCCAGTACAGTAATGCAAACAAACCTCTTTCCTGATTGTTCTCACATTTAAATACAAAGCCACGTGGCTATGTCACTTTTCATACACCTTAATTAAACAGAACCTAAAAGTAGGTCCTACTTGAGTTAACACTAAAAATGAATTTTGACCTTTCGGAGCTACAGATATTTGATGCAAATTAATAGGAAGCAGTTGAAATGACCTGACAACTGCTCTGCACAGGTGTTGAGATTGTTCTCAGGAAGGATTGATCTAAGATGATGGACAGATTCCTTTATTTCCTGGAAGATCAGAGATGGAAAGGTATGCAGGATGGAAAGGAAAACACATAATTCAATGGATCACCAAAATGATTTTCAAAAGGTACCAGGATGGGCTGCAGAACCAGTCACCAGGGAGCTGGTAGAAATCTCCTCCATAATAGTAGTTGACGAGAGGGAGGAAGGATGATCCAGTGATTAAGGGGCTATCTTGGTATTTAGGAGATCTGAGTTCATAGATTCATGGACTCCAAGGCCTGAAGGGTCCATTGTGGTCATCTAGTCTGACCTTCTGTATTACGCAGGCCAGAGAACTTCTGCTCTAGGAATTATTTTGGAGATCTTTTAGAAAAACATTCAATCTTGATTTAAAATTGGTCAGTATTAGGGAATCTACCATGCCTCTTGGAAAATTGTTCCAATGGTTAATAACCCTCAAAAATATCTGCCTTCATTCCAGTCTGACTTTGTCTAACTTCAACTTCTAGCCATTGGATAGTGTTAAACTTTTCTCTGATAGATTGAAAAGCCTATTATTAAATATTTGTTCTCCATGTAGATACTTATAGACTGTAACCAAGTCACCCCCTAATCTTTTTGTTAGGCTCAAAGAGCTCAATGCTAGAAGTCACATTATCACTAGAAGCCATGTTTTCTAATCCTTTAATCATTCTCGTGGCTCTTCTCTGAACCTTCTCTCACCTATCAGCATCCATCTTGAATTGTGGACACCAGAACTGGATACAATATTCCAGCAATGGTCATATCAGTACAAAATATGGAAGACTGAATTCTTAGTTCCACCACAGACTTCTTATGCGACCTCAGACAAGCCACTTAATCTTTCTGGGCCTCACAGAGGCACTCTGAGAAATTTTTCACGTGGTATGCACAGTGCACAGCGCTTCCGTGGGTTCCAGCCCAAAGTTTCTTCTCCAACAAAACTCCTGCCTGGAACAAGGAGTCATCCACTGAGAGTGGAGTGGTGGCCATGAAGCGCCATACAGGAGGAACAGGGAAGATCCCAGGCACCACAGCCAATCCCTGCAGAACCATCCTACAGCTGCCTCGACTGCCAAATCCATGCCATGCTCAGCCTCTGCTTTCCAGTCTGGCCTGCCCAGGTGAAGTATCATGCTCCATTCCTGAGCTCTCCTGCAGCCACAGAGCTAGCCCAAGAGAAGTGGAAATGGCTGGCCTCTCTAGCTCTGACCCTGCCTACGGGACACACTGAGTGTGTAATGTGCATAAGGCTGAGGGTGCTTCAATTGCCCATCTGTAAAATCAGGATAATGGTACTTCCCTACCTCACAGGGAGGCTATGAGGAAAAATATATTGTGAAGAGCTCCGATACAATGGAGATGGGGGCCATGTTAGTACCCGAGGTAGACACGTTACCATCTGGTAGCAATTCGGTGACCTACAGACTGTGAAGGGAGTTGGTGGTCTCTGTCTAGGCTACACAATCTACCTAGAAGACAAAGATGCTAATGCAGTCAGGGTATGTCTACACTACAACTGGGAGGTATGATTCCCACAGCAGGTAAACAGACTTGCACTAGCTCCCCTCAAGCTAGGGTGCTAAAAGTAGTGGCCTGGACATTGTGGCCATGCAGGGTAACCACCCAAACTCTGACCAAGGGGATCAGTTGGGCTTGGATTTGGGCAACATCCACACTACTACTTTTAGCTCCACTAGAAGTTTGAGCTAGAGTGTGTCTGAGCTGGGAATCACTCCCAGCTGCAGTGTAGATATTCCCCCAAAGGGGTAATACCCCTTCTTTCTGTGAATGTGTAAGAAGAGACCACACAGTTGAAGTGGTAAAAGAAAAAGCCAGGCTCAGCCTTAGTGTGGTCAGAGACAAAATATTTACTAGCTTGGTAGTAAACTTTGTACTGGCAAGTAGTACTAATAAAAAGTGTTTTTGATGTATGCAATACTTATTGGTATATGCATTAAAACATCTGTTGGCATTTGGGGGACATACTAAAACTGTAACTTTTTTTTAAACCCACAAGAACGTCTGGTGGTTATGTTTGGATGAGAGAGGAGAATGGAGCAAGGAGGCCAGTATTAACCTCATTGTTGCTGGGCTCAGCAGCAGATTTTGCTTGCAGTAGAATGAAAAAAGTTTGATTTTTTTTTTAAATGAAGTGCTACATTGCACTCGCATGTTGGCACTTACAAACACTGCTGCTTTCTGCTGCTGCCCTTTAGATTGGATACACGTTATGCACAGAGTGACATTTGCAGCCATATTTTACAATCAGATTTAATTTAGGAGGTTAACAAGCCTGGCACGGATATTTCAATTGTGTAGGGATTAGAAGGTATTAGTGAATACATGGAAAACACTCAGAAAATTAAATTAAATAGAATTACGCAAATTAGAAATGGAAAAAGACCTATGTTATGGTGTTTATCTCCCCACCACTGCTGTCAAATTGTTCCCTACAATGTTGATACAAAAAGTGTTTTATTCCAGTTTAACTATAAATCCCTCAGATAAAGCCAGATTCCAACACTTATCTTTGGAGCCTTTCCACAGTTTACTACACCTCACCATTAGCACATCTTCACTGACACTTAGCTTAAACTTTCCATTGCTCGCTTTCCTCCTGTTCTACCTCTTCCTCTTTGTCCTGGGTGTTCATGCACTTGAAATATTTGCAGAAATGTCTCTTCTGGAAAGTAAATTCATATCATATGTATGTATATTTTTTCAAGTGAAGGGTTCCCCTAATTATATCCATACTGGGCAAAGAATCAAACTGTGCTTAACAAGACTCCTTGTTTAGGTTTTCCTTACAGACCATTTAAAATGAATTTTTATGAAAAATGTACACCTGCTCCTCACAAAAATCCTCCAGGTGTCCAAACCATAATCCCACCTCCCAACGGACTGTAATAGAAATAACTATAGATTCCAAGGCCAGAAGGGACCATTGTGAACATTTAGTCTGACTTCATGTAAAACACGGGCCATGGAACTTTCAAAATAATCCGTATATATTTTAGAAAAACATCTATCAAGGTTCCTTCCCCACTCTGAACTCTAGGGTACAGATGTGGGGACCTGCACAAAAGACCCCCTAAGCTTATTCTTACCAGCTTAGGTTAAAAACTTCCGCAAGGTACAAACTTTGCCTTGTCCTTGAACCCTATGCTGCCACCACCAAGCGTGTTAAACAAAGAACAGGGAAAGAGCCCACTTGGAGATGTCTTCCCCCAAAGCCCTACACCCCCTTTCCTGGGGAAGACTTGATAAAAATCCTCAATAAAAAATTGGTGGAATCCTTCACCAATTTGTACAGGTGAACAAAGACCCAAACCCTTGGATCTTAAGAACAAGGAAAAATCAATCACGTTCTTAAAAGAAGAATTTTAATTAAAGAAAAGGTAAAAGAATCACCTCTGTAAAATCAGGATGGTAAATACCTTACAGGGTAATCAGATTCAAAACCTAGAGAATCCCTCTAGGCAAAACCTTAAGTTACAAAAACACACAAAAACAGGAATATACATTCCATTCAGCACAGCTTATTTTACCAGCCATTAAACAAAAGGAAATCCAACGCATTTCTAGCTAGATTACTTACTAACTTTTTACAGGAGTTCTGAGACTCCATTCCTGATCTGTTCCCGGCAAAAGCATCACACAGACAGATGAACCCTTTGTTCCCCCCCAACCAATTTGAAAGTATCTTGTCTCCTCATTGGTCATTTTGGTCAGGTGCCAGTGAGATTATCTTAGCTTCTTAACCCTTTACAGGTGAAAGGGTTTTGCCTCTGGCCAGGTGGGATTTTATAGTTCTGTGTACAGAAAGGTGGTTACCCTTCCCTTTATTTTTATGACAACATCCAATCTGGATTTTAAAATGTTCAGTGATGGAGACTCCACCACAACTCTTGGAAAATTGTTCCAATGGTTAATTACCCTCACTGTTAAAAAATATGCCTTAATTCCAATCTGTTTATCTAGTCTGACAAAGTTCCTCTCTGCCTTGGTGGTTCCTGCACTTATTGGTGGATTTGCTCGCCTCAGAGGTTCACGGCAGCCCTCAGTTTGGCCACTTTCGGGCTCAAATCTGCCGTTCACTCAGTTAGCCTCATCACTGGCCAGCATGGGGAAAAGGAAGAAGAACAATCCCCTCAGTCTCTGCTGATCCACCTAGTGGATCAGGGAACAGGCCAGAGACCTTCCCCTCTGGTGGAACCCACAGTCCAGGTCAACTCCTCCAGTATCAAGTAGGGTGTTGGGGAGATGGAGGGAACCCAGGCCTGCCCTCTACTCCGGGTTCCAGCCCAGGGCCCTGTGGATTACAGCTGTCTAGAGTGCCTCCTGGAACAGCTGTGCGACAGCTACAACTCCCTGGGCTACTTCCCCATGGCCTCCTCCCAACACCTTCTTTATCCTCACCATAGGACCTTCCTCCTGGTGTCTGATAATGCTTGTACTCCTCAGTTCTGCAGCAGTACGCCTTCTCACTCTCAGCTCCTTGTACTTCTTGCTCCCAGCTCCTCACATGCACCACAAACTGAAGTGAGCTCCTTTTTAAACCCAGGTGCCCTGATTAGCCTGCCTTAATTGATTCTAGCAGCTTCTTGATTGACTGCAGGTGTTCTAATCAGCCTGTCTGCCTTAATTGTTTCCAGAAAGTTCCTGATTGTTCTGGATCCTTCCCTGTTACCTTACCCAGGGAAAAAGGGACCTACTTAACCTGGGGCTAATATATCTGACTTCTATCACTGACTCCCTTGACTCCTTTGAGGAGCAGTGAGTACTGTCCGAGGTTCTCTGCTCAGTGTCCCCGTCCGGTTCCTTTTGGTTGACCCTTTGACCACGCTCCTGTCCCTGTTATTTCATTGTCCCCCGTATTTATTTGGTGTCCAGGTCCTGTGGATTCCCCTCTTAGGCTGGGGTGGGGGAATCCCTTAGCATTTCCTGGATCCCAATAGGATCACTCTCCTGTAGCCATCTGGCCCGACCCTGTCACACTAGCTTCAACTTCCAGCCATTCGATTGAATTATACTTATTCTCTAATAAGTTGAAGAGTTTCTCTCTGATTAGTTGTCATCACTGATTCTCCACTTGTAAGGTAAGTTCTCCCTTCTCTTCATGTGCCAATATATTTATGCTTGTATCTGTAATTTTCACTCCATGTAGCTGAAGAATGTTGGGTTTTTACTCAGGAAAGCTTATGCCCAAATAAATCTGTTAGTCTTTAAGGTGCCACCGGACTACTCGTTGTTTTTGTGGATACAGACTAACACGGCTATCCTTCTGATATTCAATATTTGTTCCCCAGGTAGATATTGATAGTCTCAAAGAGCTCAATCCTCTTCTCATACAAAGAGGTTACAGGGTGACTTGATTATAGACCATCACTAGAAGCATATTTTCTAATCCTTTAATCATTCGTGTAGCTCTTTTCTGATTTATCAACATCCTTGAATTCCGGGCTACCAGAATTGGACACAGTTTTGCAGCAGTGATCAAAACAATGCAAAATACAGAGGTAAAATAACCTATCTACTCCTGCTTGAGTTTCCCCTGTTTATGCATCCCAGGATCACATTAGCTGCTTTGGTCACAGTGTCACATTGGGAGCTCATTTTCAGCTGATTATCCAACACAATCCCCAAATCTTTTTCAAAGTCACTGCTTCCCAGGACATAAGAACATAAGCATGGCCTTTCTAGGTCAGACCAGTGGTCCATCCAGCCCAGTAACCTGTCTTCTGACAGTGGCCAATGCCAGATGCTTCAGAGAGAATAAATAGAACAAGGCAAGTATCAAGTGACCCATCCCGTGTCATAGAATCATAGAAATGGAGGGCTGGAAGGGACCTTGAGAAGTCATCAAGTCCACCTGTTGTCCACTCCCAGCTTCTGGAAGTGAGAGGTTTACGGACAATCAAACATGGACTTCCATCCCTAACCTTCTTTGCTAATAGTCACTGATAGAATTAAGTTCATGGTGAATAGGTCCTTTTTGAACCCAGTTTAATTTTGACCTTCACAACATCCCCTGGCAATGAATGCCAAAGGTTGATGGTGTCTTGTGTGAAGAAGTACTTCTTTTTGTTTATTTTAAATCTGCTGACTACTAATTCCATTGGGTGACCCCTGGTTCTTGCGTTATATGAAGGGGTAAATAACATTTTCTTATTCACTTTTGCTGCACCACTCGTGATTTTATAGACCTCTTTGGTATGCCTCCTTAGTCATCTCTTCTGTAAGATGAAGAGTCCCACACTTTTTAATCTCTCCTCATATGGAAGCTGTTCCTTACCCCTCATAATTTTTGTTGCCCTTCTCTGTACTTTGTCCAATCCAAATAGATCTTTTTTGAGATGTGGCAACCAGAACTGCACTCAGTATTCAAGGTGTGGGTGTGCCATGAATTTATATAGTGGCACTATGACATTTTCTGTCTTGTTATCTATCCCCTTCCTAATGAGAACATTCTGTTATCTTTTTGACTGCTCCTGCACTTCCAGCAGATGTTTTCTGAGAACTATCCACAATGACTTCAAGATGTCTTTCTTGAGTGGTAACAGCTAATTTAGACCCCAGCATTTTGTATGTATAGTTGGGATTACGGTTTCTAAGGTGCATTACGTGGCATTTATCAACGCTGAATTTCATCTGACGTTGTGTTGCACAGTCACCCAAGTTTGTGAGATCTTTTTGTAACTCTTTGCCATTACCTTAGACTTAACTATCCTGAGTAATTTTGTATCATCTGCTAACTTTGCCACCTTACTGTTTACCCTTTTTTCCATATAATTTATGAATGTTGAATTGCACTGGTCCCAGTACAGATCCTGGGGGAACCCCACTATTTACCTCTTTCCAATGTGAAAGCTGACCATTTATTCCTACCCTTTGTTTGCTGTCTTTTAACCAGTTGTTGATCCATCACATGCCCTTCCCTCTTATCCATGACTGCCTGTTTTGCTTAAGAGTCTTTGGCAAGGGACCATTGTCAGAGGCTTTCTAGAAGTCCAAGTACACTATAGTCACCTAAATTACCCTTATCCATGTTTGTTGGCCCTGTCAAATAATTATAGTAGATTGCTGAGCATGGGCGGTGGGTAAAAGGTATTCATCATTAGGCCTGGGGAGGCTAAGCCTCCCCAAACAGGGCAAGAAAAGCCGGAGGTGGCGCACCTCCCTTTGCAGGTGCACTGACCCTCCACCTTTGGAGCGCTGCTGCCAGAAGCTCCCGAGAAGTGTGGGGGGGGGGGGTGGGCACCAGTGCTCTGATCATGGTCCCACTTCCTCCCCTGCAGCCCCCTTGCCCACCGGAATGGGGAGGGCCAGGGAGCCACATGGCCCCATCACTTTTAAAAGTAGTTCTGCTGTTCACTGACTGGCCCAGCTGTGGGACTCCTCCAGGGCTGGTGCTGGAGCAACTCAGCTCAGGGGCAAGCGACAGGCTGGGGGTCTTGGAGGAGGGGTGGGACGTGTGAGCAGCAGGCAGAGAGGAGGCAGAGCAGGGGTGGGGCCGAGTAGGACCATCAGTGCCCCACACCCTCACTTCTAGGGAGCTTCTAATGCTCACCCCCAGCCTCCCCAAATGCAAGAATCACACGCCGCCTATGGTACGAAGGCATGATTTTCCTTTACAAAAACCGTGTTGACTCTTCCCCAATATATCACATTCATCTAAGTGTCTGATCTGTGTGTCTGTTCTTTACTATAGTTTCAACCAATTTGCCTGGACCTGAAGTTAGGCTTACCCGTGTGTAATTCCCAGGATTGCCTCTAGAGCCTTTTTAATATCAGCATTACATTATCTATCCTCCAGTCATCTGGTACAGAGGCTGAATTACGCAATAGGTTGCATTCCACAGTCCGTAGTTCTGCAATTTCACATCTGAGTTCCTTCAGAATACCATCTGGTCCTGGCAGCCCCACCAATCAGCTCCACCCCCTCCCTCCCAGCACCTTCTGCCCACTTGGATCAGCTGTTCAGCAGACTGCAGGAGGCGCTGGGGGGAGGAGCAGGGATAGGAAGAAGCGGAGCAGGGGTGGGGGCTTGGAGAAAGGGGTGAGCAGGGGTCAAGCCCCCCCCGGAAACACAGAAAGTTGGCGCCTCTGGCTAAGGTAGCATTTTTTCGTACTCCTATTGTTTTGTTTTATTTAGGGTGTATATATATTAGTTTGGGTCTGTTTTCGTGTTTTTAAAAAATTTCTATGCGGCTTGCAGACATTTCACCCTTGTGACTGTTCCTTGTAGTGTCTATTTAACCAAACATCCTCATTTTTGTGTCGTTCCCCTTTTTAAAGTTAAATGCCACTATGGTGGATTCCTTTGGTATTCCCCCCCACCTCCCAAAATGTTAAATTTAATTACATTATGGTTGCTATTACTGAGTAGTTCAGCTATACTCACTTCTTGGAACAGATCCTGTGTGACTAAATCAAAATTGCCCCTCGCCTCATGGATTCCAGGACTAGCTGCTCCAAGAAGCAATCATTTATGGTGTCTAGGAATTTTATCTCTACAGCCCATACTGAGGTAACATGTTCCCAGTCAGTCGATATAGGGATAGTGTAAAGCCTGCATTATTACTAAGTTGTCTCTTTTTGTAGCTTCTCTAATCTCCCCGAGTATTTCCACAGTCACCATCACCATCTGGGCTGGTGGTCAGTTGTATATTCCTACTGCTATCCTCTTATTAAAGCATGGAATTTCTATCCATAGAGATTCTGTGGTTCTGTTTCACGTGCTGTCAGTGGAACCAGATCCAACAACGTCTAGTGCTGCTCTTTAAACAAACGAGAGGCCTCCCTTCTGCCACACTGGCAACCCGAAACATTCCAAAAATCATGAGGCAGGCCACCCAAAATTATGAAACTGGATTTAAAAAAAATAAATAAATCACAAGATTTTTTAAAAATTTGACTTTTTTTTATTTTTTAAGTGCGCCTTTCACGTTTTTGAGATTTTTCACCATAACCAAGAGGGCCCCAAACTTTTATTTATAAGATAGAAGAAAAATAAATTGAGATTCTCATGAAAGAAAGCTTCAGATCCTGGAGTCATGTTAAGGAAAATACTACGTATCATGAGACGCATGCTAAAATTGTAAGAGGGAGCAACATTGCTCCTGGGTTTAATTTGACGGGAAACGTTATTGTGAAATGAACAAGTCAGAAGAAAAAATACTCCCACTTGTTTTCACCTATATGATAATCAAGATTGTTTCAGAAGTTTACAGAATCCATGAGGCTGATCAACATAGAGGAGGTAATGATCAATAGAATAGGGCATAGTGCATCACTCAGAGAAATCAGGCCTTTGGTCACTTAAGAGCCCTTTAAAATTCCTCATGTGCACAGTCACTCCAGATGAGTCTGAGTGTAGCCTACTGACTTTTGATAACATGAACCATAACCAACATTTGTATAATATGGTAGATGAAATAGCCTGAGGGTACTGTACATTTAACATCAAAGCAGAGCAAAGCAAATGCAATTACCCTACCATAATGAAATTTGTATCTGTTGTAAACTTACTTTTCTATGTAAAAGAGAATCCATGGATATAGAAGAGCTAAAAATGGCTCCAAAACGAATAGTGACGGAAAGTTGCAATTTCTTTTTAATTTATGGGAAAAGCAACAGCAGACAATGAAAGCAAACACTGAGGTTTTTTTGTTCTTAAGACACGAAATAAAAGTAGAATGCCTGTACACAATGAGGCCAACTTCAAAGCAGTTATCAGCCTAACACCATGGATTGTTTTCAGGTTTGGGAGGAGAAAGAAGGCCTATACCCCTGTGGGACCAGTTTACCCTGTATCACCTGAAATATTCAGTGCTGCCATTAGGACTAAATGACAGATCAGCACACCGTAAACACCTGATGGAAGGCCATCACACTGAATCCATTATGCTCTTCTCTTAGACAATACTACTCAAATATAAACGCAGCGGCAGTGGGGACTTGGAACTTAGCTCTCTACCTTTTCACAAACCAGCACTTGTTTATCACTATTACCCATTGTTTGTGCAGGTGAAGGTTTAGATGAGAAAGAAAAGTTCTCTCACTTTGAAGAGATTACAAAAAGAAAAGCAACTAAAGGAAGACATACAGCATATTCCTAAAATGTACCAGAAAAGGTCTTCCAGTAGGATCGGACACTTATGGTACCATGATTAACCATAAAACATGATTAAGACACAGTACAGCTCATCCAAGGTCTTCATCACTCAACCATTTTTCAGAGAGTAAACAGAGGACCCGAGAGGTTAAAGGTCAGATTTATAATGAAATTTCTATGAGTTAGGAGTCTAAATACCGTTTAAATCTGGGCTTAAGTGACTTGCCCAAAGTCAAATGGTGAACAATGGCAAAGTGAGGAATAGAACCCCAGAAGCCAGGGCAGCAGCAGCGTGCCATTAAAAATCCTGCCCTGCCCTGCCCAGCCCGGTGCGGCGTGGCCTGCTCTTCTCCGCCCCCTGCCCCATCCCGCGGGGGCAGGGGCAGGGGGCAGAAGCTTGGTCCTGCTGGCTCCCCTGCCTCTTCCCGAAGTGTGCTGGGTTCCTGCCCCTCTTCCTCCTCTCCGTCCCTCCCTGCCGGCCGATCAGCTGATGGCCCTTGCGAGGGGGTGGGGGGAGGAGTGGGGTGAATGTGCTCGCTGCTCCCGGCGGAGGCAGAGAAGAGGCGGGGGCAGGGCCTTGGAGAAGGGGGTGTGGAAGGGGGGCATATCCCCTCCAGCCCCCTGCCGTGAGCACCCCATGACCCCAGCCCACACCCCCAGCCCTCTGCTCTGACCCCCCCCACATACACCCAGCCCTCTGCTTGACTCCTTCACCCCCACCATGACCCCTGCCCTGACACCTGCACCCCCCTCACAGGCCCCCAGCCCTCTGCCCTGACTCTTGCACCCCCCCACATACCCAGCCCCCCCACACCCCATGCACCCCCCCACATCCTGACTCTTGCACCCCCCACATCCCCACCCCGAGCACCAAACAGGAGCTCCTGCACCCCCCCCCCCACATTCCCACCTGCACCCCTCCCATCAAATGGGAGCTGCCCTGGTAAGCACTCCACACCCAAACCTCCTGCCCCAACCCTGAGCCCCCTCCCTCATTCTAGCTCCTGGCCAGACCCTACACCCCAACCCCCAGCCTGCTCCTTCACCCCCAGCCCTGTGCTCAGTGCACTCCCACCCTCAGCTCAGTGCAGAGAGAGAGAGGAAGAGAACGGGCCAGAACCAGGGAGAAGGGAGGTACCCACTGTATGTGGGCAGGGCCGGGACCCTAGACTGGCAGCAGGCTGAGCGGGTCCAGCAGCCGGGATCCCGGCTGGCAGGAGCCGGCAGATGGAACCCCTGAGCGGCAGCGGGCCGAGCCGCTCAGCTCACTGTCAGTCTGGGGTTTTGGCTGCCGGCCCCTTGCAAGCCGGGGTCCCAGCCGCAGGCCTCGCTCAGCCTGCTGCCAGCCTAGGTGAACAGAACCCCAGACCAGCAGCGGGCTGAGCAGGCCAGCGGCATAAGACCAACATTTTAATTTCTTTTTAAATGAAGCTTCTTAAACATTTTGAAAACCTTGGTTATTTTACAATACAACAATAGTTTAGTTATATAATATATAGACTTATAGGGAGAGAGATCTTCTAAAAAACATTAAAATGTATTACCAACACGTGAAACCTTAAATTAAAGTGAATAAATGAAGACTCGGCACACCACTTCTGAAAGGTTGCCAACCCCTGATCTAGGCCATGCTCCACTCACCTTACAACATTGTTGTCCTGAACATTACAGCTATAATGCATGGCATCCTTTTCAACTACAACTTATGAGGAGGAGGCTTCCAGACCTTTGAGAAAACCTGGTGAATACTCTATTTCAGAGAGGGCATCAAGGTATTTTATGTTTTAATACAGAGAGGAGGCACAGTCCACAGGTAGTCAAACAATAGGTACAGTCCAAACCAAACTCAATCTCTAGCTATCCTTCTGGGATTTTCAATGACTCCTCTTCTCTAGGTCTGCCTTTGAGACTCAAAGCCAGGGACTATCTTCATTTGGTTCACCAAGTGTCTTGGTGCAAATTTCCTCTATTCATTTGAGGGCCTTCTATGGCACCCACTGCTGAAATGTAAGGGCCAGCCTCCACTACCTTTATTCACTTCAAATAGCACCTTATGCCATGAATAGCCCCACTGATTTCAAGAAGGCTATTTGCAGCATAAAGTGTTAGTGCAAATAAAAACTATCAGAAGCTGGACCCAAGGCTGGACAGCTGCTGTATTAAAACAGATTGATTTTACCTTCATTTGAGTTAAAGACTTTTAAACAAAAAGACTTCTTTTAAAGACTTCTGAACAAAATCCATCTCTGTTGCACCTCCATTCACTTCTGTGGAGTTACAGAGCAGAAGAATTCAGACCCTGAAGTGTAGCCAATTACTTTATTTTATCATTCATAAAAATTGTGCTATTGAATAGATTTAAATTGTAGGATTATAGAACTACAAGATTGACAAGTATTAGGAGTGATAAGTAGGCATTAGGTATCTAAGTAAGTAGGGCTGAAAAGCAAGGCCTACAGGCTGAGGCCTGTAAGATTTTAGCTTAGCCATACTAGGCCTCAGGCTTAAGAAATGCTTGACATAAGTAAGTTACCCAAGCCTGACCCTCTGCCACAAGATTATGGGAAAAGATGTACCAATGAGTGATATTGCAAAAAATTAACTGTAAGAGTAATTTTACCTACAAGATACCCACTAGTCACATACTTTTAACACATGTCCTCACCGCAGGGTATATGTTGTGCGTAGATGCTAATGAGAATAAATGGAACTATAACTAAACTATGAAAAACCGTAGACCCTAATATTCTTGAGGGATACAATACAAATAAGGAAGAAAAAAAAAAGAGGGTGGATACCTTCATGCACATGTGTGGAGCATAGATGAAGTCAGAATCACAATATAAAAGAAGGCTCCCAGATTGGGTAAAATGGGGAAAACTCCAGCAAGAACCATCCCTCTACTGACCATCACTTGGCAAGGCATCCATCAGACGTGAGTATGACTATATTTGTAACATGTGCATAGGTCTTCATAGTATTTCTATGTGTTTGGGTAATCATAACCTTAATTGTAACTTTAATAAAACGTGTAAGAGACTAGACCTTGTACTTGTGAATGTCTGTGTGGTCACTACCCTTGGTCTTTGTGTGTTCCTAGAGGCTCTAAATCTGAAGCAAGTAGTAGAGGTAACTTTCACTCTATAGAGCTTGAAAATGTAGCCACCAGAGCTGAACCCATAGTGGTGTAATGCCATGTTACTAAATTCACTTTAAATAAAATAAAAGGCTACATAAGTTTCCCTTGAATAGGACACAGTGTACAGTCCATCTCCTCCCACCCCACTAAGAAAAGGTTGAGGATACATACTTTAGCCTGCTGTCTTGGCAGTGCAGACTGCCTGTATGAAATGCTCATAACATGAGGAGGTAGCAGGCTATATCATTGGCCCTGCCTAGAATTTGTTAAAGATTATTTTAAAATGCACTCTACAGACCAGAAAGCATCTTCCATTTAGGTAGGTTACATCATCTTAGTTCCCTGAAGATGAAGGTTTACTGCTTGTTAGAGCCACTTGCCAAGGACACATTTTATTGCCTTTGTGGTACTGTACATCAGTCAGAAATAAATCTCTGTAGAGCGCCTATCTTGCTCTTCAACTACACGCAGCCTCATTTATATTCAACAAACTTTCCTTGCCTCCTCCCGCCCCCTCCCCCCCTTTCCCTGTGAGAAGGCATTTCATTGAGTCTGTGCTGGTACAATTTAGAACTGAAACTAAGATCTCTATTCAGCAGCTGAACCAATTCTCACCAGCTCTCTTAGACGCAAAGCTAAGCTTTTCAGCTCCCCCAGTCTCTTTGTCTGCAAGGTTGTAGGGGCCAGACTGCCAAGTTCAAGCAAGGTTCTGATCTCCCTGCTTTCACAGGCCTACTTATTAGTGGCTTTCTTCTGCCATGACTATAGATACAATTATTAGAAATTCCTTTTTTGTGAACACGTTGAATGAAGGTATGAATGGAGATGCTAAGACCAAGAAAGTGAGAAGCTTAATATAACTTCAGCTTCTGTAGTTAATTAGATTTGGATGGCTTCAGAGGAGCAGCTGTAGTTTTTTTTTAGAAAATTGAGACAACAAAAAGGGCTATTCAAGGTATTTTGGGTGCGGAGGGGAGACTGTATAAAACAAAGAAGCTGTGAAATGGGTTTTGGAAATACAGCCCCCACCCCTGTTTTTTCACCCCCCTCATTTTGAGGAATAGTTGCAGGAGGGGTGAAAAAAGTCACATCACCATAGGGGATAACTGAAGCTATGGTACTGGGGCCACTACACTGTGGCTGAGAAATAGCAAGTATCAGACAGATTTCTTTTTAGGACAAGATCATAATCCAAAATGCAGAAATCTGCAATGTAGTCCTTAGCACATTTAGGCTACTAGAGACCAGACTTGACTTTCAAAGGAAACTGCCAAGATAAAAATCATGTATAGTATTTAAAGCACATTAAAGCAAAAAACAAAAAACAAAACACCCTTCTCCTAGCTGTGTTAAGGCTTCGTGTCATTATACTAGAATGCAGATTTTAAAATTACTTTTCACCAGTTGTGCTCTTTGTTTACTCTTCACTCTGCTTGGTCAGTGAATCTAGGCTGGTCAATTTCTCCTTCTGTCTTTTGTTAGTGTCATTTTCCTGCTCCCTTGCACTAGTACAGGGGTTCTCAAACTGGGGGTCAGGACCCCTCAGGGGGTCACGAGGTTATTACATGGCAGGGGGGGTCACGAGCTGTCAACCTCCACCCCAAACCTCGCTTTGCATCCAGCATTTATAATGGTGTTAAATATATTAAAAAGTGTTTTTAATATATAAGGCACTCAGAGGCTTGCTTCCGTGAAAGGGGTCACCCGTATAAAAGTTTGAGAATCACTGCACAAGTAGACTGCAGCTGTATCTAGGCTTCTAGCACAGTGTGGAGTGTTCAAATGAAAAAATAAGTCAACTGAAATTTTTAATAAATGAAAAGAAGTCCATTAAGGGCCTGTCTAGACAAAAGGTTAGTGCTCGGCAAGCTGGGGTGTTACTACGCACTATTGTGCTGCACAGTAACCGTCTGTGGGAACCCTGCTACCACTCACTGAAAGCTCCCCAGTGCACTTTGAAAGAGGAGTAGACCAATGTGTACTCGGGAACTTCTGGTGCCCACTAGAAGGGTCCACTTGGACCGTTAGCACGCAGCATTCTGCGGATTTACGCCCCCAACCTGCTATGCACTAACTGTCTAGACAAGCCTTTGTTAGGTCCTCTAAACCTTTTATTTTACCTACATCTACATTTTAATCTTAAAGCACTTCACAAAAATAGCTCTCCCTGCCGAAGTGCATTACAGGCACCAATCCTCAGCTCATGTAAATTGGTACCGCTCCATTGACTTCAGCTGGTGTAAATCTGTACTGCTGCACTGAAGATCTAGCTCCAAGATTATAACACATGGGCCAGTCACAGTTCAATGTGCACCAGCACGAATCCCAGGCAACTCCATTGATTTCAGAGCAGTTACTATGCAGTCACATCAGCCCTATTGACTAAATCAACAGAAACTGGCCCTATTGACTTAATTATCAATACAGAAGAGTTCAGTGTATCTGCAAAGAGCTACAGGCTTACACACCAACAGACCCTGCAATAGATTGTGTATTGGGCTCACCTACTCTGAATGATTAACAGCTTAAAGGATTCAGGCTCTAGAGACCATCTATTGTTATGATTTTTTTATTCCTACTATTAAGAGCTATTGGTGATGGTATGTACATGGGGAAAGGCACATCAGTAGGCCCGGACAAATGGTGTTTTTCTAGTAGTCCCTCTCCAGGACTTGGCCTTCTGTTGTCAGAGAAAACAAAGGCTTCATAATAACAGGCACATGAGGGAACATTTGATGTTGCAAAAAAATAAAAATAAAAAGTTTGTTTGGCTGGGCATCATTAGAATACTACATATGATCTATGCAGTATGCTCCTATATGGAACTTAGTATCCTAAGTGTTCCTAAACAGTTCCCTGCAGTTATTCAATATTCCCTATTTAAGCTGCAGTGCTTAGTTGAGATTGGTCAGGAAAAAAAAAAAAAAAAGGTC
Source organism: Lepidochelys olivacea (assembly GCF_965140295.1). Classification (NCBI taxonomy): domain Eukaryota; kingdom Metazoa; phylum Chordata; order Testudines; family Cheloniidae; genus Lepidochelys; species Lepidochelys olivacea. The sequence continues at coordinate 12,344,845 of NC_140415.1, read as the reverse complement.
ACATAGCATCACTTCTGCTCCCTGACTGTATGGGAGGACAGTAGCAGGTCTGTCCAAATCATTGGGCAGATAAACGTAAAATGGGGTTTATGCAAATTTGCACACCTGACTCCGAAACTCACTTTCAGTGAATGTTCACATCAGAACAAACTAGGTGTACAAAACTTGGCACACAAAAGGGTGTGATCACTGCTGAAGGAAAGCCATTAAAAAAAGTTACTGAATATTCCCCCAGCCTTATTGTGATAGCACCACATCACATTAATGCTCTGAAAAGGCTGTAGGGATCAAAGTAGTTGGGGCATTATTTACCCTTACAATAAAACAAAGTATGATTCTTTTCTCACATTAATCAGCAAACTTGTAAATCCATTAGAGAACACAGCCTATGTATAATAGGACAGAGAAAAATCAATATAGAATTGTAAACTAGTAACAATGACTGAAACTAAACGAGTTTCTGCAATTTCCTACCTTTCCAAATTGCATTACTTATTTGAATAAGGCCCTTCAGGGAACCTGCTATAGACTTGACTAAAATGCCGTACAACAAATTGGTAACTAAACAGAGAATCAAAACAACAGAGTAACTCAATAATATAATCCTTTATCCAAAAGTCCTAACTACTAATCTGACTCTATTGCCGGGCTGTCTGATTTAATATGTTTTTTCTAAGTATATTCAGATTCAATTAACTTGAATGGAGAATTACATGGCACTCAGCTGAATGCAGCTACGCTACAATCAGATCTACAGAGTCTTCCGGAGCAGCTGGTGTGCTCAAGGGTGTCAGCCATGCCAAATTCCTGTGGTCAGAAGGTGCCTCATGAGGAGCCTGACGGGCTTCAAAAATGTCATGTTGGTACCCAAGCTAATTGCCTCCACCACCTCCAGAAAGTGGTTTCAAGAATATAGGTCTTGTTTAAATGGAAGAACTAGAAGTAGTCTGCATAGAAGAGCGATGGCTAACTTGGGAGCTACAGAAAATGCTGCCTTAGTCAGACTTTGGAAGCTAGAGGACCGAGCATTTATTCTCAGTTTTAGTGTTATTCATAGTACAGTTGTACCTAGAAGCCACAACTGGGACTGGGGTGTCATTTTGCTAGGCATTGTACTTACACAGTAAGTACTTTTACACAGTAAAAGACACCAGGGAGTTTAATACCTAAATTGATTTGACAGACAAAGGTTGGAAAAGGAAAGACACTGAAGTGACTTGCCCAAAATCATAGCAGGGCATTGACAAAGCCAGGAAGAGAAGCCAGTTTTCCTGACTCCCAGTGCCTTATCCTTCAGGCCATGCTTTGTCACTAATTCATTCACAAGGGCCTCCGTAGATTTTTCTCTGGGACTCAGAGGAGGAAAATAATCTGTCTCACAGAGCTGGTTAGACGAACGGGAAACTTGGGCCGGGGGGGGGGGGGAGAGGGCAAAAGTGTCTTGGAAAATGTCCCTTTTCTCCCATCAAAAAATTTCAAATGTTTTCAGTCAGTAGTGCTTTCTAGTCCTTGTCTAACAATAAATAATAATAATAATAAAACCCGAAAATGATTTTACAAGCACGTGGAAAACAAGCTGTGAATTTTTGCATCATATACTGAGCTCACTATACTTGAAAGTGAACATGTGAAAGGTGAGCTACTTTTGGGATTCAGCCTCTTATCAAGATGAGACACAAGACTGTTTTTACTTTTATCTGAGGGTGTACTGTAGCACATGAATCCTGGGAAATCAACATGACGCAGGTCAGTCAACGTTTTGGGGACTAATTCACCCAAGAGTTTTATCGGGAGTACAGCACACTAATGGCACGGCAGCAGAACTGGTTAACTGGGAATATTGAAGCTTGTGCAAACTTGAATAAATTATTTCTAAGGGTGACAGCCAGTTTAATTAGTCAGATTTATTTAGCTTTGGCAGCAAAGAACACAAGGATGCTGAAGTGTTTGCAGCTGGCCAGGCCAGAAAGCAAAGGCCCAGTCTGAATAACTAGATGTCTGGCACGTGCTCTTGAAAGGGAAATACGATAAAAGTAATATCACCTAAATGCACCGATGTATTGGTGACTGAAGGGGCTGTTAATAAGATATTTGCCTTTCCATTGCCAGTTGAAATCAGTCTATGTTCTGTTAATGACAAACATCTTTAACCATCTGCTCAGCAGCCAGTGCAAAAAAAGGACTTTTTGGTCTGAGTACCTAGAAGATGGGCATTCCTGTCACAAGAGCCACCGCCATAATTGTCATCCATGTTGGAAATCCCAGCAAAGAGGGTGAGTGCTCTCTTTCTCTAGAGGTGGGCTCTCCTGAGCAGGAGTGGGGTTAACAGGTGTAGGGGGGAGGACAGTTACTCTGCTGCTGACCATGTAGTGCCTGTTGTGTGGATACTTAGAGGAGTTCAGTCTCCAGAGCTGCCAATTTAGAACCTTTCATATGCAATAAACTAATAAAAATGGTATTTCAAAAAACAAAACAAAATAAACCAGGAAAGAGAAGTGCTCAGATATCATGGTGGTAGGCGTAGTGTATGAACCAGGATAAAATAAAACAGCCTTCCTTCCTTTCTCCAGAGAAACAGGAGAGGGGAGGAAAGTCCTACTTCTAACAACCAACTGGATGGAGAACTCCAGAGACCTGTTTGGGCAGGAAAAGCAGAGAGGAGAGTCCTCTCCCATTCCCAGCAACTGAGAATGGGACAAGGGAGAGCCGTTCTATTGGGAGTGGCAGGCAGAGAACACAAGGAGCGGAGGTGATGCAAAAGACATTTCTTGGAGGAGAGCACCTTTGTTTGGAAGGCTCCTGCCTATGGGGATTTTAATCATTCAGAATAAATCTGATACTTGGAAAATTTAAATACATGGAATCCAGATGTGACCATGATGAACCCGGACTTCACAAAGAAGTGACATAGTTATGGCACGCTTCATGTGTTATTCACTGAAATCCCTACTGCAGCACCACCATACTGTAGTGATGGGTGCTTGGATAGATTCAACTAATGATGCAACAATCCCTGATGAGTCATCTGTCCCATCCCCCTTCCAGTGTAAGGATTATTCCCCATAGGGCATTAGACAATGCCCTCTTCAATCCAGTTTTAACAGTAGAACTTTTAACTTTATACTTTTTAACAGTATAGCTTTTGAGCTTCCTCCACTCTGCACATCATTTTAAGAAGTGAAATGGTCTCCAAAGATATCAGGATTTTTCCCCCTAATATTGAACACACATTTTTCTAATTTCATCCCATTATATCTAATTACACCTTCCTTGAGCGACTTTCAAGTATTTCTGTCCCTCCCAATATTTTTAGACAATTATTCATTCCCCTCTAATCTTTATTTGCCAAGTTATAGCTATTTAGTTAATTTTTAACCTTCTGTTCCATTAATTAGATTCTCCGGTTACCTAAAGGCTATGCCGGGGTGGCCAAATTTACTGAGCCTCTGAACCGCTTATGATAATCTTCAGAAGTTCAAGAGCCACAAGACATGCACAACCTTTACACATGGATTTAAAATATTCACATCCCACTTACCGTATCATGGCTAATTACTGCTAGAGCTACAGGCCTTGTGGGTCTCCATCCAGGTCATAAGTCTTTGGAAATATGGTTGATATGTTATCGAGGCAGTATAGAGGGACTTGGCCAGATGTTGGTTTGTAAGGACTGCACAATGTTTTGATTTAATGAACTTCGTCATGGGGTACAGCAATTCACAGCAATATATTGTGCCGAAAATTGAAATGAGTCACACACTAGTTTCCTTGAGTTGAGGATACTTCGTTCCTGGTAGAACTCGACTGTAGGCTGATTTATGCTTCATCTTTACATTTGGTCCTCCTGGGGTTTCAATAGTTCCATTTCTACAGTAGATGTTTCTGCAACCACTGTTTTGGGAATCAGGCAACCATCACTGATCACACCAACCACAAATGGGCTTACAGGAAAGACGAAGCAGAATCTCAATTTCTGCAAGTCTTCAAACCTGGCCCAAAAGTCAAGCAGTCCTTGTAATTTACCTCTGTGTTCCTTGAGTTTGTGATCTTCTACTTCAATTTCAGGAAATGTTTACCCTACTTATGCGGTGGGGAAAGTGGTCAAAGTCTCTTGACACTTTGCAGAAGCTTTAACTTGTTATGGAAGCTGAAGACTGTTTGAGTAAGGTCAGAAATAATCTTGCCCTTGCATTGGAGTGCAAAGTGGAGAGTTTGTAGATGCTGTATAATATATCAGTGAAAAACATCAGCTCCTGCATCCATTTCTCATCTTTCAGTTGTGGATAGAACTTTTCCTTTTCTTCAAGGAAAGCACGGATAGGCTCCAACAGTTCCACAAACCTATTTAAGGAATTGCTGGTTGATAACCACATCATAATACAGTAGAAAGAGATATTGTTAGGTTTGTCTTCAAGATCCAGCTCTTTAATGAAATTTTTGAACAGTCGATGAGTCTTCCCATTTGAGTGGATGAAACTGACGATTTCTAGGACTGTTTTTGTAACATTTTCATACTTGGAATATCTGCCTGTGAGAGATTCACGATGCATGATGCAATGAACAGGGGGAAACTTTGGAAATTTGGGATCGCTTTTCAAGAGTCTGATCAGGCCTACTTTCACCCCCCTCCCCTCATCATTTCAGGTGCTCCATCTGTTGCAACACTGATAAGTCTATCCAGCAATACACTGGCATTTGTCAATGCTTTGTCAAGTGCGTTCTTTATGTCAACACTGCAGGTTGTTTCTTATAGCACCACTAAGCCCAACATTTCTTCCTTTACACTTATATCCACAGAAACATAGCGAACAAATACAGCTAATTGTGGTTTATCTTGTGTATATGTGGATTGGTCAACAGCTAGGCTGAACTCTGAACTAGAGAATTCTTTACGTTGCTTTGCATCTTGCTTGCAACATCAGCACTGATCTGGGAGATCCACCTCTCCGTAGTGTGGTGCAAAATTGAAATTTCCCTTATTAGTCGTTGAAGTTGTGTGTTACTTAGATCTAAAATTGCACCCATGTCTGCAATATTCTTCTTACCAAATTCTCCATCACAATATGGATTTTTAGCATGAGCATATTCCATGACATAACAAAACTAGCTTTGGTTGTTGTGTCAGCTTCCTTACTGAACGTAGTGTCCTTTGACTGTTTAGGTGTGATTTTAATGTGGTTAACTTGTTTTTCCTTAATTCTAGTTCAGAAGGGTATTTAGATGAAAAGTTATTGTGATTTGTTTCGTAGTGACATTTCAAGTTGCTCATGTTATGGCAAGTGAGCAATGCACTGCAGATAAGGCACAGGGGTTTGGCACCTTTAACAGTGAATGCAGAATCTTACTCCCATGCTGGCTTAAAACTTTGGTTTTATTCTTCATACTTGTGTTTCTTACGATTTGAAGATATCACTGTCATCCATGAAATTAATGTAGGGTTAACATTGCAATCTAAAACTATTGAAATCCAACGTATGAACAGTATACATGGCCTGTGTTGTGCAGAATGCAGGGAGATCCCAAGCACACAAAGTCCACACAGCACTAGGTGATGCAATTTCCTATTATAGTGGGCATATGCAGCTGCAGCCCCATGCACCAGCATGGGGGTGCAGACCTGCACGCCAGCACACCCCTCATGGGGCTGCAGCCCCACACTAACACTAAAAGAACTGCATGTGGCTCGCGAGCCGTGGTTTGGACATGCTGGGTCTACACAGTACCTTAGTTAACAGGAGTGATAAATTTGGGAATGACTAATAACCAAAAGATAAAGTATTTCCATCCTCACTGCAATGACTATCATAAGAACAATAGATCAGAACTGAAAACACCCGGTGTCGGGGGTCTGTGGACAGTCCTATGCTACACTGATTTGACCTTTTCATCATTCCATATTAGATGTGATAGGATATTGCTGAGGAGGGTCTATAGAATTCTGCGCCAAAAATAAAAATAAAAATTCTGTGCACAATACTTTTAAAATCCTTCAAATTTTCCTTGTCAATAAATAAATGTGGAGCTTCCAGCATGGCAGTGGGGAGCACAGGCCACTGTCTGCATGGAGGTGAGAGATCACCCCGCACCCCCACCCCAGGACAGACTCAGCAGTGAGGTCGCATCTGACACTGACACAGTGAAATGGCCAGGCCTGCCCCAGAAACACCCCAGGGCCCTGCTTCTCTCCCCCAGGTGCACCAGGTATGGGGCAGGCAGGTCCAGCCCAGCAGGATCGAGGGGCTTTGTGTGGGGAGGATCCAGGCGTGGGGCAATCTGGCTGCAGGTGGCTCAGTGGGGGGTTCTGGGTGCAGGGGTAATGGGACTCTACAGAGGGGTGAAGTTGGTTGGGGCTCAATGGGGGGTGTCTAGGTATGAGGGGGATGGGACTCAGTGGCGAGGCAGTCAGGTGTGGAGGTCTCAGCAGCAGGGTCTGGGTGCTAGGGGAGTGGGGCTTGGTGCGATGGGAATTTAAGTGTGGAGGCTCAGCGAGAGGTGATCTGGATTCAGGGGGTGAGGATTAGCAAGGTGGGGGTTTGGGTGGGGGGAGGGGTACAGGGTGCAAGGGGTGAGGCTTGACAGTGGGGTCTGGATATAGGGAGGACCAGATGCATGGTGGCAGGCAGGAGGAGCAACTTCCTGTACAATGACCCCTGCCCCTGCAGCTGAGGAGTGATGGGATAGGAAGTGGAGGGGAGGTGCGGAGCTTCCTGAAGCTGGGGAAGGTTTCTGGGGATGGCTCTGACCTGACCATGGCTGCTCCTTGCAGGGGGAAGAGGAAATCCTGTCCTCCTCCATGCCCAGCCCAGCCAGGACTAGCAACTGGGCCCAGCACAGGGTAGGAGCCACCGGCCAGGACACCTCCAGCCCTGCCCTCTGCTGTGATTTACCTCTCTGCCAGCTGCTCTGGGTGCCTGAAATGATGCATCTGCTCTGCTGGAACGGGGCGCATGACCACTCTTGCAGCCTCCCTTTGCTTCCCCATCAGAAAGTCATTTTTCTGCAAGGAAGCAAAGAAATCTGAGGGGGAAATGAATTCTGCGTATGCACAGTGGCACAGAATTCCCCCAGGAGTATAGCATTCTTCCTCTACCCCCTCAGAGAAGGCAGCACAATAGCTGGAATCATTCCCTTAAGATTCTCGACCAGGACTTTGGAATACTGTAATAACCAAAGGAACTGTTTGATGTTAACTGTGACAAAATAAGATCAAACTAATTAGAAAACAGAAAGAAGCATAAACTCTGGCAAATGAAGTGTAAAAATATAATTAGGAAGGCCAAAAAAGAATTTGAAGAACAGCTAGCCAAAGACTCAAATTTTTTTTGCTATTACTTTTCAAGTACATCCGAGGCAGGAAGCCTGCTAAACAACCAGTGGGGCCACTGGATGATCAAGATGCTAAAGGAGCACTCAATGATGATCAGGCCATTGCAGAGAAACTAAATAAATTCTTTGCATCAGTCTTCATGGTTGAGGATGTAAAGGAGATTCCCAAACTTGAGCCATTCTTTTTAGGTGACAAATCTGAAGAACTGTCCCAAATTGAGATGTCAGAGGAGGTTCTGGAACAAATTGATAAACTAAACAGTAATAAGTCACCAGGACCAGATGGTATTCACCCAAGAGTTCTGAAGGAACTCAAATGTGAAATTGCAGGACTACTAACTGTAGTCTGTAACCTATCATTTCAATCAGCTTCTGTACCAAATGACTGGAGGATAGCTAATGTGACGCCAATTTTTAAAAGGAGCTCCAGTGGTGACCCCGGCAATCGCAAGCTGGTAAGCCTGACTTCAGTACTGAGCAAACTGGTTGAAACTATAGTAAAGAACAAAATTGTCACACAAATAGATGAACATAATTTGTTGAGGAAGAGTCAACATGTTTTTTGTAAAGGGAAATCATGCTTCACCAATATACTAGAATTCTTTGAGGGGGACAACAAGCATGTGGACTGGGGGATCCAGTGGATATAATATATTTAGATTTTCAGAAAGCCTTTGACAAGGTCCCTCATGAAAGACTCTTAAGCAAAGTAAGCAGTCGTGGGATCAGAGGGAAGGTTCTCTCATGGATTGTTAACTGGTTAAAAGATAGGAAACAAAGGGTTGGAATAAATGGTCAGTTTTCAGAATGGAGAGAAGTAAATAGTGGTGTCCCCCAGGGGTCTGTACTGGGACCAGTCCTATTCAACATATTCATAAATGATCTGGAAAATGGAGTAAACAGTGAGGTGGCAAAATTTGCAGATGATACAAAACAACTCAAGATAGTTAGTCTCAGGCAGACTGCAAAGAGCTACAAAAGGATCTCTCAAAACTGGGTGACTGGGCAACAAAATGGCAGATGAAATTCAATGTTGATAAATGCAAAGTAATGCACGTTGGGAAACATAATCCCAACTATGCATATAAAATGATGGGGTCTAAATTAGCTGTTACCACTCAAGAAAGATCTTGGAGTCATTGTGGATAGTTCTCTGAAAACATCCACACAATGTGCAGTGGCAGTCAAAAAAGCAAACAGAACACTGGGCATCATTAAGAAAGGGATAGATAAGACAGAAAATATTATATTGCCTCTATATAAATCCATAGTACACCCATATCTTGAATACCGCGTGCAGATGTGGTTGCTCTATCTCAAAAAAGATATTTTGGAACTGGAAAAGGTTCAGAAAAGGGCAACAAAAATTATTAGGGGTATGGAACGGCTTCTGTATGAGGGGAGATCAAGGCTAGGACCTTTCAGTTTGGAAAAGAGGTGACTAAGGGGAAATATGATTGAGGTCTATAAAATCATGACTGGTGTAGAGAAAGTAAATAAGGAAGTGTTATTTACTCCTCATAACACACAAACCCTAGGGGTCACCAAATGAAATTAATAGGCAGCAGGTTTAAAACAAACAAAAGGAAGTATTTTTTCACACAATGCACAGTCAACCTGTGGAACTCCTTGCCAGAGGATGTTGTGAAGGCCAAGACTATAACAGGGTTCAAAAAAGAAAAGAACTAGATAAATTTATGGAGGATATGTCCATCAATGACTATTAGCCAGAATGGGTAGGGATCATGTCACTAGCCTCTGTTTGCCAGAAGCTGAGAATGGGCGACAGGATGGATCACTGGATGATTACCTGTTCTGTTCATTCCCTCTAGGGTACCTGGCATTGACCACTGTCAGAAGACAGGATACTGGGCTAGCTGGACCGTTGGTCTGACCCAGCATGGCTGTTCTTATTAGGTAACTTCTGTTACTCACTGAAACTGGAGCGCTTGTGGTTGCATTACCTGGGACTTCTGGATTTCAAAAGTTTGGGAAGTACTTGCTACAGAAATTATATATATCTCCAGTAGGAGGACCCAGTTACTTGACTTTTTGGCTACAGTGGTGCACCATGGAAAAGGTTCAATATTTAGAATACCTGATAGTTTTTCTATTTATATTCAACAGTAAAAACCCCCATTTTTGCTGGATGTCTGGAGGTATGCAAGGTAGATGTCATTGCTTCAATTGTGGAGATTCATAAATCTTTTGGAGAGGCAAAGTGCTATTATTATTGGCCTCAATTCTGTACCTAAATCCATGAGCACTCTGATTATAATCAATAGAACCACTCCTTGAGTAAGGTACTACCTCATTGAGAATAAAGGGGTCAGAATCTACCTTTATTGTTGTGAAATTTGCCTGTCTTATCTTAAATTATTTCTCTGTGACACGGATCTTACCAAGACAAATATCTCCCTGTTGAGATAATGGGTGCTATACATAATCTGCAGGCTCAGGTTTCTGCCCTGGTGATAAATTCAAAAACCAAGGTTGGACTCATTCTGTTTGCCTGTCAGTGTGTAGGTGATATGCAGACAAGATGAGAGACTCTATGCCCAGAAGCTTTAGAAACTCCCACCAGAAATGGGAGGTGAACTGAGAACCCCAGTCTGACATGATGGGCATTTGTCAGGTCATGGTAACAAAAAGCACTCTCGGAAAAGAAGAGCCATTTCCAAGGTAGTAGGGATGACATGGCAAGGGTGCCATCTTGGTGAGAGACTGACCACCACTACGACCATTTTGTGCTCCTGAGAGTGAGGTAGCTCTACAATGAAGTCCATGGACAGTGACCCATGGCTGAGGTGGGATAGATAGGGACTGGTGAAGACCAAGTTTCGAGTGAGGATCTTGATATGGACACAGATCACAGGAACTCATACTTTGATACAGGTGCACAGCTCTGGGCAGCAGATAGTCCTTGACTCCAAGTTACAGGTCTTAATGTGACCACAGAATGGTGTCTCATGGAATAAGACCCATGGAAGGACTTCTCCTACCAGAGTCAAGATACCCTATACCATAAGGATGAGTACTGGCCTTTTTCTTGTCCCCAGATGATAGGTGATTACAAAATCAAACTGGGCAAAGAAGAGGGACTAGCAGATCTGACATTGGTTAAAGTGCCTGGCTGTCCAGAGATATTCCAGGTTCTTTTGTAGTCTACAAGGGCCTGACTGGGAACCTGGTCCCTTCTAGCAGTCTAGCAATTGAGGTACAATTCCTCAAAGGCTGCCTTGACAGCTAACAGCTCCTTGTCACTTATAGTTCCTCTCCACTTGGGTTAGTATACAAAGGCACAGGGCTACAGTTGGTTGTCCCAGCCAGCAGACTTTTACAACACAATGCCCAGAGCAAAGTCTGACAAATTGGCTTCTGCTGTAAATGGTTTTGTGGGGTCCAGATGGGCATCCTGGTGAATCTCTTAGTTGTTCAAAGGCAGATTGGGCTTCTGAGGACCGGGTGAACCAGACTCCTGCACAAAGAAGGGAAATCACAAGGGCAACTGAGCTACAACACCTTGATAAGTAAAAATTGGCAGAGCACAGGGCTCACTATGCCCTGTGCATGTCCTTTGATGTGGCCCAATTAACTATGTCCCCGCCCCTCCCCGCACGTGTCCATGATTAGCCCTTTAGGAGAGATGATATACCCAAGTAATTCAATTGTATTTCAGTCAAGCTTGCACTTCTCAGTCTTAGCATCCAGATGGTTCTGACAAAGTCTCTCCAGGACACTGCATACATGATGTTTCTGTATGTTCTAGGGTGGGGGAAGAAGAGGATATACTCAAGGTAGATATCTTCAGAGACACTTTGAAGTTATCACACTGATGAAGTGCTGGAAGGTTGCTGGAGCACTCCACAGGCCAAACAACATAACTAGATATTCAAAATGTTTGTACTGGGTATGGAAGGCAATTTTCCACTTGTTTCCCTTCCTAATGAGCACTAGGTTACTTGCTCCGGAGGTCTAACTTCAAGAAGATGTTATTCCACCAAAGTCATTCAAAAAGCTAATGGATAAGGAGCAGGTGGTACTGGTTCTGGATGGTAATCTTGTTTAGTCACCTGTAGCCCAGACAGGGTCACAGAGATCCATCCTTCTCTTTTATAAAGAAGATTGGCACCTCAGCCAGAGATGCAGATGAATGGAAACACTTTTGAAGGTTTTCTTGAAGGTAGCCCCAAAGAGCCTGTAGCTTGGAGAGACAGAGATGCCTCACTCTAGGTAACCTGGTTCTGACCTTTGGTGCCAATTCTTGACCCTCAACTCCCGTTCTGACCACTAGGCATGACTTCCCATGCCCAGGTCCCTAACAGCCACAGAATACTAAAGTATGCATTCATTCTGACTAAGTTAAGACTGCCCTGAACCACAGAAGTGGTGATCAGTTTATTCCCCACATCACAAGGTTTCATAGCATTTATAATTTTACCCTAAATAGTATAACAGACAGTTCTTGGGCATGTCCCAAGAAAGTGTTTTGACATCCAGAGGCCACACACTAACAATATTTTGGGTTGCCAAAGGTATCCCTGGAAACAGACAATATTACAGCATCCTACTGACTTTCGCAGGCATTAAGACTTTGCCATTACTGTACCAAGACTGGCAATAACATACTAGTTCTCATGGCCATGATTTAGGGGTCTTAATCTTTGCATTTTTAAGATCACCCGATGGATCCCACCATGTGCACTGTTCACATGGCTCAGGGAAGTTGTTTAAAAAAAATTAGAGAACAGTAAGAACTGACCCTTTCCTGTAGCCTTTGCACTGCCTTAAAGGCCAGACAGTTAGAGATTTAACAAAATGAAGTACATTTGAGTCTGGGAGTCAATAGGTAGAGTAGTGAGCAATCTGTATTGCCTGTTATGATTGTGTTCATCTTCTATCCAAGTCCCAAGAACCCTGACTTCCTGACTCCATGACTTTCCTGCCTCCTCCCTCCACAATTACCTACAGAGCTCCTTCAGCTGCGTGGTTTGCACAGTCTCTAACCCCACTGAGAAAATGGTCACAAAAATAATAAGTAATGTAACAGAGCCTTGTTACAATTCCAGGACTTTAAACTTTATGATCCTCCTCAGGTTTTTTTTACAAGACAAAATCCTGGTGGCTTATTGTATATTTTCATGGTCTCCTGATACCTAAAGAATAGGAGATATTTTGATTAGATAAGAGCTACTGGATACATCTTACTAGGTCACCGACTCTGGAACATTTAAAAAAAATGGGCTCAAAGAAAGAGAGCCCTTTAAGCAAAATTAAATTATAACATTTTATTTTTATCAGCTACTAGCTATCATTTTCCCCCTCACTGCCATGAAAATTGAGAAACTGGGAATCCAATTACAAAGGCTAGATAAAGGGAATAATAGTAAAAAAAATTAATTGGATGGAAAAGACATTGAATGTGTGTTCACTAGATCCATGCTTCAAAAGCTCTGTCATTACAACTGCATAGGCAGAGGTCATTGTAGAAGGTAATATAAGGTGACTAAGGGAAGAGAAACCATGGCTCTCATTTTCAATCAATAGGGCCAGCCATAGTTGCTGGGCCTCCAGTGCAATTGATTACTTTGAGACACAATAAACAGCGATGCTGACATTTAGAAAGTGGCCAAAACAAAACTGCTCATCTCTTTTGTCTGCTTTATTTAAAGTGCAAATACCCTCAACAGCAGGTGTCAAGGGGTTGGTAACCTTTTATTTTCAAGACTCTGAAGAAAAGGACATGTTTAAAGATCCCCTTTGAATGCCTCATTTATTTTTTCAGCTGCAGCAGCATAAAAGGAGAATCTGGTTTTCCATAAACAGCATGACAATGTGAAGTCCAGTTGATGCTCAAATTAGAGATGTCTGAATTGTTTGTTTGCAGTGTAGTTTGAACTCTGCAAAGGGCAAGGTTCCCTATAAGTGTGGCAAACGGTGGCACGCAGCAATCATTAGGGTCCCAGAAGGGTAAGCAAACTGATTTGGGTGCAGTAGGAACTGGCTCAAAATTCAAAAACCAAGCCTGAACATTCTGAAAAAGCTTCAGAAAATTTCGGTAAACAGTATCTCCAAGCACTTGGGATGACAGCATTTGTTTTAGGGTGAAATCCTGGTCCTGTTAAAGTCAATGGCAAATCTTCCATTGACTTCAGCATGGTCAGGATTTCATCCATAGAAAAGTAAATACCAATTAGGTATCCTTGCCCATCTCCTGTGAATATATTGTCTCAGCTCATCCTCCAATCTAGTTTGAGCTACAGGGCTTCAATTTCTTCTTCTGGGAGACTACACCACCAGATATTTCCAGAATGGAAACGTATCATCTGTGAAATTCCTTTGCTACCTGGTTCTACTCCTGGGGCAGCCCTTTACCTTTGAGGTAACGTAACTTCTCAGACCAGTCATCTTTAAATAGGTTCACATCTGTTTTCTTATGGCTCTACACCTTCTGCTCATGGTTGTTTGATCACAACAGATTTCATTGGAAGGAGTCCAGGAGCATAGAAATTGCCATACCAGCACTGGAGTGGTTCATCCAGTCATGTATTCTGTCTCAGAATGGCCAGCATTAGGTTCCTCAGAGTAAGGTATAAAAGTCTCTGTAGTGGACAACTATGGGGGGAAAAAACCCTACCCCTGGGAAATTTTTCTTCCTAATCCCCATCTAGACTTGATTTGGTTGAAGTTTTTTTACTTTTTTTGGTCACTGTAAAATGCTCTTTTTCATGAAAAACTGTTTGAATCAGGCAGAGCAAGGACTTGAACATTGATCTCCCACATCTCAGGTGAGTGCCATAAATACCAGATTAGTACCTATTCTGGACTTCCCTCCACCCCAGAAATTCCATCCTGTACCTAAAAAAAAAAAAAATTCATCTAAGCCAATGCTTCTCCGTGAAAAGTATCAGTTTTGATAGATCATGGGTTTTTCCAATAAAACCTCTTTTGTTGGAAAATGCGAATCAGCTTTTAACTCACCCCCCAACACCAACCCCCCCCCCAAAAAAAAGAAATGACACTACTAAGGTTTCCTAGTCTCTTCCTCTGCCACTGAAAGTTTGTTCACCATTGTAAACCTTATACATGTTTGTTAAAGGTTGTATTTGGGTACTTTAGTATAATTTTAATTTCTTGCACGATTCTAACTAGCCTTACCATCAACTGATAATTTCAAGTAAATCCCAGTTAAAACACTCTTGCTGTGCTATTGATAATAAGTGCCATGCCTAATGCTAAGCTCCTATTGATTTCAATGCAACAATAATGGATAGTAGCATCTCAAACTGTGTTGCAGATAACCAATAGTCAAAGGGTTGAGTCATCACTTGGAGACACTGACTAATCTCTATAGTTTCTTATATTGCCACTATCACTGTAGTATACAAGTGCCTACATTTCTTGTTACCCGTTAGCCCTAATTGAGGATCAGGGTTTCATTGTGACAGACAAAAAGACTTGCCCAGAGAGGAATACTTGTAAGTAAGAACAAATAAAAACAAACAGATGGAGGAAAAACATTATGAGCTGCAGGATAAAGAGTGTAAACCAGCTGTGTAACCAATGTAGAGCTTTTTGCAGGCATAGTAACAGACAGTTTTAAGGAGGATTCTGAAGAAGGACAATGAGGTGACTTTGGGCTGTTTACAGGACACTCCTTCCATGCACACAGGGCACCATGGGAGAAAGCGTGCTTATCGCAAAATCAGACAAAAGGGTAATCAAAATTGGCACCATTGACAGAAGGGAGGTGGGAATCAATATTGATTGCATATAAAAAGATGTATAAGGTGGGGTACGCAGCATGAAGAGCTTTAAAAGTGAAGACAAGCAGCATGTGACTGATGCAGTTGAGAAAGGGGAGTCAGCGGAAGGATTGGGGGGGGAAGGGGGTATGTGGTTGAAGCAACAAACAAGTAAAATGAACTTTGCAACTACAGTCTGAATAGATATAAATAGGGCAAGATGGAATTTGTCATGAGAGAAAGACATTGCAGTATTCAAGATACATGACTGTTTTGTTTACATCCCAGAAGCAATTTTTGCAAACATGCCACAGGTTTGGAGAACAGCTTTGTCTGAGGATTGGAGTTCTTGCTTTCTTGCATTTTAAACTTCCCAGATGAAAGGAAAGAATTCATGGGATTGAAAACATTTAGGCAGAAAACGCCCATTGCTCTAGAATTAGTCCGAGTAGCAGCTGGTCCAGTCTTCAGAACATCAAGAGGAAACAGGAACTCAGAGCTATGAAACAAAGCCCTGGCTGGGATGATTTAATTGGGGATCGGTCCTGCTTTGAGCAGGGGGTTGGACTAGATGACCTCCTGAGGTCCCTTCCAACCCTGATATTCTATGATTCTATGAAACCTTCCTATGCGGCATTAACATCTAGTCTTCATTTACCTCTCATTTATCAGAACCTCTCTAGAAACTCTAAGGCTAATCTTTTCAGGTAGGTAAGATACAATTCCTCATCCATTTATAACTGTCACAGCTGCTAGAGTGCTTTGATCCTGTTTGATTTAGCTGTAACCTAGGAAGCAGAGGGATCTACTGGAATGAGATAAAAAAAAAAACCTGAGAACTAGGCATGTCCAAATTCTAGTTTTGCTTTGCTATTGACTGCTTGTAAGGTCACACACCACTTAACTTACTGTGATGCTTTGGGGTCCACTCAGACTAGTAAGGAGTTCTGTCACTGCCTGCCCTGTACTTTAGAGGATGTCATGCTGGGCATCTATGGTTCAATTCCCTGACTCCAGTAGTCTGCCCACAAGTAAAGGTCTCACCCTGGCTCTCCAGTTATATATCAACAGCCCTTTCAGTCCTGGGTCTCCCCAAATGCATCCCCCCTTGAGTTCTTAATTATCAGACACTTGGACTGCTCCCCTCTGGTATGTACCCCCAAAGGTGTGAATCCAGCCCTCCAGTTATCAGCTCACTTTGGCATACACACTCCATACAGTTTGCACACCAGATCCCTGCTTGGGATGGAAATAAACAAGTTGAAAACAGAAAAATGACAGATTCCAAGATGAAGTAGTAAGGAAGAGCAAACATAAGTAAGTTACACAGGAAAACAAACAAAAATGCAACCTCAGGCTTTACATTTTTCATATTAGCTAAAATCCCTTTTTGAATAAGAGTTACTGATTGCCTTAAAACCGTTTCCCAGCATACCCCTAGCTAAAGGAGGGATCCAGTGTTTCTTGGCAGCCTCCCACCGCCTGACTGTGACTGTCTCTCAAGTTCCTTTCTCCATCTCCAATCCACAGAGACTCAGAGTTGGTCAGAGTGGGGAAACTCCCACTGACTTGATGGTCAAGAGCTGAGGTATTCTTTTCACTTTTGAATTGTCTCAACATCTTTCCATTAACTCCACTGGCCACCATGGGCTTTTCCTGGTCTGGACAGTATATGGTTGTGTTAACAGCTCGTTTGGAAGGCACTGGCTTCCCTGCTATTAGGTAAAGCTGCAATTGCAGCAGCTCGTGAGCACAGGTTTCCTTATATTCTCTCTTTAGATACACACATTCACAGTCATAGCCTGTATACGTATCTCATAAGTGATACTTTTAGAATATGGCAAGCTTTTATAAAGGACCGTACTCGGTATATTTGTACAGTACAATAACATAGTATGCAATCAGTTGGTTTAACTGTTTATTCTGGGGGTTTACTCCTTCTGTGTGCCGCTTGGGGTGTCTGGACCCTGACTGTCACACCTACTTACTTCACTTTCTCCATCTATAACTGTGGATAAAAGTTACATGGCGACCTCAGAGTGAGGTCTGAGGATTAATTACTACACGTTTGCACAGCACGTTGTGTGCAGAGCTGTTAAGAGCTGAGTATTGTTAACTTGTCCGATTGATTTCTGATTCATTCGTTTGCTTCAGAATTTGTTCGTTGTACATGGAAGGTCCTCAGACTACTCACAATATACATTGCCTGAGCAATGGCATTGCAGTCTGTCCTGAAGCCATCCTGCAGCTACCTCACAATTCTCTCCTAGAACTTCCTCCTCTGGAGTGAGAGCATGTTTGGATCTCTCCAGCCTATTTAGTCATTGGCTTCAGAGATCAGAAAGAGTATTAATTGTATCAAGCATAATATTGGTCCTGTAAATCTATTAAGAACTGGACTGAGACCACCGGTTCATTTCGGGTAGGCCACTGAACAGTCATTTGATGGAACTAGTTAGATAAGAAAAGAACAGGACTCTCAGCCATCCAGTTTCCTTGACATTTTTAATGGCAAGCCTACTAGGGGAGCATTTTGCTCCCTCTCCAAAAAGCCCTGTTTTGTTTGCAGAGATGGGTGGATTTAAGAGAGGCTATTTGTTTTTTTCATGCTAGAAAAGAATTTCACTCTTGATCTAAACCAAGTCATGCTGTTTTCCCAGAGTCTAGCTTAAAATAAAGGGGGTGTAGCTGTGTAGAAACAGAAGCAGCAAAGGTTGTAGTTTGCATTGAGGACATTATAAAAATAATTGCCCTTTTCCACCCACACAACTCCTACTGACACCACTGGGAATGGCCCCAAGTGGCTCTAGAGAATGTACAGACATTCACCACCTTTCATTAAATTAGGCCAGACACATTTTAAAAAAAAGTGGAAGATGTTGAATCTCTTATATAGATTGCCTTGCACTGCTTCACTTTATTTTAAACTCGTAAAACCCTTTACTCACATAAGGGTGAGATTTCTAAATAGCTCTTTACAATAGTGTTCACACCACATTTACATTAACGGGGTGAGGAAAAGACATGGCAGAGATCCAAGAGGGGAAAAAATGGCTGGAACAAGAGTCTGGAGCTCATACAGGAAATACTGTGCATAAACTACTGAGCCAACCTGTCCAGGGCCTAAAACAAGTTATGGTATCATGTATTTGTATTGTGGTAGAACCCGGAGGCCCTCTCCCACCCCGTATTGTGCTAGGCACCATAAAAACTCAGACCTATAAAAACTCAAAAAAGACTCCGACATTAAGGTCAGAAGGGACTAGGGCCAACTCTAGGTTTTTTGCTGCCTGAAGCTCTGAGAGCGCAACTGCCCAAGCAAAAAAAAAAAAAAAAAAAAAATAGAAAAAGGGTGGCCAGAATGCCGCCCCTGGAATTGTGCAGCCCCAAGCACGTGCTTGCTTTGCTGGTGCCCAGAGCCGGTCCTGGACGGGACCATCGTGATCATCTAGTCTGACCTCGTACATATTGCAGGCCACAGAACCTCACCCACCCACTCCAGTAATAGGCCCGTACTGAAGTCCTCAAATCAAGGCTTCAAGTTACAGAGAACCCACTATTTACCCTAGTTAAAACCAGCAAGTGATCTGGGCCCCATGCTGCAAAGGAACATAAAACCTCCCAGGGTCTCTGCCATCTGACCTGGGAGAAAATTCCTTCCAAAGACCAAATATGGTAATCAGACCCTGAGCATGTGGGTGAGACCTACCAGCCAGACACCTGGGAAAGAATTCTCGATAGTAACTCAGAGCCCTCCCCACCTAGTGTCCCATCTCTGTCTGCTGGAGATATTTACTAATAGCAGTTGCAGATGGGCCATATGCTATAGTTGGTAACTATGTCATACCACCCACTCCATAAACTTATTAAATTCCGTCTTGAAACAAATTAGGCTTAGTAAGAAACAGTCTCTGCCCCAAAGAGGGGATTGGAAAGACATGCACAGAAAGGAAGGATGGTGCAGCTGGCTAATAGTCTAGGACTTAAGAGCAGTGAGGTCAAGTCCCTGCTCCATGATAGGTTTCCTGTGTGACCTTGGGCAAGTCACTTGTCTGTGCTTCAGCTCCCATTCTGAAAAACAGGGATAACAGCATGGCCTCACCTCACAGATAAGACTAGCCCAAAGTAGGTCAATGTCGGGACTAGAACTCAGGTGTCCTGAATAACAGCCCAGAGTCCCATACACTAGCCCAGTCTGCCTCTCCAAACAGAATGGTAGGTAACAAAAAGGCCTGGGCACCATTAGAAAAGAAACCAAGAAGAGACTGACACCCCCCCACACACACACACACTCCTGGAAGGGATTCTTAGCCATTACAACTTGCAATATAAATAGTAGTTATTACAGAGACACATCAATAAGGGTCAGTTCCCATTTCCTTCATAAAACCCAATTTCTCAGGTCGTTCATAAGTCAGCAGGGCCATAACTCAGCACCCATGTTCCCAGCTCAGATACAGTATTTACATTGGCTGGCTTTTTGCTTTTGTTTTCATTAGTTATCTTGACAATATCAAAAAGGTATTCAGAAAGCATTTCAGGAAATACACCTGCTCCTTGTCTCCCTCCTCCCCCAATGTTTGTGGTTGTACAATCGCCCTCCTCCTGCCCCTTTTTTAAACAGAATATTCCCCTTTGCTGCGTAGAAGATCCATACACTAAGGGAAACTGACTGACAGCTCTGAAGTATTGTCAAACAAATTAAACAAACTGAAAAATAGATAAATATTTTCCCACAATTCTTTCCACTACAGCAATCTTAGGTCTTCTACTTAAAAGCAGAGGAAAAAAAGAAAATCATTTGGAAGTGTGATTTAAGTCAGTGATTCTCCTTTAACCACTTGTCCACAGCTTCCTTAATAAACCAATCGTATCTTCAATTGTTCTTATACTTTATTTGAATATTTGCCCTCTCTATGAAGCTCTGGGGGGCACAATTCATAAGTGCTCTCAGTGGAAACTAGGTTTTCAAAATAAGACCCCAAAACTGGAAAGGGGAAAAAAGCATAATGTGGGTTCTCCCTGAGCCCATGCAGAATGCCAGTGAAATAACTACAGTTTTGCATGGTTTTCTTTGCAGAATCAGGGCCTGAGAGCTCAATGTTTAAATATAGCAGAAGCCATCAACAATCCACCTTTTGCTACCTACTATGCAAAGCACAGGAAGGAACACAAGTGTTTAAGCCTGGATGTAAACTGAGCAGTTGAATTGAAAACATTTGTTAAGATAAAAACTGAACTGTATGAGTGGCCTTTTTAATTTGCTTTTCAAGAATATTCAGAATGAGTGATTGTTTGCAAAACCAGTTACAGAAAATGAGACTCATGTTTATATACAATGTCCTCCAAGGTGTCAATCCTGCATATGGATCCAGGATGGAAGGTAGAAAGGTCTGTTTTCATGGATCCAACTGCAGGATTAGGGGCTCACTGTCTATGGTCTACAGTTCACTTGGATTTCTCTTATTATCTGTGTTTCTTAGATACTTTTTTTTAAATAATGCTTTTGAAAGAAAGAAACCCCCCACACCTTACAAGGCTGTTTTATTTCAGCTTTCTTTGGTTTGGATCAGTTTTTAATCTGTCCAGACAGTAGCACTAACTCAGGCAAAACATACATTGAAGTCAATGGAGCAACTCATGTAAGTCCTACCCAACATGAGCAAGGGCTGCCCATCGGAACTCCGAATAGGTTTTTATAATTCTAAGGAACAGCCACAGAGCATCTGGGGAAGGGAAGTTGCCTACTGATATCACCCTCAAAATACAGCACTACGTCCTCCTAAGACAATCACGGAGATGACCTTATGATGTTTGCTTATGAAGCTCACAGCTAAAGGTTAATTAGATTGCACAAGAATCCACTTTTTAAATTTTTCCCTCTAAAGAAATCAAACTACCAAAATTCCCTTTTTATGGTAGACTTGGGTCATGACAAGGTCAGAGGGGGTAGGACTTTATGTTTAATCACATGGGATAAAGTGCCAATATATATAGGTATTCCTAATGGGTTATAGCTTGCCATTATGTATCTGCATGAATAAAAGAGCGAAGAGAGACCTCTAGCATCATCAGGTATGGCCATCCGCAATTATTCAGGGGTACCCATTTTCCCCTCAGACCTAAGCTAAGTTAGTCATTCCTCGACGTCTGCAATGAGGGTGTTATCATGAATGTGGTAGTTGTGAAATATATAGATAGATACATATTCACACACACTTAACATATGTATAAGTACCATAAACCATACATAACTAACCACATACAACTTATTCCTGTAACCCTTGACCTCCAATCACCTGATCTTCTTCTGTCATAATTTGCCAGATTTTATTTATGGCTAGACCAAAATGCAATTATGGTGATGAATAAACAAATGATAATAAAATAATAATAATAATGGTGTTTCGACCACTTCCCTTGGGTACTTGTTCCACTGACCCATTGTTTTGTTAAGCACTTATTCCCCAATATCTAGCACAATAAATATTTCCCTCCTGAGCCTCATATCATAGATCCTGGCCCTACGCTCCTATCTTCTGAAACTGTGAACAACTAATTTTGTGACCCTGACAGCATTTATGTTTGAAATGCAATTGTACTAAGAAAACAGATACACCTGCAAATAAAAAGTGATGGATATGGTCACTGACTGGGATGTGGGCAGTCAAGCCCAGTGGCTGGGGTGGGCGGGCAGTAGCCAGGATCAGAGGCCAGATGCCAGACCCAAAGAGCAGTATATAAGACAGAGGTCAGGAATCAGAACCAAGGGCCAAGACTAGAATAAGGCAGGAAGACGACTGGGACAACGCTAGGAAGAAGCAGGTGCAAGAACTGCCATAGCCATGGGTGAACGCTTTGAGTAGCTGCTGCTGCAGGGCTTAAGAGACAGTCTAGTGATTCTTCCAACCAATCTGACCATGTAGCCAATTAGGCATCCTGCTACAGGCCAGCTGCATTCGTTAGCTTCCCCAGAGTCTGGCTCTGCTGCAGGTTCTGATTTCTGACCCTTTCTGTTTTTCAAACAACCAATAATTTGTGGTGGAAGGGCTGACAGACCTTTAATTACAGTGGAGCTAGGTATTTATCGTATAATATTTACAGGAACTTAATGAAGTTAGGCACCTACTGTAAATACAGATGAAAATAGTAATTCATTTTAGGGCGGATGCAAGGCTATACCTGACCACACCTTGTTGCTCTTCTTTCATAGTGAGATGTTACTGGTAACCTTATGAAGCTCCAAATGCCAGGACATGTCTCAACATGTACAGCTCCATAGGTTTAATCTTTTTTGGGGGGAGGGGGGCAGCCATAGTGTTAGATGAATGGCATGGGGTTCAACACCGTGGCACCATTTCTCTACTCTGTTGCACCAGTTTTACAGAGTTAAAATGCCATTGACTAAAATGAAGTCATGCCAGTTTAACAGGAGTGAGAATCAGGGCCCATAAACCAAACACCAATATGGGGCAATAACATCTGTGGTGAAGTACCACACCACAAGACACGTTACAGAGGAATCACCAAAACTAGACCTCTGTGAGACATACGGCGTGGTTCAGTCTGCAATGAGATGATATGCATGGTTTTGAATTAGAAGCTTTGATTCCACCTCTCAAGCCAAGAATAGGCCATTCCCCACAATTTAACCCCTCAGACTACCAGAGAAGAAGCTAACAATGTTACAGCTAACTCTGTAGCCAGATTGTATAGAACAGCAACAACATCGGCTAATAGGGGGAGGGAGAGCATAATGAGATTAACCCTAATGAAATAGTAACCCACTCAAGATCCAGGAGCAAAACGTGGGGAACTTCATAATCTTGATGTGATTTATGGAAGCTCAGTTCTGCAACCTCATTTCTACTTTATCACTCCTTCCCCTTCCATTTTTAAGTATAGGTGATGCACAACTAACAATCCCTCAGAGGTCACTGATAATTGTACTTGCTGTACTGATCTATCTGAATCAAATTTTTACAAAAAAAGAGAAGTTAAGAAACAATTTTCAGCCACTGAAAACAGCTACCTTTAACGGAGTTTAGTCATTTAGATATCATTTATGTATGTATCCCTTGGCCTACATAAATCACTCAGATGTACAATTTTGCACATTCACTTGTAGACACAAACAATACACGTTCTCAATTCGCACAGACAATTTAAGTGTTTGAGCTGGTGAACTCCATTGTTCTTCTGTGCCAGTGAGAGTCCGGGGAGAAGGACTGCAGATGCAATGCCATGAGCACAAATGGAGATTTCATTTTGAAAATATGACCTTTAAATTGTCAAGATGGCAAGTTAAAGTTACAGCTGACTTGCTCTTCCACCCTAGGGTGAATAAACCCATTGGTGGGGACTCTGTATTTCATACCAGGAAGACTTAAGGCATGTTTTGCATCTTTGACAAAAAAGTAAGAACACTGTTGTTATTACCTTTTAGCTCTAGATTTCTCCATAAATAGAGCATTAAAGTGATTTTCTCTGTGCTAACTGAGTGACTGAGTGCATCCAAAGCATATACAGAGAACAACATACCAAAGCTTGATATTGTTTAGTAATATCCTAGTTTACCCATCAATTTGCTCTTATAGGTAAATACCTACCATCTTTCTAATTTGGCTTAAGTCCTCACCATGACCATCAATTCTCTAGCCCTATGTTTCTTGGTACAATTCCAGTAATGCAAAAAGTGAAGGTCTGTTGTGATACCTGGAAGGACAGCAGGTATCCAGGCTGAATTTATCGGTCACTCACATTTTTTTTAATGTAACATAAAAATAAGTTAACAACATTATCTCTTGGGCTGAAATCCAGCTAGTACCAGATGAACTTCAATTCCTCCTAGCAGCAAACTTTTAATAAAAGACGTGGCAAATGCTCACATTCTTTGTATCACCACAAGAGTTCACAGTGCCACCACGCTCCAAATCCAGTGGATAGCACTGGAGGATAGCATTAAAATGAAAGTGAAACCAAAAGCTCACAGCTGTAACTCATTGTTTAGGCCATTCTCACATTGCAGATTGTTAGACACTTCCCTTTATCGAATACAAGCCTTCTATTATAACTGTCCTATTGTTGTTGTTATTAACCAGCTTCAGAACAAGGACTTTTTTGAAACAAGAAAATCCATAACAATGTATGAACATGTATATTTCCACCACTTTTGGCCTTCCATTGCATTTCCACTTAGTCACGGTGTCCTGCATTTTGGTCATTTGTCACATATTTTACAGGTCAGCGTGTTTTCCGGCATTAAAAGAATTATAAATAGGGACGGCTGAACCATCCAAAAGAACCACCCTGAACTGGTTTGCCCCATTTCACACCAACCCTAAACAGGCCTCTTCTTGACGTTCAAAAAAAGATTGAGAAAAAAATTAGCCACTCCTTTTCCTATTTCCATACACTTCTCTAGTTCTGATTGGGACTGGAAATTAAGTACTGAAATACCTACATCAGAACTATATCACTTGTGATATTAGACAGCTATTAACCAAAAGAAAGCTGTTCTTGAGATTTTCATATCCTGGCCATAGGTGGGAAGTGTGAGAAGCCTCTTAAATGGTTCTCAAAGTAGCTGGACTTCCACTCTGTCAAACTAATGCATACCAAGGAAAAACTCCACTTATTTCAATAGAACTATGCCAGAGGCAAACAGGGCAGAATCAGGTCTCTAAGACTTCAAATGTGTTCTTTAGATGCTTAGAAAAAGCTGGATAGAGCTCATACTTTAGTATACACACTTATATGTTGTCTTTAATCTGATCTTCAGATTTCTTGGGGTCCTTTTCATTCTGTAGCCCAGTGAGGCCAGAGAAAGACCCAGACATAAAAAAAAAAAAGTTTACAGTGTAGTAACTTCAATTACACTGTAATTACACCACAATACCGGTAGAAATACAAAGTACTTATGTTTTTGGATCCCTGTAATTACTACAAAATCATATTAAAAGGAAGCTTATCTACAGTATGAAGTACCACTTTCAGGTTCAGATTTATTACATCATCCTGATATTACTCTGAAATTATACTTTTTGACATATGTACTTGCTTCATTTTTAGAATCTGAGTGCATGCATTACATTGGAATTTCACTGTAATTATTTCAGTTTTATTTTCTATTACTAGATATTTATGTAACTACCACAAAAAACATCAAATAGAATAACTCCAGAGTAATTATAATTCTGTTTGTGTACCTAGTCAATAAAGTCAGTCAGTCATATAGTTAAAGTTATCATTTTATAGAGATAAAGTGTTAAGCCTAACCACAGTGTAATTACACGAGAATTGCAGTGAAACTGCAGTGTAATTAAACGCACCATATTATTAAATGTACCCAAAGCCCTCATGATGTTGAGTAGTCTCAGAAAAAGAAGACACTCATTCTTATATCCAGAGCCTTAGGAAGTTTTTCCTAAGAGAACTTCAGTTAACAGAAAGCAGCAAAACCAAAACATAAATACAAGGACATTCGCTTATAAAGAACTATGTTAAAATAAAGTTAAGGCTGAGAATATGTATCAGTAATTTAGGGTAAAATATATTACAGGGATTTTATACTTCTCCAAAAACAAGTGTTATAGAATCAGAAAATTCAGCATCAAGGTAAAACTTAGAAGACATCTAAACACAATAAGGTGTTGAAATGCAGAATTAGGTTACCCAAACAAACTTCACCCTGCCCTGTAGGGACATCACACAATTATCATATGATGGAGGCATTTTAATATTTTTGGTCCCTGATGAAATTAAACTTTTTTTAAAAAAAGAAAAGGAGTACTTGTGGCACCTTAGAGACTAACCAATTTATTAGAGCACAAGCTTTCGTGAGCTACAGCTCACTTCATCAGATGCATATCGTGGAAACTGCAGCAGACTTTATATATACACAGAAAATATGAACCAATACCTCCTCCCACCCCACTGTCCTGCTGGTAATAGCTTATCTAAAGTGATCATCAGGTGGGCCATTTCCAGCACAAATCCAGGTTTTCTCACCCTCCACCCCCCAACACAAATTCACATTAGAGTCCCTCCCCTGCCCCGCCACCTTCCAGGTTGTCACTATTTTTCATACATTAAAAATAGAGAGTTTGAATCCCTGCTGTGGCAACCATAGCAACCATGGTTGTGTGGCATTGTACCAGGCATCAGAGTGAAGTTCCCACATCTGACTCAATCCTACAAACTCACAAATATCTGGGGTGGCCTGTCATGGGGTGCCTGACTCACCGCTGGAGAGTCTCCTTCTGGCCAAATCTGTAGATTAGCTCTGCCAGGCCGATTCATCTACCAGCAGTTGCACTCCATCACTCTCTCTTTGTCTCTCTCACCCGCTCGGGAGTCAACTGCTTTCTCTTCATGACTTGGCCATTGATCTTGGTCACAGTAGTTTTCCTCTTTCAAGGGAGGTGCATGTATCAAAGTATCTTGGGACCCATTATCTTAGGAAGTCTTCCCCTTCACTGCCCCTTAATGGTACTACTTCCCCAGTAGCTCGTAGGAGAACCCAGGCCCACCCTGTACACTGGGTTCCAGCCTTGGGATCCTACAACAAGCAATCAAGATCTTCACAGTCCTGAACCTTACTGCTGTATCCCTACACTATTTCCTGCCCTGTCTTCTCTCACCCTGAGAGTGACTACAGCCTCACTCTCTGCAGACCCCAACCTTTCTCAGCTACTGGTCTTACACAGGCTCCTCTTGTTCCAGCCCAGCCAGGCCTCATCTCTAATTAATCCTCATGTTCCCTGGCTCCTCCTCCAGGTGCAGCCTAGGCAGTTAAGTGGCCCACAGGATTATCTGCTATAAATGTAAATAAAATTGGCTGAACAAGAAGTAGGACTGAATGGACTTGTAGGCTCTAAAGTTTTACATTGTTTTGTTTTTGAGTGAAGTTATGTTAAAAAAATTCTACATTTGTAAATTGTACTTTCACAATAAAGATATTGCACTTTAGTAGTTGTATGAGCGGTGGCGAACCACCTGAGCAGCGGGGGACAGCAGAGCAGCTCACAGCAAGAGTTTGCCTGGGACTGGTAAGTATCCAAGTGTATGTGTGTTTGCTTGCTGAGGAAGTATCCGAGCGTGTGTTTGCTGGGAGGGCAGTGTGAGAGCCTGAGTGAGTGTCTGATTGGCTGCTAGCCTGCAGGGGGCGGGCATTAGGGTGTCCGTTTGTTTGTGTCAGGGAAGCCTGGCTGTTTCAAAATAGCCAGAGCTTCGCGAACCAGCTGAGCAGCAGGGGACAGCAGAGCAGCTCACAGCAGGAGTTTGCCTGGGAGTTCGCCTGGAGTGAGCCCAGTGAGGCTTACGTCTTGCAAACTGCTCTGAGGAAGCTCATAGTAGGAAGGTGATATGGAAGGGGGGGGTTCAGCTGTTGTGACCTGCACTGGATGTGCCATGTTTGTCTTTCTTCCACAGGACAGAAGTGACTTTGTCTGTACAAAGTGCAAGCTGGTCTCCATATTGGAAGAGAAGATTGAAGGTCTGGAGCAACAGATAACGACCCTGCGTTGCATACAAGAAACGGAGGATTTTCTGGACAAAACTCAGGATATGCTTCTAGGGGCACAAAGCTCTAAAGATATAGAGCAGGTTGCACAGAGGAGCCAAGAGGCCAGTGAAGAAGCTTGGCAACATGTGACCTCCAGAAGAGGTAAGCGGAATGTCCGGGTTCCAGCAACGCGGACACAGGTAACTAACCGCTTTCATGTTCTCTCCACAGGTACCGTTGCGGAGAGTGGACCAGATGATATGTCTGGGGCGAGAAAGCAGAAGGAGACTCCGCTGGTTGGAAGGCATGAGATGAGATGTCCTGAGGCTGGTGGTTCCACGACCACCACTCCCAAGAGAAGGAGGCGGGTGGTGGTGGTCGGGGACTCTCTCCTCCGGGGGACTGAGTCATCTATCTGCCGCCCTGACCGGGAAAACCGAGAAGTCTGCTGCTTGCCAGGGGCTAAGATTCGCGATGTGACGGAGAGAATGCCGAGACTCATCAAGCCCTCGGATCGCTACCCCTTCCTGCTTCTCCACGTGGGCACCAATGATGCTGCCAAGAATGACCTTGAGCGGATCACTGCGGACTACGTGGCTCTGGGAATAAGGATAAAGGAGTTGGAGGCGCAAGTGGTCTTCTCGTCCATCCTCCCCGTGGAAGGAAAAGGCCTGGGTAGGGACCGTCGAATCGTCGAAGTCAACGAATGGCTACGCAGGTGGTGTCGGAGAGAAGGCTTTGGATTCTTTGACCATGGGATGGTGTTCCATGAAGGAGGAGTGCTGGTCAGAGACGGGCTCCATCTTACGAAGAGAGGGAAGAGCATCTTTGCGAGCAGGCTGGCTAACCTAGTGAGGAGGGCTTTAAACTAGGTTCACCGGGGGAAGGAGACCAAAGCCCTGAGGTAAGTGGGAAAGCGGGATACCGGGAGGAAGCACAGGCAGGAATGTCTGTGAGGGGAGGGCTCCTGCCTCATACTGGGAATGAGGGGCAATCAATAGGTTATCTCAAGTGCTTATATACGAATGCACAAAGCCTTGGAAACAAGCAGGGAGAACTGGAGGTCCTGGTGATGTCAAGGAACTCTGACGTGATTGGAATAACAGAGACTTGGTGGGATAACTCACATGACTGGAGTACTGTCATGGATGGTTATAAACTGTTCAGGAAGGACAGAAAAGGTGGGGGAGTAGCACTGTATGTAAGGGAGCAGTATGACTGCTCAGAGCTCTGGTACGAAACTGTAGAAAAACCTGAGTGTCTCTGGATTAAGTTTAGAAGTGTGTGCAACAAGAGTGATGTAGTGGTGGGAGTCTGCTATAGACCACCGGACCAGGGGGATAAGGTAGATGAGGCTTTCTTCCAGCAGCTCACGGAAGCTACTAGATCGCATGCCCTGATTCTCATGGGTGACTTTAATTTTCCTGATATCTGCTGGGAGAGCAATACAGCAGTGCATAGACAATCCAGGAAGTTTTTGGAAAGCGTAGGGGACAATTTCCTGGTGCAAGTGCTAGAGGAGCCAACTAGGGGGGCGCTTTTCTTGACCTGCTGCTCACAAACCGGGTAGAATTAGTGGGGGAAGCAAAAGTGGATGGGAATCTGGAAGGCAGTGACCATGAGTTGGTTGAGTTCAGGATCCTGACGCAGGGAAGAAAGGTAAGCAGCAGGATACGGACCCTGGACTTCAGGAAAGCAGACTTCGACTCCCTCAGGGAACGGATGGCCAGGATCCCCTGGGGGACTAACATGAAGGGGAAAGGAGTCCAGGAGAGCTGGCTGTATTTCAAGGAATCCCTGTTGAGGTTACAGGGACAAACCATCCCGATGAGTCGAAAGAATAGTAAATATGGCAGGCGACCAGCTTGGCTTAATGGTGAAATCCTAGCGGATCTTAAACATAAAAAAGAAGCTTACAAGAAGTGGAAGGTTGGACATATGACCAGGGAAGAGTATAAAAATATTGCTCGGGCATGTAGGAATGAAATCAGGAGGGCCAAATCGCACCTGGAGCTGCAGCTAGCAAGAGATGTCAAGAGTAACAAGAAGGGTTTCTTCAGGTATGTTGGCAACAAGAAGAAAGCCAAGGAAAGTGTGGGCCCCTTACTGAATGAGGGAGGCAACCTAGTGACAGAGGATGTGGAAAAAGCTAATGTACTCAATGCTTTTTTTGCCTCTGTCTTCACGAACAAGGTCAGCTCCCAGACTGCTGCGCTGGGCATCACAAAATGGGGAAGAGATGGCCAGCCCTCTGTGGAGATAGAGGTGGTTAGGGACTATTTAGAAAAGCTGGACATGCACAAGTCCATGGGACCGGGCGAGTTGCATCCGAGAGTGCTGAAGGAATTGGCGGCTGTGATTGCAGAGCCATTGGCCATTATCTTTGAAAACTCGTGGCGAACGGGGGAAGTCCCGGATGACTGGAAAAAGGCTAATGTAGTGCCAATCTTTAAAAAAGGGAAGGAGGAGGATCCTGGGAACTACAGGCCAGTCAGCCTCACCTCAGTCCCTGGAAAAATCATGGAGCAGGTCCTCAAAGAATCAATCCTGAAGCACTTAGAGGAGAGGAAAGTGATCAGGAACAGCCAGCATGGATTCACCAAGGGAAGGTCATGCCTGACTAATCTAATCGCCTTTTATGTGAGATTACTGGTTCTGTGGATGAAGGGAAAGCAGTGGATGTATTGTTTCTTGACTTTAGCAAAGCTTTTGACACGGTCTCCCACAGTATTCTTGTCAGCAAGTTAAGGAAGTATGGGCTGGATGAATGCACTATAAGGTGGGTAGAAAGCTGGCTAGATTGTTGGGCTTAACGGGTAGTGATCAATGGCTCCATGTCTAGTTGGCAGCCGGTGTCAAGTGGAGTGCCCCAGGGCTCGGTCCTGGGGCCGGTTTTGTTCAATATCTTCATAAATGATCTGGAGGATGGTGTAGATTGCACTCTCAGCAAATTTGCGGATGATACTAAACTGGGAGGAGTGGTAGATACGCTGGAGGGGAGGGATAGGATACAGAGGGACCTAGACAAATTGGAGGATTGGGCCAAAAGAAATCTGATGAGGTTCAATAAGGATAAGTGCAGGGTCCTGCACTTAGGACGGAAGAATCCAATGCACAGCTACAGACTAGGGCCCGAATGGCTAGGCAGCAGTTCTGCGGAAAAGGACCTAGGGGTGACAGTGGATGAGAAGCTGGATATGAGTCAGCAGTGTGCCCTTGTTGCCAAGAAGGCCAATGGCATTTTGGGA
Organism: Lepidochelys olivacea; assembly: GCF_965140295.1. Taxonomy (NCBI): domain Eukaryota; kingdom Metazoa; phylum Chordata; order Testudines; family Cheloniidae; genus Lepidochelys; species Lepidochelys olivacea. The sequence goes on along the minus strand of NC_140415.1, from coordinate 12,314,021 downwards.
TGTATAAGTAGGGGCATAGCGAGCAGATCGAGGGACGTGATCGTTCCCCTCTATTCGACATTGGTGAGGCCTCATCTGGAGTACTGTGTCCAGTTTTGGGCCCCACACTACAAGAAGGATGTGGATAAATTGGAGAGAGTCCAGCGAAGGGCAACAAAAATGATTAGGGGTCTAGAACACATGACTTATGAGGAGAGGCTGAGGGAGCTGGGATTGTTTAGCCTGCAGAAGAGAAGAATGAGGGGGGATTTGATAGCTGCTTTCAACTACCTGAAAGGGGGTTCCAAAGAGGATGGCTCTAGACTGTTCTCAATGGTAGCAGATGACAGAACGAGGAGTAATGGTCTCAAGTTGCAGTGGGGGAGGTTTAGATTGGATATTAGGAAAAACTTTTTCACTATGAGGGTGGTGAAACACTGGAATGCGTTACCTAGGGAGGTGGTAGAATCTCCTTCCTTAGAGGTTTTTAAGGTCAGGCTTGACAAAGCCCTGGCTGGGATGATTTAACTGGGAATTGGTCCTGCTTCGAGCAGGGGGTTGGACTAGATGACCTTCTGGGGTCCCTTCCAACCCTGATATTCTATGATTCTATGAGGTGAACTGAAAAAAACCTCTTTTGTTTATCTTTTTCAAGGTGAAAATATTTGTAATAAAAATAATATAAAGTGAGCACTGTACACTTTGTGTTCTATGTTGTAATTGAAATCAATATATTTGAAAATGTAGAAAAAGATCCACAAATATTTATAATAAATTTAAATTGGTAAATTATTGTTTAACAGTGCAATTAAAACTGTGATTAATCATGACTTTTTAAAATCTAGTTAATTTGTTTTGCATTAACTGCTTGAGTTAACTACAATTAATTGACATATTTTTTTGTTCTGACTTTTCAAGTGTAACAATCCAAGAGGTAGTTAGCTGGTGAATTTGTTTTTAGGTTTTTTTGCAGTCTTTTCTAATTTTATTAAATCAAAAGGAGGGGGCCCAGCCACATCATGTGACCAAGCAATCTGAGGGGCATGTGACCCCACATGTCCCCCCATGCATCACCTCTGCCTAGTGGTCAGAGCAGGAGGTGAGGATCAGATCAGATACCAGGAGATTAGAGTCCAAGACAGCCCAGAGGGCAAACCGAGAATCAGGAGGCAAATCAGGTTACCAGGAGGTCAGTAGCAAAGGCAAGTGTCACCATCCACAGCAGGGAGAACTCAGTTGCATAGACAACTTCCTGTTCTTGTACTGGGTTTATACAGAAGCTGTGAACTAATCAGGACACCCAGCATTCTGCCAATCAGATTCCGGTACTGGAGTCCTCTGTGGGGGATGAGCTTCTATTCTAACAACTATCAGCAGATCCCGGGATTTCAAATTGCAATTTATTAGCTTGTGTGAGCTCTGTGGACCAGTGTTCAAGACCTGTAGTCCCTGGCACTTACTGACCTTCACCACCTTACTGACTCACCCTCCTCTTGGGGTACTGCAAAAAAAGTAATTTGCTACTAGTGAAGCTCCACAGGGGGTGCCGACTAGATCTGAGACATTGAAAAGAGTTCCAGTTCTGAACTGAGATGAAAACTTGAAGTCCTGAAAATTTTCACAAGCCAAAAATCTCAATCCATAAATCAGAATAGTTCATTTTGATCATTTCATCATGTTTTGTTTTGATTTTGACCATTCTTAAATTTTTTAAATAAAAAGTTACTTCAAACTAGAAAGCCAAGTTGTTTAGAAAACATCAATACACTTTTTTTGGTGACAATTTCAAAACCTTGTTTCTTCAAAAGATGTTCCAATCAAAAAAATCGGTTGACACCATCAATCCTTTCTGACAAAATTTTTTTATTGGTTTAGATGAATCAGCATTTTGCAACTGAAAAGCATTTAGATGAAAATATTCCCTACCAGCCCTAGTGGTGCAGGGTGCTCAAGAGTTTTGTCCATTCTGGGTTAGACTACCTGGTTGTCAAGGTCTGAGCCCTCTGTACGCTACATCATCCACTGTTGCTACCACCAGTGGTGAATTAAATTATCTGATTGTTACCAATGTAGAGGCATGTTGCAAATGAAAAGGTTGCTTAATTTCAGTATCCATTCGGTCTTTAGTACTCTTCCCCAAGACTGTAACAAGGATAAAGGAAATTTCTGAGGTGATTTGGATGACACTCGATATTCATTGACCTGAACTGTGGTCACAATTTAAAACATCAAGATTTTATACTTTATTAGGGCTTTTTTCTAAACCTTTTAAATTGGCTAAGTAGGTTTTGATTAAATGTAATTTTTTGTGGAAAACTTAAGTTTCCGGAAATTTTTCAACTTTTGGTCAATAAACCAAAAATCTGAAAAAACAGAAAATGCTCGGCCAAAAGTCAAAATTTTGGTTTTTGGCCAAAGATTTTTCAGTTTTTAGTTACTGAAATCCTAAAATAAAGTTAAATTTGGGTTTATTTGGGGGTTTTATTTGACTAAAAAATAATCCAGGGGGAAAAACCCCCCAGTTTCCAAACAGCTCTATAAATGTATTCCTCACTTCAATTTCAAAACTTCTCTAAACGCTTAGGCACTATGGTAATGGGTGCTACAGAAATCCCATAAACCTTATCTACACTAGAGGAATTTACCATTCAAAGACTCAGGCTCACCCTCTCTAGGGCATTTGTGAAACACTCTGCCTCCACAGCAACAGTGATCCAACCACAAGTTGCATTCCAACAACCAAACCATGTGGCACAAACAACACTTCCAGCATGCCTAAGAGCAAATTCAGTCTCAAACAATCCACTCCAAAGTGTTTTAGTCCCAGTGTGGTTGCAGACTTGCTGAAAGAAATTAACAAGCATCCCTTTGCTGCCCCACAATGCACCAGTGTCCTTTTGAAATCTCCCAGAATGCACTGGGATAAGTTGAAAGTGTAGAATAGCAGTAGCATGGACATGGAGCAAAAGCATGTGGGCTTTTAAACGAATTCAGCATGGCTAGCAAAAAAACCCTTAAACTGTTCTGTCCAAACAGTTGAACAGCCAAAGCTGTATCTACGCAGCTCTTTGATAGATACTTAGATTTGCTTAGGAGGTCAGTGTTATCTCCTAGACTAGGGGGAACTTGGAAATAATAGACAAAGACACACTATGTTGTAAACAACTATTAGGCTTGTTGAATACATCCACCCTAATTGGACAACAATAGATCACTAGTTAAGACTCCCAGGGCCCTAATTCTGAATTCTACAGGAGCCATCTCCTTGGTTGTTCAAAAGTCCTGGCCTCTAGTAAGGAACGGAGCTTTCGAAGATATTGTGGGGAAGATGATTATTTACCAACATTCCAAATAGTTTATTTTCTTTTCTTTACTGAAATAGTTAAGCAAAGGATTCCCTAGCTTTCTAAAAAAATGTTTAAAAACAAATGGTCAACTCTCTTAATTTGGGATTTAGAATGAGAGCCAGGCTTAATTAGAGCTTTCAAAAGCAGAAGAACTAATACATGCCCATTAAACTCTAAATACCAACCATCTACTGTCCATCCACTTGTAAAAGAAGCTGTGTAAGCCACTCCAACTATGAGTGATCCTCTCACCTGGCTGAAATCAGCTCTGCTTCTCTTCCCTTTTCCACTTATATAAGGCCTTGCTGTGTACTGGGACTGGCAGCCTTTCCCAAGGAAACTTGATCAGCAGAGTCAATGCTGCTTAGCATTTTATGAGCCGGGTCTTCAGCTGATACAAATCAGTGTACCTCTATTTAAGTCAGCAGAGATTTGCTGATTTATACCTGATGAGTATCTAGACCTGCACCTTTGGAACACTGTGCAGACAAATAGCTGATTAATCCATACAACACCCCTCGAAAGGAGACACTGTACAAATGACTGTCCCCCAATTTACAAAAGGCAAAGTCAATGATTAAATTACTTTTCCAAACCAGTGGTAAATCTGGGAGTAGGATTCAGGAGCTCCTAGCTCTCAGCTGAGTCTGGCAGACCATGCTGCTTCTCAAAGGCAGTCATTCAGCAACCGTGTGGTTTGTGTATGTATTTAAACAGAACACAAATTGGAGCATATTCTTCTTAATTTGCACAGGTAACATCTGTCCAGCTTTTAAGGCTACATGTCTGTCAGCAGCAGGCAGGTAGTTTGCTCAAGTTCTGCAGCAGGCAAAACAGACATGCCATACAAAGGGAGTTATAGTTAGCCTCGCTGAAAAAAAAAATCTCACTGACAGTCTTGCAATAAATATATAATTTTACGGCCTATTTCTCAATCATAATCTGCTGCATAATATCATGCTAAGAACTGCCGGCTACCTTGCCAATGGAAATATGTTGTTGGCAAATGATCAGTCTCTTCAGACCTGCTCAAGGGGTCATAACTGTAACAATAAAAGCAAATAGATCATCAAAATATTTCTTTCTTCATTTTCTTCTCTCTGACTTTCCTTCCCTTCCTCTCCTCCGCCCCCTCTTCCCCCAGTGCTCCATTAGCATTTAGAAGATTTCACAGTTTTTTCCAAACTCTGGAAAGAATGTAAGTTGATGCTTCTGGTCAGCTTTGAAAACATTTGGAACAAATTATCTCTACATTTGGAATCTGAATAAAGGAATGTGAGCCTCACTGGAGAAATATGAAATACAGGGTGGGATTCACAGAAGGTCTCTAGATTTTCATTTTTTTCTTTGTTTCTTTTTTCTAATATGAAAAAAAACCAACCCTTTTTTTGGTTCTTTCAGGTTGGAAAATATTTCCTTCAGGGAAAATGAAAAGTAAGCCCAGGGAAGTGCTCTTTGTGAAGTGACACCTTCATCAGCTCCTCTTAAAATCTCACAAAGACTCACGGTGCCAAATTCATTCAAGCCCAGTGAAGTCAATGAGTTTAAAGCAGAGCTGAATTAGGCCCCTGGATTCTCGCCATCTCTGCACTCTGTGGAGCATGAGCCAGAGCTACTCCCAGTTCTGTCTTTGACTACAGTTTTAGGTAACTCCCTAACCTTATTGTGCCTCGGTTTCCCTGCCTGAAAAAAATGAAGCATGGTCCAATGGTTAGGGCTTTAGCCTAAGATCTGGGTGACCCAGATTCAATTCCCTATTCCACCACAGATTTCCTGGGTAGACTTGGACAAGTCAGTTAGCCTCTCTGTGCCTCAGTTGCCATTGGCATCAAATATTTTCACAGGCACGTTGCCAGGCTAAAGACATTGAAGAGCTCCGATATTACCACACTGGAGGACACATAAGGTACTTTAGATAGCTAGACTGGGTAATAATACTTATCTACCACACAGTCGTGCTCTGACTTTAAATAAAATTGTGTAAAGCAACAAAGATCTTTGGACAAAAAGGTGCTACGTGAATTCAGAACAAGCCTCTAATTTTCAAATTCAAACTTTCCGGTATGTAGAAGAGTTTGTAGTCAGGGCTATGGAGTCTGGGTCCAAATCCAGATATAATCTTCCCCAACTCAGGGGGGGAGAGGGGAATTAGATCTAGGGCTTTGGTTTTGACCTCACATAAATGCAGAAGAATTCTGATAACTGGGTAGAAGATAACACATCATGCCTTCAAGCTGGAAACCGGATCAAAATCAGAAAGGCTTGAATTTTGTTGTTTGTAGCATAATATTTTCTTGCTGCAAAAGAAGGAGATTGGTGTATAAGCGTGGCAGTGGGACAGAAAGTTGCCACTGAGTGAGAAGGCGCAGGCCAAGCAACACAAGGTTAAAAACTATTTAGTCCGCAGATACCTTCCTTGTTTGGTTTTCAGAAATATTTAATCCGTTATTATCTGAAGCCTCCCCAGCATAAATCAGTGCAAACTTGTCACTACTCAGCATTGGCTGTCAGATGCATTGAACCGTGTCCTGCCTTCTGGGTGCTGATCAGTTCCTGCTGGGATCAGTGGAAATGCTCCTGTTCACTGCAATAGAAATTGGACCAGGACCTAAACTCTGTTTCATGGTACTTTGCTAGACTATGACACAAAGCTACTTTCCCTAAGAAATTGATGAACCTGACATGAGTGGCTCACAAGGACTTTAAATAAATAACTTCATAAAGTCAAATAAGCTTTTGTGCAGTTAAAGAAGGTGTAATGAATTCATCTCTGAGGCCTGTTTTCCCACTTAAATCTGCTTCTTGAAGGGTCTGCAAGCTATCAGATGCCTGCCTGCATTGAAAGTTGGTGTGGCCATTGAACACAACCTGGCAAACAAATTGACTATTAAAGCATCAAAAGAGTGCTACTGTGAAGCAGATAAACCTCTAAAGAGCAGATGAAACCTGTTTTCTAGCCTGGTTTTATGACTCATTTAAAATATTGGTGAATCCTGCCCTTATGAGGAGTGGCTGTGCTAGGTGCCTGGCAGGTTTCAATCTGTTCGCATAAACCCTGTGGACATGAACTTGATTCTTTCCAATGATTATTTTGGAATCATTTAGTCACATTGTTTTGACCTAGTTTTCTTTGGTTGCAGTCATTTTCCAAGTCTGTTATTCTTTGAACCATTAGGGCAATTGAGGTTAGTTTATGCATTGATGTAATTTGCATGATGAGTTTAATGGATAGGCTGACACAAAATGCTCTGGGCTTATGACTGCAATCTATTTTGGAACACAATTTGCTGTCCTTACTCAGGCAAAACTCCCAGTGAAGCAAAGGGGAGCGCTGGGTGAATAAGCGCTGTAGACGCGGCCCTTTGCTTTTAATAAACAAACAATCTCATAAAATGCTATCAAGAGAAAATTAATTGTAAGCCAAAGATGAGAGGATGGTTTCAAGACCAAGTCTGAAGAGAAGTGAGTCATGAGCTTGAAAGGAGTGCTACACAAAGCATCAAATAGATGGGGGAATGCACCATAAAATGTGACCCACAAAGTGCAAGGCTCTATGACAAAGAGAAAACAATATAGGCCTATCCTGGAGGGAGGAGTGAGTAGAGCAGACAACAGAGAAGTAGGCTAATGCTAGTGTACAGTGAGCTTGGAAAAACAACATGACAATTTTGAATTGGGTGGCTGGGAAGCCACTGATCACAAATGGTCTTTGGGTGGTACGTTCCTAGTACTGTCTTTGTGTTCTGTGTTTGTAAGCGTCTAGCACAATGGGGTCTTAGGCACTATCACAATACAAATAATACATGTTGTTATTAATTCCTGCTTCCTGGAGCGTGACTGCACCCTACAAAACTTTAGAGAAAGGAATTAGGAAGCTCAAAAAAGATGGAAATGTAACAGTTGAGGAAGGAGGTCATTGTGGCATAAAATTAGGGTTTCATCTTGGGTGGAGTTAAATGTCAATTGTGGTTAGGCTAAGAAAAGGAAAGAAATATGAAACAAAGGTAACGTAAAGGTGAAATTCAGGCCTTTAGGATGGGATCATTAAATGGGCCTCAGAGAATTAGGGTTGAAAAGGACTTGGGCACCTAAGTGGTCTTTGTACCTTTGGAAATCTTCCCCTTAATCTTTGAGAACCAGTCCAAAGGCAACTGATCAGCTTCTAACACTTGTTAATGCTGTGAATGGTCACATCTAACATATGAAGAAAAGGGCTCTTAACCAATTTGTTCGTCTGTCCCCAGAGACATCATTTACGTGAATTCAACTCCAAAAATGTGACTCCAGAAAATCCAAATGGGGCCCAGCTCCATTCAGATTAAATAAATAAAAAACTTACCTAAACCACAAATAAAATATTTTGCCATTGAACAGTAACTGGAAGGCAAGATGTATTTGCAATTTACACTCACATTGCTACCAGAACACAGACAACTCTGTTAATAGCAGGTGTGTCCTTTTCTATTTTCTGCTGTTTTCATTCTGTGTAAGACAAAGAAAATGTTTGTGGGGAATTTATCAACTTGGTGCCAAAGGTGAGTTATTCACCTGCTGTACTCTGTATGTATGTGTGTGAGTATATATCTCCCCCCTGCCCCCCCACACACATCTATTCTTCTAGAAAGCCGTCCATCCATAAATTGATTGCCTGCAAGAACTATAATTCACAGATGCAAGGTGTCTATAGTTTAGAAAGAACTATTTGTTCCTTTTCTACATTTTTGTTTGGTTGGTTGGTTTTTGCATTTCAAGGATACAGTTTGCTGCTAAGTTTGTGTGCGTGTGTGCCACAAAAGAGGGAGGTCTTTACCTAGAAATCTTCATCTCCACCGAACACTACCCTTCAGCTAATGAGATTGCTGTCACCTAAATTTTCATTGTTTTAAGAGCAAGTGGCTGCCGACAGTTTCCTTTCAAGCTTGAATGATGAAAGGAAAACACCACACTGCCTCATCTGGCTAGCTTGCTGAGAGCTAATGAGCCTGAGGCTGCACCCATCTTTTCTATACTAGTATGACCTTATGTCTGCTAATGCGCAAGGAAGGAGTGAAAAATGTACTGCTAGTTCCCTCCAACAATGCCCTGGGGACATGATGAATGTGCAGAACAATTTGGTAAATATATATCAAGTTACGGTGTTGCAACATAGCCCAGTGTATTGCAACACAAAAATATCTCAGTCCAAAGATCCGACTTCATTTTTGTTTATATTCCCCTCATCCCCATGTTCCACATTTGAAAATACTTTAAGGAAAATGCAGTAGCCTTTGCTGGCTAATATTTAGTATTGTACAGGAATGTTCATTTAGTGGTTTATTGTTCTCATGGTTTGCTTGAGGTTTGTTCCAGGTAAATATAGTGTGAAAAAAGATGTGTTATCGTGAGTTTCAGTGCAGATCTGATTTGGTAGTGATCAAAAGCAGTTATTAATACTGGGCATAGACCTCAGAAACATTTTCTGTGCATAGTTGATAGGAAGATTTAATGAATTCCCTTCTACTGAATCTGTGCCTCCTTTGTGTTTGCTTGCCATAAATATTGCAGGAAATCAGCTTTACTGGATTTTCAGGTCCAACTTTCATTTGCAAACTTTACAGCCAATGGTGCGATTTGAAATTCACCCTGTATATTGGATACCTACACTAACTGGGAACAGAAACAATACTACATGATATAGGTAACTAACAGTATGAATTTTGAATATGCACAAGTTGTTTCTTTTTAATGATCTAGCAGACCAAGAATTTTTTTTGGGGGGGGGGATAAACGTATTAAATAATTTCAAATAAATATGCAGATTTTGCAGTCTGCTAGCCGACAATTCCAAATAGGAAAAAAATTGCACTAAATAAGTTATTGGTTAGTAATTATTTGCCACCTCCAGTACTTAACATCTGACATAATAAGGTTTGTGATCCTTGGCCACATGGAAGGACACTGGTCATTACATTTCAGTTCTTAATATATATTACAGTAGCACTAAGAGACCCCACCGAGATCAGTAGCCCCCTTGAGCTCGTTGCTGTACAGAGTAAGAGTTGCTAATAGACAAATGCTGATCCCACCCCCAGTAACTCCACCACTAGTGGCTCATTGTTGGCAGTCTAAGCAAAAAGCTGATGGATTGACTGAACCAAGACAACAAAACTGCATCTTATTCTCCCTGGAGATGATCCTTTCAGGTCAGGCTTGTGGATCTTAGAGTGAACCATGACTATGATAAACAAAGGACTTTGGGCTTTATGGCTGTCAGTTTGGTCTATTTATTTCACAAGTTCTGAATTCACACATTGGTTACCTTATGAACTAGAAACAGTATTCATCCCAAAACCATTGTATCCAGCTGGCTACAATATGCAATGAAGTGCTTACTTAGTCCCATGACTTCACTAGCCACAATTCATTTCTCACAGTGTCGGCAGGAGGTATTTAACAACAGTGACAGAATCAGAATCTTGCCCCAGGCACCCTCCAGGAGAGAAATAATCTTCACCTTTTGTAAGATGGATGCTTTAGAAAATGTTCTCAAATGGACCCTGCCAATTTCTAGCAATCCCAGAGGGCAAAAAGAATGCATGTTTTAAAGCTATTATATAGTCCAGAAGAGTTACTGGCTAATTGGCAACTGGATATGTCAGTCTATGGTGTTTACGGTGTCCTTCTACTTCACTCCCACAGCGCCCAACAATATATTCTTCAGTTTAGTTTAAAATGCCTCAAAAACAACAGGAATGTACTATTTCCCTTGCCAAGCTTCTGGGCAAATTAACAGACCAATTTTTATTATTTGCATTATGCTATTGCTTAAAGGACCCAGCCAAGATCAGGGACCTGTTGTAGGAGACAATCCTGGCTCTGATGAGCTTACAGTCTAAATAAGCAAGATGTGTGAGAAAAAGGAAACATTATTATGCCCATTTTACAGATGGGGAATGAGGCACATGGAGATGAAGTGACCTACCCAAGGTCATACAAGAAGGCTTTGACACAACTGGGAACTGTATCCAGATTTCATGAGCCCAAGCCCAATGCCAGGTACCTTCTTCTTCTGCTAGGGAGGTTTCACAGAATTCCTTTCCATTTTGGTACAGGTGCTATTTTCTCTTGGCATTATGCCTGCCTGACTTATTATTGCATTGCAGTCACTCATCCCCTTTACTTCCTGCTGCATCAGCATTTCCCTGTAATAGCTCCTGTAGGGCAGTATAATTTGGTGAACATTGTTTATAAGCATTCTCTCATAGTGGAAGCAAGGCTTTCCTCTTTTCATTTTTAACTGCCTCCATTGCAGATGGGCATGAGATATAGAATTTAACACTGATTTAATTTAGTTTATATCGATAAGCACATTCTCATATTGCCATGACAAATCTTCTGTATTAATTATTATTACGAAACATTTATATAGTAGCACAACTTTAGACGATGCTTTACGAACACAGATAAGACATGTCTCCTGCTCCAAAGAGCTTACGCGCTAACACTGACGAGAGAAACAAATACAAAATAAAACATGCCCGCAATCTGATCAAGCCAAGAGATGAAATCCCGGCTCCAGTAAAGTCAGTGGGAGTTTTACCATGGACTTCAAGAGGCTAGAATTTCACACAAGAGGAGCAAATGCAAGACAAAATTCAACAGTTTGGGGGAGCAAAGGTGTGGGGGTTACTGATGAGAGAAAAAGGGAAGAGAGTTTGATTGAAGAGGGGAAAAGGAGAACTGAAATGAAGATGGGGGCAAAATTAGGTAGGGCCCTGCACAAGGAGAAGGAGCGTTCATTTGATTCAGTAAAAAGAAGAGATCCAATGAAGAAAAATGAGGTGTGAAACTTATAGTGGAGTAAAAGTCATAGAATCATAGAATCATAGAATATCAGGGTTGGAAGGGACCCCAGAAGGTCATCTAGTCCAACCACCTGCTCGAAGCAGGATCAATTCCCAGTTAAATCATCCCAGCCAGGGCTTTGTCAAGCCTGACCTTAAAAACCTCTAAGGAAGGAGATTCTACCACCTCCCTAGGTAACGCATTCCAGTGTTTCACCACCCTCTTAGTGAAAAAGTTTTTTCCTAATATCCAATCTAAACCTCCCCCACTGCAACTTGAGACCATTACTCCTCGTTCTGTCATCTGCTACCATTGAGAACAGTCTAGAGCCATCCTCTTTGGAACCCCCTTTCAGGTAGTTGAAAGCAGCTATCAAATCCCCCCTCATTCTTCTCTTCTGCAGGCTAAACAATCCCAGCTCCCTCAGCCTCTCCTCATAAGTCATGTGTTCCAGACCCCTAATCATTTTTGTTGCCCTTCGCTGGACTCTCTCCAATTTATCCACATCCTTCTTGAAGTGTGGGGCCCAAAACTGGACACAGTACTCCAGATGAGGCCTCACCAATGTCGAATAGAGGGGAACGATCACGTCCCTCGATCTGCTCGCTATGCCCCTACTTATACATCCCAAAATGCCATTGGCCTTCTTGGCAACAAGGGCACACTGCTGACTCATATCCAGCTTCTCGTCCACTGTCACCCCTAGGTCCTTTTCTGCAGAATTGCTGCCTAGCCATTCGGTCCCTAGTCTGTAGCTGTGCATTGGGTTCTTCCGTCCTAAGTGCAGGACCCTGCACTTATCCTTATTGAACCTCATCAGATTTCTTTTGGCCCAATCCTCCAATTTGTCTAGCTCCTTCTGTATCCTATCCCTCCCCTCCAGCGTATCTACCACTCCTCCCAGTTTAGTATCATCCGTAAATTTGCTGAGAGTGCAATCCACACCATCCTCCAGATCATTTATGAAGATATTGAACAAAACCGGCCCCAGGACCGACCCTTGGGGCACTCCACTTGATACCGGCTGCCAACTAGACATGGAGCCATTGATCACTACTCCTTGAGCCCGACAATCTAGCCAGCTTTCTACCCACCTTATAGTGCATTCATCCAGCCCATACTTCCTTAACTTGGTGACAAGAATACTGTGGGAGACCGTGTCAAAAGCTTTGCTAAAGTCAAGAAACAATACATCCACTGCTTTCCCTTCATCCACAGAACCAGTAATCTCATCATAAAAGGCGATTAGATTAGTCAGGCATGACCTTCCCTTGGTGAATCCATGCCAAGTCTCACGTTGTTGCAGTACAATTCAGTGGACATTCATCTTACATATAGAGAAGCTTCTTCTATTGGCTCTGAGACTGGCTCGGAGTTCTAGCACGGTTCTAAGAAGTTGCTCTCACCTTTCCTTTCTCCTCTGCTCTCACAACAAAAAGTTTGTAGTAGAGATTAAATGGATTTTGTTCCCACAATAAAATGGATGGAAACAAAGAAAAAAGTGTCTTGTCATTGATACCTTTCTTCCAGAGCTTTTGTGTTCCCATAAAATAAGCCTGATTTTATTTTTTTGGTTTTGACAATCAAAAAAATGGTGACTGAAAATGAAATTTACTGTTTTGTTTTTGTGAAAACCTGGAGAGGCGGGGGGGAATGTTTTGGACAAAAACCTGAAAATTGTTGTTGAATGTCCATTTGGACCAAAACAACTATTTTTTTTAATATTTAGAAACAAAAATGTAAATAAAATTTTTCACTCAGATCTTGTTTTTAGTGATACAACTTCACTATCCACATACATTTCTCATATCATTTAATATGGTCAAGCAATTATAGAGTTAGAATCTTTCTCCAAACAAAGCAAGAGAAGAGAAGTTGCTACTGTGTACTGAAGAGAAGAGAATTCTTGTTTCCCAATCTTGCTGCAGCTGCTCTCAGTGGACAGTGAAGACAAGCTGGGCTGGACCTATTGTAGATGTTTCCCTTCATCCCAGATGTGTCTGCATTCTGCAATTGCAAGGGGTGAGGGATAAGCCTTGCCCAGTGCTTAATTTGTAATGACCGAGGTGCCGGGGCTCAAGCAATTTATTTACTTTCATAACTGATGTGACAAGTCCAGAAGTGCCGGGGCTATGAACTGCCAGGCCTAGAGATGCTAGGGCTCAGCTCTGGCACAAATTAAGCACTGGTGTTGCCTCAATTCCTGGGGTGAAGATGTAGGCAGGTTTTTCCAGGTAGGGTCTCTTCTGTCATAGTGACATTTTACAACCACCTTCACTAGAATTAGTGTTTCACTCAGGCCTTGTGTACACAGGGACACTCTGGAAAGTTATTTCAAATTAACTAAATATGTGAATTTAAACAGAATTAGTTAAACTGCATTAAACCCCTGTGTGGACACTCTTATTCAGAATTTAAAAGTCCTTCATTTGATTTAGCTTAATTCACTTCTGAAATAAGCTAAATAGAATGCAGGCCACTTTAATTCTGAATAAAAACATCTGTAACCCACATACCTTCTGGGTGTGGTGTTCGGTCCCATCTAGTAGCACCAAGACCACTTAGAGAGAAAAAAAATGAGTCTGCCCTACAGCCTTAGCTAACAGCCAATTGGCTTTTAGCTCATGCTGTAGAAACTCATGCACTAAACTCCAGAGGTCCCAAGTTTGATCCCGCCAACCGGGGTCTGTCGGTGTTACACATCCACACAGGCGTTTGAGGTGGTTTAACTAATTTACTTTCAAAGTTAATTTGAATGAACTTTCATGAGTGTTCCAGTGTAGACTGGAAGTCCTGTGAATATCCCACTGCATGCGTCTATATCTTGGTATCTGCGTGTTTAAGCATATTATATGCAGCACAACAAAGAGCTTAGTTACTCTTACAGTTCTACATGCAAAGAATTGCCATGGCCCCCATTTCCGTTGAGAATGCCAGGTTCTGCTCTAATTCATGTCTGATCTCCATTGTTCTCAGACAGGTAAGTCAGAGCTCATTGTGACACAGCTCTGGAAGTGGCTTCGCTTAAAGCTCAGTGAAATACTAGCTGAAAGAGTAACTAAGCTCTTTGTTGTGGTGCAGTTGGTTCTGGTAACTGAGTTTACATTAAAGTTTGAATAAACAATTGAGCTCCTCGTAATCCTCTTGATTCCTAACTTCCTGCAGGCTGACTTTACATTCACAAGCTTCAAATCATATGTACAAACAAGAATATGACTGAGTGGTGTGGATCAGACTCTGAGCACAACCCTGCTTCTACTGGGGCTTTGAGGGGTCAATAGGTTTTTTTTCCCATATACTCTAATGGGAACAAAGCTGAACCCTATGACCTGTACACTGCTGACGTACTTAGACTCAGTCTTTCCTGTGCCCGACACACAAGACAACCCGTTTTTTCCACTCTTGTCTATCCAGCAGGACTGTTGAGGGACCTAATGAAATCCAATTCTATCTCCCATTAAAAAGGTCTTCATTTGCCAAGCCGATACAACACCCTCGGGACATTCATTTCCTATTCTCACTATAGAGGGAACCTGTGGTGTCTCATTTGCCAGTGAGTGGTAACTTACCAAACACGGTCCAACTGCAACAGATGGAGGATTTCAGCAGAAGAACCCAAAGAAGAACCCAAAGCCTAGGAGCTGTTTCCACCAGGACTGTTCCGAGAGTGGATCCAGGCTGCGTAGCCTTTCTCCTTTGTATCATATATTTTTTTCTCACGATGTTTGCTAAGCAGCATTCTGCTCATTCCCAGCCCATCTTCTCCTGCTGGACCCAGCTCAGGCTGCTTTGTGCTGCTCTAGTGGTGCCAAGCAGCTCTGAGGGAAGCTTAATTGACTCCCTAACAAATCCTTTTTCTGGAGGGAGGAATCCTTAGCTTACAGGAAAACTCAGCACAATGAGCCTATGCACTGGGGGTGCTCTTGGAGCATCCCTACACCTCGGCAATCCCCAGCTACTGGAACAATTCACTGGGGCTGTGGGCATAACTAAGAACCGCCTTGAAGCGGTCATATTTATGGCTGGCCCCAGGATTGGGGTGCGTGAACAGAGCCAAATCTGAAAGGGTAAAGACAGGCTGGATTGTCTTTGCTGCTTACAGCAGGAAACAGGGAGGGAGTTCCAGGGTTCTGTATGTGACAATACCCCCACCATTTTGCTGTGACACCTTGCACAATTTAAAGTAGACTATGGTTTTCCAACTTTTGTGCCTGAAGCTTCTTAGCCATGTAAATAAGTGGCTGGATTTTTCATCACCTGTAGCTCCCATTGATTTCTTTGGGACCAGGATTTGGCCCTGTAATCTTTTAAATATGCTTTCAAAGACTCAGTTGAGAGTGCAAAATAAGCAATAAATGCAAAGTATTATTATGACAGAAAGCACACTAAATGACTAGTCAATGAAATTACTTTCTATAGAGATACTTTCTTTCACATTCATGCTAGTATTGAAATCCCTTTTACGGATTTGCAATATGCACACCAACTGCTGTAAAGCAAAAGTGACGGCAATTTGCTGTTGGATCTTGACATTCAATTTCTTGGTTCACAAAGTTCCCAAATAGTTATTGCTTTCAAGACAACATCTCCTCCACCCAACATCACATTCCGGACCTTTATTGCTACAACTCCAAACCTGCTTCTGGTCATCTGTTAATGCAACTACAGTACTGATGTTGAAAACCAACCCCATCCTAACCTTGGAAGTCAGCCAGCATATCCAAATCTTTTACAACTGGCATTTCAATCAAGTTATTTATTCACCTAAGCAAAAAGTAAATAATGTATACAGTTTCAGGACTTCAAAGACTCTGCTTTCCCATGGTGGGGTACAAACGAAACCACAGTTTTCATAATGCTGGTGATAGTTGACAGTGTGCTATTTAGTAAAATAATCTCTGAGTGAGTCATGCAGCACACATTTTCTGGAAGAACTATTTAAAAAGGCTAAATGACATGAATGCAGCAAGACACATAGCTCAAATAATAAGGGTACTGTAGAAGTAGTTGTTAATGTCATAAAAAATAAACAAGGATTTTAACTCGGAAGGGTATCCATCTGTTGCCCTGAAAAGTATTAACTAAGTTTGGGCCCAAAATATCTGTGAGCAAATGCAAAGGAAACTGATGAAAGGGCATTCTTTGACCTAAAGTATCACATATTTCATTTCCAGTGCCAGGACAATCTTGGATCATACTTAAGAGTCATTGCTGTGATCTGGGAAAGAACACTGAGTGTTTCTAAATTCCTCTGGATGTGTTTCACGAGTGTATTATTAATTATTGTTCTATGTATTGGAAGGCATGGTATCTAAATGAGAAATGAGCTAAATTGGCAATACTTCTAGTTATCAGAGAGAGTGAATGCCAATAGTGGGAAACCTGAACCTAATATTCATGGAAAGCTCCCTTAGAAATACAATGCAACACAACTATTTTATGTAGCATCTTTCAAGTTGTACCCTGAGATAAATAATAGAGAGTGAAATAACAGTGCAAAGGGAGAGAGAGAGAGAGAGATTAAAAGGTATAGACAGAGAGAATACCTACACTTTCAGCTGAAAACTAAGACACTGAAGTAGAGAGAAAGCTTGAGCTGAAGAGAAAATTGTTACATCCACAGCAGGTGATATTGTGATGGTGCAAAGTGACAAAGGCAGAGGCCATCTAGACAAATCAAGACATGAGCAAGGGTGGGAGGTGGGAGGAAAGAAACAAAACAAAACTGAAATGAAAGTTTGACAACCATCTGCAAACACAAAGTGTTATGCTCTGCTTAATTTCGTGTTCCTATTTTCACTTAAAAAGTCTTTTTAACATATGGCAGGTGTTGACCTGCTTACTGTCCATAGAGGAGCAGGTTCACCATTGAGTAGCATTGCGAGGAGTAATTTACACCTGTGCAAGGGAATTGTAAAATGCTAACAAATTAGAATGGCACCATCCAACACCCTCTTCACACAGGTGGTAAATAGCTACTCCATGTGCCAGGCAATTGAGAATCTAGGCCACAGTTTTCAGAGTGTTACTCCAACTGTATGAATGACCAAAGAAAAAAAGTTAAACCTAATTTCTTTGTGGCTAAATGAAAAAGGGGCTGAACCCACTTGACCTACTTGTACATAAAATAAGCAAATAAAATAACTAATAAATATTTTGAATGTATATTAAACCTTTTATCAGAAGATTTCAAAGTCCTTTACAGACCGAGCTCCACCACTGTGTGGTACCATAAGTGAGTCTCAGAACTAAACAAAAGGTGACTGAAGTCAACAATGACTGTCTAGTTCTAACCTGCTCAGCTTCAGAAGTCCGGTTCTGCTGTGCTTCTCCAGATTTTTCTGCAGTGGATGTTTTTCCTTTCACAGTAATTTTGGAAAACAGGTGTGACCTGCAAATTTCACTTTTTTACTGTAGCAACTTCGCCAACCCTGGAATTCCAATTTTTTTTTTTTTTTTTTTTTTTTTGCTGTGCTGGCTACCTTCAGTAAATTATTCTGCATCTGGATGATCTCACAGACTACAGCATGAGTATGATAGTAGGCAATGAGGGAGGTGGGGTTTTATCACCTGTTACTCCCTTCACAGTATTGAAGACTAGCTCAAGATCAACCAAGATAAGATCCACAAGATGAATCAAACATTCAGCACTGAATTATCTCATAGCTTCAGACTATCTTTTCAGGAGCAAGATTTCTTAAGTTGTGAATTCTCTCCTTTTCCCCCCCAGATCATCAACTTTAAATTGCAAACTTTATACCATTATAGACCACCGTGAGCACTGAAACTTACCCAGTACAGGAGCTCTCTGCTACACTGCAACTGGGAGGTGTGATTTCCAGTTCAGGTAGACAGACTTATGCTAGCTTGAGATAGCACTAAAAATAGCAGCGTGGATGTTGTGGCCCAGGCGCTGGCTTGGACTATCCTGCTATTTTTAGCGCACTAGCTTGAGCCAAGCTATCGTGAGTCTGTCTACCCATGCTGGGAATCACACCTTCCAGCTACAGCGATACATACCTTCAATCCAATGCACAAACTAGCTTGCCAGAAATTCTCTTTAACTTTCTGTCCACCTCAACAACTGAGCCCTGAAATAACATTTAGCACCCTTTGCAAAGTGCTTTGAAATCTGTGGATACAAAGCAATGCATTATTATTTCCACTGAATGTATCAAATCAGCAAAGCTCAGCATAGAGCTCAGCTGAAATGCATCTGCACACCACATTCTATTTCCCTTCAGGGAAAAGCTGCACCCTGAAAAATAGGATAGTTTCGTCATGGAGTTGGAAAACGAAAGCATTGTTGGCAGACCTGCAACTTCAAGTTGAACTTGATATTATTAACAAAGAAGAGGAGAGAAATGTAGACGTGTCATTTGAAACTGTGAATATAGAAGACAGGATATTAGTTCGTAAGACCAGTGACAGCACAACCAGATTATAAAAGATTCTAAACTCATTCAGTTTTTCCTCCAGGGAACACTACTCTGCACAAGGGCCATCAGAATAAATTTTCTGGAATAAACCAAAGACACTCAGAAGGGGTGAATGGCAAAGAAGTGCTGGAAGAATTTTCTTCACAGGAAGTGTATAGGTCAGAAATTAGCATTGAAGACATGTTCATTTGTCAACAATGAAGCCCACAGTAGGATTTCAAAATGACTTTATAGTAGCTGAATAAAGAACATTGTACCTGTTAAGAAATAACCAGCGTTGGTGAGATAAAGAGATGGAGCAATGTCTACTGGTCAGGACTCATGGATTCTATTCCCATGTCTTAGGCAAGTCTCCTAATAAATCTGTGCCACAACTCATCCATCCCCAAAATGGACTAAAATAAGGATATAAACCAGGAGTGCAACGGCAGGCTCTGGTCCCATTGGTTTTGCTTGTAGTTACATCGAAGGGCTGGGAACGCAATTTAGGCTGCTTAATGCAAGGTTGATGGTCAAATCAAATTCCTACCGTTTATTGGTTAATTGAAGATGAAGCCTCTGACAGTGTATATGCCACCAAACCTTACTCATTATCTCACCACCAGTAATAACCAGACCCTCCCACTTCTGAATGATTGCCCCATGTCTAGGCTTGCGTTTGGTCATCTTGCTCACTTAGACGTGTAGTGTCTCAGTCAGGGACCGTTCTTCACTCTATGAGCTGGGTACCCTGCCACATCTAGAGAGCAGCACACAGGCTGTGTCCGATGTGCATGCATACAAAGGTGTCATAAAGCTCGGCTCTGCACTCCCTGGATCCTGAGACCACGGTGCACCGGGTCACTGCTCCAGCAAACCGATGTCAAAGGGACTGAAACTGCAGACATAGATTAACATAGCATAGGGGCATCCTGGCCAAATCCCCATTTTCTTTAGCCACAATGTCTTAGAAAGGAAGGATGGTCCAGTGTTTAGGGCACTCGCCTAGGACTTGAGAGACACAGATTCAATGTCCTGCTCCACCACAGACTTCTTGTGAGACTTTTTGCAAGCCACTTAGTCTTTCTGTGCCTCAGTTTCTCCACATTACAGTGGTATTTGAGAGGATAAAGACATTAAAAATTGTGAGGTGCTCATATACTATGGGAACCATAAAAATGCCTAAGTTACATAGAAGCTTCATGGGATACATACATAGATTAGATAGCTACCCAACCACAAGATCCCTGTGCAGTAGATTGATCTTTCCAGGGCTAGATATGCCATCATGGACAGATTCAAATTGACATGGGGCAGAGAAGACACATGACATGACGGAATCTGGCTATCATTTTGTAAAGGGGGTGTACATTTATAGTGCTATGTAAATTATTTCTCACCATATGGCTAGTAATAATATTCCGTCTACTAGAGCATCTGATCCTTCATACCAATATATCATGATCCAAGGTTATAGGATGTTTAATATAGGTTGCTGCAAGAATTTGGGTCAACGACATACTGACTGAAATCAGAATTTAAGCAAAGAGCACAGGGCCAGATACTCAGCTTAGCTCCAGCCACTTCAATGGCACTATGCTGATTTACAGCAGTTTAGGATCTGGACCATCCTATTTAGAAAGGAATGTAATATTAAAAACAGTTATGCTCTGAAACTTCATAAAATTACAAATCAGAGTATCTAGTGAAATTAATGATCCAAAATATTACAGTCAAGCAGAAGTTAGCCTTGACTTGAATTTTGAAGGTCATTTGGAGTCATAAAAATACACTTTTAGGTTTTATGGCTTTGGAACAATATTAAGGTTGAGAAGACATTTGGCCAGCAAGGAAAAAAACGTCATCTCCACTTCCATACTGCTACTACGAAAACGGAACCTGATTATTTCCAAAGACCCATTAATAAACCCCATCAAGATGTGAAAGAAGCTCATGACCTCCATTTCTTTTCGCCGCTTCTAATGGACTGGGCAGTAAGGGGTGCAGGAGTAGAATGGCATGGTAGAAGATTTCCAAAAGTGTCTCAGTTGAGTTCCAATGGGGCAATGGATGAGCAGCCTCCCTCTGCACAACATTGGCATTGCTCCAAACCCAAGACCCACAGGCTGAGATTTTTCTGAATTTGTGAAGTGGAAAAATAAAACAACAAAACAAAACAGCAAGGCCTGGAATATTAAAAAAGAAATGACCTTGAAGGAGAGATGGTGCCTGTAATTGGGAGCAAGAGGACAGATGTAGATTAAATCAGGACTGACCATCATGTCACTAGTGGTCAATAAGCTTGGGCTGCATTGCACCAGAAGGGGAGAAAATTGCAGAGCACTGCACTGAGAATGCCCTGCTCCCTGGCCCAAGTCATTTAATGGTAGGGGTTGTCAGGTTCAACATTACAGCTGTGTCGAGGTTCTAATGCAGCTCTCATCACTGTGACAGCTGTGTGCCTCACAAGTGATAAAGTGTACACACAGATACAGGGTGAAATCCTAGCCTTAATGAAGTCAACAACAAAATTCCTACTGATGTCAGAGGGCCAGGATTTCACACTCTCTCACCCCCACTAGTTTGCATGAACGGGGTTTGTATGAGCAATTTTGAGAAGGATAAATCCAAGGAGGAGTGGGAGAGTTATTTGTATTACAGTGGTGCCTAGATGCTGCAATCAAGGATTGAGACCTTGACAAATGCACATTTAGATAGAATGCCTGCTCCAACAACCTTACATCCAAATAGACAAGAACATTTATGGGAGGATGTGACGCTGTATGATTGAAGATGAACATTTGTATCATTGTCACTACCACTGTTATACAATTGCAATAAATGTCACACAAAGTGCATCATGTAAGGTGTCAATGGAAAAGTTAAAGTTTGATTATCCTGGTTAAATCCATGTATCAGCACTGTATCTGAAGTTATGAATATTGGCTATGTATTTGTATCTCAAATGTGTTTGGTCTTGGGGTGACACCCCTAAGGTAGTTTACATCCAGTCTCGCCAACCCGTTGTGAATGGACTATTCAAGCTTGATGGGCCATTTAGAAGAATCCACTCTCCAGAAAGCTCTTACTGAGGACGCCTCAGACAAAAAAGGAGTCATTGGTTATCACTGTGATTCAGCAAAGCATGTAAGGGCATGTGACAGGGACATGTGACCTCGGGCTCCACCTTTGCCAGTAACTTTCCATACACAGGGGCTGTGGGCTTTGTCTGGGACAGTAAATTTCCATACCCATGGCAGAGGATACAAAAGACATCTCCATGTTGCCTCATGGATTTACAGCTAAAAAGGAGTATTCTGAACTATGGACTGAGGACATTCCAATCTTTTGGAAGCTACCAGAGAGACTTTGGCAAACCAGCAGTCTATTCCATCACTGGTATGATCCTGATCTATGAACACTGAAAATCACTTGTATGTGTATGATTCCTTAATTATTCAACAACTCTCTTCTTTTCTTAATAAAATCTTTTGTTAGTTTACTAAGGATGGACTGACAGCGTGATATCTGGGTAATATATATATATATATATTATATCTTAAATATATATTTACCTGGGGTAAGCATCTAAGCCTTTGGGATTGGTAGAACCAATGGTGAATTGGGTTTTCAGTAACCTCTAACTGTATTAGACCAGTCTGTCTGGATGGGAGGCTAGGGCTGGAATACAGGAAGGGGACTGTGTTTGGCTGCTCATTAACAATTGGGGTGCTACAGATGCTCCATTTTTACTGGTTTGGTGAATGTAATTATAGAATAAACCACCAGTCTTTGAGGATTGTCTACCCTGTTTCTTGCAGTCTGCCTTGAGTGGAGTATTCTCAATGTGGTCCATTCCAGGCACCTGGTCACAAAGGAAATGAAGTATTTTGCTGTTTAGATGCTGAGATTCATGGTCAGCCTGTTCTCTTTCACAAGTGAGTTCCAAATATGTTGGGCAATCACCAAGAAAACTCTCTCTCTCTTGCCTAGGACTCTCACTGTTGTGAAGAGTAAGTCAGGAATTATTTGATGAAACACTTTTTCCACTGAAAAATGCTGATTTGTCAAAACCAAAACTTTTGACAGCAAAGTGTCGATTTTGACAATGTATTTTATTTGGAAAAAAGCTGACACTTTAAAAATGAAAAATTACAGTTTTCCCATTCCAAATGACATTTTGTTTTGAAAATTAAGATACTTATAGTTCCTTTGGGGGAAGGGGGTGTGTGGAATATTTAGTTCACAAAAATATGAGATTGATTTTTCATCCCAATTCAGGATGGAAAACTTTTCAAAATCTCAGGAGTTCTTGTGTCATGGGAAAGACATTTCCTACCCAGTTCCATTCTTGAGATTCCATTTTTCAAGATCATTATCACTCAGGTAATACCCTAAAGAGCTTTGAAGATGTGGATGGAAACCTTGAATTTGACCTGGCATTTATTAGGGAGCCACTGAAGAAAACTGAGCGCTGGGGTGATATACTCGTAGTGGCCTGTGTTGTTGGGTAGATGGATTGATGTGTTTTGAAGCCAATGGGGCTTTTAAGGTTGGTGATTTTTGTACAACAAATAAGCCTGAGGTCATGAACCCAAAAGTTCAAAGGTTTACTTGCTGAGCACAGCAAGAGGCTGGATTTTTCCTTTTTAATCCCAGCTCTGACATTGGGCCTGGTTCTCCACTTTCCCTTTGTTGCATGTTGACACCTGTACAACGTGAGTGTAAAACGTTATCGTAGCTGTGAATGGAGAATTCCAGCCTGGTGGCATTTTACAATCACTTTGCACAGATGTGAATGGCAATATGAGGAGCAAGGCAGTGGGCAGATCATTTCTCCATATGTAAAATTGGGACAATGATATTTATTAATTTGCCTCACAGGGTTGTTGAGAGAATGAATCAAATGGTTAATGTTTGTACAACTACTGGATTATGTAGAGAGGTAAATGCCCAGTACCTGTGTTATTTCTAAGATGAAGAGTGATTTTATTATTGATCCAATAACATTTAAAAGACAATCAAAATCCGTAGAGGTTTGATTTCTCTAGTCTCCGGTATTCAGAGGGGATGTTTGTGATGACTGTCTTTGGCTGTTCCTGAAGAAACAAGATGCCACTGGAGCAGCTGATCTCTCAGTGACTTTCTGGAATCAACATGACAAGCAAATAAGTGAGATTCCCTCCCATAATGTCTCACATTCCTGACTGCGAACCCTGGGTTAACCACCCTGCAGCTCAGACACATAGGAAATCTCACTTGGGCATGAAAGCTGACTGCTCTGCCAGCTGTTGGAGAGGTGCCTGCTGACCCAGTTGCTGAAATAGAGAGGAGAATCTTCCTTTAACTCTTCAAACCCATGTGTGTGTAAGCCGGATCTACTTTTCCTAGTCATCATATCTTTCTAATGAGTGCGTTGGCTTGGCAAAAACCCATGAGCGTCCCATGAGGCCTGAAGGCAAAGATGACAGAAAGCCTCATAACTATGAGGGATTGTAACGAACATGCTTGTGTAACTTCTCTCCCTCAAATAGCTCATCAATCTGTGTGCTACAATTGCGATATGTCTCTTCTGCCCATTCGTTTCAGCTGACAAAGAGGTTGTTTTCAAAGGACTAGAGTGACAGCTAAGAAATCTACCTTGGTGGATTGGCAAGGATGAGAGTTGTGCATTTTAGCTGTGGGACAGTCTGCCATTTAATTTCACAGGGGTTCCTATGATTTAGACATCTTTGAGCTCTTAGTGATAGACACTGGATTCAGAACAGCTCAAGTTCTCTCTGTCATTAAGGACACAGTACTTATCTATGGATTGCTGTCATCTATGCAGCTTGCATGGCACCAACCACAAAACTAGCCAATAGTATGCCACCAATAAAATAAGTACAAATACAAATAAAACACTATTGACAACACTGATGACCGAGTCACACAGCTCTCCTGTGAATGCAGGAAAGTGAATGAAGAAAAAGTTTGCCTCCTCAAATTCTCACGGGACCTGCTCTGGCTGGCGATTCAAGGAACATTAATAGCACTGAGGAAAACAGCATTCTTCCCACCAGCCAAGTAGGGTTGATGTGCGTTGCAAGAAGTCAAGGGGAGGAGAAATAGGGAAATGCCAGAGGATTCCCCCTTCATCACCATGAGCAATAATAATATTTTACAGCTCTATAGCACCTTTCTTCTGAGGATCTCCTTCTGGTTCACAAAGGAAGGTAAGTATTATACCCAGGCACAGACAGATGAAGTGACTTCCCAAAGAAGACCTGGTTGGAATGCAAATGTCAGTTTGGTAGAGTGAAACATTTTGCTGAAATCTATTACAGATCTGACAAAACTTTCATTAAAAAACCCAGGCTTGTTTTCATAGCTACCACCTAGCTCTCGGGGATGCAGAGACACAGTGCCAAGCCATTCTGCCTCCCCCTCCCTCTCTGGTTCCTGGAGGTGGTGGCATTGCTGTGGAGGCAAAGTGGTGGGATGGAAGGATCTTGTCAAGATCCTTCCCTGAGGGCAGCCAGGAAGCCAAAAAATTCCATTTTGGTTCTCCCAAGATAGGATTTTACTTGAAATCCATTTCCATGAAAATGTTGAAGTTTGATATTTCATCCCAAAATGGTAGGAGACTCTTTTTCAAAGACAAAAAATTTCATGGGGAGGAATTCTCCTTTTTCAGCCAGCTCTAGCCCACAAGCACAGGAGTCAACAGAGCTCACACCTCCTGGCTCCTAGTTCTGTCTTTCTCCAAGTATGCCACCTCTCTATCGTCAGCATTGTTGCCTTATCTATGGTGGGTAGCAGAGTCAGGTTCAGTTCAAATACTTATCTGAAGCTGCTCCAAAATTAATTTTTAAATTTGTCCAGGGAATCCCATGAGAACAGGCCATCTCAGAGGCTCTCCAATATGTTCTGCTTCTGGGGGGGCTGTGAATATTGCAAGCCTCTTCCATAGTATTGCAGCTGTTGTAGTTCTCGATTTGACCAGAACCAGGAAGTAAAGAGGTATATGAAAAATAAAAGAGAGGGAAGAAGATCCCTGAGAAACTTACATTTAAGACACTTCAAGAAGAGACCATCTCAGATGATCAAATGTTTGGCAAAGGGGGTAAAGGAATGTTCTTATTTTATTTCCCCGATACCATTTCACTTAATCCTGTTCAACTTGATCATGTGTTGGAACATCTGAATCCTAAGGACAAACCTACACATTCTTTACTAAATCCCCATGAAGTAGAGCACCAGATCGGCAATGTCTCGCCAACATCTTCTCTTAAACCTCACACTCCTCTCTTTCTGTGCCCCACATATGTGAAGTATCTGGTAGCATCAGCATCCTGGATTGTGTCCACATTTTGGGAGAGAAGGAGGTTCTTTTCCCCCTTCAATACAAGTTGAACAGAATACTCAGTATCTTGGCAGGATGACTAAACTGACCATTGTATATGGACCTTTCTTATTACTTGGAAAATTACATTGCCTTCTATCCTTATTATTCACCTTCCAGAAACTCAGAAAATAGAAGACAACAATGGAAACCCAGGCCACATGTGGAAACTCACCACTGCTAGCCACTTTCCGGAGTAACATCCCTCCTCATTATCATCAGACCTTTCCCTGTGCATCTGGCTGTCTGTGTACCTCAGTAACACTAATGTCCATCAGTCAGGAGCAGAGCAGATTCTTAACGGAAGGGAAGATTATGAGATTCTGCAATTGCCGTCACTTACTTTTTCCCTACAACTCTACAAATGCTTTTAGCAGATGAAGGAAGAGGAAGCCAATCAAACAGTAATCACCATGTGACTGCTGAGAGTTAGGACACATGTCCACAGTTAAAGGCAGAATACCTTTTGTCCCTTCCTTAAGATATTACTTGTTATTTATAAAAGCTTGGGTGCTACACTTGAAGAGCAAACTAGAAGACACATGTACAACTACAGAAAATCTCACCCTATCTGTTCCATGAGGAAAGACTACAGGAGATAGGGCCATAACTTGTCCTCCATCCACAAAAACAACTCCCGCTGATTGCAACCAGCAATGCGGGCCTCGATACAGAGCCACATGTGATCCTTGATCCATCTACAAGTTTGTCAATGATAAATTCCAAAGACTCTGGAAACATCTTGCTTCTGACTCAGTTCTGCTGTAGGTATTCTGTGCCTTAAGCTCAAAAGTGCTGAGGGGACTGTGGGATGCTTTAGTTACCTTTAGGACTCATTTTTACCCTACATGCCTAGACAACACGGCACAAGCCGGGCCAAACCCTATTCCCTTAAAGGGCCAACCCTCCCTATGACACCATGCTGCAAGTGTAGCATTAGCAGCAGCTGTGTGGAAGTTTGTCATTTGCTGTGGTCATCTTTTGCATTTCAGAATGTTTTGTTTTTTAATCTTTGTATTCTGCTGTTATTCTGTAAACATCTAGGCTGGGGTTCCTTTTTCTCCTGCCCAGTTACAGTGAACGCTGTACCGAATACTGCTACTGACCTCCTTTGCAAAGTGCTTTGAGATCTACTGATAAAAAGTCCTATATAAAAACTGGACAAGGTGGGTAAGGTAATCTCTTTTATTGAGCCAACATCTGTTGATGAAAAAGACAAGCTTTTGAGCTTACACAAAACTCTTCTTCAGGTCACACATAAAGCCAGGTATTAATATTATGTAATGGCAGCACAAGAGCCAGTATAAGAAATCAAACCCATCACCTGAAAGGCAGGTAACTAGGTGCAGGTGGGGCTAAACACAGGTCCCTTAAAAGGGCCAGCTCACCTGTGACAAGTACCTAGTACAATTGATTTCTGACCTGGCTGGGGCCTCTGTAGACAGTACTATGATACAAATAATGATATATAGTAAAATGTCATATATATATATATATGTGTGTGTGTGTGTGTGTGTATATATATATGTGACCCTATATGGATTTATATAAAATAGCAGCCCTCTTTCACATATTGGAGTTCATTATATGTCATTGTTATATATATGTATGTGTGCACACACACGCATATATATATGACATATAATGAACTCCAATATGTGAAAGAGGGCTGCTATTGTATATAAATCCATGTAGGATCACATAAAGTCCAACTTAAAGTGTAGGCTATGTATACAATATTTGCATAGAGATTGCATATGCTTTCTGTTTCACGTAGACTACAATAAAATATACCTGAATGTTACGTCTTTCAGGCATTTCAGTAGGGGCTGCAGCATAAGGCATGTTACATTCATGCTAGTGAAATGAAAGGACGCTCACACACCTGTTGTTTGTGGCATATCTTGGGTAACATGATTCGGTGGAAAAACAGTCATCTGATATGCGTTCTTCCACCAACATATGGCATGCCTTCCCTTCACTGAAACGCTGCTGAATGCTTTTTCCCTTTCCCATGTTGAGCAAGTGGCTTCCATACTCTTTTGCAAATGGCAATATATCCTCTAATACAGTCAGAACTCTGTCATTTTGGTCAGCCCAGAAGTATGAGATTCTGATACTCAGCTGGTGTAAAGCAGCATAGTTCAAAGATAGTGGAGCTATGCTGATTTACCCCAGTTGAGAATCTGGTCCTAAAATAGCACATGTTAGTTCAATATTATATTTAATAGAGGTTTCTGAGTTTATTCATGTTGAGATGTTGTTCTTACCCTTCAAAATTTTGAAGTGAAGGTCTAAAGAAATCATCATCAAATATACGTGGGGGCAGAATTATTCAGCAGCTGCCAATTTTACTTTTGTTTATGGAACTAATATCTTGTAGGGATTACCCCAAATCCATAAAGTTTGTGATTGCTATAGTCTGTCTGAGGAGATGCATATCATAAACTGCAGGCTGTAAAAATGACATTTTGCCCGCCAGCTACCTCTCTGAGAAGGCTGCACAGCAAAGAAAACTTCACCTAAAATCAGGTTGAATTCACCTTCTTGGAATAGACTTCAGCCAAGTCAATTTTCAGATGGCAGAATAAAAATAAAAGAATTGAGCTAAAAGTATTCCCTTTTCCCAAAGGAAGGCTCATTTCCCTGAATCCTGTGTCTGGAAGTGGGGGGAAATCCCTTCAGGCACTTTAGATCATAAAAAACCTTCTTTAAGCAATGATGCCAACACATGTGATTTTTATCTTCTTACAGACCTAGCTCCTGTCATCAAATGATTTCATGAGCATCTCAATTTTCATTTTTTTTTTTTGGTAAGTATCTAGCCCTTGTGTTTGAGGAAAAAAGTTTGAAAACATGGCCAGAGTGCACCCTCAAGGCTGAAAACTCAGAAGGCAAAGAAAAAGAACCCACCATTTGTTATTTTCTCAAAATCTCATGATATTTCGGTCTGACTCATGATTTTTGAATGTTTGGAGCTGGCAATACTGCCCATTTGTGATGTTCTGGGGTGGAGCTAGGCCTTATAAGCAGACAGAGAGCACAGTTGTGGGGATACAGGCCTCTCTGGTGCAGAGAATCCTTGGGATAGGGTTTTACAGACAGGAAACAACTGAGGAAGAATGCTACAGGAGCAGGTTAGGCTCCTGAAGGGGAAGCTCTGAGGTAGAACCAACAAGGGAACTACAGTGAAGCCTGAGTGGGGCAGAAGGGCTGTTAATTTGGATTTGTTTGTGCTACCCTGAAACGAGTTCAGACTTTGATGAATCTTGACCGGAAGGCCAAGCTACTCCAGAGAGGGAGTCAGGAGAAGAAGCAGGCTAAGAAAAGCTATTGTAGGTCTGAGTAGAAGGCACCAGAAACAAGGACCCCATGTAACGCTGCAACCAGAGATGAGGGGACACCCATGAAATGAGGATGTGTTACTCCACATCTTTCTCAAATGCGAGTGCACAGAATCATACCCATAATCCAACAACAAGAACAAACACACCCGTAGATGTTAAAAACTAAAGCTCTACTATGTTATGGATTCAGTCTGCCCCATCCCAACCACCAGTGCAGGATTATTATCTGTGGTGTATCTTCTATTGCTTTCTAATCTAGTGTTAAATGTCTCAGGTTAGTAGGTTCTTCACCACTTGTCTTGAAAGAGTCTAATACCAGTAGGTTTCACCACCGGGAATTTGTTAGTGATGTTCACTCTGCATTTTTCTTTTCTTAATTTCATCCCATTACTCCTTAAAAGGCTTCTCCGAGTCTCAGAAATCCTTTCCTCCAGGCCCTTAACTACGTTGTCCTTCTTTGAATGTCCCCCTGTTTGATTGCATGTTTCTAGCACTGAAGGGCCCAGAATTGAATGCACTTTTTTTTTAGTGCAGACACTTTTATATACCAAGGTGACAGAACCCTAACCCTAGATGTGTGTGTACACATACTAACACCATACACAGATTTTCAAAGTCTCACTCTCTCTTTGTCCGTCACAGTCCCTCAGAGTCTCCCCTTATCCCTTTCCACCTCATTTTATATCTGGAGTACCAAATCCAGTCACGTGACTCCAACTGCCACCTCTATGCAGGTAACTCAGAGATCCACCTCTCTGTCCCTTCACCATCCATGCTTGTATCTCCACTGATTCTGACATCTCTTCCTGCATGTCTTGCTACCAATTCCTTAATTCTAACATGGCTAAAACTGAACTCATCTTTCATCTCACATCCTCTTTTATATATTGCCAATGGAAACTTCACATCCCTCCTTATGCCTTATCCTGTTAACTTTGGTGGCTAGTTTCTCTTTCCACTCAAGTTCTCTCTGCTCCTGCTCACACATTGATGCTATTTCTTAATCCTATCAGTTTTTCCTCTCCAGCACCACCAAATTTTGCCCATTTCCCTCCATTCCCATTATAAACCCTCTTGTCTAGCCCCTGATGATTTCTTATGCCTACTGTATCTTCCTCCTCTCTGGTCTTCTGGACACTAACTCCATCCACATCTACCTGCCAAAATGCAATGATGAAAACCACCAACCTTTCACAACGTTGCTCTTTTTTTGTTACTTAGTTTCACTGCTTTTGCCAGCTCAAACCCCTACCTTCTTTTGTACATTGTCTATCTAGAGATCAAGGTTTTGGGGTTCAGGGACCATATCTTCTCCTTAGTTTGTAAAGTGCCTAGCACCTTGCTGGTAACCACGCCAATAATAAAATATGACCTTTATGCTTCTGTGTAATAACTGGTGCAAAAATGCTTTACTTACATTAGTGTTGAACAAATGTGTGAGGGCAAAAGGATGACTGCATATATCTTTTTTTTTTTTAAAAAAAAGACTAAATAATTATAAACAGCATGGTATTGCTACGGTTTTTTCTTTTTCAGCCAATATCCTGCTATGGAGCTTGAACCTTAGTCTTTTGGTCCAACAGTTAAAAAAAATCAATAGTATCATACTGATACACAAGAAAGTTTATTAAAGTAGCCATAGGCATCTCTACAACTTTACCCTATCAAACTGGCTTGCTAATTGGTTTGCAACAGTGTTACTGCCATGAAAATTATCTAGGTCTCTCTTGTGAAAATCCAGCTCTATCAGCATCAAGAACACAAACAACCAGGGAAGTGGTCAAAGGTCACTCACTAGTTGTTGAGCACAGAAAATGAAGCTTGTTAACATTCTGTTGCTGTTTCTTATAGGGAGAAGAAGAAAGAAACCCAGCAACAACAAAAACAGGCACATCACTGCTGCAGAGAGCTGTCCTCCAGAGGATTGAAAAAAGATGATCAAGGTTCTCTCTACTCACTTCCACTCAACCATCAGGCTTTCATCGATGGGAAAGCCTAAAAATCTGCCAGAAGTGTCATTTTATACATGCCTGAAGTCCAGGGCCGGCTCTAGGCACCAGCAAAACAAGCAGGTGCTTGGGGCGGCACATTTCTAGGGGCAGCATTCTGGCGCCGGCCATGCTGCCCCTAGAAATGTGCCCCCGCCACCCCAGCTCGCCTCCGCCTGCTCCCCTGAGCACACCGTCGCCGCCCTGCTTCTCCCCCCTCCCTCCTAGGCTTGCCACGCACAAAACAGCTGTTTCGCGCGGCAAGCCTGGGAAGGAAGGAGGGAGGAGAAGCCGAGCAGCGGCGTGCTCGGGGGAGGCAGCGGTGGTGGACCGGAGGTGAGCTGGGGCTGAGAGCGGTTCCTCTAGCCCCCCCGCCCCCGTTACTTCCTGCGCTCCCCCCCACCCTCACTCACCTCCGCTCTGCCTGCTCCCCTGAATGTGCTGCCTCTCCCTCGCCTGAGAGGGAGGGGGGAGAAGCGGAGCGGCAGCATGTTCATGGGAGCAGGCGGAGTGGAGATGAGCTGGGTGCGGGGGAGCTGCAGGAAGCAATGGGGGGGAGAAATGCGGCAGGCTGGGGGGAGGAGGCGGGGCTGGGGATTTGGGGAAGGGGTTGGGAAGGGGTGGAGTTGGGGCGGAGCCGAGGGTGGGGGGGCATGAAAAAAAAGCGGGGGCGGCCAAAATTGTTTTTGCTTGGGGCAGCAAAAATCCTAGAGCCGGCCCTGCTGAAGTCCTTAGTGTGCAGTGCTCACCTTCTTTGTCCACCACAGTACAGTCTCTCTCTCTCTCTCTCTCTAACTATTCCTCTTTCCACTTAACTGCACAACCATTTATTGTTGTATTAAATCAAAGTTACTGTTAAAAACAGTTTAAAAAGCTTATGCGTGCTGGCAAGAATAAATTAAAACATTGCAAAGCCTGATGCAGGTGATGCAGAACACAGGGAGCTGAAGTGACTGGAGGGGCCACCATCTCTAAATCCTTCCTCCGGCAAAGCTCCAACCATGAAGTCAACGGAAGCGCTGACTGAGCATAGAATGCAGCAGGGGGCGGGCACTGGGGCTGTCTGTTTGTTTGTTTCAGGGAAGCCTGGCTGTTTAAAAATAACCAGAGCTTCGCGAACCAGCTGAGCGGTGGCGAACTAGCTGAGCAGCGGGGAACAGCAGAGCAGCAGGAGTTTGCCTGGGAGTTCGCCTGGAGTGAGCCCAGTGAGGCTTACATCTTGCCAACTTCTCTGAGGAAGCTCATAGCAGGAAGGTGATATGGAAGGGCGGGGTTCAGCTGTTGTGACCTGCACTGGATGTGCCATATTTGTCTTTCTTCCACAGGACAGAAGCGACTTTGTCTGTACAAAGTGCAAGCTGGTCTCCATACTGGAAGAGAAGATTGAAGGTCTGGAGCAACAGATAACGACCCTGCGTTGCATACGAGAAACGGAGGATTTTCTGGACAAAAGTCAGGATATGCTTCTACGGGCACAAAGCTCTAAAGATTTAGAGCAGGTTGCACAGCGGAGCCAAGAGGACAGTGAAGAAGCTTGGCAACATGTGACCTCCAGAAGAAGAAGGGGGAATGTCCAAGTTCCAGCAACGCGGACACAGGTAACTAACCGCTTTCATGTTCTCTCCACAGGTACCATTGCGGAGAGTGGACCAGATGATATGTCTGGGGGGAGAAAGTAGAAGGAGACTCCACTGGTTGGAAGGCATGAGATGCACTGTCCTGAGATGGGGGGTTCCATGACCACCACTCCCAAGAGAAGGAGGCGGGTGGTGGTGGTCGGGGACTCTCTCCTCCGGGGGACTGAGTCATCTATCTGCCGCCCTGACCGGGAAAACCAAGAAGTCTGCTGCTTGCCAGGGGCTAAGATTCGCGATGTGACGGAGAGAATGCCGAGACTCATCAAGCCCTCGGATCGCTACCCCTTCCTGCTTCTCCACGTGGGCACCAATGATACTGCCAAGAATGACCTTGAGCGGATCACTGCGGACTACGTGGCTCTGGGAAGAATGATAAAGGAGTTGGAGGCGCAAGTGGTGTTCTCGTCCATCCTCCCCGTGGAAGGAAAAGGCTGGGGTAGGGACCGTCGAATCGTGGAAGTCAACGAATGGCTACGCAGGTGGTGTCGGAGAGAAGGCTTTGGATTCTTTGACCATGGGATGGTGTTCCATGAAGGAGGAGTGCTGGTCAGAGACGGGCTCCATCTTACGAAGAGAGGGAAGAGCATCTTTGCGAGCAGGCTGGCTAACCTAGTGAGGAGGGCTTTAAACTAGGTTCACCGGGGGAAGGAGACCAAAGCCCTGAGGTAAGTGGGAAAGCGGGATACCGGGAGGAAGCACAGGCAGGAATGTCTGTGAGGGGAGGGCTCCTGCCTCACACTGAGAATGAGGGGCGATCAGCAGGTTATCTCAAGTGCTTATATACGAATGCACAAAGCCTTGGAAACAAGCAGGGAGAACTGGAGGTCCTGGTGATGTCAAGGAATTATGAAGTGATTGGAATAACAGAGACTTGGTGGGATAACTCACATGACTGGAGTATTGTCATAGATGGTTATAAACTGTTCAGGAAGGACAGGCAGGGCAGAAAAGGTGGGGGAGTAGCACTGTATGTAAGGGAGCAGTATGACTGCTCAGAGCTCCAGTACGAAACTGCAGAAAAACCTGAGTGTCTCTGGATTAAGTTTAGAAGTGTGAGCAACAAGAGTGATGTAGTGGTGGGAGTCTGCTATAGACCACCGGGCCAGGGGGATGAGGTGGATGAGGCTTTCTTCCGGCAGCTCACAGAAGTTACTAGATCGCACGCCCTGGTTCTCATGGGTGACTTTAATTTTCCTGATACCTGCTTGGAAAGCAATACAGCGGTGCATAGACCAGGAATCCAGGAAGTTTTTGGAAAGCGTAGGGGACAATTTCCTGGTGCAAGTGCTAGAGGAGCCAACTAGGGGGGGGGAGCTTTTCTTGACCTGCTGCTCACAAACCGGGAAGAGTTAGTGGGGGAAGCAAAAGTGGATGGGAATCTGGGAGGCAGTGACCATGAGTTGGTTGAGTTCAGGATCCTGACACAAGGAAGAAAGGTAAACAGCAGGATACGCACCCTGGACTTCAGGAAAGCAGACTTCAACTCCCTCAGGGAACAGATGGGTAGGATCCCCTGGGGGACTAACATGAAGGGGAAAGGAGTCCAGGAGAGCTGGCTGTATTTCAAGGAATCCCTGTTGAGGTTACAGGGACAAACCATCCCGATGTGTCGAAAGAATAGTAAATATGGCAGGCGACCAGCTTGGCTTAACAGTGAAATCCTACAGGATCTTAAACATAAAAAAGAAGCTTACAAGAAGTGGAAGGTTGGACATATGACCAGGGAAGAGTATAAAAATATTGCTCGGGCATGTAGGAATGAAATCAGGAGGGCCAAATCGCACCTGGAGCTGCAGCTAGCGAGAGATGTCAAGAGTAACAAGAAGGGTTTCTTCAGGTATGTTGGCAACAAGAAGAAAGCCAAGGAAAGTGTGGGCCCCTTAATGAATGAGGGAGGCAACCTAGTGACAGAGGATGTGGAAAAAGCTAATGTACTCAATGCTTTTTTTGCCTCTGTCTTCACGAACAAGGTCAGCTCCCAGACTGCTGCACTGGGCATCACAACATGGAGAATAGATGGCCAGCCCTCTGTGAAGAAAGAGGTGGTTAGGGACTATTTAGAAAAGCTGGACGTGCACAAGTCCATGGGCCCGGACGAGTTGCATCCAAGAGTGCTAAAGGAATTGGCGGCTGTGATTGCAGAGCCATTGGCCATTATCTTTGAAAACTCGTGGCGAACGGGGGAAGTCCTCGATGACTGGAAAAAGGCTAATGTAGTGCCAATCTTTAAAAAAGGGAAGGAGGAGGATCCTGGGAACTACAGGCCAGTCAGCCTCACCTCAGTCCCTGGAAAAATCATGGAGCAGGTCCTCAAAGAATCAATCCTGACGCACTTAGAGGAGAGGAAAGTGATCAGGAACAGTCAGCATGGATTCACCAAGGGAAGGTCATGCCTGACTAATCTAATCGCCTTCTATGATGAGATTACTGGTTCTGTGGATGAAGGGAAAGCAGTGGATGTATTGTTTCTTGACTTTAGCAAAGCTTTTGACACGGTCTCCCACAGTATTCTTGTCACCAAGTTAAGGAAGTATGGGCTGGATGAATGCACTATAAGGTGGGTAGATTGTCGGGCTCAACGGGTAGTGATCAATGGCTCCATGTCTAGTTGGCAGCCGGTGTCAAGTGGAGTGCCCCAGGGGTCGGTCCTGGGGCCGGTTTTGTTCAATATCTTCATAAATGATCTGGAGGATGGTGTGGATTGCACTCTCAGCAAATTTGCGGATGATACTAAACTGGGAGAAGTGGTAAATACGCTGGAGGGCAGGGATAGGATACAGAGGGACCTAGACAAATTGGAGGATTGGGCCAAAAGAAATCTGATGAGGTTCAATAAGGATAAGTGCAGGGTCCTGCACTTAGGACGGAAGAACCCAATGCACAGCTACAGACTAGGGACCGAATGGCTAGGCAGCAGTTCTGCGGAAAAGGACCTAGGGGTGACAGTGGACGAGAAGCTGAATATGAGTCAGCAGTGTGCCCTTGTTGCCAAGAAGGCCAATGGTATTTTGGGATGTATAAGTAGGGGCATAGCGAGCAGATCGAGGGACGTGATCATCCCCCTCTATTCGACACTGGTGAGGCCTCATCTGGAGTACTGTGTCCAGTTTTGGGCCCAACACTACAAGAAGGATGTGGATAAATTGGAGAGAGTCCAGCGAAGGGCAACAAAAATGATTATGGTTCTGGAACACATGAGTTATGAGGAGAGGCTGAGGGAACTGGGATTGTTTAGTCTGCAGAAGAGAAGAATGAGGGGGGATTTGATAGCTGCTTTCAACTACCTGAGAGGTGGTTCCAGAGAGGATGGTTCTAGACTATTCTCAGTGGTAGAAGAGGACAGGACAAGGAGTAATGGTCTCAAGTTGCAGTGGGGGAGGTTTAGGTTGGATATTAGGAAAAACTTTTTCACTAGGAGGGTGGTGAAACACTGGAACGCATTACCTAGGGAGGTGGTTGAATCTCCTTCCTTAGAAGTTTTTAAGGTCAGGCTTGACAAAGCCCTGGCTGGGATGATTTAATTGGGGATTGGTCCTGCTTTGAGCAGGGGGTTGGACTAGATGACCTCCTGAGGTCCCTTCCAACCCTGATATTCTATGATTCTATGATTTGGCTCGGAGTGAGAAAACACAACAGGAATGATTGGGTCTCTTTGTGATGAACCCATTCCAGAAATTAGCTGGATCAGGATCCTGTGAAGTCAAATGAGGAAGAGCTGCTTACTGGGAAAAAGGAGAAAAGGCTGTTTCTGAGTTGCACTCTGTGTTTTGTAGGAAGATGATAGAATCATAGGACTGGAAGGGACCTTGAGAGGTCATCTACTCCAGTCCCCTGCACTCAGGGCAGGACTAAGTATTAGACCATCCTGACAGATGTTTGTCTAACCTGCTCTTAAAAATCTCCAATGATGGAGATTCCACAACCTCCCCAGGCAATTTATTCCAGTGCATAACCACCCTGCTAGTCAGGAAGTTTTTCCTAATGTCCAACCTAATCCACCCTTGCTGCAATTTAATTCCATTGATTCTTGTCCTATCCTCAGAGGTTAACGAGAACAGTTTTCTCCTTCCTTATAACAACCTGTTATGTACTTGAAAACTGTTATGTCCCCTCTCAGTCTTCTCTTTTCCAGACTAAACAAACCCAGTTGTTTCAATCTTCCCTCCTAAGTCATGTTTTCTAGAACGTTAATCATTTTTGTTCCTCTTCTCTGGACTTTCTCCAATTTGTCCACCTCTTTCCTGAAATGTGGCGCCCAGAACTGGACACAATACTCCAGTTGAGGCCTAATCAGAGCATAGTAGAGCAGAAGAATTACTTCTCATGTCTTGCTTACAACACTTCTACTAATACATCCCAGAATGAGGTTTGGGGTTGTTTTTTTTTGCAACAATGTTACACTGTTGACTCATATGTAGCTTGTGATCCACTATGACCCCCAAATCCCTTGCTGCTGCACTCCTTCTTAAGCAGACCATTTCTCCAGTTAGTCCAGATCATTTTGAATTTTAATCCTATCCTCCAAGCACTGGCAACCCCACCCAGTTTGGTATCATCTGCAAACTTTATAAGTGTACTCTCTATGCCATTATCTAAATCATTGATGAAGATATTGAACAGAACCAGAACTGATCCATGGGGACCCCACTCGATATGCCCTTCCAGCTTGACTGTGAACCACTGATAACTACTCTCTGGAAAGGGTTTTCCAACAAGTTATGCACCCACCTTAAAGTAGCTCCATCTAGGTTGTATTTCCCTAGTTTGTTTAGGAGGAAGTGGTCATGAGAGACAATATCCAAAGTCTTACTAAAAATCAAGATATACCATATCTTCCACTTCTCCCCTATCCACAAGGCTTGTGGCCCCTGTCAAAGAAAGCTATTAGTTGGTTTGACATGATTTTTTCTTGACAAGTCCATGCTGACTGTTACTTATCACCTTATTATCTTCTAGGTGTTTGCAAATTGATTGCTTAATTATTTGCTCCATTATCTTTCTGGGTATTGAATTTAAGATGACTGGTCTGTAATTCCCCAGGTTGTCCTTATTTCCCTTTTAATAGATTGGCACTATATTTGCCCTTTTCCAGTCCTCTGGAATCTCTCCCATCTTCCATGACTTTTCAAAGACAATCGTTGATGATTCAGATATCTCCTCAGTCAGCTCCTTGAGTATTCTAGGATGTACAGACACTCCCTGACTTACCCAAGTGTTGCGTTCCAGAATGCCATGCATAAGTCAAAATTTGCATAAGTCAGAAATGTATCTCTGGGCATTAAGCAACAAACAAAACAAAAAAACCCCTCCTATTTCTAGCTTACAGAAGTTCTTC
Organism: Lepidochelys olivacea; assembly: GCF_965140295.1. Classification (NCBI taxonomy): domain Eukaryota; kingdom Metazoa; phylum Chordata; order Testudines; family Cheloniidae; genus Lepidochelys; species Lepidochelys olivacea. Next base: position 12,275,762 of record NC_140415.1, on the reverse strand, counting down.
CGTAAGCTTGGATTTGCCTAAATCGGGTTTGTGTAACCCGGGGAGCGTCTATATTTCATCAGGCTCTGGTTACTTGAAGACATCTAACTTGTCTAAGTAATTTTTAACATATTCTTTCCCTATTTTAGCCTTTGATCCTACCTCATTTTCACTGGCATTCACTATGTTAGATGTCCAATTGCTACTAACCTTTTAGGTGAAAACTAAAACAAAAAAGTCATTTAGGACTTCTGCCACTTCCACATTTTCTGTTATTGTTTCCCCACCCTCATTGAGTAACAGACCTATACTCTCCTTGATCTTCCTCTTGCTTCTAGTGCATTTGTAGAATGTTTTCTTGTTACCCTGTATGTCTCTAGATAGTTTAATCACCCTTTAGGGGTTTTTGAAGGGACATGAGACCCCAGGAGGGATTTTTGGGGCTCCTGGGGAAAGCATGTTCGAATGGTACCTGCACCATCTTGGACAGAGTGCAGACTAAACTCTTCTCAACTCTTGGCCAGCTCTGCTGTCCAATGCAGAAGGTGACATGACCTCATCCTTATCCTGACCATCTTGAGATGGCTAATGACTATAAGGGAGCTAGCAGGGTCTACGCTTTCCAGCTATGCAGCCTGTACACAAAGAACAAACCAGAAAGCAGACAGACAGATAACCCACACACAGATTAAACTCACTACTCACCAAGTCCCGCTGCCTCCAAGCCTAGAGTCTACAGCTGGAAGTACTCCCTTCAAACCCCCTGCCCCCATCAGTGGCCTCTGTTCATGGCTTTAATATCAACATGAAGAAAACCGCTGCAGTCATTTGGCATGCTATAAATGGCTTTAAATATTTATTTGTGACCCAGTACTACTAACTCAGGAATCTCATATTTGATGCTTCTCTAAAAGCACCAGCTCCTGGACTCGTGTGATTAAGTTAGAGTCTCAATTTCATTCAACAAACAAAAAAGTAGGTTTCTAGGTTCACAACTTCATGGTCATGGAGAACAGCTTATAAACGGCTACCCCTCTGACGTGTTAGTCTGGATCTGTAAAAGCGGCAAAGAGTCCTTTGGCACCTCATAGACTAACAGACATACTGGAGCATGAGCTTTCATTGGTGAATCCATCGCAGTGGGTATTCACCCATGAAAGCTTATGCTCCAATACGTCTGTTAGTCTATAAGGTGCCACAGGACTCTTTGAAGCTTAAAAACAGGAACCCTAAAGGCTCAGAAAGCAGAAGGCACATTAAAAATATCCAAAACATATTATTTTTTAAATTGATTGACTTTTTTAAAAAAAAATCAATCAATCTTGATTTTTTGGGACCCCGATTTACAATTTTTTAAGCCTGGAGGTTGGCAATACTTCCTCTCAGTATTATTCATCATATTTATTGTGATAGTGCCATGAGCCCCATTATGCTAGGCACTGTACAAACCCAAAATAAGAGAGATCCTGCCCCAAACAGCTTACAATCTAAATAATAGACCAGAACAATATATTGGTGCTGAAAATTCACCCATCTTGCCACACCAGGACCAAATGCAAATGGTCCAGATTCTAAGCTGTGTTCAGTGCAATTCAGGAATGGTTGGAGGTATGAAGATACTGTCAAACAATCTTTGCTTCTCATTCCACACCCATTTTTGAGGTTGGCTGGTCCCTGATGCTGTACTTCACTTCAGGTTTGCATAGCCTCGAGGAGAGGTTTTAATATCCATGGATTCCTGGGGGTCTTCTGCTAGTGGTCATGTAGTTGCAGACTTAGCATTGATGGCAGCTGTATGCCTCCTAGAGATCACCCTGAACATGGGGAATTTTCAAGTGGCTGGTTAAGTTGGCTTTAGGGCTGCTTTGTACCACTAGAGCCTTCACATGCCAGAAGATCTGGCTCGCTGTCTCCAGTTAGGCTAGTTGATTGTTTGCAGTTGTATTGCGCACCAAAGACCAAATTTCCAGCTCCTGAAGTTGTTGCTGCTGCTGAGAAAATAGGGAAGAAAACCTGGCATGGAAATAATTTGGAGAAATCCTCAGAGTCATTTGGCGGGGGAGGAGGGGTTAGGGAAATCATAGATTTTGTCACAATTTTTAAATTTCCATTCAGGACTATGGAGGTCCTTTCAATTTCTCCACCCTGTGATGGAAGGGAGGATGAGGTTAAGAACGGACCAGCAGTGGAAAATCTTTCCTCCTACCCAGAAACTCATGCCAACGCCAATAACTTCTGGGGGTCCCAGAGTGGGGAGGAAAACTAGGAAGTCATGAAATCTGACTTTCATGACACCCATGACAAATTTCCTCTCCTAAGGAATCAGATTTGAAAGGAACGCAGGTGAGAGAGATGTGCCTTGATGTATAATCTCACGCCCTAAAACGGAACTGCCTGTGTCAAGCTCAGATAGTCTCATCTGCACATTCTATTCACTTTTTCATTATCGTACCCATGCCTATAGATCATCCCGAATTTTAAAAAGAAAGACTTTTTTTAAATGATGACAGAAAATACATTCAATTCCCAAGGGAAAGCACACCATTTTAACCAGGTGGAGGGGAGCTAGGTAGACATTGGAATAGGAAAACAAATTGATTCAGAAAGCTACTGAGCTCTATGAATAACTCAAATCTCCTCAAACTGATAATATTTTACTATGGTTTGTTATTGTGTTATCCAGCTCTGCTGAAATGCTCCCCCCCACACCCACACTTTAAATACAATATTAAAGATACTCTTCACTGCTAAAGATCCTGTCAAAGTATGGTAATCAAATCCAGCTTTGATTTCATGCTTACTTTTCTGCTCATCGTAATTTTAAAGCTAAGCTGTAATTAATACATAAGAGGCTGGTGATTATACAGTATTAGGCTGAACATATAGAGTGAACATACAGCGTTAGATTGCATTTCAATAGATCAGGCACCTTCAAGAAATAAGATCTCCTCACCAGATCTGGTATTAGTAGACTGATAACTTATCTAAATGAGAATCATGAGCTCTGGCACTGATCTCTTTCTTCCAGTGACATCTTGTGTGTGTGTGTGTGTGTATAGACTGATTAGTTAATCTTGCCTTTCTAATATAATTTTTTTAGATCATGTGTGATGGGGTGTAGTGGTCCTCTATTGGAGGCCCCACTGCTCTGCTGCACCCAGCCCCAGAAAAAAGTTCTGTGAGAGAAAAAGCACAGTGCGTATTAGACATTCGGGCTTGCCTAGGGAGGCATCCCAGGAGCAGACATTTGGGGAACCATTGAGATCTGGTCCTCCAGTATCTAGAAGGGCTGGGGACCAGCAATAGCCAATCAAGACCCAGCAGGCCAAAATAAAAGGAGCTGCCTGCCGCTAGCTAGACAGCTCCTGGTTGGAGCTAGTGAAGTGGAGAAGGATGCTTTCTAGGCCACCGCCAAAGGAACCAGTCCAGGGCCCATCTCTGGCCACAATCAAGGGCATAAGTGTAGGAGGAGCCCTGCTGAGTTAATTGCAGAAAGGGAATTAAGCCTAGATGGGTAAGAAACCATTTTAGTTACAAATGATCCTGAAGGGCAAGGAACTTTTTCTGTTTGAGTTTGTTTTACCCTGAAAGGGGTTTGGACTGTATGACCAGGCCAGAAGACCACACCAAAAGAGATCCACCAAAGCTGACCGCAAGGGGTGCAAGGAACTGAAGACAATGACAGCAGCATGCCTGGACACAGAGGAGCACTCAGATAAGTGAGTGCCACCCGTCACACCATACAAGAAATAACATTCATTACATGAGAAATGGTCCCCAGCACTCAAGTCCCAATGGAGGGGCCCCTGGGCTTAGAAAGAGATATAAGCAATTCCACACTGAATGCTCACTATCTCCCTTCCTGCCCATGGAGGTCTCACTTCACTGACCCTATTTGGTTGCGGGGCTCTGTAAATGGGGACTAAAAAGGTGTCAAGGAGCAGTCAGAGCTCAGCTGATTTTTACTTAGCAGTCCCTTTCATAGCCTGTGTATTGCTGCTGAGAAAACGCCATGGAGAATTTAAAGCTGCTAGAAGCAGTATCAACTCCCCTCCATGGTTTCTACCCTGCTAGGAGAGGAAGTTGTGATGGGGTGAGCCAATGGCACCTTTATCTTCAGTACTGAGATTTCAGTAAAAAGACAGGAAAATAAGTCCCTTCAGTAGGCTAGGGGAGAACTAAATCAAAGACTTGTCAAGCATGCTAGTCCATCTCCCTGCCAATGGAGGGGAAAGCTACTCATGGCTTGAAATACAAAAGCCTTAAAAATAGGGTAATACGGTTCTATTCAAGGCCACCAGGGTCGTCTGTTCCATGTTATTTCATAGGGAATCCCATTAATAAAATGATATATAGCAGACAGGAGAGCTGAGGAAAAAGCAACACGATGGTCCTGAATCTGCATGTAGTTGCTCTGGGGTAAATCAAGAGTAACTCAGTTGAAACCAGTAGTTACACCAGTGAAATTTGAGAGTCAGACCCAAATTCTAGATCTTGGAAGACATCTTGGCAATATAAAAGTTTAAGCAGCCCATTTTTTTGACAGTGCTAAGTTTCAAAACCATTTAGTAAAAGAAAAGTGATATAAAGAGAGACTTATTTTTCATTTTCGGGATCTATTGTACTTCATTGCCGCACTGCACAAGGGTACTCATTTGCGTGGAGCACAACTGCATTCCCAACTTGCTGTACCATTTCCTTGCCCCATAATGAGATCATATGCTAAAGCCTAAATTATGCAAATGAAGAGGCTCCACTAATACTGTTGAAATATTCCTGGAGTGTATACTTGACAACTTCAAAGTACATTTCACACCACTAATGACTTCATCACTAACACAATTGTCATGAGTCAAGCAGTTTCCATGGCAACAGCCCAGTACAGCTGTTTACCCATATAAAGTACTGCGCCTACTTAGTTATATATACAGACAGATCACTAGATTCCTAGGTACTGAAACTGAAATAATTCAATTTTCAATGTCTCTCTTTATGAAGTGATTCTGCCAGCTATAGGTATTAGCATATCAATGTGACTTTGACAGGGGCTGCTGCAAAAGACATATTTTGCAGGCACTTCATGTCAATTAGAGCCCAAACTGTTTCATGGAATAATCATTCCTGCCAGATTAAGGTCAGGCTGGAAGGTAATTTAATTGGTGCCATTATATCTAGGGGGAAAAATGCTCTAATAAAGTTTATGCACAGTGTAGCTGCCAGTGAAGAAGTGCTGTGAGACATTGAAGGGATTGCCTTCCTAAAGTGTACGGGCACACCATTTAGAGAGAGAGAACTTCAAGTGCTTTATTTCCAACAAAATTCCAGTGCACCTGACCAAGGGGAGAATTTTATTTTACTTGAAGGAATTTCATTCCCACGAGAAGACTCTCTAAAAGTGATGGGAGGGAGGGAAAAGCACACAACAGAAGAAACTACACAGCTTCTCCTCCTGTCTACTGAAGGTTTAATTAAAGATCAGCCAAAATCAGAAACATTTCAAGAACTGTTCTCTGCTCCCCAATAACTCTGGTGGTTTGTAGACAGGGGAACTGTGATGACTTGTACAAAACCCACACCAGGAAAGAAGGGGAGTCAGAGCAGCTTTGAGCTCACGCAGCCCTTTCCCACCTGTGCCGCCACACCTGTGAGGCAAGCCAGTTTAGGAAAAGGAACCTCAAAAAGGGAGAAGGTCAGTTCAGAAGGCTGGGGAGGTGGACAGATCTTAGGCTGACTGTGAACACAGAGTGGTAGGACAGATATCTGGACGATCCTGGTAGGACAAAGAAGCTGGAGCCACTTTTTATTTCTACTAATTTAGTTTCTTGTCCTTTGTTACTTTGAAGACTGAGACTAGGGACTTGGCCCTGAGGCAGACCCCTGTTGTGAATCTAAGCCCCCCTGAGGAGAAGATGGACACATTGTGGGAAATGGCCCAGGGAAGAAGCAAGAGGTTTGACAAGACAGACCTTAACAACTTCCCACAACAGAACCCAGGATAGATGGAGTGACTGGTTTCTCCTACAGCCTCACTGGGAGGACTAGCCAGAAGACCTCAGAAGGACTACTCAGTCTGGACAGTCAACCTAGTGTGAAGGCCTCGGACTATTCCATGAAAATTCTGGTTTTCCCTGAAAGGGGTGAGATCAGAGATTACCCAGCCAGAGGGCCAAGTCACGAGGCAAAAAGGGGGCTGCTAGCAGACATGGGAGGCAGAACTACAGAGAACTAAACCCAACAATGCCCCCCCAGCCACAAAGCAGTGCACTCACTGATGAATCACTTTCCCACAGGAATCTAGACAGGAACCATCCTCGGTTTTGTGCAAAGTTGGTCAGAAAATAGGTTTTTTCCCCCTGAGGAAAATGTTAACAAAATTGGAGGGGAAATTGTTTTCATTGAAATTTTCCACAAAAAATTCAGGTTCATGGTAAAAAATTTGAAATCCAAAACATTGGGGTGGAAAACTGAAATATTTCGAGTAAGAAATGCCACTGTGGTACCTCATGGGTGTTGTAGTTTGGGAGACAGATGCTCCCATTCTCTTCTATAAACTGGGCTCCCTGGGGTGGACTGTTTCCCATGATGCACCACAGTATTTCCTCTTGGTAGGGGACGTGGTGTATCATGGCAGTTGCATAGCCACAGCACATGATGGGAAATGCCCACAGACAGCAACAGAAGCACGATGCTCCTGTACTACGGCTCTACTGTAGTGGTACTTCAAAATGTAAATATCTTGTTTTTCAGCCCAAAATCAAAGTTTTCACATTTCGGGCATTCTGTTGTTCAACAACAACAACAAAAATTTCCCATCTAAAACAAACCATTTGGTTGAAAGTGTATATTGTGGGGGGAAAAAGCCAAAACATTTTCCTGTCTTACATTTACAATGGAAAATCTGCGACCAGCCCTAATTTTGTTTTAAAGATTACAAAGCAACATCCAAATGATAAATATTTGCAAAAACGAAACAGGTGTGTCCCCCCCATCATAGAATATCAGGGTTGGAAGGGACCTCAAGAGGTCACCTAGTCCAACCCCCTCCTCAAAGCAGGACCAATTCCAAACTAAATCATCCCAGCCAGGGCTTTGTCAAGCTTGACCTTAAAAACCTCAAACGAAGGACATTCCACCACCTCCCTAGGTAACGCATTCCAGTTCACCTGCCTCCTAGTGAAAAAGTTTTTCCTAATATCCAACCTAAACCTCCTCCACTGAAACTTGAGACCATTACTCCTTGTACTGTCATCTAGTATCACTGAGAACAGTCTAGAGCCATCCTCTTTGGAACCCCCCTTCAGGTAGTTGAAAGCAGCTATCAAACCCCCCTCATTCTTCTGTTCTGCAAACTAAATAATCCCAGTTCTCTCAGCCTCTCCTCATAAGTCATGTGCTTCAGTCCTCTAATCATTTTTGTTGGCCCCCACTGTACTCTTTCCAATTTTTCCACATCCTTCTTGTGGTGTGGGGCCCAAAACTGGATACAGTACTCCAGAGGAGGCCTCACCAATGCCAATAGAGGGGAACGATCACGTCCCTCGATCTGCTGGCAATGCTCCTACTTATACAGCCCAAAATGCTGTTAGCCTTCTTGGCAACAAGGGCACTCTATTGACTCATATCCAGCTTCTTGTCCACCATTACCCCTGTGTCCTTTTCTGCAGAACTACTGTCTAGCCACTCGGCCCCTAGTCTGTAGCAGTGCATGGGATTCTTCCATCCTAAGTGCAGGACTCTGCACTTGTCCTTATTGAACCTCATCAGATTTCTTTTGGCCGAATCCTCTAATTTGTCTAGGTCCTTCTGTATCCTATCCCTACCCTCAAGCGTATCTACCACTCCTCCCAGTTTAGTGTTATCTGCAAACTTGCTGAGGGTGCAATCCACGCCATCCTCCGGATCATTAATGAAGATATTGAACAAAACCTACCCCAGGACAGACCCTTGGGACTCCACTTGATACAGGCTGCCAACTAGACATGGAGCCATTGATCACTACCCATTAAGCCCGACGATCTAGCCAGCTTTCTATCCACCTTATAGTCCATTCTCCAGCCCATACTTCTTTAACTTGCTGACAAGAATACTGTGGGAGACCGTGTCAAAAGTTTTGCTAAAGTCAAGGAATAACACGTCCACTGCTTTCCCCTCATCCACCGAGCCAGTTATCTCATCATAGAAGGCAATTAGGTTAGTGTGACTTGCCCTTGCTGAATCCATGCTGACTCTTCCTGATCACTTTCCTCTCCTCTAGGTGCTTCAGAATTGATTCCTTGAGGACCTGCTCCATGATTTTTCCAGGGACTGAGGTGAGGCTGACTGGCCTGTAGTTCTCTGGATTCTCCTTCTTCCCTTTTTTAAAGATGGGCACTACATTAGCCGTTTTCCAGTCATCTGGGACCTCCCCCGTTCACCATGAGTTTTCAAAGATAATGGCCAGTGGCTCTGCAATCACATCTGCCAACTCCTTTAGCACCCTCGGATGCAGTGCATCCGGTCCATGGACTTGTGCTCCTCCAGCTTTTCTAAATAGTCCTGAACCACTTCTTTCTCTACAGAGGACTGGACACCTCCTCCCCATCCTGTGCTGCCCAGTGCAATAGTCTGCGAGCTGACCTTGTTCGTGAAGACAGAGGCAAAAAAAAGCATTGAGTACATTAGCTTTTTCCACATCCTCTGTCACTAGGTTGCCTCCCGCCATTCAGTAAGGAGCCCACACTTTCCTTGACTTTCTTCTTGTTGCTAACATACCTGTAGAAACCCTTCTTGTTAATCTTAACATCCCTTGCTAGCTGCAACTCCAAGTGTGATTTGGCCTTCTTGATTTCACTGCTGCATGCCCGAGCAATATCTTTGTACGCCTCAGCCCCCTGTGTTTAACATTAACCCCAAACAGGACCCATCTCACCTTTCAGTTTGATGCTGTTCTGGGATGGTTAAACCTTGCTGTGACAGGACAGACATAGCCACTGCCTTACATTCAGGATACATGTAAAGAAGCCATTTTAATCAGGTGGTTATGTGTCCTCCTCCCCAGACACAGGCTCCTTTCTCTTGCCAAAACAATGGCACATGCCGGGCCACTCAGAAATCTGAACAGGGCAGGGGCTCGGCTGGACTTTGTTTGGGTCTGGGCGTATGTGTGTATATAAGAGAGAGTGACAGGGCACTATCAGCAGCATCCTGGTCACTGACATTGCTGCAGCCTGAAGAAGATTACAAGTTCAGCTGGAGGCAGACACTTTCTGTTGGGGGATTGTGCGCACCTGGATGACAATCACTGGGCTAACAAGGTAATTAGGGAGAATATACAGGAAGAAAAAGGCAACTCAGAAGGAAGCTCAAAGGGGGAGCCTGGGCTGAGGATTAGGGGCTGCAAGAAAGCCTAGGCTTGCAGTAAGCCTGCATTGCACGGTGTTACTAAGTAGGAAAAGAATATACACACACCTTGGTGAAAGATAACAACCCGGTGGGTATTTGTGACTGTGAAACCACCTGAACTGGCCAGGCAGTGCAGTTCACCCGGTAGCGATGGAAAAGTCCTGTGACAGAGAGACAGAAAGCTAAGCAGACAGTAACAGGAATGCTAGTAATGTGACCCTGAGAGAAAACTTAGCGAGCAAGTTTTTCAGGCGCAGTGACCAAAGAAACTATCTCCTGTTTGATTCCTACTGTGTCCAGGGAAACAGGACTGCATCTAAGAAAATTCCTGACAGTATCAATTTCTTCTCCTAACTGGACCAAACTGCAAAGCCTCAAATTTGACTCAACACTCAGGTGAGGAGGATGCTGGAAAATGTCAAGCAAAATCAAAATGCAAAACAAGTGTCAAGGGTGATCTGATATATATAGAAAGGAAAGACTGGCCTATACGTTAACATTTCAACTTTTGTTGTGTTCCTCATTGTGATGGAATGACCACCTTCACCACTACCTGTAAGATTTATCCCTTTGTATCTGCTTCCCACAATAATCTTCTTGAGGATGGCAAATATACAACAAAGAAAAATATTGACCTTGCACACTTCCTTGACAAAACACAAGGCATGGAGAATACTATTGTCATGCAGCCTGATTGCTTTTGATAATGTTGGTCGTGCTCTGTATCATGATTATGAACACATTATAAATTCATAGACAGATAAGATTAGGTTTATTGAACAACAGACAATTTGTAGAACAAGATCCTCAGCTGGTGTAAACTGTCCTAGCTCCATTGACTTCAACTGAAGTACAACAACAAATTAAACACGTTGAGGTAATAGCCTATAATGTATTAAGAGACAGTTTCAAGAACCAGAAGAGATGCGGGAGCTTCACACCACAGTCTAAACGCTACAGTTCATTCAGGTTGAGAGTTGTGAAAATAATAAAATAATAAATAATAATAATAATAATTTAAATTTGGGGGGGGTATCACAAAAATTCACAATTTCGAGGCAATTTTGTAGTCCTAAAATCCTGCTTTTCACAACTTTATCAAGAAACAGCCATTTCTCTATTCAAGGGTGATATTTCCCCTTTTTTCCCCACGTGAAAATTGATCTCTGTCAAAATGTAATTTTGAGCCTCAAAATTCAAAGAGCTTGAAAAAGTCAAGGATTTCCACATGCAGATAGGACTTAGAATGAAAATAGCTCTGTTTCTGAGGGGAACCCCCACCCCAATATTTTATAGGACATTTTGCAAAACTGGAACAATGTGAATAAGCTTAAATTATGAAGCTTTTGAATTTCCTTATGAATATTTCCCACGGCTCTATTCATCACTGCTACTTCCTTTTACTACTGATTCAGGCTTACAGTGGAGTGGAACAACTACTTAAAGAGATATAGGAGAGGATTTTTTTCGGGTATGAATATTACATAAACTAACCAAATTTAGGTCAAGCGTAATTAAATTATAAATGGAAATTAAAGATTTTGCTAATTATTTCCCCTTAAATATGTCCCCCAGAACATTTTGGTTCAGCATTCCACCAGAGTGCATCTGATAAGCACTAAGTTATCCATTCAAACGTCCACTGAGCCCACTAGAAATTTCATTTAGCTTCCAGCAACTGGTTCATTCCTAGTCACGTTGGCTGAAAATGATGTGACAGAAAGGAAAAGAAGTTTTGGTATTAAATATTCATGGTAAATAGGCCCAATGGCCTGTGATGGGATGTTAGATGGGGGTGGGATCTGAGTTACCCAGGAAAGAATTTTCTGTAGTATCTGGCTGGTGAATCTTGCCCATATGCTCAGGGTTTAGCTGATCGCCATATTTGGGGTCGGGAAGGAATTTTCCTCCAGGGCAGATTGGAAGAGGCCCTGGAGGTTTTTCACCTTCCTCTGTAGCATGAAGCATGGGTCACTTGCTGGAGGATTCTCTGCTCGGTGAAGTCTTTAAACCACGATTTGAGGACTTCAATAGCTCAGACATAGATGAGAGGTTTTTCGCAGGAGTGGGTGGATGAAATTCTGTGGCCTGCGTTGTGCAGGAGGTCAGACTAGATGATCATAATGGTCCCTTCTGACCTTAGTATCTATGAATCTAAGTGTCCAGGTGTGAGCTCCCAGCAGCTGCGGGTCTGTCAGAGCTATCAGAAAGAACTCCAGGAGTTTGTTCATTTCCACTCAGGGAGAAGGGTCTTACCTTTGGATATGGTATGTCTCTCCTTAAGTGTAAGGCAGCAGTGGTGGGTGTGAGGCATAAGCAGACTATGCAATTTCTTAGGGGCCTCAAAAAGCTCAAGAGGACCCCCAATTTAGCATTATCTCCAAAATACTATTCATCTTTTTTTAATGTGGACTTTATTAGTGTGTGTTGTGTAGTTATATCTTTTGGTTTGTGGAAACAATGCAATTAGTATTTTTTAGGGGTTGAGTCAGGTGTGGGATGGAGTAAAACTATTCTTCAGTGGACTAGCACCACCTCTGGAGTAAACAACTCATATCAACAGACGGAACAGTCTTCCTAATTCAGCAGGTTGAGGATCCGACAACAGCCATTTAAATGAACATTTTTAAAAAAAACAAAACAAAACACAACAACCCTCCTTAGAAGCAAAATTGCTAGTGACTTTATGCATGAACCACATTGGAAGATTTAAAACGATTTACATTATAATTTCTGGGGGCTCCCTCCTCCCTCTCCTAAGATTTAACGGGAAGGAAGCAGAGTAGTTAGTCATCAGATCATCTCTGTTTGTCCGTTCCCTCACAAAGACAGGCAGCATAAATGCTTTATACTCTCTTTGAGCAGCAGTTTGCAAATGTGGGTTCATGGAAGCTGTTTACCAGGGTGGGATCAAGACATTCTCAATATCATCTAATCTTTCATTTAAAGAATGGTGAGCAGGGCTGATGAGTTGTACCAGGACCCCAAGCTCAGGACCTGCTCCTACCCCACCAACACGTCTCTAACTGGGATGAAGCGGGGGAGCAAACATGATGTACCCGGGCCCCACATTGCTCTCAATGAGCCTGTTTGTGAGGAATTAAATAATGGCAAGGATTCTGCTTTATTGGAGATCTAGCATGAGGGAATCGGCAGTTAATGTCATTTGCAAAAGGAATTGTAGCCCCTCCGGGTAATTCTCATTCTTGAGAGAGGCACTGCACTCATGTAAAGCAGCAGAGTTCTCCAAAGCGTGGGCCCTTTGGTCTTGCAACCTGCCGTTTCAGGCAGTGCTAGGTCTGGGGGCGGCGGGGGAGAGCAAATAGAGACAGGACAACCCATAAGGACGGACCTGGCCGGTCAGATTTATGGAGCAGACCTCAGAGGGAGCTCTCTGCAACCCCTTCTCATCCTGTTGACCCACCAGCCCACCAAACTCTCTACCCCAGCAGAGGAGAGAAGAGAGCGCAAAGCCTGTGAAGCTGCCATAGCACAACCTGCCTTAGATCGGATGCACTAGTCCGATCCCTGGAAGTTTTACCTAGTCTGTGAATGAGCACTGAAGTGAGCTGCCTGCAGAGGGCTTTCCAGTGAGCTCCTGTTCCTGCTGTGGCAGTTGCCTGCAGTATCCTTGGGAGACCTTGTTGAATCTCGTTTGAGTATCTTTGGGGTCCATTGCATTAAATGAAGGTTTATGTGTTATTGTAGGCCGGGATTGTGTGTAACCTCTCAAGGAGGAAGAAGTGATAGATGTAAGACCAGGGGGTTCAGAGGACTATATTGAATGTGACAGGCAAGAATGGACTGTTCTGCGGTTTTCCTGGGGAGTATCTAGGGAAAGTTGAACGCAAATTCCCACCAACGGTTATGCAAAAACCCAGCCTTTTGAAGCTATGCCCAGAGGAGTAGGCCATTGTCTGCTGACCACCTGTTTCATGAAGCCAAGATCAAAGGCCCAACCTGTATAAAGGAAAGACTGAATTTATTCATGGTTGTTCTCATTCTGAATCTGACAGTTAGGAACTTGTAGCCATAGGGAAAACCCAGTTGGGGTTTTTTGAAGGACTGATTCCTACCAGAACCCAAGCTGAGTGATCTCGGATAAGCATTTTAGCATGCATGTTGATTCTTTTATTGTTTTTAATAGGTTTTCTGAGTAAATAGGTTTAATAGGTTTTCTGCTTTCACCTTAAAGATAAATGTGTTTGCTTATAAAGAGCTGTGTGGTGTGGGCAATTAGACTGTTCGTAGCCTATGAAGGGAGAGCAAAGCACAGGTTCTGGCCTCTTTAGGCACTCTGGCTTGCTGGGAATATCACAGTGTAGACAGGGAACTATACGGCATGGTCAAGAGAGAAAGAGGGGTCTCTACCCAAGAGAGGGGATGGCTGAGGAGCTGGGAGCCTAGATTGGGTGCCCTTGAGGGACCACGGAAGGGGAAATACTGGTGCAGTTACCCTGAACTGTGAGACCGGTGACTTGTGCATGCACAGAGTAGCTGCTTTCATGAATGAATGCAGTGATGCACTTGCAAGCATCATCTAGTTAGGTAGGTTCAGAGAATCTTCTTTGGAAAGACAGCCTGGACCCTTTTCTTTGTACAGGGCCCAGATACCCAGCCCTTCAGCATAGGGGATCTGTGTAGGACTGTGTGTTGAAGCAGCACTCGCTTTCTGTTTTCATTTGCATTTTGATTCCTGCAATTATTTAAGACTATTCCTTATACACTGGCTGCACCTTCCAGCCTATGGTCTGAAGAGAGAAGTAGAGGACATTTAATTGTGCATACATCTTCTAGTAGGACCACTAGCATCACCTTTTGATCCTCAGGGATCCAGGGAATGTCTGGCTCATGATGTGGGAGGAAGCTGTGAAAAAAAATGATTTTCTGCTTGCTTTATGAAGTATTAGAGTTGCCTTTTTTTTTGGTTCCTTTCCCCAATAATCTCTCAGTGCCTTGTATTCAGAGTTAAGTTTGTATCCTGACTGGTTCATTGACTCCTTAGCGAGCTGTGTATACTGTTCATTTCAACTTGTTTTCAGGGGCAGCGTAACTTTTGGATCTGGGGTCCCCCTTATACAGGCCGGTAAAGAATTCCATCCTCTCAACATCTTGCCTTCAATACTTGCACGCAGCTGCTATGATGCACATGACACAATGCAGCTCATAGCACATGCAAAACAAGATTATACTACGTTGTATTCAAGGGAAAAAACCTGATAGAGAATTTCTGTCTCCCTTTTTCTACAAGCGAGACAATGTGGAAATGGATCTCCCTGGAAAGAAGAGGTGGTAATGAACAAGTATAGTATGATTCCCAGTAGGTGAGGAGGAAACTCAGCTATAGCTGCAGAACACCATGATGTGTTTTGTTGTCACAGTGATTTTACACATGGGCTGGACAACCTGTTCAATAAATCAGCATATATCTGTCAACATTTTTATTCAGGTCCCCATCTGGAAACCTGAAATCTTTGCTATAATGCATGATAGCATTTGTTAACTTGGCATAGCCTTTTCATCATTTTCAATATATGTGATCACTTACAGGTGTATCATCATTAGACAACATAACACAGATGATACCATGCGGGTATTATCATTGTCACTGCTGGAAAAAAAATAAACCCAAGACTATAGTCTGGGCATAAAACTCACTTCCATACTTTACACCATCAAAACTTTCATTGATTTCAGTCTGAACTTTTCTTACCTACACAGGATGTTCTTGGGTCCCTGGGATGTCTAATTCTGTGGACTAGTGTGGAAATTTTGTATTTTGGGGACAGAAGCTGATCTTAATCTGAAAACAACAGTTACTTCAGATTTACACCAGTAATTAAATCAGAACTTGGCCTTTTGAGTTTCTAGAGTTATTCTTTTCACTAATGATCTGGATGATGGGATGGATGATGGGATGAACCCTCAGCAAGTTCGCAGGTGACACTAAATGGGGGGGAGAGGTAGATATGGTAGAGGGTAGGGATAGGGTCCACAGTGACCTAGACAAATTTGAGGATTGGGCCAAAATAAATCTGATGAGGTTCAACAAAGACAAGTGCAGAGTCCTGCACTTAGGGCGGAAGAATCCCATGCACTGCTACAGACTAGGGACCAAGTGGCTAGACAGCAGTTCTGCAGAAAAGGACATAGGGGTAATGGTGGATGAGAAGCTGGATATGAGTCAATAGAGTGCCCTTGTTGCCAAGAAGGCTAACAGCATTTTCGGCTGTATAAGTAGGAGCATTGCCAGCAGATTGAGGGAAGTGATTATTTCCCTCTATTCGGCACTGGTGAGGCCACATCTGGGAGTACTGCGTCCAGTTTTGGGCACCCCCATTTCAGAAAGTTGTGGACAAGTTGGAGAGAGTCCAGCGGAGGGCAACGAAAATGATTAGGGGGCTGGAGCACATGACTGATGAGGCGAGGCTGAGGGAACTGGGCTTATTTAGTCTGCAGAAGAGAAGAATGGGGGGGGGGGGATTTGATAGCAGCCTTCAATAGCCTGAACGGGGATTCCAAAGAGGATGGAGCTTGGCTGTTCTCAGTGGTGGCAGATGACAGAGCAAGGAGTAATGGTCTCAAGTTGCAATGCGGGAGGTCTAGGTTGGATATTAGGAAAAACTATTTCACTAGGAAGGTGGTGAAGCACTGGAATGGGTTGCCTCGGGAGGTGGTGGAATCTCCATCCTTAGAGGTTTTTAAGGCCTGGCTTGACATAGCCCTGGCTGGAATGATTTAGTTGGGGTTGGTCCTGCTCTGAGCAGGCGGTTGGGACTAGATGACCTGCTGAGGTCTCTTCCAACCCTAAGCTTCTATGATTCTATGCTTGTCCTTGTGTGATGGGGTGTGCATAGATTAATGGGGGCCTGAGAGGCTAATTATGCTAACTGGTTGCACCTGGAGGGTGAGCCACACATAATTAAAGATGAAGCCCAGATGGGTAAGGAGCTGGGTGGTTATTATAAAGATGGGGGCTGCAGGGAGGAACTCAGCAATCACTCCCGGACTAGAGTGGAGAGATTAGGAGGACGAAGTGGAGAGATTAGGAGGACGAAGGAGGAAACCCAAAAGGAGAGTTGGCTCTGGGATCCTCTCCTAAGTAGGGAAGTCGGACAAGAGGCCAGGAGAGATTTGGAGCAGCCACTGAGCAGACTCTGGTGGTGCACCCTGAAAGAAGGGCAGGAAGTGGACTTCCAGGGAGAGAGCCCTGGGAGGCATTTAATTGGTGAATAGAGCAAGGGGAATTAGTGGAGGGGTGCAAAGATTAACCTCAAGGAAAGCATAGGTGGATCTAAGTTAATACTTTTTGGCTTGGTGTTTCTTTGGAGTAGGGTGACCAGATAGCAAGTGTGAAAAATCAGGACAGGGGGTGAGGGGTAATAGGTGCCTATGTAAGAAAAAGCTCCAAATATCAGGACTGTCCCTATAAAATCAGGACATCTGGTCACCCTACTTTGGAGGGATTCCAGGAGGAAAGTGATCAGGAACAGCCAGCATGGATTCACCAAGGGAAGGTCATGCCTGACTAATCTAATCCCCTTTTATGATGAGATTACTGGTTCTGTGGATGAAGGGAAAGCAGTGGATGTATTGTTTCTTGACTTTAGCAAAGCTTTTGACACGGTCTCCCACAGTATTCTTGTCACCAAGTTAAGGAAGTATGGGCTGGATGAATGCACTATAAGGTGGGTAGAAAGTTGGCTAGACTGTCGGGCTCAAGGGGTAGTGATCAATGGCTCCATGTCTAGTTGGCAGCCGGTATCAAGTGGAGTGCCCCAAGGGTCGGTCCTGGGGCCGGTTTTGTTCAATATCTTCAAAAATGATCTGGAGGATGGTGTGGATTGCACTCTCAGCAAATTTGCGGATGATACTAAACTGGGAGGAGTGGTAGATACGCTGGAGGGGAGGGATAGGATACAGAAGGACCTAGACAAATTGGAGGATTGGGCCAAAAGAAATCTCATGAGGTTCAATAAGGATAAGTGCAGGGTCCTGCACTTAGGACGGAAGAATCCAATGCACAGCTACAGACTAGGGACCGAATGGCTAGACAGCAGTTCTGCGGAAAAGGACCTAGGGGTGACAGTGGACGAGAAGCTGGATATGAGTCAGCAGTGTGCCCTTGTTGCCAAGAAGGCCAATGGCATTTTGGGATGTATAAGTAGGGGCATAGCGAGCAGATCGAGGGACGTGATCGTTCCCCTCTATTCGACATTGGTGAGGCCTCATCTGGAGTACTGTGTCCAGTTTTGGGCCCAACACTACAAGAAGGATGTGGATAAATTGGAGAGAGTCCCAGCGAAGGGCAACAAAAATGATTAGGGGTCTAGAACACATGACTTATGAGGAGAGGCTGAGGGAGCTGGGATTGTTTAGCCTGCAGAAGAGAAGAATGAGGGGGGATTTGATAGCTGCTTTCAACTACCTGAAAGGGGGTTCCAAAGAGGATGGCTCTAGACTGTTCTCAATGGTAGCAGATGACAGAACGAGGAGTAATGGTCTCAAGTTGCAGTGGGGGAGGTTTAGATTGGATATTAGGAAAAACTTTTTCACTAAGAGGGTGGTGAAACACTGGAATGCGTTACCTAGGGAGGTGGTAGAATCTCCTTCCTTAGAGGTTTTTAAGGTCAGGCTTGACAAAGCCCTGGCTGGGATGATTTAACTGGGAATTGGTCCTGCTTCGAGCAGGGGGTTGGACTAGATGACCTTCAGGGGTCCCTTCCAACCCTGATATTCTATGATTCTATGATTCTATGAAAGCACAGGGAGTCCCAGACTTGAAAGTAGGGTGAACCTAGAGAGCTTGTGGAGGAGAAGGCCTGTGGTACGTTTGTTAGGAAGAAGTCCAGGGAGTTGGCAACAAGAAGTCTGGTGCAGTGAACCTTAACTGCCTGTCCTAGGTTCCCTGGTCTGGAGCCCAGTGGATTGGGAAGTACTGGGATCCTCTACTAGCCACTGGTAACATTGTCTGAGGCCCTGAAAAGGGGACCAGGAAGATGGAGAGCCCTGAGAGAAGGGTATGAGTACCACGGGGCCCAGAGTTAGGACTGAAGACATTTTGGATTTTTATTTGTTGGTCTTTGTTACTCAGAAGGAGCCGGACTAAAACCTGACCTGGCTGGAGGGCTGAGTCATGAGAAGAAGACCACCACCGCAGGGTCAGAGCAGCCATGGGCAGGGAGTGCTAGACAAGGAGAAACTGCTGTGCCCTGCCCAGCCACAAAGTGGGTGTGTGAGTGGTGAGGCTACGCTTTCTACACCTTGTCTTACTTTCCTATGCAGTGCATCAGTCCAGTTCAGAACAAAAAGCAGTGGACCAAGTTCTGAGATCAGTTACACCAGTCTAAATTCAGAGTAACTCCACTGAAGCTGATAGACCTACTTTGGTAGAACTGAGAGCCACATTTTTTCCAGCATGTTCAACTGAACAACATAATTCAATATTTAAGTTGCCCTTGCCTACAAAAAACCTTCAATAATATTCTACATTTCTATACCTTGTACACTCGAGCATCTTACAATCATTAACTAATGTTACAGTAGATGGAAACTCAGACCTTCTTAAATAGGCAATATTAAAGAAAACAGCTACAAATACCAACACAAGCAAGCTTGCCCACACCTGGAGTTCCAACTTTCCCCCACATTGTTTACCAGGAACCACACTGTCTAGAATTCTAGATACAGAGAATCGAGTGGCTGAGTGATATATTGTGTATATAAAATTTTCCTACTGTATTTTCCACTGCACACATCCGATGAAGTGGGCTGTAGCCCACAAGAGCTTATGCTCAGATAAATTTGTTAGTCTCTAAGGTGCCACAAGTACTCCGGATACAGACTAACACGGCTGCTACTCTGAAACATTGCAAATAAAGAAAACCATTACAATTGATTGGATATACTAAGACTCCTGGACAATATTGTGTGGTTGGTATATATTGTTATGCCCATTTTAATGAAAAGTAAATTGAAGCAAAAAGTTAAATGAGTTGCCCCAGGTCCCCAATCAAGACTGTAGGCAAAGCTGATAAGAGAATTATGGATTCCTGACTCCATAGTAAAAGATCTATTGGGGGGGGGGCGGTTTTAAAAGATTTTGCCGGTCTGTAGCCTAAGTTTAGGAATTCCTTAACCAATATGCTTCCTCGGAGCAGTTCTCTCAAAACATTGCTGTGTATTAATACAAACCACAGACTCCAATGTGTGTTTTGTCTGTCATGAATGTCATTCTATACCCCAGTCACAATGTAATAGGGAAGGGTGGGGATGAACACCTGCTAAGTATTCACAACATATTGTCAGCTAGCACAGTAACATTTTGGTTAGAAAGAATGCTGGAAAATGAAAAACTGCAATTTCTCTATATTCTTCTACATTTATAGAGCTGGTCGTTAGAGACCAAGAAAGATTCCACACCTCATTTCAGTAGATTACTTATCTATATAAACATGGAGACTTATGCAACAAGAAAACAAGTTAATGCATCTGGCACTGGGAGGGAAAAGTAATGAACCATATGCTGGTACTGAAGTTAAAAGGAATGTATACAAATGCAAGGAGCATACATAATAAGATGATTGAATTGGATGCATAGCATATGCACTCATGGTTAAGCCTGGGAAAATGACTTGGAATTAAATATAGAAAGTGCACTGAAGTGATAGGTAAAATAAATCTGGAGGAGTGCTGGCAGGACAGATGGGGAGGATCATATATATGCGGAGACATACTGTTGTTGTTTTGACAAATACAAGGGAGAGCGTTTACACTGACAATAAGGGTAAAGACAGTAATATGATGAGGTTTAGTTCATAATCTAGACATCCATGATAGCTTGAAAGATCTGATCAGAAAATGTTTGACTGTGAGGTGTTTTTTTGTTTGTTTTTTTTTAATCCCGAGGCTTTTTTAATTTTCTGAGTGCAATTTTGGGCTATGACTATGAAAGATGAAACCATCTCCCAAAGCTTCATTTCATTACTAATCTGGGTGACTTCACAGCCACAGGGCTCCCAAATACATTTTTTAAAATGATCCAAGTGAAAAAAGAACATTACAAAATTGGTGAGGCTTTTTATAACACTTTTTGCTATCCACCACTTTTCTTCCTATGATTTTACATGGGTAGGTTTTGTTATCCCCACTTTATAAAGAGAACAACTGAGATAATAGGCTAAATGACATCCCTGGTCACACACAGTCAACAAGAGTGAGGAATAGCACCCTTTCTTCTGATTCCTAGTTCCCTGCTCTGAACACTAGACATGTTGCCTCCTTGTGAAGTTTAAGGAGCCATTAGGCTAGAAATGGACACCTGAAATATGGCACCTAGAAGCACCCTGGGATCCATTTGCACTGCAGTGATGCAGTGGGTAAGTAATGACTCAAAGGAAAGAGAGCTTCCTAGTGCATCACCCACATATACAATATTTACTGCGAGGAAAATTGTAATGATCCCAAATCTGATCAGGCATTTTTGAAATCTCTAATAACTCAGAAATTCCTTTGCTATTTAAAATAAAACGTTGTGAACAAATATCGTGCAACATGAGCTTGGCAAGGAGACATGCAAGATCAAATTGAAAAGCACGAGATAGTGTTCAAGGAGAAACTCTCACTGAAGCTAGCTATAGCACATCTTTTCTCTGAAGAGCCTCACATACCTGGGTTGGACTGGGCTAAGTAACTATACTAATCTGCCTACTTTTCAAGTGCATATGGGTTTCTCAGCAATGATTTAATAGAAGAGCTCCTGTAGCAGGCACAGATACAGCCACCGTTAGCACAGTATCTGGAAGCCTCATGATCTTTAACATACTTATTCTTCACTACACCCCTTGGTTACAGGGAAGCACTGTCCCCATTTTGTGGGAAGTGAGGAATAGAGATGGAGTAGGGACTGGACTAAAACACTGACCATGGACCAACCTTCTCAGTGAAGTCTTGTATTCACTGAGAAGAAATAGTAGTATACCACAATATTCCCTTTTGGATTGTTTACTATTATAAAAGCATACCCTGTACATAAGAGCAAAATCAGAAATTGCATAGGATTCTTTTTAATGAACAAAGGTACCCAAAAGCTGACTCTGTCTGGGGCTCAGATCACAACCCAGCACATATTAGTACTAAACAGGAAAGTGATATTAAGGGCCAATACGCATTTTATTGTCTAATCGAAAGGGGAGATCTAGCCCTTTTTCGTAGTCTTTTGAGTTCAGCCCAGTTTATTAACACATCCATTACAGACAATGTTACCATAAACGACAGCTAGTTACGAAAAATTATTACTGATTATTTATGGGGGAGATTTTCAAGGCCACAAATGGGAGTAAGAGGCACACCTCTGACTGAGAGTCAATGGGAGCAAAAGGCTTATGTTCCTTTGGGGCCTTTGAAAAATAACCTTCTATTTGTTTACTATCAGCTGTGTGCACAGCCCCGTACGAGACACAAAGACAAGCAGCGACCATACTCTAAAGAGCTTACCATCTAAAATATAAAGCTGAAGAACACAGGACACATTTGGAAATAAATTGGATGAGTTAATTATTGAGCTTCTGAATTCACAGCTTGTTGGCATGAGGGAAGGAGCTCGGAAGGGAAAGAAAGTGAGGGTTTTGCCAACTGTAGTTGGGAGGTGGGCGGGTGCGCAGAGACTGGAGCTGGTTTGATACTTTCAACAAAAGGCTTTTAGTTAAAGCTGAGATGCTATGCATCCAATTCAATCATCTTATTATGTATGCTCCTTGCATTTGTTTTCATGGAAACAGACTGGTTTTGATTAAAAATTCTAAGGCCAGGGTGAAATTTGTGGTCTAAATGAGAAAGAGAAAGAGACCCAAGAACAGCCAAGTGGTCAGGGTACTCACATGGGCTGTGGGAGACCCAGGGTCAATGCTCTGATTCAAAACAATTAGAACAAGGACTTGAACCAAGCTCTTGTAACACAGCCTAGCTAATAGCTTGGTACTTAGGGCTGGACACCCTAGATTTGAGTCACCACTCTGTCTAGTTCAGGGTCACTCTCTTTGTCATAATAAATGAATTCAAAACATCTTGATTTTGTTCTGCATCAAAATGGAAACAAGGGTCAAACTGCTGAAATTGTCTCAAAATGGAATTCTTTTGTTCCAGCTAGCCCTAGCAGAGACTGCAACATTACTGCTTAGTCAGACAAAAGTAGTATTATTACTTAATTATTTTACAAACAGGAAACGGAGACACAGAGTGATAAGATGACTTGTCCAAAATCACACCGGGTTGGGTCCCGGAGCCACGATTTGAACCCAGATCTCCTCAGTCAGTGCCTTAACCACAAGGCCATCCTTTCTTCTCACGTTGTCACTGTATGGGTTGTGGATGTTGTTTTTTTTTCAGGCCATCACTAAGCGGTAACCTTAGCTAATTCTATATTTAAATTGCACTGGATCTGAACTTTAAAAAGTTCAGCCCTGATCCAAACTTTTGCCAAGATTTTATATTTGAGGTTTCAGGTTGGCCCCATGCCTATTTTATCTCCTATACTCGTGCACAGCTTTGTCAGCGACATGTATTTATAATGAATGTAGAGATAATACATTCATTACAACCCATTTTAAATAATCAGTTCATTGGCAGCATCACCAGAGACCTTTACTTTTCTCCTTACATTGAGATCACATCTTAAAGAAAGACTGCAGCTCGCAGAACCTTGCTAAAGATAATGGAAGCTTCAGTATTTTTGCCCTCCTTTTGCTACTGATATGAAGAATGTCTTGCCAACCCATTTCTGCAGATTACCTTTATTTATTCTTTTGTTCCTGTTTCCAAGAATACACCTTCAGAGTCAATTTGTGCTTCTATGCATGGCAGTTACTAAAGAAATAAAATATTATTACCCTCATCTTCAAGCATTTTGGCTACATTCTTCTTGGCTTTTGTATTTTCAGTATCTGAAGTGCAATACTCCTTCAATGCCCTTGAAGAAGCACTTGTTACATTACTGCATGCATTCTTATCTTTACTCGTCACCTTTACTTCTCTTTGTGTTTCTTCCTCTTATGAGCTTCTAAACTATTTCTGGCCAAATACAATGCCACAAAGTTGGCACATTTTATTTTGTCACTGTCTTCAGCATCATTTTTACTCAGGCCATTTTTATTCAGTGCAACCCGGCAGTTTTTGGCACCCTGTAACCTAATTTTATTCTTCAGAAACCTATTTCCTCACCTTAAAGAACACCAGAATTTATTTTTTCCCTTGTGCCATTGTCTTGATTTTACTTTATTCCTGTTGGATCTACTTTAAATTTCTAAGGCTTTGATCTCTCCTAAAAAAAGGAACCATTTGTTTCAAGAATGCACTAAAACAAAGGCATAATTCACCAGATATATACCCCCAGCTCCTTAAGAAGCAAGAATGCCAGTGAGTACACCTAGCAATGGGAGCTATAGCCAATAAAATGTAGTATGTCCCAAAGAGGGCAAAGGGATATTGATGGAGCAGCCTAAAAAGATCTCACTGTCAGTCCAGAAATCAGTTAGAAACAGTAATTGACGTGATCATATATTACGGAATAGGAAGCAGAAAAGCACCGACAGCTGGTCAGGAACTGAAATGAACACTCAAGTCTATGACTAATGTGAACCTCAATAAACTGAAAGTGATTAAATCAGCAGCTCCTAAAATGTATATACAGCAAGTAGATAGGGTGCAGTTCCCTAGCCAACACACACATACACCAGTTGTGTCATCACAGGCCCAGTAAATGGTTCACACTATACACCACACCAATGAGAAGTCAGAAATTCCGCACTGCAAC
Organism: Lepidochelys olivacea; assembly: GCF_965140295.1. Classification (NCBI taxonomy): domain Eukaryota; kingdom Metazoa; phylum Chordata; order Testudines; family Cheloniidae; genus Lepidochelys; species Lepidochelys olivacea. Next base: position 12,251,593 of record NC_140415.1, on the reverse strand, counting down.
AGAAAAGATGGAAGAGTTGGGCCCCTTTTTAGTAATATTTAGCAGTTGTAGAGCATTTTTCCACTTCGGAGCACTTTACAAATAGGAAACAATACCAGATGGCCTACAACTTGCAATCACACAGGCCACAAGAACCCAGCCAATAGCACAATTGTCCACCCTACTGCATACTCATCCATGTAAGATAACGCTAGTTGGACTGCTTTGCCTCATGCTATCCTACTGACTCTTCACAATGAGCTTTCAGATGGCAGGAGAAGAATATATTTCTTTTTACTTTCTACTGGCCATGCCTCCTTTTGCGGTAACCACACCCACACTTTGCCTGTTTCATGTATGTTATGCATTGCTATCATAGGAGCCAATTTAGGAAAGCATTTAACGTCCATCACGGGACTTATACATATTCTCATTGTCAAGGCATTCTTATGTGCTCTCCTGATTCAGGTCCATGGACTGCTGGCCCCTGTACAATGCACACTAGCCAGCATAACAATTACTTGTCCAGTTTTCCGTGGTGCACTGTGTACTTTGAACCTTTATGCCTACTGCTGCACATTGAGGTAGGGAGCAATAAGGGCCCTACATTTTGAGTTGAATGAATTATCCACCCACATCTTAAGCTACGGGGATCTAGCAGATGTCAGTGCTTACCTTCCAGAGGGAGAGGCAGCACCGGTGCTGGAACTGGAGAGCAGGGGCCCCCCATTTTTAAAAGTGGGAGGGACATGCCTCCACTTTTTAACAAAAGAAACATAAGCACACAATTCATGTCCCCCACAGATTTCCCCCCACACCTCCCGGAATAATAGTGTCTTCAGGGGAGGCACTGCAATTACACCTTTCTCCCACCAGGGGCTGCTCTGGCACCAGACGAGAAGGCAGCAGGCTCACTGCCAGAGCAGCCCACTGCAGGGGGGGGGGGCACTTTGGCCTTGCCTCCCCCACTTCTACAAAAGGTTCCCACGTCCTTGAGAGGCAGTAAATACAAGCCTCAGATGAATTAGCTACAGGTGCCATTTACTAATTCTTAGAAACTATAAAGCTCAGGATGGAATTCATAATCCATCCATCTCAGTGTCCAAGGTTGTGTCTCCAGGGTGCTCCCGTGGGGTGCAGATGAGCACCTCACTTCCCTCATACATTGTTCTTTGGGCAGCAGCAAGCTGGTGGTCTGGTTCTGGGTTTGGGCTACAGCCATTCGGGCTGTACCTCTTACTAAGTCCACTCCCTTGCGTCCACACCAAGGGAAAGTAGACCCATGGCCTTCATGAGGCCAGGACCTCTTTCCCGTGCAAGGGAGAGGGAAACAAACAGTTTTTCAGCCTTTGGCTCCTACTCTTTTGTGTGATTAGAGGCTGGGACCTTAGTCCTGGGGGTATCAACAAAAGAACAACAGACCAGCCTGTGTTCTTCCTCAGAGGGCGTAAGCAGGCAGGCAGCATCTGCAAGCCATATGTGAAGTTCATGCCACAGGGTCCCAGTCTGGGAGACCTGAGCCCTCTGCATGCTTCCAGGTACCATGCCTCACTGCACTGAAGTCCTCCCTTTTAAGGGTCCACTCCCAGCCCTGACAAGACACACAAGTGAAGTGGGTTGGGGCTGATTGTAACCATAGGAATTCTTTAACCCTTGCTTGGCTGGTAAAGGGGGGGTGGTCATCTGCCTCATCATATCAGGTACTTCTATGGTCCTGTTATGATAGTATCTGAGCCCCCAACAATCTAATGTATTTATCCCCAAAACAACTCTGTGAGGTAGGGTAATACTATCATTGCTTTTGTACAGATGTGAAACTGAGGCACAAAGCAGCTAAGTGGCTTGCCCAGGGTTGCACAGGAGGTCTATGGCAGAGCAAGGTCTTGAACCAAGGTCTCCCTCACAGAAAGATACCATAATATGGAACGAGCAATACCACCTCGCTCTTATATAGAGGTTTTTATCAGTTGATCTCAAAGGGCTTTACAAAGGTGGTCATTATCATTAAACGCATTTTACAATAGGGAAACAGAGGCACAGAGAGGTGCAGTGACTCGCCCAAGGTAACCCAGCAAGCCAGTGGCAGAAATGGGACTAGAATACAGATCTCCTGAGTCCCCATCCAATGCCCTAGCCACTAAGCCCAACCGCTTCCTCTCAATGCTGAAATTAATTCCCCCCTTTATTATCAATACTATTAGTTTTAGTCCATATTTAAAAATATGTTTTAACATTCAGTTTGAACCTTGATGGAAGGAGCCAGTTTGACAAGCTTGGATAAACAAAGCAGTTCAAAGAAAAGTTACAACCCAAGCACTAGAAGCTCAAGATTCCTCAAAACATCTGGCCAAAGTACTTCATTGCTGGACTGCAAGTATATCAGACTGCAGCACCATTTGATCCTTGACACTAAGAAATGGGTTTCAGAGTATCAGCTGTGTTAGTCTGCATTCGCAAAAAGAAAAGGAGTAATTGTGCCACCTTAGAGATTAACAAATTTATTTGAGCATAAGCTTTCGTGAGCTACAGCTCACTTCATCGGATGCATTCAGTGGAAAATACAGTGGGGATATTTATATACACAGAGAACATGAAACAACCACTCTCCTGCTGGTATTAGCTCATCTTAAGTGATCACTCTCCTTACAGTGTGTATGGTAACACCCATTGTTTCATGTTCTCTGCGTATATAAATCTCCCCACTGTATTTTCCACCGAATGCATCCGATGAAGTGAGCTGTAGCTCACGGAAGCTTATGCTCAAATAAATTTGTTAGTCTCTAAGGTGCCACAATTACTCCTTTTCTTTTTAAGAAATGGGTGTGACTGTGTCAATGTGTTTTTTTGTGCATTCTATCCACTAGAAGCCAAACTCAAATTATTGACTTATTCTACATCCTGAACTGAAAAATCAATTCATAACACTGGTGCTAGTGTATGTTACTGAATGGCTACAAAACAGGGTTGAAAGACAGTATGGTCTAGTGAACAGGGCAAGGCCCAGCTCAAGGAAATTAGAAAGCCTGGGTTCTCATCCCAGCTGTGCTACTAACCTGCTATAACCCCAGGCAAGACCCTGTACCTCCGTTTCTACATTTATAAAATGAGGACAATGATTCTTGCCCTGATTTATAAAAGTGCTTTGAGATCTATGGATGAAAATCACGAAATATTATTATTAACATAGGTGATGTACTGTGTTGAGTATATGGACATTTAATGTTAGGGTATTAACATCAATAAAATAAGAAACACTGATACACAATAAAGAAGATAGTTAAAGACTCAGAAACCTCAAAAATAAGATCATTGCTACCTCTTAATCTTAGATGTCAAAGGACAGCTGGGTGGAGTGCTGGCTGTCCACTAAGCACCCGACCAGTGATGAAGTTTCAGGAATTTATTTTAAAAATACGTATACGTATTTTTCTAATGCTGGGGAAAACCACAACTATTTGAAATGCTCCCAGAGGAATGAAATCTCAGACCTGTGGAATGTCAGTCATGGAAATTAAATGACCATCATGTGATCTTCTAAATGCCACTGTGGAAAAATAAATATGTGATCATGAACTGATATGTTGTTCTATAAAGCTCTGAGATGAGAGGCAAATCACTAAAGCAGCACAGATGTAAGACACAAAGCTTAGAAGTTTGAAAGTACAAACTCTGTGTAAGCTGACATTTTTTTCAGAGCGTGCTGACAAATGAAGGATCAGTGTTGAAATTTCATAACAAGCAGCTACACAGACAAAATCTGATTCTAACCTCACCTCATGCTGGGGCATATTAGGAGCAACTCCAAGCCAATGGACTGATTCCTGATTTACACCAGGGGAGCTGGCATCAGAACCTGGCCCGCAGCCTCATGGCTGTAAATGACCAAACTGTCAGCAAACACATGCTCAACATTGTTTGCAGGGGAAGTAAAAGAGGACACAGTGTCTGAAGCACAAGCAGCTCCGTTGAGATCTTCTTCCTTTGAGGAAGCTACTAGGAAAGAATATTGGCTCATTATATATATATATATATTTGAGAAAAGGAAATAATCAAGACTTGAGTGTGTGTGAGAGAGAAAGAAAGAGTATGGTAGTGTGAAAGAGAGAGCAGTGCAAGGGGAGACCATTTGCTCAAATCGGATAGCATTACTAATACATAACGATGCTGCCAGCATGGCACCGCACAGCTGGAATTAATCTGAGAGAATGTGTGTTGCTGCAGAGACAAGCTCAGAAAACTTTCCCTGTGTGAAGGCAGCGTGAAGCCCTGCCCTGTGGCTTGGAAGCACTTCATCAGCCCCTGACAGCACAGACATCTTCTTTAAACCATCAAGAGGGGGAAAAACATTCTCACTCTTCTCACTCCTCCCTGCTCAACTGAAATCCAAGAGGGATATTTTGGTTTATTTTAGTATCTGTCACACATCACCGCTCTATCATCCCCACCCCAATTTTTCTTAATTATCCGTTTAGGTTTGCTCTATGCTGTGAGGCTTGCACCAGTCTCACAACCCAGTCAGAAAACTGCCATGGCTTATTTACACTGGAGTCCACATCCAGCTCTTCTAGTCAGCCGGACACCTCTCCATTACCCAGGGCCCTTTGCTTTTTAACCAAGGTGCTTTATTTTAAATGCATCCATTGTACGGCTGCTGTCAGTAGCATTTTAACATTTGCAACAAGCTATCACGTTCTCAAGAAGAAAGGGGGATTGTGAAAAATTGGTGAACCCAGGATCATCATCAGCTAACAACTAGCTGAAAAGGCGATCTTTCATACAGTGCAATAGCAGAGTCATTCTTGATTAAAAGCAGACAAACATACCTGTGGCTCTTAGCTGAAGCTTACCCCAGCCTGTGACTGGAAGGGCTCAAATTTGTGTTAATAGGTGACTTTTCTTCATATTTCACTTGCTGATATGCCCTATTCTTCTTTTCCAACCAAGCAGAAATCACTTACTGTCCAACTAGAGCCAGAAGGAATTCAGGGTGACCAGAGAAACAAGTGAAAATGCAGTTGGTTTCAATACGGGATTCAAAACAAAAATCCGTTTGTGTAGAGAGATAAGACTCTAAGCCAAAAGTTCAGTCCCATTTTTGAGTCAGGCAAAAAAGAAACCCACACTTATCTAGTAAATGATGATTTAATATTCATTTCATCCTTAATTATCCTCCTAAGAGCAACAGATAGAAAATCTCACATACTCACAAATTGAAAAAGTTCTAGACACCACTTTCAATTAGTGAAGGAATTATGGCCTCTCTGCTATTATTTTACTTTCCCTAGTTACAACATATGCCTGGCCTGGAATTACCCAACTGAAGGCAGCTAGTGCTTCCAGCAATGTTATGTAAAACGACGTCCTGGTTTTCAGCTCTCTCCAGTGACTCCATAGCCATGTGCTCTGTCCCTCTGTTCTCAGCTTACTCCTCCTAGGATAGCCCTCAATTCAGGAGTCTCCTCACCCGGGGAATGGTGCTTGTGCATTCCCCATCCACCTGGAATTTTTTCCGCTCTTCTGTCCTTTTGTCTGAACCACTGACCTACTTCCTCTCTACAAATATCACTTCATAATCTTTGGGTCAGATCTCTGGTCACGGCTGGGGCAGTGATACATTCTGGGATGTATTAGCAGAAGTGTTGTAAGCAAGACACGAGAAGTAATTGATTAGGCCTCAACTGGAGTATTGTGTCCAGTTCTGGGTGCCACATTTCAGGAAAGATGTAAACAAATTGGAGGAAGTCCAGAAAAGAGAAACAAAATTATTAAAGGTCTAGAAAATAATGACCTATGAGGGAAGATTGAAAACATTGGGTTTGTTTAGTTTGGAGAAGAGAAGACTGAGAAGGGACATGATAACAGTTTTCAGCTACATAATAGGTTGTTACAAGGAGGAAGGGGAAACATTGTTCTTCCTAACCTCTGAGGATAGGACAAGAAGCAATGGGCTTAAATTGCAGCAAGGGCAGTTTAGGTTGGACAATAGGAAAAACTTCCGAACTGTCAGAAGGGTTAAGCACTGGAATAAATTGCCTTGGGAGGGTGTGGAATCTCCATCATTGGGGATTTTTAAGAGCAGGTTGGATAAATATCTGTCAGGAATGATCTAGATAATACTTAGTCCTGCCTTGAGTGCAGGGAACTGGACTAGATGACCTCTCTAGGTCCCTTCCAGTCCTATGATCCTATGATTCCATGCAGCTGAAGATTCAGCCTTTTCATTTCTCTTTAGTCTACTAACTTCTTGGGGTACCTTCCAGCCCTACCTTTCTGTGATTCTACTGCACAATTTACTAGGAACTCCACTCTTTATTATTAGTATTTGTTTAACACTGCCAATATGCACAGAGAGATAGAAGTCACCAAGATAAAGGCACTCCCCCTGCCCTGAAAAACTTGCCATGTACCAGGAAAAGACAAGTTACCATTATGATGAACCTATTACTCCATCCCTGGCTCCCATCTGCCCTTCCCTGTAGCTATTCAGCAAAAACACGAGAGTCTTTAACATTTAAATTACAGCCTTCTTGCTTCTCTTGCAACCTACTTATCTCCACCTCTTGGTTTTGCTTTCAACTTGTATGACAGTTGTTGTACTCAGGTCCATACAATGATTTTTCCTCTAGTCTCTCTCACATAATGTGTTACATCATCACACACACACACAAACCCCACAATGCTTTCAGTAGCAGTTTGCAGATGAGTCTGAACCCAAATCTTGGCTCTGCATGCTCAACCTTTGGGGAAATTTGGACTCAGGTCTGAACCTCTATGGCAGGTCTGAACCTCTAAGGCCCCATCTCTTAACAGCAGGGGTTTTGCCTTGATGTCTTTGACCAAAAATGTCCTGTTTTGCAATGTGTTAACTGCTTCTCTACCCTCAGAGCAAATGTATTTTGGTGTCTATCTGTGCAGATAGTTCAGTACTTATATGGCCAACATCATCATAGTATCTGAGCACTTCACAACTATTCATGTATTTTATCATCACAATACCCCTGGAAGACAGCACTTCCCTATTATCCCCATTTTGCAGATGGGGAACTGAAGAACAGAGAGACTAAGTGATTTACCCAATGTTGTTTGATTTGTTGATTGTATAATATTTATATAGATTAGTTAAGAATTCCCCTTTAGCACTGTGTGGTTTGACAGGGTCTTTCCCAAGATCAGGCCAAGATTTATTAGAATTACTGTTAATTTGGGAACTCTGACATGCACAGAGCAACACTCACATGGAGGAAAAACCTTTTGAATTTGCACTAGTTTTATTAACACAGTTAGCAAAATCATAAACACTCAACCCATCAAAGAAGGTAGAGCAAATATAAAATGAGCCTCTGGGCATCCATATATTCACACCATCCCTTGCAGAAAACCCCAAAGTGTTAATCATTATCTTCCTACAGCATCATCGTCCTCATTACCATCATCACCAGCGGGTGTCATTCTGATATATCCCAAGGCAGGCAGGCCAAAATACAACTTTTACATTGAATTATGCTGATGCCCACTATGCCTAATGAATATTCAGTAGGGATTTCCACCCCTTTTCCTTATTTGAAGTTCCACACCCCACTAATGTTGGGGTGCCCTTCTTCCATAGGCTACTAAGCCTCTTACCTCAAGCTTACGAGCATACATGGCAATGAGTTACCATGGCATTTTTGGGGTTGGACATCTGCTGATGTTCCTAACTTAAAAATATCTAAAGCTGTTATCAACTGTCATCTTGTGCTTACCCGTCAGCAATTTAGTCATACTTGGTCATTACAGCATTCTATCTTGTGATATATGATGATCTAGGGTTACTCCTGATTAAATGCGTATGAGAAGGCTTTGGGGGTTTTAGGCCTCGATTTGTTAAGCTACTGTCTTATAGGCCTTGAGGCTTGTAAGCTTATTGTGGCACTGTCTTAGCTTATACCTAGCCTTACCTAGCAAATACCTCTATGCTACACTGAGTTCACACAGGAAGTCTGTGGCTGAGCTGGAAATGTACCTGGCTCTCCTGAGTCTTTGAAGTAGATTGTATTAACATTTTTCTATCCCTCCTCACCAGCCCTGACCCCCCGATTGCATTTTGTGATCACCCTGGGCATTGTGGATAGTACATTTTGATGAGGGCACTAAATAAATAAATAAATAAATAAATCACAAGTTGTGATGTTATCTGATTACACTATGACCATGTAGATCATTGTTGCAACCACTGTTATATAATGGCTACAAACCTTGTACAAAACGTGTCATGTAAGATGTCTATGGAAAGGTTATGATTTGCTGAATACGATTATGCTATCTGTATGCATGTATAATTTTGTATTTGAAGTTATGAGTATTGGCTCTATACCTGGATTTCAAATGTTTGCTCCTGGGGTAACGCCCACAAGGTAGTTAGCCAGCACATCTTGGAGGGACTATTCAAATTGAGTGGCCCATCAAAAGGGCACTTAACTCACAATGGACCAGGGGAGATGACTATCTACAGATAATGGACTTTCCTGCTCTGACTCAGCAAAAATATGCATGGATGTGTGACTTGCTCACGTGATTCCAAACCCCATCTTGTCACCTGTGATTTTCCAGTGGCTGTGCTGAGGGCTTTGTTTGAAACAATGGGTTTCCCGCCACATGGCAGAAGATATAAAAGGCCCTGGAAACACTTCAATTTTGCCTCTTTCCTGCTCAAACTTCTGGACTATGCACTTATACTAATGGGAGCATTCTAACCAAGGGGCTGAGGTCCTTCCAATGATTTGGAAGCTGCCAGAGACTTGGCTTAAGCCAGGAGTTTATTTCATCATTGCTACAAGCCTGAACCAAGAACTTTGCATTTACTGTATGTATTTGACTCCTTTAATCAGTTTTAACTCTCATCTTTCTTTCTTTTGATAAATAAACCTTTAGATTTTAGATAATAAAGGATTGGCATCAGCATGATTTTTGGGAAAGATCTAAGTTATATATTGACCTGGGCGTGTGGCTGGTTCTTTGGCATCAGAAGAACCTTTTATTTGAAGAGATTGGTTTTAAAGAAACACTCATCTCTAAATCTAGTGTTTTCAGTGGTAATACCAGGACTGGAATGACTAAGGAAACTGCTTTTATGACTTCTTGTAAGCCAGTGTGGTGAAACAAAAGTTTACTTTTGTTGATGGTTTGGTATATCCTATGGGGGATTAGCCACCAGTCTTGGGGTATATCTGCCCTATTTCTCAGCAGTTTGTCCTGAATTTGGCACTCTCAGTTGTGGCCCACGAAGGCAACATTACAGAAGTATTTGGAGGCAATATTGGTGAATATGAATTTTGTGTAGTGAGTCACATGACAATGAGTACTTTCAAAATCAGCATCTGTTGACACTGAAGCAGAGAGACCCAGCTTTACAAGAATGACCTAAGGAAAGAATAGAGTGAGGCTCCCCAAGAGAGCACATTAGTCACTCTGGGAAGAAATTAGTGAAGGTCAGAGTGTTTTGGTAAAACATGAATCCTGGTTGTTCCAGCAACACTTGTCACAGTAAATATTAGTCATCAGTTCATGGAACATGGGAACATAGGACATGGGATTGGAAGCAAGATCAAGTCCAGTGTCCTGCAACTGTAGGCAATCCCATCATATTGTCCATAATCCCATTCATAAATTTATCAAACTCCATTTTAAAACCAGTGAAGTCATTTGTCCCTACTATTCCTATTGGTAAACTATTCCAGAACCTTGCTATTGTGATGGTAAAAAACCTTCTAATTTCCTGCCTCAATTTATTCATGGCCTGTTTATTCCCACTTCTTCTTGTGCCAATATCATCCTTTAGTTTAAATAGCTCGCGGGGGGAGGGCACGATTCTCAGGAGACAGTTGTTTGTTCCTCCCACTTCTTTGCACTTCTGCATCCCCCATTACGAATGGCACTACTGCCAAATCCTCCATCATACTCCTTCCAAAGGCCTACTTCCATCGGAACTGACAACCTATGGCGGGTAAGCATCTTTTTTTTTTAATTATTATTTATATTACAGTAGCTCCTACAGGCCATAATGAAGCTCAGGGCCTCATTGTGTTGGGGGCTGTACAGACATATAGTAAGAGACAATGCTTGTCTAAAGAGTTTACAATGGCATATAATAGATCCTATTTGACTCACTCAGAGATCTGTCACAACACCTAAAGTATTCCCTCCAAATTTGGCTTACTATCTATAAATATGCAAAGGTTGTAAGAGGTAGTAAGATAGAGATGAACAGTTTATGGTGGTGGCTGAGTGACTAACTAGTAACAATAACTAACGTTGGCTACGTTCCCACAGGTTCTTCTAAAAAGGCCCAGCATGTAACTAGGAAAATAGGAAAACACAGTAATTACAATGGGAGTCACAAGGGGACACTTGTCAAGAGAGTTTCAAATGGGGCAAGTGATCTTGGTGGCTGGATTCTGGGGTGCCCAGCTTGAAATGCCTTCAGTAGTCCTGGTTTTCAAAACTCAGCACTTTAGCCCTCAGCACTAGAAATCACTAGTTACTTTTGGAAATCTTGGCCTGTTCTCTCCCCCTATACAAATATACACCAACAACATTCTTCCTTAAAGCAAGGTCAAAATTACTGCTGTGATAGATAAGTAGATAGACCACTTCACTCACTACTGAGATGTGGCCACCTCTGAGATGGAATGTGGCAACTGACTAGGGCTACATCTACGCTTGAAGCTAGGATGTAAGTCCCAGCTTGCATAAGCATACTCCCAGCAAGCTAGCATACTAAAAATAGTAGTGTAGCCAAAGTAGCACAGGCTAGCCACCCCAAGTACAAACCCGCCTGGCCCCCATGAGCACGTACTGTGGGTGGCTAGCCCACACTGCCGCTCACCGCTGCCTGTCCTACCACAGCTACATTACTATTTTTAGCATGCTAGTTCTCACTGAGCTAGCACCAGTATGTCTATGCAAGATGGGAATCCTATCCCGAGCTTCAAGCGCAGGCGTAGCTTGAATGGCACAGCAACGTACACAACAGTTCAAGTCAGGAAGCGAAGAATCATAGAGGTCAACCAAAATTGCAGGGGGAATTTAAAAGTTTTAAGATGAACTTTCATGGAGGCTGTGCAGGGTGATATATTAAAAGCTGGTCATTGGAGAGCACGCCCATTCAGTAATTCCTTCCCTTGGGTTACATATCCATTGCTGCTGTAACGTCATGGAAGTCAATGGAATTACTTTGGATTTATCTGAGAGTTTAATCTGAATTTTACTTTGGAAAATCAGCCCCTACATCTCTGCTACAGCGGGTTGTTCAGTAACTCCAGTGACAACACATAGGTGCCTTGAGATGAAACACACAATCACCAGTCAGGAATCAAAGCCATTCTCTACATTTGTACATCTGTGTGTGATGGTTTAGTTCTTTTCTTCCCCCCTCATCATCTTGTTCAGCCACATAGCGCAAAGAGGTGGTTTGTGGGAAGCATTTTAATTTAAAATGTCTTAACTGTGAAATAAAACCCTGTAATGAGTCAATCTACAAGCAATACCCCTCAGCAAGCAACATCTCAGCCAAATGCAGGATTCAGCATGGTGACAAACATCTAGGAGGTATTGTTCCTAAGCAAAAATGATGACATCAGATTCTTCTCCCTCCCGTCCCCCCCAAAATAGATCAGTGCAAAGTATCATTCTCATTCCTATTTAGTAAAGAAAATTCATTAAAAACCTCTAATGCTATTTGTGCCTACTGGCTTTGGGCAGCATTGATTCCCTGTTATGGATTTCCCTCTCGTTTGTTTGCTTGGTACAGTGTTCTGGGGAAGAAACACAAGATTTTAATTCAATCATATCCTGCAGCATATTTTTTCTAAGGAAAGGTTCAAATGACGATTTGGCAGTGGGGCTTAAAAGGGTCATTTGAAAAGACTGACGAGAAGCTACTTTGCATCCCCCTCCAATTGCTTTATTTCTAGACATCTATAAGGCCCTTATTACTGTAGCATGCCAGTGCCTCACAATCTTTCCCACATGACACCCCTCTGAGATAGGGAGGTGTTATCATCCCTATTTTTTCAGATGGACAACCAAGCACAGAGGCAGCAGAGGCAACGCATGGGGAGCGGGGAGGAATAGGTGGGGTCACATGCCCTCCTTCCCCCAAGATTTGCTGCTTGGCTCGTACGCTGTTGAAGTCGACTGCCCTCTCTCTGCCCGCTCACCCTCCCCCAACTATCGGCAGGCATGGGTCATCTCTGTCCCAAGGTCATACCGGAAGTCTTTGGCCGAGCAAGGAATTGAATGCTGGACATCCCAGACATTAAGGCAAAGTAGAAAGTAGGACTGCAAAGGCCATGAGTCAGGCTCCCAAAAATGAGGAGATTGGCTTACAGTCATAGGATTCTAAAAAAAAAAAAAAAAAAAAAAAAAAAAATACATCTGGAGGTTTATTTGCCTATTGAAACTTTAAGGGTCACATTTTCAAGCTTCTCTCTGCAATAATAAAAGCCACAAATGTACTTTTTTTAAAAAAATGAAAGCTCGGATTCTGTTATATTCACTTATAACTTCAAGGTCTAGGGACTGAAGAAAAATACCACATATCATGAGACTTGCAATGAAACTCTGAAAGTTGGCAATACAGAAAAGAGAGACACTGTCAGGTTGAATCTGGCCTCAAATTTAAGTTTTATACAAATAACCCTTTACAAAACTGAAGGTCAACAGAAAGATTTCCATTTGATTTATTCTAAATCAGGCCCCTTTAGCTGCAACCAAAATCACTATGCACTTTTGAAGATTTGGGCCATATGGAGTGAGTGATAATTTTGGCTGTCCAACCAAATTGGACTTCACTTCAGAGGACGTGAGGGAGATTTCCTCACCTGAGTCATCCTTTTTAGGTGACAAATCTGAGGCACTGTCCCAGACTGACGTGTCAGTAGAAGTGGTTTGGGAACAAACTGATAAATTAAACAGCAATAAGTCACTAGGACCAGATGGTATTCACCCAAGAGTTCAAGAAATTTACGTAACAATATCTGTAGAGGGGCAGCGCTCGAGTTTCCTTGCCGTAGCTGCTCCCCTGGCCACATGAGGCATCACGCCACAACCCTGTCTCAGTTCCTTCACACTGAACACCCGGAAACAAGACTCCAATGCAGAGGGTATGGAGGGTGGGTCGGGGAATATATGTCTGCACCATATCTCGAAGAACCACAGTTACAGTAAGTAACCAATTCTTCTTCTTTGAGTAGATGCCACTATGTATTCCTTCTAGGTGACACACAAGCAGTACCCGCCCCAGGAGGCGGTGCTCAGAGCCTACCTAAACAAGGACTGCAGAACCACTGTACCAAAACCTGCATCTGCTCTGAAAGATGTGGTTATGGCATAATGGTTCGTGAACATATGTATCGATGACCACGTAGCAGCCCTGAAAATGTCCAATATGGAAACATCACTGAGGAGTACAATGGAGGTTGTTTGCACCTTTGTAGAACAAGTTTGCACCCGCTTTGGGGGTGTAGCAGAAGCTGTTTCATTTGCAGTCTTGATGATGGATGTTATCCACTTGGAGATAGCGGGTGAAGACAGCACTTGACCCTTCATGCAATCTGCACAGGACACAAACAAATGAGGCAAAGCATGAAACAGTTTAGTCCTGTCCAGATAGAAGGCTAGACATCGCCTGACTTCTAAGGCATGGAGACCCGACTCCTCCAGAGATGAATGCAGCTTAGGAAAGAACACAGGTAGATATACCGCCTAGTTCAAATGAAATCGAGGAACCACTTTAGACAAAAACAGTGGATGCGGTTGTAAAGTCACTTTGTCTTTGAAGAGTTGTGTATAGTGAGGCTCTGCCATCAGAGCCCGCAACTCACATGCTCTCTTTGCAGATGTAGTCACTAGTAGGAACACAGGTTTCTGACACAGCAGTGAAAAGGAACAAGATGCCAAAGGCTCAACCAGAGGTCCCATTAAGGCTGCTAGGACTGAGTTAAGGTCCCACAGTGGAACCAGCTCTTGGACCAGAGCCCTTTTAAGACTTTTGCTACCATGGCACTGGAGAAGACTAATCTTCCCAGGATGAAATGCAGGCAATTTAGCTGCCAGATGCTCTTTCAGTGAACTAAACGCAAGCCACAATGACTGAAGGCACATCAGGTATTCCAAAATGTCCTGGGTAGAGGCTAGCTTGGTTGGCTTCTGCAGGCTAATGACCACGTTGAAAATCACTTCCATTTTAACAACATAAGAACATAACATAAGAATGGCCATACTGGGTCAGACCAAAGGTCCATCCAGCCCAGTATCCTGTCTCCCAACAGTGGCCAATACCAGGTGAACCTAACAGTAATGATCTAGTAATCTCTCTCCTGCCATCAATCTCCACCCTCTGACAAACAGAGGCTAGGGACACCATTCTTTATCCATCCTGGCTAATAGCCATTAATGGACTTAACCTCCATGAATTTATCCAGTTCTCTTTTAAACCCTGTTATAGTCCTAGCCTTCACAACCTCCTCAGGCAAGGAGTTCCACAGGTTGACTGTGCGCTGAGTGAAGAAGAACTCTCTTTTAATTGTTTTAAACCTGCTGCCCATCAATTTCATTTGGTGGCCCCTCGTTCTTATATTATGGGAACAAGTAAATAACTTTTCCTTATTCACTTTCTCCACACCACTCAGGATTTTATATCCCTCTATCATATCCCCCCTTAGTCTCCTCTTTTCCAAGCTGAAAAGTCCTAGCCTCTAATCTCTCCTCCTATGGGACCTGTTCCAAACCCCTAATCATTTTAGTTGCCCTTTTCTGAACCTTTTCTAATGCTAGTATATATTTTTTGAGATTGGGGGACCACATCTGTACGCAGTATTCAAGATGTGGGCGTACCATGGATTTATATAAGGGCAATAAGATATTCACCGTCTTATTCTCTATCCCTTTTTTAATGATTCCTAACATCCCATTTGCTTTTTTGATTAATAGGCCATTGTGGTGAAGAATTTTCTACTGTTAAGGAGGACTTGTTGTACAACCACTGAATACTGCTCTTCCTCCTCATTCAGACCTGCCACAGGCATGCCATGAGATGAAGGGACCTGAGTGCAGAATCTGCGGCCGTGGTTCTGAGTGAGTAAGTTGGGATGGGGAGCAAGCGATATGGGAGGCTGAATAGATAGCGTGAGAAGGTTGGAGAGCCAGCACTGTCTTGGCCATGTGATGAAAATGAGCTTGGCCCTATCTGCCTTGACCTGGAGGATGACCTGAGGGATGATTGGGATCGGGGAAAGGCATACAGGACAGTCGACTGCCAGCTGAGGTGAAAAGTGTCAGACAGGGAGCCTGGACTGAGGCCCCCTTGAGAGCAGAACAGATGTTGTCCCTTGTAGAAAATGAGTCCATCATTAAGATGCCCCAAGCTGTGAAAGTGACCTGAAGGACACTCGTCTTCAGGGACTATTGGAGTAATGTTCTCCCCAATGCACAACTGACAAAGTCTGATCGCCTCCAGGCAGAGAAACCTGGTGCATGCTCCCCCATGTTTGTTCACATAATACATCTTGGTGGTTTTGTCAGTAAATATCTGAACCACTGAGTCTCCAATATGGTCCTGAAAATCATGACATGCATTCTAGATGGCCCAAAGCTCCAGCACATTGATATAGAGTGAGGCCTCCTTCTCCAACCATAGTTCCTGCACTTTCAGGGACTCCAGATGCACCCCCCCAGCCCACCAGGAAGGTGTCGGTAACAACTGACTTGTTTGGTGAGGGCTGGACAAAGGGAAAACCTTGGGAAACGTTCTCTGGACTCATCCATCGCTGCAAGGAGTCCAGGAACAGTGAAGGAAGATGGACCACTGTGTCCAGAGGGTGAAGAGTAGGACAATAAACAATACTGAGCCACATTTGAAGGGGGTTAAGGTGGAGCCTGGCAAACTGGAGCACCTATGTGCAAGAGGACGTGTGGCCCAATGGCCTCAGACATGTCTGAAGTGTTATGGAAGGCTGAGACTTCAGAATGAGGCAAAGGTGGCAAACTGTCTGAAAACGGTCAGTTGGCAGAAATTATTTCATCATCATGGAATCTAACAGGGCCCCCATTAACTTGATTTTCTGAGTGGGAACCAAGGTTGACTTCCTGGGGTTCAGGATGAGAACCAGACAGTCTAGCAAGCGCAGTGTGGTACTGACATGACCAAGAACATCCTCTCTGGGTCTGCCCCTCAGTAACCAGTAGTCCAGATATAGGAAGACATGAATTCCCTTCTTCTTAAGATACACCTTAGCAATGAACATGTATTTGGTAAAAACCCAGGGGGCAGAAGAGAGGCTGAAGGTAAGCACTGTGTAATGAAAGTGGCATTCAGCCACAATGAACAGAAGGAACTTTCCATGGCACAGCAAAATCGCCACATGAAGGTAGGTGTCCCGAAGGTCCAGAGCAGCAATCCTACATTGTCTAAGAACTACTGGAAGGAAAGTTGATAGAGTGGTCATTTGGAACCTCCTGTGCCTGATATATTTATTGAGGCTGCAAAGGTCGAGGATGGGTCTTACTCCTCCCTTGGATTTGGCTACCAAAAAGATCAGTAGAAGCCATGCCCCTGGTATTCTGGTGGAAACTCTTCAACCACTATCAAAGCCAGTAGCGAGTGGACCTGCTCGAGGAGCAATGTCTCGGGGGTCCCGGAAGAGGGATGGCCCCCAATGCTGTTCAGGTGATGGAGAGCAAGAGAATTATGATTCCAAAGTAGATGCAGAGAAGCCTTGGGATCCTGGAGATAAGGGCAGAGCAAAACCAGAGGGAGCAAGTAGCTGGTCTGACTTGTCTGTCACTCAGAATGAGGAAGGAAGCATCACTGCCAATGAAAGTGGGATTGTTGTTACTGAGCACACCAGTGCCAGAATCATTGTTAGTCCCTGAATAACTAGTGGTACTGGAGTGTCTGATGGTACCAATGTTGAGGGTGGTGAAAGCCACAATTGAAGCATCTGTGGTGCAAACTTCAGTGGTGCTGAGAAGGGTCCCCCTGTACTGATCCCGGTACTGTTCTTGCTTCCACAACTTGTGGGAGGGGACCATTGGGGTGCAGTGCCAACAGATCCAAGGGTTTAGTGGCTCGTTTAATTGACGGAGCTATAGATGGCAGAGCCCTGGCAAAGTCTTTGACCAAAGGAGAGGTCGGGACCGAAAGGCAGAGGAGGACTATAGCTGTCTGTTATGCTGCCGACATGGAAACAGTTGGTCCTGGCGCATCCCGCATCATTAATTGGTTCAACAGACACCCGAAGGCTAGAACTGTAGGGTACAGGGTTTTGAACTTCCCTATTTGGTACTGGGGAAGGGTTAGAGGTACCTGTGCCATCCTGTGTGCTGGCACCAACCGTGTACCGGTCCATGCTTTTCCTGGGGGAGGCAGAAGAGTCACTGTGAAACCTGGAGTGTTCTTGACTGCTCTTATGTGACCTTTTCCTAGACACAGTGGACGGAAACAGCTCCTCCATTTCTTCTGAGAGGCACTTGCTCTGGAACATGAAGCAGCAGTGCTCCTGGAGCCTGAGGGCAATCTCTGACCTGATGAGGGCCTCAGCACCAAAATAGGCTGCATGGCCTGTCTGAGCAGGTGTTGCTTCAGGAGAAGGTCCCGAGCCACTTGAGTCTGTTTCTTAAACGATCTGCAGATCATTCAGTGCTCTTTGATTTGGGCCTCACCAAGACAGAACAAGTAGTGTGTGTGGGGATTGCTTCTCCCACCTGAAGGGCAATGTTTAAACCCAGGTGAGGGCATCACCAAGGGAAACAAACAACTACAACGAACACTGTTCTAAAGGGTACTCCTAACTACATACAACAAGCAAAAAACTCATCGAGTTCAGAGGTTGTGAGCTTAAGACCACAGAGCTCTGACTCCAGCTATGGACTATACGAGTGAACAGAGGGAGGGTTATGGTGGTGCTGTCTCATGTAGCCAGGGGAGGGGCTATGGACACAAGGTGTAAGCACCACCCCTCTATGGGAACTGCTACGCAAATTTCTCAGGCTCCTGTGTGCTGGCCGCGCACACACCTGAATGGAATACATGTCTACATGTACTCGAAGACAAAGAATTACTCAGGAACGTTAACTCCAA
This sequence comes from Lepidochelys olivacea, assembly GCF_965140295.1. NCBI lineage: Eukaryota > Metazoa > Chordata > Testudines > Cheloniidae > Lepidochelys > Lepidochelys olivacea. The sequence continues at coordinate 12,233,496 of NC_140415.1, read as the reverse complement.
AGGTGACTGCAAAGAGTTACAAAGTGATCTCACAAAAAAGGTGACTGGGCAAGAATATGGCAGATGAAATTCAATGTTGATAAATGCGAAGTATTTGGGAAACACAATCCCAACTATACATAGAAAACGATGGGGTCTAAATTAGCTGTTGCCACTCAAGAAAGATCTTGGAGTCATTGTGGATAGGTCTCTGAAAACATCCACTCAACGTGCAGGGGCAGTCGAAAAAGCTAACAGGATGTTAGGAACTATTAGGAAAGGGATAGATAATATTATCTACATCATGGTATGCCCACACCTTGACCACTGCATGAAGTTCTGGTCGCCCATTCTCAGCAAAGATATATTAGAATTGGAAAAGGTTCAGCGAAGGGCAACAAAAATGATTAGGGATATGGAACAGCTTCCATATGAGGAGAGATTAAGAAGACTGGGACTTTTTTGCTTGGAAAAGAGATGACTAGGGGGTGATATAATAGAAGTCTACAAAATCACAAATGGTATGGGGAAAAGTGAATATGGAAGTATTATTTATCCCTTCACATAACGCAAGAACCAGGGGACACCTGATAAAATTAATAGGCATCAGGTTTAAAACAAACATAAGGAAGTACTTCTTCACACAACACAGTCAACCTGTGGAACTGGTTGCCAGAGGACGTTGTGAAGGCCAAAAAAACCCTGTATTTAAAGGAGAATTAGATAAGTTCATGGAGAATAGGTCCATCAATGGCTATTAGACAAGATGGTCATGGACACAAACTGATGCTCTGGTTGTCGGGACAACAGGAGATGGATCATGTGATAATTGCCCACACTTCTATTCATTCCTTCTGATACTGGCCACTACTAGAAGACAGGTTATTGGGCTAGATGGACCACTGGTCTGACCCAGTGGAGCCATTCTTATGTTCTCATGTAACCAGAGACACCTTTAAAAGGGCATGATTTTTTGGAGGGCAGCTGCTTAGACCTTTCTGAAAATATGGCCTGACTAAAGAGTCTCAAGTTGTACATTCCAACTGAACGTGCAAGAGACTCCAAAAGGTAAAGTGACTACAATATAAAAGCTGGTCAGTCAGAAACCAAGGCCTTAAAGAGCTACTTCTGCCATGACTCATACAATTAATAGCTGAGGCTTAATGGCTAGGCTGAGGGGCAATTTGGGAAAGTCTATTCTTATTGATGTAATTAAAACCTTAACAAAAAAGGACAACCATACCAAAATGTCACCATGCCTATAAAAATTATATATATTTCATTGTCTTCTCTCCCTAGTGACCTTTGCACATTGCTCACCATCTTTACAATATTTCTCAGTGGCAGAGGCCTCATCTACCTCAGTAGCCTCAATTCTGCAAAAAATTACACGTGCTAAACTTTACATACTGTGAGTAGCTCCACTGGCTTCAATGCAAATACCCATAATGCGTAAAAGTTAAGTGTGCACATAAATCTTTGAAGGATTGTGTCCCATATTGCTACGGCACCAAGATCTCGATGCCATGTAGAGTCTTTGGGCTCTGCCAGGATCTAAATATTACATACTTTTAATAGTTTAATACATTTGTTCTCCATGGTTTCATGTTTTATTAACCATCTCATTTAAATCCAAGGAAATGATTTTGTGAATCCTTCCCTTGCTTCCATCCTTCCCTCATAAAAGTCTCTCCTTATAACACACTTCTTCCAAAAGGCCCTTAGATTGTCACCATAGGACTTTGATCAGGACCATCAAACCCTAGTTGTCCTCTCAGACGAATGTCTGGTAGAGAATAATAATAATAATAAAAAAGACCAAAAAATCTTAAACATATTGCACGTAGCAAGATACATGTCAGGTCACTGTTGTTGAATCTCAGCGGGGGGTGGAGAAGGCATGGATCAATGTTTATGTCACGCTCCCCATCCGTATCCGGCCTGGGCTGAGGAGGCTAATGATCCAACCAGCAGACCAAGTTCAATGAGGAATCCTGGTCATATGCCACCTGAGGCATGCTGTACATACACTAAGAAGAAGAAGAATCTCAGCTCCCTTTCTCCATTTGCATGATGATTGTTGGTGCTTTCTTATCTGTCTGCAAAGTGCCATGCACACTGCTGGCACTACACAAATAAATGAATAAATAGCAGCAATCAGTAAGAACGAACATGAAATTCACTAGCCTTTTCTCCATTGCCCTGGCCGAATGAAATGGCAAAAGTAATCAAGCAGCGTAAGTTATAAAATATAGATTCAACTTTAAAAAGTCTTTGTTTCAATATTTTAAGGTGTTGTGTGTGCAATGAGGTGTCTTTTTTTCAAATGGAATCAGTGCTGGCCTAACCCTGCTCTCGTTGAAGTCAATTATAAGACTCCTAATGTTGAGCATTTTGAAATCCCACCTGTAATTTTCACCCTAACTCTGTCACTTTGAGAAACACAAAGGCGTATTGCTGTCCCCACACATATGGGTAAATTTCACCCACTCCAAGCAAACATCCTTGAACTAATTCTCTTTTCAAGTTGTGTTTTTCATTCACTCTATGCCATTTGCTCATGTCTGTCCTTGCTTGAATCCCTGTATTGGCTCCCATTTTTCTTCACAGCACATTCAAAGCTGTTCAGACCTACAGCTCTTGCACATAGAATCATAGAAGATTAGGGTTGGAAGAGACCTCAGGAGGTCATCTAGTCCAACCCCCTGCTCAAAGCAGAACCAACCCCGACTAAATCCCCATATATCAGCCTGCATCCTCTTCCACTGTAGTTTTGATCAACGCTTGCTGCCTCCCTGCTTCTTTCCCCTCTTTCATGCACTTCTGTGCTTTTTTTCATGTCACCTCTTGCATCTCATATATCCTTCCCAATGAACATGCACCAAGCTCCCGTTCTCCCTAGATTCAATGAATTACTCAAAATCTATCTATGGATGAAGGGTTCCATGTTCCAAGGACAGCCATGTACACTTGTGGCATCCATCATAAATTAGCTTTAACCTAATGTTTCAACTACTGCAATATCCTCCTCTCCAATCTTATTCTGCTGATATCCATTCAAAATGCCACTGCAAAGGTCATTTTCCTGGCTTGTCCCTTCAACCCCATCTACCTCTGTCTTTGTGTCCCTCTTCTCCAAAGCATGAAACACAAACTACTTGTCTTTACTTTTAAGGCCCTTTGTAGCCCATCCCCTCCACACTGCTCATCTCCTATGCAGTATTACCTCCTGAAAAAACTCTCCTTCGCTGTGACACCCCTATAAAAACATTCAACAATCGTTAGTGATCCAGTTTGCCATGACCACTATTTTTCAAGCTGAACCATCATAGTTTCCTTCTGCTCTCCCTGTTGTCTATAGTCTGACACTTAGATTGTAATGTCTTGTATGGTGCTTTGCACAATGGGGTGTTAGCCTGTAGTCACTACCGTAATACAAAGAATAACGGCACCATATAAATGACGACAATAGTCACCCTAAAGAAGAGACAGCTGCCTCACACCTTCTGTTCCCTTACAATTTGGCAACTGATATCTTATTAGATCACTACAAAGGAATGATCCAGCATCCAGGTACCATATATTTATAATGGGCCAAACTCAGTCCACCTGTAACTCCCTTGGAGCTCAGTCTGATATATTGTTGTACACGTATGTGGTGATACTCTCATATGATATTTTTATCTAATATAACACAAGTATTGTTATGTAACTGTTCACAAAGACTGGCATGCCATTAAAGATTGAACTAAGCTCCAAATGTAATATTCCCCCGCACATTCCAAGCAATTTTCTCCACAACTGTCATCTAACATGGTTTCCATCCTGCTGTTCAGTAGGGTAAAAGTTTGCCATCCATGTATGGCTACATGGTCATACATATGCTATATTATTTATCTTTAGGGGTGAGGAGAGGAAAATATCTACTTCCAGTGTCATAATTGATGATTTAATATAATAGAAATGATCCAACAAAGGCAGGGGGAAATAATTTTTCTATGGATAGGGGATAATACAGCATTACAACTGTCCCAGAATTGCTAGCAGCGCGATTGAATCAAATTCCACTTACCATGATGTAAATCAGGAGCAACTCCACTGAAGTCAGTGCAGTTATTTACATCAGTCTAAAACAGGTGCAAGTGACATCTGAATCAGGTTCTGTCATTTGAAGCTTTTCAGCGATGTAAGTGGTGGGACTGCAGAGCTGAAATATGTCCCATCTATGATGCAGCTGTCTGGCACCTACCTTCCCCCAAAAGAGACATTCCTCTCTTCCTATTTTCTCTGCTCTGTCAGTCATTCCCTACTACTTGCTGCACACAATTTAATGGAAGTTCCAAACATTTCCTGTGGAGTGAAAACAAACTTTCTGAACTATACTTTGCTTCAGGGCATCTGATCTTGAAAGTTATATGTACTGTTAAAAATTGGCTTTCAAATCATGGAACTAGGCCTATAGGGATACATTTTTTTTTTTTGTTAAGAAGTTTGAGAACTGTGGAGCCTCGAGCCAAAAGAAACAGTTGCACAGGCAAGTTTTTACACAGAATCCAGGAGAACAAGAGTAGTGCCGAGGTGCTTGCTAGGGGCTATCTAGCCCTCCCATGTGCTTGTGCCTCCCACAATGTTCCACTGAGCTGATATGAAAATGAATACATGAGCTTCTTAGGGAACTTCCAAATTGGGCATGGTTATTTCCCTTGACTTGCAGACCTGTTCTTCTTTTGCCTGGTGCGTTATTTTCCCCCTCCTATAATGGCCCCTCAAAATACTAACTATCCAAAGAGGTATGCATCATTTTTGGAGGGTGCTTCAGAGTCAAATGAGCAAAGAAGAAAAGCCACAAGATGGGATTGACTTTCTCCCCCCTCTAGACACTGTACAAATGCCCTAATGTTCCTGCCTGTGTCATTTTCTTTCAGTCTACAAAGAGAAGGAAGAAAATGATGAAAGCAAATGTTATGAACAGTCTAATAGTTCTAGACCCATGGTTGCCAGCTTTTTCTAGGTCAGGACCCTCCCTCCCATCTAAGTGGGATCGAGCCACGAATTCCCCCACTGCACAGGGTGGTAGCAATCCCTAGACCCTTGTTTGCAACCACGAGGAAGAGAACTCCTGTCCTAGACTATTTAGTCCAATAATCCTAATGGACTCATTATTAGGGCACTATGAAATTCATGGTCCATTTTGGTCAATTTCACAGTCAGAGGATTTTAAAAATTGTACATTTCATGATTTCAGCAATTTAATTCTAAAATGTTGTAATTGTTGTAAAGTGTTGTAATTCTAGGGGTCCTCACCCAAAAAGGAGTTGTGTGTGTGGTGGGTTCACAAGGTTATTGTAGTGGCGGGGGGGTTGCAGTCCTGCCTTACTTCTGTGTTGCTGCTGCTGGCGATGGCAGCGCTGCCTTCAGAGCTGGGCAGCCGGAGAGCGGCAGCTGCTGGCCGGGAGCCCAGCTCTGAAGGCAGAGCCGCCACCAGCAGCAGCGCAGAAGTCAGGATGGCCTGATGTGGTGTTGCCACCCTAACTTCTGCGCTGCTGCCTGCAGAGCTGGGCCGTCGTCAGTAGCCGCCGCTCTCCAGCCACCCAGCTCTGATGGCAGCACAGAAGTAAGGGTGGCAGTACCACGACCCCCCTTGTGACCCTCCTGTAACTCCCATTTGGGTCAGGATCCCCAGTTTGAGAAACACTGGTCTCGCCTGTGAAATCTGCATAGTATAGGGTAAAAGCACACATAAGACCAGATTTCACAGGGGGAGACCAGATTTCATGGTCCGTGATGCATTTTTCACTGTCCATGAATTTGGTAGGGCCCTACTCATTATGAATGATCATTTACTGTATCTAATGCCATAGGTGTGTATGGCATGTTAATGGTAACTAATGAGAACACACAGTTCAGGCTCAAAGAGCTTTCATTCTATTTCCAATCAAGCCAACTCTCATTTCAGACCTTAGTTTGCTTTTAGTTGTACTGGACTAGCCTATGAATGGACTCCTAGCCAAGTCTTTTTTTGTTTAGGCACAAGGGACATCCACATTTGTAATGCTCAATTTTATATATTTGTAAGCCAGAAGGGAACACTATGGTCATCTCGGCTGTCCTTCCTACACAACACTGGCCAGAGAGTTTCGCCCAGTAATTCCCGAAGTGGAGAAATTATCTTTCCCCTATTTAAGGGGACACTGTTAATTGTAGATCTGTGCAAAAATGTGGTTTCCAATAAGCAAACATGGATAGAAATGCTTTTAATATCTAAGATTTTAGATATAACACTTCTACTGCATTATTACTATTTATTGCATTATGGTAGCACCCAGAGAGCCTCGTCAGCTTTAGGGTTGAATGGGACTAGGTGCTGTAGAAATACAGTAAGAGACACACCCTCCCACAAAGAGCTTTCAAAGGAAGGCTCTGCTCGATGATCATGCAAAGACACACGCGCTGAACTTTACACATTATGACTACTCCCATGGAAGTCCATGTGTGTGCATGTGCACATGTGTATTTGTTTGACTTTTCAAAAATAGCACACATATTTACAAAACATTTTCCCCCTCAGAACTTAGAAAAGAGAAAGGATTCTGGTTTGAAGGGTTTTAGGCAGCTAATGTCTTTTCCCAAAGGGAATATTTGAGGCCAAATTGTACAGCTGACTTGTACCTCCATATTTCACAATACTAATACTTTACATCTATCTAGTGCCTTTCCTAAGAGGCCCTGAAAGGGCAAGTATTATTCCTATTGTACAGGTAAAGGAACTGAGGCACAAAGAGAATATCTGACTTGCCCAAGATCACACAACAAGTGGCAGAGTTGGAAACAGAATCCAGTTCTCCTAACTCCTGGTTCCAGGTTCTAACCAATAGACGATGATGTGTTGCATATAAAAATGGATATTTGTGCACCCAAAATTGACAAGTGTACATGTAAAGGATGCTCACTCACATGGTTACCTGTTCTGCATCACCAAATGACTGGGCAAATGCTAAATTTGCCCTTGCGCATTTTGTACATGCACCTGACTATTTACCACTTACCTATACATAGCACTTTTCATTTTCAAAACATTTTACAAATCCTCACAGCTCTCCTGTGATATTGGTGAACAGTTAGCAGCACTGTCCTTACTTTCAGAATGTAGAAACTAAGACAGAGAGGCTAAGGGCTGGACCAACTGAAGTATAGAAGTTTGTTCCACCGCAGCTAGTTATCCAACAAAAACTCCCAACTCTGTAACATATCTAAAACAGAAAGTGCCTCGGAAAGCCAATGCGGAGTTTTGTTCTATTTGTAATGTAAACTTCCACCCTAGCCAACATAGTTAAAAGGTTTTTATAGCACGTAGCATAAGGTTTTGGTCATTAATTACTCCTTTAATCTCTGCTGGGCTTGTTCCTGAGAACATACTGCACTGCTGCCTTTTACTGGATAAACAACTCTTAGGACTGCATCAGATTGCCATAAGGGTCATAAAATACATTTATGGATAACCGCTGTATTTCAGACGAAATCCTGACCGATCTGGTTTTCCTTACTGCAATGGTAATTAATATGGCTAATTAGCGGACTCCCTTCCCGCACCTCAAAAAAATCCAGACCTTTCTCAGACTGTGAGACCTTGCACAGATCTTTGTGTGTTACTTTGCACTGATGAACTGGATGGTTGATGGCACAGGCTATGGGACGCAGCATACAGAGGATTTCACCTCCATGTAAAACTTTCAAATCAGATCCAGATGCCACTTTGGCTGCCTATTTGAAAATTATTACAAAATACGCAGGAGTTACTGCTTATGGGTGAAATTTACTCTCAGTCAGAGGAGATGTGCACCACATAGGACTTAAGTGATACTGGGCCTTGTGCTGGTCCTCTGAAGAGGGTTGAATTTCATGCCTGGAGAAGACAGGAGGAGGGATTTCCTGGAAGTGGTTTTAAAGAGCAGTTTGAAGGAGGAATGAGAGGGCTCTTGGGCTATGATTGAAGGCATGAAGGCAATTGGAGAAGGAGAGTAGGGAGGATGTACAAGATGGGGACTGAGAAGAACATTACCTAGTATAATGAGGTCATTGGTTAAGACTGGGCTTCTAGGCACTACTGCAATGCAAATAAGTAACAAAAGGCACAGGAAGGAAATGAAAGAAGAGATACGGGCAGTGAAAAGACTGCATAGAGTTATTAGGTGAAGTTAGTTGGAGATCTTAGTCCAATTCCAAGTGTACAGATGACGCCAAAGATGGGATAGGCCATGGACATTGTAACAGAAAACAGGTTTAATGAACAGTTTATTTTTTTGTTCAAAGAGTATTTTAATTCAAAGGAGAATCTTCTGCTGGGTGCTGGTTGAACTATAATTGTTAACAACATCCATTGCAAATGTCACCCTTTTTGTGATCATGAATTGTTCACTGATCTCTGAAAATGTATTTTTTTGTTAGTAGCCATTAAGTAGTTTGGATGAACAAATTTTAAACTAGAGGTCATTCATGAACTTTGGCTACTTGCTATCATCCATGTGGTATGCATGGTGTGTCATCTACCTCTTATGGCATTGTTTCCAGTCCCTGATTAGATCACTAAAGTTTACCAAGTTATCAGTGATTGGACAACTGGAACTTTCTGACCACCAATGATGAATCATGAATGAGACATGAATATTCAGATGAATCAGTTTGGGATCGGAGAACAGTTTCATGAATGCAAACAATGGCTGTTCAAATGCTCACAAATAATGAGACCTCAAAAGAACAGGAGAGCAAAGTTCTAGTGTTCATCTGTGACCATATTCATTTTATTATTCAGAGAGCTAATCCTTCCCAGTTACCAGACAAGATAAACTCTTTTGTTAAGAAGACCAGGTTCCTTTGAGTTAGTTACTCACCAGGAAAACTCAGTTTCACAGTACGCTTTCCTCTTGTGATTGCAGGTGATTCACTTCTGGTTTTTCTGGAGGTAAATGTATTCCCTAGGTAACTTAGGCTGTTAACATTCCAGAATTTATCAATCAGTAGGAACACAAAACGTCCTCCATCCTGAATCAGTCTTTCAAGAATTCACATATTTAATTTTGCCTTGTATTTTAACAAAACCCTTCTTCAAATAGTTTTCTCCTCCGCAAAAAAAAGAATGATTGCTGGAAAAGTAATTTAATATTATTTCAGGTGGCTAAAGAAAAGGGGACAATGGTTAGATGCATAATCCATTATTTAACAAGGCATTTTTGTTCTCTCTTTTAAAATTTAACTTATATAAGCAAGCTATGTAAGCAGGAGTATGTGCTTTCTAGTCATATCAAGTGAGTCAAAGAATAGGGTCACCGACAGTTAATTTCTGCAGTCACCAACACATCTCCTCTGTTTTAAATTCAATTTAAAATACACCAAGAGTCAGAAAACTTTGCATCTCCAACAAAAAAGATTAGGGTTTTTTTAGCTTCACTAAAGTTGAAAAACTGTGCATGTACATAATGTATATTATCTTTTTTAGGTAGTCATATGTCATCTATCACTAGAGCATCTAGATGCTAGCAACTCCCCTTTCCCGGTGCAAATGCTTTATTTTTTAGTGCTATATCCTTTAACTTTTTACTACCACTTTATAACCAATCATGAAATCTCTTTTTGTCTTAGCATAAGCAAAAGTCCTTTGTTCTGGGAAACTGGAAGTGTTTGTGCAAGCATGTAGGTCCTGTCAAAATACAGTCTATGTTCAGGATTGCGCCGAATGCAAATTAGGGATTCGGCATGCTTTCTAACTATAGCAGTGCCCACGTTTTTGTTTGGCTGGTTCTGGTGAGTTGGAGTTTAAATGTTAAATTCTCCATCAACTTGAGAAATATTAAAACTCCCTCTCAGGTCACCTCAATAGTTACTTCACATCACAAGGGTTAGGATGATAAGGTTATCTAGTAAAGAAACCACACCATGAGCTAACCAGATTATGTGTGGTGAGATCATTCACTGATGAGTTTAACCCATGACCGAGAACAATGTAATGAGATAATCAGATGAAGAGGCAATTTTGATGGTAATAACGCACAGAGTGGGTCAGGGGAGGGCAAGCAGTGGTCATGAGAGCTGTGGCCATGTTTTTCTACTACAATGAGTCACGCTGATTCCCATGTTATAAGAACACAAGTAATAATGCTTAATCAGCACAATATTTTAAGAGAAGTGTCTCTAGTATCACCTACAGAAAAGTCCTATAGAATTTAATAGGCAATTGTAATGTTCATAAGATTTTTTTTTCTGATCAACCTAAATTAATGTAATGGAGTACTATATCCCTTCTGCAGAATTCTGTAGACTGGTTCGAAACAAATTCAGAATGGATCTCATTTGCTATTGGAAACAGTGTGAACTAGTGGGTGGTACACTGGACTGACTGGTAGAAAGCCTGGTTTCTATTCTCAGATCTACCACTAACACACTGTGTTACTTTATACAACTCACATCATCACTCTGTGCCCCTGTTTTCCTTTTCACGGTTTGTCAGTTTGGACCGTAAACTAGTTTGGGGCAGGAACTGTCTCTTACTGGGATGTGTGTACAGAACCTAGCACAAGGGAGCTTCAATCTCAGTTGTGGCCTCTAGATGCTACTCTAACACAAGTAGTGATAAGAAAAGGAGGACTTGTGGCACCTTAGAGACTAACAAATTTATTACAGCATAAGTTTTCGTGAGCTACAGCTCACTTCATTGGATGCATGCAGTAGACCCCCTTTTTTATGAATGGCTTGTGGAGGGAGGAGTTAATAAAAATCAAACATTTCTATTTTGTCAAAAAGGCATTTTACACTGGGAAAAAAGTTTTGATCAATTTTTTCTGACCAGCTCTAATGCCAAAGTGCCTTTACAAACATTAACGAAGGGCATGTCTGTACACAGAGCTAAAGGCACAGCAAGCAGGAGTATGAGTCATCAGTACTCTAGCCTGCTGCATGCTCATTGCCTATGTGGACCCTGCTACCGTACACTAAAAGTTCTGTAGTGCCCTTTGACCTGCTGTTGTTAAAAACCTTTAGAGTAACAGCCGTGTTAGTCTGTATTCGCAAAAAGAAAAGGAGGACTAGCGGCACCTTAGAGACTAACCAATTTATTTGAGCATAAGCTTTCGTGAGCTACAGCTTGCATCCAATGAAGTGAGCTGTAGCTCACGAAAGCTCATGCTCAAATAAATTAGTTAGTCTCTAAGGTGCCGCTAGTACTCCTTTTCTTTTTAAAAACCTTTACTGTATGATACCAGGGTGCACACATCAACAATGTGTGGCAGATAGGAGTGCTAAGGTTTATACCCCAGCTTGCAGTGCACTGGTTTTCCATCTAGCCAAGACCTAAATAAGCCTCCAATGATGTCAGTAAGCTATTATCCCCATTTTACTGTTGGGGAAATAGAGGTACAAGAAAGGAACTTACCAAGGTCACACAGAAGAATTAGTGGCAGAGCCAGGAAGAGAACCCGGAAGTACCTGTTATAACCACTAAGGATTGGACCCTGCAGTGTGCAGAAGAAGAAGTAGACGACTTTCAGCATCTGCCCAATGGAATAAATGACATTTTCTCAATTGACCAATCAGAATTATAAAGCACAGCTCCAAGGATCAGCATGGATTTCCCACTTCTGCTTAATGCAAGTTAGGCCTTGTCTACATGGGGAAGATTTACTGTTATGTTTATACAGGTGTTGTTTTACCAGTGTAATCCCTCATGTGGGCATTCTTATTGTGGTATGAGTAACTTTTTTCAGCTTAGTTTATGACACACCAGTGGAAGGGGTTTAAGATGAACTGGAAAAAAAACCCCTCTGAAACTGAAATAAGTATCTACATGTACTGGTATAATGAGTAACAACTATACTGCTTTAAATTCACATCTTGGGTGAAACAGAAAGAAAAAACTTTGCTTGTCAGACAATTTACCAGTCCATGATTTTTGAAGAGTGGAAAGGAGATACCATAGTCTGTATTTAACAGCTTAAACCTCATATTTTAATTCCATCTAAAATCATCTTAATTGTAGTAGAATATTTGCCACCTCTCTCATTCATTAACTTTTATGGTATATATAGATAACATGATTTACTGATGTAATGTGAAAACATGGTATGAGTGACTAAATATGCAAGGTGGGTTGTACATAATCTGTAATTTCTTACTATTGTAAATTGAATATTACACCTGCCTTCCATCTTTATGATCCACTTCCATCCAGAAATGTCACTGTGTTACATTTCTGTTTAACTTATGCACCTTGAATGTTGTAAAACTACTGTAAATGTCAATAAAAATGCAATGTCAGTCAAATGCAATGGAGCAATCTCTATTGAGCAAACAATTGAGAAACTAGAGATAAAACACAATCGTACCGTGTTGCAATTGATTAAAGATATGAATCAGAAAATTAAAGGGTTTTTTTCCCCAGTTTTAGTTATTACCAATTGCTTAATGTATAGAGCAATTACTTTGATCTTATCTAGATTTCTGTAATGTGGCTTCCAGTATATGGGTAGATATTGCCTTAGGTCACTTCAATTAATATGTATTTCCCAAGATCAGCTTAAGTGAGTATGCCATAATGTATGTTCACTTCCATTTGGTTTATATCAAAAAGACAAGTAACAACTTACTGTTGTAACAGGAGCACTTATTAAACTTGAATTGGGTAGGGATAACTTCTAAGGTGATAGCTTCTGGACTCCACCTTCCACGAATACATAAAGGGTGAAGAAAGTTTCTAAGGGCTTGTCTACACGACCCAGCTTTTAGTGACAAGGCTGTGTCAACACAACCTTGTTGCTAAAAGTCAGCATGTGTAAACATTCTTTTTCGGTACTTTGTTGGCACTTTTGATGATAAAAATACTTCTGACGACAAAGCTAACGCTGCTTGCGGGGCTGGGGGAGCTCTGCTGCCGACAAAGCCACGTTCACACTGCCACTTACATCAGCAAAACATTTGTCTTTTGCAGGGGAGGGGGGGCTTTTTTAAGTACCCGTGAAAGACAAAAGTTTTGTCAGGTTTCAGAATGGTAGCCGTGTCAGTCCGTACCAGCAAAAAAAAAAAAAAGAGGAGTACTTGTGACACATTAGAGACTAAGAAATTTACTTTTGTCGACAACTTTGCAGTGTAGACAAGCCTTTAGTGGACAATTTTCTAGAGAGTGAATTGAAATTACCAAGAGCTTGCTGGAGGAAAGCAGGACAGAATCCCACAGCAACTTTGGACACCACCTACAATCCATTTACAGTGGATGAACAAAGGAATGCGGCAGGGAGGGGGTTGTGCCTTGGCGAGGGAACATCGTTCAGAGGAGGAGAGTAGTTAGTTAGTTATGTAGAGCTGAGAGAAGAGTAATGGAAGGAGAGGTGGTAATTGAGGAAGTAGGGGGAAATCTCTAAAGGAAGTGGTGGAAGTAGGTCTGCTTAAGCCTGTGCTTGTACTAAAACTGTGTGAATATCTGGTTTTCAGTTTGCTTGCAGTCTAAAATAAAATAATAATAATAAATCACACAAATAAAAATTTGTTTCAGGTTGACCTGAAGCGACTGGGTGGGGGGAGAATTTGGGGGGGGGGGGGGATTGTATTAGGCTAAACTGAAACATTTCTATTTAACTGAAAGTTTTTTTTCCCCCCAAGCAAAACAATTTGAAGAAATTGACATGAATTTGCAAAAATATTTTGTTCGACCCAAATCTGCATTTTCCAGTGAAAAAAAGGTTTTGCATAAAATATCACCCAGCTCTATCTTGCAGCATAGTGCAGTGGCCTGCGAGTCTCCCAGTTCCATCCCTGAGGAGGTGTATCAAATCTAGCCATTTTTAGAAGCTCATTGTTCACACAGTAGCTGGTGCATTGTGTTTGTGTCGGACACAGCGATCCAGCTTCCAGTAGCATCTCAAGAAGTCCGACTAACTTCTGCAAAAAAGGAATCCTGTTATCTGGCAAAATAAGGCAGTGGTTTGATTCTAACCTGACTTTGCACACTGCATATAAATAAGTAAGCATAAGTCGTGTAATCATAAATGAAAGCCTTATTGAACCTGAGCAATGAAAACGCATCGATAGAGGACACTCTTCCCCGATGATAAGAAGAGACCATGCATGTTTCCCGGATACTCTCTCATTGTATTTCAAAACCACAAGGAATTCCCTATGTCATCCGCAATCACCACTTAATATTGCTGGAGCCATCTGGAAATGAGCAGTCCTAGAGGTGCATTTCAAACCAACAGATTCCTTCATGTAGTTATCACTGGGACACAGAAAAGCAGTTGATTTCCTCATAAATTTGGAAGGCGGCGGGAGAAGACTGTGACTTGAGTCTTCATTTCCCTCCACTATGTGGCGGGATGGTATTCCTGTTTCCACACCATGATGTAACAATGGTACATCGGCACGAGCAGAATTCAGTGTCACTGTAGCTTAGTAAGCAAACCCCACAGAGATCTCTCAACCTTTTGTGGAGTAAACCATTTAACTTGTTGTGTTAAACGCTTATGAAGCATTAAGGAAAAAAAATACCATAATCTGAAGTCCTTCATTTCCCTCCTACTGAATGAATTAGTGATTTGTGTTATTGATGGAGTGACAGTGCTCTGATAAGCATTGATCCAATTCCTCATAAAACACATTGTATATCAGCAGCATGTTATGGCAACAGCACAATGCATAGCAACACAGCCTTAAATGGACATGATAATAGCAAAAAAAAAAAAAAAATAGCACGCACACACACACACACAAGTTAGCAAGTGGAAAACAAAAACAATAAATGCAGTATTATGTGCAAATGATAGGGAATCACAGAAAAAGTACATTTCTTCTAACACTGAACAAGGAACTTTGTTAGAACAAGGAAAACAGCATTATTAGTGACTTGACTTCAGCACTTCCGCATGGAACTTTCCCTAGTCTACCCCAGAATGGCCTTCTGCTCTAGATGTAAAGACCAAGTACACACATTCTCACACAAACCTCCGGTTATGCTCAGGTTTAACTTGCTCAGAAGGTTTAACACATTACACAGCTATTTATGTCAATATGAACCAAATATTTAAAAGACAAAGGCAGAGCAGTAACTACATAGCTAATCCCATCCATCAAACTACTTTACATTTCCTTTATGCACCATTTATTTTAGACAAAAAAGCTGCTAAGAAATTTCTGTAGCTCAAGTGCCCAAGCCAATGCACACAGGCCAGGTAAGTTTTTTGAAGCACTGAACTCTGTTTTCACGGGGACCCTCAGCACTTCTGCTATTGCCATGACCTGGACTGCATGAGCCCTGGAGTTTTCAACCAGACATGTTTATTTTTAGGACGAGCTGCCAATTGAAATGACTTGGTTTAAAGATTTGAATGAACATTACGGCTATTTGTGGTTTTTTTGTAGTGTGCATGCAGCTCTAACATACCTGTAGTTGTGTGACAGACTCTTCGAAGAAACATAACTGCATTGGGACAGCAATGAGAGACAGCTATAGTTGAACTCACTTGTCCCTAGTCACCTAGATTTTGGAACCAATGGACATAAAAATATTATCCAAGAGGACTACATTGTGACTTTGACTACATAGCCACAAAGAAATCATTGCCTTTGCACCCATACAGGGGCTACCCAGATCATAGAATCATAGAATATCAGGGTTGGAAGGGACCTCAGGAGGTCATCTAGTCCAACCCCCTGCTCAAAGCAGGACCAATCCCCAATTAAATCATCCCAGCCAGGGCTTTGTCAAGCCTGACCTTAAAAACTTCTAAGGAAGGAGATTCTACCACCTCCCTAGGTAACGCATTCCAGTGTTTCACCACCCTCCTAGTGAAAAAGTTTTTCCTAATATCCAACCTAAATCTCCCCCACTGCAACTTGAGACCATTACTCCTTGTCCTGTCCTCTTCTACCACTGAGAATAGTCTAGAACCATCCTCTCTGGAACCACCTCTCGGGTAGTTGAAAGCAGCTACCAAATCCCCCCTCATTCTTCTCTTCTGCAGACTAAACAATCCCAGCTCCCTCAGCCTCTCCTCATAACTCATGTGTTCCAGACCCCTAATCATTTTTGTTGCCCTTCGCTGGACTCTCTCCAATTTATCCACATCCTTCTTGTAGCGTGGGGCCCAAAACTGGACACAGTACTCCAGATGAGGCCTCACCAATGTCGAATAGAGGGGAACGATCACGTCCCTCGATCTGCTCGCTATGCCCCTACTTATACATCCCAAAACGCCATTGGCCTTCTTGGCAACAAGGGCACACTGCTGACTCATATCCAGCTTCTCATCCACTCTCACCCCTAGGTTCTTTTCCACAGAACTGCTGCCTAGCCATTCGGGCCCTAGTCTGTAGTGGTGCATTGGGTTCTTCCGTCCTAAGTGCAGAACCCTGCACTTATCCTTATTGAACCTCATCAGATTTCTTTTGGCCCAATCCTCCAATTTGTCTAGGTCCCTCTGTATCCTATTGCTGCCCTCCAGCGTATCTACCACTCCTCCTAGTTTAGTATCATCTGCAAATTTGCTGAGAGTGCAATCCACACCATCCTCCAGATCATTTATGAAGATCTTGGCTTTGAGGACATAAGCATAAGCACGCTCAGACCCAACCAGAAAGGTAAGAAGTATGCAAGGAGGGGCTTGGAATGGGTGGAAATTTGGCTCCACTTCTTCAATGTGACAGCCAGTGCAGCTGAACGTGAACAGTCGTCATTTGATGCTGGTACAGGCCAGCTGCAAAATACTACCTCTCCGGGCAAGTAGGATGCAGGGAAGGAACTGTGACTCAGAGGGGCATCCCTTAGGCACCGTGCCTCCAATGGCTGCTCATTGATTGGTGAAACTTGTGCAACATGCTTTGTTCAGGGATGTGCCTCAATGCACAATCTAGCTGTCATAAATATAAAGGGAAGGGTAAACCCCTTTGAAATCCCTCCTGGCCAGGGGAAAGCTCCTCTCACCTGTAAAGGGTTAAGAAGCTAAAGGTAACCTTGCTGGCACCTGACCAAAATGACCAATGAGGAGACAAGATACTTTCACAAGCTGGGAGGAGGGAGAGAAACAAAGGGTCTGTGTGTCTGTCTATATTCTGTCTTTGCCGGGGACAGAACAGGAATGGAGTCTTAGAACTTTTAGTAAGTAATCTAGCTAGGTACATGTTAGATTATGATTTCTTTAAATGGCTGAGAAAAGAACTGTGCTGAATAGAATAACTATTTCTGTCTGTGTATCTTTTTTGTAACTTAAGGTTTTGCCTAGAGGGGTTCTCTATGTTTTTTTAATCTAATTATTCTGTAAGGTATCTACCATCCTGATTTTACAGGGGGGGGATTTCTTTATTTCTATTTACTACTATTTTTTATTAAAAGTCTCCTTGTAAGAAAACTGAATGCTTTTTCATCATTCTCAGATCCAAGGGTTTGGGTCTGTGGTCACCTATGCAAATTGGTGAGGCTTTTTATCCAACATTTCCCAGAAAAGGAGGGGTGCAAGTGTTGGGAGGACTGTTCATTGTTCTTAAGATCCAAGGGTCTGGGTCTGTAGTCACCTAGGCAAATTGGTGAGGCTTTTTATCCAACATTTCCCAGAAAAGGAGGGGTGCAAGTGTTGGGAGGACTGTTCATTGTTCTTAAGATCCAAGGGTCTGGGTCTGTAGTCACCTAGGCAAATTGGTGAGGCTTTTTACCAAACCTTGTCCAGGAAGTGGGGTGCGAGGTTTTGGGAAGTATTTTGGGGGGAAAGACGCGTCCAAACAGTTCTTCCCCAGTAACCGGTATTAGTTTGGTGGTGGTAGCGGCCAATCCAAGGACAAAGAGTGGAATATTTTGTACCTTGGGGAAGTTTTGACCTAAGCTGGTAAAGATAAGCTGAGGAGGTTTTTCATGCAGGTCCCCACATCTGTACCCTAGAGTTCAGAGTGGGGGAGGAACCTTGACACTAGCCCTGAGTTAGCAGGACTACATAAACTGTATAGTTTAGACTGTGTAGTCTAGATATACTGCATGCATATATATTCATATCACACACACAATATGATATATCAATATATATAGTCACACATATACATACACACATACAATGATCTACGTACGATTCCCCACCTCAACAGATTCCGAAGAGTGCAATACATCTGGTATTTTACAAGTAGGTATTTCCCAGGAGGAACATATATTATATCCAGAGCTACATCTTTGGTTGCCTCTATATACGCTAGAATCAGGCATCATGTTTC
Source organism: Lepidochelys olivacea (assembly GCF_965140295.1). Lineage (NCBI taxonomy): Eukaryota > Metazoa > Chordata > Testudines > Cheloniidae > Lepidochelys > Lepidochelys olivacea. The sequence goes on along the minus strand of NC_140415.1, from coordinate 12,215,289 downwards.
TACTACCCAATAAAAACTAGCCTTGGCAAATGAGACTGTGTTCCCAGTTCAGGCTATATACATATGAACATATATTTAGAAAATTAGTTTCTTTGTGGATACAGGACATCAAGCAAACTAGAGAAACAGCCCCTTTAAAAACAATCGGCAAGCATGTGATGGTGGAGTAAGGAAATATGCCTTTCATAAACATTTTTTTTATTTCCCCCATTCCTTAGATTTAGCAATGTTTTTGCTGACCTTATAACGTGCAAAACACCCAAACTCCAACTGAAGTCTGTGGACATTCCAACATCATGCCTAGTAAGACTTGCGCATAATACTTACGAGCAGGTCACATGGCTGATTGTAATCTAGAATCTTGAATTCAATTGCTAACAATGGGTAAGAAATTGATTTTCAGTGTTACACGCATAATCAATGAGGCATTGGCAGTATGAAAAATACAAATTGATATTCTGAGTCACTAACAATGACATGAAGTGGATATTCCACCTGATGCATTGCCGGCTCATTTAAAACATACTCTTCCATAGTAAACACAAATTATCATTAAGAAACAAAGCCAGGCAGAAAATCAGTCTGGAAGACTAGTCTGAACGTACCACTGAAGACAAAGGAATACGGTAGCTCTACTTCACATTGACACAGGAGATAAAGAAAAGCGTAATAGCAGTGTTCTCAAAATAAAGAAAATAGCTGGACTCAGAACCTGTGTGCATGAGATAGTATGTTTAAGTACCAAGTTTTTAGAGACCTTGATCCAGCCCCTAAGGTCCCCATCCTGCAAACACTTACAAATGTGAGTAGCACTACTGAATTCTATGGGACAACTGGATAGTGTAATGTTAGTCACGTGCATACAAGCTTGCAGGACTGCCACTCATGTTTACACCTGGAATTTTGAGTTCATTTGCATATGCAAACACAGGTTTGCTTGCTCTAATCGTGTTCTAAGCATTCCATTTGTGCGCGCCAATGGGCTCAGCATGCACCAATGAACACATACTCAGAAAGCTACGGGTGTAGATTTAAAGGCATTGATTAAAACGTGGCGCAACACACAAACCTGAAAATGATGAAAGGGAAAAAAAGCAATGTAAAAAGCTCAGATTCCGCATTATTAACCAAATACACATACAAATAAAAATATCCGAAAGCAAGAAATTTGAAAACGTCTTTCACTGTCATTAACTGTGAAGACTTGCGTTTGAGGTTGTGTCCTTATGGAAGAGTTTTTTTAGAATTTGATAGGAAACTAAAAAATTATTCTATTATTTAATAGAAAATGGAAGAATTAATTTAACAGTAAATTATTTCCTTCCTGTTGCTACATAATTCTATAGCAAGGAGATAATTATCTATCAAATTCTATAAAATTACTAAAAGAACTTTTTTAAAATACCATAATATTTCTGTAAGGATTTGGTTCCCCTGAAACAATTGATGACATTACTAACTACATTGGGAGTTGAATGCACTTGGCAGTTCCCAGCAGCAAGCTGCTCAGCATCTTACAGGTGGTAGCCCTAAAATGGAATAAGGAACCCCTTGCTCAGCATTGTCAGTAACGGTCATGAACGGAACACTGAGTTCTGGTGTTCCTGGGTAAAAGCTATGAAGTTTGGCTAAAACTTCCATATTTCGGTGTCTAAAGTCAGGCATCAAAATCTAGATTTAATACTTAACCCAAAGAAGGCCTGTTTTTTTCCAGAGCTGCTGTGCTCCTGTAACTCCAAATTCCTGTGGGCCCAGCCCAGGACTTTAATACAAAACTTGCTAGATGATAACACAAAATTGGGGCACTACCAGATTAAAAGAAATTATCCCAACATGGCACCCTTATAGTATAGCCTAGCTTGTCTCATGCTCATTATGCGCTCTGCTCACTCTACTTCTAGCTCAAATTGCACCAAATGTGTTTCCCAAGAAACCTTGTACCGGTACTATAATTGGACAATCTAGAAAGCTAGAGAATTCAGTCTGTGCATTTTTTCCTGCAATAAAAAAAGATTCTCAAGGTCCGGTTTCTACTTTTCTTCCTTCCCTTGTCCATATCCCCTGGCAATACAGGCTAGTAAGCTGGAAATGGTCACTTGAGCTAAATGTATATACACACCACTGAATACTTTCAATATTCACTTCAGTTGCTTCACAGATTATTTTTAAAAAAGGATACCAACTACAAGTGGAAATGGAAAACTATTAGGAAACAATTGTCCTCTGATCTTGCGGTTTTTAGTGGGGTAAAGATCTTCTGAAGTTTAGGGGAACCTATGCGCACACACAAACATTCAGCTCTATACATGGGACCTTAATGCCAGCAGGGGACAAGCCCCAAAATCTACACATGTCAAATTGAGAATGTAGAAGACTCTGGAATTACTGCCGCTCACTTAGGCAGTGTAACTTTCATCATCTCAATATATTGTTTGTTTCTCCTACTCACATGTTATCCTGCCTTAGAAGCTCAATGCTGTAGAGGTCCAGTCCAGTTGCTGATTAGTACCCAGAACAGGAAACCCATACCAAATAGGAAGCACACGGGACAGTCACTCAGACCTAAATGCAAACAATTTGATTAGCTAATCACTCATCCCATTAGAGAGTTAGCACTGGATTTATTCCTACAGTCCATGGATTGCCCCAGATTAACAACCTTTTCATATTGTACCTTAGAGATGGCCAAATAATTGGTTTTTCAGTTCTTCCAGCAATCTGAAAAAAACTAGGAAAATATTCAGTTCTGTTCTAAAAGTGTTTGGAATTTGTTAGCAAATTGGAAAAGTCTGTTTCAGGCCCAGTAAACCAGACTTGTTTGTGTCCATTCATCCCCCTTTATAACCTTTCATTGACAGATTAGGACACTCACCTGGAATGTAGGAGACCCAGCTTTGAATCAGGCAGAGAGAAGATTTGAATCCACATCTCCTGTCTCCCAGGTGAGTGTCTTAATTGCCATGGTAGAATAGCTCTCTCTCTGTGGTCCAATGAGTATTCAAGCATAGCTACAAAAACAGCTTCAACAAGTGAGAGTGAGAGAATGGTCTGTGGCCTCATGATTTGGATGGTCACCTGCGAGACAGGAGTTCTGGGTTCAAGTCCCTGTCTCTGAGTGGGGATTTAAAGTCAGGTCTCATGCATCGCAGGGAAGTGCCCTAACTACTGGGCTAAAGGCTTTAAAGGGGAACAGAGGCGTGGACGGACATGCACAAATACACATAGTTTGCTGGCCCTAAAAAAACTTTTCCCTGGCAGATACTATTGCATCAAATTCATGAATAATTTCAGGTCGACCAAAACTGCATTTTTCCATGAATAAGCTATTCATCCAAAAAAATGCACCCAGCTCCACTGCACGCTTCCCAGCACTTCAGAGAAGCTAATTATGAACAAAATATGGTGTGCAAACTCAGGGCCAGAGTCAAGCTAGCACTTAAGCCTATGCTTATATCAATCCCTACTCAGGATACCTTCTAAACACATGCTTAACTTTAAATATGTGTTTAAATTCCTTTGATTCCAATATGACTTAAGCACACACTTAATGTCACCATGTGCTTAATAAGTGTTGTCCTGAATAGGAATGCTTTCCTGAATCAGGGCCAGGAAGAAACCGGAAGATTTTCTTCTCCCTCAACCCCACCCTCCCAAAACACCTAGCAGAACTGATCAGAACAAAATCAGGAAACACAGACACACATGATTTTAAAGACTTTATGAACCTCATAAAAGATTTGGTTCATACTCAGGTTTGGGTAAAACTTCAGGACACATCTTACTGAATGCAAACATATCCACCCATCCTTAAATATAATGAATGACTTGTGGAGCATTTAGCCGCAACAGAATTAGTTCAGTCTGGAATTTCAGCCTTAATTTTGAATTTCTCAGCTTTCCTTCCTCACCCCCTCCGTTTCCATTAACAACACTTCTTTGCACCTGCAGTGCTGTATATGGCACCTTCCAGCCATATATCCAAAAGGACTTTACTTATTTTAAAAGGACTCTCCAGATTAAAACCATGCACATGATTCCCATTTGTGCTAAAGCCTCTGATCTGGGTATAGCAGCAGTCGGTCTGCAGATAGCCAGACTAGAATAAGGTAGGGAAAGTTGTGTTTCTCTGCCTTCAGAAGCAGCCTGCTTTGTCTCTGTTTTGGGGTTTTTGTATGTTACCATTCTGAATAGCTGCTTTCAACTACCTGAAAGGGGGTTCCAAAGAGGATGGATCTAGACTGTTCTCAGTGGTAGCAGATGACAGAACAAGGAGTAATGGTCTCAAGTTGCAGTGGGTGAGGTTTAGGTTGGATATTAGGAAAAACTTTTTCACTAGGAGGGTGGTGAAACACTGGAATGCGTTACCTAGGGAGGTGGTGGAATCTCCTTCCTTAGAGGTGTTTTAAGGTCAGGCTTGACAAAGCCCTGGCTGGGATGATTTAGTTGGGGATTGGTCCTGCTTTGAGCAGGGGGTTGGACTAGATGACCTCCTGAGGTCCCTTCCAACCCTGATATTCTATGATTGATTCTATGAATTCTAATTGTTACATTGCAACCTTCCAGCAAAAGTATATTATGTTTTCATCTAATTTTTCTCTGTGTGTCCCATGAACATAACAAAGGAGACCTACAACCCACATTTACCAGTGGGTTACACTAGGTCAGTGGAAATAGAATGGCCACTTTCAATGTTGTTTGTAGTTATTTTCACTTCCCACTTCTCCTACACTATCAAACAAAATAGTATTATGGAGTCAAAGCAATGCAGGAGACCCAAACAAATATTTTTTTCATTTAAATGTCAATGAGAAAATGTATTTCTAATAGTAGAATTAGTAGTATTTACGTTATTTGTATAGACTTAAGGTGTTTGGCTTGTTTAGCCTAATAAAACAAAGGCCATGGGGAAATATGATTGCTTTCTATAAATACATCAGAAGGCTTAATACCAGGAAGGGAGAGGAGTTGTTTAAGTTAAGCACCAATGTAGACACAAGAATAAATGGACATAAACTGGCCATCAACAAGTTTAGGCTTGAAATTAGACAAAGGTTTCTAACAATCAGAGTGAAGTTCTGGAATAGCCTTCCCAGGGGAGTAATGGGGCAAAATTTCTGTTTTGAGACTAAGTGGGATAAGTTTATGGAGAGGATGGTGTGAGGAGGTTGCCTACAATTGCATCAGTGATTAGCAAATATCTCCAATGGGCAGAGATGGGCCACTAGATGGGGAGAGCTCTGAGTTACTACAGAAAATTCTTTACCAGGTGTCTGGCTGGTGGATCTCACCCACATGCTCAGAGTTTGACTGATCATCATATTTGAGGTTGGGAAACAATTTCCCCCCAGGTCAGATTGGCAGAGACCCTGAGGTTGTTTTGCCTTCCTCTGTAGCATGGGGCTGAGGTCACTTGCTGGTTTGAACTAGAATAAATGGTGGATGCTCTGTAACTTGAAGTCTCTAAATCAAAATGTGAGAACTTCAGTAATTCAGACAGAGGTTATGGGCCTAGTACTGGAGCGGGTGGGTGAGGTTCTGTGGCGTGAGATGCACAGGAGGTCAGACTAGATGATCCATGATTGTCCCTTCTAGCCTTAAAGGCTATGAGACTAAATTTTGAGTATATCAATATCCTTTTAAGAATTTTTAATTTCTGCTCTCTACTATTTATAAAGGCAATAGCATTAACAAACACAATAATTAAGATGTACACGATATAAATGCTAATCTTTAACATGTCAAGAATTTTTATCCCTTACTGAATCAATATGAATTATTAAAGCAGACTCTTTAAGACCTTTAAAAATCAACTCTCAAAGCATGCACTAAACAATCATATCATTGGCATAAAAGTGCACCAACTGAAGAATTCATATGTTATACTGTTTCACACTCTCATTGTCTCAGATGAAAAAATTGTGTTCAAAACGGCATAATTTATAAGGCCGATACATGTAAGTTGAATAATTAAAAAGAAAAGGAGTACTTGTGGCACCTTAGAGACTAACCAATTTATTTGAGCATGAGCTTTCGTGAGCTACACGAAAGCTCATGCTCAAATAAATTGGTTAGTCTCTAAGGTGCCACAAGTACTCCTTTTCTTTTTGCGAATACAGACTAACACGGCTGTTACTCTGAAACCTTGAATAATTAAGTTGACTTTGTCTATCAGGTTACATTCCATGATATTTTTGGAGGAAAGAATTTAGTAGCATGGAGGTGTTCCTTCCAAGTTAGCAGCAATCTTTCCATAGCAACACTATGTGACACCAACAAAAGCTCTGAAAATGGTCAATTCCCATAGCTAATAAAAATCAAACATGATGGAGTAATAATAAGAAGGAGAGAAGTAAATTTTAGGTTTCTAATTTTTGAAAAAAATCACTGAAAAAGTTGCTGTTGACACTAAAGAAAGTTGTATATTCATTTAGAAATAATTTTCTACAACGTAAGAATGTTGCAGATAAGCACTGCGGTACAAATGAAGGCTATTTCAATATCAGTTTAAGCAAAGTAAAGAAAAGAGAAGAGAAATTACTTACTGAAATTCTGCAAGACAAATAGGAGTACAAAATCATTAGATGGATACAACTTACCCCATAGCTGGTTTACTACGCTTTAACAATCAGAGTTCATGAAGTAATTTATATATATGGAAACAGCCAACTGTTGGCATTAGAGAGCTATTTCTTGGAAGGCCATTAAGAAAAGATGGCAGACTTTAAAACATTTTGTGGCAGACATAAAGTAAATGACATTTTGCATTGCATCAACAATGGGTTTCAAATGTTCTAATGTTGGATTGCTCACTGTTCATGTTAACAGCTTGTTCTGCTTGAACAGCCAGATAATAAGGCTGGATGTTAATAAGTATGGGGTTGCTCTTGCGTCTTTAAAATGTTGTCCTCCAATTAAATGAATTGATGGACAGTTTTCAAATGGCCATAGAATTTATACAGCAGCAGACTCAGACTTTCAAGTGATGTAAATCAGCAAAGCACCATTGAAGTTGATGTGGCTACACCAATGTACATAGCTGATAATTTATACCCACATTTTCTATGATATCCTAGCATGGACTAAAGTTCTGCATGGGTGATTCTCCATCTTTCTTAATGTGAATTTCCTCCTTTTTGACAATAAATGGAGGTTAAAATTTTACAAGTTTTATATACTCAGGAAATATTTATGAGGGTTTAAGTCTGATAGGAGATAAGAAGCACTCATGCACCTGCTTTTCCTAGCATGGAAAAGTGGTCTTAAAAAAAAATATTGACTGCCTCCCATGTTCATAGATTAGCATAGACTATAGTCAAAGGGCATCCAGAAGATGAGAGTTACAAAGCTGGGTCTATAAGAAGTCAAATACAATTGCCAAGGTCTCTCTTGTTTTAGGGATGGGAGGAGTAAAGAGTTATTTTATAGTATCCAATGGACAAAACTTTCTGTCAACCATCAGTGTAATTTTATAGGTACATCTTATTTCATAATAGACAATGAAGCATGTACATACTCTGAAGAAAGTGGCTGTGGTCTAGTGATTAGAACAGGGGGACTAGGAGCCCAGAATCCTGGTTCCTACTTCTATCTCAGCCCCTGGCTCACTGTATTGCTTTGCAGGAGTTACTTAAGAACTGACCCTGCACCTGTCAATGTTGAAAGAGTTTAACCATTGGCATCAAAGTGAGCAGTGTCAGGGCCCTAACATAATTGTGTTCCATTTTACTCACCTCCAAAACATTTCCATTTCCCAAGGTATTTTGAAGCTTAATTCAGTTGCATTATTAATGTTTCTAAAACACTTTGCGATATTTGGATGGAGAGGGACAACACATTCTCTTGTAAAAAGAATTTAATTTGCAATACAGTTTTCACTCCAAGTAAAGAGTGAAATCAATCACTAGTTAAAATAGCACACTCAGTATTGTAATAGTGCTAAAAGCAACAGCGCTGCTAGGAGTCCCTCATAATTTCTATTATAAATTCAGATAAAGTTTGGAGAAAGCTCTATAGGTGCCCTGAGTCAGAATCTATAGCCTGAATCACTATACTGGGGTGGTTGGCTTGAGAGGGCCATGGACAATTGGAAGCTGCATGAGCTGAAAATATTGCCAATGGAAATTGATTAGAAATCTTTTTTTAATCTTATATTTTTGTCCCTTAAAATGACATCACAGATTTTTTTTAAAGGTGTAAAAGATAGAAATTGCTCCCAAAGTCAAAAACTTTGAAGGATAAATTTGATCCAAGAGCAAACACAATTACAATGCAATTAATTTTACAACATACCATTCAGACAGCTATTTCCCAATCCAAAGCAATTACCGTCTAAACATTACACTAAGAAAGGGCAAGGTTAGGTAGGTAAAATAGATAAGGAGAGGCGTGAAACTGGCTGGCAAGAACAAAGAGAAGTATAGGGAATTGAAAGCTTACTGGTTCGCTTGCACAAAGTAGGTTTTGATCTTGTTTAAAGACAGCAAAGGTAGATCTCCAAGAGAGAAGAAGAGAGATTGGAGACTTGAATGGGGGCAGGACTGGACTGATGGGAGAAGCAAGTGCAGGTATATGGCGAGATGCTACAATGGAAGCACTTGAGCATATCCAGAAAGTGGTTTGAAGACAATGGTCACATTTAGCCATGGTATAAGTGTAACCTCCGAGTGAGTGTACATTATGGGCTCCCTCACATGCTCACCTGGGGTTACATAAGCAAAATTAAGTCAATAGAGATGCAACAGCCAGGCAAGATTTGGCCAAAGGAGTGCAAGTATGTAGTGTGTACAGATGTAATCGGGGAGCCAATGGAGGACTTTTATGTTGGAACTTATGTGGTTATGTTTGCATAGTGGGGAGGAGTGCTGCATAGATAGGAGAGGTCTGGAGACCATAGATAAGAAGCTTGTAATCAGTTGTAAAAATGGGACCCCTGAGAAACCCTTAGTTATAGAACTGACTGATATTTGGGAATGGGGTTTGCAACAGGTGCACAGGATCAGGGATTGTCTCTTCATTCCACTTAGCTGGGGCTCTCATCCATCATTGGTGCTCCAAGGTGCTACCACCAAACAAAAACTAATAAATAATAACAACTAAATGATATGCTACAACATTGGTTTATTTTGCTTGGGCTATAAATGTACATACGCTGTCCAGAACATGATAAAAGACAGAGTGACTGTGTGGAAGAGCTTAGAGTCTAAATTAGACAAATGAGATGTGAAGGATAAGAAGCTGAAGCACCAGTAGGTGAGGGGAGGGGTCAGTAAGGATGGGTAGATCCAAAGTGTGTGTCTTCATGCTCAATATCTCTAACATATCTAGCCAGGTATTTATAACATGGTCATCTCCACAGTATCTGAGCTCAGATTCAGTAACACAGTAAGAAGGATTCCTGGGAAACAGCTCCAGAATTCATCTTGCATCTTACTGCCAGATGCTTGGACTATCTATTGAATTAGAGGGGGAATGGCTGGCAGTTTGCCATTTCTTCTAGAAAGGTACAGTGAGTGACATCTCTATTACAGGTGCAGGCATGGGGAAGTATATAGTATTTGCAATGACAAACTATCTGCTGAGAAGAAAAATCACTTGCTTGTTGTGGACATCTGATAGCTAATTACACATATGCTGAGAGAAAGGAAGGGGTGTTCCCCAACAGAGCACACCTGCAGCAGGATTATACTTTGAAATCATACAAATGTAGGGCTGGAAGGGACCTCAAGAGGTCATCTAGTCAATCCCCATGCTGAGGTAGTATCAAATAAACCTAGACCATCCCCAACAGATGTTTGTCTAAACTGTTCTTAAAAACCTCCAATGATGGCAATTCCATAACCTCCTTTGTTAAACTGTTCCAATACTTAGTTATCCACAGAGTTAGAAAGTTTTCCCCAATATTTAACCAAAATCTCCCTTGCTGTAGATTAAGCCCATTAATTCTTGTTCTACCTTCAGTAGATGCAGAGAACAATTGATCATTGTCATCATATTTAAAGACTTATCAGGTCCCTCTCAGTCTTCTTTTCTCATACCCAGCTTTTTAAACCTTTCCTCAAAGGTCAGGTTTTTCTAAAACTTTTTATCATTTTTGTTGCTATCCTCTGGACTCTCTTCAATTTGTCCACACCTTTCTGATCAAAACTGAACACAATACTCCAGGTGGGGCCTCACCAGTGCCGAGTAGAGTGGGGCAATTTCCTCCCATGCCTTATATATGACATTTCTGTTGATACGCCCCAGAATGATATTAGATTTTTTCACACATGCATCACACTGCTGCCTCATATTCAATTTGTGATCCACTATCAACAGTACTACTGCATAGCTAGTTATTTCGCATTTTGTATTTTTGCATTTGATTTTTTTCTTCCTAAGTGTAAGACTTGTCTTAATTGAATTTCATCTTGTTGATTACAAACCAATTCTACAATTGATCACAGTCATTTTGATTCTAATCCTATCCACCAAAATGCTTCTAACCCCTCCCAGGTTGGTGTCATCTGCAAATTTTATAAGCATACTATACACTCCATTATTCAAGTAATTAATGAAAATATTGAATAGTACCAGACCCAGGACTTACCCCTGCAGGACCCCACTAGATACATCCTCCCTGTTTGAGAGCAAACCATTGATAACTATTCTTTGGAGTATGGTTTTGTAATCAGATGTGTATCCACTTTATAGTAATTTCATCTAGACCAAAAGTTTTACTAAAATCAAAATAAATCACTTCTACTGCTCCTCCACTCCTATCCCTCCACCGTCCCCCCCAAACATCGAGTAGGCCAGTCACCCTCTCAAAGAAGGAAATTAGGTTAGTTTGGCATGATTTGTTCTTGACAAATCCATGTTGGCCATTACTTATTTCCCTATTATAATCTTGGTGCTGACAAACTGATTGTTTAATACTTTTTTCCATTATGTTTCCAGGTATCAAAGTTACGCTGACTGGTCTATAAATTCCCTGGTCTCTCTTTGTTCCCCTCTTTAGGACAGGTACTCTGTTTGCCCTTATCTGGTTCTCTGGGACCTCACCTATCCTCCATGAGTTCTCAAAAATAATCACTAATGGTTCCAAGATTGCTTCAGCTGGTTCCTTAAGTACCCTAGGATGAATTTAATGAACTTCTGCCAACTCGATTATTCTGCCTTGTGTTCCTGCCCCCTTGTTGTTAATATTAATTGTGTTAAGCATTGCACTGGTGCACAATACACTTGTCTCTCGGGCCAATGCCCACAAATTTGCATGAATTCCCATTTGGAGTATGAATTCTTTTGAAGAACCAACATTTCTGTATTGACACTAGACAAGGGTCTGAGCAGCCAAACTCAGACCAGATCTGGACAGCGGTGTATTAATGCCAAGACTGACAAGGCCTAGGCCTAGGGCAGCAAATTTGCAGGGGCGGCAAATTTATAATAGGAGCCAGAGGCTGCTTCCCCCAGCACCGGTTCGCGACCTCCACCCCGGCCCCGCTCCAACTCCACCCCTTCCCCGCCCCCATTCCCCACCCCATCCCTGCCCCTATTGATCCCCTTCCCCGAATCCCTGCCCCAGTCCCGCCTCCTCTCCTGAGCGCGCCGTGTTCCCTGCTCTTCCCCCCTCCTTCGCAAAGCTGTTTCGCGCACAAGCACTGGCAGGGAGTGGGGAGAAGCAGGACCCGGCAGCGGAGTGGAGGTGAGCTGCGGGGGGGGGGGTCAGGAGCTGCTGGGGGGGTGGCAATTATTTCAGGGCCTAGGGGCGGCAAAATCATTAATCCGCCACTGGATCTGGACTTCCAACTCTCCAAAGGTATCCAAGTCTGAGATTGGTTCAGCTCACAGATATAGGAGCTAGTGGCAAAATTCAGACCCTGGTTTGGAGTGGGTCCACTCTTCAGCGTTCATATGTCTCAATGTTGGGTTTTGGTTGGAGCCCATTATGCAGATACTGGTAGCAGCCAACTGTGAAATTCAGAGTTCCAATCCTCCTGCTTCAAAAAGTAGGGGATGTTTCCAGTCTGGGGTATTGGTCCAGGCACGCATCTAAAAGGAAACCAAGAACTGTTGTTTTTCCTGCCAGACATACTCCGAACAGATGAAATAGGAGGGGTTGTACTCTAATAGAGAAACACTGGGCACAACTATTACAGCAATTTGTAGCAGGCCAATTCCCAAGTCAGGATCTGCATTCATATGCTGTGTAGAGGGAAAAAAAGAAACAGCAAGAGGACTGAAATAAAGATCGGATTGGCACCCTGGTGAACCTTCAGTTCCATAGCAACAGCAAGGCCCTGCCAGGAGAGAAGGAATAGATGGGACCATTTCGGCCAAACTCCAGACAGTTGGCCTGACAGTCAAGGTTTGGTGGGATTTCTCAGGTCTATCGCCCAGACTTCAGGACTTCCCGTGCTACAGCTGTGAAAGTCACACTGGACAGAATAGAGGAGGCCTCAAAGAGATGGCAGGCTGAAAAGAAGAGAGTTCTGACATCCCACTGTTGGCTGGAATTAGTCAAAGTCCGGGAAATATATTGTTCTCCTGACTGAAAAAAAGAAAAGAAAAGAAAAAAAAAGTATATGTACTTTACTTTTTTACCTCTTTCCCCCCCACTTCTCTCTCTCCCCCCACCCATCTCACAAAGAGAGACCTTAGGGGCAGGGCTGCCTGGAGCAGAGGTAGGTGGAAATCTCAGGTTGCTGAATTTCCCACACAGGTGTGGATGGCAATGTCATAGTGTCCCAGCAGGCAGCCTGGCAGCTGGAAGCTGGAAGAAATGTGGCGCACTTGACACTCATATGCCTCCTGAGGGCAGGATTCTTTTATTCTATAGAAAACAGAATGAAGGCAATGCTCATTGTGGGACCAGCAGGCAGGGCAAGCAGACATAAAATGCCCCCTCCTGCTTCCCAGCAACACAGTCACTATGGCCAGGGATCATCTAAAAATTACAAACCCCCCCGAAAATATTTCACACATTTTCCATGACTCAGATTGCCTTTGGACACAGCAATGTTGCTTGAAGAAACAGAGCCCGGTTTAAACGATTTGTTCTTCTCTTAATGTGGAAAGGCTTCATCCAACTTTCATGCAAGTTTTCCTGTTTGGCCTGTATCTAAACTCAAACAGTGAAGGTTAAACACAAACCTTACCATTAAGAATTAGGGTGACCAGATGTCCCGATTTTATAGGGAGAGTCCTAATTTTGAGGTCTTTTTCTTATATAGGCTCCTATTACCCCTCATCCCGTCCCGATTTTTCACACTTGATGTCTGGTCACCCTATTAAGAATTAGCCTGAATCTAAGAATACAAAAGTTGTTTGGTCTCTCCCTGACTTTTACTAACTTCATAACTGGTCTCCCAGCACTGCTCAATTCCCTTTCTATCACCAGCAATCTCTGCAGCATCACAGGCCTTACAGACACAGAATCTAACCCACGTACCACCAACCCAGAAGAAAATCCAGATGTGAAAACAACCTTGGTTCAAAATTTTTTGTGTATGATATTTTTCAATTGAAAATGTTTCGCACAGTTTACCAACATTTTTCATGTACTCTTTTCTGTTTTCAAAATGAGAAATAGTCGTCACATAGTTTTCCCCCCAAAAAATTAGTTTTCAAAATTTTAAAACATTCATTTTTTTAAAAAATCTAGTATTTTAATTGGCATTATCTATTGTTTTCAAAATAAATTACTTTTTTGTGAAAAGTTTTGATGGTGAAAAATGCATTTGCACACACACAAAATATTGCAAATATGTAACTGATTCTATCCCTCCCATTATCTGTGCCTTTCTGATGAAGTTTAATTTTATTCCCCTCAATGTATGTGGTGGGTTAATCCCATCTCTTCCTCTTCTTCCAGTCTCACCAGATTCTGACATACATCTAGGCCTGAAACCCATCCATTGACCTAACTGGGACGGAATGGGAACTATTGCACCTGTCCTTCCAAATAAACAAATCACTTAAATCTTGAACCAAATAAGTTTTAAGGTTTAAAAAGATCAGTTCAAAACTTGCTATTCTTCATTGCCATGCACTTAAGGATACTGGGGTTCTGGCCAGGACCAAAATGGAAATGATGATCTATTAAGAGAGAGACTACTGCCATGTAGGCCAAATGCTGAAGTCCTAGTCACACTGGACAGAATAGAGGAGTTACATAGGCAGAACTCCCATTGAAATGAGAGGTTCTCAGAATTGGGCTGTCAGCTTTTATTCAGACCTGACTCAAATAGAGTTCCCATTGACTGCAGGCTTTGGCCCAGTACTTCTGCCTGTCATGAAGGACAGATGGTCCAATGGTTAGGGAGCTAGCTTGGAACTGGGGAGGACCTATGTCCAATTCCCTCCACCCTCATAGGATGCCAGAACTTGGGCTCCAGCCTGAGCCTGAATATTTACACAGCAATTTCTCAGCCCCAGAGCCCAATGCCTCAAGGGGATGTTGTGAGGATCAGACACCATAAAGATTGTGAGGGGCTCAGAAACTATGATAGGGGCCACAGAAGTACCTTAGACAGGGAAGGTTAGAACAAACATTTCAAATCCTCAGAGTTCTCTAGAACTCTAAACCTTCTAAAATTCATACATGGCTCTTGGCATATCTCGAAATTTGGAATTTCTGACTTTTTTCTTTTCTTTTTTAGTCTATTTGATTTCCTCTGCTGGTGTCCACTTCCCATGGCAGCTCCAGACTAAGACACAAATGCAGCTTTTATCTCCCTTCAACTGTTTATTTCCTCTCTCCCTCTTTATATCATTCAGCTCAATGGTCAAAGGGTTATAGGAAATCAACAATGGAGAGAACGCTAGAGTGGAGGTTACTTTCCTTTGGAGCTGCTGCCTTTAACATGCATGGAGCAGAAAATGTTCACTCTGTCTTTATATTAACTCATATGGCTTCAATGATTTTTTGCTGTGGTTCTACACTATGTCTTGTCATCAGGGGCTTGAGTTCTTAGAAAAGAGGAGGAAGTCTCCTTTGATCATGCTGTCCTAGCAGACATTGATTTCAGAGACTCAGTGGTTCTTGTTTGATTTCAGTGGTTCATGTTTGCTTTGATAACACCCAGAGGCCCTAGCTGAGAGTCAGGGCTCCATTGTGCTTGGTGTTGTACTAATACGTATGAAGTCCCTTTCCGCACTCCCTTGAAGAACTGTCTAAAATCCATGATTTAACAAAAACTGTCTTAAAGTTGGTCACCTTAACCATATTCCATTTAACCACTGCCTGGCTAGATGCAAACCTGATTTTCAAAGTCAGGAATGCAAAAATTCATGCACAATACCATACAATTAACTTCAGCTTGAATAGAGACTGGGAGTGGCTAAGTCATTATGCAAGGTAACCTATTTCCCCTTGTTTTTTCCTACCCCCCCCCCAGGTGTTCTTGTTAAACCCTGGATTTGTGCTGGAAATGGCCCACCTTGATTATCATACACATTGTAAGGAGAGTGGTCACTTTAGATAAGCTATTACCAGCAGGAGAGTGGGTTTGTGTGTGTGGTGGGGTGGGGTGTGGGGGGGAGGTGAGAAAACCTGGCCCAACTTGATTATCATACACATTGTAAGGAGAGTGATCACTTTAGATAAGCTATTACCTGAAGGAGAGTGGGGTGGGAGGAGGTATTTTTTCATGCTTTGTGTGTATATAAAAAGATCTTCTACACTTTCCACAGTATGCATCCGATGAAGTGAGCTGTAGCTCACGAAAGCTTATGCTCAAATAAATTGGTTAGTCTCTAAGGTGCCACAAGTACTCCTTTTCTTTTTGCGAATACAGACTAACACGGCTGTTACTCTGAAACCTGTCAAAATACCAATACTGTGCACACAGTCAGGCTTTTTCAAGTGAAAATGGCTAGCAATATGCATTAACGGCTATTTGCATACACAAATGTTTGCACATGCTTTCCGCGCCATGGAAATTGTACTTGCAAATCAGGAACCTAGTTGCGGGCAGTTGTGCATCTTACTTTTGAAAATCAGACCCAATCGGTCTTTGCTTTCTCTAATGTCTCTGAGTCAGCTTCTGTCACCTTGCTCACATTATGTAGCACACTATTCCTCAAATACTGCTATTTTCTTCAGTGGAAATGCTTGCAGAGTAAGGTACTTCTCAATGTGAGTATGGCTTTCAAACTCAGGCTCTATGGGTGTATTTTATGAGATGAGCTTTGCAAACTTGCCAGCAAGAATCTGAAGGAAATGAACAACTTGAACTTACCACAAATATGCCTTCTCATAACAGAGGAATCATTTGGTCTGGACACAGAAATAGTGCTCTGGATGCAGTCGTAGCACTTATACAGGGGAGCAGTTTGAGCACCAAAACTTATTTTCAGCTCCTCTGAACCCAGTGGAGTATGGTCAACCCATCAATCAGATCTCAGATCAGAAGGTTCCTTCTCTGTGTGTTTCACTAGGACTACCTCTTACTGCTGAAACAGAACATTCTGTTAAGAAATGTAGTGGAGGTGGGAGTGGGAATGTGAGGGGTGTAGGGAAGGCTTATCTGGCTCTAATCCCAATCACACAAAATTTGAACCCAATTCTGTCAATTTCTATTCATGTAGAGTACTAACTTACTCTGAGAATAGCGCCAGTGAAGTGGTTTATGGGAGATGACAGTTGAGTGGGTAAATTCCTGCCAATAGAATTGTGTTGGAGACAGAGTTTTTTCTATTTTCCCCCCTTTATTTGCGGGGGCCAAAGGTAAGGGGTCAGGGGAGAATTTGCTGCTGATCACCTTTGGTTGCATTGGTATTTGGGAGTGAGATTTTCAAAAACACCAAACTAATTTGGGAACACAACCCCATCAGACAAAAAAAAAAAATATCAAAAGGGACCTGAAGAGCAAATGGATGCTTTTTTACATGCTGTTACAAACTACAAAATGCACATCAAAATACTTTTAGAATAAATTGCTGATCTGCGTGGGAAGAATTGCAGAACCAGGCCCTGGGAGGATAAGCTGTTAGAAGCCTTTAAAAAAAGATGGTTTTTAAAAAATTATTATTTGCATTACAGTAGCACGGACAGTGAGGTCCCATTATGCCAGGTGTTGAACAAACACAGAGTAAAAGAGCGTCCCTGTCCCAAACAGTCCCAAATAGGCAAACTGAGGTTGGGAGGTATGAAAAAAGCAAATAGAGGCAAAGCATTAGTATAAGATCACACACAGCAGGAGTAGAACCCATGTCTGCTGATTCTAGTCTAGTGCCTTATCTGCTAGACATCACTGTCATCCTGTTAAGGTAGAACTACTGGACCACGCATTTAGATCCTTTTAAGCTCAAAGCCTGGGGTTTCATTTTGTTTTACACATTCAATAAACCAGAGCATCATTTATTCCCTCTTCCATGACTTAATTTTGGTCCTTGGCTTTAATCTCTCTAGTGTATTGATATTATTCATTGTACTCGATCCCAGCTCTGCAGAAAATGAATTCATCCCTGCAAGGATGCCCATTTCAAGTGGCAGAGTGTGAATGAAAGATCTTAGGAATAAGGACTGTACTTATTGTACCAAGGTTTTAGTGTGTCATCCACTAGACAAATAAATTATTGTAATGAACACTTATCCACTGTGCCATCAAGGGATATACAGCTCCTTGAAAGAAGAGTTTGATGACCAGTGTCACTTATTTGTATGAAAAGGATGGTGTTGTTGATGTGAGCAAGCCCTGCAGAATTTATGCGAAGACTACGATGAATGGAGTAAAAAATCCCAGATGTTTTCCCCAAGGTAAATTGCATGTTACCCTCGATCCACATACTGCCATAAAGACTCTCTCTCTGCATTCTATCACAGCAGCACTTAGAGATCCTAAGCAGGTCAGAGAGCATAGTACTGCACATTATACAGACTGATGCTTGGTCTACACTACCAACTTATGTCAGTATAATTACAATCGATTGTCCACACCCCGAGCAACATAGCTATACCAAAACTAACCTCTGTTGTAGATCGCTCTCTGTGATGGATCACAACCTCAACATGAGTCAGCAATGTGACAGTGGTGCAAAAAAAAAAAAAAAAAGCAAATGCAATTTTAGGTTGCATTCACAGAAGCATAGCACGCTGGTTAGGCCTCAGCTGGAGTACTGTGTCCAATTTTGGTCACCAATAGATAGAAAGGATATAGAAAAACTGGAAAGGATCCAGAGGTGAGCGTCAAAGATGGTCAAAGGGATGGAATGCCAGCCATATGAGCAAAGCCTGAAGGAAAAGAGGTGATTAAGGGGGGATATGATTGAGGACTTCAGATACTTGAAAGGCTGCCAAAATAAAGATGGAGAAAAGTTGTTCTCTCTTGCCACAGAGGGCAGGACAAGAGGCAATGGGTTCAAACTACAGGATAACAGATTTAGGTTCAAACTCAGGAAAAACTTCCTAACTGTAAGAACAGTAGCACAATGGAACAGACACCTCGGGAGGTTGTGGAAGCTCCTTCACTGGAGGTTTTCAAAATGAGGCTGGATACCATTTTTCTTGGATGGTTTAGACACAACTACTCCTGCATCTCAGCAAGGTGGTTAGAACTAGATGACCCTTGCAGTCCCTTTTAACCTTATGATTCTGTGCTGGTGGAAGGGCTTCTCCTGTTGACATAGCTACCGCCTCTCAGGGAGCTGGAGTACCTACACCGATAGGAAAAGCTCTCCCATTGGCATAGATAGCATCTTTACTCAGTGCTACAGTGGTGCTGTAAGTGTAGACAAGTCCATAGATAGCCGTCATCATCAAACACACATAGTCAACTAAGGACTGTGCACCAGCCAGAGTGACCACAGGTGATGGTGTCACACCAGGCAGCATGCTGCAAAGTTCTCAGACCTGGCTCAATCCTATGAATCCACAAATCACCAGGGCAGCCAGGTAAGATCAGGGCATGCGTTGCTAGAAAGTTTGAGAGCACAGTGTGCTGGGTTGTTTTGATCCATCCTGTCAACATGGCCAAAGAGCATGCAATGCCTTTTTGAATCAAATAAATGACTTAAGGAAGGCCTGTGTGATGTTTCACACCATATTCTTTATGAAAATATGCTTATGATATGAATATGACATAATTGAGATATACTTTATGCAAGATGGCTCATGTGAGATATCACTGAAAAGGTTCTGATTTACTGAATGAGAATCCAATGTGTATGCCTGTATCATTTCTGTATCTGAAGTTAGGAATATTAATTATATGTCTGTATTTCAAATGTGTTACTTTGGGTATCACCCCAACCAGCGCTTAAGGTACCACAATGGAAAAGTCAGACAGGGCTAATGGACCATTAGCAGAGACAATGGACTGTGAAATAACTTAGTCTTCCTGTGGACGCTGGAAACAGCCTATGAGCAATGGCTGCAGCAGCCATGCAGAGACATGGGTCCGAATCACCTGGCACTGGATACCCCTCATCCCCTTTTGGAATGCGAGTGGTTTTCCACTAGAAGACAAAGGGTTCCCGCCTTACAAAAAAGCTATATAAGGCATGGGAGTGACATCATCAAGGTTCTCCTCTGCCTCCCCACCCAAAGAGACACTGAAAAAACACCTGGAAGCAAGAACTGAACTGAGGAGAGAAGGGTTGAACCCAAGCTGGAAGGTCATCTAGCTTGCGAGTAGTAATACCTGAGGTCTCAAAAGGAAGACCAGTGCAGCTGCCTTTCAAGACCTTCTGTAATCTGCCTGAAACAATATCTAGGGTGAGAAATACCATTTGTAACCAATTTCTTTAGTGAAACTAGCTTAGTTTGCGTATTTGGTTTAATTTGCTTAGTAATCTGCTTTGTTCTCTCTCTTATCTTTTATATTCACTTAAAATCCACCTTTGGTAGTTAATAAACTTATTTCTTGTTTATAATAAAAGCCAGTTTATGCAATTTCTAACTGGGGGGGGGGCGCAAGAAGTGTGCACATCTCTCTTCACACTGAGGAAGAGGGAGGATTTTTATGAGTTTGAGCTGTGCAGATCTGTCTATATAGCGCAAGGCAGTATTATTTTGGATTTATCTCCCAAAAGGGATGTGAACATGAGGTCTGGGGGAGACCTCTCACACAGAGCTGACTTCAGTCTGTGTTGGCAGCAGGATGTGGCCCTACCTGTGTGTGTGTGCTGCAAGAGGTCGGAGAGCCTAATTCAGCAAAGCAGGGAGAGGGAACCCAGGCTGATTGAGCAAGATAGGCTCAGTGAAATCACAGTATATCAGGTGGCATCCCAGAAGGGGGATATAACCCATCACAGCCTGATATTTGTAAGACTGCAACACTTCGCTCAAAGTCAAACCACTTTATGCTGACTCCAAGTCTGCCTGTCTGAGGGTCCAGGTTTCTGACCAATGTAGAAATACAGTAGTACACAGATTTGGTAGATCCTGAAATTTGTCTAAGGGCAAAGACCTTTTTGTGTCCATAAGCGAGACCTGGACTTCATGAAGGAGGTGGCAACACCCAATTGTTGAAGAACCTCTGGTGTGCTGTGACCATTTGAATTCTGCCTGCAGGCTAGGTAGATGAACTCACCAAGACTCTCCATGGTACTTTCTTGACCCCACCTGCACCAGGGGTTCTGGTGGCACAGTTACGAGGTCTTCTGCCATGAGATGTTCAACCCCATAGTGTGGACGGTGTCTTGGAGACATAGGCAGGCAGGGCTGAAATCCTCTCACGTAGCTTCAAATAGCTTACAGTCCTAGGGCCCAGTGCAAAACCCATTGAGGTTAATAGGTGTCTTCCCACAGACTTCAATGGAGTTTAGATTAGCCCCATAGTTCAGGACAAGACAGAACAGGTGGATGTGCTGAATGGGAATGGGGTCGGGAGAAGGAGGAAAAGAAGAAGAGTATATAGACTTTCCATGGATGCAATTTGTAGTTGTAGCTGTGTGGATATACAGAGGAAGGGCATTGGTTAATGGAGAACAATAAGCAGATTGATGGTTAGGCAGCTGTTCAGCTCTGCCCACTGCTTATTACACTCATCTGACCTGTCTCATGGTTACTCTTGTCTTAGACTGTAAGAGCCTTGGAGTAGAGACTACAGAATTCCTTCCATCTGCATGCAGTGCACATGTGGCCCTGATCCTCATCCAAAACACATGAAATAACAGTAGTTTCAACTGGCCACCTGCTTTGCCAGCATCAGCTGACAATGTGCTATAAACTGAAAGACAATGACTGCTATAATCATTTAACCCAAAAGTTTATCGGGGTGTTTGGGGAAAGCATCATTTAGCAGGGCCACTTAAGAGTTAATGAAGTGAGTTTGCTAATCTGCATTTGAGAGAAGGAAGCTTTGGCTACATATTCCTTGGCACCCATCCTTATATCTGTGTGTATTAAACTAACCTCATAAAAATCACTTGTCAGAGAAGTCCTTTCTCTTCCTGTCTGAAACAGGCACAGCCTGGACCTTCTTAAGCCACCCCGAGATAATATCACTCAGCAAAACTCCCTTTCAGTCCCATTTAAGATTCCTCAATTTTTTTTCCTACATGGTGCTTTAGACAGCGAGACAGAAATGTGGTGAGCTGCTGGCCAATTTTCATGCCAAGACTTGTGAGACAAGCTTTTAAAGTCTAAGGTTACTTGCAAAGCACCATGGGAGGTATATGAATGAGGTTTCTGAAACATTCTGTAGGTTTGAATGATTTTGGAGACTCATGCAAGAGGCTGTGTGAATGTGTGTGTGTGTGCACGTGTGAGAGAGAGTGAGGATTTTTGGCTACAAAAGCGGTCTTTGAAGTTTCTCTGTGCAGTGCTATTCCATCTCGGTGCATGTCACAGAAAATGAATTCACTGAAAAACTCTTGTGGTTTTTCTCCTTGACCTGGAACCTTTCAAAAGTGTTTGGGAAAGGCCATGAAAGAATGCGCCTGCCTGGAACTTTGCAAAAAGTGAAACGAGACACGCTCCATACTCCCATACATGTGAAGACAGTTTATTCAATCCACTAAAAAGGGGTAAAGCAATACATAATGCATAGCCCTCCTGGAGGAGATAAAATTCATTTTAATTAATGGAGACCTCAAAAATCAGAAGCAAAGGACATTAATCATCTAGCTGACTTTCCATGGTGTTGGCATTACCCACTAGCCCATGCTCCTTAATGACTCAATTTACAACGTGTAACATTTAACGGCAGTGACAGTTCGAGGACCCGAGTTATAAAATTGCTGCCAATAGAACATGCTGGGCTCTGTCATTAAATCAATGAATTTGTTCCCTTTCTATTACCTCAGGGTTGCTTACAGAATGCTTTTTTGACAGGGGAAAAAATGCTACGATCGCCTTTCTCCTTTCATTGTTGGTGTTAACTTGCGAAAGCACAATGGGACTGACGCAAACATGACTGAAGCATTCCTCAAGCCACCGAATTGTGTAAAGGTGCAAGGTGACATTGGATAAAACATGCCTGTCAAGCCAGGACCATGGGACCAATTCATTCTTGGCATAACTCCCTCTTCTTCAATAAAGCTAGCCCAGGAAAAAGGTTGACCCATTGTTATTACTATTACTAATGCTCCCGCCTACACCTCCAGTCTTAATTTTCATTCTTGGGAGGCGTGTTCTGGATCACGGCTTAATTCCACCTTTGTTCCTTTCAATTATAATCCTCTTCCCATGCTGCCTTGAATTCCTAGAATCTCCTCCATGATCCTGGTCACCACATACTCTGTTCCTTCAAATCCGTCCACAAAACACACTTTTTCTTCAGCTCCTCCATCCTATACCCCTCCACACCAACCTCCGCCTCACTCCTCAAAAATCACCATGAAAGAGATTTTTTAAAAGGAGCTAATGTCGCAAGCATCATCATAGTCATCTCCAGTCAATGAACTGAGGACTGTGAAACTAAAAGCACAAGCCTCTATAGTCAAGGATTCAAGTATAGATAGGGATGAGTAAGGTACACTGAACAGCAGAATTATAGTAACATGATGGAAGACACAAAATCTCATGTATTTATTTTGTATATCACTTCCTTTTCTCTCTTACTACTCCATGTAATATCATACCCAACTTCAATTGCAAGCTTTTTGGAATGCTGAGTGTGCCTTTATTCTCTACACACCTTGCACAACTATGACACTGTATCCAAATGTTAATAATTAATATACATTTAGTGCCTTTCACTCATCCAGCCTGAACATCATATATATATGGGAATTACTTCAACCACCCTCAAACGCTGCCAGCTCTGGAGTGGAACACAGCAGCTATTTAACAGCTGACAGCAACACTACACATATGAAAGAGCATATTCTCACTGTGACACTTAGAAGTGTCTTATCTTAACAGGATCCTAGGTCACAAAAGTAAGCCATTGTGCCATGGGGAAATATGGTGTATTCTAGTCTGGTGAATAGAATCGTAGAATCATAGAATATCAGGGTTGGAAGGGACAAATTCCCAACTAAATCATCCCAGCCAGGGCTTTGTCAAGCCTGACCTTAAAAACCTCAAATGAAGGAGATTCCACCACCTCCTTAGGTAACCCATTCCAGTGCTTCACCACCCTCCTAGTGAAAAAGTTTTTCCTAATATCCAGCCTAAACTTCCCCCACTGCAATTTGAGACTAATACTCCTTGTTCTGTCATCTGCTACCATGGAGAACAGTCTAGATCCATCCTCTTTGGAACCCCCTTTCAGGTATTTGAAAGCAGCTATCAAATCCCCCCATCATTTGTCTCTTCGGCAGACTAAATAATCCCAGTTCCCTCAGCCTCTCCTCATAAGTCATGTGCTCCAGTCCCCTAATAATTTTTGTTGCCCTCTGCTGGACTCTTTCTAATTTTTCCACATCCTTCTTGTAGTGTAGGGCCCAAAACTGGACACAATACTCCACATGAGGCCTCATCAATGCCGAATAGAAGGGAATGATCACATCCCTTGATCTGCTGGCAATACTCCTGCTTATACAGCCTAAAATGCCGTTAGCCTTCTTGGCAACAAGGGCACACTGTTGACTCATATCTAGCTTCTCATCCACTGCAACCCCTCAATCCTTTTCTGCAGAACTGCTGCCTAGCCACTTGGTCCCTAGTCTGTAGTAGTGCATGGGATTCTTCCGTCCTAAGTGCAGGACTCTGCACTTGTCCTTACTGAACCTCATCAGATTTCTTTTGGCCCAATCCTCTAATTTGTCTAGGTCCCTCTGTATCCTATCCCTACCCTCCAGCGTATCTACCTCTCCTCCCAGTTTAGTGTCATCTGCAAACTTGCTGAGGGAGCAATCCACACCATCCTCCAGATCATTAATGAAAATATTGAACAAAACCAGCCCCAGGACCAACCCTGGAGGCAGTCCGCTTGATACCGGCTGCCAACTAGACATGGAGCCATTGATCACTATGGTATATATGGTAGCAAGTGTCTACAAATGATAGTAATGTTGCATTTAAACAGTTCATTCCAGTGGATTCCAAACTGCTGTATAAACTTACTAACTTAGATATGATACAGAAATCAATCTTCCTAAAACTGACATGCAGTCACCTCTGAGGTGTAACCACTCCCACAGAACCTAGGTTTTCCTTGGAGGTTTCCCATCCAGCCAGAGAACAGGCACTCCCCTGATTAAGATTCGCAATAGCATGTGCACACAAACAAATAAGCAAGGCACCCAGCTTCAGAATTACATACCTTAAAGTTTCAAAGCATATCAAGAAGGCTGAGAATTCTTCAACAGTCATTTATGCAACATGCAGAAGTTTTGAGACAGCCATATTCCTACTGCTGGGGGAAATAGTCCCCTTAGTGCATTCTAAGCAATAGGAAAGGAAGAAATAGTGATGGTTATTCACTGGGGAGCACTGCTGCAGAAGCTGTACACTAGCATTTCAGCCTAGTCTCCTCCCTTTAAGCATTTTTGCGGTGGACAAGCATGAGTTTACACTGCACTGCAGCTTAACTCCCATTGTTACAGATCACCACCACAGTGTGTGGGAACAACAGGACATATATTAAGATGGGAGGATGTTGTTAAAGCCCCTGAAAGTTATTTCAGGCCCTCTAATATCTTGCCAACTGGGTTTGAAGAACATGAGATTATGCTCAAAACTGGGACAATCCTGTGTTGGAATATGCCATTTCTCTGGGGGGTGGAGAGGAAAAGGGAGAAACAAAACAGGAGTTAAAGATACTTACCAGCTGGAAGAGAGAATGTCAGCACACAGCAACCAGTTACAAAATGGTCACTTTCGGGCTGCAGCTGCTTGTCTCTGCCATTTTTTAAAGGGACAGCTCTGGAAAGACAAGGAGGGGGAAATAATTCTTAAAAGAAGGCTACTCTGCAGTGGAGAATACTTAGTAAGGATCAGCTGTTACAAAGGTTGTCCTAAAGAAAGAGGTTGTGTGCACATATCTAGACCATATCTAGACCTAACATGCCGGGTAGAACCCCTCAAATTTCCAGCAGGGGATTCCTAGGTATTATAGAGATTAGATTTAATCTCTTATTTTCAATCCCTATTTCAATGCATCTTAAAGTAACAACAACAGTTGAGTAGAGAAAGTAAACGGACAGTTTAAGAATAATGTTATCAGTTGTATAATGCTCTAAAATACTTGGTGCCCAAAGTTCGTTTTTGGTTGGGGGTCTGGGTTTTTTGGTGGTCTGGGTTATATTTTTGTACAACTCAGAAATTTTAACATTTGTCTCTGACCAAAAATTCATAGTCTGCTAGAAACAGTGATGCCAGGATGTCTGGTAAACGTGCCATCACTCTTTCCTGAGAGCCCCTCCAGACCTCATCTTATGTCCTGAGGTTTGGATATTGCTTCACATTCATATCTACAATACTAAGTCCTTCTCCTGCAGACACACAACACCTCACACTTTTCATTAATGTATCTCAAAGGAGTACATTTCCCCATTTTACAGCTGGGGAAACTGAGGCACAATGAGATGACACAAGTAGCCCTAGGTTGCTCAGTAGGCCAGTGGAAGAGTCAAATCTAGAAGCTAGAGTCCCAGACCAGTACTCTATCCAACAGGCTAGACTGCAAGACATCCCATTGATGTTAATGGGGTTTCTTGTAGAGTAAAGCTAAGCACCTGCATAAGTGCTTGCAGGAGTGGGACCTTATTGATCATACTATTATCCATCTCTAGCTACTGTACTAAATTCTTCAGCCTCCCACAGGAGTCCATTTTACAGGCAGGATGCACAGTTTGTGAAGAATTACTTCCCTGTATTTTTTGCATAGTTGGGTATATTTGTCTAGAGAGGAAAAAAAAAAAGACTGGTGTATTGTTAAAAGCAAATATCAATCTTTCAATAAAATAATCCTTCATGTGCAAAATATGCCACAGTGGGGCAAATCAAAACCCTTTATCTGGAGCACTGGAAGTATAGATCATGAATTTTGCATCACTCTAAACATTATTAATAAAGCCCTGATCCTGCAAAGACTTCGGTACACACTTAGTTTTAAGCACTAGGACTAATTAGCCCAATGGGGCTAATCAGCTATGTAAAATTATGCGTGTGCACATGTGTTTCAAGCATTGAGGTCTAACACAGTATTCTGATGGCAACACTAAGTGGGAGTTGAGGCAGTTTAGCCCCTTTGAAAGTCAGGCCCTATCCTAATATGTGACTAAAGCTGGGAGCCTCAAATACAAGATGAGATGAAATCCAGGGGCTGAGTGGCTTACCCACACCTATTAACTATTGCCTTTCCAACGCAGCACGTGCTGTAATATGATCACAGTCATTTATATTGTTTTGACACACTTGCAAAGAGCCAAATTGTCTCTGGTGCTGTCCATTTGCCTGCTACATGTACTGTCCCACATCAAAGCCCAGAGTATGGTTTCCAAAAGCTTCCCGTATGATAAAGCACATTGTGGAAAATATGCCAATCATCCTTAGGAAGAAATTTCCGTTTCTGTCCCATTATTTTTATTTTAATCCTTTTGCCTTGAAGTCTTTCCTTTTCTTGGGAAGAGAGAGGGGAAGAAAAAAAAATAAAAGGATAATCTTTCTCAAGTTCCATTTCTGTTGTTGCAGTGCCCTGATGCCAATATCACATTTCTCAGGCGTTACTGACTTTGATAAAAGCCTTTGACTTGCTGAACTTGCTCGCACTTTGGGTACAGCTGTATAATTATGGATTTCCTGTCAAAATAATTAATCTCTAGCTATATCTCTCTCTTTTGCTCTTTTTAAGCATGAGTGGGAACCGTTAAAACTCATTCGCAAAATGCAACTTCTCTCTAAAAGCAACGACAGAATTTTGGTGACCTACATGATGACATTACTTCGTTGTTCCCAGTCTGCCTCCTAACAGACATGTGACCATATCACAAATGCCATCATCACAACTCATATTAGTTGGCACCCTTGTTAGCAGGCTCTCAACACAGAGGTCAAGAATTGTATGTATTGTGCCTAAATTCTCCCTTCAACCACATTGATGGCAGACAGCCTTGGAGACTGAATGTCTAAGTACCATTCAAATCACTAATTTCACTTTTAAAACTTTTTTTTACAAACTCAGAATATGTATCCAGTGATTTGGAAGCAGAACTGCATTTGCAGTCCAGGAGACCTCGGTTTTGGAAAAGTTGTGGATCTATTGCTCCACCAGCTATTAATGGGCCTTGATGTATTTGAAGATCAGACAGAAGGAAAATGCATAGTGTGCTTAGCATACTTCTTGTCATTTGTATGACAGTAACACCTAGAGGTGCCAACAATGATCAGGACCATACTGTATTATGGTCTGGACACACACATATTTACAGGCACTTTCTGCCCCAAAGAGATTACAATTTAAGAGACTAAAGGGGTGGGTATACTATTAGCCCTGTTTTACAGATGGGGACCTGAACCCAGACAAATTGTTCCAGATCACACAGGAAATCTGTGCTACCACCAGGAATTGAACCCAGTCTAATAGTTTAACCACAAGACAATCTTGCCTCCCGTATACAAGCTACTACTGCTGGCTAATTTCAAAAGCCAGTATTGTCATTACCTCCGCAAATAGGAAAAGCACATCCTGACTGCTGCTATCTCAAGGCTCCGGAATGAAGGGTAAGGATTTTCAGACTCCCATCTACAGTGGCATCCACAGCATTAGGCAGATGAAATAGGGAAAAAATACACCACCAAACTAGACCTGTGACATCATCATTGGTGGGTTCTTTCCTCCCTCTTTCATGTCGTGACTAAAGATTGTAAATAAGACCAAGGGAAATCCCCTTCCAAAACCAATGAAACAAAACTGATTCTGTAAATAAGACCAAGGGAAATCCCCTTCCAAAAACCAATGAAACAAGACTGATTCTGCAGCATAGTTGCACTTTGAGGCACTGATCCATGTCCCGGGTGCTCGTTTACACTCGTACAGAGTGACTGCAAAAATGTTAATCAACAGAATTGACCCCCCAGCACACCCGCTGTTCACAGATGTCCGTGACTGCACCAATAGCAAAAAGGAAGCATCGGGCCCAATATCTACTGACCTTAGTGGAGATGAGGAGCTACACTATGTGACATAGCTCACGTCATTCCACACACACACGACATTGATCACCAACTCCCATTCAACCTCACACATCCATACACCATTTCCAGTTCACTCATGATCTACTTCATTCACTTTTAAATGCCCCATTGTGGTTGATTCGAGGAGACACAACGTTCCCAGCAGAGTGGGATTAGCATTTCTGAACTGAGTGCTGCAGTAAGTCAACAACATGCTGCAGGGTTCTTTTACGGCAGGTTATTTTTTTCCCTCCCAGATTGTCTTTCTATTGCAATCAGGAAGCTAACAAAACCCAGCCACATGAGGTTGTTTTTAGTCTATCCTAAGACGCCCCAGAAAGAACTCAAAGTGAATTCCCTTCTCTTCTACTCTTCCCGTTTCCTTTCTCATCTGTTTAATCAGCCATGGTATCGCCTGTTTATTTCCCTCCCCAGCCCCACTGGAGACTTGCAGTTGATGATGATCAGTTTGAGGCAACAAGCTCTTACAAGGGGATTTTGGAGCAAATTTGATGTTGCCAAGAGTGTAAAAGCTCAGGACAAAATCAGTGGTGGAGGGAGTTCAGGACTGCTGCTGAAGTGAGGTTTGGCCTTTTCTTTTTTTTATTCAGCTAGACGGTTATAGCAAGAAAAGAGAAGGGAATTAACAAAAAAAAAAATTCATAATGCATCATTTCAAGAGACTAAAAAACCCCAAGATCTGGATATTTTCCACAATCTTAATGTGGTATAGCTCTACTTCACATTTACTTTTATATTTGGTTTGAGTAACGTGAATGAGAAGAACAGGCCTTTGTACCTTAAACTGCAGAGTGCAGGGGCATTCTGTAATTTTTTATTTTGTAAGTGTTCTTCACATTTACAGTACAGCACTAAATACATAATAAAATTGTATGCAAATTTTATGCAAATCATACCACTAGCTTTTTGATGGTCCAAGATAAGCAGGTCTGGTGAGGTGATAGACGTTAGCTGTCAGGTCTTTGCACAGTAGCAAAGATACCAGATATCCAGGAATGACTATGATCATGTGTTCCATGTGACAGGCAGCAGCTTCACGTGTCCCATTTGCCACATATATCTCAAATTAATTATAGAATCATAGAAATGTAGGGCTGGAAGGGAACTTGAGAAGTAATCAAATCCACCTTGCTGTGGCAAGATCAAGTAAACCTAGACTTTCCCTGACAGGTGTTTGTCCACCTTATTTTTAAAAATCTCCAATGATGCGGACTCCAAAATTTCCCTTGGAAGCCTATTCCTTATAGTTAGAAAGTTTTTCCTAATATGTAACCTAAAATCTCCCTTGCCGCAGACTAAGCCTGTCATTTCTTGTCCTATCTTCAGTGGGCTTGGAGAACAATTGATCACTGTCTTCTTTATAACAGTTCTTATCATACTGGAAGAATGTTATCAAGTTCCCCCTCAGTCTTCTTTTCTCAAGACTAAATATGCCCATATGAACTTATCTGGGTATTTCTGGGGCACATCATCACCTAGCATTATCATAGAGCAAGCAATAGGCTAAGGTGGACCTGATTCAAAACCCATTTAAGTTAATGAAAAGCTTCCCAGTGACTTCAGAAGGCTTTGGACCAGGCCTCAGATGCTGAAGAAAGAAGTAGTGCAGGATAGGTAAATACATCGCACCCCTTACTTGAAGCCTAATATATAGGCCCCAAGAAAGAGACAGAGGACTGTACACTGCAGAACTGGCCATCTGCATTCTCCTGCCTGTCACATAAGCCGTAGCTCACGAAAGCTTATGCTCTAATAAATTTGATCATCTCTAAGGTGCCACAAGTCCTCCTTTTCTCTTATTACAGAAGTAGACACCTGCACTCTTCAGCGTTCAAGCATAATAAGAGAGACAAGCTAGTGCAACATTCAGTCTTTAGTCCTTCCTCCATATATACCCTGCTCACCCATCTAGCTCTTTGTTAAAGCAGAGTTCTCTAAATTCCTAGGCTAGATCCACAAAGGGCCTGAGGCACCTAAATCACCAATGCAATCCACAAAATCCCCAGCTCAGCTACCACATAGCCCTGAAGGTATCACAGAATCATAAAATATCAGGGTTGGAAGGGACCTCAGGAGGTGATCTAGTCCAACCCCCTGCTCAAAGCAGGACCAATCCCCAATTAAATCTTTACCTAAGCTTTTGCTGTATAATCCCATAAGTTTCTGCCTCTGGGCACATGCATTAGTTGCCTCAGGCAGGCAACTATCTCAGACGTAAGCCCCAGCAGGCTCCTCAGACCAGATAGAGATAGATGCCTTCAGGGCCTGATCTAGTAGGTGCACTCTGAACATGCTTGACTCCACACAAAATGGCCCTGGAGAGGGTGGCCTCCCTTATGGCCTTTAGCCCAGCAGTGAGGATACTTACCTGGGATGTAGGAGACCCCACTTCAAGTTGTTCCCCCACCTGCCTGAGGAACAGGGATTTGAACAGGGGTTTCATGCCTCTGAGGCACATGCCCAACCACTGAACTGTGAGATATTCTGTTGGGGGGTGCTCCCAGTCTCTCCTCTTGAAGCTGCTCTCCCCCAGCCATTGAGTGTGGAGTTAGGAAGGCACCTATGCCATTCTTTGCAAGAATGGCTTAGGTGCCTGACTGCAGATGAGGGCTCACGGCTGTGGGTAGGAAGCAGAGATAGGTGCCTCCTTGCAAGCTGGAGTTAGGCATTAAAACTCTGGAGAAGAGTGGGACTTAGGACACCCCCCTCTCTTCAGCTTCTGCTGTTGATTAGTGTAGACATCTCCCTGCCCGAAATGTTGGCTTTTGTGGATCCCATTCTCAGGTGCCTATCTCTCCCCATTCATTCTATAGGGAGTTTAGGAGACTAGCAGACTTTGTGGAGTTCAGTGATTTTTCAATGCACCTGACACCTAACTCCCTTTGTGTTTCTGGGGCTGAGACATAAGCATATACATAAACATAATAGCATATAACACCAACCCCTGCCCCTTTGGAAGCTATCTGTAGAAACATGCACACACACTCTTACTTTAGAAGACTAAGTTCCTAATGTTCAGCATTTGCTCTCCATTGAGAATCACACAGAAAGCCACCAGTACCACCTCACTGCTGGGAGACACCGTTTTGGAATCTGAGACAGGAGTGGCGGAGACAGTATCTGACTTGGGTCATCTGAGGCATGTTGACAGCCTAGGGAAAGGCAGGAAGCAAATGACCCTGGAGTTCATTCAAATACCTAATTTCCTGACTTTATGCAGGAAAAGTTGAGAGCTGAACTGAGTAGGGTATACAGAGCTTGCAGCCTTGGAACAAAAGGGTCTGCTGACCAGCCAACTATGTACAGTGAGTAGAAGCCGTAGCCGACATGACATATGCAGAAAGCGAGATAAGGGCTGAAAGAGTAAATTTGTGGATTTAGGAAATAGTGGATTTGAGTAGATCCTACATGACCAAGTTTGTATTCAGAAAGGAAACAGCTGGGGTGGAGTGTGGGTGTGGATGCATAAGGAAGACAGAGGTGAGGTATCAAAGGCTGCATACTTATTAACTATGGTTAGACAAAAGACAATATAGTGGAAAACAGTAGCATTGGAAGATAGTAATAATGCCATTCAGTTTTTCCAGTGCTGTCATGGAGCAAGTAATGAAGCATGCTTTATATTTATAATTAATTATTATGTACTGCTTTTAAAGGGAGGGTGGTTGGATTCCTACAGCGGGTAACATTCCCTGTCTCTAACATGTCCTATTCCTCTGGCTTCTCCAGCTCTGCTCTGAGCGGATTATTTTTAGTATTTCTTTCTGCCCTCACTTTCAAGTCTTTTGCTGACTTTTAATTAAACTGTCCTTAAAATTGTGCATGTAAAAGACAAGCAAGATCACCAGGACTCTGGCTAGCTCTTTGACCTCTACTCACAATACAAAGTAGGAGTTCACCTGAGGAGATCACAAAATAGTATCTGTGTTACATGCAAGAGCAGGAGACTGTATTTTGATAGGACTATTCCAGAGTACACAGTGCCACTAATATATATTCCAAAGATAATATTCCAGAAAACACCCCAAAGGTATATAAAGCAAACTACACAAAATGTGGTAAAAAAACCACCTAAAAAGTGTTTGGCATGTTATTGACTTCTGCACATATCATTGACTTTGTTACACACACACAGACACAGACACACACCCCAATGTTTCAGAATATTCATGGCTTTCTTTGTCCCTTCTATTAATACTATGGTTTATTAATGATGGGCCAAATCCTTAGGCCATGGTCTTCAAACATAAGAATATAAAAATGGGTCAGACCAACGGTCCACTAGCACACTATCCTGTCTTCCAGTGCCAGATGCTTTAGAAGGAATGCATATAACAGGGCAGATACTGAGTGATCCATCCCCTGTCCTCTAGTCCCAGCTTCTGGCAGTCAGAGATTTAGGGACACCCAGAGCATGGGCTTGAGTACCTGACCATCTTGGCTAATAGTCATTGATGGACCTATCCTGGATGAAATCATTAATTCTTTTTTTGAATGCAGTTATACTTTTGCCTTCACAACAGCTCTGACAAGGAGTTCCAGAGGTTGACTGCATTGTGTGAAGAAATACATGCTTATGTTTGTTTTAAACCTATTAATTTCACTGGGTGACCCCTGGTTCTTGTGTTATGTGAAGGGGTAAATAACGCTTCCCTATCCACTTTTTCCACACCTTTCATGATTTTATAGACCTCTATCATATTCCCCACCCCTTAGCTGTATTTTTTCTAAGATGAACAGCTCGTCTTTATATTTCCCCCTCATATGGAAATTGTTCCACAGCCCTAACCATTTTGTTGCCCTTCTCTGTACTTTCTATAATTCTAATATACCTTTTTGAGGGGTGGAGGGGACTAGAACTACATACAGTAGTCAAGATGTGGGCATTTCCATGGATATAAATAGTGGTATTAAGGTATTTTCTGTCTTATTCTCTCTCTCTTTCCTAATGGTTCCTAAGATTCTGTTGGCTTTTCTGACTGCCACTGCACACGGAGCAGATATTTTCAGAGAACTATCCACAATGATTCCAAGATCTCTTTCTGGAGTGGTAACAACTAATTTAGACCTCAGCATTTTGTATGTATAGTTGGGATTATGTTTTCCTATATACATTACTTGGCATTTATCAGCACCGGATTTCATCTGCCATTTTGTTGCTCAGTGATCCAGTTTAGTGAGATCCCTTTGTAATTCCTTGCAGTCAGCTTTGGACTTAATGATCTTAAGTAATTTTGTATCATCTGCAAATTTTGCTACCTCACTGTTTACCCCTTTTTCCAGATCATGTATGAATATGGTGAACAGCACAGCAAGTCCCGGTACATATCATTAGGAGGCCCTGCTATTTATCTCTCTCTCCACTGTGAAAACTGACCATTTATCCCTACTCTTGGTTACCTATCTTTTAACTTTCCCTCTTATCCCATGTCTGCTTCTCAAAGGCTCTCTGAAGTTTCAAGAGCACTATATCCATTGTATCTACCTTGTCCACATGTTTGTCAGCACCCTCAAATAATTCTAATAGATTGGTGAGGCATGATTTCCCTATACAAACCTATGTTGAGTCTTCCCCAATGTATCGTGTTCAATCTATGCATCTGATAATTCTGTATTTTACTATAGTTTCAACCAATTTACCTGGTACTCAAGCTAGCCCTATGGCCTGTAATTGCCAGACTCGCCTCTAGAGCCTTTTTAAAAATACATTATTTATTCTCCAGTCATCTGGTTCAGAGGCTGCTTTAAGTGATAGGGTACATGCCACAGGTAGTAGATCTGCAAATTTGTATTTGTACTTCAGAACTCTTGGGTGAATACACTTTGGTCCTGGGGACTTATTACTATTTAATTCATCAATTAGGTCCAAAACCTCCTCTACTGACACCGCAATCTGGGACAGTTCCTCAGATTTGTCACCAAAAGAGAATGTCTCAGGTGTGGGGGACTCCCCTTCACACCACTGCAATGAAGACTGATGCAAAGAATTCTGTTAGCTTTCCCCCCACAGCCTTGTCTTCCTGGACTGCTCATTTAGCACCTGGATCATGCAATGTCCCCACAGCTTGTTTGGCAGGTTTCCTCTTTCTGATTTTTTTTTTTTTAAATACAGTTAGCTTTTGTGGTTTTTGCTAGTTGCTCTTCAAATTCCTTTTTGGTCTGACTATTTATACTTTGACACTTGACTTGCCAGAGTTTATGGAATAGAGGCCCTGGAGGACAAATTTAGGCTGTTAGGTAAGAGATTAAAGTCCAGGACCTCCATGGTAACATTTTCTGAAATACTTCCAGTTCCACATGAAGGGACAGTTAGACAGGCAGAATGACGGGCCTTAATGCGTAAATGAGACAATGTCTAAAAACACTGTTTCAAAGTGAGAGATTTTTATTTTAAAGGGCATACTTAGTATATCACAGTGCAGTAACCGCCAAGAGGCCTCTCTAGGATAGCATGGCACAACATACTGTACTTAATGTTGACACTGCTCAGTGAAACAATTATTACAATCAATTTGACTTCTAATGTGACTTCTCTTGTAAATCTCCGGGTCATTAACCTTAACATCAATGTGCTGCCAGGATCCAATTCCACCAAATTAGTGTCCGAGGTAATAGGAGAAGGAATGTATTAATGCATTATTGGTGACTAATAAAGACAGCAACTCTCTAATGGACTCTGAGGAACAGCTGAGGCATGCAAGAGAAAGAGGAGAAAGACAAAGCTAGAGTAAGAGACACATATGGCTGTGTATTACAAATCACTGGATTAGATGTCACACAATTTAACCTCTTTGCCACTGGCTGAAGAGGACAGGGCAATGGAGGCAGATGAGCAGTTCATCCTATTTCCCATTTGAAAGAGAAGCCCTCTCAGAGATGTGAGCACCATTGCTCAGGAGGTAACACTTTGTACTATGGCAGAACTGTATGGCTGCTGGAATAGCTGGAAGGGTAAAATACTCCGGAGAATAAAGGTGTTTCATTTTATTAGCCACAATCATGCTCCATAAACTAGCACCCACTTCATAGAACTTACATTATACAAGGCTGATATAAATAGACTTTGGCACGAGTGTCAACCAGCTTCAACTTCCAATTGGCAGGCTCTAAGCAACATCTTTTTATGTTGCTCGAGACGGCCTTTAACAAAGATGATAGATGTTGGAGTTTGCCACATCTACCACATCAAAAGGAACAGTGTGTGCTCACAATGTAGCAACAGGGGTGCACTGAGGGGCCTGAAGTAGCCAGTAACTAGATGCTAGATATCCTACTGACATCTAATTGTCTGAAGAGGAGCTGCGTTTGAAGTTGACTCCCATCCAAAGCAGTAGCTTGCATTGGATAAGAAAGTAATAGTGACTAAATTGGCATAATAAAAGCAGGATTAAGAAGTTCCTGTTCAATGCCTTACAACCTTAGCACCTTTAACAAATTAGGAACATAGGACTGAAAGGGACCTCGTGGGTCATCAAGTCCAGCCCATGCTACTGCAGGCAACCCATCATATAATCTGGCTCATGAATGTATCAAACTCCACTTTAGCTAGTTAGGTTATAGGCCCTCACTACTCCTATGGGAAGGCTTTTCCAAAACCTCACTCTCCTGGTGGTTAGGAACCTTCTTCTAATTCCCTGCCTAATTTTATCCATGGCTAGTTTACTGAATAGCCACATCGTTCCCAAAATACTCTTCAAAGGGTTGCAGTGGTCTAGCAGAATAATGGCTTCTATAGGCATCACTGAATAATAATGAAAAGTAAAAGTGACATTGTTTTCAGGGGAAGTTATCCCCAAACTCTTTACAGATTGTAAACCAGGATTAGTAAATTTACCACTGAACCAGCAACTGCTTAAAAGCAACCCTCCAGCAGGAAAGGAAGAGAAATGAAGAGTAACTTACACAACTGCTCACGTGGGGGGAAATGTAGATGACAAACAAAATGTAGTTATTTCACTTACAGTTTGTTCAGGATAACAGAGTTAATTCTGACCACTTGCGTGCCTCTGCTCAATCACCAGTATAACCTCTTACGATAAGTCTACATGGCAATAAAACATCCATAGCCGACCCATGTCACCTGACTTGGGCTCATGGGGCTTGAGCTGCAGGGCTATGAAACTGTCGTGTAGATGTCCGAGCTGGAGCCTGGGCTCTGGGACCCTGAGAGTAGGCTCCAGCCCAAGCCTGAAAATCTACACTGCAATTGTATAGCCCCGCAACCCAAGCCTGAATCAGCAGACACGGGCCAGCAGCAGATGTTTTATTGAAGTGGTCACATTCTCCAAGAAAGCCTGATCCTACAACTGTCTAAGTCAATTGAATGATTCCCATTGAAGTCAATGGGCTTTGGATCAGGTCCATAATACGTACCTGCTCTTTAATGGTCTTCTGCCACATACTGACCATCCCCATCCCTGATAAGTTTGAGAGATACGGGAGGATCACTCCAAAGGGTAGTAGGGCTTCAGGCACTGAAGATGAGTTTGTATCTCATTTCAAAAACCTATTACAACAGAAATCCATTCTGATCATGAGGATGGTAAGGAGTATAAAGGTGGCACACATCTAACCCATCTCATTACAATACTAGGATTATCAGTTGAATGTGTGGTCTCCCTTAGATGCCCAAGCTGAATTGAGTTTACTTAAAAAAAACAACACACTACAAAAACAGAGTTTGGCACTTGTATTGTTGTTTCGCCTTGGGCTGCAGCTGCAAAAGAAAGTGGAGCCAACCATTCCACTTTCAACAACAGTAGCCTAAGAGCTTATGTTATGCAGCAAGATCCGATGAGCCAGGCAGCTTCTATTTCTCCAGGCCATTTCCATGGCATGAATGATGAATATCATGGAAATGTGGCTATTAACACATTTAAGAACAGGCTCATAAGTTCCACTACTTAAAAGTTAGTTATTTTTAAATGATGGGAACAAAACGAGTGAACATGCAGCATAAGGGCAAAAATTTATTGTGATTCACATTTACATTATTCAGGCAGGGCCCATCTATTTTGGCCCAAGAAGATATATGCAATTTTTACTCATGGGTAGAACAATATGTCAAATGTAAAAAAATAATTAAATACTTAGCACTTACGTAACAGCACAACTCTTTACAAACACTGGGACAGATTCTCTTTTGACATCCAGCTCCTTTCCACCATTCAGGAGATGCAAAATGACCAGAAACTGGTGCAAATGGCCAGTAGATAACATCTCCTGTTGGTGCTAAGGTACTAGCTCAAGGCCCTGAATCTGTAGGGTGTCAGAAAAGGGTCATGTTGGAGGAGGGTCATGCTATGCCTATTCTCCACTGGTGTAGGGAAAAGGTTAGCTTTACCATAAGCCTAACAATATGCAACAAGCAAAAGTATCCAAGTTTTGCGATTTGTAGTCACTCAAACTCATGTGCCATTATTTTTGTTCCCTAATGAGATGCTGTAACTAATGGGTTCTTAAGCAGGAGGTTCACCAACAGCTGTCATGTCCACCCTTCCTTTCTCAGACCAGTAAAGGGTAGGGAGTTTCAGAGAGATCCTGGTGAGAGGGGAGTGAACAAATCCTTAATAGAAAAAGGAGATTGAGAACCTCAGCCCTAACCTTTACAAACTGCTTCTGCTTCCACTTAAAGAGAGTTTTGCTTAAACACAAAGCAAATTTCGCTCCAAAATTAAACAAATCAGAGGCATGGCCTAAGATTCATGTTTTATCTATATGCATATATGATCCTCGTGATAGCAGTAGGCAAATAATAATGTTAACTCACAAACAGTGAATTTATCTTCCCTACACCTCTGTGAGAAAGGGAAGGGTTATTCTCACTTTAGAGATGGGGAACTGAGGCAGAGCTAGAGTAAGTGATTTGTCCAAGGTCACACAGAAAGTAGGTGGCATGGCTGCGAATTGAGCCTAGGTTTACTTGAATCCCTGTCCACAAAAATGTGGGAAAAAGTCAACCAAAGGGGGCGTCAAGATAGCGGATGCAAATTGTAGTTAGAAGTTGCCATAAATGTTTGCCAATGATTTTTCTCTCCATTCAACCAGGAAATGCAGAACCAGTTTCCTAAGGAAAAAAAAAAGTGTATACCCAGAATGCAAAAGAGAATATCAATTCATGGAAGAAAATAGGAGGAGATCCTTGGCCCTCTTTAACACAGATCCTTTGTCACAGCTCGAGTGTGTTCTCTGGGTCTGTTACTGGCATGGTTTTCTCACTTAGTCAGACACTGGCAGAGTTTCTATCTCCATCACTTTAATGGAGCCTGTCCATTATTCGATGAGTTAATTTCAGAAAGGGGGCCAAGTCTGGAAGGATTAACTGCCAGTTAAGAAAACAAAGCTTTCATGGCCTCCTCCATATCATACTCGGGGAGAAAAACTGACAGCAGCTCTCTCTGTGTGTGCTTATTTGAAAGCGCCTTTGTGAGACATGGCATGACAAAGGCTGTCAAGTGTTTTGCACGATAAATGGAACCACA
This sequence comes from Lepidochelys olivacea, assembly GCF_965140295.1. Classification (NCBI taxonomy): domain Eukaryota; kingdom Metazoa; phylum Chordata; order Testudines; family Cheloniidae; genus Lepidochelys; species Lepidochelys olivacea. The sequence continues at coordinate 12,176,298 of NC_140415.1, read as the reverse complement.
TTGAAAACACACTGAAAACCTAATGAAACCAGCCTCCTTTAAAGCCACCCTCCCCTTTAGCACAACACAGTAGAGGGGTTGTAATAGAAATATATTCATTGATTCCCTTTGTTTTTCTATGTAAACATGGGCCCAAGAGTGGAGAGGAAAATACAGAAGCATTAAGGTGATGTTCGAAAGGAAGGAGCAATGGAGTGAGACAGATATTGAGGGTAAGCGATCTCCACATCAACAGTATGAAAAGGTGTAACTAGGGTGACCAGATGCCCCGATTTTATAGGGACAGTCCCGATATTTGGGGCTTTTTCTTATATAGGTTTCTATTACCCGCCCCCCCCCCCGTCCCAATTTTTCACACTTGCTGTCTGGTCAGCCTAGGTTAACAGAATCCTTAAAATGGAGGTAGTGCACCAGAAGCGCAATTATCGAGTACAAACACTCTGATGTGACTCAAGGGAGAGGTCCTGAATGGAACCAGAGGCCTACACCTCTATCTAACATTTGCAAGGTTTCCTTCTGTACTATGGAGCCCCTGCTTTAAGATAAGGATTGTGTAGGCAGTAGCTGTCCCTGATTGATCAGTTCCCATGGACTTGTGCAGCTTAGGATAAAAGGGAAGCCCAAGGCCAGTCCTGGGGGCACAAGTTCTCTGCAACCATGTCCTTAGCCCTCTGCAGAGGTTCTAGGACCCAGAAGTCTTGGGAGCAGAAACACTGCCTGTATCCTTTAGAAAAATCTGTAGGCCCTGTGATGCCAATCCTGCATTTGGGGGGATATTTTGTGGCTGGTCAGCTTGTGGAAGGGGGATTGAGCCTTTGCCCCATGTCCATCCCATTTGGGGTGCTGTTTACTGCCAAAAGACTAAGGTCAGAGCAGCCTCTGCACCTGGCTGAGGTCCATGAAAGAAAGGGAAAAAAATCGTATACACTCTTCCCTCCCTGCATACCAGTGTAAGTGCAAGTCAGAATCTGACCCAAAACGACGTCATTACAATGTAACTATGATATAGCTCACTATAGCGAATAAATACATACGTAACATACCAGACATCAGGGGTACTGACAAATAAGTTAGTCCTCCTGAAGTTTACTTTCCAAGGATAGGACATGGGTGGTACAGTGTATTGATTGGAGTGACAATGATTAGTGGTTATGTGGCTATAGGGATTGGCTGAATGCCTTTCTTAACTATCTAATGTTTCAGGATTGTTGAGGTTATTTTGTCCCCAAAGTGTACAACCTCAGGGAAAAACTCCAAAAATCCATAAAGCCACCATCTCATCCTCCTTCAGAACTCACCTGTTGTGTAATGCATACAGTAAACTGTAGCCTGGTAACAGCCAGGCAGGTAGTAAATTGTGATTACTGCCCCTGATTCTCATTCCACTTCCCTCCCACCCCCCGTTATGACTTGTCTTTTAAGCGGGGAGTTATTTGAGGCACAGACTGCCATTCACGTTTGTACCACATCTAGCCAGTGGGGCCCTGGCCTCTGCCCTGGTTGGTGTCGAAGTGCTATCACAATGTAAATGTTAAATAAATAATTATATTAATTGAGGTGGTGTGTTTTTAGGGCAGTTTTTTTTAAAAGGTTTGGCTAGATTCCATTGAAATATAATTGCAATCTTAACTCCTTTTAACAATGTTTTGGTTGTAGGAGGTTGGCCAAAAGTAACTATGTAGTTTTTAATGTACTTTGAATGGTGAAGTGTGTTCCCACTGTTTAGTAGATCTCACCATAAAGCAGTCTTTCCTGGCATGCATGCTAAATTAAACTTTGCTTATGTCCCTTAGGCCATACTTTGGGCCAGATTCTCTAAAATATATCAGGGCAGGGTTGGAACTGGCATCAGGATTGGGAAGCCACAAACAGACCTTTTAGCAACTTTCCTCTGCTGAACACAGCCCTGATTGGGCACAGGGGAGGACTGAGCCCATATTGTGATAATAGCTGCATATAGGGTTTCTGAAGCAAACTAGGCCAACTCACATGCTCTCAGCAGTTTCACCACAGTGTTGGCCTGCAGGGTCTGGGAACAGAGAGGAAGGTTTGGCTGTGCTCTGGGGCTCACTTATCTCTTTCTTCTATGCTATGTAATATATATTAGTCAAATCAAATTCAAGCCTATCCGACTCAACCAAAAGACACGATGACATTATTACTTTTTGTGGTAACCTATTTCCGTATGGCCTGAGGGGAGGTATTATGGAGTTAGCTCTCCACCGCAGCTGAAGCCACATCAAAAGTTCCCGGAGCGACAGTGAGTTCTCATCACATTTCCTTTAGCTTAGTGACAATGACACATTTGTGTTGTGGTAGCTTTAGTGTTCTTCTGTTCAGAGGGGCCAATTTTCTGGAAAGGATCTGATTGAATATAAATCAGTGTCCTGAAGCAGCCAGCACATTTTCCAAACATCTAGTCTGACGCTTTCAGGTCCCGCCAGTGTCATCTCTGGGGGATGAAACTCACAGTAAAAGATGCTTGCAGTTTGTAAACAATGTCAAGAACATTCTGACAGGAGGTTTGAATATGTTCTTTTCCTTCCTTCCCTATTTACTTGCTGAACACCTAGAGATTTCCCCCAGTCTCTTTCCACAGCAAAGGGCTCTATCCCATACTCTTTAATCAGACACAGCACTCGTTATTCCACTGAGAGTTCTGCCTCCATCAGGAGTACAAGAACAGGCCTTTAATGATGCAGTCATGGCAAGTTCTGTGAGAAGCAGAAACTGTACCAGCAAAAAGAACGAGGAGGACTTGTGGCACCTTAGAGACTAACACATTTATTTGAGCATAAGCTTTCGTGGGCTAAAACCCACTTCATCGGATACATGCAGTGGAAAATACAGTAGGAAGATAGATAGATAGATAGATAGATAGATAGATAGATAGATAGATAGATAGATAGATAGATAGATAGATAGATAGATAGATAGATAGATAGATAGATAGATAGATAGATAGATAGATATCTCCACACACACATACACATGGAGAACATGAAAAAATGGATATTGCCATACAAATTATAACGAGAGTGATCAATTACGGTGAGCTATGATCAGCAGGAGAAAAAAAACCTTTTGTAGTGATAATCAAGATAGCCCATTTCCAACAGTTGACAAGAAGGTGTGAGTAACAATGCGGGGGTGGGAGAATAAGCATGGGGAAATAGTTTTACTTTGTGTAATGACCCATCCGTTCCCAGTCTTTATTCAAGCCTAATTCAATGGGGTCCAGTTTGCAAATTAATTCCAATTCAGCAGTCTCTCATTGCAGTCTGTTTTTGAAGTTTTTTTGTTGTAGTATTTTGACTTTTAGGTCTGTAATCGAGTGACTAAGGAGACTGAAGTGTTGTCCGACTGTTTTTTAAATGTTATAATCCATAACCTCAGCTGTGCTGAACACAATGCCATCCACAACCTCAGGAACAACTCTGACATCATAATTAAAAAGGTTGACAAAGGAGTTGCTGTCATCATTATGAGTAATTTGGAATATGAACAAGAGGCTGCTAGGCAACTCTCTAACTTCACATTCTACAGGCCATTATCTGCTGATCCCACTGAGGGTTACCAAAAGAAACTACACCATCTGCTCAAGAAACTCCCTGAAAAAGCACAAGAACAGATCTGTGCAGACACATGCCTATAACCCTGACCAGGGGTATTCTATTTGCTACCCAAGATCCATAAACCTGGAAATCCTGGATGCCCCATCATCTCAGGCATTTGCACCCTGACAGCAGGATTGTCTGGCTCTGTGGACTGCCTCCTCAGGCCCTACGCTACCAGCACTCCCAGCTATCTTCGAGACACCACTGACTTCCTGAGGAAACTACAATCCATCGGTGATCTTCCTGAAAACACCATCCTGGCCACTATGGATGTAGAAGCCCTCTACACCAACATTCCACACAAAGATGGATTACAAGCAGTCAGGAACAGTATCCCCGATAATGTCACGGCAAACCTGGTGGCTGAACTTTGTGACTTTGTCCTCACCCATAACTATTTCGCATTTGGGGACGATGTATACCTTCAAATCAGCGGCACTGCTATGGGTACCCGCATGGCCCCACAGTATGCCAACATTTTTATGGCTGACTTAGAACAACACTTCCTCAGCTCTCATCCCCTCATGCCCCTACTCTACTTGTGCTACATTGATGACATCTTCATCATCTGGACCCATGGAAAAGAAGCCCTTGAGGAATTCCACCATGATTTCAACAATTTCCATCCTACCATCAACCTCAGCCTAGACCAATCCACACAAGTGGTTCATTTCCTGGACACTACTGTGCTAATAAGCGATGGTCACAAACACCACCCTATACCGGAAACCTACTGACTGCTATACTTACCTACATGCCTCCAGCTTTCATCCAGACCACACCACACGATCCATTGTCTACAGCCAAGCTCTATGATACAACTGCATTTGCTCCAACCCCTCAGACAGCAACAAACACCTGCAAGATCTCTGTCAAGCCTTCTTAAAACTATAATACCCACCTGCTAAAGTAAAAAAAACAGATTGACAGAGCCAGAAGAGTACCCAGAAGTCACCAACTACAGGACAGGCCCAACAAAGAAAATAACAGAACGCCACTAGCGGTCACCTTCAGCCCCCAACTAAAACCTCTCCAGAGCATCATCAAAGATTTACAACCTATCCTGAAAAATGATCCCTCACTCTCACAGATCGTGGGAGACAGGCCAGTCCTTGCTTACAGACAGCCCCCCAACCTGAAGCAAATACTCTCCGGCAACCACACACCACACAACAAAAACACTAACCCAGGAACCTATCCTTGCAACAAAGCCCAATGCCAACTCTGTCCACATATTTATTCAAGTGACACCATCATAGCACCTAATCACATTAGCCACACCATCAGGGGCTCATTCACCTGAACATCTACCAATGTGATATATGCCATCACGTGCCAGCAATGCCCCTCTGCCATGTACATTGGCCAAACCGGACAGTCTCTATGCAAAAGAATAAATGGACACAAATCTGACATCAGGAATCATAACATTCAAAATCCAGTAGGAGAACACTTCAACCTCTCTGGCCACTCAGTAAGAGACTTAAGGGTGGCAATTTTGCAACAGAAAAGCTTCAAAAACAGACAGACTCCAGCGAGAAACTGCTGAGCTTGAATTAATATGCAAACTAGATACCATTAACTTGGGTTTGAATAGAGACTGGGAGTGGCTGGGTCATTACACATATTGAATCTATTTCCCCATGTTAAGTATCCTCACACCTTCTTGTCAACTGTCTAAATGGGCCCTCTTGATCATCACTACAAAAGTTTTTTTTCCCTCCTGCTAATAATAGCTCATCTTAATTAATTAGCCTGTTACAGTTTGCATGGCAACTTCCACCTTCTCTGTGTGTGTGTGTGTAAATATCTTACTATATGTTCCATTCTATGCATCCGATGAAGTGGCTGTAGCCCACGAAAGCTCATGCTCTAATAAATGTGTTAGCCTCTAAGGTGCCACAAGTACTCCTGTTCTTTTTGCTGATGCAGACTAACACGGGTACAACTCAAACTGTACCAGGCAAGATCCCAGCTGACATAAAATGGCAAAGCTCTGGTGATATCTCTGGAGCTACACCGATTTACACCAGTTGATGATCTGGCCCATTATATTGCCGAGAACTGATTTGATGAACTCATGATGCGTCTGAGCCCATGATTTAGGGGAAGGCAGTTGTGAACCACAGTGCCAGTGGATTGAGCAGCCTTCAGATGCGTGGAGGGCTGTATAAAGAGAATGGTGATCAGTTTGCCTCTGTCACCTGAAGATGGAGCAAGAGGTAATGGGCTTAATCTGCAGCAGGACAGATTTAGGTTAGATATTAGGAAAACCTTTCTAACTGAAAGGGTAATTAAGCTCTGGCATAATCTTCCAAGGCAGGTTATGAAATCCCCCATCACTGTAAGTTTTTAAAGATGGGTTGGACAGACATCTGTCATGGATGCTCTAGGTTTACTTGGTCCTGTCTCAGCTCAGGGGGCTGGACTTGACTCCTCAAGGACCCTTCCAGCCCTATATTTCTATGATTAAACTATGAGAACACAGCCAATTTAACATAAAAAGAAACAAGACTGAGGCTTTTCCTTACCTAAGAGGCCATTTGCAGTTACCGAGTCTCTGAGTGACATCTCAACGCTGGCTGCGGCTATATCCTTTTGCCTTTGGGAGACAAGGGCAACCTGCCACCCATAGTCTCCTTTGGAAAAACACAGGTCCACAAAACCAATATCAGATACTTAAGAAATACGAACACTTAAAATATCTTTCTTTTCATTTTCAGAGGATTGAGAAAAGATTTTTCGGAGCAGACTTTATGTGGACAAAGGACGACAGCTTTTCAGGCTTCAGCCACATGATCCATCAGCCTCTACAGAGTAGGTAGGGTGTTTAAGAAGTATTCCCAGGATGGTTTTGCTGAGTGAATGCAGGGCTTATGAAATCAGAGCCTAATAAGGCTAGATAGAGCCAGCTGTAATGCAAGCTTTTCTACCGTGTCTCCATCCTCACATAAAATAGCTTGGCTGTTTTAAAATGGGGCCTTGGATGAGCACAGACTAAGAACTATACAAGCTTGGGTGATGTGGGTAGTTTGTGAGGCATGCAGATGCTACTTAGGGTAAGAGCTTCAAACCCATCCGTCTTCTGAGGCAGTTATACTTACATGACTAGCTAATGATGCGGAATGCTTCCCAGTTTGCACCTACGTCATCTCTTTACATTCAGATGATTGGTTTGATTATGAAAACCAACCACGTGCTCTTTCCCAAAGTTAAGTTACCCCATCACCTGAGCATATTTTGTAATTTGTTTTCAGTTAGATGAAGGTCACAAACCATAACTGAAGGTGACCTGGCAGACGGGGGAGTGGACTGTGGCTTACTTTTAATGATGTATAAAGCTTTTTCCTCTCTCTCTCCCCCCGCCCTCCCCACACCCCCAATTCCTGTTTGTTTTCAATATTACACATTCAGATCCTGTCTATGCCTGAAGACTGTGATGATTCATAAATTTTAAGGCCAGAAGGAACCATTATATTCACATAGAGGACTATATTATGCAGCTTGGACTAACTGGAAATCTAATGAAATGCATCATCACAAAAGAGTGAAAGAATAAAAATTTAGCAGTTAAAAGGGGAAGTGATTGTTAAATCAGATTAAGGCTATATTTTTGTTAAATAGTTAACTGCAATGATTATTTATATTCTCCTTCAATTAAGGTGTTAATTAGTAATAAACATCCCTGAGACCTCCTTGAGGTTCCCCAGCAAAATCTGGGCGAGTCACCTGTTTAGTTTTACAGAACTCAAATGATTAATACCTCATCAGGGATTGGGAAATGATATAGCTCAGGAACTGGTAAAGTGTCAGTGAACTTTTCATCTCCAGACTGCTACCTCAAATCCTGTCCAGATTAGCAACATTCATGGTGATAGCCTATGAGTGCTGCTAATCTGGGCTGGATGGCTGCTGGGCAGCCTATATGAAATGAGTTTGAGTGTGTTAATCCAATTCTTAATGGACAGGTGTTCGCATCAAGACACTTGCTACCAGGAATGAATGAGCATGGAGACTGAGCTATCCTCTCCCCACTCTGGGTACAAGTCAAAGTCAAGACACAAGGGCAGGCCACTGTTAGGGAAACTTGCCCTGCCACAGATTGTATGGTATCTGTTCTCTAGATGAACACAAGACTTCAAAGTCCAGAGCTGTCAGTAAAACACAGACAAAATTCCACTTGCGTCCCTCCCCAGGTGCATCCAGATGAATTTCTGAAGCCTGCTGAAACTTTTATAAGCAGCCACTTGCAGAATCCTGAAGCCAGTAGTGTATTTAATATCCAGGTCAGGCATAATGGACCAGATTCCCCTCTGGTGTAAATTGAAGTCAATGGAGCTGAGCCAATTTACACCAACAGGGGTTTTGGATCCTTAGCCTCAGGGTCTTTTAAAGGATATATAGTTTTCTTTTTTTAAAAAAAAAAAGATTAAAAAAAGTGAGCCAAAAGCAACAAAGTAAATGAAAGCTTCCAGATTTAGCACCTAGTGTACCCAGAACACAGAACAGGGAAAACGATTTAAAAACATTTATTTTAGGGCATATTTCTCTAATTTACTCCATAAACAATTCAGGCTCATTATCTAATGTGAGAAAAAAGGGTATTTTCCTCTCTGAAAAAAAAACAAAAACGAACAAACAGCTGTCATTTCTTTATACTCTGCTGCCCCAGCATTATCGTATTACAGCAAAACTGGTATATTTCAGGGAAGCGGTTCTCTCACTATCTCAGTTTCTCAGCGGGAGGCCAGGCTGGAGAGGAAAGTTTTTTGTTGTTGTTTTCTTTTATCCTCTTAGATGGTGCCTCATTTTAGCCCATCAGCGGGTGCAGCTCTTTCATTTCACACAGGATTTCATCTCCTGGCTTTGTACTCAAATTGGGATGTCTCTAACAAGGCAGTTTGCTCTCAGATAGCAACCCTTGCTTTTGCCCTCTTGAACTGTTGGGTCTGAAAAAACCTGATGGCTGAATTATTTTTTGCCTTCCCAGAAGCAAAAGAAAAGTCCTATAAACATATTATTCGAATTAGAGGTGAAATCCTGGCTCAACTGAAGGCAATGAGAGTCTTTCACTTTACTTCAATGGGGCCTAGATTCACTCTAGAGAATCAGAACTGGACTTTTCACTTGGAGATAAAAAGGGAACCACACATTAAAGAAAACTTCCTTCTATTTGCCCCTTTAAATCATTATTTCCCTCTTCCCCCCAAATATTCTATTTAAAATAAATCTTTTGGGGAACTGGAAAGATGTGGGGATTCTGAATGGGATTTAGAGCCATTCCCCTATAGTTTGATGCTGTTGTTCAAATCCAGCCCAGCTCAGGAGTGACTGAAACTGGATACCATTGAATGACTATCAAGAGGAGTGCCCCAAGGGTCGGTCCTGGGGCTGGTTTTGTTCAATATCTTCATTAATGATCTGGAGGATGGCGTGGATTGCACCCTCAGCAAGTTTGCGGATGACACTAAACTGGGAGGACTGGTAGATACACTGGACGGTAGGGATAGGAAACAGAGGGCCCTAGACAAATTAGAGGATTGGGCCAAAAGAAATCTGATGAGGTTCAACAGAGACAAGCGCAGAGTCCTGCACTTAGGACGGAAGAATCCCACGCACCGCTACAGACTAGGGACCGAATGGCTCGGCAGCAATTCTGCAGAAAAGGACCTAGGGGTTACAATGGATGAGAAGCTGGATATATGAGTCAACAGTGTGCCCTTGTTGCCAAGAAGGCAATGTATAAGTAGGGGCATTGCTAGCAGATCGAGGGATGTGATCGTTCCCCTCTATCCGACATTGGTGAGGCCTCATCTGGAGTACTATGTCCAGTTTTGGGCCCCACACTACAAGAAGGATGTGGAAAAATTGGAAAGTGTCCAGCGGAGGGCAACAAAAATGATTAGGGGACTGGAACACATGACTTAGGAGGAGAGGCTGAGGGAACTGGGATTGTTTAGCCTGCAGAAGAGAAGAATGAGGGGGGATTTGATAGCTGCTTTCAAATACCTGAAAGGGGGTTCCAAAGAGGATGGATCTAGACTGTTCTCAGTGGTAGCTGATGACAGAACAAGGAGTAATGGTCTCAAGTTACAGTGGGGAGGTTTAGGTTGGATATTAGGAAAAACTTTTTCACTAGGAGGGTGGTGAAGCACTGGAATGGTTTACCTAGGGGAGGTAGTGGAATCTCCTTACTTTGAGGTTTTTAAGGTCAGGCTTGACAAAACCCTGGCTGGGATGATTTAGTTGGGGATTGGTCCTGCTTTGAGCAGGGGGTTGGACTAGATGACCTCCTGAGGTCCCTTCCAACCCGGATATTCTATGACTGTTTTGTGCCCCCCCCCCCCAAGTGTAATAAATTGATAGCATTTGTCCACTGGGAACTATAGTGAGACCTGCACCTGAAAAGTAGGTACTAATTGATTCCTCAGAAGAGGAACAAAGGATTGATTGGGCCATAGGGACCAAGTTACCCAGTTACTGTTAAAGGAAGGGTTGAAGCATATTAGCAGAGCAACGTGGAGAAATTTGTACTGATGCTTTTCTAACAGTACTTGGTGTGACAGATGCTTGTGAAGTGCAAATTCACAAAGGTCTACTGATGCCAAAATCCAGCTGAGGACCTGGCCTGGATATGGATAAATAAAAGACTTCAATGTCCAAAGTTGTAGCCTGGCACTTTTCATGAGAAATACATTCATATAAAAATTGAAATACACAATTAAACTAGGTTTCAGAGAGGCAGCTGTTTTAGACTATATCCGCAAAAAGAAAAGGAGGACTTGTGGCACCTCAGAGACTAACAAATTTATTTGAGCATAAGCTTTCGTGAGCTATGGCTCCCTTCATTGGATGCATTCAGTGGAAAATACAGTGGGGAGATTTATATACACACAGAGAACATGAAACAAATGGTGTTACCATACACACTGTAACGAGAGTGATCAGGTAAGGTGAACTATTACCAGCAGGAGAGCAGGGGGAGGGGGGACCTTTCGTAGTGATAATCAAGGTGGGCCATTTCCAGCAGTTGACAAGAACGTCTGAGGAACAGCGAGGGGGGTGGGGGGGAAATGAACATGGGGAAATAGTTTTACTTTTTGTACAGTGACACATTCAAGCCTAATTTAATTGTATCCAGTTTGCAAATTAATTCCAACTCAGCAGTCTCTCGTTGGAGTCTGTTTTTGAAGTTTTTTTGTTGAAGAATTGCCACTTTTAGGTCTGTAATTGAGTGACCAGAGAGAGATTGAAGTGTTCTCCTACTGGTTTTTGAATGTTATAATTCTTGACATCTGATTGGTGTCCATTTATTCTTTTACGTAGAGACTGTCCAGTTTGACCAATGTACATGGCAGAGGGGCATTGCTGGCACATATCGCATTGGTAGATGTGCAGATGAATGAGCCTCTGATAGTGTGGCTGATGTGATTAGGCCCTATGATGGTGTCCTTTGAATGGATATGTGGACACAGTTGGCAACAGGCTTTGTTGCAAGGATAGGTTCCTGGGTTAGTGGTTCGGTTGTGTGGTTGCTGGTGAGTATTTGCTTCAGGTTGGGGGGCTGTCTGTAAGCAAGGACTGGCCTGTCTCCCAAGATCTGTGAGAGTGATGGGTCGTCCTTCAGGATAGGTTGTAGATCCTTGATGATGCATTGGAGAGGTTTTAGTTGGGGGCTGAAGGTGATGGCTAGTGGCGTTCTGTTCTGTTCTTTTCTTTGTTGGGCCTGTCCTGTAGTAGGTGACTTCTGGGTACTCTTCTGGCTCTGTCAAATCTGTTTCTTCACTTCAGCAGGTGGGTATTGTAGTTGTAAGAACGCTTGATAGAGATCTTGTAGGTGTTTGTCTCTGTCTGAGGGGTTGGAGCAAATGCAGTTGTATCGTAGAGCTTGACTGTAGACAATGGATTGTGTGGTGTGGTCTGGATGAAAGCTGGAGGCATGTAGGTAGGCATAGCAGTCAGTAGGTTTCCGGTACAGGGTGGGGTTTATGTGACCATCACCTATTAACACTGTCCAGGAAGTGGATCTTTTGTGTGGACTGGTCCAGGCTGAGGTTTGATGGTGTGATGGAAATTGTTGAAATCATGGTGGAATTCCTCAAGGGCTTCCTTTCCATGGGTCCAGATGATGAAGATGTCATCAATGTAGCACGAGTAGGGGCATTAGGGGACAAGAGCTGAGGAAGCGTTGTTCTAAGTCAGCCATAAAGATGTTGACATACTGTGGGGCCATGCGGGTACCCATAGCTCTGCCGCTGATTTGAAGGTATACATTGTCCCCAAATGTGAAATAGTTGTGGGCGAGGACAAAGTCACAAAGTTCAGCCACCAGGTTTGCTGTGACATTATTGGGGCTACTGTTCCTGACGGCTTGTAGTCCATCTTTGTGTGGAACGTTGGTGTAGAGGGCTTCTACATCCATAGTGGCCAGGCTGGTGTTTTCAGAAGATCACTGATGGATTGTAGTTTCCTCAGGAAGTCAGTGGTGTCTCGAAGGTAGCTGGGAGTGCTGGTAGCGTAGGGCCTGAGGAGGCAGTCCACAGAGCCAGATAATCCTGCTGTCAGGGTGCCAATGCCTGAGATGATGGGGTGTCCAGGATTTCCAGGTTTATGGATCTTGGGTAGAAGATAGAATACCCCTGGCTGGGTTTCCAGGGGTGTGTCTGTGCAGATTTGTTCTTGTGCTTTTTCAGGGGTTAAACTAGAGGTTAATGGGTACTATATCTTAGTATAATGCTATTTTTACTACTGCATCTAAAAGCGTTCTAAATTTTGCTCAAAATATTTGTTGGCATTTTAGTCCTATAGGTTGTCAATCCAAGTTTCTGAAGGTCGTGTACTAGGGTGGAGAGACAAATAGTACAAACCAGTTTAGTGAGTCCAAATGCCTCACTTGATTCAGCCTGTTTACTGCACAGGAGGAGATGACTTTAATGTCCTACCTTAACACAGCATAAGATCTCTTGTCAAGACAGCCTCTGGGTGTAGTTGCAACTTCCCCATGGGAAAAGATTCCGATCACTGGCATTTTTTTTTTTAAATTCGACAGGGTTCTGAGAAATAAGACTTCACTTCTCAAGCCTTTCTGAAGCAAATGCACCTTTTTTCATTTCTGTTTTGAAACAACTCCCCACTGCTTTCCCACACCCGCCTCAGAGACGGCTTACAAACATCGCTGAATGAGCAAAATTAAAAAAAAAAAAACCACCATCAACAAATCACCTGTAAATCAAAGGATCTCTTATAATACATGCAAAAACAAAACAAACATTATGAACACCACATGGTGTGTGAAGCCCAGCACTCAACCAGAAATCCCAAATTTCAAGGCTTTTTAGCAACGTGAACTTGCCCAGCAAGGAAAGGTGCTATGACAGTGCCCCACAAAGAAACTCATAATTGAGGGGTGATCTAGTGCATAGCAACAGGACCCTGGATTAGCATTGGTTTGAAATGACTGCACTAGAGATCTCTGTCTACCTGTTTCTATGGGCCCCATCATGATACTATTTGAGTGCCTCATAAATGACCCAGGAGATCTTTCTCCATCCTCATCTTCTCCCAGAAACTCCAGCACTATAAATTCCAGCTGCATCCTGACAGCTCTGTACGATGGTGATGATTATATCCTTTCAAGATGTTTTGAGTGTAGAAAAGAAACAGAAATATTACAGGAAATCACTCCTGGGAGCACACGGCTGATCAATGTCACCAGAAATTGTCTGCAATTTTCATGCAGTGGGCGGCGTTTCATTACTTTTACCGATGGGAAAGGCTGCTGCTGCTAAAATTGTGAAGAGCCAGAGCAGACCGAGAATCTCACAGGAGGCATTGCTAGAAGGCAGCAGCATTGAAATTCTGGGGGAGGGAGGAGGGGGAAACTGTTAAGGCAATTACTGTAAAAAACAGACTATGTGCTAAATCCCTTACTACTGTCTGCTTTTTTTAAAGTGTGAATTTAATGCTGCTGCAGAGTGCTGGAGCGACAGCTCTGGTGCTTGAAGGCCTCTAGCTCTAGAGCAGGAACTGCATGGGAATCGGCACTGCAAACTTCTTCCACGTGGGTTTGCAAACTTGCCTCAGCCCTTAACTGGTGGCTCATGAGGAGAGGGAAGTGTTTTCTATCCTTCTCATGAAATGCTTGCAAAAACACCTGTGTCCCACACAGCCACTCCAGTGCATGGTTTAGGGCCTGTGAGGTCAATACCAAACCTCAGCGTTATTGTGGCTCCAATTCACTGAAGCTTTTAAGCATGTGCTTAAGTCCATCCCTCCTTGGCAAAGCAGTTAACCATGTGCTTAAATGCTTTGCTGGATATGGATGGATGGCTGAATCAGGTCCTGTATTCAGAGATATCCAGGCTTTCTGGGACTGCTTCATTTTTAAGAAGTCCAGGTATAGCAACATGACTCACTGGTACCCACGGGAGCCACTGTGTGCATCTTGGTTTGTCTTTTTGTGGTTTTGTTTTAAATTACCTTGTTTCCTCAAGGCAAGTGCTACAGCACACAGAAATCTTGCTCAAATCTGAGGAGAGCTCCCCATGTGTAGCTATGGTACAGCTTGGGATCCATAGGCTGAGGATGACTGAACCTGAGCAAAAAAATCTCAAGTCAGTGGTAAGCAAAATCAGTGTAATCTGCTTGAATTATTTGTATTAATGATTGTTTTTCAAGACTTTGTGAGAAGCTTTGACAATATCACAATGCTTCAGATATTTTGCATGCATAATCTAAACTATATTATATTCATACTTCAGGCCATTTTCCAGCCCAGCTTTAATTGGGTTGCTGTTAACATCTATCTTACAGAGATAAAGTAGGTGAAGAAATATCTTTTCTTGGACTAACTGTGTCAAGGTTCCTCCCCCACTCTGAACTCTAGGGTACAGATGTGGGGACCTGCATGAAAAACCTCCTAAGCTTATCTTTACCAGCTTAGGTCAAAACTTCCCCAAGGTACAAAATATTCCACCCGTCGTCCTTGGATTGGCCGCTACCACCACCAAACTAATACTGGTTACTGGGGAAGAGCTGTTTGGATGCGTCTTTCCCCCCAAAATACTTCCCAAAACCTTGCACCCCACTTCCTGAACAAGGTTTGGTAAAAAGCCTCACCAATTTGCCTAGGTGACTACAGACCCAGACCCTTGGATCTTAAGAACAATGAACAATCCTCCCAACACTTGCACCCCCCCTTTCCTGGGAAATGTTGGATAAAAAGCCTCACCAATTTGCATAGGTGACCACAGACCCAAACCCTTGGATCTGAGAACAATGAAAAAGCATTCTGTTTTCCTTACAAGAAGACTTTTAATAAAAAATAGAAGTAAATAGAAATAAAGAAATCCCCCCTGTAAAATCAGGATGGTAGATATCTTACAGGGTAATTAGATTCAAAAACATAGAGAACCCCTCTAGGCAAAACCTTAAGTTACAAAAAAGATACACGGACAGAAATAGTTATTCTATTCAGCACAATTCTTTTCTCAGCCATTTAAAGAAATCATAATCTAACACATACCTAGCTAGATTACTTACTAAAAGTTCTAAGACTCCATTCCTGGTCTATCCCCGGCAGAAACCAGCATAAGAGACACACAGACCCTTTGTTTCTCTCCCTCCTCCCAGCTTTTGAAAGTATCTTGTCTCCTTATTAGTCATTTTGGTCAGGTGCCAGCGAGGTTACCTTTAGCTTCTTAACCCTTTACAGGTGAGAGGAGCTTTCCCCTGGCCAGGAGGGATTTCAAAGGGGTTTACCCTTTCCTTTATATTTATGACAAACTGCTATTGGTGAAAGAATTTTTTTGAGCTTACACAGAGCTCTTCATGTCTGGGAAAGGTATTCAGTGTCACAGCTAAATGCAAGGTGGAGGAGAGTATTTAGCAAAAGGATTTAACACATATTGTAAGAGATCAGTTAAGGGGAAGGTGGCAGGTAACACCTCAGTAGGACAAAAGATGGTTAGTGGGTTATAGATCATTGTAATACATCCAGCATCTTTATTCAGTCCCTGATTTTTAAGTGTCTAAAAAATTATGAATTTAAGATCGCAGGCTCATCTTTGGAAAGTGTGCAGGTTTCCTCTGAGGATGAGGACTGAGAGGTCAGATAGGGAGTGATCATTTCGTGAAAAGTGTTCACCCCTGGGTGATTCAGTGTTTTTGTCTTTTTGATAAGTTTATGAAGGGGATGATTTGATGGGACTGCCTATGATGGCATGCGGCCCCATCGGCAAAAACTCCCAACAGTTGTTGACAGAACACTAGATGGGGAGGGCTCTGAGTGACTACAGAGCATTCTTTCCCAGGTATCTGCCTGGTGAGTCTTGCCCACAGTCTCTGGTTTTGAGTGATCACCATATTTGGGGTCAGGAAGGAATTTTCCTCAGAATCAGATTGGCAGACACCCTCTGGGTTTCTCACCTTCCTCTGAAACATGGGTCACTTCCTGATTTAAACTAGTGTAAACAGTAGATTCTCTGTAACTTGAAGTCTTTAAACTGTGATTTGAGGACTTCAGTAACTCAGCCAGAGGTCAGGGGTCTATTTCAGGAAAGGGTAGGTGAGGTTCTGTGATCTGCAATGTTCAAGAGGTCAGAGTAGAAGATCATGGTGGTCCCCTCTGAGTCTATAACAAAAAATGATAAAATGTTTAGAAAAGCCAAACTATGAGGAAATGTTCAGTATTGAGAAAAGGAGACCGAGTGTGTGAGGGGAGGGAGAGGAGGGGCTGATAACAGCCCTTAATGTATTTGAAGTCTGTTATAAAGAAGACAGCAATTGTTTTCCATGTCCAATGAGGCTAGGACAAGAAGTAATGGGCCAATCCAAAACAAGGGAGATTTAGGTTAAATATTAGGGAAGACTTTCTAACTATAAAGGATAGTAAAGCTCTGCAATCGGCTTCTAAGGGATATTGTCTAACCTGTTCTTAAAACCTCTAGTGATGGGGATTCCACAAACCCGTCAGAGATGATCCACATTTACTTGGTCTTGCCTCAGCATAGGGGTGAGGGGGCCTGGACTCAATAGCTTCTTGAGGTCCCTTCTAGCCCTATAGTATTATGATTCAATAATTCCCAATTACCATTCACGGTTTTTCTGATTAAATTCTTCCTCCGAGCTGATTTGGCTCATCTGTATGAAATTGGCCCTATTAAAGCACCAAGTGTATGTATGTATATATATTTATTTATTTTACTAGTCCGGTCTTTATTCTGCCTGCACATTACTATGTGATCAAGTCATGATCACCTGTACCTAAACAACCGCCAACAGAGTTAAGGATAAAAAGAAGGAGTTTTTTAAATATATTAGGAACAAAAAGAATCCTAACAATGATATCGCTCCATTATTAGATGGAAGTGGTAGAATCATCAACAGTGCAGAAAAGACAGAAGTGTTCTGTAAATATTTCTGTTCAGTATGTGGGGAAAAAAATATCAGATGATGCAGTCATATCATAACACTATTTCAATTCCACTAGTATCTCAGGAGGATGTTAAATAGAAACTACTGGATTTAGACATTTTTAAAATCCATAGATTCAGATAACTTACATGCAAGAGTTTTAAAATAACTGGCTGAGGAGCTCACTGGACCATTAATGGTTTTTAAGTCTGAATTTGTCTCGCTTCAGTTTCCATTCATTGGATATTTTATGCCTTTGTCTGGTTGGAGGCCTTTAGACCAATGGTCAACCAGTGGTCTGCAGATCCCAAGGATGTGCAGACTACGTCTAAAGATTTCCAGAGGGGCTTGCACCTCCATTTGAAATTTTTTAGGGGTCCTCAAATGAGAAAAGGTTGAAAACCACTGCTTGAGACGGTAGAATATTTTCCCAAGGGAAGTTGTGGGAGCCCCATCAGTAGCATAATTTAAAACTAGATTAAACAAAGCAATGGAGGATACACTGGAGAGAGAATGATCTTCTGCGGGCAGAAGGACAGACTAACTGCATACTCTGATAGAACAGATTTTTTCCAGTCTCTCTAGTTTTTACTGTGCTGATCCCTAAGACCACCACTTACACCTAGTGATCACGTTTCTAATGGAAGCCATAGTGGAAAAGTGGTAATGGAGCAATTAATTATAAGGGCTTGCCTGGAACGTACAGTTATTACATAAGAACACTCAGTTCCATCAGGCCAAGCCTCTTACAAAAACTACTTTTGTTGGGGGAACATAGGAAGACCATTTGTCAATGCTGAGATTGTTCATTGTAGTTGAAGCTAAATTACCTAGGGAGCGGATAAATGATGAATTTGTGGATTACTGATGTCAAGGTCTATTGCCAGACCCTTTTTCCTGGCCTTTCCTACAAAGGAAACAACAATGTAGAATTGATACCTTATGCCCCCTTCTCCTCTTTTTCCTGATGCATCTCGCAAATAACTAACATGCAAAATTAACGTAAGGTTGCTATAGCTAAATAAGCAGACAGCGTGTGATTTGCAGTTTGGCATATGCACATTTGCCATGATAAATACTTTCTTAAATGGCCAGTTCCACAAAGGCTATAGATTGTTTATGTAAGATTAATTAAAAAATAATTATCTCTGACTAGGAGAATGAGACACAATAAATGGACCATTAAATCTAAACAAACACAGAGGCTGCTACTTTGTTTAAATCACAGCTATGAATATTTATTGTTGTGGTTAGAGAAATGTTGAACCAGCCACAAAAAGTAGCCCAGGTAAGTTCTACTTACACCAGCACCATATGCAACATGTAGTTTGTTGGCTGATGCTTCTAGGTCTTGCACTGCTATTACAGGCAGAAGTAATTCAAACCGATGGGACCCATGGCCACCAATACCTGCATCCGTCCCCAGTGGTGTCATCCTAGGAAGTTGATTATGTGGGATGTGACCAACTGATGACCCTTGCTTAAGTCTGCAGAGGAAAGGTAAAAATACCCAGCATATCTAATCTAATCGGTCTGTCTAGACATTTATACAGCACCCACCACCATTAGCATTTGTGTGCCCCTATGCCAATGTGCCCTGCAAGACAGTTCCTTCCACCGCCCACACTTGGTATACATGCCTGCTCTCATTTAAATCAATGGACATTTTTGTCATTTACTTCGGAGGGTATCAGTTTGATCCTGTGCATGTGAAAATGTTTCAACTCCCTACTTTTGAAGAGCAAGGAAACTCCCAATCATCTCTATCTACTTAAAAGAGCTCTGAGCAGCACTCTGGGACCAGACCTTCTAATCCCTGTTCTATTTTGTCTGGATTGTATAGGCTCTCCTATCGTGAAACCCTTTGAGGGCCATTTTCTGTGTTTATATACACAAACATGGCTCAGTAATTAATAATGACACTAATAAATTGCCAGTGTTGTGGATTATGAAACAGAATATCACAAGTGATCAGGCGGGACCACCAGAAAATCCATTAAACTCAATAGAATCACTGGGCAAAGCAGGGCTTGTGGAATAATGTTTCAGTAGGCATCTCAGAAGTTAACATTCTCCTACGTCTGAGCTGATGGACATCAGATTATTTCTGTTACTCATTCTGTCCCAACAGCATCAAGTCAGCAGCTCAAAGACATACTGAAGATCCTGTTAATTCATGAAGAATCACACTGAGAAGTGGAATCACGTCTTAATATCAAGTGAACATTTAACCATGTGTCCATTTCCCTGGGACCAACTGGCCATCCACTATAGTTACTTCCATTGGAGTAATGTTTGTCCCCTGACTGCTTTTTCCCTGGTGGAGGTCATCCCTATGCATTTTCAACAGAACCAGTATTTCAATCCAATTTCAACCTTGAACACAGACCCCCTCCATCTCTCATGGCTTACTGCAGTTCACAGAATCATACGAGTCCTCCCCTGAAAGCCACATCCATGATTACCTTGTGGCTGCCTGCCCCCTTTCTCTTACTAAGCTTGGAAGCTTCTCCCCAAAATACTCACGTGTCTCTGGAAAACTGTGTGCACGTGTGTGTGAGAATAACGAATATGGCTGCAGAAAATCTGTATGTGTCGCTGCATCAATTTATATTGAATTTGGCCAAGGATACAATGTTGCTATTTTCTCCAGAAAACAGAGTGTGTGTGTGTGTGAGAGAGACCAAAAAAAGTAAAAAACATCAAGGCGCCCATCTACTGCTGCCTCTCTCTCTCTCTCTCTCCAAGAGATTGTGCCAGGAAAGAGCAGCTTTGATTAACAGCTGGCACTCCGCTGCTAGTGGCTGCCTGGGAAGTGGTGCTGAATTTTCTTGTGCCTTTGCCCTTACCCCTGTCCAGATGGACTCTTGCTTTCTGGGTTGCAGCTCCAGCTCCATCTTCCCCAGTACAGCTCAGATTGCAGGCAACTTGCAGTGAATCCAGCTCAGTGTATACTGGTTCTGTGAATAGCAGATTTCCCCTATTAAATGTTGACTGGTGGGGTAGGCAGGAGTGGTTTGCTTTGGATGATTCTCAGCAGAAAGCGGCACACTAGATTTTAGTTGTTTCAGTGTAAAGAATGACCCAGGAGCTTGCAAGTCCAAGTACTGCATTGCTCTCCATCACCTACAGGGGGGATCTTAAACTGTCCATTTGCCGACTGCTATGGAACTTGGACCTGACACTCCAAGAGTGACACTTAAAGTTGTGAAAAGTGTTAATAGGGCTGTCAAGCAATTAAAAAATTTATCATAATTAATCGCACTGTTAAAGAATACCATTTATTTAAATATTTTTGGATGTTTTCTACATTTTCAAATATATTGATTCCAATTACAACACAGAACACAAATACAATGTGTACACTGCTCACTTTATATTTATTTTTATTACAAGTATTTGCACTGTAAAAAAACCCAAAATAAGTAGTATTTTTCAATTCACCTAAGTACTGTAGTGCAATCTCTTTATCATGAAAGTTGGTCTTACAAATGTAGAATTATATACCAAAAAAAAAACCAAACCCCAGCATTCAAAAATAAAACATGTAAAATTTTAGAGCCTGCAAGTCCACTCAGTCCTACTTCTTGTTCAGCCAATCGCTCAGACTAACAAGTTTGTTTACATTTGCAGCAGATAATGCTGCCCACTTCTTGTTTATAACGTCACCTGAAAGTGAGAACAGGTGTTCTCATGGCACTGTTGTAGCCAGCGTTGCAAGATATTTACGTGCCAGATGCATTAAAGATTCATATGTCCATTCATGCTTCAGCCATCATTCCAGGGGACATGTGTCCATGCTGATGATGGTTTCTGCTCGATAACAATCCAAAGCAGTGCGGGCCATGTTACCTATCAGATCTGTGTTCTTGGGGAACCAGGGTGCAGTAACCAACCTGTCTGACTCACGAAAGACCTTCTCCCTCCCCAGCCTCTGCTTGAACCAAAGCCGATCAGAAGACAGACTTACAAAAAGCAATGAAAAGGCAGTGGAAGACACACCTAAACCCCTCCAGACAAAGGTGACAGGATTAAGGAAACTCCCCTAGCCTCATTTGCATTGAATATGGGACAGGGAGGCATCTCCATTGGCATACAGAATGGAAAACAGAGATTCCAAGGCAAGAACCACACTGAACTCTGGGACCAGAAAAGCAGGAAAGCACTGCATGATGAGGAATCTCTGCTCCAGATGTTAATGAACCCACGCCCGCACACACCCAACTCAGTAGTTATCAGACCAATTCTAGTAATAAATTTTTTTTGGTATCCAAAATACTGAAGCTGCCTAATTGCATTGTGAGCTCCCTTGAAGGAACACCGCCCATAGCCAGGAATGATCAGTTACTATTGTCTAGCCTGAACAAAACAATTTTGGTATACTCCCTTAAGCCATCAGTTTACCCATAAACAAATCTCTTGTTCTCCCTTGAACCATTGTTTTTTCCCTAGAAAATCCTCTACCCATGTTCAAGTAAATGTTCTGATGCCTGGATCCAAAACCTGCACCAGTTCCATTGGGACTTCATCCTCTCCTGACTGATCGTGTTGGGGGCTCTGCCTGTCTCCAGCACTCTGGACCCCCAGCTACCACCACCACCTGGGACCCCCGATCGATTCAAGCTTCACAGAGTGGCGAGAACCTAACTCTGTCTCGGTGTAGCCTTCTGACCCGGATGTGTGTGATCAGTTATAGTTTTCTAAACCTGACTTTTGTAATCAAATTTAAGTTAGATTTAATATTATAACTGGTTTTGTATGCTTGGCTCCCTTTGTATGGTTATTACCTGGCAATAAATAATGTTCATAGTTAAGATGGTTGCTTCTCTCTCTCTGCAGCAACGCTCCTTGTACCTAAACTAAAGATCCCTGCAGCACCCAAAAATCCTGTGGGGTTTGCTCATCAAGTGGGTTATTACCAGAACAGTTGTAACATGAAAGTAGAGATAGGGAAGTGCTGAACCTGGGGCATAATGAGGGTAGCAGCTTGGCAGTGCTGCTCGAACCAGCCTATTGTCCAAGGACATAAGAGGTCAGCTTTTGAGTACCGAGTAACCCAGTCCTCTCGAACACACACACTTTCACAGAGCGTGTCTGTCTGATTCTGGGGTTGGAAGAGCCCAGCCCTGGGGAACCAAGATCCAGCAGGATAGCTCCATTGGGAGGGAACTTGCAGAAGGGAAAAGTAGAGCTCCACACGAGAACACAAGTGACACAAGCAGTACATTGATAGAACTACAGAAGCACCCCCACCCCCAAAGAGTAACCCTAATCAATGAGTGTACCCCAAAGGAACGGACAAATCTAGTAACAACCGACACGTTCATTTTCATTAGCTGAGTTAGATGCCACCAGCAGAAGGTGGATTTTCTTTTTTGGTGGTTTGGGTTCTGTAGTTTCTACATCAGAGTGTTGTTCTTTTAAGGCTTCTGAAAGCATGCTCCACACCTCCTCCCTCTCAGATTTTGGAAGGCATTTGAGATTCTTAAACCTTGGGTCAAGTGCTGTAGCTATCTTTAGAAATCTCACATTGGTACCTTCTTTGCATTTTGTGAAATCTGCAGTGAAAGTGTTCTTAAAATGAACATGTGCTGGGTTATCCTCCGAGACTGCTGTAACATGAAATATATGGCAGAATGTGGGTAAAACAGAGCAGGAGACATACAATTCTCCCCCAAGGAGTTCAGTCAAAAATTTAATGAACACATTTTTTTAATGAGCGTCATCAGCATGGAAGCCTGTCCTCTGGAACGGTGGCCAAAGCATGAAGGGGCATATGAAAGTTTAGCATATCTGGCACGTAAATAATTTACAATGTTGGCTACAAAAGTGCCATGCAAATTCCTGTTCTCACTTTCTGGTGACATTGTAAATAAGAAGAGGGCAGCATTATCTCCTGTAAATGTCAACAAACTTGTTTGTTTTAGCAATTGGCTGAACAAGAAGTAGGACTGAACGGACTTGTAGGCGCTGAAGTTTTACATTATTTTGGTTTTGAGTGCAATAATGTAACAGAAAGAAATCCACAGTTGTAAGTTGCATTTTCACGACAAAGATTTCTCTATAGCACTTGTATGAGGTGAATTGAAAAATATTTCTTGTTTACCTTTTACAGTGAAAATATTTGTAATAAATATACACTTTGATTTCAATAACAGAAATATATATATAAAAATGTAGAAAATCATCCAAAATATTTAATACATTTCAATTGATATCCTATTGTTTAACAGTATGATTAAAACTGTAATTTTTTAATCATGATTAATTTGAGTTATTTGCATGCGTTAACTGTGATTAATTGACAGCCCTAGTTAATAACCAACACCATACTGTCTGCCTCTCCCTTGGAGAGGATTAAGTAGCCATTAACCCTCAAGGGATTTGCTGCATATTATTGTAATAGCTTTTTTGGAAAACAACAAACTAGCTATTGAAGCTAAAAATAATTCAGTATATCAGAAAAGATGAAGTAAGTAATCAAAGGCCTGCAGTTCATAAAGAAAAAAAAAATACCATTGCTTTCCATACCAAAAGAAAAAAAAAATAATTGTACTCCATGCTATCTACCATGATACAACACAACGTTCCCGGAAAAGGGAGAAGTGTCGAAACAGGAGGCTCTACCATAATTCCAGGCAGCCTAGCATCATGCACACTTGCTCCCGTGAAAAACCCCAACCCCAACCCATGCTACCAGGGCCGGTGCAAGGATATTTAGCGCCCTCGGCGAAACTTCCACCTTCTGCCCCTTGTCCCCCTCCCCTCCCCCAGACGTACACACAATTGACACAACGTATGAGCGAAATGAGGCAGCAGCAATTGCCAGAGTCTGAGATCTGAAATAACTCAACAAAAAGAGTTCGCCTCAGTCGACAACCTCCAAAATCTAGTAAATGTAGCACTATAAACAGCCTGTCAGAATGGGTAATGGCTCCGCGCGATGAGAAAAATGACATCATTGCCATTTTGTACCGTAGTAAAGCAATATGCTTGTCCCACCCACCCCTGACACTCTCCCCGAAACACAGCCCTCCCCAGAGCCCACAACCCCCCTGCCTCCTCCTGGAGCCTGGCAAGGAACACAGAGTCCCCCCACGTGCCTCCCAAACCCAGACCAGAGAACTCCGCCTTGCTCCACAGCCCCTTCCCCGGCTGGCTTGGTCCCCCCCAAAGCCTAGCTCAGCACACAAAGAGCCCCCCCCCCAGCCAGGCACACAGCACCCCCCCTCTGCCTTCTCTCCCTCCCAGCCTTGCTTGGCACACAGCACCCCCCCCCCGCTTTCTCCACCATGGCACACAGCATGCCCCCCCCAGCCCTGCCTGGCACACAGCTGAGTCCTGCTCCCGTCTCCAGAGCATGCCACACAGCCCCCTCCTGCCCAGCTCGCCCGTGCCTCAGCCTGGCTGGCCCATGGGACCCTACCCCCAGCTCCAGAGCTTGGCATACAGCCTCCCTCCCTGCTTCTTCTCTCCCCCCCCCCCCCCGCCGGGCCAGCCACGCCATGCCACCCCTTCCCCCAGACCCTGGCACACAGGATCCCCCCTGAGCCCCTGGCACCAGCAGA
Source organism: Lepidochelys olivacea (assembly GCF_965140295.1). Lineage (NCBI taxonomy): Eukaryota > Metazoa > Chordata > Testudines > Cheloniidae > Lepidochelys > Lepidochelys olivacea. Next base: position 12,151,700 of record NC_140415.1, on the reverse strand, counting down.
CCCCTGCCTCCCCCCCCCACACAGGGCAGAGTCACCCAAGCAGCACACGGAGCCTCCTCTCTGGCAGCCTGAGCCTTCCCCCTCACCTGCCCCCACAGCCCGGGCGCCCAGCGCTCCCTGCCTGCCTCAGCTCCTTGGGTCGGGGGAGACGGGGCTGGCACCTGCAGGGGAGAGCGACCAGCTCAGGGGGTGACCCCAAGCCTGACCCCCCCCGCCCCTGCCCGGCTGCCTCCCACCTGCAAGCTCGTCGCCACTCATCCCACCAGAGCCCTTTTTGGTGCCCCCAAATCTTGGTGCCCTTGGCGGCCACCTATTTCACCTAGTGGTTACAGTGGCCCTGCATGGTACTACAATTGGTTTGACTTTAATCTGTGACAGCTAACACCAATGGTTCACAGTCTAACTTCATCTCTAACCTCTTCTCCCCACCCCTGTCTCTCCCCAACAACTTCTCGTCTTGCTGTCAATATAAGCTTAACATGGTCAAAACTGAATTTTTCTTCTTGCCCTTCCCCTCCCCCCATCCCCTTCCATTTTTCTCTACCTCTGTGGACAATCCCATCCTGCATCTCACTCTCATCAAGCCTGTAACCAGCGGGTCATTTTTGGCTGTATTGTCTCTCTTGCTCCGACATCCAGGCCATGTTCCAATAAGGACACTTTTTCCTCCATGGCACAGCTAGGTTCCAATCTCTTCACTCAGTTCACACCACAACACCACTCATCCAGGACCTCCTCATCTCCTGTCTTGACTCCTTCAGCCTCTTGCTGTTTGACCTTCCCAGCACACACCTTGCCCCAACTGGTGCTCCTGCAAAAATCCTTTTCCTGGACCATTGTTCTGACCACATTTGTCACACCTTTGCCCTGACTTCATTCCCCCTTCTCCACTGCATCAAATCCAATTTTTTGTCTCTCACAGTTTTACCCCTCCTTGCATGTCCATTCTCTTATCTTACTTTGCTGCCCCTGCCTCCTCTGCTTTGCCAGCAATGCCATCCTTCGGTGCCCATTTGTCCACTTCTTCCCATGTGACTCCAGGCTTCCTTCCATGCTGAAAGGGCAGCATGGAACACCCTCTCCAAAACTAATCCATCTCTCAAACCACTCCTCTTCTCCTTCAAATCCACCCTCAAGGTCCACTCTACAGTGTGGCCAGCGGCAAACTGGCAGCTAGAAACAGCAAACCAGACTAGGCAAGGTCTATTTTATTTGTTTATATCAGTAGTTCTCAAACTTGGTGTCATGACTCCCTCAGGGGGTCATGAGGCTATTACACGATGGGTTGCAAACCCTGCTTTGCTCCAGCATTTATAATATATAAAAAGTGTTTTAAACTTATAAGGGCTAGAATTTTAATAGCCCTTTTAAAAAGTGTTTTAAATTTACTCAGAAGGTTTGCTGTGTGAAAGGGGTCACCAATATAAAGTTTGAGAACCACTGGTTTATGTAGATCTTAAAATATATATTAATTAAAAGTCTAGAAATCTAGTTGTTCACATGCTTAGTGTATATAATAATGGGCTCCTGTGGGTATTTGCCTTTCCCTCTCCCATTCACTGATTGTTCACTCTCTAAATATCAGGTACTTATATGGCCCCCTTTATCATAGTATCTGAACTCCTCATACTCTTTTAATGTATTTATCCTCACAACACCCCTGGTAAGATAGGGCAGTGCTATTTTCCCCACTTTATGGATGGGGAACTGAGGCACAAGAAACTAATTGACTTGGTCTGTGGAGAGCAGGGAAACCTAACACAGGATTCCAAAGCTCCCACCTAACCTCCTAATCCCTCAGCTAGCCTTCCTGCTCCCAGACACAGCAGTAAACACCACAAACGGCTGGGTATTGTGTCATATTTACTGGCCAGCTTTTTGAGGCAGGGACTGTCTCTTTCTGTGTGTGTGTGTATATATAATGTCCTGCATAATGGAGTCTTGATCCTGGCAGAGTCTTTTAGGAAGGGGCTGTAATGCAAATTATAAAGATGAGTTTGTCTGAGAAGGAATTCTGCCTATGAGTGTGGGGAGAAAGATATGTTTTCCCCTGAATGTCTGCTCATGTCCTATTAAAGCTAAATTCTGTTCTGCTGACTGTATAATTATATACACACACAACATATTCTGAGGTATACTTTCCCCTTGAAACTGTACAAAGATTCACCTAGCAAGCACTTTCTGCCAGCAAATGTCAGTTCATACCTGCTAACTTTTGTGTGGCAAGAAAACATCAGGTGAGCCAGTCAAATAGACAAAACAGCTGTTGCTTTAATGGCTGGGGATGCAATTGAAGAATCAGGCCCGAGTGGGTGGTTTATCTTTTTGAGTCAATGACATGCACTGTGCAGAGTCTATTTCCTGGCAATTGCCCCATGTAAGTGTGAGGCGGCCACAAAAGGACTCAATTCAGCAATCTCTACACTCTCCCTCCCCAAAACAAAGTCAGCATGGGATTTAAAAGAAGATGTTGCTGACTCGAGTCACAATGTGATAATCAGCTAAGTAACAAAAGAGCAAAGAGGAGGAAAAGGTTTACAGACCCAAATGTCTGATCTGTATCTAGAGATCTGTCGCATTTACAGTAATTAAATTGATATTTACTTCTTTAGGTGTGAACAATAATGAAAAAGCCTACACAAAAACTCCCTGTGCCCTGATGACATAACATAACACTGCCCACTTCAGCCAGGAAGTTCTTGAGTCACAACTGAGAATGCCAAACTCAGGACAACCTATTGAGAAACAGGGCAAACACAACCCAAAACTGGTGGTTATTCTTCCATAAGATATACCAAACCAGCAACAAAAATAAACTTCTGTTTCACCACACTGGCTAACAAGAAGTCATAAAAGCAGTTTCCTTGGGCATTTCAGTTCTTATGTCACCACCAAAACCACTGGGATTTAGAGGGGAGCAGATCTTTACAACCAGACTTATCAAATAAAAAGGTTCTTCTGATCCCAAAGGGCCAGCCACACATGCAGGTCAATATATAACTTAGATCTTACCCCAAAATCCAATCCTTTAGTATCTAAAATCTAAAGGTTTATTTATAAAAAGAAGGAGAGGTGAGAGTTAAAATTGGTTAAAAGAATCAAATACATACAATGAATGCAAAGTTCTTGGTTCAGGCATGTAGTAGTGATGGAATAAACTGCTGGCTTAAGTCAAGTCTCTGACTGCTTCCAAATCATTGGCAAGTCCTCAATTCCTTGGTTAGAATGCATCCATTAATATAAGTTTATAGCCCAGAGGCTGGAGCAGGAGAGAGGCAAAATGGAGGGGTTTCCAGGGCCTTTTATATCTTCTGCCATGTGGTGGGAAACCCATTGTTTCAAACAAAGCCCTCAGCACAGCTAGTGGAAAGCTACAGGTGGCAAGATAGTGTTTGGAGTCACATGGGCAAGTCACATATCCATACATAAAGGTTTGGACCCAGTAGAATCCATTATCAAAACCTCAAACAGCACGTTTGCAGGACAGTCCATTCGGTGTAGATGATCGTCTCCCATGGTCCGTTGTCAGTTAAGTGTTTCTTGATGAGCCACTTAATTTGAATAGTGCCTGCAAGATGTGCAGGCTGAATACCTTGTGGGCGGTACCCCAGGAGCAAACATTTGAAATCCAGGTACAGAGCCAATACTTACGACTTCAAATACAGAAATGATACATGCATACAGATAGCATAATCATAACCAGCAAATCGTAACCTTTTCATAGACATCTTACATGCCACATTTTGTACAAGATTTGTTCCAAATATATAACAGTGGTTGCAACAATGATCTCTATGGTCATATTTTAATCAGATAATATAACACCCCAAAAACATGAGTTTTTAAAAGAGACTATATGGGCAGAGAAGATGCTTTGTCTTTTGGTTTTTAAACCTCCCCTGGCCCATCCCCACTCTGTATGACAATTAGTGTTGCCCACTCCCCACATTTATTGGGTAAATGGATTCTGGCCCCTGCTGCAGGAGCTCTTACCCCATCATCTGCCCAGCCCCTGCCCAGCAATTAATTCTGCTCTGAGTCTCCAAACCAACCCTGTTTCCCCAGTCCCCACATCAGTTCTGCCTGTCCCTCCACTCCCACTGCCCAGCCACCCAACAGTTCAGCCTCTATCCCACCCCACAAGTTCAGCCTTCCAGCCTCACCAGTGCTCCTTCTGGGGCTCTTCACTCCCACTGGCTGAAGCAGGATCCCCACTGCCCCTTCCTGACTGGCTGGAGGCAGCTCCAGGGGCTCTTCCCAGGCAGGTGCTGCAGGGAGGATTAGAGGAACCCCTGCCCCACCCAATTGCTCACAGGTGGCAGGGGAGAGTAGAGCCACCCTGAGCTACTGGGTTCTTTCACTCCTCCTCCCCACCTGTGAGAATAGTTTGCTGAGGGCTGGGGGAGGGGTAGAGAGCTCTGCCTGCAGCAGCTCTGATTGGTTGCTCAGCCCTAAGATGCACGCAAGTGGGGGCAGACAGCCCCAGTGAGATCATTCTGAATATTGCCAGTAACAACTTTCTAAAGATAACACTTTCAGGGGATTTCCCCCCAGCCCCAAGTTTTAGTACTTGTTACTACCACCAATTCAAATGCAACATATAACTATGCATATGCACATGCTCCCCTATGGCTCTTCTCTGGGAGGATTTACCCTGCTCCATCTATATAGGGAATGCTGTCCAAACCTTCCATAAGGCTCACTAGCTCCTTAAAGGTGGGGAACAAACCACTATCACAAGTCTACTTCAAACTCTTCCTGAATCTTTTCAAGGACAGTCTACAACGTACACAGCCTGCAGCAATTCTAGTCCTCTTCTTCTTCTGCAGGGGGGTGAGGGAGCCTTCACTTTAAATACAACACACTGGCAGAGTCCCTGGAACGCAACCCTTCCGGGAGACATTTCTGGACCTTGTGCTTCCCCACAGCTGAGTTCTTCAGTTTGGCTCCCACTCCCCCCCAATTTATAAATGACTACATCTCCTGTTGGGTTCCCACTGGTTCCACTTTCAGAGGGGGGTTCTGGGTGTGTCCTGCCAGGCTCCTTGCCGACAATGGAAATCACCTGAATAGCTTCAAACAGCCAATGATGCCTAATGACTGTCACATACAATTTCTGCATGATTCTGGCCCATCCAGGAGTCACCCTGTCCAGCTCTAACAGTTCTGGAAACATACAGAATACCCCCAAACAAACAAAACAGTACAGTTATTTACCCTATAGCAACTGTGATTCTTTGAGATGTTGTAGTCAGTGTGGATCCCACCATAGGTACGCATGCACATTACTTGCGTAACACAAGATTATTTTTTTATAACAGTGTCCGTCAGGACGTACATGCACCCTGAGCCTCTTTGTGTTCACACAGAAGGGCATGAAGGCTGGGATGGCCTTGTCCTCCCCTCAGTTCCCTTGCCTGTGTAACTGAGGACTTTGAAAAGAGTGGATGGAGGACGGATCATAGGATCCACACTGATGACAACATCTCAAACAGCTGCAGGTACTGTATGGTAAAGAACCGCACTTTCTGCTTTGAGTTGGTGTCAGTGCAGATCCCACCAGTGGTGACTGGCAAGTGGTATTCTCTTCTGGGTGGCGGGTGTTGTATCATGATCGGTGGAACTCAGAGTCAGAGGGCCCGTGTTCTCCGCAAGGACTGTTATTGACGGGGCACCAGGAAACACAGGGAGTTAGGCTGGAAGCAACTCAGCCCCATGAAGAGCAGAGCACAGGGTCTAACAATGTTCCACTTGTTCAAATCTGCATTTGGCTTCACTCTTTGCAAATGAAACATGTGGCCAGTGCTTGAGCTGTGAGTTCTCTGCAGTGCAGAGGCCGGCAGCGTGAGCCATGGCACACGGTCTGCAGCCCTCCAGAGGCCTGGTATTTCCAGGTACAAACCTAGCCCAGACGTGGATCTGGTGGAAGGAGGAGTTTGAGCCGTACAAAGACCTGGCCACCGCAGGAGGATGACAACAGCAGGAAAGTAAGACTATTATTTTGCCTTATTGGGGAATGAGGCAGAGAGATCTGCGCATTCAGAAGCTCGGCACTGCCTCAAGCCTCACAGCAGACCTAGGAGCTGCAGGGAACCCATTTCTCCACAAAGTCGAACGAAACTGTGGAGCAACACCGACTGTTAACTAGCAACCAGTCTGAAGGGGAGGGGAGGTTCCCAATCCTACTGCTTTACGCACACTGCCTGCTACATATGATTTTGGGGACTGGACAGACTCCTTAATTCGGGACTCAGCACTTGAAATAACCACTTGCAGAAGCAGCTGCTCCGGGAAGGCGATCTCACATTACACAGATGCTTAGACATGGGGCATGCAGCGAAAGCCTCAAGAAAAAGGAAGGAAAGCCCTAGGAGGCACAGCACCATCAGAAATACAGGCAGGGAGACAGCAGCAAAAGAGAGCAGTTGCTCACGGTTCTGTACCCTTAGAGATATGCACTGACAGTGAGAGCAGCTAGCAGAGCAATGCCCCACACTAGAGCAGCATTCCTGTTTTGGGGACCACCCAGAACAGTAAGGGTTCTGTCACTGCCTGCCTTGCAACTTTGGGTGCCTTGAAACTATGCTGCTAGAGTCCTGACACCAGTAGCCAGCCCACAAGCATAAAGGTCTCACCCTGTTTTCCACCAGCCTTGTTACTTTCTCCTCACAAGGTGCCCCTAATAGCTCTTCTGGTCCTGAGTCTCCCCCAGATCCCTCTACCCCAGGTTCTTAACTACCAGACACTTGGACGTTTCCCATCTGGTTCGTCACCCCTGAAGGTGTGAAACCTGCTCCCCCGTCTCACCTCCAGTTATCAGTTCGCTTTACCTGCTTAGGGTAAAAATAAACACAAACACAACATTTAATTCATAGAAAAAACATGGATTCAAAAATGAAATAGTAAGGAGAAGCAAACGCATACAGGTTACACAGAAAATTAACCTAATGATGCAACTTCAGGCTTTACACTTCTTCATTAGATAAATTCCCTTTTCCACTACAAGTTCCCTCTTGCCTTTGAGCAGTTTCCTGGCATGTCTCCTTGCCCAAGAGGGGATCCAACATTCACAGATAGCCCCCCTCCTTCAGAACTGTCCCTCAGTTCTCCTGTTGGAAAGGTTGTTTTTTTTCCTAGCGCCCCTACTTCCTGGCATGATGACTCATGGTTATTTAGGGTGAGGAAATTCTAGTAGGAATGTCTCAAATTGTTTTCCCTTTAAGCCTAATGGCCCATCATTTGTCTTTCCCTGGGTGGTACAATGCAGGTGCTTGGCGCTAGTCTTGTCTGGTTGGAGAGGCAGGCCCTCCCTGCCTGGCTGACCATCACCCTACTGTGAGGTGGCAGTAAAGCTTTCTGGACTCAGTTTTCTATATATATATAAATTCATAATCACAGTCTGCAGACGTATCTCATAATGACCATAAAGTTCAGAATGTTACAAATTTTCATAGAAACTTTACTCAACATATATTTATACCCAGTAATATTGTATACAATCAATTGATTCAATTGCTTAATCTTTGTGGTTCAGTCCCCCGTTCTTCTTTCGCGTGCCTGAACCCTGATTGTCACACAAGGCATGTGGCCACAAGGCAATGGGATCCCTCAGGCTGACTTGGACTTGGACTAGAGTACACCCTTTACAACGAGCAGGCAGAATCTAATAACGTACAGTGAGAGCATAAGGCAGTCTATAGGAAAATGTGACCTCATAGTAACTATCCTGCAAATAACAGGTGGAATCATTGATGGACCAATTCTCCATGAACTTGTCTAGTTCTTTTTTGGACCCTGTTATATTCGTGGCCTTCACAGCATCTTCTGACAAAGACAGGTTGACTGTGCGTTGTGTGAAGAAATACGTCCTTTTGTTTGTTTTGAACCTGCTGCCTATTAATTTCATTTTGTGACTCCTAGTTCTTGTATTATGAGAAGGAGTAAATAACACTTCCTTATTTACTTTCTCCACACCAGTCTTTCTCCACCCAACAAATCATGTTCATCAACGTGTCTGATGATTCTGTTCTTTACTATAGTTTCAACCAATTTGCCTGGTACTGAAGTTAGGTTTACTAGCCTGTAATTGCCGGAATTCACCTCTGGAGCCTTTTTAAAAATTGCAGTTATATTAGCTATCCTCCAGTCATCTTGTACAGAAGCTGATTGAAATGATAGGTTCTAATACCACACTATGAGAGCATTTGCCCTTGCTGACATGTCCAGTGCACAATGTTTAATGAAGGTCAGAGAGTTATACTCCATGTGGCTGCCTTACAGTTATGTGAGATCAGCAACAAGGTTGCCTTCACTCTGGTGGCATGTGCTTTGAAATTCAGAGGCAGATGCTCGCCAGCCAGTTGATGACAGGTGGCAATTCACTGTGCATTCTGCTTGGAGAGTCTCGTTAAGTAGATCGGCTGGCCTATTGATACACCTGATATGACCACAAAGACCAGGACTAAGAGTCAGAAGGGCTAGTCCTGTCTAGGAAATAGAATAGAGCTCTAGAAACAACCGAAGTGTGAAGTTTTGTTTTCTCCTGGAGAAGAGAGAAGTTTTTGGAAAGAAGCTCAGCATGGTGACTGGCTGATTCACGTGGAATTCTGAGACTAACCTGGGAATGAACTTGGGGGGTGATCTCCAGTGCAGACATGTGTGTTACACTATTATAAGGCCAAACAAGTTGACTTTAGATAAATGGAAATGGGTGTAGAGCTTGTTCAACTATGCATTAAAAATTATTTTTTTGACAAAGTCAGCCATTTTTTTTCCATTCCAGCGTTCACAATTTTTCCAAATGTCTTCATGATTCAGAATGGCTTGATCAACAGTTCTTATAAACCTATTGAAGTTATCGACTGTTTGCAAACTACTTATAGAAAGCATACTCCATATTAGGAACATGCATTTTGATTTTGGCAATTGGTCATTTAAGTCACATGGTGTTGTTTCTATTTCCTGATTGGCTGACCTGGTCAGGGAGGCAGGCAGAATTGGAGGAATGGGAAGGGGGTACATCTAAGGCTGTGGAAGTTCTTCTAGCCCTCCTGTGCATCTTTTCCATAACCAGGTTGCTCAGACTGGGCACTGTGCTCTGAGGTGGGTCCCAAGGACCAAATCTTTTTGAAGTGAATGCAGGTTTTGCTACTGACTTTGGTAGGAACAGGATTTAGTCCTAACAACTGGTGATATTGTGCTGCTTCCTGCCGATTGGGGGCGAAATGATCAGTGGTCTTTACCACAGTTCCTGCACATTTCTTTGTTCTGCAATTAGGGTGAACTTAGAATCATAGAATATCAGGGTTGGAAGGGACCTCAGGAGGTCATCTAGTCCAACCCCCTGCTCAAAGCAGGACCAATCCCCAATTAAATCATCCCAGCCAGGGCTTTGTCAAGCCTGACCTTAAAAACTTCTAAGGAAGGAGATTCTACCACCTCCCTAGGTAACGCATTCCAGTGTTTCACCACCCTCCTAGTGAAGAAGTTTTTCCTAATATCCAACCTAAACCTCCCCCACTGCATCATATCCACCATTACTCCTTGTCCTGTCCTCTTCTACCACTGAGAATAGTCTAGAACCATCCTCTCTGGAACCACCTCTCAGGTAGTTGAAAGCAGCTATCAAATCCCCTCTCATTCTTCTCTTCTGCAGACTAAACAATCCCAGTTCCCTCAGCCTCTCCTCATAACTCATGTGTTCCAGACCCCTAATAATTTTTGTTGCTCTTCACTGGACTCTCTCCAATTTATCCACATCCTTCTTGTAGTGTGGGGCCCAAAACTGGACACAGTACTCCAGATGAGGCCTCACCAATGTCGAATAGAGGGGAACGATCACGTCCCTCGATCTGCTCGCTATGCCCCTACTTATACATCCCAAAATGCCATTGGCCTTCTTGGCAACAAGGGCACACTGCTGACTCATAGCCAGCTTCTCGTCCACTGTCACCCCTAGGTCCTTTTCCGCAGAACTGCTGCCTAGCCATTCGGTCCCTAGTCTGTAGCTGTGCATTGGGTTCTTCCGTCCTAAGTGCAGCTTCAACCTTTTGTAGCCATGACAAGTCTTATGAAACCCAAGGGGTCAAGTTAGACATCAGAGGTTCAGGGGCCTTGTGTTGGCCTTCTGTCTGGGCCTCTTTATGAGATATCTTCCCAATGACACTCTAAAATGGACACACTCCCTGTAATTTCCTGTGGCATTGCCTGTAGCGTTTCACTTTTCCTACCCATGGCTCTTACTTATAGACAAACAACTTAATACCTAAGGAAACTAAACAATTGTTATGGGGTAGGTGTGGTAAATTAACTCTAAAATGTTGCCCAATGTTGGAGGTAAAATAAAAAGAAGAAAAATTCCAGCTGACTGAAACTCTAAAAATCTATATCCATCCTAGACAGATAAAGAAAAAGGGAATACCAAAACAGATTTATCCCTGCCTTTGGCCAATGATTTCCATATAGAGTGTGTGTCTGGAAACAGTGACAACCCTACGTAAAGAATGAGTCACTTCCTTAAATGCCAGACAAGTCATATGTAGTAAGAGGTGCTCCTCCTATATGAGTTCAGCCTGAAGCCATAGTCACAGGAGAAAGGGAACCAGTTAGGAACCCAACATGAATTCATGACATATAATTTTATTGGGAAAGAATATTGGGTTTGGAAATCAGATATAATAACTGCTCCTCCTGCTGCTCCTACGGATGAGAATAGGTATTATGCCTAACCACTAGATACTTTTTTTGTATGGACAATAGACCTTTCTACCTATTTTGGCAGGATCTTGCCTTAGTGCTGCCTTCTGACCCTTCAGAAACTGTTGGATATTTTATTCAGGATGCTCATAAGTAAGGTTTAAAAAGGCAGCTGTATTGCTGACCGTGTAACAAACCCGTATAATGACTGTCCACACCCTCCCTTTCCAAATAAAGGGTGTCGCTCTATAAAAACAAAGGCCAGGGGCATTACTGATCAGTTTTCCCAAGGGAATTTCTTCAGATTTCAAGATTGATTTTGGCCTTGTTGATGAGACCATCCCAAACTAATGCTGATGAAACAGTAATACCTCAGCAGCATTTAGTCTGTGTGTAATCTAGTGCATGTTACAAAGTTGTATTCATGTTTGAAACCTTCCTCCTAACCCATACACATAATAAGCTGTGTGGGGGTTAGAGAACATTTAGCTGCCAGGTTTGAGTCAGGAAGCTTACCCACATTTATGCAGACCCTGGCTTCAGTAGGTCCTGCCCCAGAAAGGTCTGTGGAATGGTCTCCCAATGGATTTGGGGGCAGAAACAGGTGTTAACATCTGATTCCCCCTCGGCAGACAGGGTTTTTCATCCTGAACCAAGCACTCTGGAAGTCAGAATTTAGCCCATAGTAAACTCATTAGGTGGGATTATGGGTAAAACATACTAAAATTCAAGTAAATGAAGCTGGCTAGCGCTAGCATTTCCCCTACGTCCAAACAGAGGGATCAAAGAGCACCATCCCTCTAGATTGTCTAGCCCTGGGGCTTACATGAGCAAATTACCTTATGATAAAATATGCCACTAAAATAGGAGCTAACAGGGACATAGCATGGCCTGGAGTCAGTAGACCTGGGTTCTAGGCCCAGGTCTTCCCGCTGACCTGCTGGGTAACCTCTGTTAAGCCGCTTCACCTCTCTCTGGCTGTGTCCCCTCCCATCCTGGGCCCATCTTGTCTATTTAGATTGTAAGCTTATCTTGTGTTTGTATCATACAGTATAATATAGACTATATTGTAATATATAATAAAATATAAGCCAGTCATTTTCCCAAATGCCAACATCAATACTTACAATTTTCATGGGCAAAATTGAGTCATCTATGAGGTACGGGATCTCAAGAACCATGTTTCCGATGGTGAAGAGCAGCAAGAGCCTGAAAATACTGGAGATGATTATTGTCCACCATCTTCTTCCATGTACAGTGGTTTACACCAATTGCAAAGTGATTTGATCCCCATAGTGATCTGATAGCTTTTTGCATAAGGTGGCAAATCAGGCCCACTCTAAGGCGAGGAAGTGCTTTTTCTTGTTCTACCCGTTATTATTTCACGAGAAAAAACTTCCCATGCCTCGCACAAACTGAAGTCTAGGTTTCTGCTGTTACAAAGATTCTCTTGCAAGAGATAAACAGTGGGGCTGTCACCTGGATATTAAACTGGTTCCAGAACCTCACTTCCCACCCGCCCCATGTAGGAAACTATGGATGCTTATTCCAAATCATCACACCATATCATTTAACAATGTTTGGCAAGTTTTATTTATTAAATATTTTCCAACAAAAGCCTGTAAGGCAACAGAAGAGTAAAGCGTAAAATACATTTGACTTAATTGGCAGCAACAGACTGCATGCGTCAGAAGGAATTAACCTCCAATAAAGCAGGATGTGCAGGAAACACAATGTACTCTTTTGATATGGTATTTCAAAGCTACCATTTCCTGGAACAGAGGCAGATAGATACACAGGTTGGCTGAGACTGGGAAAGGCTATCAGATTTATGTGCATGCAGTAATTCTCCAAAGCTTTCACTCACATACACTTCTAGGAGTCTAACGAGAAATTTGAACATTCTGTCACTGCATCAGGTCATTATGCACAATGTACTTTGTAATGATTTTCTCAGCATCTGAATCTAAGTCAGATGGAACAAAGTTGGGGTTTCCCCCTCCTCCTCTTCCTCTGGTTCAACCACAACATCCTTGCTCCATCTGTGCTCTGAATCTCGATGCCATTAAACCTGATGATCCCAGTGATAGAAATGTCAAAGACATTTTCCTGGACCAATATAACCCCCACCCAAGCGCTTATGGGTGGGATTTTTAAATGCACCTAAGAGAGACAGGAGCAAAGTCTCCTTGAAAGTGGGACTTTCAAAAATCCCACCCCAGGGGAATGAATACCAATGTTTGAAAACTATTGAGAGGTAGTTTAGCAGAGAAAGGATTTCATTGCATGTTATTTTGGAGGCAATGAAGGATGGGGGTAGTGGCAGCATCTGGCGGCAATAAACGAAGGAAATAAAAAAAATCGTATCCTGGTTTTAAGACTCATTTCCACTATGCTGTGTATACTACAGTCTCTTTTTTCATGGTTAAAAAAAATTAAGAAAATTGCAAACCTAGACAGACTATCCTGTTGTGAACGCCATAATAAAAACGAGCTCTTAGATAGCACCTTTGATACAAGGATCTCCCAACCCTTAACCAATGTTAATTGACAGTCCTGCAGAGTCAGCAAGCATTACAAATGGTAAACCGAGACAAGCAGAAAGACTAGGGCTCCGTTGAAGTTATTGGGAGCAGAAATGGGCCAAATCACTCAGTGACATTGCCATTTGGAAGACTGAACCTGTGTCTGGATAGATCAGTTTGTTTTCATTTGAAATAAAGATGTGTAAGTATAAAATAATAAAGATGAGAAGGTGGCAACTCAAGCAGACCCCATAACACCAAACACCGGGAGGGTGGATCCTCAGCTGATATAAGCTGTCCTGGCTCCCACGGGGAAGATGCTCAGCTGGGGTAAATTGCCAAAGCTTTGTTGATTTCAATGGAGTTATGACAGTTCACACCAGCAGAGGATGCACCCGTTGTAGGCTCTGGCTGTAAGGAGGGTTTGGTACAACTGCAATCTTTGTTACCACACCTACGTCATCATCACATGCTGACCATTGACCAGGATTCTGGGACACTCGTAAGTTCAATACTTCAACTTGGAAAGATTAATTACTTTAAAAGAAATATAAATAAGCAGTTTAAAGAGAGATGGTTGTGGACTAATGATCATTAACTGCTCAACATTAAGGCTGGGGCTGGTTAATGAGAATAAATAATGGGTGATGTGTCAGCTTGGAAAGCAAGTGATAAACTCCTCATAAGCGAGCAGGCTGCCTCCTCTTCTCGCTGATGCAACCCTCATTTTTTATGCTCTCTCCATGACCTACATCTTCTACCCTTCAGTCTCTCTCCCTCCCTCTGCCAAATGTCCTTTTGTGTCTGAGCTCATTTCTGCCAGTGCTTCCCCTTCAAATTTCAGAGTATCAGCCGTGTTAGTCTGTATTCGCAAAAAGAAAAGGAGTACGTGTGGCACCTTAGAGACTAACAAATTTATTTAATAAATTTGTTAGTCTAAGGTGCCACACGTACTCTTTTCCCCTTCAAATGTGCTCTTTTCGCTGCCTTCTTGAAAACAGAATGCTTTTCTTTGTCCTTATTTTCAGTGTTGCTCTGCCCGATCATCATCATTGGCTTCCTTCAGAGCTCACTTTTAATCCCTTTTCTAATTGGGTTCCTGCCATGATCACAAAATCCCCCCTCGAACGTTCTTGCACGCACTCTGTCTCACCTGCCTTTACCTTGTCAGCAGATTGGGGTTTGTTCATCATTTGTCTGCTTGAAATAGGTATAGTTTCAGTACATAAAGGGAAAGGGAGAACGAAAAAAAGACATTTGAGTACACAAATAACAGTACAGAAGGCTCAGTTAAAAAGACATTGGGTGAAATCTTGGCCCAGTAAAGTCAGTGGCAAATCTCTCATTGTCTTCAGTGGAGCCAGGATTTCAACCATTATATATAGCTTAACTTTAAAAGCCAGATTGGAATCGTCCATCACGTGGATGCGTGTGGGGGCACACAAGAAGTCTCCTCTCTCATCCGCCACCAAATGATTGCATAAATCACCCAAAAGCCAGTCAAAACAGTGGAGCAGGGATTGCTCATCCCTTGTAGAGCAAATCACCTGTAAAGAACCAGAAAAGCAGCAGGGCCATCCCGCCATGCGATGGTCCACAGACCAAGGCCAGCACAATACAAGACAAATCCATGCTGGCCAAGTGGCTGCTACAGAGTTCACCTACCTTCTGAGCACCAAACAGCCACGGGAGTTGTGTTTCCTAGGGAACAAATGGTATCAGAGTGTTGATGCGGTTCCACACTTCCCACCACCTAGGGCTTTGTGCCATTTGCACAATAGAGCACTCAAAATGTATAAGACTCACAATAGGTTCCAGAACAAAGAGTAAATGTCCTCAATACCTAGTGTACCTTTCATTCCCTAAGATCCTGCCTCCATAGTTGCTTGCTAGAACCCTGCTACTCCCCAGTTGCCCAATTCTGATCTCATTTTGGTAGCCCCATTGACTTTCCTGGAGTAATGTGGTTTCAGAATATATTATCTGTTGTCTGCTGTCTTCTAACAAAACTCTATATTCTTAAACATAAGAATGGCCATACTGGGTCAGACCAAAGGTCCATCCAGCCCAGTATCCTATCTACTGACAGTGGCCAATGCCAGGTGCCCCAGAGGGAGTGACCCTAACAGGTAATGATCAAGTGATCTCTCTCCTGCCATGCATCTCCACCCTCTGACAAACAGAGGTTAGGGACATCATTCCTTACCCATCCTGGCTAATAGCCATTAATGGACTTAACCTCCATTAATTTATCCAGTTCTCTTTTAAACCCTATTATAGTCCTAGCCTTCACAACCTCCTCAGGCAAGGAGTTTGTCAGGTTGACTGTGCGCTGAGCGAAGAAGAATCATAGACTCATAGAATATCAGGGTTGGAAGGGACCTCAGGAGGTCATCTAGTCCAACCCCCTACTCAAAGCAGGACCAATCCCCAACTAAATCATCCCAATCAGGGCTTTATCAAGCCTCACCTTAAAAACCTCAAAGGAAGGAGATTCCACCACCTCCCTAGGTAACCCATTCCAGTGCTTCACTACCCTCCTAGTGAAAAAGTTTTTCCTAATATCCAACCTAAACCTCCCACACTGCAACTTGAGACTAATACTCCTTGTTCTTGTATTGTGGGGCCCAAAACTGGACACAGTACTCCAGATTGGTCCTGCTTTGAGCAGGGGGTTGGACTAGATGACCTCCTGAGGTACTTTCCAACCCTGATAGTCTATGATTCTATGAGGCCTCACCAGTGTTGAATAGAGGGGAACGATTACGTCCCTCCATCTGCTGGCAATGCCCCTACTTATACAGTCCAAAATGCCGTTAGCCTTCTTGGCAACAAGGGCACACTGTTGACTCATATCCAGCTTCTCGTCCACCATAACCCCTAGCTCCTTTTCTGCAGAACTGCTGCCCAGCCATTCAGTCCCTAGCCTGTAGCATGGGTTTCTTCCATCCTAAGTGCAGAACTCTGCACTTGTCTTTGTTGAACCTCATCAGATTTCTTTTGGCCCAATCCTCTAATTTGTCTAGGTCCCTCTGTATCCTATCCCTACCCTCCAGGGTACCTACCACTCCTCCCAGTTTAGTGTCATCTGCAAACTTGCTGAGGGTGCAGTCCACGCCATCCTCCAGATCATTAATGAAGATATTGAACAAAACCGGCCCCAGGACTGACCCTTGGGGCACTCCACTTGATACCGGCTGCCAACTAGACATGGAGCCATTGATCACTACCCATTGAGCCCAACGATCTAGCCAGCTTTCTATCCACCTTATAGTCCATTCATCCAGCCCATACTTCTTTAACTTGCTGGCAAGAATACTGTGGGAGACCGTATCAAAAGCTTTCCTAAAGTCAAGGAATAACACGTCCACTGCTTTCCCCTCATCCGCAGAGCCAGTTATCTCATCATAGAAGGTAATTAGATTAATCAGGCATGGCTTGCCCTTGGTGAATCCATGCTGACTGTTCCTGATCACTTTCCTCTCATGTAAGTGCTTCAGGATTGATTCCTTGAGGACCTGCTCCATGATTTTTCCGGGGACTGAGGTGAAGCTGACTGGCCTGTAGTTCCCCTCCTCCCCATGCTGTGCTGCCATATGCAGTAGTCTGGGAGCTGACCTTGTTCATGAAGACAGATGCAAAAAAAGCATCGAGTACATTAGCTTTTCCTCCCATCCTCTGTTACTAGGTTGCCTCCCTCATTCAGTAAGGGGCCCACTCTTTCCTTGACTTTCTTCTTGTTTCTAACATACCTGAAGAAACCCTTCTTGTTACTCTTAACATCTCTTGCTAGCTGCAACTCCAGGTGTGATTTGGCCTTCCTGATTTCACTCCTGCATGCCTGAGCAATATTTTTATACTCCTCACTGGTCATTTGTCCAATCTTCCATTTCTTGTAAGCTTCTTTTTTGTGTTTAAGATCAGCAAGGATTTCACTGTTAAGCCAAGCTGGTCGCCTGACATATTTACTATTCTTTCTACATGTCGGGATGATTTGTTCCTGTAACCTCAATAAGGATTCTTTAAAATTACAGCCAGCTCTCCCGGACTCCTTTCCCCCTCATGTTATTCTCCCAGGAGATCCTGCCCATCAGTTCCCTGAGGGAGTCAAAGTCTGCTTTTCTGAAGTCCAGGGTCTGTATTCTGCTGCTCTCCTTTTATTTGTTTTAAACCTGCTGCCCATCAATTTCATTTGGTGGCCCCTAGTTCTTATATTATGGGAACAAGTAAATAACTTTTCCTTATTCACTTTCTCCACACCACTCAGGATTTTATAGGCCTCTATCATATCCCCCCTTAGTCTCCTCTCTTCCAAGCTGAAAAGTCCTAGCCTCTTTAATCTCTCCTCACGTGGGACCCGTTCCAAAATAGTAGGCTGTCTCTTACTGGCATCAAAGCGACAACAATACTTTGTACTTCTATAGCATAAGTCATCAGAGGGTCTCAAAACATTTTCCAAAGGTGAGCAGCATTATCCTTGTTTGACAAATGGGAGAAACAAAGCACAGAAAGATTAAGGGGCAGCTCCTCAATGGCTGCAAACTGGTATTGAAATCAACGGAGGGTGCACAAGCTAAGGATTTGGTCCTAAATGACAGAGTAGCTCAGTAGTACAGGTGGCGTGTAATCCGGTCTCCATGGACATCAGTGTCAAAACTCCATGCAATCATCATCATCTGTTGTGGGGAACATTGCCTAGTGGTCAGGGATTAGGCCCTATGGGAGTGTGGTCGGGGAGCCAAAGCCCTTGTACTCCACTTGGCTCGGACCCAGGGCCTTGTGTGGCCTACCAAAGGGTCTGGCACAAAGGAGAACCTTAAGATTGCCCTCCTTGGGCTATTTCCTACAACTTCTCCAGTGTCCAAAGTTCACAGTCTTTAACTGGAAAATGTGGAGGGGGTCAGTTCCCCACTTGACACCTCTTCACGGCCAAGCATGGCATGGTGGCACTCTCCCTCTTCGGGTGGCAGTTGTTTCCTCTCATGCCAGGTCAGGTCAGTTCCAAGTCTCTCTCCTTCTGGGATAGTCCATAAACAAAACAAAGGAAGTTAACACAAACAAACTGAGCCAATATTCAAGAGGGGGAAATGTCTCCCTCTCACCTTGTATCAGAATCAGGTCCCTCTTTCCTCTGGGAGGGACCTTCAGGCAGCTGTTGATAGGAGAGACCCTGCTTTCCCTCAGGAGCTGCACAGTAAAGGTCCTTTCTCTTCCCTAGTCTGCTCACAAATGAGCTGCTCTGCTCCCTTTTAACTCCTCCTTCAGCCTGTGAATCTCTTACAGGTGTGTGTGTGTGGTGGGGAGAGGGCTGGAATCTCCTGAACCCTTTGTTGCCCAGTGTGGGGTTTGTATACCCTCTCACACTCCCACAGATTTCACCAGGGCCAGCTTTCACCCTGAGTCTGTTGACTACTCTAGTGTAATGGAGGAATTTGTAGAGCACCTCTGTAATAGTTATAGATGGGCAGGAAATGGTTCCCCTCTCCAGCAAATATTTTAGAGAATTAAAAAATGCTGACCATCCCAAATGGGGACAAAATCATTAATCTCAAAAAAAATTGTGAATTAAAAAATTGGGGGGGAAAATCAGGTCAGGTCAATCAAAATGTTTCATTTAGATTTCAACGTTTTCTTTCTTTCAGTATAATTAGCTTAATTTTTTTAAAAAAAGTTGGAATTTTTCATATTGAAAATGTTTAAATTTTTTAGACACTTTAAAAAAAAAATCCTCACTTTCAAATTGGGAGATTTGTCAAAACCAATCCTGTTCCCTGTTTTAGAAATGGTTTCAATTTTGAACTGGCATTTTTCAAGAAAAAAATGATTAATCAAAAAATGCCCATCCAACCTGAGTGTTTCTAAGCATCACTGATATATTAATGCTTTCTATTATAAGCCTAAAAAATCAACCTCTTACATCTCGTGTTGTTTTGTCCCGACCAGTTATTCTCACAGGTCACATAAAAAAAAGACGGAGAGGTCATTTGGTACATCGCTACCAAATCTTACAGTCATGCAGATTCTCAGTTCTCCCCAAAGGTGTTGTGTAAATGGGTTTTATTTTCACACCATGGTTTCTATACTTTCTTGTAAACAGTAGTTCCTGGCTTCAATTTTAGCTCTGTGTTGATGTAGTCTCTAATTGCACATATAGGGCCAAACATATATGTTTTTACATGTAGCTGTTTCCTAAAAATGCTAATCACTGCAATATCATGGTACACTGAAGGGTCTTATCCTTGTTTCCACTAAGGTCAATGGGCATCTTGCCATTGATTCAATGATAGTGGGACTGGCCTCACATTGTGTGCATGTTTGCTTGCACACATCAAAAAAAGACATGGTCATGAGCCTATAGTCATGCTGCTTATTGAACTTCCATTGACTCAAACGTAGTGCAACTTGTGGTATGGCCGAGGAATTGGAACCTCATTTGTGCAGATTAGTCCAGCGCCACACTGTCCACGGTTGTTTTGGGGGAACGAACCTCTGTGGGGAACCAAAAGTGAAGCTCTCAACACATTAGCCTATCAGGGGGGATTGGATACATTCAACCTGATCATTGGGAGCCGCGAGGATACAAAGTGAGGCTCCAAGACCATATTATTTTTATCTTCAGAGCTCCATGGGGCCAGAGTGGGAGGAGATGCATCTTCCTGTCACCACCCCTGTGCTACACTCCTCCCCCAATCGGAGTCCCTTTCTTCCTTCAGCAAAGGTCCTGGGCCACCAGGAGAGGCCTCCATGGTTCCTAGAGCAAGGGATACTACGCTGTGAAGGTAGCTGAGTGATGTTTCCATGTGGTAGGTGTGCAGATTCCTTCCCATGCATTTTTCTAGGGGACATGATCTGGGCCAGTGGCTGTTTGTGCCCCAGTGGTCACAGGCCTAGCTTTCCAGACACAAATTCTGAAGTCACTTTGCATAACACATGACATTTTTCTTTGTTTCTCTTTTTCTTTTTTTACACTTTTAAGAACATTCTTGGAAAAAAAGCGATCTGAAGCATGTTTTTCCCCATTACCATAAAGAGGGCTTGTGAGTGCATGGTATTGGTATCCAAAAGCTATTAAACTCCTTAGTGATGTGAAACAGATGGAAAATAAGACAAAAGAATTCACAACTCATGTTAGACTGAATTGAATTCCTTTAATTTCACACAATGAATAACATATGAATAGGATTAACTTTTTTTTCTTTTCTTTTCTTTTTTTTTCTTTTTTTTTCTCTTTTTTTTAGTTAAGTGCTCTACACTGTGCTAACCAGACTTGGTAGCCAAAAGACTGAGCTTTGTTTTAGAAAAAAATGTTTAAAAACCAACATCTAAGATCATGAAGGAGCATGACATTAAAGCATGCCAGATGTATCTAAGCCTCAAATAACACCAAGTCCATATCCATTTTTAAATGTACAAAAATGCTTCATGAATAAAAACTGTTACAAAAAGAACATTTCAAACAATGTACAAGGTTTTTTTCTCTTGCCTCTATATTCAATAAAATACAAATACATTTTTTTGCTCTAAAATATGTTTACATACAATCAAAGTAGAACATGCAAATTACACTTTAAAAAAGGCTTTTAAAAACCACTTATGAATACAAACTAAAAATTAGCCAGCACGACTTATAGAACAATCTTGTGCCCCATTCGTTTGAATTTTTTTTTAATTTTTTGAAATACAGTATATACATATTTAACACTTCATGTGCATTTATTATTTAAGAAATAGCTTAAAGAAAAAGAAAAAAGTAAAACAAACCAACATGGGATTGAACTGCTTTCCCCACGTTGTCCAATTGGCAGCTTTTTTATGGTTTTACAATTTTTTTCTATTTTTTTTGTTGTTTTGTTTTCTTTTTTAGTGTTTTATACAACCTAGAGAGGCGTCTTTAGGTTTAGGTTTCTCTTGTTTAAATGTGCTTCTAATTGTCTCAGAACTGCTGCACCTCATATTTTGGATGATGCTAGAAGGAAGAAGTATCACAAAGGCATGATCGGGGTCACCCCAATTCAGAAAAGTATCCCTTTAAGGAGGATAGTGCTTAAACACATGCTTAAGTGATTTCCTGAGTTGGGGGCTGTGAAAAGAGGAGTTAGGGAGATCCTTATGTATAGAATAATAATTATTATTATATATATTGTATTACTGTAGCACCTACGACCCCTCTGTCATGGACCAGGGCCCCATTGTGCCCAGCTTAGTACAACCGATACAAACACAATGAATAGTCCAAAACACTGTTGGAAAATGGAGAAGTATGGACCATGCAGTAGGATACCCTAGTATTTATTATAATTAGTGTTGCTGTTGTTTATTTCTACAGTGCCCGAAAGCATGCAAGGTGCTTCACGCAACATTTAGTATTGGAAGGGCTCAAGAAACTGCTTCCTCTCCCCGCTCCCAACTGTCCCCTTTCCTTGCTTTATATAGTCAGTCCTTGGAAATATGTTCTGAGAATTTAGGCAGTTCCTCAGTAAATCTTAATAGTGGTAGGGGGGAAAAAAACCCCAAAAAGCTCGTTACTGGAATAATGTTGGGTAATAAACTTCAGGAGTGGGATTTTAGCCTTAAGCCCTAAAACTAAATCCTTTATGACCTGCACGTAGTACACCACCTTATAATATTATTCTGTCAGCAACTTGCCTGTCATCTTTAGAGACTATGCAACGTGCAGAACACAAATTCTGAGTGCCACTGAGCAACATTTTCCGCCTGCCTGCATACACATTAGCATGCTAATCATCTGCCAGCCAATATTGGCTGCGCGATGCTGTTGTTTGGACAAACAGCCAATGCTGGATCAGAGCATCCTTGCTTCCTACTATGTTCCATTGCAAGCTCTTGCCCGGAAGAAACAAATCCTCAGTCGTGCTAGTTAAAGACCACTTGACCTAGATGGTAAACTCTTTGGAAGCTACTGTTTGCATACCTACTGTTGATTCCTAATTGTGCCTTTACTGTTATGCAGAACACTGCAGGGGAGAGAGGGGTGGGGCAGTAGTGGTGGGGTGTAGGTGCTCTTAAGTAGTCTGCCTGTGGGCAGAATACTGTATATTTCCTTCAGTTGTTAGCAAGAGTGTGATGGGGCAGGGTTCCGGCCACCCCCTAAACCCACTAGTTCGGCCCTCTTGGGGACATGAAGCACTGAGTTGGCCCCATAGTCTAGTGCTCAGGGAGAACTAGCTCTGCATTATGCCTGGATGCTGTGTGGGAGGTGTCGATGCGTATGGGGCACAGCTCCCCAGCGCACCTCTGTCGGGATAGCCACAATTTAGGAAACAAATTCAGCCCTTGGAGATACATGGACAGCTCTGATGATCTTCAATGGGACACACATGTGGCATCCAAGGATGGAATTTGGCCCTTTGAGACCTTTTCTCCACCCGCTAAACATGAAAATCTCTGTTTTGCTAATGGGGAAACAGAACATTTGAGTTTGAATCTAGGATTCGTCAATGCTGGGATTAGTTTCCATTTACAGTCTACCTGGAAAACAAGAATACACTTTTCTTGTGCATTTAAAGAGACACTGTCAACGTTCTAGGCCAAAGGGCGAGAAAAAAATAATTCCTTTAAAAACTAAATACCAATAAAGTTTCTTATGGGTGGGGGGACGGGGGAATTTAAACATTTCTCTGCAGTACCAAGACTTCAACCAGCAACACTGCGCTAGTTTATGAGGACCAGAAAGCAAAACTAATGATAACAGAATGAGAAACTGACCAGGCTACTCCTAAACTGTGTGAATTGCAAAGGAAATAATCATAATTAAAAGAAAAAAAAAACCACAAAAAGCAAATTGGTAGGATAAATGGTGCAAAAACAAATTAGGAACAGAATTCTATGGTCCCTCTCATTGGTTTTAATGAGACTTTTAACTGAGTTAAGACCAAAAAATTTGTCCCTAGATTTTTTTTAAAAAATGCATTCAGTCTGAATAACCTAAGGTGCTATAACAGAAGTAAGAAAAAAATCAATCTTTAAAAAGAATGAGCTTTATGTTTACAGTGTCCCTTTAACACCATAGTCTTGATATGATTTTGTAAATAAAGAACAGAAAAGAAACACGTTCTTTTTTCAGAGAACTAATATTTTTATTTAGTTATTTAGTGTCATGCTATTTGAAATTTCCTTGGCAATAAGCCACATCAAAGATTTCTCGAACAAGGGAATCATTTAATAATTCCACTTTCCACTCCCTCACTGGAATTTCCCTCACTTCCTCTTTTAACATTAATCTTGCCATGCCAGGTGTTCAGAATCTTGGAGGAATTAAAAATAAAGTCAAATAAAATAAAATTGAAAGTTTCTGTTTTAAAATTTCAACAACTGACTTTTAAAAAGTTTTATTACTGCAATGGAATAGCTTTCATCTTCAGTCTTCGTTTTGCTTACCGTTTTTAACTGGGCTGTGGACATTGAGATCAGATATTTTATCCAAACTAAAATCAATGGCTAAAGTACAACTCGAAGGAGAAATTTACAATTTAAACTGACCATTTAAAGAGACGATTTGTCACACACAGTTTGCATCCATGCAGACTGATAGCTTTATAATTACATTATGTACAAAAAAACTTTTTAGTTTATTAAGGCAACCACAACTTGGAGAACTTGTCCAAAGTGGCATTAATACAATTGCAGTGGTGCTACCCTTTGAACATTATTTTTATTTTTCAGATAAGAACACTTATTCCTTTTTTGTCTTACGAAGTAATTGCCAAGAAATAACCTACTTCTTCATATGGTTTTATTGTCTGTATGTTTTAAACAACCTACTTTAGCTATTTTCTTTTTAAACAACACGCCAAGGCATTGCTACAGAGTTTTGATCCAATCCCACAAACATTCTGCACGTGGGAGTCCCACTGATTCCAGTGGGAGTTCCTGGTGATGAGAATGAGCAGGATTGGGCCTTCCTCCGCCCCTCATGTCTGGTGATTTTAATCCATATTGTACAATATTTTCTATTCCCCAGAAGTTTCTTGCTGTTCTTTACTGCTATATGCTGAGCATGAAAACAACTTGGTGGCTGGTGACCCCTTTGTTAACATGCCACTGGGAATTACAAGTTGCTTAACAGAAAGGTGCTACCATTACTGAATATCCATGTACACCTTATTTTAAAACGTGATGCTATTCCGTCATTCCTCAGGATAGCACTCGGAACGAGCATGTGTGTGCATGTAAGGCTGTATTTGTGTATTGTCCATATTGCAGCGAGTCCTTATAAGTAGGCAAATAACTGAGAAAAAAGATGTCTAGTCAGAGTAAGATTCAGGCCATGTGGGATTATGATGTCCCCAAAGCCCAGCAGGTTTATAAAACTGAAAAAATTAAATGAATTAAAACAGATCATAACAGAGATCACAGTTGAGGAATTTACATTTTTTTTTTTACAGTGAGTTCTACTATGGTATAGCTATTCGTAGTTGTGCCTGACCCGCCAAATAAAATCAAAGTCGACGATGCAGCTCCAATGATGATGTTCAGATGCGTACTGAGAAGACAGCCTTCCGCTTGCAAGATATGAGAACAGCAATGCTGAGATGCTGATTTGTTTTGGACACTCTGCAAAGTGGATGGTCTCATTAACTTTGAAATTCCCCCACCCACACCCTGCTCCTTTCCCCCTTTTCCTACGGGCTAGTGCCAAAGTTGATGATGATGACGATGATTATTATTGGTCCATCCTATCTGAACGGTCACGGCTGCCACGCTACTGAAAAGGAGAGTGACTCTGATGCTGCTTCAGGCGTCAAGCAGAACCTACCCCCCTTACACACTTCAGGGTGTCGGTCACGAAGTGCTCAGCACCCGATACAGGCGTTCCATTGGATGTGTCTGTACTAGGGAAGAATTTCACTTTCACTTCCTCTTGCTTTCCGGTGCCTTTTCACTTTCATTTCCTCCTCCTCCTCCTGATGCTGCTGCAGATGCGGTTTGTTTTTCCGCTTTCCAACTCGTGGTGTCCGGGAAAGGGGTGGGGGTGGAGGAGGAGGTGGCGGGGGAGGAGGGGGAAGCGGTGGTGTCTCTCGAGCCATGTTTATTACAGCCTCAATAGTGGCCATCACTGTATCTTGACTGGCTGCTTGCTCCAGTATTAAAGGGTTCAATGTGGGTCTCTGACCTCGTTTGCTGGGAAGGTCAACGCATTTTTCCAGAACTGGCATTTGGTCTCTGGAGTCTTCGTCAAATGAGAAAGGTTGCTTCCGGGGACGCCCTCTCCTCTTCTTTACGAAGTTATTGCCTGTCTTTGATTGTCTCTGCAGCCGCTTGGCTTTCAGGATTTTGTTCACGTGATCCAAGTTCTTTTTGGTGGACAGGATCTTGGTGTAGTTGCACATCTTGCGCACCTCACACTGGATTGCTTCAATTTCCCGACGCTTGAATCTCTTTTTCAGTGGTGAACTGGCTGTGGGGAGAAAGGGAGAGAAACATCCATTGTTAAAACAAAAATGAATGAAAACTGTCTCACTCCTGCCACCTTTAGAAAGGTGAAAAGCTGGGGTTTTTTAACATGTTTAACAGGGCAGAATGAAATGATTAATAGTAATGGATGATGATAAATAATGACAGAAAGATGGAAACCTGCATAGAAAAAGCAATTAAAAAAGAAGAAGAAGACAAGATTATTTCTGATAGTGGCGGAATTAGCCATGGAAGAACAATTGTTATAATCTTTATTGCCAGTTTAGATAAAAGACTTTAGGACCCCGACTACATAACAATCCTCAAAGATCTATCCATCTTCATGTCCTCTCTGGAGCAACCTGTAGTGGCCAACCTGCTTTTCATTCCTTTTGCCTAATGACTTGTGAAACTCCAAAGCAATAAAGACTTCACTACAACATGTTTTACAATGGACTTGATTTAACCCCACTGTTGTATGGGACTGCCACGAAGAGGCCTGCTCTCTGTCTCTGCTCTGATGCCTTCCCGTGGGGTTGGAGGGCATGGTAGTGAAGAGATGCCACACTGATTTACTATACTAGCTGTCAACCTTGGTAGGACTGGTCACCAATTTGGCATACATCACAAAATCTGCACACTTGATGGCTTCACCCTGCCCTTTAATGGTCACTGCAGTTGAGAAGTGACAGGAATCAGTTGTAATGACTATAAAGGAGACTCGTTATTGAAGCCAGTGGACATAGACTCTGTGGTTCTCTTTGGCTCCCAGACTCACTAATACAGCTTGTGCTCCTTAATATCACCACCTGAACTAATCAGTCATAAAACTGATAGCTCTCTACACTACAGTCAAACCGGAAAAGTCCAGTAAACAACAGTTGCCACATTGCAGTATCTGAGTTACGACTGTAAATGCCTACACTTAGAGAGAATATAACTAATTTCTCAGATACCCGAGCAGTAACGGAGACTAAATACTGTCTCTTTAATGCGAATCACGGTAGATTTTTTGTAAGTTACATTCTGTAATATCTGTGGATAAGAGAAACTCAAAGTACAATCAGAGAAGCATCCAAAACACCTCATTAAAACACCTTTTCTCAAAATGCTTCAGCACTAGTTTTCTGGGAAGACCAAAGAGTGAATGTGCATATGCAAAATTTATTCATTGCAAAAAATCCCCTAAAACTTACCAGAATTTCTAATATTAGTACTCAGGTGCAAGACTGTCATTCAATTCCCTTACTATATTTGTTTTTCTAAGACAGACTGAGAACCTATAATGAAAGGAAAGATGATCCAGTGATTAGGATTCTAGATTAGCACTCTAGAGACTCGGGCACAAGTCTCTCCTGTGCCTAAGACCTTGGACAAGTCACTTTGGGCCAACTTTCTAAAGGTTTTAGACAACTGAAGATGCACATAGGTGACTAATAGGATTTTCACAAGCACCTAGGTACCTAACTCTCATTAAAATCAATGAATGCCTAGGTGTTTTGAAAATCCCACGAGGCCCATATCTAGCATAATTGGGGTAAAAGAACTTCCCCACCTAACCAGGGTGTTGTGAGGATACATAGATTTAAAAGATTGTGAGGCGCCCAAAGATTACAGTAAAAGGGGACCAAGTAAGTACCTATGATGGAAGATATTGTTTTAATATTGAATTTCCATTGGGTTGTACAGAATTTTGCCCTTACAAAATTAAGCATTTTTTTTAAAAAGAAAACCTGGCACAAATAATGCTAATTTCAAAATCAGAAAAATGTTGCTTGTATACTTTAAAATGTAGTAATAATAGTGCTAACAATCTTAGGGCTGAATTCTGAGTTCACTTGAATGGGATTCTTGGCATCAGTAGGATTGCATGGGACGCATATAACACCAGAATTTATGTAGTGGCACTTTCTGTTTTTTAAAGGTCTGTGCAAACATGAACCAATTAGTCCAAATGACATCTTGGTGAACTAGATAAGTATTATTAACTCAGTCTTGCACATGGGAAAGTTGAGACCCACAGAGTCTGGTTCTGATCTCTCTAACACTGGTTTTATGACGACTTATCTCCATTGACTGCAAAGTTGTTAGGGCCTGATCCAAGGTTTATTGAAGTTAATGGAAAAATTCCCATTGACTTCAGCTCAAGCCCTTAATTCAGACCACTGTAGCTTAGATCAGAATCTAAGACTGTAGTTAAGTCACTTGCCCAAGATCACACAGTGAGTCACTGTCCAAGCTGGGAACAGAACTCAGCAGTTCCTGGCTCCCAGTCCTTTGCTTAGGACGCTAGACCTTTGATGTCTTTCTTAAATTGTCTAATTGTTCTTCACTGGATGGGGGCTTCGGTTCACAGTTCATAACTTGCTCGCAGCTTATGAGTAAGTGACTATCCCTTTGTGAATGAAACAGAATGTATTGATTAAACTACTGAAATAATGTGGATTTCCTTTTACTCCTAACCTATCTGTTCTGCACTAACAGAAAAGAAATGAGAGAATTCAGAATTTTGTAGTAAAGAATAAAATATATCCCACTAAATTAACCTCGGTCCATGTCTACTTGCAAACTTAATTTACACCTGACTGTCAAGCAGTCACTTGGGTTTCAAATCCTCGAAATTTCAAAAGCAGCCACAATTTATAGAAAGGTTCACTTGGGGGTTATCACTCCCTTCGTGGATAACAGCCCAATCCTTATAGCGGTAGTTTAAAATAAAGTTCTATTTTAACATTTTCTGTAGATAACCAGGAACAGTCCAGTGAAAGAAAACACTACTTGCTTGCTCTGGGATACACCAATTTCAGAGTAGAAAACTCATTCATTGTCTTTCCCCTTTGGAGAACATAAATTATTGGCTCTTACAGCACCAGGTTGCTTGGATTCCACAAAGAGCTTGCAGAAACAAACCCAAGTTACAATGCAAGAAGTAGGAGTGAGTCATAAACAAAACACAGACATATGCTCTCATATAAATAAAGACCTGGATGGCCAACTTCCCAAAGTCTGGTTTTCATTAATTACAAAACAAAATCTATTTTCCATATGTAGCCCGCTGTCGTCCCCCCCCCCCCCCCAAAAAAAAAAAAATCACTGACAGTTTGTGACTCATAGAGGACAAAGAAAAAAGGAATGCAGTCATTTTGGTAACAAATACAGAAAGGCTGGAAATCAAATACCCAAACTGCTAGGGAAAAATCCAATTAGTTGCACTAAATTCCCTGCTAGTATTTTGGTCACCCCTAAAAAGTGGAGATTAGGTGTTCTCGGGTTGAGTGCTGGTAAGAGACTGGCTTTATTTCCTGGCCTGATCACATGGTCTGGGACATGGTCACATCCCTGTCACAGGGCAAGAGTCAATGTCAACTGACTCCAGTGGCTACCGTTACATTTTCCAGTATTGCCAACCCCAGGCATTTAAAACTCATGAGATTGGCTTTAAAATCCTAAAAAAAAAAAAAAAAAAGGGGGGGGGGGAGGGAGGTCTTTTTATTTGCTTTTTAAAAAGAGAATTGTTTTCTGGATGCACTCCGGTCACATTTTCAAGCATTTCTCTGCAACCATGAGGGTAGAAACTTAAACTTAAAAAAGAAAAGAAAAAGCTGAGATTTTCATGAAAGCAAGTAACCATAGAAGGTGTGGATTTAAAAACATACACCAGATTTTGGGAAATTTGAGACAAATTTGCAAAGAGTTGGCCACACTCTCTTCCCTTCCTTTTCATAGACTCATCGACATTAAGGTCAGATCGTGATCATCCAAGTCTGACCTCCTGCACATTGCACGCCACAGAACCTCACCCACTCCTGAAATAGACCTCTGGTTGAGTTACTGAAGTCCTCAAATCATGGTTTAAAGTCTTCATGTTACAGATAATTCACCATTTACCCTAGTTTAAACCTGCAAGCGACCCATGCTGCAGAGGAAGGTGAAAAAAACCCAGGGTCTCAGCCAATCTGACCTGGGGGAAAATTCCTTCCCGATCCCAAATATGGCGATCAGTTAGACCCTGAGCATGTGGACAAGACCCACCAGGCAGACACCTGGGAAAGAATTCTCTGTACCAACTCAGAGCCCTCCCCATCTAGTATCCCGTTTCCAGCAGTTGGGGATTTTTGTTTCCGGCCGCTGCCGATGGGCCACATGCCATCGTAGGCAGTCCCATCATGCCATCCCCTCCATAAACTTAACAAGCTCAGATTTGAAGCCAGTTAGGTATTTTTGCCCCCACTGCTCCCCTTGGAAGACTGTTCCAGAACTTCACTCCTCTGATGGTTAGAAACCTTTGTCTAATTTCGAGCCTAAACTTGTTGACGGCCAGTTTATAGCCATTTGTTCTTGGGTCCACACTGGTGTGTAACTTAAATAACTCCTCTCCCTCTTTAGTATTTATCCCTCTGATGTATTTACAGAGAGCAATCATACCTCCCCGCAGCCTTCTTTTGGTTAGGGTAAACGTGCCAAGCTCTTTGAGTCTCCTCTCATAAGGTAGGTTTTCCATTCCTTGGATCATCCCAGTAGCCCTTCTCTGCACCTCTTCCAGTTTGAATTCCCCTCTCCCCCCACCCAAATCAAATGGAAATAAACCAAAGCAACCAAAGTTCTCTGAGGATTATAATGCTTCTTATCAGCTATCTGCCAATAACGGCTGTTGCTGCGCCAGTGACTTTCTGATCATCCCCCACATATTTTTCTCAAAACAGTTACTTTTGAAGTGGGCCATTCTGCCACTGAGGTGGACTTTTTTCCCTTAATGAGTGGGTGGACATGTGATACGGCTATTAACTCTTTTCAGCAGCATTCTGGATATCCTCCAGAAGCTTAGATCTAGTGTCTTCCTTGGTTTTGTTTATATACCTTCTCTTCTTCCTCATGTATAATTAACTCCCGGGCGGTTGGACCTTGGAATGGACTGTTAAATTGGCAAGTTGCCAGCCACCTTCTGTTGGATTCTACCATTTTCTCTCACTTCCAAGTGTTAGGCATGCCTGTTAGAGTACTGGACTCTTTCACTATTTCAGGGCTATCCTCAGGAAGCCAGTCAGATGTTAACATGGATGTTTTTGCCCTTCTACTCTTGAAGCTTCTGAGCTGTTATTTCTAATAAAACACTTTGTGCAGGAGGTCAGACAAGAGGAGCATGATGGTGCCTTCTGATCGTAAAGTTTATTTGTCTATGAGGTGTGTTGTGATATTTTATCAATTATAAGTATGTATCTCTTGAATATACCAGGCCTATGAGGTAAATAGGGTGGGTCTTTAACAAAACTTTTAAAAGCTTTAAAAAGGTTCAGCGCATAGGATGATTGGCTTGTATTGAATATGTACTGGTTCACCTAGCTGTAGTCTCTATTCACTATGAGCCAGATTGTTGGGGAGCGTCAGGGCCATTTGATTGAACATAGGATTTAATGAGGTGTGCCTGTGCTGATATATCAAAGAGAATTGTCAAAGGGAGCCACTTATGGACTGAGGACCATTATGTGTTATTAAGTCATCTGGAAACTCTTAGTGAGCGAACTGCAATGTACAATGTACTCTTACATTCCTACTTGGCATGTTGTACCATGGTTAAGCGTAATAAGAGTTAATCTTTATATTTATTATTATCATTTGTTATTTGTATTACTGTAGTGCCTAGGGGGCCCACTCATGGTCCAGAACCTCAAAGTGCCGGGTGCTGTATAAACAGAGAACAAAACAACAGTCCATGCCCCAAAGAGCTGACAATCTACGTAAGAACTTATCTTTGCAATTTGATTCACATAGATCAGAACCCAGTTCCAGGGCGGTTAGAATATTTATTTGGATTCAGTAGTTCTTTTGCATCTTTTTTCCTGTATTTACTTTATCCTTCACTTTTAGGCCGCTTGTAACTAGAGGAGTGTTCTCTTCTAGTACCGCAAAAGGGATGAGGCAATAGTCCTACTCCAACTGAGTGCTGGCCTTTGGAGCAGGCGGGTCCATCCAAAGGGATGGTGAAGCAGGACCATTGCCTTTGTGTAGCAGGGAGCAAGAGGAAACATTGTGCTGCTTGAGCGACTGGCGGTATGGCTCTGCATTGCCCCTAATGAGGGCTTGTGTCTATTTGGAACAATCTGGCTAGAGCCTAGAGGCTACATGAACCAGAACAGATTCAAAACAGGCCAACCTCAACCACCCATCCTATGCGCTGAACCTTTTTAAAGCCTTTAAACGTTTTGTTAAAGACCCACCCTATTTACCTCATCTCATGGTCCATCCTACTAGCCTTATGACTCTCCCAACCAGCCCTGCCAGCCTCCCTATATACCTTCCTCTTTCCTGGATTGTTCTGAAAGGCCCACTCTGGGCAATCATGCCACTACTTCTCAAAGGCGATGTGATGTCAGACGGGCCTACAGAATGCAACCCAGAATGCAGGGAGTTTGATTACAGCACCAGTGAGGCTGCTGGTAGGGATAGGATGTCTTCTGACCTTCCCACGAAAGGAGCTGCCCCAACAGTTGGAGGCAAGAAATGGAAGAGAGCAAATACTAAACTTCCCACACTGTGAAGAGGAGCTGTGGGAGAGGGACAGAAGGATGGTCTTAGGCATCAGTCTCAAAGAAGAAATGTTAGGTGCACCTTCCCTTCACTCCACTCAGAGGAGCTACTAGACAGGAGAAAGAGCTTTTACTTCAAAGATAATGAAGAGCCACAGGGAAAGAGTCAGAGCCCATTGAGGGTTCCGTTATCCCAAGGTATGGATATTAATTCAGATAAGGACCTGCAGTTCTGGACGTCTATCTGACACCAACTGAGTGAGGTTTCCCCATGGCTAACATAGACTAGCTCTTCACAAATGCTCCCGTGCCCTGTACAAGTACCCTGGTTCAGGGGCAGCCTGTGAAAACACACCATAAAGTCTCAGACCACTGTCACACCCATCTCAATGGGTCCTCTTTCCACCTGAGCCCTTACACACCTACTCCATTATTATCCCACCCTCCAGATACAAACAAACCTGCCTCCCCCTGAGTCACAATAATTAAAAACAACAACAACAAAATCAATCAAATCCTTAAAAAGACATTTTTATGACTTGCAAGAAAACAAGAAACTATTTGGAAAGGGCTGGAGTTTATTTCTCTTCTCTCTTCATCTGCACAGATGCAATGTCGTTCTGTCTCGCAAATAGAGACAAATTGAAATGGTTACAGGCCATGCGAGGAAGCCACAGAGTATTGATATGACACAGGAAATAGCTTCTGAGGCAAAGTGGGGAAGCTTTGCTTAAGCTAGACATTTCCAGTGCTGGTTTAAAACTGTATGAATCACTGTGTTACATGAAGAGGTGAGCACAGGTTCATCATACTGTTGGGGAGTTCACCACTAACTCCCTAACTTTATTCCAGACAGCTATGGTCTGTCTGTAGCACTAAAGATTATTCTTAATGACTGTCATTACAGATCCCTTTGGAGTTGCCTGAGGCCATTTACAACAGCATAGTACAGAGAACAGTGTTTGCTCAACAGCTGGGCTCAGTTTGTAGACTTGGTTTGAATCAAGAAGTTTTCAAAGAGCTCCCCATTAATTACAGGAAATCCACAGTACTGTCCTGTTTTCCCATTAACACAGTTTCTTTTGGTTTTCACTAAATTATTTCAACATCTGGGCTACAGATAAACCAACAATTTAATTAGACTTCTGACAATGGAACGAGTGAACTATGTAGACAAGCGTACACTTTCATCTTGCAACTGATCATAAAATATTTGTGTGCTTTCATTCTCATGCATTAAAAAAAAAATCTGCCCTTAGCTCAGCTCTTTAATACTTTCCTGCATATAAACAGAGACTCCTGAATATTTTATACAAAAAGGTTATCTTTACAGAAACCACTTTATGCATGGAGCCCTTGTTTTCATTATTTATCCGAGATGAAGGGATTCGTTTAGAAGCAAAGTACTTTTGCTCTTTAATGGTGCTTCACATAGGTCAATTAAATAACCAATTCTTGCAAAACTCTGCGACGATGGTAACCGTTTATTATACCCATTTTGCAAATGGGGAAATTGAGGAATATCAAGGTTAAGAAACTCCCGAGGTATAGGAAGATCTCAGTGAAGGGCTGTGCACTGTGGATTCCCTATTACTGGAGACTGGGGTTAGCCTAAGGCCTAGTCTAAACTAGAAAATTAGGTTGGTCTAATTAAGTTGGTCAGGGGTGTGAAAAATCCATACCGCATAGCAGCGTAAAGTTGACCCACGTCCCTGTGTAGACAGTGCTAGGTCGATGGAAGAATCAGCCTCTCAGGGAGGTGGAAAAGGACCTAGGGGTGACAGTGGACGAGAAGCTGGATATGAGTCAGCAGTGTGCCCTTGTTGCCAAGAAGGCCAATGGCATTTTGGGATGTATAAGTAGGGGCATAGCGAGCAGATCGAGGGACGTGATCGTTCCCCTCTATTCGACATTGGTGAGGCCTCATCTGGAGTACTGTGTCCAGTTTTGGGCCCCACACTTCAAGAAGGATGTGGATAAATTGGAGAGGGTACAGCGAAGGGCAACAAAAATGATTAGGGGACTGGAACACATGAGTTATGAGGAGAGGCTGAGGGAGCTGGGATTGTTTAGCCTGCAGAAGAGAAGAATGAGGGGGGATTTGATAGCTGCTTTCAACTACCTGAAAGGGGGTTCCAAAGAGGATGGCTCTAGACTGTTCTCAATGGTAGCAGATGACAGAACGAGGAGTAATGGTCTCAAGTTGCAGTGGGGGAGGATTAGATTGGATATTAGGAAAAACTTTTTCACTAAGAGGGTGGTGAAACACTGGAATGCGTTACCTAGGGAGGTGGTAGAATCTCCTTTCTTAGAGGTTTTTAAGGTCAGGCTTGACAAAGCCTTGGCTGGGATGATTTAACTGGGAATTGGTCCTGCTTCGAGCAGGGGGTTGGACTAGATGACCTTCTGGGGTCCCTTCCAACCCTGATATTCTATGATTCTATGATTCTATGATTACCTACGCTGATCGGAGAATCCCTCCTGTCGGCATAGGTAATGTCTACACTAAAGGGTCACAATGGCACAACTGCAGCATTTTAAGTGTAGACAAAGCTCCTAGTCTTGTCACATTCAAGTCACAATGCAAGACCTATCTTTTTACCCAAGCTTCACAGATTAACAAAGATGATGGGCAAATGATAGCTACATTTCTAACCAAAGGAAATCATCACCAGGAATGATCTCATTTGGAACAGTAGCACAGAACATGGGTAGACTGGAAAACAGTTTCAGAGAGAGGAATATACCCAATGCTACTCTTAATTACTTATTTTTTCCCATTTACTTTTAAGGCCCTGTCCATTGCACCAGGTGCAATATATGAAATCACACTAAAATAATCTGAGTAGATGTGATGGCTGCCATCTTGGCCAACACACAAAAGACTCAACCAGGGCACTTCAGAGCTAAGGCTATTTAGCTATAGGCTGTAACAACTCATGTCCTCTATGGACTGGCACAGATGAGTGCTTGTGACACACATTCACCAGTGGATTATATATACAAAAGGCTACCTCAGCTGCTTCTTCGATGTTCATTGTGCATTTGGCATGGTGGGAACATTAGATGAAAACTGCTAGGTAGCAAGCAATGAATGTCAGGGCTGGGAATAGAATCCAAGAATCCTGACTTCTAATCCATTGCTCCAGCCACGAATGATGGCACAACTTATCTCATTAGTACAATGGTGCTGGTATCCTTTGATTAATATAGCTCTGAAGAGCTCGGATACCACAGTGATAAGGAAATGTTAGAAAAAACGGGGTCTGATTATCCCAATCGATTACACACACAAGCAAGTGCTACCAAAGTCAGTAATAGTTGCACATGCACAAATTGTTCCGCTAACTGGACTCTGGTAATGAACGGATAGAAAAACAGACAGACGGGACAGAGGGAAGACACAGTTACCTGCATCAGATGTTGCTGAGGATGAAGGTAGGAGCGATAACACGGGCGTTGGTGGCATTGCAATATTTTCAATAGCTGCTGGTTTCCTTCTGGTCATCATGTTACAGGCAGAACTTTCCATTCTACTATGAAGTGAAGTCTGGTCTGCTTTTAAGTGGGGACTTGTTATTCCTGGGGATTGTAAATAAAAAAAAATATTTGGATGAATAAATATGAAGTATACAGGAGTGCTGTGATAGGTATCTAATAGACAGGATGAACTGTTGCTGTCTTAGTGTCCCAGTATATTTCCATACTTCCCTACTAGTGTGTGTAATATGGTTTTGATCTCAGCAAGGATCATGATTTTTATTTGTTTTTAATAGTTTTGCCTCAGGATGTACCATCACAGTTCTCTATAAACAATGCTCAGCTAACAGAATAATCCCAGAAGTCTATTTTTTGCACAAAACAAATATATACAAACACAGGCATGACCACATCGCTATTCAGTGGCATTTTCCATTTATCAGTTCCCCTACCTACTGTGTCCGCCACATTCACTTATAAACTTCTCTGTTATAATCACTTATTTATAGATCCCAAGGCCTGAAGAGACCATTGTGATATCTAGTCTGACCTTCAAAACTTCCCCAAAATAAATCCTAGAACAGATCTTTTAGAAAAAAACATCCAATCTTGATTTAAAAATTGTCCATGATGGAGAATCCACAATTGACTCATTGGTTTTTTTTGTCTGAGAGCGGTCACGGAGCTGAGGGTATGTCAAGGAAATTATGAGCTTTGATGTCCAAAATTCTGCCAACAAATCTTGAGACAGGATATTATACAAACAGGAAACAAATTAGAATGATACCAATGTTCCAAAGATGTAAAACTTTCTGGAGATAGTGGGTGTGTATTATAGGTGGGGCTGGTAGCCACACCTATTATTAAGGTTGCCCTACCCTTCTTACTGGAAAGACCCATCTTTCAATAGCTTATGACTATGTCAAACTTTAATTCGTTGGGATGGATTTTTTTTTCACAGGGTCCTGCCTCATTCAGTCCTCTGGGGGTCGATCAGGGCTGAGTAGTGAAAGACAGAGTTGTCTGTAGGGCTCCTGGCGTCATCTGGTGCAGAAGTTAGAAGGAATGTATTGAATGAGGCAGGAATAGCAGAAATAGAAAGGAGGGTTTCATGGTCAAGGCAGTTGAATGCTACCCTGGAGAACTGGAGTTTATCCCTGGCCTCTGTCAGCATTCTTATATGATGCTAGGGAAGTCACTTGAACTAAACTTTTCATAAGTGTCCACTAATTATGTGGGTATTCTTCATTTTCTAGGTGCCTGACTTGAGACCCTGGCATCCGATTTGGAGAAATGATGAGCACTCTCAGCTGCATCAGAGGTCAGTGGGAGCTGTGCTTTAAACATAGAGTGCTATATAATGCTAAGTACTCTGAAAAATCACTTCCAAGTGTTTCAAATTGGGCACTTTTTTCCTTAATTTCTCTGTGCCTGTGTACAATGGGGATAATAGCACCTTCTCACCTCCCAGGTATGTGCTGAAAACAAAATCATTAATGTTTGAGGCACTCTGAATCTATAATGATGGGCACCAGAGAAAAGCCCATGAGATGGCCCTCAATAATGTGGAGTAAATAAGAAGGAGGGTTTGAATAACGTGCAGTAAATAAGTAACAACAAGGGGAAAACAAAATGTTGACTAGTTTCTCATTAAATGAGTACTGTCCATCCTGTGCACTAAATGAGGCAGGGGTCCTATGGAAAAAATAGTATGTGATCATGTAATTACACACCACACCATAATGCATACACACCAGGGGGCTGAATTAAGGTTGCAAAGACAGCCTTAATTCTGGCATTTCCTAACTTTTGAGTGCACAGCTTTGCAAACTTGATGTTTGTTTAATGTCGTTTTTGCATGTCTATGTAACATGTATATCACATACAAAAACGACATTAAACAAACATTAAGTTTGCAAAGCTGTGCACTCAAAAGTTAGGAAATGCCAGAATTAAGGTTGTCTTTCTCTGTATGTGAGTCTATAGATAAATTGTTATGTGTGTGTGTGTACATACACAGGGTATATAATACTGCTAACAACCTCATGAAGCCAACATCTGGTTATAATTAAACTGAAGGGCCTGTATAAAAAGCTGTATGAAAACATGCAGCTGTAACCTGTTGACCTCTATTGATTAAAAAAAAAAAAAAGAAAAAAGCCTGTGAAACTGTGCTCCAGCATATCAAGGGACAGCCATTCATTTTGCAAAGGTAATCCCTCCCAAACCACTTATCCTCTCAAATCTCTACCTGCACACAGTGTTTGCATTAGGGACCTTGATTTATGGATTCCCACTCCTTGAATGTAGAGGCCTACTTCCTGTTGCCGTGGTTACTTGGATCTTGGTTCAAGGTTAAACTACTCCCAAATCAAGATCAGTGGCAAGCACAGCATCTGACAGCCGGGTTATTGACTACCCTAGGACGCTTAAAGGTCAAAGACCAAAGTGCTGCTTACTGCCTTCAGGGTGAGTCAATATTTTCAATATTTTTATTCTGTTTCTTCTGAAGAAGAAGTTGCTGCTCAATTACCACCTCGGTGGGTTTAGCGAGGTCATACAAATCATTGAGGAAAATCCTCATCCCAAGGAAGAATTACACATTTAATGAATTACTTTAAAGACTATCCCCTCCAGTTGCAGCTTGTCACAAGTGCACAAGGGGGTCACTGGTATGTTTTTTTTTTTTTTTTGCTTTGTAAGGTTTTATGCACTTTGTTTTGTCTAATTTACCAGGTGAAAATTAAGACTGAACTACTACACTGACCTAATTTGCTGATTTGGCTTTACACTGAGATATGAGTGAAAATCATAACTTCCCCTACAGATCTCAAAGTGCTTTGCAAAAGTGCGTCGACATTGTAATCTCAGTTTTTACAGATAGGGAAACCGAGGCACAGAACAGTGCAATGACTCGCCCCAGGCAACACAATGAGTCAATGTCAGGGTTTAGAGTAGAACCCAAATCTTGTGTCTTCCAGGTTATTGGCGCAGGCTACCCTACTGTCACTCCCTCTTCTTGAGGCTGTTTGGAAGGCCACACACAAGAAGCCCAAATTGTCATGTACCTTAGAATCTAGTGGAAATTTTTTCCAGACTTAATATCCACCGCTTTGTCAATGAGAACTCATCATTTAAAATATGCATTCTCTGTGTGATCCTACAATATTTAGTATTTTGCTTCTGTT
The DNA here is from genome assembly GCF_965140295.1 of Lepidochelys olivacea. NCBI lineage: Eukaryota > Metazoa > Chordata > Testudines > Cheloniidae > Lepidochelys > Lepidochelys olivacea. The sequence continues at coordinate 12,112,874 of NC_140415.1, read as the reverse complement.
TACATCCAGGAACAGAGAGAGCACAAGTTGAATTATAAACCCTTGTCCTGAGTCTGATCTTATTTACACTGCCATTACTCTGTTGATATTAATAAATTTACTCCTGATTCAGAAGTAAGTAAGTGAGTCAGATTCAACCCTTCAATTCCCAGAGCCCTGCTGACATTATATATAATAACGAATACATGAACAAGTAAGCAAACCAGGCCAAAGCAGAGGGGAAATTAATCAATATTTGCCAAATGGAAAAACCAGGACAAATCCAGAAGAGAAAAATTGTTGTTTTTAATCTCTAAGGGGGTATTATGAACAATCTAGAACAGTAAAGGGATGATGCACCTCTCATTTCTACCAGTGTACATCAGGAAATAGCTCTATTCAAGTCAAAGTATTACCGGTGTAAAACCCGATTAAGCAAGAAGACAATCATGATGTAAAACTGGTCCTTTTTTAAAAGCTCTTTACAGTTTATAGTGTCTCTCAATATTCTGGTACAAATTTGACTTTGTCATTCATTGTCTAGCAGTGGATGTGCTTTGGCTGGTACTTAATACATTAATTTAAAATTACTAATATCATTTAGCATTCACACTGCAGTAGTGCCTAAAGGCCACAGCTAAGTTGGGCCCCACGGTGTTAGGTGCTCTACTAACCTATATTAAATGACAATGCCTGCCTTATAGTTACCTTGTGCTCTCTCCATATATTGCAGCCATCTACTTTCTCTCATCTTTATACTTACATTGCAAACACTTTAGGTCAGCATCCATCTTTTTGTTATATATGTATTTAGCTCCTGATTGGAGCCTCTAGGTGCTAGCTCAATACAAATCATAAATAATAACCGTGCCATTGCTAAAGCCACGCTAAAGAGGACATCAGCTAAGACATAAAAGAGTGCTGTGAAGTTGCTGCTGTGGAATGGTTTTCTATTCCGAGGGATCATTACATTATATTTCACATAACTTACCGAATTGTGAGAATTCACTACTGTACTTCATCTGTTTATGCATCACACTGCTCTTATAGGAAGAGAGCTTTTTTCTCTCTCTTTACATGGTTTAGTTATACAGTACATTTGCATGGTAATTCACATCTCAACATTAACTGGATCAAATTATTTGCATTTTGATTACTGTTTACTTTGAATAAGAACCAGAAGAAGCCTAATATCTGGTAAATCTTTTTTTTTTTAGTGGATTTTACGTAGATCAGTCAAAAGCTTAGCACTGAATCATGCTCCAGAAGAGGGAACTGAATTACCATGTGATAAATGTAGTTAAGGAAAGTAATTATTCTTCTTAAAGTAATATTATTTCCTATCTAACTTGTGGAATTCACTTCCATGGCTTCCATTTGACATGTATTATCATTTTAAAATAGCTGTACTTTTAATGTACAGTTCTGCTCCATGGCTTTTACTCTCCTGTTTCCTCTCCTCTTAGAGCCTTCAAATTCTGCCCCTTCTGCAGGGGATTTTCTACCATATACAGTGAGTCCCATTCAATAGCACAGAATTCCTGTTTATTTTTTTTTAAAGGCTTGCACTGCCATCAGTGGAGGTGAAATTTTAAGACACCAAGACTGTACTTTACTGCACCTCACCAATTTTCTTCCATTTTTAAAAAGAGCAGAATAGCTCTAAACTTGGGAGGGAGAGAAAGAGAGAGAGAGAAAGCCATCATTAGATAGATCTCCCGATCTTTATCTGCGGTACTACACTCAGAAGAGCTAATGCCATGATGATAGCTTTGAAATCTCTTAGGAATGGGATAAAGAGAAGCGATAGTGATGAACTCCCAGCTAATAAACACAAGAGTGCTTATTTCTGCAGAATGATCAATTTCTAGATGTCCTGAGGCTTGTCTGATACAGTTGATTTACTCATTCTCCCTCACCTCACTAATAAAGCTGAAGTCCAACATCTGATTAGAAAGGAGCCAGATTTCTTAAAGAGGCAGCGAGAGGACTGGCATGATGGCATGCAAATACTGGGAGACATACTAATCTCTCCTGCCTCCTCCTATAACCACGAAGCTGTCTCGAACAGCTGCCTTCCTCTGCTGAAAACACACACTTTATCCGCTTTGGGTTAGTACAGTAATACAGACAATTAATTTATCTTGTTAGTGGAAATTTAATGCAATGATCTAAAAGAACTCTTATGTATTGTGATAAACTTTAGTGCCTCCAGGGTGCTTCTTTTCCATAGGACTCATTTCACATCCCATCCATTATGTAAATGAGATGTGGAAATAGTTGAGTTCCTCTAATGTATCTGTACACTGATGGATTGCGCAGAGTCAGCCCTGCTGAAACGAATGAGGTTAAATGCATCTTGCCATTCCTGTCTACTTGGGTGAGTCTCTGTGCCTGAGTTCAAGAAATCTTATTCAAGTTTTTCTCCCCCTCAAAGCCACTATGCTAAGATAATCGCATTTCTTGACAGACAGCATAGTAATAGCCCCAGCACCCACTCTGTGCTCAATCCTGCAGGGGTGAGGACTGTGTGGAGCTGCAGCTCGTTACGTAGCAATGTGAGGATATGTCAGCAGAGGCTGAAGGTCACCCTCTTACTTGAGAGATGGGGTCCTGGATTGCAGAGAGTTGCAGTTGACACCAGTTTCTAGTGATACACAGTGATTAAATAAAAACAATTTAGTTGTTAAGTACAAGCTGTCCGTGCAAGAATACCCCCTGGGTGAGAACCTGTAATAGCCATCTGTTTGGTCACCACTGTGAACTGCCCAGGATCCTCCACATCTAAGAGGGTGAACTTCTACAGCTTGAACTAAAGGGCCAAATTCCCTAACCGGGTGCTGTAGCAGCCTTTGTGGATCAGGCACTCAAGGAGACAAATACCACACTAAATACTGGATTACTTTTTGATGCTCCAACCCTGCAGAGGGACATACACAGCACTGGGAAGAAGGGAGACAGATCCTACACTCTCCATCCTTTCCCCCAATCTAAGTATACTCCCTTCATGAAAACACAAGGGACACAAGACTCTTTGACTGAGTCCTTAGAATGGAGGAGTACAAGAAGCGACCTTGGGGACAGGTAGACATGAAGTTTGGGAGGTAGGGCACTGAGAGTCCAGAAGTGCAATTATTAACTTCAAGACAAATAGGAACCCACTGAAGCTGATGGAGGAAATGATTTTATTCCAGTTCTTCTACTGCCCAACACTGTAGTATTTGAGCAACTCCATTCCAAGAGCAAAAGAATAGTCTGGCTGCAAAATTCTGGACTCCCTGAAGTTTTGAAAGGTCGACAAAGAAAGCATTGAAATAGTTCAGCCAGGATGTGATTAAGGCATGAACAAGGATTTCAAGAAAAGCAGGGTCAAAGTAAAAGCAGATTTTGGTTAAATTCACAGGATAGCGATGGATGGAATTAATGATAAGAGAAATAGGGGAAGAAAGGGCTACTTCAGAAGAAGGATAGCTCCAATATTCAAGGCCATGTGAACTAAGGGTCAAGGAGTGTGTTAGTGGATTCAGAGACAGGACTAAAGAGACTTTTGACCAGGATCTTGAAGCAATGAGTTTAGTGGAAACTGTAGTTAGATGACAGGTTTCAGAGTAACAGCCGTGTTAGTCTGTATTCGCAAAAAGAAAAGGAGTACTTGTGGCACCTTAGAGACTAACCAATTTATTTGAGCATGAGCTTTCGTGAGCTACAGCAGAGTCCAGACAGATGGACAGTACGGAGACATGATGAGTCAAGGGCAATGCAGAACTGGTGTTGCACGTATAAAAATAGGTCAAAGCTTGAAATTAGCAATGGAATATCCCAGAGAATGAAGCTTTAATATACAGAAAAGAAAAGCTAGGCATAGAAGTGAAGAGCTCCACAGCAGAAGACACAAGAGGAAAAGAAAATCTTAGGAAGAAATGAAAAAAAAAACCCACTGTATTTTAGATGTAAAGAAGGATTCAACCCAGAAGTGCATACTGAAGATTCTTCTTTAAGGGATTTAAGAAGGACAGTGATAAAAAGCTACTAGGAAGGTTGAAAAAAGGGATATGTGGCCATGGACAAATCATTATCTGAGAAAAACAGTCTCAGTAAAATGGTCTAGTGCAGAAAGAGACTATGTTGGTAGAGGTAGTCAGAAAAGGGAGTGAAGACCTCTTTCTCCAGACCACTGCTGAGGAAAGGCAGGATGAAGGTGAGATCTTAGTTCTCAAATAACGAAGAAGGGTCAAGTCAGGTATTTTTGTTCTTTTTTTTTTTTCCAGATAGAGGTGATCATTTTTAACTGTGGCAGAGAAAACAGGAATGCATGAGGCAATAGTTGAGATTGGAAGGGATCCATATTTTTCACAGATTAAATGGGGCACAGACAGCTCCCATTGGTGAGCTGGTGACAAGTGAAGTAGGTTGTGTCAAGCTGCTGGTGATTTAAGGGTGAATGAGGCTCAAGAGCTGGGCTTGAGGCAATGATGGAGTCAGACATATGTTCTGATACATCCAGTGCAGAAAAGGATAGAAAGGAAAGTATCAGAGAATGTAATGAAGACCTCAAAGTTCAGAGAAGACAGCAAAATTTATTGGCCACCTCGTCAGTGAATCACGAGAAGTGATGTCTCTTTGTACTCCAACCCTCCCCACCGCTGCAAAAAAAAATCCAAAGCCAACCCTGCCAAAATACCCTGAAATTGTTAACCTTGGCATCCGGCCAATGGAAATCAATAAACATTTGTATATGTCACATTGACTTAACTACTGTTCTTTCAATTATTGATATTTACCATTTATATGATAGCTTCTAGACGTTCTGACCAGGACTGTGACCCCACTGTGCTAGGTACTGTACGGACACAGAGTGAGAGACAGTGTTTGTCCCCAAAAGCTGAAAATCTAAGTAGCCAAGATCCATGAGGGTAGAGATGAGACCAGAACCCACTTAAACTGAGTCCAAGGTCCCTACTCTAGCCACTGAACCACCGTGCCTTCCGACACTATGATTTTGCTTCAATAAACCAAGCCCCACATCACCGTTCACTCAAAGAACTATACCATGACTAGCTCTCCAGTATACAGAATGGCTAAAAAAAATCTCTGCAATTGAAGGAAGTTCCAGTATACAGTGCAACCTATTAGACTGCAACCAAGGAGTTTTTATTTTTAGAAAGGCTCATGTTGGCTTTGTTTTAATAACTGAGTCCATTCAGCCCAGTTTAATGCCGATTTATCACTACAAAATGCTTACCGTATCAACACCAGAGAGGAAAAATAATATGCACGGGGATGTGTGTATGTGTGTCTCTCTCCCCATAGTCTAGATAGATAGATATGATTTTTTTTTACCTTTTCTTCTGAAAACCACAGTAACTGACTGCATTATTAACATGAAAATATGTTTAAACAGATGCCTGGGTAAGATCAGCAATGTTATTGCAGATTAAACAAAGTGGCAAAAGTTTTAATAACTAGTCAGCACTTAAATATAATATATAGTGCTTAGATTGCTGCTCTCTTCTATTTGTGCTCTAGAAACATCTAAAACATTGGACAGTATGGAATTATTGTACGAATTTGATTTGTATTTCAATCATTGCTCAGATTAATAGTCTTTTCTGTGGTACCTCTTTTGGAAACCTCAGTGAAAAACCATTGCTCTTGGTGAACTCCTGATGGAAAATACTGCAGGAAATACTTTATTCAGAGTGGTTTTCATTAAAATTGCTGCTGCAGTTAACGTAAACAGTAGAAGCGTAAGAGGGAGAATGGAAAGACTGAAAGACTTCAAGGTCAGGAGAGACCTCAGAAGAACCAAAACACAAGAACAAATCTGAATTATGAAGAACAGGATAAAGAGGTGAATGGTGCAGAGAGGAATAAAGTGGGGCAGATAGTTAGGTATAGGAGATAAATGATAGATTGGGAAGAGAAGGCACAATGAATAAGGGAAATCGCCTACCAGAACGAATCAAGTGAAAGGATGCCTGGTATGAGAAGAATGGAACAAGAAAACTGAAAAGAATGCTAACCATTAACAGCATTTGCAGTTATGCTTTCACCTTAAACAATCCTTCACATCTAGATCTGAGCTTTCCTAACATTTTGGGGGTGCTCTGATCCAGAAGTTTGGTGCAGACTCATCTCTCGCTTTCATGTTCACGGAGGTTACATTGGAATGCTTTAGGAATTGGAGGTTACATTGGAATGCTTTAGGCTCTTCTCAGGATAAATTGCCTTACCCATTACAATACGCATATTTATTGCATCAAGCAGTCAGACTAAGGATACTTAGAAATATGTTCCCTTTAAATAGCCAAAAAGTAGCAGGAGAATATCGCACCCCAAACAAACAAAATTATGAATAACCGAGAGTTTTTCTGATAATTCTGTTTGTTTCGTTGGGGCAACGGGGTGATAGTATCAAAAGGGGAAGGGTCAGAAGTGGCAGAAACTATTGAAATACTCATGCTGTCTGAATGTTTGGTTAGGCCACAGAACTATGGGAACAAAAACTATGAACTTCAGAGAGTTACAAAGCAGGGATTTTCAAACCTGCATGCCTGTTAAATTAGGCATTTTAATCTGCATCCAAGCACCGAAATAGGATGCCTGATTTTCAGAGATGCTGAGTGCTTAAGACTCCCACAGAACCGCAGCCTAAATCTAGATTCAGGTGCCTAACTTCAGACACTTTGAAAGTGTTGGCCTGGGGGTAATTCGAGAGAAATTGAATGCTGCAAAGAAAGTTTACCAGTACAATTCTGGTTACCCATGTTCAAGGATGATAAATTCAGATTGGAACAGGTGCAGTGATAGGATACACGGATGATCAGGGAAATGGAGAGACTGTCTTATGAGAGAAGACAGGAGTGTGGCTGATTTAGCCTATCAAAATGAAGGCTGAGAAGAGATATGATTGCTTTCTGTAAACACATCAGTAATTTTGGTTTCAAATTGCACATGGCCCTAGGTTTCTGCTGTTTGCAAAATCTGCTCCTATGTTTTAAATTCAATTATTTTGGATTTCCCTTTTAAAGAAGCTTGTTGGGCTGGATTGATATCATACTGGTAGCATTCTTTGTTAGCATGCAGGAATCTCTGGGTTCAATTCATGGTTTCAATCTCTCATTTGCTAGGCCAAAAGCCTCTTGCAGTGAGGAAACATCTCATTGTAGTGAATAGTCCCTGCCACCAATTAATAAGCAGCATTGATGACTTCAGAAATGTGACCTGTTGACTCTTTTCTGAATGGAAAGTAAGTGGCTGCAGTACAGGGCATCAGGTCATATGGATTATAAAGTGGGGAAAAAAGGTGAAGTTTTTCATGGCTCTTGTTGCATGCTGTGGACTCCCTACCCCAAGGAAAAAATAGAGAAAGTTTTGTTCCATTAATTCACAAGTGCTTCCTGTTGGATATCATAAAGAAGAAAGTGTGATTTTATGCATATAACAGGCAGAGTATAACCAACTGGTATTCACAACTGCTGTTGAGAAAAACAAACAGCAACTTATAGGAAGTCTTTGTAATTGTAAGCATACACAGTTCTCGTGAGCAAGAGAGGGAATCAATGCCATAAATGCAGGATTCCCAAGTACAAACCACCTCAAGTGTCTTTCACTGCACCTGCTTGTCCACAGGCTAAAGCTAAGGCAAAGTAAAGTGGACAAAATGGCCAGGCATCATTATTTAACTTACAAAACTAAATGTTTCCTCTCTACACTTACTTTTCCATCAGTAATTTCCTAATCTGCTCTCTTTGTTGTTCGGTCAATAATGGTAAAAGGCACTGGGAGTGAAATTGTGCATAGGGTTTCCACAAGCCCCATGCATCACTTGGAAGTCCAATTTAAGCCCTGAGCTGGGCCCCTGCACTAAGGTGAATTTCACCCTACAATATTCTTTTCTCCTCAACAAAGTCTGTTTTCATTTAGGGATATGAATTCTTAGAAATGAAAGAAGAAGTAAAATCCCATCAAAAAAACATCGTCCACTGATGAAAGCACTGAATCACTGAATGACGAAAAACATTTACTATTGTTGGTTATTCTTGGGGAATCATTTGGTATTTATGTTCATACATTTGACTGTTTCATCATTGCAAGGGTAAAACATGTCCTGTGCTTTTTAAATGTTCTGGAGTCACTTGACACACCATTTTTTGACGTGCTTAGCACAGCCTTACAAAAAATTACCAGCCAGGCACAAAATCTACTCGCCTGCCTGTTCTCATCAGTCATCATGCTAATGGAAATACTAATGACATTTCACTTTGGCCTTCCAAAGAATTTACTTGTCCCAGGGGAGTGGGAATTTTGCAAAAGGAGACCATCACTCTTCCTCATTATTATTATTAATCATTTGTCACTTCTAGACACTCCAACCAATATTGGTGTTCCACTATATACATACAATGTGAAAGACAGTGCCTGCCCCTAAGAATTTAGGGTATGTCTACACTACAGCTTACGTTGGCATAATTTATGCCACTCACTGGGATGAATAAATTACCCCCTGAGTGACATAAGTTACACCGACCTAAGCGCTGGTGTGGACAGTGCTATGTCGGTGGGAGAGCTTCTCCTGCCGACATATTTTCTGCCATTTGTGGGGGCTGGAGTAGTTAAGCCGATGGGAGAGTTTACTCCGCCTGAATTTCCCCATCTCTCCCCCCCCCCCCGCCCAGTTTTGTGAACTAGTTACATGCAGTGTTGCCAATTTACTGATTGTTTTGAAATTTGAATTGAAATTGAAACATTAATACATACTTTAAAAGCATATAAAGTGTACCATAAAATATGTGTATCTGAAAAAGTATAAAAGCTTTGAAAAGTATGAACATAGACTAGCTTCTTTATACAGCTGTTGTTTTTATGACCATGTCAGTGCATTCATTTCGGTGATGTTGGCCAACCTAATCATTTCAAATTATGATTTGTAATCAAAGTCTAAATGAGCTCTCCCTGACAGCCAGCGATGAGCTGGGGGGCTGGGGAGAAAGGCTTCAGGACCAGATTGTATTTACATTCACACCTAATCTACCTAGGTATCCAGCAAACAGAGCTGTGTTGCCCAAGTGATAGATTTTGGCTGGGATTGGGTTACAAATCACTTGAATGCAGGGGGGTAATGAAATGTTGTTATTCTTATTGTATGAGTAAAGGGCAGTAGCACTGTACTTAGCCTGTGCTGATTGAGGGCATCAAGAGAGAGGGTGGGGACAGGTGTTTTGCTTGATGGTCTGCCTGAGTCACAAGTACTATTTGACCTGCCCCTCTCCACTGTTTAAAGACAGAGCTGATTAGGCTCCATAGATAGGCTTTTGTTCTGTTAAGTGACCACTACAGCTGAAATCACTGATAATCAGGTCTAAGCGCTTAGACCTGCTGTGGGACAGTGTTTCTGTGGAAGAGGCAGCCCAGTCTGCACTAGCAGCGAGGTTCCCCCACTGAGAGCTCAGCTGAAATCACTGAGAGCTGGGTGGAACCTCAAGAGACCAACTCGCAGAGGTCACAGTGGCAGGTGGCAGCAGAAGATGACGGCGCAGGGCCGTTGGCAACAGAGCGATGGAGTGAACGGTGGCACAACGAACAACAGTGGCCAGAGCGAACAGTGAGCAGCTGGAGGAATGAGCAAGGTGCCTTCTTGCCCCCAACCTGGGAGGTAAACTCACGTGAAAGCAGCTCTGAACTCTGAGTCTCCATTGACCAAGGACAACAACAGTGAGTGATAATGGGGCTGTTAAGAATGCTGGAGACACAACACAGTTCATGCGAACAAACATGACTGTGGCATCATACTTTCTATTTAAGCAAGAGATACCACACGCTACAAACTGGAGCCCAATGTTAAGTGCATTGTCACTTGTTCATCCTGAAGTTGAACACTGGTTCTGAACAAGACCAGCAAATGCTCACTATCTTTCTGCAAGAAACTCAACTGACTGGCTAGACGCATGTGGTGCAACAGTGAAAGACTCAACAGTTGAAAAAGTGAAGAACTCTCTCACCACATTCAAAAAAATTGCATACATGGCTGATGAATGCACCAATGCAAATGATCATCAAGCACTAAGTCATTGTGTACGTTATCTTGATGTCAGTGGTAGGCCAGTAGATGCATTTCTAGATGTTCAAGTTATAGAAGAGAGATTGGCTGCATCTGTGACAACCCGCGTCTTAGAAGAGTTAAATGCCTGTCAATGGGACCCCGAACAGATGGCTGCTTGTGCATTTGATGGAGCTGCAAACTTCTCTGGAAGACATGGTGGAGCACAAGCTTTGCTCAGAGAAAAATGTAACCCTAATCTCTCCTATACACATTGCAGAGGCCATTTACTCCAACTAGCGCTAGTACGAGCTGAAGACTCTTCAAAAGGCATTAAAAAAGCTATAAATTTAATGTCTTCATTATATTCTTTTTTCAGCAAGAGTCCAAAAAGACGGAATATCTTCGAAAATATAGAAGATACATTGGGACTGAAGTTCAAATTCGTCCAACCTGGGAAAACCCTCTGGCTTTCTCATGAGTGAACCTTGGCTGTTGTCTTAAAATTACTCCAGCCATTATTACTGGCTTTGGAAAGTATCTACCACGATGGGATGGATCTAAGTAGTGTGGCTGGTGGATTACTTTTGCTACTATTTTCAGAGAAGACTATTTCCATTCTCTCTCTTGTAAGTCTACTGTTGAAACCACTTGGGTCATTAAACAATGCCACCCAGGCATCTGCTACAACAGTAGTAGATCTTTGTCCAGCAATAGAAGCTACATTTGGATCAATCAAAGAGCTATCCATTGAAAAGGTACTGGAAGAAGCAAAGACTTCAGTCCAGAAGTTGACTAATGAAGGCATTTATATTGAATCCTTAAGTGAAGAGGACAAGAAGTGTTTGTTAAGGCAACTGAAAAAGTACACAGACTTGATTCTTAAAAATCTACAATAGCAACTTCTAGATTCTACTCAACCTCTATGTAGCTTTTACAGATCCCTGTCCTATAAAACACCGACAGTTGAGTGGAGTGAGGCACTACCAGCAATGGGGCTGCCATGTGCTCAGGACAGAACAGAGAATTTGAACACAGAGTGGAATATCATACGACGAATGAATGAAGATTTGACCTCAACTTCTTTTTTATCATCACTAGTGGCTCAACTCGATCTTTATGCTATGTTTCCTGGGCTGAAAGAACTAGGAATTCATCTCTTGCTACTCCCAGTCACAACAGCTACAGTTGAGTGTTCTTTTTCATCATTGAATAGAATTTTGTGTTTTGAAAGAAGTTGCCTTCTGCCTGATCATGTGAATGAACTAATGAGCATATCAAATGAAGGAATGGACGTACCGGACACACGAAGCGACCAAAGATGAATGCATTGCATTCAAGAAGTTCATTAACAGAGTTGTGCAAAATTAGAACAAGAAACCAAGAAGGATGTAGACATAGTGCTTCATAGAAGGCTTGAGTAGCCAACTTTAATTTGTGTGATGATTTTAATAAAATGGTCATGAAACATTTTTCAGTTTTTACTATGGTGCCATACAGCCCACCTTCACCCTCACGGTCTCACGCCTCATCGGCCCTGACACCCCCCCCCCGTAAATTTGAACACCCCCCCCCAATTTCAATTCCTGGGGAAAACATTGCCCCTTTCCCTTCCCACAATTCCTCCACCTTTCTCTCCTTTGCTCTGCTATGCCAAAGGAGCAAAACTCACACTAAGTCTTGAATGGGCCCAGCCAGCACCTCAGTTAAACTCTAGTTTCTTAATTCACAGAGCACATGGGAGCACAGGTTCAGGCTACAAATTCCAGTGCTGTCTGCAAAGACTGTCACTGTTGATGCAGAAATGAACATGAAACTCAGAGCACATTTGTCCCTTTGGGGCCTTATACTCTTAGACCCGTTATACCCTTGGGCGCGGCTGTGTTTGGAACAAGATGGAGAGGTCGGGGCAAAGATAGATTTAAGACGCCTTTACTTTCACTCAGTACGCTGGGGGCTGGTCGGGTCCAAAGCCTGCTCTAATTTTTGCCTAGTAGCCCATGGCTCTCAGAGACCAGGGTACAAGGATGCCCTGTCCACATTTCCCTGGAAACCTTTCTCTTGTATTAGGGGCATGAAGGGAGTGGTGTCTGAGCATCTAGGGCCACTCTACAATTTCAGAGGATTTCCCTGTACAGAAGGAATACTCAGGTGGCTGGATCTTCTGGCTTTACAACTGCTTTGAAGCAGTAGAGCAGTGCAAAACACCTAGGGCAGGCAGTACAGAATTGGTCTGAACCTGTTTCCTGTTGCAGTAATAGTATCTCACAGGTGTACAGCACTCTCTGAGCCAGGGAGTCTCAAACCATTGTACGAGATATGGGACGGATCATAACCACAGCCCGTGACACACAACTGCACCACCCAAGTATTACCACGAGGGGACGTTTTACCTCAGTGATGTACAATGCCTCCCAGACCTGCCTAGGGTGCAGTGGGAGCAGGCACCCTGTTACAGGACACGACTTTCACTCTCCTGTATGGCCATCCATAGCCCTGCCTCCTGTTACAAGGGTGCCCTATTCATGAGAGATCTCAGCATATGGAAACAACTAACAGAACAAACTTACCAAGTGCCAGCAGATGGCTCTCAAGAATACACAGCATAGTTCCTGGGTTTTGTAGGCCCAATAAAACTTGCACAACTGCAAATGGCTTCTGATGTCTACCTCTTTCCAGGGAGCTCTTAATACTTCCTCCCAGCCCCCTTTGCACTAGCTTGCACCCCAAGAGCGATAGCAGGAAGCAGTCCCAGTACTGAAGAATCAGGAATGTGCAGGAAGAGCAAATGTAGTGAGTCCTTCAGGATGCTCCCCACAATCCTTAAACACCCATGCAGGGGCCAGTCCCAACCTGGTCTGTATGCTAGGGTTGCCCCCTGTCCAGGTTTCCCCAGGATCATCCCTTTTTGGTGGCTGCTGCCACAGGCACCCACACCGTGGGTGCTCAGGGGCTCAAGCACCCAGCGAGAAAAAATAGCTCAGAACCCCTGGGGCTGGCTGGGGCTGCTGCTTTGGTGGCCTTGGGGTTGGCCACCAATCAGCTGCTCAGCAGCTGGCCCTGTGCCACCCAAACAGCTGTTCAGCGAGGCTGTCCCACCCCATCATCTGTTGAGCAGGGCTACCCCGCGCTTCAGCTATTGAGTGGGGCTGCCCCACCATTCCCTCCTCTCTGCCCCCTCCCCTCCCACTGCCCTTAAGGCAGGAGAGGGCAGAAAGGAGCGAGCAGCAGCAGGTAGGAGGTGCTCAGTGGAGGGGGCGGACCTGGGGTGGGAAGAGGTAGAGTGGGGGCGGGGCCCCGGGCAGAATGCGGGCGGGGCCTCAGGCAGAGCAAGTGTGAGGCACCCACTGGCAAAACCAAAAGACAGCTCCTATGGCTGCTGTCCAGGGAAATCTGTAAGAGTGCTCAGTACACGCTGCCATTTGTCTGGTTTTATGGGCTCCTCCCACCTGTCCTTTTTTGTTCTTTTGTATCTTAGAAGTGGCAACCCTACTATATGCATCTATAGAAATCACATTTCCTGCGCCACTGAAATGATGTAGCAAACTACAGTGGGCGATATGGAAATTTTTGCCAACATCCCAAGGTAAACCCTGCTCTCAGCAAAAGTCCCATGAACACAGCTATGAGAAAACGTTCAAATTTTGAAAATTTCAACCAAAAACGGGGACAATTTTTTCCGCCAAAACATATTTCCATTTTCCTGCCAGCTCGAGCCATGAGGCTAATGCCGGTAAACTCTAGTGCAGTGGCTCTCAACCTTTCCAGACGACTATACCCCTTTCAGGAGTCTGATTTGTCTTGCATACCCCCAGGTTTCATCTCACTTAAAAACTACTTGCTTACAAAATCAGACATAAAAATACAAAAGTGTCACACCACACTATTCCTGAAAAATTCCTCACCTTCTCATTTTGTCTGTATGAAATTTTAGTTTGTACTGACTTCACTAGTGCTTTTTATGTCTCCTGTTGTAAAACTAGGCAAATATCTTGATGAGTTGATGTATCCCCTGGAAGTTCTCTTCATACCCCCAGGGGTAGATGTACCCCTGGTTGAGAACCTTTGCTCTAGTGTACCGTCTGGGTAAACAGAGAAGACCCCCATTCCAGTTTTTAAGGTTCCATCATAAAGGACCCTGCAACACAAACACACACAGAGAAAGCAATCTTTATGGAATTCAGTCGGCTTGACCCTCCGCTGCCTCCTCCATTGGACCTATGCAAAATGACTGCAAAATCCATTCCGATTTGGTATTATCTGACACTCACGTTGCACAGGTGCAAAGGAGTACTCCAGAGAGTGGAGAAGCAAGGCCAGGGTAGGTAGCTACCTGCAAAAGATAAAGAACTGATTGGTTTTAAACCTGCCATTCCAGAGCATCTAATTATCCCCTCCAGCACTCACATTTACTTGCAGAAGAGCAATGTAATTGGCATCGCTTTGTAATTCATTTTTCTAGTACAGGCTGCCCTAACACAATAGGAGTGTCTGGATTTCTCTTCATTCCTGGGATCTCTATTTTGCTGGTATTAAATCAGTGTGTACAAATACCCTCCCAACAAGAGGGTTCAAAAAGCTTTGGGTGCCCATGATGCAACTTTTGTTTACAGTATTTGTCAAATAAAAAGCCATAATTTGTGGCTCACTTGCTGCAAATAACCACTCCCCCATCAAATAAACCCCCTCTTCTTCCCTGACATTAGTGAAATGTTATGTTTCAGATTTTTAAAGCATAAAAGTCAAAACGTTCAAAATGATGGGTCCCACAGCAAATGTAACCTGGTCCCAAGTGTGCATAGGCAATGGTTGGCATTACTGCACATGGTATTAACTTTTATATCTTCTTCTATATGTGCAATGTGGTTCATTTATAGTGGCTCTGGGAACCACTATGTTTACATACATTTTAATTTCCTGTCTTTTGTTTGTGCTCTTTATCATCTTTCTAAAATACACAAACAAATAAATAAATAAAAATCCCTGTGAATTTTAGGGCTTGCCAGATTATCCATAGAATGATGCCTGGCACAGTCAGCATGTCCGATTTTCCATGCTATCCCAGCCATGTGACTTCCCTCCGCCGCCATCCCCTGACTCTGGGCAGACCATTTCTGAGGGAGAAAGGTTTTTTCATACCCATTTCATCTGGGGCATCTCTCTGATGCTGCTGCCAGCAAAGGGTGACCCTTATCTCCACATGTGGTGGGGATTTTATAGTCTGGACCCTTGTCTGCTGGGAACTGGTCTGAGACCACCAACTCAGCTGACGTAGACCATGGAATAGCAATGATCTAATAATGTTATCATAAAGAAATGCTTCACTTTGCACAACAGACTGACAGTTTATCCAGGTAACAGCTGGGAATTAAGATTGCTACAAAGCCCTTGTCTTTATTCAGCACTTGGGGCTATATTCTAATACTCTTACTCATGATGGCTAGCACCTTGAGTAGTCCCAGTGAAGTCAGTAAAGCCATCAAAACCTGGTCCTTAATGTGTTAGCCAGACAATATTTTGTTCCTTTTTATGTATTTCACTGATTAACTTGGCACAACTGAAAACCAATTCTCTGTATACTTATATACAAGGCCCCGGCCTTGCTCCCAAACAATGCTACTCTCGTTTGTAATCATTCATGCATGCTTTTTTCTATGTTTTTGCTTGCAGGGCATGTTAATCAGGCACTTCGTTCAACTACATATAACTACATTTCTGAATGCAGTACCCATCCATTTGGTTGCTAAAATCCCCTTTCCACTAGCTATGAAGTTATGGTAATTAAAAAGAGATATTTGTTTAAAGCCGTTTAAAAACCTCTCTTTTGATCAGGAATATCAGGTTCGCCAAACGACCGTGTCTTGATTGGTGGAGATCTGAATGTGCCCTTGCTAAGGAATATTACACAAAAGGCTAAAATCACAAGGATACCCATTGCACGGAAAAACACAGTGGTCCAGCTACAAATTAATGTAATGCTCCTCATGCACCAGTGATTCAAATTCAGTGTTGACAGGATGAAACCCAGTTATTTTTTTTTTACAGAAACAAAGAAAACCAGATGATAAAACTGAATAGGTTGGTGCAGCGAATCCAACAAAAATATGGCAGTTCTAGGCAGCTGTGATTGGAATCCTTCCTCTGCTTGAATAATAAAGGCTTTTGCTAATTTTAACCAGAGCCGAATCTGAAAAACCTGCAGTCTCATGTGACTCATGGAGCCCCAAGGGAATGGGAGGTGGCGGGGGGGAGAGATGTGTGTGTGTGTGTTTCTGTGTGTATAATCTAACAGTGCCCAGAGCTTTTGAGATCCTGGATTCCACTTCAATAGCACAGGCCAGATTCATTAAAAAACCTGGCTACATTCCAGGAGTTAAAATTGAAGCAGCATATTTATTGCATTTTGCTCAAATAAATCTGAAAACGTGTGAATCATATCCCTTGGAGAGATGGGGAGGAGAAGTAAACAATCTCGGGCTAAGACTTAGAAGTGGAGTATGTTGAAGAACAAAGATGTGGAAGGGTCATTGTTGCAGGGAATCTGCTGGGTGCTTGTTGAGTCGGAGGTTTTTGGAAAGCTAGACTTAACCGCCATTTTCTCCATTGCTGCTATTCTGGCCTGAAATGTTCTATTTACTGTTCCCTATTCATTTTTTTTAATCACTCCTTAGTTTGTGCGGCTTTACTGTGTGGTTCTCTGTGGTTTCCCAGATGCTGTTCGTGACGTTGGCACCTCACCCCAATAGCAACTGCATTCAGCTGGGATTCAATTATAGCCTTTCTGGCACAGGCAGATTGGTTTTTCAAAGACAGCATATTTTGGGGAAGGATTTATTTTTCCCAAAAGCAATTTTGATTAAGAAAGTGAAGCGCGACTCGTAGCTCAATCTTGCAAGGCACAGGGTGCCTCGCGACAGGTCCTGAGCACCTCTTGACTCCGGCACCATCTAGAAAGCACTCAGCTTTCAGCACTCATAGGATTAGGTCCTGAGGGAGTAAACTGTGAGCTAAGGGTCTGATACAAAGACTATTTAAGTGAATAGGACCTTTTTTGGTCATTCCAGTGGGCTTTGGACCATGCCCATAGAGTCTAAGCGTGGGACTCAAGGACTGCCCCGAGTTCTAATCACACTTCTTTCACTGATGCATCTAAGGCCTTGGACAAGACAATTAGGCCAAAATTATGAAATATGCGTACCAAATGTGAGACACCTAAATCATGGGCCTTGTTTTCAGAGAAGTTGACTGCCTAAAACCTCCAGCGAAGTCAATGGGATCTGCTGATTGACAGAACCTGTCCAGATCAGCGTAATAATTAGGTGGCCAACTTTGGACACCCAGCTTTGAAAATGTTGACCACCCCCTGCCTCAGTTTCCCTTATCTGTAATATTGACATATCCAGTTATCTAAGTCACTGGGATGGGATAAGTACTAGGGATTATTATAGAGGGGGAAAGTTGCTTGTTTAACTAAATTATGCTGAGGTTTGCACTCTTTGAGGGCAGGAACTGTCTTTTTTTTTTTTAATTACTGAAGTGTCCAGCACCTCCCTTTGATCTCTGACTGGGGCCTCTAAGAACTACTGCAATGCAAATAAAGAAACAAACAACCGTAACAATCCAATTAGCTACACTTTTCAGGGAGTTGCTGGTGTCACTCAGCATTATTATTAATTATTATTATTTATATTGCCGTAGTGCCATTGAGCCCTCGTTAGGGACCAGAATCTGATTGTACTAGGCACTGTACAAACCCAGAAGAGAAGGATAGCCCCTGCTCCAAGGAGCTTACATGGTGAAGCGACACCAGTACCAAGGAACTAAAGTGACCTGCAAAGTAACGCAGCCTGGCTTCAAGATTGGGCTAGATTTTATTTAAATTAACAGTATCAATAGATTGGAAGGCAAGAAGAGCACTGAATTAAATACAAAAAGAAAAGGAGTACTTGTGGCACCTTAGAGACTAACCAATTTATTTGAGCATGAGCTTTCGTGAGCTACAGCTCACTTCATCGGATGCATACCGTGGAAACTGCAGCAGACTTTATATACACACAGAGAATACAGATATTGGGACCAAGCCATCCATCTGAGACTTGATATGCAACCTCCCCATTCCCTTAAAGGGCCGAGGAAGAGTTACTATTTTGCAAATCTCTTTCTGTTTATGTATTTAGCTGCAGTGGTGAAAGCTAACTGAGGCCACTGTGTTGCATTAAAAATGGAAGATATGCAAGAGTGCCTTCCAGCTGAGATGAGCTCAGCACAGCTCCTAATAGCTTGGTCAGAGAGAGGGTCGCTTCTGGTTTGTCTCAGAGCCACTGCTGATGGACCACCGGGGGCCCCCATTAGTGTGCAGTGAGGTGAAAAAAAAGAGGGGTTGTTTTTGTTTTGCAAAACCTCATTGATCAGGGTTTTGTTCCAGGAAATAAAATCCAGTGGTGGTTCAGATCTGGGTCTCCTTTTGTACTGAATCCCTGGAGCTTAAGAATAAAATTCTGCACGTCTAGCATCACCCATATGAACAATGCAAAACACGTTAGACTCATAAACAAATTTAGCTTCACATACCCCCAAAGAGGTGGGCAGTATTTCCTCATTTCACAGACAGGATAACTGACCAATTTCATACTGTCACTGCAGTCAAATCTCAGTGAGGTTCCATGGATGCACAGTATAGGTAGGCAGAATTTGGCCCTTATGCATTACTCCACAAATATCTTTATTGGCATTTTAGATAAATATTATATATTCCCAGAATAGCCTCAACTTCTTTGGTTACTGGATCCACAAAGAGAGGATCCAGCATTTATTAAAGTTACTGGGGAATCTCTCCACTGACTTTAGTGGGAGTGGAACTGAGCCCAAAGTGCAAATACAAAGTGCCATAATAATAAAAGAATTGCTCTGTTTGGCATTCTAAATTGCACAGTAGATCCTCAGCTAGAGCAAGGCACCGATAGAGCACCTTACTTCCCTACTATAACCGCAAGGACAAAGTCCTCAGAAGTTCTCTTACCAGCTGATTTTCATCACCTAGATGATACACGTTGTCATATTGAATCACTGCACCTTCTTCACACAGCAAAGTCCAAAGAAGACACAAAACCAGGCTCCTCATCCAATGTCACTTAAAAAGTGACCACAAACCCACTCTGTATCACAAAAGGGACCAAAGAGGCAATACAAATGGGGTGCTGAGATATTGGACCCACAAGGAAAAAATAGCAGTGGTCCAAAGGGATATTTTGAGGGTTTTGCTGTTGGTTGTAATTCTCTTTCCCATACCAATTCCCTTTCCTGTACCTTCCCCCCGCCTGCTATTTACCTGGGAATCTACTGTGGGTTGCTCATTCTTCTGTATGCATTCAGGCAATAGCCAGAGTATCTACCTAGCAGCTCATCTCTGAAACAAACAAACAAAAATTGTCAATGGAATCCCCTCGTGGGCCGATGGGGAAGATTTTACTTATAGTGGGTCGGGAGATCTTTTCCAAATATTGATCCATATGGATTTTGGAATGTGTCTCATAAAGACTGTAAAGCACTTTTAACTAAGGCGTGATCCAATGTCTACTGAAGTCAATGGAAAGTCTCCTATTGACTTCAGTGGGCTTTGGATTGGGCCCCAAGTGAACAAATAAAATAAACACATACATCATCAGCATGAAGTGTGTAGATTTAGTTGAAGTGTTTCCATTGACTGTAGCGAGACTCATGTGGCTAAATCTCCATGCATGTCATCAGAGATTTGGCTATAGAATTGTATTTATTAAGGCTAAGCAGGATTTGAGCGGAAGCAGTTTAAAAATAAAAGCAAAAAAAGTCTAAATTTAGTGCCAACTCCCTGCTGCCTCTCCCTCCCCCATCACATATATTTTCCTTTAGGGAAAAACAAAATCTCCCGGGCAACTTGTGTGGCACATTATACAGTCTGTGAATGAAAACAGGCATGTTACAGACCTCTGAGAAACATGGTGTATAATTGTAATGCCAACTGACCCTCGACTGCAGTGGCGCTTAAAGGCCTCCCCTTTCAAACAATCAGCTATTGATTCCCAAACCCTCCAGTTTCAGACCAACTTTTGTTTTCAAGAGGCATCCAGTCTTTGGGATGATTCTGCCATTGCTAATTCTCCCTGCCCTGAGGCTCCTTGGTATTTCTACTGCTGGCTTGAAGTGTTATCAAAATAAGGGCAACTGCAAAGCTGAATTGTTGAATGTTAGTTTTTCCCAGTTTGGGGGTCTATGCAATGAACTCATGGTCATACAAATGGGCTTTTATGACAGCATTCTTAGCACACTGGCTGGAGGGAACACTGGGAAACAGAATTTAGGGGAAATACTGCACCAATGGACTGGATGGCCTATTGTAGCAGGTCCCCAATGTAAATTTATGAGATTCTACACTTCTTTAGGAAAGTTGTTTTACAATATCATAAAAATGTGCATCCCACAAAAGCACCCTGTATTGCTTTTTATGTTTTTATTATATATTGTTGAAGAAAAATCCTATAAAATGAGAAGGGGGGGGACAGGGGGAATCTGAAGTGCTCTAAAGTTCTATCTCAGACCTCTCTAATATTAACAACAATTTGCATTTATACAGTACATTTTATCCTGAAGGATTCCAATGAACTCTGCAATAGTTACAACTACTGGAATCACTTCAGTGCACCAATGAAATGCAGCCATCTGCGCGGAGAATGCAACCGCTGTTAACGGTGCATAACACCACCACACCAACCATTTGGAAGAGGAAGCAAATGTAACATACTGGCTCTGGGAGTGTAATTTGGTCTCTTACAAACAGGGATAGCTACTGTACTTAATACCAGCTGATGCCATAACTCATCTAGTTCAAGTGCAAAGGGCTTGTGCTTTTGCTACTGAATGTCTCTGGTTGTAGTATCTGCATGTGTAATTGGTGCCATGAAGAATCTCTGTTCAAATGAAGTCAGGGGAAATTTGCAATAATGTCTCACACAAAGGTTAGTTTAGCCAATACTCTAAGGTTAATACACAAAAAGTGCCATGGGATTTTTAATGACTATAACTGAGCAAGACATTTAGCAACTCATCTTAAAAAAAAAAAAAAGTACTCTGAGTGTTGGAATACTTCCTTACGTCAAACTGAAGTGACGGTTTAACACTGATATGGAACAAATTCTCATGGCATCCTGTTCACCTCAGTGGCATCTTTCCCAAATACTAATAAGACTCAACCCTGCTTAGCTTGTGAGAGATCTGATAAGACCTGGGCTTAAACTTTGATAGACGAGCACTGAAGTAGAATAACCCATATCCCAGGAACTAGTAACTACTGATTAAGGGCCTGACCTTGCAAAGCTCTGAGCACCTTGAACAAGGACCCATCCAATCCCCATGGCAGATAATAGGAGTTGTGTCTTGGAGGGCTTGTGTGGGCTATGTCTTGGAGAAACCATCCAGCACCTTGAAATATTGGACCCTATATTTGGAACTGGAAACAATGGAGTCAAAACCAATGAATTGTGAGTCATATACCCAGAAACCCTTATGACAGATTCTTTTGGGAAATCTTGCATTGCTTATAAAAGTGGTTGAAGGTTTCAAGGGAAGTCCCTTTGACTGGACAGCCTGTTCTGATTGACACTTAGACACTATAGCCGTGCTTAGGTCCTAGGGACATGGAGGCTATAGAAACCAGCAATGCCAATTATCATAATTTTATCTCAAGTTTTGTGATATATGATGTTTTTCCTAAATTTCCCACTTCTGGACTCATTGATTAAGAGAACATCCCAGCTTTCATTTTTTTTTAAAGGTAAGTTTCTGGTCCTCATGGTGGTAGAGATTCAAAAATGTGAAGGCAAATAAAAAGAACAAAACATTTATCATTTATTAAAATAGTCAATGTCATAATTTGTGGGGGCCTGACTTAAGGTTTTTGAGCACTTGGGGTCAGCAATAGAGGAAATCCCTAAGAATATATAGATAAGAAGAAAAGCATGCTTCTCTCTACTGGTTTATGTTAAGGAGGTACATCAGGAGGAAGGGTTCAATGAATTTCTGGAGCAGAAGGCAATGGAAGACAATCTTTTCTTACATTCCTGCAGCTAACCAGATGGCGTATATGTAGGGCTCTGTGAATCTGTACAAGCAGTGACCTGACTGCCTATGATATGGAGAAAAAAACCCAAACCCACACCCTACAGACACTCTCCTGCAATGTACCTGACTGGGCTCTGGTTGTTATCATGCAGCTGAGAAACTAGGACAGTGAGCCCTGGCTCCAAAAGCCATGTGACATGTGTCAGTTAGCCTGACCCTCAGGAGAACTGCTAAACTCACATTCACCTGGGTTGCCATGGGGACCTCACAGCCAGCACCTGCTGCTGCAAAATGAGCCTGTTCTTGGCAAAAACTGAAAGTAGTTGCAAAGTTGTGGAAGGTGGGGAAGGATAAGCCGTGGCTCTTGATCTGACTGTAGGATTAAAGAGGAGTTGGTATTCTTACAAGTGTTCTCCAGTCGGAGTGAATATGTCACATTATATAGATCCCCCACATTTGTCAGTGACCCCTGCAACGGCAGGATGTGTACAGAGGCCCTGTTTGCATATTGTTGTTTAAAAAGAGGGTGGGGGAGGGGCTTTTACCAACTCTTCTCATAGAGGAATCTGCTTTCCACTTAATTGGTTTCCTCTGAATTTATATAACAGTTTTAAACCCGAAGGATCCCATGCCATTCCACATGTTAAACTGAAACAAGCTGTACAAATATATTTATCTGATTATTAAAGCACAATAATTATCAAACCTTCTAGGTGAATGTATAGTCCAAAAAAAAAAATAAAAATCAGTACTTCTGCAACGATCCTGCTTGGTTTGCAAAATAAATGGAACTACAAAAACAAAAAAAACCCAACAACCTCGGTTACACATAAACCCTGAGTACCTTGAACAATTGCCACTGAGCTGAAAGGCAAGTTCTTTAATCCGACTCCATAAAACACGTTAAGAGGGGAGGAAAAAATAGGTTGTGTCTGAATTTTAATGTCCACAAATCCAACTTAATGTTTATTTTCCTTATTGAAATGATCTTTGTCATTTATCTGAAACTTGTATTACAGTCTCTCACTGTACCAAGGCAGTTATTGATCTCCCGGTGCTTCTTGTATAGTGCCATTTCCACTCTCTCTGGCTGTGTTTTCTGTTTTCTTTCTTTTCTCCTCCCAGATAAGAAGGCCTCAGTTCAGAAATGGGAGAACTGAGCCCTGGCAACCATTAGAGAGGGAAATGTCTTAGCACAGAAGCTGGAGAGAAAAAGAGACAAAGCCACAACTGAACGTCCGGGGATCTTATGGTTACAAATCGCCTGCCCACTAAAAATTATGTTCCTCATTTTGCTGGTGTGTTCTTTGAAAGCGCGTGCATGTGTGTTGGTGGTTCTTGACATTCCAAGCTTAGATCATAGATATTAGAGATGGGAAAGACATATTAGGTCAGCTAGTCCATCCCTA
Organism: Lepidochelys olivacea; assembly: GCF_965140295.1. Lineage (NCBI taxonomy): Eukaryota > Metazoa > Chordata > Testudines > Cheloniidae > Lepidochelys > Lepidochelys olivacea. The sequence goes on along the minus strand of NC_140415.1, from coordinate 12,089,354 downwards.
TCAGCAGCAAGGTTGTTCAATACATTCAATTTTAAATGAATCAAATCATTGGGCTTCCATTACTCCCCTTGGAAGAGTGTTCCTAAGTCTAATAGATTTCCCTGTTATGAACCTTTCCTGACTTTGGGTTAACTTGCTTCCCATGACTAAGAGTTTCAAAAGTAACTTGTTATCTGGGGTGCCTCAATTTTTAAATGCCCAATTTCAGAAGTCTGATTTCAAAGAAGTGCTGAGCACCTGCTTTCTGAAAATCAGCCCCCTTTCAGGTGTCTCAAACAATGTCAGTCAGAGTTGTGGGGAAAAAAAATACACCTCCTAACTGACATAGCTCTCTCTGGCAGTAAAAAAACCCAGTGCAGATGCAACTATGCTGACAGGAGAGTGCTTCTGTCAGTATAGTTTGTGTTGTGCAGAGGTGGGGTTACTATGACAGCAGAAAACTCCTTTTGTCAGTATATATTGCATCCGCACGAGAAGACTCTCCCAGCATAGCTGCACCAGTATAGCTGTATCAGAAAGCCTGTGTCGTGTAGACTAGCCCTACGTCTGGAGAGAATTTGAACTTAAATGTCAGTATGTGGCTCACGTCATGTTATCTCACCATGTAGCTTTTGTGATGGACTTTGCCCCATGTACAGGTTTTATTGTATGAGAATGAACATGAACATTCCATTATTCCCAGCAGCACACCAAACTCTAGGAAGAAAGGACCTCTTCAATATCACATGGGGATGGCTTCTCATCGTGACCAAAGATTACTGAAAAAAATGTCAGACAACCAACTTCATGAAATGCAATGAAATGCATGAAATGCAATGTCACACGGTGAGCCCTAGCTGTGACACTTGCTACCCAAAGTTATGATGGGTTCCCTTCTGGATGCATATGCATGGATATGATCTGTACTATACAAATATTGGACAATAGCTTTAAATACTATGGGAAAAATATTGTTCCCCAAACTGAATTTTGGTCATTGACATTGCCCTGTGCAGAGGAACTCCTTTAGGGAGGTTATGTCCCCTCTCCCCACTGGGCCAATAGTGGTAATGTCCTCCTTCACCAGTGCCTACTTTGTCCATCACCAGTCTGTCCTCTGTCTTCCTCATTTGATTTCCAGAGCCAGTTCTGTCATTCCCACACCCTGATAACCAAACCTGTTACTGACCGGTACCTTCTCAGGGTGCCCAGGCATTCAGCCTTCTGCCTTCAGCACAGGCCAGGCTTCCTTTGAGGAACTGATCCCAGTTTCTCACCTCCCACAAAGGAGTAGCTCTCTCCATTCTCTGACTAACATTCTCTGACTTGATAGACCAGCACTTGCAGAGAAGCTGTCCACTATGGTAGCTGGCTTGTAAGAGGCTAGTTTATGTTAGAATCATAGACGATTAGGGTTGGAAGAGACCTCAGGAGGTCATCTAGTCCAACCCCCTGCTCAAAGCAGGACCAACAGCAACTAAATCATCCCAGCCAGGGCTTTGTCAAGCCGGGCTTTAAAAACCTCTAAGGAAGGAGCTTCCACTACTTCTCTAATTAACCCATTCCAGTGCTTCACCACCCTCCTCGTGAAATAGTGTTTCCTAACATCCAACCTAGACCTCCCCTGCTAGGACCATTGATCCTTGTTGGTGGTCTGGTGGATGTGGATGTCCCCAACAACTGTTAATTCCCTCTGTTTGAAACAAATGGGATTACATTAAAGATTTGGTGACCAATATTAATCATTGGGATTTTACAGTATAGATACGGTACAGTAAATATTTATATCTATATGTGCAGAGAGATAGGCAGGGGGAGACAGAGAAACATGAGCACTACACAGGGAGATACTTTACTGGGACTAAGGGCTGTAGCCTATAGTTTAAGTAGTGGAGGGCGGCAACTGGAACTGCTGAGTGAGCTGGTCGAGACACCTTTGCCGAAGACACAGTGCATGCAGTATTGTAGGTCATCACACTTGCACTGCGTTGTTGGCACCTGGTTAATAGCAGGCCCAGCCTGTGTAAATCATATGAAGTACAGGTAGCCATTTTACGTGGGGATTGCATTTCTTTTCTAACCCAAAACCCTTTGCAGCCAATGGAAAGACTCCCAAGGAGATCTCAGCAGGCTTTGGATCAAGCACTTAATCAGGATCATTGATCTTTTCCAGTCATTCCTTCCACATTTTTTTTTGTTTTTATGTAAAACAGAGCGGTTTACATTAAAAAAACAAAACAACCTTGATTTGTAGATTGTTGAAACATATATAAGGGGGTATTGTCCCTGTTCAATGTATGGGTGTGCAGCAGAAAGTCCACCGAGCCTTTTACCTACTTGTGCTCCCTGTGCAAGGGCAAGGAAAATTATTATTCCTGTACTCAGGAGCCCTCTTGTCATGTACCCCGAGGGTACATGAAGGTGAGAAAGTGGGGCCATTGCCCTGCAGGGTGAACCAATGCAGAGAGGATAGCAGCCTATACCATCCCATGAGGCTTTTGTGTTGGAGAGCCCAGTCCCTCCTCAGGCATCTCCCTGGGTTGTGCGGTTCTGCAGTTGGGTCCCTGGGTTATGATAAAAGATATCAAATGTATCAAAGATATCAAAGATATCAAATATCCAAATGTAACTATTGGTTTAACTCCGCTGAAGCCAATGGAGTTATACCATTGATTGACTTGGCACAGTATATTGTGCAGCTACAACTGCACTGGACCAACTTAAGCACATCAAAGTGCACAGCCAGATAGCACAACATACAGAGGATATATGATGTGTGTGAATGTGAGAAAGGATGGATGGACGGGCAGACAGCTTGTCATGTTTTTAAATTTAAAAAAAGAAGAAGTAAAAAGCCTAAACTGAAAATTGTTTTGACCTGTGCTAAAGTTCTCTCCTTCCCCTGAAGTTCATTTTGAGGAAAGGATCAGGTTAGTCATTTCCCATCAGGAACACGTGGGAATCTTCAGTGACCAGTGATTAGGCAATAGCAATTCTCTGGAAACTGTAAAATGCTGAACTTTTCTCTCTCAGTGCTGCAATTTCTGCTGACTAGAAAGTGATAAAGGAGAATGCAACTGCCAGAAGAAAGCCTCAGGCTACTACAGGTGGCCAATTCCCTCCGGAGCTCCTGTAGTTTGAAAGACTGGACCACCAGACAAGTTGCTGCATTCAAGAGTTCACAGCCTGTACGTTCCTGAACAGCACTGATCTTCATACTGACAGTGAATGACCTCAGAACTTGGGAATAGCTTCTTAAATCCAAGCTAAGCAACTCTCGATGAGAACTCAGTCCCCATGTGCGCAGCAGACTCTCACAGATCTCCGTGGTTGAACCAAGTTATTTCCTCCTCCTAGAGGTGTGGCCAGTCCAAACCCCATGAATCTGAAGACCCCCAAACTTTTCATGAGTTTGAATGTGGGTCTAAACAATACCAGAGTGCCTCCTCTCTTAGTACTGGGCCAGACCAAAATCCAGGCCCCTACTGTATCTGAATTTAGGGGACGTTCGCACCTGTATTCAAGCCCAATCCAAATATAAATGGCAATAATGAAGTTGACATAGAGTCTAAGAAATAAATAAAGAAAGACACAAACAAAAATACCCATAAAATTTCTTTTCTAGCTGATCTCCTTTGGTCTGCAGGTAGCATGTGAAACTTTCCAAATACTTTCACTATCAGTTGAGTATTCGTTTGTGTGTGTGTGGAAGACATTAATGGGATTTGAAAGTGAAAACATAATTTAACCATCAGCACAAAAATCAAGGATCTTCTTTCGTCAAGAAAGATGCAATATACTACTGTAGAATAGCTCAGTGAATGGAGAGGTTCCACTTACTGCACATCTAAAAAGGTTTGTAACACTTTTGATTCAGTATGCCCAGTCTGGCTCTTCATGGCTAATTAATTACGACATAAAAAGCAAAAGGTAAAATTAAATGGATGGACTCTGAATCTACACGTAAAAGTCCAGATTGCATTTCTGTATTTCAAAGATTTATGAAGCAATGGGAGTTAAAATAATCTTGACAGTCTCTTCTTACAGAGGAAAAGTGAGGAGAAAATAACTGAACCAGAAGTCCATAACTCTGTGGATGACCTGAAGTCAGATTTTTTATCCTATCGTTGGAAGCACCCTGTTTTAAATATAATACTATTGAGGACTGGATCAACAAATAAATCTGAATGTTTGTATTTCACAAAATACATGTTTGATTAATCCAACTCCTAGCTTCAGATGTACACTGTTTTCCCCCTGAATAGTAGCAAAAGAGATTCATTTTTATTGGGAGACTAACACAACTCTATTATGGCCCTTAACAGATAAAAGTGTGTGTTCTTATCTTGTGAGAAGAAAGATATCTGGTGAAATAATCATGTAGCTGTGTAGCTACCGTGTGCCCACAACACAGTAAACTCAAAGTTCAGAAACAAAGGCACTCAGCTAAGATACTTAAGGGAAGCCTATAAAACTCAGATAGTTAGAAAGGTAGGTAGACAGATAATGCTAAGCTTTTATTCTGTCCCACTTCATTCAAATTCTGGGAAACTACAAGTCATTTGTTAGAAAGAATCACATTAAAAATGGCTAAATGTAAGGAGGGCTGTCTGTGTCTGCAAAAAGATGGCTCATGTTAGGGTGCTGGCGTAGAACTTGAGAGCTGGCTTCACTTCCCTGCTCTGCTACAGACTTCCCGTGTGACCTTGAGCAAGTCCCTTAGGCCTTGTCTACATTGGCCGTGGCATCTAGGGTACGTGTAGCTACACTCCACAATGAAAGGCAGGCTGCATCCAGTGGAGTGTAGATACATGTGACAGTGAAAGGTTCTGGCAGGGAGGAGGCAGGAGGGAAAGGTTATTTCCCCATGGAGGGGGGGGGGGGGGCTCTTTCATTGCAGCGGGGAGCTGCCAGACACTTTCACCACTGCTGGAGTCTTTCACTGAGGTGGGGAAAGACTCCGGAACCAGGGTGACGCTAAACTGCCAAAAACAGCAGCGTAGATGTGGTACGCACCGTTTGGGTGTGTAGAGAGCTGTGTAAGGTACACACCCATAAGTTCTGCCGGGTCTTTACTCTACTCACCTCAGTAGTGTCTCACTGCCTATGCTGCTTTTTACCCCTGTGCTAGGGATGTGTGCAGGGTATGTACTCTGCATGCTGCTGTGAGTGGGCAGTGTAGACATACCCTTAGATGCTCTGTGCCTCAGTTTCCCATCTGTAAAATGTGGAATAATAGTGCCTCCTTACCTGACAGGGATTTTGTGTGTGTAAAAGCATTAAAGATTGTGACTTGTGCTCAGACAGTGTAGTAACGGGCCATATCAGTTAGATACTATATACTCGTACATGTATAAGTATGTGATTATCTAGCTAGATTAGATTAGAATGTAAACTTTTGTCAATAGTTACTATATGGTTAGAACAGGTATCTCCCATTGTACATACCTTGTCTATGGTAATTCTTACCACTCAATTAATTTACTTTGATCCTATCCTCAAAATTGTGTCTAATTTCCTCTTCCCCAGAGGCCTACACAGCTGAATTAAAACCACTAAAGGCAGCCAGGCATACATGTCACAGCAGAGAGCATATACATAGCATGGGTACTTGTTCTAGCAGGATAGCAAGAACTGAAAATTAATACAAATAATATTAATTTCACACACGCACACATTATATATATGTATGACAGACATGACATGATGTTATTATTTGTATTACTTTATCATCTAGACTCTCCAATCAGGTTCGAGGTCCCATTGTGTTAAGTACTGAACATACACACAATAAGAGATAGTCCCTGCCCTGAAGATCTTACAATCTAAACCAGGGGTGGCCAACCTGAGCCTGAGAAGGAGCCAGAATTTACCAATATACATTGCCAACGAGCCACAGTAATACGTCAGCAGCCCCCCATCATCTCCCCAACCCTGCTCCCAGTGCCTCCCACCCACCAGCTACCCCGCCGATCAGCAACTCCCCCTGTCTCCCCGCACCTCCTGATCAGCTGTTCTGTAGCATGCAGGAGGCTCGGGGCGGGGGGGGGAGGAGGGAGAAGCGAGGGCACTGCAGGCTCAGGGGAGGGAGTTGGAAGGGTTGGGGTGGGGGCAGAACCTGTGGCAGAGCCAGGGGCTGAGCAGCGAGCACCCCTGGTACATTGGAAAGTTGGCGCCTGCAGCTCCAGCCCTGGAGTCGGCGCCTAAACAAGGAGTCGCATGTTAACTTTCGAAGAGCCGCATGGGGCTCTGGAGCCACAGATTGGCCACCCCTGGTCTAAACAGACAAAGGGCAGAAGGAACAGGAAGTGTTGTTATCCCATATGGAGAACCATAGCACAGAAAGATTAAGGGCGATAGCCTGGCCTCAAGTGAAGGCAAAACTCCTGCTGACTTCAATGGAGCCTGGGTTTCACGCTAAGTGACTTGCCCAAGGTCGCACAGGAAGTCTGTGCTAGAGCTCGGACTTGAATTAAGATTGCCTGAGCTCCACTCTAGTGTCTTAGCCACATCACCGTCCTCATAGTACTGTACATTGACTGGAGTTGAAACAGCATTGGGCAATAGAATATTCTGCCATGCATCAAGAGCTACTATTTCTCACCAGAAGCTTTACCCTAGGAGCAATAGTTTCACTTTTGCAATAAGATTCCCAGTGGAAATATAGACTGGAGCTGATTATACCAGTTAGCCTGTTCTGCTGTAGGGTGATTTTATCTACCAAAAACTGCGTGAAAACAGTGGAGCCCAGTTTAATCCCAAATGTGCCATTTCTAACTGCTCAAGAAATCAGTGGTTCTGTCTCTCACCACAGGACGTGAGCAATGCATGCTGATTTTCTTGGGAGCTAGTCACTTTCCTCAGTGGGAGAGTAGGGTTTCCGGCACATAGCTAGGGGCAGGCAATGTTGAAAAGATTGAACCATGGCAAGACATCACATGAAGACCACTGATGGATCATGGCAACAGCATCAGAAGCAAAGAGGATGATGCATCCAATAAGGAAGGTAAACAAACAAACAAACAAAAAAAAAACAACCAGGCATAGGAGGAGAAATCATCTCTGGCAATTAACAATGTAGACAAGAAATATATGGCATTATAGTAGGGGACTGACTCTCAGCTCAGATGTCTGCCAATAATACCAAGAGAAACAGTATGCCCAAGGACTAGAAGCACACAGTACATGTAATGTATCCAAGAAACACGACTTTATAGCGAATTTAACAATATTTGATATTTTTCTTAAAGCTCTAGCTTCAGGATTCATGTTATTACATGAGAATCTTGGCTTCCATTAAAAGTAACATTCGAGCCCTCCCGGTTGCACAGAAAAGCTTGAGGTCAATCCTAAATGCTCAAAAACCAGACGGCAAATAAAAAGAACCCGACATTTATTTATTTGTTTAAATCTAATGACTTTTAAGCCAATCTCAAGAATTGTGGGGGCCTGACACATGGTTTCTGAATGCCTGGGGTTTGCCAGTGCTGAATGTATGTCCATCACACATGCACCAAACGCATGTAAAATTTCCAGACTATCCAAATGGCCCTCCTGCAACAGGTCAGTATCCCAGAAAAATACTGATGCAGTAAGTTCATGTAACGCCCCCCCCAACCCTTAAATCTATTGAGACCACATGCAACACAGGTGACAGTCAAAAGCTAACAGCACCAAAACCATATGGGATGGCAGCACTCCACCCCAGGTTTGCAATCAGCCAGGATAAACCTGTTCTGGAATGGACTTCACCTTGTGTCCTTAACAGAATACACCAAACACCATGTCTCTTTTCATCAAAGGCTGATCACTTTTCCTGTCAATGTGCTGCCTTACCAACTTACACAGACCTGTACTGAGATGCTTTGTCACCAAGATGACCTGGTGATTAGCTCTATGCACCCTGTTGTCATACTTTGCCCCTTGCTTCCCTCACTTTCCTTGTCCCAGAGATTGGCTGTCCTTGGTGATGCTCTTGGCTTTTGATTGTGCCTGCGTTAAAGGCATGGCAAGTGGTGAAGTTTACAGCTGTCTGAGGTGGCCTAGCTTTGCACTGTAATTGTCCATTTATCATGAAAAGAAAAGGAGTACTTGTGGCACCTTAGAGACTAACCAATTTATCTGAGCATAAGCTTTCGTGAGCTACAGCTCACTTCATCCTATGAAGTGAGCTGTGGCTCACGAAAGCTTATGCTCAGATAAATTGGTTAGTCTCTAAGGGTATCTCTACATTACGAAATTAGGTCGAATTTATAGAAGTCATTTTTTTAGAAATCGGTTTTATATATTCAAGTGTGTGTGTCCCCACAGAAAATGCTCTTAAGTGCATTGAGTGCATTAACTCGGCGGAGTGCTTCCACAGTACCGAGGCTAGAGTCGACTTCCGGAGCGTTGCACTGTGGGTAGCTATCCCACAGTTCCCGCAGTCTCCACTGCCCATTGGAATTCTGGGTTGAGATCCCAATGCCTGATGGGGCTAAAACATTGTCGTGGGTGGTTCTGGGTACATATCGTCAGGCCCCCGTTCCCTCCCTCCCTCCATCCGTGAAAGCAAGGGCAGACAATCATTTCGCGCCTTTTTTCCTGAGTTACCTCTGCAGACGCCATACCATGGCAAGCATGGAGCCCACTCAGCTCACTGTCACCGTATGTCTCCTGGGTGCTGGCAGATGCGGTACTGCATTGCTACACAGCAGCAGCAATCCATTGTCTTGTGGCAGCAGACGGTTCAATAGGACTGGTAGCCGTCATCATCATGTCCGAGGTGCTCCTGGTCGCCTCTGTGAGGTCGATCAGGAGCGCCTGGGCAGACATGGGTGCAGGGACTAAATTTGGAGTGACTTGATCAAGTCATTCTGTTTAGTCCTGCAGTCAGTCCTATTGAACCATCTTATGGTGAGCAGGCAGGTGATACGGATTGCTAGCAGTCCTATTGCATCATCTTCTGCCGGGCAGGCAAGAGATGAGGATGGCTAGCAGTCCTATTGTACCCTCTTCTGCCAAGCAGCTATGAGATGTGGATGGCATGCAGTCCTTCTGCACCGTCTGCTGCCAGCCAAAGATGTAAAAGATAGATGGAGTGTATCAAAACAAGAAATAGACCAGATTTGTTTTGTACTCATTTGCAAACCCCCCCCCCCCCTTCTAGGGGACTCATTCCTCTAGGTCACACTGCAGTCACTCACAGAGAAGATGCAGTGAGGTAAATCTAGCCATGTATCAATCAGAGGCCAGACTAACGTCCTTGTTCCAATAAGAACAATAACTTAGGTGCACCATTTCTTATTGGAACCGTCCGTGAAGTCCTGCCTGAAATACTCCTTGATGTAAAGCCACCCCCTTTGTTGATTTTAGCTCCCTGTAAGCCAACCCTGTAAGCCGTGTCGTCAGTCGCCCCTCCCTGCGTCAGAGCAACGGCAAACAAATCGTGCATCTGAGTTGAGAGTGCTGTCCAGAGCAGTCACAATGGAGCACTCTCGAATAGCTCCCGGAGGCCAATACCGTCGAATTGTGTCCACAGTACCCCAAATTCGACCCAGCAAGGCCGATTTAAGCGCTAATCCACTTGTCGGGGTGGAGTAAGGAAATCGATTTTAAGAGCCCTTTAAGTCGAAAGGAAGGGCTTCATCGTGTGGACAGGTGCAGGTTTACATCGATTTAATGCTGCTAAATTCAACTAAAGTCCTAGTGTAGACCAGGGCTGAGGTGCCACAAGTACTCCTTTTCTTTTTGCAAATACAAACTAACACGGCTGTTATTCTGAAACCTGCCATTTATCATGTGCATTCATCAGAAGAAGCCAGTGACACAAAGGGCATCATCACAACCACACCTCCTTTTACCTTGAAGAAGTTTATTTTCTGTTGTGCATACAATGCACTTTTTCCTAATGCTCTTCAATTTAGTGCAGTCAGGGGGGCGGAGGGTGGGCGTGCAATACTGTTTCCTTTATTCACTTCCTTCTCCCCCAGCACCTGATGCAGCTATTTGCCTCACACTCCTTCTATGCAACAGACAGCATGGCTGTGGTCAGAATATTCCACTACAGCCTTAAAGAACATCTTTTGGCCCTAAATATACTTATCAGAGAGGGAGGGTCTGATTCTGATCTCAATGGCAGGAGTAAACAAGGAGTAACTTCATTGCAGTCAGTTTAGTGTGAGATCAGAACACGACTCAGATACAGGCATGGCCAGCCTGCCTGATTGCTTATGGCATAAGTTGTAAATTTTCTAAGCTTTTCTTTATCCATCTTTTTGGGTTTACCTGCTAATAGGTACTTGCTTCAAACTACAATAATAATCTTCATAATAAAAAGAATCAAGCTGCTTCTACCTAAATTATTTAATTTTTCTTGGATTCCTCTCTTTGTTGTAGCAGGATGGAAGCAGGGCAGATAAAAGCTGGAGGCTGCAAAAAGAGAGGGTAAAGCCATCCACACATTGTAATAACAACCAGTACTTAAAATCTGGCACCACCTTTAGAAACGTTTACAGTCTTAAAAACATACTTATAAAGCTACAGAAGGGGGCAAAGAAAGAAAGAAACACACATAGAGAAAAATGAATGAAACAACTGTTTAATTTCTTTCTGTCATTAATACCGGAGTATTAAATTATATCCCCCAGATGAATAAAAGGACTATGTTGAGACAAAAACAAAATTCCACTGGATTGGCCTTGGATTTGTTTTGCAAATCATAATGCATGTGTGCAAAGGAATTCCTTGTCCTTACAAATGTTTACAGTTAAAAAATAATTGAAATCAGAAACCAAGCCCTTCCACTAAAAGGGCTTTTTTTGTTCATATATTCAAAAGGTAGGATTCTCTGCAAATCTTGGCAGGGTCCTTCTCAGATCAAGACAAAGAGCAAAGTTACTCTAGAGATGTGGCAGGGCTTTTCCCAACAATATGAGCCAATATTACGAAAGGACTGGGTGGGAATTCTTCTAATTTAATTGTTTTTTAGTGCTTTCCACCCTGGGATGGAAAGTGCTTTACAAATTGTATTAAACCTCAAAAAGTAGGAAAATATTATTATCCCCAATTTACAGATAAGGAAACTGAGGCTCACAGCAATGAAAGGATTGACTTAAGGTCATGCAGTGTCCTGAGTCCCACTGTCATGTTTTAACCACTAGACAATGTTCTCTGTCTGTCTCAGATCTAAGAATTCAAAATATTATTGAGTGAGTTTAGTATTATGATCATTGTATTATATGCACATTATTAAATGACTTCTGTTTGGAATATATAATTTTTTTTCCAGATCGACGAAAATAGTTCTGACAAGGTGGGTGAGGTAATATCTTTTATTGTATCAACTTCCATTGGTGACAGAGACAAGCTTTCAGGCCACGCAGGTCTATGCAGTCTTCTTCGGGTCTATGTGGCTCAAAAGCTTGTCTCTCTCGCCAACAGAATTTGGTCCAATAAAACATATTACCTCACTCACCTTGTCTCTCTAATATCCTGGGACCGACATGGCTACAACTACACAGGAACTACATACAAAAACAGTCCTAGTGATTGAAATGCTCTGTTCGCTGCAGAACATGCCCTACCCAGTTCAAACTCCCCTTCATCCTACCAATGCTCTATGGGTTTGGGTATTTCTAGGAGCGAGAAGATACTTTGGCCTCCATGCCTATTCAATCTTTGACTTCTCTTTCTTCAGGCTGCCATTGAGGGTGTTAATTAGCAGTGAAAGTGATGGTGGCTTTCTGATGTGGCTTCAGTGGAAGTTACTCTAGAGTCTAGCTAGACTCTCAGGACCAGACATTTAGGCACCTAACTCCCATTCATTTAAATGAGACTTAGGTGTCTAAATACCTTTGAGGGTCCTGGCCTCAGGTCCTAGATTGCGTTTGCAGTGCTGGCAGTTCAAAAAATCATCTCCTGTAAACCGAGTACACATCTGATACGGAACTCATGGAGAGACGATGAATAGGGAATGTCCAAGATGCCTTCTTTGCAGAGTCACTGTTGGGGCACAAAAGCATTTTAATTAATGATTCTAAAGCACTGTGGGAATCTCAGCTGAGAAGGGAGAAAATGTAAATAGAAAGTAGGATATGATTAGTTCCAATTCGGTTTGGTTTCAGGGCATCTGAGATTTCCCAATAAACTCAGCAACAGCAGTAAGATTAGTGTAAAGCCAGCTCTCATAAAACCATGGTAAATAATGCTGCTTATGATGAGCCAACATTGTAGCATGATATGCTGTAAAACTCTAGCCCTGTGGATTTTTTCACCTGTATTGAATCTTGTTCAATACTTATCAAGTGCCTACATGTCATTTAGTGGGCATAGCACACACACACACACACACACATTTGTAAGTGTCTATTAAACCCCATCGTAGCAATTTCAATCTGTTAAACAGAGCTGGAATCTGTGGATTTGCCAGCATACAGAATATTTACCAATAGTTCTCAAAATGAAACAGTGCTAATAACAGGTATAGCACCAGTAGAAAAATATGCTAGCTTCTGAAATACTATGGACATAACCCCTGATAATGACGGACAGAAATGACCTTTAGATATAACAACTGTATTTTAAGCTACCCAGGTTTCTCCAGTTGTTTTCTCCAAATAAAAACAGACATTAAGAAAGGGTCAGATTGGGGCAGGTTGAAAAAAATAATGCAATTTAATGTCTATTCCTTGGGCAGATGTGTGGCATTTCAGCTGTATCCAATAATGCCCACTGACACCTGGTTCAGGTCTCTTTGTAGCTTCTAACAACTGTAAAGATGCCTTTCTAATGTCCCTTTAGATAGCATGTTCGCTGCTGAACAGCCTCTTACTGCCGTTAGAACATAGTGCTAATTAACGTGATCCAAGTTACAATATGTGCTAAAGATTCCAGCTTTGTTACTTATTTAATGAGCTTCATGGGATTTGAACATGAAGCTCAAAGTAACAGGGGAAACCTCATAATTAGTTTCAATTAGAAGAAGTTCCTACACATTACGACTATTTGATGAACTGCAGAGGGAGAAAGAACCACTGAACAGATACAAATCACTAGCTTTGTTTCATTTATTATTATACTTATTTTCTTCTTAATTAGTGCTGATTGGTTTATAATCCTAATTAATGCAAAGGAATTTGGAATGGTATACAATGGTATGGCTTAGAAGATGCCAGAGTGTACAACTGCTAAATTATTGTTAATTGTTATTTACATGAGGACAGGAAGACTAAGTAATGTGACGCCTAATTAGCATTAAGGATATGGTTTCCATTTCCAAATTCAACTAAGGCAAATGGGATAAAATGACTGTGGTTTAATTTAATATCTAGCCTCCGAAAGTCAAAGGTTACAATTCCAACATTAAAAACAAACAAAACAAAACAAAAAAAAAAACACAGCCAAGGAATAGATAGTGGATCTAAAGTGGACACCATTAAAACCTTTACATTTGCCATTTGCAAGTCCTTAATGTTATACTCACTACAGGGAATACCAGCAGTACCATGGTAATGTTAATTAGGCAAAACTGTAAAGATTTTAATGGTGACCACAGAAGTGACAGGCTCATACTAATATCTGATTGCACTAGAATGCAGTGGTTAGATATCAGCTAACCTTTGGACTGCTCTTTTCACAGCTGTATTACTAGAGATGCATGATAAAATTTCCTTTCAAAACTTGAAGCAATATATACCTCAGATAGAATTCTTGAGTTCTATTCTGACTGTCACTGACCCACTCTGTGGCCTTGGGTGATCACTTAGCCTATGCTTCCTCTTTTTCTATTCTATAAAATGAGAATAACAATAGTCTGTCTAGTCAATCCACTGGCATTTTTATAGCGCTTATCACTATGGTAGGTTTACGTACCTATCTCAGAGGCCTTCTGTGAGGATTAATTATGTTCATACAACTCTTTGAATATGTAAAAGGGCCATATCAGTGGCAAGTGTAATAGTTACCTCATTCATTAGTCTCCTAAACTGATACCAGAAGTAAAATAAAGTTTTAAAAGCAAACTTGGTGCATGATGGGGTATATCTAAATTTTGAGCTGGCAATGTCATATCCAGCTCGAGGGGACAAGCTAACATGCTAAAAATACCAATGGAGATGCAGCAACATGAGCAGCTAGCCGCTCTGAGCATGAGCCCTTCTGAAATGCTAAGTACATACTCAGGTGGCTAGCCCCTCCTGCCGTTCATGCCACCATGGCTGCCCTGCTATTTTTAGTGCATGAGCTCAATCAGAGCTAGCTTGGGTATGTCTACTTGAGCTGGAAATTATGCTGCCAGCTTAAAGTATAGATGTCCCATCAGAGAGAAGAAGCCCACACATTATTTTAAGATTGCTCCCTTATTTTTTTCTCCATGTATCTCAGTTTGGGTCTCTCTGAAGCGTTATAAAATCAGTGGGTGTTGGAGGACATTGCACTCTGAGTTGGGCCAAAAAAAAAAAAAAGACATTTTATTGCAATAATGTTTTTTGCTGCACTCATAAACCTTAGTGGGAAGGGAATGGCCAAGATGGCCTGTTGGGTCTTTTCCATCCCCAATTTCCATGATTCTATGAAAAGCCATATTCTGCATACTTCCCAGAATCATAGATAATCATTACTCATGGCTACCAGTCTGTGTTAAAAGCTGTCATTGAATTCACAGCTTTTTTTTATTTTTTAACTTTTTTTTTCAGTGAGAGAGTAGATATTTGATTTATAAATAATAATAATAATAACACAAGACACTGTCCATGCTATACTGAGCTGCCTCATACAAATTTGATTCAGGGCTCGGAGAGTCTGTGCTTTTGCTGCCAGCAAATGGCTTTTCATTTACAAGATCAATTCAGATAACTCAGCGCAGCAATGAGTTTTCCTGAGCACAGATGCAGGCCTGGGCATGAAAAACACAATCTACTTTCCTGGAGAAAACAGCCCATCCAAATACGGACAACCTGCACTTCATCTGTATGGACTGCACTCATTTAGGAGACTTCAGAGGTTTAGGCCCCAGTTCAGCAACATAATTAAGCACAAGTCACTGTAAGCACATGAATAGTTCCATTGGGCTTGATTCCCATTTACACTAAGCTGCTTTCGTACCATTCGGGCAGTGTAAAGAGACCTTTAAGAGGGCATATCCCACATAAGGCCCCATTATGCTGCTAGAGAGTGTATAGGAGCCTGAATGTAAATGAGAATCTGGTGCTTTGAGTTCAATTGCAGTATTTACATGCTTAAAATTAGGCACATGCTTAAATACCTTGCTGAATCGAGGCTTCCTTGCCGTAAAGAAAACTGTGCTAAAGAAATAGGTAGATTAATAGGCTTCATGGTCCTCTGTTCTCACGACATTTTAATCCATTTAATATCCACCTACATAAATTCCCCCCTAGATATGGTGTTCTCCACTTCCTATCTTAAACTGTCATGTCGTGGTACTGAGCACTGCTAAGCAGCTGTTGCATTCCTAACACGGCTGCATTTCAATGGTTGGTAACATTTATTTCTTCTTTATGTGTGAAAATAAGGCATACTTTTTTAACAGTGGGGGTAATGAACCTTGGAACAACTTACCAAGAGTCACGGTGGATTCTCCATCACTGACCATTTTAAAATCAAGACTGGATGTTTTTCTAAAAGATCTGCTCTAGGAATTATTCCGGGGCAGTTCTATAGCCTGGGTTATACAGGAGGTCAAATTACATGATCACAATGGTCCCTTTTGACCCCGGAATCGATGAACCAATTTTCGTGGGGGCAATAGAGCTGCAAGGTGCTGGAACCTCTTATTAAAAGGGAACTGGCTGGCTCTTAGCTCCTCCCACTTGGCTGGTTTCTCCTGTTTCCCTGGCATATTTGCCTCCTAACACACAAATCCTCCCATATTATCTATCTCTTGCTTCTCTCTTCAGATGCTCCTGCTCCCTTTCTGCTATTCCCTTGCTGCAAACCTCTCTAGCTATTTTAATAAATTAATTAATTATTATAATTATACTGTATATTCTTTGGTATCCAGAGGCCCCAATCAGGACTGGGTCTCCATTGTGCTAGCTTTCCCAATACACAGGAAAACACAGACCTGTCCCAAAGAGCCATCAATCTTAGGGTATGTCTACACCATGGAGACTATACCCGCACAGCTATATCAGCACAACCCAGTAACACAGATGCAGCCTACAATGACAAAAGGGATTGGAACACCTCTCCAAATGATGGTTGTTACAGTGACGGAAGCATTCTTCCGTTGACATTCTTCCATTGTTTTCTCACATGCCTGACCGATGTAGTTATGTCAACTTACCTTTTTAGTATAGTCCGAGTCTTAGGTACTAATCCTGAAAGCTCTTCTCTCAGGACAGACCCCTGAACTTGCAGAGAGCCCCAGTGAAGGGCTCCAGGGGCACAGGGGCCCAACCATCATGAACAGTTTGTAATATTTAGGTCCAAATGTCAGCTAGGATTGGCACACAGATAGTATCAACTCATTTCACAAAAGGCAGCAACTGGCTGATTAGATAGTGTCTTTCTACTAATCTTACACAACTTTTAAAATGGTAGAGAGGTGAAAGACTTTGCATCCAGGAGCAATCTGAACCCTCCTATTGGTGCAACTGTATGTCAGAATGAGCCACGGTGATGCATTTGCGAAGTGTTCTAGCGATATAAACCAGCGTCTGATCTCTCATACATTTGCAATTGCAATTTGACTATCATCATGGCCAGGTCACCATTGAAACCAACTTTTTCTCAATGGATTTTACCAAGTTAAACAAAGATTTTGATTGACTGATCTGGCGCTTAACCCTGCTCAGATTGAAGCCAGTGGGAGTTCTATTATTAATTTCAGTGGGAGCAAGAATATCTAGGACCTGATACTAGCACTCATCACAGTAGCAACTGAGCACTTTAGAAATATCTGAGTCTTATGCACAGCAGTTGTCTTTGGTTCCACTTACTGACTGAGGTCATGCCCTATCAGTAGCAGAGCAAAAACACTGTATGTTCATTTACTGGCTTAAAAAAAAAAAAGAGAGAGTCTTAAGAACAGAGTGGATTAGACATTAGAGAGACATAAGGAGACATAAGAAATTGAAAGACATTTCCTGAGCATTGCAAGGAATTTAGGTGAGATCACATTCAAGGGCTAAAATCCCCAACTCTTTATCTTTCTAACCAATCATGCCTCTCAACTTTCACAGTGACAGGACTAATAAAAACCTGAGACTGTGACCCTAAATCAGAAGTTGCCTCAAACATTAAGAAACATTTCAGAAAGCTCCATATTCAAATGGCTTGAGGAACTTGACGTCTTAAGTTCTAGATTTCACTTCCTTTTCAGGCTGGTGTAGCATAGAATCATAGAAGATTAGGGCTGGAAGAGACCTCAGGAGGTCATCTAGTCCAACCCCCTGCTGAAAGCAGGACCAATCCCCAACTAAATCATCCCAGCCAGGGCTTTGTCAAGCTGGGCCTTAAAAACCTCTGAGGACAGATTCCACCACCTCCTTAGGTAACCCATTCCAGTGCTTCACCACCCTCCTAGTGAAATAGTTTTTCCTAATATCCAGATGTGGCCTCACCAGTGCTGAACAGAGGGGAATAATAACTTATTACAGTGATTTTATAATAGTGACCAGAGTTATTGTAAAATTGTTACCATTTGATGGCTGTTCGGTGGCCTACAGAAAATGAAGGTGTTTCCCATTCCAGTTCCCAATTCACAGGTGACCACATCACAGAACCACCATGAAATATGCTCTAATTAGCACGCTTCTTGGCAAGGAAATTGAACTGTTCACTGAAGTCTGGAGGTAAGGATTGAGGCAGATTGATGGCACAGCATCGAGGAAGATTGCATTGCCAAAGACTTTGCTGTCCTTGCTGTACACTTCAGATAACTCCTTTCTCCAACGCTAAATTCAGCTGCCCTTCAGTAAACACGTGGGAGCCTTATTTGCACTTATGTTAAGGGGTTTTTTTTGTCTTTTTTTTAAAATACAGAGCAAATCCTTGTATATTTTTATGTACCATATTGTAATTGACAAAAACATTAGAAAATGTTAATGGATTTTAGCTGAGCTTATTGGTGGTAGCAAAACTTGAGAATTCAATTCGCTCTCTTGTAGCTGTGTGTCTAAGTCACCTTTGGATTATTTTCCTAGTAAATAAAATGAAGATTTGAATTCAAGTCTTTAGTCTCTATGATAAGACTTGATGGACACAGTTCCTTTTGTTTTTCACATTATCAACAGGCTACAGTGATTAGATGTAAATAAAAGACACAATAGCTTGAAGCTGAAGTTAGAAAAAAAGGAAACTGGAAATAAAATGCAACTTTTTAACAGTGAAGGTAATTAACCTCTGGACCAGATTATCCAGGAAAGCAAATTCTCCATCATTCAGAGCCTTTAAATCTTCTGGAAGATATCCTCTAGTTTAGCCACAAATTATTGGCAATGGCAGATTAGCCACTGGGCCAATGGGACCTGGGCCCAAGATCCCTGGCCGACTGGGCACCCCTGCTCCCTGATCCACTCTGTCCGCCGGGCGCTCCTGCCAGGAAGAGGGGTTGCACCATGGTGGCTTGCCCTACTCCTCCTGGTGCTTCTGTCAGGGAGCGGGTTCGGGGACCGGGGGCTTGCCCCTCTCTGCCCACTGCTCAGGAGCACTGGGCAGAGTGGGACAAGCCCCTGTCCTGGACCCTGCTCCCTGGCAGGAGCACTGGGAGGGTGGGCAGGTGGAGTGGGACAAGCCCCTGTGCCCTGGCCCCACTCTCCAGCAGGAGCGCTGGGCAGGTGGAGTGGGGCAAACCCCTGCGCCCCGATCCCACACCCCAGCAGGATTGCTGGGCGGATGGAGAGGGGTAAGTCCCTGCGTCCTGACCCTGCTCCCTGGCATGAGCACCGGGAGGGGGACAGAGGGGAGACCGCAGGCAGAAGTGGTAGGGAGGGGCCCGCACTTGCTCTGGCCCAGGGCCCCACAGAACCATAATCTGCCTCTGAATATTGGGCTAGATTGTCTTCACTTAAATAGGAAGGAAGAATAATTTCCTCTGTTGCAGTGAAATTGTCTTCCTTGTATTATGTAGGAGTTATGGTCAGATAATCATAGTGGCCCCTTCTGGCCTTAAAATTCACAGATCTATTTTGCAAAATCGCCATGGGACCTAATCCCATCAGTACAATTCCAGGAGTTGTTTCTCCTTCTATTGCATGCACATGACTGACATTAAGATTAACTGGAGTTACACAAATCAACACTGAGAGAATGGAACTCAAACAGAGAAATAAACAAAGAAATCTGAGCTATGGTACCCAGAATCCTCTACATCGGTTACTGTTTATTATACTATTAATTTTAATTATTATTAGTATTATTATTATTAACTATTTGTATGGCCATAGCTCCATCTCAGGGTCCCATTGTGCTAGGCACTGTACAAACACATAACAAAAAAGACAGTCCCTGCCCCAAAGAAATTACAATATAAGCATATGATAAGAGACAACAGGAAGATAGAGTAAACTGATGAAGCAAGCCCAAGGTAAGAATGGGATGATTAACAGCAAAGGCCACTGCAGAACATCTGCCTCACCATTGCTCAGGTAAACTATGGGTCCAGTCCTCATCCCACTGAAGTCAAGACAAAGGGAGCTGAAGACGGATTACTGAAATGAAGGAGACCTGAGATGTTAATATGTGTATAATATCTATATATACACAGCCATGCCTACACACATACATATGGGTACTCAGATCTACAGAGAAAAGTACTTTTAAATTTGCAAAATACATAGCATATCTGACTCATAAATAATACTAAAGTGCTTTGAAATCTATAGGCGAAAAATATGATACCAGCTCTAGCTGTCATAATTGTTATTATTGATTTGATAGTGAATAATACCCTCTGCATGGGACTGAATCTCACACTTAATGTTTTACTGTTATTGGCTTTCAATTAAGTCAGAAAATGATGGCTTTTTTGCAGCCTAACTAGTTAAATGTTGGAGCACAAAACAAATGGTATCAAATCATATCCTGAAAACTGACAAAAAGTAATCTTGCAGATGTTAAATATGGATTAAGCCCAGCTAGCGAGACATTTTAATATAGTTCTCCAGTACATTGCAGTTAAGTTCTGTTTATATTTTTAACAATTTGCTGTACAGTGCCTAGAAATATGGCCTTATATGAACTTCAAAATGCTGTGGCTATTAAAATATCTGCATTCACCAAATGTTATCTTGTTGTGGTATCTGAGATGCCAGGCCATGATGATTCTTGGTAAAAGCTCATATTTAATTGGCCAACGCTGTATACCATTGGCCTAATTCTCATTTACACAATCATCCCTTTGTATGACTCTAGCAGTATAACAGGGCTTGTAAATTACACCCACTCTGAGGACATTTTACACAATGTTACAGCAGTGTAAAGGAGCCTAAGTGTTAATGAGAATAAGCCCTCACATACTTAAAATAACAAACTATAGCACATGCCTCTTGACTGTAATCCAGAACTCCCAGAAGAGTTTTATACAAAATTAATGCAGTAAAGAATAATTTTAAAATGCTGTCTAGTATCTATGTTTGGTACATAGCCATGATTCTTTCCAGTGAACAATAGAGATGGTGTTGAATTTCTGTATGTCCTTAAACTAGTAATTCTAGTATGGCTAAGTATTCCTCATCAAATATAAATGGTCAAAATGTCCCTCTTCCTGGCTGGATAAAGTCAGATGAAAAGATGACATCTGGATCTAACCTTCAGAGATTTTTTTTTTAAAGTGCATTAAATTAGTCTTACTCTGAGATGAATTCTACCCACCTTTCTAGTGGTGCAACAGAAATGAAAGCAACAGAGAACCATGGATGTAACTGACAGGAGAATGCTGCCGTTTTCCTGTCCCCCAGTTATCCAAATCCCAGGAGAACACAAATCTGTTTCCAAAAGAGCATGAGGGGTTGAATAATTGGGGTTCTATTGTATTTTCTAGCATGTTTAAAGCACTTGAAGATCTTTGTTATAAATGTTAGGTATTCTTATTATTGTCTTCTCTTAATTTGGATGAAACAAATCCATGCACTCGGAAAACAATTACTCCTTCAGGGCATCTTGTGGAGTTCCAAGATAGATGTATTGTAAGTTGGAACCCCGTGGCTTATAGCATCAGATCTAAAGTTTGGTAAATATTAACCTATTTTGCACTTTTTCCTCCCAGTGACTTGAAGATGAATAGGATGCTTTGCAAGTTTTGAAATCTGATAACTCGATTATTTCTCTACCAGTTGATAAGGGAAATGTTACTCTGCGTACGGGGAAAACTGATTACGAAGGTACCAATGTTTTACCCTTATCTAGGATCAGTCCATGGAAGTCATTTTGAAATGTGATCTCTCTACAAAAGCCTGATAGTATCAAAGCAAACAAGAAAGGTTCTGGGAAAGAAATAGGTTTTGTTCGATAAACCCCCCTGACTATAGCAATGAATGAATCTCATATTCATGGCCTAGGAAAACCATGCAAGCCTCAGGGCAGGTCTCAGAAGCGCTACACTGACACCCATGCAGCTGTGTTGCTGTAGTGCGTCTGCTGAAGATATTCTATGCTGACGGGAGAGCGCTCTCCCATTGGCGTAATTACTCCACCTCCTTGAGACGTGTGGACAGCGCTTAGGTCACTGTAGCTTTCATTGCTCAGAGGGGTGTCTTTTTCACAGTCCGAGAGACATAAGTTAGATTGACTTAAGCGATAGTGTAGACCGGCCCTAAGAGTGCTGCTTATATAACATGTCAAAGACCAACTGCCCCAGAAAGACACAATTCATTTGTCCTCTTCCTAGAACAAGGAGATGCTTGGAAAGCAATAATGCTGACTGATATCTACAGCTGATGAGGGACGCCAACTAGATCCAAGCTTATAATTCAATATGGAGGCACAAGCAAAAATAAAAGTCGGTGTGATTTGGGGCAGCATATACAGATGCATTGCCTCACAGAGCAAGGAGGTGATAGTTTCTCTCTACAGTCCACTGGTGGGACTGTACCCTTTCCAGCGCTGCAGATTACATACCAATAAGATGTTGGCCAACTGGAAGATGTTTAGTGAAAAGGAAACAA
Organism: Lepidochelys olivacea; assembly: GCF_965140295.1. Classification (NCBI taxonomy): domain Eukaryota; kingdom Metazoa; phylum Chordata; order Testudines; family Cheloniidae; genus Lepidochelys; species Lepidochelys olivacea. The sequence goes on along the minus strand of NC_140415.1, from coordinate 12,067,272 downwards.
AAATGGTTATGAGACTGGAACATTAAATTTGAGAGGAAACAACAAAAAAACGACACCAGCTTAAGCTCAGTCATGACCAGGGGAAGACATTATAACTATCTGCATTTGTTTGATGGAGATGTGCACACAGGAAGAAAAGAATTTGTTTAGGGCCTGTCATAAATATAAAGGAAAGGGTAACCACCTTTCTGTATACAGTGCTATAAAATCCCTCCTGGCCAGAGGCAAAATCCTTTCACCTGTAAAGGGTTAAGAAGCTAAGGTAACCCTGCTGGCACCTGACCCAAAATGGCCAATGAGGGGAAAAGATTCTTTCAAATCGGGGTTTACAAAGGGTTTGGTCTGTCTGTGTGATGTTTCTGCCGGGAACAGATCAGGAATGCAGGCTCACAATTCCTGTTAAATTAGTAAGTAATATAGCTAGAAATGCGTTAGATTTCCTTTAGTTTAATGGCTGGTAAAATAAGCTGTGCTGGATGGAATGTATATTCCTGTTTTTGTGTCTTTTTGTAACTTACGGTTTTGCCTAGAGGGATTCTCTGTGTTTTGAATCTGATTACCCTGTAAGATATTTACCACCCTGATTTTAAAGAGGTGATTCTTTTACCTTTTCTTCAATTAAAGTTCTTCTTTTAAGAACCTGATTGATTTTTCATTGTTCTGAAGATCCAAGGTCTGTGTTCACCTGTACAAATTGGTGAGGATTCTTATCAAGCCCTTCCCAGGAAAGGGGGTGTAGGGCTTGGGGGGATATTTTGGGGGAAGACATCTCCAAGTGGGCTCTTTTCCTGTTCTTTGTTTAAACGCTTGGTGGTGGCAGCATACGGTTCAAGGACAAGGCAAAGTTTGTACCTTGGGGAAGTTTTTAACCTAAGCTGGTAAGAATAAGCTTAGGGGGTCTTTCATGCAGGTCCCCACATCTATAACCTAGAGTTCAGAGTGGGGAAGGAACCTTGACATGGTGGCAGAGTGGTGGGATCATTTTGAGATGATTTTGAACCAGAAGCACAGCAAGATTTTAAAAGGTTTTGTAAAAGGTGATTGCCGATGTAGATTCTGTCTCTCTGCCTGAGGGACAGAGCAGCAGGCATAACAAAAGGATATTTCTGTAAATTTTCCTCAGCTGCAAATAAAATAGTAATGGTTGGTTGTAGATTTGGGTGAAGGTTCTTCTTTAATCTGAACTGATCGGAGCTTCTTGTTTATGCGCACACAGGCACAAATTTGAAATTTTCAAAGCAGTCTAGAGAATGTATTTTTCATAGATTCTAAGTAAAGAGGTGACCTTGTGATCATACATAACATGGGCCATAAAACTTTCCTGAAATAATTCCTGTTTGAACTAGAGAATGTAGTTTAGAAAAAAAACATCCAATCTTGATTTTAAAATGGCCAGTGATGGACAGTCCACCAAAACACTTGGTAAGTTGTTCCAATGATTAATCACCCTCACTGTTAAAAATTTACAGCTTATTTCCACTCTGAATTTGTCTAGCTTCAGGTTCCAGCCATTGGATTGTGTTATATCTTTCTTTGCTAGACATATAATCTTCCAGTGAAATGAATGGAAGGTATATTCCTAAATACCATACATGGCTTTGAAAATCTCAATCTTTATTTTTAAAAGATTCTCTCTATTTACATAATAGACAGAAACAGCTCCAGATGTAACTGTGAATTTAGGATGAATGATATATATATTAAAAATTGTGAGCATAACTTTTAAAACAAGCCTCTCATTATGTGTTCACATACAACTGCAGTTGCAGATTATGGCAGTTAGATGACTCAATAGCACATTCAAAACAGGTAATTAGATATCCAGCTGCCATCATCTGCACCTTCAATTTACTTTGCCTGAACTTAATTTTGGAAGCAAACTGAGAGGCCAGTTTTAAAACTCAGTGCCTAAAAAAATCCTTTGAAGGGTGAATGAAGTGCAGCCGTTGCCTTACTTTCTGTGAGCCTAATGTTGTGTCCTGTTAAAATAATCAATCAGGCCAAAGGTCTAGGGTGACCAGTTTTCCCGATTTTATAGGGACAGTCCTGATATTCGGGGCTTTTTCTTATATAGACACCTATTACCCCCACCCTCTGGCCCGATTTTTCACACTTGCTCTCTGGTCCCCCTACAAAGGTCTAAAGAATAATTCTGCACTCAAAGGTGGATGGACTACATGACCTAATAATTCTTGTGATTCTTATTTATGGACTAATTGCCTGCCAAATATAATTTCTTCTTAAAAACAAATCTAGGTTTGTTTTATTAGATCATAAAAAGTGCCCCAAATATGAAACATATAAAAGAACCATTAATTTTTTCACATTCTCATTGTTTATACAATATAAATGCTGACACAACCTTCACTGTAGCAGGGCAACCATGCTGCTTCTATGATAACATCATAAAGCTTTCCTGTTTGAAGGTTCTGTTATTGTCAGAAAGATGAATGATAAAACAACTTTATATTGTGCAATCGGCAGATTTTATCGACAAAGGTGTCAAGAGCAGAAGACCGGGGAGTCTCTGGCTTGTCAGGAGATAAATAAGCAGGATCTTTGATGCTCTTAACTTTATTCAATTTGTTTAGAAACAACTTGACTGTGAGCATTGATTCGATGCGAGACCAGTTATGGATTTTTAGGTAGGTACATACACACAAGGGGAGTAATGGATGGCTCTGAACTGAGTACAAGGCTGCAATCCACTTGGGAGGCCTCACTGATGTCACAGATCAAGCAAGTGCTGTTGTAGGAACATGAAAGATCAGGGGGCAGATGGCAAGGTAGGAGGTGAGGTCTGGTGCTCCAGTGGAAGTGATTTCTTCTCTCACTCCAGTAACAGAGCACTTTGTTTATTCCATTGACCCTTGTGGTTTCAAAATGACAAGTCAAATTTGTGAGGGGAGTGGGAGGGCTCCATTAATTCCTCTTCCTCTTTTAAAGCTTAATTCCCTCCCTCCTCCTCTCCTCATATAGTGAAGTGTTAGCTATTGAGACTAGCAAATAATCAAAACACTATCATAGTGACTAAGAAAGACACAACAGCCCAGGAGACTAACCAGACAGACTGCTCTGCTCCAAAGCTTAACCACTACTCCTTTTGCCGTCCCCACAGTGCCTCATTTGTATGTCATCTACATAGACTGTCAGCTCCTGGGAGACAGAGCCCTGGTCTTCCCACCTGTCAGTAAAATGACTGGTACGCTGCAAGTGGTATGCACATTCAACAGAGATAATATGAATGTTATCTTACAAAATAGGATGTAAAATTGTTGAGGTGTAACCCAGGTATAGTTATTGGACCCTGGATCCTGCAAAGTGTTATTCGCATGAATAAGGATAACTCATATGAGATGCCTCATTAAAGGTTCAATCCTGCAAGGGACTGTGGATTGGGGCCCCAAATCCAGCAAAGAACTTCATTTGAAGTAAGTGAATGGCCACATTAAAATTAGTGGGAAAACTGATTGCTTAAATATAGCATGTGAGCATAAGTGGATAAGGCCCTAGACTGGGACTCCGGAGACAAAGGTTCAATTCCAAGCTCTGCCACAAGCCTATTAGATGACCTTGGGTTAGTCACTTTCCCTCCCTGTGCCTCAGTTTCCCCATCTACAAAAAGGGGATAACTATACTGACCCTCCTTTTTAAGTGTTTTGAGGACTAACGTGCTTAAGTACTTTGATGGATTAGGGCCAGAGTGCTCAGTACCTAACAAGATCAAGCCTTGGCCCGTTACTCATGTGGGTAAAAGATTTGGAGGCTCAGTCCCACTGCTTCTATCACTGTTTTTTAATGAAGTCCACTTGCCATGGAATAGCAGTACAAGCAATGGAGCATGCTTCCCTCCACTGCTCTGCCAATATATTTTAACAGGGGGGTTTATACTGAGTGCCTCCCATGGCATTCGTGTAATTGAATTGCTCTCAGTGCTGTGACTGTCAGTGAGGTAGCCTGATAGTGTTAACCACGGTGGTGGATCTATTATGTGATCACACGTCTATTAGGATCTGAACAGAGAACACCAACTCCTTTCAAACCCATACTCATCAGACGGTAACAACTTTCACTTAATACCAACCTGAGCTGGATTCAGACTGGAAGCCTGGAGATGAAAGACTCCTTGGCCAACCCCTGGAACCATCTAATCCCCTTCTATTATCCAGATTACTAGGCTTCATCCTTCCACAGCAAATGCAAGACTGACTTGTTTCAAATGACCATTTCATAGTTAAAGATCTTAAGGCCAGAAAGGGGCTGCCAGATAATCTAGCCCGATCTCCTGTACAACACAGGCCGCTAACCACCACCAGACACCTCTGCAGCAAGCCCAGGAACCAGAATTAGACCAAACTACTGCAGCCTTAAGGAGATTAACTATTGTGTGCCACGGGTAGAGAATAGGAGGGACCGAGGTACAGTAATGCTGGTAGCCGCCTGAGGAAATTGATTTGCTGAGATATATCTGATGAATCTAGCATTTGTATTTTTTCATGTTGCTGTAGCAATTGGGGGGGGGGGGGAGGAGGGAATGCACCATTTTTTTCTATCAGTAACAGCAGTTTAAACACAGAGTAACTCCTTTATCTTCATTAAAACTCCTCTGGATTGATGCCAGTGTAAATTATTATTATTATTATATGTTACTTGTTTAGCACAGCAGAATTCTTGCTCAGTACAAAATACTGAATAAATAAGAACAGAACTTGACCCAATGTGTAGTGATTTATTTTTCTTCAAAATTGTTTTCCTCAGCCAGATCTTGAGCTAATTTCAGTTCACAGAGCTGGTGAGAAACCTGGACTGTTTTGATCATACTTCCCCAAATACTCCAAGGTCCGTGTCTCACAGATAAGTCCATCCTTCTGTTTTATTATTTGTACAAGAGGAATGTCTCAGGCTAAGAAATTTAAACATTCTGTGGTTCTCACCACAATGGTAAACTGAAAAGAAAAGGCAACCTTCACCATGACACACAACTGACATGAACTAGTTCATTAAAACAATAAAATAAAATAAAGCCTTTATAGTCTGGTAAATGTTAATTCGCTGCTTATTTCAACTATCCTGGCCTTATTCAAAATATTCGGCCCGTTTAGTTTTTAAGTGATTGACTATTAAAATGAGAGTGAAAGAAATACTATTAGAGGATTGTTAAAGGACTGGGAGTCAGGAGATCTGGTTCCTTTATTCCAGACACAGCCTCAGACTTGGGCAAGTTATTTAACTTCCCTGAGTCTTTCTGATTTGCCATAAAAGAGTGTTGTACAACTCAAAGCTGATCTAGCACCTGTTTTATTCTATTCTGTTCAGGTTCTTAACAGGCTTATTGCAATAGTATCTGAATATCAGTGCTCTGCTCTCGCTATTAGATTAGAATTCATTGACTGTAGAGATGAAAAAGATCTCTTTATGGTATATATTTGGCACTGATAACATAATATTAAAACACAGGTTCACCAATTTTTAAGGCCACAAGGGACCATTAGATCATCAAACTGACCTCCTGCACAACACAGGCCAAATAATCTCATCCAGTTACATTAGTATTGAGCCCAATAACTTGTGTTTGGCTAAAGCATATCCTCCAGGAAGGCACCCAGTCTTGATTTAAAGTCATCAAGAAATGGAGAATCCACCACTTCCCTTGGTGTTAATAATAATACGTAGGTGTCACAGGGCGAATCTCCCTGCCAGTGAAGGATTAGCTTCCATTGTACATTTTAGATCATTCTGTCCTGTCAAGTATTAAATGCTACACTGACTGCAACTTTTGTCAGGAGAGTATTCTGGAGCCTGACAGAGATGATGGTGCCTCTCCTAAGACCTGCTCTGGGTAGGTGGGCAAGCTTTCGAAAGACCTCCTTGTCTTGTCCTGGGACTCACTAATCAAGGTAATAATATATATTTATGTATATATTTATGCAGCAACTTCTATCCTCCCAAAGAACTTTACAAAAGATAACCCAAGCAGCCACCTCCTTCTTGGGTGGAGGATAGTAATAACTTGGTGCACAGTTTAAAAATACAACATAAGAACAGCCATACTAGGTCACTACACTGTCTCTGACAGTGGCCAGTCCCAGCTGCTTCAGAGGGAATGAACAGAAGAGGGCAATTTTGAGTGATCCATCCACTGTCGTCCAGGCCCAGCTTCAAGCAGCCATAGGTTTATGGACACCCAGAATAGGGGGCTGAATCCTGACCATCTTGGCTAATAGTCACTGACGGACCTATCCTCCATAAACTTATATAACTCTTTTTTAAACCCAGTTATACTTTTGGCCTTCACAACATCCCCTTGCAATGAGTTCCGCAGGTTGACTGTGTGTTGTGTGAAGAGGTAACTTCCTTATGTTGGTTTTAAACCTGCTGTTTTCCAAGGTAACAGTCCCAGTCTTTTTAACCTCTTTCCATACCCCTAATATTTGTTGTTTCCCTTCTCTGCACCTTATCCAATTCTTAGGTATCTTTTTCGAGATGAGATGACCAGAACGAAACATAGTATTCAAGGTGTGGGTGTGTATCATGGATTTATATAGTGGCATTATGATATTTTCTATTTTATTCTCTATCCCTTTCCTCGTGGTTCCTAACATTCTGTTAGCTCTTCTGGCAATGGCTGAACATTGCACAGGTATTTTCAGGTAACTATCCACAATGACTCCAAGATCTATTTCTTAATTAATTAATTTCTTACGTTAATTTAGACCCCATCATTTTGTATGTATAGTTGGGATTATGTTTTCCAATGTGCATTACTTTGCACTTATCAACATGGAATTACATCACATCAACCTTTTTGTTGCCCAGTTACCCAGTTTTGTGAGGTCTCTTTGTAACTCTTCATATTCTGCTTTGGACTTAACTATCTGGAGTTATGTTGCATTATTTGCAAATTTTGCCACCTCACTGTTTACTCCTTTTCCCCAGATTATTTATAAATATGTTGAATGGTACTGATCCCAGTACAGATTACTGGGACCCCACTATTCACCTCTCTCCACTGTGAAAACTGAGCTTCTATTTTTACCCTTTGTTTCCTATCTTTTAACCACAAAAAGAAAAGGAGTACTTGTGGCACCTTAGAGACTAACAAATTTATTTGACCATAAGCTTTCATGAGCTACAGCTCACTTCATCAGATGTATGCAGTGGATACTGAATGCATCCGATGAAGTGAGCTGTAGCTCACGAAAGCTCATGCTCAAATAAATTTGTTAGTCTCTAAGGTGCCACAAGTACTCCTTTTCTTTTTGTGGATACAGACTAACACGGCTGCTACTCTGAAACCTATCTTTTAACCAGTTACTGATCGATGAGAGGACCTTTTCCCTTGTTGCATGATTGCTTAGTTTGCTTAAGAGTCTTTGGTGAGGGACCTTGTCAAATGTTTTCTGAAAGTTGAAGCACACTATATTGACTGGATTGCCCAGCCATAGACACAAATATTAAGCAATACAGTAGCCTGTGAAACTTCACAGAGAATAAAAGTGAGGGCCCTTGGTTACAAGAATGCATTCTTCCACATCTAGAATTAAAAGAGAACCTCTGTTAGGTGCTGGTAGGGTTCTATGATTTCTTTAGGCCCCTAGGGGACTGATTTTCATAATTAGGCAGACAACTGAATATGCAATAATACATGCACAATCACATGACTAATTTGTGCTATTACTGGCATTTGCTAGTCTCCCCCATCTTAAAAAAAAACCTCTCATCTTTGATTCCACTTGCCCCTCTAATTACTGCTCCATCTACCTTTTATTTCTAAGCTCACTGAAAGCATGGTCTACAATCACGGTCTGGAGTTCCTCTCTTCCAGTTCTATCATAGACCCTTTTCATTCCGGCTTCTGCTCTTTGGCACTCCATTGAAAGTACTCTTGCCAAAGTCTCTAATGACCTCTTCCTAGCCAAAGGTCAGAACCAGTACTCCACTCTCATCCTCCTAACCCTGTCCAGCCACTTTTCACACTGTTGATCATGCTCTTGTTGAAACATTGTCCTCCTTTGGCTTCTGTGACTCTGTCCTCTCCTTGTTCTCCTCCTTTTTCAGTCATTCCTTCAATATGTCTTTCAGAGGATTCTCTTCATCTCCCACTCCAGCTTTCTGTGCTAGTTCCATAGGGCTCTGCCCATGGTCCCTTCTTCTTTCTCTACGTTTTCTTTCTGGGCAATTTCATCCTCAAACACAATCAACTACCATTTCTATGATAACAACTCTCAGGTCTGCCTTTCTTTCTAGATGCATTTCTTTCTCTGTTACACGTTTCATTACATTACAATAACAGAATGCACATCATGGTGGGGAGCAGGAAGGGACTTTTGGTCAAGGGCACATTGGCAAACACCTCCTTTTGGGAAAATGCCAAGTGATTTTTAATATCCACAGAGCAGAAAATATCTAGTTTCCTAAGATCTCATTAAAAGTAACCCCATCGTGCACCACAAGAAACTGCACAGGACTCAACTGATCTGCCTTAGATGTATGATCTGCTGAGCTGACCTTTCTGCAATTTGAATCTATGTTTCCAGAGAGTCTAGGCCAGTGGTGCCCAAACTGTGAGGTGTGCCCCCCTGGAGAAACATTTCTGGGGGTTGAGGGTGTCCAGGCCAGCCCCTATGTGGGGTTAAGGAGGGACCACCATCCAGCCCTGCCATGGCCCGCCGTGGCCCCGGATCCCATCCCCGGCCATAGCCCCATCCCTGAGCCAGCTCCACTCCCAGCCCCAGACGCAGCTCCGGCCTCAGTCACTGGCTCCCAGCATGGCTGCGGCCCTGACTGTGGCCCAGCTCCAGCCTCACCCCCAACCGTGGCCCCTCCCCCAGCCATGGTCTTGGCCTGGCTGCAGCTCCCGCCCCGACTGTGGCCCCGCATCCAGCCATGGCTCCAGCTGTAACCCCAGCCGTGGCCCTGCTCCCAGCCCTGCTCCCAGCTGAGATTCTGGAGTAAGAGCGGGTGTGACCCAAAACTTTTGGGGACCACTGGTCTAGGCCTATGGCTTAAGTCACTAAGCTGTCCCCTCCAGCTTATGTTTTTCATGAAGTGCCAGTAACTTTTTAAGGCTGTGTCCTTGACTCATCCTTGAGCCTAATGCAAGGTTCCTCTAACAGTGAGCTACCTTACATAGCTTACCATCTGTGATGAAATATTAAGTGAGGTGAAGATGGATTAACTCTGAATGCCTGGCTCTAGTGGAGTTAAGTCTGACCCATCACATTATTTTTCAGCGTCGTTTTTTGTGTGTGGTTTTATTTACCTGCTCCAGTCTGTTTGATTTGGATCTTCTTGAATGTCAAAGCTTCAGAACTCAAATACAAGCCAAGATTTTTTTGTTGCTATTGAAGCCCAACGTTAATGCAGGCAGCAAACAATGGTGCCTCCTGAACCTATCTATACTCTCGGTTTAGTTTTCGTTTCATTTTGCACCTGCTTCCAACACTAATTTTCTGTGCCTTTGGGGGAAGAAAAGTCCTCAAAAACAAACCTAGAAATTCCAGAGCTTGGCTAATTCCCTGGTAGAATTCTGAGAGCAAGGAACTTCTGTTTGAAAATACCAATAGGTCAGGCAGCAGTAGGCAATACAGGACTGGCCATATAAACACTGCTTTAGTACTGGTATAAACAACAGGAACATTGGGTCTTATATCTGCTGAAGTGAATTAAGTAGAGGTGTAAATTCAAATTATGTGGAGATGGGATGAAGTAAAACTTTGCCTTCCTTAGCCCTAGTTAATTTCCCTGGACGACTGGCACCATATGTCATGCATGCCAATTAAGTTTGTGTCACATGGCTCCTAGCAGCTGCCTGCCCCTTTCCCCAATAGAACATACCCCTGACTGATATAAGTGTCACTGAGAAAAGTGCCAGTGTGGACAAACTATGTTGGTGGGAGACGCTTTCCTGCCGACATAGCTACCTCTGCTCATTAGGGGTGGTTTAATTATGCCAGCAGTAGAGTGGCTACACGGGAGATCTTGTAGCTGTAGCAGTGCAGCTGTGCCGCTGTAAGGTCTGCAGCATAGACATAGCCTACGAAACAGAGAGACACAACTCACCCCACCTTACTGTGACTGGTTGCCTGCAAACTGACTGCTGCTAGGCCCAGATTGCACACTTCCCTACCGAGCCCCCTGCCTCCAGGCAGGACCAAGAAAACCCCGCAGGATTTAAAGTGATAGATCACCATTTTTTCAGTACACCACATAAATAAATGTGCCTTGGAGCTATCTGTCATGTGATGAGAACTCAAGGATTCCTGGTTCCTAGTCTCACTTGCTACTCCTTAGCTGGGGCCAGGGTATTCTCACTCCGCACTCATGCTGGTTCATTCTTAGATTCTTCCTCTCCAGGTTAACCTAAGATGCTGCTGTTTGGATGGGTCAGTGACTCTGAGGCATTCCTGTTCTGAGCTCACCACAGGAGCAATTGCTTCGGCATAGCTACATAGCCAGTGACACTGGAGTAGCAGGGAATCTCCTCACAATCACCACTGCAAATGATCCGTTCTTCTCTTTCTTGGAGCCTTCAGAAATGGCAGGGGCTGTAACTCCCACATACTGCCCAGCTACCCGCTGGCTAAACAGCTTTAATCAGCACCGTTCAGCAAATCACTGCAGCCATTTACACTAACTTCACCCGTTATACAACGGAGAGGCTCATGCAGATGTTCTTTGTAGAATATTAGAATTGATGCCAGCCCGACAGCCGGCACCACAGTTCTATCTGGGGAACAAGAGCTTCCTAGACTCATTCCTAACACTGGTTATTTTCTGATTTAATAAAAAAAATGTACTCAGCACATAAGGGAGATGGGTCAGTAAAGCTAGTCTGGCCACCTAGAAAAAAGTAAGGTGATAAGTAACGGTCAACATGGATTTATCAAGAACAAATTATGTCAAACCAACCCAATATCTTTCTTTGACAGGATAACAAGCCTTGTAGATATGGGGGAAGTGGTAGATGTGGTACACCTAGATTTTAGTAAGGCTTTTGTTACTGTCTCATAGGACTTTCTCTTCAACAAACTACAGAAATATAGCCTCAATGTATCTACTATAAGGTGAGTGCACAACTGGTTGGAAAAGTGTACTCAGAGACTAATTATTAACGGTTCACAATTAAGCTGGAAGGACATACAAAGTGGGGTCCTGCAGAGATCTGACCTGGATCCTGTTCTGCTCAATATCTTCATAAATGATGTTGGATAATGGCATAGAGAGTACACTTACAAAGTTTGTGGACGATATCAGGACAGGAGGGGTTGGAAGTGCTTTAGAAAACGAGATTAGAATTCAAAATGATTTGGACAAACTAGAAAAATGGTTTGAAATAAATTGGATGAAAAGTACTACACTTAGGAAGGAATAACATGAGTCAACAATATAATACTTTTGCAAAAAGCCCGGACATCAGTCTGGAATGTATTAGCAGAAGTGTTGTAAGCAAGACACGAGAAGCAATTCTTCCACTCTACTCAGTAGTGATAAGGCCTGAACCGGAGTATTGTGTCCAGTTCTGGGCATCACACTTCAGGAAAGATGTAGACAAATTGAAAAAAGTCAAGAGAAGAGCAACAAAAATGATTAAAGGTCTAGAAAACATGACTTGTAAGGAAAGATTGAAAAAAATGAGTTTGTTTAGTCTAGAAAAAAGAAGACCGAGAGGGGACATGATAACATTTTTCAAGTACGTACAAGGTTGTTATAAAGAGAAGGGTGATAAATTGTTCTCCTTAACCACTATGAACAGGCAGGACAAGTAGTGATGGGTATAAATTGCAGCAAAGGAGATTTAGGTTAGAAATTAGGAAAACCTTCCTAACTGTCAGGGTAGTTAAGCACTGGAACAAATTACCTAAGGAGGCTGTGGAATCTCCATCATTGAGGTTTTTAAGAACAGGTAAGACAAACACCTGTCAGGGATGGTCTAGATAATACTTAGTCCTGCCTCAGTGCAGGAGACTGGACTAGATGACCTGTCCTACATTTCTATGATTGTATGAATCTATTAATGCAGAGAGATGAATAGCATGACAATTAAATTTCTGCAACACCCACACACTCCCTGGAAACAACTTAGAAAAGGGGTTATTCATCTGAATTCATCCTCCTTCTCTATGCCCCACCACAGGGGCTGAGAGCGGCTGGAGCACTCAGTTTTGCTAGGTATGAACACTTTGAGGCCATGGATGAGTGCTTTCAGAGGATCCCCAAGCCTGAAACTCACTCTTTTCCACCAGCCAAAGATCACATGTAATGACTCTCCAGACATGCCGCAAGACATGTTTATTTAACTGGGCATTTTCCTGAGCGTACAGATGGGTGGGATCCATTTGGCAATGGTTGCAATGATTAATGGCGTGGCCGGTTTTGTAATGGCACCCAGATATAAAGTCAATGGACACCAGAAACATTCATTTGTAAATGACTACATAAAATAATCACTGACAGTCGGCAAGGGAAGTGGAGTGTGCAAATAATGGGGGGCAGCCTTTAGAACATTTGCTAAATAAAGAATGCCTACTAACACAGATTCCTGTATTGGATTGGTATGTCAATGACCAGGTGTCAGCTTCATCTAATGCTAGTTATGAAATATCAAATTCATTTTCAATGTGTTCACATTGCATCCTCTATTCTTGCTTATACCTCTTACGAGAAGGGAGGGGGGATATAGGCCAAGTTCTATTCTTGGTTCCATCAATTCAAAAATCAGTGGAGAAACTCCAGATTTACACTAGCGTCAATGAAACCAGAATTTGGAACTATGTGTCCGGCAGCTTTCTCTATTAATGTATCTTTCCTTTAAGAGTATCTATGTCCCACATCATGATCATATTGTATGTATCAATGTGAGGCCAAGTCCTGAGGCAATTGCTCAGTTCGTTACGAGGCAACATTTTCATGGGGCTAATTTTTGCTCTTTATTACACTCGTATAAACGTGGAATAATTCCATTAACATCAATGGGAGTTCCGACTGAGTAAGGATGTCAGGCCTTGGGTCCAGTTTATATTTTAATATCAATAAAAGAAATTTCAATTCTGCCTGGTATTTTGGAGAGGGGCGGATGGAGAAATCCCATGTAGAATGCATGACATACAGTTCTTTCCAGTGAAGTTTCCATATGGTAGAGCAGTAATGGGAGGAAGAAAAACGTTGACTGTGCAGGTATATCTCATTACAGAGCATATGGGCCAAACTTTTCTCTCAGTTACACCAGTGAAAATGTAAAGTGAACAGTACTCTTTGGAAAGCACAGATCAGTTAGTGGATATATAAAGCTAAGCATGTGAGGGAAACAGAGGCAAACTTGAGCCACATTATAGTATAACAGGGAATATATGTGGTTGGGTACCACAATAGTTAAGGATAGGAAGCATCGGAGCAAACACACTTACCACTTTCATGAAAAAAATGTCATATAATCTTTAATAACCACAAACAGACAGGATCTTCGTTGTATGTCTGAACTTTGGCAAATTGAATGAAAGCTGCCCAAAACATCTGTTCTGGGCTCTCAGCATTTATATAGCCCCTTGTTAGAGTAGCAAAGATGGTACAGATCAATGGAAAAAAGAAACACTGCACAAGAAACGAGCACGGAGAAGTTGGTGACAAAAATCCAAGATTAACACAAGATTTGCAAATGTTTTACGTGCCAGCAACTTTCAGTTATTCCACACAAAAGAACATTTGCTTGATTAAAGCTTCAAATCGCATTCAAAAGACAATCAAATCAAATTAGTTCTCGAAAAAAGGAGACCAACAATGAGTGGTCCATTTCCATTTCTTTACCACTTAGAAACACACTAGTATTTACCAATTACCTCAGTGGCCCAAGCAGCAGTTGTGACTCTGGCTGCTCAATAATAACATGGCACTCCAAATGAAAAGAAGTCATTTAAAAGACACTGGGCAATACGATGGAATGCATGCCCCATTCAACAGCTTTTTTCCACTGTGGTCATAGGGTAAAATTTATTCTTGTGTAGATGGCCAGCACAAGAGCCATTCAACACTTAAGTCCCATTTTAGTCTTATTTTGAGAGCTTAAGTGGCTCGTAGTCTTTGTGCTGGCCCTCTGAATACCATTCATATAGATTATATCAGTAAAACAAAGCAGAGGGGTGCCATCAGCAATTTCCATGTACAACACAGTTAAAACTGCAACTTAATAAACCATGTATGTTTTTGTTTGGCAGCATAAAGGCTGCAAATGAGTTCAAAGACGGACTGTGGCCAGCCCGGTGTCCACAGTTTTTCTGGAAGGGGCAGAGAATGTTTGGCCAGCGGAAACAGAACCAACTTTCCAGTGCAAAGCCTATGTTTTAATTTGCAAAAACTTAAGGCTGTGATTTATACCTCTGAAGGAAAAAACAAACAAACCCTAACAGTACATTCTATATAGGGGTTTTTATTTTGCCAGCAGTTTGTGGGCTGGATGATGAGGTGCATTCCTGAAGATTAGACATTACTGAACTTTTTTTTTTTTTTTAACAAACAAAATAGCAAGAGAAGCAAAATTCCCCCTAAAGGAGAGAGTGTCTTATGAAAGTTCTGAATTAGTGTGGCTTCCTTTTGGCTTTTCTTCTATGAGGAATACTCATCTACCAACAGGGTTAGTCAAGTTTGACTCAGAGACAAGATTTTTTGCTTGAAATTGAGGACAGTTAGAAGGACAGTGTCAACTCCATGGATAGAAAATGTTTTTATGACATTAAAAAAGTTCAGTGAAAAGTGTTTTTACAGTTAAACACTACTCTGTGTTCTTCTGCTCTTAAACCCTACAGCATCCTGACAGTGTGCAAGAAATAGGAAGTAATAAGGAATATAAATGGAAAGTGAAACTGACCAGTGCAGCTCCTTTGACAAAGTCAAGTGACATTTAAAAACTAAACAGCATAAATGGTGAATTATTATTCTGATTTTGATATGTTAAAGGATTTTTTTAGTAACACAGCTAAAGAAATGGGGGTTAGAACCTCAGCTGGTGCCAACTGGCTTACCTCTACCAGTTGGGATCTGGCCCTTTATGTTTATTGCAACAATATCTTTGCAACAACTTTCTCCTAAATTATTTCTTTCCCTAGCCTAAAGCTTCAAAGAGCACAACAGTTGTTCTTTGTAGCTTACCCATAGCTGATTGCTTAAAAGAACATCGAGTACTTGGCCAAAATTTGGCCATGTGTAATGGTTAAAAATCCACGTTTTAAAGATGGGAATCTTTTTCATAGATCGCATTTCCTATAGCCACCAATGGGTCTACTCAAAGATTGCTCATCCAAGAGGAAAAACAAAAATTCAAAAGAAATGTTGTTTTTCATGAAGACACCTATCTTTAACCATTTCTTTTCTGGTGTGTCCTGGTGGTCTGTCACATTTTCCCTTCAGTTTTCTGTAGAAGGATTTAACCACAGTATTACAAGGTGCCAGAAACTCTAGGAGATTTGGAATGAAGAAAATGAGAACATCTACAATTACATTAGTTGTGGGGGCGGGGGAGAAGGGGAATCTTCATGCTTCAGGGCAAAAACAAACCTCTAAATGAGGTGGATTAGGAAATCTCCCCTATGGTCTTGTTATTCCATAAGTGTCTATCTTCCTCTTGCACCTTTCTCTGAAGCATCTGATATTGGCCACAGTCAGAGACAAGATACTGGGCTATATGGATGCAACGTATCAATCACTATGCATCAAATATACTAAACACAAAAGCGCATGTGCCATATACTCTGTAATACATCAAGTTGACATCTGCTTAATTACAAAAGCACATGTGCCTGATTAGATTTCAACACCTCCTAGTTTCTTAGAAACTGGGTTTTTTTCCTTTTTGTGTGAATTACACAAGCCACCTTCTGCAAATCTCTCACTCTCTCTCTTTTACATTATCTTCTAGGACCTTTTAAACTAATGTAATCCCCGAATGGCAAATTTCCTTGTAGGAGTCTGATATTCATCAAGAGAACAATGTCATTTGGATGAAACAAAACTCTCTAAAGAACTCCCTTGAAAGCTGGGAAAATCTATAAAGTTCCTACTGAAAGATAACCCAAGTTGCGATTTGGTCTTTTAAGGTAAAATATTAGGGGCACATTTTGGATTTGGTACATTTCTAGTTACAAGAAAGTGGGATCAGTGCCTTTTTTGGCTATTAATATAGATTTGTAAAGCTGCAATGATCCTTCTGGTTAATTTCATATTCCTTTGAAGTGCCTTTACTCAATTTTAAACAAGGCAAGAATTACAAAATTATACTATCTTGTTTTTTCCTACCCCCCCCCCAGATGTTCTGGTTTAACTTGGATTTAAACTTGGAGAGTGGTCAGTTTGGATGAGCTATTACCAGCAGGAGAGTGAGTTTGTGTGGGGGGGATGTGAGAAAACCTGGATTTGTGCTGGAAATGGCCCACCTTAATTATGCACATTGTAGGGAGAATGGTCACTTTGGATGAGCTATTACCAGCAGGATAGTGAGTCTGTGTGTGTGGTTTTTGGGAGGGGGGTCAGGGGGTGGGAGAACCTGGATTTGTGCAGGAAATGGCCCAACTTTATTATCATGCACATTGTGTAAAGAGTTGTCACTTTGGATGGGCTATCACCAGCAGGAGAGTGAATTTGTGTGGGGGGGTGGAGGGTGAGAAAACCTGGATTTGTGCTGGAAATGGCCCACCTGATGATCACTTTAGATAAGCTATTACCAGCAGGACAGTGGGGTGGGAGGAGGTATTTTTTCATATTCTCTGTGTATAAATAAAGTCTGCTGCAGTTTCCACGGCATGCATCCGATGAAGTGAGCTGTAGCTCACGAAAGCTCATGCTCAAATAAATTGGTTAGTCTCTAAGGTGCCACAAGTACTCCTTTTCTTTTTGCGAATACAGAGTAACACGGCTGTTACTCTGAAAATTATACTACACTGGCAAAGTCTAAAGAATGTTGGTTGGACATGTATAAAATCATAGAATCATAGAATCATAGAATATCAGGATTGGAAGGGACCCCAGAAGGTCATCTAGTCCAACCCCCTGCTCGAAGCAGGACCAATTCCCAGTTAAATCATCCCAGCCAGGGCTTTGTCAAGCCTGACCTTAAAAACCTCTAAGGAAGGAGATTCTACCACCTCCCTAGGTAACACATTCCAGTGTTTCACCACCCTCATAGTGAAAAAGTTTTTCCTAATATCCAATCTAAACCTCCCCCACTGCAACTTGAGACCATTACTCCTCTTTCTGTCATCTGCTACCATTGAGAACAGTCTAGAGCCATCCTCTTTGGAACCCCCTTTCAGGTAGTTGAAAGCAGCTATCAAATCCCCCCTCATTCTTCTCTTCTGCAGACTAAACAATCCCAGCTCCCTCAGCCTCTCCTCATAAGTCATGTGTTCTAGACCCCTAATCATTTTTGTTGCCCTTCGCTGGACTCTCTCCAATTTATCCACATCCTTCTTGTAGTGTGGGGCCCAAAACTGGACACAGTACTCCAGGTGAGGCCTCACCAATGTCGAATAGAGGGGAACGATCACGTCCCTCGATCTGCTCGCTATGCCCCTACTTATACATCCCAAAATGCCATTGGCCTTCTTGGCAACAAGGGCACACTGCTGACTCATATCCAGCTTCTCATCCACTGTCACCCCTAGGTCCTTTTCCGCAGAACTGCTGCCTAGCTATTCGGCCCCTAGTCTGTAGCGGTGCATTGGATTCTTCCGTCCTAAGTGCAGGACCCTGCACTTATCCTTATTGAACCTCATCAGATTTCTTTTGGCCCAATCCTCCAATTTGTCTAGGTCCCTCTGTATCCTATCCCTCCCCTCCAGCGTATCTACCACTCCTCCCAGTTTAGTATCATCCGCAAATTTGCTGAGAGTGCAATCTACACCATCCTCCAGATCATTTATGAAGATATTGAACAAAACCGGCCCCAGGACCGACCGCTGGGGCACTCCACTTGACACCGGCTGCCAACTAGACATGGAGCCATTGATCACTACCCGTTGAGCCCGACAATCTAGCCAGCTTTCTACCCACCTTATAGTGCATTCATCCAGCCCATACTTCCTTAACTTGCTGACAAGAATACTGTGGGAGACCGTGTCAAAAGCTTTGCTAAAGTCAAGAAACAATACATCCACTGCTTTCCCTTCATCCACAGAACCAGTAATCTCATCATAAAAGGCGATTAGATTAGTCAGGCATGACCTTCCCTTGGTGAATCCATGCTGGCTGTTCCTGATCACTTTCCTCTCATGCAAGTGCTTCAGGATTGATTCTTTGAGGACCTGCTCCATGATTTTTCCGGGGACTGAGGTGAGGCTGACTGGCCTGTAGTTCCCAGGATCCTCCTCCTTCCCTTTTTTAAAGATTGGCACTACATTAGCCTTTTTCCAGTCATCCGGGACTTCCCCCGTTCGCCACGAGTTTTCAAAGATAATGGCCAATGGCTCTGCAATCACAGCCGCCAATTCCTTCAGCACTCTCGGATGCAACTCGTCCGGCCCCATGGACTTGTGCACGTCCAGCTTTTCTAAATAGTCCCTAACCACCTCTATCTCCACAGAGGGCTGGCCATCTCTTCCCCATTTTGTGATGCCCAGCGCAGCAGTCTGGGAGCTGACCTTGTTAGTGAAGACAGAGACAAAAAAAGCATTGAGTACATTAGCTTTTTCCACATCCTCTGTCACTAGGTTGCCTCCCTCATTCAGTAAGGGGCCCACACTTTCCTTGGCTTTCTTCTTGTTGCCAACATACCTGAAGAAACCCTTCTTGTTACTCTTGACATCTCTTGCTAGCTGCAGCTCCAGGTGCGATTTGGCCCTCCTGATATCATTCCTACATGCCCGAGCAATATTTTTATACTCTTCCCTGGTCATATGTCCAACCTTCCACTTCTTGTAAGCTTCTTTTTTATGTTTAAGATCCGCTAGGATTTCACCATTAAGCCAAGCTGGTCGCCTGCCATATTTACTATTCTTTCGACTCATCGGGATGGTTTGTCCCTGTAACCTCAACAGGGATTCCTTGAAATACAGCCAGCTCTCCTGGACTCCTTTCCCCTTCATGTTAGTCCCCCAGGGGATCCTACCCATCCGTTCCCTGAGGGAGTCGAAGTCTGCTTTCCTGAAGTCCAGGGTCCGTATCCTGTATAACACTACTAGCTGCATATAGATAGGAGGTTTAATATTAGGAAATTATGTCCTAACAGTGAGGTCTATCTGACTGTGGAATAGCCTCCCAGGAAAGTGGTGGAATCCACTTTATTTCACTTTATTTCAGTCATTTAAAGCTGATCTGGAAAAATATCTGAAGAACATACTGCTGAGTACAATTTGATATTGGTAGAGGTGTGTGTGGGCTAGATGACTGTCAATATTGGTCTATATCCATCTTCAGTGTCTACTCATACCTTTATGCTAGCATTGTAGTAAGAGCTACTGAGACTCAAACACAGTGGTACACTGTTGTCTTTATGTAGCCGTTAGCAATAAAGAGCCTACAGCAGAGCTGGTGTAAAACAAATGCAATTCCACTGGCTTCCGTTAAGTCAGCAGAGTTGTGCTCATGCGAGTTTCACTTCTGTCTGAATGTGAGCCTAAGAGCTAATTAGCAGTGGGCACCATTAAAAAATGGACAATTGATCACTCACAGTAGATAATTTTACCTGGATCTTCATTGCATTTCCATTTCTAATAACAGGGTGGGGGAAATGAATGGGGAGCTTAAGTTAAGCACCATCTGTAACGGGAGGCAGGGGTGGGAGAAACAGCGGTGATAGAAAGAGAATAAATGTTATTTCCTAGTCCCAGGACAGGGCCAGAGTCACAAAGGTTTATATACCCATCACATGGCAGGGGTCAGTGCTTGCTGACGTAAGCGGGTATTTTTACGCCATCCATTGTTCATGTTACCCTCTCTGCTCTGTGTAATCCATTAGCTTCTAAACACCGAAGCACCGAAACCTGGGATTGCAGAGTTTTTCTCGCAGTGAAGGGGTAAGTGCTTGGCTAGTGCGTTTATGCATACTGTGCTGGTGTGTTTACTTACCTAAAACAATTAAACCGGAGTAGCTGCCTAATGAGCTGCTTTCTGATTTGATGAAACAGAGTAACCTAGAGGCTGGATTCAATGAGTTTGTATGCTAAACCAACACCAGCTCCATGGGGAGACTATCTGGGAGACAGCAGCGTTCTCTTGGGTGTGTGTTGCCAGTCACCGAAGCTACATCACTATAATTAACATCAGTCATAATAAGAAAACAGAGGAATGAAAGAGAGTTAAGAGATAACAGTTTCAAGGGCTCAGGAGGAGTCCCTGTTCTGTGTGGCATTGTCACTGGGGATTAATTAGGTCTTCTGTAAATCACAGGATGACTATCATATCTCCCTCTACCCCGTTGCACATCCTGTATAAACACTAAACACTGGGTAAGTGGGGATTTAGTAAGGCAATATATTAAGAAACAGAAGAACGAGTACGCTGCATGCACTTCGACAAGTGAGAAGTGATGTCTCTTCCCCTGAACATTGAGAACAGTATAAACATACCAATATCATTCACATTTTCATTAGGCTTCCTGATTCACAAAAGCTTCTGAACGAGAGGATGCAGAAATGTTTGCTGCTGACTGACTTTATGTTCAGGTCAGGCATGAAAACTGAAGCAGAAAGTGCAATAAAGTAACAATAATTCTTTGAGTCCTCTCATTCCAGCATTTCAAAGCACTTTATCGGCATTAATTAAGTCATGCAACACCCTTAGAAGTAGGCAAGTATTATAATATCATCCTCTCAAAGGGAAAACCAGGAGAGATTAAGTAACTTGTTGAAGTTATGCAGCTAGGCAGTAGTAGATCTTGGATGAGAACTCAGGGATCCTGAATCTGGGCCTGCTTCACACCGATTTTATATGATAGGGAATCTTGTGACTTCAATTAGAGTTCATCCTGATTTAAGTGAGAGAAGAATCTGGACTACTGCCTCCTTCTCTAACCACACCCTAACAGAAGAATCAGAGGGGTAGCCGTGTTAGTCGGTAGTCACAAAAACAACGAGGAGTCCGATGGCACCTTAAAGACAAACAGATTTATTTGGCCATAAACGTTCGTGGGTAAAAAACGTTGCATCTGAAGAAGTGGGTTTTTTTACCCATGAAAAAACGTTGCATCTGAAGAAGTGGGTATTCACCCACGACAGCTCATGCTCCAATACGTCTGTTAGTCTATAAGGTGCCACAGGACTCTCTGTCGCTTTCACTGGATTCCTCGTTGTGTTAAACACAAGAATGACGCTGTTAAATATTTCCAAGTTCATCCTTTTCTGAAAGAACCTGGGCAGCTCATTTGGCTAACTTTAATGGGTACATTTTCAGTGTGGGAGGAAATCATTGTTACTTGGAACCACACACCCACTCACTGACACATACCCCTCGCTGCTTTACTAACTAGCAGCTGCATTGCACAGTATTATTAGAAAGATCTATCTTATCACACATATCACTGTTACCGTACACTGTAGGAGCTAGTGAGTGTCGTGCTTGCGAAATGCACACTCTGCTATATAATGCTGTGCATTAATTTTTAAGAGAAGATTAGATCAGATTGTGCCATATATTTTAATGCAATGTAATCCCTCCTTTAAGGAGATGCAGTCATTAAAACCAAATCAACTGAATGACAACAAATCTCAAAAGCAGGCTGGCAATTCCCAGTGTCTGCCTGGCATCTCACAGACACATCCTGTTGCAAATGTCTCAAATTTCTGATCGTACCTCATTTGTGTCATTCAGTTCATTTCATTGAAAGTACACGGTCTGTGTTCCAATGCCCAGGGGTGATGCAGAGGTTACAGGGTTACTGAACACACGTGCACAAACTCTACCCTGCCCTGCCTGGAGACAATTTCTTTGGTGTACACTCTAGAGGGCCCATTTGTGAAATGTGCGACTCCACCCACACTCTGGTACATACTTGAGGTCAGGGAACTGGTTCAAAGTGATTTTGAGGTTTTGTGCTAAGAACAAAAACAGGAAATTTGCACTAATCTGGTGTCTACCTTTCCCCCCCTCAAATCTGCAACTCTCCCAGGTTTTTATTTTAAAACTATGATTAAAACAACAAAGGATGTGAAGGTACACATAGGCCCCAGTTGTGAGCAGGGTCCAAGCTATGTCAACACAGACTGGGAAAAATGATCCTAGGGCAGGCCAAGGGCCGATCCAGTCTCTGAAGCTACAGCAGTTTAAAGGCTGCTCTAATTTACACCTGGCTGTCCATAGCCCCAAGAGGTTGTTCTGCCACCTAAAAATAGTTGGAGTACAGAGAGACTTTTGTCTATGCCCCCTTCTCCCACTGTACTGGGAGCCAGGAAGGGTGACAACAGCAAACCACAATGACAGCTCTATGCCACCTGGAGGTTCATCCTAAGCAAGAGATGAGGCTTGATCTGGCTTTCTGGTTGCTTTGTACTAAAGCAGGAACCACAATCTGTCCCATAAAATTTAACAAAGAGGGCAGAGAGACTTTGCTGGGGTGAAAGATGTTACAAGACTAAACTTCTGAGGGCACGTGGGTGGGTGAGGTGAAAGATACTGAGTGAATGTAATGGTCTTGGAACCATCTGAATGACAGAAGTCTCCTCTTTCTCCACAGAATGTGTACTGGCAGGACAAGCTTCCCTACCTCAAAGACAACCAAGTAAGAGCACCACTCCATGCACACTGTCATTCATCTGAGAATGCCAACCGGGAGGACACGTGTGGTTGTAGCTTTCATGAGATGAACTCTCCCAATCCCTGGCAGCTGGGGTAAAACCATGTGACTTCAGATAGGCTACCAAACCACCATCAGATGGTAACAACTCTCCATCCTTAGCAATCTTGGGTGGAATTGAACTAGAGGTGAAAAACCTCAATAGTCCAATTTACAATTCTGGAGCCATTCCGCTTCCTATCTGTTTGGCATTCCATAGAATAGTCATGTACCATGGTGTGCCTAGTAGCTTTCTAGTGCTGTCTAAGAGTGGGTGGTTTGGTCAGATTTTGATATCACTTTAACAGAGAAGTCAAGCAGAAATAACTCCACTGGGGCCAGGGCAGTTACTCTCGTTACACACAGTTTCAGACATGACAGATACGGCAGTTTATGAGTCATCTTGGCCAGGTCCCCATGTAAAGCAAAACTGGCTCTCTATTTATTTAACTTGGTTATATAAAGGCTTTGTTTGACTGATCATGCAACCGCATCATTACAGTTGTATTCCAGCATCACTATGATGTCAGCACCCTTATTTGACTTTCGGTCACTATTACTGTAGACCAGATTTTAACCAGTGACCTGACGGCGTAAATCTCTCATTACTAAACTCCTATGAGCCATCTAGCCCTTCCTTTGCTTAACAGTTGATGTTGTATTGCAGTCAGTCATCTGTGCTCCCTGAGTTTCTTGCAATTACCACTAATCTATGTGCAAAATAAGTCCGATTCGGTGCTGAAGCAAAGTGCAAACTGCTGCATGCCATCCACTAAGCGACACTGTTGATTACTATTAAGATTTCTTCAGCCCTCTCAAATGCTTACTTAAATGTAAAGACTCACTTTGAAGATGAAACAGAAATCCAAAACTTCTCCCCTAGGATCGCTCTCTTTCTACACCTACCTGGGAATTGTTCCGCGTTTGTCTTTCTCAGTCAAGTCAATTTGTATCTGCTCTCTAAATAGAAGACTCTTTTCTCTAAATTATTATTTAACGTTAATGTTGCAGGAAATCAAGCTAAAGCTGTTAATTAAAATGCTCTTAACCCTCCGTTGCTGTGATGCCTACAAAAACTTCACACTGACAGGCAGCTGGTATGCTGAGGCTGCTGCCGTTTGGACTGATCCATATTGATTCATTGTATTCCTCCTGTCTATTATTTTCTCTGTTCATCCCTTCTACACAGGAAGTGCCAGACTAGAGCAGAGCATGGTCAGGCTAGTATGGCTTTCTGCGTCTGCAGTGGCATATAACTAACACTGCAGAAAGCAAACCAGGCAGCAATGTATCCTAAAGGCCCAGGAGATCTTTTCTGAGGCCATGGACACAATTAGTTTGTAGTTGCATTTTTAAGGGATCCCTAAGCATCTAGCGGCCTACAACAGACACTGTGATGTAGGTGAATGAATACATAAAGAATGGCCCTGGGTAAAGCTCCCATGCAAGCCCTGCTGAGTCGTGACATATCAAACCTTCAACCTGTAACTGAATATTACCTGTTCTGTCCCTCAGATCCTGTGGACAGAAGCAAACTTATGACTTTATGGGTTGATTTTAAATGGCAGGTGTTTGAAGCTACTCAGGGCTTTGAATGTGAGAAGCAGACACAGTGGAGATGCATCTGTAGGCAGCATGAAGCTAGTTAATATGTCAAACGTGTACGGGAAATGAAATTGATCAGCTGAATATCATGTTCGTATCTATCTCAGGGACTTATCTGGCCTCATCCCTAAAATATCTGAGCACCTAACAATCTTTAACTAACTTATCCGCACAATACTCCGGCAAGGTAGGAAGGTGTTACTACCCCCATTTTACAGGTAGGGCTCAGAGGAGCTAAGCAACCTGACTAGGTCTTATAGGAGGTCTGTGGCAGAGCAGGGAACACACACACACACACACACACACGCACTTTGGTCTGTGTTTGTACATCACCTAACACAATGTAGGTTCACGACTAGGGGTCTTAGATGCTTGGATAATACAAAAAATAAATAATAATACATATCATCTATACATATAAGATCTGATCAGCATAGAAATACATATAGATATCTCAGAGCAGGTTGAATGAGAAAACATTCACCAGAAAGAACACATTAATCAAATATCTTTTTTGAAAAATTGTGCTGCTATTCATCCAATAACATATTCACTGCCGAATATGCAATCGGATCTAGACTGTGGAACTACAAAAACCTACTCATGGAATACGATATTCAGCAAGCCACAGCAATATTTGCTGAATAAAGGGGTGGACTAATACTATCTGACTATCCCTAACATGGTATTCTCTGCACACAGAAAGAGGAATCACTTTACCCACTAGTGAAAAGTAGCTCTCTCCATCTGCCCATTGAGAGGGTGCAGCAGCATCAGAGAACAGTGTAGGCTGTCCCTCAAAAAAACAAAACAGGTTTCGACTTTGCCAACAGTTTGCCATGCTTGTTTATGTGCAAATCAAGTCTTGTTTTAAATCAGGCAACACTACTGGACTATTTGGTGAGGATTTCCAGAGATTTATTCTGTGCTGCGTAGATGGCCCATTCCTACAAACACTTAGGCATGAGGATAACGTTAGTGATGGGAGAAGTCCCATTGATTAAAATGGAACTACTCGAGCGAGTTAAGCTACTCACTTGTGTGTTTGCGGGATTGCCTCTAAAGCAGTATATACCGTATCAGCACTGGAATGGTTATGCATCCATTTCATTGTATCACTTGTTCTAGATCCTTAGCCCAATATTTCTCCTACTCTCCCTTTTGTCATGTTTTTGGTTAACTGTTAAAAAGACAGACAGATCCGTTGTATGTTCTAGCAGGCATTGGCTGATGCCTAGACCTTGGTCCGACCTCTTTGCTGGTTCTCTTAGCTTCATCTGTTTGTACTTCACATCCATGATCTAAAGGAGATACTGATTCCACTGAACTTTTGAGTTAAACTGGTGCCATGTGGAGTGGTGGAGTCTGGGACTACAGGATATTTTGTAGGAGAGTTAAGTATTAAGTTATAATGCATGTTCATCATGCTAAATACCTGACACTTGGAGATTGATGATTACTACCTTTCTTAATAGCTGCATATGATTAACTTTATACTCCTGTAAATTGACAGTGCATAGTATCTACACTGTATCTGATGAAAACCTTGTCCCTATTAGCTGATGTTTGAGCCAGGATGTCTGATATGCGTGCTAGATAATCTCTTCCTGTGTAATCTTCAATTACAAAGACCTGCAGAGATAATCTAAGCATAAAATAACCCCTAGATCGTGATCAATCTCAGGAAAGGGATATACAGTAATACAGTGCTGTACAGAGTAGCTTTTTGGTTATCAGTCTTTGCTGCTGTCTCCATTAGACTCACAACCTATATTTAATTGGATAGCATCTATCTATGGTACTTATAGGACCTCCATGGCCAGAGTAGCTATGGACTTCATAAGCTTTAATGTATTTATTGTCACAGCACTTATGGGAGGGAGGGAAGGAACTGCTATTATACTTCCCTCATTATACCCCCCATGTGATACAAATCCCTGAATATCTCTATTTCTTATCTGTAAAATGGGGATCATGATTCTTTGATCCTTTTATCTACTGAGATTGAAAGCTCTTCAGGGAAGGGACCATCTCTTGCTCTGTGTGTGACCGATTTGTAGCCCAGTGGGGTTCTGATCTCTACCGGGGCCTTCAGGTACTACTGGAATACAAATAGTGATTTTAAAAAAAATGAAATAGCACTTCCAGCAGCCCATTTCACGGCAAACTGTTAGGAGTATATGGGGACTCGATCGAATTAAATGGTTCCCTCCTGACTTTTATCATGGCTATCTCCTTATACAGCATACTTTTAGTTGCATATCTTACCTCCAGCAATATATAGTAAAGAGGAACCTGGAGATATAAATGATGCACATATACTGCTGAAGACATGTGACTGAAACATCATGCAATAAGATTTACCAGAATAGGACAACGCTGCCCTGAAAGTCTGATGTGAATCTGCATTAAACTTTAGTCTGAATATTCAGGAAGCCTTTCTTTATCATTATTATATATTAGATGTAAACAGTAGGAGATTAAAACTGCCTGATAATGAGAATTATCACAGCTATGGAACAGCCTCCAGCTGGAGAGCTACATGTTTCACAGTGCTTTCCTGGCTCTCATTTTCATGAAATACAAGGTAAGTTAGGAGAAAGAAGGTCAAGGTTATCATGGACAAGTTTAATCCATCCTCAGTGGACACCAGTTAATAGCTGAGGACAATTTCAAGAGCAGACTGCAACCGGGAATACCAATGAAGGGGAAAGGCAAAAAAAAAAAAAAAAGTGGCATTGAGATCTTAGAAGATCATAAGTAGACAGATGGTCTTGGACTTTAATGAGCAGTCTTGGCTCCAGACCTTTCTTGGCAGAGTGCTTTAGTTTTAATATTTTCCCTCTTGTCGTGCAAGTTATGGCCCTGGTTAGCTGGCTCTGGTTACCTAAATGTGGATGATTTTTCCATCTAAATAATACTTTGACAATGAAGAAAACAGTTCATAATCTACAACTTGATGGATTAGGTCATGGGGGAACAACACCTATTAGCAGTCATGAAAGTAAGATATTTTTAAAAGTTGGAACAGTGAGTGCAGTGAAGCAGAAACTGCAGGTCTAACCACTTCATCTTATTCTGTATTGACATCAATAATGCACCAATGAAAAACAAAATGAATCAGGCTTTTTATTAACAAAGAATTCTACCCTCAGCTGAACTAAAAGTCAGTTTGGTGGGAAATGTAGGGGGATTTTAGAGCTCAATTTCAAAGTGTCCTCAGTTATTTTAGTTTTTTTCCTCTTTAGTTAGAATGTTCTTTTCATATATTAAATGGATTAGCTTGGAAAATTAAGATTCAGCAGTTCTTCCGGTTCATGAAAATGAAAGTGCAATTGCTACTATACTGGGAAATCAGTAATGTCCATCATGTACTCAGGATAAAAATGATAGGGGCTCTGAACCCTTATGTGTTAGGGCATATCATCATTGTAATAGAAGCCACTGCAGTTCATGCATAATGACCCCACCCTATGACGGCGGGGGGGGGGGGTGACGGAAGGGATAGCTCAGTGGTTTGAGCTTTGGCCTGCTAAACCCAGGGTTGTGAGTTCAATTTAGGGACTGGTCCTACTTTGAGCAGGGGGTTAGACTAGATGACCTCCTGAGGTGCCTCCCAAGCCTGGTATTCTATGATTCTATGAACTGACCCATCCATGTTGGTTGCTATGACCAGGAAATAAATTCAGTCTCATTCCAGCATTTCTGTATGTCACACATTTGTTACAATGGGTCTGTTTCCATATGGCAATTTTAATGGATATATTTCCAAACTGCTGGTTGGTTTTCTGTTGACTAAAGGTTACAGACTGGTCAAACAGTGACTATTTGCCTAGTACACCAGAGGGAGGGCAGGACGAACATTAGATTTTTTGTACTTTACCTAGTAACTCTCCCATTTAAAACTTTGCTGTTCTTTACTTAAGGCCAGATCCTAGTCGCAGTGAAGGAAATGGAATAATCCAGTTAACTTAAACATGAGCAGCATTTGGCTCTTAATCAAAAGCCTAAGAATCTCATATGGGCAGGCTGCATAAATTCTATACTCCCTCCCAGGGCCTTCCCCAACAGCGATTCTGCCTCCTCATTTTCGAGGCCAGGAATGACCGAAATTTGATGTGCCTCTCTAGCACATCAGAATCCAGCTCTGAATCTCCTCCAAACTTGGCCATCCCAATAAGGTGCACACTCCTCCAGAACCCAAGCGTGAAATGTGCTGTATGACAGAACAATGGGATATCTGATGGTGCAAGAGCTCTGGGATTGTTCCCAAGCCAAAGTTGTTTACACTGCAGCAAACCACCTGTCTCCGTGTCATTACCAGGAAGGCAGCTTTATAATGCAAAGTCCAGTTCTGTCTGCAGACAAGATTCAGATCCCTTTCTTCTTCTGGGTGGGGAAGAGAAGCCCTGAAGCCCTAAATGGAGCTTCAGGTCCCCTCCTTCCTTCCAGTCCCACACATCCACCTTCTCTTCTAAGTCATAAGTGCTAAAAATCAAACCACCTTGATCCTTAATCATCTAGGGCTTATTGCTTCAGTGACACCAGGCTCCCCTGGCTACCACCCCAGTCTGAAGTGCATGATTGTGCATGACTCCTGCTGACCAGAAAGTGAGAGAATTTGATTAGGATTCTAACCGGGGTCTCTGCCTGTCTATCCATCCAAAAACTGCCTAATCGCCAGGATACCTGGGTATCCTGATTGCCACTACAGCACACAACTAGTGGGGCTGGCTCCGTGTCCCACAGCTACCATTTAACTCCCATCACACCTAATGGGACTAAGACTAGTGATCAACTGACATCTTTTGTAGGCTCTCCATGCCATAGGAGAGAATCTTTCTTTAGTATGATGGCTCTACTTCCAAGGGCTGTGCAAGCAAAGACTCAATTCACCATGGTCAGAGGCACTGGATTCCAGTAAGAGGAAAGTCTGCAGTGCTCCCCTTTCCAGCAGTTACCTACAGCAGTGACCCTGTATAAGCCAGTGCCCAGGAGATTTTCAAAGGAAAGGCAAGAAGTGAGGATAAATAGGAGAGAAGCAGAGAAAATATTTATAAAAATGCCATGCAATAACAAAATGTCTTTAAAAGGTTTTGGCTTTAGATCTAGCCAACATTCTTGCCACCCCCAGCCCCGCGCCCCGAACAATCCAAAGTCTGGATAATCATGGGGGTTTAATGATATAATGACAGAGAAATAAGTGTCTAACTTTTATAAAGGAACATAACCGTTGAGAATGCCAAGCTCCTTTTTGCTCAGGTTAGAAATTCAGGGCTTACCTGAAGAGGCCGAAGAATCATAGGTACTTCTGTCCTTCCTATTCATCCTGAAGGACTGAATGTCCTTTTCCCTGTACGTTCCAAACCCTTCAAAGCTTCTTCTTTTATTCCCACTTGCATCATTGTCCCGCTTTTCACTGGAGGAACTGATTTCACCAAACATGTCCAGGGACTCTGACCTTGCACTAGTCTCAGCGTTACCCGAGTATCTCTTTGTGCAAGAGTCAATGGGATCGTTGCTCAAGTCACTTTTATCTTTGCTCTGCGTCCACTGCTGGGCATCAGAAAGCGATAACGTAGACAGTGTATCCACTTCAAAGTTACTCTTTGAGCCTTTGTGTCCCATTTCACAATGCTGGTGCTTCTGTTTCTCCTTATGCTTGCTTTTCTCGTTGAGCAAGGAGAGGTCTTTGTCTGAGCCACTTAGCCTTTCACTGATTGCATGGCTGGAGAAGCCGGTGGACTTGCTAGCAAAAAGACCGCTCAGATCTTCATGTGCCCCCAATATCCGCTCATCCTTATGCTTGTGCTTATGTTTGTGTTTTCTTTTGTGAAGTCGGCCACTAGAAAGGCTGGTTCCTCCAACCTTTGGAGGTGCCAAGGAGGACTGCATATCTCCAAGGCTCATTCCCACAGGTGTCTGCAGGTGCACTCCGTGTTTGGCTTTATGCTTGGCAGTGGTGGACATCTTCATATGAGAGCCTGAATGGAACTGGGGTGGGGGCACTGCGGGCCTCATAAATGGGGAAGCTGCTCCAAGTGTGTGGGACAGGTACAAAGGAGCTGGATACTGACCGTAGTAACCAAGATTCATCATAGGCATTGATGTGTAAGGCATTCCATAGGGTGCATAGTAACTCCCACTGGGAATAGGGTAACCGAACCCTTGTAAAAAAGGCACCTTTGTCATGGTGTCATTGGTTTTGGCAGGTCTACCACGCTTCTTCTTCGACTTCATGTCAGAGGTCCTGCGAAGATAGAGCAATGGGTCATACTGGATATATGGCACAGGGTAATAATGATCAAAATTAATCCTGAAAATGCTAGGATATGGATTTTCATGGTAAAACGTGTAGCTTCTATGGGAAATCCTGAACACTTGAAACTTGTTGATGAGCTCCTCGAGGTCTGCAAGAAACTGGAGGTCATCTCTGTTCTGCAGGCTTTTCCTTTTCCTCTTGTGCTTTGGCTTTTTAATGCTCTCGTGAGCGAGAAAGTTATCAACAATGAGATGCTTCTGCCGGTGACCATGCCTGTTCTTTGTGCTGGTGTCAGATGGTATGGCCTCTGGATTGTCCAGGGTACAGAAATCAAAAGAGTACCTCCTGCGGGATTCTGAGCTTTTTTCTGCTTGGTCAGAAGTGCTGTTATTGTCTGTACCTATTCCACTGTCGCTTGGTATGGTTTCCTCGCTGTGAGACTCACTCACTGGTGACAGCGTGACTTCTTTCAGAGAACCTATTTCACACAGATGGGAAGGTGAGTTAGCCATTAACCTGGGTGGAGACAGCTTCCAAGTTCCACTGTGCATTCCTTTCTGGGTTTTTGTAGGAAGAGCACTGATGGGTTGAAGATTTGGCATAGTTTTTAACTCTGAAAAATTTGTTTCAGTGCTTGCAGGGCTAAGGTTGCCATTAGACCCCACTAACTGTGTTGAAAGCGGATGAATAGCTGCTGGTGACAATGCCACAAGTGACTGCAAGTTGGAAGGCACTGCTGGGTTTTCTGGCTGGCTCAAAACAGGCCTTGAATGCTTGATGGCTGTCTTAGGTTCTTCTGGAGGGGGCTGCAGCTCTGCTCTTGGCTTCCTGCCCCGTTTTTTGCCAATGTAGATAGTCCCCCTCTTGCTGACATTTATTTGCTTCCCTAGTCTGGCATCGATGGTCGCAGCTCCTGGGCTGGATGGGGGCTGGGCTTTTGTTTTCAAAGCTATGTTGCTGGAACAGGACAAGATCTGATTCAGAATATTCTTCCTCTTGAGGGACTTCATCTTGTTGATGGTCTTGATGGTCTTCTTATCCAACACGCCCAGCTTGCCGACCTTTTTGTGAAATTTCAGTTCACTGATGGATTTGTCCTCCCCTGGGACCATCTGGGCCAGCTTAGCCAGGTTCCGTCTCCTCTTCCTTTTCTTTGTGCCTGGAAATTCTCGATTGATTGGACTGACCGGGCTGGTGGAGGTCCCCTCGTGGATGGTTTCAACAGTGAGCAAAGGCTGTTTCTTTGGTCGTCCTCTTTTTTTCTTGATGGGCGTAATCACAGTAAGACTGTCTGTATTGGTATACAGAGGGCTAGATGGAGTGATGGGATAGGCTGAAGGGGGCTCCACCATCAGCTTCTCGGATGTAGCCATGGAGGTTTCCTGAAGCATGTTTTTAGGTTTGCTGCAGGTCCATCTCCGTTTTGCTACAAGTTTTGGGTGCTGGACTTCTGGCAATCTGCTTGATGCAGGAAGATTGGTAGGAGTGGACATGGAAGTTCCAGCTGCAGATTTTCTGAGCCTACCTGCACTGTTTGGGGGAGCTTTGTCAGTGATCCCACGGCTCTCAATAGCTGTCAATAGGGACTCGTTCTCGGGAGCTTTCCCTTGCTTTGTGGCTCGAAGATCTTTTTTGCTCCCCTCCAGTTGTGAACTAGTCCTGTTTGCTACTTCACTGCTCATGGGAAGTCCAGAAGGTAGGCTTTTTTCCTGGATAGTTTTATCTGCTGTAGATTTTGAAGATTGCCTTTTTTTCCTTTTGTGGCCAGACATATCTGCTGTTGGAGTCTTTATTGGGATAGTAATTCGTACGTGACTGGTGTCACTCTCAGAACCATTAGCAGAACTCGGGTTCTGCCTCGAGGGCGATGCTTCTAGCAGTTTGTCCGTTGAATAAGATTCCTTTTTCCCTTCCATGCTGTCATGGGTTTTGCTCTCAAATGCTTTTTGAGCATTTTTCACCCATTCTACGTCTGTGTTTTGGATGGTTTGAATTATTAAGTCTTTTTTGCTGGATTTCTTCTTTGTGTTCCCAGTGGGTTGGTCAGGGATCTCCATTTGGCCTCCTCCCTCTTTATCAACTAGAGGCAAAAGCCCATTGCACTCTGATGGATTGCTAGGCTGGGATGCTGCCGTGATGTTATTTGGTGATGGAACTGCACTGCATACAGCCAGCTCTTTATTGTTGGTTGACAACTGACTCCATGTGCTTCCTGCACCAGATTTCTTTGTTTGAGACTTGCTGAAAGAAACTGGCTCTTGAGCAGAAACCTTGGTGGCACTAGCTGCTTCTCGGCTGGATTCTGTATTGAGGAAGCAACTTTGAGAAGCAGATCCAGTGTCAGAGCTTGCTGACCAGTCAAGATGGTGCTGGTTGCTGCTTTTTTGCTGGTGCTTTGATTTTAAGGTGTCACTGGTGAAGTCCTGTTGGAGGCCTGGGTCATAGTGCAGAGCAGAATGCTTTGGGGGCCGGTCATAAACCTGCAAAGCAGAAGAAAATGAAAAAAAAAAAGTAAGTTTATTGGGCTCATCATAAACATTAATGTAAAGATCTTATAAACTTGCATGTTGAAGGACAACTACTCTTAAATGATCTGCTCTTAAGTTTCAAGATACTTTGTAAAGTCGCCTTAAAAAAGGACACAGGTGAAACTTGACCACAGATTTATGAGTTGTAAATGCATCTTTTTGCAACCTTAAGACCAATAGAAATATTTCCATACACTTTTAAATTACTAAGGATATATATAGGGTTTTTGTGTGTGTGTTTGCACATGCACACTTTTAACACAAGCAAAACCTTCCCTTGTAAGTGGCCTGATTTTGCAACCTGTTCCCACGTTGAGTAACCATTACCTTTGCGGGCAGCCCCTCCGTGTCAGAGAGGGATGCAGAATCAGATCCCGTGTTTGCAGCTCAAAATTTACAGTCTGGTGCTAGTGCAGGAGAAGTGGACAAAGACATTGTCTAGAAAGTGAAAATGAAATTGACGGGTCTGCTTTTTTTAGAAACCTCAGGGAAAAGCGATGAAAAGGCATGGTCCTGAATCTTCAAAGACTTATTTACCTGCTTAGCTTTATATATGTGAGTAGGCCCAACTGGACTACTCATGTGAATACAGTAAAGTAGGATCAGGACCCAAATTAGTTTTTAACGTCTCTTTCTATTTTAATGAACTGTAATTCGCAATCTGGGTAAGCAATATTTGCAATATGATTTTTAATCTGACCACATCCCTTCAAACTTCAGGGATAACATAAAGAGTACAGTTATGTTGAAGACTAGTGCAGAGCAAATGAAAGTCCACATTGATTCTCGATGGACTTTCTTCAGCTGAAGAAATTATGCATGTTTCAGGCATAACATTTTCAAAAGCCCCTTCAAACAAAACAAACCCACTTCACTTTCATTTATTGACCACTTCTAGACTCTTGCTCCCCTGTAATCATTTGTTGGTTTTATGATGATTTCCTATCCATTTTTGTGATGCTCCATGTTAAGCTGTGAAATGTGTTTCATACATGTAGTATTGCAAGCTACTCTTCAGGAGTAAACTGTGATTGTAATTAGACTGAATACCAAATACGTGATGGGATACTTAAAATAAATGTGTAAGCAAGGGAAGAACAGTAGAAAATAACACTAACTACATTTTACTGCCACAGTTTGGCTATTACAGTTAAGTTTATATCAGCGGTACTACCATAAACCTCTTTTTCTCGGGATTTATAACAGATATTTCGGGGAAAGAAGATCCCATCCTAAGAGGTTTTCAGGTCTATGAAGCATGGTTGTCAGAAGTGCTACATCACCCCAATCCTGAATGACCGCAAATGAAATTTTGTTCTTTTAGGGTGCCAACAAACATGTGGAGAAGGGTGATCTAGTGGACAATTGGACTTTCAGAAAGTTTTGGCAAGGTCCCTCCACAAAGACTTATAAGCAAAGTTAGCATTCATGGGTAGGGAAGGTGTTCTCGTGGATCAGTAACTGATTTAAAGATAGGAAACATAGAGCAGGAATAAATGATCAGTTTTCACGGTGGTGAGAGGTAAAAAGCAGGGTCCTCCAAGGATCTGCACTCGGACCAGTGCTGTTCAACATGTTCATAAATGATCTAGAAAAAGGGGTAAACAGTGACATGGCAAAGTTTTCAGATGACACAAAATAACTCAAGATAGTTAAGTCCAAAGCTAACTTCAAAGAGTTACAAAGGAATCTCACAAAATGGGAGTAAGTGGGCAACAAAATGGCAGATGAACTTCAGTGTTGATAAATGCAAAGTAACGCACATTGGAAAATATAATCCCAACTATAAATATAAAATGATGGGGTCTAAATTAGCTGTTACCATTCAAGAAAGAGATCTAGGAGCCTTTGTGGATATTTCTAAAAAACAAATCTGCTCAAAGTACAGCGGCAGTCAAAAAAGCTAACAGAAAGGAATAGATCATAAGACAGAAAATACCATCGTGCCACTATATAAATCCATGGTAAACCCACACCTTGAATACTGTATGCAGTTCTAGATGCCCCATCTCAAAAAAGATATATTAGAGTTGGAAAAAGTAAAGAGAAGGGCAACAAAAGTGATCAGGGGTATGGAACAGTTTCCAGATGAGGAGAGATTCAAAAGACTGGAGCTGTTCAGCTTGGAAAAAAGACGACTAAAGGGGGGATATGATCGAGGTCTATAAAATCAAGAAAGGTGCGGCGAAAGTGAATACGGAAATTTACCCCTTTTCACAACACCAGAACCAGGGGTCATCCAATGAAATTAACAGGCAGCAGATTTAAAACAAACACAAGGAAGTACTTCTTCACACAATGCACAATCAAATTGTGGAACTCATTAGCAGGAGATGTTCTGAAGGCCAGAAGTATAGCCAGGTTAAAAAAAGAGTTAGATAAATTTATGGAGAATAGGTCCATCAATGCTTATTGGGCAAGGTCAGGGATAAAACGCAATGCTCTGACTGCCAGAAGCTGAGAGTGGACGACAGGGAATGGATCACTTGATAATTACCCTGTTCTGTTCCTTTCCTCTGAAGCATCTGTCTCCAGCCACTGTTGGAAGAGAGAATACTGGTCTAGATGGACCACTGGTCTAACCCAGTATGGTCATTCGTATGTTCTTATGTTTAAAGGTGGTGAACTACCAGGTTCAGGATTTATGTTTAGAGACCGGCAAACCTGTATATTACTGGGAAATGGATGGTGATAGATCCTTAGTGGGTGTATGTAAAAGTCAGGCATGTGGCCTTGTTGGAACACACCATAATATTTAAGCTATTGGGGTGCACTGGCTCAAGGAGTAACTGGAGATTCTTCAGTTCTGGGGATTGTTCGGCATTTGTGCATGTGGGCTGAGCATGCTTAGGAAAGGAAAAGATTCCCAGGAAAAGTAAAGTGAGAAAACAGAGTGTGCAGCTGTTGTAAATTGCAGGTGTTTTGGTTTGTGCACCCTTCTTCTCAGCCTATTCCCAGAGCCCAAGCAGTAAACTGATCCCGAGGAATGAACTAGCCCCTCGTTCTACAAGGAGCTCCCTCTACGTCAGTGCTGAATCACACGGAGCAGACAGTAAAGGGAGAGCCTGCACTGATGCGACCTGCGCTGCATTTGCTCGGGGGTTCTAGGATGACACAATCTGCTTGTTTACATGGAGGAGTTCAGTTTCCAGGGTTGTGAATTTGACATCTTTCTTCAGGCAGGCCTACAAAAGGTAGCCACCTCCCTCCATCCCCTTTGGCCACTGAAAAAGGAGGGCACTGAAATATTGTGTTTAGCGTAAAATCATTATTTTTTAAAATAATGATCAAGCTCACAAGATGCATAGTCAACTTCATTGTCCCCCTGCTGCTTCTGCCGGCTCTCAGCTTCCAGACCAGATGGTGCCTGGTTCTTATGGTGTGCAGTATGAAGAGCACAGGGGCAAGACTGGCTCCAGAAGCTATCCCATACCTGGCCAGGCCTCAGTAAAGATACAGGCACAACTGCAGTTCCATCACTCCCTCCCTAATCTCCTGGGAGCACACACAGGGGTGCTTATGCTGGCTTTCACAATGGGACTGCGGGACATGGAAGGGGAAGTACATTGCACTTTATCAAGCAGTCTAGCAGCAGGCTTTCTTAGCAGAAGGTTTGCTCTCGACTTCAGTCAGACCCGGACTATACCTCTTGCTTTCACATCAGTCTATAAAGCAGCTACCCCACTGAGAGGACTTCCTGGTGTGACTTTTGTTTTTCATTAATATTTACATTGCAGCAGCAACCAGAAAGCTCCATATTGGGGTCATGCTGGGTGCTGTACAAACACAGGAGTAACAATCTATGCCCCAAAGATCCCTAAATAATAATGATCTCTCACTTAAAAAACTCGCAAAAACTAGAACTTACAGGGCTCTGATGGTGTAAAGCTGGCACTGTTCCACTCTCTTCCATGAAGATGTAGGACTTTACTTCAGCGGAGCACCTAGCCCTATGGCTGTAATCAAAGTAACCCTAAAGTTCCTCCCAAAAGGCTGAGTTGTGAAACTCAATGCCCTGAGAAATTTCATTTGAAAAGTAAGGGTTACAGCAGTCAAAAAAAAAAAAAATCACAATGCCCCTCACCCTTGGCTTAAAAAAGGCAAAGATATTTAATTCAGGGCTAAAAATAGTAATGATAATTTGAGGACCGACAACTTGGATGCCAACTGCAAAGCAGCGGACTTTTTGTGACTCAGGGCTTGCCTACACTGAGCCGCAATACAGATGACAGGGGCGTGAATTGCAGAGCACCCCAAAATGTTGCACTCTAACTGTCCTGTGTGGATGCTGCGGGTGCAAACGAAAAGGTCTACATTAAAGCAAACCTGCTCCCGCCAGCAGCATCTTTCTGCTCCCGCCAGCAGCGTCCACATGGGGCAGTTCGATAGCAACACTCTGGTGAGCTCTGCAATTCACGCAGTGGTGTAGTTTGGACATAGCCAGTTACCGGTCCGCTCTGATCACCTTGTCTCCCAAAGCGGAGGTTGACACTGAAACTACCGACGGATCTCTAACTATAGCCCTGCTGTTCCTATAATACCACAGAGAAGCACAAGCTTTATATTGCAATCCATGAAAAGAGATACATGTGACATCTAAGGTGCCAGGCCCGCAACTGTTTAATCACATGTTCTACTTTAAGCACAAAGGAGTCACCCTGGTTTCAACAGGACTTCAAAAGTTAAGCCCCTGTGGAAGGGTTTGCAGGATTGTGCCATCTGTACATTCTATCAAAACTATGTATTCGCCCAAGCATGCAACAGCCCACTGGGTCTCTTAATGTAGCTTCTTCCAGTATCATTTTACGATGAACTCTCCCCCGTCAAACACACGCATGCCACTCTCACATAATTCTTCAGCATACGCTACTCCAGCATGGCAACCAGAGATCATGTTGCCTGCAGCAGGTCGAATTTGACTTGCTGCAATTGATATGTGGGCACTGTTTACTTAAAAGGACCGGCAAATCAGCTAGCTGAAAGTAATGCAGTTAAGTGTATTTTGTTCCCAATGTATCCATCTGGATCACACCGCCTGATCCCATTGTCCCTAATGTTTCAGCTTTAATTTCCCCTGCTGGGTGAGCCCCACAATCAAAGGGCATTGTGAACAAAGATCGAGCAACAACAAAAAACAAACAAAAAACCTCACAACAACCCCCCCGCAGTAAAGATAGCCGTAGGGACTGGAGCTTTCAGTGGGGGTGACTGTGAACAGGGCTCTTCAGACAACAGCTGATGGCTATTTCTCATTGCATTTTCTGGAATTCATTTCTTTGTACAACTGCCAGTACAGAATACTGTATACAGCAGCTTGGCTACTCATTCCAATAGGTTGTTGGCTTCAGCAGAGTTAATTGTAGCTATATCAGTAGCACCGAGAGCAGAATCTGGCCCATTCATGGGAATGGAAGATTTATTCGTATTTAGCTTTTGGTCTATCTGTAGAATTTCATCACCAGGGCCTGCCCGTGTTGGCATTTTGCTCTTCACGAGGCCCCAAATCACAGCAATGTGGGAACTCCTTCCCTGTCCAGCGATTCTGAAACACGCTGCCTGCCATCCTTTCTTGAGGGAGGCGGGGATAGGAATTTACTCTTGCCGTGTTGCCAACTCCTGTGATTTGAGCACGAGTGTCGTGATATTTGGCGACGCTCTAAAGGCCCTAGCTCCTGGATGTGTGTGACTGCGTGAAAATCTCAGTTTTCATTTTTGAAACATTTTTGAACATTCTGAAGTTCCTAGTCCTCAGGGCTGCAGAGAGAAGATGGGAAAATGTAGCATAAGTGCCCCCCCGAAAGCTTAGGATGCAGAGGACAAAACTCAAATGAACCCCAAGGTAGCCTATTTTTAAAAAAAAAATCTCCTGATTTGTAATCCAACCTCATGATTTTTGAAGCCTGACTCGCGGTTTTTTAACACACAGGCTTGGCGATGCTGCATAGACCTGTGTCAGCAGCAAGTGACAGGACATCCAGCACCAGCTCAGCTGTCCTGCCCAGAGAATAAGGGGAGGAGGAGCACCCACTTCCAACTTGCTCCATGCATGCTGCCCATTTACCACTGCACATGCCGATCTGGGTAGCCTGCACAGGTGCATACGGGAATGTATTACCCCCTTTTACGCCTTTATGCTGGCATGCCGTCCAAGCCGCAAGCTAACTGCTTAAAAGAGAGGGCCGGATTCTGCCAACCCAGGAGGAACTGTGCCATACTCTGTCAGCATTAAGGGTGACAGAATCTGGTCCACAGGAAACCTTTACATTTATTTACTGAATACCTCATACTTTTTTTAAATCATTCCCCTTTCAAAATCTATCCCTTAAATCCATGCACCACTTACTGTCCCAGAGCAGGAACACTAGGAGCAAGAAGAGATCCCAGTAACCGCCTGGTCAAAAGCAAGCCCTTAGTAAAGATAATATAGGTTTAAAAAAATGACACAACTTAAAAACAATACTAAAAGAAAACTTGGCTGCTAATATGTAAGGAGCCCCCTTTTACAAATGCACCTTCTTCCAGAGGTAGCATGCATAAAGCTTGTCAAGGCCCTGGCTCACAAATCAAAGTTAATACTATAACGCCCCCTCTTTAAATCATTCGCAGATCCATCTGTGTAATGGCTCCTCAAGTGTAATTCCCTATTAAGAGGCTTTATCTGGAGAGATAAGCAGCTGGTTCCCATGTCACTAATTGCTGTCTGCTGTGATTTTAAAACATCTGCACCATTGTGCTCTTCATTTTCATATTCTAATCACCCTGAAACTTGAAAAAGGTACATCATTGATTGTTTCTGTGGGTTAATTAGTACACAGTCTCCTTGTAGAGACAATTTAAAGGCAGTCAGAACCTCAATCAGCAAGTTTGTTTTAAAAATTAATAACATCGGGAGCGTCTGTGGGGACTGGCATCCACCGTGACATATCAGAGTTCACTCTGGGGATATTCTGTCCTTTGTTACACTGTTCTTAGGACAGGGAGAGGGGAAGCTTTTCATAAACGAATGATGTAATTTAGAATCAGGGTCTTAGGAAGTGCTTGCTGTTATCTCACAGCCATCCCTGACTCCCCCTAGAAAGGTTTCAGAGTAATAGCCGTGTTAGTCTGTATTCGCAAAAAGAAAAGGAGTACTTGTGGCACCTTAGAGACTAACCAATTTATTTGAGCATGAGCTTTCATGAGCTACAGCTCACTTCGCATGAGCTTTCGTGAGCTACAGCTCACTTCAAGTGAGCTGTAGCTCACGAAAGCTCATGCTCAAATAAATTGGTTAGTCTCTAAGGTGCCACAAGTACTCCTTTTCTTCCCCCTAGAAAATTAGTCTGAAGTGCCTAAGTCACATTTTCAAAAGTGACTTCAGCACTCAGGACCCAAAATCTCCTTGAAAGTCAGTGGGATCTGACTCCTGTGTGCCCAAGTCACTTTTGAAAATGGGACTTAGGTTCTTGGGAAAATGTTACCTTGAGGTTTTTAGAAGGGACCAGTGACTTTGGACGCCCTGAATTTTAGGTGCCCAATGTGAGGTGTGATTTTCAAAATGTGCAGAGCAGCCGCCTTCTGAAAATAAGGCCCTTTTTTGGTTTCTTAAGTTGGGCATCCAAAAATGGAGGCACCCAAAATCACTAGTCACTTTCAAAAATCTTGGCCTGGGTTCCTGCATCATATAAAACTAGTATATATGACAAAATATTATCGGGTGATGGGGGTTGGGAGGGAGGGACTTCTAAAGAAAGAGAACAGGGAGATCTCCAAGGTCAACAAAGGCATAAATAAACCTGGCTCCTACCAATTCTTAGCTGAAAGTTGCGAGGGAGTAGTGTTGTCCTTTCTTCTCAGAAAGGGACAGCTGAAAATTGGCCACTTGAAGCTCACAGTCAAAGCAAAGTAAAATTTCCATCAGCCTCCACTGAGATTCTGGCAGGCTGGAATCACTCTCCTAAAGCCTATGTCATGATGGCTTTATGGCCTATCGTATATCAATAAACAGGGGCTTGATGCACTCTGTTCAGTGGGAGGACTTCTCGGTGCACTGAACCTTAATAAAACATAGAGTGAAGCTATAAACAAAAGGATTCAGGCTTCTGAAATGTACCATCAACTAACAAACAACTCAAAGGCCCCAAGCTCAGCAGAGCTCACTTCAGGCAAACGTAGCCATAACTAAAAGGGTTCTATCAAGACAGAAAGGAATACAGAACTGGCATGCTATATATGCTGGAATAGAAAACAACAAAAGGATCTCAAAAGTACAAATGAGACCCTGACACGCCTGTGGGGAGCCTCACTGAAGCCAGCATAGATCTGATTGCAGGAGTCTGGTGTTAATTTTTTTTTAAGTTAGTTACGCCATATTAATAGACAAGTAGCTCATGCATTATTCCAAAGGAGAGGGATTTTCCGGAGCGACTAGAAAATGTGCTCTCTCTCCAGTCCCTTCCCTCCAAAAATCCTTGTACTTTCAGTTATGTAAAACCAAATGGAAATGGCACTCTCAGGAGTCAGGAGCTCTGACCTGTCACACTTTTTTTTTAAAAGAGAAAATGACATGAAGCTGCAGGGTGACCACTTGAGGGCCTGACACAGCATGGGGTTGGAGAGGGCTAATTAAGAGTAAAACATCACCTGTGTCCATTTACAGAACATGAACTGGTATACATTGGGAAGATCTCCACTGAAGTCAATGGGGTCCTTCTGGATTTACACCTAATGTGACTAAAAAGACAATGTAGCCCCTAAGTCTTTTTCTGCAACTACTCAGTTACAATAATTTTGATACATAGAAAGTAGGGCCCTACCAAATTCACGGCCATGAAAAACACATCATGGATGTGAAATCTGATCTTTTGTGTGCTTTTGCCCTATATGTAAGCGGGGGAATAGTCCTGCTCTTGTGGGGAACTTTCCTGGCTTCTGCACTACCCCAGTGAAGTGGGCTAGCGAAAGGATCCGAGTCCTCACTTCCACTTCCTTTACTCAGTGGTCTCCCTGCCCTTGAGGACTCCCCTTCCACTCTCCTGTCTGGCAGAGTCCTCGTAACCCCAACAAGGCTGGGGCCAGGATTCCTGGGGGGCTTGACCCCCAACCCTGCTGTGGTCACCTAGGACAGGGGCTAGGGTGTTCCCACTCCGGGGTACTCTCTCTGCACTGGGCACTTCTCTGACCCACTGACCATTACATACAATTGAAAGCAAATGCAAGTTATTTAATCAACAATTAATTTTAAAAAGAATAAGGGGAAATGGGAAAGGTTAAAGGAAACACATCACCCCGCTCTGTGGCAGGGAACATCACAAACAGGGTCTCTGGAACATCAGGGCAGTTCACAGTCTGCTCCTGGTAAGTCCCAGGCCTCCTGCTCAGGCCCTGGCTGTGCTGTAGGGATTCTGTGGGTTGGACACTCGCTCTGGTGGTGGCCGCACGCTCTCAGGCTCTAAGTGGTAGGACCCTTCTTCCCGGTGTCGCCCCCGCCCTGTCGGGGTTACGATCCAAGCCTGGCCTGCAGAGCCTGTTGGCTGAGGCGTCTCTCTGTGCTGGGCCTGCTGCCCAGGGTCCCCCTCGGTCTCCTCAGCTGCTCACTGCACCCAGCTCCGGACTGCTCCAGCCCCAGCTCCACCGCTCTGTCTCTGCACTGCTGCCGCTGCTCTGCCTCCAGCTCCCTGGGCTGCTTCTCTGGCCCCTCTGGCTCTGGTTGCTACAGCTCTGCTCCCAGGACAGGTCTGCTCTGCAGGCTGCTTCTGTGACTCTGCTCCCAGCACTGACCTGCTTCCTGGGCTGCTTTTCTGGCCCCTCTGGCTCTGGTTGCTGCAGCTCTGCTCCCAGAGCAAGTCTGCTCTCTCTGGGCTGTGCCTCTGGCTTTGGGGCTGCAGCTCTGCTCCCAGGACAGGGTCTGCTCTCTCTGGGTTGCTTTTCTGGTCCCTCTGGATCTGGCCCAGCTCTGCTCCCCAGCTTAGCTCGGGTCCCTGCTTTCTCCTTAGCTCGGCCCCACTCTCTCTGACCCA
Source organism: Lepidochelys olivacea (assembly GCF_965140295.1). Classification (NCBI taxonomy): domain Eukaryota; kingdom Metazoa; phylum Chordata; order Testudines; family Cheloniidae; genus Lepidochelys; species Lepidochelys olivacea. Next base: position 12,024,129 of record NC_140415.1, on the reverse strand, counting down.
GGCAAATCCAGCTCACACGGGGGACGGGACCTCCCTGGCCTCCTGACTCCCTGATTAGCCTGCCCCCCTGTCATTCAGGCTGACCTGGAGCATTGGCCTCTCCCCATTGTTCCTGGGGGCTGTCAGTCTCAGGGTCCTGATTCCCCATCGACCCTTCCCCCTTTTTACTACTGGGAGCTAGCAACCAAAACACCCCCACTGAATGTTAGTAAGGGGGCAACAGTCCCCTCACATATACTACACAGATTTCATGCGGGAGACCAGCGTTTCTCAAAGTGGGGGGCCTGACCCAAAATGGTGTTGCAGGGGTATTACAAAGTTATTTTGGGGGGAGAGTGGGGGAGTCACTGTACTGCCACCCTTATTTCTGTGCTGGCTTCAGAGCTGGGTGGCCGGAGAGCAGCGGCTGTTGGCTGGACGTCCAGCTCTGCAGGCAGCAGCGCAGAAGTTAGGGTGGCAACACCACATCAGGCCATCCTGACTTCTGCGTTGCTGCTGGCGGCGGCTCTGCCTTCAGAGCTGGGCTCCCGGCCAGCAGCCACCGCTCTCCAGCTGCCTCCCTACAACAACCTTCCAAACCCCCCACAACTTCTTTTTTGGTGAGGACCCCACAATTACAACACTGAAATTTCAGATTTAACTAGCGGAAATCATGACATTTACGATTTTTAAAATACTCTGACTGTTAAGTTGACCAAAAGGGACTGAGAATTTGGTAGGGCCATAATAGAATGTGAAGGATGGAGGGAAACTTGTTCCAGTTATCTCTGTTTATACCACATATGTGGTCACAATAAACTCCTATATTTCCCACCTCATGCTAGAAATATACACACACACAGAATGGAGGAAAAAAGCAGAAGAATATTCTGAAAACAAAGAATAAAATAGGGACCTGAATAAAATATGTGATGTCGTAGCGGGCTATGAATTTTAGATTTCAATTGTTCTGGTAAAACTACACACACCATTTATTCTTAAGAAAGGAGACAATAAACACTCTGGTTACATTGTTGCAAACTGTATTCTTTGGAGCCTTGTTATTTTATTGCTCTTTTAAATAAAGGTGACTAAGCCACTATAATACAGGTATCTAGATTTCATTCACTTCAGAGATACAAGTTTTGGGCTTCACGAGTTTGACTGAATCCAATGCATAGACAAGGGAGAGCTGTAAAATTAGGAATTAGGTTTAGATTTTGGGCACCCCATAAATTTGGGGTTGTTCAGATCCTTGCACATCACTGTGCGTATTTCTTTATCACATGTGTAAACAGCCCGGCTCTTCTCAGAGCTTTGTATTAAGCACCGAGTCTGGGAAAACTTTGAACAATGGGATTCTTCTGTCATCTCCAACAAAGAGCCCATCACCACTGACATAACAATGCTGTTTAAGTATCGTGTTTAAGCATAACACAGTTTGGCTGATCAGTTTAGGCAGCTGTGAGAGAACAATCAGGCCCCTATCTAAGGTAGAGCACAATGGTTCGAATGCAGTTTTGCCATATTCACATGAGCAAGACAACTCTTGTTAGAATACTGTTCAGCCTCAAGCCAGTTTCAAGATTCTTAAACGGACGTTACCCCAGTGAGGACGGGACTATCAGAATAGAGCCTCCATGTGTTGCTAATTTGAATGCTTTCATTTAACCTACAAATGGTGCTCTTCCCAGCTAAACTGTAACACAAGGACAATTACTAAGGCTTCACTATTTGTATAAAACACACTACAATACATGTAGAGGTAATATAGCCCTGTGGATAGAGCACTGGACTGCAACTCAGCAGACCTGCTGTCTATGCCTGGCTCTACTGTTGACAAGTCATTCCCATCTCTTGGCTTCTTTCTTATGTTTGTCTTCTCCATATAGACTGAAAGGTCTTTTGGCCAGTGAATGTCTCTTACTGTGTATTTGTACAGTGCCTCGCTCAAAATTAAATGGCATTGTGACTCCAATCTAGGTGGGGCCTGAAGGCACTGCAGAAATGCAAGTCATAATATGTATCGCTTGGGTTTTGTGCTGGTGTCCCTAACTGGAATATGAGAGCCCCTCCCAGGTTAATAGATTGGTAGTGAGGTTCTTGGTGGAGCTTCTGGAATCTTCTGATCTTTTCCCTTCCATGCTTATAGGAAGTCTGCTTAGTTAGTTTCTACTGTATTTCTGAAGAGCTGGAGTATCTAATTTGTGCTGAAATATTCTTTTATCCTTCATTTGTTATATCAGACATGACAGTCTTGCCCTGAATACTTTTTGGGAGAGGTTATAAATGGCTTTTCTGGTGACGCCAATGTGTCTTGCCACTAAAGTTACATAACTTGATTATAAATTGAGTCCTTAAATGTCAAGGAGATGCTGAATTCACCTGAAAACTACCATTTAGAGGAGCTCATAAAAGATGTGAGCTACACTCACTTAGCTCATTGCTCTTTCGGCATGCACTTCATTTAGCAGTTATTGACCACCAGACTAATTCTGTCAGAGCACCTTAAATGGACCTAGGACCTAATGCACGGTACAGCTGGTATGGAAGCTTTAATAAAAAAAAAAATTCTGTCAGAGGATTTGTGTGGTACATTCAGGTCAAAGCTTGTCAAGACACATGTTGGAGACCCACATATGGGAAGAAAGAGTCTCTTTCCATCTCACTGCAGGAAAGGCTCTTCATTTAAGTTAATGGGAGTTTTCCCATTGATTTTGACTTCAGCACGATCAAGCCACAGAAGGACAGAAGAGATGGACCCAAATCTGAATAATGCTAAACTTTCAACTAATCCAGATCTGAATTTTGTGTCTTAAAACCCACTGTTAATTCCCTCCCCACATCCCTCCATTCCCTCTGGGAAGGATGGGTCTCAGTGCCAGTGATACAGTAATGCTCTAGGCTCTCTCACTTCAGGAGACTTGAATTCATGCTTAGTAGGCGTCACGAGGGTCAAGACTCTGGCTCAATTAAGTGCCCAGTCAAAGCCACAAAGCCAAATAATTCTGCAGGATTGGAAATCTATGCCCAAGATAAGCCCCAGGCTAGAATAGCGAGTTGCATATAATATAGGTTTAACGTACTTCAGCATTTTCAAATGGAAAGGCACTGCATATGGGTAGGAAGTGCATTTCAGGATTGAGAAGCGTTGGCAGAGCGGTTCTGGGAAACTTTGCACAGCACCTTCCTGTGCTATGACCAGCCACCACTATTAATTCATTACCACTCTCAAGAAAAAAAAAATAAAGCTGGGAAATATGAGTTAACTAAACTACCAAGAATTAAAACAAAGATTAGCTTCCTGCCTTAGGGTAATTTTCTCTCAAAGAATTCTATGTCACAGGGACTCTTTGCCATTGATGATGGAGGAGGATTGGACAAGGAGTCCACGTGCAATATGCCAACCTGCACATCGGCCAGAAGGGGGCATTAGAGAATGCTGTCGTCTTTTAAACACCTGCTGGCCCAAAGCAGATGCACTGGGTTTGATTCTCTCCACTGCCATGCACCTTGAATAGTCATTTGAACCTGCGTAAAGTGAGTAGCAAGCACTCCCATTCTCAGGGCCTGATTCACTGTAACTCTGCACCTTCTGTTGTCTATTATACCAGTCCCAGGTGTGCGTAAAATGCTGCCCTTCTCATTTGGGGCAGGTATAAACAGCTAAAGGCTGGCCAAGAAAGTGGAGAACATTCCATGTGTCAGTATCCCTGCACTGTGGTTTTCGCCTTTGCATCAAGAGACTTGCTACCGTACATTTATCCAGGCTATCAACAACCTTGGGGGGGGGGAGGAGGGGAGGAATCTGACAACGTAAAATTATTCTGTAGAGATGTCAAGCAGGGTGATTAAGGGATTACACCACTTTCTTGGAGCACTGTTGCACCATTTCTGCACAACCTGTATCTCTGGTCTGATGCTCCTTCTGGCTCTCCCCACCCCATGCTCTAGCAAAAGCACATTTAATAATAAACCTCCTGCTTGAGTAGCAAGTTTTATTTAGTGCGCTATAAAAACAGTCATTTCTCAGGTCATAAAAGAAACTCAACCAGACTGCATCATTTTGCTGCAGAGAATTTTCTGGTTAGCGATTCTCTGCTCTAAATGCCAGTCCCTTGCCCTGAGTGTTTATGTACCAAAATAAAATGCAATTTTCTGTATTTTATTAAGTATGAATCTGCATTAAAAATCCATTTTGGAGCTGAAATTGAGATTTAATTGGCCCTCGATTTTACATTTATTGCCTTATGAGAATGTATCTGACTGCTTCACAACACAGTTAAAAATTAAAGTAGGGGTTTATTATGGAGTAATAGTGTTATAGCATCATAGGATCATAGAATCATAGAATATCAGGGTTGGATGGGTCCTCAGGAGGTCATCTAGTCCAACCCCCTGCTCAAAAGCAGGACCAATCTCCAACTAAATCATCCCAGCCAGGACTTTGTCAAGCCTGACCTTAAAAATATCTAAGGAAGGAGATTCCACCACCTCCCTAGGTAACGCATTCCAGTGTTTTACCACTCTCCCAGTGAAAAAGCTTTTCCTAATATCCAACCTAAACCTCCCCCACTGCAACTTGAGACCATTACTCGTTGTTCTGTCATCAGCTACCATTGAGAACAGTCTAGATCCATCCTTTTTGGAACCCCCTTTCAGGTAGTTGAAAGCAGCTATCAAATCCCCCCTCATTCTTCTCTTCTGCAGACTAAACAATCCCAGTTCCCTCAGCCTCTCCTCATAAGTCATGTGTTCCAGTCCCCTAATCATTTTTGTTGCCCTCCGCTGGACATTTTCCAATTTTTCCACATCCTTCTTGTAGTGTGGGGCCCAAAACTGGACACAGTACTCCAGATGAGGCCTCACCAACGTTGAATAGACGGGAACAATCACGTCCCTCGATCTGTTGGCAATGACCCGACAGAAACATCCCAAAATGCTATTGGCATTCTTGGCAACAAGGGCACATCTAGAGGTCCAGCTCAAGACTGGGGCTCATTGTTTTAGGCACTGTACACACATACACTGTCAAACCTTGCTCCAAAGTGTTGACACTTAGGCTGTGTCTACACTACTGTGGTAAATCGACCTACTCTACGCAACTCCAACTACATTGTTCATTAAGCTGGAGTCGACGTATCTTAGGTCGAGTTACCATGGGGTCTACACCGTGGGGGTCGACGGGAGGAACTCTCCCGTTGAATTACCTTACTCTTCTTGTTGGGGGTTGCGTACAGGGGTCTACTGGAGAGTGATCTGCTGTCGATTTGGTGGGTCTTCATTAGACCCGCTAAATCGACTGCTGGTGGATCGATCTCAGAGCGTCGATCCCAGCTGTAGTGTAGACCTGCCCTCAGTATAGACACAACAGGCAATGGGTGGGAGGGGAAAATTTAGGCAGATAGAGATTAAATGATGTGCCCAAGTTCACGCAGCAAGTCAGAAGCAAAGATAGGAATAGAACCCAACTCTCCTGGCTGCCAGTCCAGCGCCTGGCCCATGGGACCACACTAAAACAGATATCTAGATGAGAACTTGGGTCATTTCACTTAGATCCAGTCCTGGAACTGGGGTCCAGGCCTGCACAAAGTTTGTGGCTTTTCAGGACCAAACATTCAAAAACCCAAAACTTCTCTGAAGCTTAGAACTGGACAATATTAATAAGAGGCCACTGCTGCCATCCCCACCAGGTAACCTCCAGCATCTTCTTATGCTAAGATCCCGATCCTGCAAAGAGTTCTGTGGGGGCAGCTCCCCTATTTCCATGCCAAACCCCATTGCCTTTTACATATGGGCAGGGGGCTACCTGAATGATCTCCTTGCCGTTTCAGGGCCTTAGAATGATACCATGGTGGTTCCATCATGCAGAGTGGAAAATGTTGCATTCTTAATTGCCCTTAGTGTATTATGATATTTAATACATTTCTTCTTTTGTTTGCCCCCACACAACTTGCCCATGCAGAATTCTTTCCCCATCCTATTAGTAATATTATTTATTGAGTGCCGTCTGGGTATTTGATCCTGTACAACTATATAGGAAAACACTGATACAAAAGATACAATCCATGCTCCAAAGAGCTCAGCATGCAGTCTAAATCAGATACAGACAATAGACACCTAAACACACCTGCCCCCTATTGAAGGAGTAAGGCTATAACATCTTTTTCTTACAAATGTAGCCTAGGCTGAAAAATTACCATTACTAGACTTTGCTGGGAGTGTGTGTTTTGAGGAGGCATCTAAATAGATGCACAAGTAGAAAAAAGGGAGTTCCAAGCATCAGGGACACTCATCAAATAACTTATGAAAGAGAAGGTTAAGGGGTGATCAGTCTATAAATACCACATGGGAACAGAACAGATAACAGATGGCGCTTCAATCTAGCAGACAAAGGTACAAAAAGACCCAGTGGCTGGAAGTCAAAGCTGAACAAATTCAGAGAAGAAATAAGATGCAAATTTGTAACAGTGAGGTTTATTGACTGCTGGAACAATTTACCATGAGTTGTGGTGGATTCTCCCTCACTGGAAATGTTTAAATCAAGACTGGAGGTTTTTCTAAGAGATCTGCTGCTCTAGGTTCAACCACAGCTAGGTTGCCTAAGTCTTATCTGGCTTTAATTTCTATGCTGCTATGAATGTGGCTGAAATGGCATCAAACCAAATCCCCAGATTCAAATACCCACTATGAGAAAGCTCAGATGGGGATCCAAACGTCACAGCTGATCCTCTATATGTAGCAAAATCCAGGATTTGAACAATGCTGAGCTCTGGGGTTTCATCTGCTGAAGCTTGGGAGTATCTAGACTATTGGTAAAAAAGCTATGCCATGATTGCTTTTAACAGATGCACTGTGTAAGCAAAAAGACTATTTTTTAAACTCCGCTTAGATTTCTTTATTCGGGATTTTGGCATAGTACAAAATACATTAGAAAGTCAGGTATAAAGCCAGGTTTTCCATTATACTGTGCTTGTATTAATATACAGTCTCTTTCCAAGCCGCAGCAAGAATATATATTCAGTGTCCAGATGGAAACACCTTCTAAAACCCAGTGAAAATTCATCATCCTCAGTACACACGACCTTATCAGCAGTTGCGACAGGCAGACCCTCTGGAGTACCGAGGAAAGGGCAAAGCTGGAAAATCTGCACTTCTAAGTGCCAAAGCCGTTAGTTCAATGTGCAGTATTTGTAATTTTGCAGCTGGAGACTCCTTCGCTTGCTACAAATATCCAAGAGCTCAGGGTCCCCAAAACTTCCCCTGGCTACAGGTCTTTTTCTTTCACTGTGTCTTTGTTTTGTTGTTGTTTGTTTTTGGTATGCAGGAATGTAGGGAACAGGTGGAAATGGATGCGGAGAACAAGATGTGCTGTGGGAACAACTGCAATTATATGGAGCAAACAGGACTGCAGCTTCCTGTGACTCCTTTCTGACACATCTGACATGCATTACATTTACTCCTGTTGAAGAACTGAAAGTGTTGAAAAGAAGCTCGTTTTATTTTCTTAGTGGCAGCGACTTACAGGAAAATGTGTCCTTGCTCCTTAAGGAATCACTGGTGTTGGTTACCATTTGAAAAGATACCAACCCAGCTAGACATCATATGCAACTGGGTAGTATCTATAATAATAATACCAAGTTTTCATATAGTGCTTCTCAATGGTAGATCTCAAAACACTTTACAACAGAGGTCAGTATCATTATCCCCATTGTAGAGATGGGAAACTGAGGCACAGGAAAGGGAAAGTGACTTGCCTAAGCTCACCCAGCAGGAATAGACTCTAGATCTTCTAAGTCCCAGTCTAGTGCTCAATCCACTAGGCCACACTGGTCACAAGGTACCAGACACAACACAGGGTATTATGTACTCTAGATCAATGGTTCTCAAAGCTGGTCCGCCGCTTGCTCAGGGAAAGCCCCTGGCGGGCTGGGCCAGTTTGTTTACCTGCCGCGTCCGCAGGTTCAGCCGATCGCGGCTCCCATTGGCCATGGTTCACTGCTCCAGGCCAATGGGGGCTGCGGGAAGGGCGGTCAGCACATTCCTCGGCCCGCGCTGCTTCGGCCAAACCTGCAGATGCAGCAGGTAAACAAACCAGCCCGGCCCACCAGGGGCTTTCCCTGAACAAGCGGCGGACTGGCTTTGAGAACCACTGCTCTAGATGGAGCTTCCCACAAAGGACCAAACCCGAGTCTATCAAGCCAGAGGGATAGAACCATGTGTGTACAATGCATATATTGAATGGTCAGTGGCAACTCAAGATTCCCCCACACTGACTGCACCAAAATGCCTTAGCCTTGACCTGGATGGATGGATAGCCCTTAGGGTGAGAACATAGATCAGTGTCCAGGGTCTTTTGGTTGTTAATCTTCTGTGATTATCAGCAAAGGTACTATTAGTGCCAGATTTTTGTGTCATAAACACTAGTTGTGAGCCAGTTTTTTAAAGTCCTTTTACTAGATAGATGTGGCAGTGATGTTAATACAGTGGTGGGTTATTTCTCTGTCCGTTTACACCATGGGTATTTAATTTTATTTATATTTATTTATTTATTGTAAAGAAAAAGAAAAATCCCGTCTGGTGAGTCTTCTACTCACAAGCCAATTACAGTGGAGAAAGCTATTCAGCTATTCCATTTCTCATCAACCAAAGGACACAGTCACTGGCAACTGAGTGACCTAATGTGTCTGCTACTCAAACTTCCAGCAACCTACAGTAACTTAAATTAGAACATGTGCAATATAATTAGATTTCCTTCCCTTACAGACTTGTCATGCTTCTTCAGTTTGAAAAGAAGGGGACACTTCAGACAGAGGCTATAGCTCAGCAATGCTGTCTGACTACTCACTGGGGTTTCAATTTGAGCTAGACAGAAAAAGGACTGTGATTAAAATGAAGCCTCTGTACTTTTAGCTACTGCCTATCAGAAACAGAATTTTTAACTCGGAACCACGAAAGATAAATTCTAGCCTAGGCGGGGGAGAAGGGTCTGATCAGCATCCAAGTCCAAACTTCTCCAAATGTCTGGGTTGTTTGGAACCCAGTTGGCTGATTTGGGTCCATCGCTGCTTAAAATTGGGATGGGGGGGGGGAGAGGAGGGAGAGTGACATCATCTGAAAAATTACAAGAATCCACCCCCCAACACCTTTCCCCACACTTAGGGCGGAAGAATCCCATGCACTGCTACAGGCTGGGGACCGACTGCCTAAGCGGCTGTTCTGCAGAAAAGGAGCTGGAGATTACAGTGGACAAGAAGCTGCCATGAAGGCTAACAGCACATTGGGCTGCATTGGTAGGAGCATTACCAGCAGATCAAGGGAAGTGATTATTCCCCTCTATTCGGCACTGGTGAGGCCACATCCGGAGTACTGTGTCCAGTTTTGGGCCCCCCACTACAGAAAGGATGTGGACAAACTGGAGAAAGTTGGAATTAGGACAAAGATGGAATCTCCATCCTTAGAGGTTTTTAAGGCCTGGCTTGACAAAGCCCTGGCTGGGATAATTTAGTTGGGGTTGGTCCTGCTTTGAGCAGGGAGTTGGACTAGATGACCTCCTGAGGTCTCTTCCAACTCTAATCTTCCATTATTCTATGAAAAGTTTTGCTCATGTGTAGAATCAACCTGTGTGAACATTTGAAAATCTGTCTCCTCCTTGCCCAGCTCTGCACATCCAGTTTCAACGCCAAGTGAGAAAGGCTCAAATACACATCTCCTAAAGACTGTCCTGAAGCATTTCCACACTGTTTCATGACAGAGCCTTTGCTTGCAAGATTTCTAACTCTATTTTTTCCAGACACGATAGTTTTGAGATTCCTCCAGATCTTTGAGTGCATCTTTGAATGGGACCCAAAGTCTGAACTTTTTGAAATTTGCCCATTGCCATCTCTTCTCCTTACAAAGAGGATTTTCATACCTGCGCACTAAATCCAAAGCATGGCAAAGTCTCATACTGAAGTACCACTGATTTTGGGGTAAGACACCACAGACCAAACAAGAACCTAGTCTATAAGTCCTGGTGTCCTCATTCCATTCTTACTCACGCAAACACAGTGAACAGACCACAACCCACAATTAAAATTGGAACCAAGCCTTTTGTGAGGTTCAGAAATATGTGGTTAACCTTTATTTGCATTTGTCCTTGCTATTCCAGGTTCCACAACTACATGTTTGAAAAATATTTTCTATATATTGCACTAACTGGCCAATACACCATAAATTAACAAACGGGAAGGGAGTCCTCTGATGTTGCCACTGGATTGTATGCAAGCAGAAGGGAATGGAAGTCAGGTTACAAAATCTGTTTTCTGTGACTCAAGAAGGTCACATAGCTCTCAGACAAGCAGCCACACTTTTATCCAGTCTTTAACAAGTTGTCTGAGGTTCACTCATCACTAAAACATACAGTCACATATATGTTGCAAACCACACATTATGATAGCTGACCCCTGGGAAAATCTAATTAAACCTGCTGTATATTAACAACCAAATCACAGTGCCATCGATTGCCTCTGGGATTCTTTTGCTCCATCTTCTTCTGTAACTTATTTCTGCTAGAAGCACTACTGCATCAGTGATTGTACACCTGGAAGCTTTATCTCAGTACCCATAAGGCATGCCCCTGAAAATGAGTGCCCCACTTAACATTCTCAGTCAACTTACTTAAGCTGGGCAGGGAGTAGTGGATAAGGCATGGGTTACTTTGATTAGATTTGGTTTCAAGCAGGCACACTTACTGCTCAGTTTTTGGCTTTTTGATCATAATCCCTCCATCTCGAAAGTTCAGTACAGCAAAACGCTGTCATTCCCCACATTCCCAGGGAGTGTCCAAGTCAAGGCAAGATCCTTCTTTCGTGTTTCATCCCAAGCTGCTCATGCATCCTTCCTTTTATTTTGTACATTTCGAAAAGCAGCGTGGCTTAGTGCCTATGGCAGTAGGGTTCAGGAGATGGGAGTTCTATTCCTGGCTCTGCCATGCACTTGTTGTGTGACCTGGTACATGTGGTTTGTACATGTACGGTTTCTCACTCACCTAGTACAATGGGGCCCCAGTCATGGTGCAGGCCTCTAGGCATTACTATCCTAATAGTTATCGGGAAGTTTTTCAATTGTACAGGAGACAATTGGGAAGTAAGGGTGACCGTGTTGTTCCACATGAAGCAGAAATGAGGCGGGGAGATGATTCAAGTAAGCAAATTAAAGAAAAAGGCTGTGAGCAAAACTGACCCTCTGTCCAGGTAAAGTGAATAGCTGTAACGTAAGAGCCTCTCTGCTTATGCTCAGACCTGGAGGCCTTGTATAATAATAAAACATCCAGTTAACAAGAACGCACTTCCAGCAGAATAAGGGAAGCTGGTGTCCTGCTGACACTGACATCTGAACTAAACGACAGGAATGTAACCTCTGATCTAAACGACAGGACAGCACCCACCAGAGCAAATCTTTCACTGGGCATGTCTGATTGTCCAGTCAACCATCCCCCTTTGCCAGCAGACAAGCAGCGAGGTCCAGTGTAGACGTATCCCTCCCCTGTGAGCAAACAGAAAGGGTTAATGAAGCAGTGCTCTCCCTTGGTGGTCAGAAGTAGATTTGGGATGAGGCAGGGCATAATTTAGAGTGCAGATTGTCGCAACATCTGTCCCCAGCTGCCAGGCAGCACGGCCCTAAGCAGCAGTGCTCCCCCACCCCAGGGGACAAGTGGGAAGGCCTAGCATCGCAATAGCATTAGGACAGCTAGGTCTGGCAGAACAGCAGGTAGCCACTCAGAGCAGCTGCCGGGACCGTGATTTGCTCAGTGCATGCCACAGCAGAGAATGTGGGAGTGGCAGAGGAATAAAGAAGAACTACACAAACCCTCCCACAATAAATAAGAGGTCACAGGTTTCTGTTCAGAACTTCTACCCAGGCTGCTGCAGCACTGCCAGTTTAATGCCTAACGATCTTGTGTTAGAACCAGCAGTGGCTTGGGGAACATACCCGAAACGCCACGACAGAATTCAAGTGAAAACCTGGAGGTTACTAAGGATACAAGCACACTTGTGGAGTAATTAGACAAACAATACGCCCGCAAAATGCAGCCCTCGTTTAATCAAATCCCTGACAGCTGTTTATTGAGGAGTAGGTGTTGATGGTTCACTTGTCTTGGATGGATTTCTGCCGGAATAAACACGACTGCTTTTGAAATGTCAAAACCCATTTTCTTGTCAAAAATATGCACTGAAACTATACACACAAGAGGGTGTCATTACTGCTGGCATGCTGCGGAGTGGGGACTCCATGTATGGGAAAGACTGAGCTGCGAGAATGTTTTGGAAAATCAAGAGCTATTTTGAAACAGGGCATGACATCTCCCTTGGAGAAAACGTGCCCAGATTCTGCAGATGGAAAAGAGATGATGTTGGATTTCAACACCCTCCGATGGATCTAATTTGATCTGGAAATGTTCCCCTTGTGGAGCAAAAATTAGAAGTTTAAGGCGTCTGTTTTAATCTCCCTTGAATCAGTCTGTATATTCAAATTGGAGGTGCAATTATTTGGTAAGACTTCTATAGTCTCAATCGTAAAATGGAGCCTTTTGAATTCAGAAGGGCTACGCTTGTGAAAACGGAACAGGCCAGATCCTTAGCTGGTATAAGTCAGCAGAGCTCCACTGACTTCAAAAAGCTATGCCAGTTTACACCATCTGAGGATTTGGCCCATATTCCAATCTAACTTGACATAACCATTTGGAGGTGGGACAGAATGTGTAGGAGCTGCTGGCAACGAGTGCCACAAAAGTAGCCAAGTGCCAATACTTCCAGGAGTAGGGTCCGAGTCTCAGTCAATGGATTGTATTGTCAGCAATCGAAGAAGCTACCTGCTCTAACACAAGTAGGAGTAAAGGGATGAAACTAAGGGGAAAACTTAATATCAGGAAAGGTACCTTGAAAGTGAGCTGTATTAGGTCATAGAGAAATCAACAAATTGAGATGGAAACCCCCTACTTTGGACATTGAAGACTAGACAAAACACTAACATGTACTGTAGGGAACGCCAAGTGGCTGGGAAATAGACTACTGACTGATCTAATAGGTCTTTTTTCCATCTTCCACTTCTGTGGATCTACAATAATCCCCGACTTTCTGCTGCTTTCAGAAGTTTACTGCTCATAAAGGCAAGAAAACAAGGATGCACAATGCCCACCATTGGTAGATTGCAATAATACGTCATATTGACTAGAGTTGCGGGGCCTGCCGTTTTGGAATGGATCCGAGCCTGACAGTGCCTATCTGAGTTGGACAAGCTATAGCTGCCCTGCTGTTCATGCTCACTGCAACACAGACTTCATCAGATAAAAGGTGTTTGAACTGAAGTCTGTGGTGACAACCTGAACTCAACCTAAACTCAACTTGTGCCCACCCCTACTATCATGGCATTTGTCTCTTGAGCTCAGACCTCCTCCTAGTTTCCTCTTCTGGTTTGGCTTCTAGTTTAAACAAAACAAAAACCCTCAAGTCTCTGAGAGAGTCCTTGAGGAGGTTGGTTTGAAAGGATGCTCCATTTGCAGGTCAATAAAAAATAGAATACCTTGCACTTCTATGGCACCCTACAGGTAAGGATTGCAAAACTTCAGAACCATTACTTAAGGCACACTACACCTATGTGAGGTGGGTCACTATCCTGATTTCAGAATGGGGAAAACTACGACTCAGAGAGATGAACTGATTTGCCCAAGGACACACAGTATGGCAGTGACAGAGCTGGATTAAGAACCCGGATCTCCTAAATCCAAGTCTTGTGCTTTATTATCAAAATTATGTATTATCTCCATTACAGTAATGCGGAGCCCTCAACCGATGGTGTGCCCCATTGTGCTAGGTGTTGTTCAAACACATAGCGAGAGACAGATCCTAACTCAAAAACTTTCACAAGACTATGGAAGGGAGAGGAAGCAGAAGCGAGTGAGCCTGCCAAAGTAAGGGATAAAGTCCAGGGTAAAGCCCAGGTCCACTGACTCCTAATGCAGTGCTGTCTGAATTACACCATGTTACCACCTGCTTTAGCTGCTAATTCATGCTTTCTCTTATATGTGTTAAAGCAAAAATTCCCACACACTTAAATGGACCCTCCCTGCTTGCCGGAAACATTCTCCAGGGGACCCTTAACGGCTGTATGGTACACTGTGCAGTGTGCTTTCACGGGTGTGAAATACGAGGTTAATGCCACAGTGAAAGTTACGAACCCAGAAAATATGACTCTGTAAATATTTAAACGATGTGCGCTTAAAACATGATCCCTGAAACTGAACCTTTCTGACAAAGAGTAACTATAGGATTCAAGTTAATATTTCATAAGTAAAACCTTCAAGTAGTTGCTTTTTCATGGCCACTTCACAACACTCCATTTCCTTCTGAACCACAAGTTGTTACAGAAAGGCATTTTTGACTGTCCCACTAGGACATGCTCCCTCTGTGTTCAGAGAGAGATTGAAAAAGATCACAAGGCAGGATTGTGAATATAATGATCCCAGGGATTAGCCTTTCTTCCAGGTGTCAGAGGGCAATCCTTTTGGACCCTTTGAAAGCAGAGGAGGGTCTCTTCACTGCCGGCCAATGCAACCAAGCTCCCAGCAATTCTCTCCTCACTTCCATTTGTTCTACTCCCCATCATATGACCACAATGCTGTAGATACCTAGAGTCTTCAAAGGTCAGTGTTTCATTCTCCCTCCTTCCAGTCAACGAGACCTGAATGAGCCTCCATTCAGAGCCAATCAATGATTGTTCCTAATCGGAAAGTGCCTAATGCTTTGAAATGCAAATGGGAGTTGACAATACTCGACACGTTACAATATCAAGCCTAAAGGACAACAGTAAGTCATTGAGTGGAAAGACGATCTTGTGGTTAAGGCACTGGACTGCAACTCAATTCCTGGCTCTGCCACAAACATCCTGTGACCTTGGGCAAGTCACTTGATCTCTATCGGCCATAGTTGCATAAGAGCTCAGCTCCTGTTGAGGCACGTCAATGAAATGGGCTGCTTTTCGTAAGTCACCCAGCAATTCCCACTGAGAGCAATGTTTTCCGTGGTCTCTAAGCTCTTTGGAAGATCTAGCCAGAAATGCCTCAGTCCCCCATCTGTGAAATGGGGATAAGAGCACTTCCTTTCTCCCACCCTTTGCCTGTCTTGTTGATGTAGACTGTAAACACTTTGGGGCAGGAGCTGTCTCTTACTGTGATTATGTACAGTGCTTAGCACAAAGGTTTGTGACTGAGGCCTCTAAGCACTCGAGTAAAACACTGGAGGTACTCTCTCCTCATAGTGCCTGAGTGAAGTACATCCTCTGTGCTTTCACCCCTCACCAGACAGGGGGATTTAAGACAGAAAGAACTCAGCACAGCATAGTGAAATTATAGTGCTGGTATAGTACCGCAGATCAGTATCCCTGAGCTACTGGGTATTTCCTGTCACGTGACACAATTATGACAGCAATTATTATGTGCATGTGAAGTTTTAAATAATCAGATTTGATTGAACAGTTATATTATAAATAACTATATATAACAAATTACACACCAAGAGACTACATTAAAAGAACATTATTAAGGTCGCAAAATCAAGCACTCCAGTTAGGAAATGCCAGAAGCAAGGTTGCCCGGGCAACCTTAATTTAGCCCCCTTCTGAATTTGCAGTATAATGCAGTCTTTAATTACATCATCACATACTATTATTTCTGCAAGACCCTTCCCTCACTGAGCGGGTATTAAAGATTTCATTGTTCTGAGTTTGGGACAGTCACATTACTTATGAATGGTGATGCTTTGAATGAGGTATGCAGGACATCACAAATACATGATGATGAAACATTTAAACCTTCACACAACAACACGTATTCTGAGCATGCCACATACGTTGCAGATGAACTATTTTAGAAACAGTTTAGAGAGTTTTACAAGTTTGATTGCAACTCTTGGAGTGTGGTATCCTTCCCCCCTGTCAAGCCAGGTACCTTAGTTACCATGGGTCTGACCGTGCAGGGCTCAGAAGTGGATAAATAATTGAAATTAAATACAAAATACCTCCAGAGATAACATACATAATTTTCCTGTAAATAAAAATGTCACAATATCTTTCAGGGCTCAGCACAGATTCTGAAAGCCCTCCAATTGGGAAACCTTTCTCAAAGGTATAAAGTTCCTATTTCTAGACCCGGGAGCCATTTAAAGCCTGCAGAGCTGGCAACATTTTTATCACTAGCCCAAGACAGAAACTGAGCCTTGGGCAAACTAAAAAAAATAAATCCAAATTTGGAGGAAACTTTCCTCTTCTCATTACATCGGTTTGAAGCCATGCAGGGGGTTGGAATGTAGATGGATTCATGTGCAGAGGGCACATGAAGTGAGCAAAGGGAGTGATAACTAGAGGTATTACATTTCTTTCCTATTTATCACCAGGAGTAATATACGGATGCCTTTGCAACTCACTGGCTTTTCATATAGTGGTGTCATCCTCACTCATTAGTGCCTTGAAATCTGCCAGCCACCAAATCATAAATATTAAAGCTGGTAAAGACCTATCAGATCACCTGGTCCACCTTATGCAATATGCATGACTGTCTCTGCTGAATATTCAAGAGCATAATTTAGTGTTACCACCAGTAGGATCATTTGCCTTCTAATTACTAAGGCTGTAATGCAATGGACCACTACTTCTTCTCCATAACATCTGTATTAATTTCCAATGTGTATTTAGCATGCACTGCATACATCTACTCAACCCATCATAAAATGTGCATGGTAGCATATAGAGTTTGCCTGGCAAACCCCAGAGCTCCCTATTGACCTGGAGTTTCCAGAGAGAAAATTGCTCCTGAGTTTGAAAGTGCATAGGGGCTCCCCCACCATCCCTCATCAATATTTAGAATTGTTCCCTTCGGAAGAATCCACTTAACTAGGATTCAAGTGGAATGTAAGATAACTCCTTGGGTGCTAGTAGTATCTCAGGGCATAAATCGGATACAGGGTCATAGTCTGTAGTGATTTACATCCCATTCAAGCCCATTACACTTTCTACGTTCCCATTAAATGTATGTCAACACAGAATCTGGCTCTTTAAGCTTAAGTATGATGATTCATGGACAGGGTTACACTGGTCACTATGTTTGGGAGCAAGAAGGACACTGTCTCGTGGGACATATTGATATATATCTTGGTTTTCTCTCCCTCCGCCCCTTGTCCCCCCACCCTCCTTAAGAGCTTTCAGTGGGGATTATCCATTAGGGCTGGAAGATCATATCCCATGTGTTGAATTCTCTGTGATTCTAGTAGGGAGAGTAGTTGGACTCCAGCCCCGTACACTGTCTTATGTTCTACCTAGTACATAACTTTATTATTGATCATATAGAATGTCTAACACTCAAAAGGGAACAGGACTGATTGTGAGATAACTGAATACTTTGGGGCCTGTATGGGATGTATCACTTACACACACACACATGCACACACAGTCTCTCCCCCCTCCTACTTTTAAATCCTGTCCAAGGAGAAGTAAAACAGGTACACCTAGGATTACAATTACTTTTAAAGGCTATCAGTAATACACATCATTTTATCATCTTTTTCAGCCAAAATGAAAAAAAAATTGCTGGAGAGATCTTTGAAAATGTTTTTGCCATTACAAAAACCCTGGTTGCACTCATATTGGATATTTGTGATGTGACAGAAGGCTGCATTGTGATCTCTTTAGCAGTCATCCACGCTGGTTGCAACAGAATAAAATAATGAGTATCTTACAGTACTAAACCCCCTTTCAGACAGAAGGGTTCCATAGCACTTTGCAGACTTCTAAAAGCAGTCACCCACCGCTGTAACGTAGTCTTCTCTGGAGTGGGACATAATAGCTGTTAATTGGCATATAGAAACAGTTTAGAGGAGATAAGGAGCAATGCTCCTCCATTCAAGTGAAATCACACACTAGTTCAGAGTTTGGCCTGGGTACCAGGGCAAATTCCCCCATTTTTGCAAATATTGCCATTGATTATTAAAGGACGATAAGTAGCAAGGAGGCTTTTCAATTTTGGTCTCATCTGAAATACAGCACACCGTGCAGTGCCGGGGCATAGGTTCTAGGCTAACTCAGGAGGAAGGATACCATCCATCAAATCACTCACTGCACATTCTGCAGAACCTTGCGTGTGTGGACGGGAGTGGGCTGTTACTCACTAAGGTACTGACCACACGCCAACCTGTTTTCTTGTGACAGTTGATCACATCACTGCCCATAGTGGAATGTTCCCCTTACACAAAACTGGTAGATTTTCTGGGGCAAACCAAGTTCAAATCACACTGCAGCAGGAGTTTCTTTTTACACTGTACTGGACAGAGGACCCAGCAGCTGCTGCGTTCTTACCACAGGTGACTACACTATGAGGGAGGAATAGGGTGGGGGGGAGGGCATCTAATTTAGGGAAATCGAAATTAGTCTTGATCATCACGCACAATCTGAAAGAATCAGAATGTTTGGTTGTGTGCTTCCCACTTTTGGTTTTTTATCAGAGAGAGAGAGAGAGTGTGTGTGTGTGTGTTCTTTTACCAGATTGTGTGTAATGTGCAGCCTTACCAAAGAAAATTAAAAACAAACAAACAATAATTAAGATTCAAAATTTGAAACTCTTACCCGCTGTGGGATTCCCGGCCACAACACATTACCCTACAATTTGCTTCAAGATGGTACTTCTGAGAAGCTCCTTTAGGGTTCTCATCCTTTTTTCCTTCTCCTCTTTTCTTATCCCATGCAACACACACAATCCTTGTGGGGGGAGGGGGGGGAAGGAATGGAGAAGGCAGGGAATGGAAGGAGGATTTGATCAACTCCTTACAGTTTACTGACCACACCATGAAGCAAACAGTTGCACTAAAAGTTAAAGAAGGTCTGAGAACGGAAACAAATATATTCTGAAAGCTCAGGGTGGTTAAACACAATGTACAACAACAGCAGCTGAGAGGGCGGGAGCTGGGAACCAGAAGAGACAACACTGATAATATGCCTAATGCATGTGACACATTTTTCGGTACTCATATTAATAACAACCAGACCACAAAGTTTCATAAATTGTCATTTAGTTAAAAAAAATAATCTCAGGCAAGTCACAATAGAATTTGTTTAGCTACAGTTGATTGGCACTTCAAGCTACATGTGGTGTCCAGTCTAGTCTTTAGCTGTCACTTGTTTCCCAGCACACAACATGTGAACTAACCACAGAAGACAGCTTTCTGAGTTTGTTGCAGGAAGACATACAGACCAAGGAGTTTCTGTTTATACCGTTCCGCTCTTTATGTTAAAACAACGAATAGTATAATTAAAGGGGCACAGTGGCATTTTTTTAAAGAGTCAAATGTAGTACAGTGGCCCTACTAATTTGTATGGTTTTACAATCAAATTTCCCTATTTAAAAAGAAAAATAAAAATCTCTCTCTCGTTGCTGTGTGAAAGACCCACGCAAGCAACAGGGAGAACTGGGACTAACTGATTATACAAGAGGAAACATCGGAACTGGTTATACATCAAGTACTGCTAAATACATAAAGTAAACAAACTGAAAAAGAGAACAGCATATTTCCCCCTCTTTAATCATTTTAATTTCCAGTCATTTTAGGGGTTGCTTGTAACAGTAGCAGATAATATTTCAGACACAAGTATGATTTTTCAGTTAATAACACCATTACCTCGCTTCTATGTAGTGCTATTCATCAGTAGACAGCAAAGGACTTTAGAAAGGAGGCCAGTATCATTATCCCCATGTTACTGATGGAGAAACTGAGGCACAGAGATGGGAGGTGACTTGTCCAAGGTCACCCAGAAGACCACTGGCTGAGTCAGAAATACAGTCCAGGCCTCCCGAGTCCCAGTCTAGTGCTCTATCCATTAGGATAAATTGTCTCTCTTTGATTCATAGATGCCAAGGCTATTGTGATTCTCTCGTCTGACTTTCTAAATCACACAGGCCGGAGAACTTCCCCCAAAATAATTCCTAGAGCAGATCTTTTAATAAAACATCAACACATCCTTCAGGATATAAGCCAAACAGGAAGTGGTGGGGGTTAAGAAGAAGCTTCTCTTATGGGCAAAGTATTCTGGAATTGTCCACGGGGTACTTTCTTGTACATTCCTCTGATACATCTGGTACTGGCCTCTGTCAGGAACAGGACACTGATTGCATGGTCTGACGTGGTATGGTAGTACATATGTTCCTATATTTAGTAAATATCAAGGCTTGAAAAATCCATTAATTTGCTCCTCATTGGTGGGTTAGTGACAGTCCTTACAGATGAAAAGGCTAACTTTCTGAATGTGAACCTAGGCTGTGCTGTCTTCTTGAGCTGAGTCTGCAAGCAGACAACCCTAGTGCCTCTGCTGCTGTCCATAACTTTCTCTAGCAATAATGGCATAGTTAAATTAGGACTCTGGCCAGTTGAGAAGTTGCTATTCATAACCGTGACAACACAAGTCAATCTGGGAAGACTCCTGATATCAAGCACCTCCTGGAACATGGAGTTGAGAGTGCCTTCTGCTTCCCAAGGTGAAGCTAGCAGCTCACAGGATCAGCCCATCAACATTTACACCATAGCAGATAATTCCTCACATTCCTCATATCTTCAGTGAGTTATTTCAGCTGGGCATCTGCAAAGATGCACCTAATCACACAAAGCAGGGCCCTAGTACATTAGCTACAAGGAATGGTCACGGACCAAAGCAATACCGAGGTATGGTCGTTCATATGCTGTGTCCCAGGCCATTCCAACATTCGAAATATCAACTTTTTCAACAACTGTCACCGCCACACAGAACAGCAGAAACTCAAGGGAATTTTTCCTTCATTCCCTTCTATTGCACAGAAATAGAGGATGTGACTATGTCCTCACAGAGCTGACTGCTTTCGATAGAGTCATTGATCTCATTACCTTTATTTTTCTTTGAGTGGAGAAGGTAGAGAAATGTGTGTGTGTGTGTGTGTGTGTGTGTGTGAGAGAGAGAGAGAGAGAGAGAGAGAGAGAGAGACTGAACAATTAAACAAGATTCTTAAAAACATAGGAGGCACTGATGAAGCAACAAACAAAGGAGTTACCACGTTGTTCAGGAACAGTGCTCCTGAAATATGCTGCTCAATGCAATTTATTATATTATGTGGACTTCTGGCAAAATGAGGGATATAAGTGTCACATCAGAACCAAGATTTCACAGGTTAGTCTAACAACCGCAGTTGTTAATTTCCTGGTGAAGAGAACCCTTAGGGATTATTCTGTACATGTGCCACCAGTGAAGCTCCCATTGACGTCAGTGGGAATCCCTCATGCAGAGTAAGTGTAGATTGTGCATAATAAGGGCTAGATAAAATGGGACTATGGAGACAGGGTTAACTTTAATAGTATAAGGGCCCATAAGTATTTGGGGCCCAGATCAGCTGATCTGATCTCCATGCAGTTAATTTTCCATGTGCATTTTTAATATCCCATGAAGATCAATCTCAAAAGTGGCAGGATTATGTAGGTTTGAATCTCCAATGGAAAATTAACAGGTTACCATCCCAGTGAGGAACTGACACAGTCAAAAAAAATCATCTCTCAACGAAAATACGCATATGCCCTCTTAAGAGCAACTTCCGGAAAGGGCAAGCGTATCATGTCGCCAGCAATTGGAGATGACCTTGTTTTCTCTTTAGCAGAAAATGGGAACAGAACTGCTTCTCTGCAGCCTGTGGTTACGGTATTCTGAGACTGCAATCTGAAGAGGCAAAAAGGACTATAGTAATGACAATACCACTCTTTCCTGTGCCATCTGGTTCCAACATTATTGCTCCATAGAGCAAGGTAGTGAATTTATGGTGGTCTAGGTTAGCTATTGTTAAGTCCATGACGGCAGTGCATAGATCCAATCCATACATGAGTTCTATCACAATGCATATTTAGAGCACTCTAAAGCACTTCTGAAACTGAAAGGCACACAGGAATAATTTCACCACCACTTAAGTGAAAGGCAGCAGTAGCTGCTGAATAGCTTATAGCAACACTGAGCCCATGTAGTCCTGGGGATTGGGCATTGGACAGTGACAGTGACCTGCTGTGTGACGAGAGACAAGTCAGCTCATCTCTCTTGTGCCCCTGTAAAGTGGTACAATGATAATCATCCTCTTTTGCAGAGTTTCCCCTCAGAAGTCTCCTGTCCAAATACTCATGCAGCCTGATTTGACTCATCTAGGGCCTGATCTAAAGCCCACTGAATGAGTGTTTTCATTGACTTGGATGGACCTGGGTGAGGCCCCTAGTGAGATGACAGGATCACATCACAGAGTGGCATGGCTAGAAATGTATGGTTAAGTTTGGTTTGGACACACCAAACTCACACGGTGCATGAGTCTAAAGCAACCTGGTGACAAAGTGTATTTGGAGCAGCACAGGGAGGATTACAGGACATGAAGAAATGAAATAAGAAAGCAATGTTTAATACTTGTGCGCGAGCATCATCACACATGACACAGTAGGTCAGACTACACAATCCCAATGGTCCCTTCCTGCCATGGAATCAACAAATCTCAAAGAGCTTTAACAACAGAGGTCAGTATCATTACCCCCATTTTACAGATGGGTAAACTGAGGCATAGAGCGGTGAAATGGCTTGTCTACAGTCACCCAGCAGACTAGCAGCAAAGCCAGGAATATAAGCTAGATCTCCTGAATTGCAGCTCACTGCACTGTCCACTTCGTCAAGTCAAAGCACAAAATTGCATTGCTCTTTGGTGTCATATGGCCTCACAAAATATTATAGTTCTTTCTGGTTCCAACTCCCATTCTTAGCTCCTTTTTTTCAGTTGCTTAACTTAACTTCCTCAGATAAATTACTGTGGGGTTAAAATTGTCTGTGACTACCTTGAGCCCAAAGGCGATTTTTCTGGAAAAATCTGAACAAAATTGTTTCAAGAACTTTTAGGTTGTTCAGTCCAAGGAAATAAAAAAAAATCCCCAAACACATAAACGTTCTTTAAAATGTGTATTTCCTGAAACATTTCCCAAAGAATGAATGGTAACTCATGCTGCATATTAAATTAGCAGTGGGCCCAAGCAATTCCCCCTAGGCTCTGAACATCTCTGAATTTTGAAGGGGCTATTTTCAGAATATGAATCTAGATCCATCTTACAATAATCACATACAACTGAAGCTCCCTAAAGTTAATCAGTCCCTATCCTGAATTTTGGAGTGTCCAAAATCTCAATCCATCTGAAATCTCAGGAGTCCCTCTGTTCCACAGAAATAACAACCTAGAAATTGGTCATGTGATTACCATTACGAATAGAAATTTATATAAAAACCTCAAGGATCTAACTATCCATCAGAATCTATCTGTCCCATCCCTATCTATACAGCTGCTTATCCATATCTACCACATGTATTTATGATTATAGACAGAGCAGAAGCAATGTCACTAGTTAAGGTTTTCTATCAGTTTTTCCATTATAACCCACTGTTTTCAGGTGTTTATGTCTTTGATACATTTTAATTTCTCCCTATTCAGCCTCTCACTCAACTTGGATTTTTGCGGGAGAAAATTTAAGCAAAAAAAAAAAAAAAAAAAAGTCCAGTCATGCTTCAGAAAATATACATCCAACTTTATCTATCTGTCTATCCATAGTTACGTATCAACACAGAGAGAGACAGGGATAGAATTGGGTACCATGCTCTGTGATTCTTCTGGCTAAAGGCATGATATAAATGTATAACTTATTATCCTTTTTACTTGCAGACGTCTAACATAATTTCCACTCTGGGGAGTGTAACTCCCCCCTGTAAAAAAAAGAGAGTCAGAAAGAGGAGACAAGTAAATCGATATCTTCTAACTTGTTTGGAAAGTAAATAACCAAGTAAATAAAAAAATAAATAAAAGACTGATTCCCCTTTCTGCTGTTCTCTGCCAAGAACTTCTCTGCACACGGTATGTTTCAGGCTGGGCAATTAATGATTAATGCAGAGTAGATATGGCTTGTTCGGGAGAGAGGGGAAAGTGCGCACAAACATACACCACAATATGGCAAGAAGAGGTTTAAAAAAAGCAAAACACCTTCACCCAAAGTTTCAGTTTGCTGCCTTTCCCTGTATTCTTTGAGCTTCTGGTCAGGATAGATGTCAAGCCTCATTTCTGTGGTGTCTGATGTGCCACATTTGAGACAAAAGCTGACACAGGCAATGACACTGTGAAAGGGCTCAAGCGGTAAGGAAGGCATTCAGGAATTCCTCAGATCGTTGAATCATGTGGATCAGAGAGGACCCTGAAGCAGGCTACTTAGTCCATCTCCTGAGAGGTGGTTGTAACAAGACTGATTCTCTATCAAGGGTAGTTCAAGGACACAAACACAGTCAAGTCTGCCCTATCTCCAAATGAAGGTGTCTACCCAACTTCACTTGACAGCTGATACCACTGCCTGTAAGATCTGAAGCGTTGCAAAGATTTAGCTAATATTTACCATGCTGCAGCTAATGGGCTGGATTCTGCCTTTTCCAGCCAGCTGGAGGGGCAGCACTGCAGGAAAAAGTCAGACTGACTCACCCACAATTCTGCTTGGGTTCTCCTGAGAAGAGCAAGTGGCAGTGACTGCTCTATCCCTCTTGCAACAGGTGCTCCTGTGAAGGGGGACAGCATTGTCACACAGTCTTTAGATCCCTAGCATTGACAAGACCCCCTAAGTACCTGCATTCCCCAACCAGATTCTTCCAAACCCCTTTATAGGGACACCGGTATGACAGAGGTTCCCTGTGTCTTCTCCTCCCTTGCATATGCAATGACCATCATCCTAGTCATCAATAGGGATTGAACCCAGGTCGTCCAGGGGTAAGAGAAGAGGCTTCTCCAGCTTCTGCTAAAGGACCGTCTCCACCATGCTGGGAGCTGCTGCAGCAGACTCCTGTTTTCTGTGAATCAGGCACACTGAGCAGCGGGCTGCATGTGTGAACACAGGGCTGAGCACCATGCTACCCTCAATCACAAGGCAAGAGGTGAGAGCAAAGGAAGAAGTGTGGACTAATGGTTATAGCACATTCTAGTTCTATTGCCCACTAGTTGTGTGACCCCACAGCTGTTACTTAGAACTAACTTTGCCCACAAGAGGATAATATAATTCAGGAGTGCCCCACCTACGGCCCGGGGGCTGTACGAGGCCCACCAGAGCACTTCATAAGGCTCACGGCACGCTTCAACACAATATACAAACAGTCGGTTTATTAGGGTTTTGTTGTCGTGTTTACATCGTTTTAGTTTGCACAAGGGAGTATCAGAAAATGCCGTAAAAAGGGGTTTAATAAATAAAAGTGCTGTCATGTTTCTTGTAAGCGCAAGCCTGTGAATAACAACTCTCTGCACTCACAGCTCAGCTGTAGGCTAACCAGACCAATTAAACAGGTACTTCCTTAGTGATTGTTGCTATAAAAAAATAAGGAAAACGCCTTCGGACACGTGCAGATTAGCTGCAGTCAGTCCCAGACACAATACTTTGTTTTTGTTTTTTTCCCGTTTTCTATATTTCTGATACACATTTTATGCACTGATTTCTTTGTTTTTAAATAGCCAATACTGTACATAGAAAAAACCTGTGTAAATACATACAAAATAAGCTGAACTTAAAATATGAATCTTATAAAAATATGTAGAGTCTGTTTGGCCCATTCAAAGTTGCGCTTAGGTTTACAGGGCCCTCCTCTGTAAGAAGGCTGGGCACCACTGATATAATTCATTTACTTACCTGATAGGTCATTTGTTAAAAAAAATAAGTAATGCCTAAGAGCTTTGAGCTCATTGGATGACAGAAGCTACAGAAGTGTTATTATGATTATTTAATTCATGCATATATGCACAATCTTCTACACAGCTTCCCCACCTAAGTTCAAAATGAAAACAAAAAGCAAAAACGAACTGGAACAGAAATCAAAGGAAGTCTAGAAATTATTTTCTGATTCATAGGCCTCTACATCATATAGAAAAAAACCTTCACTCAGGAAAGGCAAAACTATATGAAAACATTAATTGCCCAGGAGCATGTGGGATTAAAGCATTTGAAACAAAGTTATTTGAATCACATCAAAACCTGAAATTGAAGTTCATTCTCTACCCTTCCCCCAAAAGAGTAAAACCCATCAATGCATGAAATGTAGCTAAGCTTCACTAACGCCAAATGCAGGATTTAAGCACCTAGATTAAAGGACAAGTTGTTTGTGCAACTGATACGATATTATAAAACTTTAGACATTTCTTTCACAACTGACGAGGAACTGAATGCATTAGACAGGCCTGTTTCACATCAGAAAGCATAACGACTCCAAAGTCCATATTCCACTGGATTTTTCTCTGAACTTCATTGTTTGTGGGTTAAAAAAAAAAAAAGGGTCAGAGCCATTTTTAAAGGAGGAAATCATATTTCTTAGGCTGCAAATGATACTTGCTGCTAGCAAGAAAACAACTGGAGCTTAATCCTCTTGGAGCAAGGAAATTTACAAGGTCAAAATCACAATAGGTATAATCCCCCAAAGAAAGCAGGGAAGAAAATAAAATACATCAAGCCCTGGTTGGCGGTGCAGAACACTGGCACATTGGCAATGATTACAAATGACTCTGTCAAATGCAACAGGTTTCCTCCTAACAATTAAAGCCATGAGATGTTTTTAGCAGAAGGTTTGCATTATTTGGGGGTGCCTAGTTAACAGAGTTGCATCTTTATTCTCAAAGGTCTTTTGGCCAGGTGGAAGACATTATACAAAATAATGAAAAAAATAATCCTTCTTCAAAGCTCTTTATAAATGTCACCTCATTAATCCTCAACTCATCCTCCCAAAGAACCATTCTGCTGCTTTTACTCACTAACTAGTACCTGACCCTTGATTTCAGACACAGAGCCTGCAGAGGGTACTCAAAGACACCAAAGGGGGGCCAAGTCTGGCTGAGAGGGAGTCAGGGCTTGTCTCCACTTACCAGGGGATCCACACGTGGTGATCGATCCACCAGAGGTCAATTTAGGGGGTCTAGTGAAGACCCGCTAAATCGACCATCGATTGCTCTCCCGTCGACTCTGGTACTCCACTGGAACGAGAAGCGTAAGGCAAGTCGACAGGAGAGCTTCTCCCGTCGCAGAGCGGCGTAGACACCGCAGTAAGTTGACTTAAGGTACGTGGACTCCAGATGCATTATTCATGTAGCTGGATTTGTGTAACTTAGGTCACTTAGCCCCATAACGTAGACCTGCCCTCAGTGTTAGAACACTGGAGTTCCTGGAGCACAGTGCTGCGCTCAGATTGTTAGGGCACCCTTTGAGGTTTCAGCAATTCCTAATACAGGGAGGTTCAACTACGAGATTGCCATCTGTCTGGGCAGGAATTTTCCTCCTACCACTGACTGCTGAGGGAGGGAGATAGACAAAAACTCTTGGTATAGCTGTAGACCTCCTAATATTGCACTTGTGGTGCATATGCTTTCCTTTGCTAGGTTCCCCTTTCTTGGGGTTTTGCAATGCAGATGGTCTCTAAGGAACTGATCCCCTTAACATTTACTACCAAGCCTAGCATTTATTACCACACTTAGTCTCACTGTCTACCATGGAAGTGCTCATAGTAATAAGCTACCTGTGCACAGCAACCAGGGCATGTGGTACTGCTGCTCTGCACCTTGTTTGTCTGAATACCAAGGGAGGATTAAAAAAAACCCAAAACTATTCTGATCTGGTCATATTTGTATTTTGCATTGGTATCAATGACTCCTAACAGTGCTGGGCAATAGTTAACCACGTCTGCCGAGTTTGCAAGACTAGGCTATACAGCGGCTAGACAGCACCCCTCTGACACCTAGATTTCGAAGCCAGAAGGGACCATTTCGATCATCTAGTCTGACCACTGCATATCACAGGCCAGAGAATTTCACCCTGTTACCCCTGTATTGGGCCCAATAGCTTGTGTTTGGCTAAAGCATCTCTTCCAGAAAGGCATTCAGATTTGAAGACATCAAGAGATGGAGAATCCACCACTTCCCCTGGTAGTTTGTTGCAATGGTTAATCCCCCTCACTGTAAATTATTTTTGCCTTATTTCTGATTTGAATTTGTCTGGCTTTAACTTCCAGCCATTGGTTCTTGTTCTGCCTTTTTCATTTCAATGGCTGCTTTCTGTGGGTAATTTCTTTGTATATCAAATCCCCCCAACTTGTAATGTATTGAATAATTCTTCTGGGCTGCTGGACAGGTTGGTCTATTTAAATGCCTTTTGTCTCAAAAAAGCAATCTGTCCAGAAGAAGAAATTAAAACGGGATGTGAAATCATGACATCCCAGCAAATTTCCTCTCCAACTACTTTACTGACTTTACTGCAACATTAACTGCTTTGGTTTATGTTAGGTTACTGGATTAGGTTTAAAGAAAAGGAGTACTTGTGGCACCCTAGAGACTAACCAATTTATTTGAGCATAAGCTTTCGTGAGCTACAGCTCACTTCATCGGATGCATACCGTGGAAACTGCAGCAGACTTTATATATACACAGAGAATATGAAACAATACCTCCTCCCACCCCACTGTCCTGCTGGTAATAGCTTATCTAAAGTGATCATCAGGTGGGCCATTTCCAGCACAAATCCAGGTTTTCTCACCCTCCACCCCCCCACACAAATTCACTCTCCTGCTGGTGATAGCCCATCCAAAGTGACAACTCTTTACACAATGTGCATGACAATCAAGTCGGGCTATTTCCTGCACAAATCCAGGTTTTCTCACATCCCCCCCACCCCCATACACACACAAACTCACTCTCCTGCTGGAGAGTGAGTTTGTGTGTGTATGGGGGTGGGGGGGATGTGAGAAAACCTGGATTTGTGCAGGAAATAGCCCGACTTGATTGTCATGCACATTGTGTAAAGAGTTGTCACTTTGGATGGGCTATCACCAGCAGGAGAGTGAATTTGTGTGGGGGGGTGGAGGGTGAGAAAACCTGGATTTGTGCTGGAAATGGCCCACCTGATGATCACTTTAGATAAGCTATTACCAGCAGGACAGTGGGGTGGGAGGAGGTATTGTTTCATATTCTCTGTGTATATATAAAGTCTGCTGCAGTTTCCACGGTATGCATCCGATGAAGTGAGCTGTAGCTCACGAAAGCTTATGCTCAAATAAATTGGTTAGTCTCTAAGGTGCCACAAGTACTCCTTTTCTTTTTGCGAATACAGACTAACACGGCTGTTACTCTGAAACCTGGATTAGGTTTGTCACGTACCTTCATGCAAAGAAGAAAACAAGCAAAACAGTTCAATATTTGCTCTCTGACAGCCGTTTTCCTTTGGCAAATGTATTTTTTGCAATGTCCTCCAAACTCCTATGCCAAAGGAGCTGCTATTTTGCAACATGATATTTGTTTAAGCAAGTTGGTGGAACCAATGAAAAAATAAAATGGAAATAAATAATAAAAGAGCAACCCCACACCTCATTTATTATTTCAATAACCGCAATTGCAAGGCTAAAAAAAAAAAAAATACTTAAGCTCATGTATTGTTCATCAACTTGCATGGTGGCCAGATCTGGGATTGTAACCGGAGAGCATTTTGTATCTGTTCTGTTAACTTTCAACACCTATTGACTTTGCATGGCACCATGCAAAGCAGCCCTTGACTGTGGTTTTGCAAATGACAACATGCACAATCCATAGCCCCTGGTTTTTAAAAATAGTGCACCCTGAGGGCCAGTCCAGCCTTCCATATGGACACGAGACGTGATAGAGTGATAAACAAAAGGCCAACAGGAAATTGGCATGCTGGTGTGTGCAGTTGATTTAGATTTCCCCCTCAAGGGATGAGAAGATGCACGTATTTGATTGGCTGATTTGGGGAAGCAGTATCCAGGCCAAAAGGCAAAGCATGAGCTCAGTCATTGTCAACCCTGAGTGCTTAAAATAAGACACTAAATTCCATATGGATGTGCCAAAATAAAATGACTCTGGCTTATGCAAAACTCCCATTGCCTTCTGGACTTGGAGGTGTATGCACTAGACAACTCTGAAAAATCAGCTCCTGTTTATTCAAGTGCCTAAATATGAAATCAAGTGGATAGCTATGGTACGGACATCCACATTTCACAATTCTAGGCATGATAGGAACATAGGAATTATGAAGTCTTACAATTTATCAATTGCCAGAGTGGATCAGAGCCAAGATCCACCTAAGTCTAGTATCCTGACTCTGACAGTGACCAGAGGAAGGTGTAATAACCTCACTGTAGGCAGACATAGGGTAACCTGCCCCCACACATTAGGTCTCATCCTGATTTTCAGCAGTTATAAATTGGCTTAAGCCCTGATAATTAGTGTCTGGAATTCATGGACAGAGTGCAAATGTATTTAAATAACGGGTAAGATAAAGCAGATCCTTAGTTGGAGTGAACTGGCATAGCTCCATTTATTTCAATTTGCATCAGCTGAGGATGTAGGTCAAACTTCCTAAAAACATGGCCAGTGTGCCTGGTGGACTCATAAAAAGAACAAAAGTGACTCACTAAATACAACCTAGAAACACAGTTTGCTTTAGACCCAACCAATGCAAGTGACTGACTGGGACTTTAATCTTTGGATGGCCCTACCTTAGGTACTTATAGAGTCCCCATTACCACAGAATCATAAAATTGTAGGACTGTGGGGGGTGTGGAACGTATTCTGGGGGAGGGGGTGAGACGCTTTAGGGAAAAAAAAAAACCTTACTGGGAACATTTTACCCACAGCAATGAATAACTAGCAAAGATGATTTCTCCCAATATATCAGGTCGTCAGATGGTGCTGTGCCTTTGACTCTAGATGGCACTGGGCATTTTGGCAGATTTCTGTTAAGCTTGCCTAGCATTATACAAAGTCGTTGCCATCTGTACGTTAATCCATTTGCTATGATGCAGTGGGCACATTTAATTGTAAGCATCGACCACAACTGCAGTTTTGCTTTTGCTATTATTACAATGGATGGTTGGTTCTGCTTGAATCAATGCCTTACTGTTTTTAATAGTTAGTGAAATTTGCATGTTGATTTTTTTATTGCTCTTCTCTGGACTTTCTCCAGTTTGTCCCCATCCCAGCTTGGTATTGCCCACAAAGTTTATAAAGTGCACTCTCTATGCCATTATCTAAATTATTGATGAAAATATTGAACAGAGCTGGACCCAGAACTGATCCCTGCGGGACTCCACTTGATATGTCCTTCCAGCTTTATTCTGAACCACTGATAACTATTCTTCAGGAATGTTTTTCCAACCAGTTATGCACCCACCTTATATGAGCTCCATCTAGGTTGTATCTCCATAGTTTGTTTATGAGACGGTCAAGTGAGACAGTATCAAAAGCCTTACTAAAGTCAAGATATAGCACATCTATTGCTTCCCCCCATCTACAAGACTTGTTACCCTGCCAAAGAAAGCATTAGATGTGTTTGGTATGATTTGTTCTTGACCAATCCATGCTGACTGTTGTTATCTTCTAGATGTTGGTCTGCCTACTTGCAATCCATTATCTGTATTGTGCAGTTTTCCCTCCTACCATTCCTTAGAATTATGAACTCTATCATTTCATGATCACTTTCACCCAAATGCCTTCTAATTTCAACTTCTCAACCAGTTCCTCCCTTCCTCCCTCCACCTTCTGAAATAAAAAAAAAAGTCTCCAATACATTCCAAGACCTGGTTGGATAATCTGTGACTTGCAGTGTTATTTTCCCAACAGATGTCTGGGTGGTTAAAATCCCTCACCACCACCAAGTCCTGTGCTTTGGATGATTTTGTGAGTTGTTTATAAAAAACATCATCCATAGGAACCCAGACCTGAAACTTTAATGCAGTTATCTTCACAACACATCTGTGAGGTAGGAATGTATTCTTACCCCCATTTTGCAGAAGAGAACCTGAGGCACAGAGAAACTGATTTGACCAAAGTCACACAGAAAGTCTGTGGAAGAATAGAGAATTGTACCCAGGTCCCAGGCTAACATCCTAGTTACTGGACCATCCTTCCTTCTTTGGCCCTGAGTTGATTCAGCCACTCACGGACCACTCTGATCTCCCTCTTAATCATCAAGACATGATGGGAAAAGTCGCCAGATGCCCATCCACTCCTGTAGCTGGGAGTCACACTTACTTTAAGGCCACCTCCTTGGTGAGCGTGCCACCAAGCATACAAGCATTACAGAGGCAGTCAAAGCTACTGAAACATTACTGATCCTTAGCTGCTCTTGAGTTGGACCCACCAGATGAAACATTCATTTTGTTTTTTGACCAAACTGAAGAAAAAAAAAAAAGAGGGGGATCATCAAAAAGCCAAAATTTTCCACTGCAGGGAGAAACCAATCCCATTTTCCAACCAGCTCCAGCATATCTTGACAGGGGCTCAACCGCAGGATACAAACTCATGAGGGACGTAATTGAGCATCCCTATAACACGTAAGCAATGTCTATTCTCAATGTAGTTATATGACCTTTCATCTGAAGATCTCAAAACACTGTGCAAACATTAACTAACCCTCGGACACCCCTCGAAAGGATAAGAGTTAGACCCAGTTCACAAGGAAGAGCCTGAGACAGGTGACATGACATCCTCATGGACACACCCAGGGACAGAACCTTAGGACTAAGATTTCCCCTCAGACAGGGGTGTCTGTCTTTTGAAGTCATTCATGTGCATGTAACTAACAGGAGGCTCTGACTTCAGCCATCTGAATCTCCCTCCTGTAAGAAAGGGGTTGTCATAGTTTGCAGCAGGAAAGAAGGTGCACTGGAGTCCTTAACTCCCTCTGCCCAGCTCTATCCGCTGTACCATACTTCCTCCAATATGAACATCAGGAGAAACAGATGCTAGCTTGGTGAGCTCCCTTTTAGCCTTAAGAGACATGCATTTGGGAGAGTATTCTAAGCTGTGGAGAAGGCTGAAATAATGGGTAGGACACTAGAAAGATAAATATTACTGTTAGAGAAGTAAATACAAAACACATGTTACAAAGAGTAGGCCCAATATGCATGGTCTTAAAGACCTCATTACAGGAGCAGAACATCATCCCCTCATCAGTTATAATGAAGCCTCTGAGGAATGAGGGGTGGAGGAAAGTTTGACCTCTCTACACAGGAATTCTCCCTCCTCTGTTTGTCTTCGTCCCACTCGGGGTACATCTAAACTGCAAATAAATAAACAAAAAAACCCAAAACCGTGGCAGCAAGTCTCAGAGTATGTCGACAGAGCAAAGTAAAACCTGCAGGGCTCGAGCTGCGGGGCTGTTTCATTGCTGTGTAGACTTCTGAGCTCAGGCTGGGGCCTGGGCTTTAGGGCCCTGAGAGGTGCAAAGGTCCCAGAGCTCCCGAGCCCAGAAGTCTACACAGCAATGAGCCTGAGTCCGCTGGCACGGGCCAGATGCGGGTTTTCCTTTGCTGTGTATACATACCCTCACAGCTCAGGACAACTGACTCGGGTCAGCGGAGCTCATGCTGCAGGGCTAAAAATAGCAGGGTACACCTTCAGGCTTTGACCGGCACCCAGGGTCTGAAACCCAGGGTGAGGGGGATCTTGGAGCTCAGGTTCCAGCCCAAGCCCAAACATCTACACTGCTCTTTTAGCCCCACAGCACGAGCCCCACGTGCCTGAGTCAATTGACCCAGGTTCTGAGCCTCGCTGCTCATTGTTTTGTTTTTTTGCTGTGTAGACGTATCCTCTCTTTTTCCTCTTTACCTCCCACAGTTTCTCTTCTTTTCCCCATGTTCTCGTAAGAGAGCAAAGCACTGCTCAGTTCCTAAGCTAGCACTGGCTCATGAAATCAGGAGCGTCTCTTCCCAGGAGGATCAGGAAATGGCCTGGCTGAGACTTCGACCCTCTGTGGAAAATCCCCGATCTGAATCTCAAGGGCTTTGGTTTTTCAAAGACAGCAGAGTTTCCCTGCTGGGAAACCCTCAGGCTTGCCCATCTGCTGTACAGTACGGTGCATACTATTACAATGGCACTTTAGCAATAATTGTGTCCTTTTGAACCCCACCATTCAAGTCACTCCATTGATTACTTGGAAGAATGCAGACTCTCATGTTATTTGACCGGCACATATACTCTGAGAATTTAATCCCCTCAAATATTTTTCAATAACTTCCTCTAATTACAAGGAAAACACATCGAGTGATGCATGCATTGAAGAGCTTCCCCTCATGTCTCTCTTTTTCTGTTTAATGAAGAATTTGAATCACTTTTCAGCTTCTTAATCCTATAATCCTGGAAGGAATTTGCTCTCTTCCAAACCCAAGGGGTGGGTGGCTTATGCTTAGTACAGTACGCCCTGGAGATCTTTCAGCAGGGTCTTTCCAGCGGAGTCCCAAATACCTGCATTCCTAAATTGCACTACCGGGTCTGGTGTCATGTGACTAATGAGCTACACAGCTCCAGTAGAAGCACATTGCTTGTGTCATTCAGGGCCAGATTTTCCTTTGTGCTAGACAAGGGCATAATGATGCAGTCACATGGTGATAAGAATGTAGAGCTTTCCCAGCAGAAATGGACCCAGTTTCACAAAGCTAATCAATTCAACCAGCACATTTATTTTTCACGACAGTCACACACACAAACCCATGGCCACATACCACTCTTACTCCTCCTCCACTGCGGCCTCTTTGTAACTCAGGAGACATTTTGGGGCCAGAGGCTACCCATTACCTACGCCACCATGGCTATTCATGTCAGCACCTCCTGACCCGCGACATAGCCCTGAGCAGTCAATGGAAGGTGCCATTCACCGTCACAGTTGCGAGAAGCAGATTGTTACACTTCACTAAAATGCCTTTTGAAAAGTATATTGGGCAAACGTCATTCCATGGGCCCAGCTCTTCATTGCTTTGCACTTGCTTTATATTAGCGTAAATGGTCGGGCAAGTGAAACAGTGTAAGCAGTTATACTACATGCAAAGCAATGGAGAGTCAGTCTTCCCTGTATTCATCAGCTCAGCTACCAGCCACGCAAGCAAGAAAAAGAGAGAATGAAGGGTGTAATTTTAGTGGTCCAACCTAGGACTAGGTGCCAGGGAGGCTCAAGAAGGATGTTGATAAATTGGAGAAGGTTCAGAGAAGAGCCACGAGAATGTTTAAGGATTGGAGAATAAGACTTACAGCAGTAGAACCAAAGCGCTCAATCCGTTTAGCTGAACAAATAGAAGGTTAAGAGACAACTTGATTACAGTCTACGAGTACCTAGGTGGTGAAGAAAAAATTGATAATGGGCTCTTCAGTCTAGCAGACAAAGATATAACAAGATCCAGTGGTTGGAAGTTGAAGCTACACAAATTTAGACACATATTTTAACAATGAGGGCAATTAACCATTAGAACAACTTACCAACAGTGTAGTAGATTCTCCATCACTGACAAATTTTAAAACAAGTATGGATGCTTTTCGAAAAGTTATGTTCTGGTTCAAACAGGAATTAATTCACGGAAGTTCTGTGGCCTGTGTTCTACAGGAAGTCAGACTAGATGGTCACAGTGGTCCCTTCTAGCCTTATAATCATGCCACAGAGTCAGCCACTTAACATCTCTGCCTCACCTGCCCTGCTTAGGGGCTTTGTGTCTAGTGCAAGGGAATGTGTGGTCATTGCCTTAGTTATTCCAAAATGCCTCACCCCTTTTACCATGAGTCCTTAATGAGGAAACTCTCAATTTTCACCCTCTTTAGAGGCAATTCAAAGTTTAACAGGCACAATAATAGAAAATAAGGACAAGATAATACTGACAGAAAACATGCATCATTAGGAATGACTCCCACCTGTGAGCTGTTACATAGGCAGTAATAACAATGGATCAAATCCTCAAGTTTTCATTCAGGCCAAACTCTCATTAAAACAAACGGGGTTCAGGAGTTTTCTCCATACT
This sequence comes from Lepidochelys olivacea, assembly GCF_965140295.1. Taxonomy (NCBI): domain Eukaryota; kingdom Metazoa; phylum Chordata; order Testudines; family Cheloniidae; genus Lepidochelys; species Lepidochelys olivacea. Next base: position 11,988,246 of record NC_140415.1, on the reverse strand, counting down.
TTGCACTGGAAACCCAGAAAGCACTTAGATCATAAACACCACTAAAGGTAGCAAGCATACAGAAGGAGAAACTCACACACAGAAAAGTTAAATCACTTGCTGAAGGTCACACAGCGAGTCACTATCAGAACTAGCCATAGGGCCCAGGACTCCTGATTCCCAGTGCTGTGACCATTAATCAAAACTGCCTCTGCACTTATCATAATACTTCCAAGATGAACTCAACACTCACCTAGTACTTCAAAGCACCGTACAAAACATTCACAATGCATGGGCCAGTACAAGAACGTGAAATTCCCTTCAGAGAAGGATCTGAGAGATTCTGGAGGAAATCAAGGACCAAAACAAGCATTCAATAAAGAGTACGTCTGATATGGATCGTCTCACAGAACATAATCCCAGGCACATCTATTTGCACAGGTCTTTCTTTAGCAGAAACCGTGACCTACAGATATCCTTCCAACCCCAGAGAAAGACAACCTATGGAATGCAACCCGACAGACAGTGGAGAAGAGACTATAATCCTGCCAGGATGATGTTGAAGCTTAACATTCTTGCATATGGTGCCTAAATACCATGGGGATTGGCACTAGATAGATTTATTTCACCTACGGAAATCACACTTGTGATTGCCACGGTTTTGTATATTCAAAGAACCTCAGTTTACTTTATCCCAGATCATTAAAGACCATTAAAAAAAATCGCAGCATTATTACTAAAGCAGATTTTTAGTGCAAGCCGAGCCAAGTTCAAATCATATCCCTTCCCCCGTAGTTGGTTTACTCTGCTCAGTCTTCGCCTTCTCTCCTTCACAGAGAGCAGGGTCTCCATAAGTGAAGGCATCAGAGTGATGCTCTAGAGCTCTGGAGGGGTGCAGCAGTCACTGTGTAACTGTGATAATCTAGTTAAAGGAGGATGCCAGGGCATAATTAATATCTTGGCCTGCAGTCCTAACAGAGCAGCTGGAAGACCTGATGCTCTCCCCATAATAAACTCTAGCTCATTTATTACTGCTTTGCATATATGTCTAGAAATGAATTCCGCCCCCAGACCTAACTCTCCTCATGCTTTATTACGGCAGAGTCCAACTTGTCACTGTCACTTTATCCCTATATAATGACTGCAGCTTCCACATGCATTTGCACCTAGGCAGTCTCAAAACTTCAGTGTCCTCAGAAAACACAGGGCAACTCTCCTTGCAGTCTGCTGAAACATTTGAAATATTGGAGTCTTTGGCCAATTGACCATCTTTTTGTCTTCAGGAAGTTCAGGATACAGACTAGAATACTCAAGGTTTGCGTTTCTCCTCTGGAGATGGAATGGGATGGTCAACAAACTGAAAATGATTCATCATTATTATTATTATGTATTTGTATTACCGTCGCGCCTGGGAGCCCTAATCATTCACCACAGCGCCATTGTGCTAGGTGTTGTACAAACACAGAACTAAAAGACACTCTCCTGCCCCAAGGCCCTTACAAACCAATTCAGCCTTTGCACAGCCACTACAAACATGAGACTCTCTAAGTGCTTTAATGTAAGAACATTCACAAGGAGACATTTCACAAACTAGGTTGAATTGCAAGCTCTGTCTCTCTCCTGTTTAAATCAACCAAGGGCACTTTTCCACTTAGTGTCATGTCTGGGCTTCTTAGTTATGATGTTATTTTCTGTTTGCGGGGAAACAGGAGTGAAGGAATTGCCTTACTGGAGCAGAAAAACAGTTTTTCGAGTGGAGTACCCCATTTCCAACACTGCTCTATGCTGGATGTTTCAGAAGGAGACATATAACCCCCGGAATGGACAGTTATGCAATGATACACATGTGAAAGGAAGTTTCTCACTAACCTTAAGCAGACAGTGGTTGCCTGACTTCTTTTCTGAAGCATGAATGTCAACATCCTTTAGAAAATTTTAACCTGGTCAGTGTAACTGGGTATTCTTGTTTTCCATAAAGTGCTCTAGAAAATGCTTAAGTTAAAGCACGTGAGAAGGCCCAGTGCCATTAAGCACATGCTTAAGCCTTTTATTGGATCAGGGCCAGCGCAATAAGCAGCTTGTAGGATTGAGTCCGTAAATGTCAAGTCCTTTTTGGATCCCATTAAGTTCTTTGTTCCAGTACTATCTTTCAGCAGCGAATCACACAGGTTAATCGCCAATTTTTAAAGTATTTTACTTCATAAATTACAAATTTACCGCTTTTGAATTTCCTTTGGGGATCTCCTTATACTTGTAGTAGGCCTGACAGACTTCTATTGTTTATTGTTTTCACCTCCAAGATGCCACTTTATCTCCTCTCTTAAATAAACAGCCCTAATCTTTGCAAATAGAAATGTTTTTTCTACAGTTAAATAATAATTCAGTGGAAACATTATTTATTTGGATTTAAATCTCCCCTCCAGGGCTGTGAACCTAAATACAATAGCACTGTGCTAAGGCAGGGGAATTGGGAAATGAAACTGACTAGACATAAAAGTGAAAGCAGCAAAATCAAGATGAATTAAATACATAAATGAGAGAGAAAGAAACAAACAAACAAAAAAAAGAAAAGAAAAACTAGATGAGATTGCCTATATCATTCCAGTGTTGTTAATCTCAGGGATTATTAGTACTGAAATATTTTAATGTAGTTTTTTCTTTACAGTATCTCTTTAAAGGTAGAAGCTAAAATGGTCTTCTATACCATTCATCTGATCATTCGTCATTTTTTCTTAATATGTCCTTTCAAATGCATTTCCTTGTAGTTCTAAGGGTCTCATATGGTCCTCTTCATCAGCTACTTTTAGACTCTCATGAGCCAGAATTTGATCTGCATATTGGTGTAAATCAGGAAAAACTCCACTGAGGTGAATGGAGTTACACAAATGTAAAAGTGGCATGGGATCAGAAACAGACCTTCAAGATGCTGAGTGCAGATAGGTTCACTATAGCTAGTCTTCGCTTGGATTATCTCACCCCTTGCTCAGATTAATCAAAATGTGCCTGATTGCTTCATCCCTGGTGCTTGTGGAAACACCGCACACTATGACCTTTTGCAACAAGCAGGAGGCTTTGTTTTCACATGCCAACTATTCTTCAGTAAGTATGGGTAAATCTAATGGTTTCCTCATGGAAGAATGTTATTTTTATATGGATAAAAAGAAAAACAATCTAATAAAAGTCTAGTATCCAGTCTGAGAGAATAGTCTTCCTTTTACTGAAGAAATACATTTTTTTGCTGTAACAGCAGATTAGGTACAATTTAAACTGAACAAAGCAGCTGCCAGGTAAATAAAGCATTAATGTTCTGGGGTTCAGGACAGGGAAGGGATAGGACATTTTCAGAAAATCATTCTTAAGAATAGTGGAATGAAGCTTTAATGTTCACATGCCAAGCTGTCAACGCCTGACTTCAACACTGCCTTTATCTCTCCTCGTTTCTATTTATACATTACACAAAGCTATTTTTTCCTCAGCTTTAATTGTACATCAAAGAACCAACTGAATGGATCAGGTTGGGAAGCTGCCGACAACAACACTGGGGAATCCTGCAAATGTAGTTCTAAAATTTCAGTTCTTTCCAATAGTGTGTTAGTTATTTTTTGGCAGATTCCTGAATAAGAAATGTAAGAATGTAAAAACGGCCACACTGGGTCAGACCAATGGTCCAGCTAGTCCAGTATCCTGTCTTCTGACAGTTGCCAGGACTTGATGCTTCAGAAGGAATGAACAGAACAGGCAATTATGGAGAGTGTCATGCCCCTTCAGCTAGTCCCTGCTTCTGGTAGTCAGAAGTTAGGGACACGCCAAGCATGGGTTTGCATCCCTGACCATCTTGCCTAATAGCCATCAATGGACCTATACTCCATGAACCTACCTAATTCTTTTTTGAACCCAGTTATACTTTTGGCCATGGCAACACTACCTGGCAACGAGTTCCACAGGCTGACTGCATCGTGTGAAAAAGCACTTCCTGATGTTTATTTTAAATCTGCTACCTATTAATTTCATTAGGTGACTCATGGTTCTTGTGTTATATGAAGGGGTAAATGACACTTTCTTATTAACTTTCTTGACACCATTAATGGTTTTATAGACCTGTATCACATCCCTCCTCAGTTGTCTCTTTTCTAAACTGAACAGTTCCAGGCACTTTAATCTCTCCACATATAGAAGCTGTTCCAGACCCCGCATAATTCTTGTTGCCCTTCTCTGTATTTTTTCCAATTCTAATATATCTTTTCAGAGATGGGGCAACTAGAACTGCATGCAGCATTCAAGGTGGGGATGTAACATGGATTTATACAGTGACCTTATGATATTTTCGGTGTTATTATCTATCCTTTGCCTAATGGCTCCTAACATCCTGTTTGCTTTTTTGACTGCTGCTGCACTTGGGCAGATGTTTCCAGAGAACTATCCATGACGGCTCCAAGATCTCCTTCTTGAGCGGTAACAACCAATTTAGGCCCCATCATTTTGTATGCATAGTTGGGATTATGTTTTCCAGTGTGCACTCGTTGGCTTTTATCAACATTGAATTTCATCTGACATGTTGTTGCCCAGTCACCCGTTTTTGTGAGATCCCTTTGTAACTCTTTGCAGCCAGCTTTGGACTTAATTATCTTGAGTTATTTTGTATCGCCCACAAACTTTGCCACCTGATTGTTTACCCCTTTTTCCAGATCATTTATGAATATGTTGAACAGCACTGGTCCCAGTACAGATCCTTGGAGGACTCTGCTATTCACTTCTCTCCACAGTGAAAAATGACCATTTATTCCTACTCTTTGTTTCCAATCTTTTAACCAGTTGCGGATCCATGAGATGTCTCCTAAGAGTCTTCAGTGAGGGACCTTGTCAAGGCTTTCTGAAAGTACAGTATATCCTCTGGATCACCCTTGTCCACATATTTGCTGAACACCTCCAGGAATTCTAATAGATTGGTGAGGCATGATTTCCCTTTACAAAAGCCATGTTGACTCTTCCCCAACATATTGTATTCATCTATGTGTCTGATAATGCTGTCCTTTACTATAGTTTCAACCAATTTACCTAATACTGAAGCCAGGCTTTCTGGCCTGTAATTTCCAGGATCACCTCTGGAGCCTAATCGGCATGACATTAGCTATCCTGGAGTCATCTAGTGCAGAGGCTGATTTAAGCAATAGGTGACATACCTCAGTCAGCAGTTATGGTATTTCATATTTGAGTTCCTTCAGAACTCTTGGGTGAATCCCATCTGGTCCTGGGGACTTATTACTGTTTAATTGATCAGTTTATTCCAAAATCTCCTGTAGTGGAACCTCAATAGTTAGCAAGCAAAGGCATCCTCGCTGTGCTTCAATCTAGGTTTATTAGAAAAAAGCTGGACCTGCAGAAGATTAAATAAGTTATTTATTACACTGGAAAAAACCTAAGTAGACACAGAGTACAATTTTCAAAAGTGCCTAAGTGATTTAGGAACCAGCATTTTTAAAAGGTATTTAGGTAACTAAAATGCAGGTAGGAATTTTGTGGAATTTTGAAAAACATCTATCCCCATGCCTTTAAAAATCTGGTGCTAAGCCTGTTTTGAAAATGGGATTTGGGCTCCTAAGTCATTAGGCACTTTAGAAAATGTTACCCACTGTCAGCTAGCTTTAGTCACATTTTACAACTTACTTGCCATCCCATTGGGAAGGCATGTGCTAAAAACATTGCGATTACCCTGCTCACTCAGACCAGTGCTGGAAACATGATAATACTGGATTAGATGGCCTGCTGGTCTGAACGAGTATGGCAATTCCTATATGCCTACCACATTCATTCACAATGTCAAGACAGGTCAATTTGACCAAAACAAAATGCCAGCTTTCCTCTACATCAGATACTAAGAGTACTCAATATTACTGGGCTGAACGGGACCTGCGAGTGTAACTTAAGGGCTTGTCTACGTGGTGCATTAGTCCACAGCAGTGAAGTGTCCACAGCAGTGTGTCGCGCACTAGCTGCCCCATGCAGAGCCTGCTGGTGCACACTAAACACAGTCTGTCAGGGGTTCTCAAACTGGGGGTTGGGACCTCTCAGGCGGTCGTGAGGTTATTACAGGGGGGTCGAGAGCGGTCAGCCTCCACCCCAACCACCACTTTGCCTCTTGCATTTATAATAGTGTTAAATATATTAAAAAGTGTTTTTAATTTAAAGGGGGGGGTGGCACTCCGAGGCTTGCTATGTGAAGGGGGTCACCAGTACAAAAGTTTGAGAACCACTGCACTATGTTAACATGCACTAGAGAAACTTTCAGTGCATGCCAGCAGGGTTCATATGGCCTCATTAGTGCATGATGTGCCAGAGCGGACTAGAATTTACACCCCACTGGCGCAGACTCCTGCCATGTGTAGACAAGCCCTAAAGCATTACGTGCTTGGTGTACAACGGATCAGACTTCGTTTAAAGTAAAAAAAAAAAAAAAACCCTGGAAAAACCAGGCAATGAACTCCAGAGAGTTCCAAGCTGGCCTTGCTGTCCCAATTGCGTCTGATACTTTCCCCACAGGAGGGAAGACAGCATCTTTAACAGGACCTGTCTCTGGGTTTTGTTCTGTTGTACAAACATGCAGGGCCCATGTTTGCCCTATGTCGCAGGACTGCAGGGCACAGGTTTGCACTGCGGGTGAATGCCACCCAGAGGACGCCATCCTGCCCTGTGCTGAGCAGATATACTGGGTGAGCGAGGAAAGGGAGTGCATGAAGCTTCCTCTATCCATTATTGTCCCTGCACAGGAACAGGGGTAAGGCCCAAACTAGCAGCCAACAGACCATTAGGATAGAGGCCCAGCTATGGCTATCATTACAATATAACTTGCTAGGGAGGGTGGCAGCATGAACTAGAAGAGGGGAAGCCTGCTGGGTTTTTTTAGGGATATGCAATAAGTTGTGCCCTGACACATGATCCCCACAGCCACGCTGCCCTGCATGCGCCGATCCCATTACACACGCCTTGGGCTGGCCTCATGCAGCACACCTGTTTGCAGGTAAGGTTCGACTAATCATGTGAAGTGAAAGCTTTACAATAATAGCACTCTGTATTTCCCTAGCGTTGTCCCATCTGGGAATCATAAGGTGTTTCACGGACATGAATTCATTTAGCCTCACGACACTCTGTGAAGTGTGCCACTAAGCATTCAACACTGAACCTGGTATCATCGCCAATGTACCTTTTTAAGGTCGCAGGCTGTAATGGCACATAAACCAATACGAAGAGTTTATGTTACAAACCAACGTAGATGTAACAGGTGGGGAAACGGACACACAGAAATGTCTGCATGACAGTAACTGAATTTAGAACCCTGGTCTCCTGATCACCAAGCCTATGTACTAACCAGTAAGACATGCTGCCTCCCATTCCATAAAACGGTATATTGTTCTTCCTTTCCCTCTTGCTCAAAACTATCCTGAATTGTTTTGGTTCAAGGAAGGGACATGCAAATACTTCCTAATTCTCCTAGGTTTGACATAACCAAAATTGTTGCAGAGCTCAAAAGCAGACCAATATAGAATGGTTTCCCCTACCCTGCCAGGGACACTATACCCAGATGGGAACTGAAGGCCATTTTACTCAGTAAGACAACAGTTAGTCTCCCTAATGAGGCCAATGGCAAACTTGTCTTTACTTCCTACAGTAAATGCCATTATTATTCAATATATGATCCCAAAAAGGATTAGAATTAGACAATGGGAAAACCTCCTGCCAGGCAGACCATGTGATGGTTGCCTTTAACCGTAGATGCAGGGACACAAAATGATCAGACTCTGAGGGCTATTATTACAGTGTGACAAGAAGACGGGCATGCCCTAAATATAAACACAGGAACAGCCGTGACAACAAAAAATCCTCCAGCTTCGTAATCCCTCTGCCATCACAAAATGCAGGGTCAGTTATAATATTGACACATATAAACAAGAAAGTTGGATATGCTTTGACCTATCCGTCATTAGTGTTGAATAACAAGAGATAGTTTTTTTCTGAAGAGACTAGTAATTTCGAGTTCCCAAGCTGAGATATGTTAAATGGGTTTGACTTCCAAAGGGCAAATGTTCAGAACTTCCTAACAATCAGACCTTTTTTAAAGGTATTTCACCTTGGGTATCCACAAATCAATACAACTCTTGGACAATACCTAATGCTTTTTTGTTGATTATGGCAAGATACCAACTGTATTCTATGAATGTACCCAATTTATGTGTGGGAGTCAGTGTTGTCTAGCAGTTAGAACAGAAGATTGAGAGTTGGGGTTCCTGTATTCTACTTTTGGCTGTGCCACTGAAACTGTGTGACCGTTGATAAGTCACTTAACCCATTCCCATGCCTCAGTTTACCTCAAGGATTTTATTTGCACCTGTGCGAGAGTGAATGCAAACCAGATGCAAACGGTTACTAATGTCAGACGCAAGTGAAGAATTCTGTTTTGGTGCCACTTTGCACTGGCATAAATGACTATCCAAGGTGCCAGTAGTGGAAAATCAGGCCCGGTGGAGTGATACTAGCAGAAACAAGAACAGAATGAAACCAACATACTCCATTTGTCCCCTCCTTCTTTCTTTCCCACCTATGTGGCCCTTTAAAGCTTCCTACTGCATCTCTGGTCGGAGCCATAAGTTGTTCTCCTGTGTCTCTTTGTATATGGTACAAATTGCAGGAACTGACAACCAGTCCAGCAGATCTTCAACAATTCATGGTGACTAGGAGGTGAGCCAGGTTCCACAGGCAAAGCAGAGCCACCTGCATATTTGTCATCCACAAGGTTGAAATTGAAATAGTCCACATGGTGCTTTTTGATACTTCTCATGTTAACTCGTGTTTCAGGGGTCTCCTCCTCTCCCCAAGGTATTGCACAGAGATAAGCCCCACAACACTCCTCTCAGAGAGCTGTTCACATTATCTGACCCGCTGCCTGCAGCAGAAAGAACAGAGTAAAAACAAGTGCATTGGCCTGAAGTGCCTCTCAGAAAAAAAAAATGATCCCTGCATGAATTCTCTGCTGTTCATCACAGCTTCAATACTTACAATGCTCCGCAGTTAGAAGGCTGCTGTTATGAACCTGACAGCTCTCCCTGTATGCCTCCTGCTGGAAACACGCACAGTCTTTACTGGAGTCAGCTGTGCAGCAGCATGAAAAGACCCAGGTGTGAAGGCTGGCATGGAGGTGGAAGCAGAGCGTGTGCCCCCTCCTCCTGTGGACAGGCGAGCCAAAGTGGGAAGAGAAGCTGGCACGTGTGGGGTTTCTAATGGCTCCGACAGGAGATTGCACCGGCATGTGTTCACAAGGGTAAAGGACATGACACCGCATGCAGAGGGCAAGAGGAGCAGAGAAGCGGCCGCAGTCCGGCTCTCCACGGCCCTGACCCGAAGTGGCTAAGGAACGGAAGGGAAATTAAATCAGCTTTTCAGATCCCTGCTAGCTGTCCCTGCAGTTTGCATTCAAGTTGTCAATCAGACAGATGCGCTCCTTAAATGCCCCTGATTAGCTCTCTTCCCCAATTAGCAAGAGAAGGATCCCCGTTCTTGTACAAAGTGGCTGCAGACACACGCCCGGGCAACCAAAATGTAAACAGGCAGGAGAGGCTGCAGCTCAATTTCCACAGAGACATTTTCTTCCAGTGCCTTGGCCATCTGGAAAGTCACACAATGGGGGGTGGGGGAATATATACTCCTCATCTCTCTGTCTTCCCTAGATCAACACACCAAGCAGCCAGGCTACTGTCCTAACTGGTCTGGTTTTCAGACCCTGAGGAACCTTTGGCCCTCCATATCTTCCCTAGCATACATGGCTCTGATCGCTCAAACATGGTGAGGAGTCCACCTGTCAGCAATGGCCAGGACCCTTGGCTGGCGATCAGAATTATGTATTTGTGGGCCGACTGGTTAATCTGTAGAGAGGATTTTTCTGGAACACCATCTCCGCATTCAGGCAGCACCAGGGAGCAGCAGCAGCTTCAGCCCACAATGTTTTCAATCACCCCACAGAAAGCAGGAGACAAGGGGATTTGCTCAAAGCAACCCTAGCATCCCCAGTGATAATCTGCCCTGGCTGGAAATGAGCAAAGAGAAAAGAGGAGGAATTTTCTGAGCTTTAAACCTGGCACAGACAGAGAGGGGATGGGAGGGAGGCGCACCATGAGAGAGGCCCTGGAAATGAACATGCAGAGTAAACAAAGCCTATCAGCCCAGGCAAGAGTCCGAAACATGATTGAGCTAAACAAATCATGGCGGAACCAGCAACTGGCAAAGTAATTGGCTGATGGAAATTATTACAGCTGATGGAAAATTTCAGATACCGCCCATGTTCCCCTTTGAAATAGTACTCAGCCGCTTAATTTGCTCAGCTTTCATTAGGCTGATTGCTCTTTACCGCTGGAGTTTATCAGGAAGAAATGGACTGTCTCCATATAGACAGAGACTTTGGAATGATTGTTTCCCCCCACATGCCCTGTGAAGACAGAGCAGAAGTTGATGCTGTCTAAGTGGGGGGGGGGTGTGAATATAGCCTGTGTGACAAATTCTTCACTTAAAAGCCATGCTATTCCCCCACACTAACTGACCTCTGCTGAATTCAGCTCAAGAGATGCTGTGGGTGTGCTCTGCAGACTGGGGGTGTCCTAACAGGATGTCAAAATCACAGATTTGGATGGGCACTGAGACACCTCAAACGGGCAACTGGAGCTGATCTAAAAATGCAGGATTCAGGTGCCCCCAGGTTGGAAATGGCACCCACAGCATCTCTTACACTGAGCTCAGCCCAGGTCACCTGTGCTTGAAAACTGGGCTCCTGTCACGTTCCTCTTGGTATGAGAGAAAAAAGTTAGTGATGGATAAACCTCAGTGTTGGTCTCTTCAGCAGAGGCTGAACTTTCCCAATGCTCTGAACACAACACCCCGCTGAAACACAGACATCACTGCAGTGAGGGAGACAGCCAACTGGCACAGGAAAGTGAGAGGAGGGGAAACTTGGGTCCAAAACACCAGGGCCATCCCTGGGCTCTTACAAAAGTATCACAAAATCATTAGCCTGCAGAGAGCAGTCAGGATCTTAGTTTTCAAGATCTCCTCTGAAAGAGAGGTTGGGCTTGAAGTTAGGGCATAAGTTCATGCCTGTTCTTATTTCCTTCCAACTAGATGGTTCTGGACTCAACCTGCCAGGCTCAATTTTGGGGAAGTTCAGATCCCTATCCAAATGAAAACCTCCCTGCTAATCTTATCTCTGCAACAGGATGGATCAAAACTCTGGGTGTCAAGTATCAGAGGGGTAGCCAAGTTAGTCCATAGGCGCTGACTCCATTGGTGCTCCAGCCCTGGAGCACCCATGAGAAAAATTGGTGGGTGCTCTGCCCCCACCGGTAGCCAAGCTCCCCGCCCCAGCTCACCTCCGCCTCCACCTCCTCCCCTGAGCATGCCGTCCAGCTTCTCCTCCCAGCGCTTGCCGCCGCAAAACAGCTGTTTCATGGTGTAACAAGCTGTAGGAGGGAGGGGGGAGGAGCAGGAATGCGGCGCGCTCAGGGGAGGAGGCAGGGCCGGGGCGAGGGTTTGGGGAAGGAGTCCAATTGGGGCACGGAGGGGGCGGAGTTGGGGCGGGGACTTTGAGGAAGGGGTTGGAATGGTGGCGAGGCAGGGGTGGAAGGGGGCGGGGTGGAGTTGGGGGGGGCGGGGGGGCGCGAGCACCCATTGGAGCCAGGAGAAGTTGGCGCCTATGTGTTAGTCTGTATCCACAAGAACAACGAGGAGTCCGATCGCACCTTGAAGACTAACAGATTTATTTGTGCATAAGCTTTTGCGGGTAAAAAAACCACTTCTTCAAGTGCATGCCCCAAACTTTGGGGCACTTTGGATAGATCCAAACCTGGCAGCTGGCTCCTAGATCTATATTGAGCCCATTCAAAGACCCAAATGGTGTTGGACTGCAGTGCAGTTCCGATAGGATGTGCAGTTTGCAGCCTGGGTCCATCTCATAATTCTGACTAGTTTATCCTGTCACAATAAGGGATGACCAAATGCTGTTTTCTGAGTAAAGACTTCTTGACTGGTACCACTTCTGGTAGGGATACACACACAACCCTAAAAACCACCCTTTGGAACCTGATAGAGTTTTAATATAGTACAACAAGGATACCAAAATGCAAACTAATCCAAGCTATAAAAAGTCTTTCAGGACAGCAGTACTTCAGAACCTCACAATACAAATCTTATGTCACTGTTGATTTTCATGGGCAAAAAATTCCTAGAGTGTGCCAGTCTCTCACATGTATGCCAAGAATAAGAGAGGCAAAGTCCAAACAACTCAGAATAATATTTTCCAAGGGGAGACAGGTAGTTGTTCATCAAATGAAACCAGTGGTTAAACATTCTAAATCAGATTATTATGCATTTGGGGATCATTCTAACCATGTTCTGTGCATCCTTGTCATGCACACTGTATAGCTCTGTAGAAGGCCTTGTGAAGGGAAGGGAAATTTCTAGCTAGATTGTTGGAATGGTCTCCGACAGAGTCAACTGGTGTGTGGGAGGGGGTTGCGGGAGCATGCCATTCTCTCAAGCCGCTATATGAAGGAAGAGTTAGAAGGGGAAAAAATACCCAATACTGCTCATTTCTCAGCCATACAAAGGGATTTTAGGATAGACATCTCCAGACTGCATTGTAATCCCCCTTGGATTCCACCAGAATCCAGAAGCCTCTCCCTGGCACCCAGTGTTCGCTGCAGTCGGGGCTGGATGATCTGCAGTGGTGTTTAAAATCACAGCAATGTAGGACTGGAAGGGACACTGAGAAGTCATCAAGTCCAGCCCCCTGCACTTTCCAATTGCTCTGGATCCCTCAGTCAGAAGGAACTCTATCCAAGTGCAGCCCCTGTGAGTTTTACTCCGTTAAATGAAGTTAAAGGAAGGATGTGATTGCCCGCTTCTTTCATCTTCTCCTCTAGCTTGTCAGGGGCTGTGTCACTCCCTTAATGGGCAAAATAGCATTTGCCATAAATCTGAGGACAGGTGGAGGGAACGTAAGTCTTCTCAATTATCCGGGAGTCATTTTCCAGCATGACATCTCCCTGGAACCAGAGGGAATGTTTCTGAGCCTGACTGATTGATTCACTCATTGGCAGATTTCACTGGGATAGAAGCCATTTAAATTTACAGCTCATTTCCAAGGAGGAGGAGGGAGGGAGATCCTATGGGAGACCATAGAGCAACATCAGTCATACGCTCAGTCACTACAAATCAAAGACAGTTCCAGTCAGAGAGAATCCCAACACCGGAGAGATCTGAAAGATTTCCGGAGCTGCAGGGAGCCCCATCAGATCACCTGAACAAGCTGAGTGTATTTACACAAAAGACCTATACTTCATGGTAAGATTTAGGGGGAACTGAAGGGGTGCTTCAGTGAAAGAAAGTTGACTCTTTCATGGCCAACATTTAAAGGCATGACCAAAGTGTGGTCCACCAAACTCCACAACAAGGCTTGCCAACATGCCCCTCTTTAATGCAGGGATGCAGTGTGGGAACACCAGAGGTTCCTGATTCTGAGGCAGGTAGGATGGCCTTGTGTTTAACATGCTACACTGAGACTCTGGAGATCTGGTTTAATTCTGGGCTCTGGCACAGACACTCTGTGTGACCGAGGCCAAATCAATTAACCCCTCTGTGTCCCAGTTCCCCATTTGCAAAATAGGAGTAATAATACTTTGTCATCTTTGCTATTTAGTCTATAAACTCTGTCTCTTACTATATGTACAACACCTACTCAATGGCATTTTGATCTCTGCTGGGGTCTGCAACTGGCCCTATAACACATGTAGTCATAACATGGGAAACATTTAACATTAGACAAGCCAAGCCAGTGACAGCTTTAGATCTATGCGAAGTGTGCAGCTTCTTTGGGGCTGGCCTTTCCAGAAGTCTTCATGTTCCTACCCTTGGCTCTCTAGTATGATGAATAGAGTGGAGAAATCGGATCACACTTCAGGAAAGACATATTAATACTCCAGGCCCAGAGGTAGATTTTGGAGAGGGGTTAGAGACAAACAGCAGAGCCTCAGCATGCCTCTCAATAGGCTTAATAAACTGCTAAAGCTTGCAGTATCATTTATTTCTAATGAAACAGTCTCACCAGTTATGGCAACACAGGTGGGAAGAGAACTGAGTGGGACCACACGTGTCATCCTTTGCATGGGGCCCCATAAAAATAGGACCATCTTTGGATCAAGCACCAGGTTCTCAGGGAATCACCACCTCCCAGATTGCAATTGGGGGACGGTATCTTGCTTAGACTGTGGCTACATGGGTCCGTGCCCCAATCTGGAAAAAGTGGGCTGCTGGTATGGAGAATGCCTGCATGAGAGAGTATAATGGAGCAAGCAACCCTGCAAAGGTGAGAGGACTAGAAGGGAAGCACTGTTCCAAGGGTATAAAAAACAGCTTACATTTATATAGCACCTTACATTCAGAGGACTTTGGAAGTACTTTAAAATAGGCCGACATTTGAATCATGTGTGGCTTCAACAGAACGCAGCCATCTCCGGGGTGGAATGTCACAGCCAACAGCAGTGCACAAAAACTATAAAAAACCGCCATCGACAGGAAGGGAACACCTCTGTTTGACACTGTAGTGAGAATGTAGAGAGGCAAAATGTAATTGCATTGCTAACACCGATGTTTAGATACCAAGAGCTTGATTCTAGAACTCAGGCAAGACAGGGGAATTCATCTCTCCCCTATGGCCCTTTTGTGTTGGGACAAAGGGATCGTGAAACAGACATAAACCCAAGCCCAGAGGAATACTTTCAGAGGAGTAGCCCCTCTGCGAGATCTGCAAAACCAGCCAAACCTACGAAGTGGGCATTGCGGGTTAGATTGGAGGCAATGGGATGCTAGGTATTTAGGAATGCTGCAAGACGCACAGGGGCACTGAGGAGCCAGGTGACAGCGAGTACACCTCTGAGGGCACTAACTAGGAGCAGGGGCAAATCCATTCCCAGTGTGACCCAGAGTATGAGAAGTCCCTATCCCTGGGCTCTGCTGGGGATGAATCTGGCCTCAAGCTGACAGACACCCTGAAAAGCTGGAATATGGCAGGAAATGCAACACACTGCAAAAAACAGCATGGGTTCATGAATGGCAAGTGACCTGGGATGTCTCCTCAGAATATCTGTGATACTGCATTGAAAGGGCGGCTTTGCTGCCTGTGTGGACCTGTTTTCCAGCAATAACCTTTCACAACCAATCACACCGCTAATGAAAGGGCTCAAGTGGGAGAGGATGTCCAAACCTTTCCCTTGTAAGAGGAAAAAAACCAAAGTGCAGTAGCAATTATCCTTAAGAGCTATTACTGTATAACTTCCAGGGGACAATCCATGACCCAAAACTCTTGCTGCTGACTGTATCTGTCCATTTGATTCCCTAGGTTCGGAGCACATGATGGCCCGTTGGGGGGCAGGGGCAGGGGGAAGAAAGATAAACAACAACAACAACAAAAGCCCCTTGTTATATCTTATAATTGTGTTTCCCAATTAACTGAACTGGAGGGCAGGACCTGAGACAAAAAATAATCAATCTGATCCCTGGGGGCCAGCAGGGCACCTTTCATATCCAGACTGAAAACTCCAACAATACCACGTCAAGGTAATAAGGAGACACCGCACCACTGACAGTCACAAATACAGCTCCTAAATCAAGACGCAACCACAATAGACGTCAAAACACCTGGGCACTCAATCAGGCTGAGGGAGATGTAATCACAAGATACCGGCTTTCTCCAGCAGCAAGGAGCGTACCGTACCTTGCTCCCACCTCTCCCTGCTGCAGTGTAAAACCATCACCGCATTCAAATGCAAACTCTGCTTCCAGAAATCAATGGCACCACAGGGCTGGGGGTGAGGGAAGGAGGAAAGGTGTCTTCGTAGCCTCCGGCATCATCCTCAGAAAGTGTCCGCTTTCTTCTCCTTTAAGTTTTCCACCTAAAATGATTCAAGAATTGTATCAGACCAAAGTGTCATAATTTGCTTTCCAAGGGGCTTATAATATTGCCCTTGTGCTTCTGTTCCTCTGAGTCACTGCTGGAACCAGACAGGAGAGATAAGTCTCATAACGCTTCAAAAGAAGAAAACTGAACTCGAGGCGGTTTGGAAGCTTGTTTAATGAGCCAATATGAGCACCAGAAACAACTAACAGCCAAGTTCAGCTGTGGTGAGGTCAGCTCTTCCATTCTCCATGCTAATACTGGAGCAAACTATTATTTTTTAGTTCCTCTAGCACCACCCAATAGGCCACAGGATATTGATGAAAAAGGGGAATGAAAACACACAGCCTCAAGTTATTCATTTGTTTTCCAAATAGGAGATTTTCACTACCCTTTTCCATATAATGGGATTTCCTTCTCACATGTTTAGTTCCTACAGATGCCTGGTGTGACCATTACAGCTTGGAAGAAGAGAAGGGTCAGTGACACTGATTTGGTGCATGATCCAAGGGCCACTGAAGTCAATGGAAAGACTCCCATTTGACTAACTCAGATACATGTGGTACCATCACACCCAGCTGTAACTCCCTCCAAAGATGCAGTCTGTGCCAGTGGATAGGGCTCTGGAGTGGGTATCAAGATGAGTTGGCTTCTATTCCTAGCTCTGCCTACGACATTGGGTAAGTGACTTGGCCTCTCTCTGTGCCTCTTTCTCCCCAGTCTTGAAAACGGGGATCATGATTCTTACCTTCCTTTGTGAAAAGCACTATAAAGATGTTGTCATATAGAATGAGATGGAGCTTTGAAATAAACCCAAGGTGCCACGGGTGTCACAAAAAATCTTGACCTTGAATGCTAAGAGTATTTTAAATCCACTGCAGTATTTGCGATATTGCCTGTTCTTAGCAGAGACGAAATACTGTGATGTCGCAAGTGTCCAATTTTAGTGACTCCCATTGTAACTGATCAATATGTAGCTTTCATTGGCTTATGAATGGCTTCTTCACTTTTTTTTTTAAATTCTAAAAAGAATGTTTTCTCTGAATAATTGCCAAGTACAGAGTAAACAACGGATGCTAACACACCTTCGTGCTTTTCCCCCACACAGTGCCTCACGCATGGGAAGAGCTCCCTGTAAAAATCCACAAATCCACCTCATCATCCTCTTTCAAACCTCTCCTTAAAACTACACTGCATCTCCTTTGCTGTGAGGCCTACCAAAAAATTGACAATGGTTCGGCTGCTGCTGGTTTGCCGAGACCATGGCTTGTCGTGTTGACCAATGTAGTCTTGTTTCCTTTTACTCCCCCAATCTATCTGTTTTATTCATCTGTTGTCTCTTGTCTTACACTTGGATTGTAAACTTTCTGGGGCATGGAGTACCTTATTGTTCTGTATTTGTAAAGTATAATAGGATATTGGTCTATGACTGGGTCTCCTAGGCAATACCACAATATACATAATAATTAAAAAGTTATTTTATTGCTGGTTAACGGTATCAGATCAAGAGCTATGGAGTCTGAAGCATCTCTCTCTCTTTATCCACTAAGAAAAGAGAGCACATTCCGCGGTAATGCTTCAGTCCCAATCACCTCTAAGAATGAAAGGGAATTAAGTTCCTACGGCCATTTCAGTCATCAATCTCTCTGCTGATGTCATCAACAAAAGTATGAATTAGGGACAGCTGTGATGGTTACTTTATTCGGTGGGACAAAACTGAGACTACTGACCCATTTCCTGGAGTGGAAGTTCCATTTTAGCTCAGCTAGTTATGCCATATAAATACACGAATGTTTGCTGATTTTTAATGACCGTCTCTGTCCTGTTCTCTTAGTTATTATTGTGAAGGGGTGGGGAGAAAGCGTTTTGTGGTCCCAGACCAATTAAAAAATTACAGAAGAATCACACAACTGTCGTCTCAGCACCATGAACCCCTGCTGACAGCATGATTGCAAAATAGGTCACTCTCGAGGCTGCACAGGAATGTGTATAAAAAAAAACCTCTGTGTTATCAAGCAAATATCTGAAGACTGTGGTTGAGGGTGTTTTTCAGACTTTTAAAAGCATCACATCCTTAAGTACAAGCAAGCAGATGGCTGCAAGAAACTGCTCTGAGTACAGCAAGCTGTTAGGATTTGACAGATCATTTTGTTGTCCTGGCCTCTTGACACATTGATGTGTGTGTATATGTGGTTGGGGGAGGGTTATGGCATTAAGGGCAGTTGGGAGAGAAGTTGGAAGTTTCAAGAAACATCTGTTCTTTGATTACCATACTTCAGGATTGCTCATCTTAAAGCGGTAATATAGGTGGAAAGGATCACTCACCACTGCTTGCAAAAGATCAGGAGGTAGATTCTGGTCCCCATTGCCCCTGGAGTAACTTTGCAGAACCTGAGCAAGACAGAAGTGATGCTAGTGGTTGAAGGTACACACCCACAGCTGGTTAATTCAGTCCATAGCTTAGGAGTGTTCCTGGATTCCTCACTTATGCTAAGCAATCACATAGCACCATACTTGAGTAAACCTTTTCCACCATCTTTGGTTGGCTTGGCTAGGAGACTCCATCCCATCCTGGTGAATGATGATTTGGCTTCTGTTATTCATGCATTCCTCAACTCTTGGCTGGACTACGGCAATATGATATATGTGGATTTGAAGCTTCAGCGCTTAAGAAACTCCAGCTGGTACAGAGCACTGCAGTGCTTCTCCTCAGCAACAACAGGTCCGGGCAAAGTTGAGAACACAGTTTTGGAGTAAGTGCAAGAATCGTGTAGCGAGGAAAACTGTTTCCTCCAATCTCCCTCTTCCTAACCCCTCTATCAAGGAAGCTCTGGTGCAACCCCACAAAGGTCTCCCACAAACTCCTCCTATCCAACTGAGGCTCCTGCTTTCACCCTTCTATTATCATCCTACTGCCTCTCCCAGACACAGCATTGTGGGTGAGGTGGCTCCCCAGCACACCATATGTGATTGCCCAGCTTACTTGGCCTTAGACTTGGTTCTGGCTAAGAGCAGCTCTTGAAGCTGTCAGCCGATGTATCTTGGGAACCAGGCCTAGCTGGGCTCATGCCATTTAAAAGCTGGACATCTTCCTTTTTGCCTTCAAAAACCCAACCTCTCTGTGTTTGTTGTGTCTAAGATTATGTGTGTCTACTGCTCAAAGCCCATGTCATCAGATTGCTAGTCCTCCAGGGCTGGGACTTTGTTATTCCTTAGATATATTCCTTACTAACTTATCTAAAAAAAATACTACCAAAAATGGTCCAAAACACTGCCGCTGGCAATTACAATTACTGCAACATATGGGACCAGTACTGTAGTAGTCTTTCATAAATGGTACCAAGTATACTTACTGTTGTGCTATAAAAATAAAAATAGTAATGTAATTTAATTTACCATTTACCAACACTATCCGGATCTAGTGAAACCTGCATAGAGCTTACAGGAAATGCCGTCTACGTCATACTTAGTGAAATCCTGGGCTTCCTCTGGAAAGACTGATGATTGTAAAAACAATCTGAAAAGTTTTCATTCTGCATTCTGCTGAGATCACCACACTGATTGAAATGTGTGTGTACACACAGGCAATTAAAAAGCAGAGCATTTTGTTTCCCTCTTCAGTTTGACCAAATGACAGTCTCAGGGAACCAAGCAAACAAGCTGGGAGCAGTACAAAGAAAAGCCACGTTTTACAATCCATGAATATATATATTGGTGGGGATTGCGTCTGCCTTATTAGCAAGCCTGAGCTCATTTCTACAAGCCATTCCTACACAATAGCTTATTGTTAATAATGTTGGCCTTATTAATAATGTTTCCTCATGCTGCCGGGAGGAGGCTACTACAAGGGACAAATCATGTGATTCACTCTAGTCTTATCTTATGCAGTTCCCATCTCGCTCTACCCATGACAATCAAGGGATACCTGGATGTATCTTTGTTCTCCTGGCCGACATACTACACTGCACTAAGAGGAAGGATGGTCCAGAGGTTAGTGCACCGATCTGAGACTCTGGGAACCTGTGTGCGCTCTGGGAAACTTCTTGTGTGACCTTGGGCAAGCCTCTCTGGGCCTCAGGTTCCTCCTGTGCAGCTGGGATAATAGCACAACTCTACTTCATGGAGGTGTTGTGGGGATACATGCCTTAAAGATCATGAGGTGCTCAGATAGTCCAGTAATGGGGGTCATATAATCAACTAAGATAGATTGCACTGCCTATTGGACCATTATGGCTGACTATCCCTTTGTTTTTACTATATTGTTTTATGATGGAGGAATAAATAAATTTTCTACCAGTAACCACTGGAAACATTATGGGAGAGGAGACTAAAGAGAATGAGTGGTTTAACTCCCCCTGAGGAATCCTATACAAGCCACAGTCAGTGACAGGATACTAGACTAAATGTACCACTAATCGACTCTGGTACAACAATTGCTCTGTTGCTATATGCATCCAGTAAGCACAGTGGGGAGAAATCATCCTACATCTACCACAATCAATGAGTGGCATGTATACTGATAGGTATATGTGCACCGGTATGCATGCACACATGGGTGTTTATGGGCCATGGGTGTACCAAGACATCCGCCCTGGAAAACATACCTTTTGCAATTTACAAGCAAAAACCAGGATGCTAGCAAAATTGATGGCTTTGTTTCAGCTGTGTAGATCGATATTAACAACAATACTTATATTTCCAGGGCATACTCCGACCAACAGAGCTATTGATTATTTGGTATGTAGAAGTGCATTGATACTTGATAGCAAACTGAGTCACTGGAACAATAATATAACGCTGTTAACAAGCGATGCTATGTTTCAAGTTTCAACGGTTCAACTGTGCTATCCATTCCTTTCTGCAAAACTGATCATCTGGAACACAGCTAAAGAGACTTGACCTACCTACCTCATAGGGTGATATCAGGATTCATGAGTTAATGTTTGTAAAGTACTTTGAGGATGAAAAGTGTTTTATAAATGCATTAATTAATAATTATAATTGACACAAGTATATTGTGTCAGAAATATTATCACAGAGTCACAGATTTTAAGGCCAGAAGGATCATCTACATGGAGCCTTGACCCGTTCAGGTCTGAGAGTTATTAAAGTGTATTCTTATACAACAGCAAACTGGGCCTGATCCTCAAGAACCCTCTGGCCACTTTGTGCTATTCCGGCAGCACAGTCAGTCATAAACCTAGTAGATCCACCCTGTACCAGGTCCTGGGAATGGGCTAACATTGGCGCTGCTATGGGTTCTCTACACCTGAGGATTCCCTGTGAACCCTTCAGTGCTGTAGAGCTGCTACAGAGGTTCCAATGTCAACCCTTTTTTCAGACCCCAGCACAAGGGGACGTAGCCACGGCACGGGTCAGCCACCTTTGCATCCCCCTTTCCTGACATCCTCCAAACACAGCTAAGACAAAGCTCAAGATTGTGGCCAATGTTTCTAAGGATAAACCATGTGTACCATGTTCCGCATTTTTTGCTGAGATATTTAGTTTCTGGCGAAGTGGGAGAGGTTTTCACCGAAGTATGGCTCCGGACAGGGCAACACCCAGACTCTTTTCACTGTCAGACAGGATGTATGATGTCAAGTGAGAGACTGGAGATTATGGCTGTCTGAAATCTAAGAATAACTGCAAAGAACCAGATGTTGTAGCTTTATGAATTACAAAGGCATTATGCATAGGCAGCTGTACTTTATAAACAAACCACTATTCTTTTTTTTCCCATACTGCACTGCATTCTTCTGCACAGGATTTTACATTTCCAGCATCTGGGACATCCCGTTATAATCAAGAAGGTCATCTTGCTTTGAGTCCTGAGCCAGAATAGTTACCACATTCTCTTCTTGTGCTACGTTTCAGGAAACATGTGTCCCTGTCATCTGAGAACTTCTTATCTAGTGCTTTCTCAAAGCGGTGTGGCTTTTTCCTCGAGTCTCTCCTTTGAGCTATATGGGTGTGCATGTTGTGCATGTTGGTGGCTTCTTGAAACAACACAAAGCACTGGGGTAGGGAATTTCAGAAACAAGGCACGACAATGTGCCATTAGCCCCTTGCAGAGATGGAATCTAGCCTACCGCCAAGTCAAAGGTGACCTTATACACACATCACAGGGGTTCCAGCATTATAAGCCAGTTTGAAGTGAATTATACCCCTGCATATTCTTCACCACATACACCACAAAGCGTTCTCAGCGGAAAGCTTTCAAAGTTCAGCTTTAGAAGTTGTTACTCTTAGATGGGTGCACTGCAGGAGAACCAGCTTCTCTGAACAGTTTTACTTACGAAGCTCTGGAGAAGCCATCTACGGGCACTGCCTGCTTTGTACCTGGTCAGCCGTTTGCAGAGATGACCTGAATGGGAGACTTCTTGCACGGCGGACCACATGCAGCAGAGCCAGGGCATTTCCATCATAGAGAAAAGGCAGCAGAGTTGTAAAGACTCCCCGATGACCCATCCTTTGCTTTTCTCTGTTATACCAGAAAAATGGTGGGGTAGCACACTTTGAAGGGAGAAAACTGAACTAAGCCCATGTTTCTTTACTATTCCCACCCAAAATGCTCCACAACTACAGCAGTAACAGTTAAATGGAGCACATGGGTGCCCAGTCCAGGGACCTGAACTGGCAGGAGGGTGGACTAGATGACTTCATGTCCACAGGTCTTTTTCCATCTCTAAATGCCTTATGTTCCTATGATCTAGCGCAAAGGCAGGAGTGGGAAGCCCAGCAGGGGCCTGATTGAAGAGGCCGGGTGAGATAACAGGAGACAGGCTCCTGCTGTGTATTTCTTCCACCTCCATAACCTTCTAATTTTCAAAGTGTTTCTCAGGCTGCTGCAGCTGTTGTTCTCTGGGCTGCCCAGTGCATCAGGATCCCCTCTCATGGCGATATCACTCTGTTAGGACCCCCTCTCTAGCCCCTTCAGGAAAACAGCCAGCTCCCTCCAACTCTTCAGTACACAACATTTTACAAAACTCAACACTCCAGCACTGGACTGCACAATCACATGTTGGACACTCAATAACTGGTGATGGACTGCACACACATATCCCAAGTGCACATGACAGCATCAGCAGTGGACTTCGCAAACACAGGCTGTGCACTTCCACACCAACAGCGGACCAAGCAACCAGATTTACAATGCAGTGTCAACAGAGGTGCTGCCAAAGATTAGGCTTTTGTGAAACCACTTCAGTAAGCTGAAAGCTGGCCCACTGAAACAATAATTTTCTCTCAACCAGGCAATGGTGTTGAAGGTACATACAGACTGAGGAATGGTCTACAAGGGAAGGGCAGGAACGCTCATTTGCTTAAGTTAAGGTTAAAACAAAATACTGGTGAATACAAAGAATAATCACACTAGTGTACATGATGTTGCTGACCAAGATCATTTCAGAAGCCTTTGTCATTCCTAATTGCTCTGATTCTATGCTATGGTAATATTGTAGTTGGGGGGAAAGGGGGGGGGTAAGAGGACGCTTTTGTGATGTACCATCCATAGATTTCTTTCTTAGCTTTTATATTTATTTTCTGAGATGCTACTGTCATTTAATATTTACACTACAGTAGCACTCAGAGGTGATGTACAGAGCTAAAGACATGATTGTGTAGCATTAGAGTTTGACACTCTAATCTACAATATTCAGATGCATTAAGCAAACTCAGATGGGTTTGGGTTGCCTAAACCTATATTCCCCATACCCTCCCCAGAATCATTCTTCCAGCCCTATTGATTACACAGCTTATTATGCCAAAGAAACAGCTATTTCATGATTGATATTAATAAGAAACATCCCTTGAAGAAGAGGCTATTTCTGTCCCTCTTTCAATCTCACATAATGTGTCCCCTAAAGTGCCTCAAGATCTCAACTGATCAAAAGGTCATAAGATGCTACTGTTGAGAGAGAGTAGAGAGCTCTGTGCTCATCCACTGGCATTTTCACACCTTAGAATAGTCAAGGAAAAGGACAATATATGCCATAAAGTCTTAGAATCTATTTGTACATTACATGACATCTCCGGTATATGACATTTATCTTCATTCAGGGGGTGACACCTGTTAAATAACTCTGGTTCTCAGTGCACTTAAAAAAAGCAAAGGCAAATCATATCCCCCTACACAGAATAAATCTAATCCACAGTTGCGAAAAATGCTAGAAATTCTGGCCTCCTCCTGTCATCTCTTTTAGAAAACCTAATTTAAGGCCAGACACTGACCATCCTCAGCTGCTCTGGAAATCAATGGAAAATGAGGATATTCAACACCTCACAGGTTCCTGCCCATAACACAAGACAGATTGAAAGACTTCAGACATTGCTTGTCCAGACAATGATGAAAGGTTGAGCTATGAGATCTGTTTAAAAGTTAGCCAGGGGTGTGGAAACCCTGGGGGAAAGGGAATTATTTAGGGTGTAACTATCAGTAATGGGATGAAAATGACCCCCATGAACAAAGAAAAATGTGGCTGAATTTTCCAAAAGGGAGATTTACTAAACTATAGAACGTGTCTCCAGTGGGGAGTGGGAGAAGTCCCATGGCTGGATCATTTACAACAGCACAGTGCTGGATAAAGCAACGGCAATTCCATTGTTACAAATAATCCTGCGCTGCTCAAGCTTGATGATGATTTAACGGGCCTCTTCTGTACCTCATTCCTATGATTTATGGATTTGTCCAAGGCTGCGTTTCCCATCGCCTCTAGTCATTCAAGTGGTTGTCACAAGCTAATTAAAATAATCATCATCACTCTTTGCACTGTATGCCCTTCCCTCTCCAGAAAGAAGCACATACACCAGGACAAACAGATGTGCCATACCTTTATCCATGACTGGCAACAGTTTTGCTGCTCTTGACACTTTCAAAGCTGGGAGCCATCAACGATTAGCAGAGAAATCAGAACGATTTCCCCTTAAGAAGCAGCACTGGTAACAGGCTTCAGGAAAAATCCTCCTAAATGCAAGTGATAAGCGTAGACTGTGCGAAGGCTGACAGGTCCGATTATAGTTATCGCTATGAGGAGGCTAGAACTCACCTCCCTTCTGAAAGACAGCGACAGTTCCTCAAAGGGAATGTGCAAGTGAATGATCATAAACAACATCAGACTGTGTGGATCGGATTTTCACTGGGAAACAAAAGAAGGACCCGATTTGGAAAAGCATCTCAGCATTCACTAAAAAGTCCATCCCTATTCAAGGCAGCACTTAACCAAATGCATAAGTCCCATTGACTTCAGGAGTGATATGGCTAGGAGTAATGGGATCGAGTTAGGCACTTCGATGGGATTTAAGCATACGCTTAAGTACTATCCTCAATAAGGATGCTTTCCTGAATCAAAACCAGAGAGAAGATATCAACATACATTTTTGGTGCACAAAATATAGTAATTGGAGAACATCAGAAGGTCTGTGGTCAGCTCAGATAAAGACCTGCGACTCAGAAGCTTCTTATAGAGGTGGTCCTGACCCAAACCCCCCAGATCTGAACAATCCTAAACATAGCGCCTCAGGCCTATCTCTAGTTTATCCATGATTGGAATCTCATGAAACTAGGTCTCTTAGTGAGGTTTTCAGGTCTCCCAGATTTTTCCCAGGTCACAATTACCATGAGATCACCCTTTCTAATCGTCTTACTTAAGTTCTTATACCACACTCATCACAATGTTATCCGAATGTTTCTGTATTTTGGCATTTCCATTCCCATCAGAAACCAGGAAGTAGAGGTTCATGCAAGCAGGAATATGATTAGCACTACACTGAGCTGCTCTTTTTAAACAAGAAACCAAAGATGTGTGTGTCATGTGGGATTGCTCTACATAGGTGAGGAAGATGAGGGATTTAGAGCAGAGGAGGGTTCTGGGAACTTAAATTACATTATCTCATAATGGAGTCTATGAAAAGAAGTTGCATAAAGAGACATAAGCAAAGCTGCTTGGCAACTGGCCTATACACGGCCCTTTCTTTCTACAGGATCATGGTGTCAAGGAATGGTTAACATACATACATACATAGATAATATGAATCCATTAGAGACTGGTCTGAAAAACAAAAATCTCAGTGGCATGCACTGAAAAGAAGCCTGTTTAGCATGATACCTTTGGAATCCAGCTCGGCAGAAAAGTGCTTTCCCACCTCATGAAACTTTTCAAGATTAAAAAAAAAAAAAATCCCATTCCTAAATGGGACAAAAAGTCAAAATCTCAAAAAAAATTTGCAAACAGAAAATTTGGACCCCAAAAAAATCTATATTAGGTAAATCAAAACATGTTGTTTAGATAATTATGAAATATTTCATTTTGTTTTCAAACTTTTTTTTTAACTTTTTTAACCTAAAATTAGGAAAGTAACAATTTAAACATACTTCATTTCAAAACAAAAGTTTGTTTTAATGGAAAACATAACTTTTTCATTTTAAAGATTTCAAAACTGGGCATTTCAACAATTTTCGGAACTATTTTTTTTTAAAAATTCAAAGTGGGAAATTTGTTGAAACCAGCCCTTTCCAGCAAACATTTTCACTTTCTGTGAAATCGGTATTTTTCACCAAAAACACTTTGAGGAAAAATTCCCAACCAGCTCTAATTTAGACCCTTTTGCTTGGCTAGAGACATCCTGACTTCTTGTTATATGCAATCCAAACTGTGCCTCTAATGATTGAGCATAGGATTACAATAATAGATTTGCAGGGGAGAGAAAGAGGATGAACACCTGAAGAGGTATAATTCCCATTTCTTACCTTATTTACAGATTTAGTCACTAGATTCTGTGTGAGAAATTCAGACGGTCTCTTCCCAAATTCTCCTTCTTACTCCCTGGTATTTTCCAGAGCATTTAAATGAACACAGTTGCAAAATAGGCACATGCAGCTTTGTGCTGCCTTTTTTTGTTTCATTTGCTCTTCTCTCTAGCCACCATTTCCCATCTGCAGGGCTCTCACCAGCTACTGTAGTCTCCAAATTTGGGGCGTGATGTGTCCCTCAGAAACATCCACCCGGGTTCCTTTTATTTTTGGAAGTATCCATAAGCTTCTGCTCGGTTCCTTTGGCTAGGAGATTCTTTTCCGAAGCACCATGGAAAGGCACAGCGGCAAAGAACGAGTTGTCATGGTCTCCCTTGGAAGTCACGTTGGCTGTTCGGCACCACAAAGGTGTATAGGTGCCAGACAGCAAGGAGTTTCTATCATGGACTCCTCTGGCAACCCCTTTCAGAAAGGCGTGAGGTGAAGAGGAAGATGTTGTGTGATGCCAAGCGGTCTGTTGTGTTTAAGAGTTAAAGCAGGGATCCTTGGAGCCAAAGACTACAACATTGCCAAACCATTTAAAAAAGGATAAGTGGCAGTGATTCAACATTGAGACTGTGGAAAACCCGCTTTCCCCTTTGCTTCATCACCTCAAGAAAGAAGACAGTCTCTCTCTCTCGTTCTCTCTCGTTCCTTCTCTGTTTTTCAAGCCTTCCACTCACCAGGGTGAAATATTTTACATTTTCACCTGTAGTAACACAGATCACAGAATGTTTTCTTTTCCCTGCTTTTTGCTGGCTTTGCCTAAGGCGTCCTTTTAAGCAGAAGCCCGTGAAAGATAATAGGTGGCCCTATTCTCCATAACTGGAATCACCAACAAATCAACCATCTGCCACTACAGGGGGCTGAGATTAACCCAGCCGCTGGACCGTGACTGCAAAGCATTTGCACATTAAGATTACAGAAATTTGAATCTACCAATCCAAAAAAAAAAAAGGGGGGGGGGAAGGGGGAAGATAACCCTCTAAGACTCTTATGGGTTAACCCTTCCAGAGACAGGTCACGTCACCACAGCTCCAAATGTGTGGTATTTCTCATTACAAAAGAACTGAGCAGGAGAACGGAATGAAGGAAGCAAGATGAATTTCATTAATTATCACGTGTCAGGGAAATATGCTGAGAGCTGCATTCAGTACAAGGATGTGCAGAGTAAAGGAAAGAAGGGATGCCAGAGACAACAACTGTACTACAGGGCTAGGGAATTAGGGACAAGCTGCCCAAATGGCTCACTTGCCCAGCTCAGCAACTGCAGAAGAAACTTTTTTGCCACTAGATGATTGGATGTCTTTTCAATGACTGGAACCAAAGTGCTGTACTCTTTGCATTACACAGTTTGTTAAAAGGGGAAACAAACAAGACAAGACTATCCGAAACAAACTATCCGACTCCTGGCATTCAGGGCACAAGGCTGTTCCAGGTTGTATTAGCATTAGAAAAGGTTCAGAGAAGGTCAACTAAAATGATTAGGGGTTTGGAACGGGTCCCATCTGAGGAGAAATTAAAGAGGCTAGGACTTTTCAGCTGGGAAAAGAGGAGACTAAGGGGGGATATGATAGAGGGATATAAAATCCTGAGTGGTGTGGAGAAAGTGAATAAGGAAAAGTTATTTACTTGTTCCTATAAGAACTGGGGGCCACCAAATGAAATTAATGGGCAGCAGGTTTAAAACAAATACAAGGAAGTTCTTCTTCACACAGCACACAGTCAACCTCTGGAACTCCTTGCCTGAGGAGGTTGTGAAGGCTAGGACTATAAAAGGGATTAAAAGAGAGCTAGATAAACTCATGGAGGTTAAGTCCATTAATGGCTATTAGTCAGGATGGGTAAGAAATTGTGTCCCTAGCCTCTGTTTGTCAGAGGGTGGAGATGGATGGCAGGAGAGAGATCACTTGATCATTACCTGTTAGGTTCACTCCCTCTGGGGCACCTGGCATTGGCCACTGTCGGCAGACAGATACTGAGCTGGATGGACCTTTGGTCTGACCCAGTATGGCCATTCTTATGTTCTAATGTTGGCACTAAAGAGGACAGAAAGCCAAGGGGTAAGAGAGGTGGTTCTACAAAGAGGAATGTGCACAACAGCCATACTACAGCACTCCCCCGAGCTTCCCAGAGAAGGCTTCTGGGAGATTAAGTGGGAGCGTCCACCCTGCCCCTCAGTGAGGATTGGCACTGAAAATCACAATTGGGCCCATCAATTCCAGGAACAAAACTGATAGATTGGGAAGCAAACAAAAACTACTTTTCTGCTGAGTCTGGTAAGAAAGGATGGGTTTTGGTGGGGGAATATGGGGACATGTGGGAAGAATCAAACTACTTGGCCAGTCCTATTGCTGGCATTCTGCATACTCTTCTGGTCATGTGGTCAGGGATGAGGTGTGTGAGACAATGCAGCTGGGGCAGCACCATCAAGGGTTACTATATGCCCTTTTATATGAAAATATTTCCATGAGGCCTTGTAAGAGGTGAGTAGTGCTCCCTGAATAGAACAAATCAAACCCAGTCCCAACCCTCCATGAGAACTGAAGAATTTTGGACGTAGGGTGTGATGTGTGGAACTGTGCAAAGAAGGTCAGGTTTCAGGATGGACTTAGTTTAATGTGGCACCAAGAGCTCAAGAATGCAAACTGGACCAGACTTCTAGGTTGCCGTCTCTAGGGTCCCATCATACAACAGTGGCCTCTCAGGTTCTCAGTTAAGATCTTCTCCCTACAACTCTGTCTGCCTACTGCATCACCTATTGCTTACAAAACCCAATCTGGAACTGCTTCCCAAGCCAGAGCCATAGTTTGCTTGTTTCCCCCTTAACTCGACGCATGGCCATACTAAAACTCCAGATCCAAACCTCAGGATGATCCAGATCTGGCTAGCATCCTTTTATTCAGCTTTGAATGTCATGCCTTTCAGATGCATCTGTGCCATTCACAACCTTAAAAACAACAACCAAAAAAATCAGCAGCTTGGCATCACTCTCGTTCATTTGTTCCTCCATAAAAGGGAGGGAAATTAAAAAAAAAAAAAAAAAAAAAGAAACCCTAAAACATAGCTGAATGATTTTTCAGACAAAAACGATGTAATAAAAAAATTTAAACCAGCTCCTGAGAATTGACCAGCCCTGTGTGTTACTGTCAGTTTCACCCTGGAGTGATTTTTTTTTTTTTACAGGCAGGCTTTAAAAGAAAGGAATTTTGCAGCAGAAACACTGATGCCACATTAACCAGACACTCAGTCGTGGACAGTGTAAGCAAAACACACTGCCTGTAAGTTGACTTGTTCCCTAGCAAATGAGAAGTGAAGGGGAACACTGATGCAGGCGACGCTACACCTTGCAGAGACTGCTGTGTCCTACAAGTAACCTTGCATCATGATACAGAGCAGGAAGAGTAGCCTTATGGGAACCGGAGGGAGTGGGGGAGGAGGAGGAGGAGTGGCACTAGGAAAACAATCAGAAAACTCCCAGTGAATCAACCTTTCTTCTCCCCCAGAGAAAAGAAAAACGAGGCTGACAGATTTGCAGACAGGTGAGGATGAAGGTACAATTCCCCCCTTCACCGCAGAAAGTCTCTTTTTACCTGTTTCCAATCCTTTTATAAACAATCTTTATAACACACATGAGCCAGCCTTGAAACCAGCTAGCAGCTCAGTGTTTCTGTCAGTCATTCCGATATTACATCCAGCCACCCTGGATATTACTGCAGTGGACATATCGGGCTAGAAGCATTAAGCAGAGAAAAGGCAAAGCAAAGTGAAAAAAGAAACCTCAGCCGACTCTACCGCCCCCCTCCCCCCCCCCCCCCGGCCCCCAGCAAGATCAAGCTTTGAAATATACTCTCGCTGTGTAAAATATAAGTTGGGGTGGGTGAGCAAGGGGGAGGGAAATTAAAGGAGTAGGGATGATCTTTGGATTTCAATCAGCCTAAAGTTCATGAAAAGGATCCAGGTTCTTTCCCAGAATCTCTAAATATCTCAGGGAGGGGAAAGGAGGTGGCGAATTACATTTAAAAAGCAAAGGAGAAGCAGGAGTGGAGAGGAAATTCTTTAATCTGGCTTGTGAACCCCAGCAGCATTCACAGCCCCACGTCCATAGCCATTCTCATTCCTGGCACGTTTCGCTGCTCTCCAGAACAGGCCTGATTCAAAATATTAGTGCGGCACAGAATTCCATTTTCGAGTCGCTGCAGCTCCTTCTTGGCACAGGTTCAGCTTTTTGTCTTTTCTTCTCCTCCAAGCACCGAGCAGGGGGGTGGGGGGAATCTCTCTCTCTTTGCTTCAATACCATGGACGTGATCCTTGTCTTCCTCCTCACACACATCTTCCCCCCCTCCCGTTTCCCCCTAACTACCAACAAAAACCACACAGCAAGCATAAATCTATTCCCACCTCCACAGCAGCCAGTTGAGAGCCTCCTTTCCATCGCTCTATCTTTTCAACCATCTTTTGTACTCCTCTAAATTTTTCCAGCCAAGCATTACAACCTTCTACTCTACCCCCCCCTCAAAAAACCAAACCAAAACCTCAAACCTCCCACCTTCTCCCCTCTCAGCTAAACAAAAAGCATGCCACGCTTGCCAATGCCCTGGCATCTCCACCCACAGAGGGTAACTGCTGCTTCTGCATAATTCCACAATACCACTGGCAGATCAAATTCAGCTCACATATGTGCCAATGAATGCGGCGTGTGCATGTGAACTGCGGCAAACACGGATGTGCCAATGTGCTTGTGTCTGCTTGTGTGTGCGTAGATGTATCGACACACACACACACATAGTGACAGGACCTATTCTATTGCATTCCCATATGATTTCTTTAAACAAGGGCTTCCCATGATGCCCACGCTTGGCAACTGAAATTCCCTTTCATGCCTGCAGGTCGAGACACACACACACACAAAAAAAAAGGAACAAAAACAACCTCCACCCCTCCAAAATTAAACAAAGATGGCACAGAGAGCTTCATCCAACTTCTCCTCAGTCTCGTCTGCTGGAACTGGCAACCAGCCTCCGATACAAGCCTGGCACCCGTTTTGTTTTTTTCTTTTCTTTTCTTTCCCTCCCCCTTTTTCCATTTTTTTTTTGCCTCTTACCTTGTCCACAGGAGAGGGCCCCTCCCAAACCCGCCCACCAATCCAAGGCAGCACGTGTGGAAACTGCAGAACCTCTGGCAAAGGGAGCAAAGCATGATGTAACAGTCAATGGACCAAAAGGAAAAACAGCACCACCACATATAGACACACAACATATGTACGCTCTCCCGTCTCAGAGAGAAAGAGATGCATAGAAAGCAGACGGCATTACCCTTGTGCGCATGCCAAGAGATGAACTCTCCAGCCCCCATAACGAGGGAGGGAGGAAAGGGTGTGTGTGAAGGGGGTGGGAGGGTGGGGAGAGGAAAGGCTGAGGCGGAACGTGTATTCACCACATGAAAGGGCCAAAGAGATCCAACTTTCAGCGAGCGACATGACTCCAATTAAACCACCGACTGAAATGCTGAAGTTTGAATGAAGGAGATAAAACGGAGCTAACCGCGCCCTTCCTGTTGCTTGAAGGAAATATAGATTGACAGAAATTATGCCAGGGAGGGTGGGGGTGGCGAGAGGGCAAACCCACCTGGGATTCCAGAACCATGAACGTTTCAGAGATGCTAACCCAACCGAAAATCGAGACGGCTGAAGTAACGCCAGGTTGGGCTGGTGGAGTGGGTCAGTGCAAATTGGGTGCAGAATAACAGGGTATTTAAAAATCCGTGGGTGCTGGGTATCCATGGGCATTCTGCTTTCATTTGCACCAGTGCAAAAAGAAGCAACTCCTCGGACATCAACCGAGTTGAGGGGTGTAAAACTGATATGAATGAGATCTGTAACAGGCCAGCTGAGTCAGCTCCTAACAGCAGCGAGTCCCCTGAGTGAACATGTGAGATCAAGAGAGCAAGTCAGCTTTTTTAAGAGCTTTCTGCTGCCAGGAAGTGTCCTAGAGCTGAAGCAGGAAAGGTTAGGGAAAGACAGACACACAGTGTGTTCTGGGTGGTACAGACAAAACATCAGTGTCCTGAAGCAGCTGCCTAATATGTGTCTTGGCAAAATCTCATCTGGGCTGCATGAAGCAGAATTACAGGTTGGGATCATAAAGCTGTCAGTGGACAGACTCCTGCTTCCCTGTTCACTTTGGCCCAATTGTATAATGCAATAGGAAACTGGAGAGCAGGATGACACCCTGTTTCATGTCTGCCAGAAGCCACATGGAGGAGTTGATCTCTCATTCATTGCCAGCAGTTGTGCCTGCCAGCTGTTAGCCAGACACTGAAGAGGACTTAAAATAAGATGACTCCCTACAGTGATTGGACTCACTAAGAAGGAATATGTGTATCTTGCAAATCAAGCCTTGAACCCAGGGCCTTCGGGTGCAGAGGCAGCAGCCCTACAAAGTGAGCCAAAAGTAATCCTCCACTGTCTATATCATGAGGTGACCTGTTAACTTTGTCTCAGCTGGAAGCTGAGCTGCCTGCATATTTTACTCCTTGAGCTCTCTCCAAGGTGTTACTCCAAGGTGACACATGCCGGGAGGCGCTGTCGGATGCTAGAGGTTCATCATTAGGCAGGAGCGATATGCAGGTGCAGTGACAGAACTTGCATATTTTGCATCTGAGCCTGATCATATTCACCTTGCACAAGAATATCACCCAGAGCTGATAACAGTCCGTCCCACGGGGCTTTGCTTCCTCCACATGGCCCTAACGACTCCCTGATTACCCACCACACGTCTGAAGAAACCAGAAGACCCCTCTCCTCTCTGATGATTTAATTACCTCCTCTTCAACAGACTATGTCTGGATCACCTTTTGCTCACCCTGTATCATCCGGCAAGGCAGACTATTTCCCTCCCAGTATGTCTACTGCTCACCAAGACCTGGCAAGCCAGTCATGGGTCCTTGCACAGCATTGGCTCCTGCCCCTGTGTTAACTGCATTTCAGTGAAGCGATTCCTCGATAGAAAGTGCTTTCAGAACCTTCAGATTGAAAGGAACTATAAATAAAGGATATTACAGACTAACAAGTTCTCAGCTGCAAGTTGCAGTGGGGAAGAATATTTTAGCATCCTCTTTCTAAGTACATTAACTCTTGGCAGAAACAGCCAGTGAACTCCATAGATCTTGAAGTTTCACGTAGCACATTGAGTCCACCCTCTTACTGTGAAATCTGCCCCGGCCCTCACAATTTCCATACCCCATGTTATCGGCAGTGCATGTGGCATCTAAACATCATCCTGTGGTAGGGATGCGTCCATCAGCGTGACTATGCAGCGATCTTTTTCAGGGAGAAATGTGGTGCTTTTACCAGGGCAAACTGAAGCCCAATAGATCAGTGCCTAAGAGTTCACTGGGGAGTTTCCGAGGCTTCCTTTTCCCAGAGCGAGCGGGCACTTTGTATTAATCTGGCTCGCTTTAGTGCAGTGACCCAGCTCTGTGCTCTGCTGTTGAAAGTTCAGGTCCCAGCTGCAGGCCAAACTCTTGCTGACACGGTGTTGATTTTCTTTTGCCAATGCCATGAGGGTGGGAGATTTATTTTTTTCCAGTTGAGAGAAAAAGGAGCCCCATAAGACAGAGAACATTTGATGGGGAGAAGTGGGGATTACAATGATCTTGCTGATAGGTTCCAATCCAGAAATGCAAGGACTGCAGGCAGTAGACACCTAAGGTGGGTGGCAGATTGGTTTTTGTTGTCATTTTCCTGCCCATGAATAGACTTGCCAAGAGGTCTTGGAGAACTAAAAGGAGTGCCTCTCTCTTTCGGATGCCTCAGAGGACTTGTGTGTGTGTGTGTATGCATAAGAACCTAGGGAGAACGGCACACAAGGAAATTACTGTTAGTGATGGGGGAACTACAAAAGGTTCAGTGGTTTGTTTTGGATAGGATGCCTCTCCAGAGAAATGCTTATCTAAAACTCAGTCTTCAGAACTGGGCTGGAAATATTTTAAGACCTGCTTTCTTGCATGATTTCCAGTATCTCTGGCTACTGCTCATGCCAAAAATACCACAAAAACAGGTTTTCTTACAGTGTTTTGGCTCTACTACTTCTGGTCCCAGCTGCAACCAAAAATTACAAGGGTTTTGGCTTAAGGTTTGAGCATATGCTTATTTGATCCCCAGCTCTGACCACTGCACGCATGCAAAAAAAAAAAAAAAAAAAAAAGAGGGAAATCTTAACCAGAAAAAAAGGGGGAACCCACTAAAAATGTGCATTAAAATAAGCAGGCCTGCAAATCAGATGAATCAAAACCTTCAAGCCCTTTTCCTTAACTGGGATATGTATTTATGAGCTGGCTGTTATTGGCATATATAACATGCAAGCTTACAGAGCCCTTACTTCAAATTAGCCCTAGGTGTTTATTACCCCATAGAAGATATACAGTCAATAAACCAAATAAGTGCTTTGAAGAGAAATTGTTTCTTTGAAACTGATCAGATCTGCAGTGGCCACAATTCTGGTGAGAGAGAGAGAAAGAAACTTCAACCAAAATTGGCCTGTGTTCTTCTATCAGAATTTCACTGAGGCGGAATAGCCTGCGGATGCTCCCATGTAGTGAGTGTTATGTGTCTCATGTTAGTCTGTAAGCCTTCCTGGAGCATCAAGGTACTGGACTCTGGGAGCCTGATTCTGACCTCACACTGGATTTATATCAGTATAGCCTGACTGGGAATCAGTGGAGTTATTCCTGATTTACACCTGTTTGAGATCAGACTCTTGCCCAGGTTACTTTAAGGATGTCTGAAGCCTGCAGCAGAGACCATGCCTCAAAGCCTTTATAAAACAAAGGGCCTTAATTGGCTTCCCCAACCACACATTGCACAACCTGCACCGGAGCAAGAGTAATTGTGTTCTAAAGGCTTTTGTTGCACAGACCGGAGAGAAATAGATGGTCTTTATTGACACGGAAATGCCTCAGAGGTGTTCTCCCTTGTCTCTGCCACTTAATTTCTTTCTTCCTCTGTTACTATTTATTATTTAGCTGCAATACTGAGCTCAGCAAAGGAGTTTGGGAAAAAGGAGTCAGGTCCTTAGCTCATGTAGATCAGTGAAGTTCCACTTGAGTTAATGAGGATCTGGCCTGCAGATTATTTGAAAGACACTAAATGAGCCAAGGCTGCAATCCTGAAAACATCAGCTGTATGTGATCAGCTATATTCACAGGAGCACCCCATTGAAGCTGATGGTCTTATTTGTGTGCTTAAAATTAAGCACATGCATAAATGTTTGTGGCCTGATGCTTCTCTTACACTGGGGTACATCAGTGGAACTCCATTGCACACTGGGTGCTGAGGTGTTTTTTTTAAATCACCCTAAAAACCTGAAAACCTGGCTGTTATTTAGCTGCCTAAGTGGGAGCAGAGCAGTTCTGAAAATCCAGCCTGATTGTGGGTGAAGCGTATGTGAAAATTTTGCTCTGTGCTCTTTTGAAAATCTGTCCCAGTCAATCCAGTTATTACACCATTCTCTGGCTATGACTAGCATATGGAGCAATATTTCCAGGCAGGAAATGTTGAAGAGGGATTGGGGCTCCATTCATTTGTGCTATTTGCCATTCCCCTGAGATCATATTCTACAACTACAGTTTAGCTAAACACTTCACAGGTGCACAATTTATATGCCAAAATGGACTGTAAATCAGTCCAGGGGAGGAAAGGTTGTAAGAATGCTTGTTTGTAGAAGCAGCCATTGAAAAAGAATGTCAGCCCTGTTCATTTTACAGGTTTGATGTACCCTTGCTCGCACAGCACCTGAGGGATTGGGTCCAGACTCCGAAACCCAAGGAGCAACCAGTGGTTCGCCAGAGATTACGCAAGGGATTAACTCGTTTCTGATCTCCATTATTGGTTTTCATAAAGAGGAATTCTCATACCCCTTTGGACAGATGGCCGGGCCTATTACTTCTTACATTAGATTTCCCATTGAGGCTGAAAGCAAATCCACATTCAAGCTGAAGGTAAACAACCTTCCAATTCAAAAGGCATTAATTCTAACTGCCAAAGCATTTGGTGTGTACCGTTGCAGATGTCAAATAGTTTCCCACCGCACCAAGCCTTGCCACATAACTAAGTTACACATTGTAAACTTCCATGCAACCCTAACAACTTATCCTATGTGAAAGTGCCTCTCCCAGGTAGGGCCAGATCCTCCGCTGGTGTAAATCAATGCAGCTATGCTGACTTGAATACAGCTATGCCAATTTATACCACCTGAGTATCTGGCCCTGAGACGTAAAATGGGAAACTACAAACATTTCCTCCCTTAGCTTTAAGACTTTAAAGTGATTTTTTCTTAATTTAAGAGCAGAGACATTTTTATCTTGGAGAACCTTGATATTTTGTCGGGGCCTCAAATTCAGATTTTTGCAAAAGCATATATAAAGGTTGGCGGGGGTGAGTTGGGGTGGCAGGGTTACACTGTGTAATAGAAACACAAATGATTTCCTGATGTCACTTAAAATGTCAAGGAAAACAGGACTGGAAACTCAAGTGCAATATCATGGTCGTACTGCCGGGGAATCGGAAAGTGGAAAGGACTAAATAAATCAGTCTGTCTTTCACGGTCATAGCTGAATGATTTTTTTTTTCAAAGAAAACCAACATACATTTTTGAGAAGTACTTTTATAAAAGTTCTCTGAGAGGTAATAATCTAGTGTGCTATCCAGTGATAAAGGCCTTGCTTCTCTCTCGGGTTCATCAGAAGAAACACCCATTTCAGTCAATGGTGTCAGTCAGGAGTAACTCCATTCAAGACACTGGGGATGCAATGGTGTGAAATCAGTGTAAATCAGAAGAATCAGAGCAATTATTTCAAAGCTACAAGGCCTGATTCTCAGACACCCTCCACCTGGTAGGGTGTAGTCATTCACACCCATGCAAGATGGGTGTAAAATATTACCTCCAATGGAAGTGACTGGAGAGTTCTGATACAAGGGGGAAAAACAATGGAGTATCCGGCTCTTAAACTATTTAGCTTGAAGGTGGCAAGTCTGGCCTAAAATGGAGAATGTGGCACAAACCTCCTGTTCACTTCAGTTGTCCCAATTTCTGCTTTATTCCCATAAAGTAGCATAAGCTTCAATTCGTGATACTTTGCCTAGCTACACAACCTTCCATCTGAGGTGTCTTGAACAATTCGCGAACAGTAATGAATTAAGCCTCATTGCACCCTCTGCGAGAGAGATGCTCCTATCTCAGTTTTTCAGATGGGAAAATGAAGCACAGGGCAGCTAAGTGGCTTGTATAAGGTGACACCAAAGTGAGTGGCAGTGCTGGAAAATAGATTCCAGATCTCCTTAATCCAACTTTGTGATTTAACCAACTAGCCTGTGCTTCCACTCCTGTTAAAATCCCGTTTGCTATTAGTGACGTGAACCTCACACGTGTCAAAGGTTTAGCCTGGTCAAGATATGTATTCAGCATGATCCTAAACTAACCATTCTCTTAGCATTTCCAGACAGGTCAAAAATAGAGAGGGTAAATTTCAGCCCATACACAGAACTTGCATGATGGCTATGCACCACTTAAGTCCCATTTAAGCCCCGTTGAGGTTTAACAGCATCCTCTACCTTCAAGTTAAAGAATAGTTGGGGGGCCTGATTCTCCTCTGCCTTTCCACGCAGTATCTCAAGAGTAATGGTCTCAAGTTGCAGTGGGGGAAGTTCAGGTTGGATATTAGGAAAAACTTTTTCACTAGGAGGGTGGTGAAACACTGGAATGCGGCCTAGGGAGGTGGTGGAATCTCCTTCCTTAGAAGTTTTTAAGGTCAGGCTTGACAAAGCCCTGGCTGGGATGATTTAATTGGGTATGGGTCCTGCTTTTGAGCAGGGGGTTGGACTAGATGACCTCCTGAGGTCCCTTCCAACCCTGATATTCTATGATTCTATGATCTAATAAGCTCTTAACTGGTGCATGGGCCTCATGGATCTTGCATTGGTCCTCTTCACATGGTGAATTTCAACCAAGGGGAAAAAAGTCTTTCTTAAGTTATCAGCAATGTTGGTCTCAGACAAAACATGGATGTGCAGAGACACGGAACACTGATCAGGACCAAAAAAGGAAAAGTTTCCAACAACATCTTCAACTGAAGTGGGTTTTAGCCCACAAAAGCTTATGCCCAAATAAATTTGTTAGTCTCTAAGGTGCCACAAGGACTCCTTGTTGTTTTTGCTGATACACGGCTACCACTCCGAAACCTTCCAAAAAAGAGTGAATCAAGCCTTGGGTGAAGGTTCATATGGGTTGTTTTTCTTTTAAAAAGACCCATTTTCTTGCCTGTGCCTAAAGTAACTGAAAGATAGAACTTTGCACTCTTTTTGGCAAATCATAGTGACACAGGGGACTTGAATGTTAAAGAAGAAATGAAGGCTACCAACACTAGTGATTGTTTAGATTCTGGACGACCATAGGGGTAAACTAAAAATTGACCAGACAAGACTTTCTAAAACAGCCCATGACAATAATTCACTGATTTAGGAGTAGGGCTAGCTGGTGTCTTGTTTCTATTTGATCCAGTTTTCTAGCTA
This sequence comes from Lepidochelys olivacea, assembly GCF_965140295.1. Classification (NCBI taxonomy): domain Eukaryota; kingdom Metazoa; phylum Chordata; order Testudines; family Cheloniidae; genus Lepidochelys; species Lepidochelys olivacea. The sequence continues at coordinate 11,948,928 of NC_140415.1, read as the reverse complement.
TCTCTGCTCCAAATGCATGGCCTATGTACAGCTTCCAAAGGAATTCTTCTGCACAAAGAAAACTTTCTTTTCCTCCCTCCCCACCCCCCCATAATTTACCATTGAGCCAGTTTGTCTGTTTATTCCTGAAGCTCTACCCACGTAATAGCACACTTAACGCTTAACACGAACTTTGACCAATTTACCATTGTCATGAAAATAAAAGCGTTGGAAATTGTCCTTCCAAGTAGAAGTCAAGAGCAAGAGTCTCTTATTTAGAGATAAGTCAATAAAAAGCAGTGTTATGGAAGCTATTTTAAGCAGTTCAGATCACAAAATATGTTTATTCTCAGCAAGGAGAAATTAAGATCAGATTCTAGGAAAGAACTTTTTTACTTTCAAATTTTGTTTTGGTGAATTAAATTCTCACAAAAGGTGCCAGTGGAGATGGAACAATAATTCATATCAAGTAATTGGCTGAATTTAACTTTTTGGTTTGGTGTTCATTAGAAGATCAGAGCTTGCTTAAAATAATTATGTCTAACTTTTATGTAGTGCTTTTTATCCAAAAATCCCAAAGTGCTTTACAAAATTTGGAAGTATTCTCCTCACACTTTCTGCAAACCATTCTTTACCTCTAACTGGTTCATGAACAGTTACCCATGTCACACAAGATGTTTCTGTCCCCTGGACATAATGGACATAAAATTGGTAGAAGCAGGCTTCCAGCGAGACTATTAAATTGGCTCTTCAGGATTATTCTCCAATATTCACTTAAAATGACTTCCCTCCGTAAACATTTCTGGTAGCAAACTCATTTATTAGAACATTTGCAGGAAGGGGTATGTACGAAGTCAAACCAAACTACATAACATTTCCTCCCCAACAACTAATGCATATTTGTGGAAAATGTTTTGCAATATTGACTCAGTAATAGATGTCAGTTTGACAGGCCTATAAATAAAGTTTCTTTGTATCCCCACCTCAGTTTTGTGCTCAAGGACCAAAACTATTTATTTCGGCTTTTATACCATACTCATCATCACTGTATCTGCTATATCCCACAATGGAAGGCGTGTCTGCAATTGCAGTGGTTTCTTTTGCGACATGCATTGTGTAATAGGACCGAGACCAACCAACTAATTTCACATTAGTCACTGAACAGATATCTACAACTTTTGATGACTGTAGATTTGGGCCAGATTTAAATACTGATCTAAGTACTCCATATCCTATTACTAAACCCTCAAACCATCCAGGTCATATAAATTACTCTACGTATTTGCAAAAAGAAAAGGAGTACTTGTGGCACCTTAGAGACTAACCAATTTATTTGAGCATAAGCTTTCGTGAGCTACAGCTCACTTCATCGGATGCATACTATGGAAAGTGTAAAGATCTTTTTATATACACACAAAACATGAAAAAAACTTTCTCCCACCCCACTCTCCTGCTGCTAATAGCTTATCTAAAGTGATCACTCTCCTTACAATGTGTATGATAATCAAGTTGGGCCATTTCCAGCACAAATCCAGGTTTTCTCACACACACACACACACACACACCCCCCGACACACACACACACACAAACCCACTCTCCTGCTGGTAATAGCTTATCTAAAGTGATCACTCTCCTTACAATGTGTATGATAATCAAGGTGGGCCATTTCCAGCACAAATCCAGGGTTTAACAAGAACGTCTGGGGGGAGAGGGGTGTAGGAAAAAACAAGGGGAAATAGGTTACCTTGCATAATGACTTAGCCACTCCCAGTCTCTATTCAAGCCTAAGTTAATTGTATCAAATTTCCAAATGAATTCCAATTCAACAGTTTCTCGCTGGAGTCTGGATTTGAAGTTTTTTTGTTGTAATATCACAACTTTCATGTCTGTAATCGCATGACCAGAGAGATTGAAGTGTTCTCCGACTGGTTTATGAATGTTATAATTCTTGACATCTGATTTGTGTCCATTTATTCTTTTACGTAGAGACTGTCCGGTTTGACCAATGTACATGGCAGAGGGGCATTGCTGGCACATGATGGCATATATCACATTGGTGGATGTGCAGGTGAACGAGTCTCTGATAGTGTGGCTGATGTTATTAGGCCCTGTGATGGTGTCCCCTGAATAGATATGTGGGCACAATTGGCAACGGGCTTTGTTGCAAGGATAGGTTCCTGGGTTAGTGGTTCTGTTGTGTGCTGTGTGGTTGCTGGTGAGTATTTGCTTCAGGTTGGGGGGCTGTCTGTAGGCAAGGACTGGCCTGTCTCCCAAGATTTGTGAGAGTGTTGGGTCATCCTTCAGGATAGGTTGTAGATCCTTAATAATGCGTTGGAGGGGTTTCAGTTGGGGGCTGAAGGTGACGGCTAGTGGCGTTCTGTTATTTTCTTTGTTAAGCCTGTCCTGTAGTAGGTGACTTCTGGGAACTCTTCTGGCTCTATCAATCTGTTTCTTCACTTCTGCAGGTGGGTATTGTAGTTGTAAGAATGCTTGATAGAGATCTTGTAGGTGTTTGTCTCTGTCTGAGGGGTTGGAGCAAATGCGGTTGTATCGCAGAGCTTGGCTGTAAACGATGGATCGTGTGGTGTGGTCAGGGTGAAAGCTGGAGGCATGTAGGTAGGAATAGCGGTCAGTAGGTTTCCGGTATAGGGTGGTATTTATGTGACCATCGTTTATTAGCACTGTAGTGTCCAGGAAGTGGATCTCTTGTGTGGACTGGTCCAGGCTGAGGTTGATGGTGGGATGGAAATTGTTGAAATCATGGTGGAATTCCTCAAGGGCTTCTTTTCCATGGGTCCAGATGATGAAGATGTCATCAATATAGCGCAAGTAGAGTAGGGGCATTAGGGGACGAGAGCTGAGGAAGTGTTGTTCTAAGTCAGCCATAAAAATGTTGGCATACTGTGGGGCCATGCGGGTACCCATAGCAGTGCCGCTGATCTGAAGGTATACATTGTCCCCAAATGTAAAATAGTTATGGGTAAGGACAAAGTCACAAAGTTCAGCCACCAGGTTAGCCGTGACATTATCGGGGATAGTGTTCTTGACAGCTTGTAGTCCATCTTTGTGTGGAATGTTGGTGTAGAGGGCTTCAACACCATCCTGGCCACTATGGATGTAATCAGGAAGATCACCGATGGATTGTAGTTTCCTCAGGAAGTCAGTGGTGTCTCGAAGGTAGCTGGGAGTGCTGATAGCCTAGGGTCTGAGGAGGAAGTCTACATAGCCAGACAATCCTGCTGTCAGGGTGCCAATGCCTGAGATGATGGGGTGCCCAGGATTTCCAGATTTATGGATCTTGGGTAGTAGATAGAATATCCCAGGTCGGGGTTCCAGGGGTGTGTCTGTGTGGATTTGATCTTGTGCTTTTTCAGGGAGTTTCTTGAGCAAATGCTGTAGTTTCTTTTGGTAACTCTCAGTGGGATTAGAGGGTAATGGCTTGTAGAAAGTGGTGTTGGAGAGCTGCTGAGCAGCCTCTTGTTCATATTCCAACCTATTCATGATGACAACAGCACCTCCTTTGTCAGCCTTTTTGATTATGATGTCAGAATTGTTTCTGAGGCTGTGGATGGCATTGTGTTCCACACGGCTGAGGTTATGGGGCAAGTGATGCTGCTTTTCCACAATTTCAGCCCGTGCACATCGGTGGAAGCACTCTATGTAGAAGTCCAGTCTGCTGTTTCGACCTTCAGGAGGAGTCCACCTAGAATCCTTCTTTTTGTAGTGTTGGTAGGGAGGTCTCTGTGGATTAGTATGTTGTTCAGAAGTATGTTGGAAATATTCCTTGAGTCGGAGACGTCGAAAATAGGATTCTAGGTCACCACAGAACTGTATCATGTTCGTGGTGGTGGAGGGGCAGAAGGAGAGGCCCCGAGATAGGACAGCTGCTTCTGCTGGGCTGAGAGTATAGTTGGATAGGTTAACAATATTGCTAGGTGGGTTGAGGGAACCATTGCTGTGGCCCCTTGTGGCATGTAGTAGTTTAGAAAGTTTAGTGTCCTTTTTCTTTTCTAGAGAAGCAAAGTGTGTGTTGTAAATGGCTTGTCTAGTTTTAGTGAAGTCCGGCCACGAGGAAGTTTGTGTGGAAGGTTGGTTTTTTATAAGAGTATCCATTTTTGAGAGCTCATTCTTTATCTTTCCCTGTTTGCTGTAGAGGATGTTGATCAGGTGATTCCGCAGTTTCTTTGAGAGCGTGTGGCACAAGCTGTCAGCATAGTCTGTGTGGTATGTAGATTGTAATGGATTTTTTACCTTCAGTCCTTTTGGTACGATGTCCATCTGTTTGCATTTGGAAAGGAAGATGATGTCTGTATCTGTACAAGTTTTTTCATGCAGTTGATAGATTTCCACTCCATTCGGCTAAATGCATCTGATGAAGTGAGCTGTAGCTCACGAAAGCTTATGCTCAAATAAATTGGTTAGTCTCTAAGGTGCCACAAGTACTCCTTTTCTTTTTGCGAATACAGACTAACACGGCTGTTACTCTGGACTCTACGTATTTGTTCAGGATGATTTCTGCAATGATGGGGGAGTGACAGGATGGCTTAAGAAATCTTTTCCATCTTTTTTTGTCTTTTTTATACACAGCCCGAACACATACCCAAAGAAACACAAGCTCAGTTTACTGTAGGAAACTGATTCAAAACAAGGTGGCCATATAAAAGAAGGGGATTTCAACAGAAGCCAGTGCAAAACTGATCAGCGTCAGTTGAACATGTCTGGAAACTTGGTGGTGGTAAGTTACTTCCAATGGGCCAGGCCAATAGTAACTAACTGAACTGTGTTTGTGCCCAACATGAAGTGAGCTCACGTTGAGCGAGTGCTGGCCAACAGGCTGTAATCTGAGAACCAGCTCTGTCTCCTACTAAGGACCTTTGCAAGCAGCTGTAAATGGTGACGGTGTTGAGGTACAGCATAAGGATGGAAAGATCTCCATTCTCAAAACCCAGCCAACAGTTCTGCTTCTCTCCTTCCAGGAGGCACAGTCTATGTTTTCCAAACTCTGGGCCGTATCCTGGTCCCTTTGAGACTGAAGGGAGTTTGCCACTGATTTCACTGGGACCAGGATTCAAATCCAGCCTTGCTACAACGCTACTGAAGATCATTCAACTCCTTGCTGCAAGACAACCATGGTGCACCTATTTATGCCTTGGTGGAATTTGTCCCCAGGGCTCACAAAATAATCTGTAAGCATCTGGGCTCCTAAGAGCTCTCACAGCTCATCAAATAATCTGTTTTTCAATAACACTTCCTGCTTTCATTTTCATTTGCCTAGCTCTGAGGCACTGTGTGTGACTTCTGAGTGGGAGTTTACTGAAAATGTTCCTTGTGCTATTGCTGTCCTGTACTTGGGGTCAGCTCACATAGTAACCAGAGAAGGTCATTTTCCTTCCTTAAAATAAAACAAACAGTCTACTACTGAGAAGTTTTGTTTCTTCTCTTCCACTCATTAGCCCAATGCATCATTCCTTATTTTTTCTCTCCAGGAAAGTAAGGAAAAGTGGTAGGACGATCCAGAATTTTTATACACACACCCGTTCGGACACACTTTGTTAGTGATTATACTGTACAATGCATGACTTACCTGCAAAGCCATTGTGGGAGTAATGAAATAAGCAGATGCTCTGTCAGCAGGGTTTTAAAACATTGGCACCGCAATCTGAGATGCAGGCAGCCATTACATGCATATGCCCTTTACTTATGGTGCTGATGAAGACTCTGTATCACACAAACTTTCTCCTCCCCTGCTATATTTCCTCACATTACAGAAACCTGCCTGTAATTGCTTGAAGTTAATATTTTCACTTGAAGTAGTGCTCTGAGAGGAAGCACCTAGAATTCTCCCTGATACTCGAACACAATTACAGACAGCAATAGTTTTGAAAATTCCATGGGACTCCATTTTACTTTCACTTTTCTGTTCAACCATGGATATGGATGTTTTGGATAACTTTATAACAACATTTTCGTTAGAGATGAGCCCAAACCAAAACCCTGGATACAAATATCTCCAAATGTCACTTCTGGATGGGAGACATGGATATAGGGAGAACTTTGACACAGATATAGGAGGAAGAACAATATGAAAGTCAATATCCACCATATGAGCCTAAGAGCAGAATTTTGCTGCAATTCTAAACTAACCCTCAACTATATTGTGAGCTAAATTCTGAAGCCAGTCATGCTGCAAAGGGGCAGCTCAAGGGAGATGTTTGGTCCATGCTGAACTCTGCCTTTGACAATTGCCACATATTACCTAAGAGTCCACAAGCAAAATAAACCAGCCCATGGCTAGATATTGAAGGTTTCTCCTAAAAACAAAGCATTCTTTCCCAGGAAAATGGAGTTTGGCACTTCCTGTTCCACAGATCCCCAGCCTGCACATGTAGGAATTGTCATCAAGTGGGTGTGTTTTCAGTGGGGTCCTGCAGGGATCGCTTTTTGGCCCTATGCTTTTTAACATTTTTATCAATGACCGGAAGAAAACAAAATTATCACTGATAATTTTTGCACAAAAATTAGGGGAGTGGTAAATAATAAAAAGGCTGGTCACTGTTTCAGAGCAATCTGGCTTGCTTGGTAAGCTGGGCGCAGGCAAACGATATGTGTTTTAATATGATTAAATGTAAATGTATACACCTAGGAAGAAAGAATGTAGGCCATACTGACAGGATGGGGATCCTATCCTAGGAAGCAGTGACTCTGAAAAAGATTTGGGGGTCATGGTGGATAATCAGCTGAATATGAGCTTCCAAGTGATGCTGTGTTCAAAAGAGCTAATATAATCCTGGGATGCATAAAAAGGGGAATCTCAAGGAGGAGTAGATAGGTTACTTTACCTCTGTATTTGGCATTGTTGCGACCACTGCTGGAATACGGTGTCCAGTTCTGGTGCTCGCAAATCAAGAGGGATGTTGATAAACTGGAAAGTGGTCAGAGAAGACCCTTGAGAATGATTAAATGATTAGGAAACCATTCAAGTACATTCTGAACTTGGTGTTGCTCAAAAGTTTGTCTCTTTCCACCAACAGAAGCGGGTCCAATAAAAGATACTACCTCAGCCAACGTGTCTCTCTAATATTCTGGGACCAACATGGCTAGAACAACTCTGCAGAACAGCTAGAGACAGAACAACTGTAGGAAGAGGTTTCTAGGGTGTAATAGTTTTCGCCTGTCTAAATCTAACTGTCTTGCTGGGAAATTGTTTGAAGGAAGCAGAGGAAAGCTTGGAAGTGGGAAGAAACCAGAACATTTTGTTGTTGTTGCTGTTTGGGAACTGACAGCGAAAAATCAGAGTTGAGAAGAAAGGCTGGAGACCAGTTCTTTATATATCCTCTTCAACCTACGGGATTACCGGATGAAGGCAGGTGGCAATGACCGTTTTGCCAGTGGAAAGACATCTTAAATCTTTAGTGCTGGAAACCACTAAAACCTAGCGGTATTCTGCAATGGTTGCCTTTGGAAATTGGTGACACAAGCAGTTGTCACTTGGCAGGGAAAATGCTTTCCACTCCTTCAGCGGACCACAATTTCAGTTTAATTTGTACCAGGATGCAAGTGTAAACGAACTGACAACAGAGCTATCAGCTATTCTGTTGGTACCACTTGGAGCAACAGTACTTCGATTTGACTAGACACAGCTGTCCACTGTATGTAATGACCTTTAGCCCCATCCTTAGCAAAATGCAATTCTCTTCATGTCTGACTCCGTCCACGGGGACTTGAGCAGCATGACTGCCAGAATAATCAGAACATTGCTTAACGACAGGCACTCAAACAAGCAAAGCGATTATGCATTGTCAGAAATGGAGTCTAACACGGGAGAAGAAAGGGGGGAGTTTGTGTTACTATTCTAAAGGAAATAAAGCAGCTGTATATGTGTAAATGCATGTGAACATAGCTGTGTTTATCTGCTGGGTGTTGATGATATGCTCAGCTCTGCATATATGTATGTAAAAATATAGCTACTGTGTGTGTGTGTGTGTGTGATTATGCTTTGAATAGCACTAAGATTCAGCCTCTCTTTATATATGCAAATTGCACTCGCAAAATGAACTGCAAGTGCAAATGCTAGTTTAGATATACACACATACACACCTTGTGTGCATATATATACATTCACACCAGTGTTTATATAGTATACAATATGTGTGCGTATATACATATACATACTAAATACTACATATGCCTAAATACTTTTACTTTAATGTAGGGAGCGGGGTTTGATGTGTGTGTGTAGACACACACATACCCCCTCCTCCCCCCAAAAAATAAAAACCCTACATTAAAAGAAAAGTATTTAGGTTGCTAGTCAAATACTAAACAATTAAGCAATGACAGATTTACAGTTGCCCATGCATCCTCAGTTCTTCTCCATCATGTGCCTAACCTGTACACTGAATGAGGCAGGTGTCTTGTGGGGAAAAACGCAGTATGTGACCATGTAATTAAAGACAGTATCATAATGAATACACACAAAGGGGCCTCATTAAGGTTGCATGGACGGACGTAAATTAGTGGTTTCCTAACTTTCAAGTGCTTGACTTTTCAACCTAAATAATTTTCTTTTAACATAAAATAAAACTAGGAAATAACTTTTCCCTTTAAAAATAAAATTAGAGGTTAACAACAAATGACACTGTGCACAACATCCCCACCAGGCCCCATCATTGAGGTCTGAACTGAGCCTTTAGCACTGAAAAACAGATTTCCATAACATGAGCGACAGGACTTCCTAAAATAACTGGCAACAGCAGCAAGTTATCTCAGAGCAGAAGCACTGGCCGCCGGAGCTACGTTCTGGCTACAGGGGGACTGTTGTGGGCAGCAGAGCACAGCCCATTTCTCTTTCTCCCCTCTCCAACTGGGAATAGGGGTCTCCAGTCCCATATTTGTGTCTCCAGAGAGGAGAGGCAGGATGCTAAGGTTATGGGCAACGGTCAGGCCAGGCCTGGCTCTCTCCAATATGGGCAACGGTCAGGCCAGGCCTGGCTCTCTCCTCTCCCCAAAGTGTACATCTGTGTACACAAAGTGTACATCTGCTCTGGCAACTCCCAGGAGTTTCCAGTGCAGAGTGTCCTGCTGCTCTGTTGTCTCCGCGGCCCTGGCTCCTTAGAATGTTCATGTTCAGTTATTGGTCTGGCATTCTGCCAAAGTTTTCCTGCAGAACATAAGCCAAAGGGGGGAAATGGTGATTGTTAACAGTTCATAACTCAGCCAAACCCGAGGGGACTTTCATGGGACAGGCCTCGAGCCACAGGGCCTGCCAAAATTCAAAGGCCTGCTGCAAACAATGGAGGTGTCAGAGCTCCTTGGAAAAAAAGGTCATGACGATCTTTGATAATGGAAAATTGTAGGCAGCTTAAATATACCAGTCCCGCTACAATACCAACTATGGAGGCACTAGACTTAAAAAAACCCAAACCCCTAAATAGAGGGGTCACTGCCACTCCTCCTATAACACAGAAACTACAAATAGCTGCAATTTATTCAAAAGCAAATACAGCACCTGTACATCTATGATACACCAAATATACACAAAAAGAACAGGAGGACTTGTGGCACCTTAGAGACTAACAAATTTATTTGAGCATAAGCTTTCTAGTGCTCCTCTTCTTTTTGCTGATACAGACTAACACAGCTGCTACTCTGAAACCTGTCACCAAATATACACAAAAACTTTTTACAGGCAGAGTTTTGCACAAAGGTCTTTTTGCAGATAATTTGCACCTGCAAACCGTGCATGCATTTTTGCAAGTGCAGTTGGGCTGCGGACAAAAAAGGATCCTACTAGCATCTCTATCTAGCACCCTAACTAACTCCTTTGTTCTCTTCTCCATTAAATCAAATATGTCATTTACAAACATTGCCTGGAACTGCTCTTCTCCAACTCCATCCTGGATCTACTACATCTGGTCTGCCACCCTCGCCACACCACTGACACTGTGCTTTTACCAGCATCTCCCATCGCCTCTTCATGGCCAAATCCCAATGTCTCTACTCCACCCACATCTTTCTCGACCTGTTTACTACTTTTAACATTGTCATTCATACACTTTTTCTTAAACTCTTGTTCTTCATTTCCCTTCCAACTCTATTCGGTCCTGGTTCTTCACCTACCTCCCTGGGGAGTATGGATCAGCATTCACATCGCACTCCCCATCAGCACCCGGTCGAAGCCGGGAAAGCTAATGATCCAACCAGCAGACCAAATTCGGTGATGAATCCTGGTCACGTGCCTCCTGAGGCCTGCTGCGCATACCCTAAGAAGACCTACCTCACTAGTAAATCCTATAGTGTCTCTATATAAATGCAAACACACACATAGGTAATATCTATTGAAATGACTTTTTTCTTCAAAATATCTAGGAGGACTGAACAACTTGGAGGCCCAAATTTCAGATGAATCCTAGAATTGCACCATCCTGTTAGCGATGGAGGTCTCAAAAGAACATGGTCAGAACAGTGTTTTGAATACAATATTTTTAATTACTATTTTTTTGCATTGCTCTGTTGACTGCAGTATGTTTCCACATGCTGTGTAAACAATAAGAGTAGATTGAGCTGAGGCAAGCTCAGGCCAGTTCTTCTGAGGGCTTGGCAGAAATTCAGCTCCCCTTCTTTCTCCTGTGGTAGCTATATTGACCATAGGTTATAGTCTTCATTTAGTATTAGGCAGCATGCAGACACTGCAAATCCAGCCACCAGTGATAAGTCCAGTCTAGTGTCTAGTTCAGGGATCGGCAACCTTTGGCACGGGGCCCGTCAGGGAATCCACTGGTGGGCCCGGCCGCTTTGTTTACCTGCAGCGTCCGCAGGTTCAGCCGATCGCAGCTCCCACTGGCCACGGTTTGCCATTCCAGGCCAATGGAGGCTGCGGGAAGTGGCGGCCAGGACATCCCTTGTCCCGCGCCGCTTCCCCCAGCCCCCATTGGCCTGGAATGGCGAACTGCGGCCAGTGGGAGCTGCGATCAGCCGAACCTGCGGACGCTGCAGGTAAACAAACCGGCCTGGCCCACCAGCGGATTTCCCTGATGGACCGCGAGCCAAAGGTTGTCTAGTTAGTAGCTGACAGACACACAGGACTAAAATATATATTTTTCTCCCCCTCTCTGCAAAGTTTTATCCTTCTGGTATTGCAGACATATGATTCCCCTCTTCTCACATTGTCAAATGGGGGAAAAAATAGTTATACAACAACATATTAAGGAACTTTAATCCAACATCTTATCATGCACTCTGTTCCTCTTTGTGAACCACAGTCAATCCATAGATGGAGTTCAAAATATTGTGTTTCTACTAAATCCTGCTAAGATCACACAAAATGAATTGAAGATTAAAAATAAAACAACCAACAACAACCCTAGATCCAGAAAACTTTGTCTATGATTTTAAGGAATAGTAGCTCAATGTGAATGTCTAAAATACTGTCCCTGCTTAGATGACTGTGCCACCCTTAGAATTTGCCTTTGGAGAAGCAAGTTAAATATATTCACAACAGGGATCAGAGAGTGAGTTCAGTGTGTCAGACAGAACAAGCTTCTCCAAACGAATTGGCTGAAAATCTCACAAAAATGAGGATTTCTAGTCAGGTGAGAAATACTATCACCAAAGCCTCTTTTATGGTATTTCACCAAAATCAGGTTTCGTTTTGTCTGAAGGTTCTGGTTAGTTATTGTTGCATCCTTTATGGTAGAGAAGAGATGGGACTCAGCTGCAGTGAATGCAAAGTCAGAGTCATTATTACCCAGGTGGCTGGATACAGATGGTACATTCTCATTTTCCCTGGCTCTCTATCTCCAAGGCTGCGCGGCCCCATGTCACCACACAGGATCTTCCCTATGTTCTGGCCTGGACTCCACAGTGGTGGAACAGCATGATGACTACATGATAGTTATTTCATCAGAGGGATGATGCATCTCTGCTTTTCGCGTTTTCTAAAGCACTCACCCAGAACTAGTTTCATTCAGAAATGTCAGCCCCGTGATCTCAGCACATGAACTACACACTGAGCTCTTTGGGAAGCAGAAAACCTGCCCTCGTTTACTCACAAACAGGGAACTCTGCCAGCAGCCTCACAACCTGCAGATTTTGATTGCATTAATTTGTTCTGAAGCGGGTTTTCCTCTTGAGCCTGGAGTAGAAGGCAATTAATTAAGACCCATTCCCCCCCACCCATTGAATTAAATAAATGAAATGGCCATAGGACAGCCTTGTCTGGGATAGGGGATTCCTGGAGAAACAGGACTCTATCCTTTAACCATATAGGGAGCTGATCCTCCATACATCACGCTGCTGCACTTGAACCATGTCTAAAGAGCAGCCTATGAATTCAAGAGCTGTATTCCCCATCTGCTAGTCAGCAGGACTGGAAAAGCCCCATCGATATTTCCCAGGAGCGGAAGCCCGGCTGTAAAACAACACGAAGGAGCACATTTTCTGCTCAACGTGTGGGGAGTTAGCTCAACAACTTCCATTACCGTTAATGAACGCTGCGGTGGGAATTCACTGAAAAACACACCACATAATGAACAGCTCCTCCTTAACTGGTGTGACTGTTGCTTTAAATAGCTGAAAGCAAGTAGCATTAGTCGGAGGTCATTCTCTTATTTAAGGGTGAGGGAAATTATGTCAGAGGGGTGGTGGTTGGACATTGAAGGGAGTTACATGATTCTTTGAGATACTACCTCCTGTTATATGTAGGGCCCAGCAAATAACAGGTTAAGTGTCACTGTCTGAAATGAAACTTGTCCAATGAGAAACAGCCATATATAAATGGCAGTCAGTTTGTTAGTTTGATTTAAAACTAACCCAACATCACCTCAAACTTAACCTGAACTTTCACTGAAGATTTAAAATAAATAAATGTATCAGACAACTTTGCAGCAAGCCTTTCTTAACAGTGAGATTAATTAACCATTAGAACAACTAGCAAGGCTTTTGGTGGGCTTTTCATCACTGGCAATTTTTTAAGCAAGATTGGATGGGTTTTTTTTCTAAAAGATCTGCTCTAGGAATTATTTTGGGGAAGTTCTATGGACTGTGTTCTACAGGAAGTCAGACTAGATGAGCACAGTGGTCCCTTCTGGCCTTGGAATTTAAGACTCTATTTTTTTATTTTCACAGTGGTCTTCACATTTCCTAGTTCCAGCTCAGACATGAACCTTGCTCTCCTGACTCCACATCAGCTGCCCTAACCACTGGCTCGTACTGCCTTAATCGATGAGTGAAAAACCTATCTGTGCCAAACTCCCTCTGAACCCTAACCTGTTATCTAACGTTTCACTCAACTCACCTGAATAAAAATGGGAGAGTCTGTTCTGTTTTAATTGGAAACAGAAAAAAAATCTTATGAGAATATTTAGTTCTCCAGACCCAAGAAGTTAAGCTAAGCAACTCATTTTCAGATACCCCCCATCACTGTCTGACCTAGAATCTTTTATCCCAGTCACTTAGAATCTAAGGGTGAATGGCAGGGCATGGAGGAGATCATCACAACCCTACATTTTGGACATCACTGTAGAGCCTAGGAACCCCAATGAAGAACCAGGACCCTCAAGGTGGTAGGTGCTGTACAAACACAAAACAAAAAGACAGTCCCTGCCCCAAAGAACTTACAATGTAAGTCTGAGACAACAGGTCCCTGCAGATAGATGGACAGAGGAATACAAGGAAACAATGAGGCAACAATTGGTCATCATGATAGCCAATTGTCTCAGCACAACAGCACCCTAATTGTCCTCTTGCTCACTGTACACTCATGTTGTATTTTCAAGAAGGGTTTAAAGTCCAATGTATATGAAAGTGAAAATGTGAAAGATTCTCCTTCTGATGTGTGTGTGTGAGAGACAGAGAGAGAGAGAGAGAGAGAGAGAGAGAGGTGGATGGAACTGTTACCATCAACACTCCAAAGGCCTATAAATCAAACAGCACACAGCTGTTGGTATCAAATATAACTCCTTTTGCACTACATCAAAAAATGGTTTAATTAACAAGTAATTTATTCAAGTAAAAAAATCTGCTCGCACTAAATAACGGTATTATAATTTAGGGACTAGACACCCTCTCTAAAGCATGGGAAGAGTGGGAATTGAGCCTTTAGAGATTGTCTAAGTAGAAAAATGGATCAGAGATTTAGTGTTGTTGTTGACTGGCTCTAAAAGTCAGCAGAGACCAAATCATGAAAAGCCACATCCAAGAGTCTCTTTTCTCTAGGACCTATTTTTAAATAAAAATGTTCAAGGAGATGAATGGCATTAGCTTAAGCCAAGCATAGAGAAGACAGGTGCTGTGCAAGGTTCCCCACCCAGCACTGTCCAGACTACTCACTACCCCTGCTATTCCTTGGACCCATCATGAGAAATGCTTGCCAGACGTGCTTTTGACTATGCAGGGATTTTTGTGAAGCAGCCAAATGTCTGCAAGGCAGCAAACTGAGATCTCCAAACATGCTTGCTTGGGACCTAAAAAACACTCGAACCCCAAATGCAAAAGGCTAGCGCATAAACCCACTGCGCCCTCACCTGGAAAATGTGCTAGAATGAATAAAAGCTTGAATGCACAGAATTTTCCTGCTGCCTTTAAGGAAGAGTAGCCGGTCTGACAAAACCCAGTCATAGGAATACCTCCTGCCATCTTACAGGTGATGGACGTGAAACACAGAGTAGTTCAGTGGTTGTCCAATTTTAGGGCCCAACCTTGCAAATTCGTTTTACTGTCCTATTGAGAGTAACGCAGTCACCCATGACATTGATTACAAGATAATAGTCCTTGGGACAGGGACTGTAATTTCCTCTTTGATTGCTTAATGCAAAAAATACTCCCTTTTAATTCCTCTAGATCTATCTGCCCAGATATTAGACAATGCTTAAGTACTACAATGATGGGCACTATTGAAAATTATATAGGTAAAATATATACCTAAACATGTTGAGATACTGTCTTTCTTCAGTTGCATAGGGTCAAAGTTAAAAAAGATTTGTCAACACACATACAAAATGCACCCAACATCACGGCATATAAGTACTATCCAACTCTGAAAATGATGTTGATGATAATGATGAGTTGATTTAAACTGGTTATCTGTCTTAGCGGACAAAATTAAATAATTGTGTACTGTCTTCTGTTTTCATATGTAAGACGCCTGACTGTATATTGTATTGTTGTACCCTTCTAAAGACAAAAGGGATTTATCTTGCATGGCTTTGAGATAAATATTTCACTCTGTTGGTGCTCAAAAAAACAATAACAGTTCTTAGTTTCAATAAATTACTATTGTTAATAAAGAAAATGTAAACAGGCTAAAAAAGGCTTCAGCCAATGATCAGCATTTATCTTTTCTTTTTATTTCAACATCACAGTATGTATGCATATGCTGAAATGTTTTTGCTCTATGCTGCTACTACTCTGGAAAGCAATGTTAACTACTGGTGTCAGTAAAATCTATTGTGTGTTAATCTGCTCCAGGGTATACATAAAACTTTTTGGTAGCTTAGAATGTTATTGATGGCCAACTCCATAAAGAAATAAAAGCAAGAACTGGGAAGGCACAAGAATCAAGATAAAGTTAAACCATGTCATTGTGATACCCACATAGTTATATGCTTCTGAAACATGGCAAATGCTAGAATCCCACTATAGGAAACTTAACACATTCCATCAGAGATACTTGTGGAGAATACTTGGTGTCTGCTGGTGGGATAAAGTAACTTATGCTGATGTGCTACAAAGGCCTGGCCAACGGAGCGTGGAGACAATAATTTGAGAAAGGAGGCTAAGTGGTTAGGGCATGTGGTGTGGATGTCAAAAACCTGTATTCCTACACAAGACTTTGACTGGATAGCATTTGGTAGAAGATGATATAGAGGAGGACAACCGATGATATAAGAAACCATTGAGAAAGATATTGCTGTCATGGAAACAGATGACAATGAAGCAAAAAATGTGGCATTAGATAGATGGAGGTGGAAACACTGAGTTGTCTCACATGTCACAAGGCACAGGTGCACCTAGTCTAAATCTTTTTAGGTGTAAAGTGTTAACTAAGGCAATCTGCAGTATGATGATCAAGTAGGTTCTGTAAGACAACATCCTGGGTTTGCTAATCCACTTAGATGCCCCAATCTTTATACACAGCTCATTTTGGCATACATGAGAGGGGGCATGACATAGCCCTCAAATTGTAAAGCTGAACATCCCTATCTGTGCCCACCTGCAACAGAAACATGTTATTATAGGATTTCAGACCATTGGTCCATCACATCCAGTATCCTGACTTTTGCATTGATCAGCACCTGTTGCTTCAGAGGAAAGAAATACTGATAATACAATAAAGTACAGATACAAAAAGAATGGACAGGTCATTGGACTCTGAGTCAAGAGCCCTGGGTTCTAGTCCCAGATCTGTCAGTGACTACTGGCGTAACAACTGTCAGGTCACTTAAGATTTCTGTGGCTCAGCTTCTTCACGGGAGATGGTGGGAGCTGTAATAATATCTGGATGAAATTTACTAGTATGCAGAAGCTCATACTAGATAAAGATGCCTTCTAGCCTTAAATCTATGAAAAAAAATACAATTGTCCAAAGGAGACAAATCTTCCTTCCTGACCCCTGTGATGATCATAGAATCATAGAATCATAGAATATCAGGGTTGGAAGGGACCCCAGAAGGTCATCTAGTCCAACCCCCTGCTCAAAGCAGGACCAATTCCCAGTTAAATCATCCCAGCCAGGGCTTTGTCAAGCCTGACCTTAAAAACCTCTAAGGAAGGAGATTCTACCACCTCCCTAGGTAACGCATTCCAGTGTTTCACCACCCTCTTAGTGAAAAAGTTTTTCCTAATATCCAATCTAAACCTCCCCCACTGCAACTTGAGACCATTACTCCTCGTTCTGTCATCTGCTACCATTGAGAACAGTCTAGAGCCATCCTCTTTGGAACCCCCTTTCAGGTAGTTGAAAGCAGCTATCAAATCCCCCCTCATTCTTCTCTTCTGCAGGCTAAACAATCCCAGCTCCCTCAGCCTCTCCTCATAACTCATGTGTTCCAGTCCCCTAATCATTTTTGTTGCCCTTCGCTGGACTCTCTCCAATTTATCCACATCCTTCTTGAAGTGTGGGGCCCAAAACTGGACACAGTACTCCAGATGAGGCCTCACCAATGTCGATCAATTCACATCTTAATGCATCAGATCCAACCATCTATATTTTTGAGCTTACGCATGTGTTATTATAAAATTAGTCATAAATGATCTCCTCTCCCACTCCCCAGTGCATCCAGTTACAGAATATAATTATGTCCTATAAATGCCCCTTGGAAGTTAAACAAGGGAATAGGACAGAAAGCTCCAAGTTTAGAGAAAACTTGCTGGCACATGGAAGACTTTTGGGAAACTAAGCACTCAGTTCCTATTCCCCTCTGACCTAGAGAATCTGGTTCATTTATCGCCAGTATGTCGAAAAGCAGAGTAAGTAAACTCCCTGAAAAATGGGTCCAATTGGAAATCATGTAAATTGTTTGGGAAGGGTTGTTGGGGGTGGGGGGTTGCTCTTCTCTATGCAACTGCTTAAGGAAGCAGGGTCTGCCGCTCTTAGCATGATCCTGGCTGGGCTCATGAATGACCCATTGATGTGACCCTGCCATATGCTGCTGCAAAACTGCCGCTGTTTCCAATAGTGATCGATAATAAGCAACAGCACACGCCTTCAAAGAAGCAGTTCCCCGTATTGGCAGCAGGTTGGGGTAGGGCAAAGAAGCTGTAGGGCTTTCCTGTTTCAATAAAATCCATATTTTATTGTAATTTGGACATGATTTAATAATGCTTTTAAAAGAGGAAGTAAATGTCTCATAAGCCCACAGACCTTTTCACTGCTGTGTGCTTTATCATGCTCTCAGAGCTGTTACACCACAGTGGGTTCTTCTCATGCTCGCTCACCCGCTTGGGGCAAATGGCAGAGATTAACCTTGCCTCATGCTCAGAAAAGAGGAGGGGAGGGGAGGGGAGTGGGTGATTCAGATGCGTCGACTAGAGAAGCTCTAAATAGAGCAATACCCTTTATTTCTCAAAGGTTATTTCTCATGTTTTGTTCTCTCTTCCTATTTCTCATTTTCTTTCTCATTTTCTTTCTTTCTTTCTTTCTTTCTTTCTTTTTTTTCCCTTTCCCCTTGAACCATAAAAGTTGAATGGCAATGCAAATGCAGTTCTCCACTTAAAATCGTAGCTGCGACGGCAGTGTGTCACCCATATTTATGAGCTTTAAATGGCTTTTATAAAAGTGAGGTCGCACTAAATCACCCCCTAGCTGTCATAAATACAAATGGCTCGACATAGTCTGCAACAAGCCTTCAGGGAAAATTATATGATCTGCTGTTGCAGTTATGGTATATCACACACTGAGCTCATATATTTCTACTGGCAAGGTAACCTGATCCTTCAAAGGACACTAACAGGTGAAAGGGGGAGGAGAGTGAGATTGAATAAAACAGTGGTATGTATGTGTGTGCACAACAGTAAACACCTGACCCTGGTTCAGATCACAAACAAAAGAGATTCTTGTGGCCAGGCTGATGAGAATTCAGAGGCTGTTTGAACGGAGGGGATAAGCCACAAGCCAAGAGAAAAGGACTCTTGACATCAGCAGGGTATTGCCCATTTTAAAAATTCATAGGAAGACCGGTAATTACTAAGGTCTCAGCTAGGACTATCCAGATTCCAAAAGTTGGAAAACTTCCAAGCAAATTAAAGGAGAAAATCCCTCCATCTCATCTGGCAAAACCCAGGATTAGGACAAAATCTAGCATGGGATGAAACGTAATTGATAAAAGACGCATGGTCTGGGCAATGGAAAAACAGCATGAGTTGCTGAGATAACAGGCACTAATTACTCATTTCCAATGTATTATTAAAACAAAAGTCCTGATCAGAAACCATGCGATCTGTAGACAATGGAAGAACTTTGGAAGAACCTCTAAGAGTTGTAGTTTTAGGACAGTTCAGTGAATTCACTTTATCTGTTCAGCTATTTATTGATAGCTCTACAATGTGTGAGAGTAGGTTAGATTGCATTCAACAGCCCATCCATTACACTGATACACGTACAAAATAAGAGAATTTAAATGAACATTCGTTCATTCATGAGATTTGGGATGGGGACAGTTCTTTCGCCCTTTTGGCAAGCCATTAAAAATTATAAATCAGTTCAGCTTCACTAGCTGAAAAATATCACAAGCAGTATGCGCCACCGCAGTAGTTCTCAACTTATCCATACTGGGACCCTCCACCTCCACCCAGACAGAGCTCCTCTCCCATTTAACAACATTCCTCAGATTGAGAGCCCCTTCTCTAGTGTGGTCTGCCCCCAACATTAATCACACTTAGCTCTTGTATACTGTTTTTTTCATCAGAAGATCAAAAAGCGCTTCACAAAGGAGGTGAATATCATGATCCCCCTGTTACAGATGGGGAAACTAAGGCCCGTAAACCTGCCCAAAGTCGGGAGGCAGCAGAGCAAGGAACAGAATCCAGGACACCCAGTCCAGTGCTCTATTTGTTACCCCCACACTACCTCCTGCTATAGAAAGCCAGGAACTCCTGTGTTCTTATCCTGGCTCTGTCACTGTGTGACCTTCAATTACTTCACCGCTGAGTGGCTATTATTTACCCATTTCATAGGGGGGTAAGGGAGTGAGGAGTAATTAGTATTTGCACTGTTTGAAATATGTAAAATTTAACATTGGACTCTATACTTTGTTCTTGATATTAGAGCCAGTTGGAAAATGCCAATTGTTTTTCACAGGACATTTTGAAAAAGAAAAATCAAACATTTGTTGTGAGGAACATTTGGCAGTTCTTGATTTCAGGATGGAAAAGGGGAAGAACCGAACAATTTTCTTTTTCCAAAAATTGAAATTTTTTACTCAACCACAACCATTTTATCCGAATCTAAACATTTTGGTGTTTCATTAAACAACAAACAAACAACAATGAAAGAGTGGTTTTCAGTTTTTAATTTTTTTTTTTTTTTTTTGTTAAAAAGCTGAAGAATTTCAATAGGAACAAGTTTTTTCTTTCCTGATTTTCAGATCCTGACAAAGCTCCCATTGACTTCAACAGAGCCAAGGATTCACCCCTAGTAACTATCCCCTGATGTAGTTGATATGGTTCAATCCAGCATTCCTTGCACACCCAGAAAAACCTGCTGAAGTCAACAACTAGTTACATTTTCAATATGTAAACAATACAGAATCATTTTCATATAGATGTTCATTCTATGGGGCAAATTCTGTTTGCTTACATTTATGTAACCTCATGAAACAGTACAGACGTAATAAAGAGCAGAATTTGCTACTACATATTTAAGTGTCAATTTCAGCATCCAAAAATGAGATTTGGACATTCTCTGTAGTGCCCACATTTGAAGCCTGGACCCTTAAATTTTAAGTATATATTTTGATTCAGAGCCAGGCATACAGGGGCTGACTTGGGAGAGACCTAAACTTGGTGTGGCTATTTACAGCTGAGCAGTGAGTGTCAAGTGTGAAATGCTTCCCTTCTAATTGAGGAGGTTTTTTACACCCACTTTGCCCAGGCACAAAGCAGTGGAGAGTCAGGACCACAGTTTGGGCCCAGAGAGAACCCAATGTGATGAGTATTTTAATCACCTATTGAAAAGAGCTTGAACGTGATTATAGTAACTAAATGACCAGAAAATCCCGTGCTATTTATATATATATATATATATCTTACTCCTCCCCCACATGGGACATCATACACAGGCTTCAGAGATAAGACAAACTCATTTGAATGTGGGGTGAAAGGGTTATCAGTTGTATAAAAACAGGAATTCCCAGACTGCTAAGAGGTCTGTCTGGCTTGCGAAGAAGCTCAAGGGAAAACATGGTAAACAAGCTAAGAAGCTATCTGAACCGGTCACTTCTGTTTCAAGCCAGGACTTCACCAGCTTCCATGGCTAGTCCCATGGCACTAACTAGCCCTGCTCAGCTTCACTGCTAGAAAAAATGACAAAAGGCACTCTTTCAGAACAATGAGCTGGTGGCAAGCTGACCCAGCCCGGGTGGGTCAAGCATAAGGCTCACAATCTGAGAAAGAGCACCTGGAATCTTTCCAGCCATCTGTCTGATGTGATTAAAAACAAAATATGAAATGCTTCAGAAGAGGGAGAAATGGGATAGCAGGTCTGACTTGCATAATATCATGCATTTGTGTAACCAGCCTAAACAGAGCGTATGAGTCGACCAGATGTTTTTCATTTCCACGTACAGTACTGCACAGCAAATCAAAAACCAACAAAAGCCAAACACAACTGCTGCCTGGCCAACACTGCTGTAATTGGAGCTCGACGAAGGACCCTGTCAACCCCAGTCCCTGGGTTGGCAGGTCGACCTCCTGGCTTGTTAAAAAGGCTGTTTGGTTCTCTAAGCTAAACACCATTGGTACCTAGTTAAACAGAGGGTTGGGGCTCCATCATTAAGTCTGCAATGGTCCAATGAGCAGCCAGCAGGAGGAAAGCATTGGAACCAATCTATTCTGGGAAGTAGTCATGAAGTAATTCATATTTCTTTAGACAGTCAGTTGCACATCAGCTGCACCAAACAAAACAGAACCATGCAGAAGAGGGCCAGGTAAGTCAGTGTGGCCTGTGTACTCCCATTTGCAGATACATCATCAGCTGGGTTTGGAAGAATAAGCATCTAAGCTGTTGCAGGAACCATCATTCATACATATACACTTGGGAACCATTCATTTTTGGTCACTGTCTTTAGCGAACTATATTAGGGCTCGTCTACATACAAAAGTTATACTACTTTAACTATACTAGTATAGTTATAGAGGGTGGGGACAGCTATACGTAGGGCCCTACCAAATTCATGGTCCATTTTGATCAATTTTATGGCCAGAGAGTTTTAAAATTGATCAATTTCACATTTTCAGCTGTTTACATCTGAAATGTCAGGGTGTTGTAACCGTGGCGGTCCCAACCCAAAAGACACCCAGAAGTGAGTCTGATCGCCCCCTTTCCACTCCCCTCCCCCCCCCCCCGAGCTACGATGCAAGGGAAGGACAAGTCCTGTCCCTCCTAGGGTGACCAAACGTCCCAATTTTATAGGGGCAGTCCCGATTTTTGGGTCTTTTTCTTATATAGGCTCCTATTACCCTCCACCCCCGCCCGATTTTTCACACTTGCTGTCTGGTCATCCTAGTCCCTCCCCAACCCAGCAGGGACTTGTAGCTAGGAGTCCCCTGGCTGGGGTGCTTCCAGGAACAGGGGGAGATCGGACACACCTCCATAAGTGTTCTCTGGCTGTGGAAACCTCCACTGTTTGGCAGAGAGCTTCCTGAAGCAAGGGAAGTTACTCCGGGGTGGGTCTGATCTCCCCCTGAGAGTGAGATTGGCCATGAAGAGGAAGGACAAGTCCTGTCCTGCCCCAGCCCGGTGAAGACTTGCAGCTAAGAGCCCCCTGGCTGGGGCACTCCAGGAGTAAGGGGGAGATCAGATTTCATGAGGAAGGGCTTATTTCACAGTCCGTGACACATTTTTCACGGCCAGAACATTGGTAGGGCCCAGTTATACGGGTATAAATGTGCTTATACTATGATAACTGTTGCTGTATAGGAGAGGAAATAAGCTCTACTCCTAAAAGCCACCTTTATACCAGTATACGTGAGTCCACACGAGGGGTTGTACTGGTATACTTATATCTGTGAAAACAAAAATCACACCCCTAACCAACATAGTTATATCAATACAAAAACTGCATGCAAACCAGGCTTTGGAGAATGTGGCACTTGTGGAAAAAAATGGCAAATTATCAGTCATAGAAAACAAAGTCCTCAGCTCATCCACAGAGCAGGATCTACTTGGGCATCCTCAGTGGAGGATTCCACAGGATACCTCAACTGTGATCACCCAGGATCGCTCCTAGTACTGAACCCGCAGCTCAGTTCCCGTGGCCCATTTTGAATCAGGGGCCTTTTATACCCAGTTTTGCACAGGGATAAATAGCAATGCACGAATCAGGGCCACAGACTTAGAGAAAAAAACAAACCAAGAATTGTTGGCCTTTTTGTTGAGGCTGCCAGTAGTACCTGATTTGGTGGCAGTTTTGCAGCATAGACCACAAACACCACGAACACATTTCTTTTAAAAAGAACAGGAGTACTAAGGTGCCACAAGTCCTCCTGTTCTTTTTGTGGCTACAGACTAACACGGCTGCTACTCTGAAACCTGTCATTATGCAAGGCACTAATTTCTTTTAGGCCTCCAAAGAGCCTGCAGGGGGGCAGGGAAGAAGAAACAACTTTCAGTCACTTTTGACCTTGGTTGGATTTGAACCAGTAACCTAGAATTAAACAGAATCTATCACCCATTCCCACCGTTTGTTTTTTTTTGTTTAAATATGCAACATTCACTGACTGTCCAGTAAATGGTTTGATTAATTGTCAGTAATAAAGGAATTTGCTACACTGTTTTCAGCTAGATCAAATCATCTTTTTGGCTCCCTAAAGTATCACCACATGGAACTTCCATGGCCCTTCTGATGTGTTATGTCCATAGTTTGCCTGGATATCAGGGGTGAAAGGGTGAGTAAAAGGGGCAGCTGTCCTGGGGCCTGGTGATTTAAAAGGGCCCGGGGCTCCTGGCCGCCACCACCACTACTGTGGCAGCAGCCAGAGCCCCGGGCCCTTTTAAATCGCCGCTGGAGCCCCGGGCGGCGCGGGCCAAGCAGCGCGGATTGGCTGGCTGGGGGAGGCTGACTCCCAGCACTGCCCCTTCCACCCAAGGCCCCACTCCTTCTTCCCAAAGCCCCGCCCCTTCCGGGGCCCCGGGGCCAGGCCCCCGTACCGGTAAGTCTTCTGCATTCCTTTCACCCCTGCCGGACATGTTCTTCATCAGATCTTTGACAGGACGTGATGCAATGGCATCTCATAGCCAGCCCACATTTTCAGATGTGGGAATCCATCTTTGACATGCTCGATCATGTGTATCCCAGCAGCGTGACATTATGATGTCATGATGGATTAGATGGGTGTATGAAAAAGAAGTCAGTGATGATGAGCACTATAAGATTTTAAAGATTAGTGACTTTTTCTAAATGCTCAAACAATTTGCCTATTCTTGGGTTAAATATAACGCTTAGGTGAGCATAGTGAAAGGGTTGTGAATGGCACAGGACTGGAAACCCTAGAGACAAAAGGCCTCTGTTAGATCCATTCAGGCGGGTATAGCACAGCCTTGTCTGCTTCCATGTAGTGTCCTGCCAGCCCTCATCTTGAGCAACTGTAGCAGCGAGGGAGGAATTCTTTCCTCCTGCCCACTCACTTTGGTGCCAAGACTGCCACAAAAAGATGCAAATGTTGCTCGTTTGTGGTTGATTGTTGTGGTGTGAGGGCAGGAGGAAGTAGACTCTGAGCACTATCTTTCACCCAGACCATGCAGCAATGACCATTAACCACAGCCTTCCTTGTATCGGTGACCTCGCTATAAAAATCTCTGTCTTCTATTGCCTGTCATACCCAGCCAAATTTGTTTAAAAACCATTACTGCTAATAATAGAACCTCCCAAAACAGACTAAAACCTTTTCAACACCCTCCCTGAACTGACAGGTCAGGCCATTAACCTTCCCCCCCAAAAAATCTTTCTTCAAGGCCCACCTCTGCCATGATCATAGAATCATAGAAGATTAGGGTTGGAAGAGACCTCAAGAGGTCATCTAGTCCAACCTCCCTGCTCAAAGCAGGACCAACCCCAACTAAATCATCCCAGCCAGGGCTTTGACAAGCCAGGCCTTAACAAACTCTAAGGATGGAGATTCCACCACCTCCTAGGTAACGCATTCCAGTGCTTCACCACCCTCCTAGTGAAATAGTTTTTCCTAATATCCAACCTAGATCTCCCCCACTGCAACTTGAGATCATTACTCCTTGTTCTGTTATCTGCCATCATTGAGAACAGCCGAGCTCCATTCTCTTTGGAACCCTCCTTCAGGTAGTTGAAAACAGCTGTCAAATCCCCCCTCATTCTTCTCTTCCACAGACTAAACAAGCCCAGTTCCCTCAGCCTCTCCTCCTAAGTCATGTGCCCCAGCCCCTTGATGGCTGTAAGAAATCAGGGGCAAATGGGGTTAGCTGGCACTGACATTATCTGGCTGGGAATTACAATGGGATTTGGGTCCTTTTCAAAATCCCAGCCTTTATGTACATAAATATTTTATATATTGGTTTGAATTATTCTTTTCCCACCCTTCATATGTTACTTGCCTTCTTCGACTGTAAACTCTTTGGGGCTAAGACTGTGTCTTCATATCTGTACCTTCGGCACCTAGTACGAAAGTGTCTCAGTCCTAACTGAGGTCTTAGGATGCAATCAAAACACAAATATTAAATAAAATATCAGCAACATCTTTAATTACAAAAAGCCTCCCCCACTCCGGACACATTATTAGACTGACGTTATAACCTATTTGTTCATGTGGAGTAATTCTATACAAAATTACACCCACCATCCCAACCTTGGAACGAAGGTACAAAGATGCATGAAAACCCTCCAGCCTAGCTTCCTTTCTAGCCTATGGACTGGATTAGCAACTATATGCCCCACTGGAATGGGAAGGCCAGTTCCTGGAGCTATCAATGTCCATCAGCTGAAGATCTGGTGCAGTTTTTGAGACCTCTAGGAGTAACCTTTTCCCATTGGCCAATCATGGCCTAACTGTCTATGTGAATTTTCTTGGGGTAAGTTTTCAATTGCCCAAGAGCTGCAGTTTGCTTCCTATTTTAAGCTTGCATTTTGCAGCTCAACTGCATTTCATTTGTGCAAAACCTGAATTAATTTGAAAGCTTAATTGGATCTTTTGTTACCAGGCAAAAGTTGTTAGGCTGAAGATAAATGAAATAACTGAATTAGCACACCTGTGCAATCCTAGACAAAGGCTAAATGCAGTCAAAATATGAGGATTGTCTTTTTTCCTCATCTTTTTAAGCACCTGCAACCCTACATAAAATAATGATAATAATTTCAAAGCTGATCCTCGCTCCTCTCTCAAGTAGAGTTTCTAAATGGTTGGAGTGGTTGACACCAGGAAAAAATTAAACCACTGTTTGTTCTCCAGAGATGATCAAACTATTATAATACTGCATTTTAAACTGCTCTGTGAATGTTGTTCTTTCTGGTTTCCTCAATTTTCATCAAGTCAGTTTAGCATAATTATAATTTGTTATAAAAGATTTTTTTTTTAAGTTATAATCACTGGATGAATAAAATGATGACAACTGGAACAAATGGGTCTCTTCCTTGCAAAATGGGTCTCTTCCTTGCAAAATGCTCAGTGATAGAAAAATCCTGTATTAAACTGCATTATAGTCATCATTGATTCCCTTATCAAAAATAACCTCAGACTCAAAAGCAATATTGAGAAGCAGAGGACTTTAGGAACATTCAGGCCAAAACAGGGCAGAGCAGGATGAATATAAAAAAGATGAAATCCTGTGTACAGTCAACATAGCAAGATCAATCTTGAGAAATGGGATATGGCCGAAATCAACTTTCAGTTAATCTGATTTTCAACGAGTTAATCAGTTGGTGGTTTTGCTAAAGACTTATAATTTAAGAAACTTCTGTGCTGTGCTGGAATAAATGAATCCCATTATTATTCTGCAAA
Organism: Lepidochelys olivacea; assembly: GCF_965140295.1. NCBI lineage: Eukaryota > Metazoa > Chordata > Testudines > Cheloniidae > Lepidochelys > Lepidochelys olivacea. The sequence goes on along the minus strand of NC_140415.1, from coordinate 11,922,269 downwards.
ATGAATGTGATGGATACGATTGGGTTTATTCGGGAACTTGAAAGTCCATGTGACCCATGTGGGTTCCCCACGCACGGCAGTAAATCCAAACTCTGGACCTTCAAGGATTTGTTCTGTAGAACTAAAACTGTGGCATAAGCATGTGACAATAGCAGTGCTATGCGAGTAGTGGCCCAATCTTGAAACTCTTACTCAGGTAAGGAGTTCCACTGACTCTCTTAGAGCTGCTGGCATGACAGTGGTTTATAGGATCACGCCCTGAGGTAGGGGGTTGCTTCTCCCCATCTGACCTCACTTTATTAAAGAACTAGCCTCAGGATACTACTGCTGTTTTGTCCTTATATACTGCACCTTAGAAATGAAGCTTTCAATGGGTTTACAAACATTGCCTGTGTCATAGGAAATCATTCCAGGTGGATATTCTGAGAAAGGTTAAGGAACTTCCCCAAAGTCACACAGCAAAACAGCAGCTTAGCCAGAAAAAGAATCCTGACACCCAGCCCTGTGATTTACCCAAGATCTTACTTCCAGAGCACTTGATCATGCTTCCTCTTGAGATAACATTCAAACACTTCAAACATGTAACCAAGAATTATATGACCCTTTTTGGTTTGCTAAGCCTGCAAATCAAAATACTCTCACGTGATCTTCAATAGCTTCCTGATTCAGGCTGGATTGGAACCATTCTAAAAACAGCTATTTTCAAAGTATTTTGTCATGGTAATTCCACTTCCTAGACCATCCAAAAGCATGGAGTGCAGAGGCATGCAAGAATGAGAATAAGCCAATTCATAAAGCATTTGGATCTCTTAACAAAACTTTTGATTGTGGTGAAGCAGAGTCCAAGTTCAAGTCTGTTCTCACTCTATGGACTGTTGGTGAATATACAAAATGTTCAGCTGTATCGCTTAGTTGTGATTAGAGAGACAAGGTGGGTGAGATAATGTCTTTTATTAGACCAACTTCTGTGGATGAAAGACAAGCTTTTGAGCTATGCAGAGCTCTTCTTCCAGTTAGTTGTGATTAGTCAGATAAGTCACATGCTATCATTTCTCTTCCTTCACTGGATAATTCACAAGCACTTTCATATACAAATGTACAAAAATCAATCCTCAGGCATCTGACACTGAAATATGCTTAGGGTGACATTCACCCCACGCTATGAGACCTTTGCACCACTAAATCCTATTCCAAGTAGGTTTAAGCAATGCATAGGGCTTGTTCTGGCTCTCTCTGCAAAGGTATTTCACCCTTATAGCAAACATTTGTGTGTGCTTAAGTTCAATTGCTCCAATGTTCACAGAAAGCAAATACAAAGGGAGAACAGGAAGATGGAGGGATAAAGCAATTTCATTTAAAATATGATTGGATTTTCTCATTGGTTTCTTTTTGCATTATTTGCCCTTCTCTACAAAGTATTTGCTAGTCTAAGTACAGATACCGCTATGTGGCTATGCAAATTTAGGAATGTAATGGAGTCTTAACATATGATCATTTGGCATGAGAGTTAGGAAATCATAAAATATACGGACATAAGATTTACTACACAGGATCATTCTACTGGCCTATCCAGTCCTGTATCCTGACTCCAACACTAGCCAACAACCAGAAGAAGACAAACAAAATCAATTAGGTAATGTAGATAGTGGAAAAACTTTCTTCCCAATCCCTGACAGGCGATCATCTTATGTCCTGGACCATGAGACTTGCTCACTAATGGGAACAGTCTTTTAATGATCTCTCTTGACTCAAAAAATCCTCCAAATACCAGTGTTTTGCTCTTCAGGACCATGTTTTCTTATGCAAAATTGAAATTATTTCAACTACACATCTGTGTGGCCTAAGAGAAAGAGCATTCAGTCTTCAGGTTAATTTTTTTGCTCTCTACTGAGTTAACGGTTTTACTGAGAAACTCTTTGCATTTCCATTGAGACGTAGGTGTACTACACAGAAGCATTGTGGTTGCAGTTTTGTCTAATATACCTGGGACCTTAGCTATCACTAAAGCAGCTACATCATGAGTTATTTTTAAAAAGTCAAATAAAAAAGCTTAACCCTCACCCAGCCCTCAGTAAATCCAGAAATTAGCCATGAGAATGGCTCATTGGAACTGAGAATGGGGTCAAACCACAACATTTGGCTCCAGATTCCAAATACCTTAAATTTCAGGCATGTTCGGAACCAGAGGTTTGGCTCACTCCATTATAACGATAAAGACCATTTGAAAAATTCAGATTGGACTCTGAGTCCAGACTTTGAATACCTCTCAAAGTCTGGTGGTGTTCAGATCTGGAGATCTGGTTCAGGACCCTTGTTTCTTTCAACCCACATTCCCCTGATCGACAGCATCTGACACACAGTCCCTGGGATCTTCACCAGCTTTGTCCTCTTTGGGATGCATAGGAGAGGGCAAGGAGAGAGGGCAAGGGTTTTCCAAGAGGCTAAATTACTTCTTAACCAAACGTTATTTAATCTTTTTTTTCTTTTCAAAAATATCATTTCATTTGAATGCAAATTTTAGCAATTTACAGAGGTGCTTCTTGGTCACTGAGGTGGGAGCTAGCATAGGTTCTCAGATAGGCTCCTTAGCATTTGCTATGATTTATTCATAGATTTATAGAGTTTAAGGCCAACCAGGACCATTAGATCATCTAGTCTGTATAACACAGACATAAATTTCATCCAGTTATTCCTCTACTGAGCCCACAAAAGGATTTAGGCAGCTAACTGCCACTTGAAGTGCGTAAATTCCAGAATCGGGCCTCCCTGGGATTCACAAAACCCCCACTCAGCTGGCGCCAAACACTGCAGACACCTGAACCCACTCAGTGCCTACAGTTTTGCAGCAAAAGTTCCCTAGGAGCCTATGTTTCTGCCCCTGAGCATATGCACTACAGTCTTACTCCAGGTGTCCAGATGCCTGGCCCCAGAGCAATGCATTAACGGGGGGGATAGGTGCTCCTCTGCCTAGCTCGTCTGTGGGGCCTGATCCTGTAAGCGGGACCAGAGCTTGCAACTAGATTGGGCCCCATAGGTGAGTGTACACAAAATGGCTGGGGAGGAGGGGGCACGAGACGTGCCCTAGCCAGGGCTTCTTGCAAAAAGAGCGTAAGCAACTAACCCCAAGGTGCCTCCCTCCTGCCTGGGCTTCGGTGCCAAACTCCCTGAGAGGGGTAGCGCACAGGACACACTCATTTCCTTCCATATCCCATTGGCTAGCCAAAGCAGGGAGCCAAACTGCCTGAGAGGGGGGAGGCTTAGGACTCGCCCCGACCTCAGTATCTCCCATTGGTTAGCCTAGGCAGGGAGCTGCCTAGGGTGACCATACAGCAAGTGTGAAAAATCGGGACGGGGGTGGGAGGGCAATAGGAGCCTATAGAAGAAAAAGACCCAAAAATCTGGACCATTCCTATAAAATTGGGACATCTGGTCACCCTAGAGCCGCCTAGCTTGCTGGATTTTGTGAATGCCATTCCGAGGGGGCTATCTCTCCCCTTTCATTGTAGAGGGAGCCTAGGTGGCGAATTCAGGTTCTGTGAAACCCACTGATTATCTAAGTTCCTAAAAGTTAGAGATGGTAATGCTCAGCATCATCATGCCTAAGTTCCTCTGTGAATCTAGCCCTTGTTGTTTGACTAACACAAATCTTCCAGAAAGGCCTCCAAGCTTTGATCTGAAGGCATTGGGAGATGGAGAACCCACCACTACCCTTGGTAGTTTGTTCCCATGGTTAATCACTCTCATTTTTTAAAAAAAGAGAGTGCCTTATTTCTAAATTGAATTTGCCTGTTTTTCAATTCCAGCCATTGGTTTTTGTTATGCCTTTCGCTGCTAGATAATATTAAGATAGATTCTGAAAATAGCATGATTTCATCAGAGTGCAGCAGAGAGGTCTCAGTAATGCAGCATAACTTCCTGAACAAACTGGTGCTTGAAACAAACAGGAAAAAGAGACACTACAGTTGTCATATTTTCCTACAGGCCTCCTTTGTCTGGCTAGCTTCAATTATTCCTCATAGCCCTTGATTCTTTCTGTCCTCCCCCCTCCCCTCTCTCCCAATTCATTCTTCTAGAATTTATCCCGCTTCTTTAACTCGGCATGTGTCTGGGCAGATGTCCAAAAAAGCTCTCTTCAACAATGGGGGAAAAAATTCCTCCACTTCAATTGAGTCCCCCTTCTCCGCCTCTCACTTTCCCTCTCTTTCTTGCACCCCCTTCTCTTTTAACATTCTGAATGATTGATAACACTCCCCTTGCCTCACTTCTGGCTGTTACAGGCCTTTCTGTCAGGCATCTACAGCTCTGTAGCTCACCCAGAGGATGGTGGGAACCCCCTTTGGTTCTTTTGAATGACTAACTAACTAACTAACTAAATAAAACGGGGGAGGGCTGAAATGCCCTTGATTAGGACAAACCCAACAGGTCCAAAGCAAACAAACAAATGAAGAGCAACAGACCTTTGTGCCCCTAGCTTCCCTCTGCCTCAGTTTGCCAGTTGTCAGGAACGGAAAACAAAACGAAATGACAAGCAAAAGGAGGGAGAGTAAAAGGAATAGCTTCTTTCTGTTGCTTCTTCTCTTTTTGTGGCTCAAAGGATGAGGTATTTGCAATACTACCCACCTCTTGTTGTTATATCACCAGTTGCAGACTAGTTGGGGGATGGTGTTTTGTCTTAACTTTCCAGCTTCAGGAGTTATGTCAGAACCTGAGAATTTCAGCCTTCATTTTAAAAAAATAAAATACATTTCTAGCCCCTCTGGCTGTGGAGAAATGCAGGAAAACATGAGCCCTCAATGTTCAAACACCAGAAGGTAAATAAAAAGAAACAAAATTTTGTTATTTTTAAAAAACTCATGATTTCCTGGGACCTGACTCAGTAGAAGGCATGGACGCACATACATGCCAACAAGCTCATCAGACCTCTTTATCCATATTTATATGAACAGTGGGTCTATTAAAGAAGTTTCTAACAGTTTGCAAGGTCTAATTATTACTTTTATTATTTGCATTACAAGTAGCATCTAGCGGACCCAGCTGGGATCAAGAGTTCATTGTACGCACACAAGATAAGAGACAGTGGAGCCCAAGAGAGTCTACAGAAAACAGACAAAGGATGGGGAAAAGGAAGAATTATTATCCCCATTTTACAGATGAATAATTGAGGCACAGAGAGGTTAAGTGATTTACCCAAGGCCACACAGGAACTGTGTAGCAGAGCAAGGACTTTAAGCCAGCTAAAGCCAGCTAAGTCCCAGTCCAATGTCTTAGCCACACCCACATTCTCTCTGGTTTACCAGCATTATCAGTATTCCCAATGATAAGTATAGGAAATACCACTCAAACTTTCAAACCCATCGAAACATATAAGCCTGGACTACACTAAAAAGTTAAGATGACCCATCTACATCTCTCAGACATGTGAAAAATCCACAGCCCCGAGCAACGTAGTTAAGCCAACCTAACCCCTGGTGTAGACAGTGCTAGGTCAACGGAGAATTCTTCCGTCAACCTAGCTAAAACAAACACGTCACTGAAGTTTTAAAAAGGAGCTACACTGAAACCTTACTGCGATGAGAACAAAAATCAGCAAGCTGATTTATTTTAGATTGAGGCACAAGCCCAGGAATGTTACTGGTACCTGGGGAAACTGCATGTTGAATATTTATTCCTTGTTAGCTCATTAAGCTCTTAGAGTCCTTGCAGTAACTAATCTCCCACTCTAGGTTCTAAAGGATACTTGATGTTTTTGTGTAGGTAGCAATCTATTCTACTGCAAGAGGCTGGCTACCTCATAAGGAGCTGGGGAAAATAAATCCTCATTTGTTTATATGCCTTACATGAAAATGAGTGTAAAGTACTGTTGGAGAATTCAGTTATATTTCCACACGCACGTACCAGTCAAGATCTCCTCATGTAAAGCTGGAAATGACCATAGGGAGAAGAGCTGAAATTAATATCCATTCCCAACCAATCCACCACTCTCCGGATACCCATCTGACACGTACCATGAAAAAAATCCAGGCTGTTTTTTCTAACAATTCAAAGTGCTTGTTTCTCTTATTCCAATCCTTGATGGGCAGGTGCCCATGTCACTAACACAAAACCCACCAACATCGTTGTTACTCATTCAGAGCTAATCCATCATTTGGGCCTTATCCGGCTAGATTTCACTGGGTTGGTGAAGTCATCATCTTTCAGGTGAGCGATACAGCCAAAGTGAACTTCCTAGGGATCTATTTGCAGGCGCTGGTGTTATGAGTACATTCCAACTGGACTAATTACCTCCAACCCATCTAAAAATACACACGCACACACAGACACACACATCCACACACATCCCCTTTAGTTTAATCTCGATACAGCATCTTTCACTTCCGGTCCTAAAAATGTTGCAGAGCATGGCTGTGACCAGTCACTTGTGGCGTTTCTGCCCCGCTGCAGCTCCATCGATGCAGTGGCTGAATGGTCCGGGATCCTTGGGATGAGAGGCAAGACATCTTTCATATTGTATCTGCATTGTCATCACTGCTGATTAAAAGGGACTGGTGCATTCCCTGTACCTGGATCTTTTGTTTCCAAGAGTCCTGGCGGAAGCAGCTCTCACCCCTGCAGCTACAGCACAGTGAAGATCTACTAGAGCCCAATGCGTACTTGCTGTACTGTTTGAGCAGGCATCTACTCAGCAAGGAGGGATTTGAGCTCCCAACTGAGCGTCAATGTGAGGAATATGTCCCTGCTGTGCCTTGAGTGGAGGGACTCCTAAGTAACAGCTCTGCACCTTGTACTGAGAGAGAGAATCTCCATGAGCTGTCAATGGTACCTGCACTCATGCAGTATCCTCTTTCCAGGCCTCCAGTCAGTCTCGAGTGTGAGGCCATTACAAGCAATTGCAACCCACATATTTGGAAGTACTGTGGTTTCTAGTTTCCACAGATGTCTCTATTTTACTCTATCACTGTCTATTTAAGTACCTAGCAAAGTGCTCTTGTATGACAGAAACACTGCTTCAGAAACCTAGTCAGGCAACCCCCCCATTATGGATTGGCCAATTGACCTCTCCTCTCAAATATCCTCTGCCAGATTTTACCACTTGAAAGTAATGTGGCTGGAACCATGATGTTTGGATACAAACTCTCCCAAAGTTTAGGGGCTGGTAAGATCCAAATTTTCTGTTTAGCTGAGCACAGTGGTAAACCCCAAAAGCGAAAAGAGCATCTAATCTAGATCCAAATGCAAACTTTGAGGAGCATATCAGGCAGTCAACCACTAGAAAGATCACTGGTGCTGATGCTGCTGTCTTCAGCTTGGAAAAGAGATGACTAAGGGGGGATATAATAAAGGTCTATAAAATCATGACTGGTGTGGAGAAAGTAAATAAGAAAGTGTTATTTACTCCTTCGCATAACAAAAGAACTAAGGGTTACCCTATGAAATTAAGAGGCAGCAGGTGTAAAACAAATAAAAGGAAGTATTTCTTCACACAATGCACAGTCAACCTGTGGAACTCCTTGCCAGAGGATGTTGTGAAGGCCAAGACTGTAACAGTGTTCAAAAAAGAACTAGATAAATTCATGGAGGATAGGTTCATCAATGGCTATTAGCCAGGATGCGCAGGGATTATGTCCCTAGCCTTTATTTGCCAGAAGCTGGGAATAGGCAACAGGGGATGGATCACTTGATGATTGCCTGTTCTGTTCATTCCGTCTGGGGCGCCTGGCATTGGCCACTGTCAGAGGACAGGATACTGGGCTAGATGGATCTTTGGTCTGACCCAGTATGGCCATGCTTATATTTCTTCCGGACTTTTCATCTCCATCCCTTTGGGGTCAGGATTTAAGTGAATCATTGTTTAAAGGCAAGTTCAGAAACTATTGTTTATGGGTGGAACTAAAAAGTGAATAAGTGTTTAAGGGAGTGGCCTGTGTACAAAGGCAGAGATGTGACTGGGCCTGATTCCCCTTTCACTTACACCAGTGCAAATTCGCTGTACTTATCCCTGATTTTCACCTCTGAATGAACGTTCTATCATCACAACCAGCCATGGACTCTTTTGTTTTCCCGAGGGCCCCTCTGCCAGAGTCTATTGTAGGCCCCAGCTAAATAGAGCCTGAAGATTTTAAAGCTCTTCACAAACATTAATAAATTAAGACTCACCCTGCCAATGTAAGCTATTGGCATTCTTATACCTCTTTGACACATGGGGGTTGGGGGGGGGGGGATACAGAGAAGTTACCCATGGCTTGCTCAAGATGCCATAGTTAAACAGCAATAGCTAAGGAGATAACTGGTGATCTTGACTCCCAGTCTTCTGCTGTATTTAATTGTTCAACATTTATATATGGCACCAGAGCTGTAAACCAAACACAACACAGGAGAATCCCTCCCAGAAGTGCTTACATTTTAAAGGGAACAGAACAAGGCAGGACAATGGGGAAGATAATAGGCCTGGGAGATGGAGGAAGCAATGCACAGAGAAAGCCAATTGTTAATATTTGTATTATGGTAACACCCAGAGGCCCAACCAAGATTGGACCCTAATCATAGGAGCCACTGTACGAACACAGAGAGAGAGAGAGAGTCCCTGCCCTGATAATCTTACAGTCTAAATCCCTTTGGGGGGAGGGATAGCTCAGTGGTTTGAGCATTGGCCTGCTAAACCCAGGGTTTTGAGTTCAGTCCTTGAGGGGGCCATTTAGGGATTTGGGGGAAAAAAAAATGGGGATTGGTCCTGCTTTGAGCAGGGGGTTGGACTAGATGACCTCCTAAGGTCCCTTCCAATCCTGATATTCTATGATTCTATGAAATAAACAAAACTGACAAAGGGTTAGAGAAAAAGGTGAGGTACAGAAAGATGAAGTGACTTGTCCAAGGTCACATACAAGTTTAGTGGCAGAGTCAAGACTAGAATGCAGGTCAATTAACTGCCAACCCAGTGCTCTACTCACTAGACCATGGCTCCTGTTCCTTAGGAAGTACAGAATAAGTCACATTTTTTTGAACTGGTTTAAAGGGCCTTAGCAGACTGCTCACTGAGGGGTTGTAGGAAAAGGCGAGTGTAGAAGCGGGACATGAAGGAAAAGACAAAGGATGCAGCTAAAGATTAAACATCACTGCTTCCCTCTATTCAAGACCAGTTTTTAAATGATTGTTTATGACCAAAGTCACCCAGGGCCTGTTTCCCACTGGCTCAGAGTGCACCGAACGATCCTGATTTTCCCAACCCAATGTCGGAATTTAACCCAAGGGGCAAAATTATCATTTGACCTATGAGAGAGCAGGACCTGAAGATCATCAATTCCCTTAAATTGGTGGCCGGGCCATTCATTTAATGCATTCTCGTCAGTGTGAAATAAGACGTACAGTACGACAGGTCAAAGTGAAAAGGGGAGGGCAGCAGAAAAAAAGTAACAGGCTGATGGAAAGGCTATTGAAAAAAAAGAGGAAGAGCTTTTCAGTGAGATCATTTAAGAAAGAAAGAAAGAAAGAAAGAAAGAAAGAAAGAAAGAAAGAAAGAAAGAAAGAAAGAAAGAAAGAAAGAAAGAAAGAAAAGCGGGAGGAGTAACTTTATAACCTCCTGCAGCCTAGTCATCCCACGGTATTCCCTTTCAGTGTGTACCCAGGAACAGGCTGCCAAGCGGTTGTAAAAACACCATTTATTATCCTTGGTGAACAAGGAGTTGTTTGCAGGGAATCTTGCACTAACATCTTATGTTTCCAGACACTTTCTATTCGCTGCGCTGTCAAAACAGAACATGTGCAGGACTCCTGGGCCTGCAATGACCTTATGTTCAACTATTCTAATAAAGCAGGATGGTGCATGGTCTACTTAAAGTTGGGCCTCCCACTACCACTAAGCATGTCTGACCAAGTTACCCACTCACCCCCCACACACACACACATCCCACCCAATCTCTTGCTCCTCATCCCCTCCCCCCAGTCCCCACCAGCTGCTGTCCCCTTCTCTCTGCAGAGCAGGAGAATATTGGCAGGCCCCTGAGCTGTTGCTGCCTGAGCACCTGCTCACTGACTCCAACAATGGCTTTGCCCTAACTGCTCCATTAGCGAGGCACACAGGTTTTGAGGCAGATGATGCTTTCAGATGTAAAGTGCACCACAGCTTTCTCTCATCCCGCAGCCCCTATTCTCTAAGCCCCACTGTCTTTGGTAGCACTCTTTCCAACAGACAGATTTGTTTGTTGCTCACCCACTTTATCTCACTGCTGCTCAGTTTCTGATTGTCCTTCTGATTTGTTTTCTTAATTCTCTGCGCTGAGATCCCCGTCTTCTCCCATGATGGACTTAAGCTTTCTGCTCTGTTCTCTACTGCCTGACAGCAATAAACTGGAGCGAGGGAAACAATTTGCTTACCAACCAGTGGAAGAAACTCTTTGGGACTACAATACCAATCAGCTCTGTTAAGCTGACACAATGATCAACTAGGAGACCTGTTGTGGGTACATCAGGTTTGCCCCACAACCAAACAGAGGAAGTCAGAAAGAATCTCTAGCCCATGATCTAGCAACTCTGAAAACCGAAAAAGCATTTAATAATAAAAAATAATAGTTTCACTTGCAAAGATCCTTTTCAGTTAACAATCTCCAGGCATCTTTACAAACAATTTTAGCTTCAACCCCTCAATGAGTGGAGGGAGTTTCACCCTTGGGATCTGGAAAAAACCCAAGCTCATCAGGTTTCAGAGTAACAGCCGTGTTAGTCTGTATTCGCAAAAAGAAAAGGAGGACTTGTGGCACCTTAGAAAGCCTGCTGCAGTTTCCACGATATGCATCTGAGGAAGTGAGCTGTAGCTCACGAAAGCTTATGCTCTAATAAATTGGTCAAGCTCATCAGGGTAATTTCTGAAGTTCCCATGGAACAAAGCCCGTTGGGGCCAATCCTGTTGGTACTTAGTGCCTTCTGAGGGGCCCCACGAGCCCCCAGTCCTCAGGAAAGTCAGAGAAAATTAAGAGTGCTTGGCATTCTTAGCTCTTCCGTCATCTGTGAGGAGCCTCCTGTATTTCTGGTTCTCTAAGCCACCTGAGCTGTGGGGTGGATTACGCTGAGCGAACTGCCAACTTGGATCTGAGGTGGAAGGAGAGGGGTACAACCCTCCTTGCAATCCCTGTTTACATGGTAATGAATACCTCTTAGCCATATCTATTGTAGTAAGTATTACATTATCAAGCAGGACCTAGCCATTCAAGTGTGACTAAGTATCCAGTCTCCTGCTAGAGGAGATGGGTAAAATTTATAGCCTGTCTTCCCCAGGCCAGAACACAGGCCTCCAAGGGCCTTTAGAGAAATGGGAAGCTTCTTCACTCCCCCCCTCCCCCCCGGACCCCTCCATCCAGCCAGAGGCAATGGGACTAATTTATTATCTGGCCTGATAAACAGCTGAGAGTCTCTGGACAGAACAAAGCTGAATGCAGCCTCTTGAGCAACATCTCAGCCACACACAAAGTATATGACCAGAGATCTGAGTCCCAGAGAAACAGTGGGCTGGGGTGTGGGGGAGGGAGAGGAGGCAGCAGAGTGGAAGGGAAGATGGAGCAGGCCGGGGTAACAGAGGTGGACATTCCATCCACATTCCAGCTCTGCAATCCTGACTTCTTTTCTTCAGCAGCAGCACTCATTACAGTTTATTACCGATTCGCCGCCACCCCTCCAGTCTGGGAGCAAAAGGGTGTGAGCCTCACGGTCTCACCCATACCATCTCCCACACATATTTTCCAAACACTGGTTCATATTTCACCCTTGAGCCACGGCTTTACTGCCCACTGAACACTGAGAACACTTGAGAAATCCCAGGGGAGTTACCTGCAGTCCCAATTCTATACACAATAATAGGTGCTGTCATGGAAACCTTATATCCAGAGATCACAAAGCGCTTTACATATGTGAATTAATCCTCAACACCAACCACTATGAGTTTGGTAGGTAGTATTATCTGGATGGACAAACTAAGACACAGACAAGTTAGGTGACTTTCTTAAGGTCATCCAGGGAGTCAGTGGCAGAGTCAAAAATAGAGCCCAGGAGTCCTGATTTCCACCCTGCTGTTTGAACTGCCAGGTGGAGAAAACAAATCAATGAATCAAACTGTTCTTCTGCAAAAGCATCAACATCTGGAAAACAACAATGGTGTGGGATGCAATGGAAAAGAATCTGATTTCTGTTATTGTTTTACTTGTAAATGACCTGCTATGGAATCATAGAAGATTAGGGTTGGAAGAGACCTCAGGAGGTCATCTAGTCCAACCCCCTGCTCAAAGCAGGACCATCTCAAAGGTATTCGTAGGGGTCTGCTAGGACTGCATGAGCAAGAAGGAATTCCTACCAGGTGCATTAAACATTAGACTGGATTGATCCTTGGGAAATATGGCAGAGGGAACAATTCTGCACCAGCAAGGCGTGAAAGGGATGACCTAATGCCCTTCCCCCTCTCTTTACAAGGATTAATCTTACACAGTTTTCAGAATAGTCAACACAGTCTGGGCTGAAACACTCCTGTGATTCTGAACTTGACCAATAGGGTTGCTGCTTAATTTATTTGCATGAGTGGCAACTTAGTTTGTTGTTGTCGGAAGGACACTGCCTTTCCTGGCACTCTCTTTTTTGCTGTTGTATCCTAAATGTCCTCTCTCCTGCCACCCATTCCTCTCTCATTTATGGGTACTCAACACAAATCACTTAACAGTGCTAGATATAATTACTCTCAATAACCCATCAGTACTTCAAAATGAGTAGGTTTCAGAGTAACAGCCGTGTTAGTCTGTATTCGCAAAAAGAAAAGGAGTACTTGTGGCACCTTAGAGACTAACCAATTTATTTGAGCATAAGCTTTCGTGAGCTACAGCTCACTTCATCCAATGAAGTCATCAGATGACGTGAGCTGTAGCTCACGAAAGCTTATGCTCAAATAAATTGGTTAGTCTCTAAGGTGCCACAAGTACTCCTTTTCTTTTTGTCAATATGAGTAGGGGCAGGCCTAGGCTAACCTCTTCTCAATGAACAATTTATACAGTGAATGTGGCCCTTTTTCACTATTTGTAAATTAAGCACAAACTCCGATTTTTATCAATTTATTCAATAACTGGAAAGTTTGTATATATCCATCTCAGCTGACAGCTTGTTTGCAAACTATCTGCTCTGACTCTGACTTGGACTATTTCTTCTTCAATACCTGTTGTATGTGACTGGACACCCAGAACTCTCTTCTTTTCCCCCCCTATTCTCTGGCATCCTTATGAACAAGGCAGGAACATTTACTTTTGCCTGCATATGAATATAGGTGTTCACTCAAAGATAAATTTCAGACATTTCTCAATATTCAGGTGAACAAAAACCCATCCACAAAGTTTCCAAGGAGCAGAGGCTCATTGCTGAACTGAAATTCAGAATTCACAAAAATGTCTGAGAATATTTCCTCCCACTCATGCCCCAGCCCCCACTGTTTGCCCTTAGGGGATGAAGACTGGAAACTGTTCCCAGAAGCCAAAACAAAACAAATGACCTGGGACAGTTTGAGCACAGTTTAACTAGTCTGAGCGAACACTTGCTGTTCCCTTAAAGAATTAAATCCCGAGAGACACAAGTCCTTTTGGCTGTAATTTCTCAGCTTGAGCTCCAGTGACTGAAGAGCAGGGGAACAGTCAAATGAATAAGACCTAGATATCCAAAGAATGTGACACGACACAATTAAGCATAGAACTGTGAACGCTGAATAAAACCCCAGCATCATCTTCATAGGGACAATTTAAGTGCCTCGTGCAACTGGAAACGTGGGATATTGCCTGCTCAATCACCTACCTAACTAAGGAGTCAACTAAGTGTCTAGCTATGCATGCAAAATATCAGACTTTCAAACAATTCTGAGTAACTGGCCGCTAATCAACATGCAGCTGGTTATTAACGTACACCAGACTCAATGACCTTTCCTAGGTATGCCCTAGTTGGCACTTGTTAAACAGCTCTGAAAAGAACCTTTCCCCCTTTGTTCCAAACAATGTCATTTGTAACCCACAAATGTGGAATAAGAACATGCATGCACCATACATGTGAATAACAAAAAGCCATCTGATTTACATATTGAACGTACAACTCATATGAAGTAATAGGAAAGTGGTCCCCACCCATAGATAGCACCCCACATGGGATTTTGATAGTTCTCACAGGAAATACAACAACACTATCGCATCTATAACACCTGTGCCCTTTCCCATCATGGGAAACATCACAATGAGTAACAGTCAAGAGTCTGTATTTACTGATGATGTGACTCTGGATATCACAAGTGCAGCTGGATATGAATATTGTGGCTGGCTCCTCTTTCTGTAATGGGCCAGACCAAAGCCAGACATCCAAACAACTACAAATCTGGGAAAAGTACAGAGTGAGATTGAAATAAAACTTTGCAGCTTAGGCCCATCTCAGGTAACCTTAGGTGTTAAGTATCAAATTATGTTTAATGCATAACTGAAGGTTCATCAACATAGCATCTGTGCATCAGTTATGCCAACAGTTTCAAAAGGGGCCTATGATTTCAGGTGGAACACACACCTTAAGATGCATCATTTTGGCTACCTAACATTTGAAGTGCCTCAAATAATGACCGCTTTTGAGAATGTTTAGCCTTAATGACTGCAGTGTTCACTCAAAGGGAAGACTGAATCATCAGAACAGTGCCTCCTAGCTCCTCGTTTGTCTGCAGGAACAGAACTTGGGCTCCTCTGCAGTTGCTAGGCATCCCTTAGCAAGCTCCCATGGAGGTACTCAGCCAGGTGAGCTAAAAGGACCATAGCCTGAAGTGACGGGGCTGCAGGCCACATGTGCATTTCTGAGGAAAATGGCTGCAATGTTCTAAAATTTGGAAGAGTCTCTGGATTGCAGGGAACAACAAAGACAACTCAGTTTACTCAGAAGGAGCCACGCACCTCAGAACACCCTATTCCACTTTATCCCCCCTTGAAATAGAAAGCTGTACATTTTCAGAATCAGACTGGCGGAAGATCACACACGCTCTCTTCTATTTCAGCTACTGGAGTGACAGAAAAGCCTTCAGTTCCTACCGGAGGGCATTCAGCTTAGAAAACACTAATGTGTAAAAATGTCTGTAGGCCAGAATAACTGAGTGCCAATATACATTTTTAATTTGAATAATATGCAGCATTTACCATAATTAGACAGCACATTACCACGATTAAGCCAGCACTCGGGATCAGAGTGGCAAGGAATATGACTCAATGCTAACGACCGTATCACTAAGAGACGTGTGTTGTTCTTGCCTATCAAGCGACTTCTTGCCCTGCCCTCTTGCAGCCAGAGTTTGATTCTGTCACCGGGGGGGGGGGGGGATTTTCTTTGACGAGCAAACAAATCCATTAACGTGTTAAAAGGTTTGGAGTATACATGGGGTAAACATTATACTGGGAATTGGTCCTGCTTTGAGCAGGGGGTTGGACTAGATGACCTTCTGGGGTCCCTTCCAACCCTGATATTCTATGATTCTATGATTAAATACGCTAGTAAAGTAGCACTGCAAGAGGGACACAGTTACAGTAGATAACAAGATGCTCACATCATACTAGGCTAGGGCACTCTGCATGACTTTCATTAATGTATTTTAACTTGGGAGGCAGGTGAGGGAGTTGCTTCCATTTGTCATTAGAGCTAGGGAATGGGAGTCAGGAGAAATGGTTTGTATTTGTAGCTATTGCACTGGTGTGTGACTTTGGACAAGTCTCTTTATCTCTCCATCCCTCACCTTGTTTATCTGTAAAATGGTCACAATCATACTGGCATTTATAAATTCAAAATTGCCTTTCTGTGTATATATTCCACTACTCACTTCTTGGGTGAAATCCTGGCCAATGGGAGATCTGCCATTGGCTTCAGTGAGGCTAGGATTTCACCCACTGTTTCTGCAAGCATTCCTGCCAGGAAACCCTTTGGCTGGGATACTGGTGAAAAATAAGCACACAGGAATCCTAACACAACCGCAGAGAATTCATTTGAAAATGGGAACACAGAAAAGGGGGTATTTGGGGCAGCATAGTTTCTATAAAGGCAGTGCCTTGGCTAAGTCAAGTGTCTGAACATAATTCAAAGAACATAATTAAGTAGGAAATAATAAAATCAGATGCAAAATCCCTTTGTGTTCATACTTTCACTCACATGACTTTGTTTCTCTTCAGACATTATACACACCGATCTTTGTCTTTGTACGGTTATTCTGCAAGGGCTATTCCAAAACGCAACAGCTGCAGAATACTAACAAGGGTGGAATAAATGTGGTCATTTTAACCTCTTAGAAAACAGTGATTGCACCAGCTTTCAGGCAGCAGGAATCCCTAATATAGCAAACACACTTAAATTCATCCCAGCTTTGGAGATATTACCTCTTCCAGCAATATATCCTATACTTAAAAGGGGGAATGCACTCAGGAACCAATCATCTCTGTGGCAGGGACTGTTTTGGGTTTGGTTTTTTTTCCCCCTCTGTGTTTGTACTGCACCTAGCACAATGGAATTCTAGACCGGGGGTAGGGCTCTGCTGTGATACGGTAATACAAATACTAAATAATCATGAGAACCGCAGTGAACTTTTTAAGCAGGTACACTGTATGTAAAATAAATAAATGTACTCCAAATGGTAAGATGTTAACTGCATTAGCATGAATGGTGTTTATTACCACAACGCCTTACGGAGAATGGGGTCCCATTGTGCTAGGCACTGTACAAACATAAGGAGCTCATCCCTGCCCCAAAGAGTTTATAGCCTAATTAGACAACCAAAGACAACCAAAGAAAGGGGAAAGGGATAGAATGTAAAAAGCAGAGTTAATGCAGTGGCTGCAAATTTCCTGTTAGTGCCACAACTTTTTTAATTTTTTTTTTAATTTTTTTTTAATTTAGGCTTCTCATTTAAACCCTTCCAGTCGAGTTGCGTTATCAGGGGATTAGCGAGATGGATAGACAAAGGAGAAGATGGGGTGAGAGGGGGTTGGAGCAAACAGCCAATCAGCACAGGAGAGCAAATGAAGGTTCAGAGTTAAATCTGCAGAAACAGGCTGACGACATCATCAGCCTCCCTGGGTCCCTGCTGCAACTGCTTGCTGCAGCTGCTCCTCAGGCGTCAGCCATTGGCTGGCTCCTCCCTGTAGTTTCCTTCCCAAAGACCACGCGGTTGCAGGGACCATGTGTGGGATGGGGAGAAGGGGAAGGTGTACCTCTGAGGTGATACATATTATCATCATGGCAGCGGAGAGGGCTGGTCAGAGTTAAAGAAACACCCTCAAATAATTTAGCCCAAGTGTGAGATTAAAATTGAGTTAATATTTTAATAACCTAAGGTGCTAATAGTAACACAGGAAGGGAGCTCTTGAGTAACGATGTGACTGAAATTTTCAAAGCAGTCGAGGGGATTTAGACGGCAGAACCTGTATCAGAGGATTTAGAGGCACATGTGCCTCTAAATCCCCTAGCTTGCTTTGAAAATTTCAGCCATGATTGTTGTTATTTTTACATGCATGCTTTCATAGCAATATGACTCTGCAGAGAGCTCACTCAGTTGTCCAGGTATCAGAACATCCCTGAGAAAACTCGCTAACTTAGGGCAGCAATGATTTTCCACAGGCTTGTAATCTGCCTAATCTTACGCTCTAATTCTATCTAGGTCTTTCCCACCCCATGGGAGAAAAAGAATCCCACACAATTCAAAGACAACCAGAGCCATCAAAATATAATTCCTCTCTTTGGTTGTTATTAATATTTAGGGCTTATTCCAGCAAAGTGCTGAGCACCTGCAATTCCCAACTGACTTCAATGAGAGCAGAAGTTGCTTGACACCTTGCCAGAGTGCTCCTCACTGTACAGGAGATCAAGCTCTTTAAGCCTAACTCAGATAAAACTGCTCAACTCCTCTGGAAATCAATGGGAGATGGGAGTGGGTCTCCGAGACCACAAGTAGGCCCAAAGGCAAGAGAAAAATCGCAAATGTGTTCCCAGGGCATGTGAGCCTCCCCAATGTGCTCGGTTCTACCTCCATTGCTGTCTAAGTGCCATGGCCCATTTCTCATCATCAGCGGGACTTGAAGGGAACTTGGAAGTGCACAGCCGGGTTAGTTCTCTCCCTGCAGTCAGAACTGTAGAGTCACGGCAGAGGCTCCCAGCAGTCCAACGTTAGCTCTTGGAGGAAGAAGAGTGGATTTTGCCTCTGAATTGGAAGGGCTCAAACTCTCATTCTCTCAGTGGGTAAAAGCAATGTGCTCACTACAACTGACTGGCTGCATATAAAAATCAGGGGAGAGAGAACCAGCCTCCTTGCTGACATGCAGCTGGGGATCCAACACTCTCTGTGGAGCTGATAGCAATGTTTCCCGGGAGCAATGGTGAAGGAAGGCCACTACAAGGCATGACGGGGTTCATGCACTCTCTCCTATTCTGTAATCCCGGTAGCACTAACCATTGATTGTACTTGTGTGACGGCAGCACTCATAAATCAAAGATCATGTCTCTCTAATCTAGTAAAACTCATTCTATCAAGGGTCAGATGCCTGAGAGGCAATCAGCTGTGGCATTGGGACTCAGGACCCTCAGTCACCTAACGTGTGTGGAATACTAGGCAATGCAGTTCGGCCCATTGTCAGAGCCAGCATTATTCTTTATAACATGTTCTCTAGTGCTCTGTTTAATGACCCACAGGAGCTTCCACCCAGTTCCCAACCCACTATGTGGTTTGAGACAGATTAAAATATCTATTTCAGGTCCAGTCCCAGATCCCCACAGAATAGATCACTTTTAGAGTAACTAAAGGCTGTAGCCCATACTCCAGGGCTGTAAATCTAAGGGGGTGAAAAATATCAAGACTGGGTGTCTTTCTAAGTAATACATTCTCGCTCAGCCACAAGCTGCTGGGCTGGATGCAAGAGTCACTGGGTAAAATTCAATGGCCTGTGTTATTCAGGAGGTCAGATGAGGGGATCATAGTGATTCCTTCTGGCGTTATAATCTAAGAATCACAATGCAATGCAAGCCCCTTCACTAAACATCAAAGACAGTAGATTTTAAACCCACAGAGGCTGTATGCAAATTTAGTGAATGGGGGCATCGACCTTCCCCTCTCCCAACGGGTAGCAAAGCTGGCGTGTTTGGGTTATCAAGACTGCATCACTTCTAACTGTCACTTTCTATGACAGAAGCGCCCTGGGTTTTACTTTCCAGGGGGGAAAAAATAAAAGGCTGGCTGAACTTCTGGGCACCTTGGGCATTGCCTTGGGCATCCTCGTGGCTTGGCAAGTCTTCAGAGCTCCTCAGCGTCTCTGCTCTGAGATAAACCGCAGCACGGCTATGCTCTCAGATAGAGCTATTCACACGCTGTCAGGCCAAGCCCTCCTTCCAGCACTGGTGCTCCATTAAAAAGAGTAGATAGTCAGTCAGTCAAAAAAGTATATATATTCCTCTCCAATTGCCTTGGAGAGCTTTGTCCTTCTTCACAATCAAAAATCATGGGCTCAGTTCTACATGAGGCTCTCTCGCCTCTGGTGTCTCTCCTGCAGCAGAGGGACTGGTGAGAGCAATGCCTCAGAAGACCTTTCTTCCTCCTTCGAAAGGGCCTATCACAAATGCAGCTCCTTTGCCTGAGGAAACACAGACGCTGTTCTGTCCCCCCCTCCACACACGCACCACTTTTGGGGCAAAGAGGAGGTGTAGCCTACAGGATTGTGCAAGTGAGAGAGTCTCCATTTGCACCACCAGGTTTATCAAGGGATTACATAATCCCGCTCTGAGCTCTCCGTAGGGCACTGCAAATGCCACTGCACACCCCCCCCCCCCCGGCCCGGCTTGGGCTTGCAGCTAAAAAGGCCATTCTTAGGCCCTCTCTTTCAGGAAAGAGAATCAGGTCTCCCTGGCCCAATACAGTCATCAGGAGATTTCTATCCTGTCATATCTTTTTCTATAACTGGATGACTGATTTGGTAGCAGGCCACCAAGAAGGGCAGCAACCATGGTAGTGTCACAGTGTATCACATCTTTTCCCATCACCAAACTGTAACCAATATATATATATAAATAAAAGTATAGCTGAGAACCCACTAGTCTTGACAGCAGCAAGGAAATGGTGGATTTAAATAACGCTAGCGAGTTTAATTATTCACCTGAGAAAGAACCCAAAGCTATGTCTAAGCCAGGTACTACCTGGATCAGATCCTCAGCTGGTGTAAATTGAGGTACCTCCATTGACTTGTGTGGATCTACACTGATTTATGCTAGCTGAAGACCTGGGACTCCTGATCTCAGGAAGGTCTATCAGGGTAGCTATAAATCCCCTTTTAAGGGCCTGATCCAAAGCTCACTGAGGTCAACTGAAAGACTGCCACTGATATCAATGGGCTTCGGACCAGGTCTTAAATGCACAATCTTAGCAAAAGAGAGAGCAAGCGCTCATGAAACTAAAATGAGCATCTGTGCAGAAACAATGTAAGAAATCTGTCCCTCCGAATAGCACATTCCGTCCGGGTTATTAGATGCAATCCTGTGTACATTACTTCACAATCTATATTTAGCCCCTGATGTAACTAAAGTCAATAGTATTCCATTAGAGCAGCTGCTACTAACTCCTGAATAGGCTTTCCTACCCAAACTCCACCTACTCATGTCAAAAGTCTGGACATATACAGCTACAAAACCTTTATATGTTTATATACAAAGGGGCACCGTTTCGAATAGAAAATATATGACTGTTAACATAGTTTAATGGTCTGTTATATAACAGAGCGGCATTTTTAAAAGATAAGTTGATTCTTCTTGTCTGGGGGGCTTGTTTAAATGCCTTAAGTTTCACCACAAGTAAATTTTGGCCTTTTCCTTTTTAGGGTATGTTCTTGCACTGAAGCATTCCTTATCTCTCTAGCTTTTTGATTGATTCTGTAGAGCGTTTTATAGTATTCTCCCAGAAAGAAACTATATGTGAAAAAGAATGATCTACACACAATAAGAAAGGCTTGAAAGAAGTTCAGGACTTAATTGTAAGTGTGTTTTTTTTTAAAAAAGGCTTTGACTAAATGCAATATGAATATTAATTTTTATTTTAAAAAAAATCCAGTGAAAACAGGTTGGGTGTTATTTAAACTTTCCCATGAAGCATTAGAAATCCCAGGGCAATAGCAAAATGCTGGAAAAATTGATCATCTTAGTTTCACTGCCAGAAGTGAGGGAAGCGCAGAAATTAAAAAAAAAAATAAAAAATGCAACAATGATGAAAAAGCTAAAGGCCTAATCCCACAAAATTTTACTCATGGGAGTAATTCTAACACACACAAGTCATCATGTCAGCTTCATTCAGATCTATAATTCCATCCCTTTGTCCATACCTGTCTCTGTACTGCACTCATCATTTCAGTAAGTGAGCTTCTTACAAAAATTGCATTAAGATAAACAAATAATCTAAGTATAAACAAATCTCAGGAAGTGCTCAGGATAAGACCCTAGGTTAGTATCAACTATATTTAGCCCTTATAACCGCCCTTAGGCATGTCAAAAGTGTCTGGCTGATTGCTGGCTCATATTAACACTTCTGAATAATACAAAATTATCTTCCAAAAATAGTTTATATTCAGAAGCACAAAATGATGACTCAAGGTGTTGGCAGACACCTTCCCTTCTAGATTACTGGTTTAAATCTAACTCCAGTCAGTAACCAGAGTTTATTACCATCTGACAGATATTTAATGGTGTCTGTAGAATGAGTAGATGGTTCCTAATGTCTATGTAAAAATAAAAAGCAACCAACATAGTTAATGAATACTAATTGGGATTCTTATTGGGAATCCTGGGGAGGTCATGGATTGAATGCAAACGCTTCAGTACGTCTACAGGCCTCGATAGGTCACAAGCAGTGACAGCTGCACTGGAAGATGATGATCTCCTTAAGGGCTATGGACAGCCCGCTCCTTCAGGTCTCTTCAATGCCTTTGAAGTAGGCCTGTCTATGAAAGTCATTGGGCGCTGGTGTAACCATGCTCAAATAGTTCCACTTACTCCTTTCAGACAGCTCTCAGAGGGTCGTCTTGGGTAGCTGCTGCTCCTCCCCAAAAGCCCTAACCTGCAGTCTCTCCCAGCACTCAATATTTGAATCTCTAACCACCAGTGGATATTATGAGACATTTTTGTGTTCTGAGAGCAGCAATACCATGCATGGCACATGGCTATTCATATACCGCATTCTCTCCTGAAGCGGGCAATGCTAGTATCCCACTGTCCTGATGCAATGGCAAGGTCAGCTTCATTTCAGACAAGACGGTGAACCAGGGATGTATTTACAAGCCCTACTAGAACCCGGACCTGTTCCTCTCTCAGTTGAGGGCATTTGCTTGACCACTTGAGAAGCATGTAGGCTGGGAGTCATACTCAAATCTGCTCTATTCCTGAATATCCAAGGTCACAAGGCCAGAAATCCACCTGCTACTGGCAAGGATAAAGTCCCTGCTCTCCACAAAGAGCTGGAGGCACTCTCCTCTCACTCTCCTTTCTCACGCTCCACCTAGAGCTGACCATGGAAGCCACACATAATCTCCAGCTCATCTGGAGCACTTGGATAACCAGTATAGGATCGAGAAGATGAAAACACCACACACATTTGCTCTGCACTGTGCACTGGCTCTCTCTTGAATATTAAATCCAACTGGAGGTCCTCAACTTTCCTTTCAAAGTTCTCAGCATGCAATGGCCCCTGCTACCTGAAGCTCCGCCTCTGCCTTCACGCCTCGATTAGTGTGGTCAACAGGAATGTTGCAGCTGATGACACCCGGCGTGGGAATTGCCAGAGACAAAGACATTCTTAGCGATGGTCTCCTGCCTGTGGACTTCAGGAGCTCAAGCTGACCAAACCATCTTACCCTTCTTCAGAGCACAAGGCAAGACTCATCTGTTTGCACAAGATTTTCTCAACAGCCATCTGGCCGGTAAACTCTGTTATCGCCCTGATGGTGGTGGGCGACTACATCAAGAACAACCCCCATGAGGTGGAGCAGAGATTATGATACTATAGTCAAGTAGGATCCAAAGGGGCTAAAACGCCCTTGGATTTGCCATCTAGAGACAATGGTGATTTGTGCACAATATAAATGGGATTAGATCAGGGAGAAGAAAACTGAGCTACCTTTTACCTCTACAAGTTGTCCCTCCAGAACAGGGCTGAAATGCACGGATACGGGGAAACTCACACTGCTGGAGCTGCTGTTTTCTAGATAGAGGACTTCAGCCTCCAGGGATGTCAAGCCTGCAATTTTTACCAGCATTAAATTCACTCCAAAAAAGGCAAGGAGGTGGGGGAGTTAGGAGTGGAGAAAATCTGTAGAATGGCTCCCACTGACTGGTCGTGCCCCCAGTAGATTATGATGGTTTTAGACATGCAGAACTGCCAAGGTTAACAATTCAGGGTCAAAGCAAGTGCTTAGATATCAGGGCAATTCATGCAATGGAAGAGCCTGATCAAAAGAGAAGAAAAATCTTACTTGCCTTACTTGAGGTGAAAAGCCTCATTAAAAGTAAATGGGCCTAATTCATCCCTGATGAGACTCTGCAGAAGTCTATGGAGTTACCCCAGGAATAAGCCAAAGGGAACTACTTAAACAAATAATGTATCTTAGGGATGGCCCTTAGAAGCTACTACACAGAAAATACTATCTTGGCACTTGATCCTTCCAGGGCAAAAGAGAGTGTGAGTTGAGGGCACCAGACAGGACTGCAGCCCTCGAAGTATCCACAAATACTGTTCATGCTGAACAAATGTTTTATAGCCTGTCACGTGTCATCATGAATCAACATTGTTTTCTCCCATTTTAGGAACAGCAAGGTCAATAAAGAGGTCAATTTATTTATTTAAAAGAAAAAAAATACTCCAGCTCTTGTTGACACTGGCAAAAGTGAGTCATCCTGACCTACTGCGAACCTTGCAAGAAGATATTTTTTTCCAGTCTTAGGAAATCAGCATTCCCCTTGCAAGACGCTGTCCTTGTGAAATGACTGAGAGTACTAAAGAGCTGGGCTTCACCGAGAATATGTGGCAGTGAATTAGTGGTCCTCAGGTGTCAGTGTACAGGCCAGTGAATTAAATTAAGCTCTTTGCCTCTTGTCTGATGTAGCAGAACTAATGCAGTCATGCCTCAGTTCTGCAGCTTCCTAAATGTGGGCATAGCTGCCACAGCTAAGGGAACCTGGTTTTTGTTCCACTGGGACGCTGGCTGGAGTCAGCGAGTAACCCTCAGAACCATGACATAACGTCTGAAACGATGGCAAGGTGGAGGACTAGGCTGCCTAGGCATCTCCAGTTCCAATCTTAAAGCCATTAGCGGTGTAATCAAGCACGATGGCATTTAAATGCCATCTGAGGACACACCCCATTAGCAGACAAAATTAACCAATGCAGCAACAGTAACCCTTTCTCAAAACTGGATGCAGTGTAAATATTAACCATGATAGGGAATGATTGGTGAATTATCTTTTGCAATTGAGTTGCCTAACGCAAAGCATCTGTGGCTTAGGAAAAGTACGGGTTGTTGTATCATTGTGTTGTAAAAAGCAAACCAGAAAAAGGAGGGCAAAGGGACATTATTTGATGGAGCTAGGAACCAGAATGCATCCTGGACTTCTGTAATGCCAGAGATGCATCCTAAAGTGCACTTGTATGTTCCTGTAACTTATTGGGTTAATCTTCAGAGATTTGGGGATCCATTTACATGCACAAAAGTGCATGCAAAACTGTGTGCTTAATTTGTGTGTGCAATTAGCAGGACTGTGCCTGCAAATTTGGACCACTGTACATTGAGATGGATTCTTATATGATCATTGTAACTGCCCACACAATTTCAGTATACAATTACACACATGCTGCTTCTCCTTTAGCTTAACCAGCAGGGGAGTGGACTTCAGAGCAGGCGGACGTGAGTTCTATTCCCACTAATACCATGCACTCCCAATCGGCTAATAAATACTCTGAACTTGTCTATAGCACCTTTTATACTAGGCTTTCAAGGCACTTTAAAATATTAAACCTCCCAACACACTTGTGAGGGGGATGAAAAGTTTCTTACCAAGTTTACAAAAGGGCAAACTAAGACACAGTAGCACATAAGACCAACATTTCTGGAAATTACCACTGAAGTCAACGATAACTCAGGGTGTCCAACACATCTGAAAATTCACCTACGCATTTGGATGGCTACATAGGGATGTATGTATTGTATTTAATCACTTATGTTTCAAAATGTTGGCCTTATTGACTTGACTAAGGTCAGAGAGTAGGTCAGAGGCAGACTTCAGAATAGATCCCATGAGCAATGGTTTCCAGCTTGTGCACTAACCACCAAACAACACTATAGGAAGAATCAGAAACAACTGAAAACCAAATGTGGGCACAAGAATTGGCACAGCCATCTCCTTGAAAGAAGGATGGTTGGTGGGAAAGGGCTGTGATTGACACTAATATCAACCAGGACGACAGGGAAGTAGTCATCTGTGCTGGAAGTATTTTCACCAACCACAATGCCTGCACACTGGACCGCATTTGTTTCATCTTTTTTGTTCGTTTTGGAAACACAAGCACAAGCAGCTGAGTAACTGGCTGCTTTTACATTCGGACAAGGATGAAACTATCTGTAACTGCTCCTGCTTTTCTAGTTAAGCATTAACGTTTAACAAGATCAGCCTGCAACTGCTCGTTGGTGTGCAATGCTCCAGCTAATTAATACATCACCAGGAAAGCCCGCCCGAGAAAGGAGATTGAGCAAGTGCATTCCAAAGGCATTTCTCAGCCCTTCAGTAAATCAAAAATAAAAATAAGTGTGTGTGTGTGTCTGTGTGTGTGTGTGTCTATGTATGTGTCTATCTGTCGAAAAATGCTTAGCCTACACCATCCTTCTTTAAACTGGAAAACCCCTGAAGAAGTGCAGCTCATAATGGGAGGAGTCTGATAGAGACAGACATACAGACATTGATGCAAGCACTGTGAAAACACCTGTGTGCACATATCCACAGCCAGACATATATACAGCACTTAGCATTTTCCAAGCATATGAGAAGCATTAACTAATTTATCCTCACAGGACTCCCATGAAGTAGGGGCCTGATCTAGCCACTGATGTTAACAGCAAAACTTCCTTTCATGTTAATGGTGCAAGACCATGCTCTAGATCAGGGATTCTCAAACTTCATTGCACCACGACCTCTCCTCTGACAACAAAAATTACTTCATGACCCCAGGATGGTGGACCAAAGCCTGAGCCCGCCCAAGCCCCACTGCCCTGAGTGGGTGGGGGAGGGGGGCCTGAGTCACACCACTCCAGGTAGGGGTCCAAAGCCCAAGCTCAAGGGCTTCATCCCCAGGAAGGGGGCCTGCAACCTGAGCCCTGCCACCCACAACTGAAGCCCTCAGGCTTTGGCTTTGGCCCTGGGCAGTAGGGCTTGGGCTTCTGCCCCCAAGTCTAAGCCAGCCCTGGTGACCCCATTCCAACAGTTTGAGAACCACTGCTCTAGATAAATCATTATAACCTCCATTTTACAGATGGAGAACAGAGACACACAGGAATGGCCATACTGGGGCAGACCACTTGTTCATGTAGCCCAGTATCCTGTCTTCTGACAGTGGCCAGTACCAGATGCTTCAGAGGAACAAACAGAACAGAGCAATTTATCAAGTGATCCATCCCCAGCTTCTAGCAAATGGAGGAGAAGAGTTTACCTGATTTACTCACAGCCGCCAAAGAGATCAGTGACAAAAATGAGGGGTGTATGCAGTACAACTGCCTCGTTGCACATCCAAATGTGAGATTTCTGAGCACAAGTTAAGTGCCAGTCTTTCTTCTGAGTAGTTCTATGCCTGCTTTAGCCGTATTTCCAGTCTGTTCAAACGTGTGCCTTGGGACAACTGGCTAGTTTCACCATATGATAATGGACAGACATTTTTCCCAAAACAATGTAATTCCTATCAGATGTTTATCAACTTTTGGTTCTCTAACAGCTTAAAATGCAATGAAGGAAAACTCAGGCCATGCAAACTGTTCACCATTCCATTCCCCCAGCCAGCTCAGAGCATGGAGGTAACACGCGTGGGGAATGTTACACTGTATCTTACTGAAATGAATCCACACAGTTAGCAACTTCGTTGCTGCAAGAATGAAAGATTTCCATTGCTGCTTATTGAGTCTGCAGAGATCAGACCAAAGCTGTTCTCCGCTGCCTTTCTTTGCTATTTAAGTGACAGCAGATATAGGATGACATTTTGTTAGCATAAGACAGTGGAGGTAGGCTAGGGGAAGGAAGTGACAAAGAGAGGAAAGTACATTGTGTGACATGGAAGAGCTCAGAGAAGTGCTTCAGAGGCGAATGAGATTCAGTGCAAGACATAATCTTTACAATCTACCCTGTAATCAGCGCCTTTTATGGCAGTGAGTGTGTGAGGAAAAATAAAGATATAATAGGTGGGGAAACAGGAAGAAAATGATTTAAGAATTCAAGTGCAATTAATTAAATTATATAATAAAATAATACCTTTGATAAAATGCATAAAAATCATTATCTATTTCAAGTGCTTCATTGCTGTAGTATCTGTGCATCACACAATCTTTGATTTATCCCCACAACACCCCTGATAGCAGTGCTATTAACCCCATTTTACAGACAGGAACTGAGGCACACAGACAAGCTAAGGGACTTGCCCATGGTCCCACAGGAAATCCGTGGTAGAACAGGAAATTCAACCAGGGTCTTCTATGGCCCTGGCTAACACCCTAATCACGGGACTGCCCTTCCCCACTCACATCAACACACACATCCATGATTGTATGTCCCAAAACCTTGATGTAGGCTATATTAATAATATATAATATTACATACTGTAAAATTAATGTACATATAAATAGAACTGATGGAAATTGACATAGTGCCATTTACGTCAATGGAGAAACACCGACTTATTCAAGTTCAGGATTCTGGCCCACAATTCTTGGAGAAAGATGGAAAGTGGGAATGAACATGAAATAATTGCGTCATTAATATTGTAATTGCCCCCAGAGGTCCCAGTCAGACTTGAGGACCTATTGTGCTAGGAACTGTATAGACTCAGATGAACATCCAGTCTGCTGACTCAAGATATAAATTTCAAGTCCCTGACATCTAGACATAATAAGTCCGCATTCCGGAGCTCCTTGGGCAAGAAGTTGCTTGATCCCTTCACAGGGGATCACAGATACAATATAAACTGCTAGTAATAAAATACTTAGTAATGATAATATTGGCTACTGCACCCTGATCAATGGCTAACTAGCCATTAAACCTTTCTTTATCGCCTTGCCTTTTGATATGATTAATGATTTGCTCTTTTGCCAGTTACACAGCATGCAAAAAGAGAAAAAGATTTTCTAAGCATTCCTATATGCCTATGAAAAACCAGGGGATACAAGAAAACCCTCTCCCCTGCAACGATTTAGCTATCCCAGAACCTGTTCTATCCACAGCCCCTGTATGTGCCGGAGGAAAGAAAACAAAAGTGCACATAGCAACACTGCACTTGGGCATGGGCAGTAACACAGAAAGTGTTATGCCTCTTAACTACATAATACTTGGATGTCAAGCTTTCAGCTCCACTCAAGTCCCCCAACTTGCTTCCTCCCATCCTCTGCACCCCTGCTTTAAGGAGCATTATTTTTTTACTGATTCCCAAGGATAAGTGTTTCTTTAGAAAAGTGGCTACACGCACAGTGAAGCCCTGGGGGAAACTCCTGTTAAGTAGCATATCCAGATAACACCATGGGTGGTTTCAGCATAAATTCTACCCCAGGGTTTTCAACCATGTTTGAGGTCTCATCTGTATATTGTTATGCCCAATTAGGGTGTATTTTGGGGTTTAAAAAAGGGGGGGGCATGGAAACAACTTTTACAAAACCCTAACCCTAATATATGTACTTGCTGACACTTTTCAGAAAGATTCAGCCCGGGGCAGACACCTGGCATGGGAATTTTCAACCCAAATGGCTAAAGTTTGGCAAATTATAAGCAACTGAAAACAGGGTCTGATAATGGGAAGTGGCAGGCAACCTAAGGTGCCACAAGTACTCCTTTTCTTCTTAACTATCTACTAGCTTTGCTTATAACAGATGTGCACCTTCTCTGTAATATATCTGCAGGGGGATAAAGACAGGGTGGTACATGTTTTAAGACTAAATACCCCCAACATTCCCTGCAGACAACACTGCATTACCCTTTGCATTCTTCTTCTGACTCCAGGGCCATCACAGAGAAATCAGGAAGCAGCTTCTGTTTCAGCTCTATGTTCAATTCCCCTCAAGAGAACAGACTTTTTAACCATATTGTTTATTTATATTACTGTTGCATCTAGAGGCCCCAACAAGCTAGGCATTGTACAAACCCATAAGAGGGAGAGCCCCTGCCCCAAAGAGCTTATAATCTTAACATATAAGACAAAGAGTGAGCGGGGAAAGAGAGACACAGAAGGTAAAGTGCCTTGTCCAAGCAGACTATGTAATAGAATTCAGGTCTCCTGAGTCTCAATTTGCTGCCGTATGCACCAGACCAGTCATGCTTTGAATCTTATTGTTACTGCGGAGTGAGAGTGCGCACGCGTGTGTATGTACCAACCTAATAAAATGCTACCATGGTTTTGTTACATAGATTCTGCACAGCGCCTCAGGACACCTACGTGAACCCTACTCACTGGAAACATTCAGATGAGATGCAGGTTTCTTTATGATGGGTCTAATCCTGGATGACGCTGAGCAGTCTCAGCTCTCACCAAGCTCAGGCCCTCCAAAAGTTAGATCTTTCCAGTGGTTCAAATGAGGAGCAAGAGAA
The DNA here is from genome assembly GCF_965140295.1 of Lepidochelys olivacea. Taxonomy (NCBI): domain Eukaryota; kingdom Metazoa; phylum Chordata; order Testudines; family Cheloniidae; genus Lepidochelys; species Lepidochelys olivacea. The sequence continues at coordinate 11,892,407 of NC_140415.1, read as the reverse complement.
CCAGTCTGGATAAAACAAACGCCATACCAAACTCTGACCCAAAACTTAACATTTTGGAGATTAGAAAATACTTTGTTTCCTCATTAGAGTTTCATTTTCAGGTGCTTTTCTGGATGTGCCCAAATGGTGACGGAGAGGTTATTTTTTCTGGCTCAACTAAGTATTGGAAATTTCCTTGTTCTTGCAAATTTCCACCCCACTTCCTCAGAGCTGAGGAGAGCATTCAGGTAAGAAAGTGTCTGTAGATTTGAGGTTCAGATAAGCCTCAATGATTCAAAGTTCACCTGAACCTTTTAAATGTCTTAGGTTTCATGTCACTCAGATATAAAAAACAACAACAACAAAGGCTGAAATAATGACAAAACAGAAAGAGCTTAAACAAGCATAGCAGTTCTTCCAGCCTGACAGGTTCAACAACCACACACATACGCACACAAACGTTCACAGACCCTTACCTGGTTCAATAACCACACACACACACCCTTACCTTGTTCACAAGTCAGTCCCTGCAGTGGAATGTGTAACATTAGCACACCAGCTGCATACATCACTAATCTGAGGGAAAGGTCACAGAAAAGTATGTGTCCAGCTTTCACTTTGAAATACCCTATAAGGAGAAGTTTGTTTTTTGATCTCTTCCTCTCACCTCCTCCTCCTCCCTTTCTTGCATTTGCACCTTCAAGAATTTCAAAAATATTCAGCTCTGAAGAAGTATAAATCCCATTCCTTGGTGATTAGGCTACATACAGAATATGCCTACTTTGCTTGGCTTTTGAGTCAGGGAGGTATAGATAATGATGACAGCTGTCTTGGCCACAGGGTGTCTATACCAGAGTGATGCTAAGCAGGGAGTAGTGGCTGCAGCTGTTAGTTGGCAAAGAAACATGGATGAGTAAGGAAAAGATAGGCCTCTCTTCATTCTTGAGAGTCAGGCAACGGCCTTGCTACCAGCTATTGAAGCATCTACCAGTGATGAGCAAAACTCAGAAAGTTCTGAAATTGGATTCAAGGGGCAGGAAAAGGTTTGGATTATACAACACAGAGTTTGTTCAAGCCTTGCCCAGCAATTTGGGAAAATTAAACACCACCCCCGGGTGCCTCTAAGAGGCAATACTTCCCCACTCACAAGCACTGAGTTTGAGTGTAGAAAAGAAACTTTTCATAAAAAGGAAGAAAGTAACTCAACATTCACGTAGGAAAACGACACAACCAGGATTCATAACCATGATCATAACACCCACCCCAGAGTACACTGGGCCCTGTTTTTTGCCTCAGGTTCTTATGTCCAACAACCAAAAGTTCCTTTAACATGCCTCTCCCTTCTTCCTCCACTGCATCCCACTCCCAGTTGTCCTTGCTCCGTGAAGACCCAGAGTTCAGAGGTGCATTCACATGAGTTACCTCCCACCCAGGGGTGGGGAGAGAAGGCACCTTGCTCGCCCTGCTGGCCGCTCCACTTGCTGCACCGGGTGCTCCGCCAGCCACTTGCCATCCCACCAGCTGCTCCGCTCGGGAGCCTTATTGCTAGTGCAGGCTGGGCAATCTCCTTCACCAGAGACACTGTCCCATAGCAGGTTTAATGCTTAGACCTAGTTACCTGGTTCAGCTCTAGTGATCGCCTAACAAAAGACTCTCAATGAAGCCTAATCAGCTCTATCTAAAGGGGAGAGGAGCAGGTCAAATTGTGCCTATCGCTTTTAGGCACAGCCCACACCATCAGGTATAAACACCTGTCCCCACCCTCTCTCTCCCCCACTGGTATCTGGCATCTAAACCCACTTCTTAGCAAGTTCAGTTCAGCTGAGGGTGACCCAGCCAAATCAGAACAGGTTAAGTACAGTTCTGCTACTCTTTACTCATACAATTGTATTGGGCAACCCCTTTCACACAGCAAGCCCTCCCCCCCCCCGCTTATAAATTATAAAAACATTTTTTTATATTTAACGCTATTTAAAATCCTAAATTTATAACACCATTGTTTAAAATGGATTTACCTTTTCTCACTGCTTTTCAATTAAGACTAAAACACAATTTTATTGAATTAGTTATAAGCAGAAAAGTTTTTTTTAAAAATAGTTACTGTTTAATAATGGGGGGAGGAGGGGGACAATAACTTTGTCAAGATCACTTTTCACAGCAGACTTAGGGCCCCATGGCCACCCTTAGTTCTGCCCTGCTGCTGCTGCTGGCGGCGGCGCTGCCTTCAGAGCCGGGCAGCCAAAGAGCGGTGGCTGCTGGCCGGGCACCCAGCTCTGAAGGCAGCGCCGCCGCCAGCAGCAGCGCAGAACTGCAGAAGTAAGGGTGGCCATGCCATCCCATGCCCCCTTACTTCTATGTAACACTGGACCTTTGCGGCTATAGAGGGGCTAAAGCAAATTTTGGGGTGGCTATAACCTCGCAAGCCCTCCCCACCAACGCCACCCCTGCCTGTGTGTCTGAATGTTAAATTATAAATTACGTTTGTTTGCTGAACTCACTGTTCTGATTGGCCTGTGGTTTAATGCAGCTCTTCAGCTGCTGAATAATCAAGCCCTCTAATGTTGCAACAGTCCCAGGGCCGGCCTTAGGGAAAATGGCGCCCCAGGCGAACTTCTATTTTGGCGCCCTTTCTTTAGAGCCAGATCCTGCCATGAACAGGGCTGACAGCCCACGACCCCCACAAAGTAACTTCCCGACCCCCTGAGGGGTCCCAAGCCCCAGTTTGAGAATCCCTGAAATAAGGATAACAATATTTCATCACCCCTGTACTCAATACTAAAGTGATTTGTAACCCAACACCAGCCAAAATTGACCTTTGGCAACACAACTCTGTCTGCTAGACACCTAGGCAGAATAGGTGTGTTCATGTAAATGCAGTCTGCTCCTGAAGCCTTCCCCTCCCCACCTCAGCTCAACACTAGATGTCAGGGGAGAGCTCATTCGGACCTTCCTTACAAACAGGATTAACATTACCCTCTTGGCTCCTGCATAGATGGATGACTTCACCTTGCCACAAGCTGTTTCAACTGGAACAAATAAGGAAACTGCCTCAAATCCTTAAAGTTAAGAAACCTCTCTTGATGGGTTACTCTCTTCTATAAATAGAAACATTCTCACCAGGATTTCTCAAGACAGAATCTTGCTTGGAAAAGGCTGCCCCGGTTACAGTAATTAAGCCACAAGTGAAATGAATTGAACATGTTCAGCAGTCCATCTGTTTTTCCTCCCACTTACAAAACCCACACTCAGTACTACCTAAGACTAAATATGTCATTTGCAGTGTTTCTGTAGCCACATTGGTCCCAGGATATCAGAGAGACAAGGTGGCCCAACTTGTGCTGGTGAAAGAGACAAGATTTTGAGCTACACAGAGTTCTTCTTCAGGTCCGATATTACCTCACCTACCTTGTCCCTAAGGGTATGTCTACACTACCTGCCGGATCGGCGGGCAGCGATTGATCCAGCAGGGGTCAATTTATCACATCTAGTCTAGACGTGATAAATCGATCCCCGAGCACTCTCCTGTCACCTCCTGTATTCCACCGCCGCGAGAGGCACAGGCAGAGTCAATGGGGGAGCAGCAGCAGTCGACTCACCGTAGTGAAGACACCGCGGTGAGTAGGTCTAAGTGCATCAACTTCAGCTACATGAATAACGTAGCTGAAGTTGCGTAACTTAGATCGATCCCCCTCCCTAGTGTAGACCAGGACTAAGACTAAATGAACAGTGGCTGAAGTACCCTTTTACCTGTCAAGCAAAATAAAGTAGTCCTAAAACTGACCAACCACCTACCCTGAAGGCAGCTGCATTTCAGTGCCAAGTGAAATGAAATGAGATCCTCCAGGATGAATGGTGTTATAAAAAAAGCAAATGACTATTTCATCAGGTTAAACTGCAGCCCTCAGACTAAGGAAGAAGGCTGTTTGCATGTCATTTTGGCTTGCCAGGAGACCTGCCTCTTTTGTTCTTACGTCCCTGCCATCTATTTGTAGATGAGCTTGGGCCTGAAGAGGAGAATCTAAATTACTCTCAAAAGCAGTATTGCTCCTTGACATTGTGATATGCCATCAGAATAAGACTGGCAGTGCTTTGAAGTCTGTAAACTGATTCCTAGGTAACTGCTCTGAGCTCTCCATACCCCAAACAACTTTTGATTTGATGTTCTGGCACAGAGCCAATCCGAGAGAGGATCAGAAACTCAGCGCTATTGACAGCAGTGACAGGAGTGTCTCAGTGTGACAGCTGATCGAGCCGATCACGTTTCACTAACAAACTCAATTGCCCCAGTAAATCGAGTGAAAGTCAATACAGACAGTTCCTCCTCAGGCTATGCGGAGGTGGGGGGTGGGTGGTTCCTCCCAACCTTGTGCCGCTCCACAAGCCCTGATGGGGTCCCCTGACTGGAACCGATTGTGGCCAACTAGCTGCGGTCCACACAGCTACGTGCAGCAGGAAAAGGATGTTCATAACTATGATAGGCACTGAGGTGAGCCATCATTAAAGAGCAGCTGATACCTTCAAGAGGACATGGAAACACATTCTATTTAGAGTCCATTCTGCCTGTAAATAATGTGCTCTCTCCTCTCTCTCTCTTCTCTCCTTTTAACTCAGGAACTTTTGCCCAAGACCAGGATTTTTTTTCCTTCCCCCCTAAAGATCTCATCCCCCTCTTGTGCTCTAACCACTAGCCGGCACTCCCAGTGCTATTTTCGCACACCCTGCTGACTTCAAGCAAAGGTCACATGGCAAATAAGTAGAAGAAAAACAAATATGGAGCCTGATTCTCCTCTGACATTCCCTGATGTAAATCAAGAGTAAGTATACTGAAATGAACAAAACTGCACTGGTGCAAAACAGATGTGAGAGGAGAATCAGGCTCACTGTATAGCACTATCCGCTATCGGCCACGGGCAAGGAAAAGATTAATTCAACAATATCTCTAATTTCTAAGCAGGTTTTGGTATCTGACAGCCCAAAATATTCCTAGGTTGGACCAACACCAACAAAACACAACATACTAACAGTGGACTAAGAAACAGACATGGTGAATTTGAAGTTGTGATGAAATGGTTCAGGGATAAGGATGTATGGTCAGGAACATGTGCGGGCTACCATTTGCAAGTGGAAATCATATGAGTTACCACTCCCAATGCTGAAGTGCGAAGTTGGCATTGTTTCCATCTCTCAGATTTCAACACAGTTTATTTTTATAGAGACAGCATCCTCGTGCAAAGTATTGGCAAATGCACTGCTATGGGGGAGGAGGGCAGTGAGAGGGGACATCTTACAGAGGGCACGGAAACCCTCCCGCACGCGGGAATGGAGAGATGAGTGACAGCAATGGAGCTCTGGGAAAGAAAAGTGATACGCTCCTAGTGACAGATGGGCACATCATTAATCTCACTGGCTAGAGGGGAAAGGAAGATGCAGGAGTGAAGGGAGGGGAAAGGAGAAAGGTGTTTAGTGGGTAACAGGTAGTGTCAGGGCTAGAGTTAAAGACAGAAAGTTGCTGGAGGGGAAAGCCCATACCCAGAAGACAGGGTAGCACAAATAAAACATGTACTCTCAACTGCAGGGACCCATGACAAGGGAACAGAGAAATCAGAGACACTACCATCTATGTTTTTTCCCCTAAACCCTCAGTGCATGCAACTGGCTAGCATCATCTCCCCTAACCTGTACAGCAAATGGCTAGGGTCACAGAAGCTACACTGTCCAGTCTGTTTTAAAGGAGATTCATTTGATTATTACCACCCTCCCCCGCCCCCGCCCAAAATGCTATGATGCCAGGATCAACACGTATATGAGCTGTCAATTCTGCTCATAATGCTGCTTGCTCAATATCTTTGAGCTAAGCAACCTATAGGCTTCCTTGGTTAGTCTCCAAGGTGCCACAAGTACTCCTTTTCTTTTTGCGAATACAGACTAACACGGCTGTTACTCTGAAACCTGTCCCTCCAGTGTGTGTGTTTCAGACCATCTGACCTCATCTTGACCAGACTGAGTGTGCTAAAACAAAATGAATCCAGCACACTTTAATTGGCAGCTATTTTCCAAAGTTTAAATTGGGCCCATCTTAATTTCCACCCTGCACTTTATACATTTTGTATGCTACAAAAGCTGAGTGTTTTATATTCCATTCCAATTAATATTTTATTAACTTTCGGGAAAGCTACCTCCTACACAGTTAACATTTTTGGTCCAAAGTTAGCTGGTTAAAACCTATTAATAGATTGGGAATGGAAGAAAAACAGATGGGAAATGCTGGGGGAGGAAAAAGCAAAGGTTAGAATAATTTCTTCACCAAGAGAGTAAACCTTGTCTTTCTCTTGTGGCCACCCAGTATAGCTAGACCTAAAACTCTTTACCGCAATGTAATTCAGAATCCAGAGGTGAGTTTGAAAAGTAATAACTGAGTTTAATAAGAACTTAACTACATTGCAAACTGATGAGAGAAAGCACTGGACCCCCATCAAACTCCACTCCCAAACTCAGCAGCAGGGCATCATGTGACAGCAAACCCAGCCAATGAAACACCAGGCTACTCACATGACATTACGAGAACAAACTCTTATTGGCTGGGCATGCTCAGAAAGTACTTTTGTCAATCAGCTGCACAAATTAACCATTTTGTGGTATTTGGAGACCAGTAAAGTGCTTCCTGGTATGTTCTGCACTTAAAAAAACAAACAAAAATCTATATGGAGGCCGCCCACTAGAATGCTAACATCTGTATAGGCAAGCCCCCAGGAAACATCACCGACTCTTAAGAAGAGTACTTAATTAGTTCAATGTGCCGAATCTTCAAATCTCTCATTAAAAGTTCCACTGAGCTGGCTAAGACAAGTCGGTGCTATTCATCACCAGGTGAGGAAGGGGAAATCCTTCTATCTAAGGTACTTCTATAGTTCCCATCATCACAGCATCTGAGGCCCTCACAATCTTTAATGGATTTACCCCCATAACACCCCCGTGAAGTAGGGTCCTGCTATTATCCCCATTTTAGAGATGGGAACTGAGGCACAGGGAGGCAAAGGGTATGTCTACCCTGCATCTGGGAGTGACAGGTCCACAGTGACAGGGGCTCGCGCTAGTGTGCTAAAAATAAATGTAGCTCGGGCGCCTGCCTGGGTCACAACATTAAAGCACCGTAAAGCTATGTTTAAGTCACTAGGGCAAGCCTCACTTCCACAAGTCTGTGGACCCAGGCTGGGAGGCTGGCTTTCAGATGCAGCGTCGACATGTCCTACATGACTTGCCCGTAGTGGCACAGGAAGTCCGTGGAGGAGCAGGGATTTGACCCCAGGTCGTCCATGGCTCAGGCTAGCACATGAACCACTGCACCATTCTTCCTTGTTGATGTGCAAGGTCTATTTTTTTGATGTTGAATGATGGGCTGATACAAGCTAGTGACAGACAACAGAACAAGAAGTCCAGAAATCAGGCTAAATCCTGAAAAGCTAGGGAAGGAGAAAACCCAGTCGATCGTACCGCTCGTTCTAATGCAGCATTCTTCCTTACAGTTTTCTAGTGTTTGGTCCAGCTATCTTGGTCAGAAAAGCTGGACATCACATTTAGCTCTGGCATCTGTGAGGCCAACGGGTCTGTAACGTGTAGGGTTGGGCTTTATTACCATTCTTTAACACTGGGATTATGTTGTTTGTATTCCAGCTTCTAGGAAGGAAGCAGAATGATTTATAATAGCAGGGGGAAATGGTGGGGGAGGGGAAAGAGGCGGAAGACAGCGAAATCCAGCGCCCACCATGAAACATTTAAGCCACAAACTTCTGCAGGGATACAGTCCTTCCCTGGAGTGTTGTTCTTTTTTGCTGTAGAATTAAAGGGAAGGATTTTTCCTGGTGTCACTGAAGGCCATGGACGATAAACCCAAATGACAGGGTTTAAGTTATGAATATGGGGAATTATAGATGAAGAGTAAAGCAGCTAATAGTGCCTATTCCATTTGCTGTTTGGTGTACCAGTTTCAGTGTGGGATCTGAAAGGCCCTGTCCTCGTCCGCAGCAGCTTCTAGAATGCAAAATTTACGGAGAGTTTCTTAACCTACCAGCCTCCGCAAATCCTTCCATGAGATAAAAATAAAGATATTGCAGGTTCTTATCAACAGAATATTCCACAGCTTTTTCAAGTGTAACCAGTGCACACAAAGCACCTGCCTCTCCACAGCCTTGGGCCATGTATCAACATTCACACCAGTGCAAAGTGTGTGTAAAACGACCATTCTGACTTGGTAGCATGTACAGCCCAGAGCCCAGGGAACTACCTGTGTGCTGGTGCCTTCCTCCTTATTTATACGCAGAGCCTAGGGCCACTTACTCAGGCTGGATTCAAGCCCGGGTGCAATCAAAGTGGGATTTTTGCACAACACAAGTGGGTACGTGGTTGCATGTGCATATTCCTCGGCCGCCAGCAGGTGATGTTATACAGAGGGGTAAAGCAAGGGACAGGGAGTTTGGAGACAAGTTCTATTCCCATTGCCTAAAGAGACTGTCAGTCACCCTCGGCATGATGATACTTTGCAAAGCACTTGGAGATGCTAGGATGAAAAAGCCTCGATAACAAAGTGCAAACTATTTATTACCTTGGCTGCCCATGTCTGAAAGAAAACTAATATTTGTAAAGCCATTTGAGGATGGGAAGCCCTTTCAAAATGCAGAGCATTACTAAGCATGGTTATTTATTGTTTGTATTCACCTCTCTCAGCTGGGGCCCCACTGTGCTAATCCTGTACAAACATGCAGTGAGAGTCCCTGCCCTGAAGAGCTTACATTCTTAAACAGACAAGTGGAGAAACAGAGACAGGTGAAGTGATTTGCCCAAGTTCACATACAAAGTCAGTAGCAGAGCTAGGAAAAGAACCCAGGTCTCCTGACTTCAGTCCAGTGCCCCACCCGCTATTCCATGCTGCCACCCCCAATAAATTATTCTCTCTCTGTCAGGAGGGCCGGTACATTTATTTATTTTCTATACATTGTTCCCAAACAAAACTGTTAACATTATATCATATTTGCACCTAAGTCGCAGATGCGATAGCCTTTTGTTCTAAACAGCCTCCAGTCATAGAACTAATTGACGCCACTTAGGATGTTGTCTAGGAGCCGCGGCAGAATGATCTCATTATAACAGTGCCTAGTAGCATCGCTTTAGTTAAGATCGTGTTGACTCTTTTTTGAGGGCTTATAACCCAGCTGTAAACATTTTCTCCAGGCTGAAACCAGTGACAGAAGGGTTTTAATCCAGGAGCAAGTCATATGGCAATTCTTTCCAGTTTTAAATTTTTATATTCTTTTCTTCTTATGGAATCTCCATCACTGGAGATATTTGAGAGCAGGTTAGACAAACACCTGTCAGGGATGGTCTAGATAGTACTTAGTCCTGCCTTGAGTGCAGGGGACTGGACTAGATGACTTCTCGAGGTCACAGAATCATAGAATATCAGGATTGGAAGGGACCTCAGGAAGTCATCTGGTCCAACCCCCTGCTCAAAGCAGGACCAATCCCCAACTAAATCATCCCAGCCAGGGCTTTGTCAAGCCTGACCTTAAAAACTTCTAAGGAAGGAGATTCTACCACCTTCCTAGGTAACGCGTTCCAGTGTTTCACCACCCTCCTTGTGAAAAAGTTTTTCCTAATATCCAACCTAAAAAGGTCCCTTCCAATCCTATGATTCTATGAGTCTTCTTTAAGTCATAAAAGCAACTAAGAATAGAAAATAGAATACAGCACCCCACCATTGAAATGCTTGGAGGGAATACATTATATTTCAACACAGTGTTTGTCTGTCTTATCTTAGTTCCTTATATGTCCCCATTTTCAGTAATATTTGAGCACCTCACAATCTTTGTAATGTATTTATCCTTGTAGCATCATTCTGAAGTAAGGAAGTGCTATTATTCCCATTTTACAGATGGGGAATTGAGGCACAAAGAAATTAAATGACTTACCCAAGGTCACAAAGAAAGTCTGGGGCAGAGCAAATAATTGAATCGTGGTCTCCCAAGTCCCAGGCTAGCACCCTAACCAATGAACCATTCATCCTTGTCCAGTTCTTAAAAGTGCAATCCCCTTATACATACAGAGCTTCAAATTAGGATGTACGTGATGAACAAAGACTTGTGCTGGCCCCTCTGCACTGGGTTAAATCTCACCCACAGAGAGAAAGATCACAGATTCCTTTCGAGCGGATTCCAAGTATAAATGTATTCAAAATGGTTTTACCTAGAAAGGAATTTTAAACCAAAATAAAATATGTCTATATCTTAGAAGGTTAACATCACTAACCATCCCAGACATGCATACTTGACTATAAAGTCCACCATGTAGGATATAACAACTAGTAATGGGATAGAATTAAGCAAGGGAAAATTCAGACTGAATATCAAGAGAATTTGCCTAACACTGAGGTCTATTAGACAGCAGATCAGCCTCCCGGGGGAACTACTGAAAGGGTCATCATTGGAGTCGTTTAAAACTAAGCCGAATAAAGGGCTACAATGCAATATGTCCTGTTGGAAATAATTCTGCACTGGCCACGTGGATGATCTAATAGGGCCTTTTCCCTTTCTAAGCATGGTGATTTTATGATTGGACATTCTGTGCGTGCCAATTGACGTTGGTTAGATAGGTTACAATTCCAGGTGGGTAAACTGGGGAGATGTAGGGCCCGATTCTCCACTGAATTCCATTGTGTGTTGTCACTGACCCCTGGCACAAAGTGCGTCTAACATGGGTGTAAGATGCTACCAGTCTGATGTCTTTCACAAGTATAAATGCCATGTCTTTCACAAGTATAAATGACTACGCAGAGTGCAAGGTGATGGAATTTGGATGCGTATCCAGACTTTGAGGCTCCTCCCTGTCATCTGAAATCCTCCAACAGGTTCTCAATCCTCCAACTGTCTCTGTACAGGCTGCTCAGTTTAAATGCATCTTGGAGCACAGGATATTTGAATTAATGAGGCAGCTGCAGTCCGGAAGAGAGGCCACCAGAGCTATTGACCCTACCATGACATTTTTAAACATATGAGGAGGAGGAGGGGACTATTGCAGGACATAGTTAGAAAGGAAGAAGGCTGTGGCCATAATGGGAATGGTGGAAAGGGATGAAGAAAGGATGGTCCTTATACAAAAAGTTTCAGGTCTGGAAATGGCCCATGTTTGGGGAGAAGATTCCAGGGCATCCTAAGGGAGGCTTTCTTGGGTGTCGTTCATAGCAAAATATTTGCTTCTCAAAAAGAAGGGGCATCATTGTTAAGTAGAACCAAGAAAAGAATCAACCAAAATCTTACCCAACTTCCTTTTCTCATTCATGCTGTTAAAATATATGGCACCAAGTTCAAATATGTTTTGATTGGCTGGCTTATCCTCCCTAGGAACTTGTTAATTGTTCAGGGGTAAAATTGCTCTGAGAACTGCTCAGAAGCAGAGCCTTTCACCTCTGATTTACAACCACTGCATCAGTGCAGAGTGACCAACGAAGACAACAAAATATTTATTAATACTCACTTGGATTCCAGAGCCTGATAATGAAACAGGATTTTCTCCTACTGCTTATGTTCCCTGGTACCATTCTTATGGGGGTTTGCATTTGACAGGTATAAGTAACCATTTCAGATTCAAAATCTGATGGTGATAATTGTTCAATTTTTTTTTTTCATGTAAGAAGTGCCTTTCATTCAGATGAATCCCAACTCACTTTACAAACCACACTGAAGTCATTTCGTCCACCGATGAAATGAAATGAAACTAAACTATCTCCAGGATGGAACAAAACAGCTATCAATGTAAGGTGACAGTACACAGCAATTGAGGATAGGAAGTGAAGACTAGCATATCACCGCTAAATCTTTGGGGGCATATAAAGTAGGCAGAATAAAATTTCCCAAATTAGAATTTGGACAAGATACTGTGCTGGATTAATACTCCTACTGTAGAGAAAAATGCCATGGTATCTTCAGTCCCTACAAATGGTCAGGACTGTAAGTTTTACTTCTTATCTCAAGCAGGACAGCTTCCCAGAACACAATGTTGGAGCATCAGTTCAGAACTGACTTAGAAGAAAAAAAGTGACATTAACCAAGTGCTTTTTCTGGATGAGCTTCTGATCCTTTTCTCCCCCACGAGGATGAGACATTGTGAGGTATTTTCTTTTCCTGCAGAAAGGAAAACCACGTTCTACTATACTATATGGCACTTCATTGCCATCTGCTCTGTCCTAATTTTACAGAAAATGCAAACCAGCCTGAAATGAGTAGAAATTAATAAAAGAACCAAGGCCTTTGTGGGGAACTCCTGAACTGAGTTTATATAGAAGACCATTCCTATATACTGAGCAATAAGAGGGAATGGGTGAATGTAATGGCCAATGGCCTTGCATGAACAGAGATAGATGTCTCAATGTCATGCAAACCAATGCAGCTGAACTATAACAAAACATCCAAACAATTCAGCGACACCTTTCTTTTCTTTGGTGATGGAAGCCTAGAAAATCACTCCCATAATATTGCCCCTCAAAAAGTCTTTAGGCTTGAAGAATGGGGAATAATCCAAGCAGCTTCAATGTCACCACTACACTAAAACATAGATTCTTAGCAGGTTAGGATTTTGGAGATGACTTTGGGAGAGGCAGTTAGCAAATCTTATCAGTCATGTTCCAAGATTATCTTGTCTCAAAGTCAAAAGCACTGAGGATTATGGGAGCCTCCTCTGCTGTTTCAAACTCTCTCCCAGATACACTTTCCTAAATTATTTTGGCTTTGTGGATCCCAACTTTCCCCCCGCCCACACCATGTGGTTCTCAGTAGCATTAGCCAAAAACATCATACCAAGTAAATAGAAAAGCACGGGAGCCCAGATTTTCTTTGCACAGATTTTAACTCCAGAAGGGACCATTATGATCATCAAGCTGGTTCCCATTTATAACACAAGATTTTTATTTGTGGTGCCTTACTGCATGGACTCCTGAAATAATTCCCTCTCTCTTCTTTGGTTTTTATACCCATCATTCTGCATGTTGGTTTAGTCTTTTTCCTTCCATGTTTTGAAAATACTAATAAAAAAAAGATTAAAAAAACCTGGGGAGGGGAGGGGGGAGGATGAGGGTCAGCAGCTCCAGATCTCCCAGCATGCTCCCGAACTTTCCACAGCTCCTTTGTTAACTTCAGGATCTTAGAGCCAGAACACCAGGAATGCTGATCCCCACCATCTCTAAACAAGCAGTGCTTGAAGCTCTGCTATAATCTCCAGTCAGAAGAAGGCAGCTGATGGCATATTTACCTCAGCCCATTCCTAGTCTGTGTACTTTTAATGTTTAAAAGAGGAGTGAAATGTCAAGTGTGAGGGCTCGATCCAGATATGTTCAGATGGATTCCAACTGTGCGATCCCTTGAACCTTTTGCACTTTAGTGCTTCGCTTACTGACAAGTGGAAGAATGCAACCGAGAACCAGCCAAGGCAGAGTCCCTGAAGCTCTGCCTGAACCCTGTGATGCACCTTTGTTAGATATGAGAACGCTGGCTGCCAGGGAACACAGAGGTTCCAACACAGTTCAGAGTAGGCTAGTTAGCTATTTAAAGAGGTGGATTTATTTATACACTTCTTACCCATTCCACCCCCCCGGACTACCCCCCACACACCTTTTTTAAGACAGGAAATCACCAGTAGCGCAGAGCACGTAAAACTTGACAGCAGCTTACCAGATAATTTGTATTGGCCCTTTGTCTCTGCTGTTACTTTTATTCTTCAATAAACTCCTTCAACCATTAAACAATGTGACCCTCACAACAACTTTTGCAGAGATCAAAAGAGCAAGCAGGTTTCCTCCAAATTTCTACTGCTCCCCTTCAGCTATTGCAGAGGTAGATGGAAACAAAGGAGGTTCTTTTCTCATTCTTTTGCCTCTTTACCCTATGGGTTTTTCTCCAGGATTTCCATACAGGGAATGACAGCTTTTTTAAAAAGTAATTAAGGGTTTTCTTTTTTGTGTTATTTCAACTCAGTATGTAAGTCACTGTCTTGTTGGTTAAACAATTATAACATGAGGCCATTAATTGCAGTGTCACATCTTCTGAAAAGGAACCTGTAGTCCTAGAAAACTTCAGTAAATATTAACTCAGTTATTGTCTGCTCTCAACAGATCCCTGAGGTGGCAACAGGGTAAACACAGTAGAATGCAACTAAAGCACCATTAAACTGTAGATGTTGAGGAAAGAGCCTGGGGGGGGGGGGGGAACACCTTCTCTGAACCTTTATACTAATCTCAGGTACAAAACTGGTTAGTTTCTAACTTTACTAGATGCCCAAAAAGCCACAATCCCACAACTGAGGAAGAAGGCCATGCTAGTTAAAAACCCAAACTGGTTTAGAGGGGAAGTAAAGACAGTAAAAAATAATAATAACATATAAAAGGAAGGGGAAGTTGATAGTAATGAATATAAATTAGAAGTTAGGAATCGTAGAAAACTGATAAAGAAGACCGAGGGACACAATGAGAAATCTATCGCCAGAAGAGTTAAGGACAACAAGAAGGAACAAATTAGAAACATATTAGGAACAAAAAGACCTGGCAATGGTACTGGGCCATTATTAGATGTAAATGGTAGAGTTATCAATAATAATGCAACAAAGGCATATGTGTGCAATAAATATTTCTGTTCTGTATTTGAGGAAAAAACAAATTATATAGTTTCACCACATGGTGATAACATTCTTTCCATTCCACTAGTATTTCTGGAGGACATTAAACAGCACCTACTAAAGTCAGACATTTTTAAATTAGCAGGACCAGATAACTTGCATCCAAGAATTTTAAAAGAGCTGGCTGAGGAGCTCATGGAATCATTAATACTGGTTTTCAGTAAGTAAAGTCTTGGAGCACTGGGAAAGTTCCACACAACTGCAAGAAAGCTAATGTTGTGCCAATTATTTAAAAGGATAAATAAGATGACCTGGGTAATTATGGGTCTGTCAGCCTGACATGAATCCCATACAAGATAACAGAGCAGCTGATAAGGGACTCAATTAATAAAGGACTAAAAGAGGGTAATGTAATTAATGTGCATTAATATGATTTCTCACAAGTAGACTCTGTCAAACTAACTCGATAGCTTTTCTGGATGAGGTTGACGATTTGGTTGATAAAGATAACAGTGTTGATGTAATGTACCTAGACTTCTGTGAGACACTTGAGTTGGCACCACATGACCTTTTAATGGAAAAACTAGAATATAACATTAACATGGCAGACAGTAAATGAATTAAGAACTGGCTGATACATCTCAAAATGTAACTGTAAGCAGGGAATCGTTATCAAGTGGGTCTGTTTTCTGCAGGATCCCATAGTAATCACTTCTTTGCCCAAGGCTATTTAACATTTTTTATCCACGACCTGGAAAAAAAACAAAGTAATCATTGATAAAGTTCGCAGATGACACAAAAATTGAGTGAAATGGTAAATAGTGAAGAGGACAGGTCATTGATTCAGAGTGATCTAGATGGCTTGGTAAACTGGGCACAAGCCAACAATATGTGTTTTAATATGGCTAAATGTGAATATATACACCGGGGAACAAAGAATGCAGGTCATACTTACAGGATGGGGGACTCTGAAAAAGCAAGCAGTGGGAAGCAGTGACTCTGAAAAAGATTTGGGGGTCATGGTAGATAATCAGCTGAACATGTATGATGCTGTGCCCAAAAAAGCTAATGCAATCCTGGGATGCATAGACAGGGGCATCTCAAGTAGGAACAGAGAGGCTATTCTATCTCTGTATTTGGCAGTGGTGCAACTGCTGCTAGAATACTGTGTCCAGTTCTGGTGCCCACAAATCAAGAAGGTTGTTGATAAATTGGAGAAGGTTCAGAGAAGAGCCATGAGAATGATTAAAGAATTAGAAAACATGCCTTATAGTGATAAGCTAACTAGATTGAACTCCTTGAGTCTAACAAAAAAAAAGGTTCAGGAATGACTTGATTACTTGTATGTGGAACAAATATTTAATAAATGGGCTCTTCAATCTAGCAAAGGTATAACATGATCCAGTGTTAGGAAGTTGAAACTAAACAAATTCAGACTGGAAATAAGGCATACATTTTTGACAGTGAAGGTAATTAACCACTGGAACAATTTACCAAGGGTCGTGGTGGAGTCTCCATCACTGACAATTTTTAAATCTAGATTGGACTTTTTTTTTCTCCTAAAAGATCTGCTCTAGGAATTACTTTGGGGAAGTTCTATGGCCTGTGTTATACAAGAGGCCAGACTAGATGATCACAGTGGTCCCTCCTGGGCTTGGAATCCATGAATCCACAAGTCCTGGTAACATTGACTGATGATGAATCATCAACATCTGCAGTGCTGGCGAGTAGAGATTCTGCTCTCCATGGTTTTGCCAAGCATAGACAACCCAGGTGTGCCGGATTAGATGCTCCAATCCCATTGAACAGTGAAATCCCAAAGTGACATGACCAGTCTCATCGCCTCTTGCAGTAGAAACAGGACTGAGGGAGACTCCAAGGAGAATCCAGGATGCATCCAGGATGGATGAAGCGTTTTTACTGATGATTTAGTAGGTACCATTTTTCCAGCTGTGATGCATTCCCCAAGCATAATGTTAATTGGCACTGAGGTGCTTTCTTTTGGATGAAGCATGAAACCCATGCATTGATCACAGGTGACCATTAAATATCCCATGGACATTTCCACAAGAGTGATTTCTTGGCTCAGTTCCAATGCAGGCAATCACACCCTGCCTATCCCCCTACAAAGCTTTCATGGAATACAGCTTTCTTCTTGGGGTTTAAAATGAACCTAAAGAAGTACCAGATCTGTTATTGCCTGATGACGGAATTTCATTTGTTTGGAACCAAATTACAGCATGTGGACAGATTTATAATGTCCCCAAACCGGTCACTGGCCTCACATCAGAGGTCTCTTTTTTTAGGCAGAGTCTGTGACTCCGGGCACACCCAGTCCACTTGAAGCTGAATTCTCCTTCACTTCCTGCCCAACTGTGTTGTGTAGTGTTGCCTGCTGTGTGCCATAGCTGCCTAGCTTCCAACCTATAAGTGAGTTCATAGGCTCTCTGAACTGCATCCAAAATCACAAGGGTTGTTGTGTTACCACAGCTGTGCGTGCTCTAGGTGCTGCAGTCGCATAACTATGAAAGTGAGGCTGAATTGTATGGAGAAGGAATAGCAGGAGCTTGTCCTACAAGGATCCAAAGACAACGGTTTTTGAATTTGCAAACCTTGGTCATTGCATGAATTCACTTAAAATTGGTAACAAAATATAGATGTATAATGGCAAAGACATCCCAGCATTAGGAGTGTATCATGCAAAAGAAAATTTGAAGGCCACTCGCTTTCCAGTTGTAGGAATGGTGTGTGCTGTTAAACAGCTGCCACATTTTGCCTCAGAGGTGGCTGCATTTCAGTGGTAGGTGAATGACATTGCAGTCTTGAAGCAGGTACAACTCTCTTGAAGTCAACAGGAATTTTACCTTGTAAGATTGCAGGAATCAGGCAAATAGTTTGTAAACAGCTCTGGGATTCATCTGGACGAAAAAGAATGATGGGTATTTAAAGTATTATTTCACAGTTTGTATGAGCATCCAACTCTTAATTCACTCCTCTGAGGAAGTAAAACTCCCAAGAGACACTACCTAAAAGGAAGACACTTAGAGGAGGTAGAAAAAACCCACAAGGGAAGCAAGTCTGCTTCGTTTCTGGAATGTGTACCATGTGCGTTTATTTTTAATTTTGACCCGAGTTCCTCCGCCTCCTGCCAGGAGTCCTGCGACCACATTGACAGTGTAACCAGAGCAGTAGCCCAACCATTCCCTAATTGCTATTACTTCTTAATAAAGAGCAGCACTTAGCCAAGGGATGAGGTTACTGTCGGAGGGGTCATGATTAATAATGATTAATCTGATCCTTGCCAACATGAACTGGATCTACCATTCACTAAATAATTACTTTGCAGCCTAGATACTGTTTCCAGAGGAGCAGAGGAGGTGCACATTTATCATATTAAAACAAAAAAAAACAAACAAATAGAGGGAAAGGAGGACCTCCGCTCTCAGTAGCACTCACGCCAACACAAGCCATCAGAAAAGCCAGGAAAGGCAAAGGAAGAGGAGCTTCAAGCACCGAGTCAGGAGAGGGGAATAAACAAACAAAAAAAGGCAGAGCAGCCTGCACTGGGAATACCCCATCCGTCTTGCTAGCTTTGCTTTATCTGTTTCTCTGGGATTTTCTTTAAATTTAATTCAATTATCATTTTTTTTTCAGTGTTGTGCTTTTCTCTAAACGTTTACCTACGTTGATTGCTGGAGCAGCTGTCCTAAAGACTACGGCCGGGATCCTCAACTTGTGTCAATTGTCATAGTTCAATAGAGCGATGGCAATTTCCACCTTCTGAGGATCTGCTCCAGATTGTAAGCTCTTTGGAGACTGAGTCCATCTTTTGGCTCTGTGTTCATCCGCACCTAGTGCAACAGGTTTCTGGTCCATGCCTAGGGAAGCTACACACTACCATCATACAAATGATACATAATAATTACTCCGGGTGAAATTCAACCCTTTGTAGAGAGCCAGTAAAAACCTTAGCACTTAAGTGGGACTTAAACATTGCATAGCACTGGTGTTGGCCCCCTGCAAAGGAGTGAATTTCACCCCCCACAGCAAATATACATAATAGCCAGGCGGCATAGCCAGTTAAGTGCCCCCTTACCAATATGAGGCTATAAGACTGGAACTCCACTCACTCATCCGGCCTCATAGAGCCCAAGTTTCACCAGGGATCTCCAAAGAGCAGGTGGAAGATGGATGAATTGTAGCTGTAACCTTGAAGGTATCACTCTCAAGAATATAAAATAGCTGATGGGATTTATACCACACTACGTAGCTTTTCCCCTCCAGGTCTATGTGTTCAGTTCTCACAGCATTTCCATTTGATAGCCCATGTGACATAAGCTGGTGGTTCCAGTCCAGTTCTGGGAGCTGATCCAAAGCCCACTGAAGTCAATAGAAGTCAACTGGAGTCAACAGAAATATTGAGATCTGGCTTCTGGTGAATAAGGGAAAATCCCAGCCCCATTAAAGTCAGTTGGGAGTTTTGCATTTGACTAAAATGGAACCAGGATTTTACCCTTGGTGACTAAATCATGGAAAACATCCACTCTGATTCCTTCCTCCTCTCCCCACCCCCACCTTGTTGCCAGTCCTAGAGAAGTAGATATTCTGTGCTATAGAAGTAGTGAGGCATATTGGAGGAGCAGTGACGAAAAAGCTTCTGCTACCCAATGTAACTATAAGATAGTTAAATAACACATTTCGTTCTCCACTACAAAGCCTCCATCAGTGTTCTCAAGCCCTAAAATTCATTGCTAAAAGGAAGGTGATTTATTATTATTTTTTTTTAAGAATTTAAATTTCCTCTGCTGGTTGCAGTCCAAAGCTTAATATTCTTCAAGCCTAGTTTTTGTACATAAATGTTGGGTTTTAACTTCTCTGGTCATTCATTCCGACATCCTTAAATATGCAATTATATATATTCACACACAGTGCTGTAGCATCGATGAACACGGGAACAAATTAAAGTTACGTTTTGACTAAGGGATCAAGGACAAAGATACGGTAAAGATAAATCTATAAGCTTAACAAACAAACAAACAAACAGACAGAAGAATGTTTTACCTTTGATCAAAAGAAACAAGACAGACTCAAATAAAGCCCTCTCGGTTTTCTAGGAGCTAATGTTTTGAACGACTAGCCTACAATCATAAGCAAGTGTTTGGCTTTCCAAGCCCATGTCACCACAGAAGTCTGTGTTTACCTACAAGTCCCAGGGGATCATTTATAAACTGGGCTGAGGTTCCATTCACAGGCAAATGTTCTCCTCTGCCACCTTACTCTCATGCACTAACTTCTCCTCCATCTATGTCCTTCCCCTTGATACACTGATAGGGTCCTGTCGAGGCATGATGGATGCTCTTTGCAGCTCCTGGATCAAGCAGCAGCAAGATGATGCGAGCTGATCCCTCAGAAATGGATACTTGGATGATCAACAAATCACAAGGCAAAATAAATTAGGTTTCTAAAACAAAGGCAATGAAAGGAGCAGAAGAGTTTGTCATGGTCCCAGAAAACATTAAAGGGAATAGGATTGCTCCAAAAACTATCATCTACTCCACAATTCAAGTCTAGTAAGCAGTGAGTTTTGTGCCAAACATTGAGTTTTTGTTATAAGTGGCATTTTACAAAGACTAACCGAAGAAATGTCTCCGTTTCGTTTTTAATCTCAATTGCGAGAGTTCTGTTGCCTGGCTAGCCCACTAAAGTAAATTGAGTTATACAGGTAAATAACTGGTGGAAGTGAGATACGAATCAGGCCCTTTGTTTTTCTCTGTTTGGTTTAAATATTGCCCTGCTGTGTGACTGTGCTGAGCCCTGAGAATCAGAAAGCTATACTGATTGGATGATACAGAAAAGTGAAAATGACTAGTTCAGTTGCAGTTGTACACAAGGAACAAAGTGCTAAACTAAACAGATAACATCTGTCAGAATAACAAGATTTTATTTTTAAAATATTGTTTTTTAAGACTAATTGAAATGCTTGATCCTGCAAGCACGTAAGCATAGGAGTAACCTTATCAACATGAGAAGCCCTAGTGAGCAGAATGGATCTAGTCACATAAGTGAAGTCACAGATCTACTCATATCTTTATAGGATCGGGCTCAGAAGTGTCATTATTATCTAGATCTGGTGAAAGTAGTAGTTGCAAACCTTTTTTTCCTATGAATTCAGCCCTTTTTCTGTTTGCAAACTGGGCAGAGTTTTCCCTTTTCGGACATTGTTTGAATAGTCGTCAGGAACATGCCTGACTCTACTGGCTGTTCACATGTTGTTTTTAGACAGCAAGCAGGTCAGTTATGTGATATTTGAAATTCACTATTTGAGTATGCAGTCATTAACCTAAGTGGCATGGCTCACTGTTTATAAACTACTTCCACCCAAACAAATTTTGTTTCATCTCTGAAATGGATTGGATTAAGCCTCTCCTGGTTACAAGGCCAAAATAAAATGCTTAGTAACATTCACATGAAACAAACTCAGTTGTGCAATTAAATTAAAAGCAATGTGAACAGATCAAATCAAAGCTATGGTTCTCACTCAGAGCCAGAGGGTGATCCCCTTACTCATATTGCTGAAACTCTCTATGGGGTCCCATTGAAGTCAATAGGACCAATTTTAGAGTGAGGTGCTACTCAGTAATGATGTCAGAACCTGGCTGGCTGTGAACAAGTTTTTACACCATCCAACCAGCTCTATTAATAGTAACACAGATAAAGAATTTTGTTTTCAACACGGTTTCCATTTTGATGGTGTCCATTTAATGCAAGAACACGTAACTAATAATGCATCTCCGTCCTATCATGCACCCAGAAAGGTATTGTCTGAGACCAAAGGTTGCATGCATTTAATCAACACTGAAAAGCAGTATTCTTTAAGTTAGGCAATGCCCTGATTGTATTTTTGCTATTAGAAAACAGAAGCTGTAAATAAATATAACAGATGGAAATCAATCAGGCCAGTGCATTCACAGTGCCTAGCACAATGGAGCCCTGATCCTGCTTGGAGACCTCAACAAATGACAAATTAATAACATTAAGATAGCATTACTGGCAAGCATTTGAAAGACCCTATTTGTGTTCCATATGGAAACAGAACTTTAAAAAATAATGAAATGTTCCCATGTTTTCCGCCCACTGACTACTCCTGGGGAAATTCTGCTCCACTGTGCAATGCAAAATTTATGAAGAATTAATGTTCTGTGCAAAATTTCCTTTTTCCCTGCAGAATTGGTGCTGCAGAACTGCTGGCTACCGCTAGGGGCCGCTAGACCCGACAGAGCCCAGCTCACCAGCTCGCAAATATAAGACACTTCTGGGGGCGCGAGTCAGAACTGGAGGGTTCCTGGTAGCTGCAGTTCCTAGCATGCCCTGAAGGAAGGAGGCAATATTCAAGAAATTCCATACAAACCCAGGACCCAGCATCAGGCTGTTTCTCCTCTGGATCCCTGGGCTCTGGTGGGGGAAAGGTGAGAGTATCTAGGTTCGGAGGGAGAGGGTGCGGGTGTCTAAGTGGGGGGTATACGGGCTTCTGAGCCAGGGGGCCCCATGGCTGGGCTCTGCGGGGAGGAAGATACAGTTGTCTGGTCCTGTGACTGGGCTCGGGGGAAGGAGGGATGGGGCAGAGAAATAGGAACTGGGTTGTCATAGGTTTTTATTTAACTCTCTACTCCAGGGAGAATCTTTTTTGTTGTCTGTATTGTTACAGACATAGTTGCTGACAGGTATTTTGAAATAAATTACCAAAATATTGTGAATTATATTGCGTTATTTTGACAAATCAAATATGTAGAATTTTAAAATATTGTGTGCAGAATTTTTAATTTTTTGACACAGAATTCCCCAGAAGTAATTAACCAAGTGAATGTGCGTATTGACAGGTGTTTCTGATTGACTTATGCAGTTTGCTCTCTTCTGCAATCATAACTCCTCATCAGTTTTTCATCTTCTATGACCTTTCCCTATGAAAGATAACTCCATAAAGATACCAGCACAATCCAAAACATCAGAAACCCCAACTCTTTCACTTGTGATAAGGGGGCTAGTACTGATGGCGTCAGACTCAATCCAGCAGTCCTTATTTATGAGAGCAGCCCTTTCACAAGGGATAATGCCCAGTGAAGCCATGCAGAAAGGCAAGGAGAGCATATGCACCCAAACCCTTCAGTTCTCACCACAGCCTCACATGTGCCTCCTCTGAAGAAAGAACTCCCTTGCTCCAAAGTGCCAAACAAAGACAGAAAAGGCTGATTTCTTTACACATTTAATCATGTTAACGGGAGCAAGCCTATCATGTCAGTGAGCCCAGTTTTCAAACGTGAGCACCTCAAGTTAGGCACCTACGGGTAGGTCAGTATTGCAGCTGGGGTGCATAATTTCCAGCTCGAATAAACGTACCTATGCTAGTTCGGATCGAGCTAGTCCACTAGCAACAGAGCGTAGTCCCTGCAGCGAGAGCAGTGGGACGGGTTAGCCGAACCCCAAGTACAATCCCATCCAAGACCATAGATACATACTGGGATGGCCAGCCCCTCCCACAGCCCATGCAGCACTTCTATTTTTAGCATGCTACCTAAATCAGTGCCAGCACGGGTATGTCTGCTCTCGCTGGAAATGACACCAGCAGCTCCAGTGTAGCTGTCCGCTAAGTCTGTATTTAGCTACTTAGCACTTTCAATCAGCTGCACTTAGCTGCCAACAGAACGTAATTAGTTGCTAAATACAGATGTCGGAGTTGACTGTCGGCATCCAAGTTTGAAAACTGAGGCCAGTATAAAGGGTGATTATTTCCTTGACAGGGATTCTATATCCCACATGCACTGAAGCACTGGTATCCACTATTGGATAAGAATCTTTAAATAAATGTTTCTGCTTTGGACTAGCTTAAAAATGCTGGTCCAAAACCAAAGGTCAAAGCAAGAGGATTCCCATGCGGAAGACACACACACCCCCTCGGACCCTCCACCCTACCCCGCACTCAACACTTCTGGGAAAACCACGCTTTGATAAATGAGCTGCTTGACAGACTCCCCTTCCTTGACATTAGTTTAGGATGCCACGGCAATGAATTCACAAAATCCAAGCAGCCAGAGCTCTCACGTTGACCTGATTTGATTCTGAAAATCATCTGGATCCCTTTGGACCTTATCCAACCCCTGTTTTTAGCTTACCAAATTAGACCTATTGATAAATTATCATGGCAGCAAAGGCCTTAGTCTTGGCCAGAATGCTCCTTGAGATCAATTAGTGGCAAAACAGCTCACCTCCCCACAACCCTTTCGCGTTCTCTCCCTCTCTCATATTCACACAGACAGGCACCTCCTCTTCTGGCTTTGGCTATCTCTAGCAGAGAGAGAAACACTTCCAGCGCTTGCTGAATGACAGAGAAGGAATCAGCTTGCATGAATCTTGGGAGAGAGATATTAGCATTGTGGGTTTATATGGGAAAAGGATATTGCAGCATTAAAGAGGTTAATGAGTTTAGCAAGGCGGAAACCCAATGCCCTAAGTGATGGGGAGGGGAGAGGGCACAATTAAAAGGAATTGCACCCATTCCTCACTGTCAGGCCATGGCAGAGAGGTGATGCCTTGGTGGTGATAATTACAAACAGGAAGATAAACTTCTGATCACCTCCTAAGCTTCTGGAACCCGTCTGCTGCTGCTAGGACACATGGCTCTGAACCTATTCTGCAGTCCCAAATTAGTGATCAATTGGATTTGATTCCAGGATCTCAAAAATTCCATGTGAGTCTGCAACTGGCTCTTCCTGGTGCCTTTCCAAACTCACCTGAAGTCAGGCCATTAGCAATGGAATGGCAGCACCTACCTGTTTCCTTGTCCTGAGAGTTTCCAAACATCTGGGTGCCACTCTGAACCCACCCACTCAAATGTTCACACATCACTACTCACAGCTGGTTGTTTCATGCCCGTGGCTCCTCTCTATCTAAGCTATTTAAACTGCTCCAACACCACCGTGAGTAGTACAATCTGTATTATATTTAGCTTCACAACACCCTGTGAAGTAGGGAGGTGCCATTTTCCCCATTTTACAGATGGGGAACTGAGGCACAGAGCAGCTAAGTGACTTGCCCAAGAAGTCTGGGGTGGAGCAGGGACTTGAACCTTCTTTTCTGAGGTCCTAGACAAATGCCCTGACCACTAGAACATCCTTCCTCTCTTCTACTTCATGCTTGCAGCCTGCCACTGAGGCAGTTTGAGCTAATTTGCCACCATAAGCCACTGCATTGCAATAGATAGTCCAGTTCCGCACACCACAATCAACCTTTTACCCAGCAAGTTGTGGCACCAGTTTCAGTTTAGATACATATATGAAAGAATCTAAGCACCTCACCAATGCTGAACAGTTTATTCTGTGATGTAGGGAAGTATTATTATCCCCATTAATAGAGAGAGAAATTAAGTGACTTGTTCAAGGTTACACAGGAAGACAGTAGCAGAACCAGGAACTGAGCCCATATGTCATCAGATTCCCCCTGCATCCTTCCTCCAGTACTAGAGCACTATGGCATTTCCCTCACACTGCAAAGAAAACAAGAGCTACCTACCTAAAATGAGCTCAACCCTGTCTCCCTCTCCAACTACTGATCCATCTCATAGATGTTAAGGTCAGAAGGGACCATCGTGATCATGTAATCTGACCTCCTGCACATTGCAAGCCACAGAACCTCACCTACTCACTCCTGTAACAGACCCCTAACCTCTGTCTGAGTTACTGAAGTCCTGAAATCATGGTTTCAGGGTCCCAGCCAATCTGACCTGGGGAAAAATTCCTTGCTGACCCCAAATATGGCAACCAGTTAGGCCCTGAGCATGTGGGCAAGATTCACCAGACACCTGGGAAAGAATTCTCTGTAGTAACTCAGAGCCCTTCCCATCTAGTGTCCCATCTCCAGCTGTTGGGGATTTTTGTTACTGGCCATTGCCGATGGGCTACATGCCATCGTAGGCAGTCCCATCATATCATCCCCTCCATAAACTTAACAAGCTCAGTCTTGAAGTCAGGTAGGTTTTTTGCCCCTCCCCCTGCTTCCCTTGGAAGGCTGTTCCCTTCTCCTCTAAACTCATTGAAAGCACAGTCTACGATCATCACCTTGGGTCCTGATCCTTCTGTTCTGTACTTCATCCCCCTTTCCAGGAATTAGAGGTGCTTTTATCATCACATGTCTAACTTGGGGTTAGGTGCCAAATGTTAGGCAGCTATATTTGAAAAAAAATGGTCCATCTTTTTCATGAGTTTTAACTTCCCTTTAAGACCAGGGGGAGGCCTTTCCGATTGAGGGCTGTCTCAGATTCATAAGATACTAAAGCTGGGAACCCAGAAATACAGAAAATGGCTGCTGTTTGGATTTGTTACCTGGAACCCAATCAGAAGAAAACATGCCTTAAGCAGTGCACGCTGATGCCTTGTGTTCCATTAAACATGCATGTGCAACTTCAGCTTATTCAAAAATCTGAAATGGGGCTCACTCGGGTGCTCAGGGTCAGTAGGTGTTTGTTTGTTTATTTGTATATTATTTTACAGTTTCCCCTTCCTAACACTCAGGAGATAAAGAAATTAAATCACCTCCATGGGGATTTGTTGCTATTGTTCACTGCCTTCTATTATTTTCCTCCTTCTTCTGCCCAGAGCTGCAGCCCTAGGCTCTGGACAATATTAGGGTGGGAGGGGAACCTTCCTTGGGATGATGCAAACACTGTAACCTGATTTCACAGGGAACTGGAGACAGCCAGTATTAATGCACAGAGTGTTTTCATGTTCCACTGCCTTTTAAAAATAACAGGATGGTAGAAGAAAGAGAGTGGCCTCTGAGATGTGATCTTAAAGACCACAGCTGTATCCTTCACAGACACACCTGGGCAGTTTACATTTGACTCTGAGTTTTAGAGGCAGGTGGCTATGATCCTTAACTGGCACTGAGCTGAAAGTAAAATAAAAGGAAGAGCTTTATTCGGCCACTGGTTGCTAACTCATTTCTGCTTGGCCTCCAGAAATCTGCACACAGAGCTCTCTCAAACAGCCAGCAAGTCAGCTTTTTGGTGGACAGGGAGCACAAGTGCCCCTCGGGAAATAATCGCCTGCCCATCTCCAGCACCTTTCTCCCCCCAAACCTGGGCTCCTCCAGCCCGGCCAATTTTACAGAATAAATAACAGGCTCAATTATCCAGACTGTGCTGGGCACAGCAGCTTATCAGTGGCCAATTTCAACATGCAGGCCCTGCAGTCAAGGAACACCAAACTGCTTAGAGTGGACGTTAAATGAGAACCGGTTACAATTCACTTCACCCGAACAGCTTTGGTGAGCAACACATATGCACGGACAAACTACTGTCACTGGGGCAGCCACAAAGGCTGCCCAGAGCCTCATCATTGTGATTCTTTTCAGAATGATCCTGCTTAGGGCTGCCAAGCCCTGTTTAGAATAGTCAGACCTTACACACGTGCTATGCTATCAATGGGACTTTGCAAAGCTGTGCGTCTTTGTGTCCCTGGAGGTTTGGTCAGGGTTAAGGCAGATCCAGGAGTCTCGTAATAAAAAACTAGAAGGAGCTAAATCACATCACTGTGACTGTCAAATTTTATTTCAATGATCTGCTGTTTATTGACCATCCCAGGCTTAAAAAACCCTCAGATTTCTCTTCACACACACACACCTGTTCCTGAAAACCCTGATCTCTAAACTGCAACACGAGTTAAAAAAAATAATAATCCCCCACTCTCTGCCCAGAGAACAGTGCTCATTTTATGGTTATTGGTTCACATCAAGGGCCTCTTTTCTACTTCAAGGTCTTACAGCCTTATAGATTTCAGAGTAACAGCCATGTTAGTCTGTGTTCGCAAAAAGAAAAGGTGTACTTGTGGCACCTTAGAGACTAACCTGTTTATTTGAGCATAAGCTTATGCTCAAATAAATTGGTTAGCCTTATAGATGCAGCTGAATACTCAATTTCTTTCTGTGACAAATCCCCAGCAGAATCATCCTTTCAGAATGTTCCCCTTCCCCACACCCACCCAAAGGTGGATTTCAGAAGCACTCCAATCTGCCCAAGTTGCATAACAGACACACTAAACAAAAACAACTCAGGACCAGTGCGGAGAGCTGCTAGAAAAGAGCTAAGCACACGCATGCCCCTCGCCTGTCCAGTATGTTCTTCAACACCCAAATGACACCAATAGTTAAGCGGATACTTCCTGCAGTGGCCCAAATCAGTATCTTTCACATCCACGTGGTCAAGTTATTAGCATTAGGGTCTTTCTTAAACCTACTCAAGCCTGGAATGACTATAATTAGAGTTAGGCCGGAACCAGACACATAGTGCGAGCATCCTATAACCTCGACGAAGTTCAGCTCTGGATCTAACTTGCTTGAGTCAAGTCACCTCTAATTAGAAGTGAGCAATCCACATCTGAACTACTAGGAATAAATGTGTCCCTATATAGCTGGTATATTCCCTCCCTCCACCACAGCTGCCCCCCAGAACTAGACAAACCTCTGAGTAGCAAAGTTAAAATTCCTGCTCCAAGTGTAATTACAGCTGTAGCTATCATCCACCCACAGGCTATGCGGTATTTCTTTTAATCTAACAGATGCCGCTGCCTCAGTCTTTAAGGAAAGAGTTTCTGTCTAATAAAAGCATCACACAAAACAAATCACATCTCACTTCCTGCGTACACACATACAAAACATGATAACTTTTGCAAGCACTCAAGTATTCCACCTGGGGAGAAACTTTACTACATTTCCACTGGAAATACTTCACACTGGCTTTTTGTCCCCTGGTGCCCTTGGCCAAAACTCCATCCTCTACACTAGCCATCTTCTTCAAAAAGCTTCACCCTGAAAAAGCTCTGCGTGGTTGCCCCTAAGAATTTGCCATCTCTTCCCTCCTTCTCCCTCACCCAAAGAAAGAAAATTGACTTATACTTGGGTGAAACGCCTTTCCTGGAGCCACTTGCCAGCGTTTGTGCCTACAAAAATACACTGATCATTTTCACTCAGAAACTGGAAGCATGTGTGAAAACTATTCCATTTTTTCGGTGACTCCACAAGTATGTGACTCCCTCCGTCAGATAGTCATAGATTATAAAGCCAGAAGGGACCAGTAGATTATCTAATCTGACCTCCTGGGAATAGAATTTCACCCAGTTACCCCTATACTGAGACCAACAGGGGAATTTTTATGCACACCTTTAGGGTAATATATGAAGGGAAGAGACACAAGAAGTACAGCCACAATATCAAGTGGAAAAAAATCCATCTATATTAGCCTGCTGATACACTCTAAGCAACCCCAAAACTGCATACACAGTGTTTAGAACAATCAGATGCCGTCTTCCCTCAGTGCTTATATTTTTATCTTGTTTTGCCAATAAGATCAACCCCGTCCTGAGAGAACGGTGCTCGAGTGAGATTCGGTGAGGTGGGGTGGGGGCTCGGAAGGGGAACAAGGAGTGAATCCAAGGTGGAGGCAAGCAGCAGTACAACAGACAGCTGGTGTTTGGGTGGTGGTAAATCACCCTGAAATGAGCCTCTTCCCTCAGCTCAATGAGGCCTAAACAACAAAGGAAGGCACAGCTTGCAGCCGGACAGCCCGCTAGCCAACCACAGACACACATGACAGCTTCATTCAGGAGCCTGGAGTCAATACAAAAGCTTCGAAATCAATCCGACATCCTGCAACCTCAAACAATGCACCAAATCTTCTCAGAATTGGAGCCCCAAATGAGGGGACAGCATTCAAGGGAGATCAAACCGCAGGGCTGGCATTGAAAGGGACTAAAAAAAAAAGAGAGAAGAATGTTCCCAGTTTATTAATGGTGTGGTCTGGCCTGCTGCATCCCAGCCGCGATAGGCTACATTCATGAAAGGGCAGCGCTTTGCACATTTTATGTGAAGCACATGGACTCTTGGGGGAGGGGGGGAGGAGGAGGCGGGGGGCTTACATCTTCTAAATCAGGATGCGCCTTCCTGCTTAGCACCCTTGTCTTAATCAGAAATTCCCCCTGTGTGAACCTCAAAGGCTGTTTTTCCCCCACTTGGTCTACTCTACACACACACACTTGCCCCTCCCCAAACCTTAGCATTAAAGGGGGAAAACATCCTTCACATCGAAAGCAGACAGGGACCTTCCAAGGGAAAGCCCAACATTTCACACTGCTCAATCCCCTAGGCCATTCTTACCTTCCAAAAATTCTATTACAAAAGGCAGAAGCCTGGTTGCGTTGTGTGACTTTTGTTGGCGGGGGTGGTAGAGCTGACTATACCATACACACTTGCCTGCACCTGTACAATACAGAGCGCCTCGGCACACAAAACAGTGAAACCACACCCAGTAAAAGTGGAATAGATTTTATTAAAGCCTCTAACCTGCCCCCTCCGGACTGCTCCCTACAGTGCGCCTTCACCTCCAACAACTGTCTACCAACTGTGAGCAATCCATAGAGTATCCAGCTCACATAGCGGTGGTGGCAACAAAAAGGCCATGCAAATCCTCTTTGGCAGCTTTCCTCTAAAGGCAGATGTGGAAACAGAATACACACAAAAAAAAAGATAAATATCATTTCCCATGACTCCTCTCTGGGCATGGGGATGGGCAGTGTGGACTTTTTTTTTTTTTTTTTTGCAGTCGTCTACTTGATATAATAACCCTTTAAATAGTCTCTCTCCCCCCCCCCATCCCCTTCAACAACAGCTAATTAAGTTAGAGCTTGGGTTGTAAATGCAGTGCTTGATTTCTTCCATTTTGAAACGTTTGCGAGAAAAGGGCGGAGATTTTCAAAGCAGTCTACAGGATGTAGACACATAGTTTCCACTCATTCTTTATTGCTGGTTTGTCTAAATCCAATCCGCTGTTGGAAATTTCATCCGTCTCTTATATTTTAAATGGGCAATGCCGCTCCAAGTAAAATCTCTCCAAATGAAAGAAGTGTAAGTCCTAGAGTCCTAGAAGTGTAAGTCTTGCATAGAAACCAAAAACAACACCAAAATGCTCCTTAGAACATCGTAATCTCAAACTTTACTTTTGAGAGTCAGAGAATTCATTGTTAGGGTTCTAGAAACCACCTTAGCCCCCACCTACCCTTCACCTCATGGGGAAAAAGTGTTTACTGTAAATATTACCATGACTTTAGAAACACTTGCCATGGACAATGATGTCTCCAATCTCTCCTTTGTGGAGGAGGCAGCCCTAGCTTTCAATAAATATGTACCTGAGGTCGGCAGGCAATGGAGCCATAAAGGGAAGATGCATGCGGGGTTACTAGTGTGTATGTGGAAGGTGGATGAAGTAGACTGGGTTCTTTAGCTCTAGCACAATGGAAAAATCAACCCTACATGAAAGATAAGATTCAAGATGAGGTGGTCTCTGAATTATAATGGGAAAAGTCGGGGGTTTTATCTTGAATATCAAGATATGAGTGTAGTATTTAAGGTCCATAGTGGGCGGATGGACTGTCGTAGGCTTGGGTCTGTGGTCATTCTCTCCTACCACTCTCCTACAGGAGGGAATGGGGATCTGTAGCCTATATTGGAAATTCAGGAGAGGCAGGCAGAAGAAGGATGTAGGTACAAGGCTAAGCTTAAGTTTTTTTGTGGAATAATAATGCTCAATCCTTTAATTTCACATATTTCCTTTCGTCAAATGACATGGTGCTTTTTATTTCAGATGTCTACATTATAATTCCAAACTTAACACCGTCTTAACTAATTCTTTGTGTGGGGAGATGGAGGAGGGAAATCTTCCTCGGTGTTTTGTTTAAAATTTTGTTAAATTATTTAAATGGCAATCCGTCTTAAATATTTTACCAATAGATCATGGGCATGTGTTTCTATTTCATGTTACAACTAATCAGTGATGGAATGTCTGAGCTGAAAGTTAAAATTCTACTCTACAGAGTCTGTGCTGCATAATCATTTCTCTACAGACTCTCTGGTGTATAAAAAGTTCTCTGCAGAATTAATGGTTCATAAGAAGTTCTTTGTGTCGTCTCTCTGCTGCACAGAAAGCTACTGCAGTCCAGGAGCTTATATATTCTGCCAACAGTGCTTGAGATTTCCAACGCTAATTGGTTTGTGGCGTTTCCCCACTCTGCCAGGTGAGTGTATGGAGTTCACAGTTGAATCACAGCTATTGACTAATTGAGACTGTAACTTCCACATGGTCAATCAAGAGGCTTACAACAATCACTGAGCGTTCTGAGCAGCCCAAACCTACAAGTGACCAATATTTCAGCAACCAACCTCATTAAAATTCACCCTATGCCCTAATTCTCATCAAGACTAACAAAAGAAAACTGAAGTTTCTCAACATAGGGTGGAATTTTGAAAAGTACCTCAGTGACTATGGAGCCGAAGTCCCGTTTTCAAAACAGACTGAGGAGGCTGAGTCTCACTCAAAATCAATGAGATTTAGGCTCCAAAGTGCCTAACTCACATAGGAACTTTTGAAAATATTATCCCCAACTCCATTCAGAGACACTTTCCAAAAGAGTAGACTCATTTTGAAAAGTGGGGGTTTTTTTAAGTTTTTCTTTCCCCCAAAAAAACAATCAGAAAATTCCCAAAAAACTACAGCCTGATCCAATTTACCATAATGTCTCTCAAAAATTGTTTTCTGAGTACAGACCAGATGAGACACACAAGAGGCAAGATTGTCCTTTGTTTTCTTCAGAGAATTCCAAGGGCATAAATTAAACTGATAAGTAGCAAAAAGGTTAAAGCTAAAAATTTGAAGCCACACAGAGAAAAGGAGAAAGAGAGGAAAAAGAAAGGAGAGAGATCTTTGTCAATTCCATTTTAAGATAAGATGCAAAGTGAATAATGAAGTAAGAGAAGCTGGGAGTTGTTTTTATAAGTGGAACCAAAACATCAGATTTTTTTCTTGAAAGAAATCTAGGGCATTAGGACACTCTTGCTCCCAAACACACAGAGGAAAGTTCTCAGGCAATAGCACTCCATGCGTGCAGTTGTGTCCACCTAGAAGTGTCCCACATCAGTCATAACTGTAAGGCTTGAGTGAGGTTGGTTATGGGAGGCAAGGTGAAGGTGGAAATTGGAGCCACATCCTCCTCCTCGTTTTAGGACAGACATCTCCATCTTTACTCTCCCTATGCAGCTGACACGACTTCCTACACTAACTGACATGGAGTCAGCTAGCTAATTTACTGCTTTGTGTTAGGAATGCAGCCAGGGCCTGAGTCCCCCACCCCCCACTCTCTGGCTTGGCCATCATCTTCAAGTCATGGCTTTCAGCAATAGTTTAAAGCCAGTGGAAAAGGGGTGGGGGTGGGGAGAGAGACCTGCAGTAGAAAGGGAAGGAGGAGAGGAGAAACTTTCCACTTAAGATTCACTTTGCACCGAAAGGGCTTCCACTGGCCAATAACAGTAAATTGAATCCAATTTCCGACAACAAGGGTCTTCCCCCCTTCCCTTCCCAGCCCCTCCCCTTCTCGGCTTTTGTAACTTACCTCCCTCCAATCTACTTCCCAACAGGAGCCGAAATTAAACAGGCTGCCCATATGCCATGCCTCACTTGTTGTCTGTTCCTCTCACTACCATCTGGCCTATTTGCAAAGCCAAAAAAAAAAAGAAGAAGAAGAAGAAGAAGGGTAAAGCTAGACACAATGAGGAGGAGGGAGGCGATGACGTTGTCTCTCCCATCTGCTCCTTGGCCAGACTCTCGGATAGATCAATAATGGAGAGCAGCAGAACCATTGACAATTAACCCAAACACAGTCCTGTTTGTTTAACCTGTTCAGATAGATCAGGTCATGTGTTGCTCCTCTGGCAAGCAGGCCCAGCACTCTAGCAAAGAGAAGCCGCCGCCTAAGAAGGGGAGGGGAAAAGGGGATTCCTGTTACCAAAACAGTGAAGGAGTAAACCCAATGGAACTTGTGAGGTCACGGAAGGAAATGGACCCCGCCTCCCCTTTAGGTCTCTCCAGTTCTTTTGTTGCCACTGGTAGTCTGCGTGGTGCTGCAACACAAATAGTGTTGCCGTGTAGTCTACCAAGAGGCAGACACTCCCAAATGTGTGTTGGGCATGCGTGTCTGGAGTTTGGTTTTGAGCTGGGTAGGTTTAGATGATTCCTGGAAGCTTGTCAGGAGTCTCCCAAGTCTGCAAAACCGGGCTAGAAACCATGAGGGAAAGTGAACGATCCTGAAATTTCTGGTACCTTCAAAATGCTTCACAAACAAGAATGAGTCCTGAACGTACCCCGGCAGGTGCTGTGGGTAGGTAAGTATTATTCTGATTTAAACAAAGAGGGAAATTGACTTGCCTAAAACCACAATAAAATTCCATATCAGAATGTGTATTAGCACTTGGGAATTCCAGGAACACATTCTGGGAGTCAACCCACCACTACTAACTTGCATGTAAAGAGCACTTTTTATCTGCAGACCTCAGAACGCATCACAGAGGCGTGTAATCATTATTATTCCTCCATTTTGCATCTGGGAAAACTGAGGCACTGAAACTTAGTCTAGGTGACAGCCAGTCAACAGAATGGCTGGGAATAGAAGTCAGGTCTTCTGCCACACTGGAGCATGTCATTCTCAGAAAAAGTAACTGGTAATATGAAATAAGGAAATGATACCAGGATGTTTGTATTGATAACACAGAGGTGAATTGATTACAGTAATGGCCATGAGCCAATATAGCAAGTGTTTGAAAGTGGTAACACTTTAAAATCAAATAACTAGCTCTAAGTAATAAACAGCTTTGAGGTTTACATGAAAACGTTAAAATGATTTCACGATAGCTATTGAAAAGTGTCCACAGCTGAACCTAATTTCCAAATCTCCCTCCCACCCCTTCCAAATCCCTTCCTGATGACTTCTGACTTCTCCAATTCTCAATGGGCTAGGTTGCCTTGGCAATGAATAGAGTTATCTTTTATAGATCAGTTTAAATAAAGGAATGTGAATGATAATCAAGTTATCTTACACAGCACGGACTAGAGGATGCTGCAGTCTGAAACTGAGCACACACACCCTGCAACCTCTGCGGATAACTTCATTGTAACATCAATAATTACCAGTCTCCAGCTAAAGGGGTGGGGCCAACTAACTTTATGTCCGAGTTGAATGAGCCATTTTATCTCCTAAAATGGAAAAGTGGCCTATCCTCTTCACAGTAATGAAGTAATGGTGGCCTATCCTCTTCACAGTAATGATTCTTTGAGCTCTCTCTTTCTCTCTCTCTTCCTCTATAAAGCCCCATCTCTCTAATGGGGCAAGGGTTGCATCTTTGTCTGTTTGCCTGTAAACACCATGCACACCTATGGTATTGTAGAAACAAGCACCAATATGCGCGTGTGCATGAATGTGTGTATGTAACTGAAATAGGCATCACACCAACACACGCTTGGTTCATCTCAACACAGATGCCGCTGAGTCACAAAACAATGATAATTACCATTAAGTAAGAGCTCCCTGAGATCATGGTGTGGGAACCTCCTCCTATGAGAGACAGCCTGGGATGGAGAACAGACCCTGCTCAGCCTCTGTGCAGCCGCAGAGAGGGATCACAGGTGCTGTTTCTTTGCAGGAGGGTAGGTTTGGGGAGGAAAACAGTCTTTGCTGCATGTACCATTACAAAGACAGTTCTTCCACTAGCTCTGTACATACAGCTGGGACCAGAAGCCCTCATAAATCAGGCAAGAAGCCTAGATGTTCCCAAATAAAGAGGGTACAGTCACTCTCTTCTGCATCCTAGATATGCCTTCACACATATAGCCTGACTTCTTAGCAGGCCAGAATTAAGCAGGGTGCACGTGCTGTTGGGTGTATTTCCCATCTACCAGCCCCCTGAGAAGTGCACCAGTATGTTAGCAGAGGAGACAGTCCAAAGAACTAAGTACAGTTTACTTGGCAGAGAAAAGCAAACAGAGCCAATTCTGCAAGGTGCTCAGAAATCCATGAGCGCTGAAGCACCTTACGGCCAGGCATTCAACTCCTCGAAAGAATCCGGGGCCCAAAAGGAATCCAGAGGCAGAAAAATAAACTTGGAGAAGGAAAATATTGGTCAAGCAGCACCACTCCACGAGCCCCTCCTCTTCCAAAAACTACCACGTGATTGTCAACAGCCATACGAAGCGATCGTCAACAGCCACACGAAGCGGAGAGAATAGTCCGTGATTCAATCCCACCCCTCCCTACCTCTCCACACACACAATTACAGAAAAACTGTCAATCAGTTACTTGCATCGTCCTCAAGTTAGATGCCTCGAACAAAAGGCTGAGTTGACTGTTCCAGATATGAACTGGTGGTTCCAAGCAGCACAAACTGATCCTCTCCATATAGCTTATTTGGAATGTCTGGACAGGAAAAATGCTTTATAAATGCAAAGTATTTACTATGTATTCAATATTATTAATTATTATTATTATTATTATTAATAGTAACAGACACCAGAAAGTCTGATAAAACCAAGTCACGGCAACATCACATTATTTAAGCTTGTGTAGTCGTTCCACAGCAAGGTTTAAATTTTTGGAAATGGATCAATATATTATTTTTTAAAAACAGTTTTAAAAAAGCCACATAAAAGCTGGGCTATCGTCATTTCAGGGGATGAATTCCATCAAGGGCTTCTGCTGACATCATAAAGCACTCTAAACTCTGCTCTTGTGGTTTTATGATCTCACCAGAAAGCCCCCTTTATGGAATTATTGCTTCATATCTCACTACAGGCCATTCATTATTCTCTTTATAATTGCTTCCACAGCACTGTTGCAATGAAGATATTTCCAACAGTTGAACATCTGTATTCCCAAAAGTGGTCACCTGTCAAGTCAAGTTCTTCAATTTTTACATTCTATGTTACTACAATGGGAAGATGTTTTCAGTGAATGGAAAGTGTTTAAAACCCAGCAATCAATTGGATTCCTCGGTTTTGCATTTTTGAAACAAAAAGGAACTCAGCCAAAAATTGTATTACATCATTCCAGGGGAGCAGGATAGAGGGAAACATCAGATACAGCCCGAGCAACTGGTGGTTAAGTCATAATTTCTGTTGCCGTGACAACAATAAGTTGAAATGCACTTAATGGGAAGGCTCTGCTCAGAGCAGAATGGATAACTGGAAGGAGTGCTGAAATCAGCTGTAAGCAAGGAGAAATGGGGAAACACCAAAGACTGGCTGAGCAAGTCCAAGTAGTTTCCTAAATATTACAGATAAGCTCCACAAAAAAGCCTATCAACCTACCTCTTCACAAATATCAATGATTTCTCTCTGTGAGGCAAGGAATTGTGGTTATCCCTATTTTACAGAAGAGAACTGAGGCCCAGAGAGATCAGGTGACATGCCCAAAGTGACATAGAAAGTCTGTGGCAGAGTATCAGAATGAAGATCTCCAGCAGCCCGGCCTAGCCTCACAAGGCCTCCCTTCTTGTTAAGCAAATGTCTTCTAAGATCTACTCTCTCTTCCCCCCTCTTTTTACACTCCCAGCTGTCTTCTTTCTTTGCTCCTGCACTCTTCTCCCCAACCAGCACCTCCCTGGGATCTCCCCAGTGGTGAATGAGGGAAAGAGACTGAAAGAGATCACGGGAGATGAAAAAAAAAACATATGGAACTGGCAAGACAATTGCCAGTAGCAGCACGACATGCGCTTGCTTTGGTTACATTCCATTTCCCACCTTTCATCTGTATTGCAGGGCTAGACTGCACCTGACCCTGTTCATTGTTATTATATTACTACAGAAGTGAGGCTAACTAAGGAAACGAGTAATAACGTGCATAACATCTCGGGGCTTTATGAGTCCAAGAAATTTACACGCATTTCCTCCCGCGATAAGAGAGGTGTCTTAAATCATCATCTCTGTCGGCCTTTTCACGGATAAACGTTTCAAGTGATTTCTCAGAACGTACAGATGAATTATTTACTTATCAAAGGTCCTTCTGAGAGGAAGAAAAAGGAAAGAACATTGTGGTTATGTATGGCTGAACTGCCAGAGAAGGAGCAAGGGAATTGCATGGACCCTTTCAAGTGCTTTTTTTCATACTGATAGAAAAAGAGCGGTCGTCTTGTCCATCCAAGCCAGGGCAAATAAAAAACAGCTTGAAGAACTTGCAATCTAATAGATTTCACCTTCTGTTATTCAACTTATAATTTCCATTGCCCAGTTTTATCCCATTACTTCTAGAAATGGGAATGTGACAATAATTATTATTTGTTTGTGTATTTATTAGCACCTAGCACAGTCAGGGCACTACTGCAAAAACAGTCCTAACTATAATACTGCTGAATGCTGCAGTGGGAGTTTGGATAAGGAACCATCCCCCTTGAGCTAGCCCCTGGATCATCATTGTTGTCTTGCAAAGGTGGAAAGCCAATGCTGACGTCACTGCAGCCCAAAGCCTTGAGAACACATCAGCCCAGAAAATCCTGTACTTCACATCTCAGGAAGTGGAGGGGTGTTTACACACAGCAGGGCAGTGCTTGTCTACAGTGACAGTTTGAAAGCTGTCACATACCCTTGTTTGATGGCTGTTTTCTTTCCTCCTGTCTGCCAGTGAGAAATAACAAATCCTGCCCAGGTTTTGGAAAGACAAAGGAACAGGGTATGAGTCACACTCAGAATTTAAGAGGGACTCAGCCTCTGACTCACTCAGAGGGAAGGAAAAAAAAGTCCCTGCAGGGTTCGTTTACTACCTGGAGAGCTGGTATTAAATTGTAAGCCATAGAAGTGATATGCAAAAGAGGGACTGGGTGGCTAGCAGAAACAGAAAGTAAATAGTATCCTGAACTGCATATTTTGAACATAAGAACTCAAGAACGGTCCATCCAGGTCCAAAGGTCCATCCAGCCCAGTATCCTGTCTTCCAACAGTGGCCAGTGGCAGGTGCCCCAAGAGGGAATGAACAGAACAGAACAGAACTGATCCATCCCCTGTCGCCCATTCCCAGCTTCTGGCAAACAGAGGCTAGGGACACCATCCCTGTTCATCCCGGCTAATAGCCATTGATGGACCTATCCTCCATGAACTTATCTAGTATTTTTTTTTAACCCTGTTATAGTCTTGGACTTCACAACATCCTCTGGCAAGGAGTTCCACAGGTTGACTATGTGTTATGTGAAAAAATACTTCCTTTTGTTTGTTTTAAACTGGCTGCCTATTAATTTTATTTGATGGCCTCTAGTTCTTGTATTATGAGAAGGAGTAAATAATACTTTCTTATTTACTTTCTATACTCCAGTCAGGATTTTATAGACCTCTAACATATCCCCTCTTAGTCATCTCTTTTCCAAGCTGAAAAGGCCTAGTCTTTTTAATCTCTCCTCATATGGCAGCCATTCCCAACCCCTAATAATTTTTCTTGCCCTTTTCTGAACCTTTTGCAATTCCAAAATATCTTTTTTGAGACGGGGCGACCACATCTGCATGCAGTATTCAAGATATGGGCATACCATGAATTTATATAGAGGCAATATGATATTTTCTGTCTTATTATCTATCCCTTTTTTAATGATTCCCAACATTCTCTTTGCTTTTTTGCCTGCCGCTGCACATTGAGTGGATGTTTTCAGAGAACTATCCACACTGACTCCAAGATTTCTTTCTTGAGTTGTAACAGCTAATTTAGACCCTATCATTTTATATGTATGGTTGGGATTATGTTTTCCACTGTGCATTACTTTGCATTTATCAACATTGAATTTCATCTGCCATTTTGTTGCCCAGTCACTCAGTTTTGAGAGATCCTTTTGTAGCTCTTCGCAGTCTGCCTGGGACTTTTAACTATCTTGAGTAGTTTTGTATTTTGGGGGGAAGGAAACAAAGCATCTCTTTTCTTCAGGTCCCCTCCAGGAAACTGGGTAGAGCCCAGCTGGAGAATAGCATGGGGTCTTCAAATGTGTGCATAGTGTGACTTCTTAAGACAGAGCTCCTCCCCTCAAGCCCTTACCTCACTGGTTTTCTGCAGCAGTTTCAAAAGTCTGATCCAAACCTCATTGCAGTCAGTGGAAGGACTCCCTGTCTGGATCGAAATCTGAATGCCTTCTGCAATTTGGCATATCTAGTGGTTTTAGTGTGGATCTTTCTTAGCATAACACTAGAGATGGCTGGAAAGGAATCCTCCCCTCCCCCAATGGAAAATGTCAACAAAAATAAAACACATTTTTGTTTTCATCTAAATTTTCTATGGGAATTTAGATTTTGTTGTTGAGAAAATTCTAATGATGAAAAATTCTGGCTGAAAACTAAAACGCTGCGGTGATTGGGCATGTCATTTGTTTTTTTGATGAAAAATTGAAATTTTCTGGGGAAAGTGGACACGTTTTGCAAAATATATACACAGAGAGAGAGAGAGAAAAGGAGAGTCAAAAAATCAAACTTTCTGTTAAAGAACAGTTTCAGTGAGCAACTTTTGACCAACCCTAGTTAGCACCTACTTCTCCTGCAGTTCCTCTACTGATCACGTCACCCCTTTCTTGTGCTTGAAGTTCTCACTTAGGGCTTGTCTGCACTTGAAATGCTACAGTGACAGGGCTGCAGCACTTCAGTGTAGACACTACCCATGCTGACGGGAGGGGCTCTCCCATCGGCGCAGATAGTCCACCTCCCCAAGAGGCAGTAGCTCAGTCAACGGAAGAATTCTTCCGTCACCTAGCACTGTATACGCTGGGAGTTAGGGGTCTGACATAGTTAAGCCAACCTGAGTGAAGTAGCTATGCAGATCTAAGTTCCCAGTGTAAACCGGCCCTTATTCTCTTGTGCTTGAGATACTCACTTACCCCATAATTCTACATCATATTTGGCGGAGTGGAGTTGGAAACACATCTTGGTGAGGACCAGGCGTTCTTATGCCTTTTGTAAAGGGTGCACTTATCGTGTGTGCTTCAGACAACCAGAATTAATTCTTTAGTACCATCCATACGTACTAGTGCGCTATCGTAGTGTTTGGGTGATCACTGCAGAATACAATCACTCTGTTCCGCTTCAGAAGCTAGAAATTGCTTTGCTTTGAACTCTCCTCACCTGTTCCTTCCTCCTACTCATTCGAAATTTTAAAAAAGATAAAATCAGGATCTGTGCTGCTGAGTCAAGTCTGTAGAAGCCCAAACAAGACACACTCCCTGGTCACTTCTTTAGAAACTGTGCATCACCGGGGGAAGGTGTGGGTGGAGGGGATGTTATTCTAACCTCTTCCTGAGAAGGGAACCAGCCCACCCAAAACCACACACAGCAAACTGGTGGCAGCTCCCACCAGGCAAACAATAATACTTCCAGCTAGAAACTGGTTCCTACAGACATATCGCCCAAGGGAGGGGCTTTGGAAAAGATACAGCATGGTCTAGTGGCTAGAGCAATGGACTGGGACTCAGTAGATATGGGTTTTAGTCCAAGTTCTGCCACTGGCCTGCTGGGGAGACTTTGGGATAATTACGTGACCGCCCTGTGCCTCAGTTTCCCCATCTGTAAACCGGGGATAATGATAGTGGCCTCTTTTATAAAGCGCGTTGAGATCTACTGATGAAAAGATCTGTAACAGCTCAGTGCTATTATCACCTCAGGAATTAAAAGTCTTCTAGGTGGGCAGAATCAGGATTCCCTTGCAGGAAGTTAGATTGTTGTCTCATATTTGTCACGTCAACACACTTACACACACCATGGTATAATAATAACTTACTCAGCCACTGTTTACTAGATATGGGCAAAACCCATGAGCTTTAATCTGACAGCAGATTCTTCAAACTTTCTTCTTAGGTGTTAATTTGTATATCCCCCATTTCTGAGTTTCAGGTTTAGCTGAACCTCAAAAACTGAAAGCACCATTCAGTCAAAACTGCTGCATTTCATCTGGTTTTGATCAGAGATTGGATGGGACCAAATAGCACTTTATATCATCTCCACATTCTGAATGCTTTGTAGACATTAAGAAGCCTGGAGAAGAGCTCTGTGTAAACATGAAATCTCGTCTCTCTTACCAACAGAAGGTGGTCTCTCTTATAGACATTAACTAATGTATTAATCCGCACAGTGAAGCAATAGGATCAAGCCCATGTCAGAAATGGGGAAACTGAGGCAGAGACTTTAAGTGACTTGCCCATGATCACCCAGTTAAAGACTATAACCTAGGTTTTTCAACTTCTGCTCTTGTGCTGTGTGCTCCACCTACTATATCATGCCACCTAGAACTGTAAGGGGTCCATCCCCACCCATGTATGCAAACTTCCAGAGCTCTTAAACCTGGATCTCTAGGTCATGAACTGAAACCGGACATGAAAAAGAAACTTATCCTAGGAAATCTTCAGCTTGAGCTCAGCTCTAGAAATAAGCAGTGGCTCATTCCTGGGGCCCAAGGACTGGGTTGTGGGAGGTTGTCTCTTATTCATTTCAGACATGTTGGACCCTTGCTGTCTCCAAACCAAATGAACATGCACGTTCTAAAATCTGATTGGAAATTGACCCCTGATCCTCTCTCTTGGTCTTTGTTTCTGGCAGTGTTACAGGCAAAGAATCAACTCCCTAAACAGAGTCTTTCCCTTCACCCACCCTCCTACCTAATGATGAGCAAAGAGAAGCTGTCCTGCATTTCCTAAGGGGGCCTGGTAACAGCATCCTATCAGTAATTACTCCCAACATCCGTGAATTCTTCTTTCCTTTCCCTACAGTCTTAATTTTCCTCATGAAAACAGAAGCACACATGCCCAAAATCCCAAGTGCTCCCACTTATAACAAAAGACGGCACTTCGACACCTTCCGATGGGGCTGAGACAGCCTCCTGGGGCCGAGACAGCCTCCTGCTTGGCCATTGTACAGTAAGCCTGAGTTCCCTGTACAAGGCAGACAAGCATCCCTTTTCTTTCATACTAGCATGCCAGGCATTTATTGGGGTAGGGGCGGCAAAGTCATTCAGTGGCAGGGTTAGCAAGGAGCGGTCTCTTTACAGCTATTACTGAGGAAGGCACTTGCCCATTTTACGCTACAGTTTCGCCCCCTGGAAGAAAAGACTCCAGCTGGATACTCACCTTTATAAAGCCCTTTAAGATGGATAGCTGAAAAGTGCTATGTATCTAACAAGTATGGTGACGCTCAACCTCCTCCTATGGCAGCAGAATCATAGCAGAAAGCAACTCAGCAGGTGTCTCCTCCTCCCCACCCAATTACCTCATCTCCCCTGCTACCAGGAGCTGGAATACATCACCCAATTTAGGGCCCATAACTGTATGGCCAGCCCCAGTACAAGGGAATCCTAATAGATCTCATTGATAATCCCATCATGCTACCCCTTAGGGAGGATCATAAAATGACTCACGCTCTCTCGCTTTGCTTAACAACAGTAATAATTCTTTGACCCACTGATGAATGCTGACTGCTTTAACGAAGCCCCATGTCGACTGTAAAAGCTTCTCAGCTTCTCTGGGGTGTCTTCAAGGCACAAAGGCCTTTGAGGCCCCAGAAGCGATGTAAATGCTGGCCAGAGCTAGGGCACACTCCGGCCAAAACTTTCCCCTGCTGCTGCTTTTATTGGCGGACATGGTATTCTCCAGAACATGTTTTATAACCTAGACTTGGGGTTTTATGAGATGAACATATAGAAGCAAATACAAACTGTGCTGATCCCTTCTCTCTTTCCTTCTGGGCTGCTTGTTGGCTCAGAGAACCAATTCCTTTTTCATCTTTCTTCCCCTTCTCCTAGGCCCTTTACTAACCACAGATTTCTAAGCAAGAATGAAATTACATTAAACGAAACCCTTTCTCAATCCATTATGGGCTTTTGCAGGAGGGTTTTGTGGAAGGGAGAGGAGCTGGAGTGGGAGTGGAGGGGATGGGTGTTTGAGTCATTTCTTCCTGCAAGATGTCAGGGTGAGAAGAAGAAAGCAATCAATGCTGGGTAAGATCAGTATAACGCACACAAACCTGAATGGAATTCCTCCTCCTCGGTGTCATAGTAACCCCGAAAGACGTCAGAGAGCAAGCGAGCGCAGACTGAAGGAGGAAACCGTTCAGCTGATTTGGTGATGCACTGGACAAACAGTTTTACTCTCTGTTCTCTTCAGCACGGTTTCCTGCTGCGAATGGTGATTCTGGTGGCACCACAGTTCCACAATGACTGGCTTGACTTGTGGGGGGTGGGAGAGGGTGTCCTTTATACTAGTGCTTCTACAAGACCCTTTGCAATTAGTTTCAAAACACATATGGGCTCAGTTCTATTCACAGTTACACTGGGGTAACTCTGACTTTACACAGGTGAAACTGAGAACAGAAACTGACCCTATATTTCCCCAGCGAGAGAGATGCATTTCAGATATAGGAATCCGGTGGAAAGCCATCCCCCAACAACAATGCTCTGCACACCCTTCCATTCTGTTCTTCCCACTGACATGCACTCTGGGCTAAGGAATATGCCCTTTAAATACAGCTCCAACTAAACTGGTATCTGAATTACTGAAGTGACACATTCAGGGATTTAGCCCAGTTCTGGTCATGTAGAAGGGCTGTCACACAATCGGATCCCAGCCACGTTACAAATTCTAACCACCCTGCATTCGAATCAGGAACAATCCGACTATAACTGGCTCATCAGAGTCACCTGGACTTTTAGTGAAGACAGCCTCTGAGCTTGTTTAGCCAGACAGTATGGAGAGGGCCAACCTGTGTAAAAAACTTGTCTTATAGACCTGTGTTTTAAGCTATGTTTTAAACATGCCTGCACCAGACCTGGACCCCCACCCAGAGCCAATGGTTGAGAAACAGACCAGATTCTCCTAAGAACATAAGAATGGCCATACTGGGTCAGACCAAAGGTTCATGTAGCCCAGTATCCTGTCTTCCCACAGTGGCCAATGCCACGTGCCCCAAGAGGGAATGAACAGAACAGGTAATGATCAAGTGATCCATCCCCGTCGCCCATTCCCAGCTTCTGGCAAAC
Source organism: Lepidochelys olivacea (assembly GCF_965140295.1). Classification (NCBI taxonomy): domain Eukaryota; kingdom Metazoa; phylum Chordata; order Testudines; family Cheloniidae; genus Lepidochelys; species Lepidochelys olivacea. Next base: position 11,847,879 of record NC_140415.1, on the reverse strand, counting down.
AGACGCTAGGGACACCATCCCTGCCCATATTGGCTAATAGCCAATGATGGACCTATCCTCCATGAATTCATCTAGTTCTTTTTTGAACCCTGTTATAGTCTTGGACTTCACAACGTCCCCTGGCAAGGAGTTCCACATGTTGACTGTGTGTTGTGTGAAAAAATACTTCCTTTTGTTTGTTTTAAACTTGCTCCCTATTAATTTCATTTGGTGGCCCCTAGTTCTTGTGTTATGAGAAGGAGTAAATAATACTTCCTTATTTACTTTCTCCATACCAGTCATGATTTTATAGACCTCTATCATATCCCCTCTTAGTCGTCTCTTTTCCAAGCTGAAAAGACCCAGTCTTATTAATCTCACCTCATACAGCACCCGTTCCATATACCTAATAATTTTTCTTGCCCTTTTTTGAACCTTTTACAATTCCAAAATATCGTTTTTGAGACGGGGCGACCACATCAGCATGCAGTATTCAAGATATGGGCATACCATGAATTTATATAGAGGCAATATGATATTTTCTGTCTTATTATCTATCCCTTTCTTAATTATTCCCAACATTCTCTTTGCTTTTTTGACTGCCGCTACATATTGAGTGGATGTTTTCAGAGAACTATCCACAATGACTCCAAGATCTCTCTCTTGAGTGGTAACAGCTAATTTAGACCCCATCATTTTATACATATAGTTGGGATTATGTTTTCCAATGTGCATTACTTTGCATTTTCCAATATTGAATTTCATCTGCCATTTTGTTGCCCAGTCACCCAATTTTGAGAGATCCTTCTGTAGCTCTTCGCAGTCTGCCTGGGACTTAATTATCTTGAGTATTTTTGTATCATTTGCAAATTTTGCCACCTTACTGTTTACCCCTTTTTCCAGATCATTTATGAATATGTTAAATAGGACTGAGCCCAGTACAGACCCCTATGGGACACCACTGTCTACCTCTCTCTGTTATGAAAACTGACCATTTATTCCTACCCTTTGTTTCCTATCTTTTAACCAGTTACCAATCCATGAGAGAACCTTCCCTCTTATCCCATGACTGCTTACCTTGTTTAAGAGCCTTTGGTGAGGGACCTTGTCAAAGGCTTTCTGAAAATCTAAATACACTATATCCACTGGATTCCCCCTAGTCCACATGCTTGTTGACCCCCTCAAAGAATTCTAGTAGATTTTTGAGGCATGATTTCCCTTTACAAAAACCATGTTGACCATTACCCACCCAATTATGTTCATCTGTGTCTGAGAATTTTGTTCTTTACCGTAGTTTCAACTATTTCAAGCCCGGTACTGAAGTCAAGCTTACCGGCCTCTAATTGCCGGGGTCACCTCTGGAACCCTTTTTAAAAACTGGCACCACATTAGCTATCCTCCAGTCATTTGGTACAGAAGCTGATTGAAATGATAGGTTACAGACTACAGTTAGTAGTCCTGCAATTTCACATTTGAGTTCCTCCAGAACTCTTGGGTGAATATCATCTGGTCCTGGTGACTTATTACTGTTTAGTTTATCAATTTGTTCCAAAGCCTTCTCTAATGACACCTCAATCTGGGACAATGCCACAGATCTGTCAACTAAAAAAATGGCTCAGGTTTGGGAAGTTCCCTCACATCGTCAACCGTGAAGACGGATGTAAAGAATGCAGTTAGTTTCTCCGTAATGGACTTATTGTCCTCAAGTGCTCCTTTAGCATCCCAGTCGTCCATGGCCCCACTTGTTGTTTAGCAGGCTTCCTGCTTCTGATGTACTTAAAAAAAAAATTGCCATTATTTTTTGGGTCTTTGGCTAGCTGTACTTCAAATTCTCTTTTGGCCTTCCTAATTATATTTTTACACCTCATTTGCCAGAGTTTATGCTCCTTTCTATTTTCCTCACTAGGATTTAACTTCCACCTTTTAAAGGATGCCTTTTTGCCTCTCACTGCTTCTTTTACTTTGTTGTTTAGCCATGATGGCTCTTGTTTGGTTCTCTTACCATGTTTTTTTAATTTGGGGTATACATTTACGTTGAGCCTCTATTACGGTGTCTTTAAAAAGTTTCCATGCAGCTTGCAGGGATTTCACTTTTGGTGCTGTACCTTTTAATTTCTGTTTAACTAACCTCATTTTTGTGTAGTTCCCCTTTCTGAAACTAAATGCTACAGTGCTGGGCCTCTGTTGAGTTTTCCCCGCCACAGAGATGTAAAATTTTATTATATTATGGTCACTATAACCAAGTGGTCCAGCTATATTCACCTCTTGGACCTGTGCTCCACTTAGGACTAAATCAAGAATTGCCTCACCTCTTGTGGGTTCCAGGACTAGCTGCTCCAAGAAGCAGTCATTTCTCCTCTCGTTCACACTGACGTAAACTAGGAGTAACTGATTTTCACTGCCTCACCCCGGTATCGTCATTTAGATCAGAATGGCAGGGGGGTTGATCCCCACTGTGCCCAGGAATCAATGACCACTCAAGGCATAAGCATCAGGCCCAGTATATTTACACTGGGGTGAGAGGAGAGTCCGGGCTAATGGTCTGGAAACAGGTTTAGCTGCTACAGTGTTTCAACATGATCCTCTCACTCATTTCCTACCTCAGAATGGCCCAACTCTCTCTCTCTCAGACTCATTTTGCAGTTTGACTGAATACCACTCTGCATATTTTCTCAATTAGGGGAGAAAACAGGAATTTGCCACTTGTCTGCCTCTACTCTGTTGCCTGTCAGCATTCAGCAAATATTTCAATCATAGCCCTTTGCATGCTTCTAACCCCTGTCATTTAACCTTTGACCCTCCCCTAGTCTAATCCATTGGCCTTTCCCTTCCAATCTTTACAGCGGAGAACTGAGGACAGAGCGGGCTGGGGGGAAAGTGGGAGAGCTGAGGGCAGCCTCCAGTATTTCAATATTTAGAGAGAAAACAAATCTTTGACCACACTCGTAATCATAATTTAATTAGAGTCACAAAGAGGCGGCTGGGATTCGCTTCCACGCTGAAAGATTATTAAGAAAAGTTAACACATTAAACAGGGAAGAAAGACAGCCTTTATCTTGGCTCTCCTCAGTATGGCCTGCAGCATCTCCAGGCAGGTATCTAATTGTCTCTGGAGATTTCCTCTCCCGGTCCCTGCCACAACCACCCTCTCGCCATCTCACATGTCATCAAGATTAGTAGCTAACAATTCTGCTGTCAAAAGCACGTGTGATGAAAATAATGCCCAGAGCGCAGTTTGTCAGTCTCAGGAGCTCCTGCTCATTTTGCACAGTGCAAGGTGCATACGGCACCAGAGGCCTCGATTCCCCTGTCATTCAGCCCCCCAAAAGCATCCAGAGTGGGTTTCCGGAGGCCACGTCCAGCCTCCCATTGCATGAGAAATAGCTGAGCCTTCAGTCATGTGGACACTTTAATTGTTAACATCGGTATTTTGTTTCCCTCTACTGTAGACAGTTTGCTGTCTGTTATCTGTCCTTCATATGTAATTAATTGTGCTGTCTCTTGCCTCATTAGAAATGAGCCCCCTGCCCCCAACCAATCAAGTCACAGTGTGCATTATTTAGGTTAAATCATGTTTAAGTAACTACATAAATAGTAGGTCACTTTTGCCTTTTGTCTAGGCTGAGTCTGTTGCTTGGCTTGTTTCTCAACATGCCAGACCAGGAAAGCCTCTAACACTGGCATCTCTCAAAGGGACGCTTTCCCCAGGCACTGTCAATGCAGCATAAGGCAGTCCTGGGGTTTGTTCGTTTTTTTAAAGAAGTTCTCTCTTCTGGTTCAGAGCAGAAGGTTCACGCAGTATGTAAAAGAAGAAGGTGACAGACTTTAATAAGACAGGCGTAAAAGTTAATGCAGCAGAGCAAAATCCTGCTAAGCGGATCTTAATTGTTGAGCAAGAAACAATGATAAGGGAAGACATGCAGGTTGTTTTGTTTATTTTTTTCATAGTGTATTCGGTGACACCACAATTTCACCTCAGCACGAACATGCACACACCCCCCAATTTCAACAAAGGTTTTGCTGTAGCTAGGATTGAAATCTGCAAGCTACAGAAGAACTGAAAGACTTCCATTTGTTCTGATAAGAGAGAATTTCTGAAGTGGGCTCCTGTGTATATTGATTAAAAAATAATCAAGGAACTGGGTGGACAGATTCAAGCAACATAAAAACCAACATGAATCAGGATCTTAAACTCAAACCAAACCTAAACCAAAAGCTTTCTTGGAGAGTCAGAATCGTTTAGTTAGAATTTAAGACTCATTTACTCACCATCTCTGCACTTCCTGGGCCAAAACCTAAGGTTCTTATATAGATCAGACTCATAGTAAAACCCCCAGTGACATCAACTAACTTAAGGTCTTGAGGATTCAGTTACCTGCTGCCAGATTGGACCAACATTCTGACAGAGTGTGAATGGCTGAGCTCCTACCCGAATACAAGTAGGAAGCACTGGGAAACACATGAGAAAGCCTGTTCTCTTGAGATTTCCAGGCCAGCTTTAGCATTTAAAGAGATTTGGATCATTTGGATAAGCTTCAGGGGAATAATATAAACTTTTGCATATTTATCTAACCAAGATCATCTATCCTCTTTGGCTTTGGCCATCAGTTATACAACTTGACTAGTCAACTGTTTTAACTAATTAGATCGAACTCAAGGTGCTATATGTTGTGTAGGAAGATTCTGAAATGCTTTGGGAGGACTTCAGGGTGAAAAATGCTGGATACATTTTAAGTATTGTTAGACTGAACTAAATTACTGCTCATGAAAGTGTCATATTGACAGCCCCCCAAGATGAAGTTCTCTCTCTCTCCACAACAATCTCAGCACAGATGATGGTGCAGCAAGATCCTTCCATACCACCTGCAACCAACAAATCTAAGCCCTGACATGGGAAGACCATCCTAGGGAACAACGCCGGTAGTTCTATCTCCATGCCCATCTAGTCCTTGACCTTTCACTGACGCTGCTAAACAGGATACCAACTAGGATAGTGGTTTTGGGGAAAATCGAGCTAAACTGAAATCACTAGCACATATCACCATTGGGTGCTGAACAGTAGTTATCAGTTTGTGTCTTTCACTCACTACTGACCTAGGCCAGATTCAAATCCCCGACCCACAAGTGAAAAGCACTGTTATAAAGTTACCAAGATGGTCAACTATTCAGTCTTCTTATTACCACTTTCTTGTGTGTAAGAACAGCCATTAGCTTACCAAAATGGCAGTCTTGCCTCCCATCTCCACGCATTTCATCTTCATGATCAAGCAGAGGCATCTTTGGAATAAATGTTCAATTAACCCCTTACAAAGCTTTCCCACTTACAGGCAGATGAGAATGAAATGTCCACAGCTTGGTGAGCCAGACTACATGGACTGCTTCACTCTGACACTATAAAAAAAGGAAGGGAGAAAGGCAGGAAGAAAGAAAAACATGCAAGAGTTGGGGGTGGGGAAGACAACAATCAGAGATGTTCAGTGGGAATGTCCAAAAATAACACAAACAGGATCTCCCTGCCATCTGCTCCAATCCTCTCTGAATGGCTTTCAAAGCAAAAGCCTGGCCAACCCCTGACAAACAAAGCACTGTGCATCAGTTTTAATGGAATCCCAATGCTGTATCCCCCTTTTCCTTACACATACACCTTCCATACCCCTCCCGTTGCCAAATAAATGACAGTATGCAAAGAATTTGCTTCGGTTTGGAGGCTGAATAAACAGGGAATAATTTTGCGAGTGCTCCCATATGTCTCTGCTTCTCTGCTTACAATGGACACGAATAAGATTTGCCATAGCTAATTCATTCTTTCACACCAATACCCTATTCTCCACCTTTCAAAAAAAAAAATTCAAATTCTTTCTTCTATCCACACATGTCGTTTTTGCTTTACTTCCACACAGTAGAAGCACAAGTGTTTCAACAACAAAGCCCACCCATCACAAAACAGAATTTCAACTTAGTTTAGACTCCAAACTTAGGTTTAATAATTGGTTTTACTGACGCTAAAGGGACTGAAAAGCTTTCATATTTATTCTTTTGATTTTTTAATTCCAGTAAAAACAGCAGGGTGGAGATAAAGGATGAGGATTTGATGGTAAAGCAAGAACTGCAAATTCAAACCCAAAAGCATTGCATTAGTGCATGTAAACCAGAAAGTGAAATTGACTCAATACCAAGGAAAATAACAGCCCGGTGTTTTACATTGTCCCAAAAGCAAACAAACAGTAGAAACGGTGAACAAATAAACACAATGTTTAAACTGTGATTGAATATAATTGATGGGGATTTTAGTAATCCAAGCAGATACTAGATACAGTACAATATGCGTGGTCACCTATAAATATATAAGTAGGTACAAAGGGGATGGGAGCCACAGAACTAGACAAATCAATAGAAAAACATTTAACTTTTTTTTTCTTTTTCACTGAGTTGTTTTTAAAACACCATAAGCACAGTGCTATCAGAGATGATGAAACCTTTTTGAAATCTGAGGATTAAATGACTTGAATAAACAAACGATCTCCCCCATTTTCTTTCTCCCTCCCCCATCCCCAGAGAGTGTACTTCTTGCCCCTCCCGCACCCATGCACAAATGGCCTACACATCAGAAAGGGGGATGCGTAAAGAAGGGCCAACAATTATTCCTCTATATGAACAAGAGAATCATGGTGGAGGAGCAATGGGGGTGGCTGGGAGGGGAATAAGGACCCCGCTTCTCAGAAAGAAGAGCGAGATTGCGAGGAATCTGGCACAGGAGTTAATTTGCAAAACCTCAGAATTGGGAGCAAAGGTCACACATAATCCAAAGGAAAGATATTTGGTCATCCGGAAGGTCAGCACTTCATAGAGTCTGGCAGCAACTGGACCCTCAAGCCAGCTACCCCATGCCCACTACCGAGCCACCTGTAAAGCCAGCCGTGAGGCCACTTAAAAGCCCAGCATCAGCAAAAGGTCTAAAGAGGCCAGGGCTGCTGGGAAAGATCTGTGTGACATACCAAAAGCTAAAGAATGGATTGTGCTCCATAACACCACCCCCCAGCATACACACGCCCTGTCCAAATCCTCATGGGTAGTGTTTGTCCAGGTCCCCCACTGAGCGCAGCCATAATGAGGAATACCTGACAATCCCGGTCACTAGTGTTCTGCCTCTCACTGTCCCTTTTATAGCACTGGGCTTGAGAAAACATCCTCTCCATTCCACTCTGCTCATCTTTCACACAACAGTACCCTTTGCCAATGTCACTCTGCCCCCTGCCCAGGAAACCGCCCTCCTCCACAAAGTAGAAAACCTGCCTGTCTGCAGCTGGGGGTGGTGCCGCTTAAATGTCCTTATTCCCCTTGACCTCAGGGAAGCCTTTGACACCGTGCATCTTCCTACCGTCATGGACCTGCCTTCTCAGCAATATTGGGAAGGAAGCACGGGCCTGTGGTTAAGACACTCGACAGGGACTCAGGATACTTGGCTTCATTTCCAGCTCTGTCACGGAGTCAGATTGCCTCATCTCTTTGTGCCTGTAAAGTGGGGATAACCACACTTCCCTACCTCCCAGGGGTGTTGGAAGAATTCATTCTTTAATGGTGCTGAAATACTACAGTGATTCTGGGGCGAAGGGGGGGAGCCACATAACAGTAATTAGACTGGACCAGAACAGGCATCTCTTGCACCTCTTCCTGTTCTGCTTTTTCCTCCCATCTAACGGCTCTCTCCCTGTCTCTGGGGGCATTCCCTCTTTTGCACCTATACGGAGAAAGCAAAAGGAGCCGCCTAAAACACAAGTCTGTCTTCTCCTTTTCCAGTCTCAACTCAGCCCTCCCTTTGAATCCCCTGTACATAACCTTGGTGTTATTCTCGACCATCAACTTTCATTCCCTGACCGTGTCTCTGATGAGGCTACGTCTACACTTAAACCGCTCCAGCGGCACAGCTCCAGCATTGTGGCTGCCGTGCTGTAACCCTTCACTGTAGATGCTCACTCCGGCCATGGGAGGGCTTCTCCCATCACTGCAGTTAATCCACCTCCCCAAGAGGCTCTAGCTAGGTTGACAGAAGAATTCTTCCGTTGACTGAGCACTCTCTACACCAGGCATTAGGTCGGTTTAATGATGTCGCTCAGGGGTGTAGATTTTTCACACCTTTGAGCGACATAGCTGGGTTGAGCTAATGGTTTAGTGTAGACCTGGCCTTAGTCAAACAGATCTGCCTATCAGCACCTCCGCCATGCAGCACACGGACCCCTCTGCCTCCAGCAATGCTGTGAATTTCCCAGGGCTCCCGGATCCGCAGACTGTGCAGACTGTGCCTGCCTTCTCGCCTAAACAAAGAAGAACTCCACTCAATCCTTGTTCACTTCAAGATCCATATCAAAACTTCCTTCCTTGCTTTGAAAGCCTTCCATCGATGTATTGCAGGCTACTCCAGGCACTTGTGTCTTTCTAACTCCTTCCTCACGCCCATCCAAACACTAGATTCCTTTTGGCATATGCTTTGGCACTGTTTGTGCAAGAGCCTTCTCCCTTGCTGCTCCTACCCTCCGAAAGGGCCTTCGTGTATCTTGCTGCCTCATCCACTATCTATCTATTTTCATATCCTATTTAACAGCCCATATCTGTACAGTGCACCATTGCTTTTCTGACCAATGCCCCCTCGCTCTTTTCATTCTGTAATTTAGCTAATGGTGACCATATTATTCAACTCTGTGATGCAAACTGCACTGTATATAATGGGTGTGAACTGCTATCAGCTATTTGGTCAGAGATGCTCATTGTTCTTAGAAGACATAGTGCCTAAAATGTGTCAGTACCCAAAATAACACAGCGAGGACTTTCATCAGCCAATAGAGCTTCGGAAGAGTGGAATGGGAGTTGTGAGGAGTATGTGGAGAGGGATTACTTTTCTACTTTTTCTACCCAGGGATTAACCACATGGGTTTCAAACAAGAGGACTCCCTTCCCCAGCTGACAGCAGCAGCTGCAGCTTCAGACTCGCTCACACAGTGGCAGGGAATCGAATCAAAGAGAAAAGAAGAAAGAGGACAACCTTTCCTTGGGGAGTAGGAAACACAATACGAGCCCTTCTGAAACCCCTGCAAATACAGGCTTGATTTTAGTTTTTCTTTGGGAACAAAGGGAAATTGGTATTTTTTAAAATTTTTCTGAAAGCCAGAGCAGCAGATGGTTCATTCCATACATGAAGAAAGAAAAAAAAAAGCAGAAAAAACAACACCCTGCCAGGATACAGATCAGTGATATGTAACGAAGATGGGCACAGTGGAATGGCCTCTGACCCAGGGATTTCACAAAGAGTTATGAAACCATGTGGACAAGATGCACTGTGTTGCCTGGTACATGTGCAGCTGCTGTTTACCATGATAACATCTTGGGCTTTATTAAAACAGAACAGGAGAAAGAAGAGAGAACTAGGTAGCTTTTCCCTCTCATCTGTTTAGCAGCTCACAACAATCCTGTACCATAATGTAAAGTTTTAGCAGGGAGAAGTAAAGAAATTCTCCAGCTGAATCGACAGCATCGCAAGGAATGATTTTTTTTCTTTTTTTTTTTTTGCACCGCCACAATTTGGACATTAATCAGCATCCGCCCCACTTCCATCGGGTTTTCGCTGACACAAAAAGATGTGTCTTTTTCTTTTGATTCTGGATGAGTCATTTTGTAAACTGAAACAAGACGAATCAAGAGCTTTTATGTTGGCTGCAAATACACATTAGCAAGTGAATTGCTGTAGAGAAACCCAGGTAGTGCAGAGCTTTAGAACCACTAAGGGTGAGTTAAAAGAAAAGGAGGACTTGTGGCACCTTAGAGACTAACCAATTTATTTGAGCATGAGCTTTCGTGAGCTACAGCTCACTTCATCGGATGCATAAAGGGTGAGTTGTTAGGATTCACACTCCAGCGCCCAAACCCCTCAGTCTAAGCCTTTGAGCTTCCCCACCCCCACTCTTTTTACATCCTTTCTGAGAGATTGATGCTCCTCCAATTGAAGTCAATGGCAAAATTCCCATTGATCTCTATGTTATAAGACTTCATGCTGCAGCCATCTATGCCTCCCGTGTGACAATAATTACTGGAGTCAGTGAACACTGATCCCCGTCAAGTCCAGTAAGGAAGAGAAATGGATCCATCCAGAGCACATTAATAACATTCCGTGAATCTACAAGGGAAGAAACACAGAGCAGTAATATGAGGTGCTCCCCTCCCACAGGACAGGTGTAGAACATACTGAGGCCCCTGCCACTGAAGTCAATGGCAAAACACCCCTTGATTTCAGTGGGTGCACGTTGGGATTCATCACTCCCAGAGAGGTAATAGTCGCTTTTGCCAGCCCCAGGAGCCGATCACCTGAACTCAGGTCCCTCACATCATGCTGTCACCAATTCTCATTGTTCTCCAGATCAACAGATTGGAACCCCTTTTTTAAAAATCAAGCCAGGCACAAGGGAATATAATTATGAATAGTTGGATGAAATTAAGATAGGAAGAAAAATGAGGCTGAATAACCGAGGGAGGGGAGGAAGAGGGGGAGTGATGTGGGGGGAGGTTCTTTCTAATGATTAAATCTATTACATAGAATACTCTCCCAAGGAGAGTGACAGATGCTCTGATGAGAGACGAAAAGGAGTACTTGTGGCACCTTAGAGACTAACAAATTTATTTTTGTTAGTCTCTAAGGTGCCACAAGTACTCCTTTTCTTTTGCGAATACAGACTAACATAACTGCTACTGTGAAATCTGTTAAGAGAGTTTTTAAAACTGTATTCAACTTTATAGATTCTTCCCTATACAGATCTCCTGCAATGGCAGGAGAGGGACCAGGTGAACTCATCAGTTATTTTCATCTAACTTCTTTGACTGTGGTTCTAAGAAGTAAAATGTCTCCCTTCTTTGGCTGGTGTTTGTTGTAGCCTTACAATAATGGTCCCATCTGGGAAAAGCCCCTGATGATCTATGCTCTGCGACCTGTTTGGGTCAAGAGATCCACCACAGGGAAAGTCCTTCCAGGTGGAGGCAGGAGAATTTCTGGATGCAAGGCTAAGAGATGATCAGAGGTCACTCACAGCTTTTCCCCAAGGGAACATCATGACCCTGTTTTGCTTAGCCCTATTGGGCAGCTTCCAACAAAGAATGTACCAGGAGATAAGGTGCGTCCGACAATACAAACCCCTCTGAGAAACTGTCATGCTCGCCCAGCACAAAAGGACTTTTTTGTCATATACAGTGAAATCAAATTTACCGAGAGAAAAGCCATTTAATAAGCTGCCTATCAAGGTAGATTCTACCTTGAAGGAGCAAAGAAGCAATTTCCCTCCGTATACTGGCCTGGACAACTAGCTAACTGCATTACAGTAGTGTTGTCTTTTCCTGAAGCTTCAGGTACCGGCTGATGGTGAGAGGTGGAAACCAACATGATGTGGACCAATGGTCTGATCTGTGGTGTCATATTCCATGCTCCACTGCTCAGACCTGAACCTCCAGAGAGAAAACAGAGTTGTCAACAAGAGCAGATAGGCCACTTCCTTTGACATTGCCACCCTAGGACCACATTCAATCAGATATCACTGGGCGAGTGAATATTACATGCCAACTCCCAAAAGGACGATACTCATCTTTTCACCTGTGTGGCTCAGGAGTGACTCACAGAATCATCTAGTCCACCCCACACCCAATGCTGAGGCAGGATTAAATATATTTAGGCCATACTTGACAAGTGTTTGCCTAATCCTTACAGGACAGGATTTCCACAACCTCCCAAGGTAACCTGTTCCAGTGCTTAACTATCCTTACAGTTAGGAAAACTCTCTAATATTTAATCTAAATATACTCTGTTGCAAACGAAGCCAATTACTTCTTCTTCTCCTACCCTTGGTGGGCATTTATAGATTCCAAGGCCAGAAGGGACCATTGTGATCATCTAGTCTGACCTCCTGTATAACACAGGCCATAGAACTTCCCTGAATTAATTCCTAGAGCAGATCTTTTAAAAAACAGCCAATTTTGGTTTAAAAATTGTTTGTGATGGAGAATCCACCACGAGCTTTGGTCAGTTGTTCCAATGATTAGTTACATTAACAATTTACACCTTATTTCCAATCTAAATTTTGTCTAGCTTCAACTTCCAGCCTTTGGATCATGTTAATATGTTTGTCTGCTAGACTGAAGAGCCCGTTATTAAATATCTGTTGTCTATGTAGATACTTATAGATTGTAATCAAGTTACCCCTTAACCTTCTCTTTGTTAAACTAAACAGATTGAGCTCTTTGAGTCTATCACCATAAGGCATATTTTCTAATCCTTTAATCATTCCTGTGGCTCTTCTCTGAACCCTCTCCAGTTTATCAACATGTACATGGTGAACAGTTGAGCACCATCCTCTTTACAACAACCTTTTACGTATTTGAAGATTTAATGTCCCCCCTCAGCTGAAATCGGTGGCACTGCAATGATATAAAGCTAAGGCAGCAGGAGAATAAAGCCCTTAAACATCTCAAGGAACTTCCCACGATGGCAGAAGAGCCTGAGAAGAGGATGAGAGTGCGTATTGCTCGTTTGCTATTAATAATAGACTCAAAGATTTAAGGCCGGACGGGACCATTCCGATCACCTAGTCCGACCGGTAGCATGCAGCCACCTCAGCCACCATTTCTGAATCAACCCCATGAATCCTCTTTGAGCTACAGCCTGTTTTTAAGCAACAGATAGGCATGCACAGCCAAGATTTCCAGAAGAAACTAGCGATTTGGGGGTGGCCACCGTGCAGCGTCTTTAAAGGGGACTGGCTTTCAGAAACGTTGTGGGCCCACCTCATAAAAATAAGACCTCTTTAACGGTGGGGGGGGCTCAAATTTGGTACCCCCAAAATGGAAGCACCCCAAATCAGTCATCACTTCTAAAATGTTGGGTATGGATTTTATTATGCCTTTCCTCCCCGCCCCCATCACATTTCTTACCTGTAACTTTCACATATGACCTGCATTTGTCATTATGTCAGGAAATTATCTATATCGCTATATCGCTCACAATGGCCACAGGCTGCGTTCATAAAGGACAAAAGACCCTGGATGTGGAGGGGCCCAGAAGCACAGCTGGAGTTGCAGGCCTGTCTGTGCTTCCAGAATAAACATCTGTTTTCAGAGGTCTTGTAACACCCAGCCATAAAAACTTGCTCCAGGCTAAAGCTCACAAGACAAGATCTCAACCGAGAAGTATTTTAAAATCTTTTTTCTTTAAATACCACGGGGGGGGGGGGGGTGTGCAGAAGAATTAAAACTATAAAACAAGCACTGAATGCCTGACTAGGACACCCACAAGAGCAAAGGAGTTGAGAGGAAAGACAAAAAGCTGCTTTACCTAGCTAAGGGGTCTCAGACATGTGGCCCGAGCTATTTGCTGTGGCCTGCCAAGCTCCCCGTGGCCCCTCCCCACCCCCACCCTGAGTTATTTCCCATGGCCGCCAAGCTCCCCTCACTCGCTGCCCCACCCCCACCCCCAGTGCGCCACGTCCCCGCTCCTCTGCCTACCTTCAGGCACTTCCCGCTGCCAAACAGCTGTTTGAAGGGGCTTAGGGCTTTCCAGGAGGGAGGGTGGAGGAGCAGTGAGCCGCACGCTCAGGGGAGGAAGCGGAGAAGAGGCGGGGCAGGGGCGGGGATTTGGGGAAGGGGTTGGAATGGGGCAGGGAGGGGGCGGAGTTGGGGGTGGGGACTTTGGGGAAGGGGTTGGAATGGGGGCAGGGAAGGGGTGGGAGGAGGCTGGGCCTCATGGAAGGGGTTAAGTTGGGGCAGGGCCAGGGGCAACGGGGTGGGCGGGTGTCAGTGATGCCTTCTGGCCAATGTACTAGTCCTCATGTGGCCCTCCTGGTAATTTGAGTTTGAGATCCCTGACCTAGCTTGTTCTTCCTCTCCATTGCGCAGGCCTTATCTCTTACCTACCAATCTGTGGCAAACACATAAAGCTAGTAGGCCCTGCTCTCAAAGATGGATGATCTTGTGGTTAAGGAATTGAGCTGGGGTGAAGGAGGGCTAGGTTCAACCCTTGGGTCTGTCACAGGTTTCTTGCGTGACCTTGGTCAAGTCACTGAAATTGATCTGTGCCTCAATTTCTGCTTCTGTACAATGAGGGTAACACTATTTCCTTTCTCCTGCCTTTTTTTCTAGTTAGGCAGTAAGCTTGGCAGGGTACAGTAGGAGCTGTTTCTTACTCTGTGATTGCACAGGGCCTAGCACAACGGGCCCCAATATTAGTTGGGGCCTTTAGGCTACATCTACACAGCCTGTGGCTGTGAGCCTCCCTGCCTGGCTCAAAAGAGTTGGGTTAGCAGGGCTTGCACGACCATGCTGAAAATAGCTGTGGAGACATTACAGCTCAGGCTGGAGCTGGGGCTCTGATGCTTAGGGAAGAGGTGGGCTTCAGAGACTGAGACACACCTTCAAAGCGCTGTCCACACAGCTCTCTTTAGTGAGCTAAAGTGAGTCCTACTGGCCCGAGTCTGCAGTGGCCTCCAAAACGCTGTGTCGACATACCTTTTCGTCATTGCCCTAATACAAATAATAATGCTTTTTGTTTGTAGGTGGGCCCTGTCAGATTCCCACTCACCCTGGATGCCTCATATTAACTGAACATAGCAGAGGATTTAAATGTCAATAGTAGCTAGAGATAACGTTTCCGATACTGAGATGACAGAGTCAGACTCCACAGTCTGGCAAGGAAGGGAAAACACAGTAAATTCAGCCTGTATTTGAGGGTCGCTTATCAAACTGACTCCTTTTAAGCATCCAAAGTGGAAAAGTGGAAACAGATATTTTTAAATAACTACAGAGCTTTGATTGTTTTTGGGGGGTATTTTCCTTAGATGAAGGTAAAGCTGAGAAGACAACTCCTAAATAGGCATTTATATGAGGGAAGTAAACAAAAGTCTGCGGGAGCAACCGCTCTCTATGGCTTCTTGGTGAAACCCCAGGACCGTTATATTGCACAGGGCATGTTCTGTGCACCAAGAGAGCCCAAGCAGTTTCCTTGACTACACCATTGAATGTGCACAAGTCTCTGAGTGTGAGGGAAAAGAGGCTGTGTGTGCACTAATGTGCGTGAGAGGCTACATTACAAGCACTACAGTGGTGGAAGGGGGTTTTCCGTCGCTTTAGTGAACCCACCCCTTTGAGAGGCAGAAGAATTCCTCCATCAACCTAGCAGTGTCTCTACCAGGCCTTAGGTCAGCTTAACTACATCTCTCGGGAGGAGGGGGGTGATTTTTCACATCCCTGAGCGACACAGCTAGAGTCAATCTACGTTTGAGGTGTAGACCAGGCCTGAGTGAGACTGGGTGTGAGACTGAACAGGAGGGCAAGTGTGAGTGTAGGAGGGGCTGGAAGTGAGTCTGAATGTGTGTGTCAATGTAAGTGAGAGGTACATGTAAATATGAGCTATGTAAATCTGTGCATTTGAAGGTGTCCATGCAAAGGGGTGGGGGGCCAGGTGTGGACATGAGAGAGAGAGACACTGGAGGTTTGTCTCAAGGAGTTTGAGTGAACATGTATAAATTGGAGGATGGGGGGCTGGGTTTGAGACCGTGAAAATGTGAGAAGGAAAAGGGGGTGGGGGGGAAGCTCAGCTCCATATAGTGAAAGAGGACTGGTCGCTTTCATTTTGTTTATAGATAATTTCACTTTCTGTTTTTTTTCATGCGCCAACCCCAGGCATTCTAATTGGTGTTTCCAACACTGTGGAGGACAGAAAAAATAATAATTTAAATTTACAAAAACATTTCAGAAATATTGGAGGCTTGATTCTCCAGGTCCTTGCATATTTAGGCCCACGCAGGCCACTTCGGGCAGTGTTGTGCTGGTCTCCAAGTGCAAAGCTGCCCAGAAGTCATTTTATCCAGCCAGTGGAAGATTCCCCTCATGTTAGTTGCTCTGCTGGCACACATATGCTGCAACACATCTCTCCCATCCCCTGGTATAAAGGGTAGGTCCTATGCCACCACCCTTTCTATACCCTAGTTCTCCCCCACTGCCAAAATGACATCTGGTGTAGGCAGTACAGTTTAGAGCAGCCTCGAGGCTGCTCTGATCTTCTCTGCAGACCAAGCCAGCACAGAACCATCCTCAAGATCAAGGGCCCATAAGAGTCTCCTTCATGCCATGATTCCTTAGCTGTGCCCAGCATCCGGTGGGGGCAGCTGAAAATCTAGCCTTACCATTCTGTGCCTATAGCATTTCAGACCCACTTTGAACTGGTGTAAATGACAATACGAGGCAGTGGAGAATTAGGCCTTTGAGTTCAAATTATTTGACTCTGCCCCTTTAAATTTGCCCTTAATTTTGGAGTTTGGATCAATATTCTTTTCATGCACTCACCCCCACTCCTCCTCCAATCATTTGCTCTTTAAAGGTATGGAACTGGAAGTGGCCATCTATCCAAAAAAATAAATTAAAAAGAAGGGAGAAAACAACAGGGAGGGAGGGGGAGAAGGAGAAGTCCCTTATATAATTGCACCTTTAAAAAAAAAATCATAACCTTCTTGGAAGAAAAGGGCTTATGCCAACTACATTGAAGTCCAAATCCCAAAGGGAGATGATCATACATACAAGGGGATCCCGAAATGTTATGCCTTTTTCAAAGAGAAACAAATATGCACCGTGAGCAATTTGAGGTTCCTGCATGCAAATCAGAAGGGAAAGGAATACAGCACAGGGGTAATTTGACAGGAGAGAGATACTATGGAGGCACATGAGAACCTGCAGGGAAAGGGAAATGTGCAAGCCCCGAGCCAAGAAGGAAAGGGGAAATATGCATGATGTGCATGCTGCTCCAAAGGGAAAAGGATATGAACAAGGGAATCCTCAGGGAGAGAGACAGGAGCACGTAGGAATTCAAGGAGAAAGTGCCAGCATGGGGGGTATACAAAGTGAAAGAAAAGCAAGAATGGAAATTCAGGAGAACGGGGTGCTTGATAGGAACTTCTTGATACAGGCAGGTTTCAGAGTAGCAGCCGTGTTAGTCTGTATCCGCAAAAAGAAAAGGAGGACTTGTGGCACCTTAGAGACCTTGGTTACAGTCCTCCTTTTCTTTTTGATAAAGACAGCTGCTCTGGAGTTAAAATCAAGATGTATATATGAGAGAATCCAGGAAGAGAGCTTCCTATGAATGCACACAAGAAAATTTTACTTCCACTGCTTAGATCTCACTGATAAATTTAGTCACCCTTCCTAAGCGTAAACAAAAAGGAGTTTTCATGCCCTGAGGCAGTGAATTATGCATATGAGGGAAACTCGAATGAAAGTTTGCCACAGTAAGTAACACAACAACAACAAAATCCAGTGTTTACAGCAATAGGAAAATACAGAGGGCAGCAAACGAAGGGAAAACACAGAACTACTTCTCATCTGGGGCTTGTTCAACCCTAGGAGACAGGCCTGGAATGTTGATGGATTGCTTCTTAGCATGTGGTACCAGGCTTCTAGTGCCCAACAAAGCTGACAGTTTGTTTGCCCGCTTCCAAAGGGAAATGCACTAGTATTCAGTAAAAGATGCAGACTTGTGATGGCCCTGCTGCAGGTATGGAAGTAACAGCATGTGCAGCAAATTCGGCGCTTGCAAGGTAGGGGAGTTGTGGCTTATGTTGTGTTTTCTTAATCAGACTATACCCTAGAGTCACAAGTGGGCTGAGACCCATCTCCCCCTCAAAGGGTCTGTGACAGTCACCGGGTGGCTAGTCCTTTTAAAGGGAGATCGTTCTCAGCCACCTGTGACAGTTAGGAAGCCCTCTGCAGATACAGAACAGTGGGTGTTGTAAACACCGATGGCTCAGCCCACTCCAACCCAGCGCGGAGAACAGCTGAAATACTACTGAGCATTTACAGAGCAATTTTACAAATTGCTGTACAAATACTAACCAAAATGGAATCCATCTTTACAGGAGCCCGGCAAAATGGGCAAGCAACTACCATCAGCCTCCTTTTCCAGAGAGGGAAACTAAGGCAAAAAACTTGGCAGAGCTAGGACCGAAAGCCAGAAATTCCTGGATTACAGCCTAAGTCTCAAACCATTAGGCCAAGGATTTGCAAATTCTTTTTCATAATGCGGACCACACCCAATAAAATCGTCTCCTGGATTCCCTCCACTCTCATTCATGATCACATAACATCCCCGGGGCAACTGCCGTGATTGTTCACATGGAAAAGCAACAAGAGGAAAGTAGTTCGTATATGTCTAGCTTCTTTTAATTTAATGTAGCTGCTGGAAACAAAGACTGGAGCACTCCCCTCCCTCCCCCAGTGAACAGACAGCTCTCCACAGACTCCATTCCAACAAGCACCACCAGTTGTCCACGGACCACAGTCTGAGAACTGATGCATTAGCCCATACTGCCTTATAAACAGAAGAACACTATACGACTAAGAAATAGGCATAACTCCCTCCCTAAGTGGCCACTGAATAGACACTATTGCCCCAGTTCGCAGCCCTTTTGCATTACTGGCATCACCACTCCTTTGTGTACCCACACGCTGTTACTTAAATTGCTTCCATGTTTTCATTACTTGCCCTCTGTGCTATGTCTATTGAAACTCCTGCGAGCATGCTGAAGAGGTATTTGTAAGCACTGGGGACTAACTGTAGCTGTGGTTTAAATTATTATGCAACAAACCTAAATGATTTTTCAAGTCCTAATAGAGTTAGCTCCTCCTTGGGGGGAAAAATAAATTTGAGCACTCGTCCTCTAGGTGTAAAACAGCCATTTACACAGCTGTTGTTCACATTAAGGGCAATGGGTAGCCTTAGAAGGGTTTGATTTTTATCGGTAGACATAGATACACGCCAATTACACCATACACGTACAAACCAACAAAAAAAAAATATTTCCATCGATAATAATTGAAATGCACAGATAGACAAAGTAAGACAAATGCTGTCTGAGAACCTACTAGAGTGCTGGGTTAAACGGTTTAGAATGTGTTGTAATGTCGGCATTAAATAATTCCCCACAACTGTGAACATTTCAGTAGATCAAAATGGAAAAAAATGCTGAAAAATAAACATTGACATCATCCGTCAAAGTTATAAAAATTGAATTCCACCAAGCCTAGCTATGTACAGCCCTTGATCCACGAACATGCCTCACTGGGAGTTCAAAGCAGTGTGTAGCCCTGCATACGGACCTGGGTGGTCACTGGAACAGTGTCACTGCTCTCAATCCCAAGGGAAAAAAATAAAGTGGGCCAAAGTCTCCACTGAGTCCAATGGAGTTATGCCTGCAGAAAATTTGGCCCACAGACTTCACTGTGTTGTTCCTGATTGCTACTGTTCTCCTCAGTTGGTGATCTCTTGAGTTTGCTTTTGCTAAAGCAACAAGAGATGAAGCCAGTATAACTGTGTAGGAATAAATACCACTAAAGGACCACAGATCCCTGGCTGGTTTAAATAGTACAGTCTCTTTCTCATACATAAAGAAAGCTGGCAGTACTTCTGTAAGCCAATGCAAAAACTCCCTATATGAGATGCATACTCCTCTACATGGAAAAATCTCACAAAAGGGCAAGAAAGCCTCAGCTCCGGTTCAAGTCAAGTTTCAACTTGCAGCTTCCTCCTAACCTCAAATTAACTGGATCTTCACAAAAAAACCCTCATGATGCGCACATCAGCCGTTCAGCAACTACATGATTTTACCACTGCACCCTTTGACCTCCCTTCTCCTTACCTGTCCCCGGCAAGGTCTGTCATCATCTCCTGTTATAACTTGCCTTCATTTAGGGCCTGATTCTGCAAACTGGACGGTAAGCAGCACTTACTCACTTGAGTAATCCTATCGGCCTCAGGGTTTCAAGATCAAGCCCTGTAGACTGCTAGCTCTTCTGGGGCAGGGACATTTGGCTGTGAAAATCATCAAAGCTACCGCATTGTCCTCCTTTAAATCCCTCTCCACGCTTCTTCTTTGTGGAAACTCCAGCTGGACAACAGTTAGGCAGCCGGTGCACTGTAAGCCCCGTTTATTATGCTAATTGTAATCACCTCACCCTTATCTGGTGCTCCCCGTCTGTGGA
The DNA here is from genome assembly GCF_965140295.1 of Lepidochelys olivacea. Taxonomy (NCBI): domain Eukaryota; kingdom Metazoa; phylum Chordata; order Testudines; family Cheloniidae; genus Lepidochelys; species Lepidochelys olivacea. The sequence goes on along the minus strand of NC_140415.1, from coordinate 11,827,851 downwards.
TTGTATCCACCTGTTGTCTCTTGCCATATATTTAGATTACCCCGGCCCCAAAGAGCTTACAGTCATTTTGTAATATGGGTGCGCAGTGCCTAATACAAGGGGGCCCTCATCCCTGATGGAAGCTTCTATGTGCTACAGAAATGCTTGGTGTCACGGACTTAAAAGTCACATGCTCTGCCCACACACCAGCACAAAGCTGCTGAGAGCCGTATCTTTGAATCTCCTGACCTTTGCATGAGTCAAATCTCCTCCTTAATGTTGCAGTGCTGTAAGCATTTTGCATGTCACTTCCACAACTACTGTTTGTTGACTTTAAAAATAACCAACAGCCACTTTAGTTGGATGGCCATGCAGGCAACTAAACACACTGTGATGCTAGCTCCTTTCATTTGACCCTGATTTCCAATAACAGTCCTGGAAGTTCTCCTTGATCCACGTACATAACTATAGTCAGTGTGTGTTCTTATCAGTATGGTTCCACAATCATATGAGTTTGTTTGGACACAGTCATTAACAGCCAGATTGTGGTACCTTGTTAATGTTGGATTCTATTTCACACGACAAGCACTTCCATTGAAATCAACAGGACTGCTTGTGGCGTAGGTTGTTACTCAGTGTGAGCAAGGGTATTAGTATCTAGGCCTAAGCATTACTTTACGTTAGTGGATATCCAGATATCTGGAAATCTGCACCATAGTGGATAAACGGCCCAAAGAAATCCCTTCACTGAGTTAAAAGTAACGTATTCACCCACATGCAGTATGTTATTCACATTGATTCAGAGAAAAATTCTCCTTGCCTTCAGTCCTCATGAGTTCACACTCCTTAAGATTCACTTTGGCTAAACCGACACACGATCACGCAGTTTCACCCAATGTAAAGAATAAGAAATCTCAGCCCAAGGAGCATTTCGAGACTATGAGAAGCACCTGGAAGAAAATGGAGCTAATAGTGGAGCTGCCTTCTCAACGATAACTTTAGTGTCACCAGCGCAATGCTGTAATCGAGAGCAATGGAGCCAGTAGCCCCGTATATAGGCACGAGCGCATTTATTCTCTGCACGCATACCTGTGTTCGACGATGCAATTTAAAGCTTACAAAACAAAGGGATTGAGCAGTTCTAACATAGCAGTTAGAAACGGGGGACATCGTTTATCAGTCATTTACTTAATAAACTTAATTCTCAACTGCATACAAAACAGAAAAGGCCTTTGAAGGTCAGAGAACTTTTGACCTCCTCTGCACTGGCTATCATAAAGGACAATTCAAGATGATCTTCATATTGTACGTGGGAATGCTGGACTGTCCCTCGTTTATATCAGCTCCGTGTTAACCAAGCAGAGCTTGGCAAATTGGGTGAAGGTTATTTCTTGTGCACACACATGGGATACCTTTTGTTCTCAGCTGATTAGTCTAGCCTCTCCATGACCTTCAGAAGCACAACTGGTGAACTCTGGCAACCCGCCACAGCACAGAGGTTCAGGTTGCCCCAGGTTAGTCCCACTCCCAGGAGTTCCGAGCAAGGCAGATGGTCCCCCCATACAGCGAGAAGGAACAGGAGAACCCATTGTGTTCCAAATCTGTTTTGGTAACAGGGCTGGTTCTTATTATTTCTGCAAAAGCAGAGTCCAATACCCAGGGCCAAATCCTGCCCTCAGAGGCATGCAGCTGGCTCCCAACCCCTTCCCAAGAGGGCTGGGGGCATAGCCTAGTGGAAGTTGCATGCATGCACCCGTAGGCAGAATGTGGTCCTCATTGTTCAGAATGTCTGATCAGATTATCTCACTCGGTCCATGCAGCACAGTCTTGTGTAAAAACAGGCAAAGGGGGCCGGGGAGAGGAGGGAAACAGTACAGTTCATCAGCTGTGAACAGCTAATAAAGAGGAAAAATAAATAAGAGGCCACTTGAAAGCACTGGTATCCTTACCTTCTTTTTGGAGTGCCCTCTGTCCTCCTCTTTAGCTGCTTTGCTATTTTTCCCACCTCGGGAGAGTTTCTGCTCCCCAGACTGCTTGATGGTGATTTTGATCTCAGGTGGGCAGATATAGTTCTCCAGGTTTTTAGGGGGCTTCTTGGCTCTCTTAGTGGTCTGGATTTTCAGCTTCAGGCTCCCCTCTGTAAAGTTAGCCTCCTTGATTGAAAACTCCTGCTCCTCCAGGCCATCTCCTGCCACCCATTTCTCGCTGTCTGCATTGGAAGTGGAATCCACGTCTCTCCCAGAACCCAATTCGTCCTCTTCTTCTGGCTCCAGTCGTTCTCCGCTCACTGGAATCCCTTTCCCGGAGCCTGAAGCAGGCAACATGGTCTCCCCCGTGCAGCTAGAAGAAGGTGGAGGCTTCACAGAGGCAACCGTGGCCGGCAGGAAATCCGCCTCGCCTCCCCTTTGCCGGGAGCTGCCTAGGGTCTCCCTTGCCTCCATGGCAATCTCACAATGCACTGGAGTTTTATAAGAGGGAAAGGGGGAAGGGGAAGGTGATGAGGAGAAAAGGGGGGAGAGGGGAGAACCCCAGGAACTGAATGGTAACTGTCTGTAAAATTTAAAGTCCCAATAGTCCGGACACTGGAAGGAGCTCAGAAGTGATCAAAGCCGCAACTGTTGAAAGAAGAGAGAAGAAAAAGGAAGTCAGCACTCATGCATGTGACAAAGTGCAACCATAGGACCGACTGAAACAGAGCACTACGGGGCTCCCCCAAGATGGGTCCAATCCAGCACAGCACTGCGCACCTGCTGTAAGGTCCTGAACACCTTCAGTGAAGCACGTAGGATTTGCCAGCACTCAGAACCAGCCAGAACTTGGGCCTAAAATACTAGGGGACAGCCAACCAACAAACAATGACAATCTGTACCCCAACGAGATGGACTGGATAACGAAACACACGCACAGAAAAACATACGTACATCTACACACGACTGAAGCTGCTTGGATTTGGGATTCATTTGCACCAGCTCAAGCTGGAAATGCATCGAAGGTTAAGTTTCACCACTGCGTAGGGCTCCAGAGGAAACCTGGAGGCCAGCATTTTCAAAAGTGACTCATTTCACATACCTCCATCTTTGAATGCCCAACCGGAGAGGGCTGATTTTCAGAAAGCCCCCACCCTTTGAAAATCAGCCCCCCTTTAAGGTGCCTCTAGTTGCAAACCCCAAAAATGGAAGCAACCCCTTATCTAATCCCTTTTGAACATCTTGACCGGATGGACAGGAGAAGCTATAGAATTTCAACAGAGATAAAGCAAAACAATGGGCATGTTTCATGCAGAGTTACATAAAGACCAAGACAAACACCAAGCATCCAGTGAACAATCTTCTAGGGAACCAGCTACATACAAAATCTTAAAGCAAATAAGGATTTCCCAACCCACCCCATGTAGCAACAAACTGTAAAGGCAACCCTGGGAAACAGCAGTTTGGCCAGTCATCAGTACAACATGTCCCCTTGCATGTTTCACTGTAACACTCCTCATTCTAGAACTCAGCTTGGCACTAGAAATCAGGTAAGCTTTCTTGTGGGGTCTGCAGTTTGAACGGCTCGCTACTTTCCACTTTTTAAAGTTCAGGGGAAACGATCCTGCACATACACTATTTGCTCAGATTTCCACTGGAGTACAGCCAGAGGTCACTGATCTAGCCTTGGCCTGTGAGGGTAGTGGTGAAAAGTCCTTACCGTCCTACAGCTAAATGATGGAGAGGCTGAGGGAGCTGGGATTGTTTAGCCTGCAGAAGAGAAGAATGAGGGGGGATTTGATAGCTGCTTTCAACTACCTGAAAGGGGGTTCCAAAGAGGATGGCTCTAGACTGTTCTCAATGGTAGCAGATGACAGAACAAGGAGTAATGGTCTCAAGTTGCAGTGGGGGAGGTTTAGGTTGGATATTAGGAAAAACTTTTTCACTAGGAGGGTGGTGAAACACTGGAATGCGTTACCTAGGGAGGTGGTGGAATCTCCTTCCTTAGAAGTTTTTAAGGTCAGGCTTGACAAAGCCCTGGCTGGGATGATTTAACTGGGAATTGGTCCTGCTTCGAGCGGGGGGTTGGACTGGATGACCTTCGGGGGTCCCTTCCAACCCTGATACTCTATGATTCTATGATTCTATGATGTGGTGACCTGAGTACAGTTCTTAGTAGACCGATATCCACATGAAAGCACCATCAATAACACGAGCTGGCTTCCTTTTTGGCAGAGGAACTAAGAACCGTGCACCTCTCGGAGACTGAGCTATCAGCTGGCTCTAGAAGTGGTTTATCTGGCTCATGATAGAGGCACATCGGCAGAGCATATGCAAACATTTGTGCTCAACTTACAGCTCTTCTGTGGATAAAGATAGGACCATCAGTGTCCAGAGCAATTGAGCCCTGCTCTCCCATAAGCACTAAATTGAAAGGTATCCCACCTATGCAAAGGGGATAACAACCCCTCACTCAAAGGGGTTTTTGGAGGATTAATTAGTTAATGCCTGTACACTGCTTTGAACATGGGAAGGTTTCGCTTAATGCTAGCTAATATAATTATTAGTTTAAAGAGGGGACATATCACACCTGCCTGACTGTTTTGATTATGCAGGTGTAACCCACTCTTGGAGTTTGCCCTCTCCTAGAATGCTGGACTGAGCCTCTAGGGGGGTCCTACCCTTTGGACCATGACAATAATGGCTACCGGAGCACTCTGACACCATTTCCCAACATGCTTGGAGACAAGGGCAGGGAGAGAGGAATTAGAAACTCCTGCTGAGGCCAATAGGCTTCTGCATTGGGGGAGGGGGAGAGAGACTATGGACAAGCTGTTTGCTGGGGCAATGATGAGCCAGGGCTGCTCAGCCCTCAGTGAAAGGACGCAGCCTGACTCAGAGACACAGACACTAGGTTTAGTTTCAGAGTTCGGTCTGGGAGCTGAGAGAGAAGCAGAACAGCACAGGGAGCCACTGGTTAACTCCCCCTCCCCAGTGCCATAAAGGGGTCTTTGAACTACAGCAGGAAAGTTGCACGCACCAGGCAGCGACAACTCTGCAGAGACCACAGTCCAGACTGACAGAGATCCAAGCCGGCACTGGCTACCAAGAGCCAGGTGAGATCCCCACAGGACTGAAGACCAGGGAGCCAGGAGAGGACCCTGTCCCACCCAGGCAAAGACACTGTTAGAGGACCCCTTTTCTTTTTGTTTAAGCCAGCCAACATTCGCAGCACTCCAGCACTCACCTCCAGACTCAGCCTCTGGGTACCATCCGCCAGGGAAGTGGCCAGGGAGGCAGCTGGGGGTTGGGAAGAGCTGGGAGTGTTGGGAGGTGGGAAATGTGTTGATAATTAGTATTATTAGTTAACTCTAAACGTTTCCTTCCCCCAATCCCATCTTCCTGCTCCCAATAAAGTCCCTCTTTGTTATGTTGTTATTTTGGGTGGGGGTGTCATTTCTTTGCTGGGTTTGTGTTGAGGTACTTTACTGTTTCCAGTGTGTTTTATACTCCTCACCAGCAGTGGTAGCAATATTGTGACTTGAGCACAGTGAGGAATCACCTTGGGTGGAGGCACCAGGCGTCACAAAAACAATTGCACCCAGGACTCAACCCCCGCGAAGAGAAGGGAGCAGCCCCTGCAGGTAGCAAGCACCAGAAAGGAGGTTTGAGCTCTACCTCGGGGAAAGGCTACACATGTAACTGCTCCACGCAGTTAACGGACCTGGCCCCCTGCCATGCTTTGTGCCCAAACAGATGACGGCATCAGCGTCAGGGATACCTTCCACTTCCACCCATACCAATCAAATAAAGCTCCTTATTTATCTGACATTTTGCATTGTTAATTTCCTTACAGAGGAACACACTGTAGGCACACAGAGTACTGAAATAAACATCAGGTGGTAAGGTTCTGCTGTGCGGCATTCCTACAAGTTACTGCTTTGGTATGCATGCATGTGCAATGGGCGCTCTGTACCGGACGTCCATCCACAGGACATTAACCCCTTCCCCTGCTGGTAGAAAGAGCAAGCAGTTTCTTGCAGAGAATGTCTATTCAAACAAGCAGGGTACCAGGATGTGCCACTTCAATTGGGCAGCAATGGAAGCTGCTTCTGTTTGCAGAGAAGCAGCTACAGCATCCAACCCATCAACAAAAAGTGAACTAGATTTGATCATCATTTCAAAACATCAGAACAAAACCCTGAACCCTAACTCTGGGAAGTTCATATAGAGGTTGGAATTTCTCTCTATGCGGCTAGGAGCTGACCAAAACCTAGGCTCCTACTCCAAACTTTGGATCTGGATCCCATCTACGTGCCTGACTCTGATCTAAGTTACATCAACGTAAATCAGGAGTAGCTGAATAAAGTCATCCATGCTGCATTCACATCAGATGGGTGTAAATTGGGTTAGATTAGGGCCTAAGAATCTTGGCGTCATCTTGTGTGAGAATCGGCAAACCATGATATCAACAAACCTGCAGCAATAAACAAACAATGATGCACTATATCTCTGTACAGGAATTAAATGGGTCATTGTTTAAGGTAGCTCATTATTCTGCTTCAGGGTTCATAGTTAAATGACTTGGGTAATGGGACATGATACTTGTCTTTCTTGTTTGGGCAGACTACACATGCTTTGACTAGTTAAGAAACCTCAGTTCAACCTCCTGAAAAAGCAGTCTCCTGGGTAGTTCCCCACCTCTATTTCTTTCCCCAGCTTCAGCCATGCCAGTGCTGAACTTTGAACTATTTCCAACTTTGAAGCACTAGGCATGAAGACAACACTAGACATGTTAATGGGAGATACCACAGGAGCAAGTCACTCAGTAGGAGCAATGTTATTTCTACCAATGTGACAATACCCTTTTGTTAGTGTATCCCTAAAGCCTCACTCACAAAGATACAAGGTTCTGGGCATCTTTGGAGCTGAAGAAAATCAAATTAGTGATTAGTAAGAAAAGCTTTAGACAACTTCTGTTTTCTTCATAGTTATAAAGTCAAACTCTAAACCAAATCCTGGATCCAGATATTGGGAAAGTTTGGTCCCTGATTCAGATATTGTGGCTTGGGTCCGTCTCTATCGTTTTGCATTGTCTGCTGTTCCATGTTTCATCTGGGGCTGCAAGTGAAAGTGCCAAAACAAAGCAAGAAAGGTTCTTCTGGCCCGACTGGCTGTGTGGAGAGCTGGAATTCTAGTGGGAAAGCTTATTTACCTATTTTACAGGTCCCAAGGGCTGGGCTAGTTCAGTCTTTTAAATGTTTACCCAAATCTTTTGAGATTCACAGTGATAGGTGATGATCAATAACCTACTACAGGTGCATCACATTCTCTGAAATAAATTCCCAGCAGAAAGTGTAACCACTAGGAAGGCTTGAATTTGAGGAAGGATAATTCACAGGTGAATGAGATGAGTTTCAGAGAATTTAGCATTAGTCCTTAATTAGGGAGTTTTTCCACGCTTTAGCTGATAAAGGCTATGTGCTAAATTCTGCTTATGGATGTTCACACATCCATTTCAATGGGATTCATATGCACATAGCTAAGAGCAGGATTTGACCCTAAGAGTTGTGAGCTCAAGAGCTTGCTCTGGATCATCCTAGACCTCTCCAACAATAGGATATGAGTTTGTTTCCTTCTGTTGCTTCAAGCAGCTACACAAACTCTCCAGTGTGGAAAAGTCAGAACGGTAAACTGACTAAACAGAACATTTGCTAATGACTGAAACAGCATCCACGCACTAGGTGTTTGTGGGGAAGAAGTGCTACCGAATTTGGGATTCTACGTGTAAGGAAGTGCCAACTCTGTGCTCTCTTTGCTCTTTACACAACAATAACTATATAAAGAAACCAGACAGGAACAGCCACATCCCAAATACTTGTTTTTACTAAAGATACACAAACATGCACCATACAAACTGCTACTCTGGCTGATTTCTTGCAGCTTCTAAAACACAGTGAGCACCTCTAGATGGCTCACAAACTATTTAAAGGGATACTCCTCTAAGCCTAAACACTACAATACACAAATTGAAGTCTCTACTGCAGCTACTAAAGCTTCTCTCTTTTCATTCATAGAGCTCAAAGTGCCTTACAAAGAAAGTAAATACAATTAACCCTATTTACATATGGGGAAACTGAGGCACAGACAGGGGACGTGTCTTGCCCGAGGTCAGCGGTGGAGTCCAACTAAAGCCCAAATCAGACTCCCACTCCAGTGCCATCGCCACTGGATCACTCTTTCCCCATGTGAGATACACTTGCAATTTAACAGCGAAATCCCTAACCACTGATAAAACAACAAAAACCCAGGAAGCTTCTCCACTTCATCCATTTAAAATTGCACAAAGCACTGGGGAATATATGACAGTATTTGACGTTCATGTATCACCTTTCATTCCAAATGATCCCAAGCTCCTTCACCAATTATATACCACCACTGAAATGCAGCTACCTCTGGGGTGGAGGCCACCAGACCACATACAGTACACCCAGGGGAAAGTTTTGGCCAAAGACACTTGAAAAGTGTCACTTAATCTTCAGTGTCCACACGGGGCAGCAGGAGCTTGGGTTTTAAAGTCTCATAAAAAAAACCTGAGGCCTGGTCTACGCTTAAAAGTTTTGCTGGCATAGTTATAGCAGTTGGAGTGAAAAAAAAAAAAATCACACCCCAATACAGCAAAAACCATCCTGTAGATTCAGGGATACTGACAAAACAGTCCTTGCCACAAGTATAGCTTATCTCATATATGGAACTGGGATAGGCTATGCTGCCAAAGGAATTCTTCTATAAATTGCATCCACTCAGGGTCAGTTTGCCAGTATAGCTATACCAGCAAACCCTTTCTAGCATAGGCAAGGCCTGACATACCGGAAGCAGCATGACACTCAGTTTATCTACTTTGGGAAAACAAAGAAGCCTCTCCTAAGTCCACTAGTTTCAAAATGTCGAGGAATTTCATGCATAATGTTCAGACCACTAAGGGTACGTCTACACAGTGATAAAAGCCTCTGGCTGGCCTGAGTCCGAGGACTGGGGCTCAGGCTCTGGGGCTGAAAATTTGCTGTGTAGACAATTAGGCATGAGCTGGAGTCCAGGCTCTGGGACCCTGTGAGGGTGGAGGGTCCCAGAGCTCAGTCTCCAGTCCGAGCCTAAACATTTACACAGCAATTTTTAGCCCAGCAGCCCAAGTCAACAGAGCTGTGCCAGCTGTGGCTGTGCCAGAGGGCTTTTATTCCCATGTAGACGTGCCTTGAGTTATCTCCTCTGGCCACAATACTCTAAAGGGAACTCCCCGGCATTGCAGGGCACTGGAAAAGGCACCATGACCACTCTTTCCCATCTCTGCGACAGGTTCTACAATAAACATCCTTCTGCCCTTCACCTGTGTTGGGCCTATCACCTCCATCACAGGAACAATGGGGAGGAAGATGTCCCTTTCAAGCTAAACCAACCCACAGAATCAATAAATAAGGGACTGTCGATGTCTTGGTGATGTACTTTTGATACAACTCTTCAAAGTTTGACCGTCAGTCTGGTTGGCGGGTTGTTTTAAAATAGAACAACAGTTCCTACATGCCTGTGGAGGCACTTTTCAATATTTTGTCTGTCTAAACAAACACAGATGAAGGGTCAGATCCTCAGGAGATATAAATAAGGCATAGCTTCAGGGAAGCCAGCGGAGTTCTGTTGGTTTACTAGTGCCAACCGTCTGGTCAACAAACAATAAATGTAACCTTCACTCGTTTTCACTGGACTGCTACAATCTAAAATCTAACTCTGCTCCAAGCCTGTCATCATTTTATTGGTGCTCAATAAAGTGCAAGGCAAGTATGAATCAGGACGTCCCATAAAGGGACGTTCAACAGTCAAATGTCAGAAAGGCTGGGGATGGACTAGGTAACCCACTGTCTAGATGTATCTTGCAACTATGTGATTCTGCAGATACCTGTGTACACACACACACACAGATAAAGAGATAAACAGAAATGAAGGCCCATAATTGGGAAATGTGCCTCCATAATTATGCAGGCTTGTTCGTATGTGTATTACACACACGCGTATCTGTCTCTTCAACATAGAGACATTAAATGGTAGATTATGGAATCATATTTGATTCCATAACTAGGTTTGAGACTCCGTAATTCAATCAGATAAGTACCTTTCTATGTAAGTACCTATCAGAGGAGCAGTGAAGGGAGGGCCAACTGAATGATCAAACAACGGACTCCACCATAAATCACAAAGCCCATAAAAGACACACTGCCCCCAGTGCTGCTGCTGCAACAGCAGGAACCACAGGCAAGTGTTGAGCAGTGAATGGCAGGGTAAATGCCATCCAAGGACAGCCCCTGATGCCCATACCCAAGGTGGGGTTCTGAGCCTGCATGGCAGCAGGCATGCCGGAGCTCCCCATTTCACGTGCATGTTGAAGACTGATTGTGTCTAAATGGGATGCACTTAAAATGACACAAATATTTTTTTCATGCACACAATTGAAACCTAGTGATTATTTGCAAGTGCATCCTTCCCTTCTGCCACACACTCACCACCCAACTCAGAGTGATGTGTCTCACCACCCCTAGAAAGCAATCAAACACCATCTCTCCCATCCCCAAGTGCCTGTCACAAAAGGGCAAATACTTCACTGACTTACACTCTCTGGGCCAACGCTGCTGTTGAAACTGGTGTAAATGAACTTTCGTTAGATTTACACCTGTGCATCTAAGAGCAGAATTTGACCCACATCTCCCCAGGGAAGTCAATGGGTTGCATGGTCCTCTGATTTGTATTACAGGTGCACCTAGAGGGCCAGACTGAGATCACAGCGAGGCACAGTGCAAACACAGTGGAAGATCGTCCCTGCCCCAAGCGGCTTACACACTAGACAAGTCAAGAGCTGAATTGATTTGCCCAAGATCAAACAGCAAGTCAGCAAGAGAGCTGGGAACAGAACGCAGCTCTCCTGATTCCCAGGCCACTGCCCTCTCCCCTAGACCGCGCTGCACGGAGTATAACGCACCATAGCAACAGACATCGTGATCCAGGCCCAATGCAGTCTATAATAGTATGGGCCACCACAGGAAACAAGCTATTTCTATAATAACAGCAGAAAGCTATTTGGAGGACAGCAGCAACCTGACCTGAGGAGGGTACTCTGGATACCTGCTCAGCCTAGATGATCACAATGGTCTCTTCTGGCCTTGGAATCTGTACTGGAAGTATTCACAGCTACTACAAATGGAAAGTTTATAGGTATTTAGGATAAGGATATAGAAGTGGAGGCCAACTATGGAAAGCAAACTCCACGCAATTCCATCAGTTCTGTCTTACCAAACTTCCCTAGTCTGACCCGGCTCTTGGAAGTCTGCCATCCAACACAGTAGCCTGATTCTAGCACAGACGTGGTAACACTCTAATCTCTTTCTCTCTCTCTGATCAAACATTCCCGGCTGCACCCAGAAACTTGCCGAAAATGATTTCTCTGCATAAATCATTAAGGAGGGCTTTGTTTTTATTTATAGCTGCTGCCACACTTTTTTTTTTTTTTTTGAGAGGGAGGGTAGAAGGGGTTGTGTGGGTTTTTCTTTTCCCTCCGATGCAAATGCCAGGGAGGCCAACACTCACTCTTTCAGGGCAAAAAAAAGTGTATTTGATCGGGGATGCACAATGACTGGGCTAGGTATCCTTGCCACAACCCCAAAGCGACGGCACAAGGCTCAGAGGTGAAAGTAAGCCGGTACGTCCCAGGACCGGCTTTCCGAGAGGGCAATTTAAAGCCCTGGAGTAGCGGCGGTGGGCTCTGGCGGGGATTTAAAGGACCCTGGAGCTCCAGCCGCTGCTACTGCCCCGGGGCCCTTTAAATCCCCGCCTGAGCCCTGCTGCCCGAGCCCCTGGGTAGCGATGGCGGGGCTCTGGCGGGGATTTAAAGGGCCCCGGAGCTCCAGCCCCTGCTACCCTCCCGGGTAGCGGCAGCAGGGCTCTGGAGGAGATGTAAAGGGCGGGGGCGGTAGCGGCGGCTGGAGCCCCAAGCCGTTTAAATCCCCGCCTGAGCCCTGCTGCCCGAGCCCTGGGGTGGGGGCTTTGGCGGGGATTTAAAGAGCCACGGAGCTCCAGCCACCGCTACCGCCCCCGCCCTTTAAATCCCCGCCGGAGCCCTGCTGCCAAAGCCCTGGGGTAGCGGTGGTGGGCTCCGGCGGGCATTTAAAGGGCCGGGATGGTAGTGGCGGCTGGAGCCCCGGGGCCCTTTAAATCCCCGATGGAGCCCGGCCACCGCTACCCTAGGGCTCGGGCAGCAGGGCTCAGGCAGGGATTTAAAGGGCTCAGGGCTCCAGCAGCTGCTACCACAGCGGAGCCCCAGGCCCTTTAAAGCTCTGCCAGAGCCCAGAGCCCCGGGGTAGCGGTGGCAGACGGGAGCCCCCAGGGCTCCTCAGTGCTTTAAAGGGCCCGGGGCTCCGCTCCGGTAGTGGCAGCTGGAGCCCTGGGCCCTTTAAATCGCCCCCAAGCTCCGGGGCTCCCAGCCGCCTCTGCAGCTGGTAGCTCGGGGGTGATTTAAAGGGCTACGGCCTTCCAGTCACCAGGATCACAGCTGGAGCCCTGGCCCTTTAAATCAAGATTTAAATTAAAGGGCCTGGGGATTTAAGGCCCTGCCTCTTCCAGTTGAGGCAACGCCCCCTGCTCAGGACTCCGGCGTACCGGTAAGTCCTCTAACTTACTTTCACCCCTGACAAGGATGCACAACAAGAAGACTGCGATCCAGTGTCTGGCCTTCACCTTGGCTACACGCTGTCCAAAGTGTCTCATGTGACCAAACTTTGTTTATTTCAAATGAGATCATGCCTGTGAAAGGTTGGATTTTGAGGGGAGCTTATCACAATGTGTTTTTGTTATTCAAAACACTATTTTGTTATTCAAAGCCCTGACAATGACCCAGATTCTCAAAGATCTTTAAGCACTTAGTGCCCACTGATTTCAACAAGAGTTATGCACCTGGATACCTTGGAGGACCAAAGTATTTGGTCCTGTACAACACACATATAAGGACTGTCCTTGCACCAAAGAGTCTACCGTGTCAAGGAGCGTCTGAGATATGCTGGGACACCAAGAGGAAAGTGTTAATTTGGAAAGTAGATGGCGGTAGTTTAGTTTTGCTTCCTTTCGTTATCCTCTTCTAAAGAGCTGGAGCAGAGAGGGCCTTTGATTGTCATTGATTAGAGTTGAGAGGAGAGGAGCTGGTGCATTGGAACTGGGAGGTCACAGCTCGGAAGTGTGATTCCTAGTGGGGGTAGAGAGACTCGGGCTGGTGCGGTAAAAATAGCAGTGCTGACGTTGCAGCCCAGCGGTGGCTTGCACTAGCCGCCCAAACTCGGACCTAAAGGGCTGGGTGGGCTTGGACTCAGCTAGTCGCTGCACCATGACTCCTCAAAGCTGCTATTTCCTTGTTGAATTGCATCTCCACATGTGTCCATTGGGGAGGAAGGCAAGGGAGACACAGGCCCAGCATTACCATAGTTAAAGACCAAGCGCTGCCCTCAGTTACTCCCCTGTAATCCTACTGTCTTCAGTGAAGTTTGATAATATACTTGCACGAAGGCAACGTTAGTGGTTTGAGCATTGGCCTGCTAAACCCAGGAATGTGAGTTCAATCCCTGAGGGGGCCATTTAGGGATCTGGAGCAAAAATTGGGGATTGGTCCTGCTTTGAGCAGGGGGTTGGACTAGATGATCTCCTGAGGTCCTTTCCAACCCTGATATTCTATGATTCTATGATTATCCATTCATCTTTAATATGCAGATTTCCTGACATTTGTGTGCTTAGCTGTGCCAACTTTCAGTTGCATCACTGCCTTTCTTGCATATAATTTCCTGAGTTTTTTTAATTAAAAAAAATTCCCGGGTCTGTAACTAACACTATCCATGTGCTGAGGCACAGTAGAACCTGCAACTATCATTACGGCCACACTTTAAAACTTACAAGGCTGCTAGTTAGCCAGGGGCAGGCTATAGTCCATTGATACTGCAGCCCAAGTACAAATATGGTACAGAGTTGCTAGAATGTACCCTTAAAATGGCCTAATCCAGCCCCAAATCGGTAGAAAGTCTCCCATTAACCTCAGCAAGTATTTTATTAGGCCCTAAATGTATATGGACGAAAATAGTTCCAGAGATTGCTGACTGAAACATCCACTGGTATTAAGTGAGATTGTATTAATTAGTAGCACAGCAGGGCCCTGATTAAGAATAAACCAACTTTCTTCAAACTTATCTTGCATTTTTGGACCCAGTGAGATCTGCTAGCCATACTCAGTTGGAAGAAAATCAGTGCAGTAGTCCTAAAAGTTATGAACATTTAAATTAGGCAAGCTTTCAGAGGCTACCACTTATCCAGCTGAACCCTTCTGCACAGTGCATCTCTAAGGGCACATCAACAGACAAAGTTTTCTATTGGGCATATTTGATATGCAATTTTCAAATGGCCATAACTTTCGTGACTCAAAACTTTTTTTCTCTCACACCAGGCAAAGGCAGAAGTTTGCAACAAGCACTACAGGCCTACTAATTTATCTGTTCAAATTCCAGCTGTTGTCCAGTCTAAAAGTGTGAGGTTAGACATAATTCAAAAGGCAAAGGTGATTTCCCCCTACTCCCACACCTTTTCTGAATCAATTACATGGCAACTGACAACAGGAGGGAATTTGCTCAACCTTTCCCTCCCCCATCCCTCAGAAAACTCCATCAACCAAACAACACTTGAAATTGTTCAATGCAATATGTGAAAGTTACATATGCAAACACGGGTTGATAACTGAAACCAGTTAAGACTAATAGGTGCCCACAATAATACTTTGCATGTAAACAGCCTTATTCATCTGAGGACCTCAAAGCACTTATCAAATGTACTTAATTAAACCTCACAACTTCTCTGATCCCTTATGGAAAAGCACTAAAGAATTGAATGGAACATTATAGCCTGGGTATTGAATATTGTTACATTCCTGCTACAGAATTCTATAGGAAAAAGTATACAGAAAAGATTTCATTCCCTAGCAAATTAATAAGACTCCAGATTAATTTCTATAGAAGTCTGTTAAATTCATTGAGGCCCAGAAGTTCAGGCCTCTCTCCATTTGATATAGATATAAGATAACAAAATCATAAATAAATTAATAGTAGCAGGTTGGTTTTAACATCGAACTATTACTTTACCACAACTTGCCGCAATGGCAAATTATTTTTTTGTGGTTTATACCACTATCCTCCCCTGCGCTGGTTGGATGGCCTGGGATACGAAACAAACCCAGTGCCAATCCAAAAGGGGAAATGGTCTCTTTTCCCCACATTCTAGATGATAAACAGAATCCCCTTCTCCCAACTCTTTGCCACACTTCCGCAACTTGTGGAAGACATGTTGGATTGTTCCCGGGCTTTTGTCTAACTTAACTAATGTTGTTGCTTTCCTCGTTCTCCACGTCCAATTAAATGATATTGCGGAATCCAGACAGCATGTTGGAGAGCTCTGCTTCTTCACAGCATCCTGTAGATTTCTAAGCAGGTCAGAATATGCAACAAACTTTTCAAGCAATGTCAAGCGAAAGGTTCATTCTTAAAAAGAAAAGAAGAGCTTTGAGCCTGGCTTATGAGCAGTTGTGTTAACAATGCACATCTGCAATTTGGTCATGTGTCTGAATAAAACTGGGGAATGGACCCAACCCATAAAAACTGGATCCACTTTCAGATCAGACAGTGTCTCAAAGCTAAGAGACCTGGTTCCAGAGTTCTGACTTAGGACCATCTCTAAATAAGATGGCAACTTTCTAAAAGAGTAATTGTATTTCCTCCATGATATTTTAGGGGAAGAACAACCTGTTGACGTTTTAAGGTGGAAAGTGACAGACTAGAACTAGAAAGCCAGCAGCAAGGCATTGTGGGTGCTTGCCCCCAAAAGTTCTCTTTATGCATTAATCCACATACACCTGATATTCCATTGATGGACTTTTCCAGACTCCAATTTGAGATTTATTTTAACTCATTGTCTCCAGACAGAGAATGCTGATACACTAACAGTCCCTAGGTTCCTAGTGAGCAATGTGTAAAACTGCAGGCTAGATTTTCAGGTGGCTTTCACCTAGCCTTTAACTGTGTGGGTGGAGATTTTGCATGAGCACCTATTTGCATTATTCTCCATGTGTGTGTCTAACTGCTGGATTTGCATGCACCATAATTGTGCATGCATACAGTATAGACAAAGAAAGGCCACACTGCAAAAAATCTTATTATTTTACCCTGGTGCACATCATTGATTTTAAAATGTAGCACACTTTTGTGCAACTTTTTGCCTTGCCTTCAAAACAAACTCAGATGCAAAAGTCTTTGAAACTCCTCTCCTTACAAAGATCAGCTAAACTCTGGTGACATGTAGTTATTCTAAGGGGAACTGAGGGAGATCATCGGGGCATATTGATAATAATCACTCATCAATGGAGATATATCAGTTCCACCACAGTAATCCTTTGGACTCCAGAACTGTGTTATGTGATTCATTAGACAATAGCATCTCTTGCTATTGGTTGGGTCAAGAGTCAAAACTGCAACATAATTGAAAGTCTCCAAGCACAAGGCAATAGTTTTTCAGTCCTGGAGGGTGTTGTCCAAAGGGGAAAGAAAACAGAAGGGAAAGATTAAGTATGAGCCATTGAGCCCTACTGAGAGGGCAGAAAAGTCACTAGAATTGGGATTAGCCAAAATCTTGTAATGAAAAACAAAAGCCCTGTTGGTAGGCTGGTATATATACCTAAGAGGTGTGAGGGGGCAGAGGGGGGAGGCTGGAGGGCAGAGGAGGGGAAAAGGAGCTAAGAGGGAGGGAGGAGATAGTCTATAAAAGGGGATTAAGTAATAAATGAAGGCAAAATTGATGTTCTTACATTGTAAAGAATTTATGGTCAATAGATGCTCAGTATTATTTTTAGTTAATTGGAAATACCAATTTGATTAATTTGGGATCAGGTTCATTCTAAGTGTTTGAATTGAACTTATACTGAATAACAGACCTTAACAAAGAAACCCTATAAACATCAAATAGAACTAAATGGCTCAACTGTTACTATTAATAATCAAAGCCTTTATTTCTTTTGGTTGCCAGCACCTACTACACTTTATAGCTTTGCGCAAATCTAACACACCATTTCACCATATTTCACATCGCTCATCCTCTTAAAATGATAATGTGTTAATCAAGGCTGGGTTTTTTTTGGCAGGAGCCAAAGAGCTCAAGCAACTTGAAATAACATCAGCAAAACATTATTTATTCCCCAGCCCAAGTTGCAGAGAAAACAGAGGTTTTCTTGGCTCCCTTACTTCTCAATAGATCTCTGGTTTCAATTAAAATGTTGGGTCTGAGAAGTTAAAGAAAAAAAGTCAAAGCCAAGAGTGGACGGAAGAGCAATCTCCAATCCCTATGTGTTTTTCTCTCTTTACATAACCATTCCCATCACAGCAGAGATTAAAGTACAACTACATTGTTTGCAGAACTTGTTTTTAACCATGCTTCTCTCTCTACTGCCATAGTCGTCTGTCTGCAGGGGCTGTTTAATCAATTGTTACCATTTGGGTCCATAATATTAAATAGGGGATTGGATTTGCCGGCAATTCTTTACCCCTGAAATCCTCCTGTCAATAAGAAAGGAATCAAATGACTTCCCCTGACAGCAGAGGACCAGCAGGATCAACATTTTACTCGCCTAGAACATACTTTTAATTTGACAGATGTACATAGAAGGCAATACACTGCTGACCCAGTGGCATGTCGCAGCCTGGGTAGACTACTGGAGAACCTCTGCTACTCAAGCTGACTCAGTCGACTGGCTTGTTTACTCCTAGTAGGTAATGAAACACCTTCATCTGCAGTATTAAAAAGAGAAATATTGTTTCCCCTGGAGTGTCCCCCTAGTACATTTGTTTGCCACCTACTCCTCCCAGTGCTCAACTCAGATTACAGGATTGCCTCTCGCGGCCACAACTGTGCCTCGGATACCCGCAAAACCTTACAGACCAGGGGGAGAGGTGCGTTAACTAGCAGCCACACGCACGGAATCGATTTTTATGCGAACTTTTCCAGCGCTCAAATCTAGCCCTTGCCCCCGTCTGCGTTTCACAGCCGCATCTCCCTCTTCCTCCACCCGCCTGCGAGCACTCCGACTCCGGAGCGAGCAGCCCAGTCAGCAGCTATCTTAAGAGACATATAAAAACACACGCCGGCACAGACGCAGTCGATCCCCGAGGCATCAGGGCAGAGAGATAAAGGTGTCTGGGCGATCCTGCCCTGGACTGTCACAGCCGCCACGAGAGAAATTGACCTGGAGCCTGTTCAAGACAGCATCTGAATTCTCTCCTCCTGCAAGGGCATCTCCCGCCCTGCCACATCCCCCCCCCCCCCCCCAACCCATTCATCCCCTTTCTACACCCCCCTCAGCGTCAATTAGACGTGAACTGAAGACAGGGGCTGCTCCCTGGCCCCTGCTTGAGCCAAGTGGATCAAGCCTTCGCGCCCAGCTGGGGACGGGGAGCTTTGGGCTGGGTGGCTGGGTTCAGTCCCGGGGGCAGATCCAATGTCTGCCGCTCACAGTCCCAGATCCCGGGGGGGGGGGCTGGCTGCGGGAGCCGAAACTGACAAGCGGTGTCAGTTCCCTTTGCAGGTTCCTTTTCGGGGCGATCTTTGCCAGGAGCACCTCGGCCCCCACAAATCCAGTTTGACTTTCCATGCACCCGGACAGGGTCCCACGTTCGGCCGCAGAGAACTTTAGAAGGGGTGTGGGGGGGGGGGGCTGCTGGGGGCGGCGGGGCGCGATTGCTTGTACCGGGAAGCTGCTGCTTTAGGGGAAGAGTTTCTCGCGGCAGATTGCCCTTTTAGCATTAGACGTCAACCATGAGATTATCAGTGCAGTTTATTTGAAGCGGAAACGAATCGGAAATCCTTCTCCCAACTGCCTTTTTAGACATAAATACACACACACAGGCTGTCCCGTCGTGGCCTGTTTATTCCGTGTGTGTCATGCTACGCACACACATGTCCACGTACATCACACACACACGATCATCACAACGTGAGGGGGCACCAGCCCAGCTTCAGGCTCAATAAGTCTTATCTCCCACTGCCAGGCAAGGGAACTTGTCCACTACCTCCAGTTCAAACCAGGGCGCTGCTTGGGGAGGGAAACGAGGGGTGAATGTCACCATGCCTTGATTTGACAATAGCAGCTCTAATCTGCAGACTGATTTTACAAGCTAGCGTCTTTTCCTAACCTCCCCCCCCCCACCCCACCCCCATCATCTGGCTTTTTACATGCCCCAGCCCCTAAAAGCTTTAACTCCGGTTTTGCCCTGGTTTTATTTCAGGGAGGTGGCGAGGAATAATCGGGGGAGGGGGGGTGTATTATTAAGAACGCGGTTACTTCTGAAACAAACACGACGGGTGGGGGGGGGAGATCCTGCGTTGTTAATTACCCACCCCCTGGCTTCCTGCACACACACACACACACACACACGTTTGTTACTGGAAATCGCCGCTTTTATGGAGTGCGTGTCCTTTTCAATGTCAAAATAAACCCAGATCCTTTCAATGGGCTGGTGTGAAGCGAACACAAACACACAAGGGCTTTTAAGTCCTTACGTGAACTGTATTGGATTTAACACGCAGAGAGAGACACCATCCCATCTATAGCTATTACAAAATTCGGGTACACTAAGAAAGGAGGGTGGGGGGAATCCCCAGCAAGGTTATAATGTTGCTCTCTAGCTCCACTTAACCGGCAATTTACAAAGGGGGGGGGAGAAGATCTGCCAACTCCCCCACACGCGCACACACTCCTGCCACCTACCCCACACCACCATCAGAAAGGCTTCAGACAGACTAGGGAAGGGAGGTGGGCGTGCAGGAGAGGGGGAACGAAACACATTATACAAACTCCTCCAAAATGCACCCACCCCAGCCGAAAGAGGGGCTCCGGGGGGGGGGGTAGGAAATCACCTACACCCGGAATATAAATGCACCCAAATAAAGACCTTCCCGCGCCATTGCAAAGTCACCAAGGGGGGTGAGAGGCAGGCGACCGACATTAACTTTTGCATGCAGCCCAAAGACAACAAACCCGCCCGT
The DNA here is from genome assembly GCF_965140295.1 of Lepidochelys olivacea. Lineage (NCBI taxonomy): Eukaryota > Metazoa > Chordata > Testudines > Cheloniidae > Lepidochelys > Lepidochelys olivacea. Next base: position 11,807,755 of record NC_140415.1, on the reverse strand, counting down.
GCAATCCGGAGCGAGATTTCCCCGGCGGCGGGTGTTTACTAACCCATAGCCCCCCACGCCGGAGCGGGGCTTCTCGGCTTCGTCTCTCGGCTTCCCCCACCCGCGGCTGGGTCTCTTCTCTTTTTTAGATCCCGGTTCCGATCCCTCGCCGGAGCCCCCAAAGGTGCTCTCGCTCGTGCTGCGGCAAAGCCATGGCGGTGCTCATCTGTCAGATACGGGGAGCACACGGGCGTGTAACACGCGCAGAGGCGGGGGGAGGCGGGGGGAGCGATCAGGGCCGGGGGGAGGGGTTGGGCGGGGGGGGGGGGAAGGCGCGGGGATAGAGAGAGGGATGATAGAGAGATAAATAGAGAGGGAGAGAGCGAGCAGGGGGGAAAATGGCGTCTGGCGAGCCGGAGTCAATCACATTCACAGTCCCGGCTCATTTGAGCCGGATCCGAAATAATAAAAAAAAAAATGAAAAGGAGAAGGGGGGAGGGGGAGAGAAAGGCAAGGGGGGGGGGTCAATGCACCGGATCAAATCCTGGCTCCGCAATGGATGGAGCTGCTCCCGCGCTCGCCCCTGGCTTTTCTTTTTTTTGCTTGGTTTTAAAGGGATGCTGCTCGGTGGGCGGACGGCGCGGCTCCTGGCTGCGGGTTTTCCGCCCCCCGGGCGCGCAGAGCGGGCGGGTCGGGGGGTCAGGGCGGAAAGGTTTCGCTGATCGCGGCTGTTTGCTCGGGGCTGCAGCGCTGCCTCGGTGGTTGCGGCTGGCGGCTTGCTCCACGGCTCCCCCTGCGCTCCGCGGGTTGCTTCGGCGGCTCGGGTCCCGGAGCGGAGTAAGGGAAAAGTGCGGGGGGGGGGGGGGCAGGATATTTTGTTAATGGGGGGGGGGAGAGAAGCGGGGGGGTCCCTGCTCCTGTTGCCCGGCCGGATCGCTGCTTTGGGGAGGCAGGCGGAGAGTCCACGCGGGGGCTAGGGGCTGGGTGCTGCCTTTTGCTCTCTTGTGGGCTGCACTGTTATTAATTTGTTTTCCCTTAAAGGAGGTAGGGGCGGTGATGAGTTGTCTCAGCCGATCACTTTGAGCTGGTGGCTTCCTCTCTCCGTGCCGGGTCTGGTTTTCTCTCTCCCGGAGACTTGCAGCAGTAGTAGGTTGCGTTGTTGTTGCTGTTTTAAAGGAAGGATCCAACACACAGCCCCCCCCCCCCCACACACACACACACAAGGGCTGTAATGCTCAGCGCCGGGTTCATGTACTCAACACTGCCACTACCTGACACGACAGCGGCAGTGTTGGGGGCAGGGGAGAAAAGCCAGAGAAAAGAAATAGACAGAGAGGGGGAAGAGAAAACCAGATTAGTTCTGTTTACCCCACCACCACAACGCGGGCACAGAGATTTCAGCCCCAGAGATTTATTTTAAATAATCGCATGCACGGACCATGCTCCTGTGACCTAGGATTGCTTATACACTGCTTTCTGGTGGGGAGGGGATTATTACAGTCTTGGGGGGCCAGGCCTTACACACAGGAGTCAGTTGTTACTCGCATGAGTAATCCTATTGAAAACAATAAGGGTGAGTGAGGACTAAAGAGGTGGAGCCTTTACTTAGAAATGTGCATGCCCATGAAATTTCATATGCAACCCCGGGGGGGGGGGGGGGCTAGCCTAAAATATCTTAGGTTCCTCCACATTAGGGTTTTCTTATTTTATGGAATTACATGGGATACCCCATCCTGTTTAGATGGTGCCATGTGTCTTAAGAGCTAGGCTACAGCCCACCTGCAAAGGATCAGGGTGTATAAAGGGAGCAATGATACAAGGAGCTTCTCCCCTTTGTACCAGCATGCAGGCACCAGCCACAAGGACAGCCCTTACAGTCCCCTGAGTGCGGAGACTACCTGAGGCTAGTTACCTGAAATAGGGTGATCCATCCCCATCGGACACAGGGGTGTGTGCATGCTATACACCCCCTTCAGAGTGTAGCAGTCCGGGGGCTTCCTTAGAAGTCCCTCCATCTGAGAGCTCCAGCTGGATGGTGAGCTTCCACTTGTCCTGTAAGGCACAGTCGAGCCTGGAATCATTTTCCGCCCAGTGTACACATAATCAATGATCTACAGGCTAGATTGTAAGTGTCTTTTTGTCATACGGAGCCTGTACAACACCTAAGACAATGAGGTCCTGGTCTGAGACTAGGGCTCTAGGAGCTATAGTAATACAAATAATAACAATAGACCAGTTAATACCTCTCTGCTGTCTCTCGTTTCTCCTTATGCATGAGGAAAAGCTCCCAGATAAAGTCCGAACATCTGCTCCTTTACGTGCTTTCAAATCCTTCCTAAAGAACTCACCTCTGCCATGATGTCTACCAAACTCCAGCCAGATGACAAACTGTCACTATCTTTTTTCCCTTCTGTTCTTTTCCAACTTCTTTTCCTCCCACCTCTAACCAATACAAAACAAGCAAGCAATCCAAAAAGGGTTGAGCTGGAAATATTAAAATGAAAAGAAAAAAAACCTGAGATTTTATGTCTCATGAAACACAACTTGTTTTAACATTTCTTGGCAGGAAATTGAAATCTTTCATGGCATGGACATTTTGCCACCGACATGTGGGTTTTGAGAATTTTTGGCAGGTAAACTTCCTGAGCAAAAAAAAAAAAAATCAACCCGCTCTATTAACCATCATCACCCCTATTTTACAGATAGGAAAACCGAGACACAGAGAGACGAAGTGACTTGTCCAGCCTGGTTCAGTGAGTCAGCAGTAGAGCTGGTCTGGAATTTTTTGACGAAACATGAATGTGATTCTACTGTGCTTCAGGCAAGGTTATTTCCAGTAGATATAGAGAAGCATTGATTTCATACAAAGCTCCAGTGAGACCTCCTCTGGAATACTGTGTGCAACTCTGGTGACCAATCTTCAAGAAATATTAATTGAAACTAGAATAGGTGCAGAGAAGGGCCACTAGGACGATCAGGGGAATGAGGGCCTATCTTACCCAAGGAAACTCAAAGAGCGTGGCTTGTTTCACCTACCAAAATGAAGGCTGAGAGGGGATCAGATTTCTCTTTATAAATGCCGGGGGGGGGGGGGATATCAGGGAGGGAGGAGAGCTATTTAAGCTAAAGAGCAATGTTGGCACAAGAACAAATGGGTATAAACTAGACATGAAGGCTATACCTATGCCTATACCTCGTTGCCATAAGAACACAAGAATGGCCATACTAGGTCAGACCAAAGGTCCATCTAGCCCAGTATCCTGTCTTCCAACAGTGGCCAATGCCAGGTGCTTCAGAGGGAATGAACAGAACAGGCAATCATCAAGTGATCCATCCCCTGTCACCCATTCCCAGCTTCTGGCAAACAGAGGCTAGGGACACCATCCCTGCTCATCCTGGCTAATAGCCATTGATAGATCTATCCTCCATGAATTTATCTAGTTCTTTTTTTAACCCTTTTATAGTCTTGGCCTTCACAACATCCCTGGGCAAGGAGTTCCACAGGTTGACGCTGCGTTGTGTGAAATAAATACTTCCTTTTGTTTGTTTTAAACCTGCTGCCTATTAATTTCACTTGGTGACCCCTAGTTCTTGTGTTATGAGGAGTAAATAACACCTCCTTATTTACTTTCTCCACACCATGATTTTATAGACCTCTGTCATATCCCCCTTAGTCATTTCTTTTCCAAGTTGAAAAGTCCCAGTCTTATTAATCTCGCCTCAAATGGCAGCTGTTCCATATCCCTAAATTTTTGTTGCCCTTTTCTGAACCTTTTCCTCTTCCAATATATCTTTTTTGAAATGGGGCAACCACATCTGCACACCATGTTCAAGATATGGGCATACCATGGATTTATATAGAGGCAATATGATATTTTCTGTCTTATCTATCCCTTTCTTAATGATTCCCAACATTCTGTTCGCTTTTTTGACACTGCCACTGCACATTGAGCGGATGTTTTCAGAGAACTATCCACAATGACTCCCAAAATCTCTTTCATGAGTGGTAACAGCTACGGGATGCCAGTGGGTGTTTTGAAGGCCAAAACTATAATGGTGTATAAAAAAGAACTAGGTAAGTTCATGGAGGATAGGTCCATCGATGGCTATTGCAAATCCCATGCTCGGAGTGTCCCTGGCCTCTGATTGCTAGAAGCTGGGAGTGGATGACAGGGGATGGATCGTTTGATGATTGGCTGTTCTGTTCTTTTCTTTCCCTCTGAAGCACCTGGTATTGACCATTGTCAAAAGGATACTGGGCTAGATGGTCCATTGGTCTGACCCAGTGTGGCCATTCTTCTGTTCTTATGAATAAGTTTAGGCTAGAAATTAGAAGAAGGTTTCTAATCATTAGAGAAGTAAAGTTCTAGAAGAGCCTCCTGATAGGAGTAATGGGGGCAAACAACCTAACTAGTTTGAAGATGGAGCTTGATGACTTTGTACACAGGATTATATGATGGGGCTATTTGTGATGGCAGGGGACTGGACCCAATGACCCAGGAGGTTCATTCCAGACCTCTGTCCCTTCTTGATATTCCCCTTTTTATACATCCAAGGATTACATTACCCCTATTATTATCTACAGCATTGCATTGAGAGCTCACGTCGAGGTTTTTCAAGGCAGAGTTCCCCATCTTGTAGATACAGCCTACACTTTTTGTTCCCATATGTATTACCTTGCCTTTGTCTGTACTGGAGTGTGACCATTTAGCCAGGTGATTCAGACCACTCTGTAACAATAACCAGTTGTCCTCCTTATACATCGCCCCACCACTCTGTCATCTGCAGACTTAGCCAGCAAAAATTTTATATGATCATCTAGAGCAGTGGTTCTCAAAGCCGGTCCACCGCTTGTTCTGGGAAAGCCCCTGGCAGGCCAGACCGGTTTGTTTACCTGCCGTGTCCGCAGATTCGGCCGATCACGGCTCCCACTGGCTGCGGTTCGCCACTGCAGACCAATGGGGGCTGTGGGAAGTGGCGGCTGGTACGTCCCTCGGCCCGCACTGCTTCCCGCAGCCCCCATTGGCCTGCAGCAGACGCAGCAAGTAAACAAACTGGCCAAGCCCACCAGAGGCTTTCCCTGAACAAGCGATGTCCCAAGTTTGGGAAACATGGATCTAGAGAGTTGATAAAAAAAATGTAATCGCATTGGACCAAGAACTGATCTCTGTGACATGCTGCCATTAATCATAGAAATGTAGGTCTGGAAGGGATCACGAGAAGTCACCAAGTCCAGCCCCCTGTGCTGTGACAGGACCAAGTAAACCTAAACTTTCCCTGACAGCGGTTTGTCCTCAAATGATGGGGATTCTAAAATCTCCCTTGGAAGCCTCTGCCAGAGCTTCACTACCCTTACAGTTAGAAAGTTTTTCCTAATATTTAACCTAAATCTCCTTTACTGCAGATTAAGCTCATTACTTCTTGTCTTGCCTTCGGTGGACATGGAGAGCAATCAATCACCATCCTCTTTACAACAATCCTTAACATATTTGCAGACTTATCAGATTCCCCCCCCCCCAGTCTTCTTTCTTCAAGTCTAAACATGCCCCCCACCCCCTTTTTAACTTTTCCTACTTGGTCAGGTTTTCTAAACCTTTTATCGTTTTGTTGCTCTCCTCTGAACTCTCTCCAGTTTGACAACATCTTTCCTAAACTGTGATGCCCAGAACTGGACACTGTGCTACTGCTGAAGCCTCACCAGTGCCCAGTAGAGTGGAACAATTGCCTCCCGCATCTTACATACGACACTCCAGTTAATACACCCCAGATTGATATTAGCCTTTTTTGCAACTGCATCTTATTGTTGATTCATATTCACTTTGTGATTCACTATAACCCCCAGATCCTTTTCAGCAGTAATGTCACTAGACAATTATTCCCCATTTTGTAACTCTGCATTTGATTGTTCCTTCCTAAGTGAAGTACTTTGCACTTGTCTTTATTAATGGTTTTTCTCCCTGATATCTCCCCATTAATAACTATATTTTGAGATATGTTGGTGAGTTTTTATCTATCTAATGTGTGCTCTGTTAATTAATAGCAAGGTTTTTTTTCAGTCTCGATGTCATATGGTACTAGATCAAATGCCTTGGAGAAATCAAGTATACTATATCCACACCGTTGCCTTTATCAACCAAACCTGTAATCTTGTCCAAAAAACAAAACAAAAAAACAGGTTTGACAGGACCTGTTTTCCAGGAAACCATGTTGACTGGCATTAATTATATTTTTAGCCTCCTTTGCAACCTACCCCCAAGATGTACAAGAGGTCAGACTAGACGATTTAACGGCAGTGACACCAGTTAGGGGAAGCTATGGAGGGCGAACGCGCTACCCTACCCACGTTTTTAGCGCTTGCTCAAAGTTCCATAAGCCGCAGAACCAGGGGGGCCATGGGCCGACCAGTTTTAAGCAGCAGACAGTACAGCTGCTGCCAGCACAGTCTGGAACTTCACTCCTGCTTCACGGTTGCAATGCCACTGAAATTTGAACCAGCTGCCGCTCCATAGACACAGAGGGGTACCCAGGCCAAATTTCAGTGTGTGGCATAATGATCTGGTCACAGGGATTCAACTGCATTGAATTTGGGCCTGCCACCCTTCTGTCGAGATGGAGGAGGGGCTGGGCAAATGGTGGTATGACCTGGCACACAGTGCAAATGGTGTTGCAACCTGGGAGTCTGTTCTTGTATGGCAGAGTGCAGGGGAGTCTGCGGAGAACTTGACTCCTGGTGGCACTGGCTCATGCACTGTGTGTGTGTGTGAGAGAGAGAGAGGGGAGACTCCACAGCCAAGCGAGACCTGGAGTCCCTGTGGGAGGAGGTAGGGGGATGAGTGGGGACCAAAACATGGGTTCTGCCAGGAGACCAGAATTTGCCCTTCACCTCCCAAGAAATATCTGTTTAAGGATCCTTTCTGGCCTAAAAATCTATTAACATGAATCTATAAAGCTGTAGAAGAAATTTAGGCAGAATCACATAAGTACCAATGTAGAAATGTGGCAGAGACAATAGGATTAATATACCTAAACTTGTGAACAGTGCCATGAGATAATTACTGATCAGATTTGAACTATTTCTATTTAAAATTTTTAATGATCCAATTATAGCAGGAACAATGCCATGTGACTTAGTTGGATCAGTCACACACTATGAAAAATGAATAGCCAATAGTTAAAGTGAATGGTTCACTGGCAAACCAGAAACTGAAGTTTGGTTACATAAATTAGGTGGGAAAACTACTTTGGAACAACAATTTTTAGGTTTGGCTCATGAATGATTTACCAAAGGAAGAAATAGTGCTCATATACTACACTGATGTGCAATATTACAAAACCTTAACACAGAAAATGATAAATTTGGCAATGAACATTATTTGCACCGAATAATTTGACTCTGCCTCTATCTTTAAGCAAGTATCAGCGGGGTAGCCATATGGGTTTTTTACCCAAGAAAGCTTATGCCTAGATCAATCTGTTAGTCTTTAAGGTGTCACTAGACTCCTCGTTACCTTTAAGCAAGGTCATCTCAAACATTTATTTCCCCACAACTACTCTGCGTGCTAGCCAAATTATAGTAATTAATAATAAATATTCACCTCTGTAAAGTAGATGATTGAAAGTTTCAAAATGTGATCATGACAAGTAGAGAACAATACTCCTCAGGATGAAGTTCCAGATGATTAATCATTGCTAAAATGCATGAACCTTTTGGATTTTCACAAATAGATTCATAGTAGCCCGAACAACTACTATTATGATCTCGCAAACATTTTACAGAGGTGCCTACCCAGTAATTATCCAAGAATCACTTTATTACTCCACCAGCTCCTGTTTTAAGTCTCATCTGAGAGATGGCATCATTAGCAGCACCCTGGACAACTATGCAGGGACATTGGATTAGTATTGATTCAAAGAGAAGAGTGCCACCTACTGAATTGTCACCATCATTTCCTGGAACATCTGGGTTTGCCACCCAGGAACTGGGCAGGCCCAGTGTTGGTTAATTTAGGAGTGTTGACAAGGTGGTATAGCTGTAGAATATAGGGGTGAGAATTCCTCCTAGCCCCTATAGTTTGATATTAGAGAGGCACTCAGGCAGGTGTTGAATACATAGGACTGGACAGATTAAGAATTCTCAGGGTTGTGAATATTTCCCTAATAATGCAGCCCAGAGGATGGCAGGAATCAGCCCCGTTCATCTACTGCTCTACTGATTCTATATTGCCATTTTGTACACCTGCTCAAGCTCCCCACCCCAAAGCAGGTGGCTAGGGAGGGGTAGGGAACTGGCAAAATCCTGGCTCCAGATCTCTAAAACACTAACCAGCACAGCTGAGCTGGCATGATAGTAGAGCAATTTGCTGCTGGTATAGACCAGGAACAAATTAATACAACCCAGAGCAAGGGGGAAAGAGAAAGACAATTGTATCTCTAGGGCACAGTGCCTTCCAGGTCTGTCTAGGTAGTCTAGGTACAATCTAGCGAGAATAAGTATTAGAGACATCTTTTATTTGGCAATAGAATGCCCAATGTCAGGCTAACACAGTCTAGACTGATCAGGGTCTGGATGCAGTACACTCTAAGGTTAACAAATTCTGCATAACCTCAGCTGTCTGTTAACCATAGGCTGGTTATGCATCCCTCGCCAAATTCAGCCATGCCATAGGAAGATACAACAGCCATTGAAGTCAGTAACAGCTGCATCAAACTTGAGCCAAGGCTAAACCTGTTCCTGTCCTGGCAATGAGAATGCCATTTGGCCAGCAAAGCTGACTGTGATTTGTTCACTAAACCCTGGGGTTGGAGATCTGGAGTGCAGCTTTTTGACCAGCGACTCTCTTGTCTGGGGCTGAGTAGACAAAGCTTCTTTATTGTCACTCTGGCTTTCAGAACTCAAAGGGTAGTCTGTTCAGTGCCTTCCAGTTGGCTTCCCCATGACCTGAAACCCTGTTTAAACCAAAACGTATTCCCCCAAGACCTTTGGATAAAGAGGGTGCACAGTCAGCATCCTTAGTATTCCACATTAGCTATCCATGTCTAATATTGCTTTTGAATATGCCTCGATCTCTCTGAGTTAGTATAACATGCCTCTCTCCTCCTTTCTCACCCCATCTTTCCCACGTCTCCTCCACACCTGTAATTTTTTTCTTGCAGTGCACTGTGACTTAATGTATATGACCCGCTGCCCCCAGCTGGATAGATTGCAGACCACATGTCTCCGTCCACATAATCCTCTAGTAACTGGTTTATAAAGAGGATTAAAGCCTTAAAGAGTTGCTGTTATAAAGTTAGGCTTGACACTTCAGTTTTGAAAAAAAGATAAAGAGGGTTGTTCAAAACCTAACAACAAAAGAGTTGTTTTCATGTAATTTAAACATCACCAATCCCCCTCTCCCAAACAGGATTTTTGTTTAAGATTTAAAATGCTACTCCACACAGAGTTTATAGACCAAGTGCTACAACACTTGCTAATAAATGAGCACCAGGAAGTGATACTGGCCAATTAGTTTCATTGTCCAAGCTGAGTGAAATGCAAAATGTAAATCAAACAGCATCAATAGGAAAAAGTATTTGACAGGGAACAGGAGTTTCAGAATGAATCTATCTAAAGAACTTACATGGTCCCCAGTACCAAAGTATCTGATAGCCTCACACATTTTTAATGTATTTGTTCTTGCAATACCCCCGAGAGATACGGAAGTGCTGTTATCCCCATTTTTCAGATGGGGAAAGTGAGGCACAGAGGATTGGGGCCTAAGTGAATTGCATAATGCCACATAGGGAGTCTGGTGGAGCAAGAAGTTGAACCTATGCTTCCCAAGGACTGGATTACTGCACTAACCACTAGACCATCTTTCCTCTCTATGATGTACATACTTGGAATGAAATACACACCACATATAGTTTAAACTGCAGAAACAGCTGAAGTAAGAAAGATACATTTTTAACTTTTTCTTCAATTTTAGGAAGATCTGCATCTCAGCTGCATTACATAATATAAACACAGCAGAAAACTTTTTACTGAGAGACAAGCTAAAAATACATGGATTTTTTTTCCCTATCAGATCTCCTGTTCCCAAATTATACTTGCCTTACATCAAACCCCAGAAAGCTGGCATAGAACAAATTGTCCTATGTAAATTACAAGTTTTGTTCCTGAATGACAGCAGTCCACAAAGATGGGCTAATTCCAAAGGAAGACAAGCAAAGATTGTGTCATAACCAGTAACCTGACCTTGATAAGTTTAAATTGCCGTTGAGTTGTGATTGGGTATTTTATAGATCTGCCTATATGTCTCCATAATACTATACAAAGAAATAATAACTAAATATGGTGTGTAACTGTGATTAAAGTTGGGTGAAATTTTAAAACAGAACTATATTTTGTGAACAGTGCAGATTTGGTGACCCAAACATTTCTCGAATTTGTGTCAGTTTCACCAAATTGTTTTGGTTTAAAAATAAATAAGTCTGAAAAATATTTAACCATTTTGTTTTGACATTTTCAAAATGAAATGTTTTCATTTTTCAGTTTGAAATGATGTGTTTGAAAATTTCCTTTCATTGTATTAAAAATTATCAAAAATATTTTAAGAAAGTCAGAATCAAATAGAAACATTTTGTTGTTGCCAGAACAAAACGTTCTGTCTGAGCCAAAATTAACTTTTTTTTTTTTAAAAAAAAACAAAACCCTTTTTGATTTGCCAAAAACAATTCACTTTCTGTTCAACCTGCAATCAGGATGTTTTTTTTTTTCCTCTCTCTCTCTCTTTTTTCTTTCTTTCTTTTTTTTTTTTTTGGAATTACCAGAAAACTGAAAAATCTGCTATTCAACCCGCTCTACTGGTGACACCTTCAAATTCTGTCCACTGCACCTGTATACTGAGAGGACTTGTGCCTGTGTGCAGAGACAGGAAGTGGAGCTATTTTGTTCACCTGGCTGCTGTAGCCTGTAGTGAGGAGACGCACACACAATGCTCTCTCATAAAGACATTATTTTTGTGCTTTTTGGTTACTGTTTTTCTTAAACTGAAATGAATAATTGAGACAGAAAGCACAATAATTGTTGGTCTTTGTGGATGAGAAAGGGAGAGAATGAATGTGAATTGGTGTGAACGGCTGTAAAATTTGCATTGCCATAGGTTTGAGATGATCACATCACTCCTGAATGACAGAACCAGGGCTGAGTTGATGGAGATCTCCTCCAACAACTGCCAATAAACCTTTATAGCTCCCCGCAGCTTCATTTTTTTCCCCCTTGCACTACATATGTTCATTTTTGTCCTGAAATTTGTTTTCAGTCCCCATCTGTTATTTCCCAATTGTAGTAATTTAGTTACTATGGAAATGACGACATCATTCATAGGGGTGGAGCTTAGTACAATGTAAAGTCAGTTTCCTATAGAGCGTGGTTTGCAACCTATAAAACTGGTTGGAGAAATGTAGCAGTTTGTGTGATAGCTTTTCATGTTCATGTATGGAATAAAATACTTTTATGTGTGCACGCATCTGCGAGTCAGGCTGTGTGTGTTACATGCATGTTGTATTTGTATGAGTTGCACCCCTGACTTATGGCATGAAGAGTCTTTTCCTTGAATCTTTCATGTGGCAAGTTGGTCTTTGTCTGGACAGGTCCTACTGAGAGAAACTTTGGAATCATTTGATTTGTCAAATGGGTCAGTGAGGGTGGATAACTAGGAGGTGTTAATCTTATAGCATTATTACTATCAAGAATAATGAGAGGTGTTAATGTTAGGGCAGAGCCAGTCATGTGGCTTTGTTGTCAGGTGACATGTCTAATGTCACTTTCCCTGTGCTCTGGGAGGTGGCTTTTGCTTTAGAACTATGCCACATAACAAATTACTCACGGTCAACGATGGTCCGGAATAACAACAATATAGACACAAATGTACATGTCCACAACACTTTTCATCCCAACAAACCATACAAATTAGGGACCTCCTTGCTCACAGTGAGTAGTACCTTACTCTAGGATAACTTTATGGTGCTTTAATGGCAATAAACTCCTAGAGCAAGCTTCTACCCGGTGTCAGCAAAGGTGGTGGAAGCTGGCAGTATATACTGTACAGTATATAATACACCACCACTGACATGGAGCCATATCTAGAGGGCTATTGGATTTTGGCAAAGGACACTAGGACAAACCTTGTTCTTGCAGCAAATGCCATGGGATCTTTCTGACATACATTCAAAGCACATATGAACTTGGAAGCAAGGTCTTGTATAATAATGAAATCACCCCATGCTTATATGTCTGAAGACAGTTTGCATATTCAGTGGGTGCCTGCCTGTTAAACAAAGAATGTTGCCACTCCTGAAATTCTTCACCATGTTCTGTTTATTTAATCAGGCGTGTGCGTAACTCCTTCGCTGCTGCAGGGCAGCGTATAAATCATGAGAATGGTTTTAATGCAGTGTTGTAGCCATGTCCATGTTGGACCCAGGATATTAGAGAGACAAGGTGGGTGAGGTAATATCTTGTACTGGACCAACTTCTATTGGTGAGAGAGGCAAGCTTTTGAGCTATACAGAGCTCTTCTTCAGATCTGGGAGAAGTACTCCAAGTGTCACAGGTAAATACAAAGTGGAGCAGATTATTTCGCATAGGTAGTTAGTACATATTCTAAGGGACTATTCGAGGTGGAGTGGCCCAAACAAATTCCTGAGTTCATGATGTCCATTTCCCTCATACTTTGGAATAAGAGGTATTTCACAGCTCTGAGACACGGCCTGATTCTATTAATCTGTCTTCGGGTTTTATACTGCTACCCATCACCATAATATCTGGGAGCCTTCCACATAAAATTGATAGCAATAACGAAGTCCCCAGTGAACGTCATGGAGTTTGCCTCCTCTGCCATTTTGGGATATAAACTGTGCTTGTTTTGCTTGCTTGGGTTTTTAGGTCGGTTGGTTGATTTGTTTGAGGGTGGCTTTAGTTTCAAAGGGTATGTCAGTGTTGCAAGAGTCAGTCTAATGATGGAAAGGCTTTTTCAAAGAGGAAGCGTTTTGCAATATTTCCTATGGTACCCTCTGGAAGTTCATTCAATATCCCCTCACCTGACCCTCCTTTGTCTCCTCTCATGCACTTTATGAACTGCACTGTCCCAGAGGAGAGCCTATCTTCTAGTTGTCCTTTATGGTCAGATGCCACTACAAGAGATGATGGTGGAATCTGCATGCCATAACGAGTGGTCAGCAATGACAGTCGTTAATCACTCTCGTCACCGACCCAATCATCTGCCCACCAGGTTTTGACTTGCCAAGGCACCTGTGGCCATCCCTGAACCGGTTTCAAACAGGACAGGGTAATTTTGTGGCCAGTCTTTTCAAATGGGCTCTCTCGAACAACCCATGATGTAGATGCAGTCAACTTCAGACTATGTTGCATATTCTTGATGAGTGCCCGCTGACCTGCTTCGATGGCGGGCTACCGGCTCTTCCCCGACTGCTGACGATGCTATAAGATGGCTGGGCACACTGCACATATGCTTATGACAGGGTGGGGAGAGATGGCTCAGTGGTTTGAGCGTTGGCCTGCTAAACCTAGGATTGTGAGTTCAATCCTTGAGGGGGCCATTTAGGGATCTGGGGCAAAAATTGGGGATTGGTCCTGCTTTGAGCAGGGGGTTGGACTAGATGACCTCCTGAGGTCCCTTTCAACCCTGATAGTCTATGATTCTATGACAGCAGTAAAAACAATAACTGTAGGATATTAAATTGTGTTCTGAGAAGAAAGTGTGTGTTCATATATTCACAGACCTCATATTGTCACCCTACGCACGAAAGGGCAGAATTAAGGTTGCATGGGCATTTCCTGACTTTTATATGTTTCATTGGATAACCTTGATGTTCTCTTACCGTATTGTTGTAGGATATATCCATGAATATGACCTGGCTGGTTCTGTGCCTGCCTGCTGCTGGCTAGAATCAGAACTGCTCAACAACACGGCATGGGCCTTATTGTAAAGGCTAAAGGAGACTTTGAAGCAGGAGCAGCTAAGTTCTAGCTGGTTAGCATGTGCAGCAGAGCAGCAAATATGATAAGGGGGTGTAGCAGACAGAGCATTCACCGCTGCGGCACTTCCTGCCGGTCATCCGGGAATTAGCTCTTTCCAGCACTCGGAGCACCACTTGCTGGCCGCTGTCTCTCCTGCCTCAGGCCCCAGTGTCCCTCCCAGACTCCGGTGCCCCTTATCTTGGGGTGCTACCCCGCAGCCATGCCCCTCACTCTGGGTCTCCCCTCCCAGGGGAACCCCCTCCCCCATGCCCACCTTGCCTCAGTGGCTACTACCCGTCGACATCTAGCCCCTTTTCTCTGGGGCAGGCTGCAGTCTGTAATGGCCACTCATCACTGGCAAGGGGGTTGGACCTGCTGCCTTTCTTGGCCCAGCTGTCTCTCTGCAGCCCCAGTACCTCCTTTGGCCTTCAGCAAGGCCTCAGCCTGGGGACTCCCCAGCTCTGCCTGCCCTTCCCCAACCCTGCTCTGCCTCAGGTACCCTGTGCTCCTTCAGGCAGCTAAGTCCTTCCCACTCCACGGCTGGAGTAGGACTGACCCAACGCCTCACTTAGCCCTTATATCAGGGCCAGCTGTGGCCTGATTGGGTGCGGCCCCAGCTGTGGCTGCTCTTAACCCCTTTTCTAATTGGGTCCCAGCCACAGCCCTCTCCAAGGGCTGCTTTTAACCCCTGCTCTCCTGGAGAGGGACAGCCGCCCCACTGCAGGTGGCTAAGGATTTGTTACTGTATATCTGTCTGTGAACACATGCACACACGCTGATCCACATCTGCTTAGCTGTTGGGCTTAAAGTCATCTGGGAACAACACTGCTGAATGTGTGATGCCCAACAATTTAACGTCGCTAGTTTATTGATCAATGTATCATACTTAATATGGTCCCCATTACCATAGTATCTGAGAGCCTCACAGTCCTTAATGTATTTATCCGCACAACACTCCTGAGAGGTAGGGATGACAGAGTGTTAGTGATTTGGACATCTTCTTTCAACACATTGATAATGCTATGTAGGGTGACCAGATGTCCCGATTTTATGGGCACAGTCCCGGTTTTGGGGTCTTTTTCTTCTATAGGCTCCTATTACCCTGCACCCCCGTCCCGATTTTTCACACTTGCTGTCTGGTCACCCTAATGCTATGGGTTCTTTGAAGGGCATGGGAAGTGTTGACTGTGTATTACATAGCAGAGTATTTTGCATGGATTGAAGCCGTCAGTAGCCAGCCATCTGTGCAGCTGCACCAGTTCATCCCCTAACGTAGAAGGCAAAGTTGCTACTTGCACTGGCAATGTTTACCTCAGGTTCAAGCAGGGTTGAGGCTCCAGCACTGGACAGAAGGGTCTACATTAGGTGTATACAAAGGAGGGACCTTCACAACCCCTTGGACAGTCCTTGAATTCCGGACAGTCTTCCTTCTCTGCCGACAAGTTGTTTGCCCCAGTGTCTTTCCACCCCTTTCCCTCAAACCCACACTCTCCTTCATAGTTCTTCACCCAACCCTTCACCCCCTCCTACATATTTCTGAAATCTATATCCCCACCCATCTTTCCTCATCCCTTTCTTCCTATTTTAGTTCTCTTGCTCCTTCGACTCATTTCTACCTTCCCCCTCACATCACCCTAGCTGCTGTAACATATTAAAAACACACCAAAAAACACTTCCAACTAGTGTGATATTTGCCACGGGGACCCTAACTGCTGCTCTCATCTGAGGTAACCTGCTTCTCATGCCTATCACTTGCTTCCTATTTAGTAGAGCTGATTGAAAAATGGGATTTTTTCTGCTCTTTGGCAAAATCGGACATTTCAAAATATGTTTTAATTCCGAATCAGAACAAAAAGACAAAACTGCTTGCAGAAAAGAAATTTTAAAATAGGTTGATTTAGAAAATATCAAACATTGAGTTTTGATACTGTTGAAACATTATGATATAAAATAGTAAATATATATATATATATGTAATATTAAAATTCATATTCTAAAATAAAAGTCAAAATGAAATTAATCAAAATGATAAAATGGAAACACTTCTTCTTCCTTATTGAACCAATTTGTTTGACATTTTACCAGTGAATATGTCCCATGAAATGTTTCAATTTTGCTGAAGCTGCATTTTCTGACAGAAAACTTTAGCATCAAATTTTTTTGACTAGCTCTAACATTTAGATTTGAAGCACTTTAGGAGAGGGACTGTCTCTTCTTGCTTGTGGGCACAGCATCCAGCACAATGGGGCCCCGATCCTGAAGGGAACCACCAAGGCATGACTGTAATACAAATAATAAATGAATGGGGAAGGGAATGGATGGGGTCGCCATTTCAGGAGGGCCAGGCAACTTCATCTGCCTATTTAGGGCCAGAATTTCAAGAGCACTCAGGCTCATTTTTAGGTACCTAAGTGTGGGGCTTGATTTTCAAAACAGCTCGGAATGTGGTGTGCAAAACACCTTTTAAAATTTGGCCGTTCGCATCACAGCTGGAGCTGCTGGTTGACGAGAACCTAAGGGGAGTGGAACTCCTTTGAAAATCTAGCTCCAAATGTGTGTGCTGCGTTCTTTTGAAAATTCTGTCATTAAAGGCTAGCTGGGAATGGCCCAAGCATCACTATTTTATTATCATTATTATTTCCATTACCATTGTGTCTACAGGCCTCAACCAGCATTGTGGCTCCACTGCGCAAGGTGCTGTACAAACACATAGTAAGAGAGAATTCCAGCAACAAAGAGTTTGCAATCTGAATGCACAAGACAGGCAAAGAATAGGTAAGGGGAAGCAGTTTACAAGCGGGGGACTGAGGCACAGAGAAATGAAGTGACTTGCCCAAGGGCACATGGGAAGTCTGTGGCAGAGCTACGAATTGAACTCAGAGCCATAGCCATAATCCTAGACCATCCTTCCACTCACCTTCATGTGACATCATGCCCCCCAATGGCACTGCCAGCACCAAGAACTCAAATGTCAGAGCAGACAAACCCACATCGACCTATCAGATTTATACCCAACTACTTGAAAAATCCATTCCCCATGGGCATTCCCCCATGACATGTATATACATTATGGCAGCATTGCTTGTCAGCAGAGAAGAGTGCACATATAAAAAAAATACCCTGACAGTAACTGGTGCGGGACTCCCTCTTTAATCATGTTCAGGCTCATACAACATCATCACCTCTGTCAGTGTTCAAATCTCTTCTGACTTTTCCCAGGGCCCTTCCATGTCTTTCCCTCCCCTCCCCCCTGACAAATCTGTGATCCTGGGTGACCCAGCTCACTTTACACCTTGGCCCAATGACAACCAGAGGAGTGGAGGGTGGAATATGATAACCTTCTACATGGATATCACAAGTGAGAACAAGGAGGGTGGACTATGAGGGGAAAGCGGCTGGAGAAATGAGATGGAACAGTGCAAAGGAAAGTTTAGACTGACTATCAAGATAAAATTACTCACAGGGCATTCTCTTAGACAGCAAGATGCATTAGGTCTCAATTACTGACACTGCGATTGATTTAACTATACAGTTACTGACAGCAATACAGCTACTGGACTGTCAAATCATCTCCCAATGAAAGTGGTAGAAGTCTGATCCCAGGAGACATTTAAAACTGAACAGGACAAATCACTTCGAAACACACTATTGGGGCTAATCCTGATGGCAGTTGGGGGATACACAAGATGGGTAACTTCCAAGTTGGCATTGCTCTGGACTGTTATACCCAATAAGCCCTACATTGTTGCAAGATCCTGGGAAAAATCTTCAGAAGTGCCTAAGTGACTTAGCAGCTGACATGTTTCTGTACCAGGTATGGACTAGCTACAGAGCTTGCTTACACACACCAGATGTGTTCATCGTAAGATCCTTTAGTGCTCTTCCAGGTATACCCGAAGTTCGTTCAGATAAGGTATTTTACACACAGGGCTACCTAGTTGCTGAACAATATAATACAGATTAGCATCCTGTTACATCTCCTCATTTCAGTTCTACATTCCTTCCTTCCATCTACAATATTTACACTATCTATTTACACTATCACACTGTCTTTGAGTTTCAGTACACATCAGTCTGTTAAGTGTCTCTGAACCGTACTGTTTTTCACGACCTGAATGCATAACAATTTGGTCATTTAGCTGTCCATTAGTTGCAACAACCGGCTGAGGTTGGTTTGGTATCCTTGAGTTGTCGTCTTCTTATTCTGCATCTGCCATCTGTAGAGTTTACTCTGTTCATTGTTCTTTCTGAGTGTAAGGGGACTGTTGCCCCCTTACTAACATTCAGTGGAGGTGTTTTGGGGTTGGCTAGCTCCCAGTACTAAAAGGGGAACGGTCTATGGGAAATCAGGACTCTGAGACTGACAGTCCCCAGGAACAATGGGGAGAGGCCCATGCTCCAGGTCAGCCTGAATGACAGGGCGGGCAGGTTAATCAGGGAGTCAGGAGGCCAGGGAGGTCCCGTCTCCTGTGTGAGCTGGATTTGCCTGGGTCAGACAGAGTGGGGCTGAGCTACGGAGAAAGCAGGGCCCCAAGCTAAGCTGGGGAGCAGAGCTGTGCCAGATCCAGAGGGACCAGAAAAGCAGCCCAGAGAGAGCAGACCCTGTCCTGGGAGCAGAGCTGCAGCAACCAGAGCCAGAGGGGCCAGAAGAGCACCCCAGGAAGCAGGTCAGTGCTGGGAGCAGAGTCACAGAAGCAGCCTGCAGAGCAGACCTGTCCTGGAAGCAGAGCTGCAGCAACCAGCGGCAGAGGGGCCAGAGAAGCAGCCCAGGGAGCTGGAGGCAGAGCGGCAGCAGCAGTGCAGAGACAGAGCGGTGGAGCTGGGGCTGGAGCAGTCCGGAGCTGGGTGCGGTGAGCAGCTGAGGAGACCGAGGGGGACCCTGGGCAGCAGGCCCAGCACAGGGAGACGCCTCAGCCAAGAGGCTCTGCAGGCCAGGCTTGGATTGTAACCCCGACAGGATGGGGGCGACACTGGGAAGAAGGGTCCTACCACTTAGAGCCTGAGAGCGTGTGGCCACCACCAGAGCGAGTGTCCAACCCACAGAATCCCTACAGCACAGCCAGGGCCTGAGCAGGAGGCCTGGGACTTACAAGGAGCAGACTGTGAACTGCCCTGATGTTCCAGAGACCCTGTTTGTGATGTTCCCTGCCACAGAGCGGGGTGATGTGTTTCCTTTAACCTTTCCCATTTTTCCTTATTCTTTTTAAAATTAATTGTTGATTAAATAACTTGCATTTGCTTTAACTTGTATGTAATGGTCAGTGGGTCAGAGAAGTGCGCAGTGCAGAGAGAGTACCCTGGAGTGGGGACACCCTAGCCCCTGTCCTAGGTGACCACAGCGAGCCCCCCAGGAATCCTGGGCCCAGCCTTGTTGGGGTTACGAGGACTCTGCCAGACAGGAAAGTGGAAGGGGAGTCCTCAAGGGCAGGGAGGCCACTGGGTAAAGGAAGTGGGAGCGAGGATTCAGATCCTTTCGCTAGCCCACTTCACCGAGGTAGTGCAGAAGCCAGGAAAGTTCCCCACAAGACTGGGACTATTCCCCCGCTTACATGAGAAACAAACTGTAGATGTTGACAGTTGCTGCTGAACTCTGCACTCTTGGTCTCGATCACACATGATCTGGGCACTGAATTCATTTGCTTCTATGAGAGCTGGAGTTGTGGACCCTTTTTCTCCATCCAGTTTAACAGGAATGTGGTCACCAGGTTCTAGATGTGGCAGTTCTCTGAGTGACATCTGTTGTAAAAGTGTTCATAATCTCTTTTATCTGATTTGGCTACTCTCTTCATGTCTGTTCACTTTGGAGACAGATACTTTTCCAAAGTTGGTACAGTGCTTCTGAGTTATCATCCCATCAGGAGTTGTGCTGACTATATCCAGTGGCAACTATTGGTGTTGATCTGTAACTCTGAAGAGCAAGGAATGGATCATCCTGTTGTAGGTTTTACTTGGCTTCTGTACAGCTCTATCAGCTTCTCCATTTGCTTGTGAGTAATGTGGGCTGCTATTAATATGATCAAAATCATCTTTTGTTCAGAATGACTTAAATCACGCTGCAGTGAATTGTGATCCATTGTCCATCATTAGTTGTCCTGGAATACCAAAGCAAGCAGAATTGCATTTCAGTTTCTTGATAACGCTGTGACATGTTTTGTTTTTCAAGTACATTACTAATATATACACCTGGAAAAACAGTCCACAACGACCAGGTAATGATGTCTTCTGAATTCACATAAATCTGCAGCTGGCCTTTTCCAAGGTCTGTCTGGTAAAGATGTTGTTATTAAAGGTTCTTTGTGTTGTGTTGGTCTGTTAATTCTGCAGTGTTCACCTGCAGATACTTTATTCTTTATGTCTTTGCTGATGCTCGGCCACCGCACTGACTGGTTGGTCCATTCATGGCTTTTAGTTAATCCCTGAAGTCCTTGATGGAAGAGGTTTAGGATTTCTCCTCTCATTTTGTTTGAAATTATAATGCAATTGTCTTTAATCATGAGTCCATCTGACTCATTGTTCACGCACCACAAAGTAGTGTCTTGCAACTTCCTTAGTGTCCCTTAGATATTTCAGCCAGCCACCCCCAATATAACTTAGAATGTCCTGAACTTGCGTGTCTGTTGAGAATGCCTTTTGTAGTCTTTTTCCTGACACTGGTCTATATGTATCCACAGCATCTGTGTATGCCTTTATGTCATCTTTGGGCTCATGGGTAGTTGAGTGCAATGCTATGCTCCATGATGCTAACAGATTTTTCCCAGGATCATATCTAGCAATTGGGTTAAATCACATTAATCTTAGCAATAGACGTTGGCATCATAGCGGTGCTGGATCCAGGTCTTTTCCATTGATGAAGGTTATAAGCAGATTATGGTCTGTTATCAGTGTAAACAAATCCAGTCCACACAGATATCTGTAGAAGTTCTCACATGCTCATACCCTTGTCAGGCACCCCTTTTAAGTGTGTGCATATCAATTTTCTGCTTCTGTAAGTGTTCGAGAGCAAAACATAACTGCCTTCAACTCCGAGCTGTGTTGTTGCAATATTAAACACCTAGGCCATAGCTGCTTGTATCCATACTGACCATTGTGGGTTTGCTCACATCACAGTACTTGAGAACTGGAGTTGTTGAGATTTATTTATTTACTAAAAAGAAAAGGAGTACTTGTGGCACCTTAGAGACTAACCAATTTATTTGAGCATAAGCATCCGATGAAGTGAGCTGTAGCTCATGAAAGCTTATGCTCAAATAAATTGGTTAGTCTCTAAGGTGCCACAAGTACTCCTTTTCTTTTTGCGAATACAGACTAACACGGCTGTTACTCTGAAACCTATTTATTTACTGTTTTGAAGGCAATGTCTTGAGTTGGCCCCCATAGCCAAGATATGTTGGACATTGATAGTTCATTCAGTAGTTTTGTCACTGTAGAAAGGTCTTGTAGGTATTGACCAAGTTACCATCCCCAGCATACGTCCAGCTCTGGTACATTAGTTGGTGCATTCAATTTTCAAATTGCTTTTATTTTCTCAGGGTTAGGACTAATTCTAATATTTGTTTATTGTCTGTCCCAAAAACTCAATTTGCGGTAGGTGGAAAATACATTTTTACTCATTTAGCTTCAGTCCAGACTGACTGATTAGGCTTGGGACTTCATTGTGGGTTTTGTTGCATTCTTCCATTGAAGATCCATATATCAGAATGCCATGACAACTGCAATTCCAGTTGTGTTTGTTAATAATTCTGCCGTCTTTCTTTGGAAAATTTACAGTGCTCTGGTAATCACAAAAGTTAATCTTTGAAAGCAAAATCTCCCAAAGGATGTGATAAAAATACTCAGGTTAGCACTTTCTTTGGCTAAAGGAAAGTGACAGAATCCTCTAGAGGCATCCAGCTTGTACAACTGTAGCTCCTTTCACTTTGGGGAGGAAGTCATACAGTTTGGGAGGATATATTTGTCTCTCACAACTGCTTCATTAAGTCTTTTAAGATCCACACAGATTCCTATTTTTCCATTTTTCTTTATAACTGGTATCACCAGGGCACACCATGCTGTTGGCTCAGAGACTTTTTTGATTATGCCTATCTGCTCCATTCTCTCTAACTCAGTTTCCACTTTATGAAGTAATGGGATATGAGTCCTGTGAGGTGTATGTATGCTATATGGTTCAGCATTGTCTCTTAAGGTTATTTGTACTGGATCTCCTTTCAAAAGTCCAATATCACCAAATAGTCCATCAAGTTCTTCCACCTTTCTCATTAGGCTCAGCATGGCTAGCATGCTGTGGCTGAGGAGGCTGTTAGTCTGTGGTCCTTTGATCACATACACTCTAAATACACTCTAATTTTTGTCTTTGTTTCTGTGTGAACTGGCCCATGCAGCTCAGAATACCTCCAGGACTAATCAAAGCTGTGTCAAGTGACTTCAGCTCTGGAGAGGTTAAAGGTGATTGTAAATCCCTTATGAGATGAATGTGGCATCAATTCTTGAGTCATTTTTAAAGTCCACAGTCTTGCCACGAGTATTCAGTTTCACTCTCCAGGCAGACTCTATATCATCACAAGTGATAGATCCCAGACATAATGACTCTTGATTGTCTGCATTATGAGTTAACTTCCTGACAGCTTTGATGCGACAAACAGCTGCAAAATGTCCATATTTCATGCATTTATTGCATTGTGTGCCTCTGGCAGGACATGTGTCATCTCTTGGGATAAGACTTTTTCCACACCTTGTGCATGTAGGCTGGAATTGTCCCTCTTAGCCTGGGAATTCTCTCTCTGGAGTTTCATGATAATGACTTAACACTCAAGCGTCTGTTTACAGTTTCTAAGATAGTTTTAGGTTTTTCAAGTTTATCAAGTTGTTCTAGGTTTCACTGTCTCACCAGCTCAGACTGCTTTGCTCTCTGTAGAGCTGTGGCTAGTGTTAAATCTCTCTTCAGTTGTAGCAGCTGTGAAAGGCTTTATCTGATAACCAGTAACCAGCCTCTGTCTGATATTTTATGTTTTGCATTCTCAAAACCAGTTTTCAGCCAATGTATGCAGAGCGCTTATAAAACATTCAACATTTCCCCCTGGTTCTTGAATTCCCTGGTGGAACAATGCTCTTTCATAAACCACATTTCTCTGAGGTATGAAGTAGGCATCAAACATAGCCAGAACCCTTTCATAGTCATCTTTGTGACTGTCTTCAGTAAAGTCAAAGAATGTAAAGATATGTTCTGCTTCCTTCCCCATAGCATTAAGTAATGAAGATACTTGATTATCATCAGTTTCCTTATGGAGCTTGGTAGCAATGCAAAATCTTGATTCCATCTGTCCATTCTGAAGGTTTGTCAAAGCGGAAGTTCTCTGGGGAAGTGGTTCTCAACCTTTCCAGAGTACAGTGCCCACTGCAGGAGTCTTGCATACCCCCAAGTTTCACCTCACTTAAAAACTAGTTGCTTACAAAATCAGATATAAAAATACAAAGGTGTCACAGCCCACTATTTCTGAAAAATTGCTTCTTTTCTCATTTTTACATATAATAAAATAAATCAATTGGAATATAAATATTGAACTTACATTTCAGTGTATGGTATATAGAGCAGTATAAACAAGTCACTGTCGGTATGAAATTTTAGTTTGTACTGACTTTGGTAGAGCTTTTTATGTAGCCTGTGATAAAACTAGGCAAATGTCTAGATGAGTTGATGTACCCCCTGGAAGACCTCTAAATATCCAGAGGGGTACATGTGCCCCTGGTTGAGAACCACTGCTCTGGGGCATTAAAGAGTGGCATTTTAATGAGTCCTGCAACCTTTGTTGTTGTTTTCCTTCTATTTCTGTTGTTAGTTTACTCCTGACACCATGTTATGTTCCTGTACCAGATATGGACTGGCTACAGAGCTTGCTTATACAAATCAGATGTTTTCACCATAAATTACTTTAGTGCTCTGCCCAGCCACAGCTGAGGTTCATTTAAATAAGGTATTTTACACACAGGGCCACATAGTGGCTGGGCAGTATAATACAGATTAGCATTCCATTACAGGAGCCTAAATCACATTTTCAAAAGTAACTTAGGGGCCTACATCACATTGACTTCCACAGGATTACATTAATGCAAACTAGGAACCTTTTAGTTTGCACTGCGGTGCCCACATGGGGGAGTTACAGCATAGCACTTTGGTGTGCACTACTATTCACACCCCTGTAGTCTGAACTGTGGGGCTATGTAGACCTGCCCTTAAGCTCCTAAGTAACTTTTGAATATAGGACCTAGCCTTCTATGTCATTTAGGTACTTTTAAAAAGTGTACTTCCTGACCATGCATCTGAGTTAACATATGTTGCCACCAAATACAATATATCATTGTCAAGGTTCCTCCCCCACTCTGAACTCTAGGGTACAGATGTGGGGACCTGCATGAAAACCTCCTAAGCTTACTTTTACCAGCTTAGATTAAAACTTCCCCAAGGTACAAATTAATTTTATCCTTTGTCCTTGGAATAACCACTGCCAACACCAAACTCTAACTGGGTTTACTGGGAAACATAGTTTGGACACGTCTTTCCCCCCAAAATCCTCCCAACCCTTGCACCCCACTTCCTGGGAAAGGTTTGGTAAAAATCCTCACCAATTTGCATAGGTGACCACAGACTCAAACCCTTGGATCTGAGAACAATGAAAAAGCATTCAGTTTTCTTACAAGAAGACTTTTAATAGAAATAGAAGTAAATAGGAGTAAATGAATCACCCCTGTAAAATCAGGATGGTAGGTACCTTACAGGGTAATTAGATTCAAAACATAGAGAATCCCTCTAGGCAAAACCTTAAGTTACAAAAAAGACACACAGACATAAATAGTCATTCTATTCAGCACAATTCTTTTCTCAGCCATTTAAAGAAATCATAATCTAACGCATACCTAGCTAGATTACTTACTAAAAGTTCTAAGACTCCATTCCTGTTCTATCCCCGGCAAAGCAGCATACCAACAGACACAGACCCTTTGTTTCTCTCCCTCCTCCCAGCTTTTGAAAGTATCTTGTCTCCTCATTGGTAATTTTGGTCAGGTGCCAGCGAGGTTACCTTTAGCTTCTTAACCCTTTACAGGTGAGAGGATTTTTCCTCTGGCCAGGAGGAATTTTAAAGGGGTTTACCCTTCCCTTTACATTTATGACACGTCCCCCAAATCTCAGCTAGGGTGAAACACTGGCTGGGATTTCTTCCTGGAGCTCTAGGAAAAACAGAGTTAATAAGACACATGCATCTCTAAATATACTACCAAGTACATAAAGACTAACCATATTTTCCACATCTCAAGGACGATTTTAACCAGTTGATTCTGGGAAACTTTCACGGGAGAGTGCATCAGCCACTTTGTTAGAAGCTCCTGAGATGTGTTGGATGTCAAAATCAAAATCTTGGAGAGCTAAACTCCACCGAAGGTGTTTTTCGTTATTTTCTTTGACAGTGTGAAGCCACTTCAGTGCAGCATGGTCGGTGTGCAGGTGGAAACGCCATCCTCAACCATATGGGCGTAGCTTTTCCAGAGCGTAGACAATGGCGTAACATTCTTTTTCACTGACCAACCAGTTGCTTTCCCTCTCAGACAGTTTTTTGCTGAGAAACACTACAGGGTGGAATTCTTGATCAGGTCCTTTCTGCATTAAAACTGCTCCCACACCACGCTTGGACGCATCTGTGGTTACTAGGAACGGTTTGTCAAAGTCTGGGGCCCTTAGTACAGGGTCAGACATGAGTGTCCCTTTAAGCTTGTTAAAGGCCTTCTGACACTTTTCGGTCCACTAAACGGCATTTGGGTGTTTCTTTTTGGTTAGGTCTGTCAGTGGGGTAGCGATTTGGCTGTATTGCGGTACAAATCGTCTGTAATAACCGGCCAAGCCTAAGAAGGATTGAACCTGTTCCTTTGACTTTGGGACAGGCCACTTTTGGATAGCATCCACTTTGGCCTGTAGGGGGCTGATAGTTCCTTGACCCACCTGGTGTCCAAGATAAGTCACTCTGTTTAGGCCTATTTGACACTTCTTAGCCTTAACAGTTAGTCCTGCCTCCCTTATGCGCTCAAGGACTTTTTGTAGATGTTCCAGGTGGTCTGCCCAGGAATCCAAAAATATGGCCACATCGTCAAGGTAGGCAACTGCATATTCTCCTAATCCTGCTAGGAGATGTGTCTTTGGAAGGTGGCGGGTGGCTACAAGTCTTTGGAAGGTGGCGGGTGCATTTCACAGCCCGAAAGGGAGTACATTAAATTTATACAGCCCGAGATGTGTGGTGAAGGCTGACCTTTCCTTGGCAGATTCATCTAGCGGTACCTGCCAGTACCCCTTGGTTAAGTCCAAGGTAGAGATGAACTGGGCCCGTCCCAGTTTCTCTAATAGTTCATCTGTGCGTGGCATTGGATAGTTGTCTGGGCGAGTTACAGCATTTAGCTTACGGTAGTCCACGCAAAAACGTATTTCCCCATCTGGTTTGGGAACTAGAACCACTGGAGATGCCCATGCACTTCCAGAGGGGCGGATTACACCCATCTGTAACATATCCTGGATCTCCCGTTCTATAGCAGTTTTAGCTTGAGGAGACACCCGGTAAGGTTGGACTTTAATTGGGCGAGCATTACCTGTGTCAATGGAGTGGTATGCCCGTTCAGTCAGTCCTGGGGTGGCTGAGAACGTTGGCGCGTAGCTAGTGCACAGCTCCTTGATCTGCTGTCGCTGCATACGCCCAAGGGTCATGGAGAGGTTCACCTCTTCCACACCACCAGCACTTTTGCCTTCGTAGTAGACACCTTCAGGCCACTCAGCGTCGTCTCCTCCCCGGGCTGTAAACTGACAAACCTTTAATTCTCTGGAATAAAAGGGCTTTAGAGAATTAATATGGTACACCTTAGGCTTTCGGTTGGAGGCGGGGAATGCTATGAGATAATTAACAGCTCACAGGCGCTTCTGGACCGTGAATGGCACCTCCCATGATGCTTCCATTTTATGGGCCTGGAGCGCCTTTAAGACCATGACCTGGTCCCCTACTTTGAAGGAATGCTCTCTGGCATGTTTATCATACCAGGCTTTTTGCTCTTTTGTAAGGAGAGTGGTCAGTTTGGATGAGCTATTGCCAGCAGGAGAGTGAGTTTGGGGGCGGGGGGGTGAGAAAACCTGGATTTGTGCTGGAAATGGCCCACCTTGATTATCATGCACATTGTAGGGAGAGTGGTCGCTTTGGATGAGCTATTACCAGCAGGAGAGTGAGTTTGTGTGTGTGGTTTTTGGAGGGGGGTGAGGGGGTGAGAAAACCTGGATTTGTGCTGGAAATGGCCCACCTTGATTATCATACACATTTTAAAGAGAGTGGTCACTTTGGATGGGCTATTACCAGCAGGAGAGTGAGTTTGTGTGGGGGGGGGGCGGAGGGTGAGAAAACCTGGATTTGTGCTGGAAATGGCCCAACTTGATGATCACTTTAGATAAGCTATTACCAGCAGGAGAGTGGGGTGGGAGGAGGTATTGTTTCATGGTCTCTGTGTATATAATGTCTTCTGCAGTTTCCACAGTATGCGTCCGATGAAGTGAGCTGTAGCTCACAAAAGCTCATGCTCAAATAAATTGGTTAGTCTCTAAGGTGCCACAAGTACTCCTTTTCTTTTTGCGAATACAGACTAACACGGCTGTTACTCTGAAACCTGTCATTATGCAAGGCACTGCATTTAGCCGTATGGAGTGGAAATCTATCAACTGCATGAAAAAAATTGTACAGATACAGACATCATCTTCCTTTCCAAATGCAAACAGATGGACATTGTACCAAAAGGACTGAAGGTAAAAAATCCATTTCAATCTACATACCACACAGACTATGCTGACAGCTTGTGCCACACGCTCTCAAAGAAACTGCGGAATCACCTGATCAACATCCTCTACAGCAAACAGGGAAAGATTAAGAATGAGCTCTCAAAAATGGATACTCTCACAAAAAACCAACCTTCCACACAAACTTCCTCATGGCTGGATTTTACTAAAACTAGACAAGCCATTTACAACGCACACTTTGCTTCTCTACAAAAGAAAAAGGACACTAAACTTTCTAAACTACTACATGCTACAAGGGGCCACAGCAATGGTTCCCTCAACCCACCCAGCAATATTGTTAACCTATCCAACTATACCCTCAGCCCAGCAGAAGCAGCTGTCTTATCTCGGGGCCTCTCCTACTGCCCCTCCACCCCCACGAACATGATACAGTTCTGTGGTGACCTAGAATCCTATTTTCGACATCTCCGACTCAAGGAATATTTCCAAAATACCTCTGAACAACATACTAATCCACAGAGGCCTCCCTACCAACATTACAAAAAGAAGGATTCTAGGTGGACTCCTCCTGAAGGTCGAAACAGCGGACTGGACTTCTACATAGACTGCTTCTGCCGACATGCACAGGCTGAAATTGTGGAAAAGCAGCATCACTTGCCCCATAACCTCAGCCGTGCAGAATACAATGCCATCCACAGCCTCAGAAACAACTCTGACATCATAATCAAAAAGGCTGACAAAGGAGGTGCTGTTGTCATCATGAATAGGTCGGAATATGAACAAGAGGCTGCTCGGCAGCTCTCCAACACCACTTTCTACAAGCCATTACCCTATGATCCCACTGAGAGTTACCAAAAGCAACTACAGCATTTGCTCAAGAAACTTCCTGAAAAAGCACAAGATAAAATCTGCACAGACACACCTCTGGAACCCAGACCTGGGATATTCTATCTACTACCCAAGATCCATAAACCTGAAAATCCTGGGCGCCCCATCATCTCAGGCATTGGCACCCTGACAGCAGGATTGTCTGGCTATGTAGACTCCCTCCTCAGGCCCTACACTACCAGCACTCCCAGCTACCTTCGAGACACCACTGACTTCCTGAGGAAACTACAATCCATCGGTGATCTTCCTGATAACACCATCTTGGCCACTATGGATGTAGAAGCCCTCTACACCAACATTCCACACAAAGATGGACTACAAGCCATCAAGAACACTATCCCCGATAATTTCACGGCTAACCTGGTGGCTGAACTTTGTGACTTTGTCCTTACCCATAACTATTTTACATTTGGGGACAATGTATACCTTCAGATCAGCGGCACTGCTATGGGTACCCGCATGGCCCCACAGTATGCCAACATTTTTATGGCTGACTTAGAACAACGCTTCCTCAGCTCTCGTCCCCTAACACTCCTACTCTACTTGTGCTATATTGATGACATCTTCATCATCTGGACCCATGGAAAAGAAGCCCTTGAGGAATTCCACCATGATTTCAACAATTTCCATCCCACCATCAACCTCAGCCTGGTCCAGTCCACACAAGAGATCCACTTCCTGGACACTACAGTGCTAATAAACGATGGTCACATAAACACCACCCTATACCAGAAACCTACTGACCGCTATTCCTACCTACATGCCTCCAGCTTTCACCCTGACCACACCACACGATCCATCGTCTACAGCCAAGCTCTGCGATACAACCGCATTTGCTCCAACCCCTCAGACAGAGACAAACACCTACAAGATCTCTATCAAGCATTCTTACAACTACAATACCCACCTGCGGAAGTGAAGAAACAGATTGATAGAGCCAGAAGAGTTCCCAGAAGTCACCTACTACAGGACAGGCCTAACAAAGAAAATAACAGAACGCCACTAGCCGTCACCTTCAGCCCCCAACTGAAACCCCTCCAACGCATTATTAAGGATCTACAACCTATCCTGAAGGATGACCCAACAATCTCACAAATCTTGGGAGACAGGCCAGTCCTTGCCTACAGACAGCCCCCCAACCTGAAGCAAATACTCACCTACAACCACATACCACACAACAGAACCACTAACCCAGGAACCTATCCTTGCAACAAAGCCCGTTGCCAATTGTGCCCACATATCTATTCAGGGGACACCATCACAGGGCCTAATAACATCAGCCACACTATCAGAGGCTCGTATACCTGCACATCCACCAATGTGATATATACCATCATGTGCCAGCAATGCCCCTCTGCCATGTACATTGGTCAAACTGGACAATCTCTAAGTAAAAGAATAAATGGACACAAATCAGATGTCAAGAATTATAACATTCATAAACCAGTCGGAGAACACTTCAATCTCTCTGGTCACGCAATCACAGACATGAAGGTCGCTATCTTACAACAAAAAAACTTCAAATCCAGACTCCAGCGAGAAACTGCTGAATTGGAATTCATTTGCAAATTGGATACTATTAATTTAGGCTTAAATAGAGACTGGGAGTGGCTAAGTCATTATGCAAGGTAGCCTATTTCCCCTTGTTTTTTTCTACCCCCCCCCCCCAACGTTCTGGTTAAACTTGGATTTATGCTGGAAATGGCCCACCCTGATTATCATGCACATTGTAAGGAGAGTGGTCAGTTTGGATGAGCTATTGGCAGCAGGAGAGTGAGTTTGTGTGTGTGTGGGGGGTGAGAAAACCTGTATTTGTGCTGGAAATGGCCCACCTTGATTATCATGCACATTGTAGGGAGAGTGGTCGCTTTGGATGGGCTATTACCAGCAGGAGAGTGAGTTTGTGTGTGGGGGGCGGAGGGTGAGAAAACCTGGATTTGTGCTGAAAATGGCCCAACTTGATGATCACTTTAGATAAGCTATTACCAGCAGGAGAGTGGGGTGGGAGGAGGTATTGTTTCATGGTCTCTGTGTATATAATGTCTTCTACACTTTCCACAGTATGCATCCGATGAAGTGAGCTGTAGCTCACGAAAGTTTATGCTCAAATAAATTGGTTAGTCTCTAAGGTGCCAGAAGTACTCCTTTTCTTTTTGTGAATACAGACTAATACGGCTGTTACTCTGAAACCTTTGAGCATCCTGTAAGTTTTCTCTAGCAAGGGCTAAAGAGGTTCGGAGGGTGTTTTGTAGGTTGGTTACAAAGTCCAGAATGTTAGTTCCTTGAGAAGGTGTAAATCCCTCCCATTGCTGCTTCACCAACTGTACTGGCCCCTTAACCTCACTGCCATATACAAAGTTCAAATGGGGAAAAAACCCTAAACTGGGATGTGGTACAGCTCTGTAGGCAAAGAGCAACTGCTGCAACACTAGGTCCCAATAATTGGAGTGCTCATTTACGAATTTATGTATCATGGCCCCCAAAGTTCCATTAAACTTCTCCACCATGCCATTTGTTTGATGGTGGTAAGGAGTGGCAACCAAGTGATTTACCCCATGAGCTTCCCAAAGGTTTTCCATGGTTCCTGCCAGGAAATTAGTCCCTGCATCTGTGAGGATGTCGGAGGGCCAACCTACCCTGGCAAAAATGTCTGCTAGTGCCTGGCACACACTTTTAGCCCTGGTGTTGCTTAGAGCTACTGCTTCCGGCCATCGGGTGGCAAAATCCGTGAAAGTCAGTATGTACTGCTTTCCTCTGGCTGTCTTTTTCGGAAAAGGACCTAGAATATCCACAGCTACTCGCTGAAATGGAACTTCAATGATGGGGAGTGGCTGGAGAGGGGCTTTTACCTGGTCTTGGGGTTTTCCCACTCTTTGGCGTACTTCACAAGACCGGACATAGGTAGAAACATCCTTGCCCATTCTCTCCCAGTGGAATGACCCCTCCAAACGGTCTTTGGTCCTATTCACCCCAGCATGGCCACTAGGGTGATCATGGGCTAAGCTCAAGAGCTTGGCCTGGTATTTAGTTGGAACTACCAACTGTCTCTGAGGATGCCAGTCTTCCTGGTGTCCCCCAGAAAGAGTTTCCTTGTATAAAAGTCCTCTTTCTACAACAAACCTGGATCGATTAGAAGAGCTGAGAGGCGGTGGGTTGCTCCGTGCCGCCGTCCAAGCTCTCTGGAGACTTTTATCTGCTTCCTGTTCGATCTGGAACTGTTCCCTTGATGCTGGAGACATCAGTTCCTCATTGGATTGTGGACCTATGCTTGGTCCCTCTGGAAGCGATGTAGGGGATGGGGCTGTTTCCGTTGACTGTGAACTGCTTTCCGCTGGTGCACTATGTTGGGATTCAGGCTCCGGCTGAGCCTCTTGTGTAGGGTTATTGGCTGCTGCCGGTTCAGGTTTGGTGGGGCCCTCTGGTGTTGAGGTTGCAAGTACTGGATTCAGTGCTGGCAATGGGTCTGGTGTTGGTTGTTCCACTGGTTCCGGTTATGAGAATGGTTCCGTCTGGGTCTCTGGGACTGGATCCACTACTGCTGTTGCAGACATTGGCCTGGGGTCCGGGTCCATCACCTCTGACTGGGTCCTGATAGAAGTTTCTGGAACAGAGCTAGGCCTCACGGCTTGTTTAGCCTGGCTACGGGTGACCATTCCCTCCCTCTTGGCCCGCTTCACATGATTGGCCAAGTCTCCCCCCAACAGCATGGGGATGGGATAATCATCATAGACTGCAAAAGTCCTCGTTCCTGACCAGCCCTGGTATTGGACAGGCAACTTGGCTGTAAGCAAATTGAAAGAGTTTGACTTGAAGGGTTGAATCATCACTTGGATCTCTGGGTTGATTAAATTGGGGTCCACTAAGGAAGCATGGATAGCTGACACTTGTGCTCCGGTGTCCCTCCACGCGGTGACCTTCTTCCCGCCCACACTCACAGGTTCCCTCTGCTCCAAGGGTATCTGGGAGGTATCTGGGCCTGCGGACCTCTGGTGTGATCCCGGTGCAATGAACTGTAATCTGTTGGGGTTCTTGGGGCAGTTGGCCTTTACATGCCCCAGCTCGTTACATTTAAAACATCGTCCAGCTGACGGGACACTGGGGCGAGGTGGGTTGCTGGAGAACGGGGTGGTGGGACGATAAGGGGTCTGGAGGGTTCTTTGGGAGGTAGGTGGGGCTTTGGGCAGCCCCCGGTGATAGGGTGTGGTCTGGCGTTGTCCCTTCTGGTCTCCGCTCCAACTGCGACCAGTTTTCTTCTTCTCTGCCACCTCCACCCATCTGGCTCCAATCTCTCCTGCCTCGATTACAGTTTTGGGCTTCCCATCTAGGATGTATCTTTCTATTTCCTCAGGAACCCCCTCTAAGAATTGTTCCATTTGCATTAGGAAGGGCAAATTTACTGGAGATTCAACACTTGCTCCTGATATCCAGGCATCCCAATGTTTCACAATGTGGTAGGCATGTCGGGTAAATGACACGTCTGGTTTCCACCTTAGGGCTCGGAACCTCCAACGAGACTGCTCGGGTGTTATCCCCATTCTGACTCTCGCCTTGGATTTAAACAGTTCATACTTGTTCATGTGTTCTTTAGGCATTTCAGCTGCCACCTCAGCTAAGGGTACACTGAGCTGCGACCTCAGCTCTACCATGTATTGGTCAGTAGAGATGTTGTACCCAAGGCAGGCCCTTTCAAAGTTTTCTAGGAAGGCCTCAGTATCATCGCCTGCCTTGTAGGTGGGGAACTTTCTGGGATGGGGAGTGGTACCTGGAGAAGGATTGGTAGGGTTTGTCGGTATATTCTGCTGAGCCTTTACCTTCTCCATCTCCAGTGCATGCTTCCTTTCTCTTTCCCTCTCCTCCTCCACATGCTTCCTCTCTTCTTCCACATGCTTCCTCTCTTCTTCCTTCTCCTCCTTCTTCAGCCATATGAGTTCTATCTGTCTTTCATGTTCCCTTTGTTTTTCCTTAGCCTGAAATCTGGCTAATTCCAGCTTTTGTCGAGCCGTGGATTTTGTCATCCTAACCTCTCTGTTTTTTAACTAACTTTACACCCGAGGTTTAGAAATAAACAAACAAAACTTGGCTGTAAAATTTTGCTGTGCTGGAATAGAATACCTATTCTCTGATAGTGATTGTCAGCTTACAGAAAAAGACAATTCCCTTGTCTCTGCTCTGGCCCCAAATCAAAGCAAAAAACCTCCAACTACTTGGAAACCTGCTTACCAGCAGCCCAAAGAAAAAAAAAACCTTTTCAAACTTGTGCTCCTTGTAAAAAAAAAAGTCAAAATCCTAAAAAATAAAAAAAAGCCCCTGCCACTTTTGTCTCCAGGCAAATGGATAGAACACCCCCCTTATTTACTTTTAGGGAAAAAAAACCCTTCTGGTTTGGAAGACTGTGAATTTCCCTGCAGGAGTTAAGTACCCTGCCTCCAGGCAAAGAAAACCTGCAATTCACAAAGATAATCCCCTTTTGTCTCTCCTCTGGCTCCAAAGCAGAGAAAAAACAAGCTGCTTTCAGTTTCAGCTGCTTTCTGGACCTCTTTTCCAGCAGCCCCAAAGGAAAAAAAAATTCCTTTTTAAAATCTGTATTTCTAGTTCAAAAAATCTCAAATTGATCTAAAAATGATTTCAGGTTAATCCCACTTCTCCCACCATGTCATTCTATTCCGCACAATTCTTTTCTCAGCCATTAAAAGAAATCATAATCTAACGCATACCTAGCTAGATTACTTACTAAAAGTTCTAAGACTCCATTCCTGTTCTATCCCCGGCAAAGCAGCATACCAACAGACACAGACCCTTTGTTTCTCTCCCTCCTCCCAGCTTTTGAAAGTATCTTGTCTCCTCATTGGTAATTTTGGTCAGGTGCCAGCGAGGTTACCTTTAGCTTCTTAACCCTTTACAGGTGAGAGGATTTTTCCTCTGGCCAGGAGGGATTTTAAAGGGGTTTACCCTTCCCTTTACATTTATGACAATCATAAATGCACAAAGAAGTTAGCGGGAAACAAGCATTCTGCTCTGAATCGTCATGTAATTGCCACAAGCCTGAACACTGTAGAAATCCAGCGCATCAAGGGTATTATTGCAATTTGCAGAAGAAGAAAACACAGTGATTAAAAGTTAGGCAAGAAAGCTATCGTTCAGTTGTCAGCTCTGCAAGCATATTCCAGTGATGTCTTTTCAACTACTTCATAATAATCTCTGTAAATTCTTGCTAAGGGCTCCATTGAAGGAACCTGTCATTTATTCTGTTTCAGCAGTTCATCTCAAAGAGCTGCACCAGCTGTGATCACTTGGAGTTGGAGCTGCTGTGTTCCAAGGCAGTGCTACAGATGCAGCAAGACTATACAATTCAGAGAGCTTTGGAGTCTGGAGAAAGAAAGAGAGAGAGAGAGAGGTTGGATTTGCACTGCCCATGCTGTCCTACCATCACTGCAGGGAAAAAATGGCATCTGTAATATAAAGCAGGAGCTCATTCCTTCTCCAGTTGACTTTTCACATACAAAACAGAGACATGGAGCATATAACTGCTAGGAATGGGTCAATATTCCATAAGAAGATGCTCTACAGTTGTGCTCTCTGTCCAAACAGTAGCTGTCTACATTGCTATACTTGTCCGCCCGCAATAATGATTATGGTGAATACTGACCTGGAAGTGGAACCAGGAATAAGCCAAGGGAAAAAGCAGGGATTCAGAACTCTTGGTTGATATCGGCAGCTCTGCTACTTTGTTGTCTGTATGAGAAAATCACTTAAACTCCCCGTGCCTCAGTTTCCCAATCTGTAAAATGGTGATAATACCTATCTGAAAAAGGTGTTGTGAGATTCAGTTCATCAATACATGGGAAGTGATTTGGGATCTGGGGATGAAAGGCACAATGTAAAGCTATGTCTACACTACAGTTTATGTTGGCAAAACTTATGTCGCTCAGGGATGTGAATAAACCACCTCCCTGAGAGACATAAGTTACACTGACATAAGTGCCGGTGTGGACAGTGCTATGTTGGTGGGAGAGCGTCTCCCATCGACACAACGGTGGTGGTTTTATTATGTCGATGGGAGAGCTCTCTCCCGCATCAGCAGAGCGTGTCTTTACCACGCTGCAGCACTGTATGAGTAGACAAGCCCTAAGTGAGAAGGATTTGTATAATTATTCTTATCGGTAAAATTCCCCCTATTAAGGTTCATTAGAATGGAGCACAGGGCTCTGTTTAGGTAGCCATTTCTCCAGACAGTGGGCACGCTCCCTGTCACCCAAATTGCCAGATGACAGGGCTCTTCTACTTCCGTAGCACAAGATATTTGCATTCTGATCTCACGATGTAAACTTTTAACAAGGGGTAATGCCAGGGCCAAATTCAGCACTAATGCAATTGAGAGCAACTCGACTGAAATCAGTGGAATGGGATCCTCCTGCATCAGTATGAAACTTGTATCCCTGTGTCTGCCAAACCAAATTCATCCACTGGGACACATTCACTGGTTGTAAAAGCGAGAGCAACTCTGCCTGTAATGTTCAGAACTGGGGTTAGGCAGACATGAAGCCTGCTGATTCTGGGAGGCTGAAAATCCTGCCTGTACTGTTCACCTATACCTAATACAGGCACATGACAGTCTTGACGCTATCCTTCATTGCCCCTTGTGTAGTTATTAACACCTGTGAGAGTAAAAACACTACCATTGTCAAGAGTGGAGAGTTCTCACTTGGTAGCATCAAACATTTGGGAAGCTTGAAAACCTCAGTGTAGTAGCGGCTAATGGGTTCTTGGGCCATGTGAAATAATTACATTTTCTTTTATGGAGCCAATTAGAGGCTGATTACCATTACCAGATTAAATTTTTGCTCACTCTTCTTTAGAACTACTTCCACTTCTCTTCTGATGTTAAAGGCACTTTCTCTACACTACCGCAATAAATAGCCCTATGCTACGTAACTCCAGCTACATGAATAATGTAGCTGGAGTCGACATACCTTAGGTTGAGTTACTGTGTGGGTCTGCACTGCAGGAACTCTCCCATCGACTTACCTTACTCTTCTCTTTGGGGGGTAGAGTACAGGGGTCGACTGGAGAGCAATCTGCTGTCAATTTGGCAGGTCTTCACCATTTCTGCAGGTAGCCTTGCATCTTCTCCTCAGCCTCCTCCCAATTCCTTAACATATTGTTCAGATTTGAAAAGGACCCCCAACACCTTCGTACCACAGGTGCCCTACTGCAATTGTTGGGCTGGCATGCTGCTAAGAGACCAGTAGGATTGAATTGCTCTGAGTCCAGTTAATGTGGGAAGAAGATGCCTGTTCAGATACTGGCACACAAGGATAAAGCACCTACACAGAGGAACCAGAAAAGGTTCTGGCACGCCTGCCACAGAAAGACCAATCAGATGACTTCTTAGGAGCTGCAGCAAAGGCTCCAAACTCAGAGCATACAACATCCCAGACACAGGACACCCCTGACAAATGCCTCTGTGGACCGGGAAGCAGCAGCTGAGACCCCCATTAATCTTTAAGACACTAAAAACATTATAGATCAATAAAGAAATACATGATGAGAACACTAGCCCAATCCCAAAAGCATGTAACATTTTTTAAAGATAACTATGGTTAACTCTACTGAAAGGCCTTCACCTGGTCCAGTAACATAAGCCTCACATCCAGCTGACAAAGTCTGCTTACAGTAAAAACATCATGAGTTATAAACCAATTATCAAAAATAGAGTAGCTAGGAATACACTGTGTTTGATCAGGGTGTATCAAAGTGTCCGGACAGTTGGCTAAGGCCCTCGATAAAAATCTTATAATCAGAAGAGAGAAGAGAAGAGAAGAGAAGAGAAGAGAAGAGAAGAGAAGAGAAGAGAAGAGAAGAGAAGAGAAGAGAAGAGAAGCTTCCAGTGCTGTCATGGAGATCCCCTTTTCTGTGCAACAAGTGATCGCTGCCCTGAGGCAACTGAGGGGAAGATCTTTCTCCTTGATATACTTCAGCACCATCAGAAAGACAAGTCATGTCCAATAAAATGCCAGAAATGCTTGTAGAATTCAGATGTCAGCCATGAATGTGTCTGTGGTCTTGCCTGTAGAGAGCTCCTGAAGTGAGAGCGGGGTGTCCAGGCACTGCTTTTCCTTACCAGTCAGACAGAGTAACCCCTGGGGCAGCTCCTCCATTGCCAGCATATCACAGGTTTCAGGTGAGTACAGAGTACTGTAAAACAAAATGGCTGCTTTCCGGATCTCAGCAGGCAAAAAAAATCCAGCAGCCATCCAGCAGCTGCAGGCAAAAAAAATCTGCCGACGGTCTGTAGTTTTCTTCTTCAAACTAAAAAAGAACCTTGTGGGAGCATCAATTTCATGCAGCTGAGTAAAACGGGCCTGAACCAGGACTCCTTGTACCTTCTTTTCCAACAAGCGCCTCGGGAGCTGGTACTTCTCAGTTAAAGTTTGATTAATCTGCATTGGGTTTTCCACATCAACGTTGCCATGAAGGTCCAAGATGTCTTGTGTCAGGGCACTCATGCCTGATGCGAGATTCATAGATACTAAGGTCAGAAGGGACCATTATGATCATCTAGTCCAAACTGCTGCACAACGCAGGCCACAGAATCTCACCCACCCACTCCTGCAAAAAACCTCTCAGCTATGTCTGAGCTATTGAAGTCCTCAAATCGTGGTTTAAAGACTTCAAGATGCAGAGAATCCTCCAGCAAGTGACTCATGCCCCATGATACAGAGGAAGGCAAAAAACCTCCAGGGCCTCTTCCAATCTGCCCTGGAGGAAAATTCCTTCCCGACCCCAAATATGGCAGTCAGCTAAACCCTGAGCAAATGGGCAAGATTCACCAGCCAGATACCCAGGAAAGAATTTTCTGTAGTAACTCAGATCCCACCCCATCTAGCATCCCATCACAGGCCATTGGGCCTATTTACCATGAATATTTAAAGATCAATTAAGTACCAGAATCATGTTATCCCATCATACCATCTCCTCCATAAACTTATCGACTTTAATCTTGAAGCCAGATAGGTCTTTCGTCCCCACTGCTTCCCTTGGAAGGCTATTCCAAAACTTCACTCCTCTGATGGTTAGAAACCTTCATCTAATTTCAAGTCTAAACTTCCCAGTGACCAGTTTATATCTATTTGTTCTTGTGTCCACATTGGTACTGAGCTTAAATAATTCCTCTCCCTGTTCAGGGGAAGAGCATTTCAAAGTTTCTGGCTGTTAGCAGAGGCACCTCCGATTCCTGTCCACTTGAGATTATAACATATCAGTATGATGGTCAGATGGACCAACCCCAGAGATCTGAGTAAACTGCCAGCAGAACTGGTGGATCTGGACCTTTTCAACACCCCATCACTGTTTCAGGGTCTCACACAGGGACTTGTGCTGCTGCCAACACTCCCAAAACACAGCAAACATGTGGGAGATATTCAAGTTCTGTAATAATTTGGTATTGAAGTGCCAGTGGGAAGCATGGGTAAACGGAGCAAGAGACCCTCTGACAGAGACATAATGATGATCAGACAAATGAGTGGCATATTGGGGTCAAAGCCAAGCATGGCATGGACAGAAGTCTGCCAAAAGAAGACACAATCTTACCCCAGCACGGGGGCATATGCAGTAAAAAGATTAAAAACCACAGTGCCAATATATATATATCCAGACCCTGCACAATCTCCTTCACAGGGAGAATTGGTGCCCTTGCACCAAAAAGAGACCAGCTACTCCAGCAGTGACATTGAAGCCCTGGCTCCAGAGAGCTTCCCCTTCCCATTCCTTCACCCAGGTCCCCTGATTATCAGGGATGGAGTGCATCTCTTGTAGACAGACAAAATCAGCTCATTTTTATCTGAGAAACTCAAAGAGTTGTGCCCTTTTATGACCATCTCAGCATCTGTTAGTATTTAGAGAGCCAAAGCTGAGTAGCATCACAAAGACTAGAAGGAGAGAGCCAAAGAACAGAGAGAAACAAGGGAAAGTGGAAATAGCTTGGAAAAAAACGAGCCCTGGGGAGGCCTATGTATCTCGAACAATCCCTGCATGCTTCTTCACCTTGCTCAACCTTTTGAGGTGGACATGTTTCCTACCATCAACCGCGGTGTCTCTCAGGACAAGGACAGCTTAGCGAACAAAGAGCTGTAAATCAGGGTGTTAGGATATAGATATGCAGGTCTGTCTGTAAAGGCCTAAATTCTAAGAATTTAGGTGTATTTTTATCACTTAGCTAGTTATAGAGGTATAAAAGGAAGAATCAAAATCACTGTCTGCCGGTGTAAGGTCCTTCTCTTACTGTAACAGTTTGAGGCCCTGTTCTTAGGCTAAGGCCTTTGGCTAAGCAGCAGAGGCAGCCATAAGCTGGGAAGCGAACGGTCACATCCTCACATTCCAAACTAGTCACACTGAAATAAGGTGCTATTGGGTTGTTAGGAATACAATCCTGTCCTGATAATCATAGAATCATAGAATCAAAGAATATCAGGGTTGGAAGGGACCTCAGGAGGTCATCTAGTCCAACCTCCTGCTCAAAAGCAGGACCAATCCCCAATTAAATCATCCCAGCCAGGGCTTTGTCAAGCCTGACCTTAAAAACTTCTAAGGAAGGAGATTCCACCACCTCCCTAGGCAACCCATTCCAGTGTTTCACCACCCTCCTAGTGAAAAAGTTTTTCCTAATATCCAAC
This sequence comes from Lepidochelys olivacea, assembly GCF_965140295.1. Classification (NCBI taxonomy): domain Eukaryota; kingdom Metazoa; phylum Chordata; order Testudines; family Cheloniidae; genus Lepidochelys; species Lepidochelys olivacea. The sequence goes on along the minus strand of NC_140415.1, from coordinate 11,767,389 downwards.
CTAAACCTCCCCCACTGCAACTTGAGACCATTACTCCTTGTCCTGTCCTCTTCCACCACTGAGAATAATCTAGAACCATCCCCTCTGGAACCACCTCTCAGGTAGTTGAAAGCAGCTATCAAATCCCCCTTCATTCTTCTCTTCTGCAGACTAAACAATCCCAGTTCCCTCAGCCTCTCCTCATAAGTCATATGTTCCAGACCCCTAATCATTTTTGTTTCCCTTCGCTGGACTCTTTCCAATTTATCCACATCCTTCTTGTAGTGTGCGGCCCAAAACTGGACACAGTACTCCAGATGAGGCCTCACCAATGTCGAATAGAGGGGGACGATCACGTCCCTCAATCTGCTCGCTATGCCCCTACTTATACATCCCAAAATACCATTGGCCTTCTTGGCAACAAGGGCACACTGCTGACTCATATCCAGCTTCTCGTCCACTGTCACCCCTAGGTCCTTTTCCGCAGAACTGCTGCCTAGCCATTCGGTCCCTAGTCTGTAGCTGTGCATTGGGTTCTTCCGTCCTAAGTGCAGGACCCTGCACTTATCCTTATTGAACCTCATCAGATTTCTTTTGGCCCAATCCTCCAATTTGTCTAGGGCCCTCTGTATCCTATCCTTGCCCTCCAGTGTATCTACCACTCCTCCCAGTTTAGTATCATCCGCAAATTTGCTGAGAGTGCAATCCACACCATCCTCCAGATCATTTATGAAGATATTGAACAAAACCGGCCCCAGGACCGACCCCTGGGGCACTCCACTTGACACCGGCTGCCAACTAGACATGGAGCCATTGATCACTACCCGTTGAGCCCGACAATCTAGCCAACTTTCTACCCACCTTATAGTGCATTCATCCAGCCCATACTTCTTTAACTTGCTGACAAGAATACTGTGGGAGACCGTGTCAAAAGCTTTGCTAAAGTCAAGAAACAATACATCCACTGCTTTCCCTTCATCCACAGAACCAGTAATCTCATCATAGAAGGCGATTAGATTAGTCAGGCATGACCTTCCCTTGGTGAATCCATGCTGACTGTTCCTGATCACTTTCCTCTCATGTAAGTGCTTCAGGATTGATTCTTTGAGGACCTGCTCCATGATTTTTCCGGGCACTGAAGTGAGGCTGACTGGCCTGTAGTTCCCAGGATCCTCCATCGCCTCCAGAGAAAGGGAAGTGTCTAGAAAATGTAAAAGGAAACTTAGTTTGATAGCATCCTGTCTGGCAAGAACTCACTTATCAATAGCTGGGATATGAAATCCTCATTTCTGTTTCAGAGTAGTAGCCGTGTTAGTCTGTATGGTAACACCTATTGTTTCATGTTCTCTGTGTATATAAATCTCCCCACTGTATTTTCCACTTCATGCATCCGATGAAGTGAGCTGTAGCTCACGAAAGCTTATGCTCAAATAAATTTGTTCGTCTCTAAGGTGCCACAAGTACTCCTCATTTCTGTGTTGTTCTGTCATTGTAGTCCCCATTTCCCTATTGTTTGTCTGTATAATCTGTCTGGTTCTGTGATTGTTTCTGTCTTCTATATAATTAATTTTGCTGGGTGTAAACTAATTAAGGTGATGGGATATAATTGGTTAAATAATCATGTTACAATATCTTAGGATTGGTTAGTTAAATTTCAGTAAAATGATTGGTTAAGGTATAGCTAAGCAGAACTCAAGTTTTACTATATAGTCTGCAAAAAGAAAAGGAGGACTTGTGGCACCTTAGAGACTAACCAATTTATTAGAGCATAAGCTTTCGTGAGCTACAGCTCACTTCCTCAGATGCGTATCGTGGAAACTGCCAAGCTTTCGTGAGCTACAGCTCACTTCCTCAGATGCGTATCGTGGAAACTGCCTGCTGCAGTTTCCATGATACGCATCTGAGGAAGTGAGCTGTAGCTCACGAAAGCTTATGCTCTAATAAATTGGTTAGTCTCTAAGGTGCCACAAGTCCTCCTTTTCTTTTTGCGAATACAGACTAACACGGCTGTTACTCTGAAACCTATATAGTCTGCAGTCAATCAGGAAGTGCGGGGAATGGGAATGGGAATCATGTTTTGCTAAGGGGGGGAATGGGAACAGGGACACAGGTTAGGCTCTGTGGGGTCAGAACTGGGAAGGGGGACACTAAGGAAGGAAACTGGAATCATGCTTGCTGGAAGTTCACCGCAATAAACATCGAATTGTTTGCACCTTTGGACTTTGGGTATTGTCGCTCTCTGTTCATGCGAGAAGGACCAGGGAAGTAAGCGGGTGAAGGAATAGGCCCCTAACACAGGGAAATGGGCCTCAACCTCAGCTCCCCGCTTTCCTTTAGTGCTAGCCAAAAAACTCACTGGTCTCCTACACGCTGCGCTCACCCTTCCTCTCTATCTGATTGGCTAGAACATCAGGAACCAGTGAAGAGTCAGAGAAATAATGGTCATCCTTTTCATCTCCCTCAGACTCCACCAGCTCAGAGGAACACTGAGCTGCTATTCTAACATTCTCATCATTCATGTTGGAGAAAGATTCAGTGGGAGTGGCTGGCATATCCATTTCTCCAAGAGTGGTAGGCCATGCATCGCCAGGCTGGGACCTAGTATCATCACTGCAACATGCAGGAGCAGGGGCTGGAGAGTTCATCATGCCAGAGGAAGACAGTACCTCACTGGGAACTCCAGGCATGGGGCTACCACCCAGTGTAACACTATCCTCCTTCTCAGGGCACACAGCTCTACCCTCAACCCCTCCAAAGTCTAACTATCAACCGCTCCAAAGTCTTAGCCCTTTTAGAAATAGTCCTGCATAAAGCTGTCTCATCAGTGTGTTCTTCACCCCCATCTCTAGAACCCGTGTCTGCTTTGTCTGCAAGAAGGACTCCAGGACTCGCTTCTGTCTAGAAACAAATGATGGAGTCACAAGGGAGGGTTCCTCCTGAGCGGACTGCTCCCTGGACAACGGCAGACCACATACGGTGAGTGGGGAGATAGAGCCTGCTTCTGCACTGCCAGAGTCTGTGTCCTGCTGGTCCCTGGATGTCCCAGTCCCCTCCCCACTATCCTGGCATCCCACATTCTTACCAGGGACCTCCAAGCCAGCAGCACACAGGCAGGGACCCCTCAAATGACCAGGGTCACCATATAGAAAACACATCATGTTTTCAAAAAAAGAAAAAGAGGACTTGTGGCAGCTTAGAGACTAACAAATTTATTTGAGCATAAGCTTTCGTGAGCTACAGCTCACTTCATCAGATGCATTCAGTGGATTCAGTTTTTCCACTGAATGCATCCAGTGAAGTGAGCTGTAGCTCACGAAAGCTTATGCTCCACTAAATTTGTTAGTCTCTAAGGTGCCACAAGTCCTCCTTTTCTTTTTGAGGATACAGACTAACACGGCTGCTACTCTGAAACCTATCATGTTTTCAGAAGTAGCCAACACTATATAATTCCCCATCATCATCCCTGGCTGGGATGATTTAGTTGGTGTTGGTCCTGCTTTGAGCAGGGGGTTGGACTAGATGACCTCCTGAGGTCCCTTCCAACCCTGATATTCTATGATTCTATGATTCTATGATCTATGTGGTGCTTTAAAACCAGGTTCAAGGACTGTTCAGGGTTATTTAGAACCACAGAAACCTGGCACCAGAACGACATAACATGCCTCACATCTGGGTTCTTGCAGCCTAACGAATCATCTTCACAACAGAAATTGCCTTCCCATAATTGGATGGATCAGACACTAGCATTTCATTTTGAAGGAAGGTGTGGCGGGTGGGAGAGGGAACATTGGACAAAATTACTTTAGTAGCAGGAGTAAACAAGGGAAAACTTGTACATAAGACTCCTTGAGCCAGAGTCCCTCCTGTACCAAACAATTCACAATTCCTGGGACAGGAAATCACTACAGATTTGCTCATTCAAGAGGCCGATTTTATATTAGCATAGGCAATAACCTTACCTACACTCAGCAACACATCCACCACAGTACAGGAAACAGCCCGCACACACCGAACCCCGGCTTGTGGGTCAGACCACTAAACCCATCTGAAGCGGACCTGATGAAGAAGCCCCACCCTCTCCAAAGAAAATGCAGGGGAGAGAAAAAACAACACCCTTAAAGCAAAGAAACAGCAATTAACAGAACAAAGACAAACACAAATACCAAACCCAGCCTCATGCTCAGAAGCTGTACGTGTGGCCCCTGCCTTAGCAATAAGAAAGCCAAGTGCAAATCCCCACTCCACCTCAGTAACCTCACGACCTAGCTATGTTGGGGTCTCTCACTTGCTCTTGAAATTCCATCCAGGACCTGAGAAACCCTACTGTGATGGGTCTGATCACAGAGACCCCCTTGGGACTGTCACCTGATGTGCTGAAACTACCTCTGAGCTCGTTTTCATTGTCAGCTTAGGACTCCAGAACCCTTTCTTGTTGAGCCAGACATGCAAGCCTGCTGCAACACAGATCCAGGGTCTGAACCACATCCCCAAGGCTGCAGGCTTTAACTGAAAACCACTCAGCAGGTATTCCTGTCTCCAGCACCCAGACACCCAGCTCCCAATGGGATCCAAACTCCAAATAAATCCATTTTACTCTGTATAAAGCTTATACAGGGTAAAGTCATAAATTGTCCACCCTCTATAACACTGATAGAGAGATATACAGAGCTGTTTGCTCCCCCAGGTATTAATCACTTATTCTGGGTTCAATAATAAACAAAAGTGATTTTATGAAGTATAAAAAGTAGGATTTAAGTGCTTTCAAGTAATAGAGCAAAGTAAGTTACCAAGGAAAATAAAACAAAACATGCAAGTCTAAGCCTAATACATTTAAGAAACTGAATACTGGTAAATCTCACCCTCAGAGATGTTCCAATAAGCTTCTTTTACAGACTATACTTCTTAGTCTGGGCCCAATTCTTGTTAGTTCCAGCTCAGGTGGTAGCTAGGGGATTTCTCATGACTGGCAGCCCCCTTTGTGAAGTTCCACCCCCTTTTACAGCTTTGGCACAAGTCGGGAATCCTTTGTCTCTCTGGGTTCCCACCCCTCCTTCTAAATGGAAAAGCACCAGGTTTAAGATGGATTCCAGTATCAGGTGACATGGTCACATGTCACTGTAAGACCTCATTCTTCATTACCCATAGGCTGGCCCCCACATACACAAAAAGGCTTGCAGGTAAATAAACCACCTACAACCAATTGTCCTAGTCAATGGGAGCCATCAAGATTCTAAGCCACCATTAATGCCCCACACTTTGCATAATTACAATAGGACCTGAGAGTTAACTTCATATTTCTAGTTTTAGATACAAGAATGATACATTCATACAAATAGGATGACCGCACTCGGTAGATTGTAAGCCTCGGTAGATTGTAAGCTTTGTAATGATACCTTACAAGAGACCTTTTGCATAAAGCATATTCCAGTTACATTATATTTACACTCATAAGCATATTTCCATAAACATATGGAGTGCAACATCACAGCTTTCCAAGAAAAAATTTGTCCAAACCAATCTGTTTCCACAGAACATTTCAGTTTTGACCCCTCCCCAAAATGAGGCTTGTTGAAATTTTTGCCACCAGCACTGCAGTAAACACATCCACACAGGGACTCCTTTGTGCTTCTAGTGCAGGGGTGGCCAACCTGAGCCTGAGAAGGAGCCAGAATTTACCAATGTACATTGCCAAAGAGCCACAGTAATATGTCAGTAGCCCCGCACCAGCTCCCCCACCCCATGCCTCCTGCCGGCTGGCAGCACCACCGATCAGCGCCTCCCCCTCCCTCCCTGCACCTCCCAATCTGCTATTTTGTGGCGTGCAGGATGCTCTGGGGGAGGGGGGTGGAGTGAGGGCATGGCAGGGGAAGGGGAGCGGGACGGAAGGGGTGGGGTGGGGGCAGGGCCTGTGGCAGAGCCGGGGGCTGAGCCGCGAGCACCCCCCGGCACATTGGAAAGTTGGCGCCTGCAGCTCCAGCCCCAGAGTCGGTGCTTGTACAAGGAGCCGCATCTTAACTTCTGAAGAGCCGCATGGGGCTCCGGAGCCACCGGTTGGCCACCCCTGGTCTAGTGCAAAAGGACCATACACCAAGTGGATCTGGACTGCAGTGGGCAATTCCTCTGGTGGCATAAAGCACTGGGGAAGGGAGCATGATAAAGGAAAAGGGAGGTGGTGGCTGCTAGGAGCCAGTGTCAACTAGAGCAATGGAGTTTATGCCAGGTTCCAGGCTCAGCATGGTGGCCCTGTGACAGGGCAAGCACGAAGGTCGCTGAAAGCCACCTTTACCCTTCTGCCTGAGTCCTGTACCAAACTCAACTCACAGGACGGCTCAGAGCTGGGACAGACCAGAGAATCTGGCTGAGTATATCTAAACTAATGAAATATATTTAATTTGTTACATTACTAACAACAGCTAAGTCTCTGAAACCTGGAAGCCATTTTTCTTTTAAGTCTTAATTGACTGAGGTAAATGCGAGAAGCCAACAAATAGCAGAGAACGCGAAGGAAAAGCCTGTGTTTCTGCACTGACTATATTATGGTGATCTGCTGCCTTCTACGTAGGTTTCTACTTGATATCTGCCGGGAGAGCAATACAGCGGTGCACAGACAACCCAGGAAGTTTTTGGAAAGCGTAGGGGACAATTTCCTGATGCAAGTGCTGGAGGAACCAACTAGGGGCAGAGCTCTTCTTGACCTGCTGCTCACACAAACTGCGAAGAATTAGTAGAGGAAGCTAAAGTAGATGGGAACCTGGGAGGCAGTGACCATGAGATGGTCGAGTTCAGGATCCTGACACAGGGAAGAAAGGAGAGCAGCAGAATATGGACCCTGGACTTCAGAAAAGCCGATTTTGACTCCCTCAGGGAACTGATTGGCAGGATCCCCTGGGAGAATAAAAGGAGGGGGAAAGGAGTCCAGGAGAGCTGGCTGTATTTTAAAGAATGCTCATTGAGGTTACAGGGACAAACCATCCCGATGTGTAGAAAGAATAGTAAATATGGCAGGCGACCAGCTTGGCTTAGCAGTGAAATCTTTGCTGATCTTAAACACAAAAAAGAAGTTTACAAGAAGTGGAAGATTGGACAAATGACCAGGGAAAAGTATAAAAATATTGCTCAGGCATGCAGGAGTGAAATCAGGAAGGCCAAATCACACCTGGAGTTGCAGCTAGCAAGAGATGTTAAGAGTAACAAGAAGGGTTTCTTTGGGTATGTTAGAAACAAGAAGAAAGTCAAGGAAAGTGTGGGATCCTTACTGAATGAGGGAGGCAACCTAGTGACAGAGGATGTGGAAAAAGCTAATGTACTCAATGCTTTTTTTGTCTCTGTCTTCACGAACAAGGTCAGCTCCCAGACTACTGCACTGGGCAGCACAGCATGGGGAGGAGGTGACCAGCCCTCTGTGGAAAAAGAAGTGGTTTGGGACTATTTAGAAAAGCTTGACGAGCACAAGTCCATGGGGCCGGATGCGCTGCATACGAGAGTGCTAAAGGTGTTGGTGGATGTGATTGCAGAGCCATTGGCCATTATCTTTGAAAACTCATGGCGATCGGGGGAAGTCCCGGACAACTGGAAAAAGGCTAATGTAGTGCCCATCTTTAAAAAAAGGGAAGAAGGAGGATCCTGGGAACTACAGACCAGTCAGCCTCACCTCAGTCCCTGGAAAAATCATAGAGCAGGTCCTCAAGGAATCAATTCTGAAGCACTTGGAGGAGAGGAAAGTGATCAGGAAAAGTCAGCATGGATTCACCAAGGGCAAGTTATGCCTGACTAATCTAATTGCCTTCTATGACGAGATAACTGGCTCTGTGGATGAGGGGAAAGCAGTGGATGTGTTGTTCCTTGACTTTAGCAAAGCTTTTGACACTGTCTCCCACAGTATTCTTGCCAGCAAGTTAAAAAAGTATGGGCTGGATGAATAGATTATAAGGTGGATAGAAAGTTGGCTAGATTGTCGGGCTCAAGGGGTAGTGATCAATGGTTCAATGTCTAGTTGGCAGCTGGTATCAAGTGGAGTGCCCCAAGGGTTGGTCCTGGGGCCGGTTTTGTTCAATATCTTCATAAATGATCTGGAGGATGGTGTGGATTGCTCCCTCAGCAAGTTTGCAGATGACACTAAACTGGGAGGAGAGGTAGATACGCTGGAGGGTAGGGATAGGATACAGAGGGCCCTAGACAAATTAGAGGATTGGGCCAAAAGAAATCTGATGTGGTTCAACAAGGAAAAGTGCAGAGTCCTGCACTTAGGACGGAAGAATCCAATGCACCGCTACAGACTAGGGACCGAATGGGTAGGCAGCAGTTCTGCGGAAAAGGACCTAGGGGTGACAGTGGACAAGAAGCTGGATATGAGTTAACAGTGTGCCCAGTATCCCTCAGCCCACGCCACTTCCCGCTGCCCCCAGTAGCCTGGAGTGGTGAACCGCAGCCAGTGGGAGCCGCGATCAGACGAACCTGCGGACTCGGCAGGTAAACAAACTGGCCCGGCCCGCCAGGGGCTTTCCTTCAACAAACGGCGGCCCGCAGTTGAGAACCACTGCTCTAGAGGTTCATTTGTAGGGGAATTGCCCACGCAGCCCTATTTTTAAAGTTTGATTTGTGCCTTAGGCTCTGCTTTCAGTTTTAGGTTAAACCGCCCTCCCCTCCCCAACCCGACACACAAATCTCAAAACAAAACTCAGCCATAGTGGTGGAGTTCCAGTTGCCTGCATGGTGACTCATGCAGAACTGCCTGTTGGCCCAGTTTTAGGTCATGACAACTTCCTTGGTGGAGCTGACCTACAGTGTTGGATTTGCAGGAAAATCCCAAATCATCTGGTTTCTGTTATCATTTTGAAAGCTTCACATGGCTCTAATATGAACTGTGGTTGCAGGTTCTTGCAGCACCCAAGCCTTGTGAAACTCAGTGCTCCCAAGCCATAAGGTTTGGCTTCTGATAAAAACCCCAACTTTCCTGGAATGTTCGGATCCACGGTTTCCATTTGGCCTGTTGTGTAGATTAAGTCACCCACGAAGTGTGGATCTGGATACAAGACAACGCTTCCCATCATTCAAGAGTGGTTTCTGATCCAAGGTTTTCTCCATGCCCATCTCTACCAGAAACATTATCCTTTGCATTGCAGCAGGGCCTGCAAGCCCCCACTGGGCTATGAGTTATCATAGAATCATAGAATATCAGGGTTGGAAGGGACCTCAGGAGGTCATCTAGTCCAACCCCCTGCTCAAAGCAGGACCAATCCCCAATTAAATCATCCCAGCCAGGGCTTTGTCAAGCCTGACCTTAAAAATTTCTAAGGAAGGAGATTCCACCACCTCCCTAGGTAACACATTCCAGTGTTTCACCACCCTCCTAGTGAAAATGTTTTTCCTAATATCCAACCTAAATCTCCCCCACTGCAACTTGAGACCATTACTCCTTGTTCTGTCATCTGCTACCACTGAGAACAGTCTAGAGCCATCCTCTTTGGAAGCCCCTTTCAGGTAGTTGAAAGCAGCTGTCAAATCCCCCCTCATTCTTCTCTTCCGTAGACCAAACATCCCCAATTCCCTCAGCCTCTCCTCATAACTCATGTGTTCCAGTCCCCTAATCATTTTTGTTGCCCTCCACTGGACTCTGTCCAATTTTTCTACATCCTTCTTGTAGTGTGGGGCCCAAAACTGGACACAATGAAGATGAAGCTTCACCAAACTCGAATAGAGGGGAATGATCACATCCCTCGATCTGCTGGCAATGCCCTTACGTATACATCCCAAAACGCCATTGGCCTTCTTGGCAACAAGGGCACACTGTTGACTCATATCCAGCTTCTCGTCCACTGTCACCCCTACGTCCTTTTCTGCAGAACTGCTGCCTAGCCATTCGTTCCCTAGTCTGTAGCGGTGCATTGGATTCTTCCGTCCTAAGTGCAGGACTCTGCATTTGTCCTTGTTGAACCTCATCAGATTTCTTTTGGCCCAATCCTCTAATTTGTCTAGGGCCCTCTGTTTTCTATCCCTACCCTCCAGCGTATCTACCACTCATCCCAGTTTAGTGTCATCTGCAAACTTGCTGAGGGTGCAATCCACACCATCCTCCAGATCATTTATGAAGATATTGAACAAAACCGGCCCCAGGACCGACCCCTGGGGCACTCCACTTGATACCAGCTGCCAACTAGACATGGAGCCATTGATCACTACCCGTTGAGCCCGACAATCTAGCCAGCTTTCTATCCACTTAATAGTCCATTCATCCAGCCCATACTTTTTTAACTTGCTGGCAAGAATACTGTGGGAAACAGTGTCAAAAGCTTTGCTAAAGTCAAGGAACAACATGTCCACTGCTTTCCCTTCATCCACAGAACGAGTTATCTCATCATAGAAGGCAATTAGATTAGTCAGGCATGACTTGCTCTTGGTGAATCCATGCTGACTTTTCCTGATCACTTTACTCTTCTCTAAGTGCTTCAGAATTGATTCCTTGAGGACTTGCTCTATGATTTTTCCAGGGACTGAGGTGAGGCTCACTGGCCTGTAGTTCCCAGGATCCTCCTTCTCCCCTTTTTTTTTAAATTAATAGAGTTAATAGAAAACCTCTGAGCCAAATGAATCTATGTAGGCAAGACATAAAAAAAGAAGTGTTCCGCCACTCCATTTTACAGATAGGTTAAATGACTATCCCAAGGTCACACAGGCAGTCTGTTGCAGAGATGAAAACTGAATCCAAATCTCCTGAGCCCCAGTCCAGTGCCTTAACTCCCAGGCCATCCCTCTTCTCTGTGAAACATCACACACTCTGTTTCAGTCACATCTGTACCATTTGCTTTGCCACAGCCATGGAACAGAGACCAAAAGGCGTCCCCCATTTGAAGAATAAATGCTCACAGGAATTCTAGGCTGTGACCGCTGATTCACCTGCAGTGATACACTCAGCTACTCGTTTTGACTTGGTTTGAGAGCTCTATGTGAATACTAAGCACACTGATTAGCTGTTTCCATTGAAAATCTCCTTAAAGTGGCCCTTATTTGATTTGACCTTGTCTCAGGTACAGAAAGGGAGCAAAGTGGAGATGGCCCTTGACACACTAATTAATCACTTGCTCCTGTTAACAGTTCCTCTGTCAATGTTATTAAGTGACAGCATCCAAGGGTAAATAGGGTACAGCAGAAAGAAGCTTACAAAACCATCTGTCCTACCATACTAAGGTGCTTTTGCCCTTTGCAGATGATCCCTTGGTCTTCTTGTTTTTTTCCAGAAAGAGATTTGCATTAAATGTCACTACAATACGCAGCTGAGTAATTGTGCCTTAGCGAGGAGAATGTATGAGGGCTTTCCCAGAGCTCACAATCAAGTGCTTCTTTATAGTGGCGGAGTTTATCTCACAATGATCAGTTGAGAGTAACAAGGGCAGAAATGGCAGTCAAATACACAGCAATTAGTCACTGGCTGTTTGAATATTAGAAGGAGCAGTTTACTTGTGCATGCCCTTAATAATTCTTCAGGCGTGATAGTGGATGAAAATTAAAAAAATACTTTCAATCTTTTAGTTTAGGGGAAGGAAAACAACAAAGAGAGAAAAACGGAAAGACTTTAGACTACTCCAGATTATTGGGATCAGTACAGGGGTGACTGGGTGGGGTTTAGTGGCCTGTAATGTCCAGGACGTCAAATTAGATGATCTGGGGTGGCCTTTTGGCCTTGAACTCTATAACTCTAAGAAATGTTGGGGAGAGTGCCAGGGCCGCTCGGAGTAAACTGCTACTCAAGGTGAGTCAGAGTGGGAGAATCTGGGGCCTGATGGTCATTTGAAGCTTATCTAAATTCATACAAAGTTTGGGCCTGGTGTGACAGACATCCCAACTCCCATCTAGTAGCACCTAACACTCCCCAAGTAGTTCCAGGCACTTCAGTGGGAGCATTTGTGGAGTGAGGGACTACTCAGTGCATAGGTGCTGACTCCAGGCCTGGAGCACCCACGGAAAAAAAACGGTGGATGCTCAGCACCCGCTGGCAACCCCGAGGGTCAGTGCCTCCCCTTCCCTCCCATGCCTCCCACCCGCCGGCGGCCCCACTGATAAGCTCCTCCCCCCACCCCAGTGCCTCCTGCCTGCCGCAGATCAGCTGTTCCACAGTGTGTAGGAGGTGCTAGGGTGGGAGGGGGAGGACCGGAGGCAGGAAGAGGTAGGGGAGGGAGCGGAAAGAGGTGGGGGCAGGGCAGGGGTGAGGCCTTGGGGGAAGGGGTAGAGTGGGGGTGGGGCCTGGGGTGGAGCATGGGTCAAGCACCCCCCAGCAATTTGCTAAGTCAGTGCCTATGATTCAGTGGGAGTTAAGGTGATCAGAAACTTGCCCATACTCAGCACCTCCCCCTTCTCACTTTCATTTCCTTCATGTCCAGTTCTTCCCTCCTCCTTCTTCCAACCCACACAAAGCCTTCTCTTCCTACAACTTCCCTGAGCCTCCTGCTGCCCCTCCTTCCTCTGTGATCACTTCTCCTCAGGATCCCCTGGAGATGATCAGGCTGTGTCCTTATCTTACTGTAACAAGAGGAAGATGACAGCAGGCCATGCTTCAGGACTTCTCAAGATGATCTTTGGGTAATCCTTCCATTAAAGGACTGCCAGCTGTTGCAGACACACTCTATGAAAATAGATGTCTATATACTCATGGATAGTTAATAGAAAAGGTGCCCAGAGATGGCACTCAAGTATATGCAACATAGTTTCCAGGTTTTGAAGGACCAATCAAACTCCTGGTTGTGCACTGCAAATGGCTTCTTATGTGCAGCTCTTCGCACTGATGACATGTATGGCATTCAAACACTCATGCTTTATGGCTGCAGTTAACCAATAGATGCATTTGTAGAGCAACACTGGTATCAATTATTGATCACTATAGTGCACTCGCAAAGATGCATCGGCACAATATAGAATCATAGGACTGGAAGGGACCTCAGGGGGTCATCTAGTCCAGTCTCCTGCACTCATGGCAGGACTAAGTATTATCTAGACCAGTGGTTCTCAAAGCTGGTCTGCCGCTTGATCAGGGAAAGCCCCTGGTGGGCCGGACCGGTTTGTTTACCTGCCGCGTCCGCAAGTTCGGTCGATTGCGGCTCCCACTGGCCGCGGATTGCCACTCCAGGCCAATGGGGGCTGCAGGAAGCGGCATGGGCCAAGAGACGAGCTGGCTGCCCTTCCCGCACCCCCCATTGGTCGGGAGCGGCGAACTGCCGCCAGTGGGAGCCGCGATCAGGTAAACAAAGCAGTCCGGCCTGCCAGGGTCTTTCCCTGAACAAGTGGCAGAGCAGCTTTGAGAACCACTGATCTAGACCATCCCTGACAGGTGTTTGCCGAACCTGCTCTTAAAATCTCCAATCTTCCACAGCCTCCCTAGGCAATTTATTCCAGAGCTTAACCACCCTGACAGTTAGGAAGTTTTTCCTAATGTCCAGCCTAAACCTTCCTTGCTGCAATTTAAGCCCACTGCTTCTTGTCCTATCCTCAGCAGTTAAGAAGAACAATTCTTCTCTCTCCTCCTTGTAACAGCCTTTTATGTACATGAAGACTGGTATGTCCCTCTCAGTCTTCTCTATTCCAGACTAAACAAACCCAATTTTTTTAATCTTCCCTCATAGGTCATGTTTTCTAGACCTTTAATCATTTTTGTTCCTCTTCTCTGGACTTTCTCCAATTTGTCCACATCTTTCCTGAAATGTGGTGCCCAGAACTGGACACAATACTCCTGTTGAAGCCTAATCAGCTCAGAGTAAAGCGGAAGAATTACTTCTCATTTCTTGCTTACAACACTCCTGCTAATACATCCCGGAATGGTGTTCGCTTTTTTTTGCAACAGTGTTACACTGTTGACTCATATTTAGCTTGTGGTCCACTATGACCCCCAGATCCTTTTCTGCAATACTCCTTCCTAGGCAGTCATTTCCCATTTTGTATGTGTGCAACTGATTGTTCCTTCCTAAATTGAGTACTTTGCATTTGTCCTTATTGAATTTCATCCTGTTTACTTCAGACCATTTCTCCAGTTTTTCCAGATCATTTTGAATTTTAATCCTATCCTCCAAAGCACTTGCAACCCCGCCCAGCTTGGTATCATCCACAAACTTTATAAGTATACTCTCTATGCCATTATCTAAATCATTGATGAAGATATTGAACAGACCTGAACCCAGAACTAATCCCTACGGGACCTCACTCATTATGCCCTTCCAGCATGACTGTGAACGACTGATAACCACTTTCTGGGAATGGTTTTCCAACCAGTTTTGCACCCACCTTATAGTAGCTCCATCTAGGTTGAGTTTTCCTAGTTTGTTTATGAGAAGGTCATGAGAGACAGTATCAAAAGCCTTACTAAAGTCAAGATATATCACATCTACCGCTTCCCCCTATCCACAAGGCTTGTTACCCTGTCAAAGAAAGCTATCAGGTTGGTTTTACGTGATTTGTTCTTGACAAATCCATGCTGACTGTTATCACCTTATTATCTTCTAGGTGTTTGCAAATTGATTGCTTAATTATTTGCTCCATTATCTTTCCGGGTACAGAAGTTAAGCTGACTGATCTGTAATTCTCGGGGTTATCATTATTTCCCTTTTAATAGATTGGCACTATATTTGCCTCATTGCAAGGGCAGCATATTGTTTTTCCATCACCATGGTGGGTGGGTGGGGAGTAGTAACCAGCAACCAGTGTCCTCCCTGTGACAGAGTCATATCCTCCTCCCCTGATGGTGTGACAGCAGTCCTCTGTAGTTAGATAGTTTCCTCAGCCTTGGATGTCTCCATATGAATACTCTTGAGGAATTCCTCCCGGCCACGGAAGCTCCTCAGCCTAGCCACATCCTTCTGTAGCTCTCCCACCTGCTTCCTGAGAGATTCCACCAGCAGGCACCTTTCACACTGTATGGTCCCCCTAGCCTGGCTTTCTGAGAGTGGGAAATGCAGATCCACACCAGGATCTAGGTAGAGGCATTCATGTTTAGGTTGTCTGTCTGGATACAGGTGCAGGTGGAGGAGACAGGAGTAGTTTTAGCAGTGGCGATGTGGCCCTTCCTAACCATAGCAACCATATTACTTCTCCCTCTCACAAACTCCCTCTCAAACTCCCCTGTTTGCTAGCTCCCGATGAAATGAGCTGTAGCTCACGAAAGCTTATGCTCAAATAAATTTGTTAGTCTCTAAGGTGCCACAAGTACTCCTTTTCTTTTAGCTTCCCTTGGTCGCTCAGCCTCTGGCTTTTAAGGCCTTCTCTCCTAGATCAGTCCTACCCCCTTGTTAATCACACAGGGGGGTGGGTGATCACAAGGCTGATTGAGGCTGATCAAGGCTGATCAAGGATGATCCAGGGAACAAAGTCTCAAACAGTCTCCAGACACATAATCCCAACTGACCCACTAACTGAAATAACTGAAATTGCCTGAAAGAGGAAGAAAAACACAAACATCCAAGCAAACTCACTCACCCCAAGGTTAGTACTTGCACTTTGTTTGTTCAGAAGGGGGATCTCCTTCTCCCCCTCACAAAGTACCCTGTTCTCTATAAGGCTATGTACCTTCAAACATTTTGGAAATATCACTGAGAACTCAACTCTGGCTCTATTCACAACACAGTGAAAAAAAATATAATTGGCCCCACGGACAAGGGTAAAAATTTTACTAAAAGGTGCACAATCTAGCACAGTTGGTCCTTTATATATGACTGTGAACAGTAAGTGCTATTGCTATATAAATGTAATGCCAACCCTCTGGCTGGGTTATCAGAAGTGAGGATTGAATCGGGCAGCTCTGGATCTTACCAGGTGAGCATCTACTGCCCGAGCTAAAAGAACCCGCACCCCCTCCTTAAGCAAGACGACAGTAGGCTCAACAACTGCTGTTTGGCCTGACTGCCACTAGAGGGGGACACAGTGCCACACTGAGCAGGCATAGCTTATCGGTGTAACGTACACAAATAGTAAGGGCTTGATCCTGTGAGGTGCTGAACACCCTCTACACCTACTTAATTTGATGGGATTTGGGGTGCTCAGTCACTTTCAGGATTAGGGCCCTACCTCTTTTAAGATCATATCAGAATGGAAGGTAAGAAACTTCACAGCCTCAAACCGTTAATTTCCCAGGGTGGTTTTCATGGATACGAGGCCCAAAATCTGGGTTAAATGACTATTGGGCAATTATGTTCTGCCAACCAAAAAAAGCCCCACATTGCATAAATTATTTCTTGCTATATTGTCCACAACTCGCTGCTAGTGTTGCTGTGCTGTTTAAAGGCTGCCACCCTGCACTGCAGGAGTGGAACCCAGGAACTGTGGCTACATTTCACTGATGGTTGAAATGATCGCTCTATGAACGAAGGCCAAATCAGTGGAGTTGCACTAGTGTAACCAGCATATCCAGGTTAACAAGCTGTCATAAATATAAAGGGAAGGATAACCATCTTTTTGTATACAGAACTATAAAATCCCTCCTGGCCAGAGGCAAAACCCTTTCACCTGTAAAGGGTTAAGAAGCTAAAATAACCTCGCTGGCACCTGACCAAAATGACCAATGAGGAGACAAGATACTTTCAAAGCTGGAGGTCGGGGGTGGGGGGAAACAAAGGGTCCTCTCTGTCTGAGTGATGCTTTTGCCGGGACCAGAGCAGGAATGCAGGTCAGAACTCCTGCAAAGAGTTAGTAAGCAATCTAGTTAGATATATGTTAGATTCTGTTTTGTTTAAATGGCTGATAAAATAAGTTGTGCTGAATGGAATGTATATTCCTGTTATTGTGTCTTTTTGTAACTTAAGGTTTAGCCTAGAGGGATTCTCTATGTTTTGAATCTGCTTACACTGTAAGGTATTTACCATCCTGATTTTACAGAGGTGATTCTTTTAATTTTTCTTTAATTAAAATTCTTCTTTTAAGAACCTGATTGCTTTTTCATTGTTCTTAAGATCCAAGGGTTTGGGTCTGTGTTCACCTATGCAAATTGGTGAGGATTTTTATCAAGCCTTCCCAAGGAAAGGGGGTGTAGTGCTTGGGGGGGATATTTTGGAGGGGAGACATTTCCAAGTGGGCACTTCCTCTGTTCTTTGTGTAACACTTTGATGGTGGCAGCGTTTAACCTAAACTGGGAAGAATAAGCTTAGGGGGTCTTTCATGCAGGTCCCCACATCTGTACCCTAGAGTTCAGAGTGGGGAGGGAACTTTGACACAAGCCCATATCCTGCTCCCCGTTGCACAAGTGTAAGTCTGTTACCTTGATGGATTTGAGAGAGGAACCTGGCCCATAGCTTGTAATCAGCTTTTACAACTTGTAAGGGGCTTTGGGATTTGGGGGTGAAAGGTGCTATGTAAATGTCCATCATCATTACTAGCACTGGCTGGAGCACACAATGACTGCATTTGGACTGAGAAGCAAAGCCTGCCAGAGGCACTTTACCAGGGCACAGGGAGGGGTCCTCTGAAGACACATCTTGGAGGGAGCTGTTGATGTATGTACATTTACAGAGCACGGTCACAACACCCTGCTTCCTAGGAACCAACCAACACATGTTCCTTTTCTGCCTATTTGTATAGATTTACAAATATCAAACGAGTAAAACAATAGCCACATAACAAAAAATATTTGATATGATGTGTAGTGCCAAGTGTCTTAAGCTTTTTATAGTACACAAAGAGTGAATCATTTGGACTAGACCACGTATTTGGTTGACGGTTGCCTCTTTTTCACTCATGAGAAGTTCATGAGCCCATCACAATATTCTCACATTTATTCATCATTGAAAATAACTAGGGCTGTCAAGTGATTAAAAAAATGAATCATGATGAATAGCATGATTAATCGCACTGTTAAACAATAATAGAATGCCATTTATTTAAATATTTTTGGATGTTTTCTACATTTTCAAATATATTGATTTCAATTACAACACAGAATACAATGTGTACACTGCTTACTTTATATTTATTTTTGATTACAAGTATTTGCACTGTAAAAAAACAAAAGAAATAGTATTTTTCAATTCACCTAATACAAGTACTGTAGTGCAATCTCTTTATCATGAAAGTTGAACTTACAAATGTAAGAATTATGTAAAAAAAAAAAACCTGCATGCAAAAACAAAACAATGTAAAATTTCAGTGCCTACAAGTCCACTCAGTCCTCAAACAAAGAAGTTTGTTTACATTTTCAGGAGATAATGCTGCCCACTTCTTGTTTACAATGTCACCTGAAAGTGAGAACAGGTGTTCTCATGGCACTGTTGTAGATGGCATTGCAAGATATTTACGTGCCAGATGCGTGAATGCATCCGATGAAGTGAGCTGTAGCTCATGAAAGCTTATGCTCAAATAAATTGGTTAGTCTCTAAAGTGCCACTAGTACTCCTTGTCTTTTTGCAAATACAGTCTAACACAGCTGCTACTCTGAAACCTAAAGATTCATATGTTGCTTCGTGCTTCCACCACCACTCCAGGGGACATGCGTCCATGCTGATGATGGGTTCTGCTTGATAATGATCCAAAGCGGTGTAGATCAACGCATGTTCATTTTCACTGTCTGAGTCAGATGCCACCTGCAGGTGGCTGATGTTTTTTTTCCGGCGGTTCAGGTTCTGTAGTTTCCACATCAGAGTACTTTTAAGAGTTCTGAAAGCATGCAACACACCTCACCCCTCTCAGATTTTGGAAGGCAATTCAGATTCTTAAACCTTGGGTGAAGTGCTGTACTATCTTTAGAAATCTCACATTAGTACCTTCTTTGCGTTTTGTCAAATCTGCGGTGAAGGTGTTGTTAAAATGAACAACATGTGCTGGGTCATCATCCGAGACTGCTGTAACATGAAATATGTGGCAGAATGCAGGTAAAACAGAGCAGGGGACATACAATTCTCCCCCAAGGAGCTCAGTCACAAATTTAATTAACACATTATTTTTTTAATGAGCGTCATCAGCATGGAAGTATGTCCTCTGGAATGGTGGCAAAAGCATGAAGGGTCATATGAATGTTTAGCATATCTGGCACACAAATACCTTGCAATGCCAGCTACAAAAGTGCCATGCCAATGCCTGTTCTCACTTTCTGGTGACACTGTAAATAAGAAGTGGGCAGCATTATCTCCTGTAAATGTAAACAAACTTGTTTGTCTTAGCGATTGGCTGAATAAGAAGTAGGACTGAGTGGATTTGTGGGCTCTGAAGTTTTACATTGTTTTGTTTTTGAGTGAAGTTATGTAACAAAAAAAATCTACAGTGGTAAGTTGCATTTTAACAACACAGAGCTTGCACCACAGTACTTGTATGAGGTGAACTGAAAAATAATATTTCTTTTATCATTTTTACAGTGCAAATATTTGTAATAAAATAATATACTCTTTGATTTCAATTACAACACAGAATACAATATATATGAAAATGTAGAAAATGTAATAAATTTCAATTGGTATTCTATTGTTTAACAGTGCAATTCAAACTGTGAATAATCGTGATTAATTTTTTTAATCACAATTAATTTTTTTTTAGTTAATTGCATGAGTTAACGGCGATTAATTAAAAATAACCTGTGACATGATGAATAGCTCCTACAGGGCTCCGGGAGAATATTCACTGCTCAGACTTCAAAGTACACACTTCAGCTATTACTTATACAAGTCAGCTGACAGCTTCACTGTTTCCTGAGTGGGTGCCTTAATTAGTTTATCAACAGTGTGTGAATTTTGAATATTGCAACTGGACATGCAAGTTGAAAATTGCTCTCACTTGGATCAATCCTGGTTCAGAGGGCTTGAATTTAGGCCTAAATAAGCAACTTGACTGTGGGAAAGGAGATAGCTGGAGAACAGGCCATGAGTCTCTTCTTGCATTGGAAGATTTTGCCTTCAATGAATATTTGTGCCTCTGAGCTTTAGATTTGCTTTCATGAGCATTCAACTGATCAAAAGTTCATGGAAAGGGGACACAAAAGCAAGGCAGGGAACATCTTCATGTTGTGTCCTGTGCAACACAGAGCAGGCCCAATACTTAAACAGTAATCACAGTTCATTCAGATGTAGGGTGACCATACGTCCTGTTTTGGCCAGGACAGTCCCTTTTTGAAACCCGGTCCCAGCCGTCCCAACTTTTTTGACAAAAAGGGCATTTGTCCTGTGGCAAGAGCCTATGGGAAAAATGCCCACTTTTGTCAAAAAAGTGGGGTGCGGAGGAATGTGGGGGGGCATGAGCAGTGATGTCAGCCCTGCGCAGGGGGGAGGCAGGGCTTGGGTAAGCAGCGATGCCAGTCCTTCGTGGGGACAGGGGGCAGAGTTCGGACGAGTGGCTGGGCCAGCCCCATGGGGGTGGGGGTGGGAAGAGCTCGAGCTAGCCCCACTCGGTGTCCCATTTTCCCTTTGGGAAATATACTCACCCTATTCAGATGAGTACACACAGGACATTTTTTCCATTGCTTTCTGCACTCGGACACGCCTTGGGCAGTGAGTGTGCGACTAGGGAGTTTGTAATATCCCATCAGAATGTCTTTTGAGGTTTTGGGGAGTGCAGGGGTGCCCAACCTACAGCCCATGGGCTGTACATGGCCCACCAGAGTATTTCAGAAGGCCCGCAGCCTTCTTCAACACAATATACTAATGTCCGATTCCTTAGCATTTTATCATCATGTTTACATCGTTTTACTTTAGTTATATCGTCTTTACCTTTTTTTCCTGCTTTCTATAATTCCGATACACATTTTATGTACTGATTTCTTTGTTTTTAAATAGACAATACTGTATATAGAAGCAAATACATACATACATACATCTAAATACATATGAACCAGAATCTGTTTGGCCCACACAAGGTTGTGCTTAGGTTTATGTGGCCCTCTTGTGTAATAAGGCTGTGCACCATTGTAATAATGGAAGGCAACAAAACTTAGGAAGCAGATGGATGGGCTTTCCCAATATAGGTATTATCCCTGTGTTTCTTCTCATTTATCTTCTACACAATACTTCTTGATTTCCATCTAGCAAAATATCTCCTCCCTCCTCTCCTGAATGTATTAGGAGTGCTCTTTAATTCCTTAATTCTTTAACTGGTTACTCTCTAAGGTGCCACTAGTACTCCTTTTCTTTTTTCTTTAATTCCTACTGGATGATAGCCAGGTGAGCGTTAAATATTGTTTAAATTCTCTTCTCCGCCTTTGGAGACTGGAAACATACAATACTGTTGCATCCAGCATGCTCTTCCAGCTTCTGCTGTCACTAATACCTGGTTACTGCCTCAGTTGCGTTTCAGTAAGAGATGAATACCTCTTCCCATCATATGTGGCGATAAATGTATTTTCACGTCTGAGCCATGTGTATGCATGAAGGGCTAAATTCTGCACTGAAATATGCAAGCAAAACTCCCAGTGGAGTCATCAGGGAACAGAAACTGAGCCTTAAGTAGCATGTCAGCTTTTGCGCATTTTAATATTTTTGTCCTAACACATGCTGGGCCACTGTGAGAAGGCACTTTCCTCTTCAGGAATAAGAAAAGGAAAACCTGTAAGATTATACTTACAAGCAGGAAGAAAGGGAGTTGCAGCAAGCTGCAGAGGGTTTCAAAATGGTCTCTTTAAGGTTGCAGCTGCATTGCTCTGCCAAATGTAAAGGGCTAGCTCTGAAAGGCAGGCTGGGAAAAATCCTATAGAGGAGAAATCTTGTGGGAGTAGAGAATTAACAGGGACCAACAAGTTGATCTGGGAAAGGTTTTTTTTTTTCTACTTTGCCTATACAATAGTTATAGATTAGCCACATTTCCAAAGTTAGGAGCATGCATAACTCATACTTGGCAGTAAAGAATGTGTCTATGAATCAGCTATCTGTATGTGTAGATGGGTAGGAATCAGAAGGAGATCTGTAGCTCAAAGGGTTGAGGGCTAGGCTAGGTATTTGAAAACACAGGGTTCAAATCTACCTGAGAACTGGGGTGAGGAATCAGTAGAGATGTGTATGATGAAACCCCTATGGATTTTTAAACAAGTGTCATTTAAATAACACAGTAAAGAAATATCCTTTAAAACAGGTTCTCTCTGTATATATCTATATATCTATATCTATAAAAACCCCATGATAATCTGTCAGTTAGGGGAAGACATGCAATGAAACACATATGTTCTACATTTTTGGTCATTTGTGACATGTTCATAGATTCATAGATATTTAGGTCAGAAGGGACCATTATGATCATCTAGTCTGACCTCCTGCACAACGCAGGCCACAGAATTTCACCCACCACTCCTGCAAAAAACCTCACACCGATATCTGTGCTATTGAAGTCCTCAAATCATAGTTTAAAGACTTCAAGGAGCAGAGAATCCTCCAGCAAGTGACCCATGCGCCATGCTACAGAGGAAGGCGAAAAACCTCCAGGGCCTCTTCCAGTCTGCCCTGGAGGAAAATTCCTTCCTGACCCCAAATATGGTGATCAGCTAAACCCTGAGCATATGGGCAAGATTCATCAGCCAGATACTACAGAAAATTCTTTCCTGGGTATCTCAGATCCCACCCCATCTAATATTCCATCACAGGCCATTGGGCCTATTTACCATGAATATTTGATTACCAAAACCATGTTATCCCATCATACCATCTCCTCCATAAACTTATCGAGTTTAATCTTAAAGCCAGATAGATCTTTTGCCCCCACTGCTTCCCTTGGAAGGCTATTCCAAAACTTCACTCCTCTGATGGTTAGAAAACTTCATCTAATTTGTAGTCTAAATTTCCTAGTGGCCAGTTTATAACCATTTGTTCTTGTGTCCACATTGGTACTGAGCTTAAATAATTCCTCTCCCTCTCTGGTATTTATCCCTCTGATATATTTATAGAGAGCAATAATTATCTCCCCTCAACCTTCTTTTAGTTAGGCTAAACAAGCCAAGCTGAGTCTCCTTTCATGAGACAAGTTTTCCATTCCTCGGATCATCCTAGTAGCCCTTCTCTGTACCTGTTCCAGGTTGAATTCATCCTTCTTAAACACGGGAGACCAGAACTGCACACAGTATTCCAGGTGAGGTCTCACCAGTGCCTTGTATAACGGTACTAAAACCTCCTTATCCCTACTAGAAATACCTCTCCTGATGCATCCCAAGACCGCATTAGCATTTTTCACGGCCATATCACATTGGCGGCTCATAGTCATCCTATGATCAACCAGTACTCCAAGGTCCTTTTCCTCCTCCGTTACGTCTAATTGATGCGTCCCTAGCTTATAACTAAAATTCTTGTTATTAATCCCGAAATGCATGACCTTACACTTCTCACTATTAAATTTCATCCTATTACTATTACTCCAGTTTACAAGATCATCCAGATCCTCCTGTAGGATATCCCTGTCCTTCTCTAAATTGGCAATACCTCCCAGCTTTGTATCATCCACAGACTTTATGAGCACACTCCCACTTTTTGTGCCGAGGTCAGTGATAAAAAGATTAAATAAGATTGGTTCCAAAACCGATCCTTGAGGAACTCCACTGTAACCTCCCTCCAGCCTGACAGTTCACCTTTCAGTAGGACCCGTTGTAGTCTCCCCTTTAACCAATTCCTTATCCACCTTTCAATTTTCCTATTGATCCCCATTTTATCCAATTTAACTAATAATTCCCCATGTGGCACGGTATCAAATCACATGTTGGTAAGTTTGAAAGTAGAGTAGTCTGATAGTTAAGGCTTTAGGCCCAGATCCTCAAATGTATGTAGGCGCCAAAACTCCCATTGATTTCAATGGGAGTTAGGTGCCTAAATACTTTTGAGGATCTGGGCTTTAGTGAAATTGCGGTAGTGAGATGAGGGCAGCCTGTGGCTTCAGTCCCTTTGAAAAAGAATGGGAAACATTGACCGTCTTTACTAGGGACACTTCTTATAGCACTCCACACTATGAAGTAATGGACATCTTTACTAAAGAAATCAGCAACTTCATTCCACTGAGTAGTCACAGTCCCATTGTAAGATGAGGAAAGTGGTGGCCATTCTGAGAACGGAAGAACTGTGACTACAGTGGGAAAGTTTAGAGAGAAAAAATAAGTAATACCTTTGCTTAATAATAACCTAATTTTTTCAAATGTACATTTAAAGGAAGATGGTAATGATTTCAAATGATATGAACAGTTTGAAGGATAATAAATCAGCTGTTTGTTAGCAAAAGGGGTCCAAAATAAGCCTACAGATTGGACATTTGTTAAAGGTCCCATTTTTTTACATTAATGTGAACCCATGAATAAACTAACAGGTTTAATTGAATATCCCCACCCTCACAATTCAATCTTGATTCACAGATAATGTGCTGTAAATCTGGAGAGGATACACTATATTATTCACACTAGAACAAATGAAGTTGAATCCCTGCTTTAAGTGAAAATTAAATCTAACCTCCGATAATATATTTAACCTATGGGGGTGCTATCAAGCTTCTGTAATATAGTATCCCATGAACTTGGCATGAATATATGATCAATCCCCACACCCTGACTTTACTGTCCTTTCAGATCTTCGAC
Organism: Lepidochelys olivacea; assembly: GCF_965140295.1. NCBI lineage: Eukaryota > Metazoa > Chordata > Testudines > Cheloniidae > Lepidochelys > Lepidochelys olivacea. The sequence goes on along the minus strand of NC_140415.1, from coordinate 11,742,929 downwards.
ACTCTTATGATATTTAAAACAATTTAATCACATCCTTCCTCCCTATCAGAAGAAGGTGAGGGATGGAACTGTAGGTGTGTCTAAGTGCCCAGGGTATTAGAGACCAAAGCTTACTTCCTGTATCTCTTGGTGATTTTCTCTGGTTAACAGATTGCCACCCAATTCAATTCCTCATTGTGCCATTCCATCCCGACAGAAGCCACTGGGAGTTTTCACAGCAAAACCTGAAGCAAACTAAGGCCTCTATTCTCAGGAAAAAGAAAAGGAATACTTGTGGCATCTTAGAGACTAACCAATTTATTTGAGCATAAGCTTTCGTGAGCTACAGCTCACTTCATCGAATGCATACTGTGGAAAGTACAGAAGATCTTTTTATACACACAAACCATGAAAAAATGATTTCAACAATTTCCATCCCACCATCAAGCCTGGTCCAGTCCACACAAGAGATCCACTTCCTGGACACTACAGTGCTAATAAACGACGGTCACATAAACACCACCCTATACCGGAAACCTACTGACCGCTATTCCTACCTACATGTCTCCAGCTTTCACCCTGACCACACCACATGATCCATTGTCTACAGCCAAGCTCTGCGATACAACCACATTTGCTCCAACCCCTCAGACAGAGACAAACACCTACAAGTTCTCTATCAAGCATTCTTACAACTACAATACCTACCTGCGGAAGTGAAGAAACAGATTGATAGAGCCAGAAGAGTTCCCAGAAGTCACCTACTACAGGACAGGCCTAACAAAGAAAATAACAGAACGCCACTAGCCGTCACCTTCAGCCCCCAACTAAAACCCCTCCAGCACATTATTAAGGATCTACAACCTATCCTGAAGGATGATCCAACACTCTCATAAATCTTGGGAGACAGGCCAGTCCTTGCCTACAGACAGCCCCCCAACCTGAAGCAAATACTCACCAGCAACCACATACCACACAACAGAACCACTAACCTAGGAACCTATCCTTGCAACAAAGCCCGTTGCCAACTGTGCCCACATATCTGTTCAGGAGACACCATCATAGGGCCTAATAACATCAGCCACACTATCAGAGGCTTGTTCACCTGCACATCCACCAATGTGATATATGCCATCATGTGCCAGCAATGCCCCTCTGTCATGTACATTGGTCAAACTGGACAGTCTCTACATAAAAGAATAAATGGACACAAATCAGATGTCAAGAATTATAACATTCATAAACTAGTCGGAGAACACTTCAATCTCTCTGGTCACATGATTACAGACATAAAAGTTGTGATATTACAACAGAAAAACTTCAAAACCAGACTCCAGCGAGAAACTGTTGAATTGGAATTCATTTGCAAATTGGATACAATTAACTTAGGCTTGAATAGAGACTGGGAGTGGCTAAGTCATTTTGTAAGGTAACCTATTTCCCCTTTTTTTTCCTACCCCCCCCCGCCCCCTCCTCAGACGTTCTTGTTAAACCCTGGATTTGTGCTGGAAATGGCCCACCTTGATTATCATACACATTGTAAGGAGAGTGACCACTTTAGATAAGCTATTACCAACAGGAGAGAGGGTTTGAGGGGTGGGTGGGTGGGGACAAAACCTGGATTTGTGCTGGAAATGGCCCAACTTGATTGTCATACAAATTGTAAGGAGAGTGTGATCACTTTAGATAAGCTATTACCAGCAGGAGAGTGGGGTGGGGGGAAAGAAAACCTTTTGTTGTAAACACCCATTTTTTCATGGTTTGTGTGTATAAAAAGATCTTCTGTACTTTCCACAGTATGCATCCGATGAAGTAAGCTGTAGCTCACGAAAGCTTATGCTCAAATAAATTGGTTAGTCTCTAAGGTGCCACAAGTACTCCTTTTCTTTTTGCGAATACAGACTAACGCGGCTGTTACTCTGAAACCTATTCTCAGGAACATGATTATCCTGTGATAATGGAACCCACCTCCCCTGAGGGAAGACCTTGTTTCTATTCCGTGACTTTCATTTTTACATGTGTAAGGAAAATGCATTGATTCCCACAATCTGTCAGTTAATGTTACAATGCTTCCGCTGAGAGGCTGTGAGCGTCACCCACTCCTTAAAATGCTAATGACCCTCCTCAGATGTGTGATCGCAGAAACCCATACGCAGGGTTGGGCTGCAGTTCCTTGCATTTTTCACTGGTAGCAATGAGCCTATGTTGTGTGCTTCTGGTTTTTTGAAGGGTCTATTGAGTATGCTGGATATACTAAAAAGAGAAAGTATTAAAGGCTTACCTCTAAACATTTATGAGTCAGAATCAGAGAGACAGGAAGAAATAAACCACCATATGAGCGAATGAAATGGGATACAATGTGGAGGCAAAGATATGAAACATCATCTCTCTTTTAACCTTTCTCTTACAGTGCCTAACACCGCACAGCATTCTGATCTCCTTCTGAAGGTACCTCGCTTGCTGTGCCATTGAGAGGTGGAAATTAAGTTCCATTAGAGTCTTGGAATCTATTTCCACTCAAATTGGTTGTACAATGGGCAATACTACATTCACTTTACACATCAATGACTTAGCAGGAGGAAAATTCATAAAAGGTTATTTGGTTAAAAAACAAAACAAAAAATACCATGTGACTAACTACAGAATAGCCAGCTGTGATCAGGGTGGACTTTAGAAGCTAAGCAACGTAAGGGCTAATCAGTACTTGGGTTGGAGTCCTGCAAGGAAAGCGAAAGGTACCGTTAGAAGCAAACTTGCTGATTCAGGAAGTGGTTCTCTTTCCTTTGAGTCAGTAATAAAACAAAATCCCAGCATGCTGTTGTACTTCTATTGGGGTTGTCATCTTTAAGATGACATACATAACCGTGGCCCTAATCTCTTGGGTCATTAAGGAATCCCCAGTACATTCTGATCAATCTTCAGGTCCAGTTTATTAGGAAATCGGTTAATTTGCATTTCAGTGTTTGGAGTGGTTTTGATTTTGTACCTCTCCAGCACTCAGAGTTATTTTAAGAGATGCTATTGATGGCTCATAGATTTACCAGACAACTTAAATATAGTCTCTTGCTATCAAAAGTAGAAAACAGGATGAGGGAATGGTCACAGAACTCCACTTCCATTGTTTGCCATTTGTGGTATTGTTAAGGAAATTCTTTTAACCTATATGTCTCCTGTGCATCTATTTATGATGAGCAAACCTCAAGATGAGTATTTTGAAGTAGCAGAATGGCAGCAGCAACAGAAGATTCAGATGGGTATGATGTAGCCATGGTGACATGTAAAATGGACTTCCATCTTGAATGGTCCCTTGCAAGTCTTCTTTTGGCAAGAGTTAATATGGGAGAGTTTAGGCTTCTTAAATCCCTCACAATTCCATTTTCCAAAGTCATTCATGGTTGGCCTGGTACTCTACTGCTTTTGACCTCAGCTGTATAAAAACCTTCTGTAAAAGTGTAACTTCTTCTGCATGTTGGACATGACACCACCATTGAAATTGTCTTGTTCTCAACCGGTGTAAGACTTCTTGCTGGGACCAACCAAGTATCTGCTCATTTGTGACAAAATCAAGCCAACGGATCTTAAGAATACACCATAGCTTTTGACACAAAAAAATCTAGTTTTCTTTCCTCAGCTGGTTTTAGTGGCCATGTTTGTGCTTCAAATAAAGGAGTTGTTATCACTACCACCTTGGACGCTTGTATCTTAGTTGTCACACAAAATTCCCGCTGCTCAAAGGCCTTTGAAGATGCTGAAACGTCATTGATGCAAGACCAATCTGATGTGTGATTTCTTTGGATATAGAACCTCAGGTTTTCAACTGACTACCCAGATAGATAAAACTATTCACCCATTCAGTGTCAATGCTATCTATATGCAGCATTGGCAGATCATTTGTTTTCATTTTATAAAAGGCATACATAGCTTTGATTTTATCACCATTGATTTGAAGTCCCGTATATTTTGCAGCTTTTTGCTGCTCTTCCAGCATGAACTGCAGTTGATCAGTAGTCTCGCCAATAAGGCAATGCCATCTGCATATTCAAGATCTTCTGAAAATGAACATTTACATAACACACCTCCTATTTTGGCCTCAGTCGGTTTCCTCATCAGGTAGTTTATTCAAACATTAAATAACATAGGTGAGAATTTGCATCCCTGGGGTTCTCCTGATCCTACTGAAGGCCAGTCTGTAATACAACAGTTGGCCCTCACACAGCTACATGTGTCATGGTACAGATCCCCCACGTTGAGTCTACAGTGCGGACTACATATAATATATTTAGCTGTTTACTGAATGTATCCAAATTCCTTTGGTTTGAGCTAGCGATTTTCAGCAGCACCGCTTTGCTCATGGGACTGATGGTGTTTCCTTATTCTAGTTGGGTTGGCTTATGAGCTGTCTCGTGGGATTTTGGTCCTGCAGAAGGGGACCAAAAATGGATGTGGGGGAGGGGAAGTTATGCAAACGTTCTAATCTTAAAAAAGCTCCACTTCTAGTTCTGATACTATTTGATGTCCTTTGCCCCAGCTTTTCACTTAATGCATTTCCCTGCTGACCAGCTATTACCCCAGGAAACACCTTACAATGCGCATGACCTTTGCAAAAGTCTGCAAAAGACACTTAGAGTGAAGCAGGATATAAAGTAGTTTTCAGGCTGCCTCCTTTCCCCTGGTGAAGTTATTGAATGCCCACTGTATTTCACCTTTACTGTTTAGGAAAAGAGGTGATAAAAGAATGTAGTCTGTTCCTTAGCACTTTACGGTGTCATTTCAGTGCAGTTAGATCTTTACTTGCATGAAGCACTTTTTAATGGAACTCACTTTTGCCAGACCTGGAATATACTGCTGGTTGTGCTTTACTCTTCTCTATTTCTTTGAGGGTCCAGCTACACTACAACCATAACTGAATCTGGGGACACAGTTCAAATATGGTTTTCATCTAACCCAGTTATGACATGGTTAAAAGTGGTAATATTGCTACAGCCTAACCAAGTCCCCCAAACCAATATAAACTCTAGAGAGTTTGTTAACACCAGGGGCAATCCAAGGTTTCAACCTTGGTCAGTCCCATAAGCACTAAAACTTTTAATCACCTTGAAACCAGATTTCCTGTCTCAGATTAGTTGTAGAGTAGTCAGGATGTTGGGTTCAAAGCCTACCATGTGTGTCACGTGAATAGTTGCTATGATTTCTCCTGGGTGTAAAGGTTGCAGGCTCAGGTCCCTAGTGGAAGAGTCTAGACTTTGATTCCCCCTACCCTCCATAAGAGAGTAAGTTGGTTTGTGGGCCTCATCTGTAGAGTCTGATCCAGCTCCAAGCTTTCTCAAAGTTTGAAGGTGTCTAGATTCAGGATTCCAATGTGAGTCCCTCATAGAGTTAAGGCCAACCTATGACAGTTTGTTTGTATATCTAGAGTTTACCAAAGGCTGTGGTCCTGTTGTATCACACCCAGTACTCTGGTTAGGGCCCATTTCTAGCTGCATATGTCAGTGCCATTTTATCTGTGACCACAAACAGCCAGACCAGGGTGGTGCAGGCCGACCTCTTTTCCCATGGACTTCACTTGCAGTTGTGGGTGCCAGCACTTATGAACATCAGCCCTGAAAAGGCTTCACTGGTATGCTGCTTCTCTTTATCCAGCACTTACACATTCTAGGCAACTCAACTGCCCTGAAATAGTTAACGGTGCCGTCTTGCTTGCAAAGTATTATTTTCCTTTTAAGGCTGTTATCTCTATTTTAAGGCTGAACTGAGTTTTAAATTTAACTTCACATTATTGAGATGCAAATCATTCTATGCTCGTAAGTAGTATATGTATAAACCATATTTTCCAACATGGAGTGGTTTTTTTTTTAAAGCATTTCCCTTTAAGTAAATTTTTCCATTAAACTAAATATTTGTTGAATTTTTTTTTCTCCTCCAAAGGCAAGGTCCTTTCAACTCATGCCAATGTTATTATTTCTCAGAACGAGTTTCATCTTGATCTATAAACATTTTATGCCAAGAATAATGCTTTTTAAAGACAATAAGTGCCTATTTCTGCCTGAGGCTATCGGAAACCCCGTAAAAGAGGCAGTAGGAATTAAAGGCACTTAATCATATTTCCCCATTTTTAACTGTTATTTTTCACGCTCCTAAGCAGTTTTTCTAGCCTTGCTGAGTCCTATTGAGGACCATAAATCTTAATTAAAGATGTAATTTTTTCCCTCCTCTATGAAAGCTGAGCTGAAAAGAACATTTCTGGTTTTTAAGACTAGCACTGTGTGCATACTCTTAAAACAAACAAGACTATTACACTCAAAGGTTTTCAAAACCAGTTATTGCTGCGATCATGTGGAACTGGTTCCATAATTATTGGTGGTGGCGGGGGGGAGGTTTATTAACACCTGAGCTTCACATATTCTATGCACATCATGGGGAACATATTATAACTTACACCAAGTGCATATCTGTTTGGAAAATGGAAGCTACGGCCTATGGAAACATACACGTGGGCACAGGGACCTGTTTTCAACATACACTCTAGGTTTCCTGGTGTGGGAGCTAATGCAGTGGGAGACATTAAAGGCCAGATCTTAATCGCTGTAAATTGGCAACCCTCCATTGAAGTCAACAGAATTACACTGATTTACTCCAGTTGAGGATTTAGTCCTAAAAAACACAATCGTTCCAGGAAGCTCCAGAAAGGACTTGATCTTTAGCGGGGACGATCACCTTAATCACCTGTCGATTTAGTATTGGCAGTGGATACTACCTGCCTTTCAGGATAAGGCTCAACTGTAATGTCTTTCTCTATTTAGAATAGGAGAGAGGTGGCATTATAATCAGGCCCTGATCTAAAGCTCATTTAAATCAATGGGAAGATTCCCAATGAGTTCAATACACTTTGGTGAGGCTTTCAGTGAAGAGTGGCAAATGCTTAATGGTGCCCACTGTACCTATATTATTTGTATCCTCTTTTCACATAGAATCATAGAATCATAGAATATCAGGGTTGGAAGGGACCTCAGGAGGTCATCTAGTCCAACCCCCTGCTCAAAGCAGGACCAATCCCCAAGGGCCACTTAAAGGCTTGCTCTGTAGGCAAGTGAAGTCCATGGGTTTTCTTCCAATGACTTCCCTGGGCTTTGGCCCATGACTGGTAAAAAGTAACTGCATCATGGTTGCCATGGCAGGTTACTACATGGCAAGCCAGGGTGAATCTACAACGCATCAGCTTGCCGTGTAATAATGTCCTGTGTGGACACTACCGCAGCGCAGTGAAAGTCCAGGAGTGTAGTGTAGCGTACACTTTCAGGCAGCACTACCTCACGCTGCACTCTGGGACTTTCGCTGTTCTATAGCAGGGATAATACTGTATGGCAAGCTGGTGCACTGTAGCTTCACACCCTGGCTTGCCGTGCAGTAACATGGCGTGTAGACGAGCCATGAGATCTCCATTGCCAGTCATTCCCTTTGCCCCTGGGACTACAGCAATGGCAACTTCATAGAACCCCCAGCTAACAGGTTCTGATGGCTTCTCACCACAGTTCATAGTCAGAGAGAAAGCCACTGATCTAGCCTTATACATATATGACTCAGTAGCTCCTTGTACAGCACGCATATCTGTAGACATGTTTACCTAAGCATAGCTGACTTATACATTGGTCCAGTTTTGCAGAGACTTAGGCAAGTGTGTAACATTACTCATGGGAGTAGTCCCATCAAAGTGAATAATTCCAGGATCAGGGTCCTCTTGGTTTTGCAATGGCATTTTCATTTGATCTTGATCTTGATCTGATAAAGCTAATTTTTCAAATTCTTATTAAATAGCTTTAAAATAGCAGTGGATGTAAAAATATACCAAAAGGAGGGGATAAAAGTATTGCCTGAAAAGTAGTATGCTATTGATGAATGCTCTGATCCATACGGGAGGAAGGATCCTTCCACAAAGATCCCTTTGTAAGACTGGGGCCTAAATGTGATTTGAAGGAGGTGTGCCATATTCGGGGCTAAGCCTACAAGCATTTATGCACATGAGTAACTTTACTGTTGACCTTAATGGCATTACTCACATGAGTAAAGTAGTCATGTGAGTAAAGTTACACCTCTGGTTAAGTATTGGCTGGATGGGAGCCTCATAGCGTAACCTCCTGTTGCACCGTCTATGGGTTTCCCCAGCAGTTAAGTCAACCAATAAGACATATAATAGAATATCAGGGTTGGAAGAGACCTCAGGAGGTCATCTAGTCCAACCCTCATATCAGAGCTATTTATTAGCTACTCTTAGTTACAGCTCCAGGGGCATGGAGTCAGCATTCAAGTCACACTCCCCATCTGTACCCAGCCCAGGTGGGGGAAGCTAATGATCCAACCAGCGGATCAAATTCAGTGATGAATCCTGGTCATGTGCCACCTGAGGCACATTGAGCATATGCTAAGAAAAAGTTACTGCTCCTTTAATATAACATGACCTTCCCCAAAGCAAACCTGAATAAAAAACCCATTGATTTATTAGCATTGAAATGATATTTCCTCACTGGCATCCAATGAGTCAATTCTTGAAGCAGAGTTGCTGTCTGTGAATTGGGCCTTGGTCTTGGACTAAGATTCCTGGAAGAAGGGATTGCCCTACATCTCTGCTACTAGACTTGTCTATAGGTGTAATAAAACAGGTTACACTTGGAATTCTCCCAGACTCTCCTTCACTGGGAAGTGATCTGCAAGGCCTCAAAGATCTGCAGTGCATAGAGACCCAAGTAAGACATTTTTTTTCTTTTTAATTTAATGTTTGAATTGATGAAGCGCACCTATAAGTGCACCTTGGTCAATGAAGTGCACCTTGGTCAATACTGATAAGTTGTTTTAATAAATTAATATAATACTGACTCTTGGAATGACAATCTCAAAATCAAAATACACATCTCAGAAATGGAGCCTGACCCAAATAACCTCACTCCTCTCCCCCAGGAAAATTCTTGTGACAATAAGCCTCTATTCCACTGCCTTTTGATTCTTTTCTTTTATCAACTGCTTGGACAATCAAGTTACTTATTTTCTTATTGAGGCCATAATATTAAGTGGCAGTGACTAAAATACTGTTGATATCATATATACATTTTACAGCTCTATAATAGGTGGATTCAATACACCAACTGTGAAGACTCTCAAACTTCAGGGAGGTTGGGATTGAGATCTGATGCTAGATCTAAACTTTGTGGCTCAGGCCCACTTTTATAATAAAACTAAATTCACTTTAAAATAGGATTTCCAGAGATTTAGTAGAAAATTGTATCGAATAACTAATTAAGACCTTTCAATTAGTCTGAATTATAGTTTTATGACCCAATTATCATTTAAACAGCAGGCAATAACTTTATCAAATCTAATTATTTTGATTAAAAAGACAGTTAATGTATGTTAATTAAATAACTGATTAATAAAAAATGTATTTATTCAGATTTAGGAGCCCGGGTCCTGATGTGTAAGACTGTATACACACACTTTCTCATGCTTCTGGCTTATATGTATAGAAATTCGGATGCATACAACTATGATTTGTGAGTGCACCAAAGGCTTGATCCAGCTCCCACTGAAGTCAATGGAAAAGCTCACAGTGAGAGATGGATCACACCCATAGTTATGATTGTGTATAGGCTCCAAATTGCACAATCATCCATTCAGGTTTGCACGTGTGCAAGGGGGGGCATGTACTCACCTGGGTGTGCGCCTGTGCGTGCTCACTTTAAAAAGAAAAAGCCAGGCTTATGTACCAAAGCCTAGAATGTGTTCTAGCTCAGGGACTTATCTGACCCTCCTAACCACAGCATTCAAGCACCACCACCAGTGCCCGAGTACCTCCTAATTTTTAAAATGGAGTTAGCCTCATAATACCTCTGTGAAGTAGGGCAGTGAGTTAAGTCCTCAGGATTTGGTCCAGGGGAGCTGCAGATGTTCAGCAGTTCTCAGGTTTTAACCCTTTGTCGTGAACACGTATCGGCCCTGTGATTCTTTAAACCTCAGTAAATAGTAGAACTGGTAGAAGAATATCAGTGAACCAGTTTCCCATCAGAAAATGCAGTTTTGTGGAAGTCTCAACATTTCATGGGAACCTGTCCATTTTGACAAAATTCTAGATGGGAAAAAGTCAAAATAAATCGTTTCAACTGTCTCGTTTCAACAATGTCGAAACGATTGCTTTCAATCCAGGAAACCATTTTTTTCCACTTCGTCATTCAGATTGATTTCATGTTGACTTTATTTTTCATATTGATATTGATCGTATTAAATATTTTAATAGTATACTAAAGTCCAAGTGTCGCATTTTTATCTTACTGGAAACTAAACAATTTGGTAGTCCCAAAGAGACACTTTTGGGGATTTTCTTTCTGCAGGAAGTTTAGAAATCTTAGCTATCGTTTCATCTAGGAGGTTTTTTTTTCTTTCTAAAAGTTAGGATTTCCAACGGCACACAAATTTTGGTTTCCAACCAGCTCTAGTAAATATACTTTTAATATATATATATGATTATTATATATATTTATATAATTATTATTCTGTATATAGCAGTCATGCCAAAATATGCTAGACACTCTCCGGACATATTAATAAACACAGCCCCTGCCTGAAGAGTTTAAATTCTAATGGTAGGCATTAAACAAGTAAGAGCTACAACATTCCACAGCAGTCTTCAACCCCTCACTCATTAAAATCCTCTTTCAGGGCAAACTGCCCTTTTGGCTCCCACCAGCACTATTCTCTCAATCTACTTTCATCATTCAGGTCTCCGCTTCTACTGTTCACCGCACCCGCCCGTTCCTGATCCACCATTCTCTCTTACTCTTCAACCACCATCTGTCCTCACTCAGCCAATTTGAGAAAGCCAGCCTTTGTACACACTGAATCAGCCCCTCAACTTCAATCCCATCTCCCTTTGTCATTCCTGATAGTAGAGGCTCCCAGGTTGCTAGAGACTGTTCCTCTTATTGTAGCTGCCCTGCTGAGCCAAGCAGCTTGCATGAACAGAAAGTAGTGATGTCTCTCAGGCAGACCCTTCTCAGAGGAGGTGGCAGGAAGGAGGCGGGGTGCCTCGTGGTGCCAAACCGAGCCAGAGACCCTTTTGCTGCCAGATCAACCACGAGGAGCTTGTCACAGGTGTCCAGGAAGAAGACAGTGAAGTGCTGGGTGTAATTATATATTGACATTCAGTATGTTATCCAGCCACTAGACTCTGCAACCAGTCTAGAGTCCCAGTCAGAATGTGGTCCCTGTTAAACGAGAGAAAACTGGAGCTCAAGCTGTGCAGAAGACTGTTTGTCTTTAATATATGTATCGTGTTTAAAGAGGGCTGTGATTCCATATATCATGCCATCAGGTTCCAGTGGTGTTATAGTGATCACAAGGCTTTTAAATAAAAGTTGGTGAAGTAACTGAGTTAATAAAAGTAGTTGTAAGTGCTAAGCACCTCTCAGGACTTGGCCCATTTATAGCTAGTGTGTCACTTCTCCAGACTGTGGCCACTTTTGAAACGAGTGCAAAAGACCCTGCTCTCCGTTGCTATTTTCTTATTATTGTACGACTTAAGAAACACACGTATATTTTCATATTCTATTCTACTTATGCATTTATACCCCAACCTTCCCATGCATAGAGTTGCCTCCTTCTATCCAGTTAATAGCTGTCACCCTTTCAATGTATTTATTTCTTTTAGGACCTGCGCCAAAACCCGTGAATAGAAAGAATCCCATTGATTACAATAGGCTTGGGATAAGGACCACTGAGCACAGTGAAAATGTATATGGCACGCCACCAAGACTTCCTTGTCAATCTATCAGGACAGTATAAATCTACCTGAAAATACATTTTACAGAGTGACGTGCAAAGTATATAACCCACAGGTTGACATTTCACTCTTAACACGTTAGCGTACAGACAAACAAATAGCTGGAATAAAGTGCCTCGTTCAGTATACTCTGTACCAGTTTTAGAACGCCTTTAATTTAAATGGAAAATGTATCAAACATATTTCACTGACGCTATTGGACTAACCTCAGTCCTAATCAATCAAGAACTATTGCATTTTGTCCACTTATTTAAACACATTACATTGGAACTAACAGCCATCTTTGTCACCCAGTGTCATCTACTATACTTAGAAGAGAGCAACACCTAAGCCACATTAATCTAGGAACTTCTGACCAACAGTAAGGAATGTACTCCAAATAATCACACTGGAATATGTAGCACCATCTGGATAATTTCCATTGGAACATGCATCTTATTATTAATCATGTTTATTACAGTAGTGCCTCAGGGCCAACCAAGAATAGGGCCCCATTGTGCTAGGCACTGTACAAACACAGAGTAATAGATGGACCTTGCCCAATGAGTTTACAATCTAAATAAACAAGACAAACAGAGCTGAGTGTAGGGTTAAAACAGATATGCAGAAGGAACAATACAGTGATAATAAATATCATGTTAATTTCATGACTTGTATTTTGTTTTGGTGAGGGGGATACTTAGGAGGGGGGTCAGCTAAACGAAAAGGTAAGGGATGGGAGTTGAGGGGGACAGGGAAGGGAAGACAAGAGTAAGAAGGGTCAATGTAGAGTGAAGCTGAGGTTAAAAGACTGTGATGGAGGGGGAGGGAAAGGGTTGGAGAAAACAGCCAGTCAGCACAGGGCAGCACCAGAACATATTTACCCTTCTGTTATAATAAAGAATTAGAACAGTTATAACTTCAGTTTCCCCATAAAACTGGATAATAATAAAATATAATGTGCTGTACTTACATAGAGCCTTAAATGCAAGGAATTCAAAATGTCAACATTGATCATTATCATTTGTATTAGTGTAATACCGACAGGCCCCAATCAAATTAGGGATAAGATGTCAATTTTTAACAGTGAGGGTAATTAGCCATTGGAACAATCTACTAAGGGTCGTTGTGGATTCTCCATCACTGATCATTTTTAAATCAAGATTGGATGTTTTTCAGAAAGATCTGCTCTAGCAATTGTTTTGGGGAAGGTCTATGGCCTGTGTTATGCAGGAGATCACACTAGATGATCACAATGGTCCCTTCTGGCCTTGGCATCTATGAAATTTTGGGGCCTATTATGTAGGCACTGCACATACTGAGAGATGACAAGCTCTTCAGGCAGCAACTGTCCAAATAGATAAGGGTGGGAGGGGAAACAGAAGTGAAGTGACTTGCCCAAGGTCACACAGCAGGTCATTGGCAGAGCTGGGAAGAGAACCCAAGTCTCCTGGTCCACTGAGCTAACCACTAAACAATACTGACTGTTGATAAATAAGCTAAGTCTCATAACACCAGGCATAAAAATAAATTAATATTATTAACCTCATTCAATAGGTTGGGAAATTGGGTCACAGAGAAGTGACTTGCCCAAGGTAAGACAGATCTCTTGAATCCCACTCCTGCATTTTAACAATGAAACCATCCTTTAACTTACACCCTTAGAGGGGTTACATACATCACTGAAATACTACAGAGACTATTTAGCTCATGTTCATAAAGTAACTGCAAGTGAAAACTTAAGAATTCACTATGGTTAATTAATAAAGTAGGAAGATTTCTGCACTTTGTAACAACGACGTATTTAATAGTTTAGACCCATAACACCACATGCTTCTCTGTTCTAAGAAAAGGAGAGACTTTGTTATTCTCCTGCCTCTTCTGTGTCTGTCTATGTGGGTTCGAGGGAAAATTTTCATTCTACTCCTTCTCTAAGGCCTCTGTCAGAGGGAAATGCTTTTTAATAGTCATCTCCAGACTTTCTGGTCGTTCAGTTGATTTGAAGGGGCTTGAGGTGGGAAGAGAGCAACATTCAAATCACTGTAAAACGTTACCCCTTCCACGCATCAGTCTATGTGTTTTAGGGGTTGGCGACATACAATGTGAGGTGGTTTAGTTAAGCCGCTGTGTGGACACACGCCTTTCAGCTCAACCCAAATTTATTTTGGTTTAACTATGCCCTGGTCTACACTAGGACTTTAGGTCGAATTTAGCAACGTTAAATCGATTTAAACCTGCACCCGTCCACACAGTGAAGCCCTTTATTTCGACTTAAAGGGCTCTTAAAATCGATTTCCTTACTCCACCCCTGACAAATGGATTAGTGCTTAAATCGACGTTCCCAGCTCGAATTTGGGGTACTGTGGACACAATTCGATGGTATTGGCCTCCGGGAGCTATCCCAGAGTGCTCCATTCTGACCGCTCTGGACAGCACTCTCAACTCAGATGCACTGGCCAGGTAGACAGGAAAAGAACCGCGAACTTTTGAATCTCATTTCCTGTTTGGCCAGCGTGGCAAGCTGCAGGTGACCATGCAGAGCTCATCAGCACAGGTGACCATGATGGAGTCCCAGAATCGCAAAATAGCTCCAGCATGGACCGAACGGGAGGTACGGGATCTGATCGCTGTTTGGGGAGAGGAATCCGTGCTATCAGAACTCCGTTCCAGTTTTCGAAATGCCAAAACCTTTGTGAAAATCTCCCAGGGCATGAAGGACAGAGGCCATAACAGGGACCCGAAGCAGTGCCGCGTGAAACTGAAGGAGCTGAGGCAAGCCTACCAGAAAACCAGAGAGGCGAACAGCCGCTCTGGGTCAGAGCCCCAAACATGCCGCTTCTATGATGAGCTGCATGCCATTTTAGGGGGTTCAGCCACCACTACCCCAGCCGTGTTGTTTGACTCCTTCAATGGAGATGGAGGCAATACGGAAGCAGGTTTTGGGGACGAAGAAGATGATGAGGAGGAGGAGGTTGTAGATAGCTCACAGCAAGCAAGCGGAGAAACCGGTTTTCCCGACAGCCAGGAACTGTTTCTCACCCTAGACCTGGAGCCAGTACCCCCCGAACCCACCCAAGGCTGCCTCCTGGACCCAGCAGGCGGAGAAGGGACGTCTGGTGAGTGTACCTTTTAAAATGCTATACATGGTTTAAAAGCAAGCATGTGAAAGGATTACTTTGCCCTGGCATTTGCGGTTCTCCTAGATGTAGTCCTAAAGCCTTTGCAAAAGGTTTCTGGGGAGGGCAGCCTTATTTCGTCCTTCATGGTAGGACACTTTATCACTCCAGGCCAGTAACACATACTCGGGAATCACTGTAGAACAAAGCATTGCAGTGTATGTTTGCTGGCATTCAACCAAAATCCGTTCTTTCTCTCTCTGTGTTATCCTCAGGAGAGTGAGATATAATTCATGGTCACCTGGTTGAAATAGGGTGCTTTTCTTCAGGGACACTCAGTATAGCCCATTCCTGCTGGGCTGTTTGCCTGTGGCTGAACAGAAATGTTCCCCGCTGTTAGCCACAGGGAGGGGGGAAGGTTGAGGGGGTAGTCACGCGGTGGGAGGAGGCAAAATGCGACCTTGTAACGAAAGCACATGTGCTATGTATGTAATGTTAACAGCAAGGTTTACCCTGAAAGAGTGTAGCGACTGTTTTATAAAATGTGTCTTTTTAAATACCGCTGTCCCTTTTTTTTTCTCCACCAGCTGCATGTGTTTCAATGATCACAGGATCTTCTCCTTCCCAGAGGCTAGTGAAGCTTAGAAAGAAAAAAAAACGCACTCGCGATGAAATGTTCTCCGAGCTCATGCTGTCCTCCCACACTGACAGAGCACAGACGAATGCGTGGAGGCAAATAATGTCAGAGTGCAGGAAAGCACAAAATGACCGGGAGGAGAGGTGGAGGGCTGAAGAGAGTAAGTGGCAGGCTGAAGAGAGTAAGTGGCGGGTTGAAGACAGGGCTGAAGCTCAAATGTGGCAGCAGCGTGATGAGAGGAGGCAGGATTCAATGCTGAGGCTGCTGCAGGACCAAACCAGAATGCTCCAGTGTATGGTTGAGCTGCAGCAAAGGCAGCTGGAGCACAGACTGCCACTGCTGCCCCTCTGTAACCAACCGCCCTCCTCCCCAAGTTCCATAGCCTCCACACCCAGACGCCCAAGAACGCGGTGGGGGGGCCTCCGGCCAACCAGCCACTCCACCACAGAGGATTGCCCAAAAAAAAGAAGGCTGTCATTCAATAAATTTTAAAGTTGTAAACTTTTAAAGTGCTGTGCTTAAAGTGCTGTGTGGCATTTTCCTTCCCTCCTCCACCACCCCTCCTGGGATACCTTGGTAGTCATCTCCCTATTTGTGTGATGAATGAATAACGAATGCATGACTGTGAAGCAGCAATGACTTTATTGCCTCTGCAAGCGGTGATTAAAGGGAGGAGGGGAGGGTGGTTAGCTTACAGGGAAGTAGAGTGAACCAAGGGGCGGGGGGTTTCATCAAGGAGAAACAAACAGAACTTTCACACTGTAGCCTGGCCAGTCATGAAACTGGTTTTCAAAGCTTCTCTGATGCGTACCGCGCCCTCCTGAGCTCTTCTAACCGCCCTGGTGTCTGGCTGCGCGTAACCAGCAGCTAGGCGATTTGCCTCAGCCTCCCACCCCGCCATAAACGTCTCCCCCTTACTCTCACAGATATTGTGGAGCACACAGCAAGCAGTAATAACAGTGGGAATATTGGTTTCGCTGAGGTCTAAGCGAGTCAGTAAACTGCGCCAGCGCGCCTTTAAACGTCCAAATGCACATTCTACCACCATTCTGCACTTGCTCAGCCTGTAGTTGAACAGCTCCTGACCACTGTCCAGGCTGCCTGTGTACGGCTTCATGAGCCATGGCATTAAGGGGTAGGCTGGGTCCCCAAGGATACATATAGGCATTTCAACATCCCCAACAGTTATTTTCTGGTCTGGGAAGAAAGTCCCTTTCTGCAGCTTTTGAAACAGACCAGAGTTCCTGAAGATGCGAGCATCATGCACCTTTCCCGGCCATCCCACGTTGATGTTGGTGAAACGTCCCTTGTGATCCACCAGAGCTTGCAGCACTATCGAAAAGTACCCCTTGCGGTTTATGTACTCGCCGGCTTGGTGCTCTGGTGCCAAGATAGGGATATGGGTTCCGTCTATAGCCCCACCACAGTTAGGGAATCCCATTGCAGCAAAGCCATCCACTATGACCTGCACATTTCCCAGGGTCACTACCCTTGATATCAGCAGATCTTTGATTGCGTGAGCTACTTGCATCACAGCAGCCCCCACAGTAGATTTGCCCACTCCAAATTGATTCCCAACTGACCGGTAGCTGTCTGGCGTTGCAAGCTTCCACAGGGCTATCGCCACTCGCTTCTCAACTGTGAGGGCTGCTCTCATCCTGGTATTCATGCGCTTCAGGGCAGGGGAAAGCAAGTCACAAAGTTCCATGAAAGTGCCCTTACGCATGCGAAAGTTTCGCAGCCACTGGGAATCGTCCCAGACCTGCAACACTATGTGGTCCCACCAGTCTGTGCTTGTTTCCCGAGCCCAGAATCGGCGTTCCACAGCATGAACCTGCCCCATTAGCACCATGATGCATGCATTGGCAGGGCCCATGCTTTCAGAGAAATCTGTGTCCATGTCCTGATCACTCACGGGACCGCGCTGACGTCGCCTCCTCGCCCGGTATCGCGTTGCCATGTTCTGGTGCTGCATATACTGCTGGATAATGCGTGTGGTGGTTGATGTGCTCCTAATTGCCAAAATGAGCTCAGCGGCCTCCATGCTTGCCTTGGTATGGCGTCCGCACAGAAAAAAGGCGCGGAACGATTGTCTGCCGTTGCTCTGACGGAGGGAGGGGCGACTGACGACACGGCTTACAGGGTTGGCTTCAGGGAGCTAAAATCAACAAAGGGTGTGCCTGTACATCAAGGAGTATTTCAGGCAGGACTGCACGGAGGGTTCCAATAAGAAATGGTGCACCAAAGTTATCGTTGTTATTGGAACAAGGAGGTTAGCCTGGCCTCTGATTGATACATGGCTAGATTAACCTCGCTGCGCCTTCTCTGTGACTGACTGCAGTGTGATCTAGACAGGGGAGGAGGAAAATGAGTACAAAACAAATCTGGTCTATTTCTTGTTCTGACCCACTCCATCTATCCTTTACATCTTTGGCTGGCAGCAGACAAAAAAGGCGCGAAATGATTGTCTGCCCTTGCTTTCACGGGGGGAGGGAGGGTGGGAAAGGGGTCCTGACGATATGTACCCAGAACCACCCGCGACAATGTTTTAGCCCCATCAGGCATTGGGATATCAACCCAGAATTCCAATGGGCAGCGGAGACTGCGGGAACTGTGGGATAGCTACCCACAGTGCAACGCTCCGGAAGTCAACGCTTGCCTCGGTACTGTGGAAGCGCTCCGCCGAGTTAATGCACTTAATGCACTTAGAGCATTTTCTGTGGGGACACACACACTCGAATATATAAAACCGATTTCAAAAAAACCGACTTCTATAAATTCGACCTAATTTCGTAGTGTAGACATACCCTTAAATTGGTAACAAACAGGGTTAATCTAAACTGAAGTAACTCTTATTTCAGTTTACACCAGCCTGTCCAGTGTCTTTTGGAACAGGTTACATCTCACACGTTTACATCTGGTCTGTACCACACCAGTTTAATTTAAAAGGTGTGATGTGGCCGTGTAATGGGGTGCTCCCTGAGCCCCACTAGGTTCAGCCTCTTGGCCCCACTCCTCAATGAGTCAGGACCACTTCAAGCTGGTGCAACACCCGTGCTCTTTATTCCTGTGTCTGGTCCCCACCACCAAACTCGAACTATTTACAGATTATTTACAGGTTTTGGCCTAGCACAGGTCTTAGTGGCAATAGGGTAGCAGGCTCCTAGCTCCTTCTGAGCCTTCTTTCCCCTCCTAGTCTCCACACCCCTTGGGCTCACGTCCTCCCAAGTTTTCAGCCCCTGTTTATGAGGCTGGCAGGTGTGGCCAGTTTCCAGGACAGTCCTAGCTAGTGGCCCAGCCCCAACCCATTTCCCCTGCTTGGGGCTGAAGTGGCAGGAGCTGACTAGGGCTTCCCCTGCAGCGCCCTGCCACAGGCACCAAATTAATTAAACTGGTGCAATTCTGCCTTTTGACCAGTCCTCCTGATTCAGCCTCTATCCCTTGTCTGGAGTGTAAATTAAGTGATCTAGTGTTAACCATTGATTTTCCATGCCACCACTTTGCTCTCAAGGGGACACATCCTGCTATATCTACTCCCTTGAGGAATCCCGTTCTACCGCTGCACAGGCTGGGATGTCAGGAAGATTTAAATCCCAGTAATAAAACATCTTTCATTGTGAATTCTTCTCATCATAAGGAGCTTACAAAGCCTAAATCTTGGTGGGGACACCCCCCTTTTCTGCTCCCTGCCTGCCCTCATAATTCTTCCAGTCTCACTAGCACAGGAATGCTGTCCATGCCTACGATCATGCCCGGGTCAGAGGTGAATATCTAAGTTTCTAGGTCACGGAGATATGAAACGCAGTGAAATATGGCAATAACGATCTTTCAGGGATATCTGAAGCGACTCTGTAAACATGCAAGTGGGCCTTTAAGAGTCTGCTTTCTGTCTTCCCTAGCAGACAAAGCACTACCTTTGAGGAGGGGTTAAAAATCCTCCTGAAAAGAGGCCCAGAATTTTTTGGAGGGGAGGGTGAAGGGAAATGGTTCTTTTATTAGTCATTGATATTCTCTGTGAACAGCTGGGAGGGGAATTTACATAAGTGATCTCTGGTCTATGGTTCAGCTCACAAGCTCTGCAGACTTGATGCAGGTCTCAAGTGTAAATAGACACTGATTGCTCTTAGAGTCCCTCAGTAAACTTCCAGCACTCCTCCCTTTAAAATAAAGAGTGCTTTGTTCCAGGGAACAATACTTTCTCATCCCAAACCTCAAAGCTCCTTCTAATTTTCGACTACCTTCGCACTCCAAAAAAGCATTTTTCTTCTATGCTTTCGGCTTCCAATGCATTTACGATTATTTCATTAAAACAGGAATTGGAGACCAGGGAAATTAAAACAAAAAGCCAGTGTAAATTTGCCACTGTGGTTCTCCTAAAATCATTGTACAGGAGAATGCCTGTAGCATTTGCTGCGTGAGCTGATTGGAGGGAAGTGTACACAAATCTCGGGCTCTGAGCAGAGAGGTAAATGACAATAAGACATAAAGAAGCTTCCTTGGGCCTGTGTGACAGGCGGGGTAGAGAGAGGGTGGGGGGGAGCTCTCTTGAACAAAGCACTCTTTATTCTGTGGAGGATGGCAAGCATTGTATGAGCATGTTAATTACCACAGACAAGCTAGCCTCTTCCAGTACAATCTGAACCCCCAATATCAATAACACAAAACACCCCAAGATGGATGATGAGTTCCTAGTCCTCATCACAGAAGCTGAATTAGGCAGTTTGCATGCCCATCATGCCAAAAGCCCAGTGGAAACAAAGAAGTATTTTCCTCAGTTCATTTTATGGAATGGATCCAATCTCAATGGACTTTACTGAGGGAGACAGCCACACTGGAGAGGTTTCAGTTCAGGGCCCTCAAAAACCTGTTGCATTTCCAACTTCCTGAGAGAATTAAAATAAAAGCCCTGCTTTGTTGCAGTGCAGTAAACAGTCTGGTACACTGCAGTGGCCTTAGGTCTAACATTCATTCAGCAGCGTATGGCAGTGCTGCTCACATTCCTCCCTGCCTCTTTACCCTTCCCCCCCTCCATGCTTGACCCCTCCTTCCCCTGGCATGCTTAAAATCCAGAAACTTGGTTGCTAATTACTGTGGTTATGATTTGCAACCTGTCTGGTGGTGCCAGGAAGTAAAACGCAGCCTTTTCAAGCTTAGGGGAATCAATCTGCCTGCAGTCAAAACAGAGAGATGTATTTCAAGCTAATTTGGAGGGGAGGGTGTGTGGGGGGGTTGTATATTAGAAGTTCAGTGATGACAAGCCCATTGAATAGAGATGGTTGCCTGTCAAAACTTACAGAGAAGTCAGAAACTTACTCCATAAGAAAGGAAACGGCTTCCCCCCCCTTTTCTTTTTAAAGATCGACCTATATGGCTGCATATAAAGTTGGATCCCAGGAGAACTGTAAAGCCTGTTTTCAATCAGTCTGAAAAAAATTTTTTAAGTTTTTCCCCCACCTCTGCTACTCCAGAAACAAGTTATTTTTAATGGTTGTCACGAGAGACTCTGCAGACTTCAGATTTTTGGTGACGTTTTGTATGATCAGCAGTTTTGGAAGTGTGAGGACTGCACTCCACAAAACTAGAGGACCCTGTATCCCTTGCATTTGTAGCATCTCTTGACCAAAATGTAATAACAATAGAATCATAGAATCATAGAATCATAGAATATCAGGGTTGGAAGGGACCCCAGAAGGTCATCTAGTCCAACCCCCTGCTCAAAGCAGGACCAATTCCCAGTTAAATCATAAATAATAAAGTGGCAAAACATAGCAGCTTAACGTATAACAGTTGCCAGTAGCAGTAGAAAGCAGAAGAAAATTAAACAGATTCTGCATGAATTAAGCAGTTCAGAAAACATAAGAATGGACCTGGCCCTTCATTCCTGCCTGGTCTACACTTAAAATTTAGATCACCATAGCTATGTCACACAGGAGTGAGAAAAGTCCAAGAACTTGTGCAGTGGGGTTCTAAATACCTGTGTGGTCTGCACGGCATATTGCAGCTGTGTGACCAGTATGGATGGATCCACTGGCCCAAAGCCCTGAATGGTAGAGAAGTGAGCTCACGGCAGCTGCTTCTTTCTGTAGTCTGTAGTAGTAGTTCGGGCCCAGTTGTTAGGCTGTCCAACCTACCTCCAGGTCTTTGTGTGTCCTGTGTGCAACTCCAGATTTGCATGTAGGAGTAGGATTTTTTCTATGGTACTAACACTAAAGAGACTACCCATGATGTGTAGTTACACTATCTAGGACGATATATATCAGGACCATCAACCCACATTCATCAAGACAAACTGTGCACCACGTGCGATCAAAAAATTGTTCCCTCCATTACATTTTTAAGCAAATAGCCAGATTCAATATAAGGATTTTTCATAGATTCATAGATATTTAGGTCAGAAGGGACCATTATGATCATCTAGTCTGACCTCCTGCACAACGCAGGCCACAGAATTCCACCCACCACTCCTACAAAAAAACCCTTACACCTATATCTGTGCTATTGACATCCTCAAATCATAGTTTAAAGACTTCAAGGAGCAGAGAATCCTCCAGCAAGTGACCTGTGCCCCGTGCTACAGAGGAAGGCGAAAAACCTCCAGGGCCTCTTCCAATCTGCCCTGGAGGAAAATTCCTTCCCGACCCCAAATATGGTGATCAGCTAAACCCTGAGCATATAGGCAAGATTCATCAGCCAGATACTACAGAAAATTCTTTCCTGGGTAACTCGGATCTCACCCCATCTAATAGCCCATCACAGGCCATTGGGCCTATTTACCATGAATATTTAATTACCAAAACCATGTTATCCCATCATACCATCTCCTCCATAAACTTATCAAGTTTAATCTTAAAGCCAGATAGATCTTTTGCCCCCACTGCTTCCCTTGGAAGGCTATTCCAAAACTTCACTCCTCTAATGGTTAAAAACCTTCGTCTAATTTGTAGTCTAAATTTCCTAGTGGCCAGTGTATAACCATTTGTTCTTGTGTCCACATTGGTACTGAGCTTAAATAATTCCTCTCCCTGTCTGGTATTTATCCCTTTGATATATTTATAGAGAGCAATCATATCTCGCCTCAACCTTCTTTTAGTTAGGCTAAACAAGCCAAGCTCCCCGAGTTTCCTTTCATAAGACAAGTTTTCCATTCCTCGGATCATCCTAGTAGCCCTTCTCTGTACCTGTTCCAGTTTGAATTCATCCTTCTTAAACATGGGAGACCAGTACTGCACACCGTATTCCAGGTGAGGTCTCACCAGTGCCTTGTATAACGGTACTAAAACCTCCTTATCCCTACTGGAAATACCTCTCCTGATGCATCCCAAGACCGCATTAGCTTTTTTCACAGCCGTATCACATTGGCAGCTCATAGTCATCCTATGATCAACCAGTACTCCAAGGTCCTTTTCCTCCTCCGTTACTTCTAATTGATGCATCCCTAGCTTATAACTAAAAAGAAAAGGAGTACTTGTGGCACCTTAGAGACTAACCAATTTATTGCCACAAGTACTCCTTTTCTTTTTGCGAATACAGACTAACACGGCTGTTACTCTGAAACCTAGCTTATAACTAAAATTCTTGTTATTAATCCCGAAATGCATGACTTTACACTTCTCACTATTAAATTTCATCCTATTACTATTACTCCAGTTTACAAGGTCATCCAGATCCTCCTGTAGGGTATCCCTGTCCTTCTCTAAATTGGCAATACCTCCCAGCTTTGTATCATCCGCAAACTTTATTAGCACACTCCCACTTTTTGTGCCGAGGTCAGTAATAAAAAGATTAAATAAGATTGGTCCCAAAACCGATCCTTGAGGAACTCCACCGGTAACCTCCCTCCAGCCTGACAGTTCACCTTTCAGTAGGACCCGTTGTAATCTCCCCTTTAACCAGTTCCTTATCCACCTTTCAATTTTCCTATTGATCCCCATTTTATCCAATTTAACTAATAATTCCCCATGTGGCACAGTATCGAATGCCTTACTAAAATCTAGGTAAATTAGATCCACTGCGTTTCCTTTGTCTAAAAAATCTGTTACCTTCTCAAAGAAGGAGATCAGGTTGGTTTGGCATGATCTATCTTTTGTAAAACCATGTTGTATTTTGTCCCATTTACCATTGACTTCAATGTCCGTAAGTACCTTCTCATTCAAAATTTTTTCCAAGACCTTGCATACTACAGATGTCAAACTAACAGGCCTATAATTACGCGGATCACTTTTTTTCCCTTTCTTAAAAATAGGAACTATGTTAGCATACGGTACAACCCCTGAGTTTACAGATTCATTAAAAATTCTTGCTAATGGGCTTGCAATTTCTTGTGCCAATTCCTTTAATATTCTTGGATGAAGATTATCTGGGCCCCCCGATTTAGTCCCAGTAAGCTGTTTGAGTTTCGCTTCTACCTCAAATATGGTGATGTCTACCTCCATATCCTCATTTCCATTTGTCATGCTACCATTATCCCTAAGACCCTCTTTAGTCTTATTGAAGACTGAGGCAAAGTATTTGTTTAGATATTGGGCCATGCCTAGATTATCCTTGACCTCCACTCCATCCTCAGTGTTTAGCAGTCCCACTTCTTCTTTCTTTGTTTTCATCATCCTCTGAAGAATCTGCTGTAGAAGAGAAGACCTCAGATTAGATGGGCCATTGGTCTGTCTGGTGTAGTTATTCCTGTGATTTTAAGATATCCATTGAGCAGAGGATAACGAGCGAAACAAGACAATTAGTAGGTGTTCTAGTAGCTACTGAAATAGTGGTAGATATCCTTTGTGTTAGATAAACTGTGCTATGAGTCTGGTCTAGGGCACTTGCTGCTGAATTATGTCCACTCTTGTTTCTATACACTCAGTTATTTTGAGATGAAAGTTGTAAAGGCTCCTTATCCTCAAAGACCTTTAGCACCTAACTCCCATTGAAACAAATGGGAGTTAGGCAGCTACATACCTTTGAAGATCTGGGATTAACTTCCGGAACATGCATCCATTTAGATGGACGAATATAACAGGATGGGACACTGGAGAAGAAAATGCAATAGAGATATTTTGCTAGCTGTTTACCATAATTATTAAATCCTATGGGAAAAACTATGTGACATCAGTTGGAATCCTTTCTCTCAAATGTACATCATCCAGGAGCTCAACTGTCACATACATGTGTTTAAAGGTAGTTGTCCCAATTTGTATTTAGGTACCTGAAGTCCTGAAAATCACTGGGACACCTAAGTGGCTTAAACTTTTCCCTGTAATCCCCTAACCTTATGAATCAAAGTTTGCAAATGGGCCCAGCAGTCACACTATTGAAAATATTTGGTAGCCCTGGCTAATGAGGAGGGGACTTAATTGGATGTGTTATCAGGGAACATTTCATGCATAGATTTTAACTTTTGTATAGCAGCCAATAAAGGTCTGATCCAATTTGCACTGAAGTCAATGGAAAGTCTTCAGTGGGAGATGGATGGGGCCAGTACGCGTTTGAGGTGGGAAACTGTTCTCTGTAATTCCCACAGTAGTCATCATTTTCCAGTTCCTTTTCCTAATGCCTCACAGTTGCTGCCGCTGATAGGAGAATGCAGGTGCACTTCTGTCAAACAAAGAAGAAATTCTTAGGAAGCAAATGGAGTTTTTCCTCATTCTTGCTCTAAAGAAATAGAGAATGTTCTTAAGAGTATGTGAGGTGTTATACCGGAGCAGACCAGTGGCCCATCTCAGTATCCCATTTCTGAGAGTGACCTGTACCAGATACTTCAGAGGAAGGTGTTAGAACCCCACAGTAAGTAGTAATAGGATAAGCAGTCCAAAGAGAGTATTTTCCTTCTTAATAGGACTGGGCAGCAAGTAAGAATTCCATATTGTGAAAAATGTCTCCACATTTGGTTTTGTTCCACACTGGAAGGCAAATAAGAAATTTTGAAAATTTTCATGAAAACATGGTAACATCAAGCCCAGAATAGCCAACAGCACGCCGGTTAGATGAGAGCACTCAGCTGCAGGAGACCTGGTTTCAAATCCTTGCTCTGAATCAATTGTATTTTCATGAAAAATTTCAGGTCTCATTTTTCTCTTGCACACTTTCTCTCTCGTGATAAATCAAATATTGTCAAATATTCCTATCCAGTTCTACTTCTTAGCCCCAAATATTTGGAGGTTGCCTTAAAACCTAAACCAGAAGGGCTCATGTCCCTTCTAACCCCCTTGTATTTTTTGTATAGTATAATATAGTATTCTTCCTGAGCAGATTGGTACAACTGTAGACTGAAGAATTTAAGGAAAATATGAGAGGTGAAAAGAAGTGATTTAATAAAGCTAAATGCCCTTTCAGAAGCAAGATTCTGACTTAAACCCAGTCACAACCAGAACTCATTTTAAATAGAAGACCGAAAGACCTCTCAGGTGCTGTCAGCTTTAAGTTCCTACTAGTTTGAGCTAAATCTAAACCACTGACCTACAGGTGAAAGACTCTATGGCCTTTATATTTTATAAAAGCTAATTTGCTCAGCAGTTGCTTTCTTCCAAGCTAATTCAGCTCTATTTATGACCACAGCATTACAAAAAAATTATGTTTAAAGGAAGATGTTTCAACAAATTAGCAATTTCTTAAGAACTTGGGTATCTCTCATACAAACAGGTAGGCAGCTGTCAGTGTGGAATTCCACTGAGCAGCTAAATTAGCCTTTTATGCGGTTTAATGTTATGATAAATTACTTACCGGAAGTTATTAATTAAGATATTAAAGCCTCATTATTCGTTAGTAATGGGGCATATGGGATGAGAGGAAGGAATAGGACTTGATTATTAACAAATTTCAGGGAACACTGAGTAAATTGGATAACGAGAGGAAATATGCATCTGGCTTGTTCTATTTGTGGCATAAATAATTTGATAGTATGTGTTTGTTACAGCGGCCCAATTAGTATGTATGTATTTAGATATGCTGAAGAACAATTATTATTAGTTGGTGGTTAAAATTAAACCTTTTCTGGAGCCAATTTTAGTAGTTGATAGCAGGGCTTTCTCATAGGGAGCCGTTGGCTCTGTAAAACACATCAGCCAGTTGGCCAGAGTCTATGTTTAACCACTTTTAGAGCATGGTATAAGACATGACTATTTACTTGGGTATTTGCCTGAAGCAGGGCTTGTAGGTGCACATCACAGGCCACAGAACTTCACCCACCCACTCCAGTAATAGAACCTAAACCTCTGGCTGAGTTACTGAAGTCCTCAAGCATAATTTAAAGACTTCAAGTTACAGAGAATCCACCATTTACTCTAGATTAAACAAGCAAGTGACCCATGCCCCATGCCGCAGATGAAGGCAACTCCCCACCCTACCACCCCCGCCCTAGAGTCTCTGCCAATCTGACTGGGGGGAGGAATTCCTTCCCAACCCAAATACGGTGATCAATTGCATCCTGAGCATGTTGGCAAGTCCCACCAGCTAGACATCTGGGAAAGAATTCTCTGTAGTAACTCAGAGCCCTCCCCATCTGGTGCCCCATCTCCAGCCAGCGGGGATATTTGCTTCTAGCAGTCGCAGGTGGGCCACATACCACTGTAGGCAGTTCATGGGCGGCGGGTATCGAAGGCAGGGCGAGGCTGTGCCTCCCCAAACAGCCTTGCGTGACCCCACCCACGCTCTACCCCCAGGCCCATTTCTGCTTCTTGGGATATGCTCCGGACGGCTCTTTCCCACATGGCCGTGGCTCCAGGCTGAGGCTGGGGGGCTAAGAGGGGCCAGCCTGTGCTCCGGGGCTGGGAAAGGGAGGCCATGCCAGTTGCCCAGCACTCTGGGAGGGGGCCACACTGCCTACCCTCCCGACACTCTGGGGCTGGGGGGAGCCGTGCCAGCTGCCTGGGGCTGGGAGAGGGATGGCTGCGCCACCACCCGCCTGGCGCTCCAGGGCTGGGGGAAGGGCCTGTGCCGCCCGCTCACTCGCCCACTCACCCACCCGGTGCTCTGGGGCTGGGGGGCCCGTGCTGCCCACTCACCCGCCCACTCACCCACCCGGTGCTCTGTGCCTGGAGGTGCTCAGGCAGCTGGGGGGGAAGAGAGGGGACTCTGGGCTTCGGTGGGAGGGACAGGGCCTTGGGCAGAAGGGGTGGTCTGGGTTGGGGGCTATTCTCCTCAAGCCCGGGGTTCACCCGCCACCCACTAGGCAATCCCATCATACCATCCCCTCATTAAATGTATCAAACCCAGTCTGGAAGCCAGTCAGGTTTCTTGCCCCGACTACTCTCCTTGGAAGGCTGTTCCAGAATTTTACTCCTCTAATGGTTAGAAACCTTTGTCTAATTTCAAGCCTAAACTTGCTGATGGTGTCAACATTAGTGCTTTACTTAAACAACTCCTTTCCCTCCCTGCTATTTATTCCTCTGATGTATTTAGAGAGAGAGCAATCATATCTCCCCTCAGCCTTCATTCAGTTAGGCTAAACAAGCCAAGCTCCATAAATCTCCTCTCATAAGACAGGTTTTCCATTCCTCTGATCATCCTGGTAGCCCTTCTCTGCACCTGTTGCAGTTTGAATTAATGTTTCTTAAACATGAGAGACCAGAAGTGCACACAGTATTCCAGATGCGGTCTCACCAGTGCCTTGTATAATGGCAAAAACACTTCCCTATCTCAACTGGAAATACCTTACCTGATGCATGCTAGGATTTCATTAGCCTTTTGATGTGTGCATCACATTGTCAGCTCATGACCATCCTGTGATTAACCAATACACGCAGGTCTTTCTCCTCCTTTGTTCCTTCAAACTGATACGTCCCCAGCTTATAGAAAAAATTCTTTTTGTTATTCCCTAAGAACATGAACTTGCACTTTGCACTATTAAATTTCATCCCATACCTATTATTCCTGTTTTCAAGGTCCTCCAGATCTTTCTGTATGATTCCAGTTCTCCTCCATATTGGCAATACCTCCCAACTCTGTGTCATCTGTAAATTTTATTATCACACTCCCACTTCTTGTGCCATGGTCATGAATGAAAACAAGATTGGTCCCAAGACTGATCCTGGAGGAACTCCACTAGTAACTTCCCTCCAGCCTGAGAGGTCACATTTCAGTATGACCCATTGCAGTCTTCCCTTCAACCAGTTCCTTATCCACTTTTCAATTCTCATATTAATCCCCACCTTCTCCAATTTAACTAATAATTTCCCATGTGGAATTGTATCAGATACCCTACTGAAATCCAGATATATTAGATCTACTGCATTTCCTTTATCTAAAAAAGTGAGTTATCTTCTCAAAAAGATCAGATTGGTCTGGCATGATGTACCTTTTGTTGTATTTTATCCCAATTACTGTTTACCTGTATGTCCTTAACTGCTTTTTCTTTCAAAATTTGTTCCAAGACCTTTCATACAATTGAGGTCAAACTAATGGGCCTGTAGTTTCCTGGATCACTTTCGTTTCCTCTTTCTTAAAAATATGTACTGTATTAGCAATTCTCCAGTCATAGGGTACAATTCCTGAGTTTATGGATTCATTACAAATCCTTGCTATTGGGCTTGCAATTTCAGGTGCCAGTTCCTTTAATATTTTTGGATGGAGGTTATCTGACCCTGCCAATCTGGTCCCATTAAGCTGTTTGAGTTTGACTTCTGCCTCAGATGTGGTAATTTCCACTTTCATATCCTCATTTTCATCAGCTGCCCTGCCACTACCCCTAAGATCTGCATTACCCTTATTGAAAACTGAGGCAAAGTATTTGTTTAGGCATTGGGCCATGCCTACATTATCTTTACTTTCCACCCCATCCTCAGTGTTTAGCAGTCCCATTCTTCTTTCCTTGTTTTCTTTTTATTTATATAATTATAGAACCTTTTCCTATTGGTTTTAATTCCCTTTGCAATGTCCAATTCTGCTTGGCTTTTGGCCATTCACACTTTCCCCCTGCCCTTTCAGACCTCCACAATATAACTTTCCTTGCTGATCCTTCCCATCTTCCATTCTCTGCAGGCTTTCTGCTCTCTGTTAATAACCTGTCTGAGATGCTTGTCCATCCAGCATGGCCTGCAACCCTTCCCTATGAATTTTTCCCCTGGCTTGGGAGGCAGGCTTCAGATAGCTTCTGCAACTTTGACTTACAGTAATTCCAAGCCTCCTCACCATTCAGATCTTTGAGTTTTTCAGTCCAGTCCACTTCCCTAACTAATTTCTTTAATTTTTTTAAAGCTCACCCTTTTGAAATCAAGTACCCTAGTTGCAGATCTATTTTTGTTTATCCTTCCATTTAGTTTAAACTGAACTAGCTCATGATCACTTGAACCAAGGATGTCCTCTACAACTAGTCCTTCTATGAGGCCCTCCCTACTTACCAATACTGAATCTAAAATGGCATCACCTCTTATTGGTTCAGTGACTATTTGGTGAAGAAATCTGTCAGCTATCATGTCCAGAAATATCTGGGCCCTACCAATATTAGCAGCACTTGCCCTCCAATCTATATCTGGGAAGTTAAAATATCCCATAATCACACAATTTCTATCCATACCCAAACTGGATTCTGGGGGTCTGTAGCAGACCACAAGCACTATCTCAATGAAGCCTCTGTTAGCTTTTTCCCCCACAGTGATTTTGACCTAAACAGATTCTGTTTTATCCATTCCATCACTTCTAATTTTTTTACAGTCTATCCCATCATTAATATACAATGCTACTCCACCACTTTCACCTTTATTTCTGTCTTTTTTTTTTCTGAACTGCACATACCCTTCAATACCAAACTCCAGTCATGACTATTATTCACTGTATTTTTCTTATCCCTGTCATATCTGGTTTCACTTCCTGCACCAATAATTCTAGTTCCTCCATTTTGTTGCCCGGGCTTCTTGAGTTGGTGTACAGACATCGTAGCTGTTTCTGCTTAGCTTCTCCCAGGTTCCTCGCCCAATTGAGTACAGTCATTCTACTGCCAGTATCACCTACCTGACTGTTAGTACCCATACCAATGACACTATCTTTCCTCTTGATATCCATTCTCTGACCCTCTATTTTTACATTGCTGAATCTTCTCTTACTTAATTTTTCCTTCCACTCAATGGTAGAATCAAGCATGGAGATTACATGAGCATCTCCCAATCATTTCCCCATGAATTCCTAGTTTCAAGCTCTTTTAATCAGTTTTACCAGCCTCCATTCCAGAAGTCTATTTACCTCCCTATTCAGGTGAAGTCCATCCCATGAGAACAGTCCTCTGTCCATGAATGCCTCCCAGTGGTCAAACATCCCAAAACCGTCCTTAAAGTACAACCATCTGAGACATCTGTTGATCATCATAGTCTTGTCTTGCCTTCACTCTCCTCCTATAGGGACAGGGGGAATCCCACTGAAGAGCACCCGAGCCTTGATTTCTTTAAGCATCTTCCCCAGCCTGGCGTAGTCTCCCTTAATGCATTCCAGCAAGAATCCAACCGTATCATTTGTTCCCATGTGAAGGACAATGAGTAGATTCATTCCTGATCCCACTAGGATCCTCGCCAGCCTAAGGTACACATCCCATATCTTCATTTCCAGCAGATAGCTGCCCACCCTTTTGTTCTCCAGATAAGCTCTGGAGACAGGCCTGTCTGTTCTTCTTAGTAGAGAGTTCCCAGTCATGTAGACTTGCTACTTCCTGGTGTTGGTGCAATTCTCCAGCCTTCCTCCTTCTGTTCTTTCTGTCCGCAAGTCCTCTTGTCTTTTGTTCTCACTTGCAATCTTCTGTGAGTCATCCTCTATCTTCCTGGGGTTCTGATCTCTGGCTATGTCCATTGACTCTTCCCCTCTTCTTATAGGACTATCTAATCCTATCTTCTTCCTTGCCCCCCCCATCTGTTAATGCCTGCTTTACCTCTTCTTTATTTTCCTACTCAGCAAACCTGTTCCTGAGCTCTCTTTCACCTTTACTAGCGGATCTTTTCCTCTGCCAGGATCTCGTAGTCATATGCTTCCATTGGCCATTTTCCTCATCCAGCAGTCTACATGCACAGATCTCCAGTCTAGCTTGCATCTGCAAAATTCTTGAGTTTTCTCTTCAGCCTCCTCTAGATTTCCCTCCATCAACTGCTTAAATTCCCTTCAAAACTCACCCATAATTTCTACCTGCAACTCCAAACCTCCGATTTTCCTTCCATCAGCTCTATTGGGTGGCACTTCACACAAACAAAAGCATTTTTCACGTACCTACTTCAGGATAATGTACATGCCACAGCTTCCAAATCTAAATATCTTCATTGGCTCTTTCATTCCTTGGGTCACCACCAGTCTTGCCTCTGTAGCTGCCACAGCCTTCACTTCTAAGCTGTTGTCACGGAAAAAACAAACAAACACCACACGCTCCCTCCCCCAAATTCCCCTTACAAAATCCCACTTACTCTTTGCTGTTTATAGTGCTGTTTGCTAGCTCCTCTGCTGCTGGTTGGCTGCTTGGGATGGAATTCTGCAATTCTCCCACTCTTACACGGGCCCTTGGCTTGGGCTGTATATCAACCACTCTTACCCAGCAGGTCCAACACAGTTCAAACACCTGCAATGAAGACATGCCTTGTTACCAGGCTAACAAAAAGATTCTTAGGTCAGTTGGAAGGGGGCCAGTGCTTTTAGAGCTGAAAGTCCTAGGTTCTATTTTCATTGACATCCAGAGTAGGGATCACCACACTTGCAGTGAGTGTACTGATATTCATTTTTTGGGGTGACAGGTATGTGCACATGCACAGACATTCAGCTACAGTGTAAAATAACTTATCACGTCTGAGAGGTCCTCAGGAGAAAAATACATTCTGACCAGAAGGAAAAGTCCCTCTCCTTCTCAGCCACAGGAAGACATTCTAGGGCTGGACTTTATGATATGTTACTAGATTGTGCGCGATCAAGTTATTTAGTTCCCCTCAAATTTGGAGCATATAAAACTTTTTAATTTTTAAACCTGTATTGAAATAAGGTCTATAAACAAGGTACAGTTCTAACCAGCTGGCCAGCCAGCCATAAAAAACTAATTAAAGAGCAAGTCTAAATCACCACAAAGTGCACTGAATTTTAAGTAACATGTGCATGTGCGTTCCTGTCCTTCAGCTAAGCCATTCACAGGTACTGGAGTTGTCAATTTTTAACCACACATTTTAACTTGCATCTCCTTCTTAGTGAGAATTCAGAACAACAAAGAGACCCTATAGCTCCCAGAAAGGCTTCCCTTTAAAAACTTCTGATAAGGCAGTAGAATATTGCAGACAGATGAGCTGCAACATGCCTTTCTGATACATTTACGCTCCCTTTGAGACTTCTTATCTTTTCACCAACAAGTTGGCCAGATCCTTGACTCTCAAATATCCTTATCCAAACCCACTGAAATCGGTGGCAATCTCTCCACTAATTTCAGTGGATTTTGGATCAGCCATAAGCGTCCTTCCTCATTTATAGCTGCACTATCTAGTCCCACTTATAGGTGGGGTGCTAACATGACTAACTCAACCTCTATATTTTATGATACAATAATTAAGCAAATCTCCCCCGGCACCTACAGCTTGTGGGAGGACATAAAAAGCCATCATGATGTCAGTTCAGCTACCTGATGCGGTTGTTTTGCTTGCAGCATCTTTGTTTAAGATGCCAAGGCTGGAGTTTTTCCTCACATCATTTTGTTTTAACTCACAGAGTGCTTTGCGATGCATGTGTCATTAAACAGGTACTCATCTACCCTAGCAATGGACACTGTGTTGCTGCCATTTATGGATGGTGTGGCCTGCATGGGGTTTATGTGGAATGTTTTGATAGAACAGTAATTGCCACAAAGCCTGCCCCAAGCTTTGAAGACATGAAACTGGTATTTTATTGCTCTGTCAATGCTGGGTCTCTCCTGGTTGTAATCCACAGCAATGTACCTAGATGCAATTGTACTCGGATAACTAAACCAGATTGATCTGTTTCACTTAGTGGGGACTCGCCTTGTTTCATTGTAAAGATTAGAGCGTGATTCAGCATTCATGAGAAAATGTAGCAACAAAAGGTTAGCAGAACAGTGCGAGGAGTGGAGCCATATTGGGAGCAATTGAGGAAGGAAATGGTCTGGATTTATTGTCTACGTTAAAGATATTGAGGGTCCCATGGATACCAAGAGTGTCATGGAGACACAGCTAATAGGGTTTTTATTGGATTATTGTCAGGCTGCTGCACCTGCTTCTAAAGGGGGGACAGGGCAGTTAGTCTTCTGGCTTCCCTTGAACAGGGAAGTATAGAACAGCTATAGGAGTTGGAAACAATTGATTTTGTTTTTAAAAGGAAACTTTCCCAACTGCATCTCTCTCAAATACAACCAGCTATACTCTCTCTCTCTGAAGAAGCCTTACTGCTTAAACAAAGGAATTAGACACCAGAAATCTGAATCTCATATCTTCAATCTAACCATAGCAGGTTAGACGTTATTCCCGTTTGTGTGACTAGGAGCTACCTGCACGTTCTGAGGAGAATTCTGCAGAGTTGTTTTCAGCCCTGACTTTTTGGGTGACCTTGAGAACTCACCGGCCCTTTGCATCTCAGAAGGGGCTTTGCAAGTACCATGTGTTATTTACACCAGTGAAGAGTCAGCGCGTGGTTTGCATGGGGTGCCTGCTTGAAGCTGAAGAGCATGCAGTTTTGCTAGTTGTTTAAGTTACTCAAGCCAGTCCACGATCACTTTATCCAACCTGACAGCAGAGCTGAACAAAGCCAGTCCAGTCACTAGTTCATTATCATTATCTCCTAGTTTCTAATGATGTTGGACATTAGAGAAATACAGATGTCATCTAAAATTCACATCTCACACTTAATGCATCTGGTGTTGATTTAAAGGAGTCCTATTAGTTATTAGCAGATTTCAGTGAATAATTTATAACAAATCTGATGAACTGAATCTTTTTGCTGTTCGTGAGTTACATGGAAACAGATTGAAATTATCCTCTAAAGGCCTGATGCAAAGCCAATTGAAGTTAGTGGAAAGTTTTCACTGGGCTTTGGATCCAGGCCCCTAAATACTTTCAGCAAATAATTCTTGTTTTTAGCTCATTCACAAGCCTGAAGGGATTCAGTATCTGAGCTGTTTTGCTTGGATATTTTATGTCTTGACAGTGACCAAGACCTGATTCTTTAGAGGAAAAGAAAGACCCTGTATGTGGAAGGATGGTCTGTAGTAAAAGACACTGGCCTGGGACTAAGGAGATCTAGGTTCACTGCCTGCTTTCCCACAAGTTTCCTCTGCGAACCTGGGCAAGTCTTCAACATATCTGAGAGTCAGTTCTTCATGAGTAAAATGGAGATAATAGGACTTCCCTACTTCACAGAGGTGCAGTGAGATAAATTCAAAGTTTGTGAGGTACTAAGATGATGGGGGGGCATATTAGTTGGATAGATTAATAGTCAGTAGGTATGAAGTGACCTGCCTATAAGGTAAGTTGCTTCTAAACCTTGTCTTAAATCCCTAATTCTTTTTCTGATGTTTATCTTGAATTATTAGCAGAATATCCAGGAAACAAACTGGCAAAAACTGAGCTTGTCATCTCTTCCTCCCAAACTCTCAGATGTGTGTATTACTAGAGAGCCTGATCCAAAGTTCACTGTAGGCAATGGCAGTCTCTTTTTTATCCAATGGGATCAGGGCCAAAGAGAGAAACCATCTGTCCTTATTGATGTAACACTTTTCCTTCATCTCCTCTTCTTGTCTCTTGTTTGTCAGTGTTTTTTCATTGTGTCAAGTCTTTAATTTAGATTGTAAG
The DNA here is from genome assembly GCF_965140295.1 of Lepidochelys olivacea. NCBI lineage: Eukaryota > Metazoa > Chordata > Testudines > Cheloniidae > Lepidochelys > Lepidochelys olivacea. The sequence goes on along the minus strand of NC_140415.1, from coordinate 11,707,667 downwards.
CTCCGTAGGGCAGGGTCTGTGGATTTCTATGTCTTCTGTGAAACACCGAGCACACCTTTGGGGCACTATAAAATGAAAGGCTAAAAAGCAACACCTACTTGATAACTTTGTTTACTTTAATCTATGTGGAAACCACCAGTTTGGCATGAAAATATATTCAGAAGTAGCCTTTGCACTTGAAGAACTTGGAGAATTCAGCTCCAGAGGATAACTGCCATTTCCAAGACATTTAGTTACTACCCTGATGAGCAAACTTTTAACAGAGATGGAAAACTGCCTACATTGAAATAGTTCAGGCAATGTGAGCCAACATATTTTCAATTACAAACACATTATGATGCCATTTTATTTCTAAACCTTCTATTGATATTTATATGCTATGGGAATATTATATAGTTAATGATAGTATAAGAGGATGGTCTTGTGGCTAAAGCACTGGCTTAGAGCTTAGGAGATCTGAGCTCTGTTCCAAGCTTTGCCACAAACTAAGTAAGATTTTGAGAAAGTCTCTTAAATTTCTCTACGTCTTAGCTCCCCCATCTGTAAAATGGTGAGAAGAATACTTCTACCCTCAATCTGTCCTGTCTATTTAGATTGTGAGTTGATCAGGGTAGGGGCAGTCTCTTACTATCTGTATTTGAGTCTCTGGGTGCTACCTCGCTAGTACTAATACAAAATGAAAAGGAAAAAAAAGAGCACAAAGACTAGGGGTGGTGAACATGGAAAGTACCACCTTTTGTACAATATTCTTGTCTTTTTAAAAAAACGTGTGAGAATTTTGTGCTTTTAAAGTGGGCTAATAGGACAAGCCTAGAGAGTGAAGTTTTCTATTTACTGACAGAGCTGGTACAGTGCAGGAGGAGGCCGTATGAGATTTCCTACAGTACCCTGCCAATGTGCCTCACCTATGATTGGTGGAACTGTTTCTGAAACGGAGGACAACATCTCAGCAACAGCAGGTGTCAGTTCCATAGCATCCCAGACTGCTATGATCACTACAAAAACTGGCCAAGAAATAAGAAACTTTTTTTTTTTTTTTTTTTTGGCCAAAAATCTCCCTACTCCTGTTGACCTTTTATTGGTTGACGTTCAAAATTAATTGATTTTTTTTTTCAATGAAGTGTCAAAATTTTAAGAATGTTGACCTGCTCTACTCATTAAAATGGCTTCGCATAGAACACTGGTTTACTTTCAAGATGGCAGTCATCAGATTTAAGCCCCTCCTCCCCCCCAGCATCAGACTTTCCTTCCTTAACAAGTGGTTCTGTCTTAGGGACCACAAGCTCCCTTAGAAGTTATGGTGGAAACTGTCAACCCCAAATGCATGTGAAGGGGGACAGAGCTTTTCTTGGCAACTGACACAATTATTGTAGGGTACCTTTTCAGAGGTGAGAAGGGTCACAGATCTCACTAGCTTCAGAGGAAAGTGCAACATGCACAGCCTTAGTCCCAACAATGCCTCAAAGAGGCTGGAAGGAGAAACACACATTGTAAACAATACTCCAGCAAGCTAGTGGGAAGGAGGGGAAAATATAGTGAGGCTTGGAAGGATGAGATTTTTATCATTTAATGTCAGGAAACATCAATTTCACCACACAAATGGATGAAAAAAAAATTCCATTGATGATTGAAATTTCAAATAGGCAGAGTAAGAAAAATGCTGCTTGAGAATGAAGAGGTTGATTTCAGGATAATTACTCTGTGTATTTTGACATGGGAGGCTGACAATTTGTGTTTTAACAGCTGTAAATCCTCAACTTTTTGATTCTTAACATCTGCTTACATTAACTAAATATGCCTCCCCCTTAACTTCCCACAACTGTGAAAATTTTAAATCAAGAAATCTAAAAAAAACAAAAAACAAAAACAACAACCCAATCATTGTTATCTGTTGAAATGATCAAAAATAAAAATCCACTTCTGCCAAGCCTAAATATACACCACATGATGTTCTAATTTATTTCTGGGTGGCGCTGAATTTGGATGGGCACTAGTTAGGGATGTAACTAGATTGCCAAACAGTTCATTCCTTGTGCACCTCCAGTCTTTTGATCCTCTGCTGAGGCCTGCTAGTAAACTAACTGGTGAATGGCAATTGTAGTTGTGCTTTTTGTGAAACAGTGAACAAGTGTCAAGATAATGAACTGACACAATAGATTCCAAGGCCAGAAGGGACCACTGTGATCATCTACTCTGGCCTCCTGTATAACACCGGCCATAAAACTTCCTCAAAATAATTCCTGGAGCAGATCTTTTAGAAAAGCATCCAATCTTGATTTGAAAATTGCTAAATTTTTGTTAAATAGATTGAGCTCTTTGAATCTATTACTATAAGACATGCTTTCTAATCCCTTAATCGTTCTTGTGGCTCTTCTCCAAACTCTTTCCAATTTATCAACATTCTTCTTGAACTGTGGGCACTAGAATGAGACACAATATTCAAACAGTGATCACACCAGACGTAAAACATTCTCTCTACTCCTACCTCCTCTTTTGTACATCGAAGGTTTGCATTAGCCCTTTTTGCCACAGCATCACATTGGGAGCTCACATTCAGCTGATTATTTTGGGAAGCAGCGGCTCTGAAAAAGATTTGGGGAGCAGGGAGAGAATAGAGTCCTGCATTCTGTGAGTATGGCTTACAGTCTTTGTTCCTAGATGTATACATTTATACATACTGTGGCAAATTGCTGGCACTACTATGATGGGTCTCGTGCTTTCTCTTCTTGGGGCAGGGTTCAGGGCACCGTTTCTTGCCCCTGAACTGGGGTATTAACTGCCCCACTAGTGTTCAAGAGGAGGAGAGTGGAGACGGAGGGACCTGGGCCCGCCCTCTAGTCCGGGTCCCAGCCCAGGGGCCCGAGGGATAGCGATAAACCACTAGAACTAGCGGTTCCTTCCCCCAGGCTACTTCCCTCTCCTGCCCTTCAGCTTGTGGGGCTTCCTGCCCTCCCTCTGCACAAACCAGGTGTCCCTTTACCTAGGGTCTTGGTCTTCTTAGCCCACCACAGCACTTCTCCAAACTCTCCTCTGCTTCCCTCCAAACTGCTCTCTGCTCCAACACCAATCCACTCTGCTTCAACTCCTCCTCTTGTCTGATTGAAGCAGGGAGTTTTTACCATGTGACTGGCTTCAGGTGCTTTAATTAATTTATAGCAAACTTTCTTCCCTCTCCAGGGAAGAAGGCTCCCTTCGAACCCTCTCCTGCTGCCCTCTGGCCTGGGCTTTCCTTGCGTTTGCCCCTGCTTTAGTCCCCTCCCCCCGCCCCCCCCGCGCAACCGGGCCAGACGCTTTTTCTTCGTTTTGGTTATTTTTTTGCTGTTTTTTTTTTTGCTGCTGTTCGAGTGCTGGTCGGCTGCCAGCTTGCCTGCCAGCCCCCCCATGCCTGCCCTCGGACGCTGCTACTGCTTTAGCTGCAACCCCCGGAGGAGGGGGGAAGGACTGCTGACCCGCTCCCCGGAGGAGGGGAGTGGACGCCCCCAGACCCAACCGTTTTGCTGTTTCTTTGTGGACCCTCAATTAATCGTCTTCTTATCTTTGCTTGGCATTTTTGGAATGCTCCACAAAGACCGGGAGAGAAGACAGCTGACAGAGACATCGCCCAGGGAAGCTACAAATCATCATGGAGGGGGCCGTAAGACTGAGTAACTTTTGAACTGCACTCTCGTGTGGGGGGAGTTTGACTGTGTCTTAACTGCGTTTGTAGGGGCACAGGGGGTGTGGCAAGGAGCTGCCCCCCGATCCATCAGTGCCCCCCCCAACACTACTACAACCGTCACGGCCCCCCCGCCGTCCGTCCCTGCTGGCAACCTGCCGTCTGCCTCTAGCCTCAACTGCTTGCTTTGAATTCCATTATCCGGACCAGACACAACAGCCGACCAACCGAGACTCTTTGGATAAACGCATGTGGGTCCGCGTTCCCCCCCCCCCGGACTGCCCACCTCACAGTTTGCCCCTACTACCTGACCCCAACTCCTGTTCCTTCCCCTGTCCAGTCTGACCCATTCCCCCCGCCCCCGCCTGCAGCCCAACAGGGAGAAGTGGTTATTCTGCTTCCCCCTCCCCCCTCCTCCTTCTGGTGTCTCCCCATCTCTCCCTGCTCACGATGGCGGGGAATGAGAGGGGTGAGGCCCCTCTAACAACCTCAGTTGCCCCTCCCCCACCTACCCCCTTGCCCAACCCCCAAACCCCCCTTCCCACCACTGCTGCCAAAACACCTGCCACCGCCCCCACTGGGGCATCGGCAGCCGGAGGCACCGGGGCGACTATTACCGCTGCTACGCCCACCGCCCCACCAGATTCTAGGAAAGCCCCCCCCCCCGGTTAGCCGGAAAGGCCAGGGTGCGAAGAAGGGGAAGGGCCCCGCCACAACCACCAAGCCCTCCATGGCAGAGGCTGCTCCCACCACTGTGGCCTCATCATCGACCATGGCGTCCCTTCCTGCTGTTCCCTCCACCAGCTCTGCGAGCGTCCCTCCCCCGGCCCCCAGGGCATATGCCCAGGTGGTGGCAGCCCCCCCCGCCTGCCGCCTTGTCATCTCGCCCACCCACCGCCTCCGCTACCATCAATAGCGGCCGAGGCCCTTTTCCCACCATGACCAGGAAGCATGGCGTCCGTTGCCTCCTGGTGCCCACCTCGCCCCACGTGGAGACATACGTGCAGGCGTTGGCGAGGGTGGTAGGATCCATGGCCATTGTGGCAGCCTCCAAAATGTACGGGAAGGTCATCTTTTTCTTAGCATCGGAGGCCGCCGCCCAGGAGGCGATGGAGAAGGGCCTGGTGGTGGGGGGGCTTTTTGTTCCCCTGGAGCCGCTTGAAGACCTGGGCATCCGCCTAGTCCTGACCTCCATCCCTCCTTTTCTACCCAATGCTGTCCTGTTACCCGCTCTCTCCACCCTGGGGAAACCCATTTCTGTCATCAGCCCTCTCCCGTTGGGCTGCAAGGACCCTACCCTCCGTCACATCCTTTCGTTCTGCCGGCAAGTGCAGCTTTTACCGCCACTGCCAGCGCGTGACACAGAGGCGCTTGAGGGGTCCTTCCTAGTCCCCTACCAGGGAGCCCACTATTGGGTCTACTATTCCACAGGAGAGGCCCAGTGCTACCTCTGCCGATCAGCGGGGCATGTCCGAAGAGACTGCCCCTTGGCCCGGCAGGGAGGGGCACCCGAGACCCCCGAGACTCAGCAGGATATCGTCTCCATCTTTGCCGACGCCCCTGGCCGCCCGAGATCTGAAACCACCTCTCCTCCTGCTCGATCCACCGCTGCTCCTGCCCGGGCCTAAGAGACACCTCCCCTACAATGCCCAGACGAGCGAGGGAATCCCACCCTTGCTATTAACAATCTAGCAGAGCCTATGGAGGAGGGTGCAGCAAAGATATTACCGGGCACAGGAGAGGGCCCGCCCCAAGGAAAACCGCCCCCCCCTCATGTTGCCTCACCGTTACCCCTCCGAGCCCCTGAACCACTGCCTCTGCCCCCCGACACGACCCCTGCTAACCAGCCCCCGGACGATGCTATGGAGGGCTGGACCCTAATCCAGGGAAAGTGAGGCAAGCGGAAAGCTCGAGCTCCACTGCACCCATCCGATGCGGAGGCCCCCCGGAAGACCAGGAAGGGAGGCACTGGCACTGAGCCTTCCGCTATGCCCACAAGTGAGATCCATCTGCCGGTGTCGGGAGGGGAAGACAAAATAGCACTGGAAGGTAGAATCTCCGCTCCACGGGAGACCCTCCCCTCCGAGACCCCTGAGGAAGCCCCTTCTGCCCGAATATCACCCAAACCCCCCGCCAACCCCGAAGCGACCATCGTAGCGGGCACCAGAGGGGAGTCCCCCGGGGTGGCAGAAGACGACCTTTCCTCCATGTATGAGGAGATCGAGGCCCTAGGTTTGACCCCGGTCACCCAGGGAGAGAATGACCTACTGCCGGCTGGCCTCGATCTGGGCAACCTTACCCCAGTCCCCCTTTCCCCATGCTCCCTCCCCCTAACCACCTTCCTGGGTGAGCACCCTGCAGAAGGTGGTCCACCGCCTGAAGCCATGGCTGCCAAATCCACTACGGAGCCTGCACCTAGCATCACTGGGAGCCCCCTGCCCACCCCCTTAACCCTTGAATCTGTTCAGGAGGCACCACCTCTTAGCTGCTTGCCTCCGGAAACCCAGAACCTCGCCACTGCCCCCGCCCCCACCCCCACCCCCACCCCCACCCCTGTCCCTGCCCAATCCACCTCCTCCTGCAATGCTATTGCCGCCCCTGGGGTTATTTCTTTCCCGTTTTTTGTGGATCCCCCCCCAAGGAGCAGCCTTTGCATTTTCCTGCTGCGACCCATTAGGAGCTGCAATTTTCCCTCTGCCATCCTCTTCTACCCCAAGGCTTGAGACGAACCTAATAACTTTAGCCTGTCAGATGCCCCGTCGGTGGTCTGCACCCTGCCTGCTCACCTCAGCGGACCACGAGTCTGCACCAAGAGCCCTGTCAAGGTTCCTCCCCCACTCTGAACTCTAGGGTACAGATGTGGGGACCTGCGTGAAAAACCTCCTAAGCTTATCTTTACCAGCTTAGGTCAAAACTTCCCCAAGGTACAAAATATTCCACCCGTTGTCCTTGGACTGGCCGCTACCACCACCAAACTAATACTGGTTACTGGGGAAGAGCTGTTTGGATGCGTCCTTCCCCCCAAAATACTTCCCAAAACCTTGCACCCCACTTCCTGGAAAAGGTTTGGCAAAAGCCTCACCAATTTGCCTAGGTGACTACAGACCCAGACCCTTGGATCTTAAGAACAATGAACAATTCTCCCAACACTTGCACCCCCCCTTTCCTGGGAAATGTTGGATAAAAAGCCTCACCAATTTGCATAGGTGACCACAGACCCAAACCCTTGGATCTGAGAACAATGAAAAAGCATTCAGTTTTCTTACAAGAAGACTTTTAATAAAAATAGAAGTAAATAGAAATAAAGAAATCCCCCCTGTAAAATCAGGATGGTAGATATCTTACAGGGTAATTAGATTCAAAAACATAGAGAACCCCTCTAGGCAAAACCTTAAGTTACAAAAAAGATACACAGACAGAAATAGTTATTCTATTCTGCACAATTCTTTTCTCAGCCATTTAAAGAAATCATAATCTAACACATACCTAGCTAGATTACTTACTAAAAGTTCTAAGACTCCATTCCTGGTCTATCCCCGGCCAAGACGACTACAGACAGACACAGACCCTTTGTTTCTCTCCCTCCTCCCAGCTTTTGAAAGTATCTTGTCTCCTCATTGGTCATTTTGGTCAGGTGCCAGCGAGGTTACCTTTAGCTTCTTAACCCTTCTAAGCCCTGGTCTACACTAGGACTTTAGGTCGAATTTAGCAGCATTAAATCGATGTAAACCTGCACCTGTCCACACGAATAAGCCCTTTATTTCGACTTAAAGGGCTCTTAAAATCGATTTCCTTACTCCACCCCTGACAAGTGGATTAGCGCTTAAATCGGCCTTGCTGGCTCGAATTTGGGGTACTGTGGACACAGTTCGACGGTATTGGCCTCCGGGAGATATCCCAGAGTGCTCCATTGTGACCGCGCTGGACAGCACTCTCAACTCAGATGCACGATTGTTTGCCGTTGCTCTGACGAGGGAGGGGCGACTGAGGACACGGCTTACAGGGTTGGCTTCAGGGAGCTAAAATCAACAAAGGGGGTGGCTTTACATCAAGGAGTATTTCAGGCAGGACTTCACGGAGGATTCCAATAAGAAATGGTGTACCTAAGTTATTGTTCTTATTGGAACAAGGAGGTTAGCCTGGCCTCTGATTGAAACATGGCTAGATTTACTTTGCTGCACCTTCTCTGTGAGTGACTGCAGTGTGACCTAGAGGAATGAGTCCCCTAGACAGGGAAGGGGGGGAAGCAAATGAGTACAAAACAAGTCTGGTCTATTTCTTGTTTTGATCCACTCCATCTATCTTTTACATCTTTGGCTGGCAGCAGACGGTGCAGAAGGACTGCATGCCATCCACATCTCATGGCTGCTCGGCAGAAGATGGTACAGTACGACTGCTAGCAATCCGTATCACCTGCCTGCTCACCATAAGACGGTTCAATAGGACTGACTGCAGGACTAAAGAGAATGACCTGGTCAAGTCACTCCAAATTTAGTCCCTGCGCCCATGTCTGCCCAGGCGCTCCCAGCCGATGTGGCCAGGAGCACCTTGGACATGACGATGACGGCTACCAGTCGTACTGCACCGTCTGCTGCCACAAGGCAAGGGGTTGCTGCTACTGTGTAGCAATGCAGTACCGCATCTGCCAGCACCCAGGAGACATAGGGTGATGGTTACCTGAGCGGGCTCCATGCTTGCCGTGGTATGGCGTCTGCACAGGTAACTCAGGAAAAAAGGCGCGAAACGATTGTCTGCCCTTGCTTTCCCGGAGGGAGGGAGGGAATGGGGGCCTGACGATACGTACCCAGAACCACCCGCGACAATGTTTTAGCCCCATCAGGCATTGGGATCTCAACCCAGAATTCCAATGGGCAGCGGAGACTGCGGGAACTGTGGGATAGGTATCCACAGTGCAATGCTCCGGAAGTTGACTCTAGCCTCAGTACTGTGGAAGCACTCCGCCGAGTTAATGCACTTAGAGCATTTTCTGTGGGGACACACACACTCGAATATATAAAACCGATTTCTAAAAAACCGACTTCTATAAATTCGACCTTATTCCGTAGTGTAGACATACCCTAAGACTCCATTCCTGGTCTATCCCCGACAAAGAAGCATATAGACAGACTATAGACAGACACACAGACCCTTTGTTTCTCTCCCTCCTCCCAGCTTTTGAAAGTATCTTGTCTCCTCATTGGTCATTTTGGTCAGGTGCCAGCGAGGTTACCTTTAGCTTCTTAACCCTTTCAGGTGAGAGGAGCTTTCCCCTGGCCAGGAGGGATTTCAAAGGGGTTTACCCTTCCCTTTATATTTATGACAAGCCCCACCAGGGAATAACCTGGAAATCGCAGCTCCAACCCCCCATGAGCTGCGAAAAGCGTTGCGACAGTTTTTAGAAGACATCCGTGGCTCCCGGAACAGGGTACAGCTAGCTTTCCAGCTATGAGGGGACTTTGATCACATCCTCCAGGCCACAAGGGCCCTTATAAAGGAGGGTAAAGGGAAAGGAAGGCACGGTGCCGCGGTCTACGGGCGGGCCCGCAGCTTCTGTGACAATTTACTCACTTACGGGATGGGTCATGGATTGCTGCGCAACCTGCCAGGGGCTGCGAACACCCCTGCCAACAAGGAACACCCCCCCCCAGCCCTCCGTATGACGCCCCTCATTATTGCAACTTTGAACACCAGGGGCTGTAGCATGGCTCTCCGCAGGTCCCAGGTGCTCTCTTACCTTCGGGAAGGGGGGTACTCTGTGGTTTTCCTGCAGGAGACCCATACGGATCCGACCGCCGAGGACAGCTGGCAGCTGGAGTGGGGGGACGGGGTCTTCTTCAGCCACTTCACGATTCGACAAGCTGGAGTGGCGACCCTGTTCTCCCCCAACCTACGGCCCGAGGTGCTAGGGGTCACTGAGGCCGTGCTGGGCCACCTGCTGCATCTCCGAGTCCGTATGGAGGAGCTCGTGGTCAACCTCGTCAACATCTATGCCCCGGCAACGAGCCCGAAGCGGCCGCAATTCTATCAGCGGGTGTCCGACTTCCTCAGCACCCTAGATTCTCACGAGTGCTTAGTTCTGGGAGGGGACTTTAACACCACCCTCGAGGAACAGGACCACTCAGGGGCCGAGCTGAGCCTGGCCGCTGCGAACATTCTCCGAGAAATAGTCAAACATCACTCCCTAGTAGATGTCTGGCGTGACCACCACCCAGATGACACTTCCACGTTCACCTTTGTCCGGGTGGAGGCCCATCGGTCACATCACTCTCGGTTGGACCGTATTTATTTATCCCGTTTCCATCTTTCACAGGCCCACTCCTCCAACATTCGGCCGGCCCCATTCTCCGACCATCATCTAGCCACCATAACAGCCTTCCTCCGTGCAGAGAGGCTGGGGCCGGCCTATTGGCACTTTAACAACAGCCTGTTGGAGGATGAGGGCTTCGTGACGTCCTTCCGGGAGTTTTGGCTGGCCTGGCGAGAGCAGCGGCGTGCCTTTCCCTCAGCGCGGCGATGGTGGGATCTAGGGAAGGTGCGCGCCAAGCTCTTCTGCCGTGACTACACCCGGTGCACCAGCCGACGGAGAAATGCAGCGATAGAGCAGTTGGAATGGGAGGTCTTAGAGATAGAGAGGTGTCTGGCAGCCAGCCCCGAGGACCCGTTCCTCTGCGGAGCGTGCCGGGAGAAGCGGGAGAAGCTCCGGGCTCTCGAGGACCATCGGGCCCGAGGTGCCTTTGTTTGATCCTGCATCCGCCTCCTTTGGCAGATGGATTGCAGCTCCCATTTCTTCTACGCCCTGGAGAAAACGAGGGGGGCCAAGAAACATGTCACCTGCCTTCTAGCAGAAGATGGCGCCCCCCTCATGGATCCGGTGGAGATGTGTGGGAGGGCCCGTGACTTCTACACAAGCCTTTTCTCCCCGGATCTGACCGATCCTGGCGCTTGCAGGGTGCTCTGGGAGGAACTTCCCACGGTCAGCGTGGGCGAACGAGACTGACTAGAGCTGCCTCTCACCCTGGCCGAGTTCTCGGAAGCCCTCTGTCGCATGCCCACCAATAAATCTCCGGGTATGGACGGGCTGACTGTGGTGTTCTACCGCGCGTTCTGGTACATTCTTGGCCCAGACCTAGCCACCATCTGGGCTGAGTCTTTGCAGGGCGGAGTCCTCCCTCTTTTGTGCAGGTGAGCGGTGCTCACCTTGTTGCCGAAGAAGGGGGGCCTCCGCGATTTACGAAATTGTCGTCCTGTCTCGCTCCTTAGCACGGATTACAAAATCGTAGCGAAAGCAATCTCGCTGTGGCTAGGGTCCGTGATGGCGGACGTGATCCACCCAGACCAGACCTGTCCCAGGTCGGAGCATTTTTGACAACCTATTTCTAGTCCGAGATCTTTTGGAACTCGGGCTTAGAGACGGTTTGTCATTCGCCCTCCTGTCTCTTGATCAGGAGAAGGCGTTCAATAGAGTGGACCATGGGTACCTCCTGGTCACTCTGCAGGCGTTTGGATTCGGACCTCAGTTTGTGAGTTTTCTCCAGGTGCTGTACGCTTCCACGGAGTGTCTGGTTAGGCTCAACTGGATCCTGACCGAACAGGTCAGCTTTGGGCGAGGAGTATGGCGGGGTGCCCCCTCTCAGGCCAGCTGTATGCTCTGGCGATTGAGCCCTTCCTCTGTCTCCTCCGCAGGAGGTTGATGGGGTTGGTGCTGTGGGAGCCAGAGCTGCGGCTGGTCCTGTCGGCGTATGCCGATGACGTGCTCCTCATGCTCCAGGACCTGGGGGAATTGGCGTGGGTGGAGGCTTGCCAGGCCATCTATTTGGCAGCCTCCTCCACCCGAGTCAACTGGGTCAAGAGCTCTGGCTTGGCGGTGGGGGACTGATGGCAGATGAGCTCCCTCCCACCCGCGCTTCAGACCATCCGGTGGAGCGCGGGTCCACTGCTCTACCGAGGCATTTACCTTTCTGCCACGCACCCTTCTCCGCCGGAGAACTGGCAAAATTTAGAAGGCGGGCTGATAGAGCGGATCCGGAAATGGACGAGGCTACTCCGATGTTTCTTCCTCCGAGGGAGAGCACTGGTGCTTAACCAACTAGTCCTGTCCACGCTCTGGTACCGGCTCAACACCCTGGTCCCAGCCCCGGGTTTCCTGACCGACCTCCGGACATCGATTCTAGAGTTCTTTTGGTCAGGAATGCACTGGGCTCCTGTTGGGGTTCTTCATCTACCCCTGAAGGAAGAAGGGCAGGGCCTGAAGTGTCTGCACACTCAGGTCCATGTCTTCCGCCTCCAGGCCCTGCAGAGGCTCCTTTATAGTGCAGGTAGTTCGACGTGGAGCATATTGGCGCACGCCTTCCTGCGCCACTTCCAAGGGCTCCGATACGACCGGCAGCTCTTTTATCTCTGTCCGAGAGGTTTTCCGCGAGACCTCTCCGGGCTGCCAGTCTTCTACCAAGACCTCCTCCGGACCTGGAGACTGTTTTCAACGACCAGGTCCGTGGCGGCCACCGTGGGAGCAGATCTCCTCGCGGAGCCCCTGCTACACAACCCCCAGCTCCGTGTGCAGGCAGCGGAGTCCCGTTCGGTGTACCAGAGTTTGGTCCTGGCGGAAGTCACGAGAATCGGAGACCTCCTGGACTACGACTGGGGAGACTGGCTGGATCCCGTGACGCTCGCTGGGCGCATGGGGCTCTCCAGACCTCGTACCCCCCGGCGAGTACTTCAGGAGGTGAAGGCCGCCTTGACGCCCGCTGCTCAGGCTTATCTCAACTGAGCCCTACGCGAGAGTGCACCCCGCCCACCCTCTACCCCAGGCCCGCAGGATCTTTCAATTGGGCCCCTACCTCATAGATCCCAACAAACCCCTCACCCTTTCACTGCGAGCCGGCTGCATGAACTGCAACCGGTCAGCTTCCAAATCACGCCACGGAAATATCTATACACACTCACGCTTCACACCCTCCATGCTCACACCCTGGTGTCCCACCCCGATACAAAGTGGCGGGGCCTCCTGCCACCTTTGGAGGGTGAGCAACCCCGGTGGGCCAGCCTGTATTCCACCTTGGTCCCAAGGCCCGTCGGGGACATTAGTTGGCGGCTCCTTCATGGAGCTGTGAGCACGGGCGTGTTTTTGACATGGTTCACCCCCATCCCGGATACTTGCCCTTTTTGCAACGTGAGAGAAACCCTGGCGCACATATATTTAGAGTGTGCCAGGCTGCAGCCCCTTTTCCGGCTCCTCACGAATATTTTATTATGCTTTTGGCTACACTTTTCCCCTCACCTTTTTATTTACACACTCCCTATCTGTGGCCCCACAAAATCACGAGATCTCCTGGTTAACCTCCTCCTAGCCCTAGCTAAAACAGCCATTTATAAAACCAGAGAGAGGAGGTTGGCTAATGAAGCGTCCTGTGATTGTAGGGCCATTTTTCGATCCTCAGTACATTCACGTATCAGGGCGGAGTTCCTCTGGGTGGCGTCCACCGACTCCCTTGACGCCTTCGAGGAGCGGTGGGTGCTGTCCGAGGTTCTCTGTTCGGTGACCCCGTCCGGTTCCCTCCATCTGACCCTTTGATTGAGGGGAAGAGTGAGAGACCCCCAGCCCCAGCCGTTGCTGCTGTGGATACCATCATTACTGTCACCTAGGAGGGGTCTTATCACACGTGGTGTACATCCCCTCCCCACCCTCAACCCGCCCACCCCACAGCCGTGCCCATCTTGTCGGGCACTCTCAGGAGAGGAATAATCAGTGACACTGGGCGTGGCACTAGGTAACTCGAGGGGGTGGAAGACCACGAGTGTCGAGGAAGCCCCCCCGCTCTGGGCCCAGGCTAGCCTGAACACTTCTCCCTCCTGAAGGCTGCTGTGTTATACCTTGTGCTTGCTTTAGTTGCATAGTTTTGCTTTATCCTTTTTGGTGATTTCTTGTAAGTGTTACACAAATAAAATTCTTTTCTGCTTCAAAAAACCAAACAAACAAACAAACAAAAAAACCACTCTCCTGCTGCCCTCTGGCCATGCTGTATCACAATATCCATATAAAAATACATTGTTTGCTTGTGCCTAGTTTACCAAGCCCTACAGATCACTTTGTATTAGTGAGCTATTTTCTTCATTATTTACCACACTCCAAATTTTTATATCATCCACAAACTTTCAGTTATGATTTTATGTTTTCTTTTAGGTTCCATTGATTAAAAATGTTAAATAACGTATGTCCAAGAACCAGTCCCTGCAGGACCCCACTAGACACACACCCACTCAGCAATGATTCCCTGTTTACAATTAAATTCTGAGACCTATCAGTTAGCCAGTTTTTAATCCATTTCATATGTGCCATGTTCATTTTATATTGTTCATTAAAAAAATAATAATGTTGAGCAGTACCAAGTCAAATGCCCTACAGAAAGCTAAGTATATTATGTCAGTGCTATTCCTATTATCCACCACACTTGTAATCTTCTCAAAAGCGGTTTCAGGTTAGTGTGATAGGATCTATTTTCCATAAACCCATGTTGATTGGCACTAATTATATTGTCCTCTTTAATTCTTTATTAGAGTCCCATATCAGCTGGACCATTATCTTGCTCAGGATCAGTGTCAGACTGACAGGCCTATAATTACACCAGGAGCAGGGAACCTATGGCCCATGGGCCGTATCTGGCCCGTTGCTTAATTTCATCTGGCCCGCAGGTTTCCCACCCCTGCCCTATGGGGTAGTGAGGACATGGGGTTTTGTTGTGTTCGCTGCCAGGGCCCCGGGTAGGGGGCGGGAGAAGGTAATGGCAGTGGCTGCGCCTCCTCCTCAGTGCTGGCCCTGCTTATGGCAATGCTGGGCACATCCATGCTTCTCGTCGTCCAGTGGCCTGAGTGCCCAGCCTGACACTCCATTAGTGCGTCCCCTCTTCCTGCCCGGCTCCTGAGGCAGGGGCAGCCCTGGCGAAGGCAGCACCGAGCCCCAGCAGCAGCCGGGGACATGTCCAACCAGGGGGCCCAGAGGAACGGGCCCATCAAGCTGTGACTGACAGGTGAGGAGGGGCTGGGGGAGCTCCCGTGACCGAGCATGGGCCCCGCCGAGTCCTGGGTCTGATCTGCTGCTGCCATGGAGACAGGAGGAGGGAATGGGAAGGTGGAGAGAGGGATAGTGGTCAAGGGGAGAAGAGGTCTGGGGGACTAAGAGCTGAGCTTTGTGAGGAGATGGGGAGGGGATAGGTGGCTGGGGGGGAAAGCCTGGTTTGGGGGTGTGTGGGGCTGCTTTGGGGAGACAGGGCCTATGACAATAGCACTTTTAACTTTTTTTAATATAATTTTTAGTGCATGCAGTCTATCATTATTGTTGATGAAGCAGATCTAGGTTATCAATACAGGGTTCCCGGGCTCAAACCCACGGTGGAGCATAGGCCTGGCTTCCCTTACTAGCTGTTGAGAAAAGGGGCAAGCAAGTTCAAGGTCAGAACTGTTGAGCCCAGGGTGGGGCTGAAGACCGACCCCCCCAAAAAAGGGTCAAGGAATAGTTAAGCGGGGGGATGAAGGCTCACACTGGGACTTTTTATGAACTCTCAGTGGGGCCATCTTGTTACCCTGGCAGGGATTTGGACTTTTTGACTTGGCTGGAGGGCTAAGTCACAGAAGACTTCATGAATGGCAGATGGCCAGCAGGAGATGCTGGAGCTGCGAATAATGGCAACAGTATGCCCTGACATGAGGGGGCGCACCAAAGGCAAGTCTACACAATTAGCAATTAAAAGATTTCTTTTCTTCATGTCCTTTGGTTCCTTGATTAATTTTGTTCTTAGCAGATCAATTTTGTGCTAAGTACATGCTCAGACCCTCACTCTTTTTATGCTTCCCTTTTGTTATTCATTTAATACTCTTTTGACTATTCTAGCCAGCCTGTTCCGGAGGAGATTGGCTCACCTTCTATGGGAAGAGAGGGGGCTGTGTAATGTGGATGGCTCCCCCTCAGCAAGGGAACCAATGTTCTACCAAAACATGCCCTTCTACCCTATACCAGTTACCTAGCCAGCATTTTACTTCCAGAATCTGCTGCCTTCTGTCTTCCTTCACTTGCAGGACAGGAAGGATCTCAGAGAAGATCACTTAGACATTCTTCCTCTTTCTCATGCTTCTGAATTCCATGAATTTATCTGTGAGATGCTGTGACGCTGTGTTGCTCATTGACTTCAGAAGCCTATTCAGTCTGAGAGAGAGATGTCTCCTGTCTTGGCTCCAGAAAGGCAGCACACTGTCCTCTTGTCCACCTTGCAGAATGTTGTTTCAATTCTTCTGAGTATTGAATTCCCAACAAGGATAGTCTGTCTTCTTTGGACAATTGCAGATCTTTGAGGGCAAGTTTGATTTTATTTTTGAAAAATAGATCCCATATGCTTCTCCATTTCCACAGTACAGCTGGATCTTGAGATATTGTCCAGTTTCCACATTAAGGACCTGGTATAGATTGGAAATTTTTAACCGTGTGCAATTCTTCCTCACCCTCTTTTCTCTCTGTTCACCACAACCTGTCTCCAGCTGTGCAGAATGCTACTGTAAAGGAGCTCTTCACTGCTCATGCCACAAATCAGTCAGAGACCGCGTAGCATGCCAGCACCAGTGTCCTTTTATTCACCGTGTCAGTTCCTACCACCGTTTATATACAGTCCATTCCACGCAGCAGCCTGGGGGACAGCTAGCTTCTTCAGCCAGCAGGGAACTACTGCCACAGGCCCCTCCCTTTCCAGTTTCCACCTTAGCTTCCTTTCTGCCAGCTTTATATAGCCCCCTGTCTGATCATAGAATCATAGAATCATAGAATATCAGGGTTGGAAGGGACCCCTGAAGGTCATCTAGTCCAACCCCCTGCTCGAAGCAGGACCAATTCCCAGTTAAATCATCCCAGCCAGGGCTTTGTCAAGCCTGACCTTAAAAACCTCTAAGGAAGGAGATTCTACCACCTCCCTAGGTAACGCATTCCAGTGTTTCACCACCCTCTTAGTGAAAAAGTTTTTCCTAATATCCAATCTGATCAGGCCAGCAGGTGTTTCTGCTGAAGCCCTTAGGTGAGCCATAACCAGCCAGCACCAATTAATACCCCTTAATTGGGGCTGGGCTAACAGGGGCCTGGCTCAGAACCTCCTGGCCAGCACCCTGTTACAGCCACCTTGACCTCTTGCCTCTGGTGGTAACAAATTGCCAGGCCTTCTCCAAGTTCCTTTGACTTCTTGGTGGCCAGCTCCTTTCTTCCTTGAACCTGGTGTACTCATGTTTTCCAAATCTGACTGTCTAGGGACTCCTTAGTTTTTCTGATTCTCTGTAGCATCTCTACTTTTCCTTTCAGTCTAACAATCTTTTCCTCCAGCACAGTCACCATCTTGTACGTCATGCACAGCAACTCCATTCTGGCTTCAGACAGGAATGAAAACATGACGCATTCATTGCAGACCAGTGCCACTGGTGCATCATGGAATCACACAGAGCTGGACCTGGAAGGATAGCCTCTCCCCATCCAAACTCTGACAGCTGCCTGTTTGCAGCGGTTAAATGTGTGACCAGCAAGTGATTTTTGGTACAAAAATCTCTCTGCTTAGCACAGCTCAGCTCTGCCCTGCCCCTCACCACCAGGGAGTGATTAACCTCTCAGACGTCAAACAGCTGGGCTGATCAAAGATCTAACGGTCAGAGCCATGTGCCTCTTGCTAAGGCACCAAACAGACCTATCTCAATTGCTTACCCAGGGGCTCACAGTCCAACTCACAGCCCTTACAAAGAGAACAGTCAAACAAACAATCCACAGACAGGCCAAATGCACCACTCACCATATCCCGCCATCTCCAACCACAAAGCCCAAACTATGCCCTCTGAAATTCTTGTAAACTGCCTTTGTTCATGACCAGAGACAGCAGATATCTATGCACTTTATGCATCCGATGAAGTGAGCTGTAGCTCACGAAAGCTTATGCTCAAATAAATTGATTAGTCTCTAAGGTGCCACAAGTACTCCTTTTCTTTTAGCAGATATCTATTTCACCCTGACTGCCGAGCAGACATCAAGCAAATAAAACCTAGTCTCTAAAGAGCCTACCTGGATTTAAATCAGTGATGTAGAATAAAAAGAGAAAGGAAAGTTTCAGATTAGAGTTGTGAGAGACATTTCTAATGAAACCAGAGTTATGGTAACCAATCTCGGACTTGGTTTTGATAGGCCTTTGAGCAAATCTGGCCTAATGAAGGCGCCAAATGATGCAAATGTGGACTGAGTTTCTAGGAAGCTTAGGCTGAATTTCAAATCAATTTGGCCCACGTCATTGGAAATATAAGGCCATGTATATAGCAAACTTGGGCTGATATATTCATTTGGTTTGCATATGGCTGTGGTTTCTTCATTATTTTGGCTTGCAAGCCACACAACAGTTCTCGTGGTGAAATAGGTTTTTAGGTTTCTGGGTTTCTTCAGACCTGAAACTCAAAGTGGCATTCAGTTGTCCCAAACCAAATAAAACAATAGATGGGCATGAAACACAATGAACCAAGACTACTGTCTCTCATATTACTGTTACTTACCTGAACTAAAACAATCTACCAAGCCCTTGGAGATTTAATCTATTGTGGATTCATTACAGGAGTGAAGTTTCACATAAGTCTTCATTTATAGAGATGTAATCACTCATGACTTCATGCTATATATCTCCTTCAACTTAAAGAGTTTCTGGTAGTTTCAGTGAAATTTAATCCAATTGTAACTAGACATTGGAAGAATGATCCTTATGGGCCAAACAGCGAATATGTCATTATCAACAAGGAGGAAGGAATTGCATGATTCAAAGAATTAGTTCCAGTGATGAAAGTTTTGCTTCTATACATTGGACTTTAAAGTTAAGAGGTCTAACTTGCACAGTGCCATTCTTTTTCTAATAGTCACAGAATCATGGACATTAAAAATGTAAGAGTCCTGTTCTAGAGGGCTACTTGAATAGCAGAGAAAAATATGCCAAATATGCTTCCCTACCAATGTCACCATTGTTTACTGAACAATGGATTTGATAAAGAGTATTCAACAGGTTGTATAGCATGAATGAATCCCACATATTTTGTCAAATATATTCATTGAATACTATAGGACTAGCGCTAAAGCTAGGTGTTATAATCCAGTAATCATTGAACTATAAGGCTGGAAGGGACCTTGAGAGGTCATCTAGTCCATCGTCACATGCAGAAACAGGGTCAAGTATGCCTAGACCATCCCTGACAGGTGTTTCTAATCTGTTCTTAATATGTCTAATAAAAGGGATTCCACAATCTCCCTTGGAAGCCTATTCCCGAATTTAATTATCCTTAGAATTAGAAAGTTTTTCCTAATATCTAACCTCAATCTCCCTTGCTGCAAACTCAGAGGATTCCTTCTTTTCCTATCCTCGGTGGACATGAAGAGCAATTGATGACTGTCTTTTTTGTAATAACCTTTTACATATTTGAAGGCTGCTATCAGGTCCCCCTTCAGCCTTATCTTCTCTAGAGTAAACCTGCCTAATTCGTCAACCTTTCCTCATAAGTAGTGTTTTCAAAACCTGTTATTTTTGTTGCTCTCCTCTGCACTGTCTCCAATTTGTTCACATCTTGCTTAAAGTATGGTGAGCAAACCTGGACGTGATGTTCCTCCTGGGGACTCAGAAGTACTTAGTTGAGTGGAACAATTGCCTTCTGTGTCTTCTGACACAGCTATTTTTTCCCAGCAGCATCATGCTGTTGACTCATTTATTTTGTGATCTACTATAGCCCTCAGATCCTTTCCTGAAACACTGCTGCCTAGCCAGTTCGTTCCCATTTTGTAGTTGTGCATTTGATATTTTTCTTTGGAAACTCAGGGTTTTGACCTTGTCTTTATTAAATCGCATCCTAAATATTTCAGACAAATTCTCCAGTTTATCCCGAACATTTTGAATTCTAATCCTGCCCTCTAAAGTGCTTGCAACCCCTCCCAGCTTGGTGTCATCCACTCATTTTATAAACAAACTCTCCAGTCCATCATCCAAGTCATTAATGAAAATATTGAACCAATGATTAAGAACTCCCTGCCCTTGAAACTTTTGCTCAAAAGTGAAACTGAGCATAAACAGAACCTTCAGGTTTGAAAAGGTGTGATTAGTTTCCTCCTCCCCGCCCATCATTTTTTTTCATTTTGACCCACCTCCATACCTCTCGGTTTCAGCTGGGGCTAAAAATGCAAGTGCAAAAGTACTATATAAGAGGCTTTTAGCCTGACAAGAAAAAATAAATAGCAGCTCTCTCAGGAGACAAGAAGTACTTGTGAGATTTGCAGCCCAAAGCTATGGACCCAAGAGATTCAGATAAGTCTGAATCCTGAACCTTTTGGTCATTCCTACTCCCACCCAATGCATGTGCTTCAAAGCTCAAGGGACTGTGCTTCGAAGCTCTGTCCAAAAGCTTCCACGTTTCTGTGGAAAAGATCTTCTATTTTTCCAGCATCTACTACTAAGAGACAATCTCCACTTGTCAGTGCAACCATGTGGTTATGAGCATGTTTGTGTTTACATGCACTTATCTCAAGATGTGCTTTGACAACCCCCTGCTAAGACTTATCCCAGTTTAATGGATCATGGCCGCTTTGGATTGCTTGACCCTGCTGGTTCATCATTTATGATGTTTAAAACATCTACAAAGCCATCTGAATTTATTTAACCACCTAGAAGAAACTCTTCAATTCAAGATCATCCTAAGTGGCACTGACAGCAACTCTCTTCCCAATTTGGTTTGGCTAAATCACCACCTATCAGCTGCTGAGAAGGCCCTTTACTACGTAATAACAATCATAGTACATCATATCGGGTGTCACTTTTTCCTAGAACTCATTTTTCAAACACTAGAAAGGAAAAGTGTTTGCCCCTCAAATATTTCAGATGATTTCTCTATGGTGTTTTGCCTTGGATGTGGTCTCCCAAAGCAGCAGGCTCAATGGAAAGAAAAAAATATATATTTAGATATAAAAAAAGGCGTGTTTCCAGCTTTTTCAGTATCAATCTCACAGAACACTATCATTCTAGTAAATGGTGCTGTCTAATCTTTGTGTCACATCAAATACTGAAGCAATGAATTCACTGGAGGATATTTCCAAGGGTGTCTATGCTGAATTGAGATATCTCCGAGTCCTTTTTCTAAATTGTCACATATGCTGCCCACTGCAGAAAGGGGAAGCTGCCAATTGATTGCTAATTCTGCACACCCCAGGATGTAAATGTGATTAGCAGTAATTGAAGAAGTTCAAGAACTGTTAATTTCTCCTCTTTGTTGTTTTCCCTATTTAAAATATTAACTAAATGTGTATGTAGGCCAAAACCACTCGGTTACAGCTGAACAAAGGGTACATATTTAATCAGAGCTGTGAGACCCCAATGCAGTTGTCTGAAAAAAACGTGACACGTGCTTCCTCTCAAAAGAAAACGTCAGGCAGCTAATAAACAGTATCGGTATTTGGGTGTAATGTTCATTGCCTGCATGATGTCAAGTTTAATGGCATTACTCTATGTTAAAAAGCCAGGAGTACATTGCTACATTTGTCTTTCCCAGTTGCTGTCCCCAAGGAGATCATGATGCAAGCTGTGGCTTTGCCTTGTGTGTACATAAGTATGCACATGTTCGTAAGTTTTAATTTGTAAGTAAATAGACAACTCTAGAGGGAAGGTGGCAGGAGGACAGGTTAACACCTGCATGGCTGAACTTCTGTCCAAAATGGAATTTTAAATGTGCATCAGTGATTAATGGATTAGCAGGTACTTTCAACAGTGTTGGAACAAAGAAAATATAATTTGCTCAGTTACTGCACAATATCAAGCCTCTTTATTTTCTAAGCAAGCTACTCTAGCAAGAACAGTGCCATGCCAGCTGTAAGACGCTAGCACCTGGGCCAAGACATGGTACAAAGACAGCGTTTCTTGCTCTGACGCTCTTGCCCATGGCAAAGGGAGCTACATTTACCCTCATCCCGCTGTATCTCTCTGCAATATTCAACACTGCTCAGTACTATACTGTCCTCTCTTACCTCCAACAAGCCACATCAGTGGCAGATGTCTACTTGAACTCACAGCTGACCAGGAGACTGCCCAAGAGTGGAGAGACCTGGCCACCCTGATCCATGCATTTCTGACATCCAGACTGAGTTACTGTAAATCATCCATAGAAATGAACCACACACCCTAAAGCAGCTCCAACTCATATAAAATGCAACACCTCCATCTGCTTAGCAACTGACTCCACTGCAAGGACATCAGCATAGCATGCCACTGTCTGAGGTGAATCCATCATTGAGCACTAAATTCCATCCAAGGACTCTGTCCCTGTATTCAAAGCTCTCCATATGACTGGCCCTACCTCAGAGATCACCTCCACCTTCATGACCATGACCTCCTATGACAGCCACACTTCTTTGGAACCAATAAGGGGGGAGGGTGTATGTGCGTACCAGACACAGAACCCCCACCAGAGCTGGACCTAGACTACAGAATTGACTCCTGCAAGACAGACAAATGACTATGGATCTCACGATGTTCTGTACTAAATGTAAAATGCAGTCATTCAGCTTAGTGGTTCCTCAGCAGCTCTTCAGACACATAGGGTACATCTTCACTGCAACAAATGACCCATGGCACCCAGTCTCAGAGCTTGGATTAGCTGGCTCAGGTTGTGGGGGAAAAAATAGCAGTATAAACATTTGGGCTTGAGTTAGAGCCAGGGATCTGAAACTGGCAAACGGGGAGGGTCCCAGAGCCCAGGCTCTAACCCAAGCCTGAAGTCTACACTACTAATTCTAGCCCCTCAGCCTGAGCCCTGTGAGCTAAAGTAAAGTGTCCCTGGGCTCTGAGACTCAGTGCTGTGGGTTTTTCTTTTCAGGGTAGACATACCGATGGACACAACCCCCAAGTATTACCAGTTAGCCAAGCTTTACTCCTACAGGAAAGGAACCCTCACGGTCCCCGTATTTCATCAACTGCCTCATCTAATGTTTGAGGAGGTGGGGCAATTGGATGCTGGATTGTGTAGGGTCTGGAAGGATGCTGTCCCTGTGTTTGCCTCTAATCTTGCAGCTATGGAATGCCTTCTTGTTTGCCTTCAGGATGACCACGGCATTAGCTCCTTTCAAAAGTAGGTTTAGAACACTGTCATGTGTTATAATAGGCACAGTGTAGCCATATATTTTTCCTATCTGTCTGACATTTATAGTAGACTAAAGGAAACAAAGCAAAATGATATATAAAGTTTCTATGAGAAAGCACAGCAACTGTCTTGAACTCACAGGGACAGATGGACAGAATAGGGGTCCCAGCTTACTCTTAAAGGGTCAGTACCCAGAAAACAGATGTTCATTCACATAGCTACCATAAACCTTTAAATTCCAATTCCAAAAGACCTTGAAAAAAGAAAAGGAGTACTTGTGGCACCTTAGAGACTAGCCAATTTATTTGAGCATAAGCTTTCGTGAGCTACAGCTCACTTCATCGGATGCTGTAGCTCACGAAAGCTTATGCTCAAATAAATTGGTTGGTCTCTAAGGTGCCACAAGTACTCCTTTTCTTTTTTCGAATACAGACTAACACGGCTGTTACTCTGAAAAGACCTTGAGTAAATGTCATTTACTTATTTAATTGTTTCCTTTTGTTTTCACCAGATTGGACTCCAGCTCCAGACAGATCCCGTCGGGTTGAAACTCAAAAGGCAGGAAACACCCTTTTTTGTTACCTGTTGTAAAGTAAAATTGAGGTAGGCAAGAGCTGGGAAGTTTACTTTGCCTCTTGGCTATTATTAAAAGCTATTTTTATGTGCAGTGTTGACCAAGAGTATTCTAGACCTCTTTCTACATAGGTTGGGAAACTATGTGCAAGTTCAGTAGAGCATTTTGATATTACGGAGTGTTTCAGTGTTTGAATGACACCTTCCCCTCCATGATCCTTCTCTGCCCACAGACTCCATGACCAGATTGGCAATGAGATACCAAGCTTTTCACTGCTCACCTCACATATTTCAATTTCACTCATAATGGTGGGAAATGAAGTTCTGGAACAGTTTTCCCATAGGAGTAGTGGGGGGCAAACACTAACTAAGCCTAACTAGCTTTAAGATGGAGCTTGATAGGTTTTTGAATGGGAGTATCTGATGGCGTTTCCTGTGATAGTGGGGGATTGGACTTGAAGACCCAGGAGGTCCCTTCCAGTCCTATGTCAAAAATAAAAAAATATATTTATCATCAAGATGTTATCATCGAAAAACATCCTTTTCTTGAAGTAAGACATGTTCCTGATTTTTTTGTGTTTGTGGCAAACCTTCCATTTTTAAATAATTTGAAAAAAAAAACAATTTTTTTTCATTTTCCCGTTTCATCAATTTTCCTTTCTCCTCCTTTTTTCCTACCCTGCTCCCTTTTTAGTTGCAAAATGGAAAAAAGTAATATATATATATATATATATATATATATGAATGAGAAGAGTCAAGGAAAATGGCAGGAAAAGAAAACTGAAAGACTGAAAATCAAAATGTTTAGATAATTGACAATGAAAAATCCTGAATAAAGGAAGAATCCCTTTTCAAAACCTGTAAAACTAAAACTACCTTTTTTGGCTCCTCCCCCCCCTTTCTTTTTTTGTGGCTTGCTCTGCTTTTCAGTCACCCCTTTGGCCAGTCTCCAAGAGGGAAAGGATGGCATTTTCCAGCTGATGGAATTTTCTCATGAGACAGGGTCAAAACTGCCACTTTGAAATGTCAGAAGAAAGTGAGTCTTCAACAAAAGTTTTTGATTTGTATTTTTTTTTAAATCACCATCCAGTTCTCAGCTTCCTGGGTGGGAAATAGCAATGCATACGCCAGATGAAAGATTGACCTTGCTACTTTCCCAAACCAGTTTATAAATGAGAACATTTAAAATCTCTGGTGTCACCCCCTTTCCTGTTGCCCCATCTTCTCTATTCCACTTTAGATTCTAGCCAGGACACTCCATCGTTCAATTATGTCCTGTGCCATCTTCTATTGTGTCCCCTAGGGAGCTGCGTGGGAAATGTTTTCCCTTGCTGCAAAAATCTTCAAATTTTCAAGTATTTTCCTGTTCCTCTTCATGATGAAACAGAGCACTTATTTTTGGCAAAAGAAAATCATGAGAGTCCCCAGAATAGCTAATATACCAGTGGTTAGGGCATTTATCTGGCATATAGAAGACCCAGATTCATGTCTTTGCTCTGATTTAGAGCAGGGACTTGAACATGGGTCATATCCCAGGTGAATGCCCTAGCCACAGGGATATTGGCTTTTCTGGGATCTCTCTCTGTCTGATTTTGAGCAGAAATTCCATCCTGGATCTGAGAGATCTTCCCAAAGTTCCCCAAAAGAACCCTTTTCCATAACAATTTCACCTTTTTGGGAAAAAAAGCAACATTTTCCAGCAGAATCTGTGTTGAAAAAATTCCTGACCACCTCTAGCCTCCCATGCAGGGAATGCTCTTGTTAAACCTGTTTGCTAAGCCAACTTCCTGTCCTCATTCAAATCTCTCCTAGAAATGTATTTCTTCCGTGTCATCTGTGGGAAGGACATTTTCAAAGAAAAACAAACAAACAAAAACTTCAGTTCATAAAGCCAGTCAAGATGAATCCAGGTCTTCCTGAGTCACTGTGTGACTTGCCTAGGGCCACACTACCACTAGGAGACCATGAACATAGGAGTTATTTTTTTCCTAGGTCCCTGACCATACTTCCAGAGCACTTTGCAAGGCTGCCTAAGGGTAGTGATTGGATGGGCAAGTCATCTTATTTGAAACCTGTTGATTTCGGTGTTATGGTAAGCCTGCCAGTCATCCCGTTCCCATGATGCCAAGGATTTACTGTTGTGCCATAAAAGCTATTTAAGTTCCAATACAGCACCCAACACCATGGAATCCAAATATCTATATTATTTCTGTATTGATAACATTGATTTCACCTTGTTGTTCAACCATTTTCCCTGAATCTCTGGTCCAAGCGCCCACAAAGGTGACTAGATTCAGAGCAGTTGAAGAAAATGGGCTGGAGGCAAGATGTTCTTGATATGGATCAGGGACTGGCATATCTGTTTACACAGGAACATTGGGGTAAAGGAGATGAAGAGAGACTCTTACTATACATCTTTCTCCCTTTGTATAACTAGCACTTCTTTACTTCTCTATTTTCTTATTTCCTTTCTTCCCACAGTCCTCTACCCACATGTGCATAAAATCGCATTTGCAGCTAGTTGGTTACGCTCAGAAATGTAATTCTAACAGAACTTTAAGTAGCACTGCCTCTAGTTTCTAGTCAATTCCCTTGATACCATTTCCCTGGCACTCATGTAACCTAGTTCCTTCTGGAGCGATGGGGCTCCAAGAAACGGCAACTGCATGTAGCATTCACACGGAAACCAAGGGACACAAGTCCACATTTTGACCTCTACCTCCACCTCCAGCTCTCTCAAACACAGCTGTTTCTAAGAAGTAGCTCAAACTCAATTACGTTGAACTATTTTTCTTTCAATGAAACTGAAATTCTTCCAGGCCTCCGGTGCTGAATGTGGGGGAGGGCAAGAGCTATCCATTTTGATGCAGGTGCATGTTTCTTTGTTAGTTCTAATGAGGTGTCTGAGCACTTTCTGTCTATTGCTAGGTTTAATTCATGATAAACTATCCAAATGAAGCTTCAAAGCTCAGGTCAGTTCTCACAAGCACTTAGCATTGTCATACATTCTTAGCCATCATGCTGTGCTTTACATCCAAAGATCTCAAAGCATTTACACCAGCATTGTGATGTTGTACATTAAGTATCGTATTCACAATTTTATAAATAGAGCAATGAAGTTTCATTTTCATTGATTGTCAATAGGACTTGGGCTCTTTAGTCACTTAGCTCTCTTTGCCAATAAGCTGCAGTGTCTAACACACTCAGTGTGTGACAGCAGCTTGAGTAGATGTACCCAAGCTAGCTTTCATCTAGCCATGGTTTCACTGCTCTGGGACCCAAGATAGCTAGATTAAAGCTAGTTCAGGTTTGTGACTGCAGCTTGAACAGATAACCTTTGATGGTAGCAAAGACATACCCTTAGGCACTTTAGAAAGTTTTATCCCAAGAAACTGAAGCTCAGAGATATCCAATGGGTGAATGGACTCAACTAAATAAGAACCCTCAGGCCCAGACTTTGAGCACTTCTGGGAGCAAACTGAGATTCATGTTTAAGCAACTTCAAACAAAAAAGGGTCAAAGTTAATTAAAACATGTTTGATTTCCTTTTTTGAGACTCAGAAATTAGAAATGGTCTCATCAATTCCCTCCTCCCACTCCCCCCTCCATCTAGTGCAGGGCTTATTCCTGTGATATATTTCTTAGTGCATTTCATAGATTTTTAAGGCCAGAAGGGACCATTTGGATCATCTAGTCTGACTTCCAGAATAACACAACCATAGACTTTCAGCCAGTACTTCCTTTATTGAACAAGTAACTCCTAGCTGAGCTGGGGCATGCCTTTTAGAAAGAGCACTCATCTTGATTTAAAGTTGCCAAATCCACTAATCCCTTGATAAACTGTTTCAATGGTTAACTCTTGTTGTTTTTAAAAAAATGCATCGTTTCCTGTTTGAATTGTTCAGTGTCATTTTGCTTGTTTCAGTGACTAGTTTCTTAACTTCTAGGGTCAGGCTACAACATGAAACAGAAGTGCCAAAATGCCATGAAAATGGATTTTCTTGTTCTTTTCCCACCACCAGGAAGAGGAAGGAAGGAGAGGTGATATTGCAAGAAAACTAGAGGTTGGTTTTGCCTGGGTCCAAACTGCAAAACACCAGATTATAGAGGAATTGGCACAGGCCTATGTCTCAATATAAAACCTGTCTTCACAAGTTTCCCAGATGAACCCTCTGGACATTTTGAGGTTCCCCCATCATTAATAAGCATGAAAACATTTAGATGGCTTTTAAAACTTGGCTGATGTGGTTCAGCTAAGAAAACTGTCTGTAAATCTCACACAAGCAGGACTTCCAGTCTTCCCTGGTTTGGCTCTGGCTGATATGCCTACAAACAAAGCTTTCCTCGGAGGATTTCACTCCCTCATTTCTGATCTATTTAAGAACTTAATCTAATGGAGAACTGGCAGCTTTTTATAGGCATCTCTTGGCACTGTAGGTGCTCATCTCAGTGGATTAGGAAGACATTTCTCTGACGGGCATGAATCCCCACTTCAGGGTTGCTTTTACCATTCACTGAAGCAGCTAGTACTGGCCACTCTTTAAGGTTCTGATAAAGAAAAACACCCTGTTCAAGAAGGGCCCTTTAGCACATGCTTTTCAGAATCATGGCCAGAGACAGATACTGGACTAGGCTTTGGGATTTGCTATGTTTAGGCCCTGAATTTAACTTTTCTCAAAGAAATGTGGCATTCAATTTAAGTTTAGGTCACTGCCAAACCATTCCAGGATGTTTCTTGAATATTCAATGTAATGAAAAGTGTTGGCCTTCCTATGCTGTTTTCTTCCCAATCTCTCTTTTTCAAGGTGCCCAGAGATTATGGCAGAATTGATGGCGGTGTGCATTTCAGTGTATAGTTGGTTACATTGTTAAGTACCTGGATTTGAAGTACCTTCATTCCTAAGGATTTAGACAAAACACACTGCCCCAATTCAGAATCCAGGCTCCTGCAATTTAGAACTGTGCCACATGGCGGAATATTAGCTTGGAGACTGGTATTGCTGTTTACGCTGCAAATGTAGCTCTCTTGCTGGTACTAATAAAAAGAAACAAGCTTGTATTTCTTTAATGACAAAGCCTCCCTCTGTGTTAATTTGGTACTATGCAAAGTATGCCTCGTCGGAGCAGCTGGAGTACCGTGAAGACATACAGTAAGAGAACAGCCAAAAAAGTCACACATGTTTCAGTGTCATCTAGATTGAGAGGTTGATGATCTTTTTCTCTATACCCCATGGTTTCACTATACCCCATAGTTAGAAAGACAGGTACAATAAGGCTTCTCAGAGCCAGGTACCTTCTGTGGGGGGAGGGAAAGCTCAGTGGTTTGAGCAGTGGCCTGCTTAAACCTAAGGTTGTGAGTTCAATCCTTGAGGGGGCCATTTAGGGATTGGGGTAAAAATTGGGGATTGGTCCTGCTTTGACCAGGGGCTTGGACTAGATGATCTCTGAGGTCCCTTCCAACCCTGATATTTTATGATTCTAAAGACATCCTATTACTGTCCAAATTGACCTCAGAGTAAACTCATATTTTCAACACACTACACAAAATATAAGGTCTCCTCAAAAGCCCATCTACATTGGCCAGAGCCCTTCTACCAGCTGTGATGCTTTGGATCAGAACCATAATATTTACAGAGCTTATGACGTGCACAGTTTGTAACTTTGTGCTTTAGGCTGTTTTGTGAGTGGCTAATTTATTAATCAGTAAATACTACCCTAATCTAATGGGCAAAGGCGTAATAAGATCAATAGCTGGAAGTTGAAGTTATGAAAAATTCAAACTTGAAACATGATGGAACTTTTTAAATAGTGAGGGTAATTAGCCTTTGGAACAACTTAATTTACCAAGGGAAATAGTAAATTTACTATCTCCTGGAGTTTTAAAATCAAGATTGGATGCCTTTCTAGAAGATATGATGTAACTACAACACTCCTTACATAGCAGGAAAGAATAATTTCCCTCCATCGCAGGAAGCACTAGGATGAAATTCTAGGACTTATGCAGGAGGTCAGACTTGATGATCACAGATGTCCCTTCTGGCCTTAAAAATCTGAGAGTATTTTAAACCAGGCCTTTAAATTAGTTTACATAATACACTCCTTCAATAGGTGTGTGAATGCAATTTAATATTAACTCTATCTTTCACAGCTTGGCTTACCAAGCAAACAGTAATGTGTGCTTGAGTGGAAATCACAGGTGCCTTCAAAGTCTCAGACCCGGGGGATCCTTTGGGTGGCCAGTCTCTGGAAGGTGACATCTGTGTCAGATGAAGATTTGTCTGCTACTGGACTCCCACAAACATGCACCAATGCTGGCCCATCTGCTGGTGCTGGAGTTCTCCTCTAAAAGTATTGCATCCGCTGAGAGGGGACAACCAGGAGCTGCATGTGGAGGAGTATGAAAGTAAGGAACACCCCTTAAAATAAGGGCCATGCGGTCACCCTAAAAACAAACCCAGTGGAGACACAGGAGAACATACTTCAGGGAACTCCTCTGTACTGGTGGTGGATGCTAAACAAACATTTTTTCCATCTCTCAATTTCCAGGATGCTGTTGTGGGGTTAGAGGACTTCAGCCATCCGGGCTTTCAACCCATCCCTCTTCATTAGCATTTCGGTCCAGATCTAGCAGAGTACTTAAGCCTGAGAGCAATTTATTTGGGAATCCTCAGGTGCTTAAGGTTATGCACATGCTGAAGTGCTTTGATGGATGGCAGTTAATATCACACACCCACAAAAAAAAATCCACCCATGGTCTCCTGCATCACTAATTGCTGTTGTCTCAGGCAGAGCCAGGCGTTAATAATATCAGAGGTAAACACAAAGGCATTATTCAAGCGACATACTGACTTTTTTTTTAAGAAACCAAAAGAGCATCCCCAGAGGCTAGTCTGCAAAATGGAAGAGACTCTTCATTCTCCCCTTTCCCATCCCCCTGCCTTGGAAAGTGATGGTTTCCCTTACAGCCCCTGTTCTGTCAACAAGCCCATCACTGTTGCGTACAGACTGTCAGAGCTCACTTGTGGGAAATTTTCAGGCCATGCTTGTTTGGTTTTCCTCTTCCTGTTTGACTTGTAGCTTTAAATAACGTGGTTACTTCACAACAGCTTGTTTTTTGACTGGGGCACGGGGCATATTTTTCTAGCAGATAAAAAAAAAGCTTCCCACAATTTGCCTTTTGTTATTTCCCCTTTTGAAGGGAGAGCTGATAAATTCAGGGTAATATGTAATAGATGCTTTCCTGTTTTTACTCATTGCTCCGTCAGGCTTGTCAGCCAGAAATTTATGAGCTCTTTCTGTGGCTGTAACGTTTAAACAAGAGAGGGTGAGCCTTGCACTTATCCTAAAGAGCGATTGCGAATAACAGATTGCTTATGTTGCACACTGCACTATAGACATGTGGGACCTCATTCGGAATTACACAAAGGTCCCTTTATCTATCAGTCTTAGGTACTTATATGACCCTCATCCCCACAGTGTCTGACTATCTCACATTTTTAATACTAGTGTCTCCCCCTCTCCCCACAAGGCAGAGAGGTGTTATTATCTCCATTTTTACAGCTGGAAAACTGAGGCACAGAGATATCGAATTATTTGCTTGAGGTCACACTGGGAGTCTGGTGGCACAAGGAACTGAACATAGGTTTCCAGCTAGCTACTTGATCATCCTTCCTCTTTCCAACTCTTCTAACAAGACAACACATATTGAAGTCAATGGGAATTTTCCCATTGGCTTTAATGGGATTTGGGTCTGGCCCCATGTAAGTGCTCAATTATGGAAGGGGATTGAACTAGATGACCTCCTGAGGTCTCTTCCAACCCTAATATTCTATGATTCTAAGTGAAGTCTCATACAGTCCTACTCTGCATATACAGTAGAGATGAGCCAACCCTGCAGATTCCATATATACCTAAACGCCACAGATTTTGGGAAGAGGGGGGTTGATTCCAGAATTTATAGAAAGGAAGCACTTTGAGAGAAGAATATTTTTCAAAATTCAATCCAGCTGCAACTTCGGATTTTGAATGTTCCAAATGTGTGTGAGGGGGTTTTGAATCCAGCAGGTTAGTTTGGCATACGAAAGAGTGTAAACATAAAGAACCACTGAATTAGTGAAGCCAACAGAAGTCAGGGGAATGTGAGCTGAATTTTCTCCTCTGCAAAAAAACCCAACCCTGCTTGCCACAAGACATTAAACTGCTACATCAGCCTGGGCCTTTAAGACTCACTTCAAACTATTGCTGCATGTAGGAAGGAGAAGGAAGTGCTGGCCCTGCGGAGCAGCTGCACAGATGGCACCTGCGTCCTGTTAGTCTCACACACATTGAGAAGAGCATGAGTGTAAATACAGCCTGGGCAGGGTGAGGATCTCACCAGCTGCGTGGACTGAGGGGGAAATACTAAGAGTCCTTTGTGTTTGGAAAAAACCTTGCTTTCTCTGCTGCAGAAACAGCAGTTTGTCTGGGAGTTCAGATTTTACACATGACAAAATACTAGGATTTCATCTACTATTTACACAGGGTCAGACTGGGCCAGTTATTGGAAACGGTGAAAGAAACTTTCCCCTTACACTAGTGGAGTATCCAAGCACAATCACGGTCCATGCTTTCATCTGCATGCAGGGATCCATTGCTCCCTCCCAGCACCTCTGTAGTCAGAGACAGAGTATAGTCAGGACCGTGCCTCTCTCCTCTGTGATACCCAGCAGAACTGACCGATACAGAACGGGGCATGAGGTGCAAGATGCATCAGGTACCTTCCCGCTTTGCACCGGGGAGCCAGTTTCTCTCGGGGCGGGGGTGGCTTATAGCACTTCTAATGCAAGGCAACATGTCACTGTCACAGAGTAGTTCAGTGCCTCTCAAATCTCAGCAGGAGGCACTGGCTTCAAATCAAGAGCTCGCTGTCCTTTATCTGGTTCCTTGACTCAGACTTCCCATTTGCTTCACCTGTCCATAACATTGGCACCATTCTGAACTCAACTCTATTTCTTGCTCAGCTTATATCCATAAATGTACCTAACCCCAGTGTCAGTTTATACCCCTGTCCTGAGCCTCTCTCTGCTAACATTTTCTTCCAGGTCTTCATCTCTTTCCACTCTGACTATTGCAAGTCGCCTCAACAACCAGCCCTAAATGTTCCAGCATGCATCTGTTCCAATGCTTGTCTTCTCATACATAAAGAGAAATGGTTTCCCCCAAATGACTTATTTAAGATCAAGTGAATGAGCTCAATTCCACCACGTCTCAGGCCTACCCCAAGGTACTCCCTATGCCATGGATGTCGGGGGTGTGAGAAGTCATCTCCATCAGGATGTCCCTGGCATTGAGTTCCAACTCTGCATGGGAAGTTTTCCATAGATTATTCACCGATACTTGGAATTACTGTTTGTCTTTCCCTATTGCATTGGAAAGTCACTAGGAAGTACAAGCACAGGGGTTATAATGCTATAGAATGCGTGAGGTAATAAAATTACTTCTACTGCATGCTATCACAGATTCACTTTCCATACACGTACCCAGGCGCTAGGTCTATCACAGGAAACATTCAATCACTGCATGGATAAGAGGAAAAAATCCACACCAACTATCAAATGCAAAGCAGGCAAGGGCTCTGCTCCTTGTTCTGCAATTAGAGGTTCAAACATAGAAGCATTGTGGGTTGTCTTAAAACATCGTTTCTTGTCCTATATTATGGAAGCCAAGGCTTGGAAACCTGTTGAAGTCATACATCAGGATAGAAATGGATTATGGTGCTATTTCATCCTACTTTACATGTTAAAAATGACAAATCTCCATAGTGGTAGGCCATGGATTCTTTACCAACAGAAAGCCATGTTAAAGTAACTTTCCAGTAGTTGTTCATAGAATCAGAAAAATAGGGCTGGAAGGGACCTCAGAAAATCATCTAGTTCATCCCCCTGCACTGAATCAGGATTTATTTCATGACTGATTGTTGAACATTTGGTCCATAATTGAGCTGAGTTAACTGCTTCACCATCACCCTCTGACTTGTCCCCCCACACTTAAAGATGTCCAACCGAACACACAGGATTCCTTGAGCTGAAGTGTAAAGACAACATTGCAATGAATCCACTGAGCATTAATAGATCACAGGGTAGCACAATGGATTTGCTAAGGGTGAATCTGTTGCTGTTTTTTTTCTCCTCTCAGAAGTGCCACAGGTCTCGAGGAAGGTTCTGGTGGCATTTGTGGAGGAAGAAGTCACAGAAGCAGGCTGTCTGGGTTAGCCAAGGAGTATGGTGCTTGTAAGCAGTTGCTTGAGCATTAATAGTAAAGGCCCCTATGATATTTAGCTGAGCCACGGGTAGAGCTGGTCAAAAAAATCCCAAAATACTTTTTTTAAAAGAATCAACTTGTTTTCATTTTGAAGCACTTGAAAGAGAATCATTGAATTTTTCTTCTGTTTTATATATACAATGTTTCATAGTCTGCCACCCCAAAACAAGAATGTCAGCTGAAAACATGATCTAAAATGTTATCTAACTGCTTAGACAATTATAGTTTATGGTAAACAAGTAATCATCAATAACCATTCCAATAATGTTTGATAAAAAAGTGTCCCCCAAAACTGGAAAATCTCTTCAGGGCTGGGACCAGGACCATCTCGTTATGTCTGTACAGTGCCTTGTATAATCATAGATTCATAAACTTTAAGCTCAGAAGGGACCATTATGATCGTCTAGTCTGACCTCCTGCACAACGCAGGCCACAGAATCTCACCCACCCACTCCTGTAACAAACCTCTAACCTATGTCTGAACTATTGAAGTCCTGAAATCATGGTTTAAAGACTTTAAGGTGCAGAGAATCCTCCAGAAAGTGACCCGTGCCCCACACTGCAGAGGATGGCGAAACCCCCCTGGGCCTCTGCCAATCTGCCCTAGAGGAAAATTCCTTCCCGACCCTAAATATGGTGATCAGCTAAACCCTGAGCATGTGGGCAAGACTCAGCAGGCAGAGGGTCCTCTTGGTACTACCGCAATACAAACACCCAACATAAGAAAGTCTAACCTAGTATAATTTACATACCAAAGAGCCAGAAGAAAAACCATAACTAGATGTAAGTTATAGCAGTGAGGGGGCTACTTCAGCTTATGTCTATACATTTTTATGCCTTCCTGTTTAGCAATAGTAAGGGAAGCAGCGACATGATGGTCCAGGGTGGGTCTTCATTATTGGGGATTGAATCCAAGACCTCTGGCTCTAAAAGCAAGAGCCTCTAGTGCCTGAGCTGAGTGACCCCATGCTAGTTAGTGCATATACTGAACAAGCTTATAAAAGAGTATATAGAAAGGGGTATTCAGCAGAACACCTCATTCTGCAAGCCTGGGTTACACTATACTTCTGGTGGTGATGTTCACCTGGTGTTATCTGGACCGATGATCTGATAGGTCACTCCAGTCCTTGACTCTGGGAGCCAGCCTTACCCTTCTCTGCTGTGAGAACCCCACTCCTGGGCTGTTTAAGCACAGCCTCTGGCATGTAAGCTGCTTCTTGGATTGTGCAACCAAGTGACACTAGCCAATATCTCCGGTCCCAGACACAACCCTAGGAACCTCCGTCTTGCAGTGTCCAGTTATGCCTACTGGACACTGCAAGCTTATATGAGTTCATCAATTTAACAAAGAAATTGATGTGTCCCAGGCTTGTTATCCCAAGGGGAGTCTCTGACATGCTTCTAACCAAATGCACTGCTTCAGGTAGAATAAACAAACAGATTTATTACAAAGATAGATTTTAAGTGATTATAAGTCAAAGCATAACAAGTCAGATTTGGTCAAATGAAATAAAGGCAAAACACATTCTAAGCTGATCTGAACACTTTCAGTGCCCTTACAAACTTAGATGCTTCTCATCACAGGATGGCTGGTTGCCCTTCAGCCAGGCTCTCCCCTTTGACCATCACTTCAGTCACTTTGTGGTGATGTCTGTAGATGGAGGTGGAAGAGAGAGGAGGAGCATGGCAAACGTCTCTCCCTTTTATCATGTTCTTTCTTCCCTCCTGGCTTTGCCCCCCACCCCCTTCAGAGTCAGGTAAGCATTACCTCATTGCAGTCCCAAACTGTCCAAAGGAAGGAGGTGACTCCCTCGAGAGACCAACAGATCCTTTTGTTGCTGCCGAGGCCAGTGTCCTTTGCTCCTGTGAGGCTGGGATGGGTTTGTCCCATTCATGCCCTGATGAGGTGTGAACTGCCTCTCCGCTCTTGGAGAGTTTTTGCCTGGGCTTATTTTAAGCCATGAAGACACATTTTCAGCCTCATAACTATATACAGGAAATTACAACATATAACATACAATAACATTACTGTAACAACAATTACTACAACATCACTATAACAACAATGCTCAGTGTGTCATGAGCCTTCCGAAGACACCCAACATGACAAACTTTGCATTAGATACCACACAATCATATTAAAAGAATGAACATGGGGGTGTAGGGTGTTCCCACAAGGTACAGAACATCACACTGGTCCCTTAGCATATGAGCTACCCCATCCTAGTCTGCTTTATACTTGAGACTCAGACACAACAAGCCAAGCTCAAAAGGGAGGAGTAAGGGGACAGGGAATACATTAAACAGTGTTAAATGAAGAGAGTTCAAATAAGTACGAAGTCTTCTGTGATCGTAACTTGCTGTAAAATGGCAAGGAATATGGGGCCAGGAGGTTCCACATTAACTTAGACTTCCCTCTGAATTTAGCAATGCCTATCAGTAAGGTTAGTAGCAGGGACTATTCCCCATGCCATGTGCCTCTCTCCTCAACTGGACAACTGGAAGTTTTAGATGAGGAAACTCTGACAGCCAACTAAGATTGGATTACTGGTAGATCTTTAAAGCAAGCACTTTTCTAAAAATTTCAAAATAGTGCCCAGCCCTGCATCATTTTACCTTTTTTTAAAAATGCACAGCCCCACATGTAGGAAGAACAACAGTCTGCAGGAGAAAGGAAAGGATGTTGAATGGTGCGCTGGATTCATTTAACTGAGATTGTGTGTCTGGTGATAGTCCCATAGGCCATTATTTCCAGTTGAAATACAAAATAATGGGCTGTGAATCACAGACGTTACAGATGGGAAATGATCTATCAGGTCACCTAGCCCATTGCCCGGACAGTACAGGATTGTTCCATACAGTATATTCTCCAGTTTATGTTTTCTAGTTTTAAATGACTCCAGTACCAGAATTCACACATCTCCCCTTGGGAAACTATTCTCCAGTCTAACAGAATTCAGCATTAGGAAACTTTAACAGATATTCAACCTAAAATATTCCTTTTCTCAGTTTCACCCTATTCCTCCGTTCTTCCTCTTACAGCAGCTATCAAATCGAGCAGTAATATGGAATTTACAGGTTATAGGAGCTCTTATGATGAGAATGAGATGAACTCAGATCACAAGGGTGGTATCCCAAAAGTTCTTCCTTCACATTCTCTCTTCTCTTCCTCTCTCTCCTAACCCCCCCATCCCCATTTTTATTTTGTGATGGGGAAACCCAAAGCTGCAGTTCAGTGGTGGAGTGAAGCTTGGAAACCAAGCACCTGTGAAGCTGGAAAGACCTGAAGGGACTCCCAAGGAAAGATGGCATTTGGCAGATGATCTCAGCAGCTAAGCATCCTGGGAGGTGTATGTTCACACTCCCCTGAAAATAGGCCAGTAACTCCTGAGGTAAACCAGCTGTCAGTCGTGAACGGTAGAACGATGGCTGGGACGTTGGCTGAAAGCTAAGACTGTGGTAAATGAGAGAGTCCCGTGTTTGCTAAGGCACCTGCAGATCAACAAAGGGAAAAAAAAAAGAATATTTATTTTATTTATTTATTTAAAGGGGTTGTTAAGACTTGGGTGAAATATCTTCCTGAAGGGATCACTCGAATAATGAAACTTTAGAACCCATTTAAGATGCACAGCAGAGCAAGCAGTTCTTTCAGCTCACAGCTGTGGCAAAGTCTGAAAGGAAAAGAAAGCTGATTTAAAATCTGTGCAGTGAAAATGCAATGGGAATAACATCTGGTACATCAGAGGGATAAAAACAGGACCAGAGCAACCAAAGGGGTAAACAGAGGAAAGCACCCGGTAAGATCCAAGTGTAGTAGGTCATAATGTATACCATCGTGTACCCAGATACACACCCCCCCCCTCGGGTTCTATTCAGACTGATGCCACAGAAGGGGAAGGTGAGAAAAAAAAATCATTTGCCAAGAATGAAAGAGAATAAAGTGAGGAACCAGCTGATTTAGCTGCAATAAAGATATCAGTTTAAAGTCAACATTGGCAGAAAACATGGAACAAAGCTTTGGAGAGTGACATTTTGATGATGTTCATACAACATGCATTTTAAGAAGAGCAGAGGAAAGAAAAGGTAGAAAATTCAACATCCTGGATTGGATAAGAATGAAAGCCCCTGGACATGGGACCAGGATGAAGAGCCCAGGTTAGGATATTTAAATAAAGAAAAACAAATGCTGTGGCTTTCTTAGCTTCGGTGTTGGGATCCACACAGGAAGGCTAAACCTGTAAAGAGGAAAAAATACAGCACGACTGAAAATAATTTGGAATGCTCGAAGGGAGTGGTTGCTGCATACCCCTATTTAGGGCAGAAATCCTACTCAGACTTCTAAATGCATTGAGAAAACAATGGGTGAAATCCCTTTTGACATCTATGGAAGTTTTGCCATTGGCTTCTGTGGGCCCAGGATTTCACCCTGTATGCTTGGTGGAATTCAACCCAGAACAATTGGCAAATGGAAGGTGAAAAGCAGAGGGCAACTCCCACACAAGATGCTGGTATGGGAGGCTGATAGCAGTAGGTATATGGACCTCTGGACTAGAATGATTGAAATTAACAACTAAATTGGGAAGATGGTGCATTCCATGCCATACAGAGCAATGCAACATTGGAGAGAACATTCCCACTCTATTTATCCACTCTAGAACTGTGGATACTGAAGAGAACTTGATATGCGTGAAGGGGAAGGGGATCTATTTCCATAGCAATAAGTAATTCAGGCTCCATTCTAAAATGAAGGATACAGAGAGAACTTGGGGTACTTTTCATGGGGACTGACTCCTGATGGAATCTGAGGACTTGCAGGATAGGGGACTGTGGTGTATTAAAACTTGTTAAAATGACAAGCTGTCACTTTAAGTTGCACTTTAAGAACCAAGGGGCTTTCTGCTCCTGCTCACAGGCTTGGGGGCAGCGTAGGGAAGTGTGTGAGAGCTGGGTCATCAGCAGGCAGTTTGCAAAGAGCCAACCTAGAGCAAGGAGCAATTAAGTTGTGGCTCTCTGCCTTAGGGAGCAGCCTCATTTGTCTCTTTCTGGTTCTGGTTCTTGTGTGCTAGGATCCTGGATTCTAAGATAGTGTTACTCTGTCTGGAAGATTGCAACATATTTTATGTAACTTTTTTGTATGCTGTGAACATAACAGGGACACCTGGATGCAGCTTTCCCAGAGAATAGGGCATTTGGAGAGAAATTAGGTAACAAAAGGGAAGTTGCCCTGGAAGTCTGAAACAAGACATTCCACTCTCCCCTGTCCTGAGACTTTTCAGACACTGCACGGTGCCTGTGATGGACATTTAGAAAACCTACTATCCTTCTGCTAGATCGCCTGTCACTACTACTGAGAAACCTGTACGTTTGGACCTTGATTGTCTCCATCCCACCCAAGAACTCTTTTACGGGTGAAAAGAAATGCAAACACTTGGAAGGGGAATCAGCCTGGAGAGCTCTGAATGCTGGATGGGGTCCTGCTCCCTCTAAGACTGCCAGGGTTTGTGATCTTTAAAGCTAGTCTTTCAAGGGGGAAACCCCCACCCCCAAAGAAAAACATGTGCACATAGATGAAT
The DNA here is from genome assembly GCF_965140295.1 of Lepidochelys olivacea. Taxonomy (NCBI): domain Eukaryota; kingdom Metazoa; phylum Chordata; order Testudines; family Cheloniidae; genus Lepidochelys; species Lepidochelys olivacea. The sequence continues at coordinate 11,668,409 of NC_140415.1, read as the reverse complement.
TATCTAGTGCAAGCACCAAAAATTAACATTATATAGAAATTAAACTGTGATTTTCCTGACCCTACCGTACCTCCCTCCCTCCCTGCCCCCCCCCCTAGAATGGAGGGAAGAAAGTGCCAGCACATGAAAGCAGGGATTAAGTGAGTCAAGAGATGAATTGGCAAAGCTGCTATAAATTCTGCAGCCAAAGCAGACAGTAACTGAGTAGTAAAAGCAAGAACTATAGCAGTATTTGAAAAAGCAGAAAGGAATGACAGCAGCAGATCTCTCCAAGTCTGGTTTCATTAGGATTCCCCCGTTCCAGTTATCACTAACTGCGTGCCTAGAGGCTCCAGCTGATCCCAGCACCCCATCATATTGAACACACTCACAGTAAGAGCTGTGTGTGCTGAAGATACCGATTGGAGGGGGAAATCCCAGAAAGGTCACGTGAGTTGCTGTGGCAGAACCAATACAGTGCGCTCTCGGTGATGTCATCACCATTCTGGGAATACACCTGGGTAGTTCATTTAAGGTCTGAGGTCTCTCTCTGCCTCCCAGTGCAGATCATTGATCCAAGTTTGGTATCCTGCCTATAGCAGATGTTTCAGAGAAGGGAAAAGCAATAGCAAGAGCTGAGTTAAGATTTCATAACCAGTAACAAAGGCTAAACCCACTTGCTTTTAGATTTCATTGTGAACCAGAAAATATATACACAGATTTACACGAGTTCATAAACCTCTTGAGTTAATTTAATCCATGTTCCAGTGACTCAGGGACAAGTTTGGAGTGTCTTCCTCCAAGTCCACCCCAAAGAGGGATGCACCACAGTTAAGGGTGATTTATATTTTCAACCGTTTCCTTGTTTTGGTTTCGTAAGGGAATTTTTATTACGGCTGGTCAGACGGGAGGTCTTCAGGGCTCCATGGTATGAAACAAGGCCAAGCACGGCAATTTAAAATGAGGGCAAATTACATTCACTGGTTTTGCTTTCAGTTTTGACTTTCCTATTTTGGTTTGGGAGAAGTGAATAGGAGAACAAAACTGCATCGCATCACATCATCAGTGGGTGCAAATCAGCGTAGCTCCACTGAGGTCAAGAGAGCTACTTCAGGCTCTGGCTCAGGGAGTACAAATCCACATACAGAAAAGTGAACTAAAGAGATCAGGTCCATAGCTTCAGATGGGCATTACTTGCTTGGAACATCCCTTCTCTTAGCTGATTTTGAGCCTTCTGGGAAAGGGTTGAGAGAGTTCTGCTGACTTACAATGCAACTACTATCCCTTCCTGAATATAAGAATAGTGGGATTGACTAGCAGCTCTAAGGAAGGAGCCTTACAAGTAGCCAAGGCTAGGGAGAAAGATGGGCTGATGTTCAATAGTATGGTGGTGATGGCATGTTAGTTAAAGGCAAAGGCTTGGAAAGGGGAAAGTTTGGGCTTTTCTTGCTAGGTTCATGTTTGTACAGCAGGTTGTGAAAGGTGCCTGTGGAACTGACCCAAGTAGAGTTGTGAGGGAGGAGCTGCTGGCAGTGAGTGGCATTGCGCCACTGCTCTGTTTGGGGGCCCTCTAAGACAGGGGGCACCGGGAAAACAGCCTCTTCCCCCTCCCCAAGCAGCCCTGTCCATGGTATGCACCATGCATAATGTGCCTATGGCTTCAGGCATGACTGGTGCTACCATTTCCTTCTAGCAGACGCAATCCTTTAGCTCCAGGGGTAGAAGCTCATGTCTTTAAATACTAATGGTCTCAGGTTTAAACTTCACCACCAATCCATGTGGATTGTTATAGAAGAGCCCAAGGTGGGGTTGCTAGACAACAGGCTAGCCTGGGACTCCGGAGACCTGGGTTCTATTCCTGGCTAAGGCAAGTTACTTCACCAATTTCCCCATCTGTAATATAATGATAGTGACCTCCTTGGTAAGTACTCTGATCTATGCATGAACAATGTTATTGTAAGAACTCGGTGCTATTTGCTCACAACTAAGAGCACTAAGGTATAAGAGACTGAGAACAGGGTTGAGAATAAAAGTGACCATGATAACTATGGTATAGCACTGCTCCTATAGTGAGATCTTTATATCAGCACTTCAAGTTACACATTAAATAATTCTGCATATAAACAGATGCCTGTAAAGTATTAAATTCCTTTGAGTCCGAGCAAAATCCTTTCAGGGAAGGGCGGATAATCAATAATTGAGGTTTGCTCCCGAAGTGGTCTGTTCTTTCAGACAACTTCTAAAGCACGAACAATGATCTCCTGGGATCCAATGTTTATCTTCTCTCAGCTGGGTCTGAGAAAAACTTCAGCATGCAGTGATGTGTCACATCATATTATGTCAACCAGCCAGTGCAACAATTCCAGGAATGCCCAGTGCAAATTCTCACCAGTGACTTTGAGGAAAGGATATTCCATTGGCTGCAATTATCTATGGCAAGCTGAAATAGGGAGGCAGTTGAGAAACTGTTCTTTTCTCTTGGGTGAAACGTGAGTTTTAACAGTTCCATGGCTTGCGCTTTCTAGTCCATCAGCTAGAGGACTGATGGACAAAGGATAAGGTAAATGTGCCAGGTTCAGGTCTCTAGCCCCCTTTTGTTGAACTTTGCATGCTGGTTTGCTATAGCTACGTGAAATCTACCTGTGAGTATGCTGGTTCCAGATCACTACAGCATTTCTGCTTTCACAGAACAGATTGCTTTTGCTTTCACATCCAAGGCCTGGATAGAAAAGACCAGCAGCTAGCTAGAGAGTTAGGATGCAATAGTTTATTACTGATACAGATCAAATATCCCAACACCAATGATTCAATCACTTTGGAATCAATTTTTGATGAACTGCTGTGCTCTTGTAATTTCATTTAACCCCTGGTGACCTTTGATCGATAGATATTTATTAAACACCTATCAAACAGAACTGCAACAGTACAATATATCAGCTTTAGTTAATGTCTATCTCTTTGTAACATGTGCCTGTACCACTATTAAATGCCCCGAGATGCACATATATAGCAAGTTTAACACATGAATTTGAATTTAAACTCCACGTGACTGTCAGTTAAGCTGACATTTATCTCACATACGTCATACATGCAGTCCCTCACCCCTACACCAGAGACTCAGTGACATGTTTGTGAGGTAGCAAACGTACATCTTTTGTTACATACAGTGCAGAGTACAGGGGAAAGATTCCTAGGGCCAAGAATATAGATTTAACAGGAGTTATATATACACCACATGTGCAATGATTATATTGGGGTGAAAAACTGCAATCAGACCCAGAGAGTCTCCATCAAATTCGAGGGTGGATCAAAACCTTATAGCTAAATTTGACACCCCCTCCCATTTGACATCCCCCTTATATGATTTCATTATCAGGCAAAAAACATCGCTGCAGCAAAACGGCATTTTCTATAGACCTGAATTAATAGCAGGTGGCTAAACAAGTCTCTGCCCTATGCAGCAGAGAGATTGTTTCCTCTGCAATCATATTGGACGTTTTAGCAAGTTTAGTTAATGATACAAACAGTAGCTGTAATTCTATCATTTAGGTAAGTTATTCAAAGAATGGCAACAGTTAAAGTTGCAAGAGAAGACCTAATGTAATGTAATTTCTGTATCACATCATTTCTTGGGTTAAATTGGTTTATATTAGGCCAAAAACTGACAAGATGTAACCATGTGGAAATGAGTAGGCAGCTGTGATATGGCATTTCATGCTATATATTGACGCAAATCCTCAGCTGGCAGAAGGCATCATATCTCCATTGACACTGGAGCTCCACAGATTGATACCAGCTGTGGATCTGGCCTTTACAAGCAGATGATCTCTATACAAGAGCCCTTGGGTTAACTAGGCCAAATTATGAACAGATCCTCCGCTATGCTTTCACGGGGTCCACTCACTGCTAGAGGTGCCTCCTGCCGGCCACCCTGAGAATTAACTCTGCCAGGCTTCCGCTCCGCTTCTGGAGGAGTCTTCCCCCAACCCTGTCTTGCCGTGCAGCCTCTCTTAGTCCAGGAACTGCAGTCTCCCCTTTCAGGGAATTCATAGTCCTTCCAGATCAGCTAGTTGGCTGGCATCTCTAAGACCCTTGTCACTGCCCAGTGTCTGGTAGGGGAACCCAAACCCACCCTCTACCCTGGGTTGCATCCAAGAGACCCTAGAACAAGCAGCTAAGGTCTCTGTACCATCCTACCCGTGGGCTTCTTCTTACCTATTTAGCTTTTCCTCTCTGTCTTTGCCAGCCTATCAACTCCCTCCACTCCAGAAGTGACTACTGCCCCTATCTGCAGGCAGCTATCTGGCTTTATACAGGTCCTGCCTGTTTCTGCAAAGGTGAGCCTGTTGCTTTAATTAGGGCTTTCCCTTCAGCCTTCAGTCTACCAGGTTAATTAGTCCATCTGGCCTCCATTAACCTCTTCCACTCCTGTGTGGGGTGGACACCCAATCACACATGCATTTATGAGAAAATAGCGAGCAAGTTATTCTGGTAAGAAATGCATCTCCCGGACAGCAAGTGTGAAACATTGGGATGGGGAAGGGGGGTAATAGGAGCCTGTATAAGAAAAAGACCCCAAAATTGGGACTGTCTCTATAAAATTGGAACATTTGGTCACCCTAATCTCCTTTACCATAGAGCTTTAGAAATGCTCTCCAAAAACTCAGCTGGAAACCACCAGAGGCCCATATCTGCCAAGAGCCACTCCTCCTGGGACAAAAAGCTGCTGTGGTGTTTGCAATAGGAGTGCGTGGAACATCTGTGTAGGCTCACCTCACAAATAGGTGGAAAGATTGCATGCTGTAAACAGATCATTTAAATTAGCATCAAGCCAAATTAAAACAGGTTTTGCAAGGGTAGCCTTACTTTCTGTGCAAATGGGAGGAGATGAATGCTTGCACAGGCAAGAGTCATGGTTCAGAAGGAAAAAAGCAGTTGACAGCAGGACATGACTTTGTTTAGTTGGGATACTTTTCTAGAAAACCCTGTACTTCGGGGCCCTGCATGTCTCTCAACTGGGCAGGTTATTAGGGGATTTCATTCCTATCTTCAGTAGGTCCACACAGCCTCTGTTTCTCCCATTCATCAGGCAGAACGTAGCGATAGTATTCTGCTGGTATTAATGGAGGATGCCACTCTTGTTTAATCTTTAGCACGTTCCATGAAAAAGTCACATATGCCATAGGTTAGCTACCATCTAGTGGTCTCCGAGATTACTATGTATTTATACTCCAATAACATCAGAGTGATCAGGGATTATGGCCCTGTCATTTAAAGTACTATATGTATGCATACTATGCTTTCTCCAAACACTGAGAGAGCTTTCTTTGATAATGGTTGGTAAATATTGACTTTTTAATGGCTTCTACCCTATGCCCCCCTTTGACACATATGCCACCCTTTAAAGCCAAAACAAAAGCGGAAACCACAAACCTGTAACTAAGCTGGAGACCTCGTCATTTAACTAGCTTGCTTGAGCGTCTTCTCTGTCCTTCACCTCCTTTGGGTCTTTGCACACTGTGAACTGTTGGGGCCATAGAGGGGCATCTCATCTGTCCGCAAGCACACTATATACTGCCTCAATACAAAACTAACCCCGACCGCTTTATAAGTGAGAGTTTGGCTGAGATTTTTTAATTCTCCTTAGTGCTTTTCATCAGTAGATCTCAAGTGCTTTACAAAGGAAACCAGGATCATGAGCCTCATTCTTCTGGTGGAGTAGCAAGGCAGAAAGAGGTGGAAGTGACTTGCCCCAAAAGTAGTTACGTGTGTGGATTCAGTGTGCCATGCAAAGAGAGCAGGAGGCTGGAAATTTCATTTCTCGGGTCCTATTAAAAGCTGTGCAAACCCCACAAACACAAATTTGGCAATGATTGGGCTAGATCCTCAGCTAGTGTTAACAGTGATAGCTCCGCTAGCTTCAATGGAGCTGTGCTGATTTACAGCACCTGGGGATGCAGGCCAGTGGTTGTGAATATTTAAATAATTTTGCTACAGACCAAACATGAATAGAAACTTTTAAAATTACAAAGCCAGCAGAGAAATATGCTGCCTGTTCCTGGACAATCCATAACAAGGAGAGGCAAATTCATCTCAGTGAGTTACAAATAATTACTGTATTCTTGGAGCTGACATTTTGTTCCCTGCTCTGCCACTGACTTCCTGGGAAACCTTGGCAAGTCAGCCTCTCTGTTGAATGGTCTCCCTAAAGGGATACCGACCCTTCCTCTGAGAGATGAGGCTTATCTACAGAGCTGGTCAACTGAACCTATTTCCATTTGAGAACACAGCTCTGCTGAAGTCTAAGTCTGTCACAAAAGAGCATGGATTTTGCTGAAATTTCATTTTGGAGGAATACCAGAAAAAACTCTGAAAATGTTAAAACATCCCAGTTGGATGTTTTTGGAATTAAATGATATTTTAGTTTGTCCTGTCACAATTTTGCATTAGAGTATACATCTGAAAAAAAAAATCAAAATTTTAAACACTTGGATTTTGTCAAAATGAAACATTTTGACTGACCCCAAACAAAGTTTTCAGCATGTTCTTTTTGTGGAGATTTTTGAAGTTACAGGGATTTGGAATGAAAACAAAACTTCAAAATCGTGGAATCCTCCATGAAACAGAATTTCCATTCTCTGCATCGCTCTACGTAGTTATGTTGGAGCCAAGATGGGGAGGATTCTGAGCAGGACTCCCTTGTGCCATTGCATAAGGGTTAGCCACAATGGGCTTTGGGAGTGCAAGTCGCTACCAGCGTTCCCTCTAATTTTTCCCGCCCATGTGCGGAATGAATTTTGTTATGTGCACCAATATGGAAGTGATATGTGACACATCACCTCCATATTGGTGCACATAACACGATTCATGTGGCGGGGGTGGGGCCGAAATTGGGGTGCGGGATGGGTGGGTGAGGGCTCCAGGTGATGGTGCAGGCTCTGGGGTGAGGCCGGGGATTAGGGGCTCAGAGATGGGGCTCAGGGATGGGGGGTGTGGGAGGGGTGAGGGCTCTTGCTGTGGGTGTGGGGGTCTGGGGTGGGGCTGGGGTTGAGAAGTTTGGGGTGCAGGCTTCCCAGGGGCTATGGCAGGGAGAGACGACTCCCCCCAGCAGCACCTGGGCTGGTGGAGGGGGGTGCCTCTCCCCGCTGCAGCAGCACCGGGGCTGGGGCCGCGGGAAAGGTGCCTCTCCCCCAGCTGCGGCAGGTCTGTGATGGGGCTGGGTCGGGACCGGGGGAGAGGTGCGTCTCCCCCGACCATGGAAGGTCTGTGGCTGGGCTCGGCTGGGTCTGGGGGAAGAGGAACCTCTCCCCGCCGCAGCCCTGAGCGCCTGTACGGCACTTAATAGGCTGCTGCATGGCCGTCGAAGGGCTAAAATCCGTATGCTGTTTATGTTACAACCTGATATATAGACTGTGTCAGCTCTTTTTACAGGCCCAAAATCCAGAGTTTGGTCAAGAAGACAGAGGCCTATCAAATAGTGAACAATATTAGCTAAGAAGCAGAACAAACAAAGGACAACCTTGCTTTTTGCTAAAATAAGCTTGGTCAGCAAGAAGCCAAGTGGAAATTATAATTGGGGGCTTTATCTCAAAGTTGCGAACAGACCATAGAAATGAAAGGGGCCCTGTTTCTTCTGTAGAAGAGGTGCCGTCCTACACACCAGCCTTGAGTTTATGGAAGAGGTTCAAACATATCAGTATGAGATATGATATCCTCCCTCTCACAGATGTGCACCTCTCCTCCAAGCCATTGTCAGTACCTGCCTTAGAAACACAAATAAATAATTAAAAGACAACCTTTATTGCTATATGCTTTTCATTTGTCCTTTTGCTTTAACTCCTAGGCGTGTACCTGTTGAACAATCAAGGAAGCTACTTCATTATCTATGAATCCCAAATCAAAATTCAACATATTTATATTTTATACTAACGCACTTTGTATATTGTTTAATGAAAATCACCTGTGTACTAATTAAATGTCATGTGTTAACCTGAAACCATGGGTCGAGACATTATGTAACCTTTTGACCATTGGCTACTGTGCTTATCTTGTCTTGCTGCTAGACCTATCCAGGGGTTTGGAACTGCCTACCCCGTCATTTCCCTCTGCCCATGGAAAATCCATATAATCCATTGTAATCATTTGGCAGTGACTCTGAGACTAATAAGCGTGTATGTAATAAACCCATGTGCTTAATTCTACACGGTGTCCATATTTGTTCCTTCAGCCATGCAGCTGTGCAGCTTTGAGGGAACTTAGGTCACTACTCCATGACAGAGCTTCAGTGCTCCCTTGCCCTGACAGGAACAAGAAAGCATGGAGTAGGGGTGATAGTGAGGCCATTGCACCCTCCCACATGCAACAGCCAGCAAAGACCAGAGGAAGGGCAAGAGAGTTTCCAGGGTGTTATACCACCTCCTACGGAACCATCAGGTGGGACTGTGGCTGATTTAGCCAGAACCCCTGCTAAGTCTCTCACCGCAGTACAGGGCTCTGCCTTTATGATACAAGCTATTACAGGCTGAAATTTTCAAAGATGCCTAGTGGATTTGGACACCTGATTTCCACGGACACTAACTGGGATCTGGCCATCCAAATTCAGTAAGCAGCTTTGAATATCTCAGCCTAAGAGCTTGAAACCCTCAGCTGAGGGAACAGTACACGAGTTACACATATTCGTACTGTATGATAAATGTCATCTCTTCATTTCACAGCCATGTGGCTGCATTACAGGGGATTGTTTAGTGTCCACTAACCCTGTTTAACCCCCCCACCCCCAAATTATTTTTATTATGAGCTTTCATTTTGTGAAGGCTCCAGGCATTTGCTCTTATCCAGTTAGGCCAAGTTTACTCCGCACTAACATCAGCAGGGTTCCGTTTGCTGAAAAGTTTGTCTGACCCAGTCTGAACTCCATAGCTCCTACACTCAAAGATGACAAAACAATCTAAATTCAATTTCTCTGCATGGTGATCTAAAAAGAAGCTGAAAAGCATTTTTCAAATGACAATGTTGCACAATGTGCCATTAATCAGAGACGACAACTTCTCCCGAGCAGCCACGGATTGATCCTGATGTTGTCAAACTTTCTTTTTCTTGTGACATCTCTCTGATTGGTGTCTCTCTTTAGTGCCTTTGTGACCTTTCCACTGTATTGATCCACACAAATCACTGAGTAGAGAGCAGTTTCATTAGGGGGCAGAGTTGATAAAAGGAGGTCAAATGGTTACTGGGAACTGAGTACCATAGATTTAATGATTGATTAGTGTGGGGGAGAGAGAGGGGAAGAACCAAAGACAGAGAAATTAATATGTGATAAAGTCTCCAATCATGAGGCTCTAATAATCATTCAAAGATCTTTATGGAATACATCACCATATTTCTTTGGGCGTCACCGGTACTTATTAATATCGGGCCATGGGAAGAGTGAGATGAGAAAGGGAAACAGATTTAATACCTTATGGAGGTCACTTTATAACAAGACCAAGTTTATAGACTCAGTTGGTGACTTTGTGGATAAGTTTGGTATCATTCCACTTGTGATCAGAAAGGTAGTCACATAGCCTCCCCTTCCCCCCCCCCCCAGCCCCAGTTGGTACTTTAGTTTGAAGTTTTAACAGGCATGAAAACTGAATTCTTCTCAACAGTAGAGGTCAGGGCAGGGGTCTTTTGGGAAGCTTGTATGTGCTGACGTACAATGGCTAGAGAGAAAGCTTCTTTTCTGAGGTCCAGGCATAGCAAAGTAATTACAAAATCTTTGCACATGAACTGATAAAAGTCCCTGCAAAGTGGGCAAGAGAACGCACTAATGATCAGCAGAGTGTGTCCATAAGAAATGTGCTCTACTGCTGTCCTTGTCCTGTTTCCCAAGTCAAATCTGCAAAGCGTCCTGGCAAAATTAAATATCTAATGCTATCAGCCCACAGCATTGTGCTTGCCACAAAAAGGCAGCTGTCTGCCTGTTTCTGCATCATCAAACTAGTTCTCATGATGGAAGCTGTATGTCAGGGTTGATATGTTAAGCAGAAAGCAGTTTTATGATGAGAAGTCAGACAGAATTTGCCGGACTTGGCCTTGGGAACGTGTTATTTTGACTCCAACTCTGTACATTCAACATTGATGTCAGAGCGAAGTTATCTAGTCCATAGATTGGCTTTCCTGATGATGAGCACACTTTGCAAGTGGTTGTTAGTACTCAGAGCAGAGGTCAGGACGCCTGCATTCCGCAGTGTTTCTTGCTCAGTGTTACATTAAGAGATCTGTTGCATAACATATCCATACCTCAGTTTACCTATTTTTAGGAACATAATTATACATATCCACCACAAGCTTTGTCTACACTGGGAAAGTGAGTTCTGTCAACACTTAACACATTTGAATTCATGTATTATCACTTACTACCTAGCATGGATAAAGACAATCATGGTTAAGAACGTGTTAGCTGGTCATGCTTTGTTGATTTCAAAGACCCGCTTAGGCCCAGTTTATGCAGTTTTTGTACTAATATAACTGTCAGTTAGGGGTGTGATTTTTAGTGGATAGTTATGCTAGTACAATCTGTACCCTGGACACAGTTATACTGGTAGAACTTACCTTATACAGGAGTAAGCTATATCAGTGTAAGCACACCCACAATTGGGAGTGTGTACACGGGAGGTTGCACCACCCTAATTACACTGGAATAGTTATAGTGTTAATTACAGCTTGCCTTAGAAAACGTGCTTACAACTCAATGTCTCAGTGTATAGAAAGCCTAGACTCAGCAGTGTTGTGTGACTTATTTAATGTTTATTGCAGTAATTATTTCAAAACATTTTACAAGTCTGGAGTACGTACCACTTTAAAGACAAGCGGCAAAATTGTAAGGCTATATCTACACTGCAACTACTAATCATGTTCTAACATCTGTTAACTAACAACCGCAAACAAAGAACAAATATTTGTTCCTAGATCCTAGGGTCCACTTGTACTGGTGACCAAACGGTCTTGACAAAAGGACTAGTTGACATGTGTCAATGAGAGTTACACACATTTGCTTCTTGTCTACAACAACAATCATGTTTGTTAACATGGGTTAAAACAGCTTGCAGTAATGTAAACAGAGCCTAACTGAGGTATTAGGGGCACCAGTTTAGGTGAGAGGAGAATGTGGCCTGTTAATTGATGCTGTCAATTACCTTGTGAGGTAGGTAGTACCACCTGTCATTTACAGAAACAGAAATGGAGGCAAAAAGGAGTAACAAGCCCAAGGGTATAGTTCTGATTAGATCTCCCACTAGTTTCTAGACCAGTATACCTCAACTTTCTTGCAACTTTCTTTTCACATCTGCTGAAGAGGTGCTATATAATGTAACTATTATATCAATTCATCTGTTTTCTAGCTTCTCTATTTTCTACCATAGCTTTTTTAGGCTTTGTCCATACTGGTGTCACTTTGTTGTTTTATTCCCCTGGAAGAGGATTTTCAAGATAAGAGCTAACTACATGTTATATTCTACACAATAAAAAATAAACCAGAAGTTTCCTCTCTTTTGCAAAAATTGAGGGGTTTGGGATAAATGGTCTTCTATAGAAAAGTTAAATTATACCAGCTAGAACTATTCGTAATTAAGAATTAGGGCTTCATTTCAAGCCAATAAGCCAAGAATTCAGAGAGTTCAGATCATCCTCAATGGTACATATGCATAGATCTATGTAACTCTGACCTCAAACAAACTAGTTCAAGAAACCCCTGGCACACAGAGTGTTATTAAATGTGGAAAGTCAGATTGGTGCCCGGGTGCAGCTTCTACTTTTATAGGTGTCGTATCAAGTATGTGACAGCAGATATGTCACGCTAGGCTGTGATGTGGCCTATGGGGCCAAGTGCATGTTACTAATTCACTGCCGTGTTTCATCCCTTTTCAACGACCCCTCCTTCCTTCACCGTCCCCAGGGATACAAAAAAAAGCAAATGTATTTCTTTGTTTTGTCTTGGCATTTGCTGCATCTTTACTTCAGGAATCCAGGGTTTCCTTTTGCTTGAAAAGTTTCCTTTGCCAACATTTTGCAAGCATTGTAAGCTGAGACTGCAAACTCTTTGGAGCAGGGCAGGGCATGTCATTTCTAGAAAGTGTATAATGTTGGGCACAACGGAAACCTGACCCCGGACTGGGGCTGTAGGCACTACAGCAACCACCTGAAAGCTGCAAAGCCTGGCCAACCCTACTGAAGGTAATGGGAGTCTTATATTAAATCATCATTGAAGTAGGATTTGAATGTGGGGCTTCCACATTGCAGAATAATGCCTTGGACTACAGGGCACTCTGGTGTTAGCCTCTCAGGGTCTCCTATTGAAGCTGTTGCACTTTGGATAAATAATTAATTAGGCATTCGGGCAGGGAAAATGGACCCTGGGTTTTCGGCTTCCCTGCTGAGAAAATGGACCCTGGGTTTTTGGCTTCCCTGCTGAGTGCCCTAGAGCCGCCAGGCTCTAGAGTCTCTCTCTGGCCCAATGACTATTGAGTTGCTTATCCAGAATCGAACAGCTTCAGAGGGGAGAATGAGGGAGCCTGGCCTCAGGATATCCACAGCCTAGTAGTGAGGCGGGAGGTGTTTGTTCAAATCCTCTATCCCTGTCATAAATATAAAAGGAAGGGTAAACCCCTTTAAAATCCCTCCTGGCCAGAGGAAAAATCCTCTCACCTGTAAAGGGTTAAGAAGCTAAAGGTAACCTCGCTGGCACCTGATCAAAATGACCAATGAGGAGACAAGATACTTTCAAAAGCTGGGAGGAGGGAGAGAAACAAAGGATCTGTGTCTGTCGGTATGCTGCTTTTGCCGGGGATAGAACAGGAATGGAGTCTTAGAACTTTTAGTAAGTAATCTAGCTAGCTATGCGTTAGATTACGATTTTTTTAAATGGCTGAGAAAAGAACTGTGCTGAATGGAATGACTATTCCTGTTTTTTGTAACTTAAGGTTTATCTAGAGGGATTCTCTATGTTTTGAATCTAATTACCCTGTAAGGTATCTACCATCCTGATTTTACAGAGGTGATTCCTTTACTTCTATTTACTTCTATTTCTATTAAAAGTCTTCTTTTAAGAAAACTGAATGCTTTTTCATTGTTCTCAGATCCAAGGGTTTGGGTCTGTGGTCACCTATGCAAATTGGTGAGGATTTTTACTAAACCTTTCCCAGGAAGTGGGGTGCAAGGGTTGGGAGGATGTTGGGGGGAAAGACATGTCCAAATTATGTTTCCCAGTAAACCCAGTTAGAGTTTGGTGGTGGCAGTGGATATTCCAAGGACAAAGGATAAAATTAATTTGTACCTTGGGGAAGTTTTAACCCAAGCTAGTAAAAGTAAGCTTAGGAGGTTTTCATGCAGGTCCCCACATCTGTACCCCAGAGTTCAGAGTGGGGGAGGAACCTTGACAGTCCCCCATCAGGCAGAGGAAGGATTTGAACCTGGGTTTCCCACATCCTGTGTGAGTGCTCTGAACAACGGCCAAACTTTATCGGGGGGGGAGCTTAGCAGCACCACCCCCACCACTTTCTGCTGTGTGTCTTGCATGAAATGGCCTAGGCATCTAATTCCACTTTTAGAAGACAACAAACAAGCCCCTTTGTGAATCCAGGCCTAGGTGCCTAGAAGTCAGATGCTGGAACTAGGAGGAAGTCCCTTTGTACATTTGGGCCTTCCAGGCTGAGACAGATTTGTTTTTAGGAAGGAGACCAATTCAACAGTCCAATATTCCTTTCTCCGAAGGCCAGTGTGATCAGATTTTCACTGAAAGGAGCAAATGCAGAGGACTGACTATACAATTTAGGTCTTTTCTAAAACCTAAAATTTATTAGAAGAATCATGTGCTTGCTATAGTTAATAAGGGTCAGAAACTGGTGACTATCCCAGCTTGCATGCGGCATTTGATATTTATTCTGTATATTATTGATTTTAATTGCAATGTAGATTTAGATTATGCCTTTCAGTTTGCTCATGAATTAGAACACTTTATATTTGAGAAATGCAGACAAGCAAAAAAAAATCAGATTTTCTTTTACTAGGCTTCTGGACTCAGAATGCAAATCTCATGGCTGGTTATGGTATAGCACAGGATGAAAAGTTCTGACCACCCAAAGTGGAACAATTTATTGCAATAACAAGAGAGAAAAGCCAGACTCCAAGAGGATGATATAATCCCTGGGTTAGAGAAACAGCCAACATAAAAGTTTCCAGTTACAATTTAAGTAAGGAAAAGTAAAAAACTTTTGCCTATGTGGCTGCAAGATTTATATCAGTTTGGCCTTCTGCTTGCCTAACCTCATGTATTTTCTTTACTGACTCCTGCAAGCTGCGGAGCTTCAGTTCACCATGGCTTGCTGAGTCTATAATCACTCATGATGAAGACGATGACTAGACAATGGGGTATAGCTCTAAGATCAAGAGCAAAGTATGTTGACTTATAAACCAGACAAGAAATTGGCCTTTTTAGTAACAAACGGTTTCACTTTGGGCTAACCATCTTCAAAAATGGCTGGGACTGGGTCAAGCCACAACTTCCTTCCCATATAGCCGCAAGTCAAGTTAGTTAAAGCTTAACTGCACTGAGTCTTCAAGCCAAAGCCTTGGGTTTTATGGTTATGCTTATTCCTCTGAGATAGACTGCCATTAAGCCACAGTTCCAATTCCAGTCTGGCTGCAAAAATTGCCACAACAAACTAACTCTAAAGCAATGAACAGCCTAATTTGTAGTTAAAACCCTCCTCTTCACATTCCAGTTGACAAGCTTAAGCTTGTTAGTTTTCAGGGAAACTCCCCGGCAGGGCTCAAGTAGTGATCTGATCAGGGCCCTTTGGAAGAAAGGGCGTCTCTTATTTCCTCCCTCCCCCCCCCCGCTTTCCAAGTATTTCCTTAATTTCTTTACCACTGAGATTCAATGAATTTAAAACCACTTAGCAACACTGGCTTCATTGGAATTTCCAGGATGAAGGAGAGGCCTGCTCCTGTCTCCTGTTTCTGACACCGGCCAGCCTAGGATGGTTCAGAGAAGGTGCATAAAAGCGCTGGTAAGAGAATAGGGACTGCCACTTTCAGAGTGCCATGACCCAACTAATTTTTTTCAGCTTAGGTTATTATTGGGCTCTCCCCACATCCTTGCCATTTCCCACGGCCTGAGTTCTAGGAGCTGACTGGTGGGAAGATTCCATGGTGATGGAGTCAGTCTCTGAACCAAAAGAGATAGGTGTCACCTCTGGTAGGTAAGTCTTCTTTGTCTTTGCTCGTCTCACTTGGGTACTTTTTGCCTTCTCATCCGTGGCTCTTTGACTTGTTCTTACATTAATCTCTCATTTGCTTCCCCAACTTCTAACATTTTCTAACCGCTTCATCTCACCCCTCCTCCTCCAGCCCCAGTTGGATTAAGACACTCTGTGCCCAAGGCACACCACAACATTGGTCCCCCGTTGTTCCAATCCTACAACAGCCTCATCCTCACACACAAACTTGAACTGGGGTGGCAGGGCCTCCCTTCTCCTGCCAGAGAGGAGGTGCAGTAGCGTGGGCCACCTCTTTCCCCTCCAGGAGCTGCAGCAGAGTGCTTTGACTTGGGAGCAGCAAGAAGTCACCCCTCTCCCAAGTACATATCCATAACAGATGGATGAAAATCACACAAGCTGGGGTCTAAGCATGGAGCTGTACTGCCTACGCCTTAATCTAGCCTGGCCTTCTCCACCCCACCAATCTCCCTGCAAATCCCCTGCAGCATTAGACATTAGCAGCACTTGTACGGGCATGTAATGCTGCAAACGCTATCTGTGTCTATGACGAGCACTAAGAAGCCTTTTTCATACCTAACATGAGTAGCACATCTAGTGCCTGGCAGCGAGGTAGTGGGTCATGTTCCCTGCCAGCTTACAAACTGACTGACTTCAAAGGAGAATTGTGAATGCAGGGCAGGAGCCCAGTCTGAAGAGGATCCTGGACATGCAGATATCTATACACCAGTTCCCTACAGAGCAGTGAAGCCCTACCATTCTAACCTGGGACAGTGAAGGGAGAATAGCAGGTGCAAATCCTCATCTGCATGTCAAAGCATTTTGTTTAGATTTTGGCTCCTTCTCCCAGAGTTTCTCTCCTGAAAGATTCCTCATGTTTCCCATAGCCCGAGCCATGTGATGCTTTGCAATTTCTGTTTGCAATGGTTCGGCCAAACCTTTCCTCAATTTGCACCTCCCAAAAGTTAGGTTTATATGAACTAGGAATTCAGGATAAAACTCATGTAAATTAAAGACAGACAAATCCCAATTAGAAATAAGACATACTTTATAAAAAAAAATTTTTTTTAGGGAGATTAACCGTTGGAACAATCTGCCAAGGGGGGTGATGCATTCTCCATCTCTTGATGTCTTCAAATCAAGACCAGATGTTATTTTGGAAGATGTGCCTTAGCTAAACAATGCATTGGGCTCAATACATGACCGACTGGATGATATTCTATAGCTTGTGTAATACAGAGGTCAGACTAGATGGGACTCGTGGACCCTTCTGGTCTTCTGAAGATCTACGACTATGAGCCTTTCCTTGATTTTGGGATGGAATGCCTTCAAAAAACTCTGAATGTTACATGTTTTCTCCCCAAAACCCTATATCAGTTTGGTATTATTCCAAAGCTCATAATGGGGGCACCCAAAGGTTATGAGTAGAGTTGTGCCAATAACTGTTTGGTTTGGTGGCCAAACCAAAAAAGAAAAAAAGCTTTGGGTCAAATGAAATGTTTTGAGATTTTATTTTATTTATTAAAGTTTAGATAAAAATGTAAAACAAAACAAAAAGAGGAAAAATGTGTGCCTTTCTGAGTTTTTGGAGGGGCGGGTTGATTGAAACAATTTGGCAAATTTGACAGGAACGTGTGAAATGTTTTACTCATCCCATATCTGCATTTTTCTGCAAAAAGAAGTTTAATAGGAAAAAATTGGCCCAGGCCTCATTGTCAGCATCATTAAACCTGGACTGGTTGAAAGTTTCTTCCCTTGCCCCACAAAAACAAAGAATTGTTTAGTATACTAAATTTTTCTTTTGTGGAAAAGACTATTCAAAATTAAAAGTTTTAATTTCAATTTGCATTGAATTGAATTTTTCTTTGGAAAATAAAAGGGGGTGGGGGTCAAAACCCAAATAGATACTTGTTTAAATGCCATTAGAATGGGGTTTTTTAGACATTTGAAAATATTTCACCCAAATCTTCCATTTTAGTGGGGGGGGGGGGAGAGAAATCAGTTTTGTCTCTATTTTTGATGGAAAAATCTCATTTTGTCCATCCCTATTAATTCATGAATGTTTGTAAACCTCTTAGAATTGCATAGTTAAAACTTTACTGCCTTCATTAGGACTACTCACATGAGTAATAAAAGCAAGCCAATGTGTTAGTGTGTTAGTAAAGCTTTGTCTACACTGTGAGCTGGGGTTAGATTCCCCTGCTTGTATACACAAACACTGGCTCTCATCAAGCTGGCACAAATATAAATAGCAGTGTAGCTGTGGTAGAATTGGCCACAATGGCATGGCTGAGCCATGCCGATACATATCCACTCATTTTAGGCTGGTTTGTACGAGGCCTGGCCCAGCCATGCTGCTACTCGTGCTTCTGTGACTATGCTGCTATGTATACTCTAGCTAGCTTGATAAAAACTAGTGCAAAGGTGTGTACACAAGCAGAGGAATCACACCCCTAGTCTGTAGTGTGGGCAAAGCCTCAGTGGCACTCATTCTCTGATATATGCAGTGGTGTTCTATCCACGTCAGTCTCAGGATACTAGAGAGACAAGGTGGGTAAGGTAATATCTTTTATTGGACCAACTTCTGTTGGTGAGAGAGACAAGTTTTTGAGCCTACGTAGAGCTCTTAGAAGAATGTGTCTCTATTTTCTCTGAATCAATATTGAACGAAAGTTTTAGGATGGTATTAAGGGTCAGTCCTCACACATGCCATCTCTTGAATGAGACATTGACAACAGGTCCTCTATCCTGGTCATTAAAACACCCTTGACATTTTTTGCAAGAGGAAGGTTGTTTTTTGCCTTGATGAAATCTTCATGTTTCACTTTAGGGAACTACAATCTGCTTATCTAAGTCACTGTCTTGCAATTCCAGTTGTATAAGGTGCCATTCACTTCCTCGCCTGAAGTGTGTTTGCCACCTTTCACTTCAGAAGTGGGTGCATTTCAAAAGCGGCAAATATGTGGTATGAAGCAATTTTTCAAAGGCATTTTTGACTAGCTGTTTTTTCCTATTCAAAACCGCATGCACCAGCATTGCACTTGTGCAAAGATACTGTCCCGCTCAATAATATCTGCAAACACAATTTTGCCCAGGTAAAATCAGAAGCATGCTTTCCAGTGTATTAGTAAAGTTTGTAAATGAAAGTCTCCCTCAACATAATTATAAAATCATTCAATCAGTTACTCATTCTTATAAACACTGTCCTTGCCTTGCAATGTTACACTACCTTTTTGTGTAGTCTTAAGTATTTAATCAAGGATGCTTCCTTATCGCTGAAATTGCTATTTAAACAAAAGCCTTGAATGTGTAACAAATGCATAACTGTATCTTAGAAAATTGCAACCAATGGAATAGTATCAAAGTTTCTTCTTCAGCTTATAGGGTGTATGCCTGAGGCATATTGGCAACACACTTGTTTGTAGGACAGGAGGCTTGCAGGTTCAAAGCCGCACAGCACTGAAAAACCTAGGTTTGCCTTGTCATTGTCTTTCATGTTCTCTTTTAAACACAGGATGTGCCTCTCTTTGTAGATGTCTTCCATAGATATGACTACATACACAAAATACTACTGAGCACATTAGTTACATTCTCTAACCAATTTTCAGTCCGCCTGTATTTTAAGACAGGATTTTTCAAGTTGAATTTTCAGTGTCTAGTAGTAACCATACAATTTTCAGAGGGGACTCATGATTCTAGGTGCCCATCTTGAGTCAGATTAAAAACTGGTGATTTCCAGAAGGGTATTTGCTTTCTGAAATCCAGGCTCCGCTGTCTCAAACTGGGCACCCAAAAGTTAAAGAACCCCAAATCAGTAGTCACTTCTGAAAATCTTGGCCATGGGCCCTTCTACATAAATTTTGTCAAGTATTCCAGACAGATGGACTGTGAAAGGAAAGAGAATATATCTGAGTAAACAACTGGGAGTTAGATTGGCAGGAATCTATTCCTTGCTCTGTCACTGACTTGTGTAACTTTGGACAAGTCACTTAACCTATCTCTGTCTGAATTGGACACTTAAGAGAGAGGTATAAATAGCATATGCCAGCCTCAAAACTTTTGCAAGATTTTGTTCAGTTAAGGAACTAAGTGTAACAAACTGATTCTTTCAGTAGAGTTCCAACAGGCATGATCTGGCCCAATCTCTAATATATGGAGAGATTTCAATGAAAGTAGCACATTATTATTAGTTGCTGGAGCTAAGTAACTTCCTACTGGTACATTGTAAAATTCGCAGTGTTTGGTACTACTTAACATTTCTCCCCTTTACAAATAAATCCTCTATACCATGTGAAAGAGACCCAGCCATGGTGACTAACATGGTTATCGCTGATGAGATTGTGTAGTTTTGTTCTTCTTGAAAGAATATAATTTGCATTTTCATTGAATAGATGGGAGATTTCTAGACATTAGCATCTATACAAAATAAGACTTTCATGTCTCACCACCACCAACCCCCCCCCCCCCCCCAAGATGTTAGTTTGGGGACCAATCGAGCCATCTAAATTATTCAGCTCTGAAAGTTCCCAGTTAGAATGTTTTCTTCAAAGTCATTTGTATCTAGATTACAACAGGTTCAAACCACATCTGTCTAAGGAAGCTCATGCTGAAAATCTCAGTTGGAAGTCCAGGGAATCAGGTCCATCCATCAAATCTAGTTATGATTATTTCATAAGTAACCTTAAATGTTCAATCAGGTCTTTAACTCACCACTTCAGTTATCACAGCTTAACCATACAAGCATGATTTACAAGAATTCATGCTGAATGTTACTGGATGCAACTAAATCACATTAATAAAAAACAGATAGAACAAGTGTTGGTTAACACCGTAATAACATGTATTTTAAACACCCCAAAAGAGTCTAAGTATTTTATAGCTCCCTCCTCTCTACCCCATCACCATAGTAACTGAGCACCTAGAAAGAAATAGCCCCCCTCCACTGCTGTTTAATTTCAACCTATTTTTTGCCTACTTGTGTGTCTGAGAAGGGGTGTGATGTGTGTGCAGATCTATAACTCATACATTTCAGAACAGAGTGAGTTAGTGTAGACAGTGTTAGCGTGTGTACACACGCACTAACTCCCCACCAGTATCTTGACAAGACCTAGGCAACTGCATCCTTCCATTCCTCTTTGTTTCTTAAGTCCTGCTCCCCGAGGCTTTGCTTAATGCACACAGTGGCAGGGTGAAGTTGACTGAGAAGTCAGTCTCTGGAGTGCTCCATGCCAGTGCTCAAGATATGGGCATTCTAGTCAGTGCCACATGGCCATTTTTGCCTATAGAATTGAACGGCAAAACTGCACAGAACAGGACCAACAGGGGAAAGAAGTGACAGCGGGGAGGCATAAAGATGGAATGCAGAAGGGAAGAGAGGAAGAAATCATCAGTGAAGCCAGACGGCAAAAGCAGGGAGAGGTCAGTTCTTTCTGAACTGTGCCCCAGTATAATTTATTTTCATGCCATGGCCTGCAAAAGGATGGATATTCTTTTAGTCCCCTTGCCTTTCGCATTGCCACTTATCTTTTGGGTCATGAAGGAGACCTTGAAGATTAATGTTGCAGAATCAGAGTTTATGGTGTCCACATGTCTGCAAATTCCTTTTGGAGTACATTGAACAGGTCAATCAATAGCATCTAGTGCCCTCTTAAAACTGGGTTAATCATCTCTAAGGGATAAAATGGTACATATTTCGAAGTATAATTACCTTGTGTAATGCTCTAACAAGGTTCATTTTCTATCTGGCTATCTACAACAGAGGTTTCCCACATGCTATTTATATGATCCGATCCGTCTCTTGAAACTCTTGTTGAAGGCTGCTGTCTTAGGATGCAGGTTGAAAGGAGATTTAAATCTTGAGCTAATGTTAAAGATGGCCATGTAAACTGAAATAGAAAATAACGTTTTAATTTGAAGACTAGAGTCAGACAAGTTTGACCAGCTTCTACATTAAACATATTTTCTAGGCTGGAACACCAAATACCAGACATTCAGGCCCCCAAAATCTTTGTACCTAATAAAGATTCCAGTTGTCATCATCATTATCATCAGTAGCTGTTGTAACAGAAGGGGGGCTGATATATAATAACATTATGCACAGAGCAGCTATGTAAGAATATTGATATGTAACGTAGTTACTGAGAGAGACAGGAAAATTAATACTGGGGTAATGGAATGTTTATTATAAGTAGGCTTGGAAGGATTAGCTTTTTATCTGTAAGTGTCGATTTCATCATACACACATGAACCAACGTAGAAATATTTCCATCGATAATAGAAATTTACAGATAAGCAAAGAGAAGAATCCTGCTTGAGAACTTAGATTTGATTTAAGGATGTTTACTTTGTATATTTTGACATGTGATGTTGACCATTAGTTGTTTCATCAGTTATAAAGCTTTAACTTTTTGAATCTCAGCATATACTGACTTTAAATAATTATTCTCTGACCATCCTATTGTCAGCTCCTCCATAAATTTCCCACAACTGTGGGAATTTAAGTTGATAAACACTGAAAAAACCCCACTAAACCCATAAATTTGTGCAACTATGAATATTTAGATACAAGTCAAAAAAATCTTTAAAATAAACATCAATATTGTCCATCAAAATTACAAAAATAAAATTGAATTCTGCCAAGCCTAATTATATGCCACAATGTTTTAATCCAATAGGGGGCTGTGTGAAGAACAAACAGGAAAGCAACACAATCACTGTCCAGACAAGAGCATCTTGGGAGACAGTGTCATGGCTGACCAGGCCTGGTGGGTGGAGCTAGTGTCAGGAGCCTGGAACTTGAGCCAAAGGACAGAAGTGAGGAAAGGGAACAGGGCTAGAGTGGATTGGAGCAGGGCAGGAACAGGGCAGGAGCAGAGCTGGAGGAAGGC
The DNA here is from genome assembly GCF_965140295.1 of Lepidochelys olivacea. NCBI lineage: Eukaryota > Metazoa > Chordata > Testudines > Cheloniidae > Lepidochelys > Lepidochelys olivacea. The sequence continues at coordinate 11,646,289 of NC_140415.1, read as the reverse complement.
TGAGGACTAGGGCATGTGGCTGGGGATCAACCTAGTTGCATATCCAGACTTAAGTGGTGCACATAGACCAATAGGGACTCCAGGAGCACTGACAGTTGGGTCCTCCATGGGCAGGGTGGCACATCCTGCATTGCTTGGTCCCACAAGGCTCACAGCCCATCAATCACTACTCTGCCAGAGCTGTAGGGGGGTGGTGTGGATGCGACAGTTGCTGCAGCAGCAGACCAAGGCTCTAGACTCAAGTGTCTAGCTGTTAACATCAAGCATTCTCTCTCCAAGAACTTGCACACCTTTGAGTTCACACACCAAAGAGCTACAACCAATTAAAAAGTTCTTGGAGTCCTGCAAAGGGAGGAGGGATGTCCAGGGTGATGCCAGTGAGCTGACAAGGAGAAGCCACTCTAGATGGGCTCTGTGGAGAAGTTTGGCTTTCCCCCAATCCAGGAAACGGGAAGCCGAGGGGAAAATCAGGCTGTTTAACATGTTATCTCTGAAATACTTTTGTTCTCAATAAATGCTTTGATTTAAGGAGGTTGCTCGGTCACTGCTGACCACGGTCATTGCCCCACAGGGAACTGAATTGCATAAATCAGTCTCCGGCTGAGATAAAATCAGTCGTTGACAGGGGACAGCAACCCAGCACACGGGTCTCCGAGTGGGAGAATTGAGTGATTCCACACAGAGGCAGGTGACAGCTAGAAGCCCGAGACCATGAGGGGTCAGAGGTTCAGTTTGCCCAGTAACGAGGACAGCTATTACCAGTATAGTACATGTGACAGATAAACAATTCTGCTTCTTACCAGTAGGAGAAAGTGTACATTACAATAAAGTAATTAAGTTACTGTGCTCACTGGCCAAGCACAGCTGTTTGAATGCTCCTAAAGAACTGCCTCTTCCCCTAGGAGGTAGCTTTGAGATGTTGTCAGAGATGTGTCCGTTTGCTGATGTATCTCATTTGGAGAGCATATGGCTGAGGTCGCAGCAGCATAGAGAAGCCTCAACATTATCAATGTAACAAGCATAGGGAAGCAAGCTCCATTTGTCTTCTTCCCTAGCAATCTGTCTGACAGGTGGTTTATAGACAGAGGGATCCCATGTTTAGGATTTAAACTGGCCAGCACATGTATTTATGTGGCCCTTGTCACCATAGGATCTTTGCGCCACACTATCACAAATGGATTTTACCCAGGACACAAGGTACATCCAGTGATTTACCCAAAGACACAAAGTCTGTACATGAACCAGGACCAACAGTCAGGTCTCCTGAGTCCTAGTTTACAGCCCTACTTCCTAGACCATTCTCTTCCCTCACCAGTACCTATAGGGATTATAGCGGTTTAGAAAAACCCCAGAGTTTAGGTACTACATGATTTGTATCAGGCAGCATGTGTTGTTGCAGCCCTCGGATCAAATTCCTGCATCTTCTTAATTCCAGGAGCAGTGAGAACTGTGCCATGAATATTCTAGTCAGAGGTGCCTCATTTCGGAGCTCCTAAAAGAGACTGTATCCTTAGCAGTCCACCACTAATACTAACAATGCATACTGTTAAGTTGTGCCTGCAGTGAGTAGATGTGTTTTTCCATTAAGCTTCTTTGTTATTCACCTTCTGGGGATTGACTAAATTAGGTTTCAATCACACCTTGGGCAAGTGGAGGGGGAAGAAAGCACAAATGCAGTGCTTTTTCCCAGTTCCACACTCAGGCTTGTCGTCACATACAGTACTGTGAAGAGCTTCTTCTGTCGGCATAGTTAACCCACCTCCCCAAAAGGCAGTAGCTATGTCGATGGCAGAAGCTCTCCTGTTGACAAAGTGTTGTCTACACAGAGGGGTAGGCTAATATAACTACTTTGCTGTGGATTTTTCACACTCCTGAGCGACGCAGTTATACCGATATAAGTCTGTAGTGGAGACCTGGCCTAGGTCTATCTAGCTTTGAAGGTTCTGACTGAGCTGTAGCTTCACCCACCTACTTCTGCAGTGCTCCTGCTTGAAGTGATGAACTAGGCATCTGCTGTAGGTGTCGTATACAAAAGCGCCTTTGACCCCACTGGATGATCATTGCTGACCCTTCAGCTGGCCTCAATGGGGCTGGGTGGGGTGTAATAGCAGCCAGTTGCCAAAGAGTAGCTGAAAGCAAGTTCAGTGGGGAGGACTCTCTTCTCATTTACACTGGTGTAAATTAGGAGTAATACCACTGCAGTCAGTGGAGTTATACTGGCATAAAAACTCTTTCTGCTGAGAAGATAGTTAGGTTCAGTCTCTGTTCTGGACCAAACCAGAGAGAAGGAGCAGCCTCAACTGGAGTTAAGGGCCTCTACCCAGATTGAGGACCACCAGTCCCAACTTCAGCTGAGCTGCCCTGCTTTACTCAGCTAGCTAGATAACTCATTAAAGAGAGTCATGAAAAGAAACATTGGATTCCTTTCTACTCTGGTGAAGGGCTGACGAGATAGCACATTGCAATGAGACAAAGAATACCCGTTACATACCATGCATATCACTGCCCCTTGCGCTCTCTCCTGCCACCTAGGAAAAGAGTCAGTGCAGAGAAGGAGCTAAATGTTCAAGGGGAACAGCCCCAGGGGCTTGGGAAGAGGCAAGAATGGCTTTCCACCCTGCCCTTTCAGGTGCATCCCTTAACAAGAGGCTGAATGCGGCAAAAAGCACCCTTTTCTGATGTGAAATGTACTTGGAACAACCAGCCTTCATGGGTTGTCATGGGGGAATCAAACTAAATACCTCCAGCACTAAAAGCCTGAGCCTTTGCCACTTGGGCTAAAGCAGTAATGCCGGTACTGAGATGGTTGAGTCTCTGTGGACCAGCCACTAGAGGGGGCCTATAACACACCAAACAGTGGGTGATAACTGTGGTCTGAGGACTCTCAGTGTAAGTCAACACAGGACAGGGGAGGCAGCTACGTTATCCTAGCTCATCTGTCATCTCAGGTATGACACCGCTGAGGCTTGAACTATATGGTTTGAGGGAAAACAAGGCCAAATGTAAATTTTGTCAAGAGAAAATTGAGTCCTGTGAGCAGGGAGAGAGATGCGAGAGACCTCTATAAATCACAGGACTAATAACTGTTGTAAGTTCTGCTACGGATATATGGCATCTACCATCATATGAATTACTGTGCATTTTAGCTGACCCCTGCTTGCACTCCTGTATCCTTGAATCAGCTGTTGTATAAAGACTTAATGTAGTAGTGGCATGGAGCATATGTAGAAGCATTTAAGGAAACCAAGAGGCTGGTGGTTCCACGTACACTGCTCATGGATTATGATCTGGAACTTTCTATGAGACAGTTGTAAGCAAATGCTGGGCTAGCGCTCTCATCAGATGACCCTGTGGGGTGACTCACATAAAGGATGGTTGTCAAATGCTATTGGTTATTCAGTCCAGTCCCAGACCACATTTTCCACAGGTGTAGTGTTTCTCTACAGTCTCCTGTCCAAAAGCAGGTCTCTGGTTGTATTTAGCTGCATTCAACATGCCTTAGGGCCTCCCCAGAATCATAGACAGGGAGGGCTGGAAAGGGCCTCAAGGAGTTGTCAAGCCCAGCCCCCTGTGCTATGGCAGGGCTGAGAAGCCTGCATGAGAGCTGTGAGGCCACAGCCGTCGGGGTAAAGGATTCTGGGGAGCATTTGGGAAGGTCCTGCTGCAAGCAGCCACTTATAAATGGGCCCCTTCTGAAGCAACACATTAAGTGCAGCAGAGAGAGGAACACCACCTGGCTTGCTGTGCTGGATGGAAGGATGAGTGGACGGGTCTGGAGTACCAAATTCCATCTGTACCTAAGGTGCCAATGCACCTATTGGTCCTGGGCAGCTGAGCAGTGTGATTCTGTGCACAGTGACAGGAGGTTTGAGAAGGCCTTTCACTCACAGCAGCACCCCCCACCCCCTGCACCCCACCATTATGCTCAGATAAAGAGACCCTCAGTTTAGCCATGCTATGGCTGTGTGCAAGTTTGGGAAACTGACTTAACCTCTCTGTGCAATATTTTGTCCATAGGAGTAACTGGTAAGGGACCTTTAAAGTCTGATCCTTTGACAATTGCAAAGCATGAGGGCTTCTTTTTATTTTTTAATGTCAGCCCAATACCACCATGGGGCAAAGGGACCCAAAGAGATTCAATAACTTCCTAAAACCCTACTGGATGTCATTGGTGGGGCTGGGAACTGAAGCCAGATCTCCTGAATCCCAGGCCAGTGCCTTAACCATCACAAGACACCTTCCTCCGGCTGTATATTTCTAGCATAACCCCACTGACTGAAACAGAGCTACTCTTGGTTTATCCTGCTGTACTGAGTGCATAATTGGTCCAAAAATGCCTTTATTTGCCAGCGACCTTAAAGAACAAAAGGATTGCTTCTGATTTTGAACTTGAGTTGTCCTTATTTCAGTGCAATGAAAACTCATATGTCACTCTTCCTTACCAGAGCAAGCCATTATAACCATTTTCTGAAGCTGCTTGTACACATACCCCTGCTGTACATCAGCCATCAGAAAGCATTTTATCCTCTCCACACTCCCCCTTTCCTTTGCCAAGTTTCTCCTGCTTTTAGAATCATTGAGAAGGGAGCACAAACTGAGCAGTTTCAAGTTCAGTTTTTAGGCTGGTCTCTTCTCTCCCTGAACCCCTCCCTGGGCTCCCTTTCTTGCCGTGGTTGAGTATAGTAGTAATGAACTTCAAACAAATCATAGCAGACAACTGGCAAAGAGCAGAGATTAATATGTTCAGAAGAGTGCCACCGTGGGCAGCTTCGGGGTGGAGGGAAATAAAGCAAACTAACTGTTAAGCTCGCCCAAGCCAGAATTCAGTTAATGCTGCTGCCATAGAAAGTCGGCAGTTTATAGGTCTGAGACAGTGTTGTTAGTAAAAATACAGACAAACTGCAACAGAGAGCAAGAGAGTATGTGTAAGAGAGAGTGGCCCCCAAATCTTGTTTCACTTACATAGGTGTAAATGGATATTAGGAAACACTATTTCACTAGGAGGGTGGTGAAGCACTGGAATGGGTTACCTAGGGAGGTGGTAGAATCTCCATCCTTAGAGGTTTTTAAGGCCCGGCTTGACAAAGCCCTGGCTGGGATGATTTAGTTGGTGTTGGTTCAGCTTTGAGCAGGGGGTTGGACTAGATGACCTCCTGAGGTCTCTTCCAACCTTAATCTTCTATGATTCTAAATTAGGATGAACTCATTGAAATAAACAGAGATAGATCTCTGTGTATCTGCTATAAATAAGAGGAGAATTGAGTCCACACTGCTGCATTTCATCAAGTACTTTTCCAGCAAGGCAGGAGTTACAAATCAAGGAACTCTTTCTCTCCCCCACCTCCAAACACATACACCACCAGCCTGTTAAAACACACAAGTTTTGTTTAAATTGATAAAGTATCTCATATGGCTTTATCAGCAGATGTCAAAATTGCCATAAAGAAAGTAGTTAGGATGCTAATATTGTAACGGTCAAGCTTGGCATGAAAATTCCAGAAAGCCTGCTTAATGGGAATGCTAAATTCCCGGGTGAAGCACTGGAATGGGTTACCTAGGGAGGTGGTGGGATTTCCAACCTTAGAGTTTTTTAAGGCTCGTCTTTACAAAGCCTTTGCTGGGATGATTTAGTTGGTGTTTGTCCTGCTTTGAGCAGGGGATTGGACTAGATGACCTCCTGAGATCTCTTCCAACCCTAATATTCTATGATTCTATTCTGAATGTGAACATTAAATGGCATAACAGTACCTGCTCAAGCAATAACATTGTGGCAGAAAACACCAAGCTCATCTGTCTATAAGATAGTTCTATGCAAGATGGAAAGAATAGCACTTAAACACATGGGGAGTCCCACTGAAGTCAATGGAGTACTCACACATTTTGTGTTATGCATGTACTTAAATGCTATGATGCAACAAGTGGGTTGCTACATAGGGCAAAGTGAGGAAGATTTTGTGCTTGTTTACACCAGAAAGTAACGTTGCTTTAACTATACCGCTGTTTAAAGTGGGAAAAACCCCTTAGGCCTGTCCACAATAAAAAGGGTTTGGTGGCATATCCATGCTAGTAAAGCTTTACCCACAACCCCTCCTAGTGGAGACAAACTGAGAAGAGAAGGAGACCTGCCCTCTTTTGGAAACAGGGGATGTTGCAAACACATGCTCATGTGAGTAGTCCTTACTTATACAGGTATCCCCATTAACTTCAGTGGAAGCTGTAGGTGCTCAGCACCTTTCCGATTCAGAGTGTAAAAGAGGAAGTTATGAACAGACTGGAATGGAATAATACTGGGTCAGCCACTCATCACACAGATCTCTCAGGGTATGTGTACTCTGCGATTAGACACCCGTGGCTGGCTCCTGCTAGCTGACTAGGGCTTGCAGGGCATAGGCTGTGGGGCTGTTTAATTACAGTGTAGACATTTGGGCTGAGGCTGCAGCCCGAGCTCTGGGACCCTTCCACTTTGCAGGGTCCTAGAGCCTGGGCTCCAGCCCAAGCATCTACCCTGCAATGAAACACCCCCTTAGTCCAAGCCTGAGTCAGATGACAGGGACAAGCTGCCGGTCTGTAATTGCAATGCAGACACACCCTGAGAGGGCTCTTGGACGGTAAGAAAAAATACTGTCAAGATTTTTACTGCCCTGCTCTAAGGTGTGCCATTTTTGTTGTTCTAGTTTTGCAGTTTTATTACCGGCTCTATAGGAGACAAACATTTTAAACAAAGACTCAATCTATTGATCTTATTTCTGTATCCATTCATTTCTTCGCTAAATAAGATAAAAATCCCAGAACACCTGCCTGATTCTCCTCTCACATACACCAGCCTGAATCAAGAGTGTTTATTTCTTCTGCCTGAAGATCCCAATCAGCAATAAGGGCCCCATTGCACTGTGGCACTGTGCAAACAAATTATACAAAGAGAATGCCTACCGATCTAGGCTTTAAAAATAAACAGGGTAAAGCAGACAGATGGGGGTGGGAAGGCATGGAAAGACTGAAAAAACAGGTGTCATTGTATAAGTTAGTCACGTTGGTTTCATTTGAGACAAGAGGCCAGCAGCCTAACCAATGCCAGATGAGAATATTTGTGAACCTTACAGCAAAAGTAGGGTTTGAAGAGGGATTTGAAAGGGATCAAGTGGCGGCTTTGCTAATTTGCTGGGGAATTGTCGCCCAGAACAAAGGGGTGGCATGAGAAAAACCATGCAGGTGCTTGTGGGGAAAACAGAGAAGACTGTGAATAACTAATTAGCACTCACAGAAGAGTTAACTTCAGTGAACAAGAGAGTGAAGTCCACAGAATTGGGCTAAGATTAGGATCAGGCTCCCAGGAGTCCAAAGCTCCCTATCCCTTTGAAGCAGGAGCAGTGGAAGCTTCCTAAAAGTGTAGGGGCCACCTGAGCCAGACCGTAGCCCCGCCCACTGTAGCACCCCTCCCTCCCCCGAGGGCCCACCCCTATGCCGCCCATTCTCCCTAAGCTCCTGCCCCTATACTGCCCTTACCCCCAGACCCCTCCCGCATCGCTCACCCTTACAGCCAGTAAAAAGTGGGAAGGCATAGCCCTCCCACTTTTAAAAGTGCTGGGGCTATGCCCACCCCCGGTCCCCTCCTGTTCTGGTACCCCTGCTTGGGATTCAAAGTACTATAGCAGGGGACCTGTGGTGGGGTTCACTACAAGATGTAACTTCTGTTTGTTCCCTTCTGCTGCATGTTCACACGTTTGCTATCTAATATATTTATACAGAATTATTTATCCTTTACTTGTAATTAGTGATTATGTCCTGCTCCTCCATTCCTCACCCTTTAATGTGTTACCCTATTGATTACGTTTCAAGAGCCCAGCTCACCAGAGAAGTTTATGTGGTAGTATCAAATGATTTACAGTGACTAATGATGTAACACAGGAGTATCATTTGGCCTAGCTAATAGGAAGTAGGATACCAGTCAATAGCTGTAATGGCTTTGTTAGTGGCCAGGACTCCTTGTGAGATGGGAATGAGTTGCCACTACCTACTTGTTACCTTTGGGCCAAATCCTCAAGCTGGAGTAAGCTGGCATTGTTCCATTCTTTTCAATAGAGCTACCCAGATTTATCCCAGCTGAAAGTCTATATGGTATTTATATGGCCCTCAGCACTGTATGATTTGAGCACTTCAGAGTTATTACTGACTTTATCCTCATGACTGGCAGTGACCAAGTTGTGAGCAGCCTTGCCTAGTGGTTGGAGCAAGACTCTAGCTTACCTGATAGAGCTGAACTCAGAAGGGGCGGGTCCAGGAGCAATGCCAAGGACAATAGTCGGGAGTCAGAGACCAAAGCCTAAGCCGAAGGGATAACAGGAGCCACAGGTCTGAGCCAGGAGTCAGAGATCAGGAAGGAGCTAGATCAGGTACAGTGATCAAGTGATGTAGACAGTGATCAAGTGATCAAGTGATCAGTGATGTAGACAGTGGAGGCAGGGACAGGATCAAGCACAGCTGCAGGCTAGAAATGCATTGAGCAGCCATGGGACTGCTGCTGAGCTTAAGTATCAGTCTGCAGACTCCTGCAGCCAGTCAGGTGGCACGGTCAATCAGACAGCTTCTGTCAGGGCCAGCTGCAAACACTGGGTCATGAGGAGACTGGCTCTGCTGCAGGCTGGCCCCTGACAATGGCAGATCTATGGAGTAGAGAGGTATTATCTCCCTTTTACAGATGGAGAATTAACCAAAGTTACACAGGAATTTCATGTCAGTGCTCAGAATGGAAGTCATATCTTAGTGCCTGTCCATTGCTTTATCCACAAGACCATATTTCTTCTGTTAAGATAATAATTGGGGGTATTAATCTAAGGGTATGTCTACACTGGCAGAGTTACAGCGCCAGCAGTTACAGGGCCTCTCAGAGAGCGCTGAAGGGAAACCGCTGTTGTGTGTTCACACTGACCGCTGCCTGAGCAATAGTGTGTTCACACTTGCAGCGATATTCAGAGCAGTGCACTCTGGGCAGCTATCCCACACAGCATCTCTTCCTCTTGTGCCGCTAAGACTTGTGGGAAGGCGGAGGGGGTCGCAGGGCACCCTGGGTCCTGTCCCAATGCCTTGTGATATATTGCCTCGCATCCCAGCAATCCCTGTGCTTCCGTCTGCATTTGGCACCAGTGTACTGGCGCAGTTTGTGTACTGAGCACTCTGCCTCTTCGGTCTTCAGGAATGGAGCTATGACATGAGATTGCTTGTGGGATTCACGGAGGTGCTGACCACAGTGGAATGCCGCTTTTGGGCTCAGAAAACAAGCACTGAGTGGTGGGATCACATCGTCATTCACGTCTGGGATAATGAGCAGTGGCTGCAGAACTTTCAGATGAGGAACGCCACATTCATGGGACTGATGAGCTTGCCGCAGCCCTGCAGCACAAGGACATGAGAATGAGAGCTTCCATGTCATTGGAGAAGTGCGTGGGGATTGCACTGCGTAAACTGGCAACTCCAGACTGCCACCGATCTGTCGCTAACCAGTTTGGAATGGGAAAGTCGACTGTGAGACTGTTGACAGAAGAGTGCAGGGCCATAAATCGCACCCTTCTCCAAAAGACCATGACTCTGAGCAACATGCATGACATTGTGGATGCCTTTGCACAAATGGGCTTCCCTTACTGCAGAGGAGTGATAGATGGCATGCATATTCCACTTCTGGTAACAGACCACCTAGCCACTGAGTACATTAATTGGAAGGGGTATTTCTCAGTGGTTCTTCAGGCGCTTGTGGATCACCGTGGGCGTTTCACAGACCTTAACGCAGGCTGGTCCAGAAAGGTGCATGACGCAGACATCTTTCGGAACACTGGCCTGTTCAGGAAGCTGCAAGCAGGGACTTTCTTTCCGGACCAGAAGATCACCATAGGGGAAGTCAAATGCCCATTGTGATCATGGGAGGCCCCATCTACCCCTTAATGCCATGGCTTATGAAGCCATACATGGGGCACCTTCAGAGCAGCAAGGCTGAGCAAGTGAAGAATGGCTGTTGAGTGTGCTTTTGGCCGTTTAAAGGCCTGCTGGCGCTGCCTCTGTGGGAAGCTGGACCTGACCAATGACAATATTCCTCTGCTTATAGCCACGTGCTGTATGCTCCATGATATTTGTGAAGGGAAGGGTGAAAGCTTCACTCAGGGCTGGACCTCTGAGGCTCAGCACCTGGAGGCTGAATTTGAACAGCGAGAGACCAGGGCTATTAGAGGGGTGCAGCACAGGGCCATAAGGCTCAGGGATGCCATGAGGCAGCAAGTTGAAGCTGAAAGCCACTAATATTTGTTGCTATGCTCAGGAGTGCAGTGCTTGTAATGCTAGGAGGTGATTGTGATTGGTGCAGACGATGCAATACAACAGTTCTAAGATAAATGTCTGTTGCTTTGCAGGGCTCTGCTTGCTTTCAATTAATAGAATAAAAAGATTGCTTTCAAACCAACACAATTCTTTTATTAAAACAACCCAAGGAGACAGAGAAACAAAAACACACATCAGCACTGAGGGGGATGGGGGAAGGGAAGGTCCCAGGAGGAGGTGGGGTCCTGGGAAAGTTAAAGATTTGTGTATGTCCAGGGATCATATCCAACCTTCTCCTGTGGAGTACAGTGCAGCGGGTACTGTAATTCGACAGGGCTAAACTGTTCCTCTGTTGCTACAATGTACAATAACTTTTGAGATTCAGTCCATTCCTGTGGCACACTTCACAGCCTTTCAGACAATACACACACCATCACGGCAAAGTAGGTGGTGGGGTGGAGGGAAATGGTAGCCAGCCATCACATAGAACAACTGTAGGAAGAGAGGTTTTTTGGTTGTTTTTTAAATCCAGGAAAACCTGGCTCACCCCTTTTCTTACATAGGAGCGTTTAATCTCCTCAAGTACCCTCTGAGAGCACACTCAGCTAATTTAGGTTGGAAGCATCAAAGGCTGATGAGATTTCAACCATATGGTTGCAAGGTGGAGGAAGATGCTACCACTATGCCAGTTTTCTCACAGAGGGTCAGAAAACCTATGATGGATTCCCTGGGAGTTTCCCAGAAAAGTTCCATCAAGGGCTTAGGGGCTGTCCCTTCTCCCACCCAGCACTGGCAGGGGATCCAGGCCCAAAGCCATCATGTGTATCAAGGTGAAATGCCTTTGTAGCTCAATCACAATGCCCACTATCCCTGGCTCCTTCAGAATCTGTTCTCCCATGGAGTATCCTGTTAGCCACTGCTGCTACCTCCCCTCCCACCCCAAACCCTCCTCAGACTGATTTTTAGAGGTGCTGTCCCTGCAGTCCTATAGGAAGAGCTGGACTTCTTCCCAACTCCTTAGCTGGTCCTCTTTGTCCAGAGTCTCTTGCCTACAAAGAGTTCCTTCATGGATAGGGGAAGAAGAAATATTGAGTATGGGGCAACACCACTCTTCACCACTGCACCCTCTTCAGCCCATCATCTACTGGGTTTTGCTCCCCTCCTCCCACAACTGGGAGTTGGGGGGAAGAGACAGCATATAAGGCCCTTAGCCAATAAATCTCATCAGAATGAAAAAAATCCTGTAGAATTCAACAGAGATTATTTCCTTGCTATAGAATGCTCTAGGGTTTTTTTAAACGACTAGAGAGGATATCGTTCCCTACTAAACTCCATAGATTTCTACAGTAATTTCTATAGCACCCTCTTTTTAAAAATTATATTGGCTAATTCCTGTTAAATTCTATAGGGCTTCCCCCCTCTCCCTCTACTACATATATGTGTATGTGTTTTAACCCATTCTACTCTTAATTGATCTGAGATGGATTCAGGCTAAGGGATTTTTCCTGGCTGAATAAAAGTAATTTTACTTGCTGATCTGCATAGCGTTTTACTGCTGTCTGAATAACGAAGATGAATCTTTGTCTGTGGAATGAGTTCTTGGAAGAACACAACTGAACAACTGAGCCATTTTAGCTACTGGTTTGATCATGGATTGCTAATGCATGTATAAGCAAATGTATACAATGGCTAATTACATTTTATTCCCTGTATCTTCCAATATTCTTCCAGCTTTTTTTTCACTTCCATGCTGAAGTGACATCTTGACGGGCCCTTGATAAATGCTGATTAATCGAATCAGGATTGGGATTTGTTAGTGAGCGACAGCAATGCAAATAAATACAGCAGGTGAACTGGAGTTCATGGTGTCATTGCAAAGATTAAAGAGCTAATCTAGGCCTGATTGGTGTCAAGATGGGTATACATCTTTTTGACTGGACACGTTTGTTTCTTTAATCATGTCACTAGATTTTTGTTTTCATTACAGACGATTTTCAGAACATGGATTCTGCTTTGTAGTCTGTTCTTCCTCAGAAATATATTATTTATTTTCCGCACTCTTTTTAGTAACGTTTTCCATGTTTATTCAGCAGTAAATCTTAAGAGGGAGCACAAAAACACCCTGTGAAGTATCAAATAGCTACTAACTGTTTCCTGATACGTTTCCAAAACAGAGTACAGTACACTTATTGTTGGCATTGCAGTTGGGCCCAGATGCTCCAGTCATGAACCAGGACCCAGTTGTGCCAGGTACCGTACATAGGACAAAAAGACGGTCCCTGCCCGCAAAGAGCTACAATCTAAGTAATACTACAGAGATGAGTAAGGGGGCAGGATTTCATTTGAGATGCAAAAAATTTTCCTAAAATGTAAGTTGTCATATTACTTGTTTCTCACCTGTCCACATTTCAGGAATGCTTTCCAAAGTGTGGATAGAGTTGTGGTATATTGGAAACTGTGTTAAAGTTACAAACTATCACTTGTGGCACCTTAGAGACTAACCAATTTATCTGAGCATAAGCTTTTGTGAGCTACAGCTCACTTCATCGGATGCATCCGATGAAGTGAGCTGTAGCTCACGAAAGCTTATGCTCTAATAAATTTGTTAGTCTCTAAGGTGCCACAAGTACTCCTTTTCTTTTTGCGAATACAGACTAACACGGCTGCTACTCTGAAACTATCACTTGTAACTTTAAATGTGATGCTTTCCAGATCCTTCTTACAGGCTAGGGACTCTATAGGGAAGCCATGCAGTCTAGGTCTTCTGCAGTCAGTGCCAGCCTACAGCAAGGTGCTGTGAGTTGTGCCTCTCTGTCTTAGGCTATGTCTAAACTTACAGCGGTGTGTAGAGTAGAGGTGCTACACAGGTAGCTACCTGTCATAGTGAACATGTAGTGGTGGGGGGAGGAAGTGGGAGCAGTCTCCAGTGTGGGGACTGCCGCAGCCTTTCTCCACTGCCTTGGCCTTTCATTGCAGTGGGGAGAGGCTCTGGCAGTGGGACGCTACACTACTAAAAATAGCAGGGAATGTAGAGTGGGAATGTAGAGTGTGTGTAGGGTATATAACAGACAGAGATTAAGGGCTGGATTTTAAAAGGATTTAGAAGCCTCATTGACACTTTAGGCACCTAAATCCCATCATCAGGCCCCACTGGGATTCACAAAGCCCCCACTCTGCTGTCGCCAAACACAAAATTGCTTGGTGCCGAAATGTTTGCAGTAAAAGTTCCCTAGATGCATATGTTTCTGCCTCTGTACATGCACACTGCACCCTCATGTTAAGGTCTGGTAACCAAAGCCTCAGACCGAGGCACAAAACAAGGGAAAGGTAGGCATTCCTCTGCCTAACTTATCTTCTGTGCTCAATGCTGGCTTTTGTGAATCCCATTTGGAGGCAACTGTCTCTTCCCCTTCATTGTCCAGGGAAGCTAAGTCCCCAACTCAGGCTTTGTGAATCCCTGTGATTTTCTAGCTGCCTAACGTTTGTTGTGAATTGAGTCCTTGGAGCCTTGCCAAGATCTCTGACATCCTAGAAGAGAACTGGAAATTTAGTCCAGTTTTCCTGAATCCCAGTCCAGTGCCTTAGCCTGAAGGCCATTCTCCACTCTTGGTCCTGGGCATTCAGGAATTTGTTGTGTGTATGTGGAAGGGGAGGTAGAAGGTGGTTGGTTACTAGGAGGGAGTTGGATTAATTTAGGTAGATATTACTCTCAGATCTCTTTCTTGAGTCCCTTTATCTGGCAGTGATTTGGGTTTGAATGATCTGTGTACTGAATTGCACAATGTTTAATGAGGAAATTTGGACTCTTTAATAATTGGGCTAGGCCACTGTAGTGTTAAAATTATTTTTCTGTTTTTGCTCTCTCATTTCATCAAGTGTGTTGAGTCTTTTCTGGCAAGCTTGTTCTCTTTAGGATTGTTCTTTGTTTCCTGTGGAAACTTCATGTAGTTTGTTTTGATTTGCTTTTTTGGTGAGCAAGAGTAGCTGCATGACCTCAACAAGACTTTTCCAGCTCTAATTTCTTTGATTTGTATCAAATATGGAAAAAGAATCACATCCCCAGAAGTTAAATGTAACTAAATCAAAATTATTTGTTTCAGCCATATATTATAGTCAATGTAAACCCAGACATACCCCGATTTTTAAAGTGTATTTGTTGCCAACACTGCCTAGGATAGGCTATTTCTTTGTATACATTTATGCTAACAATACCTTTTATATAGTTAAGCTTTTGGGGGCAGGACTGGTCATTTATTAGGTCTGTAGAGCACCCAGCACAGTGGCACCATGGCCTCGCTGAAACCTCTTGACAATACTGCAATGTAAGTGTTAAATAGTAATAATTCTCAATGCACTATCGTATTACAGAAGACAGAGGTATGCCTCACACTACATATAAAGGAATTAGCTCCAATATTCCCAGGCTTAAAATTAAATACTGGAGCCTGTTGCTAATATGAACACTTCCTAGGGAAAACCCAACCCAATCTATAAGAGAATAATAATCTGGTTTATGTGGGGAATACTTTCACTGCATTTAAAAGTAGACACAACTCAGAACTCAAGGAACCTTGAAGCAAGCTCATTTGAGTTTCAGGACTGGGCTTGTGTTTGAATCCCTAGTTTTTGTTCTGGGTCAGAAACACACCAGAAGCATCTGACCTGCCCTATCAACTCCTTCTCAAGCCTCCTTGTGAGATTTCAGCTTGAAGATGATGGCTGTTTTGTGAGAGCAGCTGATCTTGCAGACTTCTGTCATTCAGCTATTTAGGACCAAATTCTCATGAGAACACTTCACAGGTTTTTGATACCATCAGATATAAACCCTGGCCCTGACTCAGTCACAAATCCAAACCTTGACTGAGGCCAGATCAAAATACAAATACTGCCTCCTTAGCCTCTGGCCTAGTTAAGCAGCCCAGTCGGGAAAGGGGGCACAAAGGTGGGTCTAAGCCATTTTTTTTTTGAACCACAACCCCAGTGACCAGGTTACTGTACATCAGGCTGATCCCACATCTGAAATTAGAGCAGCTGGAAGGTTGCTCTAATTTTCAACTCTTGCATATACTTAAGAGGCTGTCATGGCACTGGGGTGCCTGGATGAATGCAGAGAATCATCGCTAGGGCTCAAGGACTCCCAGCCCATTGCCTCTGCTCAAGCATAGAGATGCAAGGTTATGTAGAGCCTTATAGAGGGAAACCTACTACAGGCAGGTAAGCTGGCTGAGACCACTCTACATCAGCAGAGCTTCCCTATTTACAGGCTACAGGGTACATAAATAGTGGTGGAAGAGACGGTCTCAGCTCATTCCTTGTATCACTCATTTAGTCTCCCCAGAAAGCTATTCCTTAGCAATAATAATCAGTCACGGTGGCAGAACACCTTTAAATCCAAAGACTCCAAAGTAACCTGAACATTTTACAGCCAACACTCATTCTGCAGGAATCCTTTCATGCACAGCCGAAACACAGCAGGCTTTCAACCGTGCAAGTACTACACAATGGTTCAGAGTGGACGGTGAAGTATACCTTTGCCAACGAGAGGGTGAGTGGGTAAATTGTCCTTCAGCGGAGAGAAGCCAGTCAAACCAAGAAGGGGAACAGACCCATTCTCTTCAGGGCTTACCTCTAACCTCATCCCAAAGTCTCCTCAGGGTCAGCAGTAAACACAGTTCCCAGGGACCTATGCTGTACAGTAAGCAAAATAAGTCCCTAATTTCCCTCAGTCACCAGTGTCAAGGCAAACATAAGGCAAACTCCCCTTCCTGAGGGCTCAAAAGCAACCTCAGCTGCTGCAGAGGGAGCCTGTCTACAGGCAAGGCACTCCCTCTCAGCATGTTCGACTCTAGATATTTCCAACATCCAGCCTATGAACTGTTCTTCTTCCCCTTTTTATATGCTCCAGGTTGGTTTACTGGGAGGCTAATGGGCTCCAGCTGCTTTGAACCCCTGCACATTAATCCTTATCTTCCTGCAAAGAAGCCCATCCTAGAACCATGGACTTTCTGAAAGAGGTTCCAGATGAGTAGTAAACCACATGATGCATTTCTCCCTTTTGAGCAAACCCACAGGTGTGCTCCTTCAGTGTGACCATAGTCTTCTGTTTCCAGGAAAACAACCACCACAACCACCTTGTGTTGCCATGATCATTTTCATTTCCTGGCTGATTTCCCATTACCGTGCCAGGTACTACTGAGAAATACAGGGGTTGAGTCCTTCATGGTATGTAGTCATTGCAGGGCATGTGGCTGATAATTTACAAATAGGTTTACTGCTAGATTATATTGTACTATCTTCAAGGCCCAGCAGATGACTAGACATTCTTTCTCCATGAGGGAGGATACAGTCTCTTTAGCAGAGACTGTTTCTACCCCTGGAATGTACACACAAAGACCACTACTAGGACTCTGTCTACAAATGAACTTCTGCTCATAGTCCAAACTACGTAGCACAGGTGGGATACATATGTTTACACTGGACATATCAGTGAGATGTTCTGTAAGGGCAGTGAAGTAAGGCACAAATTACAGAAAACATCCTGTTGAGAAAGATCATGCTTGGCATTTTGTCTTAGAGTTGGAGTTTTAAACAATCTCTTGTGTTCTGTATGGGGCCATTCACACCCTCCCTCCCCACAATGGTTTGTCTTCTCTGCATTTAAACCCAGGCTTAGACTCAGGTTTGAGCCCAAACCCCCATCCTGTCCACACACAAATATTTCTGACTTGAGTCCATAAGCCCTGCTGCTGGGCAGGTGATCAGAGCCCAAGTCCCACTAGGACTTGGGTCCAAGCCCTGTCTTTTTGTAATGTGGATGCAGTTGAGGACTGGGTCTCCAGACTCATTCCCAGATAGTCGCCAACACTTTTCCACAGTCCCCTGGGCCAATATTTTCCAGCTCTTCTATCCCCAAAGTACCCACTTGATTCCCCGGAACTGAAAGCAACCCTTCTTTCCCATGGTCACCACCGCATTGCAAACACAGTTAACCAGCTTCTATGTTCGCTTCCGGCACCAAGAACACTACTAACTGGCCACAGGAACAGAGACAGATTCTGGTAAATTTATGGTGCAAAGCAAACAAAAATACCCAAAATGATCATATGTACCAGGATGCTGGTAAATTTTACAGTGAATTGCTTGACCACATTTGGGTTGATTATGAAATATATTCAAGAGACCAAATAACCAATATCAGTCAGCTTGATTGCTCAAAGCGAATAAGGATATAGCACAGGGAAAAGGTTCAGCACGATACTAGTCTCTGGGAAACCATCTCATGCAACATTGTTACATTCACCTTACTTGGCAAGGGTGCTCCCAAAGTTGCAGACCAAAGCCATCCTTTTATACCCTACCTGTTTACAAGTGAAAGGTACAGTACGTTATCTGAAACTTGCTTTAACCAATCAGTTTTCTAACCTGTTTCTCTGGTACCATTATCCCTTTGTTCTGAACACATGCATTCCAGGTACCTGTAATGGGGGATCGTGTTTGTGTGTGTGTGTGTGTAGACCATAGGCGCTGTATTAACCTTCTGAAATGCACTGGGGGGTTGTATGTAGTCTATGGAACCCATATTATGAGTCCCGAAACACCAGGGAGCGGAGTGTTTTGTGGTCCTTTGTTGCATAAGTATGAGCCTGGGGACAGAGGGCTGATATTTAGGTGATGTACCCTATTATGAGTCTGGATTGTCCCTGAGTTATGTATATAGTCCATGGGTGCTGTATTATGGATCCAAATTGTCCAGTGTATTTATATATCATCCATGGCTGCTGTATTATGTGCCCAAGTTGCACTGCGGTGCCTGGATGAATGCAGAGATTTCAGGGAGGTTGAAATACACCTGCAGGCTACCACAGCATCCTGTTGATTCCCCCATGAATTTTCACCCAATCCTGTTTGCTGGTGATTGAAAACTTTTCCCAGAGCAGGAACTCCAGACGGGTGGTCATATATCAGGGCAGGACATGTGTATTAGGGTCTTCTCTGTATTGTCACTAGCCCTCTCTATTAATTCATGCGCTGGTTAGTCACCATCAGCCTAAAAAAGCTCATTAACATACAAGTCAGGCCTGCCTGTGGTAGCCTGGAATAGAAGATCCCTTTGCCATTCAGGATAGAACTGTTATATCTCCCAGAAAGAAGACTGTCTAAAAGGATTGTAAAACCATAGGCAATAAACCATGGAAGTGGTGTCCCCGAAACCTCCCGCCTCCCCATAAGGGAACAGTGGTCTGGAATTTTGGAAATAATCTAAACTGATTTTGTAAATTAGACCTTATCATAATGTCTGATGGCTTTTTGCTCTGCTCACCTCTTCGAAGTGTCCAAGGGGTGTCTGAGAACTGAATTTTCCCCCTCAGAACATAATGAAACCCAATGATACAAAAATATCATTTTTGACCTTAAGATTCCACAGCCACTTTTGCTACAGGTGAAATCAATCCATTTTTGATATACTCAGGTAATAGTATATTATTTCATTTGTTGTGGCAGGCCCTTCTACCTCTGCAGGGCAACCACAGTCAAACAGAAGTCTTGTGAGGTTCACATCCATACTGGGGTCAAGGAAGAAGCTGGCACATAAAGAATTAATGGTTGACATCTTGGATAAGGCCAACCAGCAGCTGCAATACCAATGGCAGAAGGATGCAGGCCAGCCTGTCAAACAGAGAAAGGCCGCAGAGTGTGAGGAAAGATTATCAGCTCAGTTTCTGGAGCATGAATGGTGCTTGAGGAAGGAAGATAGCACTCAGCAGAAAGGACTAATTGAGTGGCTGCTTGCACTCATGGCAGAGAGACTACAGGCTCCCGACCCAGTTCCAGCTCCACCTGTGTCGGCCCTGTCTCCATGCCCTGAGTTGCCACCACACTACCATCTCCTGGAGTCCAGGTACCCTTTGTGTAATTCTGTGGTTGGATGGTCTATACCCCAAGAAATGGACAGAAGATGGAATGGGCAAATGTACCCTGTTCATTCCTCTACTCCTATGCAGCAGCGGCCAGTGTGGCAAAACACACTAGAAGGGCCTAGAGAACATAGCGGCGGGGACACTCAGAATTAGCGAAACTGAGCTGGAGTGTTTTATGTGTAATGTTCACTGTTTTTGCACTGATTTTATGAGCACGGTTCTCTATTTGTTTTCATTATTGTTTTTATACAAAAAATCGGTCTTGGGGCTTTGATGGCAGCTGACCTGGCTATCAGTTTTTTAATATTGTCAGTTTTTAATTAATGCATGTCTAGAAATAAAGTGTTTTGTATGCACACAGGTGTGATATCATGAGGATTATTTATGATCTTTTCTAAAGCTCAACTCTCTTCTGAGGGGGACAGAGGCACCCATCTGTAGCCCTGGCATGGCATCCTGGGAGGTATGCTGTCTGCATATCTGAGATGATATGGAGGGATTGTCATGGATCATACAGCCTTCTGACTACTACCCCATGCTACTCATCCATGTGGGCACCAATGATCCTGCGAGGTATGACCCGCAGAAAATCAGAAGTGACTACAGGACTCTGGGAGCAAGGGTGAGGGAGTTGGGAGCGCAAGTGATGTTCTCTTCAGTCCTTTCAGTCAAGGGTAGGGGCCCAGGCAGAGACAGATGCCTGGCTGCGAGGATGGAGGTGAATGCCTGGCTGCGAGGATGGTGTCACCAGGAAGGCTTCGGCTTCCTTGACCACGGGATGCTGTTCCAGGAAGAAGGACTGTTAAACAGAGATGGGGTCCACCTATTGAAGAAGGGGAAGACCATATTTGCCAACAGACTGGCTAACCTAGTGAGGAGGGCTTTAAACTAAGTTCAAAAGGGGCAGGTGACCAAAGTCCACAGGTAAGTCAAAAACATTGAGACTTGGGAGAAGGGTCAGAATCTGGGGGGAGCATGGGCTGTTATAGCAGAAATAAGGGAGAGACAAGACAGAACGGGGAGGGGGGGATCAAATCAGTATCTTAGATGTCTGTATACTAATGTAAGAAGTATTGGGAATAAGCAGGAAGAACTCAAAATGCTAGGAAATAAACACAACTATGACATAATTGGCATCACGGAGACTTGGTGGGATAATAGGCATGACTGGAATATTGGTATAGAAGGATACAGCTTACTCAGGAAGGACAGGCAGGGAAAAAAGGGAAAAGTTCCCTTATATATTAAAAATGTATACACTTAGACTGAAGTTGAGATAGAAATAAGAGACAGACTTGCAGAAAATCTCTGGGTAAGGCTCGAAGGAGTAAAAAACAAGGGTGATGTCATGGTAGGGGGCTACTACAGACCACCAAACCAGGAAGAAGGGGTGGATGAGGCTTTTTTTAAACAACTAACAAAATCATCCAAAGCACAGGACTTGGTGGTGATGGGGGACTTCAACTACCCAGACATCTGTTGGGAAAATAACACATCAGGACACATATTATCCAACAAGTTCTTGGAATGTACTGGAGACAATTTTTTGTTTCAGAAGGTAGAGAAAGCTACTGGGGGGGACGATGTTATATTTTTGATTTTGACAAATAGGGAGGAACTGGTTGAGAATTTGAAAGTGGAAGGCAACATGAGTGAAAGTGATTGTAAAATGGTAGAGTTCATGGTAGGAGGGAGAACAGCACAACAAAGACAATGGATTTCAAGAAGGCAGACTTTAGCAACTCAGGGAGTTGATAGGTGAAATCCCATGGGAAGTAAGTCTGAGGGGAAAAACAACTGAAGACAGTTGGCAGTTTTTCAAAGAGGCATTATTAAGGGCAAAAGAGCAAACTATCCCCTGCGTAGAAGAAATAGGAAGTATGGCAAGAGACCACCCTGGCTTGACCAGGAGATCTTCAATGATCTAAAACTCAAAAAGGAGTCCTACAAAAAGTGGAAACTCAGTCAAATTACAAAGGATGAATATAAACAAATAACACAAGTATGTAGGGACAAAATTAGAAAAGCCAAGACACAAAACGAGGTCAAACTAGTTAGGGACATAAAAGGAAACAAGAAAACATTCTACAAATACGTTAGAAGCAGGAGGAAGACCAAGGTCAGAGTAGGCCCTTTACTGAATGAGTGGGGAAAAATAATAACAGAAAATGCGGAAATGGCAGAGATGCTTAATGACTTCTTTGTTTGGGTTTTCACCAAGAAGGTTGGTGGCGATTGGACATCTAACACAGTGAATGCCAGTGAAAATGAGGTAGGATCAGAGTCTAAAATAGGGAAAGAACAAGTCAAAAATGACTTAGACAAGTTAGATGTCTTCAGATCACCAGGGCCTGATGAAATGCATCCTAGAATACTCAAGGAGCTGACTGAGGAGATATCTGGGCCATTAGCAATTATCTTTGAAAAGTCATAGAAGACGGGAGACGTTCCAGAATACTGGAAGAGGGCAAATATAGTGCTCATCTATAAAAAGGGAAATAAGGACAACCCGGTGAATTTCAGACCAATCAGCTTAACTTCTGTACCTGGACATATAATAGAGCAAATAATTAAGCAATCAATTTACAAACACCTAGCAGATAATAAGGTGATAACAGTCAGAATGAATTTGTCAAGAACAAATCATGTCAAACCAACCTGATAGCTTTCTTTGACAGGGTAACAAGCCTGGTGGATAGGGAGGAAGAAGTAGATGTGGTATATCTTGACTTTAGTAAGGCTTTTGAAACTGTCTCACATGATCTTCTCATAAACAAACTAGGGAAATACAACCTAGATGGAGCTACTATAAGGTGGGTGCATAACTGGTTGGAAAATCACAGTCATGCTGGAAGGGGATAGTGAGTGGGGTCCCACAGGGATCGGTTCTGGGTCCTGTTCTGTTCAATATCTTCTTCAATGATTTAGATAATGGAATAGAAAGTACACCTATAAAGTTTGCAGATGATACCAACCTGGGAGGTGTTGCAAGTGCTTTGGAGGATAGGATTAAAATTCAAAATCATAGAATCATAGAATATCAGGGTTGGAAGGGACCGCAGGACGTCATCTAGTCCAACCCCCCTGCTCAAAGCAGGACCAGTACCCAACTAAATCATCCCAGCCAGGGCTTTGTCAAGCCTCAGTGATCTGGACAAACTGGAGAAATGGTCTGAAATAAATAGGATGAAATTCAATAAGGACAAATGCAAAGTACTCCACTTAGGAAGGAACAATCAGTTGTGCACATACAAAATGGGAAATGACTGCCTAGGAAGGGGTACTGAGAAAGGGATCTGGATGTCATAGTGGATCACAAGCTAAATCTGTGTCAACCGTGTTAATCGTTGCAAAAAAAGCAAACATAATTCTGGGATGTATTAGCAGGAGTATTGTAAGCAAGACAGGGGAAGTAATTCTTCTGCTCTACTATGCTCTGATTAGGCCTCAACTGGAGTATTGTGTCCAGTTCTGGGCACCACATTTCAGGAAAGATGTGAACAAATTGGAGAGAGTCCAAAGAAGAGCAACAAAAATGATTAAAGGTCTAGAAAACTTGACCTATGAGGGAAGAGTGAAAAAAACTGGGTTTGTTTAGTCTGGAGAAGAGAAGACTGAGAGGGGACATGATAACAGTTTTCAAGTACATAAAAGGCCGTTACAAGGAGGAGGTAGGAAAATTGTTTTTCTTAACCTCTGAGGATAGGACAAGAAGCAATGGGCTTAAACTGAAGAAAGGGCAGTTTAGGTTGGACATTAGGAAAAACTTCCTAACTGTCAGAGTGGTTAAGCACGGGAATAAATTGCCTAGGGCGGTTGTGGAATTTCGATCACTAGGGATTTTTAAGAGCACTTGTCAGGGATCATCTAGATAATACTTAGTCCAGACTTGAGTTCAGGGAACTGGACTTGATGACCTCTCGAGGTTCCTTCCAGTTCTATGATTCTACATCATAGCAATCCATAAGTGGTGGTTGAACTATATGGCCATTTTATAGAATACAGATAAAAATGCCTATAAAACAAAATATAATCCATCATATCCATAAAATCAAATTAATAAGAACTACTGCCTCTTGTAGGAAGTGTGAATGGGAGCCATCTTCCCCTCCCTGAAAATATTTCAATCACTATTCATATTACCACATACATTCATACACATACTATTTCCCCTCATCCATGGAGCTGTGCTATCCCTTAATGTGGGAGCAAAAAGTATCCCTGAGTTCTGTTGCATGTGTAGATCCTGCCCCAGGAATGACAGGTGCACTTTCTGGCTGAGTGTACAGGTCCAGCAGTCCAGCTGTATCCTGAGACCACTCCCAGTGAAATGGATCCCCTTTGTCCTTGCAGACATTGTGCAGAGCACAGAAGGGCACAATAATCCAGAGACTATTGATAACACTGGCATCCAAATGGTCCTGCAAACAGCACCAGTGGGATTTCAACCACGATCCTATGGCTACTGAGTGTGTAATTAAACCTTCTTTTGCCAGAACCTCGAAGATCAGGGTACAGTTTCACAAGCCTTGGCAAAAGAGGGTACATGGGGTCCCCTAGAATAACAGTGGGGATAGTTACTCCATGTATAATGTGTCAGGGTCGGGCCAGATGGCTATAGAAGAGTAATAGAAGGCAGATATATTAGCCCCAGGTTAAGTAGGTCCCTTTTCCCTGGGTAATGTAACAGGGAAGGTTCCAGAACAACCAGGAACCTTCTGGAGACAATTAAGACAGGCTGATTAGAACACCTGCAGCCAATCAAGAAGCTGCTAGAATCAATTAAGGCAGGCTAATCAGGGCACCTGGGTTTTAAAAAGGAGCTCACTTCAGTTTGTGGTGTGCGTGTGAGGAGCCGGGAGCAAGAGGCGCTAGGAGCTGAGAGTGAGAACGCATACTGTTGGAGGACTGAGGAGTACAAGCATTATCAGCCACCAGGAGGAAGGTCCTATGGTGAGGATAAAGAAGGTGTTGGGAGGAGGCCATGGGGAAGTAGCCCAGGGAGTTGTAGCTGTCACACAGCTGTTCCAGGAGGCACTCTAGACAGCTGCATTCCACAGGGCCCTGGGCTGGAACCCAGAGTAGCGGGTAGGCCCGGGTTCCCCCCAAACCTCCCAACTCCTGGTCAGACACAGGAGGAGTGGACCTGGAGTGTGGGTTCAGAAAAACGGCCAAGCTGAGGGCTGCCGTGAAGCTCCCAGGCGAGCAAATCCGCCAATAAGCGCAAGACCCACCAAGGTAGAGCAGGAACTTTGTCACAATAATAATGTTATCAGGTGGGAGTAGGGTTCCAGCCTGTATATAAAGATAAAGTCCTGATCTGTGGAAAACCCTGGCATTATGCAGTTTGCCAGTACTGCCCATGTTAGTGTCCATGAAGCAGTCTCTGTTTTTGACTGGGGCCTACATAATGATGGAGTGGTACCCTTTGCAGTTTATATACTCTGTGCTCCTTGTGGAGGGCAAAGGATGGGCACATGAGTACCATGAGTGGCATCACCGCAGTTTGGAAAGCATATTTTCTCAAAACTGGTATTATGCCCACTACACTTGGGTAAATCACAGTCCTGATTGCCTCACCAACCTCTACCACCACAACTTTCCCACAATCAACTTGCCAACACCAAACTGGTTAGCCGAAGACCTGTAGTGATTGGGCTAGCTAGCTTCCAGATGTCTATAGCAATACACTTCTGGACCAGAATGGCCTCCCTCATATGTGGGTCCTGATGCTCGAGGGTCAGGACAAGCTGCTCACAAAACTCCAGAAGCATCCATTTCTTCATGCGGCAACCACTGCTGGTCATCCCAGGTCTGCATGGCAATGTGATTACACTGATCAGTGCCCGTGATCCTGCTCCAGAAACACCAGTCTACCTATGGGGAATTTGCAGCTAGAGTAAGAGTTATGCGAAGCATCAGACAATTGGAGTCTGCCATGGCTGCATCCCCCTTCAAGAGGTGCCTTTGGTAGGTCCAAAAATGCTGGCATGAGGCCCACTGGCATCTCAAGGATGCTCTGCCTGTTTCTTGAAATAGGTGTGAAAGCACAAGCTGACTTAGGGAACATTTTTCCAACAGCGCTTCATTCATGGTGTTGGCTCTGGTTGCTGGGAGAGTGACTATGACTCAGATGGACATGTTGGCTTGTGCTTCTGTGCTGCCGAAAACATGGTGAAATTTCACTATAGAGTGATTTCTGATGAGGATGTGACCAATTTCCTTCATGGCATGCCCATTGTTTGATAGCTAGGTCCAGTGATGATTGTTAAGACATCTACACCAGGACCCCATAACAGATAAGTCCTCGGAGGCACACAATGTCAAAAGCCAGGTGGTGTTGTCATTTGGGGAATCCTAAGGGACCTATCAGAATCCCTATCATTCCGGAGCACCAGCAAACTTAGACCATAGGCTAGTTGCTAGCACTCTCTGCATTTTCCAACTTCTTGCAAACAAGGCACCCACCAACAGCACAATGTTGAGCATCTATTTCATGGTCTTGTTGAAACTGTGAAATACACACAGGACTTTGAGAATCACATATGTAACCTCCATACCTCTCAGACAACATGGAGATCACCTGAGTGATATATGTAACGGTATATTACATGTCACTGATGGAACAATGGGTGTCAGACGGTCATGCAAGAAACCTTTGCTTTCTGAAGAGGCCTTTGATATATTAGCAAAAATGTGCACAGGGAAATGTCCAAGAATGTAAACAGCTGAAAGTCATTTTCCAGGCCATTGCAAAATGTGACTGTGAGATCTACATCAACTCCCTGGCCGGCAAAGCGGAGAATGGTGTAAACTATAGCAATCTGCATCCTGCATACAGAGCCATCAAGCACCTGGCTAGCAGCCATAAACAGCCTTCTAACATCCCCCTCACAAAACCAGACAGCTCTCCCTGCTTGTCGGTGGATGAGGTCCTGGACTGATGGAAAACATGAACATTATAAAAGCATGCCGAATCATATACCTACTGACAACTGTCCAGAGCTATGTGACCTGGCAAATCACATGGCTGCAGACCCAGGCACAGACGCTTGTCTTCCCTCACTTGAGGAAGTATAGAAGGCCTGTTGTACGGATATTGATCTCAAATACTCAAAGAGTTAAAAGTTGTTTATAAACACTTCCACTATCCAACATTAAACAGTGATATGGAGGTTTGGAGTTATTTTAAACAGAGGCCTTGGTTTTACTCAGTTACTTGACAAACACTCAGAGGCATTTATTCCAATTAAAAATATATTGCTTAAACACAAGAAATTAAAACTGTGATTTATAAAACTGTGATTTATACTGAAACTGTGTTTGAGTGATTATGCAAGACAAATTTAGTCAAAACCTTACAAGTCTTTCTCTTTTTGGAGGCAGTGTCTATTATTTTCAGAACAATCTTTCTTTGATGAAAAGGAAAGGATTAATTTTCCTCTCAGTCCTGATGTATAGAGTTCATTTACTTGTCCTTTTCCTAATAAACAGACAGATTCCAGGCAGAGGAGAGACTGGATAGAAAAGATGGGTGAAATACGGCTTTTGATGATGTTTTTGGAACATTGGACTGTGGGTTCGCTATGAGTGGATGCTTTTGGTTGGGAAGTCAACCATGACACCAGCTGCTTGGATCCTGGTTTACAATCTGGTCAGGGATGTTTTCCTCTTAGAAAAGGCAGGCTTGGATTAACACAGCATAGCTGATTTCAGGATTCAGTGAAAAGCCAAGAGTAGAGATAGGAAAGAAAAGGGGTGGCGGGGGAGGTAGGGGCAGGAAATAACACAACAAGGGCAGGGAAAACTGTGATGGGTTCCCTCACGGGGTGCCACTTGGAACTGAGATACCACTGAGCCCGCCTGACTCACCAGCCTGGGTTCCCTTTACACTGTACTGCTATACAGCCTGTCAAACCCTTTCCCGGGCTTCAGACTGCACTTAACCACATACAGGTAGGGACACACCCAGCTGCAGCTATACACACAGATGCTGAGAACAGCTCTGCATGGGTAGGTTTAACTAAGGAATTGCCCAGTATTAAAGTACAACCCCCCACACAGAGGGTAAACCCAAAGTTATACCATCTTGCGCTGCACAGAGAACTGTATAGCATAAGCTCATGAAATTCGTCCCCTCCCTCAATGTAGAGAGGGATATACACAGCTTGCTGCTCCAAGTTATGATTTCCACACATCCTGGTTTTAGACCAAGCAAAAGCAAGTTTATTAACTACAAAAGATAGATTTTAAGTGATTATAAGGGCTAGCAAACAGATCAAAGCAGATTACCTAGCAAATAAAACAAACATGCAATGTAAGCTTAATATACTAAAGAAACTGGTTATAAGTAGCAAATTTTCACCCTAAATGTTGTTTTAGGCAGATTGAAGAGGTTCTTCAAGGCAAGCTGTACCTGCTTGCAGCTTAAAACTCCATATATATCTTTCACAGGCCAGACAACCCTCTAGCCTGGGCTTAGCCCTTCTCCCCAGTCCAGTCTTTTTGTTCTCTGGTGTTTCCAGCAGTCCTTTTTCAATGAAGAATGAACCATGATGTCATTCCCCTGCCTTAAATAGTCTTTGCATATGGAGGGAATCCTTTGTCTCCCAGTGTGATTCCCACACCCAGTCAGTGGAAAAACACTAGTATCATCATGGAGTCCAATACCAGATGACTTGGTCACATGTCCATACAGCCATAACTCAGGAAGGCTTCCTGGTGGGAGATTGGCATCTTCAAAGACCTATTGTTCTTCCTAATGGCCCTTCCCAGCGAGCCATCCAGACTGACTGCATTCTGTCAATTGGGCGTTTCCCAGGTGTAAACACATTTGTAATAGATGCATAGACAATATACTCAACTTCAGATATAAAAATGATACATGCATACAAATAGGATAATCATATTCAGTAAATCATACACTTTTCAATGATACCTCACATGACCCATCTTGGATAAAATACATCTTAGTGATGCCATAATCATATCATAACCATATCTCTATGAAGAATATGGGGCATAGGGGCACAAAAACAATGCAGGATTTAATGTGCCTCTGCAAGTGCTGGCGGTTAGAGATTTCCACTGATGGACTAAAGGATTGGATGTCATGATCATTTGATGACTTTCAGCACACACTGTGAAAACAAAGTTCCTTGAGCAAGATTAAGTTCAGCTGGCCTTCCTCTTGGGAAAATTGTTTTATGCCTGAGTCAAGATAAATTGAGGTGAGCTGCAGTGCTGGGAGTTTGGGGGATGAGATGGGGTGGAAGGTGGGATAGGAGATGAGAGGGAGAGCTGAACTGAACTGACCATGTATTTTCTCAAAGTCTCTCTTTAAGGAACTCAAAAAAGGGGAAGAGGGGTCATCATAGTTCATCGCCCTCATTATTCAGTCTACCAGTTAGACCTAATATCTATCGTACCAATTTTGGTCTATTAACTTCTGGTTCCACATCTTCTGTTTTTACCAAGCATGATTTCAACAGTCCTTGGATTATAACAGTGTGGCTTTTTCAGTTAGGCTGATCCAGCTTCTTTGTCTGGTTCTCTTGAAGTTGTCACAACATTCAGTGTCATCAACAACTTGACCTGTTTTTCTTATGAAAGATAGCATCTTATGAACTTTTTCATACTTTTTACATTTGAGCTCACAATAGGGACAGATTTTCTTGGCCCAATAGTCACAACAGGCCATCCAAAAATTACAGAATGGACATACTGCTGGAATTTCATGATATCCCACTTAAACTGGTCAGAACAAGTGAGCATCAGCCTGTATCAGCTGTTTTTAAAGTGTGGGCATCACGAAAGTACCAGCAGAATGGAAAGATGTCATTACAATGTCCTTGTACAAAAGGCAAAGGATTTGAAACCAAGTGTGGCAATTACAGGCCGATCCCATTGTTATTGTTCCCTAGAAAAGTTTTCAGAGTAGCAGCTGTGTTGGTTTGTATCTGCAAAAAGAAAAGGAGGACTTGTGGCACTTTAGAAACTAACAAATTTAGCTCACGAAAGCTTATGCTCAAATAAATTTGTTAGTGTCTAAGGTGCCACAAGTACTCCTTTTCTTTTTGTAGAAGAGTTTTGGCTCACATTCTGCTTGGTAAGATGCAGCTGCTCCTTAACAGACTTCAGCCACAGCAGTCAGGTTTCACTGTTGGGCACTTGACAATGGATGCTGTCCTAGCTTCTGGCTGAGCTGGACAAGGAATTTGACTGCCTGCTTCATGTTGCATATATTGATACCAAAGTGTTTTTTTTTAATTGGTCGACTGTTCAGCACTGACGTGGGTTGGTGTTCCAGAGGTTCTGCTAAATCTAGTGTACGATCTTCACACTGGTCCCAGTATGAGAGTACACATTGGTTCACAGTTTTGCCATTCTTCTTCAAAACCTCAGGTGTGTGATAAAGATGCATTCTCATCCCAGCACTATTCTGTCGAGCTATCGACTGGCTATTAGGACTTGCTGCTCCACATGTTGTAATCAAGAAGTGTTCGCTGACCAAGATTACTCTGATGACACTGCCCTGCTTGTATAGAAATCAGATAATTTCAGCCGTGTCCTCCAAGTCTCCAAGATGCTGCCTGCACTATAGGGTTGAACATCTCATGGCAGAAGACCAAGCTCCAGAACCTCAGAGCTGGGCCACCAGAGTCCCTGATGCAGCTGGTGTTGAGTATTGTGGAGAGCTTTGGCAAGCTTATTTGCCTAAGCTGCAAGCAAAGATAAAAGTTGCAGCAAACCAAACATTCTTCAACAAATAGATCTCACCACCTCCTGCATGAAGTTCATGTCTTGCTGAGGTCTATGTGCTGAGACAAAGTTCAGGATCTATCAGACCTGTGTACTACCTGTATTGGTATATGGTCAGAAACCTGGACCCTGTTACAGGCAGACTTAGAGAGCAATAAAGACATTCCTTATCAGGCCTTCCTTCAGTCGATCATTATATTCAAAAGTGGAATGGAATTTTTTTGGCCGTGTAGCCAGGATGGACAAGAACAGTCTGGCACACCATTCTCTCAAATTCTCTATCGACACAAGAAGGTATGCATGCTCTGACCCTACCTGGCACTACCTGTGGGGCCACCCCAGAGATTCGTGGATTTTCAGGATTGAGCCAGATCTGGGAACTTCATTACATGATGCCTGGTGCGGTGCTGTCAGTTGTGGTCATGCTGGCTAGCGCAACACTCCTCAGTAGACTATGTGTGTTTGATGATGATGATGATGTGTTAGTGGGCTGTTACAACTTCTGGTCAAGAGCGGTGGGATAGACAGACAATTTCCCCCACAATACATCATGAACCAAGGCCCAGAGCAGCTACAGCTAGGGAGAGTGCTAGGAACCTTGGAATCAACTGGGATATGCCCCCAGAATCAGGTTGGATTCAGGTGTGTGTGCTGCACTATGGAGGTGTCAGCATGGTTTTGAGACCCAGATCCAGAAATTGTAAATGCAGGTTCACTATGCAGTGTGAACACAAAATCGTGGTCTTGGAAACACTGAGTCTGTAAACTTAGGTCCTGCAGACCCAGTTTTACATTCCCTAGGTTGCTAAGGACTTTGGCCCTGATCCACAAAGGTACTTAGGCATCTAAGCTCCAGACTTAGACGCCTAAGGTCTTGTTTTAGACTCCATTACAATCCACAAAACTGCTGCCAAACCTGTAGGCACCTAAATTCATTCAGCACCTAAGTGTTCAGGGTAAAAGTTCCCTCACTTTCTAAAAAGAAAAGGAGTATTTGTGGCACCTTAGAGACTAACCAATTTATTTGAGCATGAGCTTTCGTGAGCTACAGCTCACTTCATCAGATGTATGCCGTGGAAACTGCAGCAGACTTTATATATACACAGAGAATATGAAAAAATACCTCCTCCCACCCCATTGTCCAGCTGGTAATAGCTTATCTAAAGTGATCATCAGGTGGGCCATTTCCAGCACAAATCCAGGTTTTCTCACCCTCCACCCTCCCACACAAATTCACTCTCCTGCTGGTGATAGCCCATCCAAAGTGACAACTCTTTACACAATGTGCATGATAATAAAGTTGGGCCATTTCCTGCACAAATCCAGGTTCTCTCACCCCCTCACCCCCCTCCCAAAAACCACACACACAAACTCAGTATCCTGCTGGTAATAGCTCATCCAAAGTGACCATTCTCCCTACAACGTGCATAATTAAGGTGGGCCATTTCCAGCACAAATCCAGGTTTTCTCACATCCCCCCCACCCCCATACACACACAAACTCACTCTCCTGCTGGTAATAGCTCATCCAAACTGACCACTCTCCAAGTTTAAATCCAAGTTAAACCAGAACATCTGGGGGGGGGTAGGAAAAAACAAGAGGAAATAGGCTACCCTGCATAATGACTTAGCCACTCCCAGTCTCTATTTAAGCCTAAATTAATAGTATCCAATTTGCAAATGAATTCCAATTCAGCAGTTTCTCGCTGGAGTCTGGATTTGAAGTTTTTTTGTTTTAAGATAGCGACCTTCAAACCTCACTTTCTAAGTTTCCTCCTCTGGGCATGAACACTTCTGCCTCACTCTAAGTGTTCATTCACATATTTTCCACCAAAGCCCTAGAGCAATCCACAAACTAGAAGAAGGCTCTGATCCGGTAGGTGATGTCTGAGCCGGGATCATATCCAATTCAAAACCTGTCTGGATGAGGCTGATGAGGGTACTCACCTGTTAACTTTTAGCCCAGTGATTAGAGATGTCACCTGGGATGCGGGAGACCCAGGTTAAATTCCCCCATCTGCTAGAACAGGGAGTCTTCCACTTCTCAGGAGAGATGCTCTTACCACTAAGCTATAGGATATTCTGATATGGGTCTCCCTCAGTGTCTCCTGTCTGAGCTGCTCCACTGTGGATAAATAATGAATGAGTGATTGGAGCAGGGGAACTCGACCTGGCATTATCCACCTTTGTGATTGGCTTGCTACCTGCTGGGCTAGAGGGTCATTCTCTTTCTTGCTTGCTCTCTCTGGCCCAATGACTGTTCCACTGTGGATAAATACTTAAATAGTTATCCTGTTCCTCTGGCAGTCTTTTCATGTAGAGTGAGGCAGGAGCCTAATTCATTCCTGCAAAAATCTATGTAGATACCTAAGTGGCCTGACTCTAGGAGACAGGGTTCCTTTCGTGTATAACTACCAGAGATAGGTGACTCCCTGGACTTAAACACCTATCACCATGAGAGAGGTGGGGCTTAGGACACATCCCTCTCATTGGCGCCTCCCATTGGCTAGCATAGGTGGCTCCCCACCCAGCATGCTAGTTTTTGTTGATCAAATTCTTAGGGGCTTCTCTCTCCTCACTCACTGTATAGAATCCTAGGCACCTAACTCCAGCTTTCAGGATCATAGTGTTGTTCCTGGGATTTTCTAGGCACCTAAAAGTTAGGTGTTGTGACACTTATGGCTGATCTATATTACAAAGTTAGGTTGACCTAGCTACATTACTCAGAGGTGTGAAAAATTCACTCCTCTGAGAGATAAAGCTAAGCCGACCTAAGCCCAGTGTAGGCACCACAAGATCAATGGAAGAATTCTTTTGTCTACCTACCTACCACTTCTCAGAGAGCTGGATTTACTACAGCGATGGAAGGGGTTCTTTCGTCACTGTAGGAAGTGTCTATACCGCAACAGCATTTCCTGGGTAGATACACCCACATTGCAGCGCCTAAGTCCCTTTGTGGATCTGGGTCCTAAATCCTAAATATCATGGAGGAGCTGGGCCTTTGTCTCTTTTTTCCTCACCTTCCCTTTTTGAGGACTTCAAGGAAACATTCCTCACACCCTCTAGAATACACAAGTGACTCTCCCAGAGAGTAAAAAGACCTGCCAGTCACTGAAATTCTCTGAGATTTTTCCTGGTGGGAATCTTGAACAGCTCCTTTTAATAAATTGTGTCAGATCAGTGTGGTAAGAAGTTAAGCAAGGAAAAATCTGTATTTACGCTCATCTCAGTTAGACCAGTGAGAAAATGACTCCCCCACCCCTCTCTCAGTAGAATGGTGACACATTGTAGGAGCTAACAACATGAAAAGCCTGTAAACTGCAGCAACTTCCTCCCACACACCTCATTAGGCCTTTCACACATTTTTCTTTGCCTTTCCCCAGCGTTACCAAGTAGTGCAACTGTGAAGTTGCCCTTTCACATTATAATTGGAAGCAGTGCATGGTTTTTGTACTCTGTAATTTAGTAATTATGTGGTCTGTGACTTACTGAACACTGGTCTCTTTGGTCAGCACAGGCTCTGTGTATGTCCGGTGTCCTGGTTCTGGGTAGTGGTCCATGTCAGGCTCTGTAGGTTCAGAAGTCCTGAGTAACTTACTTCCCCATCTTTCTCCTAAGCAATCCCTGTCAAATAGTGTTAGGCTCTATTGTTTGTTGTTGTTGTTTTTGGTTTCAGTGAGAAAATATGACTTCCTCAGTGGAAAGGAATATTCATGAGGATATTAAAGCCCATTTTAAAACACAGAAAGCCAGATTGCTCTCTCTACCCAGTTTTATCCTGGTGTATCTCTACTGCCATAAGTGGAGTTACTCCTCATTTATATCAGCGTGAGAAGACAATCAGGTTTATCTAAGTTATGTGAACTGCTTTTGCTTATATAGGAGCTTTGGGGAAGGTTTTCAAAGGCACAGAAGGGAATTAGGTGGCCAACTCCCATTAACTTTCAGTAGGACTTGGGTGTTAATTGTTTTTAAGCCTTTGAAAACCTCCCTCTTTGTTTACTTTTTACCACTATCAATTTTAAGGCTCTGTCTTTATTGTTTTCCAGAATTTATTCCCTTCAACCATCTTTTTAAATACGGTGGTTTAATGGCTAGAGGAAAAGATTGGTAGTCAGGAGTCCTGGCTTCTTTTCTCAGTCCAGCTGTGTGACTATGGACAAATCTATTTTATGTGGGTTCTTATGACCTGCTCATGGAGGCAGTATCTGAGCATGATCAAGTAGGTCATTAAGCAACATGGCTACACATATGTCATGTGCTATTTGTTCTCCCCTCTTCCTATGGAGAGTAGCATGTTCAGTTGAGTGTCTTGTTTTGGTATTCCCCCCACCCCCTTAACCTCTGCCTCAATATTCCTATCTGTAAAATAGATATGAACAGCATTTACCTACCCCATAAGTGATGGAGGCTTAGCTGTTAGAGACTTGAGATGACAAGTGCAAGGAATATTAGAAAAATAAAATTAGAAGCAAACAAATGCAGTTAGGTAATCACACACGAAAATAAGGAGTGATTCCACAAAAAGAATAACGTTGAACCCGAACAAGGAAAAGGCAGGATGAACATCAAGGAAACACTGCTCACCATGAAGTCTTGTGGAAGTCTCACCAAGAAGTGGTGCCAATCCCCTTGTTTGAACAAGTTAAAAGTTGACCTGGAAAAAGAATAAAAAACAAATATACTGTAGGAAACAATCCAGTACAAGCAGGAGGATGGACTAGCTGACCAAATACATTATTTCCATTTCTAATGTTCATTTTAAGGCACAGAGGTTTAGCATTTTCCAGAGAGCTGGATGGAGATGCATTGTTGGAGGGAGAGAACAAAAGACAGAATGTGTAATAATTCATTGATCCTTATTTACTGACACAGTCTTCATTCACAGGGCCCCATTATGAGGCAGATCACTCATTTTAGACCTGCATTTACCTGCTGTGTTGCATGCAGACCTGCCATTATCTTGCCGTTGTACTGCAAATTAATGACATCAGCAATGATGACTCATGATACTGAAGCAATGGAGAATGTTATATGTGTTAAAGTGAAATTAGCTCGGCATTATTTCCGGCTCCCTCTTATGCTATTATGTGTCACTGCACAGTTTATATTTATTTCACAGTTTATAGCCTATCAAATTGTATTTTGGCTTGACAGTTAAAAATGGCATAATAGGTCTAATCCACTTTTTCATCCCCACTCTCACATTGCCCTTCCCATCTCTTATTTTAACCTGTTCCACAGATAGAGATGGCCAATTATTAAATGTCTAATTTGCCCCTAATATGTCAACAGGTAATTGCACAAGTTGTCATCTATTCCCCCTTTGTAATTTTCACGATTGTGCTTTTATGAGCACCACATCAGTGTATAACTGTGAGAAAAAAATAACCACAAAAACATGTTTTGTATTCCATAAGCCAGATCCTCAGCTGGTGTGAACTGACACAGCTTCATTGATTTATAATGGGGATCTGGTCTTTTGGGTCTGAATCTGATCTCAGTAGTGTACCTGACTTTAGTGGAGTTTCTTCGGATTTAAATCTGTGTGAACTGAAATTTAGAATCCAGGTCTATTTTTTCCAGCTCACAGGGTTTTTTTTATCTTTGCAGTTTGAAGAGAAAAGAATTAATTATTATTATTATTATAGCAACTTGGAAGGGAACTAAAGGAGGAGCACAGGTTTCAGGAAGGAAAGGTGTGGAGGAGACACCAGGAAGTCAGTCTGCATGCACATGGCTAGCATGCTAAGCCGCAGTTGCAGCATCTCTGCAAATAGGTGCTGGTGAAGCAGAACCCCAATACAATGAACTTTTCTGTAGTGGAAAAAGGAAATGTTTAAGTACTCCAATGTACTTTGCCACAGATCTCCAAAAGGCATTCCATTATTACAACAAAATTGCATAGATAATAGTATCCTGTGGTCTGAAAATGACAACTGGGAAATAGAATACTGATGTGTGGAGCTATACAGGCTACTACAATCTGCAGTTTAGAGAGTTGGAGTATCCAAATGTT
Organism: Lepidochelys olivacea; assembly: GCF_965140295.1. Taxonomy (NCBI): domain Eukaryota; kingdom Metazoa; phylum Chordata; order Testudines; family Cheloniidae; genus Lepidochelys; species Lepidochelys olivacea. The sequence continues at coordinate 11,610,290 of NC_140415.1, read as the reverse complement.
GTTGAAGTCAGCTGGAGATTTTCCATTGCCTTCAGTGAACTTTGGATGAAGCCTGAGATAGGGGACAGAATATACAAATGAAAATGATATGCCCAAGGTGAATCGAGGGCTACTATTTACCTTTGATCGTAGTACAAGAGTGGGTACATCTGATGAGAGTGAAAGGAAATCAATTTGAAGTTGATAAAAGGTAGGGTGACCAGACAGCAAATGTGAAAAATTGGAACAGGTGGTAATAGGAGCCTATATAAGAAAAAGACCCCAAAATCAGGACTGTCCCTATAAAATTGGGATAACTGGTCACCCTAATAAAAGGGAATATATATTTATTATATGTGCAACTCATTGCCACAATATACGACTCAGGCCTTGAGCTTGTTAGGATTCTGAATTTAGGATTCTGCATTTAATATGGATAATAAAAACATCCTGGGTTATATTAGTTAAGGAAACTTTTTTATGAGGGTTATGAAGCACTGAGGTAATGAGTTGAGCATCCAGAAAACATACTTTAACCTATCCAGCATGAGGGTCAAAATTTAGCCTTATGCAGGGCTTGACCCAAAGCCCAGTGAAGTCAGTGGAAAGTCTGTCAGGCCCATAGTGACCACTAACAGGAATAAGGGGGCAAGGGCTTTGAGCCTGGCTGTCATAGTCCCACAAAGGGATCAATGTTAATAGTACACTCTAACTTTGATATAGCACCTTCCATCCATGCATCTCAAAGCATTTCACAAAGGAGGTCAGGATCATATTTTTCTATATTATAGAGGAGGAAGCAGGCACAGAAAAGTAAAATAACTTGACTGACGTCACCCAGTGGCAGATCCAAGATTAAACCTTCTGAGTCTCAGTCCACTCTGCTGTCCACAAGACCACACTGCCTAGAGCAGTGGTTTTCAAACTTTTTTTCATTTGAGGACCCCTAAAAATGTTGAATTGAGGTGTGGACCCTTTTGGAAATCTTAGACATAATCTGCAGACCCCTGGTTGAAAACCACTGTTCTATAGTAATGACAACCTTTTGCGGACCCCTTAGACATAGGCTGCGGACCCTGAGGGGTTCATGGGCCACAGATTGAAAACCACTGGCCTAGAGCCATTGCTGGTAGATTTGTATGGTCAACTGCACCTATGAATGGGCAAAAGTAGCTTGGTTAAAATAATCACTGTTACAAATCTTAAACAGCCCTTGGAAACTAGTCTTTGATAAGTTAAGGCTACCCTCACCTCCCTTTTAAAGAAGGAGGAAAATATAGGATATCTCAACAAGGACTCTGATCCTTCCAGCTATTTCTGTTCCAGAGTGCATGCTGCTGGCCTCTTGTCAGAATCTCTCTGGCTCACAGATCCTCCATCAGGCTCAGGTAGGCTCAGAGGTAACTCAGGGATGACTCATCACACCTCTTCCCACTTCCCTGAATTTGCCCTTTCCTGCTCTCCCTTTGCATTTGGTAAACCCATTGTGGGATCCCACACAACAAGGAACTGCTCTGACGGGCACCATCTGCTGTTTAATTCAAATCTCACCTTCTCTGCGGCTCCTGACGCATTTGGTACTATATTCCTAGAGTCAGAATTGAATTGTTCTGCAGTGGCAGCTAATGGAGACGGTGTTGCTGAACCCTACAACTCAAACCACAAGCTGGGGAAGGAGACCTCTTATAGTCAGAACTTGACAGGACAACTCATTGGCTTCAGCCTGCAGTCAACATGTACAATAAGGTGAACTTGCTCCCAAATAAAAAAATACAAATTCACAACTGTAATAGATTTGGGTCAGGAATGATAGCAATATTTTGCAGTTCCATAGTGCCTTTTGTCCAAGGATCTCAAAGGATTTTATATACATCAGTTAATTGACTGAGCCTTATAACACCCTTCTGATGGAAGTACAATAAGTATTATATTGAGATGGGTAAATTAAGACACAGAGTCAGATCCCTGGTCCCCTTCTCATTCCCGTTTGTGCTTCTCCAATGGCACAAATAGGACTTAAATCTGCCTTAAATCAGTGTCTCATAGAGTCATAGAGTTTATGGCCAGAAGGGACCACTTAATCATCTTGTCTGACCTCTTGTATATCACAGACCACCAACACCACCTAGCACCCACACACTAAATCCAACCACCGAAACCAGACCAAAGCATTACAGCCCACACAAGACTAGACTAGTATGTGACATAGGGACAGAATAGAAGAGACCGAGGTGCACCAGTGCCTGGGAAATGGTTGAGATACACCCAGATAATCCTAGCAAGTGTCCTGCACCCACACGCTACGGAGGAAAGTGAGCCCCTCTCCCCCCATGGTTCCCATCAATCTGACTTGGGGAAAATCTTGTGTGGGGGGGGAATCCTGAGCTGGCATAGGAGGCAGTGGGATAGAGCAAGTGTATGTCTGGAAGGGCCAGAGCATGATGTACTCTGGCTATGCTGGCCAGCGGAGTGGCTCCTTGGGAGCTGCCCTCTGCTAGTGCAAGTCAGAGCAACCTTGTTGCAATCTGGATTGCGCTAGCTTGCACCGGGAGCTGATTTGGCCTCTAGTGGCCAAAAGGATCAGGGAGAGAGCAGGAAGGTGCAAAGATGGCAGAACACCACCTTTGTCACCCTTCTCCCTGCTGGATGGCTCTGGGAATCTGCCCCACAAAGAGTGCCTTGCACCAGGTTAGATAATGAGTCAATGGCAGAACTGGCAATGGGATCCAGAACTCCTGATACCCAGTCTTCTGCACTATCCAGTAAAATACATTCCCACAGGAGAGTGGATGCCATGTGGCACCTCCCATTTTAGAGCTGATGTCCATATTGTCATGCCATCCATCAATCATATTGCTAAGTTTCTTAATGCGACATCTCTTCCACTACTATTGGGTGCCTTTTCTGAATCCCTCCACTTTTCGTCTCCAACTTCTAGCAGCATTGTTTACTGAGCGATTGATGCCAAATAGGATTAAACCCAATAAAGGGAAGCAGATGCATTACATCTGGCAGAAAGCGAAAGATCAGCCTTTGGCACAAGGGTTTATTGTTTGTGACAAGGCTTTGGAATGTAATTAATTTTGCAAACCCATGCCAGCAAACGCCATTCAAACTCACCAGATGCGCCAGTGAGGGAGATGCCAGCTTTCTTTCTTTTTTTTTTCTTTCCAAGAAGACGGCTTGACGCCTGCTGACTGTCATTTGTGCAGCTCCAGGGGTGTCGAACAAAATAACGTCTCTTTGGATGTCGGTGGATAATGGGCCGTTCTCCCTGCAGAATTATTGCATATGCGATGACAAAAGGGGACTTTATTTTTTTTAAATTTTGCCTTTTTGTCTATACTCAAATTATGTGTGAACACAGTACTAGTCTAACCTCACACACATGCACACACACTCGAAAAAGCACGGGCAGCCTCATAAATAATTCTTTGTGCAGAAAGGGAAACCAGAGAGAAAATGCAATTCCCTTTGTAATGCGCCTTTATGTCCAATTTTTGCGCACTGGGGAAGCTGCTCCAGAAGCAGCAATTCTTCCAGCAAATCTCTGTTCAGCACAAACAGCCTAATGCACAACAAAAGGCAGCTGTTAGTGTTTCTCGTCGGCATTGGTGAGACTTCTCAGGGCGAGGGATTTAAAAGTTGCTGAAAAGATGACAGTGCAGGTGGCTGGTTTTAAATGGGACAGGTAATTTATTCCTGACATTTGGGGGTAGCCGCTATCAAAATAGCTGGCTCTTGCACTTGGCTTTAACTCTGGGCACTTTCAAATTGATGCGCTGTCTGGAGCGAAAGGGCATGTTTGCAGTTTGTGCTGGGGGGACAAAAAAAAAAAAGGTCAACATTTGTTTAAAGGGTGGCCCGAGTGAATCAAGCATCCATAACATAATGGGACAATATTGTTTCTGACAAAACTCCCTTTTAGCAAATTAGCATAATCTGTGCAGCTGATTCTACAGGCCTGCCAACCCTCTGCCAGAAGCACCGGTCTCCCGCATTACACATCTGCCTCCTGCGAAGCTCCTTTGAACTCCCTCCAGAGGGACATTTGTCATGAGTGGAGCTAGGGAGGTGGACTAGAGAGTAAAGAACCTCACCCTATGGCACATCAGAAACTAGGTAGCCCGCTGAGTTTCACAACACTAGGGATAGCTTTGTTCCTGCACTGCACCAGCAATTCCCTCCCGGGTGGCACAGGCAGTCGATCTAAGGCCTTCTTTCTGCTGGGGACAGCTGAAATAGGTGCAAAAAACCTTGAGGACAAAGAGATGCCTTCAGGCCAACTAAAGCCCTGATGCTGAGCTTGAGGAAAGATTCCTTTGCTAGATAGTGGGTCTGCAAAGGGATTCCTGTATCTTGGTGGGTCCAGCGCTGGATTAAGGCCGTCCATAGTCAATGGCACGTGACACAGGACTCTCTGGTGGCCTCAACCTCATGCTATGGCTCCATCCCCCGTTTGGATTGGCGGTGTCTGGAGCATATATCCGTTTCATTTCCCTGTCAGTCACAAACTCCTCCTTCTCCCCCATGCCCTTGATTTCCTACAACTGTACTCCATGATCTTTCCTTCAGCGACATACCTTCCATCTCTCCTTCCATCCCTCTCCATGCTCTCTTCACCTCCAGTCCCTCTCATTTCCTCATGTCCCCATACTAGTGCCAAGACCTTAATCTGCCCCAACATTTTCTGCTCCTCCTAAATGCCAGACATGTCTCTTCATCTCTTTTTCATCTCTTCCTGCCCTGTCTATCAGTTTCGATACTATCACCATCACCAGAGTGAGATTAAAGCATAGGCATTCTAAGTATAGCTGCCCAAGGCCACAGCTTCTGGTGTCATGTGATTAAATCAGAATCTCAGCATTCATTTTTTATAAAGGAAAGTTCCTAGCCCTCATGGTAGTGAAGAAAACTGTGAAAATGTGACTCAAGTTGAAACACTGCAGCAACCTTGGCCAGAATCTGCAGGCATCTCTCCTAATGTCATCTCTCCACGCTGTGTGAACTGGCCCATGCATCTCAATGGGGTGTTTGCACCAAGACTTCTGATTAGTCCTGCTAATACCACTTCAGCAGAAGACTGTATGTGGCAGGAGAAGGAGAGTGCAGGGAATCTGGTCGACTCACCCAAGCAGATACACCCCCAGCAGAAGACTTTAACAGAGACTTTAAAATGATGGCAGATAAAATAACCTCTATACTCCTGCTCAAGATTCACTTGTTCATACATCCCAGGATCACATTAGCTCTTTTCGGCCACAGCGCCACAATTGGAGACACAGTCTCATCTATTTTCCTGAAGCTCCTCCTATTACTTTTCCCTTGGCAAATCCCCTTCTTTTCATCAGCTTACAGCTAGTATTTTCCTGCATGCATTGCTACAGTGCAGTTCTCCAGCATCAGGCACAATGCTGAGTACAACCCTATTGGAGTTGCCGCCATGTGCAGTAAATTATTTCCAATATTGTAGGGAAAGTGTGACAATTTAAATGTATTATTTTTAATGGAAAGTTTCCCTTAAAACTTTTTTTAACAAGCTCCATCTACTGTAAATAATAATAACAACAAATGATGGATTAGAATTACCATAATGAAAATCAATGTCTTCTTCATTTTCTCCTTCATTTCTCAGCACCTCTACAATCACATGCACTTTCATACCTTTTGCCTTACGCCCGATAATCTTCCTCCCTGATCCCTGCCCCTGGTCTACCTCCTGAACAAAGATTGGCCATCTTCACAGAGGGCAGCAGGGACTATTTATCAAACAGAGCCAGGCCCAGATCCATAGAGGTAATCCAGCACCTATCTGCTTCTTTATTATTTGTTTTACCATAGCCTGTAGGAGCCCCAGTTAGAGAACAGGACCCCATTGTGCTAGGTGCTGTACAAATACAGAAGAAAAATGCACCTAAGTCCAGCATTTAGGCACCATTGACATGTTCAAAGCTACCACTCAGCTGCCACCTAACTCCTGAGGTGCCTTAGTCCCTTCGGTTCCCAAGTTTCTGCTTGTTGGCATTTTAAAAACAACCTGAGCACTGCTACCTAACTCAACCCAAAGCTCCACAGGTCTTGAAGCAAGATTTTTAAACTAGGCATTGAAGGCCTCTCTTGGCAGTGGACCCAATCCCATAGGCATGCTCAGAGCATGCCTAAAACCTGGTACCTGTCAGACCCTGCAGCAGAAGGGCTGGAGGCATGCCACTGATGGGTGGGGGGACAGCACAGCCCCTTCACAAAAGACAGCTGTGGGAACAGGGAAGTGTGAGAGAGGTAACAAGCTTGAGCAGGAGAGAGAAAGAGCGAAAGAGAGAGAGATATACTGTTTCGGCTGCTAGGAAACAAGCTATCTAAGTGGCTGACCTGTCTTAGGTACCTAACTCCAGGAAAGGAATCATGGCTAAGGACTCTGAGTGGAGAAAGGGTGCCTATCTCTGGCCCATCAGCCAGGTTCGCCAGGTCACCTGCTTAGGCACCCAAACCCCTCTTCTCTCCCCACCCCTCTCTTTAGCTTTTCACTCTTTGCTGGCTGAGGCAGCTCCCTCCTCAGCTAGCTGGTTTCTGAAGATCCCTTCCTGAGGTCCCTTTGGGGCTGAAAATTCCACTGGAAGGAGGGTGCCATTGGGTCAGGCATTGCAACACTGAGTGGAACAATGCCTAAGTACATCTAAGGAACTGGGCCTCTCTTTCTAAGTCACATGTCTGGTGCCAGACACTCGCTCAGCACACTGCGTTCTAACAGCGCTGTAGTTTCTGATGTGATTGCAGAGCCATTAGCCGTTATCTTTGAAAATTCACGGTGATCAGGGGAGGTCCCGGACGATTGGAAAAAGGCAAATATAGTGCCCATCTTTAAAAAAGGGAAGAAGGTGAATCCAAGGAACTACAGCCTGCCTGGCCTCACCTCAGTCTCCGGAAAAATCATGGAGCAGCTCCTCAAGGAAACCATTTTGAAGCACTTGGAGGAGAGGAAGGTGATCAGGAACAGTCAACATGGATTCAAAAAGGGCATATCTTGCCTGACCAACCTCTTTGCCTTCTATGATGAGATAACTGGCTCTGTAGATATGCGGAAAGTGGTGCACGTGATATACCTTGACTTTAGCAAAGCTTTTGATACGGTCTCCCACATTATTCTTGCCAGCAAGTTAAAGAAGTATGGATGGGATGAATGGACTATAAGGTGGATAGAAAGCTGGCTAGATCATTGGGCTCAATGGGTAGTGATCAATGGCTTAATGTCTAGTTGGCAGCCAGTATCAAGCAGAGTGCCCCAGGGGTTGGTCCTGGGGCTGGTTTTGTTCAACATCTTTATTAATGATCTGGATGGACTGCACCCTCAGCAAGTTCACAGATGACACTAAACTGGGGGGAGAGGTAGATACACTGGAGGGTAGGGATAGGGTCCAGAGTGACCTAGATAAATTGAAAAATTGGGCCAAAAGAAATCTGATGAGATTCAACAAGGACAAGTGCAGAGTCCTGCACTTAAGAAGGAAGAATCCCATGCACTGCTACAGGCTGGGGACCGACTGGTTAAGCAGCAGTTCTGCAGAAAAGGACCGAGGGGTTACAGTGGAGGAGAAGCTGGATATGAGTCAACAGTGTGCCCTTATTGCCAAGAAGTCTAATGGCATATTGGGCTGTATTAGTAGGAGCATTGCCAGCAGATCAAGGGAAGTAATTATTCCCTTCTATTCGGCACTGGTGAGGCCACATCTGGAGTATTGCGTCCAGTTTTGGGCCTCCCCCTACAGAATAGATGTGGACAAATTGGAGAGACTCCAGCGGAAGGCAGTGAAAATGCTTAGGGGGCTGGGGCACATGACTTATGAGGAGAGGCTGAGGAAACTTATTTAGTCTGGGTTTATTTAGTCTGCAGAAGGGAAGAGTGAGGGGGGATTTGATAGCAGCCTTCAGCTACCTGAAGAGAGGATGGAGCTAGGCTGTTCTGAGTGTGACAGATGGCAGAACAATGGCAGATGGTGGCAGGGTGGCAGATGGCAGATGGTCTCAAGTTGCAGTGCGGGAGGTCTAGGTTGGATGTTAGGAAACACTATTTCACTAGGAGGGTGGCGAAGCACTGGGATGCATTACCTAGGGAGGTGGTGGAATCTTCATCCTCAGAGATTTTTAAGGCCCGGCTTGAGAAAGCCCTGGCTGGGATGATTTAGTTGGGGATTGATTCTGCTTTGAGCAGGGGGTTGGACTAGATGACCTCCTGAGGTCCCTTCCAACCCTAACCTTCTGTGATTCTATGTCCTTTGCTAGAACCTCTTTCAAATACTGAATTAATCGGGGCCAAGAAGATGAACTCAGCTGTTTACATAAAGCACAGTAATGGAATAAAGACTTTTCCTACCAGAGCTTCCCTGGACAATTGCCTGGCTGCGCTGCTCTCTGTGTCAGGGATTCCAATAAATAACTGGATCCAAAGCTCATTTTGCCCCCAAACCCCGACCAACAAAAATGCAGTGATCAGAAAAATCTCCCAGGCAGAGTTTTTACTACGAAAAGGGAGAAGTGCCAGAGACTCCATGGATTCCACTCGGGACTTTGCTTTTGCTATCAATTTTACATGGAAGGTTCTCAGGTCCTACGGTGATGGGCAGCAGTATCCAACCCTAAGACAGAAAGAACCCAGTGGAAGTCTTTCCACTGACTTCAGTGGGTACTGGATCAATGTCATTCATGTATATTCACTCTCCCATGCTCCCAGATAGATGCTAGCACCAACAGTCTTCATTCCTTTGCTGAGTGTCTACCGCACTGGGTGCCAGATAGCTCAACAAGTAATCCTTGCCTCCACTGGATGTGCCTGGTCCATGGATGCTTGGGCTCTGAAGAAAGGGAATGGTCTCCAGCTGGGAGCAGACCTTCATACTTGGAAGCAATTTCGTTTCTAGCCTGGGGTTGGGGGATGCTACTATGGAGAAGACCTTGGGCAGAACTGGGAAAAAGGAGAGCATAAGAGGCAGTAATATCTTGCCCTATAAAATGTGCATAGTTTGAGAAAGTGATTTTTACAGATTTTAAGTCCTGCACAAGATGCTGGTTCTTTAATGACAAATACCGTTTTTTAAAAGAGGGTAATTTTTTTTGCATGCAACATGAGTGGTATTTCACCCTGTGGACCTGACTGCACCAATGATGTGCTGCTCTTCCAATTTCCCTGTACATATTCCCCCCAGCCTCCGGCCGAAACCTGGCAGCTATGCATTCTACAAGATGGGTTTTCCCCAGACTAATTTTCAGGGAGGCTTTATCAGTTTTAATTAAAATGCTGCCCCCTCTCTCAGTGCTTGCTGCTCTGAGTAAACAAAGAAACATAACTCTCCCTCTGCAACATGGAAGTTTTAAACAAGCTCTTTTGATGAATTGTGATTATGATGCTGGTAAAATACTGGCTTGCATTATTTCCCCTTCCGTTGTCTGTCAATTGTCTGTTTTGGGCCCATTCCTGCTAATACTTACATGAATAGTTGTTATTTGTGTGAGAAGTCCTGGTGAAGTTAATGAGACTATCATCTGAGAATTTTTGGCCAAAATATGGGGAGAAAATAAGGCAGATTTTTTCCAAGTTTTTCCCCTCCCTGTGTTTTTTTCACCCCAAATTTTGAAATTTTGTTCAAATCTCAACATCTTAAAAATGTTGCTCTAGTTGTGAGTAAAGAATGCTTATATGAATAGGGAGTGGTCTGATCAGCCCTTGAAGGATTCATTCTTTGGAGTAGAAATCTTACTTTTATGGGCCTGTAAATTGCCTAGCACACATAATATAATATAATATAATATAATATAATATAATATAATATAATATAATATAATATAATATAATATAATATAATATAGCAACTTTGTCACAAGGGTCTTGTAAAGTGATAGGTCTAATTCCTGTGCCCAGGAAAGCTAATGAGAATTCTGCCTCTGATTTTTAATATCTGATGACCAAATCAATATATGCTACATACAAAAGTCGCTGGAGGCTTGCCACATCTGGAGTACATTTCAATAACCAGTTGGCGCACAGCAAATTGTCTGACAAAGACAGAGGAAACATTTGGACTGAATCTGGGAGAAAAAAAATTCAAGAAAATTAAGAAAGTCAACATTTAATTTTCAATGTTTTGAACGTCTTCCCACTAGCTCAAATTTTTACTAAGTGCTCTATACCGGGACACGTAACTAATAAACCAGGGCCATGAGATGTTTAAGGTTTAAATAGCACTGTGGTCTTGAAGATAAATTACAAAAAAACTCCATCTTTCTACCTCAGATGTATGGAGGGGCTGAACTGACTCTCGGAGGCACTGATCTAGGGTTGGTTTCAGGAAGTTTAGATATAGGGAACCTGATGCCTGTGGCATGTTGCACCCTGGAAGTTGTTGATTACCCTAACTCCAATTGAAACTAAAGTGTTCAATGTGTCATAGGATCAGGGCCCAAATAATTTGTTCCAGCATGTCCCGTAGTTCTGATTTTCTAGGCATGAGGTTATTGTTATTTTTATAAAAGTAGCCCATAGGGGCAACAACCAAGTTAAGGGTGTTGTTAATATACAGTCCCTATCCTGAAATACTTGCAATATAAGGGTTTGATCTTGCCCACATTGATGTCAATGGCAGAACATCCACTGATGTCAAAAGGGTAGGATCAGACCCTAAATAGTCAAGACTGTCAGAGGAAACAAGCACATAGAAGTGACATAGCTTGCTCAAGGTTACAAAGCAAATCAATACAAGAGCTGGAAATAGAATGCAGGTCACCTGACTTCTAGTTCCCTATTCAATGGGCCACACCCCCTCTCTCAGGTTAGAAGTTTTTCCATTAAAGAGTCATTGCAAGCTTTGGGAAAACCATTTCAGTGCACACCATTTCTTTGTTCTAAAAACAGAAAAGGCGGGGGAGGAGGAGAGAAAAGCCTTGTCTTCCAGCTAATCTTTACAACGCCATTTTCACATTTTATAGTGTATAAACAACACCTTGATGCTATTGCCCTGCCAGACGGCTGATAACACTGAAGGCAATAATAGACCACACGTGTGCCAAAGTCCAACTGCTACTTTACGCTGTTTTTTTTATAGAAGGACACATTCTCACATTCTTCTTTATTGACTCCCCCAAGCCTCCCTTTTCCTTTCCCTCTCCCTCTTAGTGTTGTTAAAAAAAGCCAACATAAAAATAAAGCCAGTTGGGATATATTTTGTACGCTATTGTAGGATAAATAAAACTGTCTACAGAAAGTATGCAATTAACCATGAATCATGGCGAAAGCATGGCTCTCACTTGACTAGTGGTGGAAGGTATAAAATGTTCTTTAAAAACAACAACTCTAACCCTATTTTAGGAACTATATATACATAGGACTTTATTTTCTGGTACTTACAGAAAAATAATAAACACACTATAAAAAAAATTGATGGTCGAATCTAGAAAGATGGTTTAGCCCTGGTCTACACTACGAGTTTAGGTCAAATTTAGCAGCATTAGATAGATTTAACCCTGCACCCTTCCACACAACAAAGCCATTTTTGTTGACTTAAAGGGCTCTTAAAATCAATTTCTGTACTCCTTCCTGACGAGGGGATTAGCGCTGAAATTGACATTGCTGGGTCGAATTGGGGTAGTGTGGATGCAATTCGACGGAATTGGCTTCTGGGAGCTATCCTAGAGTGCTCCTTTGTGACCACTCTGGACAGCACTTTCAACTCAGATGCACTGGCCAGGTACACAGGAAAAGCACCGGGAACTTTTGAATTTCATTTCCTGTTTGGCCAGCGTGGCGAGCTCATCAGCAGAGGTGACCATGCAGAGCTCATCAGCACAGGTGACCAAGCAGTCCCAGAATCGCAAAAGAGCTCCAGCATGGACCAAACGGGAGATACAGGATCTGATCACTGTATGGGGAGACGAATCCGTGCTATCAGAACTCCATTCCAAAAGACGATATGGCAAAATATTTGAAAAAATCTCCAAGGGCATGAAGGACAGAGGCTGTCACGGGGACCCGCAACAGTGCCATGTGAAAATTAAGGAGCGTAGGCAAGCCTACCAAAAAACCAAAGAGGCAAATGGCCTCTCCGGGTCAGAGCCCCAGCCATGCCGCTTCTATGATGAGCTGCAGCAAAGGCAGTGGCTGATGATGGATGCCACGAGAATAGATATTTATGGAGAATGATGAGAGGACCTGTGAGGTGGATTCATGAGCGCAGGAGAGCAGAGTTGCAGTGGAAACTATGGAGGACGACGGTTAGCACCACGCACATTTCCCGAGAAAGAACACACGTACCCGGGAGCAAATGACAGACAACATGGGGAAATTCGCTATTGAGACAATAGCAGCAGAGCAGAGTTGCAGCAGAAGTGGTGCGTGATGACGGTTAGCAGCCCTACTGCACCATCTACTGAAAGCAGTATGGTGTCCGCACAGAAAAAAGGCACGAAACAATTGTCTGCCGTTGCTTTCATGGAGGGAGGGGCGACTGACGACATGTACCCAAAACTACTCGTGACAATGTTTTTGCCCCATCAGGCATTGGGAGCTTAACCCAGAATTCCAATGAGCGGCGGAAACTGTGGGAATTGTGGGACAGCTACCCATAGTGCACCATTCCGTAAGTCGATGCTAGCCACGGTAGTGACCACTCCACCGACTTAATGCACTTAGTGTGGACATACGCAATCAACTGTATAAAATTGATTTCTAAAAATTGACTTCTACAATATCGACCTAATTTCGTAGTGTAGACATGCCCTTAGAGTTTACACAAAACTTTTTATAGCCTGCTTTCAGAGTCCCCATCTGTTTCTTCTTGTCATTCTTGTCCTCTGCTTCCCTTATTCTCATTAATAATATTTCCCCGGTCCTTAGAAATGGAGCCACACACTAACACTCCTGTGCTTAGGCAATGAGGTTTCCACGCAGGAACAAGACTCCGCCTGGATGGAATTGCAGGACCGGAGCAATGGGACTACTTCAGGTGCATCAAGTCAAGCATGTGTGCAAATTTTTAGGCTCAGGGCCTACATTTCTCTCCATTGAAAATAGGCCACCATTTTCAAAACTAGGTTTCTGAATCCATAAGTAGGCATTAAGGGCTGGATTCTCCAAGGAGTGGAACACCATGGCTATTGTTGAGCAAGGTACATAAGCAAGGGCCTTTCTTTAAGCACGTAAGTAGTCTCACAATGGAACTTACATCCCTTGCTGACTTGCAGCCATTGTGCTTAGAAAGGAGACTGATAAGAGGAGACATGATAAAAGTATATGAAATAGTAAACAACAGAGAGAAGATAGAGAGGGAGTGTCACAGGGTAGGCTGGCCAATGAGTTGGCATGCTGGCTTACATGGAACTTCTGTCTTCCCTGACTCACATCAGAATCACAAGGGGATAGTCAATGAAACTGAAAGCTGGTAAATTCAAAACTGATAAAATGAAATATTAGACAGTGGAACTGATTGCTACAGAAAATCTTTAAGGCAAAGAAATTAGGAAGATACAAGAAGGGACTGGCAATTTATATAGATCATGAGAACATCAAGTCACAATAGTTAATATCAGCAAAAAGTGAGAAGGGATTTAAAAACTCAAGCTTTGGGGTTTAAACCAACTCGGGGGGAGGTAGGATGAGATCTTTATGGGGTGCAGATTATCTCACAACTGCCTACTGTGGAGTTTCTTACATCTTCATGTGAACTTCTGGTACAGGCCACAGTCTGAGACAGGAAACTGGAGTAGAGGGACTATGGGTTCAATCCAGTATGGCAATCATTACATTTATCACCTTGAAGGACTGAGCCCAAAGTAGCTTCAGTTTAAATTTAGTGCCCATATATGGATTTAAACACTTAGGTTTATAAATTTTGGCCATAATATGTATTTTCTTTGTGTTTCATCTTTTTTCATTACAAAAGACGTTTCAATGAAAGCAAGATCTTCATTTGTTAAGAGTCCATCCGTTCCTTCTGCTTGTCCATCACTTCCTGTCTGAAACTGTGATGTAATGTTGCAATATGTTGTTAAACACTCTTCATCATATTCTACTCCAGAGGTGGGTCCATTTTAGTGGTAACCACAGCTAGGCCAGAAACTGTTTCTCACCCTATGAAAATATTTGAGATTTCAATTTTTTCCCCATTCTGCACCAGTGTAAAACCAAGAACTTTGGACATTTAAAAAATGAATGATTCACCCCAGAGTAGCCAGTCTGCTCTGAATCAGCCAGAGGAGGAACTTCTAGATCTCCCACATCCCAGCTGAGTGTGCGAACCACTAGGCTTTCCTCTCTCTGGGTTTGACCTAAAAAATTCTATCCTGGATATGAGAAACCTTCCTGACAACAGTGTCATTGAAACCAATCCTTTCCTGCTAAAAGTTTCAGTTTTGATGAATTAATGTTCTCCATGGAAAATCTATGTAATCAAAAAATTCCTGACCAGCTCTAGTGGTGATGTGATTCCTGTAGTTTCACAAGAATTTTGAGATCCTTCAGGATGAAAGTTTTATAAACATGCACGATACTATGTATAATTACAATAATTTCCTTATTAAATTATTATATGCATTCATTATTTTACCATTACATAAAGACACAGAATTGCTTCCAAAGAGAATGTTTTCTTGAAAATTGTCCATGAAGCATTGCGGTCTCTCTAACACACTTTGATTTCAGTGCTTAGGATGTTGACTTTTATTGCATGTTTTATGGCAAGTAGTTTTTATTCCAAAGGTTATTGTTGTTGGATTGTATTTCTGAAATGTATTTTCATGACAGGCATCCCAATGTGTAAAAATGATTAGAGAGATGAGGAGTTCGTGAAATATCTGTGCTTCTAAAGTACTCACCAATTACTGTAAAACACAGTCATCATCTTCTTAAAGGAAAATTGCAGTGCTTAGTTACACTATGATACCTTAGATATTGGAATAAATATTTACTATGGCATTTGCTCTGAAGTGAGTGCTATAGCAAAGGTTGGTATAGAGTTTCAAGTATAATCCTGTGTTGTTTGCTTGTTCATAACTTTTAAAGAATAACCATTTGGACTTAAAATTTCTTGATTATCTGCTGCCTTGCATAGTCATTTAACAGATACAGAGCAAGTACAGAAGATGGGCAAACACTGTCGAATCAGGACTTTTTTGCTTAAACCAGTGGTGGCCAGCATACATAGCTGGGCACCAGTCTGGTTCACCTGTGTTAGCACTGTTAAAATAGGTATTAGATTTATAGAGAAGTGTTTAGTGTTTGGACCTTATGAAATGCTTGTGAGTTGCTGCATGCATTAATCTCACATATAATATCTGCATTCCATGTTATGAGGTAACATTTTGCTTTGTAACTATGAGAGTGTTTGCTGTGAAACAAGAAACCCCTACAGTCAGGAGAGAAGCACTGCCAAGTGTGAAATACTAGTGTGCCACATGAGGTATCATTTCCTGCCCAACAAAAGAAGGCCTATAGATATCAGACTAATCACTGTGAAACATCAGTGGACCAAAGACTTTGTTGATTGTTTTTTCCATGCCCATGAAGGAGGGACATGCACAAACCTTTGTCCCAGTACAGCTTGAACTCTGGGGGAAGGGAATAAAAATCCCTGTCAAGAAGAAATTGCCATCACTGTGCTGCTTGGAATTTGGAGAGGGCAACATTTCTAAGCATAAGCAAGGGATCCCCAAGCTGCTGAGCTTGGGATAGCCTTAAAAGACATATAGCACTTGCACGTTACAGCAGTGCCAGCTACTATTACCTTTTGAAACCTAAGACTGTAATCCACATGTGTGTATATGTTTACCTGCTTTAAACTCTCTTGTTTCCTTTTTAGTTAATAAATCTTTAGTTAATTATGGGGTTGGCAACAAGTGTTATCTTTGGTGTAGGATCTAAGGTGCAACTGATCTGGGGTAAGTGACTAGTTCTTTGGGACTGGGAGTAACCTGAAAATTATTGTGATATTTTGGTGCAAGGGACCACCTATCACAAAGGCAGCCTTGCCTGGGTGGCAAGATAGATCAGAGTTCCCAACGTGACCATCTGTGACTCCATGTTAAGGCAGTTGTAGTGCTTGAGAAGTTCACACTTGACACTTGGTTGGTAAAATCTAAGTATAGAACACACAACCAGTTTGGGATTTGTGCTTTGCTTTGTAACATGTGCCCCGAGGTTGACACCCATCTTTGTGAGCCCCTCCAGACAGCTGACATTTGTAAACCAAACTTGGGATTTTTTTAAGCCAAACTCATCATTTTTGAATGCCTAAACAGGTGTAAATAACTTCACGTGGTGAAAAGCAGAGGAGAATCAAGCCTTAGATTACTTTTTTGATGTTGCTTATTGGCTAGGGATGCTTCTGAACAGATATAAGGGGATACATCATTTTTGTAACCAGTGTTTGAAAAATTGCTTTACATTTATTCGAGTTAGAAGACAGCTGTTTGGGAGCTGAACAGAGAGTGTACTACTGTTACTGATGAGTTTTCCATGTAAAAGTTAGAATTAATTAATATAGCCATGAGGAATTTTCTCTCAAAATTGTTGTTTTTTGCAGAACAGAAATTTTTATTGAGAAAGAATTTTGATTTTGCAAAAGGTTTTTTGATATCCCTTTTGGGAAAATTGAAATTAAATATTTCTTTTCAGGTCTCATCTTCCTGAATCAAAACATTTCAGTTTGTAAAACTGTCTCAACACATTTGAGTCTTAGTTTGACATTGAACCGCATCTGCATACCTGCCTCAGTTGTTCAGGTGCCTCATACTCTCCATCTTCCCTATGGCTGGGCTTCATCTTGGTTGACTCACCTTCCCATCTCCATGGTCTTCCCTCTGGCTGAACTGCTGCAGAGCAATGTTGAAGTCATGGTGCACAATGGGAATTGTAGTCTAAGCAGGAAGCCTGGCTCATAGAGGAGAATGGGAGCATAAGGCACCCAAACTACAACTCCCATGAGGCATTGTGACAGCTCACACAGACACAGTTGAATGACGGACTGTGCTGAAATATTTTATCTGAACTGTTACTGTAACCATGTTGATCCCAGCATAGGAAAGACACAAGATAGGTAGACCTTTCATTGGACCAACTTTTGCTGGTGGAAGGTACAAGCTTTTGAGCTACAAAGAGCTCTTCTTTAGGTCTGGGGGAGGAACTCTGATTTCCTTCCCCAGACCTGGAGAAGATCTCTGTGTAGTTTGAAAATGTGTACCTTCCATCAACAGAAGCTGGCCCAGTAAAATATATTACCTCTCCCACCTTGTCTCTAAGAACATGAAAACAGCCATACTGGGTCAGTCCAAAGGTCCATCTAGCCCAGTATCCTGTCTTCTGACAGTGGCCAATGCCAGGTGCTTTGGAGGGAACAAACAGAACAGGTAATCCTCAAGTGATCCATCCCTTGTCACCCATCCCAGCTTCTGGCAAACAAAAATATTTTGATGTTTGTGGATAACTTCAACTATTTGTTTTCTTTGTATTATTTTTGGCTATTTTGAGGATTTTACCTTGATTCAGAATGAAACTAAATGTCAAAATATCAGAATTTCCCAGAGAATGGAAATACCATCTCTATGAAGAAAACCCAAGAGTTGTGCCTGTAATTCAACATCCAATATGAAAAAGTCATAATAATCAGGAATTGGTTCATGGCCAAATTAGGAGTCATCTCCATTCTCTGATGACTGCAGACTGGTTATCATTTTGTAATATTATTATGAATATGACATTAGTACAGAGAGGCAATATTCCATTGGGCGCTGTAGAAATACATTGTCCCTGCCCCAAACAGAGGAGGAATGGGAGGGAATACGGGCACAGGAAGGAAGTGACTTGCTAAAGTCATACAGCAGGCTATTGGCAGAGCCCCAAGGTCTTCTGGGTCCCCGCACAGTGCCCTGTTCACTATACAACATTGCCTCCCTCACCATGGAGTCAGCTCAGCACAACTCTGAACACATCCTCCTCCCCTGGCAATCTGCATCAGGATCTAGCGGGCCCACATCTAGCCATTCCATTTTTAGGCCCTGTAAATAATAAACAATATTTAAAAAGTGTCTGTTTAAGAACATAAGAATGGCCATACTAGATCAGAACAAAGGTCCATCTAGCCCAGTATCCTGTCTTCCAACAGTGGCCAATGCCAGGTGCCCCAAAGGGAATGAACATAACAGGTAATCATCAAGTGATCCATCCCATCGCCTATTCCTAGTTTCTGGCAAACGGAAGCTAGGGATACCATTCCTGCCCATCCTGGCTAATACCCATTGGTGGACCTCTCCCTACACATAAAGAAAGAAAGTAATCAGCCAAAAAGCAATTAGGACAATGGAATATTTAAAAGCACTCTGAGGGCAAAACAGACATCTTGTTTTTGTGTCCTGGTAAATTTTCAAAGGAGGTTTCAGAAGAAGGACAAATTGAAAGTACTTGGTTTAAAAATAACTGAGATTGCAGATTTTTACTGTAAGTAAGGGTTATTCTGTCAGGATAATTGGCTCTGTACATCCAAGAATATGAGTGGTTTGAGTTCATTATTTAACAAAATAGATACTTGTGAGCCACGATGAGAAGGAAATGTGAAATGGAGTGGGATAACAAAATGAGCAAGGAACATTTTAATTGGGAAGTGGGCAGAAGAAACATATTTAATGTAAGTGATGTATGTATAAAAGAGGAAATCTGAAAGGTATTGATTATATAAGGATGAATGAGGTTCAAGGATGCTGGGGCCAAATCTATCCCTAGTGTGACTTTACTGTAGTCGTTAGAGTTACACAAGGATTGAATCTAGCCCTTGTGAGTTATTGCTTGGGTTTTTGTATATGATATTCTTTGTCATTATGTGTGAAGTCAAGTCATCATAAGGTACATGCTGGTAATTTGGCCAATGAGTAATTAACCCGATTTAAGTCAAAATGGCATTTAACAAGAAGCATTAAGTTCTCTTGTGGAGGAACTGAAATGCTTTGTAAAAATACATAACACTGTTTATTATCATCATTAACAGAATTTAGATTAGCCATGCTTTGGCTAGTGGTAGCTTAGATATTATTTGAGAAGTGCGGACACACTGTACAAGGTAAAAGTAGACACCATTCCTTAATCTCAAAAGATTGCAATCTACATAGATGCATCTTGTACATAGATGCAGAGCCGGTATCAAGTGGAGTGCCCCAAGGGTCGGTCCTGGGGCCGGTTTTGTTCAATATCTTCATAAATGATCTGGAGGATGGTGTGGATTGCACTCTCAGCAAATTTGCGGATGATACTAAACTGGGAGGAGTGGTAGATACGCTGGAGGGGAGGGATAGGATACAGAAGGACCTAGACAAATTGGAGGATTGGGCCAAAAGAAATCTGATGAGGTTCAATAAGGATAAGTGCAGGGTCCTGCACTTAGGACGGAAGAACCCAATGCACAGCTACAGACTAGGGACCGAATGGCTAGGCAGCAGTTCTGCGGAAAAGGACCTAGGGGTGACAGTGGACGAGAAGCTGGATATGAGTCAGCAGTGTGCCCTTGTTGCCAAGAAGGCCAATGGCATTTTGGGATGTATAAGTAGGGGCATTGCCAGCAGATCGAGGGACGTGATCGTTCCCCTCTATTCGACATTGGTGAGGCCTCATCTGGAGTACTGTGTCCAGTTTTGGGCCCCACACTTCAAGAAGGATGTGGATAAATTGGAGAGGGTACAGCGAAGGGCAACAAAAATGATTAGGGGTCTGGAACACATGAGTTATGAGGAGAGGCTGAGGGAGCTGGGATTGTTTAGCCTGCAGAAGAGAAGAATGAGGGGGGATTTGATAGCTGCTTTCAACTACCTGAAAGGGGGTTCCAAAGAGGATGTCTCTAGACTGTTCTCAATGGTAGCAGATGACAGAACGAGGAGTAATGGTCTCAAGTTGCAGTGGGGGAGGTTTAGGTTGGATATTAGGAAAAACTTTTTCACTAAGAGGGTGGTGAAACACTGGAATGCGTTACCTAGGGAGGTGGTAGAATCTCCTTCCTTAGAGGTTTTTAAGGTCAGGCTTGACAAAGCCCTGGCTGGGATGATTTAACTGGGAATTGGTCCTGCTTCGAGCAGGGGGTTGGACTAGATGACCTCCTGATGTCCCTTCCAACCCTGATATTCTATGATTCTATGATCTTCTAGTGAATTTTGGGCCAGAGAGTGAGATTGATTCCTGCGTCTGGTGTCTTTGGACTATGGGGAATTGAATCTGGGTCTCCAACACGCTAGGTGAGTTAACTAGTGGATAAAGGTTATAAGAAGTGTGCCAGCTCTGGCTAGGGCAGGTTTACATTTGCTCTAAGCATATCTACCAGACTGGGCACTGAAGGCAAGATAGGCAAGGATAATGCTTAGCTTGGGGAATCCTTTTGGGGTTTAGGTGTGATTAGGTGTTGAGCTGCTGAGTGCATACCCAACCACCATGCTTTGGAAATGTTAGCAGCAGAAACATAGGCACTCCAGGTACCTGCAGGGTTTTGTGGCAACTCAGCAGATGTTTTGTGAATGCAGGCAGTGTCTAGATGTTGGACATAGTCACCTAAATTGACAAGAGCCTAAGTCACTCATGTGAATCTCACTCAGAGTACCTGGAAATAATTACAGAAGCCTGAGAGTTTGGGTAACTACAGCAGCAGTATCCTCACTGTAATATATCTGGATGCAAATGTATAGAATGTACTAGAAATTTCTCTTTGCTGTCTATCTTATGTTCCTCAGCATGTTACTGTCCATTGTACATTGATAAGGAATAAATAAAATAAACTGTATGTGTACACTAGTGCTGGATGAACCTTAGACGGTTCCGTTGGGTTAGATAAGCGTCACTGGTTTCAGCAGCTTACCCACCATATGGCAGATGCTTAGCCATCTGAGGCTCCTTGGTCTGGATCACAGTCTGAAACTCTCATGAGAGGATAAGCTGTTTCACTAGATTTCACATTCCAACCTTGATAAATTAGGAAGTAATAGCAAAAAAAAAAATAAAAAAAAAATCCCAGCAGCAACCAACCAACCAAAACCAAATACTTCTCTCATGATAATTTGGTTCTTCAGCAACTCATCTTGGCCCAAGTCAGCAGGCACAGAGGAAAAGATGAAACACAGCAAAAAACTTTTGGGACATTTAATAGAGATTCATTTCAAGTCCAGTTTAAAATCTGAGCAAAAGTTGAAGCTGATTCGTATTTCATCTGAGCTTGTTTTCCCATCCCTTTTGCAGATGTTAAGGAAGCAATTGAGAACTCTCTCCTTTACTGCAATTAAGCAATAACTCAGAGGTTTGGTAATGGCCGCCAATAAAAACAGGTGCTACTTGATAAAGTGTTCTCCTAGATTTATTAAGGGAAGATGCTCATGCAATACA
Organism: Lepidochelys olivacea; assembly: GCF_965140295.1. NCBI lineage: Eukaryota > Metazoa > Chordata > Testudines > Cheloniidae > Lepidochelys > Lepidochelys olivacea. The sequence continues at coordinate 11,588,929 of NC_140415.1, read as the reverse complement.
GTAACCCATGCTCACTGATTACCTTAATTATTTCCAGGTACTGTCATTTGGCACATAACTGAACATTTTCTAGGAGTTTTACTATCATGCACAGACTATTACAGTTGGCTATAATCATTCTAATGGTCTTAAGATATTGCAGCTAATTTAACAAAGGCCAGATCTGCAAAAGTGTAGCTAATGCTTGAGAGTTTTTTATTCAGTCTTACCATTACAAGAAAGTAGGATCTATTACTTGTGGATTTTTCACAAGTGTCATGTAGAGCCAACCATCAGACTAAAGGTTGGACCTAAATCCTTTTTGATTACAGCAATTAGTACACATTTTGTGAAATGTAAAAAAGGACTGATTTATCAATGAATTCAAACCTTATTGTCTAATTGCCAGCTCACCATGTGACTAGCAGCAGTGGCAAAATTTCAGTTTTATAGGCAGTGGAGACTTTTTTGTTGCGGCATAAAGCAAACCCTGGGAATGTTTTTTCTATCATTGATCTTTTATTATGTAAGTTATTTACAGCATGATTTCAGTTTCGACCCTTTCTACTTTTTCTGTGTGACTTTATAAACATTTCCATCACCTACAGACAAAGGGTGAGATTCTGATCTCAGCTATGCTGGTGTCAATTTGGGCTAAATACAAGATACTGACATTTTTGAGGGGGCCTGAAGGACTTAGACACTGAGCTCCCATTCAGAGGCAAGGCTCTTTAAATTCCAGGCCAGCGTGATTCTAGATTTATATCAATACAAATGAGATCATAAAGTGTTTGGCTTTAGAGATATTTGATAGAACCCTTGGAAATACACTGTAGGGATTAGTTCTCTATGGGCCAGGTAGATGGACTAGATGACCCATCATGGCTTTTTCCACATCTAATTTCTGTGACTCTCTAGAGAGAGACATTTTGAACAGTGCACACAGCTTCTGATGAATCCAAGGACTTTCCCCTCTAGTACTTCTCTGATATTGTTGACCATTGACCCAAAGCAACATCAGTCTTAGTTTTTCATCCATCAGTGCTTATTCCCTTTCAATGAACAACTGTTATCAGAGCATCCCCCTTGCCTTATTTGCAAATGAGGTTTATTAGTATGACACTTCTGCTGGCTATTGCTGGGGGCAGCAACAATACCTAGGTTTAATTAACTAGGGGTTCATCTTGCAATTAATGAACACCACCAGCTCGAGCCCCCACCCAGTAACCTGGGAAACACTAAACTTCCCTGAATGCCTGTAACAGGCAATACATAGAATCATGGAATAATAGAAGATTAGGGCTGGAAGAGACCTCAGGAGGTCAACTAGTCCAACCCCCTCCTCAAAGCAGGACCAACACTAACTAAATCATCCCAGCCAGAACTTTGTCAAGCCGGGCTATAAAAACCTCTAAGGATGGAGATTCCACCACCTGCCTAGGTAACCCATTCCAGTGCTTCACCACCCTCCTAATGAAATCGTATTTCCTAATATCCAACCTAGACCTCCCTCACTGCAACTTGAGACCATTGCTCCTTGTTCCGTCATCTGCCACCACTGAGAACAGCCTAGCTCCATCCTCTTTGGAACTCCCTTCAGGTAGTTGAAGGCTGCTATCAAATCCCCCCTCACTCTTCTCTTCTGCAGATTAAACAAGCCCAGCTTCCTCAGCCTCTCCTCGTAAGTCATGTGCCCCAGCCCCCTAATCATTTTCGTTGCCCTCCGCTGGACAGTCTCCAATTTGTCCACATCCTTTCTGTAGTGGGGGGCCCAAAACTGTATGCAATACTCCTGATGTGGCCTCACCAGTGCCGAATAGAGGGCAATAATCACTTCCCTCGATCTGCTGGCAATGTTCCTACTACTGCAGCCCAATATGCCGTTAGCCTTCTTGGCAACAAGGGCACACTGCTGACTCATATCCAGCTTCTCATCCACTGTAATGCCCAGGTCCTTTTCCACAGAACTGCAGCTTCGCCAGTTGGTCCCCAGCCTGTAGCAGTGCAAGGAATTCTTCCATCCTAAGTGCAGGACTCTGCACATGTCCTTGTTGAACCTCATCAGATTTCTTTTGGCCCAATCCTCCAATTTGTCTAGGTCACTCTGGACCCTATCCCTACCCTCCAGCATATCTACCTCTCCCCCTAGCTTAGTGTCACCCACGAACTTGCTGAGGGTGCAATCTATCTCATCGTCCAGATCATTAATAATGATGTTGAACAAAACCAGCCCCAGGACCGACCCCTTGGGCACTCTGCTTGATACCAGCTGCCAACTAGACTTTGAGCCATTGATCACTACCTGTTGAGCCCAATGATCTAGCCAGCTTTCTATCCACCTTATAGTCCATTCATCCCATCCATACTTCTTTAACTTGCTGGCAGGAATAATGTGGGAGACCGTATCAAAAGCTTTGCTAAGGTCAAGGTATATCACGTACACCACTTTCCGCATATCCACAGAGCCAGTTATCTCATCATAGAAGGCAATGAGGTTGGTCAGGCAAGATATGCCCTTTTTGAATCCATGTTGACTGTTCCTGATCACCTTCCTCTCCTCCAAGTGCTTCAAAATGGTTTCCTTGAGGACCTGCTCTATGATTTTTCCAGGGACTGAGGTGAGTCTGTAGTTCCTCAGGTTCTTCTTCTTCCCTTTTTTAAAGATGGGCACTATATTTACAATCATCCGGGACCTCCCCGATCATCATGAGTTTTCAAAAATAATGGCCAATGGCTCTGCAATCACATCAGCCAATTCCCTCAGCACCCTCGGATGCATTATATCTGGGCCCATGGACTTGTCCATGTCCATCTTTTCTAAACAGTCCTTAACCTGTTCTTTCACCACTGAGGGCTGCTCACCTCCTCCTCATACTGTGTTGCCCAGGACAGCAGTGTGGGAGCTGACCTTGTCTTTGAAGACTGAGGCAAAAAAAGCATTGAGTACTTCAGCTTTTTCCTCATCATCTGTCACTAGGTGCTTCCCCCATTCATTAAGGGTCCCACAGTTTCCCTGACCTTTTTCTTGTTGCTAACATACCTGTAGAAACCCTTCTTGTTACCCTTCACATCTCTTGCTAGCTGCAACTCCAGTTGTGCTTTGGCCTTCCTGATTACAGCCCTGCATGCTTGAGCAATATTTTTATACTCCTCCCTAGTCATCTGACCAAGTTTCCACTTCTTGTAAGCTTCCTTTTTGTGTTTAAGATCACCAGAGATTTCACTGTTAATTCAAGCTGGTCGCCTGCCATATTTGCTATTCTTTCTGCACATCTTTCTGCATCCTCCTCACAAGCACTGAGTCCAGGTATAAAACAAGGAAAGACTTATTAGAAGACAAGAGGTCACAGCATGAACTTGGAAAAAATACAGCCACAATATCTATAATTGAATAAGAATTAAAACACCCCCATGGTATCTTTGTCAGTAGTCCTTTAACTCTCTGTGCCATCCATTTGTAAAGTCTTCATTGAAGGGGGATCAAAGACATAAGGACTCTGCTAAAGGTCTCTATGCTACATGTGAGGAGTCCATTTCCACTCTTTCTGTCTCTCTCTCTGTTCAGTCCCATTATCCAACCAGTTCAGAGTTTGTGAACAGTTCAGGCAAATCGCCAGAGTGTTACTTGTAGGCTTTCCGGGTAGAAAGCAATACAAATGAATGCTGTAGCTGTACTTACCCGTGTCCACCAATAGGTGATGGTAGAGAGTTCCTCCCATATCAAACTTGTGACTACGCTCTTCTGTTCAAAGGAGGGCAGTAGTGAGCTCTTTACCCTCTATAGATTCAGGTCACAGGAGTCACATTAAAATGAACTGTGGAATTCTCTCCCTAGATAACAGGTTGTGGGGCCTCATTGTTTCAGTCATTCAAAACTAGTCTGAACAACAGATTTAATATACTGTAGGGATCAATCCTGGAATGTCACTCGGGATGGTTAGATGACATAATATTGTAGGTTATTTCAGTCTCTTCTTTCTAAGAGCCAAATTCTGAGGTCCTTCCTCAATTTTCACTCAATCATTACTCAGACAAGTTCCCACTGACTTCCAAGAGTTTTTTTCCAGAGTTAGGAATGAGTACAAATTGCAGCCTATCCAAAACACATTAAAGTCAATGAAAAGACACCCGTTGACTTCAGTGGGCCTTGGATCAGGCCCCAAGTGAGGACCTCAAGCTTCTGTAAAAGTTTTTTTATAGCCATTTACGTATGAAAATTAAAACATTTAACATTATGGTTTCTGGGTATCCTACAAGCTGTTTACTCCAAATAATGCTCAAGTTTCTTCAATAATCTCTGCCAGTGCCTTCTAGAATTACATGGAGAAATCTTTCATCTAATTATCACAGTTTACATATGCAAATGCTGTCAAATTTAATTAGCATCCCTTCCCCACTGATATGATAAACAACACTGAAGAAGTTTTAGATGGATCAAATTCTACAGTTATTACATCAACATCCAAGGAATTGACACTAAAAACATTATATTTGGCCTGTAATATAGATTTATATCTGTGTGAAAAAGTATTTAACTATCTGCTAGTTACAATCCCACCTTCTCACTATGACCAGTATCCTGCTGTATGAATTAGAAATGGAAGAGGAGTAAGCACATCAGGAGAGTCATAGCTCCTGAGTCCCAGCCCACTCCTGATCTGCCAGAAATCTCCTGAAGGAACAGGATTAAGACAGTGCACAGCCCACCGTTCTTGTCTTCTCATACAAATGGCTCTGACACCTCCTGTTTGTAAGCTGGGTGCTTTATTTGTGTTTGATCAACCAGCATTTTCCTACAGTCCTGTGCAGCAATTCTATATGCAGTGTCATACAATCATGAGAGGCAAGAGATTTCTCCCTTTACCCTGGCCCTACTAGCCTTTCTCTCTCTCTCTCTCTCATGTCCTCCCCCCGGTCTCCTCTGTTGCCACCAATGGGGGAATCACGATCCCTGACAAACCCCCACATGTAGCAGGGTGTGGTCCTCTCCTGCCTTCTTGCACTGTAGAAACCTGATCAGATGCCACTGGTTGGATATCCACACCAGGCTGTTTATTTATGTTCCCTCTACCAACACCGTTACAGTTCCAAGCAGCAGTGCTATTTATGTCCCTTGTACCCTCAGCCCTTATCCCAGAGCGCAAGAGGTCTCCCTTCCTGGAGATTTCTCTGGCTCTGGGCTCAGCTATCCCTGCTCCTCTCTACTTGCCCTTTCATCCTGTGCCCTTTGAAATCAGTCTTGTGCTGATGTGCTAACTTGGTCTTTAGCTAACTACATGTCATTCTCCAATCAGCCTTCTCTGGGTGAGTGAATTAGTGCCGGAGTGATCAGAGTGCAGGCTCACCTGTTAACTCCCTGCACTCTGCCACAATAACACACAGACTTTAGTCTCAGCGTCGGCTGAGGAGAGATTGTGCCTCAGGAGATACAAACTCTCCCTGTTCTCACCTGGGGTGGTAAGACTCTACACCTCTTCCTTCTATCAGGCTGTGTATTCGTCACACTATATAGCCTCCGTGGACCAAATCAAGAACTGTGAATGATGTAGGCATGTGTTAAACTGGGAAAAGGGCTGTTTCATCTTGGCATCTCTCATGAGTTGCTTTTTCCTGCCACTCACTTGCCCCCTTGTCACATTAGTTGTCCTTGTTTGGCACACCCATCAAATGCCCATTCAATACTAGTTATGCTATTGTGCCACTTACACACATTTTCTGACCAGTGTGTAACTTAGGCCGCCATGTTTTAAGCCACTGCTGAATTTGGCTCCAAGATTTCCTGTGGAGTTCCATCCATTTCCTAAGTTTGCCCCAAGGAATCAAATAAGTGAAAGAGTTCATTTCCCCCAGCTTTTATGACACAGAAAATAGGCTGGCCTTTCAGCATGTTCACATACAGCATGCCGAGGTTGGGAGGAAAATAATAAAAGGGCCCTTTTGAGAAGCCACGAAGCACAAAAGGAGGTTGATTCCAATGCTTGCATTTGTCAAACACTAAAAACGCTTTTGGAAAACGAACATAACTCAGAGTCAATATCAGCCATGTGCTGCACAAAGAGTGTACAAAAGGCATCTATCTGCCTTACCATGCTGAGAATAGCAAAAGCAATTTGGACCACAGTTTAAGCAATTCCCACAATAGAGCCTCTATGTAGTCTTTAGATAAAAGTCCACTACTTTGTTAATAACATAATTTAACCTCTTGATCTTTCCCTCTCCTCTCTTTACCCACCTACTGGAGTGACAGGTACAGAATCTGTCTCAGAATCTGCTCTTGTATTCTTTACACAAACTGAGAAGGTTTGGGGAATTCAAACATTCTGAACCAGAAGCAACATGGGGGGGGAGGGGGTGGCACATTGGCACACCAGATTTGCTGCTTGGCTTGTACTCTGCATGCTCACACAGACTGAGCATGCTCAGTAACACCTCACTGTGCTCCCCCACTATCAGCAGGCATGGGTCCTCTCTGTTGAACTCACTCTCTCCAAGGGGGAATTGGAGAAAGAGCCCGCGACATCTTTAGTATTTCCATTTTGGTCACATGAAGTACTCAGTTCCTAAGCACTTCCCTTACCACCAAAAGATGCATAATCATCAACTTCTGATAAAGGCATTATGTGTCAAGCACTGCCAATGGGCCAATAATGTACAAGACACAATCAAAGACAATTCTTGGCATACAAGATGCTGTTGAAGGCAGTGCGTTTCGTGGAGGTACCCAGGCTAAGTCAGGCCGACGTGGGGAATACTAAGCATAGGTAGGCCTTTGTGTTAAATCCATTTCTCTGAAAGCTGCATAACATTTTGGAAAATGAATCACACTTTGTTTTGAAGAAGCTGCTTCTGAGTGACTGCAGACTGTTCCTTTCCACAAGCTGTTAAAGGAAAACTCTTGCAGTATCCAAGCCCATTGGGCCTGGTAACTATCACAGTTGGCGTCAAGGGGTGTAATCCGGATATCCAATTGAAGAATGATTGGAGTGTGGGATCCTATTCCACAGGGAAATGGAGGCGCAGGCCTGCCACTTGAATGAGGGGCACATAAGGACTAGAAAGAGTTCTCAGAAGGGACAGCGTATTGAGGGACCATGACAGTCTGTATAGGATCAAGCACAGAGGTACCGTGACCTGGTTGGGGTCTCTAGGTGCTACTGGCCCTTCCATTTGAAGGAAAGAAGACTGTTAGATACACTCGCCTGTAGAAATAAGGCATAAAACCTGAAGACCAGGCACTAGAGAACAGTAGTCACAAATACTTAGATTGATTTTTCTATCAGTAGAAGGGAATGGTGCTCCCATAATTACTAACTAATACATTAAACCAAGCTCCATGGAAGTTGTTTTAATGGCTTAGCCAAAGACATCCTGCTATATGTGGGAAAAACAGTACCAGACCTCTCAGAAGTGGCTGTTCTCATGAGATTACCAGCCCAATTCTGCTGACCCACGGGGTTAGATAAGCATCTGGGCTCAGCTCCTCAGTTGAGGTTTGTCAGCTTAGCTTTATTTATCTCAGTTGAGCTACATTCTTTTACACCACTCAAGATCTGGCCCCCGATCTTTGGATATTATCCAACCACAACCTCCACCAAGTCTTTTCACTAACAATACCCTGCTATATCATGTAGCCATTTCTCCAGGCTGCATGCTTTAAATGTTGAGCTGAGTTTTCCATCGTCCATAAGGGTGCACACTAAGGAAAATACATTTTTATAGCAGAGATACAGGGGAAATCCAAGCATTAACCACCTTGACTTCCAGTGGAACACCCCCCTGCCAACCCAGGCAATCACTAACTCGACACTGCTAAGAAACAAAACAATTCCCTTGTTCATCCTGAAAACTATTTTATATTCTCATAGCAAACTACTTTTCCAACAGCCCAAACACTCTCCTACTGGGAAACATTATCACCTGAAAAAATGTTATTCCATGCCTATGAGTCAAACCTTCAAAGCTTTTCATAGGTGACCCCGTAATGGGGTGACAAAAAAGCTGACAGCAGAAGCAAGAAAGTACCAACTTCCAGATGAACAACACACAAAAGGGATATAAAAGAGGCAGTAAGTAAAGTCAAAGCTAACAAACACACAACATTGCCCACTCCAGACACCCAGGCTCATTCTCTGGCCTTGTCTGTGCTAGATGGAGCAATCAACTACAATAAGGGATGTGCCCTTGAGTCCATACATATTTGCTACAAATCAACTTTTTGATGGCCGCCCAGTGATCACAGGTACCCGAAAGAGTGTGTGGGTAAATCCTCACCTAATTAACTGAGCAAGTGAACTCACTCTAGGGGGTTCAATAGTCCTCCCATTGCTGTCCCACAATGCGTCAGGAACTGCTGCAATAGCCTGCCTGCACTCCACTGTCCAGGGGTCACCTTAGCCCAGTGCCACCTACCCATAGAAACAGCACTGCATGCTACATAGAGATTAATTGAGAGTTATATTAATTACAGCTGGGTGAATTTTTTTTTCTGGCAAATAGTAAATTTGTCAGAAAATGCATTTTTTGGGGCCTCAAATATATTCACAAATTTGGGTCAAATTCAGCAAGTAGTTTTGGGTGAACATTTTTTTTTGAAAGGTGTCAGAATGGTTCCGGGTTTGGGTTTTTGTTTTTTGTTTTTTTGGGGGGTGAGGGAGAAGGGAGGAAGAAACTCGACCCAAAGGAAATTTTTTGGTTTTTCACTTTGGTGAGAGGAACAAAAAAAATCAAACAAAAGTTCAATTTTGGTTTGAAACTATCCAGATTATTTTCCTTGATTTTTTGCTTCAGCCACTGAACAAAAAACATCACACAAACACAATTATTCACTCAGCTCTAATTTTCACAGCAAACAACAACTGCTGCTACAGAGCTGTTCTTTCAGCTAGTCTGTTTAAATGCACCGCCACTTGGTCCTTTGTAGATGTTCCATCCTTTCCTACTGGGTGAGGAACATTGTCCAGTTCCAGCGGGGTGAGTGCGTCAGAAACGCCAAGTGTTATCAGCCTTTGCCTGAGCTTTCTGGAACACAATGTGGAAAGAAGAGAGAGGACTTTACATGCTCTCACAATCTTCAGAGAGGTGTAGAGGAAAAGACGGAGATATAAGAATATCTGGTGTCCATGTGTTTAACTCCTCCCCCCCCACAGCCATATCTGTAGTCACACAATGTCACAGTATCAGCTCAGGAGCCCAGCAACTAGTTATGGTCAAGTCTCAAAACTAGGAAGTTCGTATGTGATAAGCATGTATGGCTGGGGATGTTTTTCCAACCCACATCGGAACTACTTGCTTGCACAAACCTTGTCTGGGACTCTTTCAAGGACAGAGTTATAGATATGTCTGTCTGTCTGTATTTCAAACTTGTGCTATGCTTCTGGGTGACACCCCCAGGAAATTTAGCATCAGCACTGCCTATCCTGCTTGATGACCCATTAAGGACCATCAGCTATACAACTGACCCGTTGAGAGAAGGCAGAGGATATACCTTACAACTCAGCAAGGCATATATGGGCATGCCTATGGACAACTCAGCAAGGCATATATGAGCATGCCTATGGACAGAAAAGGCTTCCAAGCCATGTGCTGGGCAGTTTGTGTTTCAAGCAAAGGAAGCACAAGCCGCATGGCAAAAGACTATAAAAAGGCAGCTGCATCTTCTCCATTTTGTCCTCAGTCCTGCTTCTTACCTCTGGAGGAACTTTGCTACAAACTGAAGCTCTGAATAAAGGACTGAATGAGCCATCCATGCTGTGGATGTGTTCCGGAGAGGGACTTTCAAGCCAGCAAACTCACCAATACTGCTAGGAACCTGATATATGGACTTTGGAGTCTTTGTGTGTATGTGGCTGTTTTACCATTTGATATCCCTCTTCTTGTTCTTTCTTTTTTCTTTATAATAAACCTTCAGTTTTAGACACTAAGGATTGGCTGGCAGCGTGGCATTTTGTCTAAGATCCAAACCTATACTGACCTGGTGATGTGGCTGACCCTCTGGGGTCAGAAGAACATTTTTGTAACATTTTGAGCAGAGTTTAAAATAACTTCTCACTGTACTGGACCTAGGTGCTGTTTGGGAGCCAGAGAACTGGAATGTAATAAAGGTGGCTGTGTGATTTCTTTTCTTTCTTCTTGATAACCAGTGTGGGGAATCAGAAGCACAGTTTGTGACTGATTAGGGAGTTTAATGTCAGTGTTACTCCCAAGACTGGTGGGTATCTGCTTTTCCTTTTGCAGCCTGCCCTGACCATGGCATTTCCAGGGAGTGCTGCCCCAGGCTCACTCTCTACTCAGGGTTCCAGATCAGGGACCCTCTAAGCAGCAGCTGCCAAGGTCTGCCACATCCCAGCTTGCTGCCATTTCCCTGAGCCTCTTCCTGTTCGTCCTCTCTCAGGCTTCTGCTTCACCACCCCGGGTAAACCCGTCCTTCAGGGCCTGGATCCCCAGGGTTTCTCCACTCCCGCTGGATTTCTTTCCTTCCCTCTCTAATGCCCAGAGAGGGATTGCAGATTCTCTCACTGTAGCCCCTGTTAGCTGCCAACTTCTTGGCTTTATACTAGCCCTGTCTGGGTTCCATCATCAATTCAGAGTTACTTAGGCCAACTAATTCCCTTCCAGTGTGGCCTAGCTGGTGAAATGGCCCCTTCACAGCCTCTTTAACCACCGACACTGGTACCAGATGGAACCATGACAGGAAGAAGTGGACAAACTAAATTCCATAAATGGAATTTTCAACTTCAGAGCAGATTCATTTCAAGTTTCCAGCAAAGATCTGTTTTATTTTACAAAACCAGTTCACATTCCTATTGTCTTGCCTAGTTTAGAATGGCTAGAAATTCAGAGATATTTTTCCTAGGATTTATTTTTACCACGATCCTTCAAATGGATCTACAAAAGTGGATCCTTTAGCATGTGTGCAGTCTGGTTGAAATCAGTGTGATTCACTGTGACCTACATGTAGTTGATTGCAGGATCAGGTCCTTAGTTGGCAGTGATATCTTTCGGATGGAAAATTTGCATACTGATGAAACCAAGGGGGTGAGATTTTTTTTTTTTTTTTAGATCAGCTTCTGTTGGTGGGATTTTCCAGCTTCACAGAGCTCTTCTTTGGGTCTGGAAAAGGTAACCAGAGTGTCACAGCTAATACAAGGTCAGACAGATTATTAAGCAGAAGGAGTTAACACATGTTGCAAGATGCCACTTAAAATGAAGTGGACAATTCACACTTCTGCAGTCATAGGACAAAGGAGAGTTAGTAGATTACAAATTGTTGTAATGACCCATAAAACCAATGTTTCTATTGAGACCATGATTTCCAGGGTTTAGCAGAGTTATGAATTTAAGTCCCCAGGCTGATCTTTTGAAGGTGTTGTGCAAAGCACTGCAAACACTGATTAAACCAAAGTCACACATTCCTCTCTCTGGGAGTTTCACATTAGAATAATAAGAAACAATCCGTTTTTACTTTGATCCAGAGAAAATTTCTACGATATTGATCTTTTTGCAGCCAAAAATTATACAATTCTATTACCTGTCCCCACAAAAAACTTTTTTCTTTTCTGTTACAGCTCCTTTTAGGCCACTCTGACAGTGTAAAGGGACTACCACAGAGGGGGAAATGGCCCCATGGAATACCCCTTACGTAGAGGATTCACTACTGGGACTCTTTCCAAAACCGCTTTACCATCCAGCATAGGAAGTGAGCTAGAACATACTGCTTTCTGGCTATTCTCTGCTTTTCATGACTCATAGGGCCATACTTCCCTTGTTAGAGGAGGATTGTCAGAGGTACCTGAGATCTACCAGAGTTCAAGTCCCTGTCTGGGCACCACTAGTAACAACTTCCCAGCAGGAGGGTTTGAACCTTTGTTTTTCAGCATTAACAGCATAGATTTTGCCCACTTGAGCTAAAGGAACCCCTCTAGTCTAATCTATGGACACCACTAAGTTGTTTGTTCACGAGGAGAACCAGTTCCTTGCAAGAGCACTGTGTATAATCTTTTCATTTCCCCTTGATTTCCTCTAACATCCCTTCCTCAGTTTAGCTTCATAAAAATCACCAAAACTCCTCCCTGTTCCATGGTACCAATTTCAGGAAAACACTAGGACAGACATTTTGTTCCTTGCCACAGAAATGCATTCTTTTATTTTTGCTCTAAAAGCTCATCTGCCTTTTGCTTCTCAGGTACCTAATCCTGGGGTCATAACCCTGACCTCCAGCCTCCCAAGTTCTCCTTTGCACCTGACATTGTTACACTCTATGGACCATATATTCAGGTGTTGAAATCAGCATACATCCACTGAAATAAGTTGGCCAGATTCTCAGTTGATGTAAATCAGCATTTCTCGCCGGAGGCCCTGCTCCAAACTCAGTAGTCCTTGCTTTCTTTGTATCTGGATTGTTCTGCACCACTTTTTCCAGTGGACCAATAGGGGAACCCTAGCCCGCTCATCTCTTTTGGGTTCCATTTAAGGAACCCTGTGGCAAGTAACTAAGGTCCGCTCTCTCAGACTCCTCTTGGCTCCCTGGACTCATTCCTACCTTGGTCTTCCATCTGGCCCTTCCCCCACACCCTCCCTGAGCTTACTGTACAGCTGCTTCTCTCTAGGACTTTCCTCCACTCTCTAGAAACCTGAGAGGAACTTAAGTGTTATTCCCCTCCCTGCAGCTCTCTTCTCATTTGGTCTGCTTCCCTTTATGTTCCTCACCCAGCTTCTGCCCCAGCTGGGCTTTATCTTCAGCTGGGCATGGCCCATCCCCCAGGTGCAACCAGGTGCACTAATTGCTCTCTGTCTCCCATTCATTTTTTCATTACCCGTGTGGTGTACATACCCCGTCACACTGCCCAACAGAGATTGGAAAAAGTAGTAGGTGAAAAATATCAGGTGGTGATTTTTGCACCAAATAAATGTAGCAACCAATAAGAGGAGCTCAGAGAAAATGATCACTCCCATTGGCTGCCAAAGTTATAGCCCCTCCATAGGTGACTGGGATGCTTGTAGGCAGGAAATTGTTCTTGCTAAGTGTAGATTGAAAAGCTGGGTGAAATACCAGTTCCATGGAAGCTGATGGGAGTTTTTCTATCGAATTCAGTGGGGCCAGGATTCTCCTACTCCTAGTTTACAGATGTCCATGGCTCCTTTAAAAATGACTGTCTTGAAAAATTCTTCTGAAGGTGACTCGTGACAAATGTGATATACCTGGAAATTCTGATCAGAGTTCAACTCAGCCCATCATTAATGATTTTTGAATGGGAGAATGAAACAGTTTAAGATGCAGCATAAGAGTTTCCATACAGCTAAAGCTTTTTTTTAATGTGCTCACTTAATAAGTTTGGTCTGTTTCATTATCAAAGGCTTTCACTTGATCTAGAATTAAATTTAAAAGCTTTGAAACTGTTCTCACACATCCGATTAAAATGAAATGGTCTTTATAGTGAGCTGGTGAGCTCATCTGACCTGGTAGTAATGAAATTTTATTTGTGCATATTAAAGTTCTCCAATTCCATCGGAAGTACCCTTCTTGGCAACTCTCGTGTCTATCCGCAGGGTGTCCAGTGCCTCTTCCACTGAGGTCAAAGCAACCTTCGATTGGATGTGCAAGGAGAATGAATTACCTCTAATCTCTAGAGGTGTTTCCTCCAAGAAGGGTCAGCACCTAGACAAATACTGCCTTTGGAAAGCCCCTTCCATCAAACTCCAAAATAAGTTGATAGACACTTAAATATTAACTTGTAACTCCAATGGAGTCCTCTAGGTTTTGTCAGTTGTTGGGGGAAGGAGGCATTAATCCCAGAGCTGCTCTGGCCTCCATTAGGGTTGAGGCATAGTGAATAGGTGAATTAATATGAGGGAGATGTGTAATGTAGCTGGGCAGCCCAGTCCATAGGAGACAATGGAGGCATAAGATTCCCAAATTACAATTCTATCAGGCATTGCGGTGGTTCAGGTGGATACAGGTTAAAGTCAAACTGACCTGAAACAAAAGGTTTCAATATTTTCACATCAGAACTTTTCAGAAATGTTTGATTCTGCAGAAAGTTCGATATTTTGACTTGTTGTCCTGATTCAGGATGAAAACAAATGTGGAATTCAGTTGTTCAGTCAACTCTAGAGCTCAGTGTCCAGGGCCCAAATTCATTTGGCATAAACCTGGAGGTTTGTGCTAACTTCAGTGGAATTTTTCCAGATTCAGCCTGGTGTAACTGAGAGCAGATTTTGGCCCCAAGACTGAGAATCTGAAATTTTTGATCAGATATTTAAAAAAAAGAAAAGAAAAGATGCTGATCACAATATTAATCATGACCGACACTGTTTATTTTGGAATTGAAAAAGGTCTTATATGGGGTAGCCAAAGCTAGCAAAACTTGTATTTGGTTTCCAGTTCTTACTGTCAAAACAATCTTCTTTCTTAGCAAGCCTTTTAATGACAGCTACTTGGCAGCTCACTGGTGACGAGCATGCTTTGGTTCATGCTGGGGATGCAAAGTGAACAATCCTCTGTGGTCCCAGTGCAGAGTTCTTTGGACTGTTCACAAGGCAACCCATCATTCCCAGGTGTTGTGGTTTCATTTATCCAAATCCTTTTTGTAGCAAGCAAGGCAAGGCCCACTCTCATGAGTCCAGCTTCTGTACCTCTTCCCATTCTCCCTTCATTCCAGCACTGGCGGAGACCCAAATTGTTGTCATTGGGATTGGACTGCTATTGTGGATTCTAGAGTAAAAGTCAAACAACATCCTTTGAATATTTTCTAGGGTTCAGCTTGTATATTTCTGTGCCACAGGACAGGCTTAAATCAATAGTGACCTTTTTGTGACAAGCTGCTTTACACTCTGAAAGAATGTAGTTGGGTCATTGGTAACTGCAAGGTTTTGAAATTTAGGATGACACGAACATTCGAGAAGGTGGCAGCCTTTACGAAATGATCAGCTGAAGTACAACTAAGACTCCCAAGCTGCTCCTAGGGAGCTAAGACTATTTTTTGTTTTGTTTTGTTTTTTGAGTTGCTGATGGCCTGTTTCAAGATTCTGTTGTTACATGCAGCAAAGAGCTGTCAGAAAGCTTCAGAATGAGAATTTCAAAAGCGCCTAAGTGAGTTTGGTGCATAAGTTCTATTAACTTCACTTAGGTACTTTTGAAAATCCCAACTCTGTCTACATTTGGTCAATATCTCATCATTCCCTGGGTTACCGAGCATTCATCCCAATGGATTTGAAGGAGTTTAGCACTACACCCCAAGTAACGGTAGAGCTGGTGATTCTGATCTGCCTTTTTGAAAGAGATGGGGAATTGGTGAAGAAGGTGGTGTAAGCAAGGTAAACTTGAATACACAGTTCATGTGACTTATAACTTAGCTGAGAATGTGAATTCAATGGTGGTTTTTCTAGAGAGGATAACGCCAACATATTTGCCTGCCTGGGTGAGGAGGAATGTTTTAGTGTTCTGAACAGACTGGAGAATAGATATGAGCAAGATGGGGGACTACATAAGGAAGGAAACTGCAGTAATTAAGGTGTGAAGTGATATATGCTTGAATTAGTGATTCAACAGAATGAGAAAACTATTGGCATATGTGGAATATCTTGCAGAAGTGATAACAGGCTGGCTTATCTTCAGCTAGTGTAGATCAATGTAGCTCTAAGGGCTTTGAAACAGATTCTCAGAGGACAGGTTCTCAGGTGGCATAAATCTGCATGCTTCCATTGCAGTCAGTGGAGAGATGCTGATTTACATCAGTTGAGAATCTACTCGACTGATTTGTGTGGAAATAGACTAATTTACTCCAGTTGATGATATGGCCAGTAAAATGTAACCAGGGTGAGGCACAAAAGGAACATGGGGGAGTCAAGGATGGCTCCTAGTTTATGTGCCTGAGAAACAAAAGCCAGGCCAGCATTTTTGAGGAAAACGAACAAGAGTGCCTGACTAGGCTTTTATTTTCCCATGAAAAAGAACGTCCTGGTAATGGTTAGCTGAAGAGACACAATACGGAGCCTGGTGTTGATGTGTTGAGACAGTTGAAGAGGGACTCATGGGAGGGCCAGTGGTTTGGACTGAGACAAAGTTTTGGGTGTCATTGGCATAAAAGTGACAGCTAAGGTTAAACTGTTCATTTCTGTACTCAGGTGGAAGAACGTACTATATGGCAAGAGAAGACAGAGGAGCCAAAAACAGTCCGGGGGAAAAAGTGGTCTAGTCTCTGAGGTGCAGCTGTCACACAGGAATTGAGGTCAGACCATTCACAAACAGAGGAGATGAGAGTGAAGGCACTAGCAAAGGTCTGAGGCATTTAAGTCATAGGCAGCAGAGACAGGGCAGGTGGAGACCGATGGCCTTTGCTCGCTCACTTTTTAAACGGGGGGTCTATGCCCTCCACTTTTGAGAACACAGCAAGAGTGCAGTGAAGGGAGGTGGTCACCCAGTTTCCCTCCCCTCTCCACCCCAGAGCCGAGTGGTGTAATACCAAAGTCTGCGACCAGGCCAAATTTGAGTGAGTAGCATCGTTACTTGGTGCATGGGCCACTTAAATTTGGCCAGGTTTTGTTGCTTCCCTCCCCTCACCACGCCCGCTTTTGGTAGTCCTTCTGCCACACAATATTTAAGTAAAATAGTGTGGTCACAAGTGTTAAACACTGCATTGGTATCAACAAGAATAAGCAATGAAGAAGTCTTGTTCTGTGCAGTAGAAGAATGTGCTGTCAGAGCCATACTAGGTGAAGAAGCCAGACTGGAATGGTCACAAGGTGATGGAAGAGAAGAGAAATTACGCCTAATTTCAGTATTGTGGTAATGATAATAATAGGTATTTATATAGTATTGTACATGTTCAAAGTACTGTTCAGACATTAACTAACTGATCCTCACAAAGTCTCTGTGAGGTAGGAAGGTTAGTCTTAGCAGCCCCATTTTGCTGAGATTGGGAAAAAATGGATTTGAGGCAGCAGTTATTAAAGGTGATGGTGTCAAGGCTGGGTTTCTGGTGACATAGTATGATGGCTGTAGCCTGTAGTTTTGCCTAATGAGATGACACTAATGCTATTTATAGACACGATGAAATCAGATATTACTTGTTTTACTGTTTGATTACAGCCAAAACTGTGGTGATATGCTAGTCATAGGTATTGACGCCTCTAAATAAGTGAGGTTGCCACAATATTTATGAGCCCAGCTGCTTCGGCAAATCCATCCACCTTAGGGCTTGTCTACTTGGGGAACTCAGAAAAAAATAATCCAAATAAACTACAAGAGTGAATTTAAAGTGGATTGGTTAAACCACATTAAATCCCTGCATGGATGTTCTTATCCAGAATTCACTTCCAAAGTGAATTAAGCTAAACTGAAATAAGGCCACTTTAATTTTGAATAAGAACATCCACAGGGGGGCAATTCTTTCTCATTTCTATGAACAGCAAGAGGGAAGGAAAGAAGATTGTCTGATGCTGGTGAGTGGAAACTGAAAAGAGTTAATATAACGAAGGAGAAGAAAATACTAATAAACAATGAAGAGGGAATATGATCGCTATAGTAGTAAGTAGGATGTTGCAAATTTAGGGCTAAATTTGGATCCCCTTACCTCACTAGTAACCTATTCTACAAGTAAAGAGAGTGAGAGCATTTGTGGTACTACTATGTATGAGCAGATTTATCAGAATCTGGCCCTTAGAAAACAAAAGGATTCAGTTGAAATATTAGAGCATAAGCTTTTGTGAGCTACAGCTCACTTAATCAGATGCATAGAATGGAACATATAGTAAGATAGATATATGTGTATATATATATACATACAGATACATTGGAAGTTACCATACAAACTGTGAGAGGCGAATTAGTTAAGGTAATAGTTCATCTTAACTAATTAACCTCTAACAGTTTGTATGGTAACTTCCAACTTATCTGTATGTATATATATATCTTACTATATGTTCCATTCTATGCATCTGATTAAGTGAGCTGTAGCTCACAAAAGCTTATGCTCTAATAAATGTGTTAGTCTCTAAGGTGCCACAAGTACTCCTGTTCTTTTTGTGGATACAGACTAACACGGCTGCTACTCTGAAAGTTGAAATATTATGATTGAAGATATAGTAGGTGGCAATGCAAGATGTAGATTGTATCTAATCTATCTTCCTTGCTCCTTAAGCTCCTATAAACTTCTTAGGCACCTATGCACCATGTAAATGCCAGAAAAGAAGGATATAGTCTGGATAGAAAAATTACTGGGTGTATGAGTCACCTGACAAGACTGAACCTCAGGTCTCCATCCTCTATGCTTCCAATTGCTTCCAACACTCCTTTAGAAGGAGGACTTGTGGCACCTGAAAGACTAACAAATTTATTTGAGCATAAGCTTTCGTGAGCTACAGCTCACTTCATTGGATGCATGCACTGGATAGTATTTGCTCAAATAAATTTGTTAGTCTCTAAAGTGCCACAAGTACTCCTTTTCTTTTTGCAGATACAGACGGCTGCTACTCTGAAACCTGTCCTTTAGAAGGATTGTTCCTGCTGTCTTTTCTTTCTGCCTCATGACATGCTTGATGCCATCCCAAATGAAACCCAAGGTAACAATAGGAAATGTCCTGAAATGTGTTGGTTTTCAAGTGCCAAGAACAAACAAAAACTTGATTTGCAGTTTTTTGACCAAGACCTGAATATTTGCCTTGGAAACAGACATTTCTCATAGAAATTTCTGTTTTGGCAAAAAGTCATTTTTGGAAAATAAAAACAACCCAAAACAAAAACCACCAAACTACCCCATGTCTAATGAAAACTTTTGACCATCTCTAAACATGAAGCTTAACAAAGGAGGATGAGTGGGAAGGGGCAGGGACATGTAAAGTTTATTGTTTGATACGGTAGCTAATGGAGAGTCAGAGGATAAATTTGAAGAGGCGTGTGACATGATCATGGTGACAGACATATATTGTGTCTATGATGAGGCAAATGAACCCTCAACAGAAAATCTAAAGAACAAAATGAACTGTGTTACCTACATCAGATCATCCAACTCAGATATTCCTGTCCTCATGTACTGTACAATAATCGTCTTCTCAAGTGCTGATCAGATACTTCATTCATGTTAGAGGAATGGCGGATGTCCAATTACCTATTGCAAACTGAAGTTACTTGGGATTTTCCCCCCCTTCAGTGAGACTCTTTCATTTAAGCATTGTTAACACCAGAAAAAAAAGTCAATGTGAGAGGGTGGAATCCATGGGAAGGTCATATTCTACAGAGTACTTTCTCTTATTTCCAACTTTTATGTATCACATATTGTTAGAATAAAAATGCAACAGCTGTCTTGTTGAAACACATGTTGGTAGCCATAGTCCCTTAAAGGAAACAAGCAACCATCAGATAAGGTTCTAAGTCTTTATGAGTAGAGGGCTCAAGACACAGACTGCATCTCATAGACTATTTGAGTTGGCTGATTTTTTTCAGCCATCAGCGATACACAAAAAGAAGAAAAGGAGGACTTGTGGCACCTTAGAGACTAACCAATTTATTTGAGCATGAGCTTTCGTGAGCTACCGCAAGCTCATGCTCAAATAAATTGGTTAGTCTCTAAGGTGCCACACGTCCTCCTTTTCTTTTTTGCGAATACAGACTAACACGGCTGTTACTCTGAAACACAAAAAGAAAAGTCAGAGTTCCTAGTTGATGTGAGGTTAGACCAAAAATTCATGTTGAAAAAACACCAGTGAGGTTGCCAGGATGTCTCATGGTACAGCTGCACTGCAGCAGGAGGTGCAATTTCCAGCCAGCACACTAAAAATAGCAGTGTAACCAAGGGTGGCAGCATTATTTTGGAAGGGATTGTACTCAAGAGTCTAGTCCATGCCACCACCCATGCCATGTGGCCACACTTCTATTTTTAGCCACTAGCTCAATCTCATGTACATCTACTTTGACCTGGAAATTATACCTCCTGCTGCAGTGTAGACATACTCTGAGTTAGGAACCTAAGTCCATATTATTATATTAGTTGCCTGATTTTCAGAGATGCTTAATACCTGCAGCTTCTCATGGCTCTTGGTGGTTCTCGGTACTTCTGAAAAACCAGGCCTGGCCTGCGTTGCCAACTCCAAACATTCAAAAATCATGACATTGGCTGGATTATCATGAGAGCTTTTTCAGTAGAATACCAAGTTGGGTGTTGTTTTTTTTTTACTTACGTTCTGGTTTCCTAATCCTTTAGGTGCTTGGGTCACATTCTCATGCTTTTCTCCACGCATTACAGCTAGAAACTTACCTTTTTCAATGAAAGCTGAAATTCTCACCTAATCCGGCTCCTGAGACCCTGAATGTACAGTAGGTGAGTGAGTAAAGGTTGAAGCTGTTGTTTGCTGTTAACATGTAGAGTAGAAGAAATAATATGATCTCAGTGTATTATTTCTGTGTCTAAACTCCTGTAGTTATTATTGAGCTACCACTAGATTCTCCAAACTTCTATTAAAATATCAATAGTATTTTTGAGAGCTTAAATTGAGCAGTGATTTTATTTAAGGCTGAACCTATAAACCACTTTTCTTCGAAGAATCTCTTGTTGTTGCTAAAAATGAAAGCCATTCAAACGAGCAGTGATTGAAACAGGGACAGGAAAGGGGGGAAAAATCAATACACCATTTTCTAGGGTACTATCTCTGCTTTTGAAAAGAGACCATTAATAACATGCTTACAGTAAAAGCAGCTGCTTGTTCAAAGTGCACTGAAGGGTGAGTTGAAAGGAAGACTCTCTGTATGCAGCCTCCCTGGAGAGAGAGAGAGAGAGAGTTTGCAGAGATTTCAAAACCCAATCTCAGAATCTGGACAAAGCCCCTCATAGACTTTTTTTAATATTCTTAGCTACTATTGGATTATAAAATCCAGGGCTGAAATGCCTTTCAGAATGCATCACTTTGTGAAAGGGTGATGCAGGTCAATGCATGAGCCATCATTCTCAAAACCATTTGCTGAAAATAAAATTTTTCACATTTTTGCATCTGATTACAGTGACAAAGATGGTCAAAAGTGATGGCAACTTCGTATGGAGCTCCACAATTCTATGCAGTACTATGGACCAAATCCTGAACTCTTTCTCAAGCCATCCCTGTGAAATCAGTGGAAGTTTTAGCCAGGATAAGAGCTGATTAAAAATGGACAGTGAAAAATGATCCTGTGTTCTGGCTTTCTGCACAGGATGAGTTTCACCCTCAGAGAAAGACTCCAAGGTGGTCAATAAGGTACCTTTCAGTAGTCCAATATATGCCACAAATTGCTGGAATTTCCTTCTGAAAATAGTCTGAAAACATAAATTTTGTAAGATGTACTGTAACGTTTTTGCACGTAAGACTGAAGTTCTGGTAGTGCCCGATTAGTGAGGTTTGGAAGGACTAGTTTTTTATCCGTAAATGTTGGTAAACATTGATTTCAACATATGCACGCGAACCAACAAAACCATATTTCCATTGATAAGCGAAATGGACAGATAGGCAAAGTAAGAAAAATGCTGCATGAGAACTTATTAGGGTTTGATCTATGGATATTTGCTTAATATATATTTTGATGTGATGTTGACAATTTGTGTTTTAATGGTTAGAAAGCATTAACTTTTTGAATGTCAATGTCTACTGTCTTTATGTAGTTATTCCCTTAACCCCCTACTATCTGACCCTTCCCTAATTTCTCACAATTGTGAACATTTAAATAAATAAAAATAGAATAAAATGCTTAAAAGCCACAATTTTGTGTAATTCTGAAAATTTCAATCAATAAAAATAAAAAATGCTTAAAATGAACATGGATATTATCCATTAAAATTCTAAAAAGAAATTAAATTCTGCCTAGCCTACCCATATCCAATGTTTACTGTAGTTCAAAGCTTCCCTGCTAACAAATTCTAGAGGTCCAGCTACTCCATTGGTGTAA
The DNA here is from genome assembly GCF_965140295.1 of Lepidochelys olivacea. Taxonomy (NCBI): domain Eukaryota; kingdom Metazoa; phylum Chordata; order Testudines; family Cheloniidae; genus Lepidochelys; species Lepidochelys olivacea. The sequence continues at coordinate 11,567,046 of NC_140415.1, read as the reverse complement.
ACAGGCATAGCTCTGTTGAAGACAATGGTAGAGTTGTACTGAAGCAGAGGCTACCCCAGCTCCCAGACCAGCCCCAGGTCTTTTTGCAATCACTCTACTCACACTACTGTCTGCACAGCTTTTAAAACTAAAGTAAATAATATAACAATATGAGTTGTACTAAATGCCTCCCTTCATTAAGCTTCGCGAGGCAAAAATGCAAACAATTATCCTTCTTGTAGAATATATACTACTTTGTGAATACAGAAAGATCATAAATGGGATTTTTTTAAAAAAATTACTCTGTGTTTTATGGTAGACATAAGCAACCAATACCCTGAATACAAACAATGAACTATTGGCATGTGTGGAATCTGCATCCAAATCTTTCAGGTTTCCCCTATCTTCTTAATGGGCTGGATCAAAATCCAAACCGTCCCAAGGTTCTGAAATCTGGAACTAGATCCAAATTGTGCAACATGAGCTCATGTCTAGGATGCTTTTTGGTTTTTGTGCCTATTCTGCTTTGATGGGGCTGGCTGGCTGTTCTCAAGATGGAAATGCTTTGGAGATAAGTGGTTGACAGGGGCAGAATGTGTTGTATTAGCAAATGGTTCTTCTTAGCATATGTGCAACGTGCTATGTGCAAATTCACGGTCCAATTTCATCAATTTCATGGTCGTAGGATTTTAAAAATAATAAGTGTCATGAGTTCAGCTCTTTAAATCTGAAATTTCACGGTGTTGTAATTGTAGGGGTCCTGACCCAAAAAGGAGTTGGGGGGAAGGTCGCAAATGTATTGTAGGGAGTGTTGTAGTACTGTCAGCCTTACTTCTGTGCTGCTGCTGGCGGGGCGCTACCTTCAGAGTTGGGTGCCCGGCCAACAGCCCAGCTCTGAAGGCAGTGCAGAAGTAAGGGTTGCAATACCATGCAATACCATGCCCCCCCCTAAAATAACCTTGTGATCCCCCTGCAACTCCCTTTTGGGTCAGAACCCCCAATTTGAGAAACGCTGGTCTCCCCCATGAAATCTGGGCTTTTGTGTGCTTTTACCCTATGCTATACAGATTTCATGGGAGGAGACGAGATTTCATGGGCCTTGACTTGTTTTTCATGGCTCTCAATTTTGTAGGGCCCTAGCAATGTGTCTCAAGCAGCACCTGCCCAGAAGTCATCAGCACATTTGGTCTACCGGTTGGATCATTAGCTTCCCCAGCTCGGGCCAGATACTGACAGGGAGTGCAAAGTGAATGCTGATCCAGCCCCCCCCAGCAAATGGTGTGAAGCTGTGAATGAATAGAAAGTAGACACTTGAAGTCTGTTATCTGTAAGATCATGGGAACTATTTATAGAGATCTCAGACACAGGGAAATTACTGGAAGTGGAGTGAAAGTCCTAAATTGCTATGGTGTTGTTCCATTGGACTTTCCTGGTTCCTATAGTGAAGGGTCACTCCATGGATTCTGCATGATTAATCCCTGTTGGGATACAGCAATTATCTCCCAGGTAGCATGGAAGGGTTTGATGAGACACAAACGGTGTAGAAAAAGAAAGAAGAAAAAGGGACTTTATCTTCTGTCCTCCACCAGCCTCCCTCTTTCTGAATGAAGAGCTGGAATTACAGTAACCATAAGGAAGAGGAAACCGTATTTATTCCTCTGTCACCACTTCATTGTTTTTCATTGTCCCGGCATCTTTACTTTCTTTCTTGTTCCAATCTATCTCTTCCCCCAAGGCCCTCCATAGCCACAAAATCACATCTACCACGTGACTCAATTTCCTTTCCACTCACACCATAGGTTCCAAAGTCTCCATTGTTTCCTGTATTAGGGAAGTCCTTCCACAATGACTGTATATACATCTCCATTGAAGTACATTTCTGACATCCTTGGGGTTAACTAGACTCTTCTGTTCCTCTGTATTTCAGGTTAGCAGCACGAAATCCACATTTGCAGACCGCTTTGGATGGGCACATCTATTTGTAAATCCTGTGGCCTGAAGTTAGTCTTGAGAGTAGGTAGCTCACTATTGAGACCTGTTGGTGAAATGGGAGAAGAGAGCGGCTTGAGAACTCCAGACAGAGAGGGTTCCATTGGGGAGCATGCTCTCTGCCAGTATCTGTTGGTGAACAGGGGGAAATGACTGAATGGGCTGGTTATGAGACAGTATAGGACATTTTGGTTAAAATACAATTATGTTTTATGTTTGGGGGCAATAAAATGCTGTTATCCCTGTTGGGAAATGAAAAGACAAGACAGCTGCACCCAAATGTGCCCAGGGTGAGGGATCAACCTGACCAAGACTGCAACCAGGCACAGTTGGGTAAGGGAACCAGGGGCTCAGAGGTGTGAGAATTCTTGGACTTCTCCAGCCCAGGAAAGCAAACTGTGAGTGGTAAGTGGAGAAGGAGGAAGAAAGTGGCTAGTACACATTAGCCATTCACAATTGCAAGAGGAGGACTGAGGCTGGGACTGCTGGCTTTTCCAAATTTCTTCTGTTGTCCCTTCTCCCCTCCCACTCCCGCAGTAAAGTTCTCATTGCTTTAAATCCCTGGACTCAATACTTACAAGTGTGGAATATTGTGCATCAAGAGCACCCAGAGTGGTATACATAGTTGCCAAGGGTTCGAGGTGGAGGCTTGAGCAGATGTTGTTTAAATCTTCAGAAGAAACCCCTAAAATTGAATCTGGCCTTTTTTGCGCTGACAATACCTGGCAGAAGGGTTACATATTTGGAAAAAAGAAATTGGCTTGCAACTGAGCCAAAAACTTCAATGTTCAAATAAATTAATTTAAAACACCTCATCAACTTCTCACCGATCCCTCATATTTTGCCAAAAGGTCTTTTGTTTTGCTGAGGTATGCCTCAGGCCTAGCCACTCTGCAGGAGTTGCTTCTCTTTTGAAATATTTTATGTACCAGGGCTTTTCCAGAGTTGTGGTTATGCAGGCAATGCATTTTTGATACCTGTGAAAACAGAAGAGATGACATATGGATAGAGAATCCTACCTACAAAGAGTATAGAGCTTGGACCACCCCACCAAAAGTATAGGGCCTGTGGAGAGTTGGCAGAGGCAGTTGTGGGACAAAGTCAATGGAACTAGTGTTTAAGAGAAGAGAAGAATGAGTTGAGGTGAAAGGGAGATGCAATCAGTTAGCTTATATGGAGGTATGAAGTGAGACCACACATAGGTTTGATAAACTTCTGGTAAGCACTGTAGGCTTAAAGCTCCAGAACTTCATAGGTTCCTCTGTCATTGCTTAATTCTTTGATTTAGAAAGCTCAGGATTGGTCAGACTTCCCTTTGTCTTTTGAAGACCATATTAATAAACTTGCACTGATTGTAGGGTTTTGGGGTTTCTTTTAGACTTAACATGTCTTAACTTATGATTAGGTAAATAGCCAGTTCACTGAAATTTGGGTGGGTGATTCTGCATTGTTTATTCTAAAGTTATCTGACAGCATTCATATACAAGTGCATTGCTGGGACCTGTTTTTGATTACAGCTCGGACTACATACCTAAGCAAGGGGATAAAAATTCCCCCTCGCACCTCTGCATGGGCTATCTGGATTCTGACTGGGTCCAGGCACAAATGAATTACCAGACCCTGGCATCAGTTTAGTCACGCATAGAACAAGTAACCAAGGAATGATGGAGGAATGGGTGGGGCCTGGGCTCCATCAACCCTAGTGCTCCAACCTCCCCCAATCTATGCAGCAGCCAGCACAGCTGACCTGCCCTGGTGGGCGTTGGAGCAGCAAATTACTGCCTACCAACGCTGCACTAGACAAGGTGGGTGGAATTGTGCTGCTGGGGGACATATATACGGTATCCCTAAGGCTACATCTACCCTCTGAGCGTGGGGTGCTCCTGTTTGCATACAATCCTAGCACTAGCTTTCACTGAGCTAGCATGAGCGGCGAGAGCAGTCTATCTGTAGCACACCTAGCATCAGCAAAGGCGTCACTTAGCCATGCCACGTACGTATCTGCTGGTCTCCGGTGGGTTTGTACTCGGAATGGCTAAGCCGAGCCTCACGTGCTACATCTCTCGCTCGTAGTGTAGACGTAGCCTAAATGCTTTGGTTCTGCTTAGCAACCTGACTGGTTTTGGTGTTTAAAATCCTTCCTGTCTGAGTGTGTGGATGTGTATCTGCGTGTGCAAGCCCTGGCTAATCATTTACTCTCTGAAAAGAAAAACACCCCCCCACCCCCACCCACAAACTCCGCATGCCTTCGTGGTGCTGGTGACGCTGCTAGAGAAATCCCGAAATCTTTGACTTCTTCATTAAGCAATCACATCATGGAGCCCTTATAGGTGAGTCTGCGTGAAGGACATTGGAATGAGGTTTTCACTGGGCAGCACAGCCTGATGTACTGGGGTGTGTGTAAAACCACTGGCCTCTGCTGGATGTAATATTGGTCTTGTTCCAGTGCTTGTGATTATGTCATAAGAACATGGGAATGGCCACACTAGATCAGAACAACGGTCCATCTAGCCCAGTATCCTGTCTTCCGACAGTGGCCAATGACAGGTGCCCCAGAGGGAATGAAGAGAACAGGTAATCATCAAGTGATCCATCCCCTGTCTCCCATTCCCAGCTTCTGGCAAACACCCTCTGGTGGCCTATTTAAAGAGTCTGAAAGGCTCAATACTTCAAACATTTAAAGGAGATTTCCTTTCAGCTCAAGTGGTAGAGACCTGTGTTTTAGGAGCAGAAGTCCTGTACTCTATTCCCCAGGTTAGTTTAGTTGACAACCATGGTGTCTGCATGGGTGCAACTGGAAAATTGTTACATCATGGCAATAATTACTATAGGCTGGGATTCTCAGCAAGTTAGGTGCTCAGCACCCATTGACAGCCGATAGGATTTAGTTGCTTAGGTCCCTTTGAAAATTTCAGCCAAAGCGCATTAGCGCAAAGCAGATTTTCCCCCCCCTTTGCTTTAAATTAAATCAAAGTAGCCAAACTTTGCTTCAGGTACCATTTCATATGCAAAATGTTCTGCAGAGCTGTAAAACACACTGGGGAAGTCAGTTTGTAGCACGTTTCCCAGAGACCTCAGCACCACGGGCTGTAAATTTGTAAACTGTAAATTGTGTCCTGTGACCATAACAATTTTTGGTGGCTTCCTCAGCACTGTTAGTGCCCACTGGACTCAGCAGATTTCTGTGCATACCTCCTTTTATGCCAAAGCTCGTTGATTTTTATCTCTGAGTTTCTAGTCTAAGGAGGTGCTCCTCATATAAGCTGCTGGCTTGATAGATGAGGACACAGTATTATTGCAACATGCTGTCCACAGCCCCCTTTCATCATAGTTATAGCTATAGAGTAGCAGGAGCCTCACTGGAAATGAATGTTAGAAATCATAATGGCACTTTATACCACACAATTTTATTTAGGAAAATACTATTCAAGACATAAAATAAGAGGCTTCTGTAGGAAGAAATAAACAACCGGAAACTTTAATATAATGATTTCAGTGTCAAGCTTATTGTTTTCTATACGGCTCCAGATGGTACTTTTATATTCTAGATTTTACCCCCATTTATGTCAATTTTGCCTGAAGATGAATATGAGCTGTTCATTTCAAAGTGAGAGATTACCATAGTGATTAAAGTCTCTGGTTATGTGTAAGCAGAAGAGGCATTTACTAATATTGAGAAATATATTACCCGAGCCTCCCCTTTACTCAGACTTCCAATGAAAGCCAGTCACATCTGAAAGGTGAGCTTTTTTTGTAACACCAGCCTCATTTACTCTCTTTTCATGCAGGTTTGCAAGGATTGTTGATTTTATAAGCTGCAGGGGGTGGTCCTTTTATACAAAGGACTATTCTCCCCTTGATGGAACCATGTAGACAAAATGTTTTCCGTGAACAAAACGGGATGATCAAGTGATCAAAACTTTATGATTAAGGTCAATTTTTCAATTAACTTAAGGTACCTATGTGGCCTCATTAATGTAACCTCACAATCTATCAAGTTTCAGAGTAGCAGTTGTGTTAGTCTGTATTCGCAAAAAGAAAAGGAGTACTTGTGGCACTTTAGAGACTAACCAATTTATTTGAGCATAAGCTTTCATGAGCTACAGCTCACTTCATCGAATGCATTCAGTGGAAAATACTGTAAAAGTACTGTAAAATACTGGAAAGTACTGCATTTTCCACTGAATGCATCCGATGAAGTGAGCTGTAGCTCACGAAAGCTTATAATCTATCAAGTGTATTTTTCACCCCCACAGCACCCATCTGAGGTACAGCAGTATTATTCTCCCCACCTGACAAAGGGGGAACTGAAGCACAGAGAGAGACAAAGGGCTTGCCTACGCAGCAAGTTACTGCAGGGCAAGCCAGGGTTTGCCTTTACAGAGCACCAGCTTGCTGCTCAGTAATGTTCTTTGTGAATATAGCACTGATGTACTGTACATCAGGACTTTCACTGTGCTGCAGCAGTGTCCACATAGGCTGTTACTGAACAGAAAGCTGGTGCACTGTAGATTGACACCCGCGGTTGTTGCATGGTAACTTGTCATGTAGACAAGCTTTAAGGGTCTTGCTCAAGAACACACAAGGTAGCAGCAAAGAACCCATCCCAGGTGTCCCATGCCCCAGGCTTACACCCTTACCACTGGACCATTTCCCCGTCTTTCTTTGAGCACTCAATTCTAGAGTTAGGCAAAAAGTTTTCCATTTTTGGGAGGGACGACAGACAAAATGCATTTTGGGGGGCCTGAATTCACAAAATCCCAAATCCTTACTCCACCCCCGACAAGGGGATTAGCGCTCAGATCGGCCTTGCTGGGTCAAGTTTGGGGTACTGTGGACGCAATTAGACGGTATTGGCCTCTGGGAGCTATCCCAGAGTGCTCCATTGTGACCGCTCTGGACAGCACTCTCAACTCAGATGCACTGGCGAAGTAGACAGGAAAAGGCCCGCGAACTTTTGAATATCAATTTCCTGTTTGGCCAGCATAGCAAGCTGCAGGTGAGTGCAGAGCTCATCAGCAGAGGTGACCATGCAGAGCTCATCAGCAGAGGTGACCACGATGGAGTCCTAGAATCGCAAAAGAGCTCCAGCATGGAATGAATGGGAGGTACGGGATCTGATCGCTGTATGGGGAGAGGAATCTGTGCTATCAGAACTCCATTCCAAAAGATGAAATGCCAAAATATTTGAAAAAATCTCCAACGGCATGAAGGACAGAGGCCATAACAGGGACCTGAAGTAGTGCCATCTGAAACTTAAGGAGCTGAGGCAAGCCTACCAGGAAACCAGAGAGGCAAACGGCCGCTCCGGGTCAGAGCCCCAAACATGCCGCTTCTATGATGAGCTGCATGCCATTTTAGGGGGTTCAGCCACCACTACCCCAGCCATGTTGTTTGACTCCTTCAGTGGAGATGGAGGCAACAAGGAATCAGGTTTTGGGGATGAGGAAGATGATGATGATGATGAAGTTGTAGATAGCTCACAGCAAGCAAGTGGAGAAACCGGTTTTCCTGGCAGCCAGGAACTGTTTCTCACCCTGGACCTGGAGCCAGTACCCCCCGAACCCACCCAAGGCTGCCTCCCGGACCTGCCAGGTGGAGAAGGGACCTCTGGTGAGTGTACCTTTTAAAACAGTATACATGATTTAAAAGCAAGCATGTTTAATGATTAATTTGCCCTGGCATTTGCGGCTCTCCTGGATGTACTCCCAAAGCCTTTGCAAAAGGGAGGGCAGCCTTATTCCGTTCACCATGGTAGGACACTTTATCACACCAGGCCAGTAGCACGTACTCGGGAATCATTGTAGAACAAAGCATTGCAGTGTATGTTTGCTGGCATTCAAACAACATCCGTTCTTTATCTCTCTGTGTTATCCTCAGGAGAGTGATATCATTCATGGTCACCTGGTTGAAATAGGGTGCTTTTCTTAAGGGGACATTCAGAGGTGCCCGTTCCTGCTAGGCTGTTTGCCTGTGGCTGAATAGAAATGTTCCCCGCTGTTAGCCACAGGGAGGGGTGAGGGGCTAGCCACGTGGGGGGAGGCAAAATGCGACCTTGGAACGAAAGCACATGTGCTATTTATGTAATGTTAACAGCAAGGTTTACCGTGAAAGAGTGTACCCATTATTCTATAAAGTGTGTCTTTATTAAATACCACTGTCCCTTTTTTTTTCTCCACCAGCTGCAAGTGTTTCAAGGATCACAGGATCTTCTGCTTCCCAGAGGCTAGTGAAGATTAGAAGGCAAAAAAAACGCACTCGTGATGAAATGTTCTTTGAGCTCATGCTGTCCTCCCACACTGACAGAGCACAGACGAATGCGTGGAGGTAGACAATGTCAGAGTCTAGGAAAGCACAAAATGACCGAGAGGAAAGGTGGCGGGCTGAGGAGAGTAAGCGGTGGGCTGAAGAGAGGGCTAACGCTGAAAGATGGTGGCAGCGTGATGAGAGGAGGCAGGATTCAATGCTGAGGCTGCTGGAGGATCAAACTAATATGCTCCAGCATATGGTTGAGCTGCAGGAAAGGCAGCTGGAGCACAGACCGCCACTACAGCCCCTGTGTAACCAACCACCCTCCTCCCCAAGTTCCATAGCCTCCTCACCCAGACGCCCAAGAACGCAGTGGGGGGCCTCTGGCCACCCGGCCACTCCACCCCAGAGGATTGCCCAAGCAACAGAAGGCTGGCATTCAATAGGTTTTAAAGTTTTAAACTTTTAAAGTGCTGTGTGGCCTTGTCCTTCCCTCCTCCACCACCCCTCCTGGTGCTTCTCTCCTCCAGCACCCCTCCTGGGCTACCTTAGTAGTCATCCCCCTATTTGTGTGATGAATGAATAAAGAATGCATGAATGTGAAGCAACAATGACTTTATTGCCTCTGCAAGCAGTGATCGAAGGGAGGAGGGGCGGGTGGTTAGCTTACAGGGAAGTAGAGTGAACCAAGGGGCGGGTGGTTTCATCAAGGAGAAACAAACAGAACTGTCACACCGTAGCCTGGCCAAGCATTAAACAGGTTTTCAAAGCTTCTCTGATGCGTACCGTGCCCTCCTGTGCTCTTCTAAGCACCCTGGTGTCTGGCTGCACATAACCAGCAGCCAGGCGATTTGCCTCAACCTCCCACCCCGCCATAAACGTCTCCCCCTTACTCTCACAGATATTGTGGAGCACACAGCAAGCAGTAATAACTGTGGGAAGATTGGTTTCGCTGAGGTCTAAGCGAGTCAGTAAACTGCGCCAGCGCGCTTTTAAATGTCCAAATGCACGTTCTACCACCATTCTGCACTTGCTCAGCCTGTAGCTGAACAGCTCCTGACTACTGTCCATGCTGCCTGTGTACGGCTTCATGAGCCATGGCTTTAAGGGGTAGGCTGGGTCCCCAAGGATAACTATAGGCATTTCAACATCCCCAATGGTTATTTTCTGGTCTGGGAATAAAGTCCCTTCCTGCAGCTTTTGAAACAGACCAGAGTTCCTGAAGATGCGAGCGTCATGTACCTTTCCCGGCCATCCCACGTTGATGTTGGTGAAACGTCCCTTGTGATCCACCAGAGCTTGCAGCACTATTGAAAAGTACCCCTTGCGGTTTATGTGCTCGCCGGCTTGGTGCTCCGGTGCCAAGATAGGGATATGGGTTCCGTTTATCGCCCCACCGCAGTTAGGGAATCCCATTGCAGCAAAGCCATCCACTATGACCTGCACATTTCCCAGGGTCACTACCCTTGGTATCAGCAGATCTTTGATTGCGTTGGCTACTTGCATCACAGCAGCCCCCACAGTAGATTTGCCCACTCCAAATTGATTCCCAATTGACCGGTAGCTGTCTGGCGTTGCAAGCTTCCACAGGGCTATTGCCACTCGCTTCTCAACTGTGAGGGCTGCTCTCATCTTGGTATTCATACACTTCAGGGCAGGGGAAAGCAAGTCACAAAGTTCCATGAAAGTGCCCTTACGAATGCAAAAGTTTCGCAGCCACTGGGAATCGTCCCAGACCTGCAACACTATGCAGTCCCACCAATCTGTGCTTGTTTCCCGGGCCCAGAATCGGCGTTCCGTGGCATGAACCTGCCCCATTAGCACCATGATGCCCGCATTGCCAGGGCCCGTGCTTTGAGAGAAGTCTGTGTCCATGTCCTGATCGCTCTTGTCACTGCGCTGACGTTGCCTACTCATCCAGTTTCACTTTGCCAGGTTCTGGTGCTGCATATACTGCTGTATAATGCGCGTGATGTTTAATGTGCTCCTAATTGCCAAAGTGATCTGAGCAGGCTCCATGCTTGCCGTGGTTTGGCGTCTGCACAGAAAAAAGGCGCGGAACGATTGTCTGCCGTTGCTCTGATGGAGGGAGGGGCGACTGACGGCATGGTTACAGGGAATTAAAATCAACAAAGGGGGTGGCTTTACATCAAGGAGAAACAAAAACAACTGTCACACAGAATGGCCCCCTTAAGGATTGAACTTAAAACCCTGGGTTTAGCAGGCCAATGCTCAACCTACTAAGCTATCCCTCCCGCTGGTATTTCAGGCAGGACTTCATGGAGGGAGGAAGGGAGGGAGGGAGAGGGGAGCAAATGAATACAAAACAAATCTGGTCTATTTCTTGTTTTGATCCACTCCATCTATCTTTTACATCTTTGGCTGGCAGCAGATGGTGCAGAAGGACTGCAAGCCATCCACATCTCCTGGCTGCTCGGCAGAAGATGGTACAATAGGACTGCCTGCAGGACTAAAGACAATGACCTGGTCGAGTCACTCCTAATTTAGTCCCTGCACCCATATCTGCGCAGGCGTTCCTGACTGACCTTACCGAGGTGGCCAGGAGCACCTTGTGATGAGGATGGTTTTCAGGCCTATTGCACTGTCTGCTGCCACAAGGCAATGGGTTGCTGCTGCTGTGTAGCAATGCAGTACCATGTCTCCCAGCACCCAGGAGACATAAGGTGACAGTGAGCTGAGCAGGCTCCATGCTTGCCGTGGTATGGCGTCTGCAGAGGTAACTCAGGAAAAAAGGCACAAAATGATTGTCTGCCGTTGCTTTCACAGAGGGAAGGAGGGAGGGAGGGCCTGATGACATGTACCCAGGACCACCCGCAACAATGTTTTTTGCCCCATCGGGCATTGGGATCTCAACCCAGAATTCCAATGGGCAGCGGAGACTGCGGGAACTGTGGGATAGCTACCCACAGTGCAACACTCCAGAAGTCGACGCTAGCCTCGGTACTGTGGAAGCACTCCGCCGAGTTAATGCACTTAATGCACTTAGAGCATTTTGTGTGGGGACACACACACTCGACTATATAAAACCGATTTCTAAAAAACCGACTTCTATAAATTCAACCTAATTTCGTAGTGTAGACATACCCTCAGAGATTAATGAGTCTGCTACAGCCTTGGCTAAAGGCCATGTGCATTTAGCTTCAGAGATCCCAGGGTCAATCCCCCCCGCCGACAACCAGGATCTGTCGGTGTTACACCCTCACATTAGTCCTGCACCTCCCAAGCATGGTGCTGGTGTAACGTACACTGACCATGTGTGTGTGTGTGTAGGTGTGTGCACGCACGCGTGTGCATGTTTCACTGTCCAGATAGAGTTTCTCATGTTGGCTGCTGGGCTGACAGTGAAAGTGCCAGGTACATCCTGTGGGACCCGCCTGCTGAACATATCAGATACAGACTAACATTCTTCTGGCTTCACTGGGTTGTTAACAGAAAATAGAAGCAAGACTCAGAGGGCAGAAACAGCAGGCAGATTATAATATTAATCCAGGTTACTTTCATTTAATTCATTAGGTGGGTTTTTAAAATGTAATTCCCCAATTATTTCTGTATGTTTGAAGAGCCTTAAAAAAAAAAAAAAAGGAAGCAGGATACAAACTTTTCCACATTGTACTGTGAAATTTAATTAGGTTTTATTTTACTTGCCAGATATCAATCCCCTTGTGTTACCCTTCTGTGTGAATACTGTTAATGAGGAAATAGCTGAATGTCACTACCTCCTGCAGATTTGCATTGTGAGATTTTGCCCAGTTTAACACTTCGTGTGTGTCTGTGTGTGTGTGTAGACTAACTTTAATACCTATTATAATACATTGTGGGAGTGATAAAAAGAACGTTCATTCAAGAAGCAGGAGTCTTTGTTCTCCCAGAAAATTCTCATGTATTACGCACACATAACAGAGCAAGCAACTGCAGCGATGCTGTCGGAATGAACCATGAGTATGAAAGAGAGGAGCAGGGAAGCAATGGTAAATCTAGACATGTCAGTTCAACGTATCAAAACAGAGGGGACAACTGTGGTGACAGTTTTTTAAAACCTAGTTGATCAAAAAGAAAACAAAAGCCCAGATATTTTGGTGACCAATGACTGCAATTATATAGACTGTGGCTGTTTCTGAAAACAGTTATGTCACAGGACAGGGCGTCTCCCTAGCTTCTAAACACACACCGCCCTGCCCAGTCTCCTTTAGATGGGTTTATTTTTCAGACATAAGCAAACCAAACACAAATAGTTCCTCTCTGTTCTCAGCCTGTCCTTATTCAACCAGCTCTGCTCTTCACGGCCTCTGTTACCCTTCTGGAACAGCAGGTCCCGGCCAAACATTCTGGGCATCTGGTTCCTTTTTCTAGGGCCCCAACACAGGAGTTAGCTCTACTCTTGCCCAAGCACAGTCTGCCCATCACTCCTTACCTTCCTGCCCTCTGACAGGTCTTTATAGCCACAGGGGTAGCCTTGCCTCCTTTAATTGACTCAGTTGGACCCACCTCTTCTGTCAGAGGGACGGTGGCCTGGTCTACTCAGACTGACCAGCAATTTTGTGACAAGTTAATTTTGTGACAAGTTAATTTTGTGCTGGATTATAAATCCAAAGGCAGGGTGAAATTTACCCCTCTGCAGCGGGCCAATGCACCACTTAAATTCCAGATAAGTGGTGCATAGGTTTTGTACTGACTTTCGGTACAGGAATATATTTTAGAATCACAGGTCAACTACAGACAATGCCCCACCATCAGTTCACATATATGAGACACATATGTACCGTGGTATGTTTTTGCTTCCAATTAGATGAGCCTAGATAGGGACTTCAATCAAGCAGAGAAAGGCATAACAGGAAGTAATGGCTGGAAGTTAAAGACGGACACATTGAAATTAGAAATAAAGCAGACATTTTAACAGTCAGCGTGATTAACCATTGGAACAAACTACCAAGGGAAGCAGTGGATTCTCCACCTCATGCAGTCTTCAAATCAAGCCTGGATGCCTTTCTGGAAGATATGGTTCAGTCAAACACAAGTAATTGGTCTCAGTATAAAGTTCTATGGCCTGTGCTATACAAGAGGTCAGACTAGATGATGTAATGGCCCCTTCTGTCCTAAAAGTCTATGAATGTAATTCTTAGAATCAGATTGCTAGTGGAAATACTTGTCACCATGTGCTAGAAATGTCCTTTCTATCAATATTCTGCCCTATCTGCTTGAAATCCATTCTACTAGGACATTCGTTGACAAGATCTCACTTCCATTGAAGTTCATGATTAAACTTCCATTGAATTTGGGGGATTGAAACTGGGTCTCGTTGCTAGATTATTTGCAGAAAGTGAGCCCAAAGAGATCAAAACACAATCAAAGTGAATCCATGTAAATGGTCAGAAGAACATTTCAGGGAATATCTATCAATCTATCTGATCCTTTTGTTGTGCAATGTAGTCACCCAGTTCTTAATGTAACACTGAAACTGCACATAAACAAATCCACTCGTAGATTGGTGTGATTCAAAAGAAAAATTTGCAACAGCTGCTGTGTGAATAGTACTGGTCTGAGATTTGAGTTCCTAAGATGATTACAGGCGAACATCTGGAAAATTGAATTCAGTCCAAAACCACTAAAAAATAGTGTGTCTGTTAGTTTGTTGAATTCACTTCAGGAAATAAGCAATTTTGCCATAATTTAAGGAATCTCATCACATGGTTGGTGGCATATACACAGAAAGGACTAAAGGCTCAGTATTCTTCTCCCATGGAAAAATGTGTAGAAGCAAGGTAAAGCTTCCACTAGAAATTCTTTGTGAAGTTTCCTCTGCATTCTTCTACCTTGGGAGGAATTATACAATGCACCATCCATCCTTGTATGTTATATCTGGTATTGGCCTGTTTTGGAGACTACAGAAGAAGGTGCAAGAATCCATAGAATAAAGTATCGTCCTAAGTCAATATTGTGCTTAAATCTCCTCTCACACTGGTGTAAATAAGATGTAGCTCCACGGAAGCCAAAATCTTTTTTGCATTTGTTTAGAGGGACCATAGGTGACCTGACTGTTTTAATTGGGATGTAATACAGGATAAGTTTATGATCAATATGTAGCCTAAGGTCCAGTGTGCGTCAGCAGTAACAGGAATGGGAACTACAAGTTGTAGACTACAAACTGCCGCATGTTGGGAGAACTTCCTGGTAACTTCAAGGATGTGCCTTCTGCCCTCCCAGTGGTGGGCATTCTTGTTCCTGATGGTTTGTCTGAAGGGGTCTGGCCTGAGGTCAACACACACTGACACACAACGCAATGCACACAGACGAGTCTCAGGCCCAGTTTCCCAAAGTTGTGTAAAAAGTCACAAGACAACCTTATATCTTGAACAACCTTATACTGGGCCAGTGAAAAGGAGGGGGGGGTACCTTTTTTAGCTGTTGGTGGCATGACTCGGATAGGGGAAGTTTAATTTTTTGCAAACAGTAGGGAAGCAAGAGAACTAGACAGCATGGATTCAGAGTTTGGAGCCCAGAGGGTTGGCCTGACCCTGGTTTGTTGTCAGTGAAAATAGAGACTTCCAATGGGTATTGTAGCCAGGAGACTCCTGCTACTTGGGGTGAAAGTATTGGGGAGGAAATCTTACAGATGAGCACAGTAATGCCATACTTTAATACCTATTATACCTCCCTGCATGATACCAGATCCTTGGGGGTCCTGTGTTCAGCAGTGGTGCAGATTACATGGTAGACATAGACAACTGGATAAAAGATATACAGTATCTGCTAGAAACCACTGGCATTCCTGAGCCTTTGAAATTCCCCATCCTCATGAGATACTTGATTTGGGGGAGGGCATAAATTAGTCCTTAACTTGCTACCTCAGGAGCAGTTTCCAGCCCGAACTGTTGGAGGGCTTAGCGCAGAGTACTGTGACTGCCATTTATCACTGGACTCCAGGGTAGACTGTTATGAGAGAAGCCAACACCCTAGAGAGACAGCCTCATCCTCTGCCATCAAGTTAGAGGCCCTACTGTGGGTAGTAGAGGAGAAGCTGCAAGGGTGGGCATCATTTCCCAGATTGAGGCTATAAATGTCACAGCAATACCTGCAGGGTGTCGGGGAGTGAGAAGGACAGTCCAACAGCTGCAAGGAGAACTGCATCAGCTGGCCCAGGAGAGGAACGTAGAGGGTAGAATGGATGTGCCAGCCCAGAGGATAAACAGCATTCAACAAGCTGCCCTGTCAGGTGGCTCTGTGCAGGCTGCTTCTGAGGTGCCTCCACCCAGCAGTACCCCAGGTCATGTGATTCTGGAGGCAGTGACGGGCCTAACTGGGCTAGTCCAAGAACTGGCTGTCCACCAGAGACAGAGGCAGGAGAGAATGGAACAACTGTAGGCACAGGTTCTGCAGCAGGGTGCATTAGCCAGGCTAACACCCCAACATTCCAGAGCGGGAGTGGGCAAGGCACTCCTGAGCTTCGTGTCCATGGTGCCAGAGGCTGTTTCATATGCCACCATTGTGGACAAGAAGGCCACATAGCTTGGGGCTGCCATCAACCCCCTCAGCCCCACCCCATGGGCCAGGGCAAGCCCCACCTCCCTCTTCTTTAAACTGCTAAAGTATGACACTGAGGGGCAGGTGAAGGGTGTACAGCTGGTGAGAAGTCCCCCAGTAGCATCAGTGTGCACAACTTCTCAGCGTACTCTACCAGCTGCAACCTGGCATCCCGGCCTGATGGGGCCCTTGAACGAGAAAATAGTGGAGGTGAATGGTATCCTGTGCAAAGCTCTAGTTGATTCAGGGTATCAGGTCACAACTATGGCAGATTTCTGGAAAAACCACCCTACCCTGGGCAAGTTGCATTCCAGCCTGTAGATATCCTAATAGAGAGAGACGGGGGCCAAGGGGTCTCCCATCAAGCAGCAATCAAATTAGATTTACCTTTTTCTTGGCTGAACCTACAAAGGGCATCCCTGTCCTTGTGGTGCCTGGGATGAAGTACTGCCAGGGTGTCCCCATGTTGTTAGGGACAAATGTCTTCCTATCCAGCTGGCAGGATTTAGCTAACCATGGGGGAACCAATTCCGGGCCTGCCTGAAAGGGAAGGCACCAGCCTGGTATGCAGTTTATAAGCAAGTGATCTTTGGCCAAGAGAGGCCATCCTTAAGATATGCTGGCAAGCAGCCCTTCTTGTTAAGAGTGGGAGAAGGAAGAAGTGTACCTGTGAAGGCTCCCTGAGATACAGGGTGGGGACCATACATGGTTCTGGTAAAACATGCTAAGGCTTTCCTACTAGAAGGTCTAAGGGTGGAGGAAGGCATAATGAATGTTGAACACAGGAAGGCTTATATTTATCTGCAGAATGTAGGGCAAACAATAACTGTGTAAAACAGGAACCAGCATCCAGCTACAGCTTCAGTGGTCTACAGATTGGCTAGCATAAGCAGCAATTTAAAATATTCCCCAGGAGAAGAACTGAGGAAAATGGCGCAGGCTGATACTGTTATGTCAGAAGTAGACCCGAGTCAGGCATCTAGCTGTGCAGAACCCAGCTCAGTTGTAGATATTGCAGAATTGCTGAGATGGAATGCAGATGTTTTCTCTCAAAATGAGCTTAAGTTGGGCTGCACTTTCACAGTCAAGCATGAGATACCCCTGACTGATACTATTTCTGTGAGGCAAACCTATTGGAGAATACCTCCAGCACAATACCAGGAAGTCCACAAATACTTGCAGGGGATGGCAGAAGCAGGAGCAATCAGATTGAGTCAAAGCCCATATTCTTCACTGATGGTGGTGGCAAAACTGATTTACCTTGATGATGTCACAGTGTTCTCCCGTACTTTTTAGGAGCATCTGCAGCACCTGGAAATGGTTTTGATAGACTACGTCAACACTGTCTCAAGCTGAACTCCAGCAAGTGTCACTTGCTACAAGAAGAGGTATACCACCTTAAGGAATCTGACCAGATATGCCATGTAAAGTATCTGTGAAAATGTTATGATTTGCCATGTATGATGACCATGTTTGTATCACCTTTTCATAGATATTTAGGTCAGAAGGGACCATTATGATCATCTAGTCTGACCTCCTGCACAACCTTTGTATTGTGAGTTATAGATATGTGTGGTATATCTGTATTTCCAAACTTTTGCTGGCTGTGTTCTGGGTGACATCCCCAGACAGACTGGCATCAGCACTGCCTAGCCTGTTCAATGGCCCATCAAGGTCATCAGCTATACAACTGGTCCACTGAGAGAAGGCCTGGGCCACACCTTATGAGTCAGCAAGACATGTAGGGGCATGCCTGTGGACCCGGCACTCTAAAGCTTTTCCATGCCATGTAAAAAATATCCTGCCTATAAATTGGAATTCTTGGTATTAAAATGTGTAGCTGAAGATAAATTTAGAGACTATCTACTAGGACACCAATTACAGGGTTGACTGACAATACACTGACCTATGTTACCACTATTGCCAAACTTGATGCAACCATTCAAAGGTAGATGGTAAAGCTGGCAGAGTTCAACTTCAACATAAAATGCCAGCCTGGGAGAAGTAATATCAATACTGATGGCCTGTCTCAGTTACCGCAGGAGGAGGTGGCTACAATTCTGAATGCTGGATGCAATGTCTCCTTAGGTGAATGCCAAAGGACTGCAACAGGAAGAGCTGGATCACTCCACAGGCCAGGCATAGAATTAATCCCCTGCCTGGCTAAGGAACAACTGAAGAGGCTGCAGGAAAAGGATTCAGTAATCTCCTGAGTAAGGACCTACCTGCCCAGGCAATGGGCACCCAGTTTTCAGGAGAGGCCGAAGGAGGAAATACCAGTGCAGACATCACTGAAACAGTGGAAGCAACTTCAGCTGGTAGAGGGGATCCTTTACAGGAGAGCAACAATCCCAGGAGAGGGACAGATCCAACAGATGGTGCTGCCAGAATAACTCCAAAGAGAAGTATTCAAAGCTCTGAACACAGCTATGGGACACATGGGCATTGACTGTATGGTAGATCTCATCCACACTCACTAGTATTGGCCAGACATGCAATCCACCATCAAGGAGTGGTGCCCCCTTGCGAAAGGTAATGCCTAAGAAAGAGAAGCATTTCTGAAGGCCAAGCTCCACTTATCTCAATCCATACCAGTATGGCCTTGGAGCTAGTGTACCTTGACTTTCTCACCCTGGAACCATCCCAGGGGGGCATCAAGAATGTCCTTGTAGTCACTGGCCATTTCACCCAGTACACTCAGGCATACCCTACTCACTCCTGGTCCAGTTCTTGAAACTGTTGGGGACTTCAGAGAGCAGAACTATACCATATCACCCTCAAGGGAATGGGACTACTGAGCAGTTCAACTGAAAACTCATGAACATGCTGGGAACCCTGCGTCCAGACCAAAAAATAAACTGGAAGGACTATGTTGAGTCCATGGCTCATGCCTATAACTGCACCTGGCATGAGTCCACTGGGTTTTCCCCATCCTTCTTAATGTTTGGTTGGGACCCAAGGCTGAAGGTAGATCTGGCCCTAGGTTTTCCCCACTGAGGAGACAAGGGAGTAGAGGAAGAGGAGTACATCTCCCAGCTGAGGGAATGCCTAGAGAGAGCATCTCATCAGGCTGCACGGGCCTCTAGAGCTGCCAAACTTCACCAAAAATAGTATTATGACTTCAAGACACTGGAAGTCCCACTGACTCCTGGAGATAGGGTGCTGCTTGTTACCCTGAAAAGTGAATTTTGGGACACTTCTATAAACACCTGCCTATTGCCCACTTAATCTGTTCTTCCCAAGGTAAAAGTTCCTGGGGTTGTTAAAGAAACACAAAAGGATATGGATATAATTTTTCGATAAAGTAATTGACACATGCAGTATTCTTTCCAAAACAAAGTATTTTTTTACTGATGTAACTAATAATCCCTGGTACAGTGTATCATAAAAATCCTAAACAAAACACAAAATCCCTGAGACACAATCCCTGATTGCAAGTTACAGAGCACTTAAACTACAATAGCATATAGTTTAAATGATCCTAAGCAAAGCAATTTGTTCCAAGTGGCCAGTTTGCAACAAATTGCTGACAGTGGATCTTAAAATGCTTTAAAGTTTACAAAAGTAAAATATAATTAAAACACACACACCTTTCATGCATACACATACTAACCCTCTATCCTATCCTATACTTATACTAAACTATACTAAATTAGAAGAAGATTAAGCTTACTCTATAAATCTGTTGCTGTTTGCTTTTAAAAATCAAATCACAGCTGCTGCTGTTCAGTTCCTGGTCAGTCAGCTCTGCTCTGCTCTGCTCCAGCTGTTTTCCTTTGGTTTCTCTTTCTGGCTTCCTGGCTCTCCCTGCACACCTCTCTCCTTCTCAGACACAGACTCCGGACTCAGAAACTGTTGCTGGCAGCTGGCCTTTTATGCTACATTGTAGCTCTTCCCTTATATACCTTCCTATTCTTAGAAGCAGCTACCTCACTCGCACATGCTCAGCCTTGACCATTACCTCAGAATTCTGATGGACAGCTCTGACCTTTAAAACAAGCTGTGACCACTATGAGTAGGTTCAGACCAGCTCACTGATCTCTCTCTTACTGCACATGCCCAGGAGTCACCAATCTTGCACATGCTCACTGTTGTCATTTACATTCTGCCCAGCTGCACAGACATACTTGGCTCTTTTCCAGAGAACATTTTAAAAAAAATTTTTTTTTAAAGAAATCCTAAGTTATTTCTGAACATGCTCAAAGCATTCATCTCAGGGTGGAGTAATTTTTGCTTATTCAAAATAAGGCAAAATAGAGACTGGGGAATTTCTCTGGTAATATAGTGGCCAGGCAGAAGAAAGGGAGACAGAAGCTGTAAGACAGAAACTGGGGACAGATGGGAACCCTCTACCTATACTGTGATAGAAGACAAGAGGACCTGCCTGTCTACGCTGTACAGTCGGAATCAGGAGGAGGGGAATGGGTGATACACCATAACCAAATCAGGAGGAGGGGAATGGATGATACACCATAACCGAATTACTCCATGTATGTTCTGACCTACTGGTGGAGCCAACCAACCAGCAGGAGGGAGGTGCAAATGGAATGAGCCAAAGAAGAACTTAAGGGAAATTTCCTGTTAGAGTCAGGGGCAGGGAAGGAAATTACTGGGGGTTCTGTAAATAGACCAGACTGTTATATGGGAAAGCAAACCAGTAGGGGGATGACACACACACAGGGGATACTTGGGACATGAGAAATGGGCAGTGCAATGATGGGGAGCCAAGGCCAATGTTCCCTCCAATTTTTTCCATCCATGTGCGGAATAAATTTTGTTATGTGCACCGAGGTATGTGCGGATGTGCGCCACCAGTAGAAACAAAAAACCTAGATATAATATATATTTTTAAAAAGTTACCATAGGGATAATTACTCCAGCCAGGACAGGCTAGGCATTTTAGAACTCACTACTCAAAGAATTAAATTTAAGTGTAAGAGAGAGAGAAAAATTATGAAATGCATAGACCAGTCAAAATACTAAAATAACACACTTTGAAAGAATACAATTACAGAGAATATATGTGCAGTGCAGGAAGTAACAACAATGACAATAATACAAGTACGTGTTGGGAGGTGTGTGTGATACAGAGACTTTGTGTGTGTTTGTGTGAGAGAGAGACACAGAGACAGTGTGTGTGCTGGCTACTGGGGAAAGCCATGTGCTGTCTCTTTAAGACACTCACTGAAAGCTCTCCCATGATCCCTGTTGTCTCCCCTCCCCCACTCTGCCCGGAGATGGGGTACATGGGCAGGGAGAGGAGGGGAGTGAGTGACAGAGACAGATCAACAGGCAGAGACTGTGTGAGCTGGCTGCTGGGGAAATTTCAGAAACAGTGCACTGTCTCTTTAAGAAAGGCACTCAGTCACTCACCAGTCAGACCTCAGACCACAGCAGCTCTGAGTCCTCCTGAGCCAGGCTGTCCCCTCTGCCCTGCTCTGTGGAGATGGGGTACAGGGGCGGGGGGATGGGACACCCTGACATCAGCACCCTCCTTTCCCCACCCTCCACCCCTGCTCTGAACAGCCAGCAGGAGGGTCCTGGGAGCAGTTGCAGGATGGAGGGGCACCCTGACACATGCTGCCTGCTGTGCGTGCTCTGCTGATCAGCTGGGCGACATTTGAATCTCTCTTGTGCAGCTGCCCAAGCATGCAACTTACAGGGAACAAAAGGCCAGGTCCACAAGACCCAGACCCAGACTATTTTGACTCAAAACCTTAGTACTCCGGCCTGGAGGAGCCTGACCAGACCATGAGGATCGCGAAGCAGACCAACCAAACTGAGAAGAGTCTGAATGAACCTAATTGGATTGCAGAAGGGCAGACAGACAGAGTGGGACCAAATTGGTGAGGTGCCCAGAGACAGTTCACCAGCTCCTTGGTGCTCAACCAGACGGCAAAGGGCACCTGCCCGGCTGAATCTAGAACAGTGGGCTACCTGATGAAAGAGGGCCAAAGATTGTTTTTTTTTCCAGGGCTGCTGTGGGGCAACGTGCAGCAGGAAGCTCTCAGAAACAATTTAAAAGGGTTGGCATATGATATTTAACCTGGGAGGTTGTTGACTAGGGAGAGGGATGAGGTCACCCTTTCCATAAGTGGGGGAAGGGTATAGACCAAGGTCCAGTGTGCTTCAGCAGTCGTCTTTGTTGTTGATCCCTCGAGGTCGAGGATGATCTCTTTCACAGGTTTTAGTCTTTATGGGTCCTTTGGTGACTGAGAAGTGCGATCCTTGAGTCACAGGCTCATTGACAGACATTGCAGGTGGTGCCGGAAGTCAGGGTTGGCCTGCGATTGTTGCATGTCAGTTGTCTGTCCTTTCTTTTCTGGCATTTTTCTGCAACCCAGGGCAAGACGATTTTCCTCAGAAGCGGATGTTCCTTCTCTGACAAGTCCTTGCCAGTTATCCCTATCCTGGGCTACTGTCTCCCAGCGTGTGGTGTCGATGCTACATCTCTTTATGTTTATCTTGAGGGTGTCTTCAAAGTGTTTCTTTTGGCCTCCCTGTTTCTTTTCTCTTTTGATGAGTTGGGAGTTTTGTTAAGCTTTACATCAGGCATGCACACACAGTGCTCATCTGGTGCTGGATAATCAGGGCCTCAACTCTGAAGATGTTGGCCTCCGTGAGGACACTGCCGTTAGTGTGGCGATCCTCCCACTTTATGTTGAGGATCTTCCGAAGAACATGCTGGTGCTGGCATTCCAGGTTTTTCAGGTGTTTTCTGTGGGGTCACCTAAGTCTCTCAGCCATAAAGACGAGTTGGGATTACTACCACTTTATCAACCAAAAGGCTAGTGTGTGTTCTGATGTGACTGTCGAACAGTCTGCCAAAGGCAAGGCTGGCATGGAGGATTCTGTGCTGAATCTCAACATCTATGTCTGCCCTCTGTGAGAGATGGCTGCCAAGACAGGCAAAGTATTCTAGATTTTCCAGTTCTTCTCTGTTAATGTAGATCTTCCTTGCTGGGTCAGATGACTGAACAGGAGATGGCTGGTGGAGAACTTTTGTTTTGCCAATGTTCAGAGTTAGCCCTAGGCTTTTGTAAGCTTCAAAAAAGCAGTTAAGGGTTCTTTGTAGATCCTCCTTCGAGTGTGCAACTACAGCACAATCATCTGCATACTGCAGTTCAGTTATGGTTGCCAATATTACTTCAGTTCTGGCAGGGAGATGAGAAAGGTTGAAGAGGTTGCAGTCAGTCGGATATTGGATGCCAATCCCTGTTGTAGACAGTCTAGGGTTAAAGTTTTCATAGCTGTTAAGAAAATGGAGAAAAGGGTGGGTGCCAATATACAACCTTATTTTACACCAGTTTCGGATGACAAAAGGCTCAGAGGTAGGATCACCGCACAGGATGTAGGCAGTCATCTAGTCATGGAGGAGTCTTACAATGGTGATAACTGCTTGGGCAGCCAAACTTTGACATGATTTCACACACAACCTCCCAGTTGACAGAGTCAAAGGCTTTGGTCAGCTCAGGAACAGTCATATACAGCTCCTGGTGTTGTTCTTGACATTTTTCCTGGCTCTGCCTGGCTTAAAAAATCGTGCTGGTGGTACCTCATTGGACTCCGGAAGTACTTTCTCTGCAGATTCAGTAAGATTCTAGCAAGAATCTTCCCAGCAACGGAGAGGAGGGCAATGCCTCGATAGTTGCCACAGTCAACCCTGTTTCCCTTTTTGAAAATGGTAACGATGTTAGCATTACATAAGTCAGCAGTAGCAGCAGTGGAACTACAAGTTGTGTACTATAAATTGTGTGTCCAGCAGGAAGTGCCCTCTGCCCTCTCAACAGGAAGTTTCAGCACTGCCTGAAGCTGAGAGCATGAGGCAGGCAATCAGAGAGGAGGCTGCTGGACTGTAATTCTGTTTCATTTCTTTACAGAATAAAACCTTGTTCCCAGTGGTTTGTCTGAGTGGGTCTGGTCTGAAGCGAATACACAATGACACACAACTCAGAGCACACAAAAAAGCCTCAGTCCCAGTTTCCCAAAGTTTTGTAAAAAGTCCCAAGGCAGGCTTCCCCTAGCTTGAACAACCTCATACTGGGCCAGTGAACAGGAAGGGGGCTACAAATAAACCATGTGTGATATTTCAATGTATATGGAAAGAAAGAAAGAAAGAAAGAAAGAAAAAAAGAAAGAAAGAAAGAAAGAAAGAAAATGCTTGTCCAAAGAG
This sequence comes from Lepidochelys olivacea, assembly GCF_965140295.1. Classification (NCBI taxonomy): domain Eukaryota; kingdom Metazoa; phylum Chordata; order Testudines; family Cheloniidae; genus Lepidochelys; species Lepidochelys olivacea. The sequence goes on along the minus strand of NC_140415.1, from coordinate 11,543,117 downwards.
CTCCATGGAGTCATTCAAAGACCTTAATAGCACAGGGTATAAATCATTATTATTATGAAACAGGAGACAGAGTTCTTGGGACATGGAACTGTGCAGCTCAGCTCCAACTGCTGTTCAACATTCAAAACTACCAACTTCATTTCCTCCTAGCATGTAATAAATAACACGTCTACCCAACATAAAAGCATTTTTATAATAGCAGTAAAGGAACTGCAGAGTGTGTGATTATCATGAACTAATAACACCTCCAAAAGATATGCAGCAGATTGGACATGACCTGAAAATGAAACCATGGCTCATGCAACAGGTCTTCTAATCTGACCGGACAGTGTCCCATTTCCACCACTCTACCTCAAATGGCTCCTGGGGTTTAATATTCTCTTCCCCTGCCTCAGTAATTTACACTGAGGGAGTCCATTTATCATTGTGGGTTTTCTTTTTATGCAATGACTTTTAGCACTGCAGCTAAAGTAAATGCACTGTTTGAATTAATTGTGCTGCTTATCTCCTTTAAGGCACCGGCTCACACTGCTTGTAGTATTTCCAAAGCATCACACATCTCAAGAAAACAGGACAGGAGCTCAGCTGAAGTCTTCTCCTCAATGTCTCTTAGACTATGTGATTCTGGAAGGCTACTACTGCCTCTCATAGCAGAGGAGGGACTGTTTTGTGGTTAAAATGTGGGGCTGGGGAGTAGGAGCTTTGGCTTCTGTTCCCTGTTACGCTGGAGACTCATTGTATGACCTTAAACAAGTGACTTATTTCTCTGTGCCTCAGCCATGCTATCTGTGAAGCAGGGATTCTTACCTTCCTCAACGAGGCCCAGATCCACAAAGGTATTTAGGCTCCTACCTTCCATTGATTTAAATGAAAGTTAGGAGCCTAAATGCTTTTGTGGATCTGGGCCTGAGAGCCTTTTGTTTCTGCATATCATTTTTTAAAAAAGCATCTATTTAGGGAGGTCTGAGTACTTGCTCTGTGTGATGCTCCTGCAAGAGAAATGTAACATCAGCAGACAGTGCACTGACCGCACCAAAAAGCTATGTGCACTCCACATTCTGAAACATGTATGCAACGGCTTTACTCATGGTGTCAATGGGAGAGTCTAGTCCTGGATATGACTTAGAATGAACCAATTAATAGCAGTCCAGGACCTAGTGATGGCTTCCCACAACCCCACCTCAGACAAATTATAGCAGGCTCTGAAAGACACATCCATCCATATAAAACATCGGAACTAGTAGCCAGAGACTGATTGGACGCTGCACATACCTGGGTGGCTTTAGTCCTGTTGTTGAGACAGTTTAGTCCTGTTAGTTTAGTCCTCCTGTTTAGTCCTGTTGTTTGTGGTAAGGTAGCAGTTACAAGAAGGTTAGGTCGGCGGGGGCTTGCTACTCCAAATGTCTTTAGTTCTTCCACTCTGAGTGTGATGGGTCACCAGGAAAGTACTGTGTCCATCTGTTGTGGTGCTTGAAACTCGAGACATGCTGATGGCATGAGTAATCTGCATGGAAATTTACACTACTGTTGTTTGGTCTTTGAGTCCAGAGCATTGCTAGGTTCCAAAAACTGTCCTTGCAGTGGTCTTTAGCCTCCAGCAGAGGTGGCTGCCAAGGTGATATTTTCCTCCACAGTGAATGTTTCTAGTTAGGACTACACACATACACTGCAGCCAGAAAGAACATGGCTGGCTAATCCTAACCCTAACCGTAAAGCCTTTTTACCTAAAACTCAGATTTTCGTGGGATTTCTCCCACTCTCAGGCCTGCCTCCGTAAACTTGAGATTTTCAGTGCTGCAGCTGTGGACGTGACCTGAGCAGAAGAGAGGAGTCATAGAGGGATAGAGCCTATTCTTCTGATGCACAGAAGATAGAGCTGAGCTGCTAAGACCTCCTAAAGTCAAGGAACAGATTGATTTTTTCTTTTTAAATACATCCCCAGTGGATAAAATATTTGCCAAGTGGGAAAGTGGAATCTTGGAGAGGGTCAGGGAAGGTGGAATAGGGAGCAGAGATCTGGAGTAGTGAGGAAACACTGACAGAAGAAGCTTGAGGAGGAATCAAAGATCTAATGGGAAGAGGTACCGAGAGACATGGCGCAAAAGACATAGATGGGACTGCTTAGGGGAGACAGCTGGGCAGTGTACGAGGAAGAGAGGCAGGTGCTCTATCCCCAGGAAAAGAGTTATGAACCAGCCCCCAGTCTGCTGCAGTGGGAACAGATCATCTGTCATTGTAGGTATGGAACCAACAGCTAGCAGATACTGAATACGTGCAAAATAACAATTGTATTTATGTAAATTTTGGGTAAATTTATACTAGATCTTTTGAGCATCCAGTGTATGGCTGATGGACTGAATAGAGGGACTGAAAGAGCAGGACCCAGGCCACAATTAACCAGCTCCTTTTCCCTCCTGAATGGCCAAGCCAACATGCTTCTGTACGTGGGCTGCTTAGGGAGATGAACAACAGGTCAGTGACTGCTGGAGATATCTTCACTCCATGCAGAAGTGCATTTTTGCACTGGAATATCCTGTGCAGTGCTCCCACTTGGGGAGATCTACATCTAAGACTCCCATGCTGCACACGTAACTTCTGAATAGGCCCTTTGTGAGAAGGGAAGAACCAGTTGCTGGCTAATCTGAATGTGTCCACATCTGCCCTCTACTGGACGGACTGCCATAGCTACTCCAATGTTTGTGATAATGCTGCCCTCTAGTGTCTGGTTTTCAGAGAGGTTAAACCAAAAGGTAAGAGAGGTTCTCCTTTAGCTTAGAGGTCTCTGGATCAAATTCAGCAGTGACAAAGATGGTGGGGTGAATTATAGCTTGTCTGTGAACTGCTCAGAAAACAGGTGTAAGTGGCAAAATAACACAACATGCATCAACGGAGTGGGTGTGCAAATCCAGCGTAACATACACTCATTTCTCTTTTGTTGAGATCAAATCTGACTCTGGTGTAAGCAGTCACTGAAGCCAATGGGAATTGTGCCAATGTGTGGCAGCCCAAATTTCTCCTGGGATTGCTGGAGATAGTGCACAGGTTAGCTAAAAGTCTGGGTTTGGAAGCAGGATGCTTCCCTTCTATCCCTTTAGTGTTAGTCACACTTATCTTGCACACCCACTAACTGACAGATAGGTGGAAGTTACTCCCCACAACATGGCATGCCATTTTCTCCTCTCATGCTGGTGTAAATCAGCATTGCACTCAGTGGGGCCAGAGCCGCCATTGGTTTGAATCAACATAGTTCCAGTGAAGACTGCAGAGCTATGCTGCTTTACACCAGCTGGCCTGACTGAGTTAGTCTAGCGTAAAACTGGTGTGAGAATAAAATCAAGCCATTAGATTTTAAGGTCTATCGGCCAGGGCCCATGTCTTGACTTGCTGTGTAAGGTGCCATGTGTAGCTATGGCACTATTTACACAAATATTTCATACAAATGATAATGGTAATACTTTGCCAGTGGCACCCATTCAGTAATCAACTTACACCCACCATTCATATTATTCTACCACCATGCATACTATCACAGAATTTGTCCCAGAGACGTCAATGGGAGATGAGCCCAATGGCTCTGCTTCTCTCTTCATGTGAAGGGATTTCAATCAAGAGTAATCCATCTGAAGTTAACGGTTGGGTAAATGAAAGGAAAACCAGGTTTGTATGTTCTCTAGGTGACATTTTGTCCTCTCTTCAGACCAGACCGCTAATAAATGCTATCCCACATAATGGCCATCAGGGGCAGTGTAAAGCTAGAAGAACTGTATGGACTGCAGGGAGATACTCCTGATTAACTCCAGGGAAGATAGTAACCACTCAAGATGGTGAAGTAGAAAGGCAAATAAAAAATGTTTGATGATGATGACAGTAATGTTTGGTTTGTGGTCAGTGCAATCAGATAATAACTGACTGAGGGCTCTGTTCTGCCCTTTTGAAGAAAATATATGGCATTCATAAACTGCTGCTAGAAGAGACAGCAGAACATCTACTGGATTCCACCCTTTGATGTTTGCAGATCTGGTCTGCTGATCTTACTGTGGGTTGGTTTGTCCATATTTATATATCCACCAGAAGTTGTTCATGTTTAAGCTGTTCCATAAAGTTGCATGACAACATATCAGTGATTTTTGCAATTAATATTTACCTCCATCTGGCTGCCTAAATCAGAATGTGTGGACAGAACGCATTACGGCCCAGTACAATGATATTCTACATGGGATCTTTCATCCCAAATCATATCCAAAGTAATACATTGTACACGCAGCACCTAAAGCTGGTTGAGACTATGATGGAAACTGCAGACACCTCAGAGGTTGAGACTACAGGTAGTTGAAGAATGTCTGTTGAAAGCATTTTTGATGAAGAGTGGATTTTTGACCAAAGCAGTCATTTTTTCAGAAAAAAATGTAGATTGAGATTTTTCATTTTTTGACAAAATTTTGTTGTTTTTAAAAATGCATATGTCTTTTTAAAGGTTTTTGATTTTGGGATTCCCCTCCTTTTTTCTCTCTTTAAAAACAGTTGCCCCTTTTTACAGTATAACGGAAAAACGAGTAAAACCAGGATAGGAAACAGCTATTTCCTCAACCTGGGAAACTACAACTCCAGAATTCCTGCTCGTAAAGGGCAGAGGGCCACCAGAGGCCATTTGCTGAGATGCATGCACGCACCCAAAGGACCAGTGGACTGTTACAGGCAGCTATGTTGTAAAAGAGTATAATAGGTACATTAATCTTCTTGTTCCTCCAACTACTGGTCCTCCAATAGCAACCAAGAGAGAACACTTGAAAGATTCTCATAGAAGTGACTGTAATTTCAACTGTGTTCCCAACCCCGATTCTAATCTGACTAATCAGACTTTATGGGGGAGGTCTCTCTGTGAGGAAATGGAAGTTAGCCATATATCTTGTGGCCAGCCTCTTCACACTGACTGGGAGCTGTAATTCATTGCACCCCTATGTGGGGGTTTTGGGACACTGGATTGAGATAACCACAAATCCTGTGGCCTTAGCCCCAAACCTTCCCTTTAGGTGCTGGCTTATTAGGGCCCTTGTATAGCTCAGCAGCACAGTCTCACTGAGGGACTCCCACTATATGAAAGTCTGAGGTGTGTGAATTTCACCCCAAAAGAACAACAGCACACAGCATAACGAATCAAAAGGAAACAATCAAACCATCGTCTGCCACCAGCCATTTCAGATGGGAGTGGAGAAGAAATGGGAAAACAGCTTTAGATGTTATTGGTGACTGTCACAAGTGTGAGCTGGCTGAGACAGAGAGAGGATTTAACTCAATTTCTTAATTTACTTGTTAATAATTCATTAGCTGTGACAGTAGCAATTAAACCCCACACGAGAGTTTATGCCCTTTCATCTTTCAGTGTGTAAAGATGGACTTTGGCTAATCCATTCCTAGAGGTTTGCAGTCTAATTTTCAGTTCTCTTTCCCCCTTCCATTCATTGCTGTTCTATTTCTACATTCAATTACGTTCAATTCTTCACAGCTGCCTTTCCCAGCCACATATTATTATCACTTCTCTATTTTCCAATGTAATCTTCTCAGTAGTTTCCTGAATTTATCACCCACTTTGTTGCAAGAACTCTGTCCCTTACCCTTTGATATACTAATTGGCTTTTGACCTTCCCATTCCTCTTCAGCTCTCCTGCCTGTAACCTTGATCTTCTTCACACCTCTCCTTTGTCCAGCTTTCACATTCTACATTTCCCCTTTTCTCTTTCCTTGTTGTCTCCCTTTATCTATTACCTCCCTGGATCCTCTGCTGAGTGCTATTTTATTGACCCCTCTCTTGAAAGAATGGCTGTTTTTGTGGTCTGCCCACTAACACAGCATGGTTTCACCTGTCGTTTCACCGCTTGCAAAGTCAAACCAGGGCATTGTATGGAGATAAAGAGAGATTCTTTTTAGAACAGACGTGTTTTTACTAAACATCATGAGCCAAATCCTGCAGTTCTTACTCAGAACCAAATCCTTAGTGCTTGTACCATGACCAGTTAAACTGGCCTTATAGAGGCATTTCCAGTAGAGGTTACAGGGTAAGAAATACCAGTACACCCTGTTAAGGACTCCATGAAAAGAGCTACTAATGGAAGCCATTTGCAGTGCACAGCAAGTGTTACTGGTCCTACAGAACCCAGGACCTATGTTACTTATTCTTGAACACCATCCACAGGCACCTTATTTGCCTAGACATAAAGTGGTCCTGTAACATAACCCGTTCACTACACCTTTTCCATATCTGCCTATAACCAGAAATATTACGGTCTGAAATTCTCCTTTTAGATAGCACGTACTTGCAACCCATGGCCCAGCTACTCAGCTGGTGTTAATTGGTGTAGCTCCATTGACTTCAACAGAACCACATTTATTTACATCCGGTGAAGATTTCAACCCATGTTTTTCTCTGTCACGGGTCGAGGGGGAATGATGCTGATTTTTTCTTACTTTAAGTGAAACTGGACAATAACAGATTCAAGAACTGCCCCCTCTAGCATTCCAGGAGAGGATGTCTCTGTCTGGCTATTCATACAGCAGCTACCACTGTGGTACCTGAGCTCCCAATAGATTTATGAAAGTGCTCTCATAAAGGTCAGTATTCTGTTTCCTTGCTCTGTTGTTGTTGTTTTTTTAAAAATTATATTATTGCAGAGAAGCTCGGTCAATGGCAGCATGTTTCACGTTGTATTCTGAAAGTGCTGAGGTTTCCAGTCATCCTGATCTCTCCCAGAAGCAAGTACCACATTTGTGGACCAATAGCCAAGAAAGCTCCATCTGATGCCATCTCAAGTCTCACCCTGGAGATTGCTCCTGAGGAATGTAGCTGCCCTGTGAGGTCCCTCAGATAACTTGGGTAGATCCAGAGGAGGGCTTTGAAAATGAGGGCCAAAACCTTTAATTTAGCTCTGAATTTAACAGAGTCAGCCCAGAGAACATCTCACTGAAAGGATGGGCTTTCATCAGCTTACTGTTGTCCAGCCAATGGTCTGTTGTGTTCCAAAAAAGCTGGAGCTTTTTTTAAGCTTGGCAGTTTCATGTCTAGCAACAGTGTGTTACGGTAATCTAGCTGATGGGGTAGGGGTCACAGGTGCATTGATTTCTGCAGCAACATCCAGATCTCATAAGAATGGGTGCAGGAAAGACTTGGTTTGTCTGAGGTATAAAGTGGAATTTTAACACAGCTCAGGCTGTCTGATTATCCAGAAGCAGAAAGGAGTTGCAGGGAACATGACTTTGGACCGCCTTACTGATCTGAGGGCAAACACCTTCAATGGAGAGTGATGTTATGAAGGTGATCAGTTCTTCAAAGTGCCTTCATCTCTTTGGCATTACCTGAGCCTCTCTCAGATTGGCCATGAGCCAACCCCTCCTCATGGAGTTGCTAAGCTCAGCCAGGTCCTTGGATAACTGGGAGATGGCACTGTTTGAGTGAGATGTGAGGGTGGTGTAGAGCTGGATTTTTGTTGGTGGTGTGCTGCTGACATTGTAGCCCATGTTCTCTCACAGTCTACCCTTCACACAGAGGTGGACCAGGATGGGTCTATTGTGGGACTCTACTGGGACAGAAACTGGGCACAGCCAAAATAATTCAGCTGGGGCAGTCTTATAAAAATAACTGAGGTGAGATACTGCCAACCCCGGCATGTATCTAATAGGGAGCAGCAGCATTTCATTCCATATGCTGTGGGGGGAAGATGAACAATATGCATATAAATATTAGGCCCTGTGACAGGGTCGGGCAAGATGGCTACAGGAGAGTGACAGAAGGCAGATATATTAGCCCCAGGTTAAGCAGGTCCCTTTTCCCTGGGTAAGGTAACAGGGGTGGTTCCAGAACAATCAGGAACTTGCTGGAACCAATTAAGGCACACAGGCTAATTAGGACACCTGGAGCCAATTAAGAAGCTGCTAAAATCAATTAAGACAGGCAGGCTAATCAGGGCACCTGGTTTAAAAAGGACCTCACTTCAGTCAGTGAGGGGCGTGCAAGGAGCTGAGAGAGAGAGAAAGGGTGTGCTGCTGGAGGACTGAGGAGTACAAACAGTATCTGGCATCAGGAGGAAGATCCTGTGGCGAGGATACAGAAGGTGTTGGGAGGAGACCATGGGGAAGTAGCCCAAGGAGTTGTAGCTGTCACACAGGTGTTACGTGAAACACTGTAGACAGCTGTGATCCACAGGGCCCTGGGCTGGAACCCGGAGTAGAGGGTGGGCCTGGGTTCCCCCCATCCCCCCAACTCCCTATTGGATACAGGAGGAGTTGACCTGGACTGTGGGTCCCAGCAGAGGGAAAGGTCCCTGGCCTGTCCCCCAACCCACTAGGTGAACCAGCAGAGACTGCGGGGATTGTTCTCCTTCCTTTCCCCCATGCTGGCCAGTGATGAGGTTAGCTGAGTGAAGGGAAGGTTTGAGCCACAAGCAAAAGTGGCCAAACTGAGGGCTGCCATGAATCTCTGAGGCGAGCAAATCCGCCAATAAGCACGGGACCCACCAAGGCAGAGGAGGAACTTTGTCACAGCTCATACAAGAATGAATATAACAGTCATTCTAACTCTTTCACTGGCCCAATTAATAGGAGAAACTGAGGGAGACCCACACTGGAATATCCCATAGCCTAGTGGCAGCTCCTTATTCAAATCCCTTTTTCCTCTCAGCACAGTGGGGACTTGAACTAGGGGTGGGGGTCTCTCTCATGCTAGGTAAGCATCCTATTCACTGGGCTAAAGATGGGCTCCCTCCTTTTCCCCCCACCCAGCTGTTTTGTGTTAGCTCACCTGAGGCACCCAATTTATTGGGCAACCTCTGAACACTCATAGATTCATAGATATTAAGGTCAGAAGGGACCATTATGATCTAGTCTGACCTCCTGCACAATGCCGGCCACAGAATCTCACCCATCAACTCCTGCAATAAACCTCTCACCTATGTCTGAGCTACTGAAGTCCTCAAATCATGGTTTAAATACGTCAAGGCGCAGAGAATCCTCCAGCAAGTGACCCATGCCCCATGCTACAGAGGAAGGCAAAAAACCCTCAGGGCCTCTTCCAATCTGCCCTGGAGGAGAATTCTTTCCAGACCCCAAATATGGCGATCAGCTGAACCCTGAGCATGTGGGCAAGATTCACCAGCCAGATACCCAGGAAAGAATTCACTGTAGTAACTCAGATCCCACCCCATCTAACATCCCACCACAGGCCATTGGGCCTATTTACCATGAAGAGTTAAAGATCAATTAATTGCCAAAATCATGTTATCCCATCATACCATCTCCTCCATAAACTCCTATCGATTCATGTCCCTACATGTGACTTAGGCAGCTGAATACCTATCTTTCTCGGGTTTGTGGATAGCAAACAGAAATAGGTGCCTACCTACAGCCCAGACTTAGGTGCCTATCGCTATGACAGGGGCAAGGCTTAGCACACACCCTTGTTGGCGTCTCCCATTGCCTAGCTTAAGCAGTTCCCCACCCAGCTTGATGGCTTTCTGGATTGCAGTCTAAGGTGCCTACCTCTCCCCATGTGTTGTCTAGAAGCCTAGGCATCTAACTCAGGCTTTGTTAATTGAAGTGTTGTTCCTGTGATTTTCTAGGAGCCTATCACTTAGGCACCATGATGCTCAGTGTTACAATGCCCTAAGTTCTTTCATGGATCTAGACCTAAGTGTCTTAGCTGGGAGCTGTGGTACACTCTGTGACCCAGGTGCCTAGAATGGACCACACTGAGAATGCCACATCAGGGCAGACTGCTAGAAACAGGGCAGACAGATGCCAAAAACTGGTGGTTTACTACAATTAGATTCGCCAAACCAGTAACAAAAGAGCTTCTGTAGCACCACACTGGTTAACAAGAAACCAAGCAGTCCCCTTTAGACACTCCAGCCCTTGCTTCCCATCCAGACAAATTGGTCTTCTATAGTAAGAGGTTACTGAAAACCCAATTCACCATACATGAGGTTCTACCAATCCCAAAGAATCAGACACTTATCCCCCAGTCAATATATATTCAAATCTTACCCAAATATGTTGCCAGCCCATCCTTAGTAAACAAACTAAAGATGAATTAATAAAAAGAAAAAGATAGTTATAAATGGTTAAAAGATCATATACATGTGAATGATTGCAAAGTCCTTAGATCAGGTTTGTAGCAGTGAAGGAAGAGACTGCTGGTTTGCAAAAGTCTCTTTGGTAACTTCCAAAAATTGGGAGGTCCTCACCTCATTGTTCAAAATACTCCGTCCAGAGAACTGGAGCAGGAATGAGGCAAAATCAAGATGTCTCAGGTGTCTTATATCCTCTGCCATGTGCATGGAAATTTACTGTCCCAAACAAAGCTCACTGTCCCTATCTATGGAAAGTTACTGATGAAGATGGAGTCAGAGGTCACATGTAAACATCACATGACCTATATGTTTTGCTGAATCACAGGGGTGGTCATTGACTCTTTGTTGTCTGAGGTGTCCTCAGGAAGAGCTATCCGGAGAGTTGATTCTTTGAATGATTGATAAAGCTTGAATAGTCCATTCACAATGGGCTGGCGAGGCTGGATGTAAACTACCTTGTGGGTGTCACTCCAAGAACAAACATATGAGATACAAATAAGCAGCCAATATTCATAACTTCAGATACAGTGATGATACATGGATTTAACCAGGGTATTCAAACTTGATAGACTAACTTTTTCACCCTTTTTCACCTCACGAAAGCTTATGCTCTAATAAATTGGTTAGTCTCTAAGGTGCCACAAGTCCTCCTTAACTTTTTCATTGACGCCTGACAAGATATGCTTTTTAGCAAATATAGTACAATTGTGCAACAGTGGTGGCAAGAATGATATAAATACGGGTCATCTTCCTTTTCATACAGCCCCACAGACTCCTCTCCTCTGTGTCTCAAGCACAGACTGAGATCAACACCACACACTAGGTTACGCTTCCTTAGGCAAAATCCTCCCTTTTGATTTCCACGGCAGTTTTGCCCGAGTATGAACTGCAGGATTAGGGCCCCAGAACATTCTTTGAAACCAGCGTCTTTAAAAAGGAAAAACACAACAAGGAGCTTTGAATTTACACAGCAATATTTCAGGTCCCATAAACATTCTTGGACATTTTAATATAAATGGAACTTAAACCGGTATTTACAGAAACCAGTGCATTGTAATGAGAGCCTTCAGAAGAAAAGAATTAAGCCAGTGCTTATTTTCTTTTTGAACTAATGTGTATTAATTCCAGCCAGCACTTGGTTTCCATTGAGTTGTGCTGATACTGGAAGAGTCACGACTATAATCAAACCCAGGTCTCTCTCACTCTTCCCCCCCTACCCCTCCCATCCCGACCAATGCATTTTAATCCAGTCCATATGAATGAAGCTCAGCCATTAATTTTATATAACCCGATCTGTGCTACAGAATAAATAATACAGCATCTGTTGCCAAATTAGAATAGTCCAACTGAAATGGATACGTGCATTTATTGAAGCCAAGGCATAATTTGCTTGAGCCAATATTAATGCTGCAGCCAATGTGTGTGAATTTAAGCCCAAAATACTTTTGTATATGGGCTTTTATAATGTAAAGGGATATATGTTTTTTCAAACCAATGTATATTCAATAAACCCCACCAGCTTCCTGAGTGTCAGTTGATATGGCACTGGATAAGATGTTATCATCACTCCTTTTATTTTCATGTTTAATGGATTTCTTTTTAAACTTGTTTTGTTTGATTTATTTTATTTTTGGCAGAAACATGTTCAAAAGCACAATTCTTCCTGCAATGCCACTGCAATACTCAGTAGCTCTCCAATTTCATAATATAGCCTGCAGGGGAAGGTAAATTTCAATTGCATTTCCCTAATTATTTTACATCCTAAGGATTTATGAAGCCCTAAACAGGATTGTGACCCTAATCTGCTGGAGGGAAAGTGGTAGGGAAAGCCCCGGGCATTGGGCCAGATCCTCAGCTGGTGCAAATGAGTGTAGCTCCATTTGGCTCAATGAAATCTATGGCATTACATCCATTTGCACCAGCTAAGAATCTGGTCGAGTCAGGTGCCTTTAACCTTCAGATCTCCAGCTAGAAGGAGAGACTGGACAGTGTGATATACCCACGTCAAATTTCATCGCAAGATGAAAGATCTGGATTACCAGATTGAATGAGGCCAGTGACTCCCCAAGGACAGACCCTCTCTCCCTGCCAGTGGCTTTAGTGGAAGTTGTAGACCATCGTAGTAACAGACAACTATAGAATAACATGGCCCCAGGTGGGGAGATTTCTTCTTAACTCCAGAAATTAGTGGTTGGCTCAGAGTAGGAGATCAGCCCTGTTCAGATACTGCTGAGTCTGAGCAACATAATAAATCTGAATGTCCTTTTAAGAGTACTGTGCCTGCAGAGGGAACGGCCCTTAGAACCTACTTTCTGAACATGCTGTATTTGATTAACATAAATGTGAAAGTAGTTCTACCAAAAATGCCCGGTCACTTGTGCTGAAGGGCCGTCTCCAGTGCTCATTGAAGTAAATTGTGAATTATTCCATTGATTCCAACAAGCTCTGGATGAGGCCCCACTTGCTGATGGCTGACCCTGGTTACAGCAAGATGAGCTTATGCAATAGTTGGGGCAACCAATGCAAGAAGTTTTAAAATGGAGCTTGATAAATGTATTAATATGACTAAATAACAAGGGGGCCTGCCGTAATGGGACTGGACTCAACCCAAGGAGGTTCCCTTCCAGTCCTAGGCATGGCTAAGCCTCTTGAACCCTGCTGAGTGGGATAGATAAATTTATTCCATGCATTAAGCTTTATTACTCTTTTTCGCCGATGTCTGAAACGTGCAGCAATTTCACTGCCAGGACATGAAATCTGCTGATACTTGATATCTCTTATCAATCAAACCCTAGTGTGCTGCAAACAGCAACAGGGACATTTAACTTTATTTATTTCCAGTAAGAAATTAAATCTCATATATCCCAGCAGTAAGCAGTATAAAAATAATGACCCTTATTATTCAAGGAGAAAGATAATAAGAAAATGGATTTTTTTTTTAGGAGAAAAGAGGATTTTTAAAAAGTGGATAAATGAACAAAAGGAGAACATTTATAAAAAAATTGATTCCCCGCCCCCTCCCCAGAGAGGTACGTTTATAGATTTAGGTTCAATAACTTTGGATTGTTTACAGGGATAAGGAATGACTGAAGGAATCCTAGAGCCACAGTCTGATCTTACTTACCCTGGTGGAAATCTGGAGTAACTCCATTTAACAAGCATTGGCTTGTGTTGATGCCATGCCTAACTATGAAATTCAAATGTGTTCATGACCATATATATGTGCCAGATGCATAATCAAGTACTGCACTATTTTAGCCTCCTCTCAGTTTTCACTGCTGTCCTAGATGGAATGTTGGCAGCCATTCTTTAGCTCCATCCCTGCAAAGAGATGAGTCTCTGGGGTCTAAGGTGGGCAAGATGGGCTAAGGAGTTTTAGAGCCTACAGCTCTCCACTATTATCCACTCTGATTTCACAAGAGTTTTACACTGGCTAATTCACTTAGAATATCCCTGTGGAACATAGTTTTTGTGGTGATCCACAGAGACAATTTCTCAAATACCCAGGTGTCACAGAGCGCAGACTCACCCAGCAGTGCTTCCTGCTGGTTGTCATCAGGGAATTAGCATCCAGCCTCAGGAGCGGGCCCTTCAGGCTGGTGTCTCACCACCCCTGACCCCCATGTCCCTCCTGGACCCTGGTGCCCTTGTCTTGGGTGCTGCCCCCTGGCAGTACCCCCACAGTTCTGGGTCTCCCCCTCCCAGGGGAACCCACAGAGGGAGAATGCTCTGGGCCTCTGGCTCCCAGCCTTTATAGAGCCAGCTGGGCCCTGATTGGGGCATGGCCCCCAGCTGCCGCCACTTTCCCCAGTCAGCCAGGGTTTTACTCCCTTCCCCAGGCCCAGCAGGGCTTTTCCAACCCTTTCAGGGCTGGAGTGGGTGCTTGCCCTGCTACACCAGGTCATAGCACACTGAAGGCTTTAATTATTAGCACCAACACCTTGAAGTGGATCCAGAACAGGACAAGATCCAGAGCAAAGACCTGAGTGTTGCATTCTTTTTCATCTGTCCTGTGTAGGATGTAGGCCACTGTGTGTGGGACCAGCTGACCTTTCCACATAGAAGCCTCTGGTCAACCACATGGGCAGGCACAGAAAGACCATGCTGTTGCTAAGTTGGCTATTACAATTATATTCAAAGGGTCTAAAATTAGTTAGGGGCTCAACTCCTATTGAAAATCATTGGAAATGGGGCACCTAACTCCTTTAGATTCCTTTGAAAATCCAAGTCTTAATGTACTTTTGATTTGTGCCCTCACTGATGACAGCAGTACAAATCCCTTTGGCTGTAGAGGGACCAGGCTTAACCCCAGATCCGCACCTGGTGTAAAAATGGCAAAGTTCCATGGGCTTCAATGGAACTACACTAATATAGACCAGCTGAGGATCTGGCCCTGAATGAGTAGCTAATTATTTGCATCATGAGGAACTGGTGAGACCACAGACCCATATCACAGGAGGACAATTGTTTCTTATGAAATCAGTTAACAGCCACGGAAGCCACTTGAAATTAATAGAAACTAATTGAAAGTAATGGAGAATTACCTGAAAATATATTGCAAGTAAATGAAATTAATTGAAGGTAATTGATAGTGACTGGAATTTATAAAGAAAATGGAAACATATTGGACTTAATTGAAATGTATTGAAATTGAATTAAACTCGATAATTCAAAATCTATTAAATTTAATAGACCTAATTGATATTAATTTTATGCAATGCTTAATAGTAATATAATGTTCCTAAAGAGAGACTATTTTTATTGGATTTCTATAACCCTATTTTCTTACAACAGTGAAAATAAATTTTAAGTTAAAAAAAAAAAAGCATGAAACATACCTTGTAAAATGTAGGCCTTTTTTGGAATAACTTAGTGAAAGGCATTTGATGCTGATAACAATGCTTTCTCACAGGATTTAGGAAGATAAAAATGGTTTCACAGCTTTTTATTTCATGGGGGAGACTTTTATTAGAGTTTAACAAGACCATTTTACCTGTTAAAATGTTAGCTTTGATTTGATAAATAACTCCTTTAGTAGATATTTTATCCAGCATCTGTCTTCTTTATGTGTGTGCTGTAGGATCCCCTATTTGTTATCTTTAACTACAAAGCATCTTAAATCTTACGAGAGTCCTCACAGATTTTCATCTGCTTATGTCACTAGTATTTGCATCTACTACTTCCAACTCTCCCCAACCTCAGGCTGTTGGAAGAACTAAATACCTTTGTGCACAAACACATTAGTGGGTGTATTTGTCAAAGCATTACTCAATGTGTGAATTACACTTCAAATGCACTTCCATTTTAGTTGCAGTCCATATAAAGCTCTTTACTAATGTAAACTATTTTTTATCATTGCTTTGTGCTGCCTGTATCCCAAGATGAAGAATGAGGGGACACAATTTTTTGAAGCACTAAAATCAGTTAAAAATTAAAAAAAAAAAACCAAAAACACCAATAAATTTATTTTTAATTAAGCATTTATTGAACTGAAAAACAGATTAATAAGTAACGCACCTATTAAATGTTTAGAGACTTAGGTTCCAATTCAGAAAAGCTCTGAAGCATGTGTTTGAGTCCAGCACTCTTCAGGAAGGGTGCTTATGCACATGTGTAACTTTAAGCTCCTGCTTAAGTCCCTTCAATGGCATATAAGCACATAAGAACACAAGAATGGACATACTGGGTCAGACCATTGGTCTATCTAGTCCAGTACCTTGTCTTCCGACAGTGGCCAGTTAAACTTAAGGACATGCTTTTCTGAGTCCAGGCCTAATAGAGGGCTAGATTTTGCGAAACGACACATGCATATGTATTTATTCATGCTTAGCTTATGATCACAAGTAGAAAACATGTACAGACAAATCAGGTATTCATATGCACTCATGGAAAATCAAGCACCTACCTGACCATGTGTGTGTGAAAATACCAGACCTGCTGTTTGAGTGCATAAATTAGGCACATACAAATTACTTCAAAATTACTGAACCAACTTCCTTCATGCTTGGCTTGCTACTTAGATCTTAATGAGATCTACAAAGTCAAGTTTGAATATAACTGTACATCACAAACCAATGTTGAATTATGCACTCACAACACTTATAAGGTAATTTTAGTTTTTTTGAGACTATATAAATTTTAATGAGAACATAGGGGACAAAAGTAGGTTTTTTCATTGACATGGTTTGGACTTAATATTTAAATAATAGATTTTGCTGAAACTTTATGAAAGAAATGTTCGTTTGGGACCATTTCAGCTCAATGGAATCAATCCATCAATGCTTGATGGAAGAGGGATGGAAAAAAGTGGAATGGATAAAGAGAAATAGAGAAGGGTAATAAAAAGGAGAGTGAGAAAAGAAAAGGAAACGGGATGAGGCTAAAAAGAAGACAGAAAAAAGGAGAAAGGGATGAAAGAATATTACTCATTTCTCGCTCGCAAATGTTTATTTGGACACAAAAATGCAGGCATGTTTATGTATGTGTCTGTGCGTGCAGATTTTAAGAGTGCAGTTGTGGCAAGCATGTCTGAAAATATATCGCTATGATAGCTCTGGTGAGATTCAGGTAACAAGCAACATTGGCTCAAAATTATGATTTCTAAAGCCAAAATAGCATCAGTGCCATCTATCAGGAGGTGTCTGATTGGAAATAAAGCACAACTTGGATGCTCCAGAGAGAGGCATTAGAGGTAGCTCAGGAATGAAACCTGAAACAGAAACTCCCTTACCCCCATTTATCACTGTGAGTAAGTTAATGGTCTTCTCTGCCTGATACACACCAGAAGGCGAGGCCGCTTGATTTACTGATTATCTGGGTGATTTTCAAACTACATACACCGCTGTGAAGCACTATGGATTTTTATTTTCCTCTCCAACCTATTTAGCCACTTCTGGCTTCCTGATGAAACATGATTTCCTTTGATTAACAACTGGAGTTTAATTATAAAATGGAAACAGAAATATAAGAAACATAATCCCTCTGGGCTTTGAATAAACAAAGAACATTTTTTTTGCAATAATAAAAAAACAAGTCAGCCTGATCCCTTGGATTCCGGAGTCTCAACCCAAGACAATAGGGTCGTTGGAAGGTAGATGGGAAAAATAAACTGGATCCTTGGAGGATCTAAACCATATTTATATTTGGCTCGGTCTCTAGTTCAAACTAAGAAAATCTATGTTTACAGCATCCACTTTCCACCCATTTCTATGTTCTTTAATGAAGGAAGACACCTTATCAATTATTATTATTAATAATAAATATTAGGGCTGTCAAGCAATTAAAAAAACATGATTAATCGCACTGTTAAACAATAATAGAATACCATTTATTTAAATATTTTTGGATGTTTTCTACATTTTCAAATATATTGATTTCAGTTACAACACAGAATACGAAGTGTGTAGTGCTCACTTTATATTTTTTTTATTACAAATATTTGCACTGTAAAAAACAAAAGAAATTGTATATTTCAATTCACCTAATATAAATACTGCAGTGCAATCTTTTTATCATGAAAGTTTAACTTACAAATGTAGAATTATATACAGAAAAATAAAAAATAAATACAATGTAAAGTTTAGAGCCTACAAGTCTACTAGGTCCTACTTCAGCCAATCGCTCAGACAAACAAGTTTGGTTACATTTGCACAAGATAACGCTGCCCGCTTCTTGTTACAACATCACCTGAAAGTGAGAACAGGCATTCACATGGCACTGTTGTAACCAGTGTCGCAAGATATTTACGTGCCAGATGCACTACAGATACATATGTCCCTTAATGCTTCAACCACCATTCCAGAGAACATACGTCCATGCTTTTGATGTTACCTGGGGTTCTTTCAACCCAAAGCTCTTGGTAACTTTTACTCTAGGTGGTGGAGGTGGTGTCAGGAAATAAATCAGGGGAGACATGGCCGTCTGACCGATAGATGGCTGGCACAAACAGGACAACACAAGAGTGCTTTCACTTAAAGCTAAACTTTACTTAGTCTCAAGCACTTATACACATGTCTTCAACAGGTTAGTAAAACACCCCCAGCCCTTGAGAATTACCAAAGCTGAGTGTGACTCTCGAGCGGCACAGCGGCAGCCCATCTGCCGCTGGGAAACACAAGATGCATCCAGAGAGAGAGAGTCCAGTCCTGAAGAGTCCCCCTACCTCAAACTTTTCCTCCTTATTTATACATTAGTAATAGAATGACATGTCCCTTAAAGAAAACTTGTTAAGCAGGCAGTTCCAATGAGCAAGCAAAAGGCTTCTTCTGATTATCGATTAACCAGGTGTGGGTTTTTCCAGAGTTTGCAGCCTTGAGGCCCCAATAGACATTCCTGGGGCACATCCTGCTCTTCTAAGATGCATGTATCAGCAACTTCAACACAATTCTTATCAGGAAGGATGCAGGGTCAAGCTGCCCTTTTTCTGGCACTCAAAACCACCCCTCCCCTCCTGCCTTGGTTAAGCAGCCTGCTGACTTGGCTGCTTTTAGGAATAAGCCATAGTGGTTTCAGGCACTTTACTGGTTTGCCAAAGTCTCCCTGTACATTGATGGGTTCTGCTCGATAACGATCCAAAGCAGAATGGACCAATGTATGTTCATTTTCATCATCTGAGTCAGATGCCACCAGCAGAAGGTTGATTTTTTTTTGGTGGTTCGGGTTCTGTAGTTTCCACATCAAAATGTTGCTCTTTTAAGACTTCTGAAAGCATGCTCCGTACGTCATCCCTCTCGTATTTTGGAGGGCACTTCAGATTCTTAAATCTTGGGTCGAGTGCCTTAGCTATTTTTAGAAATCTCACATTGGTACCTTCTTTGCGTTTTGTCAAATCTGCAGTGACAGCGTTCGTAAATAAAACAACATGGGCTGGGTCATAATCCGAGACTTCTATAACATGGAATATATGGCAGAAGGCATGTAAAACAGAACAGGAGACATACAATTCTCCCCAAGGAGTTCAGTCACAAATTTAATTAACACACTATTTTTTTAATGAACATCATCAGCATGGAAGCATGTCCTCTGGAATGGTGGCTGAAGCATGAAGGGGCGTACGAATGTTTAGAATATGTGGCATGTAAATACCTTGTGATGACAGCTACAAAAGTTCCATGCGAATGCCTGTTCTCACTTTCAGGTGACATAAATAAGAAGCAGGCAACAGTATCTTCTGTAAATGTAAACAAATTGTTTCTCTTAATGATGGGCTGAACAAGAAGTAGGACTGAGTGGACTTGTAGGCTCTAAAGTTTTACATTGTTTTGTTTTTGAGTGCAGTTATGTAACAAAAAAAATCTACATTTGTAAATTACACTTTCACAATAGAGATTGCACTACAGTACTTGTAGGAGGTGAATTGAAAAATACTATTTATTTTGTTTATCACTTTTACAGTGCAAATATTTGTACTGTACACTTTGTATTCTGTGTTGTAGTAGAAATCAATATATTTGAAAATGTAGAAAAACATCCAAAATATTTAAATAAATTTCAGTTGGTAATCAATTGTTTCACAGTGAGATTAATCGTGACTAATTTTTTTAATCACAGTTAATTTTTTTGAGTTAATCGCGTGAGTTAACCGTGATTAATCAACAGCCCTAACAAATATTTATATTAAGGTAGTATCCAGAAGCCCAGTCAGAACTGGGGCTCTGTTCCAATTGGTATTCCACACACATATATAGTGTACACGTAGTCCCTCATATGAAGAGTTTTCAATCTAAAACCAGGATATATGATGGATTGGAGAAAGAGAAAGAAATACATTAATTATGTTATATACATCTCCTTCCCCCTCTCCCCCATGACCTTTGCAATTAGTTCAGGAAGGGAAGGTGATCTTGTGGTAACCCATTAGACTAGGACCCAGGAACTGAGTTCAATTTCTGCTTCCACTACATACTCCCCTGTGGCTTTGGACAAATCACTTTATCCCTCTGTAAGCGTGTGTCTACACTGCAAGCTCCTTATGGTGGTAAATAGAATACATACATTGCATGCCCCCTAGCATGGATGCAGAACCACGATACAGCCTGATTTTCACTGTGGCATGTAGTTACAGATAAAATACACATCACCACCAGTGGTATATAGCAAGACATGCATGTAAAGGGAGATAATTATACTTCCTTTATCTGTCTTGGCCATTGAGACTGTTACCTCTTCAATGCAAGGATTGTCTCTTTCTATCTGGCTGTACAGCAACTAGCCAAGAGGGGCCCTGTTTTTGGAGAGGGCCTCTGAGAAGTACTGTAATAAATATAATAAAAATGGCATAAGTAAATAATTTACTCAGCTGCTCTTCAAGCCTAGTCTTTAAATGTTGGATGATTTCTTGCAGTCAGTACAGAAGTCTTAAAAAGAGATTTGAAGTAAAGGATAGTATTCTTAGGGATCAATCCTGGAAGGACATTCCATACATAAGCTTGGCACTGGCATGGCCAGCAGGGTATGGCCAGTCGTAAGCCAATCAATGAGATGAATGACGATCAAATTCTGCTTTTGGGGAGGGACTTCATTTTTCTTCTATTGCTTCCCAGGAAGAAATGATAATAATAAGGCTATTTCTACACTATAGAACCTATGCAATCATAGCCCCGTAGTGTAGATGCAACACACGCCAATAGGAGTTTTACTGCCGGCACCGGAAGACCACCTCCTGAATAGCATTAGCTAAACCAACAGAAGCACCCTCCACTGGGGTGGGGGGGAGGAAGAGTTGCTGGCATAGTTATATCCCTTGGTGGGGGTGATTTTCTTCACACCCCTGACCGACATAACATGTCGGTATATGCTTTAAGTGTAGACTAAACCTAGGTTTATCAGACGATCAGGAGCTCTGCTATTACCATATGAACACTTGCAGGACTAGGGAGAAAACTTGAGCTGGAATCACGTATGTGTCAAACCTCCTATCACTACAGTCTTGTGAGCAATAAAACCATGTTATAATTTTAATTCATTTCTTGGTCTGGTCTGATTGTTTTTACAAAATGGCTTGGTTTGGCCGAGGAGCTTTCTAAAGAAACGGATTAACTTCTGTGAATCACTCAGCTCATTTGAAACCGCTGTTCGGAAATTCTGGACTGTCACATCATATCCTAGTGTGAAAGTATTCTCTGCCCTTTCCTATAAATCTTGTATTACCGTATAACAGAGCACAACATTATGCAGTAGGGGCTGGGGGAGGATTCATTCTATTCATTTATTTACTTCTTGATAATAACATCCTTGGGGGCATTATATAGGCAAGACATGTATCCCAGCCTCTTTCTTTCCCCAGGAGTGTGATCATCTTGAAGTAATTATAAATGTCATATGCTATTATTAACATGCCTTATTGCTGAAATGCGTCAGGGATATTTGATAATGTAATTACTTCATCTTATTAAATTATTATAAATGATGCATGGGGAGAATTTCTTCCACAGCAAGTCTGTCTAAAGAATAGTATGGACAGGGAAGATTGTGGTTATGTCCCCGGGCCTATCGTAAGCAACAAAAGGATCAACATCAAATACTTGAACATGAATGATTTAACAAAACACATTCCACAGGATATGTCAAAGCATGGCTCCCTCTTGATGTGCAAGCAGAACAGATTGCCATCCAAGTGACCATATTTTGCACTTGGGCCTTCTGAGGTACGAATAGCAGCTACAGATTTGTTGTTTCTCTTTTTTTCTCGATTTGTCCCACCTCCCTTTGCTGAATGCAGCATAACTGTTATAAAAGCAAATCAATAAGCACTTGAAACACTGGCCATAATATAAAGAATTGTGCTTCCATTGGCCATCACTTTAATAACAACTAATGATTATTTCTCCCTCTTTCAGCTGCTAAGGTTTCCCGTCTGAATATCCAAAGTGGTTTATTGATTACTGCTTGTGACAGAGTTCTGATTATAATTAAAAATCATCAATGGGCAAACAGAAAGCAGTTCCACTTAGCAATAAACTGAACGGATAATCACTAGGTTATGTGATGTGACTGCAATGTATTTCCAATAGTTCCCGGTAGAGAATAATTTAAACACACTTGATGAGTCACAGTTCAACAAGCCTTTCTTTACTGTAGTCTTGAGAAAGGCTTTTTGGGCCCCAAGTGAATAGAAGGTAACACAAGTCTAAACCAAATCCTTTACCAGTCAGAGACCCTGGTTACAGTCATGGACCTACGTATGAGATTTTTGCCCAGAAGGTGTCGCTCTACCATCCTAGAACCCCTCAAAGGAATGTTCACTTAGCTGTGGTAGTGCTACAGAATCAACAGCTAGTTTCCAGAAGAGTCAGTATGAAATGGTTCCTTGGAGACTGTCAGAATGGAATCAGCAGGTGTTGAGGCATAAGGTAAAATGAAAACTAATAAAGGTGCATGAGGGGGAAATAAACATAGGTCTGAGCAGCAATAATCAAATCTGGATTCTGAATATCTTCCAAAGGATTTAGAGCAGATTCAGCTGGAGGTTTGGGTGACAGGGCAGGACAGCTCAGATTTTCTCCATCAGATAAGAAGACAGAGAATATTCTAGTGATTAGGGCCACAGACCTGAAGTCAAAAGACCTGAATTCTATTCCACATTCTCCCACTGACCTGCTGTGATCATGCTCAAGACACTTCACCTCTCTGAAAAAACAACAAGGAGTCCTTGTGGTACCTTATAGACTAAGGTGCTACAAGGACTTCTCGTTGTTTTTGCTGATACAGACTAACACGGCTACCACTCTGAAACCTGTCACCTCTCTGAGTCTCTCTTTCCCCTCCCAACCTTTGTTTGTCTTGCCTGTTTAGACTGTAAGCAATTTGGGGCAGGAATGGTCTCTTACTGTGCGGGTGTGGGTGTGGGTGTGTACGAGTGTGTGTACAGCGCCTAGAACAAATGGGGCTCTTACTTCAGGCATTTTAGGGATTATTGAAATATGACTCTCTAATAATTAGGGCTCATTGATAGATTTATCATCAAAACATTTTTGAGGGAAAATGGACTTTTGTTTGAGTACATTTTTTCAGATTTCTGTCAGAAAAACAACAAAAAAATAAATTTTTGCAGGCCTCAAAAATGAATTTTCATTTTTTTCATTGGAAAAATGAACATTTCAGTGGAATTTCTTTTCATTTCTTTTGATGAACATTTTCATGGAAAATACATACTATTTTTCAGCCAATTCTGTTGTTGTTATTAATGATGATGAAGGGCATTTCAAGTGGGGTCCCACAGGGATCAGTTATTGGTACGGTTCTGTTCAATATCATCATCAATCATTTAGAGAATGGCCTAGAGAGTACCCTTATAAAGTCTGCGGACGATACCAAGCTGGGAAGGGTTGCAAGGGCTTTGGGGGATAGAATTAAAATTCAAAATAATCTGGACAAACTGGAGAAATGATCTGATGTAAATGGGATGAAATTTAACAAGGACAAATGCAAAGTACTCCACTTAGGAAGGAACAATCAGTTGCATGCGTACAAAATGGGAAACATGCTATAAAAACTCAGTGGCCTACTTGTGCCAACTGGTTTTCTGCATATAAAAGCCAGTGCCAGTGTTAAGGAGTAGCAAGCAGTGCAATTGCCTGGGGCCCCACGTCACAGAGGTCCTTGCAAAGCTATGTTGCTCAGGCTTCAGCTTCAGTCCCTGCTGGTGGGGCTCAGGGCCCTGGGCTTCAGGCCCATGTGGTGGGGCTTTGGCTTTCTGCCTTAGGCCCCAGCAAGTCTAATGCTGGCCCTGCTTGGTGGACCCCCTGAAACTTGTTCAGAGCCCCCCAGGGGGCCCCGGACCTCTGGTTGAGAACCACTGTCATAGTGGATCACAAGCTAAATATGAGTCAATAGTGTAACACTATTGCAAGAAAAGCAAACATCATTCTGGATATATTAGAAGGAGTGTTGTAAGAAAGACACGAGAAGCAATTCCTCTGCTCTGCTCTGTGTTGATTAGGCCTCAACTGGGGTATTGTGTCCAGTTCTGGCCATCGCATTTCAGGAAAGATGTGGACAAATTGGAAAAAGTCCAGAGAAGAGCAATACAAATGTTTAAAGGTCTAGAAACCATGATCTCTGAGGGAAGATTGAAACAATTGAGTTTGCTTAGTCTGGAGAAGAGAAGACTGAGGGGGAACATGATAACAGTTTTCAAGTACATAAAAGGTTGTTACAAGGAGTGGGGAGGTAAATTGGTCTCCTTAACCTCTGAGAATAGGAGAATCAGGAATCGTCTTAAATTGCAGCAAGGGCAGTTTAGATTGGACATAATGAAAAACTTCCTGTCAGGGTAGTTAAGCACTGGAATAAATTGCCTAGGGAGGTTGTGATTCACTGGAGATTTTGAAGAGCAGTTTAGACAAACACCTGATAGGGACGGTCTAGATAATTCTTATTTGACTTCCTGAGTTCCCTTCCAGTCCTATGATTGTATGATTCTGCATCAATACAGAAGCACAAGAGGACAGAATTAAGGCAGCACACCTAACTTGAACTTTGGGATCTCCTGTCTTTTGAGTGTTTCACACTGGTTTAATATTGTTTGTTCTGTGAAATACAAGTATGGTCTAAAAATGTCAGAATTCTCCAAGTGAATTTTTCAGAAGGGCATAGAAGTCTTTACTTAATAGCGTGATAATGGAATAGCTAACGTGCGTGTGTGTGCACCGCTACCCTCTACTGGATGGAATCCAAATTGCTCCACTGTGTTTTATAGGGAGGCTTGAAAGGTTTAGATTTTAATGGTAAATGTTGGTAAATGTCAATTTCACCATACACACACAAACCAATGAAAACATATTTCCATGGATAATAGGCAAAATGTACAGATAGGCAAAGTAAAAAGAATATTGCTTGAGAACTTATTAGAGTCATAGCGTTTAAGGCCAGAAGGGACCACCAGATCCTCAGGTCTGACCTCTTGTATGTTACAGGCCACTAACAGCACCCAGCACCTGCACACTAAACCCAACAACTGACATTAGACCTAACTATTACAGGCCACAGGAGACTAGACGATTAAGGGCCACAGGCAGAGAGCAGGGGGGATGGAGATGCACCAATACCTGAGGTCACTGCAATTGCAGGGAAGTGATTAAGTGAGATATAATCCTGGCCAATGATCCACACACAGCAGAGAAAGGCAAAAACCCTGAAGATCACTGCCAGTGTGATGGGGGAAAATTTGATTTAAGGATATTTACTTTGTATATTTTGACGTGTTCTGGACAACTTGCATTTTAATGGTCATAAAGCTTTAATTGTTTTGAAGCTTAACGTCTGCTGTTATTAAATGATTATTGTCAGAGCTCCCCCATTTTCTGACCTTCCATAATTTCCTGGAAAAATTACAATTTAAATAATTTTTTTTTTAAATATGCTCACTCCATAATTTTGCACAATTGTGAAAATGTAAATTGATAAAAATAGAAGAAAATGCTTTAAATTTAACATTGATATTATCCACCAAAATTATATTAAAAAAATCAAATCAACTTCTGCCATGCCTAATTGTAGGTCATTTAGGGTCTGTCTGCAGCCTGCGACAGTGGTCCTCCAAGCCTGGGCCAACAGGCTTCCAGGGCTTGTGCTACTGCATTAAAAATCAGTGTGGAGATGTTGCTGTGTGGGCTGGAGCTCGGGCTCTGAAGCACGGAGATGGGGGTGGCTTCAGAGCCCGTGTTGCAATTTAAAAGCACCATCTACACTGCTTTTTTTTATTGCGCTAGTACAAGCGTAATGCCAAGAGACCCCAGTCGGCGGGATCGAACCAGGGACCTCTGGAGCTTAGCGCATGAGCCTCTACTGCATAAGTTAAATGGCAACTGGCTGTTAGCCAAGGCTGTAGAGCAGACTCATTTAACTCTCTCTCTCTCGCTAAGTGGTCTCGGTGCCACTAGATGGGACAGAACACCACACCCAGAAGGTGTGTGGGTTACACAAGCCCGAGTCTGTCAGCCCCCTGCTGCGGTCTGCTGCTAGCTGTGTGGAAGTCCTGATGGTTGCAAGAGAGATTTCCCTTGCACTTAAGTGGCGGGAGCCTGTGCTTTCAGAGCTGCAGGAACTGATTAGTCTTCTCACTGGTGTCCTCAAGTTCCAAGGAGCCATAGTACAGGGGGAAGGAGCTAAGATACACTGGGAAGTCCTAGGCAGCCACAGCTTTATTGTAATAGCATAACAACATGCTAAAACCTACACCACTTCTGCTTATTAAACCTGTATTAAGTAGGGCACTGAGAAGGCTGTCTTCTTTTGTGCAACTCGGTTAGAACCATCCATTTCATTGTAAGTCATTTCCATGGTAGAAAAAGGCTAGCCCCGTTTAGAGAATGCTTTCACTAACCTCATGTGACAGAGCCGAATGAAACCTATTTCACATGCACCACAAGTTGTCACTTTGGGAAATCACATTAGGTGTGTTTGTCTGAACCACCCCGGAGCCTAGCCTTTTCAAACACAGATCAGTGTCTACTATGGATTAAAAATTGCAGCAGTGAGAGTATAACTCTCCCTGAAAGAGGTAGGATGGCCTTGTGGGTTAAAACATTGGCTTAGCCTGAAGAGAAGATGGGTTCTAGTCCCAGCTCTGCCGTAGGCTCCCTGAGTGATCTCACCTAAGTAAGGCTACTGTTGTGTCACAGAGATCTGGGCTTGCTAACCAGCAGCCAGCCCTGGGGCTGTGGATGAGTGGACTGGTTGGTGGCCAGCCCAAGGGGCTGGAGCAGCAGTGGTCAGCCCCTGCCTCAGGAGCTGTGGTGGGGCTGTGCAATTGCAAGCCCCAAGAGTGCTCTGTTTGTCCCTTCCCCAGGTATTTGTAGTAAAAGACAAGGAAGGTTGTGGGCTTCCGTGAATTTTCATTCGTTGCCCGTGTCCTGTCCCTGACTTTTACTAAAAATACCTGTGACAGAATCTTAACCTTACACATAAGTCACTGGGGGGAGAGGGGGTATTTTCATACGCTCAAATGGGAATTATGTGCAGAAATAGGACTTAGTCACCCACTTCGCCTTAATTCTCAATGGGTATTGGCTGCTTAATGGCCCCTTATGCTGAAGCCCCTGTCCCAATCTGTTGTGCTGTGAAATGGGGATAATGATACTTCCTTTCTTCAACATATTTCTGACTGTCTTGCCTATTTAAAAAGTAAGCTCTTTGGCACTGGGACTGTCTCTTACTATCAGCCTACCAAAGTGAGGCACTGCTTTCAGTAGAGGCCTCGAGATTCTTCCTTCCGACAAATAAAGTCATCACCGAAACCATGGTCCTCAACATGATTTAAAATCCTGGCCAGGAGTTATGGAGCAACAATCCTAATACACTTACAGTATGCTTTAAAGAACACCTTGCCTGGGGAGAATGTGACATTCATTGATATCTGCAAACACAAACGCACAATCATCAGCTGCCCCATCCCCCACCCCAGGTGCTGTATAATCCACTGGCCTCCTCTTTTCTATTAATTGTTGAACAGAGAAATAGGTCTGAAGAGCAGCACACTTCTTTGGCATCACACCATTTTGGAAATGCTTCAAGAGGGGATTTCTAGCCCTGGTGACTGGCATATGTGTATTTGAGCTTGAAATTCACCTGCTGGGTCCTCTTCCTAGTCCATGAAAAGGGTAGGAGGAATCATGGCCAAGTGCTTTTAGTCAAATGAATGCTGCCTTTTACTGGCAGTCTTTGCTGACTGGGAGCCTTGGTTTCTGAATTCATTTGCACTGGTGCTTGGATATCAAGGTGATAGGGACCTTGCAATGCAATATATTAATTAGACGGAGTGAGTGAGTGAGCCTGATTCTCCTCCTACGCACACGAATGTAAATCCATTGGCGCCGATGGAGTAACTCCAGTTTTATATGCAAGTACGTGAAAGGAGAATCAAAGTCAGCAAACTAATCCCTAGTGTATCTCCGCAGAGGCAGCAGAGTTGCACAACGGCCGAAGTTGGCTTGAATCTTTTATAATCTTGTGGGTATGATAGAAGCAGTGTGTTGAAAAGCCTCTACACATCCACTGGAAAAAAAGATAACGATCTGTAACACCTTTGGTGTAAATGCCTCCATCCTTTTTTAAGGCAGTTTCTGAAAGTGTGGAATGCTCTTCCCTCGACAGAACAAGATACATCGCACCTCCCCACTCTCCTCCAGCTCAGGCTGGGAGATTCGCTTTCCAGGCACTGAGGCTCTGCTCCCGCTACTGACGACAAAGGCTGCACATGATCACTGCTATGTTTTACCTGTAATTGACCCAGTACCATCCCCAATTCATGTTTGCTATGTCTATAGGCTCCCGCTGAGTTGAGCACCTTGGTGGCTGTGTGTGCTGTGGAGCTGCTTGCTACGGAGTAGCATGCCCACTGAGAGTGTGAGCTTGGAATACAAGAGGTCAGCCAAGGCCATTCCTCGGTGGGTTTCAAATGCCCAGCCGTGATAATACTGTACTGTGGCAATGTCAATTGCCAGCATTTTACAGTCTTGAATAAAACATATGGCTAGTGCAGAAAATAGGTTGTACAAGGCATTGGAGGACCTATTGCCTGTCCTGTTTGGGGAAGAGGTCCGTGGCACAGAGTACATTTAGTTTACATGATACTGTAGAAGAAATGCATATGGCTGGCCAAATGAACAGCTAGTTCATGACTAGCTGGGGTGAGAATCTACTCCGCATTAGCCTGATAGGGATTCAGATCAGATCATCAAGTCCTTTTCATGGCAGATCTAAGACAAGAGAGCATCATCATAAGAATATTTGGAATTACATGTACTAATGCCTGGAGAAATATAAAATAACATTAGCATTTGTGTAGATATGCAAAACGTACAAAAATATTAATACAAATGTCACATACTTGCCGCGTGATTGTAGTGGGAGCTGCAATTGCCCGAGCAGGTCCTCAGCATTTTCCCCATGTACTTTTACTATTCAAAGCCCTTTAAGACAACAGTAGCGGATCATCTCTTTGATGCTCACATGTCTTAGAACATTTGAATCCACCACATGCCATGCATCCTACGTAGCTTTGTATGCGCTTGATTGTTGAAAGGGCAGAATGCCTCGAAGGAGCAGCACCTACTGCTGTGTTCACACCTTACTGTGTCAATGACAGCTGCCTGCTTATCTGAATGGAACATGCAGGATTGCTCACACTAGAGTTCTGCAGGCAACAAAACAATCATTTACAGGGGAAAAAACAGACGTCTCTTAAGAACAAAAGATACGGTTTACAACCAACGGCACTGCCAAACTTGGATCTGGGCTAAGTGCAGTGTGTTCCATTAAAAAGCTACGCCAGTGGTGGATGATTGTAGGCAAAGAATAAGTGTGGACAAAGCCTGGAGATTCAGTGTGGAAAATACTTTGCAAATTGCAATGATCTGTTCAACCTGAAGTCAATCACAGAATCATAGAATCACAGAAGATTAGGGCTGGAAGAGACCTCAGGAGGTCATTTAGTCCAACCCCCTGCTCAAAGCAGGACCAACACCAACTAAATCATCCCAGCCAGGGCTTTGTCAAGCTGGGCCTTAAAAACCTGTAAGGATGGAGATTCCACCACCTCCCTAGGTAACCCAGTCCAGTGCTTCACCACCGTCCTAGTGAAATAGTGTTTCCTAATATTCAAACTAGACCTCTCCCACTGCAATCTGAGACCATTGTTCCTTGTTTGGTCATCTGCCACCACTGAGAACAGCCAAGCTCCATCCTCTTTGGAACCCCCCCTCCAGGTAGTTGAAGGCTGCTATCAAATTCCCCCCTCATGCAGGGGCAGGGGTTTGAACTCCTTGTAGCATCCTTAGAAATGCTTAAAACACACAGAAAGACAGGTTAACTGGAAGACTTCAGGTGGGTCCTTGTGTAAATCACTTACCCGTCTGTGTGTCCATTTCCTCATTTGCAAATGGGAAATAGTAATTGCTTTACTGGAGTGGGATGAGAATGAAAGAATTTGTACATATTTGTATACCAGTCTGGAAGTGCTAAGGTGAATCTGGACCCTCAGCCTTTAACCTCATCCATTAGCCGTCACTAGGCCTGAACCTCAATACAAAGTGCAGACAGATTCAAAATACGTATATCAGAGCACTTCCTAGCCTGAAACAGACACAGAAAATGCAACCCAGGTGAGAGTTACAGACATGCAGTTTTCCAGCAAACGGACTGATTTTCTGCATAGCTCAGCATATTCCCATTGTTAAAGCAAGGCAGATCAGTGTTTGTGCCCATGAGTGTTTGTGTGTCACTTGAAATTAAAGGTTAGTCAAAGTACCCATAAATAAACCAGCTGGTCAGTCAACTGCAGAGGCTGTCATTTCCCAGATACCTCAAACTTTTTCCTGTTTACTTTGCTGCCACTTTTATTTACGATGAACTCTTTGACATCTAAAATGACTGAAGTAATTGCAGCTGAAAAAAAATATACACACAGAACACAGCAGAAAACCCATTTCTGTTTCTCATAATACCCCATAAGATGATATGATGACTGTTGTAAACTATTACGACATTATGGAAGAAAAACATACTAGCATCTGAACAAGGTAAACTGTTTGTTGATTATTTGCCCAGTATCCTACTATATTAAGTGAACATGTATATTTGCTATTTTAATATAATCTCACGGATTTAGGGCCTGATCTAAATCCCACTGAAATCAATTTGTGTCTTTCCAATAACTTTAATAGATCAGGTCCTAAATTAATTGTAAAAGCTCCCAATTTGTTTAAAACACAGTCAGAAGTAAGTCAAGGGAGAGGTTTCCTAAAATCCCTTTCAAGAGGTCCTCTGAGCAGAGAAGATGCAGTCAAAGCTCTACCCAGCCATTTCCCTTTGTGGTCTTTTTAATAATAATATATTTGTGAATAATCTATAATTAACCGAGAAGAGCATAACATTAATTATTTCACTAGACTGTTAATCAGCAGGGTATTCTATCCCCCCTCTTCCTGCTAACTAACCTGTCAGAGTCTAATAATTGTTGCCATGAACAGGGTTGGGTTAAGGTCCCTGAGGAATGCCAGTTCTCTTGTTCCATTAATGATAGCACATATAGATCATTTTCAGTACTAATCTAGGGCTGAAATCAATTATGTCTCTTGTATTTAAAAATTAAATTGACTCACCATGGGAGTAGGATAAAGGCAAAAATACATTCCTCCTATTATGTGTAATTACAATTGTAAAACATTTTCCTTTGAAATGTAATTGCTGCCTGTAGAGACTGAAGCTGGAGAGCTTAAATTGTTTAGCTGACATATTTGGTTGTCTTTCAGGTTTTTCCTTTGGATTATTTAATGCAATGAAACATCCTTTAAGGTTTCTCAACTTTCATAGACTCTCAGGATCAGTCCCAGGTTTTATAAAAATCAAGAAAAGAAGAACAGACAATGAATTAATCCTGCAATATATAGGAAAAGAAATAATAAGGTGATTTATTCCCATAGGTATATGGCTTCCTTAGGCAAAAAAACCAAAAACACAAATACAAACACAAACACAAAACAAAGCAAAACCAGTCAGCCCTATTCTTGAGGTTTCATAGTGCCTTTCAGATGGAGTGGTCTTCCGTCAAAGTTTCTAGGCCACTGTAGGAGGGGTGATGGTAATCATACTGCTGGCTTTGTTTTCTATTTCACAATCTCATTAGCTCTTCAAGAATGGGCAAGTCAATAAGGTGCACTATCATATGCTGTGCCATTCTGGGCTGAAGAAACAGCTCTGGGGGCTAGTGTTGGGCCCTCCTGTTGTATCTGCCCCCAGTGAATGTCTTTTCCTAACCCCTAATATTTAGAGAGTGTTTTAAATCCTGAAGCATGAGATTTTATATCTTTCCTATTGTGAAACTTTAGCAATATTATAACTCTGGGGTATTCCCATTGTGCATACCAATGTCTAATCCCTCTTTGCATTTTGCTAAACTTTTGACCTCAACAACAATTTCTGACATTGTATTCCACAGTCTACACACTGTGTGGAAAAGTATTTCCGCTGAGTTTTGAATTTGTTTCCTTTCAATTTCATTACATTGCCTGTTGTTCTTGTGTTATGAGACAGGGTGAATACAATCATTCCGTCTACCTGCTCTTGATAGTCACTATTTTATACATTATTATCACATCCCCTCTTATTTGTCCCCTTTGTCAGGTGAATAATCCCATTTTTTAAAATCTTGCTTTATGGCTTTGGACTGTATTGACTTGTTCTGAATTCCATGTTTCCTCATATAGGGACAGATTATCACACCTTTGCTCACATCACATGTTACCCTCCTCTGAGTAGTTCTGTTGGAAACAAAGGGACTATTCTATGTTGGGTGGAATCTTATTGAAGCCGTTGGGAGTGACATGCAGGATAAATGTAAGAAGGAGTTAAGCTTCTTTTTGGAATAAGATGGTATGAACCCTAGGTCTCAAACCCAGACCCACACTGGTCATGGGAGTAAACACACTCCAACCCTCCATCTGGCAGCCAGCTGACAATAGCTTACATGGGACCCACAAAGCCCACCCCAGTGTTAGACTCCACCCCTGAGGTCTGATTGGCCAAGTCCCAGAGTGGCTGATTGGCCCACTGGCCCTGCTTAACCCAGCAGCAAGAACAGGAGGCTGTCTGAACAAGTAGGCTCCATCCTGCTCCTGCTCCTTGATTTCCTGGTATCCATCTGATATCACTTGACTCCTGGTATCTGACTTGTGGTTTCCGATCTCCAGTTTGTCTCCTGCCTCTGACCTCCGGTATCCTGACCCAGCCAACTCCTGTCTCATGACTGGAGACTCTGGCTCCAACAGATCTGGCCACCCAGCTGCGACAAATTGTGTGGATTACAATAATCTTCAAGACTGAGCTCAGTATTGGCCAACTCAAACATTATGCAAGCTTTCATAGTGGAAGCTGAGACCTCTAGTATGGCTACCTGAAGCAGTCCTCTCTCTAAGGTATTGACCTGATAAAATATGTGCCCCATCGCCTACTACTCAAGGTAGCTTACCCCTGGATAGTGAAACTATGAGAACTTGGCCAAGGAGCGTCTGGCAATTAAGACCACCTTCAAAGAATGGCAACACTACTTGGAAGGGGCCTGTCATTTGGTCCAAATGTTTACAGATCATAAGAACTTGGAGTACCTGTGCAGGTCCAAGGCTCTAAATCAATGACAGTTCTGGTGGACCTCATGCTTCTCCTGGTTCAACTTTAACTTGACCTACCACCCTGGAACTAGAAATGGAAAGGCTGATGCTTTGTTCCAAAGATATGGCTCTGATTCATGAGGCCCCAGTTCAGAACCAGTCCACATTCTCAGGTCCCATAATTTCCTCAATGTGACTTGCCACCAGGACCTGTGAGAGTGAGAGTTCTTCAACTATGCCACAGCTTCACCCTGGTAGGACACTTGGGGTGATATAAACCCCAACTATTAATGTCATGTCTCTTCTGGTGGCCCTGTTTAGAGACCTTTGTTGCTTCCTGTCAGGTGTGTGCCCGCACCAAGATGCCACACCAGAGACCTGTGGTCTTCTCCAACCTCTTTATACCTCATCTCAGCCCTGGGAGTCCATTTTCTTCAACTTTATTGTGGAACTACCAGAATCTAGTGATTTCACAACCATCCTGACAGAAGTAGATTACTTTTCTAAAATGGCTAACTTCATTCCCTGTATGGGTTTACCCTCTGCAGGGGAAAGTGTCCAGCTCTGGATAAACAACATAGTCTGTCTTCATGGCCTCCCAGATAACGTCACTCCAATCAGGGGCCACAGTTTAATATCTGCTTCTGGCATGAGGCTCTACATTTATCAGGAGTCCATGGACACTTGTCCTCCACCTACCATTTTCAGTTGAATGACCAAATGGAAAGAATCAACCAGATTCTTGAACAATACTTAAGATAATACATCAAACATTACAAGGATGACTGGTTTCCACTGTTACCATATGTCAAGTTCTTGTACAGTAATGCAGATCATACAGCCCCTTCTTTATCAATTGTGGGTACCAGTCCTGATTTCACCCACAACTACCCACATCCTCCCCCGATCCATCTGCCTCAGACGTACTACAACACATCTATCACATCCAAGAGGAGGGACACCTTGAAAAGTCACACTGAGTCAGCAGTGTGCCCTTGTTGCCAAGAAGGCCAATGGCATTTTGGGATGTATAAGTAGGGGCATAGCGAGCAGATCGAGGGACGTGATCGTTCCCCTCTATTCGACATTGGTGAGGCCTCATCTGGAGTACTGTGTCCAGTTTTGGGCCCCACACTTCAAGAAGGATGTGGATAAATTGGAGAGAGTCCAGCGAAGGGCAACAAAAATGATTAGGGGACTGGAACACATGAGTTATGAGGAGAGGCTGAGGGAGCTGGGATTGTTTAGCCTGCAGAAGAGAAGAATGAGGGGGGATTTGATAGCTGCTTTCAACTACCTGAAAGGGGGTTCCAAAGAGGATGGCTCTAGACTGTTCTCAATGGTAGCAGATGACAGAACGAGGAGTAATGGTCTCAAGTTGCAGTGGGGGAGGTTTAGATTGGATATTAGGAAAAACTTTTTCACTAAGAGGGTGGTGAAACACTGGAATGCGTTACCTAGGGAGGTGGTAGAATCTCCTTCCTTAGAGGTTTTTAAGGTCAGGCTTGACAAAGCCCTGGCTGGGATGATTTAACTGGGAATTGGTCCTGCTTTGAGCAGGGGGTTGGACTAGATGACCTTCTGGGGTCCCTTCCAACCCTGATATTCTATGATTCTATGATTCTATGAAAAGGTAAAGGAGAACTTCAAAAAGCATGTGGACAAGCATAGATAATGGGGGCCCCCATACTCTGTGGGACAAAAGGTATGGCTTTCTACCAAACAGACAGACAGACAGACAGATCCTCTTGGAAACTAGACCCCAGGTTCCTTGGCCTATACCTGATTAAGTGACAAACCAGCCCAGTCACCTTAAGCTCCAGCTCTTGGATCCTTTAGAGTCCATCAGGTACTCTATGCCTCACTTCTAAAATCCTACAGTGAGAACACATTTCCCCATAAAGCTGAATCATCACCCCCACCGGTGCAGGTACTTGGTCAGGAAGAATACATTGTTCAGAAAGTCCTCAAGATCAAGTGGGACAAGATTGACTGGGAAGGTTTTGGCCTATATAAATGCACATGGGAGCCAGCTGAAAATGTTTACAATCCTGCCTTAGTGCAGGCCTTCCATAGGAGTCATCCTAGAAACCTGGACCCACATTACCCAGAAGGCACCTTAGGGGAGTGGGTGATGTAATGACCTATAGGTCTTGAACACAAGGGGCATGGGAGAAGCCACACAGCCCTCCACCTGGCAGTCTGGGACCCATGAAGCCCAGTCCCAGTGTGACGGTCTGCCTCTAAGGTCCAATTGGCAGAGTCCCAGAGTGGCTGATTGGCTCACTGGCCCTACTTAAGCCAGGAACAGGAAGCTGTCTAAACAACTGGGCTCTGGACTGATCTGGACTTTATGCCTTCTGCTTTCTGCTACTGCTCCTTTATTTCTTGGCATCATGACCTGACTTGACTCTTGGCATCTGACAAGCAGCTCCTGATCTCTAGTTTGTGTCCTCCCACTGGCTCCCTGGTATCCTGACCCAGCCAACTCTTGACTTCTGTCTCGTTACTGCAGACTCTGTCTCCAACTACTAGGTCTGGCCACCCACGACCTGATCATGACATAAGGTAGCTGAAACAACAGGATCCACCACTGAAAAGACAAACCACATGAAAGGTCAGTCAGAAATTGAGCTACATGGGCAAAGGAGTTTAAGTGGGTATGTTCTGTGAAGCGGTGTGTGTGTGTGTATGTGTGTGAAGGAACAAAAGCAGCCAGAGAACAGGCACAGAGAAGCAGCCAAAAAAAACCCAAAACACTCTCAAGCAGACCAAAATAGAAAGATGGAGGGAAGGCCTGAGGAAAAGGAAAGAAATGGGCTTTTTGGGCACAGTGCTGGCTGAAAAGAGACATGGATCGGTGATCAAAGAAATTGCCTCCTGTTTGGTTCCTACTGTGTTCTAGGAAACAGGACTTTGTGTTCATTCTTTGTAAATAAACAAGATTGCATCAAAGAAATACCTGAAACTATCACCAAATTCTCTTCCCAACTGAAACAACCCGCAAGACACTAAATATTGGGTAACAGCTTGAGCCAAAAGTGGTAACACTACCTCGGTTCTATATCATTCCTGTTTTGGTAGGATGTGTGTGTGTGTGTTTAAAATATGTACACATTGTTATGTGTTTATATTAGAGAACAAACAATCAAAGAAGTGTGCCTTAAACTTGGAGTGGATAGTGGTGAGATTTATGATCTTGCTTAATTCATGTGGGAGTTCTTTAACTGTCTTGAACTGTCCCTCAATTACTTGAAAAGTAAGGAACTACTTTACGTGGAGAAGTGTGGCAGAATAAATCTAGCCATGATGATAGTTAATAGAAATAGATGGAAATTCTCTTTAGGTCATCTAATTCATTCCCCTGCCAATCCCAGATACTTAGCACATTCTCTAGTGATTTACCAAAAACACTTTAAGTAAATAAGGTGTGATTCTACTCTGAAAAGTGACTAGGTGAAAATGGCACCTTTGTATTCAGGAGATTTGCTCTGGGTGTATTCAGAGATACATTTGCTTATTCTAGTGCAAAAAGTAAAGATTGACTGATTTACCAACTCTGCAAAACCAACACCACTATGAAAGAATGAGAATTGGATTATTTTCTGGCTCTCACATCGACAACAAAATTATTAATTAATTTCCATTGTCAGCCCTTTGTCACTCTGCAACCCAAATGAAGGTAACAGGGTTGAAAAGTGGTGAATGAGGAAAGAATTTGAGGATGATGGGGCTGTGCAGGGATGACTGAGAGCAGCAGTAGGCCTGCATAACTTACATTATTAAGGATGATTCATGAGAAGGAGGGAATCCAGCTTGACTTTCAGATCACAGGGTGAATCTGCAGGGCTAGGAGTTAGGGAAAAGAATCTTGTAAAATTAGCAGGTTTGACACAGTAGACATGGAACCTCATGATGTTATTTTTACAGGGGCAGATGTTCAGCTCATTAAATTGTCGTATCTCCATTGATGGAGTCATGAAAATTTACATCTGAGGTGCTGGCACAGCGACATCATCATTTTTCATTGTAGAACGTCACTTCAGCTGATGGGATTTTCATTATTCCTCAGTCCAGTAGACTTCACCCTTAATCATAGTTTCCTCATTTAGCCTAATTTTTTTCCAAGGCTTAAATTCAACTAATAGAGAAAACAAATATTATTCTGAATTGTAGGCCTGGAAGCTGATAAAAGAGTTACAAAGCCTGGCTGAAATCATACAGATGGCACCTGCATCCGCACTAGAAAATATGAATTTTTTAGTGAAGAATAGATTGCAGTAACTACAGCCCTCACACAGCTGTGTTGTGTGCCATTCATTTTCCTGGCTGTGTCCCTTACTGTGGATATAACACTTGGAAAATGATCCGTAGAATCATAGGAGAGGCCAAATATGGAATGGGTATGAAGAGTGAGATACCCTCTGACCCTCCTCTCGGAGGTGGTCAGTCTATTTGAAAGCGGAGTGGCATTCGTGTGGGAGTTTAGAGGGAAGCTTGCACAGCCCCTGCAGATAACTAGAGGATTTCATTTTCTGTTACTGTCAATATACCTGTGCCAAAGTAGATACTGTGCTGATATGGGATTTAGAGATGCAGGCAGGCAGACAGACTGAGTGCTGACAAAGGGTGTTATAGACTATCATTTTAAAAAGAGTTTAAAACTCACAAGATTTATCCAATTGTTCTAAATTCTGAACTTGATATAATTGATGCATGGAATAATGACAGAAAAGCCAGGAGTCTACCTAGATGCTTTTCACAAATTATTTCCCTTTGCTCACTCTCACCGTAGAAACACTAAGCATCATGTCCCCATGACACCTGACTCTCTCTCTCTCTCTTTAAGTCTGTATTCCCCAGATAATACATTGCTGTGTTTGTAACATCTTCCTCAAAGTTCCCACGGTAGCTGCAAAAACACTCTGATTTGTTGACAAAACAAGTGAGCCAAGCCATTATGAGGAAGGACATTCTGCCCCAGAGTTTGCTTGTAGGAAGGGGTAGTACAGTAAACATAAACATGTTGTGTTTAAAGCAGAAGCCAAAGGAAGATAAGAAGGCCAGGCAATTTGATATGATGTGTACAGGGATTTGGAACCTTATTTGACTGGAGAATATCTGATAGACCTTGAACCTGAACC
Source organism: Lepidochelys olivacea (assembly GCF_965140295.1). NCBI lineage: Eukaryota > Metazoa > Chordata > Testudines > Cheloniidae > Lepidochelys > Lepidochelys olivacea. The sequence goes on along the minus strand of NC_140415.1, from coordinate 11,504,753 downwards.
AACTCATCAGGGGATCTATTGGCTCCATTGTTCGGTACATCAGTTCTCTGGCTGGGAGCTGGTGGTTGCTCCTTTTTATAAGTAATATATGGGAAATCAAATCAACTTAAGTGCAGCTTTGTCACCAGACATGCTGATATAGGGTGAGGTCAAGAAGGCTTGAATTCTGGGGCTGTACTTGGGTATTCCAGCATCCTTGAGGTGTTCTGTATTCAATATCTAGGGACACCTAGTGAGTCCAATAATATAATGAATGTCATTTTAAAAAGGGTTCAAAGATCACTAAAGAGGGTGTGGGGGATGAGCAGGCCCATAGACCAATATAAATTAATAAGGAATTAATGTAAGGGAGTAAATGATTAGGGAACACATGAGCTACAAACAGAATATAAACACCTAAGAATATAAGAATGGCCATGCTGCATCAGACCCAATGATTCTTTTAGCCCAGTATCCTGCCTTCTGACAATGGCCAGTGCCAGATGCTTCAGAGGCAATGAACAGAACAGGGCAATTATATAGTGAGCCATCCCCTGTTGTCCAGTCCCAGCGTCTGGCAATTTAGGGATACACAGAACATGGGGTTGAGCCCACACCATCGTGCCTAATAACCATTCATGGACCCACTGAAGTCCTCAATGAACTTATCTAATCCTCTTTTTAACCCAATTATACACTTGGGCTTCATAACATCCCCTGGCAATGAATGCCACAGGTGGACTGTGTGTTGTGTGAAGAAGTACTTCCTTACATTTGTTTTAAACCTGCTGCCTATTAATTTAATTAGTTCTTGTGTTATGTGAGGGGGTAAATAACACTTCCCTGTTCACTTCCTCCACACCATTCATCATTTTATAGACCTCTCTCATATCCCCCCTTAGTCATCTCTCTCCTAAACTGAACAGTTCCAGCCGTATTAATCTCTTCTCATATGGAAATTTTTGCATACCTCTAATTATTTTTGTTGTCCTTCTCTGTACCTTTGCCAATTCTAATATATCTTTTTTGAGTTAAGATGCCCAGAACTGCACACAGTATTCAAGATGTGGGCGTACCATGGATTTATAAAGTGGCATATTGATATTTTCCGTCTTCTTATCCATCCCTTTCTTAATGGTGCGTAACATTCTGTTCACTTTTTTGACGGCTGCTGCACACTGAGCAGATGTTTTCAGGGAATTATCCACAATGACTCCAAGATCTCTTTCTTGAGTGGTAACAACTAATTTAGAACCTGTTATTTGGTAGGTATAGTTTGGGATTATTTTTACTTTGCACTTATCAACATTGAATTTCATCTGCCATTTTTTTTGCCCAATCACCTAGTTTTGTGACATCTCTTCGTAATTTTTCACACTCAGCTTTGGACTTAACTATCTTGAATAATTTTGTATCATCTGCAAACTTTGCCACCTCACTGTTTACTCCTTTTTCCAAATCATTTATGAACATATTGAACAACACAGATCCTTGTAGGACCCTGATATTTACCTCTGTTCATTAGTGATCCTTGAGTTATTTGATATTTGTTAGGGTGATTTAAGCAATAGGTTACATACTCCAGTTAAAAGAAAAGGAGTACTTGTGGCACCTTAGAGACTAACCAATTTATTAGAGCATAAGCTTTCGTGAGCTACAGCTCACTTCATCAGATGCATAGTTCTGCAATTTCATATTTGAGTTCTTTCAGAACACTTGGGTGAATACCATCTGGTCCTGGTGACTTATTACTGTTTATCAATTTGTTCCAAAACCTCCTCTATTGACATCTCAATTTGGAACAGTTCCTCAGATTTGTCACCTAAAAAGAATGGCTCAGGTACTGTAATCTCCCTCACATCCTCTGCAGTGAAGACTGATGCAAAGAATTCATTTAGTTTCTCTGCAACAGCCTTGTCTTCCTTAAGTGTTCTTTTAGCACCTTGATTGTCCAGTGGCCCCACTGATTGTTTGGCAGGATTCCTGCTTCTGATGTATTTAATTTTTTTTCTGTTAGTTTTGTATCTTTTGCTTGTTGCTCTTCAAATTCTTTTTTTGGATGGCTTAATTATAGTTTTACTTGCCAGTTTATGCTCCTTTCTATTTTCTTCAGTAGGATTTGATGTCCAATTCTTAAAGGACGCCTTTTGTGTCTCTAACTGCCTCTTGTTTACTCTGTTGTTTAGCCATGGTGGCATTTTTTGGATCTTATACTGTTGATGTTTTTTATTTGGAGTATATACATAGTTTGAGCATCTATTATGGTGTTTTTTAAATAGCTTCCATACAGCTTGCAGGCATTTCACCCTTGTGACTGTTCCTTTTAATTTCTATTTAACTAGCTTCCTCATTTTTGTAGTTTCTGTTTTTGAATTTAAATGCCACTGTGGTGGGTTTCTTTGGTATTTTTCCTCCTACAATGATATTAAACTTAATTATAATATGGTTGCTGTTACTGAGCTATATTCACCTCTTGGTCCAGATCCTGTGCTCCACTTAGGACTTAATCAATAATTGCCTCTTCCCTTGTGGGTTCCAGGACAAGCTGCTTCAAGAAGCAGTCATTAATGGCGCCTAGACATTTTATCTCTGCATCCCATGCTGAGGTGTCATGTACCCAGTCAATATGGGATAGTTGAAATCCCCCATTCTTGTTGGGTTTTCTGTTTTTGTAGCCTCACTGATCTCCCTGAAGATTTCACAATCACCCTGACCATACTGGTTAGGTGGTTGGTAGTATATTCCTACAGCTATACGTTCATTATTCTAGCATGGAATTTCTATCAATAGAGATTCTATAGTACAGTTTTATTCACTTACATGTTTTATTATATTTGACTCTGTGCTTTCTTTTACATATAGTGCCACTCCCCCACAAGCACAACCTACTCTGTCATTCCTACAGATTTTGTACCCTGTTATTACTGTGCATCAATGCATTCATTTAATACAAGGCACTCAAGTTCACCCATCTTAGCATTTAGACTTCTTGCATTTGTATTACAAAATTTGTCAATATTCAGTTGTCTGCATTCATGTGATCTAACTGAATGGGACTCTTTTTCATTTGACTGTTTCTCTTCAACTGCTACCTGTCCATAATCAACTTCTATCCTCTCCTCTTTACTAGAATATAGAGTACCCCCTTTAAAAAATCCTCCCGTAAAGCATGTCTCTGTCTGAACAGTATGCTCCTCTGCAACTGTTGGCTTTCCCCTAGCTAGCATGGAGCCAGCATAGAGCCAGATTCTACCACCCTTACTCACAGTTACTAGTTCCTTACTCTGTGAGTGAGTGAGCTCATTGACTTCAGTGAGAGTACTCATGGATTAACTTGCTACCCAACATATGGGTAGAAGATTCTGGCCCATTATTGTGAATAATAGTTATAATAATTATTAAAGTGTTTGTTATTTATTTACAGCATCCAAAAGTGTGTTGGGTATTCATCATAGAGAAAAGAAGACCTGATATCTGGCCTGAAGAAAGAATAAATTAAGTGTAGACATTATGGACCAGCTCTTCAGATGCTGGAAACTGGTTTAGCTTCATTGGCTTCAAGTACAAAGCATGTCCATCCACTGGCTGGGAGACTCTGCTTTGAGCAAATACACTTTACTCTTTGGAGACTAGGTGGCACAGATAATACCTGCTTTTCTTTTTCTAGGATTCTCTTGATGAGATACCTTCTGGAAAAAAAGTGTCTTTACTTGAGACAATTTACCCACTTCTTGCCATTATTCCACATTTTTCCACAGCCCCTTCTGTCTGCCATGCAGAGTGCACAACTGGACAGTTGAGCACTATTCAGTCAGTTTTCTCTGTTGTTTGACATTTTGGGAAAGCAAAATATCTGACAGGTTTCAGAGTAGCAGCCATGTTAGTCTGTATCCACAAAAAGAAAAGGAGTACTTGTGGCACCTTAGAGACTAACAAATTTATTTGAGCACAAGCTTTCGTGAGCTACAGCTCACTTCATTGGATGCATGCAGTGGAAAATACAGCGGGGAGATTTATATACACAGAGAACATGAAACAATGAGTGTTACCATATACACTGCAACCAGAGTCATCAGGTAAGTTGAGCTATTACCAGCAGGAGGGGGGGGGGGAAAACCTTCTATAGTGATAATCAAGGTGGGCCATTTCCCGCAGTTGACAAGAACATGTGAGGAACTGTAGGCAGGGGGGGGATAAACATGGGGAAATAGTTTTACTTTGTGTAATGACACATCCACTCCCAGTCTTTATTCAAGCCTAAGTTAATTAGTTAATTGTATCCAGTTTACAAATTAATTCCAATTCAGCAGTCTCTCGTTGGAGCCTGTTTTTGAAGTTTTTTTGTTGAAGAATTGCCACTTTTAGGTCTTTAATCGAGTGACCAAAGAGATTGAAGTGTTCTCCGACTGGTTTTTGAATGTTATAATTCTTGACATCTGATTTGTGTCCATTTAGTCTTTTACATAGAGACAGTCCAGTTTGGCCAATGTACATGGCAGAGGGGCATTGCTGGCACAAGATGGCATATATCACATTGGTGGATGTGCAGGTGAACGAGCCTCTGATAGTGTGGCTGATGTAATTAGGCCTTATGATGGTGTCCCCTGAATAGATATGTGGACACAGTTGGCAACAGGATTTGTTGCATGGATAGATTCCTGGGTTACTGTTTTTGTTGTGTGGTGTGTGGTTGCTGGTGAGTATTTGCTTCAGGTTGGGGGGCTGTCTGTAAGCAAGGACTGGCCTGTCTCCCAAGATCTGTGAGAGTGATGGGTCGTCCTTCAGGATAGGTTGTAGATCCTTGATGATGCGCTGGAGAGGTTTTAGTTGGGGGCTGAAGGTGATGGCTAGTGGCGTTCTGTTCTTTTCTTTGTTGGGCCTGTCCTGTAGTAGGTGACTTCTGGCTCTGTCAATCTGTTTCTTCACTTCAGCAGGTGGGTATTTTAGTTGTAAGAACGCTTGATAGAGATCTTGTAGGTGTTTGTCTGAGGGGTTGGAGCAAATGCGGTTGTATCGTAGAGCTTGGCTGTAGACAATGGATCGTGTGGTGTGGTCTGGATGAAAGCTGGAGGCATGCAGGTAGTCATAGCGGTTAGTAGGTTTCCGGTATAGGGTGGTGTTTATGTGACCATTGCTTATTAGCACCGTAGTGTCCAGGAAGTGGATCTCTTGTGTGGACTGGTCCAGGCTGAGGATGATGGTGGGATGGAAATTGTTGAAATCGTGGTGGAATTCCTCAAGGGCTTCTTTTCCATGGGTCTAGACAATGAAGATGTCATCCATGTAGTGCAAGTAGAGTAGGGGCATTAGGGGACGAGAGCAGAGGAAGCGTTGTTCTAAGTCAGCCATAAAGATGTTGGCATACTGTGGGACCATGCAGGTACCCATAGCAGTGCCACTGATTTGAAGGTATACATTGTCCCCAAATGTGAAATAGTTATGGGTGAGGACAAAGTCACAAAGTTCAGCCACCAGGTTTGCTGTGACATTATTGGGGCTACTGTTCCTGACGGCTTGTAGTCCATCTTTGTGTGGAATGTTGGTGTAGAGGGCTTCTACATCCATAGTGGCTAGGATGTTGTTTTCAGGAAGATCACTGATGGATTGTAGTTTCCTTAGGAAGTCAGTGGTGTCTCGAAGGTAGCTGGGAGTGCTGGTAGCGTAGGGCCTGAGGAGGGAGTCTACATAGCCAGACAATCCTGCTGTCAGGGTGCCAATGCCTGAGATGATGGGGCGTCAAGGATTTCCAGGTTTATGGATCTTGGGTAGGAGATAGAATACACCTGGTTGGGGTTCTAGGGGTGTGTCTGTGCAGATTTGTTCTTGTGCTTTTTCAGGGAGTTTCTTGAGCAGATGATGTAGTTTCTTTTGGTAACCCTCAGTGGGATCAGAGGGTAATGGCTTGTAGAAAGTGATGTTGGAGAGCTGCCTAGCAGCTTCTTGTTCATATTCCGACCTATTCATGATGGCGACAGCACCTCCTTTGTCAGCCTTTTTGATTATGTTGTCAGAGTTGTTCCTGAGGCTGTGGATGGCATTGTGTTCTGCACGGCTGAGGTTATGGGGCCAGTGATGCTGCTTTTCCACAATTTCAGCCCGTGCACGTGGGTGGAAGCGCTCTATGTAGAAGTCCAGTCTGTTGTTTCAACCTTCAGGAGGAGTCCACCCTGAATCCTTCTTTTTGTAGTCTTGGTAGGAAGGTTTCTGTGGGTTAGTATGTTGTTCAGAGGTGTGTTGGAAATATTCCTTGAATTGGAGACATCTGAGTAACAGTTATTTTGCCTTTTCCTGAGATTTTTCTCCTTAGCCACATTTTATTGCCATGTTTTAGGAGGTGGTTTTGGGTGGTTCATAGAAAGTAAAGAATGCAAAACACTGAATGAATTAGAACACATGTACTGGAATTCAGAGGTTTACTTTTTTGGGAAGAATTATTAAAATCCCACTGTCACAGTATAGGACAACTTCACCTGTGTTGTCCCTCTCTGTTCCCTCAAGGGAACCCATTCTAAGGTCCTGGCTCCTCAGCCATCACCTCTGATGGGCAGAGACCCACATCTCTCTCCCTCCTGCTAGGTGCACAGTTCCCTGCCTACACTGTGATATTCGTATCAAGCCAGACTGCCTACACAGACCAGCATCCATGCTTTGCTTTCTCTCCAGAGGCTATGTGCAACATAATGGCCATCAGTTACAAGTTATCACACAGCTCTTTCTAAGTGAGTGCATTTATTGTAAAAGTAATAACATTGAAACATATTAAAAACAATAAACAAACCTTCACATGTGAGCTTACTAGAGGTCACCCATTGCCAACCTCATGCTCTGGGAGGTTTCAGTCCTTCAAAACCCACAGTTGGGTTTTCTCTGGGGTTATAAGTTCAGAACCAGAACCCCCATGAATAGTTCAGCCTTTCCCTTATATAGTGTAGGCCTTTGACATTGGGCTCATATAACAGGTGATCAACATACAATGGCCTACTGAGCAGGGCAAACTTCAAAAGCCTGGCTTTTGCATGAGTGGCAGTAGGGAATCTGCATTCACCTCCTCCTAGATATTTCCCAGGAAAACCACTTTACAGATTTTGTTCCAAAAGTCCATTATTGTCTGGCAAATTGTTCAATATAGTCCTCAGGTCTCACACCTCCTATTAACAAATATTATTATTGGGTGACATATCCAGGGCTGAAAAGCATAGGACACTAGCAAATTGAATGCTGTGACATAGTCTTCCCTTAACAAAGCATTTTGGGAAGGCTAGGTGGACATGTGTCCTCTGATATCTGTCATGAAAGTTGGGGGTTGGCTCTCTCCTGGCTTCCTGTGATGTTAGAGGTGTCAGGAGTCAATCCCTACATCTTCTGTCTTCAGATGAGGTGGGCGGAGTCACCTGGTAGTTCCACTTACCTACAGTCCTTGAAATGGTTGTCTGTGGGTTTGAAGCCCCATCCTGCACTAATAAGTCAGGGAAGCTTCCTGCTCCAGACAAAGCCAAACCCTGAGATGTCCCAGGTTTTCTGGTGCAGGGTAAGTAAGAAAACTCTAGCTGAGGTCCCAGAGAGCTAGTTTCAGATCAGTTTTGCCTCACCCCTCTTTTCTCCCTCTTAATGCACTCACTGGCGTAAACTCACTGCAACTTCCCAGAGTTCTAGTGTCTTCAGGGGTAGCTGATTGGTCTTCTTCCTTTTTGGAAGATGTGGGTGCAGGGGGAGCAGGTATAATCCCTGTCTCACTCAGTCTAACAAAAGATTTCCTGGCCTCCCAATCCCCTATTCATCAGCAGTGAGTTCCGAAAGGCTCCAGCCAGTCTCATCGTTGCTGATTACCCACAAAGTCTCTTGTGCCCCATAACTGATATAGGTAATGGAGCCTAGAAGTGATCCCATGGGTTTTAGTCCAGAAAGGGCCCAGCATTGTAAAGTTCTTCTCCCCCAAAGAGTTTGCAGGCAAGAATGGACTGGGTGTGTGTTTGTGATTCGGGCCTACCTGTAATGCAACTGCTTGTCTTTTAGCACCATAATTTGTAGGGAAAGAAGAACCTCATGCTTTGAATTTCCACCTTGATATCCGCCCCCCCCCACGTCCCAGAAGGGTCTTTTTGATCAATCAGAGCAGGTGGCAAACAGCTCTGATAATGGAGTGCAGTGCTAGTCATTCCGCAGGTCTAGATTTTTGAGGGCATTACTGGAGAAATCCCACAAATCTCTGTATCACAACAACATCTGAGATATGCGTGGGGAAAAACAACTGCCCTGTAATCCTATTAATTTACTAAAACACAGCCGCACTGCAAGGAAAATGCTTTGATGATTTAGGTGGTGTTGGTCCTACTTTGAGCAGGAGGTTGGACTAGATGACTTCTTGAGGTGTCTTCCAACCCTAATCTTCTATGATTCAGTGATTCTATGATTTACCTCTGGGAGTCACAAAGGCAAAGTTCCAGGCAAGGACAGGTGAGAATTTTACTTGCAAACAGCAGTAAGGATGGAGAAGTTCTACCAAGGGACATAGAGACTTCATGTGAAGGAAGGGACAAGGAAAAAAGTCAGCTAATGTATCAGGGGGTGGAGGGAATAATCCGAATCAGATATTTAATGGATGGGAGATTCTTGGGAAGCAATGAAAGTGAAATAAACCCACAGGGTCACACTGAACAACTTAGCTAAGAGCCTGCAGTGCTTGGTGGCAAGGGAAAAAGCGAATGTGCTTTTGAGCTGCCATCACATTACGATTTAGGGAAGTGAAACAACTCCAGTGAGTCTCAACCTGCACTGGGATGATTTATGGACTTCTCAGTCCCAGAAAGAGGTGGGCACAATGAAGGGAATGAAGAGATATGCACCAAAAATGATTAAGGGGTTGTAGAAACTGATTCACGGGGAAACAGTATGTGTCTGTATGGTTTTGCCGAACAAGGAGTGAAGGAGAGTATGACAATGGTTTACACATTATTATGGAAGGGTTTAAACATGGAAGTTGAAGGTGAATTGTTTAGGGGGTCCAAGCAGTTTAACCACAAGCAATGGAATGAAACTGAACAAAGAAAAAAATGGGGCTGACTTAAGCAATTAACAATTCCTAATGGAGAAGTCTCTTAGACTGATAAATACTCTTTTAAGAGAAGTGGCTGAAAGCTTGTTAGGGTACAGACCATGGCTGCCTATATGCTTGCATTGAATCTCGCACAATGGGGATGCTGATCCTTATTAGATCCGGTAGGTTCTACTGAACCAGAAATAAACAACAACAACAATAATGTATTTCAGGACTGCAATAATGGGTACACTGTGAGGCTGCAATCTCATCTCAGTTACACTCTGGCAAGGCCAGTGGGATTACTCTGAATCTAGGCCAGCATGACTGACAACGAAATTTGATCCATTTCATCCTCTGGACAACAGTCTCTCCAGTTTTGCAGCACCTACTCGGACAGCTACATAACTATTATTATTTGGTGTATAGACCTCCATGTGCTAGGTACTTTCCAGACAAACCAGAAATGATACTCATCCCCGGAGGAGGTCGCAGTCTCAGGACAGACAGAAAGGTACACAGAGATCAGGGAAGGGAAGGAACAACAGGGCTTTTTTCAACATATCAGCAAGAGTCACTAAAGGAAGAGCACCAGAAATTCACTCCCTCAGTGCTGGTGTTCACATGATGAAAGCATGCCTCTCCTCCCCTGCCACTTCCATTTTGTATAGCTTCTCAGTGAGGTACCGTGATTCCTTCTTCAACACTCAGCATGGAGCCCCTGGGGAGATCCTGGAAAAAACTGAAACATGCCAGTCTTGCAGAACCAAGTATAGTGGACGATATGCAGGTAAGTGCAGTAATATACACTCCTAATGATTGCCACTGATTGGGGGCACTGCTCTGAACCACACATGGACAATAACCTAGCACTTTCCTATCCAAAGGATTGGGACTAAGGGTTCACTTTGCCTTCTCTGAGTGCTCGCTGGACCATACTTTGTTATTATTTTCTTTTAGCGCCTGAAAGTCAAGGAGAACAGGAGCTTGTAGGAAAATTGAGCCATTGATGAGAAGGCAATTCATGACAGCAGCACAATTCTAATCATTTCTTCTCTTGCTTTTCCAGTACTGGGGTGTATTTTAGCAAAATGACTGAAATAAGTGATGCATTTTCAGTCAGTTTTTTCCCTGACTCTTGTGCATCTGAAAAAGCCCCAGCAGTGGGCTTTGGCAGATAAAGTGGAAAACAAGACAGGAACTACCATTATGAAATGCAAAAAGTCAATTTGAATGTCAACTGCTGAGGCAGGGGATGCAAGCTTTAAAGAGCCCCAGTTTGAGAAAATGAGGGTGCCACATTGTGTGTTCCTGGCTAATTGCTCGCAGTTAAAGCTTTAGAAGAATGCCACATTTTTAAGCACATTACACAGACTGATTTCCATTGTGTTGGACCCACAGGACTTCCCCAGCTTCCTGCAGATGTTATGCAGGTCAGGAGCAAATGCTGCCCAAAAATATAAGGGTTGTCAAGGTCACCATTTCATTGCCATATCAGTTTTCTGTCCTGCCTTGGAGAAGGCTGCATTCTGCCACAACTGGGAGATAATCAAAGCTCCGCTAAACTGCCGATGAATAATAATTCTACATAGCTCTTATATGGCACATTTCATCAGTAGATCTCAAAGCACTCTGCAAAGGGTGTTCATTTTTACCTCCATTTTCGAGCCAGGGAAACTGAGACACAGGAATTTGAAGTGACTTGCTCAAGGTCACTTAGCACTGCAGTCGCCAGGTCTCATGAGCCACTATCCAGTGGTCTAGCCACTAGGCTATGCTGCCTCCCTATTTGGGTTCTAATTAGAAAACCACTCCCAAACAGAGTGCCAAGGATGGTCAACTTCTGAGTCAGTCACCCATTAGTTCAGTAAATATTGTGCCATCGGGGAAAAACAAACCACTCTAAGCATCCTGTGCCTGCAAGGTGCTGAGCAATTCCTGGGGCATCCGAGCTGCCAAGACCAACATGACCTCCCAATTTATGACCACATCCCTGTCTGGGAGAGAATGTGGCTTAATGGTTAGTGCTGGGTTATATTCCTGGCGTTCCCAATGACTGGCTGTGTAATCATGGGAAAAGAGCTTACAGTTTCTTCTTCCCCATAATTTACCTGTATGTCTCAAAGGGACATATTCTTCACATGGGGTGGTGTAAGCCTGTCATCTTCCGAGTTCTAATCTCTTCTCTGATATCAACCCCTTTTATGGCCTTGGTTAAATCACTCCACCTTTTTGCCCCTGTTTTATTTGGTGTATGGAGTGGGGCAGTTAAGTAATGTCACTTCAGGGAAATATTTTCCCTCCCCTGAGAATAAAATTGACTAATGCAGCTGCAAAACCTGAGCAATGACATAGAGGTCTTGCTTTTCCCTATGCTGTCACGCTGGAAGATTGGCCCAAGCGTGGAATATACTCTAGAGGAGCTCTGCACATTTCTGTCGCCCAGCTGTAACTTCAGTGGGTTATTTCCAATGATCATGGAGCCCTAAGAGACTGGTTTGAACCTCCATATTTTGATTTATGTGTATAACCCCTTGAGAGAATGAGGTGGCTAGTTAATGTCACAAATAAAATCCTAGTTAACATGAAGACTTACCTACAGATCAGCTGTGAGTGAGCCTTCCAGTCTGGGTAGAAAGCCTCGTACTAGTGGAGCAAGAACTAGCATTCTAAAATTAGCAGGGTGGCCACTGATGGTGGGGATACAGGCTGCCCACCTGAGCTCAGGCCTAGGGGATTATGTGGGCTTGAAAGCCCAAGCTGAGTGAATGTCTATCTTTTAATTAAAACATCAATTCATGTGACTGTTATTCAGTGCTCTGCAGTACAATGGCATTTGTCTAATGTACCTTCCGTCTCTTAAGTAAGGTGTTTAATTTCTTACTGACAAAGGTCTGCATATTAACCTTATCATGCACAGTGATGTGGAAAAATTAATGTTGGTGCAATGCTAAATGCTTCTCCACATATTAGGCCTGGAGCAAATTATCTCCAGGTTGTGATTACTGGTCATGTTTCTCAAGGAGCTCAATCTATTTAACTTAACTAAGAAAAGGTTAAGGGTGACTTGATTACAGTCTGTAAGAACCTACCTGGGAAACAAAGATTTAATAATAGGCTCGTCACAGAAGCACAGGAAGATATAATATGATGTAATGGCTGGAAGCTGAAGCTAGACCAAATCAGACAGGAAATAAGGTGTACGTTTTTAACAGAGAGGGTAATTAACCACTGAAACAATTTACCAAGGGCTGTGGTGGATTTTACACCACAGACTATTTTGAAATGAAGATTGGATGCTTTTCAAAAAGATGTGTTCTAGGAATTATTCTGGTGAAGTTCCACACCCTGTGTTATACAAAACATCAAACTAGATGATCACAGTGGTCTCTTCTGGCCTTGGAATCCATGAATCTATGACTTCAGTGTTGTATATGCTGAGTGTATACGTTCTAATGGTGACACCTAATGGTCAGTTAGGTTTGTCACAGGAGCATATTCCCAACTGTAGGAATCCCAAGGGCCTGGTTTCCTTCTTTAACCGTACCCTGCTATCTGTAAGTAAAATAATGGAGACTCTAGCAAAAGAGCCAACTCCAACAACTCCTGACCTTTGCTGATATTCTACAGCCTTCCCAGTTAGCATATAGGCTGGAAAATGTCAGAGATGTCCAAGGCCTTCTTAATAGAGAGCCTCCTAGTGGTTATGGACACTGGGCAAACGCCCCTTCCTATTTCATTAGTTCTCCCTGCATCATTTGATACTGTAGACCATGGAGTGCAGTGGCATCCTCATCAAAACACAGCAGCAGCAGTGAAATGGTTCCTAACCTTCCTTACAGGCAGATCCCAGAGATAACTGCACCTCTTTTCCCAGAGCTCTCACCTGGGCAGTTCCTCAGGTCTTCTGACCCATCCTGCTCAACATTCCTGATGTGTTCCTCAGTAGATTGTAAGACCCCATGGTACCACAAACCATCAGTAGGCAGATCACACCAAACATCATTATTTCCAATCTTTCAGCACCCCATATGGGGATACTATTATTTTCCACCCTTTAAAAAGGAGCTATGGCGGTGTTAAGTGACTTGCCCATGGTCGGAGATTGAATCTGTGGTGGGGATGGCAAGAGAGACAAAGTATCCCAACTTCTATTATTTTGTTTTAATCTGAAAAATCCCCAACTTTTATAGTACAATATTAGGTCAGGTCAGAAAATGTCCCCTTCCACTTGAAAAAGAATTCATTTTTGGTTATGTTTTTTTTTTTTCTAAAATTTACCAGGTTTACATAACATACCCCCAAAAACTCAAGAACTGAACACTTATCTTTTTGGCAACTGAAAACTGAACATTTTCTAAAAGATTTAAGTAGTGGAAAACCAATAAAAGTTTAGCCAGGTGGTGGCCAAAAATGGGAAAAAAATGTATGTTTTTTTGACAAAAAACTAAAAAATGTCATAAAAAATGGACATTTCCTGCAGAAATGTTCATTTGGATGAACAAACTCATTTTTAATCAAAAACTTGATCTAATAAATAAATGTACTGTTATAAAAACTTAGGCAAAGTATATTCTCCTGGAGGAGTGGGAGATGACTACTACCCCACGCTACTCATCCATGTGGGCACTAATGATAGATACTGTGAGGTATGACCCTCAGCAGATCAGAAGTGACTACAGGGCTCTGGGAGTAAGGGTTAAGGAGATGGGAGGGCAGGTGGTGTTCTCTTTGATCCTTCCAGTCAAGGTTAGGGGCCCAGGCAGAGACAGATGCATCCTGGAGGTTAATGCCTGGCTGCGAAGATGGTGTCACCAGGAGAGCTTCAGCTTCCTTGACCATGGATGCTGTTCCAGGAAGAAGTACTGCTAAGCAGAGATGGGGTCCACCTATTGAGGAAGGGGAAGAGCATATTTGGATACAGACTGGCTAACTTAGTGAGGAGGGCTTTAAACTATGATTGAAGGGGGCTGGTGATCAAAGCCCACAGGTAAGTCAAGAACATGGAAACATGGGAGAAGGTTTGGAATATGCGGGGAGCATGGGTGTTATAGCAGGGAAAAAGGAGAGACAAGACAAAACTGCGGGGGGCGGGGAATCAGATCAGTATCTTAGATGTATGTATACTAATGTGAGAAGTATGGAGAATAAGCAGGAAGAACTTGAAATGCTAGTAAATAAACACAACTCTGACATAGTTGGCATCACAGAGACCTTGGAAAAATACACATGACTGGAATATTGGTATAGAAGGATACAGCTTGCTCAGGAAGAACAAGCAGGGAAAAAAGGGAGGAGGTGTTCCCTTATATATTAAAAATCTATACACTTGGACTGAGGTTGAGATGGAAATAGGAGACAGACTTGTGGAAAGTCTCTGGGTAAGGCTAAAAGGGGAGAAAAACAAGGGTGATGTCATGGTAGTGGTCTACTATTCTGGCCACCTCACCAGGAAGAAGAGGTGGATGAGGCTTTTTTTAAACAACTAACAAAATCATCCAAAGCACAGGACTTGGTGCTGATGGGGGACTTCAACTACCCAGACGCCTGTTGGGAAAATAATACAGCAGGGCACAGATTATCCAACCAGTTCTTGGAACATATTGGAGACAATTTTTTATTTCAGAAGGCGGAGAAAGCTACGAGGAAAGAGGCTGTTCTAGATTTGATTTTGACAAATAGGGAGGAACTGGTTGAGAATTTGAAAGTGGAAGGCAGCTTGGGTGAAAGTGATCATGAAATGGTAGAATTCATGATTTTAAGGAATGGTAGGAGGGAGAACAGCACAATAAAGACAATGGATTTCAAGAAGGCAGACTTTAGCAAACTCAGGGAGTTGGTAGGTGAAATCCCATGGGAAGCAAGTCTAAGGGGAAAAACAACTGAAGACAGTTGGCAGTTTTTCAAAGAGACATTATTAAGGGCACAAGAGCAAACTATCCCCAGTGTAGGAAAGATAGGAAGTACGGCAAGAGACTACCCTGGCTTAACCAGGAGATCTTCAATGATCTAAAAATCAAAAAAGAGTCCTACAAAAAGTAGAAACTAGATCAAATTACAAAGGATGAATATAAACAAATAACACAAGTATTTAGGGACAAAATTAGAAAGGCCAAGGCACAAAATGAGATCAAACTAGCTAGAAACATAAAGGGTAACAAGAAAACATTCTATAAACACATAAGAAACAAGAGGAAGACCAAGGACAGGGTAGGCTGAATGAGTGAGGAAAAATAACAGAAAATGTGGAAATGGCAGAGGTGCTTAATGACTTCTTTGTTTCGGTTTTCACCAAGAAGGTTGGTGGTGATTGCACTTCTAACATAGTGAATATCAGTGAAAATGAGGTAGGATCAGAAGAGGCTAAAATAGGGAAAGAACAAGTTAAAAAATACTTAGACAAATTAGATGTCTTTGAGTCACCAAGGCCTGATGAAGTGCATCTTAGAATATAGAAGGAGCTGACCAAGGAGATGTCTGAGCCATTAGTGATTATCTTTCAAAAGTGATGGAAGACTGGAGAGATTCCAGAAGACTGGAAAAGGGTAAATATAGTGCCAATATATAAAAAGGGAAATAAGGACATCCAGGGGAATTACAGACTAGTCAGCTTAACTTCTGTACCTGGAAAGATAATGGAGCAAATAATTAAGCAATCAATTTGCAAACATCTAGAAGATAATAAGGTGGTAAGTGACAGCACGGATTTGTCAAAAACAAATTCTGACAGACCAACCTGATAGCTTTCTTTGATAGGGTAACAAGCCTTGTGGATGGGGGGGAAGCAGTAGACTTGGTATATCTTGACTTTAGTAAAGTTTTCATACTATCTCACATGACCTTCTCATAAACAAACTAGGGAAATGCAACCTAGATGGATCTACTATAAGGTGGGTGCAAAACTGGTTGGAAAGCCATTCCCAAAGAGTAGTTATCAGTGGTTCACAGTCATGCTAGAAGGGCATAACGAGTGGGGTCCCTCAGGGACCAGTTCTGGGTCCGCTTCTGTTCAATATCCTGATCAAGGATTTAGATAATGGCATAGAGAGTATTCTTGTAAAGTTTGCAAATGATACCAAGCTGGGAGGGGTTGCAAGTGCTTTAGAGGATAGGATTAAAATTCAAAATGATCTGGACAAACTGGAGAAGTGGTCTGAGGTAAATAGGATGAAATTCAATAAGGACAAATGCAAAGTACTCCATTTAGGAAGGAACAATCAGTTGCACACATACAAAATGGGAAATGACTGCCTAGTACTGTGGAAAGGGATCTGGGGGTCATAGTGGACTACAAGCTAAATATGAGTCAACAGTGTAACGCTGTTGCAAAAAAAGCAAACTTAATTCTGGTATGTAGCAAAAAGAAAAGGAGGACTTGTGGCACCTTAGAGACTAACCAATTTATTTGAGCATAAGCTTTCGTGAGCTACAACTCACTTCATCAGATGCATCCGATGAAGTGAGCTGTAGCTCACGAAAGCTCATGCTCAAATAAATTGGTTAGTCTCTAAGGTGCCACAAGTCCTCCTTTTCTTTTTGCGAATACAGACTAACACGGCTGTTACTCTGAAACCATTCTGGTATGTATTATCAGGAGTACTGTAAGCAAGACATGAGAAGCAATTCCAACGCTCTGCTCTGTGTCGATTAGGTCTCAACTGGAGTATTGTGTCCAGTTCTGGGAGCCACATTTCAGGAAGGATGTGGACAAATTGGAGAGAATCCAGAGAAGAGCGACAAAAATGATTTAAGTTCAAGAAAACATGACCTATAAGGGAAGATTGAAAAAATTGGGTTTGTTTTGTCTGGAAAAGAGAAGACTGAGGGGGGCACAATAACAGTTTTCAAGTACATAAAAGGTTGTTACAAGGAGTAGGGAGAAAAATTGTTTTTCTTAACCTCTGAGGATAGGACAAGAAGCAATGGACTTAAATTGCAGCAAGAGAGGTTTAGATTGGATATTAGGAAAAACTTCCTTACTGTCAGAGTAGTTAAGCACTGAACTAAATTGCCTAGGGAGGTTGTGAAATCTGCATCACTGGAGATTTTAAAAAGCAGGTTAGACAAACACCTGTCAGGGATGATCTAGATAATACTTCGTCCTGCTATGAGTGCAGGGGATTGGACAAAATGGTCTCTAAAGGTCCCTTCCTATTCTATGATTCTATGAGTTACCAGATTTGAGGGAAGAGAGTTTGAAGACTATTATATTAGAAAAGACAGTAATTAATGCAAGAGAGGGCCAGGATATGGACATAGGCTTTAATACTGGGGATAGTGAGAAAATGGCACAGTTAGGGGATGTTAAAGAGGATGAAGTGACAGGATTTAGTACAAGGCTAGAGAAGAGTATTATCCCACTTACTACAGAGCTATGTAGTGCCTTAGAAATGGGCAGGAAATCAGTACAGTAACTCAGAGAGAAAGTGGAAAGTTCCTGTACTTTTTTTCAGCAACAAAATTATAGAACACTATAATAGTGGAAGTTAGAGGTCAGTTGATTACTAGATTGGGGTTTCCAGTTTCCAGTTTCCAGTGGCATTAACCTTGACCCAGGAAATAACACAAGAATGTGCGGAACTTTATCTATCATAGGTACTTATTTATTTGACCCCAAGTATCATATTATCTGAGCACCTCGCAATCCTTGCTGTATCAGGGGAGGCAGGGAAGTTTTATTATGCCTGATTTACTGAAACACAGAGACTAAGACCCAGTGGATCAATGGAATCAATGGAAGTTAGAAGTCTAAATACTCTTGAGTGTCTGGTCCTAAGTGACTTTCCTAAGGTCACCCAGGAAACCTGTGGCACACGAGAGAATTAAATCCTGTTACTTGAGAATGAGGCTAACATCTTAACCACTGGACCATCCTTTCTCTGAGCATGTAAATACACCCTTTGGGTGCAATAGGAGTGCTTAAAGTTAAGGACATGTTTAAGTGCTTTCCAGAATTGGAGCTGGGAAAGTTAGAGACAAGAATCTCTGTGAAACTCATTGTTCTTCACTTCAGCTTCATGGAAGTGTGTACCATAATCCTCAGTGCAAGAATAAAGCGGTTTCCCTATTGCTTGCCTTAAAATCATATAAATGACACATAAATAGGGGGTCTTTAGCTTGGGCCCTAACGCTTTACATATAAGTCTTTTACAGATAAAGTCATCCCGTGATTTGGGCAGGATGTAGTCAACTAATAGAGGACATTAATTTACAGCAACGTGTTCTCTTGACTCTAGACAGGGATTCCAGAAGCCTGTCCAAACATATATGAGTACAATACATTAAACGTGAGTCAAATTTCATGTTGCAACTTTTAATAATCAAGAACACAGCGGCTTTAGCAGAACTAACTTTTGCATTAGCTAACACGCAATAGGAAGCTGCAGTCTGATCTTTTTTCTGCATTCCAGTGTCCTGGTTTTCTCCAAGCGCTAATTTAAAATGCTTTTCACTGTTGAAAAGAGCATAGATAGCTGCTAAAGAACAATTTTACTGCCCTAAAACAGTAATATATTTGCATTCATTACAATGGGTCTTAAAACCTATTATTGATGTAAAAGAGAGCATAATAATATGAAGGCTTTGAAGGATTGTAGATAACAGAACTAGAAGGTCTCTGAAATGCCTGAAGTCTCAGACATAAAATAGGAATGATAAACAACTTCATTATTTGTTAGTGATAGTTATGCTGCATATATATATATATATATATATATATATATATATATATATATTCTTTTTAAAGTTTTATAGGGAATATATTTCAGTACTTAGATGGACTTAAATTAAACATGCTTTCCTCAGCTGATCAGTTAAGAAATAGCAAGAACTAGTGAGCCTTATAGTAGTTAATCTGTTAAGTCAATGTGAGGGCATTCAGTGGGGCACTCTACTAAGTGTAAAAGCAGGGGAAGACTCCTGATATACACATTCACTCCTGCTCACATATTTGCTGTGTGCATGGCCAGACCACCTTGACTTACGATCTTGTCAAGTTAAACAGTGCCAATCCTGGCTGTTTGGAGATCACTTGAGGTATGTCTGCATTGCAGCTGGGAGCATGCTTCCCAGCATGGATAGATAAATGTGTTAGCTCTGCTTGCTAGCATGCTAAAATAGCACTGCGGCGATGGCAGCATGGGCAGCAGCTTGGGCTAGCCTATGGAGGACAAGCCCGCTTGATCCTCTCAGTTCATGCTCAGATGGCAAGCCTTTGTCACTGTCACTGTGGCCAAGCAGCTATTTTTAGCTCACTAGCTCAAGCAGAGCTAGCGAGAGCCTGTCTGCCTGTGCTGGAATGAACATTCCCATTATAGTTGCAGTTGGAGAAGGGATAGCTCAGTGGTTTGAACATTGGCCTGCTAAACCCAGGGTTGTGAGGTCAATCCTTGAGGGGGCCATTTAGGGATCTGGGGCAAAAATTGGGGATTGGTCCTGCTTTGAGCAGGGGGTTGGACTAGATGACCTCCTGAGGTCCCTTCCAACCCTAATATTCTATGATTCCTATAACAGACCCTCAGGGTATCTCTGCAGTGTGTACCGGTGTCCTGGCTTATGCACATTCATGTGTTAGCCAAACCCACCTCAGAGGGTCCATACAGCAGAGCTGCACATGCCTTATGCCCAGTGTATCTGGCACTGCAGTTACATGTGTTTGGCACTAGGAAGTTTTTTGGGGGGTGGAGGTGTATGGCCCAGGAAAACCTAAATGTTCTAGGGAACAGGGAGGTGCATTCAATAAGTATCACTGGGTTGCCTTGGGCTGTGGTCTGGCTTGCATAAAATCGGAAATCAGATGGGCTATTCTGTCTATCTCATGGAGAGAGAGCAGTTTTATTTGTCTCTCCCTGCCCCCCAGCTCCCAGTTAGGACTGGACATGTTCCAAGACATTCCAAACTCCAAAGTTACAATTCAAGTTCACCCAGCATTCAGGACCAGCAACCTGAAGCTTCCAGCATTTTCAGCTGGCCCTGCTCAACTTCAGGAGCTATTTCTTTCTGGGCTTGGTCTGTTCTGGTAGTTTCCTCCAATCAGTCTCACCTGGCCTGCCAGGATTAAAGTAAAGAAATTATCCCTTGCCTTCTCTGCCTAATGTGTGGTTAGGGTAACCCCATAGAGCACCAGACCACCCTGCTGCAATGAGCTCTCCTCGGAGGCACTGACCCAAATGAGCTATGGATTAAACCTTGAGAGCCTGATTTTCAGAGATGTGAGGCAGCTGTGACTCTCACTGACTTCATACTAGCGCTCTGCGGGCCCAGCACCTCTGAAAATCAGGCCTCTAATGCCCAAGTATGGTGTTAAGCCGATTTGTGTGACTAGAAGATGTGTATAATGTAAAATTCAAGTCCTGACCATCTGTGGTCATTACAAATGCTAAGGTGCTGTTTGCAGTTAATTACAGTTAATCCTGGACAAATTTCAGCTGAAGATATGCCCGAGGAGTGGGCCATGGTCTGCTGATGACCTGTTACATGAGACCAAGAAGGCCCAAGCTGAATAAAGGAAAGACAGAGTGGTCTGGTTCTGTAGCTGAAACAGTTATGAACTTGTAACCATGGGGAAAACACAGTTGTGGGTTTAGAAGGACTGACCCTGAGCCCAAGGTTGGCGTTGGGTGACCTCAGATAAGCTTTTTAGCATGTGTGTGGGTTCTTTTATTGTTTTTAATATGTTTTCTCTGTAATGTTTTCACCTTAAGAATAAATGTGCTTCCTTAGAAAGACCTGTGTGGTAACTTATAACTGCAGGCCATTAAGGCCTGTTCATGGCCTCTGGAGAGAAACTAAAGTGCAGATGCTGGCCAGCTTAGGCAGTCTGGCTTGCTGGGAATATCACAGTGTAGGCAGGAAACTGCACAGCCTGGAAAACTGCAGGGTCAGGAGGGAGAGAGACATGTTTCTTCCCAACAAAGGTGATGCCTGAGGAGTGAGGACCTTAGAGTGGGCTGCCCTGGAAGGAGCACATCATACAGTTGCAATTGCCCTGAACATATATATTCTAAGACCTTGCCTGGTGACACAAAGGTCTTCTATAGCGTCTTCTTGATCCAAATTGCTCTAACCCTGAACTGAGATGCAAAAATATTTTGATTAACTCACTTTGAGGTTAGCAGGCTAGAGATTCACCTGAGAACATTGAAATGGAATTGGACACTTTGCCAGACAATTGCAATTCTAGCCCTCTCACCTCTCCACACCATCAGATACACACAAACCTACATTTTAATGGGTGTTTATATTTGCTTTTTTCATTTGCCTCTTTTTGCACCCACAGTGTTTGGGATTTCTGTTAGTTTTTTGGTGTGAAATTACTCAAAACTGGGTAATTTTTCAAGGCAAATAATGTAAGTTCTTTGGGATAGGGCCTGCCATTATTAAGTTTGTGCAGTTTCTATTAACATGGTGCCCAACCTGCTTGTGGTCTCCAGGCACTACTGCAGTATAAATATTTTTCAATTATTATTATTATTATTATCCTAAATGTGAAAAAGGATCAGGATATAAATGTTGTGGGGAAAAAATGAACAGTTGCTAATCCCACCTAAAGTCCACATGAAGATCTCTTGCACTGGAAACCCTAAACAGTCAACTTTTGGCACCATAATTCCCATCTACTGCCTGAGCACCTAACGTCATTATCTTTTCTGGCCAGGGAACAATGGATCCATTCTTTACTCACACTGGCTTCCCACTGAAAAGCTGGAATTTAAAGGAGCATTTATTTAGCATACTTCTCAGGACACCTGGCCTCTAGGCATTATGGGTATCAGTCGGCCTTCATCCAATCCGAACATAGCGGTCTGTTTTTTTCAGGTTATCCCATGATGCGTGCTGGTCCTGTAATGTTATCAGGGTCCAAGAAACCTGTGACATGGTTTAGGCTTCACACACATTATTATGGTGCTGCTCCGCAGCACTGTGAATTCACAGCGTTATGACCAACTAAGAGAAAAGAAGCCATGATGGAACAGTCTCTTATTTAAATGCAATTAGCATTGGCAACTAGCAATCGGTGATAATATTTACAACAAAGCGTGTGGAAAATAGTATAATGAACCTCTCCAGTGCCTTTCATCTACGGATTTCAAAGCATTTTACATATTTCAATTACAGATCAGCAACAAACCTTTGAGGTTGACCTCACCGTGAGTTTTGCCTAATAAGAAAGTCAGGAGTGGACCCAGAGATCATTAATAACTGCAAAGGAACCACGATTAAGTGCACACAACTCTGATCAAGCTTGTTCCACCGTGCAAGTCTCCTGTATAAAATGCAATTAAAACTATGGGAAACAACCCATGTCTCTTAAGACAAGGCACATGGCCACACTACTCAATGGAGCTGAGTACAATAGACTCACTGATGGATAGCCCAGTCGACAAAGGGTGATTCCTCACAAATCATGATGAGAAATAGATTTGCAGTACTAGTTCATAAATTCAAGGCAAGCACCTTTTTTGTTATGAGGCCCAAGCAGACAGACAGCATTAGGCATGCAAGCATGCAATCATCCACATGCAGCAGTTAATGTGTTAGCATTTTAACAAATTGAGCCACTTCACTGGCCTATTTATCAGTTCTAGCTACTTAGAAATGTTGCTACCATATGTTGTCCATTGAAATGAATGCTAAACACAGCATTTATAAATGGTAATTTATGACTCATAAATGTCCCTGCTATTAGAGTCATTTTGACACTGTGAATGGAATTGACAACAGTGTCTGCACTCCATGTTTTGTTTTTTCACTCCCTTCATTTTAGGGATATTGTTGATAGTAAAGCTTTCATGTCCCATAGATGATGTTATTTAGAAGGCTGCGTGCACCAGAAAGAGGTTTATTTTTGTACGTTCTCCACAGTGCGAGTTGCTTTCAGTGTGTGAGGCTGACTTGAAGGACTAGATTTTCAAAGAGTATGGACAACCTTAGAATTGTTTTCAGTTTCACCAGGAATTTCTGAAAACTTTTGTGCATCTAAGGATGAAATTCACCCCCGCATAGAGGGCCAACCATGGCATATGTACCACTTATGTCCCATGCAAGCCAAGGTTTGAAGTCTTCAGTGAGATTTAAATGATTTATAGGCCTCTGCACAAGGATTAATTTAATTCATAACTGTATCGTTCAAAAATACACTTTGGAAATTTAGCCCAGATGCTTTTCAGTAAATGACATTTAGTAAGGATCAGGCTTTCAAAGGATTGGAAGATGCTCACATCTAATGCATATGTACACATACTCTGCGACCCCAAACATTAGGTATTTGTTTAAGCAAACGTAGTATGCATACTACATACCTAACTGTCCACATGCAGAACACAGACACAGTGATTATTTGCACACATAAGTTTGACACATAGATTCATAGATTCCAAGGCCAGAAAGATTGTGATCCTCTAGTCTGAGATCCTGTATAACATGGGCCCTAGAACTACCCTAAAATAATTCCTAGAGCAGATCTTTTAAAAAGAAAACATCCAATCTCGATTTAAACATGGCCAATGATGGAGAATCCACCATGACTCTTGGTAAATTGTTACAATTGTTAATTACCCTCACTGTTAAAAGCAGAACCTTATTGCCACTCTGATTTTGTGTAGCTTCTACTGGCAGCCCTTGGATCGTGTTCTACCTTTCTCTGCCAAATTGAAAGTCCCATTATCAAATATTTGTTCCCCAAATAAATGTGCACAGTTGCATCTCCTACCTTTGAAAATCCCTCCATAAATGTGTAAATCATTTATTTTAGCATTATTCTAGACTAGGGAAATACTAGTGTGATTATATCCCTGGAAAAAGAAAAGGAGTACTTGTGGCACCTTAGAGACTAACAAATTTATCTGAGCATAAGCTTTTGTGAGCTACAGCTCACTGCTCAAATAAATTTGTTAGTCTCTAAGGTGCCACAAGTACTCCTTTTCTTCTTGCAGATACAGACTAACATGGCTGCTACTCTGAAATATATCCCTGGAGTTACATTAGGGCAAGCCCCTAATGTAGCCACTATGCAGTGGTGTAAGCTAGGGTAAATCACCGGGGTAAATCACAATGTTACAAGACTCATCTTACACCGATGCAGCACATCTACACTGGGGGTATGAACCACATTCAGTCCAGAAACATCCAAACAGGGTGTAATTAGGAACATTATTTCTGCCTTAACACTGTTGAAAATACTGCTTGGTGCTTAGATATAAAACTGTATCCTAAGAAAAGGAGTACTTGTGGCACCTTAGAAACTAACCAATTTATTTGAGCATAAGCTTTCGTGAGCTACAGCTCACTTCATCGGATGCATAAAGTGGAAAGTACAGTGAGGAGATTTTATATATACACACAGACCATGAAAAAATATACATTGTAAACAGAGTGATCACTTACTGCAGCTCGGAAGAACGCAGACTGCAACAAACATCGATATGATGCTAGAGTGCGTTCGCAGGAGCTCCAGCCGGGGGACAGAGTCCTGCTGTGAAATTTGGGTATTGCTGGCAAACACAAGATAGCTGACAGATGGAAGGCAATACCTTACTTGGTGATGGAAAAGCTGGGAGACCTGCTGGTCTACAAGATCAAACCTGAAGAGGGTCCAGGGCAAATAAAGACAGTGCACAGAAATCTTTTGCTCCCTGTGGGAGAATTAGTAAGTACCCCTTATGAAATGGGCCATAACAGGGCAACCGGGCAGGATAAAGGTGCTAGACCAAAACCACCATCCAACAAGAGCAACCCATTTAATCTTGGTGTATCATTTTGGTTCACAACACATTTTGCTTGCTCTCCCTGTAAGGATGCAAGGTGGGGAGGATGGTCTCATGGGGAAAGAACTGCTCAGGTGGTGTGATGGGGACAGAATCTGGCCAGAAGTGGAGTTCCAACATGTCTCTCCTCACTACTGTAGGACACATTAGTGACCCTACACCTAAAGCGACTCTAACTCTTTCAGGGGCTGGGGACATTGTAGACAAGCCCTCAAGATCAGGCAGCCAAAACTGGCTCCCAAATGCCCCCCTCTCTCCTGCACTGACCACAACTCGACTATAGCTCAACCACAAAGGAGTATCTTTGGATATTGTGATGTGAGTCTAAGATGCTACAATAACCAAAGTTCAACAGATGTCACCATCACAGAGGCAGATTGAGGCAGAGGCAATGATGTTTCATAGTCTCATAGACTTTAAGGTCAGAAGGGACCAGCGTTATCATCTAATCTGACCTCGTGCATGTTACAGGCCACAGAACCTCACCCACTCCTGTCATAGACGCCTAACCTCTCGTTGAGTTAGTGAAGTCCTCAAATCATGGTTTAAAGACTTTAAGTTAAAGAGAATTCACCATTTACATTAGTTTAAACCTGAAAGTGACCCAGGCCACATGCTGAAGAGGAAGGTGAACCCCCCGCCCCAAGGGCTCAGCCAATCTGACCTGGGGGAAAATTCCTTCCAGACCCCAAATATAGCAATCAATTAGACCCTGAGTATGTGGGCAAGACCCACCAGGCAGATACCTGGGAAAGAATTCTCTGTTCCAACTCAGAGCCCTCCCCATCTAGTGTTCTGTCTCCAGCATCTGGGGATCTTTGCTACTGGCAGTTGCCAATGGGCCACATGTCATTGTAGAAACTCTCATATATCCCCTGCATAAATTTATCAAGCTCATTCTTGAAGACAATTAGGTTTTTTGTGCCCACTGCTCCCCTTGGAAGGCTGTTCCAGAAATTCACTCCTCTGATAGTTAGAAACCTTTGTCTAATTTTGAGCCTACACTTGTTGATGGCCGGTTTATAGCCAATTGTTCTTGTGTCCACATTTGCACTTAACTTAAATGACTCCTCTCCCTTCCTGGTATTTATCCCTCTGATGTATTTATGGAGAGTAATCATATCTCCCCTAAGCCTTCTTTTGATTAGGCTTCATTATAAACCTTAACATTGTAAGATGCTTAGATAACACTGACAGCTGATGGCACAGAGAAACAGACAAGGAACTAAACCAAAATTGGAAGATACGTTATTGTTATTGCAGGTGTCACCAGGGAGTGCTGTAAACACATAGTCATCCAAGTTCTTTTTCTTAGTGTGAGCAAGTTTTGGCACTTGTTGTTGTTAGTTTTGGGTTATGCAAGGTTTCATGTGAGGTCAGCTTCAGGAGAGAGGGGGCAATGCAAGCAGTAGCAGCCTTTGCTTTCTGTTTTGGGCTCTGATTAGATTCAATTCCTGAGGCAGAGGAATTGCTTCCTTGGGAACCAGGTATTGATGCTGGACTGTGATTCCTGGAAGAAGGGATAGTTGATCATCTCATGTAGGGACTGGTGTACTTGTGTAACTAAAACAAGTTACACTTAATACCCATGCTTCATGTCACTGAGTTCTCCTCTCCTGCGAACCTAACATGCAGGGCACCAGATATCTGCTTCCAGTTGGCTGAGTGGCATCACCGGTGTCAGAATGAGACACTAAAAGAGGGGGCAACGATATTTTGATTTTCTTTTTTACCTTAAGGTTCTTCTCAATTTCCCTTGATCCATTGCTAGCCTATAACTTGACTCAAAGCTCTAGCCTGGGTGTGTTGAATAAAGACAGCCTGACCTCCTGCTGAGAGCATTTGGTCTGAGAACAGTTGGTGGATTTCCCATCACAAACATCCACTATGCCCTTCTGTGCAGTGTAATTATTTCATCTGGAAAGTCACTGTATAAATCAGTAGTGGTGCATTAGTAGTGGCTGAACAATATAAAGTATTTAAACATTCAGCAGCTCTCTAAATGACAAAACATTCCCTACTACACATTTAATGTGAGATGCAAATATTTGCACCTGGGGATTTTTCCATCTGCTCAAGCAGTGACTTTCTCAGCTAAGTTTCAGAGTAACAGCCGTGTTAGTCTGTATTCGCAAAAAGAAAAGGAGTACTTGTGGCACCTTAGAGACTAACCAATTTATTTGAGCATAAGCTTTCGTGAGCTACAGCTCACTTCATCAGATGCATATCGTGGAAACTGCAGCAGACTTTATATATACACAGAGAATATGAAACAATACCTCCTCCCACCCCACTGTCCTGCTGGTAATAGCTTATCTAAAGTGATCATCAGGTGGGCCATTTCCAGCACAAATCCAGGTTTTCTCACCCTCCACCCCCCCCACAAATTCACTCTCCTGCTGGTGATAGCCCATCCAAAGTGACAACTCTTTACACAATGTGCATGACAATCAAGTTGGGCTGCAGGAAATAGCCCAACTTGATTGTCATGCACATTGTGTAAAGAGTTGTCACTTTGGATGGGCTATCACCAGCAGGAGAGTGAATTTGTGGGGGGGGGGTGGAGGGTGAGAAAACCTGGATTTGTGCTGGAAATGGCCCACCTGATGATCACTTTAGATAAGCTATTACCAGCAGGACAGTGGGGTGGGAGGAGGTATTGTTTCATATTCTCTGTGTATATATAAAGTCTGCTGCAGTTTCCACGATATGCATCCGATGAAGTGAGCTGTAGCTCACGAAAGCTCATGCTCAAATAAATTGGTTAGTCTCTAAGGTGCCACAAGTACTCCTTTTCTTTTCTCAGCTAAGATATCACAAAGCAAGGTAGCTTAGAAAAAGAAAAAGCGATATGTCTGAAAATTCATTCAGCACCAGTTTGCTGCTCTGTTAGTAACTGGGGATGAGATGACATTTTACTTAACACAGCTGCAGTGCCATGTGTGACGTGTCAGGTTTGCAAGGTGGAAAACATTTCTTTGGTTTGGATTAATGTAGGTTCACAGTTGCAGAGATAAGCTTTGAGCTTGAGCTACTCAAAGCAGGATGTGATAAGAACTGGTCACGTTCACCTGTTTTCATGATGGAACCAAAGTTAATGGTAAGTTGCAGGTGGTGTTGGCCAGAACTGGGTGAGTACTTCAAACAATTCTTTGCAAATATCTTTTCAGGTGTTTAAATGAATTTGTTCCAGTCAAGCTCACTCCCTTACTGCAGATATTTACATAGATGAGTTTTACTGAGAATCCCAAAGTCACACTTTGCAAGCATTCACACAAAGTGAATCTTAAATTTTCACATCAGGCATTATCATAGAAAGTCATCCAGTCAGGGAACCGTGTGACTTACGTGACCAATCATATCTAAGCAACATGGATCAAATAGAGAATACCAATGACATTGAGAAGAGCTTGTGATCATTCAATAAAACTGGAATTCACACACAAAAATACTGAGATATTTTGAATATCAGCTATATTCAATGAAATCATGAGATGTTCACACATTGTCCACAGGCAGAAAGAGAGACTAAATTTAGATACTGTATCATTTTTTGTGAACTATTTGCCAAGCTTGAGGTCTGACCCACAACTATAAATGGGACCTCTCTTGCTGTAACAGTGTTTTGTATGTTATTGATAAGTCCTGTTGGAGTTAGATGTGTTGGATATATCCATATTTGGGAGAGTGAAAATAAAGCATGGTAGGGTGCTAGCACCCTACAAAAATAAATAAATGCTTATACATGACCATAGTAACCAGTGTGACAGAGAATTATGGAGTCTGTTATGTACTATGTGCCATTCTTTTGCAGAAGGATTAGCAGAATGGCTGGCCTAATTTGGATTCTCCCAGGAAGAGTCTATTGTTATACCTTCCAGACAGCTGCCCTGGCTTGGAAACTCATATGACACCTCACTAAAGGGACAAGGTAGGTAAGGTAATATCTCATGTTGGTCCAATAAAATTTACTACCTTACCCACCTTGTCTCTCTAATATCCTGGGACTGACACATCTGCAACTACCATGAATACCTCACTAAAGGAACATTCCCAAGAGCAATCAAGACTGCAATCTGGGGCCGTGAACTTTCAATGATTCTTAACCACTGGTGCACCTCCATGGAACAATAGATTTCTTACACATTGCTCCTGAAAAGCATGTGGTAAGAAGGACCAACTGAGATGGAATTTCACAGTCTGGACTGGGGAGTTGAGTGTATAACACTAGGAGAGGACCTTATTTAAGAGCAGGAACCTGTTCTGTGAAAGGAGCCAACCATGACTACATGAATGCAAAATTTACAGGAGTGAGACAGAAATAGGGGCCCTGCCCAACCTGCAACAGTGATGACCCACAGACTCACAAGAATGATCTAGAGGGGGATAAAATGCAAAACATTTGTTATTTTCAAAGATTTGTGATTTTCTAAGATTTTAAGAATAAAGCCAGTTTGGTTAAGGAATTTCTCTGCTAAACTTTGCTTTCTTGCCATAATCTCTCCCAAGAGATTAAACTAGTAATCCCAGAGGATCCATATTCATGGGGGGAGATCTGAGGAGGATATATAAGTGACTGAGGGGTTTAAGGAATCTTAAACATTTGTTTCAGGGGCTAAGGAGTGGCAACCCACGTCCCAAGGAAGGGTATCAGATGGGAGGCCTGAACGTGGGTGCGTGCCCTAGAGAACCGGAAATGGTGACTGAACTCTACCTCAAATCAGATGGCTCAGAAGCATGTGGGACCCTGTAACTGGGTTCACTCACAACTGAATGGTGACCATACAAGGGGTTATTGTGTCAGTTTGTAACCATCCCAGGTTCCACTGAACTTGTGTCCATGTTCTCTTGAATGGTCTTTAAAGGAGACAGAAGGATGGTCTGGTGGTTAAGGCACTGAAATGGGTTCAATTTCCTGCTCCTCCACAGAGGGCTGGACTAGATGACCTCTCAAGGTCCCATCCAGTCCTATGATTCTCCGATTACAGGTGGTTTGTTTTTCCTGAATGGGTTGCCTCCCTCTAGTGTTTATGTAATAATTGATGTCCTTAATTTTCAAAAGTGGTGAGTGATTTTGGGAGCCTCAATTTTTGTTTGCCCAAAATAGTCCTTAAAAGGGATCTGATTTTCAAAGGATGGGAGTGTGACATATTCTTCATAGTGATATTATTATGATATGATTCTAGCATAATTATGATGTATTTTGTACAAGATAAGTCATGTGAGGTGTCATTGGAAAAGTTATGATTTGCTGAATATGATTATCCTATTTGTATGCATGTATCATTTTTGTATATGAAGTTATGAATATTGACTCTATCTGCATTTCAAATGTAGTTACACCTGGGTAACGCCCACTAGACAAGATGCTTTCAATCTATATAGCTGGGTGGGGAAGAACAAAAGATGACTCTTGGAAATACCTGAGGAGTAAAGACTGAACTGGGGGAAGTGCTGGATCCAGGCTATAGGGATTTCTAGCCTGTGAATGAAATACCAGGGGATTCCAAGCTGTAAAGCAAGTGCAGTTTGCCCCTTAAGAATCTTGAGCCTGCTTGTATAATCTCTTAGGGTGAGAATCTGTTAATTCATATCCAATGTATTTATTATATTAAACTTAGTTTGCATTTTTGTTTATTTGCAAGGTAATCTGCTTTGATCTGTTTGCTATCACTTATAATCACTAAAAATCTATCTTTTGTAGTTAATAAACTTGTTTTTCCTTTATCTAAATCGATGAGTTGGAGCAAAGTGTATGGGATCATAGCTCAAGGGGCAAAGGCTGTTACCTATTTCTCTCCACATTGAGGAGGGGGTGAACTTTATGAGCTTACGCTGTACAGTTCCCTGTACAGCACAAGATGGTATAATTCTGGGTTAATACTCCAGAGGGGGTGCGTGCCTGGGGAGCTGGGAGTTGCCTTGGCCATAGCCTTCCTATGCACGGGCTGGTCAGAGAGCCTGCATGTATCTGCAGCTAGGTGTGTCCCTACCTGTATTAATGCTGGTGAAAATGCTGTCTGGAGGGCTTTGCAGCTTGTCACAGCATTACAGTGTGAGAGGGAGCCCAGGCTGGTGTGTCAGGGGGCTCAGTGATACCCCAGTTCCAGGTGGAACCCCAGGGGGAACCTGTCACAGTGGGTTCAACCTACTAGAAATCTTCAAGGTGTCTCTAAGAATGTGCCTATACTAACCCACAGTGTGAAAGTGTGAACTGCAGAGCCACATCAAAATGCTATGCTCTAATTCCCTCATGGGGATGCTGCTGGTGTGAACTAAAAGGTTCATATTAATGTGATCCTGTTTGAAAGAGAACTATGTTAATGTGAATTAGGTATCTTTTAGTTCACGCCAGCAGCATCCACATAGGACAGATATAGCAGAAGATTTTGGTTCTCTCTACAATTCACACCCCCCCCGCCCCCCGTAGCCTGCACTGTGGCACGGTGAAACAAGTGGTAAGTTGGGTACCAAAATCACTAGTCACTTTGGAAAATGTAGGTCTGTGTGTTCAAAGCTCAAAGAACTAAGCCAACATGAACAACTTGATCTCCATAATCCTCCTGTGTGGGGGGGGTTACGTATTAGTTCTTTGTTCAGCAAGCACTTAAACATCTGCAAAACTACTTTGCTGAATAGGGATGGACATAATTATGTGCTTAAAGCCACGTCTGTGAAATCAGTGCAAGTCAGACACCTAACCTGCTCACGCACTTAGAAAATCCTACTAGGTGCCTATCTGCATCTTTAGGCACTTAAATGCCTTTGGAAAGATGTCCCTCCACACTGTGCGGAATCACGGCCTGTAACTCATGACAAGTTTCTGACTATCAATCCTGCATGTAAGCTGTACCATATCTTTCTGGTTCAAGCAGAGATTTCTTTCCCCACTTGTCTATGAGAAGAATATATTTGTGGTGGAGATTCTAGAATATCTGCCCCTCTAGTGTCTTAACTCTTTTCTTTCTGAGTGGTCTGCTGATCATTCTCTCTCTGCAATTCCCTTGCTTCCTTATACAGCTTTTTACCTTTTAGCTCTGTATTTTATTCTCCAGTTTCCTACCCTTCTGGTAAACCACGCACAATCTCCAATCTCATTTTGTATTCATCTCCTTCTATAATAAACCGCCCACACTTGCAGGCAAATTTTGGCTTGAATTAGGGCCAGCTCTCTGATGTCTCCAGCTTTGCTTTCTAGGTTCTTTCTACAAAAATAAAAGGAGTACTTGTGGCACCTTAGAGACTAACGCATTTATTTGAGCATAAGCTTTCGTGAGCTGTCTCACGAAAGCTTATGCTCAAATAAATGTGTTAGTCTCTAAGGTGCCATAAGTACTCCTTTTCTTTTTGTGGATACAGACTAACATGGCTGCTACTCTGAAACCTTCATTATGCTAGTTTCTTTCTGGCTATGTACATGTGAGCACCTACTAAGTGGTCCTGTAAAACATATTTAAACAGCAGATGCAATCCAGCTGGTATCCGGCACCCTTTCCTAGATTTCATTGTTGAGTGGATTGTTAATTAAAATATTATACAGCCTATAGGCCAGTAAATCATGTGATCCATTACAAAGCATTACCTGGCCCATGGGCAATATAACATCATCACTGTTGCAAGGTGTAGAATAATAAAGCTTGGGACATACACTAACCGTTTGGAATAGCTAAACTCATCTGATTCATTTTAATGAATAGCAAGGGCAGACAAGTAAACCCAGCCATCTGTGTTGCAAAGACACAGAACACGGGAACATTTTTCCCTAATCATCACATTGCTATATCAACACCTGTGTTAACTTCAAACTCTCCCCATAACAAATGTGCTCCAATTGCATTCCTTCTTAGACAGTGTGGTTTATGCTTTCATTCTCCCCTGTTGATATGAGCTGGGTGGTTGTTGTTGTTGTTGGAAATGCTTTGACATCTAATTCTCCATTTCTTAACATTCTCCACAGTGACCTGATCCAATCAAAAATACCAGGTACTGGCACACACTCTTCTGATTTGATCTGGAAACATGCACAATTATGTGCTTGTCATTTGTGATTTGTAATTGATGGTGCTTAAATACATACATATAGTTTCCTAATACAGTAAACAAACTGTTCTGTCAATGCCCTCTTGCAGAATATGCAGAGTGCGTGAAAGAGCATTTTAAGTGTCTTCTGGCTGAATATTAAACCATGGTACCTGATTTTGTGCCAGGCTAACTCCTCCCCCCCAAAATAAAAAAAAAAACTCACACAACAGCCACATATAGCAAGTACAAACTGTCATAGAGCAGGGTTGGACATTTTTCTACTCATTTTATTTCTCCTAATTTTATGCTCTGGAAATGACATTTCGTCACTAATGAAACTAAGTATTGAAATGAAAATCACTGAAAGGTCAACATTTGCCAACACCAGTAGTATCTTAGCGACACCACACTTTTTCTACTATTCTAATGACGGAGGGAAATTGATCTTTCACATACTCCTGTCTAGTGGCGTTTGACTTCTTAACAGAAGCCACTGTACAAGGTTATGTTTTTGTTCCAAATTAGTCCTGTTACCGCAGCAGTCCACCATAAGTAAAATTTTCCCTTTATCCTCCTCTTCCTCCTCAATAAATCGACTCCTCATGGACAGATCCTCCACTGGTGTGAATTGTCATGGATCCATTGGAGCTATACTGATTCAAACCAGGTGAGGATCTGGCCTCCAATTTGCATATTTCCAACCTATCACTTTAATAATATAATGAAAAGAGCTGTTTTATAGAGCTGTGCAAAAAAAAATTCAATAAAACACAGACTCACTTATTTCTGTTTTCATTACCATCTTGGCCGGAGTTCATCAAATCATTCATAAGGACCTGTAGCTATACAGATACAAAAAAAAAAAAAAAAGATATCCACTATCATGGTATCTGAGCATGATGGATTTATCTTGACAACCCTCTCAGGAAGGAAAATATTTTCCTTAGAGCTGGTCAAAATTTTTCCAATTAAACTTTTTTTTCTTCTTCACGATATGTGATTTTATCAAAATGGACATTTTTGGCAGGAAAAAATTCATTTTGATGCATTTTTTTTCATTTTCAAAGCAATAATTTGAAGCAAAAATGAAACATTTTGTTTCAAACTGTCAGTTTAAATGTTTTGTTTTGAAATGTTGATCTGAAACTAAGCATTTGGTTTCTAATGGATAATTCAATTTAAAAGAGCACTGTAATATCATTTTATGTCAAAATGTCAATTCAACGTGAATTTTTTTCAGATCAGCTTTTTGTTTCTACATTAACAAAATATTGAAATCTTTTATTTCAATTAAAAGTGTTAAATTCTTTGTTTCCCAAACGAAATTTTAATGAACGTTGCGTTCCACAGAAATTTCCAATATTTCAATATTTCATTCTGATTCAGGGTGAAAATGAATGGTACAATATTGGAGTTTCCCCTGGGATGCAAATTCCATTCTCCAAACAGCTCTAAATATTATTATTTTTAATCATCTCAATTTAGCAGATGACGAATTGGACAAAAAGAGGTATCGGAGCTTTACTTTCTGAAGTGTCAAGCAAACAGATCTATAATTATAGTCATCAGGTGCTGTCCGTGCTCAGACTATCAGGCTCTAAAATTCTCAGATTCAGAAGGATTCCCTTAGGCTCTCTGTTGAGGGTTTTTTTGCTTTGTTTTGTTTTCTGTTTTGTGCAGGAGGTGACAAACCATACCTAGATTACAATCTTCTGCTTCAGGCATTATCCTGGTAAAATCCTGTAACCAAATAACTAAACAGTTGGCTACACAGCGCATCTAATAAGCATTACAGCTGGGCAGAAAATAAGTTTTCTAGGCTGCGTTTAAAAAAAAAAGAGATATATTGAAAAAAATTGCTTCCAGATTCAGGATGAGAAGTTGAAATCTCAACATTTGTCATGAATTGAAAAACTGGGGGGGGGGGGGGGGGGAATCAAAACTCAGTTTAGCTCAATCAGATGTTTGGGTTTAATAATTTGAAATGTTTCATTTAGATTCCAACCACTTTTTAAAGATATTAGCTTAAAGTTTGAACCAAAAAGTCATTTGTAACCAAAAAATGCTGACATTTATCATTTCAATAAAATATGTATTTGGACAATTTCAACCTTCTTTGAGTTGAAAAATTGGTTGAAGCCAATCTTTTCCTGAAAATGGTTGGATTTAGGTAAATCAACATTTTTCAATGAAAAAATGTTTCATCAGAAAATTCCCAGCCAGCTCTAGTATGTCTCTTAAGTGGTTCCTTGTGGTTATAACCCTGCACTTGCACAGAGCCCCGTGAACTCAAGGGTGCCCTGCATAGACTCAAAGGTCTGCTCACATGGAAATGCTGGCTGGTTCAGAACCAAAATAGAACTGTGGGTGCTGCACGCTCAGCCCTGCATTTGAAGACATTCAGATGTTTGTAATTTAGTTTTGCAATTTTGATGTAGTCAAAACTAATTGTAGAGGGGAAAATGAGGATGAGCTATCACAGCCCAGGATGTACAATGCCGTGTAAACCAGAGGGGACAAGAACACTGCTAATTCTATGGGCTTTGTAAAAACTACACACATACGCACCCACCCCTTTTAAAATATTTGTGACAGAAATGACTATTTTATGGGAACAGAAATCAGTTATTTAGCTGATTATGGGCTAATAAAAAGATCATGAAAACATCCAAATAATGACTTAGATGGTTATAATATTATTAAAAGTTTATAACTCACTTGCTAATTAGCATCAGTAATGAAAATTAGTGTGACTACATGAACTTAAAATGTTTATCCTCTAATGAGGAAATGAACAGTGGCATGAAATAATAATAATAATTAGTGCCATGTATATTTTAGTAGACAAATAGCAAGTCCATGGCTGTCGCAAGAGAAGGAAGTACCATTAATCAACCTATGTTTAGCATGCAGTGGTGCTGAGTTAACTTTCAAGTTACATACCTCATGATGAATAATGCTTGGTGACATTAACAAGTCACACAGACATAGAATGTGGTCTGGAGGTAGGGAAAAGGTGTGTGTGTGTGTGGGGGGGGAATTGAGACATTGACTGATGGTTCAGTGATTAGGGCGCTAGCTTGAAATCTGGGCTCAATTCTGTGCTCCACCCCCGACTTCCTATGTCACCTGATTCAGAGTAACAGCCGTGTTAGTCTGTATTCGCAAAAAGAAAAGGAGGACTTGTGGCACCTTAGAGACTAACCAATTTATTTGAGCATAAGCTTTCGTGAGCTACAGCTCACTAGCTCACGAAAGCTTATGCTCAAATAAATTGGTTAGTCTCTAAGGTGCCACAAGTCCTCCTTTTCTTTATGTCACCTGAGGCAAACTACTTAGTGTCTCTCTGTGCCTCAACTCTTCATCTATAAAATGGAGATGATAGCACTTCCCTACCTCACAAGGGTGTTATGAAGATAAATACATTAATGACTAAGAGAGGTGCTAAGATGCTACGGTAATGGAGCCATATGAATATGTACACTGGAGAGGCTAAAGTAGTTAACTTATTTTTTCACTCTATATGTTACACACTGTTTGTGTAACTTGCATACTCCTTACAAATCATTCCTAAATGCACTCCTGGTAGTCAGGATTCCTCATTTCTATTCTTGACTCTTCCCTCATGTGATATGCAAATCACTTAACCTCCTCTACCTCAGTTTAGTCACAAGTACAATGAGTTTTATAATCTCTCTCAGGGGGAAATGGTGAGGATTAAATAATTCATTAATGGTTGTTTGTAAAGCACTTTTCACTCCTTGGCATACAGGTGCCGTGCATATGCCAGGTCTAATTATTATGTAACCCGTCCTCCTGTTTCCATATTTCTTACTGGATAACTTGGAATTTACCTCTGTTAAGTGTTAACGTGGCCTTACATAGTCCAACAAAATCTGAATTCAACAAGTATCTTTCAGAATTGTTTCCTGCGGATTCTGTGCTCTGATTTACTGTGGTTCTTTCAGTTTTACATGCTGTACAGAATTGTTCCGGTCCCCTTACCACAGATGACAGCTCTTCAGAGAGTGCGGCATATAGCAAACAAGCTCTAAACTATTTCAGTGTCTCTTCATTCCCCCCCCCCATCTTCCCTACACGCGGACACATTTAAAGATAAGATTTAAAATATGATTGTTGGCGTTTATGACACTGCATACCTCGACTTCATCGTATTTCACTGACTTACTACAAGTAAAATAAATATGCCAATGTGACCCTAGGCACCCCTGTATTCACACCCTACACACTACTGCAAAGCTGTTGGTACAAAATATGCCTTGTGAGCTATCATTTGAAAACTAACAACACTCTGGTCAATAATATTGTGAAATGTAGGTGACAATGCTGGGTGGGTGTAATGGAGTCTACGAATCCCATACTGCACATAGATGTGGAGGGATAGTGTCTCCTGTTTACAAGCAAGCAGCTTGATCCCAACCACACATAGCTGCCACTCATGGAGGCAGGCACCCAGAGCTACAATCAACAGAGGAAAGAAGACCTGCGGTAAAGGGGAGAGTACAGAGAAGGAAAGGGAGGCAAAAAGAACTGGAATAGCAAAGGGGTAACAGCCCCGCACCAGACTTCCTGGAAGAAAACAGCCAGGAGACTGAAGGAGACTGCAAAACCAAAAGTAAAGGGCTGACTGACTTAATTAGAAGTGAGTGTTCAGGAACTGACGTGTAGCTCACGAAAACTTATGCTCAAATAAATTGGTTAGTCTCTAAGGTGCCACAAGTCCTCCTTTTCTTTTTGCAGATACAGACTAACATGGCTGCTACTCTGAAACCTGTCATTTAATAAGCAGCTAACTTAATATCCTCTGTGAAGGAACAGTGATAGGGGCTGTAAGGGTCTTGGGGTCAGGATTTCACCAATTGTTACTTGCTAGGCAAGGTTTGGGTTGGGAGATCCTGGAGGAATTTGCTGGTGAGGAAGAGAGATTGGTGTGGCAAGGAGCTGACATGCAGTCTAAACTGAGGCAGAGAGGTAACATAGTGGCTCACAGCTCTTGGTGTCTGCCTGTGTGCATTGCACTATTACAAAGGGCCATGCCACATGGGAATGGACTTCTATGATACAGGAAGGCCCTCTGTTCCTTCTTCCACACCAACTCCTACACACTAAGTATCCTTCCTGAGCTAGTTTGCAAGGCCACCATCCTGCTTGTATTCAAATACTTTCCTGAAGACCCATTTCTACAATAAGGCTTACAGAAAGTAGCTACTGATAAGGACAAAGATGAGAAGTCACTAGGGATAGTCTAGACTGGGGTGGGCAAACCTTTTGGCCCGAGGGCCACATTGGGGTGCAAAACTGTATGGAGGACAGGGTAGGGAAGGCTGTGCCCACCAAACAGCCTGGCCTCTGCCCCCTCCGACTTCCCGCCCCCTGACTGCCCCCCCTCAAAACCCCTGACTCATCCAACCCCCCTGCTCCTTGTCCCCTGACCGTCCCCTCCCAGGACCCCCCACCCCAAACCAACCCCCCCTGGGATCCCACCCCCATCCAACCCCCCCTTCTCCCTGTCCCCTCACTGTCCCCTGGTCCCTATCCACTCCCCTGCCCCCCGACAGGCCCCCTGGGACTCCAACGCCCTACCAAACCCCCACCCCCCGTTCCCCAACCCCTAACCGTCCTGCTCCAGAACCTCTGCCCCATCCAACTGCTCCCTGCTCCCTATCCCCTGACTGCCCCTCGGAACCCCCTACCCAACCCACACACTGCCACGCACACATGTGCCCCACCACCGCCCCCTTATCATGCCACTCAGAACAGCAGGAGCTCGCAACCCCACTGCCCGTGAGGTGTGCTGAGGCTGCGGGGGAGGAGGGACAGCGGGGGAGGGGCTGGGGGCTAGCTTTCCCGGCCAGGAGCTCAAGGGCCGGGCAGGATGGTCCCACGGGCCGGATGTGGCCCGTGGGCTGTAGTTTACCCACCTATGATCTAGACTATGCTTCCTTTCTCAGTTTTTCTTCTGGAAGAATTAACCCTATGTTTTTAAGGTAAAGGAGTACCTGTGGCACCTTAGAGACTAACCAATTTATTTGAGCATGAGCTTTCGTGAGCTACAGCTCACTGCATCAGATGCATACCGTGGAAACTGCAGCAGACTTCATATACACACAGAGATCATGAAACAATACCTCCTCCCACCACTGTCCTGCTGGTAATAGCTTATCTAAAGTGATCATCAAGTTGGGCCATTTCCAGCATAAATCCAGGTTTTCTCACCCTCCACGCCCCCACACACAAACTCACTCTCCTGCTGGTAATAGCCCATCCAAAGTGACAACTCTCTTCACAATGTGCATGATAATCAAGGTGGGCCATTTCCAGCACAATCCAGGTTTTCTCACCCCCCCACCCCCATACACACACAAACTCACTATCCTGCTGGTAATAGCTCATCCAAAGTGACCACTCTCCGTACAATGTGCATGATAATCAAGGTGGGCCATGTCCAGCACAAATCCAGGTTTTCTCACCCCCCCCTCTTTTTTTCCCCCCCGGGGACACACACACACACACAAACTCACTCTCCTGCTGGCAATAGCTCATCCAAACTGACCACTCTCCAAGTTTAAATCCAAGTTTAACCAGAACGTCTGGGGGGGGTGGGGTTAGGAAAAAACAAGGGGAAATAGGCTACCTTGCATAATGACTTAGCCACTCCCAGTCTCTATTTAAGCCTAAATTAATAGTATCCAATTTGCAAATGAATTCCAATTCAGCAGTTTCTCGCTGGAGTCTGGTTTTGAAGTTTTTTTGTTTTAAGATAGCGACCTTCATGTCTGTGATTGCGTGACCAGAGAGATTGAAGTGTTCTCCGACTGGTTTATGAATGTTATAATTCTTGACATCTGATTTGTGTCCATTTATTCTTTTACGTAGAGACTGTCCAGTTTGACCAATGTAAATGGCAGAGGGGCACTGCTGGCACATGATGGCATACATCACATTGGTGGATGTGCAGGTGAACGAGCCTCTGATAGTGTGGCTGATGTTATTAGGCCCTGTGATGGTGTCCCCTGAATAGATATGTGGGCACAGTTGGCAACGGGCTTTGTTGCAAGGATAAGTTCCTGGGTTAGTGGTTCTGTTGTGTGGTATGTGGTTGTTGGTGAGTATTTGCTTCAGGTTGCGGGGCTGTCTGTAGGCAAGGACTGGCCTGTCTCCCAAGATTTGTGAGAGTTTTGGGTCATCCTTTAGGATAGGTTGTAGATCCTTAATAATGCGTTGGAGGGGTTTTAGTTGGGGGCTGAAGGTGACGGCTAGTGGCGTTCTGTTATTTTCTTTGTTAGGCCTGTCCTGTAGTAGGTAACTTCTGGGAACTCTTCTGGCTCTATCAATCTGTTTCTTCACTTCCGCAGGTGGGTATTGTAGTTGTAAGAAAGCTTGACAGAGATCTTGTAGGTGTTTGTCTCTGTCTGAGGGGTTGGAGCAAATGCGGTTGTATTGCAGAGCTTGGCTGTAGATGATGGATCGTGTGGTGTGGTCAGGGTGAAAGCTGGAGGCATGTAGGTAGGAATAGTGGTCAGTAGGTTTCCGGTATAGGGTGGTGTTTATGTGACCATTGTTTATTAGCACTGTAGTGTCCAGGAAGTGGATCTCTTGTGTGGACTGGACCAGGCTGAGGTTGATGGTGGGATGGAAGTTGTTGAAATCATGGTGGAATT
The DNA here is from genome assembly GCF_965140295.1 of Lepidochelys olivacea. Taxonomy (NCBI): domain Eukaryota; kingdom Metazoa; phylum Chordata; order Testudines; family Cheloniidae; genus Lepidochelys; species Lepidochelys olivacea. The sequence goes on along the minus strand of NC_140415.1, from coordinate 11,464,272 downwards.
CCTCAAGGGCTTCTTTTCCATGGGTCCAGATGATGAAGATGTCATCAATATAGTGCAAGTAGAGTAGGGGCTTTAGGGGACGAGAGCTGAGGAAGCGTTGTTCTAAATCAGCCATAAAAATGTTGGCATACTGTGGGGCCATGCGGGTACCCATAGCAGTGCTGCTGATCTGAAGGTATACATTGTCCCCAAATGTAAAATAGTTATGGGTAAGGACAAAGTCACAAAGTTCAGCCACCAGGTTAGCCGTGACATTATCGGGGATAGTTTTTGACGGCTTGTAGTCCATCTTTGTGTGGAATGTTGGTGTAGAGGGCTTCTACATCCATAGTGGCCAGGATGGTGTTATCAGGAAGATCACCGATGGATTGTAGTTTCCTCAGGAAGTCAGTGGTGTCTCGAAGGTAGCTGGGAGTGCTGGTAGCGTAGTGCCTGAGGAGAGAGTCTACATAGCCAGACAATCCTGCTGTCAGGGTGCCAATGCCTGAGATGATGGGGCGCCCAGGATTTCCAAGTTTATGGATCTTGGGTAGTAGATACAATATCCCAGGTCGGGGCTCTAGGGGTGTGTCTGTGCGGATTTGATCTTGTGCTTTTTCAGGAAGTTTCTTGAGCAGATGATGTAGTTGCTTTTGGTAACTCTCAGTGGGATCATAGGGTAATGGCTTGTAGAAAGTGGTGTTGGAGAGCTGCCGAGCAGCCTCTTGTTCATATTCCGACCTATTCATGATGACAACAGCACCTCCTTTGTCAGCCTTTTTGATTATGATGTCAGAGTTGTTTCTGAGGCTGTGGATGGCATCGCGTTCCGCATGGCTGAGGTTATGGGGCAAGTGATGCTGCTTTTCCACAATTTCAGCCTGTGCACGTCGGCAGAAGCACTCTATGTAGAAGTCCAAACTTCAAAACCAGACTCCAGCGAGAAACTGCTGAATTGGAATTCATTTGCAAATTGGATACTATTAATTTAGGCTTAAATAGAGACTGGGAGTGGCTAAGTCATTATGCAAGGTAGCCTATTTCCCCTTGTTTTTTCCTACCCCCCCCCAGACGTTCTGGTTAAACTTGGATTTAAACTTGGAGAGTGGTCAGTTTGGATGAGCTATTGCCAGCAGGAGAGTGAGTTTGTGTGTGTGTGTGTGTCCGGGAAAAAAAAAGGGGGGGGGTGAGAAAGCCTGGATTTGTGCTGGAAATGGCCCACCTTGATTATCATGCACATTGTAGGGAGAGTGGTCACTTTGGATGAGCTATTACCAGCCGGATAGTGAGTTTGTGTGTGCGGTTTTTGGAGGGGGTGAGGGGGTGAGAGAACCTGGATTTGTGCAGGAAATGGCCCACCTTGATTATCATGCACATTGTGTAGAGAGTTGTCACTTTGGATGGGCTATTACCAGCAGGAGAGTGAGTTTGTGTGTGTGTGGGTGGAGGGTGGAGGGTGAGAAAACCTGGATTTGTGCTGGAAATGGCCCAACTTGATGATCACTTTAGATAAGCTATTACCAGCAGGACAGTGGTGGGAGGAGGTATTGTTTCATGATCTCTGTGTGTGTATAAAGTCTGCTGCAGTTTTCACGGTATGCATCCGATGAAGTGAGCTGTAGCTCACGAAAGCTCATGCTCAAATAAATTGGTTAGTCTCTAAGGTGCCACAAGTACTCCTTTTCTTTTTGCGAATACAGACTAACACGGCTGTTACTCTGAAACCTGTTTTTAAGCTGTTATTCATCCAATCAGAGAGCACTACAATGGGACTTAAATGACTGACCACACACCACAAATAAATGATGCAAAGGGCAGAGCTGAAGCAACTAGTGTATGATCAGCCCATATGTGGACCCACATAAAGCACTTGACAATTTTGAATCCATTGAATTTCATCCATGTAGAGAAGTGGGGCCGGGGCGGGGAGAACACCAAATCAGCCCCCCCACCCCCACCCCTCCGTGGTAGCATTTAATTTCAGAAAAGGTAACTATAGGAAAATGAAAAAGTTAGTTAATCAGAAATGAAAAGGTACAGTGCCAAAAATGAAATCCCTGCAAGCTGCATGGAAACTTTTTAAAGACATAGAAGCTCAACTTCAACGTATACCCCAAATTAAAAAGAAACACAGTAGGAGAACCAAACAAGTGTTGCCATGGCTAAACAACAAAGTCAAAAGCGTTTGAGGCAAAAAGGCATCCTTTAAAAAGTGGAAGTTAAATCCTAGTGAGGAACATAGAAAAGAGCATAAACTCTGGCAAGTGAGGTGTAAAAGTATGAGGAAGGCCAAAAAAGAATGTGAAGAACAGCCGGCCATAGACTCAAAAAGTAACAGCAACATTTTTTTAAAGTACCTCAGAAGCAGGAAGCCTGCCACACAACCCGTGGGGCCACTGGGTGATCGAGATGCTAAAGGAGCACACAAGGAAGATAAGGCCGTTGCAGAGAAACTAACGGAATTCTTTGCATTATTCTTCACAGTTGAGGATGTGAGGCAGATTCCCAGACCTGAGCTATTCTTTTTAGGTGACAAATCAGAGGAGCTGTCCCAGATCAAGGTATCAGTAGAGGAGGTTGTGGAACTAATTCAGAAATGAAACAGCAATAAGTTACCAGGGTCAGATGATATTCGCCCAAGATTTCTGAAGGAACTTAAATGTGAAATTGCAGAACTACTAACTGTGGTATGAACTTGTGATTTAAATCAGCTTCTGTGCCAAATGACTGGAGGATAGCTAACGTGATGACAATTTTTGAAAAAAGGCTCCAGAGTTGATCCCCGCAATTACAGGCTGGTAAGCCTAACTTCAGTACCAAGCAAACTGGTAGAAACTATACTAAAGAACAGAGTTATCAGACATAGATACACTCAATGCACTGGGGAATAGTCAACATGTTTTTTGTAAAGGGAAATCATGTCTCACCAATCTACTATAATTCTTTGAGGGGGTCAACAAGCATGTAGACAAGGGTGATCCAGTGGATATGGTGCACTTTGATTTTCAGAAAGTCTTTGACAAGGTCCCTCAGCAAGGGCTCTTAAGCAAAGTAAGCTGTCACAAGATAACAGTGAAGGTCCTCTCATGGATCAGTAACAGGTTAAATGATAGGAAACAAAAGGTAGAAATAAATGGTTAGGTTTCAGACATGAGAGAGGTAAATAGGGCTGTCCCCCAGGGATCTGTACTGGGACAAGTCCTATTCAACATATTCATAAATTATCTGGGAAAAAGGGGTAAACTGTGAGGTGGCAAAATTTGCAGATGATACAAAACTACTCAAGATAGTTAAGTACCAGGCAGACTGCGAACAGCTACAAAAGGATCTCTCAAAACTGGGTGACTGGGAAACAAAATGGCAGCTGAAATTTAATGTTGATAAATGCAAAGTAATGCATAGTGGAAAACATAATCACAACTATACATATAAAATGACGGGCTCTAAATTAAGATCAAGAGAGAGATCTAGGAGTCATTGTGGATAGTTCTCTTAAAACATTCACTCAGTGTGCAGCAGCAGTCAAAAGCGAACAGAATGTTGGGAATCACTAGGAAAGGGATAGATAATAAAGAAAATAGCATATTGCCTCTATATAAATCCATGGTATGCCCATATCTTGAATACTGCGTGCAGATCTGGTTGACCCCTCTCAAAAAAAGATATATTGGAATTGGAAAAGGTATAGAAAAGGGCAACAGAAATGAACAGGGGTATGAAACAGCTTCCATATGAGGAGAGATGAAGAAGACTTGGACTTTTCATCTTGTAAAAGAGATGACTAAGGGGGGGATATGATAGAGGTCTGTAAAATCATGACTGATGTGGAGAAAGTAAATAAGAAAGTGTTATTTACTTCTTCTCATAACACAAGAACTAGGGGCCCCCAAATGAAATTAATAGGCAGCAGGTTTAAAACATACAAAAGGAAGAATTTTGTCACACAACTCACACTCATCCTGTGGAACTCTTTGCCAGAGGATGTTGTGAAGGCCAAGACTATAACAGGGTTCATAAAATATCTAGGTAAGTTTATGGAGGATAGGTCCATCAATGGCTATTAGCCAGGATGGACAGGGATACAAAACCATGGTCTGAAGTGTCTCTAGCCTCTGTGTGCCAGAAGCAACAGGGTATGGGTCACATGATGATTACCTGTTCTGTTCATTCCCTCTCAAGCACCTGGCATCGGTCACTGTCTGAAGACAGAATATGGGGCTAGATGGGCCATTGATCTGACCCAGAATGGCTGTTCTTACATTCTTTTGTTCATAACAAAATCCTCAAAAAAAAAAAATTCTGTTCATGGAAAGTTCCTGAACAGAAAAAAAAAAGAATTCCATTCACCAAGAAAACTGCTCATTATAAAGGCAAGAGTTATCCCAATTATAGAACTAGTGGTTGTTAAACATCCACTTGTACTTAGCACAGCCATAGGGGTTTTCATCAGCATTCACACCAAAGTGCAATATGGTTTGTTTTCTATTCTACCCTACCTACATTCCCTATTTCTATTTTACCTGCCTGAATTCTTTTTAAATGGTTACAGCACACTCAATTTCTTCTCCTAAATTTGTTGTGCAGAGCTGTTGTGGACCATTAAACTACTATTCCCTTCCACCCCTGAGGTGGCTGCATTTGTGTGGCAAATCAACCAATCCTTTTATACAGTTTGCTTCAGCATGGGAGGCACTATATTGTTGTAAATTATTAAGTCATCTGCACTCTCCTGAAATTATTCCATGTGGAGTGACAGGATATGATATGATGAAATCACAATTCACATGTAAATTGGATTTCTGCTGATGTAAATCCAAGATCCACAGCAAATTCATGAAGAGAAAAAGGGCCACGGGCTTTATTCTTTGGCTAAATTGTTCATTAATGAATAGTCCCAGCTCACGTGCTGGTCACTAGTGGTTGATAAAGCTCCAGAGATAATGTTTTGCTTTAGTAGGAGTCATAACCAAGAATTCTAGACAAATTGCAACATTTATATTGTACATATGTAAATCTCACCCTGTACAGGGCCTGGTTCTCAGCTGGTGTAAATCAGTGTAGCTTTATTGACTTGAATGGAATTCCCCCCATTGACAGCTGCTGAGACTCTAGCCCCTAGATTACTGTACAGACAGCTGTATGGATATATTCATGCTTTATTTTTGTTCCTTGTAAAAACCTCTTTGTGCAAATTGTCTTTAGCTTCCTCTGAGTTACTTTAAAAGGGCAACATTAATTTAAAATGCAAATTGTGATAATTAAATTTGACCTTATACACTATCAGATGTGATGGGAATTTCCCTTCCTGATTTTTTTTCTTAAATTGGAAAGGAACCAGATCAAAAATGAGGGGAATTTCAAAGTCAAAACAAACACTACTCATAGCTAAGACTTTTGCTATAGCAGCAAGCACGGGAAATATACATAGAGGTTAACTACAAACTATACAACATCTTTAAATTTCCATGTAAAACTGGCAATAGTTCATCTTTGCTTTAAGAAAAAAAAACAAATCAAAGTCACCCCCACAGATTTTATTTTCTTTCTTTAATAATGGATACTTTCAGATACTTCCTAAGGTCCTATTCCCCCATCATGTTTAAAGGGTTTATTGTTTCCAGAAAAGCTTTTGCTGCTCCCTCTGGAGACTGAGCTGATCTAAGGTAATATTAATTCTGTGCCTCTCTCTTGTCGGAACTCAACTTCAAACGGAATAAATTAGATGAAAGCTGAAAGAGAGGTTATGCAAGCTGTCATCCTCCATTGTGTTGGAGGCATCAACGATGCTCAGAACAAATTAGGTGTCACTCTACTAAATCGCAGTCAAGAAAGGGAAATCAGTTTATAGAAGACTTATTTGGGCTCCTGGAAAGCTCTTGCATTCAGATCAGAGTTAATCTTCCTTTTCTTTCTATAATTTTAAAAACCCTCACTTTTTTTTTTAAACAAAGATGAATCAGAATTTCCTGTCGATGACTCATAACATTCCCCATACAATTCACACTGATTAGTTCAGTCTAATTTCTTTCAAAAACACCAGAGGTCTGGCTCATTCCGAAAAGACAAAAGAAAAATGAATACATCTGTGTTACTCGCGTTCGTAATTTTGTGATCATGGATTGGAGGGGTGGCGGTGGAGTGCAATGGAAACAGCACATCTCAGGAATAAAAGAATATCTCTAGAGGATGTCAAGTGTGAATCTTTCCAAGTTTCCAAATCTTTATTGATTCCACTAGTTCTTCATTAAGTCACTCTCTCCCTAAAGAATAGGAATTGCCATTAATTTGGCTGATGTTTCACCTTTGGGATTTGATTTGGAATTTTTCTCCAGTAAAGGGAGAGAAGGATGGATAGATTTTGACATTCTAGGCTGCAAAAGTAGATTTTCATTTTAATCTAAAGAGAAACATGATCAGATCTTCATGGATGAAGTTTCCTTCATCCATAGACTCTTCCAAGAAGAAATAGACCTGCTATTTCAAAGAACCCAAAGTAAAAGGCTTTAGTATGATTAATACACAGAAGTAACTAATGAGAATTGTGGAACAGTATAGTGAGAATGTGGACATCAGAAGCAAGTAATCAGAAATATTTTGGCCTGAATTTTTGGTGATGCTGAGCACCCACATGAGTCAATTGTTTTCTCTTGCCACAGAGGGCAGGACGAGAGGCAATGGGTTCAAACTACAGATTTAGATTAAATCTCAGAAAAAGCTTCCTAACTGCAGGAACAGTAGGACAATGGAACAAACTGCCCAGAAAAATTGAGGAAGTTCCTTCACTTGAGGTTTACAAAAAGAGGCTGGATAGTCATTTGTCTTGGATGCTTTAGACAAAACAAATCCTGAATCTTTTCAGGGGGTTGGACTAGATGACCCTTGGGGTCCTTTCTAAACCTTTCATTCTATGATTCTAAGGTTTATGGAGTTATGAGGGCCCAGCATGTCTGAAATCCAGCCCATAGCTGTCTCAAGCACCCCAACATGGAACCATTTCAGAATTAGAAAATTTATGCCATAAGAGTAAAATTTTGAAATGTGTGTAAGTGACTTAGGGATCTAGTCCCATTTTCAAAAGTAGCATAGACACTTAGGAGGAGAAGTGTGAGAACAACAGATTTTTCAGTTCATTGTCAGTTCTGAAAAATAAAATTAATGTTGGGTCAACCTAAAACCAAACATTTTTGAAATTTCTGACAAACTGAAAGTGGCAAAAATTGTTTCAAGTCAAACTGTTTCATATAGATTTCAGGCTCTTTTAAAAAATGCATTTTTTACAATGAAAACTGAAGCAAATTTTGAAACAAGAAGCCATTTTGAACCCAAAAATAAAGGTGTCATTTTGAAGATGTCAAAACAAAAATGTTTTGATTTTGTTTGGATTTTTTTTTCAAAATGAACAATTCAGTGAAATAGACATGCATTTGTGTAAAGTTTGGGTGGATAGTCCCACTGAATGGCAGTGAAACTTAGTGTTCCTACTGTCAATGAAACTTCAAATATTACCCTAATTAAGTTGTGAGAGATTAGAGGAGGAATCTATATTAGACCTAGGGTTAGAATTCTGTAATTCTTGGCTCCAGCTCTAATACTCAGACCACAAGAACTCATCACACTCTCCCATCAGAATGTAATGGATCAAATGAGTTGTGAGTATTGCTATTGATTGTCTTACTACATTTATGAATTACACCTATTTGATGCATTCTTGGATTAAAAACTGGCTAAAGGTGGGCAAGAGGTAAGAAACAAAGAAAAGAAATAAATAGTCAATTTTCATCATGGCAAAAGGTAAATAGGCTGACTCACTTCATGGTTTTGTATTAATGTTTCATGTTAATGGTCTAGACAGAAAGACGAACACTGAGGTAGCAAAATCTGCACATAACAAAAAGTTATTTAGGTTAATCAAGACAGAGAGGACTGTGAGAAATTATACAGAAACCTAAACAAGTTAATTGAACGAGCAACATTTTGGCAAATGAAATTCAATGTTGATAAATGCAAAGTAAGGAACTTTGGGGGAAAAAAGAATATGCATCTGGGGTCCCCCAATACTGGGACCTTAAACTGATCAAACTGAGCACCATGTGTACATTGCCTGGAATCTCCCTAAAACTAGGGTGGTAAAAATGGAAACGGCATCCCCAACAGATTCCGCTCACCACTTCCCAGATGTCCCCTCCCTTACACTACCTTCCCACTCCCTGCCAGGCCAGGAAAATATATTTTCAGAACCATCAGTGTAATGAATAAATACTTGAACCATCAATAACTGTGCTCACTTTGCCCTGGCAGAATGAAAGCCTTCTTTGTGAGTGTAGGAACAAATGATACTCAGTTAAGTAGAATAGAGCCACTTGAATGCACTTATTTATGCTAACTATTTCTATATTATGATAGCCTGTTTCCACTAGATCAAAGAAACCTGGCACTGAAGTGTTGTTTTTTCTCATTGTGAGAAGCACAAACATCATTTAAATGCCACCTCAATATACGCATGCATCAAAAACCCGTCGGAGCCTCTGTCTCTTCTGAAAGCTGGCTTCCAGCCAACATTGTTATATTCTTGCTGCATCATGACTGAAACAACATGCGGAGTAGAGACATTAAATAAGGGGGAAATGGAGTACTTAAAAACAAAACAATAACCTCTTAAAGCTCATTATTAATAAATGTTTTGGATAGTCTCTACACAGAACATTAGTTATACTTCTCTAAATGCAGACTACAAAGATGCTGCTTACTGGTTCTCTTCAACACTGAGATTTGTTTTATTCTTTAATATTTATGTAAAATGTGACTATGGGCCAGATCCTCACCTGTTGTAAATGGCATAACTCCACTGCAGACACAAAAACAACGAGGAGTTTGGTGGCACCTTAAAGGCTAACAGATCTGTTAGTCTTTAAGGTGCCACTGAACTCCTTGTTGTTTTACTGCAGTCAATGTAAGTACACCTATTTATATCAGCTGAAGATCTGGCCCAGAAGATGCACAGATTTTAAGGCCAAAGGGGAGGGATAGCTCAGTGTGGGTAGAGGGATAGCTCAGTGGTTTGAGCATTGGCCTGTTAAACCCAGGGTTGCGAGTTCAATCCTTGAGGGGGCCATTTGGGATCTGGGGCAAAAATTGGGGGTTGGGGGTTGGACTAGATGACCTCCTGAGGTCCCTTCCAACCCTGATATTCTATGAAAGATCTTGTCTCACCTCCTGTATAACACAGGCCATAAATCCTCACCCAGTAATTCCTGCATCAGGCCCATACCTCCTGCATGATGTATATCACACCTTTTAGAAAGATATCAAGTCTTGACTTAAAGACTTTGAACAATGGAGAAAAATCTACCACATCTTTAGGTAAGTTGTTCCAACGGTTAATTATCTTCACATTTAAAAATTAGTGCAGTAGGTGTGAAAGACACTTTACAGAAGGAATATGATTGCATATTGATTGCAGTCACACAATTGGAAATCTGGAATAACTATATTCAGTGGAGCTCCTCCAGATTTACACCAATATGCACAAGGATAGTGGAGAGAGGTGAACAGCAGGCTTCTCCAGGAAACTGTAAAGAGAACTGTGCTGTTCAACAGATTCATAGATGATCTGGAAAATGGGGTGAACAGGCAAAATTTACAGATGATACAAAACTATTCAAGATAGTGAAGTCCAAAGCAGACTGAGAGGAGTTACAAAGGGATCTCACAAAGCTGGATGACTGGGCAACAAAGTGTCAGGTGAAATTCAACACTCATAAATGCAAAGTAAAATCAGAAAAAATAAATTAGCAGTTACCACTTAAGAAAGAGATCTTAGCGTTACCATAGATAGTTGTCTGACAACATCTGCTCAATGTGTAGCAGTGATCAAAAAGACTAACAGAATGTTAGGAACTATTAGGAAAGGGATAGAAGATAAGACAGAAAATATCATGTCACTGTATAAATCTATAGTATGCCCACATCTTGCATAATACATCCAGTTCTGGTCGCATCATCTGAAAAAGGATATAGCAGAACTGGAAATGGTTCAGCAAAGAGCAACAAAGATAATCAAGGATATAGAATGTGACTTTCATACAAGGAGAGACTAAAAACAAAAGTAGAGCTGGTCAGCTTAGAAAAGAGATGACTAAGGGGGGATATGATAGAGGTCTATAAAATCATTAATGGTGTGGAAAATGTGGCTAGAGAAGTGTTACTTACCCTTTCCACAGTACAAAAGCAAGGGTCACCTGATTAAATTAATAGGCAGCAGGTCTGATATAAACAAGAGGAAGTACTCTTTCATATAAGTTACCCATGTAACTCATTTCCATAGGATGTTATAATGGACAAATTTCAACTGGGTTCAAAAAAGAAGTGGATACATTCATGGAGGATAGCTCCAATCAATGGCTATTAGTCAAGATGGTTAGAGATGTAACCCCATAAGCTCAGGTGACCCTAAACCTCTCACTACCTGAATCCAGGAGTGGAAGAAAGAGATGGGTCACTCCATAATTGTCCTGTTCTCTTCATTTCCCCTGAAGCTTTGGTATGGGCCACTGACAGAGACAGGATGCTGGCCAAGATGGACCATTGTCTGGCCCAGTATGGCAGCTCTTACGTACCAAGGTCCCATCCTTTAGGGCCTATAGTCAAGACTTCTTTCTAAACCTTTTTTAGAGGATGATGCTCAAATTCTTCACAAATGGGAGGGGGGCACTTAGTTGACTTGACATGAGGGCAAAGGCCCCATTTAATTTTCCTATAAATGTACATTTCTTCAAATTCAAAAATAAATGCACCAAGTAATACTGCACAGTTGAATATAAACCATTATTGGCTGAGTTAACCCTCAATGGGAACAGTCACAAGGAAGTCACTGGATAAGAGAAGGCTCCAACTTTCACCTGTTAGAATTAGCTTTTATATGCATTTCCACATGAAAACCATTGTTATGATATCTGCACACCTCCCATTAAATACACGCAGTTAGTATCTGCCCATATCCTGAGAAGTAATGAGCACTGGTGCTTAGCTGAAGTCAGTGGGATTAGAGGGAGCTCACACAACTTCAGTGGAAGAACTCAACCTACAGAATCAGGTCTCAGCATCTCTCATTGCATAGAAGGTGCTCAGTATCTCTTGGAATTGATCCTCAGGGCCTTGGCATCTTTCAGGACAGGTGGAGCTGCCGTTTGAGCCCATTGGCTACCTTTGCTGGCTGGTAGGTGTCTCCATATCGCCAAGTGAAAATCATCCAAAAGTCAGTTGTAACAGATGTGCCTTATAACTACACAGTGCACTGAGGAATATCAAACTTCAACTCTAGTGATCACAAGAAACTATTTCCTCATAGTTGAAACATGTCTACTGGAAAATGCCCTGCCCGTTTTCCTAGAAAATTCTTTCCCAGGAACAAATAGAAGAAGTACCTCAGACAATTCAATCATAATGGAAACTATGTCCAGGCGGTTTCTTACATCATCAAGCCCCAGGGCAACACCAGTGGTTTCATAGGCTGCACCTCCATATCGCTAACATAAATCAAATAGAAGGGTGGCTGTCAGCCAGCACTTTTGTATTTGGTGGGCTGTGTTTTGGGCACTCCTGAGTTAAGAACAATAGCTGAGTGGTCCAATAGATTGGGGTCATAGATCAGGCCGGGTGCTCCCTTCTGGCAACCCACCAGCCTGCTGCAAGAGGAATCCAAGCCTTTGTGTCTCTGGATCCCTAGATTGCACCGCTACAGACTAGGGACCGAATGGCTAGGCAGCAGTTCTGCGGAAAAGGACCTAGGGGTGACAGTGGACGAGAAGCTGGATATGAGTCAGCAGTGTGCCCTTGTTGCCAAGAAGGCCAATGGCATTTTGGGATGTATAAGTAGGGGCATAGCGAGCAGATCGAGGGACGTGATCGTTCCCCTCTATTCGACATTGGTGAGGCCTCATCTGGAGTACTGTGTCCAGTTTTGGGCCCCACACTTCAAGAAGGATGTGGATAAATTGGAGAGAGTCCAGCGAAGGGCAACAAAAATGATTAGGGGACTGGAACACATGAGTTATGAGGAGAGGCTGAGGGAGCTGGGATTGTTTAGCCTGCAGAAGAGAAGAATGAGGGGGGATTTGATAGCTGCTTTCAACTACCTGAAAGGGGGTTCCAAAGAGGATGGCTCTAGACTGTTCTCAATGGTAGCAGATGACAGAACGAGGAGTAATGGTCTCAAGTTGCAGTGGGGGAGGTTTAGATTGGATATTAGGAAAAACTTTTTCACTAAGAGGGTGGTGAAACACTGGAATGCGTTACCTAGGGAGGTGGTAGAATCTCCTTCCTTAGATATTTTTAAGGTCAGGCTTGACAAAGCCCTGGCTGGGATGATTTAACTGGGAATTGGTCCTGCTTTGAGCAGGGGGTTGGACTAGATGACCTTCTGGGGTCCCTTTCAACCCTGATATTCTATGATTCTATGATTCTATGTTTTAAACCTCCCTGGGTCTCAGCAGGCTGCAACACTGTATCCTGCCTGGGCTTTTGGGCCTCTCTGGTACATTTCTGGGGCACTGACTCTCAGTCTGATACCCCTTCATGGAAATGGAACTCCCCAGCCCACCTGCCCTAGGCCCTCAGGGCCAGTGCTGATCCCTCAAATACCCTAGTTACTTAAATTACCAGTGTGAACCTTCTGGTTTGCAGTTACATATCTCTGGAGACATGCAGTAGCTGTGAAGCATTTAACACAGAGAGAGAGACACTTAACACTAGTACATGATTGCTCTTTTATACACAAAGCACATGATAGTACAGATCATAAAAAACAATAAACACAGTAAGCTGCAATGTCCCTCACTAGCTCACCCTTCCCTTGTAAGTCTTGGGGTACATTTATACAGCAGGTGGGAGGGATAATTCCCAGCTCAACTAGATGTACATGTGTAAGTTCTGTGCAAACTAGCCCCTAAAAATAGAAGTATGGCTTCTGTGAAAGGATTGATGCTCAGGCTAGCCACCCAAGAGTGTACCCAGATGGTCAGGTTGGATTGTACTTGGGGGACTAGTCCAAGCTGCTGCCCATGCTGCTGTGGCCATATTGCTAATTTTAGCATGCTCCTCTAGCAAAGCTAGTATATGTACATCTACCCAAGCTGGAAATCGCCTGCTGTATAGACATACCGCATGGAGGACCCATCTGGGTCCAAGCAGAAAGGCAGGCTCCCCTGCCTCATGAGGTACTACATTCTGGATTGTTTCTCTTCATGGACTGGAGAAAATGGCTCCTGGGCAGAATAAAAACCTCAGCACTCTTAAAAACCTCAGCACCCTGTCAGATAATTACTTTTTCAGCCTCCTGCCAGGTCACAGGCCCCAACCAGGGGCCCTCATTGCTAAGGTGACCTCCCACTACTAAGCCAATTCTTATGGGTAGGAACCAGTCTTCTGACTAGAGTGAATAGATTTCTAGTGGTTGGGTACTTAAAATCAGCTACCCTGTATTGTCAGCCCTGTATCTCTATGTGTTGGGATCTCAGCCCAACGTGGAGGTACAGGACTACAGATAAGGCTACCAAGAAGCATTCAAAATGGAGTTTGCAGCTTGGTAAACAGATGTACATATACAGAGTCCATAATCTCACACAGTATTCATAAACTGTACAGACATATTCCTAAATCATCACAGTAGGGCACAGTTTTAGGACGCAGGAAATCTGGGTTCAATTCCCAATTCTGCTACTAACTTGCCGTGTGGCTTCAGATAAGTCACTTCATCACTCTGTGGTTCTCTTCCCCTTACCACTGCTTATCTGTTTGGTCCATTATTGAATGCCTTGGCAAATTTTCAGTACTCAAGCAGAAGGCAGCAAATCCTTCAAGTGCTGTTATTCTGTTGTCACTCTCAGCACTTCAGATGTCACATTCCATATATGCTATTCAGGTGTCAGGTCCTCTCACGTGGGGTCCTCCTCAGCCATCTTCTTCCCCTACACTAAACAGCTACCATACTCACAGCCCAGAAGGCGAGGCATTTCAGTGGGGAAAGGATTTTGTTCTAGGAGTGTGAGTTTCTGAATATGCTCGATTTCCTCATGTGAATTAGCATTTGGCAGCATGTCCTTTCACTTTGTTTGTAACGCTCGCCAAGAAAAGAGATTAGCACAACAGAATCTGTGAGACCGAGTCCAGCTTTAGTAACTGATTCAGATTTTACTACCAACAACAAGTAAAGGCAGGTGGAAAGACATACTCCATCAGGCCTTTCTGCACGCAGCCTTTGGTTTATAACCATTCAACACAGATAGCTGCCTGAGAGACGTTGTGATCTAAGTTGGGTGCATTACCCACCCAGATAGAGGTTCAAACTGATTGGCAGATGAATGAAGATTTGGAGTTGGATTCTAATACCCTTGGCTTCATGACTGGTTTCTGCCTCACATTCTGCTGCAGCTGCCACCTTGGAGAATGGGGTGAGAGTGATTGTATTGGCTTATGTCCAATGCCCCGAGGAGCAGTTTCTTACTACTCTTCCAGGCAAACAGAAAGATTAATGATGTACAGCTTGATTGCTCTGCTAGAAAGAAAGTAGTCGGTTTGATCCAAGAATCTTTACTGTGTGTGTAGGAGAGGTATGTTAAAAGGGTTCAGGACTGGAATATATCTGCTGGACTGTCTCTGAACATGTGAGACCTTGATGTCTAGCAGATATGTTAATGCAAGTAATAGCTTTCTTTGAGGGTCATCCTGTAATTTGAAGTCATTTAGACTGGGTTTGTTACTTAGAGAACCACTTTTTTTGGATAGCAGCTCATCAGGGAAGGCATTTGAATTTGCCTGTGGCTGAAGCAAAGTACAATAATATTGGCTGAATACGTTATTCAATAAATATTGGCATTGCCTTTTCTTTGAGGAATATTTTAACTCCTATTTATGTATCTCCATTTGTATCCCTGGGATAAGCATGAATTCAGGCCGAAAAATGGAGACAACAAGGGAAGGAATAAGTGCAAATACACTTCCTCTTGAGAGGTAAAGAGAGCGGACTAATTATAAGCTGCCGAGCTTTTCACCAGCTTTTCAAAAATTGGGTTTTCACTCAAACTTTTCTTTCAAAAAAAGTGCGTTTCTGAAGAAATTTTCAATATTTTATTTTAAAAACCCCTGAACAGCTGAAACATGAAAAGTTTTTGGCTGAAAACCAAAATATTGCAGCCAAAACACAAAAGTGATGCCGCGGTGGCTCCTGGGAGTTGTCGTTCAGGTGCCTTATGCTGCCCTTCTCATCTGTGGGCCAGGCTTTCTGGCTGGACTACATTTCTCATGATGTACCATGACCAGGAACTCCCATGATGCCCCCTTCCCCCACACCAAGAGGGTGGCAGCATTTGAATCAAAATATTTTGACTGTCAGCCAAAATATTTCATTGAAAAGTCAAAATTTTCCATGGGAAATAAACCAATTTTCTGACCAGTTTTACTTTTAATCTATTTTATGGTAATAAAAGTTAAAGAGAAACACTCCATTAGGTAACCTTTTCTATTTTCCTGCTAATGCTCGATTGTTCATGCTTCATTGTTTTGGCTGTCTAATTTTAAACGATCCCAGCAATAAGGTTTCCATCACCTGTTCTTTGGAGATTGTTCCACCATTTAACTGATTTCACTGAAACAGGAAACATTTCTAATATTCAGTTTAATTATTTTTTGTATTTCAATTTCACTCCATTACTCCTGACTGTTGTCCCACTGGAGTGATTATGTTAAATAATTCCTCTCCATCTTTTAGTTTAATTTCTCTGCCACTGGTTTAAATTTGGCCCAGGGCAATTGTGATATCTATTACTTAGTGTTCACTGATTTAAATCCAGTCTCAATTCTGTTCCTAGTAGATACACAGCCTCATCAGAGCTGGCAATGATTTGTTCACTCAGTAGAGACTTAGGCCAGATTCTCATTTTAGGTGGCTGAATATGCAGGGTAAGATGCACTCAGAACCCCTCTAGGAACAAGCACCTGTTCTGTACTATAGAAAGTTTGAAAGCCAGTATGATATTTGTACTGTATACAACATAGTCCGATCCCAAACCTCTCTCTTGTGACTGGATGGAGCACACCCCAATTACATTCAATTAAGAATACTCTAGAGCAGTGGATTTCAACCTTTTTTCATTTGGAAACCCCTAAAAATTTTGAATAGAGGTGTGGATCCCTTTGGAAATCTTAGCTATAGTCTGCGGACCCCTAGGGGTCCATGGAACACAGGTTGAAACCCACTGTTCTATGGTAATGACCACTGTTCACAGACCCCTTAGATATAGTGTGTGGACCCCTTAGGGTCTGAGGACCACAGGTTGAAAACCACTGTGCTACCAGATGGACCTTCTTGTGAATGGACATACCATGAAATCCATTCAATAATACAGCTTTTAGTTGGCACAGTGAATGAATCATTCATGCCCCCTATCGGAGGGATTCATCCATATGAAGACTGAGGCATGCTTGCAGGCCAGAATGGGACACTTTTTTGCTGTTGCCAATATTATCATGTTTTGTGACTTGACTTGTTCCTGTCTCCATGCTGCCTGATATTTTCATGCACCCATCTATTCATAATCTACCTGCCTAAGAGGGAGATATCTCTTTAAAATATCTCAAGAGGAAAAGGGGGGCGGGAATCAGTTGAATCTGGTACCAGGGGGTAGCCATGTTAGTCTGTATCCACAAAAACAACAAGGAGTCTCGTGGCACCTTAAAGACTAACAGATTTATTTGGGCATAAGCTTTCATGGGTAAAACAACACTTCTTTATGCATCTGAAGAAGTGGTGTTTTATCCACGAAAGCTTATGCCTAGTTGAATCTGGGTCACTATTGCTAGGCAAATGCACAATTAACATACCACACCTTATCTTTAGATAAGCTATTACCAGCAGGAGAGTGGGGTGGGGGGAGAGAAAACCTTTTGTAGTGGTAAACACCCATTTTTTCATGGTTTGTGTGTATAAAACAATCTTCTGTACTTTCCACAGTATGCATACGATGAAGTGAGCTGTAGCTCACGAAAGCTTATGCTCAAATAAATTGGTTAGTCTCTAAGGTGCCACAGGTACTCCTTTTCTTTTTGCGAATACAGACTAACACGGCTGTTACTCTGAAACATGTTGCAGGAGGTTATTGCTATTGTTAACTTTCCAAAAGGAGAGCCCTGGTAATGTGATAGTTATAGAAAGGGGAAATTGGGAGAGAAAACTAACTTCATTCATTTTAGTTTTATATTTTGAATGTTATTTGATTTTAGCCAAATTGTTTTAGTTAAATTGTCTTAACCAATAAGGCTTGCTTTTCTTATTTAAATGTAGTGATGGGAAAAGTTGTCTATATTTAGCTATTCTCTACATGGTATTTTTCTTGCAACAGGATTTTTCATTTATATATGTCATAGTAATTGGTTGGTTAATTAGTTATCTGACTAGCTGAGTGATTCCATAGTCCAGCAGAGGAGAAGAAGGAATCGGTGTGGGTTCCAGCTGGAGATTTCTGCAACCAAGAGGAGGGAAGATATTATTGCAGTGCTTCTGACTCAGACTATCTAGAGTTGACGAACAAAGATGGAGACTCATGTGAACTCAACCTAAGACGTTCAGACCCTGAGTTACGTCTCACTGTGTTTCTAGGGGGACTGATCTGTTTAGATTTAATTTGTTTCTTTTGTTTATATTTATGTATATCTGAAAATAATGCATGTGGATTATGAAGTAGCCTTGTTATGTATAGTAGAAACTAAGCTATTGTTCTTATCATTACAAAATTGTATAAAGTTGGTTCTTAAGAATTTAATTCATGCCTTTTGTTCTTTTTGGAAAAAAAACATTGTGGGGAGGTTGACACTGTACAATCCTTGCTGAAAATCTTCAGTGACTAAACTCTGGGTCTCCATGTGCTTTGGAGTTGTGTCTAAGCACTAGGACCAGAGTGGTGAAGTAAACCCTAGCCCACCCAAAAGATTATATATGCACAATGTTTATGCAAGAGACAATCAAATACTGGGTAGAGAGAAATCAAGATAAGCTCTTCTGGAACAGTGAATCAAAAGATCAGAGGAAGACTACCATGGCGTAGCATAGAGATGCAAGTGGAAGAACAGAGAATGAGGAAATATTTTTTAGGATGAACTTTGACAGAAGTCTCTTAAAGCAGCAAAGGGGGAGGCTACTGGTACAGAAACAGAAAGCATTCTGAAAAACAGAAGAGATTGGAAAGATGCCACCAGAGCTGCCCTAGAGGTCAAGAGCTGTCAAGTCAATGAAGGCTGCAAAAAAAGAAAGAAAGAAAAAAAGGAAACAGGCAATGTCATTCTTCCCAAACATCCAACAGAGCCCAGGGGCATAACAAAGAAAACCCACTGTGGCGATTGGCAAATTCTTGTCCTCATGCTATATGCCAAACTCTTTGCTGTTTAGTGCAAGTGTCATTGGAGGGAGGTAAATTATACACCTGGGGGGACTAAACTTCCAGTTGAAACCATCAACTTTAGGTAGAAGGGTGGGTAGATACGAAACTTAAGATCTGAGGCTAGAGGGTGATGGAATTGGGGGTCTGGGATGGGATGGGCAGGAGAGATAGAAAAATACCAGTTTTCTGTAAATCTAGAAGTACAGTAATTATCTCCAGAGCTACATTTTGAAAGTAGATTAAAATATAAAAATATCCCTTCTGCCATCTCAAATCAGTGTAAACATTACATTTTGAATAAATAAAGTCAAGGTTTTACAAAAAAAAATCAGTGAAAAAAGTCCATGATTTTAATCTTTTATCAAACAAATTAGGAGTCTGGCTTCAAAACTGATGCTGTAAAAAACAATAATAAAATATGGGGTTCTTTTTAATTTGTCTCCTGGATTTTGAGCCTTTACGGTGAACTTGGGCCACATTTTCTATCCTCCCTGCGCAACCATGAGGGCTAGAATCTCACTTTAATAAAAGACAATTTCTTCTTTTAGAGATTGTCCATATGTATCTTACACTTCTCGAGCACATGGGGACCAAGTGCACCAGATTGGAATCTTTTGGCCAGCAGCGTCCAATGGGGAC
Organism: Lepidochelys olivacea; assembly: GCF_965140295.1. Lineage (NCBI taxonomy): Eukaryota > Metazoa > Chordata > Testudines > Cheloniidae > Lepidochelys > Lepidochelys olivacea. The sequence continues at coordinate 11,445,226 of NC_140415.1, read as the reverse complement.
GCATATTCATCCTGAATGCTCCATGCTCCTGTACTGAGGGCATAAAAAGCAGAGTGTGCCCAACCACTGCTGATTTCCTTTTCACCATCCATGGCTGCAAGAGAGAATCCCAGCAGTGTTCACAGCTCAATTCACCTTCCAAAAGCTTTTAAAATATATAGTATTTTAGATATACAGTAATAGGGTGAGTCATGTTTAATAATATATATAGAATAGTTTGCCATTGGCATTTAGAGGTGAGGAAAAAATAAAGTATACTTTATGAGTCATGATCGTGTCAAAGTCTCCCAGCTCTAAGAGTTGTCTTTCATGTGAGGCATCTAGATTGTTTCATGATGGACACATGAGGTGTATCTTTCACCTGGGGGAAAGACATTCTTGAAACATGTTCATTCTGTAGATCCTTTTAGAGAAGGATGCCGCAGGCTTTGAGAGGCTATTCTCAAACTTCTTCTACCTAACCACAATACGAGACCTGCCTTATATTCAGATGAGACAGGCTCTCTTGAACTCTCTGGGTCCAAAAATGCTCTGGGGACAGCTGACTCAGCTTACACCTCTTGAGCTTTGACAAGGCTGCCATGTCCTCTTCTAAATCATCAAACTAGGGCAAGAGAGGAGCATTGATCCTCTAGGGAGCACCGGGGTGAGCATTAAAAAGCTAAGACCACCTCACTTCACCCACTCTTATGGGACTTCATGGCCCAGAGTAGGTACCGTTCAAGCCCTGCATGAGATCAGTAAAGTTCTGGCACCATCTCAGGAAAAGACTAACTGCCACTGATACCGACTGCAGCACCAATGACTGACTTGCTACTGATCACTTTGGCACCATCAACTCAGGAGCCTTCAACCAGGAACTCTACTTCTCATGACCTTGTCTTTCTTTGTACAAACAATTTGTGGCACCAGAGATGTTTTGAGAGCTACCACCCTTGTCTGATGAACCAGCCACTCAGTGCTGAATGTCTCTACTATGGTGCTGGCTACTGCCATACCTACAGGACTAGGCACCTCATCTGCACTGACAGTCTGGGACCCTGCTTAGAGTAGCTCCTTCCCTGAATGAAGAGAGCTCCATCTGACTGACTCAGAACACAGCAGGGAGGTGTCTCCTGTGTACTCCCCAAGGTCCCACCCACATGAACCTTGAGAGTCAAGAACTTCCTATGTATCTCACAGATCTAGAGGATCCAGAGATAGACATCTCTCATGCTACCCATCTCCATGGCCCTTAGCCCCTTTCCCCTATAAAATGCACTCATGTCCCTACTAGGCCCAGTGGGCATGCAGCCAACCAGACAGCCTTCATCTGCACCACCTTCCAGGGTTAGGAACACCTTTCCTGCACCATCTTGAGGAGTTTGTCTCTCTCAGATGGAACTCCAAAATACTGATCAAGACAAGATATTTGAGGAAGAGCTTCCCATTAGAGAACAACAGATGACGACAGCTGCTATTTCTCATCCCCGCCTGTTTAGTTGAAAAATTCCCAAATAGCTCTACTCATAAGCCCCTGGATATGCTCTATACCGGCATGCCTGGTCACCTGCCTTTGCCAGTTAATGAAACTTTATTGGAGGTGGCAAAGAACATCTGGAAAATACTCACTTCTATTGTCCTGACCTCAAGGAAGGCTGACAAAAGATACCAGGTACCATCTGTCAGTTTTGAGTACTTCTATACTCATTCCATACTTGGCTCTTTAGTGGTTGTGACATCCCATCAACTTGGCTAAGACAGGTTTGGTATCCACAGCTAATGACAGTCTCCACATAGACTCCAATATTCACATTCTACATCAGGACCCAGCCTCTTTATATCTCCCATCTTCAATGCTGGGCTGGATAATTCACAAGGAAAGGTCCTGCTCTGTGGAAATCAGAAATATATTAGTTCAAAGTAGGAAAGACTCAACCAGACTAATACACGCTGCCAAGTGGAAGATATTTGTTATCTGGGCTGAATAATGCCACTTATATTGTCACCCAAATTCCAGCTATCCTGCACTACTTGTTGACTATAAAGAGCTCAGAATAATCTATTAGCTCTATTCAAGTTCACTTGGCAGTGATATCACTACCCTGCATCCAGGGCTTCACAGTTTTCTCCTACCCTAAGATACTTAGGTTCCTAAGGGGTCTGATTCTCACATTCCCCCCTCCCAGCCTGAGAACCTCCTCCTGGGCGATCTCAATGTAGTCCTAAATGGGTCAATGGGACTCCTCTGTGACCTCCTAGCAAAATGCTCCTTTCATCATTTGTCCATGAAAATTGCCTTTTTGGTAGCAATCACATCAGCCCAGAGAACAGGAGAAATTCAAGGATTTCTGGCTGGAACCTCCATAAGGATAAGGTCACCCTTTGGTCCCCTCCAAAATTTTTACTTAAGATAGGTAAATGAATCATCTGATTCATGTGAAAGTGAGACTCTTTTTTCCTAAACCACACTCCAATCAAGGAAAAGCAAAACTACACACTCTAGATTTCCTTAGAGCTCTAGCTACGTACAGTCACACCATTTAGAATCTCTCCTTAATTGTTTGTAGCATTTGCAGTCAGGTTAAAGGCCCCGGCTATATCAACCAAGAAACTAAGTGGGGGTATAATTGCATTAAGATCTACCTCAGTTACAATCTCACATCACAGACAAGGAACCACTCCATTAGGTTTCAAGCAGCTTTCTGCAACTTCCTTGAGAAGCATTCCTGTTTTTGAGATCTCTAAAGCAGTTATGTAGGTGTGATGCTGGCTGACCAAGTACCAGTTTATGCCAAGGACCTTAGGTCTCAAATGGACACCAACAAATACATAGCTGGAGACCAGTCTGGCTCACTTGTGTGTTAGCATTATTGAAATAGATGTTATGTTTATAAAAAAGTATTTAGACTTTATGAAATGCTTGCTAATCTTGGTCTAAGTGATCTTGTTTGGCTATTTTTTAATTCTTTCAGGTTACTTAAAGTTACAGTGTCAGCTGGGATTGTGTGTTTGGGAACTGTCTGAACCTTTGTTCCCTTGATCATCTTTGATCAGTCTCAACCAGCCTTGTGATCCCCTCCTCCTATGTGATTAGCAAGGGTGTAGGGATGACCTAGGAGAGAAGGTGTGATGGTCTGTGTACCCCTATGTTCCCCCCTTTTACAGGACTATGATAAATGGACAAAATATGCCTTGTGAGGTATCATTTGAAAAAAAAACCTCATAATTTGCTGATCATTATTGTCCTGGTAAAATAAGTGTGGCAACATTGTATGTAAAGTTATGAGATTCTACTGTATGATATTACTAGGACCTGTTCCATGTCTGGAGAGCAGTCACAAACTAGTTCCTCAGAGACAAAAGGCTAGCTGACACTTCAGCCAGGTGTGAACAAAATCAAATGAACCATCATCTGGTTAAGTGGCCATTCTCTGGCAGGAAAGCGGATGTGGATGAGAATCTACATCTTGACAAAGAAACACTGGGGATTTCCATCCACACAGACTTTCCAACTCCTGAACCTCAACTGAAGATGATTCTCAAAGAAGAGAAAAGCTGTAAGAAAGGAAAACACATGTTCCGCATTATCTCTCCCTTTCTCTCTACCCACATCATCCACAACACCTAAAGAACAAAGAAAACAGCTTTGGACTGGGGAAGGGATCCTGACTGAAAGAAATTCAAGCCAGTAAGATGGATGAAACCCATGATGAGAGAGACCTTTGCTTTGAATTCACTTAACTTGTTAAGTTAGGTATTAGTTGCATTTTACTTTTAGTTTCTTGTAACCAATTCTGGCTATTATGCCTTAAAATGGTCCTCACTCACGGTCTGATTGTGGAGTGTGGCCTATTGGTCACAGCCACAACCCCTGACTGGGGAGGGGAGCCCGGGCTCTCCCACTTCACTGGGCTCCAACCTAGGGCCCTTTGGGCTACCAGTAGTCTGACAAACAAGGCCACTTAAGGCTGTCCTCCCTGGGCCTCTTCCTCTCATCCCCTTCACTCCCCCTTGGGTCAGCTTAGTCCAAGACCTTCCCCTGGTGGGGAAATCCAAACCAAAAGATGTAAGAGGGAGTTACCAATGCCCAAGGTCCACAGGATACTTCCCTCTCTGGTCGTCTCTGGGGTGGGTCTTCCCTTTCCTTAGGGAGGGTCCCTTTGGGCAGCTGTGTCAGAGCCCTTAGGCTTCCCTCTGCTCTGTGGGGGTTGTGGGCTACAGGTCTGCTCACCTCCAGCTCTACCACCCCAATGAGCTAATTCCCTGTCTTTTAATTCCTCCATCCGATGAACCATTTGCTGCAGTTGTGGGAAGGTGGGGCTGGCTGAGCCCGAAATATTCTCTTAACCCCTTGTTGCCCAGTGTGGGGTTTGTACACTCCATCACTTGCCTCATTGCAGATAATCATTTAAAACCTATCTTTCTGTAGTTAATAAACTTGTTTACTGATTTTTCTAAACCAGTGTGTTTGAAGTGTTAGGGAAACTACATTTGGGATAACAGGATTTGAGCATATAATTTTCAATTAATAAAATAATGGACTTTATTTGAGTTTGTATTGTCCAGTAGAGAGCTGGGAAGTACAAGCCATACATTTCTAGAGAATCTCTGGGAGTGGGAATTTGCTGGTGTTTCTCTCCAGTGTAACTCATGAGTGGCTGGCTATGACACTCATACAATAAAAGTGGGAGTAACTTACAAGCTGGAGACTATGTGTGAGCAGACCAGGAGTGGTAGCTCTCACAGCAAATCAGTGTAAAAGGCACCCTAGGCTGGAGAACCGAGAGGACACATCTCTTCATCAGTCCAGATTGTGGCTTAGGTAGGGATCACAGAAGCGCTTAAAAGCAAGAGGCCAAGTGACCAAGGGACAACGAACAGCAGAGTTTGTAGGAGGGAGACATAATATAATCACTATGATTAGGAAAGGCCACATCACCAATGCTGCTCCTGTGGCCTCCACCTGTACCTGTATCCAGATGCAGAACCTAACCATGGATACCTCTACCCAGATTCTGGAGTGGATTTGCATGGACTGTGGCCTGTAGTTCCCACCCTCAGAAAGCCAGGCTGGAGGACCGTCCAGTGAGAAAGGCAAGAAAAGAGAAAAGCTTATATGGGGAATTACAGAGATAGATATCTGAGCTTGCTGATTTCCTGATTTTTTTAATTCCCCCGAGGTCTGGGCTTGTTTTAGGCAGCCCTTACTGTAGTGGAGAGCTCTCCTTTCTCGTTGTTGGATGCTGGTCACTGACATGCTGGAGCTGCCTGATCCATGCAACTAAAGTCTCAGAGCAGTGCAAGAACTGCACTAGTGGGAGTGGGAGATTCTGTTATGTATTTGATGCTAAATTACTGATATTTGCTGTCAATGCCATCTCAGCATAGATTTTGTCTGGGAATTTCCTGGGTTTTTTTAAATTAAGATTTTCCTGTACTCAGCAAGAACCCTGGAGGGCATGTGGCCATGCAATATTCCTAATGATCTGAAGAGATGAAGTCTCACATTTTTTTTTTTTTTTTGCTTTTAGGGTCATTTGCTGGGTTGCTCTGGGTGTTTTACCCCACCCTGAAGCAGTGCAAAGTGGCCAGAAAGTATGGTCCAGAGAAGCAGGGTTTAGAACAGCTTTGTACACCCGCTTCCTCCTCCCTTCGGTCCTAAAAATTCCTCTGCCTCTTGCATCTGTTCACTTCTCCTATACACAAACCTTTCCCCTCTGCCTTCTGCATTCCCTACACTCCACAGAACATGCACACTGCAGCTTTCCCTTTTCTGCACCCCCTACATTCCCACCACATTTTCTCTTCCACCTGCACCCACTCTCACTCCCTACTCTTCCCCCCACCCCCCGGTTGAGTAGATCTTGTGCATCAGGCAGCTGGACTTTCTCTTTTGCCAGAGCAACACATCCTGTACACCCCAGGTTCCCCTCCCTTCTGTCTTCCAAATTCCCCCTACCTCTTACATTGCCCTGAACCCACATCAAATTTTCCCTCCCTCCTATCCTATGTGCATGGACACACAAACACACCACTTCCTCCCGCCTTCTCTGCTTTGTAGATCTGAAGCAACGAGTAGCTTTGAAAGAAAGTCTTGTATTAAAGGCAAAAAATAAGCACTATTTTTCCATCTAAAAGCAAGACAGTCATAATTAAACCATTTATAAAGAGGAGTGGGTTGAGCTACAGAGGGAAATTGACTTGCCCAGAGTCACAGAACAAGCCAATTGTAGAACTGGAAAAGTACCTAATTGAGTCCCAAGTTCCTGTCTTCTTATTTAACTGCTAGACAATAAAATGTGGTTGCATCTAATTTGCAGGAGCCAAAGAATATTTATTCATGTGCTCCTTTACCTGACTCATTAGATATTACTAAAGCAGTAGGAGGAAGCAGTAACAATGGGAGTAGACTTAACTGTGCAACAAGAGAGAATCCTTAACTCTATCTGCTTATTTATCTACATGCTTTCCTGATCCTGGGGCTAGTCTGGCCCTGGCATAGGTTAGAGCAACCTTCTGGATGCTCTGATTTACAATCAGCTGCTCACAACCTCTGGCAGCCAGGGATCACCAGGGTATACGAATGCCCAGCCATATATCATTTTCTCTGGCCACACTCCTGCACTGGGGAAGAGGAGGTTGGGAAGAGAAGGCATAGAAGTCACTTCCATTACTGTATGCTGCTTAAGGCTTCCCCTCTGCAGGGGAGATCCACAGGGGGCTGGATTCAGCAGTTTTACAGTTGTTTTGTGCCTCCAGTGGAACAAATCACCTGGAATGGTGCTAAGGATCTGGCCCCATGTGCTTTAAATTGAGATACAACAACTGTCTATGAATAAAGAAAAGGAGTACTTGTGGCACCTTAGAGCCACAAGTACTCCTTTTCTTTTTGCGAATACAGACTAACACGGCTGTTACTCTGAAACCTGTCTATGAATACAGCTTCTTTAAATAGGGGGCGGTACTCAGTGATACTTTTCATCCGTTCTCTGTTTTACTCCAGCTGAAACTGTTCTGGAACCAAAACTGAACAGAGCATTAGGGCTAGTTGTCTTTATGGAGGAAATTATCTGAGTGAATGGACCTTCCATAGAGAGCTCCAGAAGTTCCCTTTCCCTTATCTCATCTCCTCTGTTCCTTTGAATGAAAGGGTGTACAGAAGTTCATCAAAGTAAATGTTTTTCTGACTTCAATTTCTATTTCTAACATTTAAAGGGACACTGTCAGGTTAATTTATGGTGGAAATTCACATTTTATACAAATAACCTTTTACAAAATCTGACATTTCGGGAGGCATTTCTATTAACTTTCATCTCAGGGGACACTGTTCTTTGAATAATATTTGACTGTAACTCCAATTGTCCCATCTCAAAAAGGATATAATAGAACTGGAAAAGGTGTAGAGAAGGGCAAAAACATTGATCAAGGGGATGGAGCGGCTTCCATACAATGCGAGACCAAAAAGAATTGGGCTGCTCAGCTTAGAACAGAGGCAGCTAAGGAAGGGAGAAGAGAGGGGGTCTATAAAACCCTGAAATGGTGTGGGAAAGGGGAATAGAGAAGCATTATTTTTCCCTTTCCCACAATACAAAAACAAGGGGGTTACCTGATGAAATTTATAGGCGGCGAGCCGGTTTAATACAAACAAGAGGAAGTACTTTTTTATACACTGCATTACTAACCTGTGGACCTCATTGCCATGAAATTTGTGATGGCCAAAAGTATAACTGGTTCAAAAACATTCTGTAAGTTCATGGAGGGTAGGCCCATCAATGGTTATTAGCCAAAATGGTCAGGGATGCAACCTCATGATCAGGGCGACCCTAAACCTCTGACTGCCAGAAGCCAGGAGGGGAATCTGGGGTGGATCACTCCAAAATTGACCTGTTCTGTACATTCTTCTGGAACTCTGGTATTGAGCACTGTTGAAGATAGGATCCTGGGCTATACGGACCATTGGTCTGACCAATATGGCAGTTCTTATCTACAACCCCAAATTGCAGCATCCCACAACCTACAGCATTATATGAGAAATGCAGAATGAAACTGAAAACAAAGTGTCTATATGGGCAATCTTCAGTGATGCCGAGTGTACAGGGCACGGGACTTGGATTCAATAGACTTGTGCTCTATTCCTAGCTCAGAAACTGACTTGCTCTGTGATCTTTGGCAAGTCATTTCACCTCTGTTTCTCCTCCCACCCTTTGTCGGTCTTGTCTATTTACACTATAAGTTCATCCAGGTAGAGACGGTGTCTTACTCTCTGTTTGCACAATGCATAGTGCTGTTGAGCCTTGAATTTGGTCAGGTCTTTAGCAGCTACTGTGGTACTGTTAATAATATGAAGGTAAATATATTGCATAACTGGTACAAAGTAAATCAGAGCTGATACCCTAGCTCCATTTAAATCAATGTGAGAAAATACTATTAACTTTAATGGAGCTGAGATTTTCACCCTTCTTTCAGTCATACTAGTGTTATTAGTAATATGTGTAAAATTCATACATTATATATTTATTCTATGAGACATCATTCACATTGTTGTTTACAGATAACAGAATAATAATGATGCCAAGCTCTTATGCAGTGCTTTTCATCAGTAGAGCACAATGCACTTTCAAAGGGGGGTCAGTATCATTGACCTCATTTAACATATGGGGAAACTGAGGCACAGGGCAGTGAATTGACTCATCCAATGTTACCCAGCAGGCCACTCACAGATCCAGGAATAGACCCCAAGTCTCCTGCACACCTGTTCATGGTTCTATCCAGTAGGCCACATGAATTTAAACACAGTGGGGCCAAATATATCTCCAGTGTAAGACTATTGACTTGAATGAAGTTACATCAAGGATTAAGTTGATCTGTCCTTAGGCTTAAACATTTGACACTAACATATATTGTGCAGTACTTAGTACTCAGTACTTACAGAGCGACAACAAAGCAAAAGTAGGATTGCTCTTCAGCTTTTCACAGCCAGATTAGCAAGGCCCATAAAAGAACAATTGCATCTCCATCAATCATTTCAAGTCTGAACATGCCAATGCTCCTGCTGAAAGCACAAGGACCTCCTGTTTTTTGTGAGTAGTGTATTTTAGGGTGAATACATGGGAAGACGGATATGTATTGAGTGTTGCTATGTGAAGTTACGTGTTTGTCTCTGAAGTCTGAGAGCATGCAAGTCATCGTAATGGCTTCAGGTTGTAAGTAACACTGACACAGAAATGATTAAAGCACAAAACAAGTTAGCCTTGTGGTGGTTCATTTACCCTGGAACATCATACAGGAAGAAATTATATCACTTGATGAAATCTCTAATAATAAGTGGGAAGGATTATCATGGACAATTCATTGCAACTGGCTGACATTTGTGGACTATCTCATAGAGAATGATTAGGCCTACGTCCTAAAGAGCAGCCATATATTATTGTTTTATGTACAGGCATGCCCACAACGTGCTAAGCGCTTTCCTAATGTTCATGGAAGAGTGGTCTGTGCTCCAAGCAGTTCAACATTTAAGGACAGTCAAGGAGACAGAGGTTCAGGGAAGGGACAGTTTGTACATATGCGAACTTAGTTCACTGTAAGCAGGGTGGCAGCAATAGGTCTTTAAGAGGGAAAATTAACTGTTTATCAGGAATTTAGGCTCTATGGCTAACTGAGCCATGAAAGTTTTGTGATCTTCTCTTGTAATCTAGATATATGTGCCCAAAGAATTACTAAGGCAATAGAAGCAATAACAACAAACTCCTTGAGCAGCTCACCCTTGGCTGACTGACATTCGCCGCCTTAGACATCAGCTAGGAAAGTATAGAATTATTGTAAAGGTGACTATTATAAACCCAATAATAGCTACACATTGCAGAGTCATATGTGTCTGGGTTGGAGGAATGTGTCCAGAGTCTGAATATCATGCAAGCTGGTGACATCTCATAATTGGCCAGTGGAGAAGGGGAACTCATCTCACAGGAGGCTGGTGACTTATCTACAAGCATTCTCAGAGCGGATATGTAGCAGAGGTAGAATCAGTGTTGAATCAGGTAGAATCAGCGCTTGAAAATCATGAGACTTCTAAAAATGATAGTTTTTTTTGTTTCTCTTGTATCTGCTTTCTGGTTTTTGACTCTCTAGGGTGCACTCTGGTCACATTTTCAAACTTTTGTCTGCAACCATAAGGGCTACAGATTGTGTGTGTGCGTGTGTGTGTGTGTGTATCTGAGGGTAGCAGGGAAGGTGAGGAAGTGGGTATTACCATGGAATAATCACATGCTTCCAGGAGCTGGTGTTTTTCATAACGCTCTAACATGAGACAAGTGGCAAAATCACCAGAGTTGGCAACAGTAGTATCAAAACAGGATCAGACTTTGCCTACCTTTATGATTGGAAGGAGGCTCTTTTTTTGTACAGGCTTTCTCCAAGTGCCTGCCAGGTGGTGGCTGGCCTTCACAAGATACAGATCCACACCATTGATCCATTCGTGTTAGGAAATCCTTCCATTGTCCAACTTCACTTGGTCTTCTATTCATGCACATTGGCTAGCATGTTGACATGCTGGGAGATCAATCTGCCCACTGGCAGTTCTGAATTAATATTGCTACTCCTGTTAAGTCTTGGTTCAAAGTTCTAAGAAAGAGTCAGTGTTGAACTTGCTTCTTTAGATTAGTTACATTAATCTTCCACCAGTGTGCGCTGTAGCCGTGTTGGAAGTACATCTCCTCTTCTTGTGCAAGTGCTACGGGAGAGGTTCATTATCTTTTCAGGGTGAGATTTTCTAGGGTACTCAGTCTTTGACTTCAGTGGCTGGAAAATTAGGCTACAGGAGTTTTGCTCTTGTCTTCAAGGAGGGCAGAGAAATCCTGCCACAGCACAGGGGGATGGATGAAGTGACCACTGGAGGTCCCTCCAGCTCTATCAGTTTCTATGATTTCATGAATCCTGAGCCCTTTGGAAAATCTCATTGTCACAGGGTGGTATCCCGAGAGTCTTTTCCAGCCTTACTAACTGACCACCACAACTCCAGGTGTTCATAACCACCATTGTGCTTTATTATATCCCTTCAGCAGGATACAGCCTGGAATATTATTTACATACTATGTACAGTCAGTGGTCAGCTTCCCCCACTTGCTTCTGGGGAAGGATACATTAATTATTATTAATTATTTTTATCAGCAGCAGTTCCTGCCTCCCTTCAGGCTCCCTGCCTTCCTGTCTACTTATATAGTCCCAGCCACTGGTGTTCCTTTTACCCAATTAGCCCCTCAAAGGTATCTCTACTCAGTTAATTGGCAGCCTCTGCCAATTGCCTGTCTTTCAATTAGGCCCCAGTTTGGGATGGGGATTTGAATGGCAGGGTGCTGAGTCACTCACTCTTTATGCTTTGAATCTGAGCCATTGAACCTGGCTGAGGATCTGAAGCCATGTGGGGAACATAATCCAGATATGGTCTGGATAAACTCCTGATCCCTGAAGTATTTTCTGTGGATGCAGATTGATTCCACAGCCTCCATCTGAATCAGATACAAAGCTCTCTTTAAAACAAATCCCTCTCATTCAGAGTCCGCATCCCTCTGTTGAGCTATGATGTTCAGAGGTCCCTTTTTACAGGGCTTGGCCTGAGGTTTGAGAAACAGTTTTTTTGTTCCCCTCTGAACTGGGATTAGAACTACTAGGTGGCCAGCTAGTTGTTTCATTACCCTCTCCGTACTCATCCTCTGCTGTTATCAGGTCCAGCTGTGTCTGTGCTAGGCCTGAATGCTCTACCTCTTTAACTGCTGGGTATTTCTTCACTGAATGGGGTCTACCTACGGCACTGTGGATTATGACAGGCTTCAAAGTAGCAGCCGTGTTAGTCTGTGTTCGCAAAAAGAAAAGGAGTACTTGTGGCACCTTAGAGACTAACCAATTTATTTGAGCATAAGCTTTCGTGAGCTACAGCTCACTTCATCAGATGCATAAAGTGGAAAATAGAGTGAGGAGATTTATATACACACAGACCATGAAAAGATGTGTGTTTATCATACACATTGTAAGCAGAGTGATCACTTAAGATGAGTTATTACCAGCAGGAGAGTGGAGTGGAGGGAGAGAAAACCTTTTGAAGTGATAATCAAGGTGGGCCATTTCCAGCACATTTCCAGGAGTTAACAAGAACCTCTGAGGAACAGTGGGAGTGGGATGGGGGTGTTGCCGGCACGCAGTGCGGAGAGGCTGAACAACAGCTTGAGTTGGTTCATTAACCGGTGTGCTACACCCAATAATCACAACGGGGTGGAGAAGCAGAAAAGTTTATTTGCAGCTGCAAAAAGGTACAGGGAGAATAAAATCTCAAATCCTGCACATAGAGCAGGAAGTTACACAGGCTTTTATACATCCTTTTTCCCAGCATACTTATCCAATAGCAAACTGTCCCAAGTATCCATATAGGCAGCCAATCCAGTTCCCAGCTAGTTCCCTGATTCTCTGTATCATTTGTTAAACTATACATAAAGCTGCTTTATTCAGCATTGTTCTTCCATATCTGCCCTCTTTGGCCTTGCTTAGTTTCAGGCAGTCTGACTCCGCAGCATATTGTTGCAGATCCTCAGCATAACTGCTGTGTGTGCCTCCAGGCGGGGGGGCCAAGGATACTTGGGCCTAGTGCGAGGGGGCTTCATCGACACTCGTGGTCTTCCATCCCCTCGAGTTACCTAGTGGCCATGCCCCAGTGTCCCCAACAGGGGGGAGGAATAAACAAGGGGAAATAGTTTTACTTTGCGTAATGACTTAGCCACTCCCAGTCTCTATTCAAGCCTAAGTTAATTGTATCCAATTTGCAAATTAATTCCAATTCAGCAGTCTCTCGTTGGACTCTGTTTTTGAAGTTTTTTTCACATTTTTCACATTCACATCATCACATTTTTTCATGGTCTGTGTGTATATAAATCTCCTCACTGTATTTTCCACTTTATGCATCCAATGAAGTGAGCTGTAGCTCATGAAAGCTTCTGCTCAAATAAATTGCTTAGTCTCTAAGCTGCCACAAGTACTCCTTTTCTTTTTGCAAACGCAGACTAACACGGCTGCTACTCTGAAACCTGTCATTATGCAAGGCACTGCATTTAGCCGTATGGAGTGGAAATCTATCAACTTCATGAAAAAACTCATACAGATACAGACAGACATCATGTTCCTCTCCAAATGCAAACAGATGGACATCGTACCAAAAGGACTGAAGGTAAAAAATCCATTACAATCTACATACCACACAGACTATGCTGACAGCTTGTGCCACACGATCTCAAACAAACTGCGGAACCACCTGATCAACATCCTCTACAGCAAACAGGGAAAGATTAAGAATGAGCTCTCAAAACTCGATACTCTCATAAAAAACCAACCTTCCACACAAACTTCCTCGTGGCTGGACTTTACTAAGACTAGACAAGCCATTTACAACACACACTTTGCTTCTCTACAAAAGAAAAAGGACACTAAACTATCTAAACTACTACATGCCACAAGGGGCCACAGCAATGGTTCTCTTAACCCACCCAGCAATATTGTTAATCTATCCAACTATACTCTTAGCCCAGCAGAAGAATCTGTCCTATCTTGGGGCTTCTCCTTCTGCCCCTCCACCCCCACCAAAATGATACAGTTCTGTGGTGACCTAGAATCCTATTTTCGACATCTCCGACTCAAGGAATATTTCCAACACACCTCTGAACAACATACTAATCCACAGAGATCTTCCTACCAACACTACAAAAAGAAGGATTCTAGGTGGACTCCTCCTGAAGGTCGAAACAGCAGACTGGACTTCTACATAGAGTGCTTCCGCCCACGTGCACGGGCTGAAATTGTGGAAAAGCAGCATAACTTGCCCCCTAACCTCAGCCGTGCAGAACACAATGCCATCCACAGCCTCAGAAACAACTCTGACATCATAATCAAAAAGGCTGACAAAGGAAGTGCTGTCGTCATCATGAATAGGTTGGAATATGAACAAGAGACTGCTCTGCAGCTCTCCAACACCACTTTCTACAAGCCATTACCCTCTGATCCCACTGAGGGTTACCAAAAGAAACTACAGAATTTGCTCAAGAAACTCCCTGAAAAAGCACAAGAACAAATCCGCACAGACACACCCCTGGAACCCCGACCTGAGGTATTCTGTCTGCTACCCAAGATCCATACACCTAGAAATCCTGGGCGCTCCATCATCTCAGGCATTGGCACCCTGACAGCAGGATTATCTGGCTATGTGGACTGCCTCCTCATGCCCTACACTACCAGCATTCCCAGCTGTCTTCAAGACACCACTGACTTCCTGAGGAAACTACAATCCATCGGTGATCTTCCTGAAAGCACCATCCTGGCCACTATGGATGTAGAAGCCCACTACAGAAACATTCCACACAAAGATGGACTACAAGCCGTCAGGATCACTATCCCAGATAATGTCACGGCAAACCTGGTGGCTGAACTTTGTGACTTTGTCCTCACCCATAACTATTTCACATTTGGGGACAACGTATACCTTCAAATCAGCGGCATTGCTATGGGTACCCGCATGGCCCCACAGTATGCCAACATTTTTATGGCTGACTTAGAACAACGCTTTCTCAGCTCTTGTCCCCTAATGCCCCTACTCTATTTGCACTATATTGATGACATCTTCATCATCTGGACCCATGGAAAAGAAGCCCTTGAGGAATTCCACCATGATTTCAACAATTTCCATCCCACCGTCAACCTCAGCCTGGATCAGTCCACACAAGAGATCCACTTCCTGGACACTACGGTGCTAATAAGCGATGGTCACATAAACACCACCCTATACCGGAAACCTACTGACCGCTATTCCTACCTACATGCCTCCAGCTTTCATCCAGACCACACCACACGATCCATTGTCTACTGCCAGGCTCTACGATACAACCGCATTTGCTCCAACCCCTCAGACAGAGACAAACACCTACAAGATCTCTATCAATCATTCTTACAACTACAATACCCACCTGCTGAAGTGAAGAAACAGATTGACAGAGCCAGAAGAGTACCCAGAAGTCACCTACTACAGGACAGGCCCAACAAAGAAAAGAACAGAACGCCACTAGCCATCACCTTCAGCCTCCAACTAAAACCTCTCCAACGCATTATCAAGGATCTACAACCTATCCTGAAGGACGACCCATCACTCTTACAAATCTTGGGAGACAGGCCAGTCCTTGCCTACAGACAGCCCCCCAACCTGAAGCAAATACTCACCAGCAACCACACAGCACACAACAGAACCACTAACCCAGGAACCTATCCTTGCAACAAAGCCCGTTGCCAACTGTGCCCACATATCTATTCAGGGGACACCATCATAGGGCCTAATCACATCAGCCACACTATCAGAGGCTTGTTCACCTGCACATCTACCAATGTGATATATGCCATCATGTGCCAGCAATGCCCCTCTGCCATGTACATTGGTCAAACTGGACAGTCTCTACGTAAAAGAATAAATGGACACAAATCAGATGTCAAGAATTATAACATTCATAAACCAGTCGGAGAACACTTCAATCTCTCTGGTCACTCGATTTCTGACCTAAAAGTGACTATTCTTCAACAAAAAAACTTCGAAAAGAGAGTCCAACAAGAGACTGCTGAATTGGAATTAATTTGCAAATTGGACACAATTAACTTAGGCTTGAATAGAGACTGGGAGTGGTTGAGTCATTATACAAAGTAAAACTATTTCCCCTTGTTTATTCCTCTCCTCCCCACCCCTCCCTCCACACACTGTTCCTCAGAGGTTCTTGTTAACTCCTGGAAATGTGCTGGAAATGGCCCACCTTGATTATCACTTCAAAAGGTTTTCTCTCCCTCCACTCCACTCTCCTGCTGGTAATAGCTCATCTTAAGTGATCACTCTGCTTACAATGTGTATGATAAACACACATTTTTTCATGGTCTGTGTATATATAAATCTCACTGTATTTTCCACTTTATGCATCTGATGAAGTGAGCTGTAGCTCACGAAAGCTTATGCTCAAATAAATTGGTTAATCTCTAAGGTGCCACAAGTACTCCTTTTCTTACTGTGGATTATGATGCATACCATAATACATTGCAAAGGAGTGCAGCAAATTCATTATGGAAGAAGTGGATGGCAGACAGATCCTCTATTTCAGGCCCAACAGAAGGCTTGCCAATTTTGGTTGGACGGATTCCTGGAGGTTTCATCACATCACAATCTTTAATTGAAGTTTAATCTTTAATTCCTGGAGGCTCCAGGACAATCCTGGAGAGTTTGGCAACCCTGTGCAACACAGGCTCAGGTAGGCCCAACAGCACCAGTGAGTGCAAGCAACGTTGTGTTTGCAGCACAGCCAGCATTTAGTTGTTGGTGGTCCTGCTTTGAGCATGGGGTTGGACTAGATGACCTCCTCAGATCTCCTCCATTCCTAATCTTCTATGATTCTAGGAGTAACATTATGGTCCAATATGTTCAGTTGGGTCCACAGAAGAAGTTTTAAAATAGAGGTCTAGGAACAAATAAGGTGCGCTAGGAGGGATTGGAAGAAAGAGAGAGGGTAATAGGTGTCTTACTCTATATTCCTGTGGATCTTTGTATCAGAAACAAAATTCAACCCAAATAAAGTAATCTGAGCCACTTACCTGAGTATGGGCTGGGGAGCAGATGCTCAAGATCTTTTGAACCTTATGTAGTCCCTACATGCCAAAGAAGATCAGTGTATGTTAATTAGCAACATTAGTTAATTAGTAAGTTAGTGATCATTTAGCAGCAAGCATTGCATCAGTGAAAGGAATGGGTTTTCTTTGCATGACAGGAAAGCCAAGACACAGAAACAAGAATACTTTGTTGTCTTGTCAACAGTGGGAAAAATATCATTTCAAGTGCAATGAGTTATAGCGTAAACACATTCCAATTTGTATGCTGTGCTGTAAGATGAAAGTCAATTTAGTTGTTTACTAATCTCATTTTAAAGATCCATGGTAAGAGATGGGTGACTACCAGTCTTTTAAACAAAAACTGAAAACTTTAGTGTTTCCATTATAGGTCCAGCTGTCTTCTGCAGGAACTGAATTCCATATGAACCCTGGCCTCACGTCACTGGGATATTTGCTATGCCCCCTACAAATGTGATACATATTATTAGATAAAACAACAAAAGGCTGCTCTATGGATACTGATCATTAGCAAGTATCAATTATTTACATCTGCCCCCTGAGCTATTATTAATTGGTTGATTTCTTATAGGCCTCCTATCAGAGTTGGGTCTTGAGGGGAGATTTGAAGGAGGATTGTGGACTTATGGGTCAGTTCAGAAAGGGTGTTCTGTGAATACCAGCATCATTGAATAAGACATAAAGATATTTGTGTTAGTCACTGATGAATGTACAGAGGAGTCATGAACAGGTGGGGAAAGTAGGGTGAGACAATACATTAAGATTATGGAAGAGCAAAGATGAAGCTTGAACTTGTGGTAAAAGAGAGAGGGCACCGGTGGAGGGATTCAGAGGGTAATGATATTGTTACACCCATAGCAAGGATGCTGCTGCTTCTTGTATAAAATGGAAGACGCAATGTGGGTGAGGAGGAGACTATAACAATCAAGATAGAAGAGGGTAAGGACCTGGATATAAGTTTTGGCTGTCTGAACAGAGAAGTAGAACGGAGAGATCTTAGAAATGTTACAGAGGAAGAAGCAAGCAGGATTTGTGCAGGAGGACAAGAAGGGGGAGGAATCAAAGATGATGCTCAGGTTATGGGCTTAGGGACAGAGAGGATAGTGGTGATGTCAGCAGTGACATAGAAAAAGGGAGCAGGGAGGGTGTGGGTGGAAAGAGGCCAGGATTCATATGGAATTCAGTTCCTGCAGAGGATAGCTGGACCTATAATGGAAACACTAAAGTTTTCAGTTTTTGTTTACAAGACCTGTAGTTACCTGTCTCTTATCCTGGAGCCCAGGAGCCAGTGGTTAGACAGTGAGGCAGGCCATGGCTACTGGGAGATCTCCTGTAGGCATGTGGGTGGAAGGCTGAGCCCAGCAGGGCCAAAGTTTCTTGTTTTGATGTTGTTTTCAGTGTTAGGCAGTCTGTTACCCTGAAAGGAGTTGAACTTTTTATTTAGAGGGCCATGTCATCTCTACAGCAGGAGTAGGCTGAAGATTGTTGTGAGGAAACTGAGGTAGAAGTGTGACAATTCTGGGTTATGCCATGAGGTGATCCTGGGAGTCTCGTAACACCAAACTTTTCCTGTGAAGTTTCGATTTCAATGAATCAGCATTTCTGATGAAAAAACCTTCTGTTGAAAAATTCCTCACCAGCTCTAACTCTACCTTCCTCACTCCTGGAAAAACCAGAGTAGATTCCAGCTTACAACTTCCTGTACGTTACCTGCTGGAGACATTCCCAGCCTTGGAAGAGCCCACAGCAGGCACAGACTGATCAGAGACAGCTCTTATGCTTCCCAACCTGCGTCTCTTGATGCAAGGACCCTATAAATTGAGGAAGAGAAGGGCGAGTGGCCACAGCATGATGCAACCTGGCAATCCCTAGTTGGTGTATGGCCCATAGGGACCATAGACAGTTGGTGGAAGTTGGAGCAGCCTCCAGACTGCATGAAACCTCAATGGAGATGGGACAGAAAATAAAGGCCTGATAACAGGCTTCCTGAGGGCTCCTCCCATACCCAGTGTAAGCTGGACATAGCAGAGAATCTGCTCCATTGTCTCATACTGTCTTGCCTGAAAAGCATGTAATCAATTTTCAACAGCTAAAGAGCCTGTTAAATTAGGGTGAACTTCCGTGCTGCTAGAAATGCCAAGGACAATGCCAAAAAGTCTTATTTTTTTTAAAGAAAGGAATAAAACTTCAAGCCTCATTTAAGTAAAACTTCATGCATTAGCTGTGCTGCCTTTGGAATTATGAGCACTGCAAGTTAAATAGCACTGATGCAGGGTCATTGTCTTTGTCCTCATCTGAATAAAAACCCTTCCATGCAGAGTCAGATTGAATTCGAACAGGAACGTTAGCCTGAGTGAGGACACCGAGGAATTCAATCAACCAAAAAATTAACACAGCTTTCACTTCTTACATTTACAGGCAAGCTTGAAACTCCCCGTTATTGCTATTTATCCTACCATCAAAGGCATTTCGTTTACAGGTGCAATATATACTGGAGGACCTGTGACAATACAGACCATCATAGCCACAGGGTGAGCTGTGCCGTAGGTCCGTTTTAATCCCTCTCAAGTGTACCCGGTAGGTGACAGGCCTGGCTTCCCAAACCTCCTCCTGGGTGGAACCACAGGGCCCAGCCCCTCTTAGAGTAGATCTCTGGGCTGCAGCTCCCTAACTCCCAGCTATGTTCATGACACAGGCTCAGCTCAGTTTGGCACCTGTCAGCCCTTTCACTTTGCAGATCTGTGACCAGAGAGCTGATTAAAGTGACTCAAAAACCAGTGTCTTAAAAACAAGCATGATTCACTCATACCCCAAAGGTGCAAACCACATAGAGCAAAGGGTAAAACAATAAGCGGCATATATCGCTGGGTCTGACTTACACCTTACTATATTTTTGCCAGCTTTTGTAAGTCTGTCTCTGCCCAGTTAACTCCATCTATGGCAGGGAGAAGCAGACTGTCCTGCTTGCAGCAGGGTCTCTATTTCTTTGTGCATTCCCTGGCCAGACTGTCAATTTTTGTGCATCTCCTTGGGCACTGTCTCCTAGCTCACCCTAGCTCTAGGATCTTTGAGGCTTAGGATCCCCTTTTATACCAGGCTTTAGCCTTGGGAAAAGTAAACCATTGGAACCTGGATGGACCCAGACAGGTAGTTTCTTCCCCACTGATGGCTCAGCCATTATCTGAAATGCTTGGAAGTTGTTTAGCCCAGGTGTCTTGTCTTATCTCGTTTCATTTCCTATGGGTTTCCCTCTTAAAGCTTCCCTGGAGATAACTGTATGCGTCCAGACAGAATATCACCATGGTAAACTGAGGTGCATATTATATTTATTTTTAAAAATATAGCTATTTCCCAGTTCTCCACACAGACAAACAGTCAGGGGCCAGATCTTGACACTTGAAAGGACCTATATCCATTTCCAATAGCAACACTGGCCTAGGGTCTCTATTTATTCTCTAATTTAGAAGCTAGGATTTTTTTATTTTTTTTTTACTGATACATGAGATCCTCCTGCCTTGATTTTTGTTTTCCTATTGTAACAAAAGTGACACAATAAAATCCATGTTTTTTTATTCACTTTGGAGGATTGTTTCTGTGTAGTGAATCTGGTTGCCAGAGTGACAGCCCTAAGAAACATAGTTCTTCATTCACACAACAAGTACATAGCATCTACCTGTTATGGGCTTTCCCTTAGACCTTCCCCTGGTTCATGTCATGCAGACAGAAAGCAGAAGACCAGAAGTCTGAAGTGGCATTTAGTGTTTCTTATACCTTCCTCTTCCATCCCCCTCACTCTCCCGACTGGTTGCTTGACCTTATCTCAAGAGAGGAGTTGAGGCAGGACTTTCCTTCAAGTGTACGCTCATATATTACACCCCCACTCTACCCAGCTACCCTTTAGCTCTATGCCTTCTCTCTTTTCACCACCATTTGCTGGTGGGCAGATGTAGCACACAGTGTCTTTGTTCTTTGTTCACACACATTAGTAAGAATATAAAAATATCAAAAGTCAAATGGGCCAATAAGACCCACAATTCAATCTCAGGCAAATATACAGGCCTGAATACTACATTATTATCACTAACCCTCCTAACACTACCTATCACCAAGATGAAGAGAGCAGATGACTCAGTGTCCACATTAAGTACGTTTCAGAGTAACAGCCGTGTTAGTCTGTATTCGCAAAAAGAAAAGGAGTACTTGTGGCACCTAAGAGACTAACCAATTTATTAGAGCATAAGCTTTCGTGAGCTACAGCTCACTTCATCAGATGCATATCGTGGAAACTGCAGCAGACTTTATATATACACAGAGAATATGAACCAATACCTCCTCCCACCCCACTGTCCTGCTGGTAATAGCTTATCTAAAGTGATCATAAGGTGGGCCATTTCCAGCACAAATCCAGGTTTTCTCACCCTCCACCCCCCCACACAAATTTACTCTCCTGCTGGTGATAGCCCATCCAAAGTGACAACTCTTTACACAATGTGCATGACAATCAAGTTGGGCTATTTCCTGCACAAATCCAGGTTTTCTCACATCCCCGCCACCCCCATACACACACAAACTCACTCTCCTGCTGGTAATAGCTCATCCAAACTGACCACTCTTCAAGTTTAAATCCAAGTTAAACCAGAACATCGGGGGGGGGGGGGTTAGGAAAAAACAAGAGGAAACAGGCTACCTTGCATAATGACTTAGCCACTCCAAGTCTCTATTTAAGCCTAAATTAATAGTATCCAATTTGCAAATGAATTCCAATTCAGCAGTTTCTCGCTGGAGTCTGGATTTGAAGTTTTTTTGTTTTAAGATAGCGACCTTCATGTCTGTGATTGCGTGACCAGAGAGATTGAAGTGTTCTCCGACTGGTTTATGAATGTTATAATTCTTGACATCTGATTTGTGTCCATTTATTCTTTTACGTAGAGACTGTCCAGTTTGACCAATGTACATGGCAGAGGGGCATTGCTGGCACATGATGGCATATATCACATTGGTGGATGTGCAGGTGAACGAGCCTCTGATAGTGTGGCTGATGTGATTAGGCCCTGTGATGGTGTCCCCTGAATAGATATGTGGGCACAATTGGCAACGGGCTTTGTTGCAAGGATAAGTTCCTGGGTTAGTGGTTCTGTTGTGTGGTATGTGGTTGTTGGTGAGTATTTGCTTCAGGTTGCGGGGCTGTCTGTAGGCAAGGACTGGCCTGTCTCCCAAGATTTGTGAGAGTGTTGGGTCATCCTTTAGGATAGGTTGTAGATCCTTAATAATGCGTTGGAGGGGTTTTAGTTGGGGGCTGAAGGTGACGGCTAGTGGCGTTCTGTTATTTTCTTTGTTAGGCCTGTCCTGTAGTAGGTAACTTCTGGGAACTCTTCTGGCTCTATCAATCTGTTTCTTTACTTCTGCAGGTGGGTATTGTAGTTGTAAGAAAGCTTGACAGAGATCTTGTAGGTGTTTGTCTCTGTCTGAGGGGTTGGAGCAAATGCGGTTGTATCGCAGAGCTTGGCTGTAGACGATGGATCGTGTGGTGTGGTCAGGGTGAAAGCTGGAGGCATGCAGGTAGGAATAGCGGTCAGTAGGTTTCCGGTATAGGGTGGTGTTTATGTGACCATTGTTTATTAGCACTGTAGTGTCCAGGAAGTGGATCTCTTGTGTGGACTGGACCAGGCTGAGGTTGGTGGTGGGATGGAAATTGTTGAAATCATGGTGGAATTCCTCAAGGGCTTCTTTTCCATGGGTCCAGATGATGAAGATGTCATCAATATAGCGCAAGTAGAGTAGGGGCTTTAGGGGACGAGAGCTGAGGAAGCGTTGTTCTAAATCAGCCATAAAAATGTTGGCATACTGTGGGGCCATGCGGGTACCCATATCAGTGCCGCTGATCTGAAGGTATACATTGTCCCCAAATGTGAAGTAGTTATGGGTAAGGACAAAGTCACAAAGTTCAGCCACCAGGTTAGCCGTGACATTATCGGGGATAGTGTTCTTGACGGATTGTAGTCCATCTTTGTGTGGAATGTTGGTGTAGAGGGCTTCTACATCCATAGTGGCCAGGATGGTGTTATCAGGAAGATCACCGATGGATTGAAGTTTCCTCAGGAAGTCAGTGGTGTCTCGAAGGTAGCTGGGAGTGCTGGTAGCGTAGGGCCTGAGGAGGGAGTCTACATAGCCAGACAATCCTGCTGTCAGGGTGCCAATGCCTGAGATGATGGGGCGCCCAGGATTTCCAGGTTTATGGATTTTGGGTAGTAGATAGAATATCCCAGGTCAGGGTTCCAGGGGTGTGTCTGTGCGGATTTGATCTTGTGCTTTTTCAGGAAGTTTCTTGAGCAAATGCTGTAGTTGCTTTTGGTAACTCTCAGTGGGATCAGAGGGTAATGGCTTGTAGAAACTCGTGTTGGAGAGCTGCCGAGCAGCCTCTTGTTCATATTCCGACCTATTCATGATGACAACAGCACCTCCTTTGTCAGCCTTTTTGATTATGATGTCAGAGTTGTTTCTGAGGCTGTGGATGGCATTGCGTTCCGCATGGCTGAGGTTATGGGGCAAGTGATGCTGCTTTTCCACAATTTCAGCCCGTGCACGTCGGCG
The DNA here is from genome assembly GCF_965140295.1 of Lepidochelys olivacea. Classification (NCBI taxonomy): domain Eukaryota; kingdom Metazoa; phylum Chordata; order Testudines; family Cheloniidae; genus Lepidochelys; species Lepidochelys olivacea. Next base: position 11,421,967 of record NC_140415.1, on the reverse strand, counting down.
GAAGCACTCTATGTAGAAGTCCAGTCTGCTGTTTCGACCTTCAGGAGGAGTCCACCTAGAATCCCTCTTTCTGTAGTGTTGGTAGGGAGACCTCTGTGGATTAGTATGCTGTTCAGAGGTGTGTTGGAAATATTCCTTGAGTCGGAGATGTCGAAAATAGGATTCTAGGTCACCACAGAACTGTATCATGTTCGTGGCGGTGGAGGGGCAGAAGGAGAGGCCCCGAGATAGAACAGCTGCTTCTGCTGGGCTGAGAGTATAGTTGGATAGGTTAACAATATTGCTAGGTGGGTTGAGGGAACCATTGCTGTGGGCCCTTGTGGCATGTAGTAGTTTAGAAAGTTTACTGTCCTTTTTTCTTTTGTAGAGAAGCAAAGTGTGCGTTGTAAATGGCTTGTCTAGTTTTAGTAAAATCCAGCCACGAGGAAGTTTGTGTGGAAGGTTGGTTTTTTGTGAGAGTATCCATTTTTGAGAGCTCATTCTTAATCTTTCCCTGTTTGCTGTAGAGGATGTTGATCAGGTGATTCCGCAGTTTCTTTGAGAGCTTGTGGCACAAGCTGTCAGCATAGTCTGTGTGGTATGTAGATTGAAATGGATTTTTTACCTTCAGTCCTTTTGGTACGATGTCCATCTGTTTGCATTTGGAAAGGAAGATGATGTCTGTCTGTATCTGTATGAGTTTTTTCATGCAGTTGATAGATTTCCACTCCATACGGCTAAATAAAGTACGTAAAATAAAATAAATAAATAAAGTACGTTGCCACACAGACCTAATTCTGGGAAGCCCATAGATATGATGCTGATGGTTGCTACGGAAAACCCCGAGATGCTAAGAACTATTCCCTTTCTCATCCTGCTTTGAAAAAACATAGACCCCTTCCACTGTCAGAGGTCTTCTCTAGGGTCTTGGTTAGCATGTGTAGGGCCTGTGATAGATAGTTGAACAATTCTGATCCCATCCAGTAGAGGGCAGTGTGCTCATACACGTTGGCCAGTTCAATTCATTATTTATATAGTATATTAACCCCACAGGAAAAGCAGATTTCCATGTTGCCATGTTAAACTGTATGTGTTTGGGATTTATTTATTTATACTTAGTAAAAACAGAACTGTTGAGTTTTGCCAATAACAATCTACCAAGTTTTATTTTCATTCTCCCAAAAGCTGACACACCCAACTTCCTCTTAAGCTTTCTGGTTAGAGGGCATCCCAAAACACCATGTGCATTCTTATAACTGCATTTTGTTAGGACTGCAACCTACAGCCAGAATGAACTCCAGATTTGTTGCCAGATTTCAAACTGGAACAAATACATTGTTCCTAATTGTGCTTGCCGTACATCTGTGATGTGCAGGTTTAGGTGTTTTGATTTTTTTTTTATTTATTTGAATAGTGAGGGAACATTTCCTAGAAAAAGAATATCTCAGCATGGTCACTGCACTCACGAGAGGGGGGTATTATGTTCCAATAAGAATGCAACAAATACTGCTTCTGCTTTTGTCATTCCTTCCTCACCTTCTTGGCTTGATGATGCTTGTCCAAATGCCAGCCGACATGGAGAGGTATCACTTTTGATTTGCAAGCTGCAATATGCTTTGATGTCCTTACATGTTTTGTACAGTCTCCAAGTTCTTTGTGCCTTACAGCAAAATCACAACAGTGCACTGTGCAGAATGCAAATTCACATCCTTTTCTTCCTGATGGCTTCATAACATGATATTTTCTTGGAGTACAACTATGTTTCTGGCAATTTCCAAGAGAATGTCTCTCATCTATTTTAGTTTAGTTTTTTGCTTGACTTCTTCCATGATCCTCTTTACCAACTGTGTACATAACATGTTAACAAGAGGATCTTCCAGAATATGTTGCATTTTCTCTTTTTCTCTCTCGGAATGGTAAGAAACATCTCTTATTGTCATAAAAGATAGAGTTTAAAAAGACTTATTTGGCAGGGATTTGAAAACTCCAATGCTTTTGGTTTTGTGGACCTAAACAAGGAGCGTTTAGGTCACAAATGTTAAATTTTGCTTAGAGTTCCAAGTTCACCTGAACCTGAAAACTAACAGTGAAATACCCAGTGAAAATTACCTCCCCAATGGAACCCAAAATTATACATATCTTATATGAATTGGTTATAAAACATTTAAAGAGCACTTCTAGTAGTGCTGTGTCACCATTATCTGTAACCCTTCTGCCAGCATAGCAAAATAGTCCCAACAGTATATGTGTTTTGTGCTTTAATGCTTTAAATGACTTAAGTGATGACACTTCCACCATATCCTTTTCTAGACTAGTCCAAAGTCTGTTATCTATCATAAGCAGACATTTTCTCTGTGGTGACTTTTGTAGCACCGCAATCCATGCTATCCATGCTATCATGGTATCAAGTGGTGTGCCCCAAAGGTTGGTCCTCGAGCCAGTTTTGTTCAATATCTTCACAAATGATCTGGAGGATGGCGTGGATTGCACCCTCAGCAAGTTTGCAGATGACACTAAACTGGGAGGAGAGGTAGATACGCTGGAGGGTAGGGATAGGATACAGAGGGACCTAGACAAATTAGAGGATTGGGCCAAAAGAAATCTGATGAGGTTCAACAAGGACAAGTGCAGAGTCCTGAACTTAGGATGGAAGAATGCAATGCACCGTTACAGACTAGGGACTGAATGGCTCGGCAGCAGTTCGGCAGAAAAGGACCTAGGGGTTACAGTGGACGAGAAGCTGGATATGAGTCAACAGTGTGCCCTTGTTGCCAAGAAGGCCAATGGCATTTTGGGATGTATAAGTAGGGGCATTGCCAGCAGATCGAGGGACGTGATCGTTCCCCTCTATTCGACATTGGTGAGGCCTCATCTGGAGTACTGTGTCCCGTTTTGGGCCCCACACTACAAGAAGGATGTGGAAAAATTGGAAAGAGTCCAGCAGAGGGCAACAAAAATGATTAGGGGTCTGGAACACATGACTTATGAGGAGAGGCTGAGGGAACTGGGATTGTTTAGTGTGCGGAAGAGAAGAATGAGGGGGGATTTGATAGCTGCTTTCAACTACCTGAAAGGGGGTTCCAAAGAGGATGGATCTAGACTGTTCTCAGTGGCAGCTGATGACAGAACGAGGAGTAATGGCCTCAAGTTGCAGTGGGGGAGGTTTAGGTTGGATATTAGGAAAAACTTTTTCACTAGGAGGGTGGTGAAACGCTGGAATGCGTTACCTAGGGAGGTGGTGGAATCTCCTTCCTTAGATATTTTTAAGGTCAGGCTTGACAAAGCCCTGGCTGGGATGATTTAGTTGGTGATTGGTCCTGCTTTGAGCAGGGGGTTGGACTAGATGACCTCCTGAGGTCCCTTCCAACCCTGATTTCTATGATTCTATGACCAAGATCACACTGCAATATACATGTGACACATTTGCATGAAGAACATTAAAATGTATCATGCATCTTTTTTTTATGTACGTACCTTTCAAGGTCGCTATTAAAGTAGCATCTGAATGCCTCACACATATTGATGGATTTATCCTGGCAAAATTCATGTCAATTAGGGAAGTGTTATCTCAGTTTTTCAGATGGGAAACTAAGGCTAAGGAAGATTAAGTGACTTGCTCAAAATCACACAGGAAGCCTGTAGCAGAGGCAGGAATTGAGCTACCATCTGAAGTCCATGTAATCTCAAGACTATTCTTCTTTCACAGATATTGCTGGTGCATGACTTTGGTATCGGTAGTGAGGTGGGGTGGCCTCCCGAAGACCCGGAGTGGGAGGGCCCCCACACTGAGCCCTGGTGGACGGGACCAGGGATTAGTTGCCCCTCCCCCAGGAAATGGGTGGGAGGGGCAGGAAGTATAAAAGGCATCCCAGAAAGCTCAGTAGGGAGGCAACCACCGGAGACACCAGACACCTTCTGTGGCCTCCCGAGCTGGGAAGCGGTGGAGGGTGCCAAGGGAGCAGAGGACTGGCCTGGGCCCCTGGGGCCACTAGCTGATTCAGACCTGGAGGAAGCAGACAACTGGCCTGGACTGCCCAGACCGCTGTCGGACCTAACCCTGGAGGGAGAGGACGACTGGCCCAGACCACCGATGGACCAAATTCCCGAGGGCTTGCTCGTGGTCCTGGAAGCCGCTGTCAACCTCGACCCATCCTCACGGCAATAGGTACACCAAGAAGGGGCGTGTGGAAGTGGCCTAGGGGTAGCAGACCCCTATGTGGCCACAACACTGGCAGAGGGTGAGTCAGCGTGTTGCGGTGTGGATCCCCGCTGACTCAGTGACAAAGTGCTTTGTCACTGCTAGGGCCCTGGGCCGGGACGCAGTGGAGCGTGGGCCCCTGTCCCCCCTGCCACCCCAACATGGGGGTGGTCATCTCCCCTTCTTCAGGCCAGAAGCCTGAGCCTCAGACTCTTTGTTGCTCTGCCTTGATCCAGGGCCTGGGCTAATTGACTCGTTCCCGCCCAGTCTGAGCACAGGCCCAGGCCCCAGCTGCGAGCAGAGACTGCTTTGTTCCCCACGGCGGCCAACATATCAGTGACGTAGCGAGGCGGGGTGGCCTCCCGAGGACCCAGAGTGGGAGGGCCCCCGCACTGAGCCACTACAGTGTCACTGAAAAAAATGTACTTCGCCCTTTCCCACTGAGAAGCGTTACAGAACGTATTTCATCTTCCAAGCACTTTACAAAAAACAGATCTGTTTATGCAGCCATACACACAAGAAACTCCAAGTGAAGTCTATCAGATTATGGGTCTTCAGTACCTCTGAAAAAGCAGGCACTTACTTAGCTGCCTAAATAGAGGTGTCAGTGGCTAACTGTAGACACGGAAGTTTGGAAGCTTGGCCTGAGTGGCTTGCCCAAGGTGTGAGAACTGAGCTGAGAGACCTGGAAGGCCTTAGCTCATACCATTCCTGACCCCCCGGTGGCTATGACTGCCCAAGCGACTCTCCCAAAAATTTTAGATTGGATCTTACTTTATCCAGCATGGTTCTTGGACATCGAGTAAATAAGCACTATCCTTCTTACCTGCTATTTCACTGCTTTCCCTTACTCTCCAGTCAAGGAGGCCTGTATACAATCCGAAATCCTAATGTGAGCACATTGTATACAATGTGTTTGAAGAATCCATATTATCATCCTATAGCAACTTACCTCTCTTGTCCTCTTCCAGACACCAGTGAGAATCTGATCTGCAGCTCATTGATTTGCGGGAGAAGACTGCAATAAAAAGGCAAAACAAAAACTGAAGAATTTTTCTGACCGTATTAATTGCTAGATTTTTCCTCAACTAAAGGAAAAATATGTTGCTACTGCTTTAGTGCTCTGCATTTTTCATCTTTCTGGATGTATAGAGTAATAGCTGGCTCGTATATAACACTTTTCATCTGTGCGTCTGAAAGCGCTTTACAATGCAGGTCAGTGTTATTAGCCCTATGTTACAGAGAGGTAAATTAAGGCAAACAGAGTGGATGATATGACTTTCCCAAAGTCACCCAGCAAGCAAGGGGCAGAAATGGGACTAGAACCTAGGTCTAGTATGGGACAAGCTGATAGTGCTACCCGAATAGGTCAAATTAAAGTTGCACAGGCAACCTTAATTCTGGTATCTCCGAATTTTTGCGTGCACGACTTTCACATCTTTGACACTCTTTTAATGTAGGTTTTTTGTGTGTAATATATGTTCATTCTACAGAAAGTCTTTTACACACACAGTGCCAAGCAAAATACTAGTTTGCTGTCGGCATTCCCTCGGCCAGTTACTATAAATACTAGAGTACTTAAATATTTTAATAAAGAGAGTGAAAAATAAAGCCCTCTGGTCATCTGTATCCTTAGAGTTGAAAATATTTTACACAGAAATTATTTGAGTGCATTTCCACTCGTTTTGTGTGTAATGAATATTTCAGTTGTTTTATGCATACAGTATTACACTGGCAAATGCCTGTTTAATGACCTGCAGCTAATGAAAATCGAAGCAATGAAGATGTCATCTCTGATTCTTTCGAGCTTACATCAACTGTGGTTCTTTAAATCCTGCACAGCTTCTCTGGAAGGCTTCTTTTGTGGTTTTCTGTGAGCCCATGTGAGAGCCAGTGGATAAGGCCTTGTGGTGCACCACTGTTTCATTAAGTGGAATGGACATTATGAGTCTGATCCTTGCACTCTGTGTAGTCATTTACACTTGAGTGTAAAATATTGCACTGTCTAAATGGTAGAATTTTACACCCATTTTGTATTTTAGGTAAGCAGGGGTGTGTGATAATGTAAGATTCAACAGAGAAGAATCAGGCCCAGTGATTGAAAAAGGCTTAGGAAAGTGAACATGGGGTGATTCTGAAGGTACTATCTAAAGTATTACCATGGTGTCTAAGCACTTCACAGCATTTATCCTCTCAACATCCCTGTAAGGTAGGGAAGTGCTTTATCCACATTTTACAAATGGGGAACTGAAAGAATCTACAGACAGATTTTATACTTGTACACTAGGTTAGTGAAGGGTGAGTTTTTTATAGCAGTACAATACCTAGAGTTGGGGCACTTATACCAGTCTGAAGGTGCCTTATATGACTGTAGCTTATTCCCTTTTCTATACAGGAATTATCTATAGTGGCATTCCTACAGCTACACTAGAGGTTTGTACTATGTTAGCTATACCGGAATTGAACCCAGGTATTCTGAGCCCAGACTACTAGTGCCCTAATCTCTGGTCTATCTTCCCTCTGATGGCCTACCTCAGCCCAGTATATAAGGAGTGTTAGGTGACCAACTTCTCTTTGCACCTTTGAAAATCATGGACATGCAGGACTGGAAGGGTCCTCAATAAGTGCTGATATGTTCAGCTGGTCTCAGGAACATTTTCTGCTTAACAACTGGCATGGCAACAAACACAGCTGCTGGTGACGTCATGTATTAGAAATAAGGAGCTCAATCCTGAGCTCAGCTGCGCACCCGTCTACTGTGGTTATGATACCTAACAAGCCCCCTTCTCTCTTTTCCGGGCTACCTGAACTACTAGAGCCTGTGCAGGGGTGGGGAGGGAACTGGTTTCACTGGGTTGTTACTTCCCCTTCTCTGAAGATGGGCAAGGAGTGGATGGAGCCAATATGTTGGCCAGCAAGGTTGAACTGATGTGGAGGATGAAATAATCTAGGCCAGAGAAAGAGGTGTCAGAGTTTCTTGTCCCTTAGTATAAGGGGGAAGCAGAGACTGAACTGTGAATCACACAAGTCAGGGCAGCATGGCCCTTTATACCATCTGGATTGGAAGGTTCCATTCTAGTCCAATGAGAACTACAAACAGTTCTTGCAAAATTTGTGTAATACCAATGATGGGCACAATGGGAAAAAAATAGCCAATAGTTATTATTTTATTTGTTTGAAATATGTCTAGTACAAGTTTGTTCATAGATGTGATTTTTTTTCTGTTGGATTTTTTATTTAGTTTGTATTTTGGATATATGTGTTTGCTTTAAAATAAGTCACCGCAATACACAATTTTGCACAAAGACTTGGAGAGAAGAAGCAGCAATAAAGGCAGGAGTATGTTGGTGCTGCAGGTTGTAATGATGGGATTAGTTTAAGACTTTTAATGTTGAGTTAATCCTTGTTTGTCTCTACTCCCAGTGCCCTTGATGAATATTACTCTTAACGTAGGACATTTAAGACCTGAGGCTCTTCAGGTTTGTTTGTTGTCTGTTCTGTTCGTTTTTGACTTTGTTTTTAATTAAGGCTTTACAGGGGAAAAAAAGTCTCTGCCTCTGGCTAGAACTCTGGAATCCCAGAAAGGGCTTCTGAAGGATCTTTAGTGAGATTGTTTGTTTATGGAACAGAATATTTGGAAATGGATATTGCTGGAACTTTAGGGGGAAGATTTCCAATGGCACAGTTTGGTGCAAGTGCTCATTGAGAGCAAGGATGGTCCAGTGGTTAGGGGGCAAGCTTGGGACTTGGAGACCCTGCTTCACTTCTCTGTTGTGCCACAGACTTCTTAGGTGACCTTGGACAAGTTGCTTACCTGACAGCGGTGTTGGGAGGACAAATACGTGAAAGACTGTGAGGTAATATGGTAATGGTGGCCTAATAATGTGAGTACCTAGATTGACTGTATGCCTTTGAAAAATCTCCCCCCTGTGTGCTGGGAAGACAGTCTTCAAAACCCTCAAGGAATATATAAATATCCCAAGTATATGACAATGTGTATTCAGAAAAATTAACTCTGCCAATGTCAACTACATTCCAAATGCTCAGGGCTTTCACCAGAAAATGCAAAACAATAAGGTGGGCAAATATCAAAAGCTCAGCCTTTGATGAATGATACAAAGATGCTGCTGTGTCCTATGCCAGAAAATGAAGGAGAAAATATATAGAGATGGCGGAAATGGGCACATCCGTTTTCACTTGGCTCCTGTTAGCAACTTGTTTCAAGTTGTGTTTCCTGATCCTACTGAATTGAATTAAATGAGCAAAGTACCGAGGAAGTTCTAGGCACTAAAGCAAGTGATCTTGCAGAGTCAACAAGTTGTTCTTTTCCTTCTGGGTTCAGACTGATTCACTGCCCTAGCGTAATGATGGCAGGCAATGCTGGAGTTATATGAAAAAGAAAAATTCTGATTGCTAAAGGTGATTTTAAGATTCCTTGGTGCTATTCACCAGCAATAAAGGTGTTAAACCCAGTGTCCTGTCTGCATTCCAACATTCTGACCACCTCAATTCTCCTTGTAATTTCATTTCTCTCTTTCTGTTATTCTAGAATGTCAGGTTCCTTAGTATGTAGTAGCAATATGGTATGATATTATTCCTTACTTAGAATTTGGGACATGAAGTAGCATTGCTTGGGGTTAAATAGTCATCACCTTTCTTCCAACATGAGGCTGCAGCTCAGTGTTGGATGGAGCTATACCTGTTTATAGGGGTTTATACTGAAAACCCTCAGTGCCAGATTCCCCATTATCCTGAACCTTGTGCATTCATTTAGAACTTTTCACAGGCAGTGCAAATCAGAAAGGTAATGTTTCATACCCATGTTTCACTGGTGTTAATGGGTGCATAAGTTGCAAGACAGTGAAGAATGAGGTCCCTGGTTTCAGCATTTTATAATACTTTGGGGTCTATCTTTTCTCCTTCCTTTCCCTTCTCCCAAGCATTATCACTGCATGAATAGATCAACTCTTCCCTTTGGAATTTAATGGAACTACTCATGTGAGTAAGTGTGAAAGGTGTGGTCAGTGGTCCCCCTTTCTTCCACAACTCCATCCTGTGGGGTTGGTCCCTTCTGATACGTCTCAACACTCCTACTGGGTTGTACATTCTAGTCCACCCTTTAGGGGTACGCAGAAAGAAAAGTCCAATTAAGGGGAAGTCTTCTGGTGCTTGCAAGGGCTTCAGAACTTTCTCCTTAGCTCTGGAACTTGGACTCTGGACCCTAGTGTACTGAGGGTTTCCCCCAACACAGACTCCTATTGTTCTACATTTAGAGATTGGTAGGGGAGCCCTGGCCCATGCTCTCCATCGGGCTCCAATCCAAGGCCCAATGGTGGGCAGCCAAATTCTGAAATCTTGGGTGCTAAAAAGCTGCCTCCCTGCCTCCCTGGATCACTTCTGACCTGAGTTACCATTTTTTAAATTGGTAAATTAAAGAATTGAACTGAAAATAAAGTTTTTGACCTTCACAGTCAGTCACCAGTCTCTCCTTTTCAGACTTGTCAGGTCAGTGTGGTCAGGTCTCAGGCAACAAGAGCTCCTGGGCTGTTATTTCCTCAGATAAGAGCTCAATTCCTTTCCACTGCTTACCTCCTTCTGAGCTACTCTGCTTTCTCTTTTAAGCTCTGCCTCCAGCTTGTGCAGGCTTTGCTGGTGTGTCCAGGCAGGGCCGTCAGGTCCCACCACCGCTCCTTCACCCCTTGTTCTCCAATTCACCCCATCACTGTAAGGACATCTCAAATGAAGGGCAGCCAGCACATCTCTCGGCCCACGTCACTTTCTGTAGCCCACATCAGCCTGGAGCGGTGAACCGCGGCCAGTGGGAGCCGCGATCGGCCGAACCTGTGGAAGCGGCAGGTAAACAAACCGGCCCAGCACGCCAGGGGCTTTCCCTGAACAAGTGGTGGACCAGAGTTGAGAACCACTGGGATAGATAGTAAAACAGAAAATATAATAATGCCACAATATATACATTCATGATACATCCTCCATCCCACCTTGAATATTGTTTTCAGTTCTGGTCGCCTCTTCTGCAAAAAGAGATAGTGGAACTGGAAAAGGTGCCTAGAAGAGCAACAAAGATGATTATAGATATGGAATGGCTTCCATATGAGGAGAGACTAGCAGCATTAGGGCTGTTCAGCTTACAAAAGAGAAAACTGAGAAAGGATATGATAGAGGTCTAAAAAACATGAATGGCATGGAAAGAGTGAATAGAGAAATGTTATTTACCATTTCCCACAATACAAAAAAACAGAGGTCACCTGATGAAATTAATAGGCAGCTCATTTAGTAAAAATAAGAGGAAGTATTTTTTTATTACCCTGTGGAACTCATTGCCATGAAATGTTGTGATGGCCAAAAGCATAAGTCGTTAAAAAAAACAGATGATTTTCATGGAGCATAGGTCCATCAATGGCTATTAGTCAAGATGGTAAAGGATGTAACCCCATGCTCAGGGCAACCCTCAACCTCTGACTGCTGGATATTGGGAACGGAAGATGGGTGGCTCTCTCCAGATTTGCTCTGTTCTGTACAGTTCCATGAAGCTCTAGTACTAGCCACTGTTGGAGACAGGATACTGGGCTAGATGGATGCCTGGTCTTATGTTCTGATGCAAAGTATTACACAAATCCTGAACTCAGGTGTCTCTAGAAAAGCTGATGCAACTTATTGAAACACCTTGGTTATTTTCCCAAAGCGTTGATTTGAAAACAGATGTGTTCCAAGAAGGTAAACCCAAGATATTATCAGCTGAATCTCCCATAGATTTATTTTCTTAAATAAAAGATTAAATTCATTAAACGCTTAAACTTTAATGAGTTCTGGTCTATTCTATCTGGCGGCGATTTGTTATCCAAAATCCTTGTGCCATCACATTAATGATTGTTAGCACCAAGGGGCACTACGGGTAATCCCCGTTGTCTAGAAATGTCAGCTCTGCAATGATTGTTATGTAATTAATCAGATACCAGCGCTGGAGCGAGGGCAGTGTACTGGTGCATAATGAAACTTATTAATGGTGTCCTGCATAATTTATGGGATCTAATCATTCTAATGTAGGTATACGTGCAACATGTAAACAGTTTTCTTTCATTAAGTCTATGAACTAACGTGTCGAGCAATTAAGGCATGAAATCTTTAATTTTGTTGAGGTAGCCCACTTTCCTATAGATACAGGAATACTTGGTTTTCTATAAATATCTGAAAGCAGGACTTATTGCTAGGAATATTTGCTAAAAGTCTATTATATTCTATCTGTATTACTGTAGTGCCTAGAGGCATATTCCATTCTGTACAAACACATGGCAAGGAACAGTCCTTGCCCTGACAAGCAATCTAACCAGACAAAAGGGGACAGAAAAGGAAGTATTATTTTTCTGCTGTATTACTATAAGTGGCATATTACAGATTGGGACTGAGGCACAGAGAGATTAATTTGCTGATTCATAAAACTTGTGATGTGCAAGTAGTCCCACTGAGCTCATCACATGCTTAAAGTTAAGCAGGTGCTTAAGTATCTGGATCAAACAGGATTAAAGGCCCAGATCCTCAAAGGTATTTAGGAAGTCAATGGGAGTTAGGTATCTAAATACCTTTGAGGATCTACACCTTAGTGGCTTAGCCAATGTCACAGAAAAATGTAGTGAGTGAGCCAGAAACTGAACAATTATGGCCTAAGCCACTGCTTTAACCACTAGACCACGAGTATGTGCTTAACTTTAGGCATGTATGTAAGTCCCATTGACTTCAAAACCTTCCTGATTTGGGACCTGTATGACTTGCAGAGAGTCGTCTTGCTGGAGGATGCTCAGCCCAGCTCTGACAGTAAGGCTTGTAAAAGTTTTCTTGGTACAGCTACAGTCAGCAGACCATAGGATTTTACTTCAAGTTTTGGCTGCAATAATTTGTAAAAGTCACATACAGAGGCTCCAGACATTAAATAGGAGATTCCTCTAATTAGTTAAGTACGCTGTATTGTTCACAGTGTGGCAAGCAAATTTGGAAAGGAGTGCTGTTTACTAGTTAAACCAAGAAGCAGCTAAAGCTGCCGCCATATTTTTGTCTCCAAATGTCCTGATTTCCAGCTTTCATATGCTGACAGATTTTTTTTAACTCCTCCTCTGCACTCATGGTTCTGAATCCACACAGTGAGATGGGGGTCAGGGAAAGGAGTAGAGCTGATCAATTTTTTTTTCTTTACAAACCTTTTATTGACAAAAATGGCCTTTTTTCAAAAATGATTTTTTTGGGGGTGGAAACTTCAAATTTTCAGAATGTTCAGAATTTTCAATCAAAAACTGAAAACTCATTTTTTATTTTTCATTTTTTGAAACTGAAAATCAACATTTTGTTTTTCTGTTGTTCCCCCCACCCCCCACCCCCACTTCTTTTACTTTTCTGTTCCTTTTCCTCTGTTTTTCAGTGGGGAAATGAAAAGTCAGAAAAAAAGGTCAGAGGGAAAGGAAAAAAAGAGGGAGAATGAGGAAAACAAACATAGAAACTAATCACAGCCCCTCTCTCCCCAAAAAACCTGGTTTTGTTTGTTTCATTTTGAAAGTTTTGAATTTTTTCATGCAACACACCAGTTTTTGACCATGCATCAGATGAAGTGAGCTGTAGCTCACGAAAGCTTATGCTCAAATAAATTGGTTAGTCTCTAAGGTGCCACAAGTACTCCTTTTCTTTTTGCGAATACAGACTAACACGGCTGCTACTCTGAAACCTTTAATAAAATACGTTTTCACTGACCAGATTGGCGGGGAGGGTGCAGGGGGAATGAGTCATGTGCTAACTCTGAGACTTTCCATGGCTTCATCGAGCTTCCAATGGCACAAGAAGACACTGATCTTGTCAAATACACAGAGCCCTCATGTACATTGTATTGTTATAAGACATTGAAATTTTCTAATTGGCAGGTTAGCACAAACAGGCATAGTCTCCAGAATAATGATGCAGGCATGAGTTTGGTAAACAAAATAATTTATTACTGGGAGGGGGTAGTGAGGTTCAGTGTTGCCAGCTCTTGTGAGTTCTTATTTTCTCACTCTACACCCAGCTCTTTGGTGGTTGATGCAGTGAATGAATGGGGCAAACTGCATCAATGTAAGTCCACTCTGTATGACAGACACTAGAAGGGCCTGGACCTTCTGGGGAGAAAAACTTATTAATTGAAACCCTACAGTTCTGCACTGAAAATTACCAGGCACTGATGGCCAAATACAAAACAACTTCAGAAATTATACATTTTTTGGTTCATTTATTCAACATCTTCCTGCAGACCAAAGGGGACAATTTCAGGTAACTATTGCTGAGGTAGAATTACTGGCCAGAACATCTCTTCAGGAAGCTCTTGATGCAGCAGTTACAGTGACACATTCCATCTCTATACCAATGGTGATACTCAGGGCTTCCTGGTTACAGTTGTCTGGTTTCCCCAGAGAAGGCCAGAATATGGAAGAGGACCTCCTGTTTTAAGGACTGAAGTTGTTCCTGGGGAATACTGACAAGTCATTACATACCCTTAAAGATTCCAGGGGAACATTACACTTATTAGGCATCAACACTCCTGCAAACCAAAGAAAGTTTAGTAGATTGCAAATGGCTCAAAGATCCCATGCAATGCAATTCTCTGGGTTTCAGAGACCTATGGAACATCCTAGAGAGAGAGACAGGTTCCAGAGAAAGAGACCCTCTAACCCACCTGATGTGACTTCACCATTGAAGCGTCAGTTTTAATGGGATGGTTGAGGGTTCGACCTGCCAGAAGTCTGCCAGCTTCAACATTTTGCCCACTTCCCGCCATTTGGAGACAGGTTCTCCCATTTCCAGCAAACATGGGAATGTAGCATCTTGGACAAAAGTGTGATGGAAGTAATATCATCAAGCTACACCATCCATTTAACCTCCTTCCCTCCTTATTGTTCCCCTTCCCCATCCCTTTTCAGGATGATGAGTTTCTGGTAACACAGGAAATAAACTCCCTTCTTCATTTAGCAGTGATAAAACTGGTCTCTGCTCAACACAGAGGAAGGGGATTCTATTTGAGGTATTTCCTCATACTGAATAAAAATGGAAGGTGGAGACCAACCTTAGACCTTAAACTTCTGAACAAATTTGTGAGGCCTCAAAAGTTCAGGATGGTGGCTCTGGCAGCTCTAACTCCATATCTACATTCTGGGGATTGTTTTTTGGCTCTCAACCTTCCAGATGAGTATTTCTACATAGCGATACACCCATCTCCAAAAATGTTCCTGAGTTTTGTCATAGGCCAGGATCATTTTCAGTATCAGGTGTTCACATTTGGTCTGTCCTTGGCTCTGAGAGTGTTTTCAAAGATTCTATCTGTGGTGGCTGCCTACCTGCATTGTCAGGCCATCGTAGTATTCCCATACTGCAAAGACTGGCTACTCAAGATTCAGTCATACCGAGAGGTCTTGTCTACCACAAGGACAGTGCTTTCTCTGTTCTTGGACTTAGGTCTAGAGTTGAATGTGGACAAATCCACACTGACTCTCATACAGAACATATGATGTATAGGACCATCTTTGTATTCCTTGGCATCCAGGGCCTTCCTTCCCATGGACAGATTTGACATTATCAAACCTTAGAGAGACAAGGTGGGTGAGGTAATATCTTTTATTGGACAAACTTCTGTTGGTGAAAAGACAAGCTTTTGAGCTTAGATGGGGGTGTTCTTCAGGTCTGGGAAACTAACTCAGAGTGTCATTGCTAAATCTAAGGTTTGAACAGATTGTTTAGTATAAGTGGGTAACACATTTTTCAAGGCATCATTCAAGGTGAAGTGGCCTTTTAACAGGCCTCCAGGCATAGGGAAGTAAGGGGGGGAACAATTGGGGAGGGCGTTGTTATTGGGTTACAGATTGTTGTAATAAGCCATAAATCCAGTGTCTCTATTTGGTCCATGGTTTTTAATGTCTAGCAAGATTATGAATTCAAGCTTCCAGACTTGTCTTTTAAAAGTGTCATGCCGGTTTCCTTTGAGGATGAGGACTGATAGGTCGTTATAGAGTGATCACTTTGTGAAAAATGTTCACCCACAGGTGTTTTTGTCATTTATCATTCTCCTGTATGAATTCATTTGGGAGCATAGTGATTGTCTGGTTTCACCCACATGGTTGCCGTTGGGGCATTTGATGCACTGGATGAAGTACACCACATGTTGTAATAGGCATGTGGAGGACCCATGGATCTTGACCACAAGAGAGAGACCAGAAATCACAGAAGTTAAGACAGAAGTCAACAGAGTTATTCCAAATTTCTAATGGTGCAACTGAAAGATTAAATTAGCCCGTGGTATCTAACAGTAGTTTGGTTCTGGTTTTAATACATCACAGTGCAGTAGCTTTATTAGTTCCATTGACACTCCAGAAGAATCCCTGCAGTACCAGTGCTGTTGAACATAAGATTTTCAAACCACTGAAGGGTTTTTTATACATGATTTTTAAAGTGTCAGATATTCCCTTTCTTCCCCCCTCTATCAATTTGTTAAAGAAATGAGCTTCTAAACTGAGCTCATGTATGCCAAGTTTCAGCCTTATTTGAATTTTTATGGGTGAGTTATGAACACCTGAATATAGTGGTTTATAATGCACCACTGACAGGCTGTTATAACTACTTTGGCACTAACAATGCTACTATAATTAGTGACTTTTGTATTGTGTTAACAAATGGCAGAGTGTGCTACCAGGCTTCCAGATGACTTACCCAGGTTTTAATTAGTGTCTATCTTTCTTTTCTTTGTGGAGACATATGCTTACCTAAATGACTCAGTGCTTGCACCAAGCATAGGTCAAAATATCCACCTGTCAACTGGGTTTAGTATGCATGCAAGGAGGAAACTACTTAAGACATTTTGTAAATGGAACAGATTGTATATTTCTTCAAATAGAAACCAGAGGACTTTTGTGACAGATGGATCAAAATTTCTTGAAAACCAACAGGTTTCTCTTATAGCACTGAGTGGACTGAAATAAACTGATTAACTAAACCTGAAGGAAATGACTACCCCTCAGATCGATCTATCTATAAGGAGGTAATGTCTTAGACTATTTTCCCTGTATTTTATGTTCTAATAATGTTGATGTAGTATATAAAAATGTCTACTGTTGTCTTACGTTATTTTAGTTTATACTTTGCACAACAAAAGAATAGTGTTCACACTTCGTGCTAAGGCTACTTTTATAAATAGTTTATAAAGGGTTAATAAATGAGTAAGAGATCTTATCAGCTTGTTACAGACATAACAAAGGCGTTAGAGATACTTATAATGGTATAAGTGAAAGGTACTATGAATGGTTATTCACTGTCACTATAAGCAAATTGTTAACATTTTGGTCTCCATAACAATTTATTATTATTAAAATATCTATTCATCATGTATTAACCATTTATAAACTATGTATAAATGCATCCTCAGTATAAACTGTGACTACTTATATAGTGGATTGCTAGCAACATGTGAATCATTAAGGCTTCAATCTTACCAAGAGTTATGCAGGCACATAATTTACACACTGTGAATGGTCCTATTGATTTCAAAAGGACTACTGAGAGTTCATAAAGTTTGTGTATGCATACATTTTTGCAGAATTGGGGCCTAATATTTGAACTGCGTGTGTGAAGCATCATTAGTTATTCACTGAGGGACAAACCATGACTATTGGAGTCCATCGCTACCCGGTGATCCTCGCTGCCTGGCCCGTTGCGATGGTTTTGCTGTCACAAATACACACCAGGACATTGGTCTCTCACCAAGGTATGCGTTTACTTCCCTCTTACATAACAATACCATGCAACACAGGCTTCCCTGAAGCCCCATCCCAGGCTCACCCTCTGAGCTTCCTCGTGAATTGCTTCCTGTTTCCTCTCCTTTTATGGTCTCCAGTTACTTTGTTAGCCCTGCGATTGTCACACAGGTGCTCACAAGCCCCTCACCAGAAACTGTATAACTGCCCTCAGCTGGGCCTGCAGCCTTCCCCAGGCTGCAGCAATGTCAGTGATCAGGGTGCTGCTGATAGCATCCTGTCAGCGCATCCTGCAAGAGTAAGGCATTCCCTACATTGACCCATTGCTTCCAGTGAGACTGTCTCTCACAATACTCTGCAGCATTTGGTGGTAACTAATTACAAGTGACAAAAACATTAACTCCACAGAAAATTGCAAAAACATTACCAGGCTCTAGTGCAGCAATAAATCCTACCTCCACTCTATATTGTCCCGAGTACTTTGTGACCTCTAGGCTTCCTCCCCCTGCCCCGGCTTTTAACTTTGTTATGCTTAATAAAAGTTATAGTCAAACTGTTACATTGGCTTAGAAAATAAGAAATTAATTATGAACACCCCATTTAATACGGAAAGGGTACAATGTCCACAGTTTCTTTAAAGCATCAGTGGAGCAATTTCACTACTGCCAATTGAACATTTATATAGAACACATCTAAATATGCTCCGTCAATGAATCCCCTGAGTGTTTCTGCTTCATTAACTGTTTACATGGTGACCTCAGAAGAAGAGTTTTAGCCTGATGAAATGTCAGTTTCTCATACTGCCTCAAGCAAAAGTGGAAAAGGTCTCTGCAATTTTTCATGATACACTCAGAATTTAGAAATATCACATTAGCATGCTTAATCCTACCATATTAGGCATCACAACACCTCTCATTGAGTTAACCTCTCAATAGCCTCTATAATGCCACATCATATCCTAACAAACTGCTCCATCCCCTACATCTTCCATCTCCACTCAGCTGGAGGACAATATATTTGCACTGATGTCTTGTGGTCATATTACAAGCATCCCTAATCCTAAACTTTTCAACGGAATGGGCTAACTACTCCACTTTTTTTTAATGGTGCCATTATTTGCATCATGAATCACAATGTCAAGGAAGCCCGTGATATTTAAATTTTATGATGCTTGCTTCCAAAGTAACAACTTTCTAACTCAGCACAAAGTGAAGAAGAATATTTTACCTTACACGGACTGCGCTTTAGGTTGCAGAAATATCTCCCAAGAGGATATTCACTGTCCAGATTATTATCTTGGCTATTCCACTGTAGAGTTTTGTAGGAATAATAATTCTTATTCATCTTCTAGCCATAAACAAAATATAGATAAATAGGTTTCATAAGTTAAAATTCCATGATATGTGATATTGTTCAATATATATGCTTTAGCTACCCCGAATCTCCATTGGATAAAGGAAACTACGCACTACCTTACAATATTGATACTACTATATCTTTCAATAAAATGGTATATGTCTCTGTCCATTAATGAGACAGGATATGGGAGTTTCTACAGTACCAGTATATGATAGTGAGGAAATAACTAAACATAGTTGGTTTGCATATTCCTAGTTGTTGGGGATTTTTTTCTTCCATAGATCTGTTATCTATTAAGTATTTGAAAGAAAAAGAACACAAATTGATTAGGGTAGTAAAGGGTCATCTAATTGCAATAGGAACTAAAGTTAAGAAAAAAATTCAATTTATACTGACCATCAGGGGAAAAAAAATCTTCCTTACTATGAGCTCTTTTCAATTGGAAAAATCATCATCACTTGAGACATTTAATACTAGAATGCATAAATCACTAGGAAATGGGAAAAATTCTACAGTGATAGGAATGGACTAGGTGATTGTCCCTAGCTATGATCCCTAACTTCTATGTGTCTGTGGAAAGAGTTTTTCACTGGGCTGATGGGGTAAAATTTACAAACCTGCAATGGACAATAACACGTAACCTTGAAGTGAATCCTTAAAATGACTGTTGCACATCTGACCAACTCCAGCTACCTGTTATAGTTATCAAAACATCATTTGGTAAGGCAACTCCCCCGCAGGACATAAGCCTTTCATCTCATCTTGCATCTGTCAGATGTGCCCTAGAATGAAAAACATGACACAGGAAACAAAACAATGTTTTTTCTATCTACTTGCCTGTCTCCGCCCCCCAGATTAAAGAAACACAATGTTTTAATTGTCATATTCTAATCCCTGGAAAATCCAGAGCAACTCCACTGTTGTTAACATAATTACTTAGGATTTGCTTTGTGTCACAGGGTATGTCTACATTGCATTGTAAACCTGGGTCTCAGGCTTGTGGAGTTGGTGTTTCCAATCCTACGCTTGAGTGTCCACTTTGCATTGCACACCTGGGTTTACACTTGCTGGACCTGGGTCTCACAGCTGTGTTAACACATCCATGCTGCACAATGCAGCCCTTCTGACTTGGGACTGTGGTTTGAACTTCATTCACACTGAAGAATGAATAGGCTTGGAATTGGGTCACAGCAGGACTCAGGCTGTGACCCACCCCCTAGCAGGGTCCTAAGACTTGAGTGCATGCTGACCTGAGTAAAACTGATTTGTGTGTGGATGGAAGGACGGTTGGGGCTCAAACCTGAGTGAGAGTCGAGGCTTAGTGTGAAATGTAGACATATCCAAGGAGGGAAGAATTTGGCAACGGTGCTTGGATGTCCTCAGGGGGTAGTTCTACCCATGTTACTTTTTATTGTGATGGGCTATACAACCTACAGCCCTTGAGAGGAAGTTAGGCATGTCTGTTTTTGGAGACTGAAACTAAGTCATGGTGGATTGTTGGCAAGAAATCACAAAGTTTCTTACAGAAATGTCCCATACATTTGATGTATTCATTTTGATTTTAAACTATAAAAAGTTGCCTAGCTAAGGAATTCCAACACATTCACTAATTATACAATATGCTGAAACCCCAATAAACTGAAATAACCATTCCAATAGGAACTCAGCTAACCAGACACCTACAGAAGCTTGTCCGCACCCCTTTATCATTATGGGAAGAACACCCTCAGCCTTCTCCAAAGACATACTCAAACAGATGTATTTTGGAGGATGCTTAGAAGGTCATCAAAATTTAGAGTAGTTTGGAACAAAGAGGAGCAATTTCAAGACACTTAGAGCCCTCAAAAAGAACTCCCTGCCAGCAATCCTCTCTCTTTCATAGAGATAGAGATTGAGATTCATCTTACATAACCCTGCTGACCACAGCTTGGCAGTATGGCTTCGGAAGAGAGACAGTCTCTCAGGTAGGCAGGTCCCTGACTCATATAGGGCTTTACAGGTCATAGCCAGAAAGTTCTCTCCCATGGGAAGTTCCAACATTTGTTTGTATCCCAAACCAGGATGAAAAGTTGAAATTTTACACAGAATGGAAATTGTAAAAAAAAAAAAAAGATTTGGAAAGCCATTTGGGGTCCTTTCAACAAACCAAGATGAAATATTTTGACATTTTCAATTGAAATGAAACATTCTGACATCTGAGATGTTGAGTGCTATGAAGTTAAGGATACTTAAGCCTTGTAGGAGCTGGCTACATCCGTACTAACTGTGGGCCACTATGTGCCTTTGTGTTCATCTGCAACGTCAGGGAGATCACCTCACTGCTCAGCCAGGTAAGAACTACCTAGTTCTTGGTCTGACTCTGGCACCAAGCACTGTCCCAGCATTGCAGATACTCTCTTCCTACCAAGAATGTGGGTGGATAGAGGGCAGAGATAAGTTGGAAGTGAACAAAGCACCCTTTCCATGTTCCACTTGTTTGGGTTCCTATAAACTCCTGAGGTGGAAGGTAAACTATTGAACAATTATCAAAAGCTGGTGAGTAGAGCTGGCCAGAAAATGTTGGCTTTTGTTTTTGTTTGTTTGTTTTCTCCCATGGCGAACATTGACTTTTCATCAAAAAGCAGAAAGCCTAATCCCCAAAGTGTTTCATTTTCAGCAACCAACCTCCTTCCCGCCAAATTTTCAATTTCAGAGGTTTTGATTTTCCAACTAAAAAAAATCGAGCCATTTTGGAAGAGAAGCAGCAATGCTCCATGAAATGTTTCATTTAGTTGAAAACCCAATTTTCCATTGACAAAGTTTGTTGACCAGCCCTATTGGTGAATCCTAGATGTGCAATTATGGCAGAGTGATGATGATGATAACATATTTTATATGACATCTGACAGAAATGTCCATGGAAAATTTTTAAAATGTGAAATTGTCTTTTCATAATTAACACATATTTTGTTAATTTTAAGTTCAAATTTGAAACTGGCCAAGGATAACAATAACACAACACAGTTGAGCCTCATTATTTTTTTATAATGATCTAATGTGGTACTTTATAGGCTCCACTCTCACACAGAGTGGAACAGGTGCAAACTCTTGGACCAAAGACAAAAATGTAAAGCCTGCAGTGAATCCACAAGGGCTTCAACAATCCATTGCATGTGTAAAATCCAGTTTTGCACATTTTCTCTCTTTTAACCAAGTCTGTATTTCCCCACAAAAGCTATACTACTTGGGAAGCCTGCAATTCTAACACCTCATAACACAATAGCATCCTGTGCTAGGTCATGCATTATCGCTTTTATAGCTATTTAAAAATCACAATGTAAGGGAATAGAGTGCAGTTTAAAGTATACCGAGCCAGATCCTCAGCTGGAGAAATTGGTATAGCTCCATTGACTTTGATGGCATTACTCCAATTCACACCAGCTGAAGAACCTGCTTATTAAGTTGATAAACTTGTGATTTATTTTTAGAGCATTTTCCTGAGTCTTACTCTACTTCCACCTCCCCATCCCAGTTATTACACACAAGTCTCTGGAATTCAATGGGGTGGAAATTTCTAGTGAAATTGATCAAAGGTCTACATTGTTCAGTACAAATGATCTCCTTTCTATAAGTTTTAAACCAATTTATAGAATTTATTGGGGAATTATTTCCCTGTCTATTTTAGATAAGGAGCAGACTAGGAATTGCACCAGTTTTTTAAATTTTCTGTTAACTGGTTTATTTAAGTAATTTACAGCAGACTCAGGGAGAGGAAAAGAACCTTCTTGTTTGTTTTGTTTAGAGAATTCCTTGTTTGCCACAAGTAGGGGAAGGACTCTCTAAGCAGCCCAAATTGTGGTCTTGTGGGGACTCAACGGGGTCCTCACCCACCACAGCCAGCAAAGAACATGACACATCCTTTATATTATATTTTGACTTGCCAGCAAATGCAATAGAGATATTAGATTTGAGCATCATATCCCATGAGCATAGGCAGGTAGGGGATAATTGCAGGTAGTACTTTCTGTTATCATGAGAGAAATGAGTATTTTGTGATCAAGACTAGTATTGGTAGGACTATATTTGTTAGCTTTATTAAAGTAAGTGCACACAAAGGGATGCTATCGCAGAGCCTGAGGGCTGATCCAGAACCCATTGAAGTCAATGGAAAATGTCCATTGATTTCAATGGGCTCCCCCAATTGACAGCTATTTCTGATACTTCCTTCCATACTTGTTATACTGCATGGGCCCAATCCTTGAAGCATCTTGTACCTAGAAATTCTGTTAAAGATAGTGGGGGTTCTTGTATACAGAAAGTCTTGTGGCCGGGGTCCTCAAGGACGTAGTACTGTGGTATTACAAAGCCAACAGAAAATGGCTGAGATGCTTATCTGGGTTGAGAATATGACTGAACCATGGTGATGTAGTAGTGCCAATCAGTGAAGGAAATCAGGATAAAACAAACTAGGTGGGCTCGTGGCTTGGCACACCTCGGAGATGCCAGGGAGTGAAAAAGAGATGACTCTCATCCCTTGAGGACTCTGTTAAGATGGCAATAGCAACATGAAGTGAAGGAGGTAATGAGGAGAAGACAAATGGGAGGAGAGAAAAAATTAGTGCAGGTTCATCTAGGAAAGCATTTATTTTCGAGAAGGAGGAGGGAGGCAGAAGCACTGACTGAAAACCATGGAACTTAGAGATGGCAAGACCTAAGCTAAATCATCTAGCCTGTCCTTCCGGCAGGGCAGGATAGTTTCCTTCAGTATATTCTCCTTATACTTACCCAGGATTTATCCAGCTTACTTCTAAATGGCACAACGGATATAACTTGGCTGTAGTCCCAGGAGCCAGAGGTAGCAAGATGCCATGTAATTTTCAAATGTTTGGTTTTAGGTCCTGTGAGCCTCTAGTTTTGGGAGTCTAGACAAAATACTGCTCCTGTTAAGTGAAGCTTGCCCCTTTACAAAGAGCTAGCACCAGGCCATCTTAGCTCTCACTTAAACCCTCAAATTAGGGCATTAGGGACTTAAGTGCTGCATGCACCTTCTCCAGGCCCAGGGCACAGGGGTGAATTTCACCCTTTTGTGAAGAAAACCATTACTTATTTTACACGGTTCTCATGACAAGATAGACCAGTGCAATTTTTGCCCAACAAGAACATTCCTGCACTCACTGCATATGGTTATATCCGTCCTTGAAAATGGTTAGCTTGGCACGCAATAGCCTGATATTTTGCATGCACAGATGGCACTTGGAAAAACAGACGGCAGATATTTTGGGCACAACATATGTGGCTGTATTGGTATGAGTGAAACTACTATATCACAGGTGATCCTTTCTGTCTATACTACTAATACAGTGTGAACGGTGTGAATTAATTAGGGTTTGTGATGAATTATAAGGAGTTAGAAGATAACCTTCTTCCTTCATCTTTAACTCTTGAAATATTTTGCTATGGGTTGGGTTAAACCCTGTTGAAATTGGTGAGTGTAACAGTCACTCTTCATTATAGATAAATGAGAAACAATTAAGCTCCTTTGTGGAACCAGATAAAAGCAGCCTCTACTCAAAACACAGTTACCGGTCACTGCCCAAACCAAAAGGACATGTGGGTGGAGGTATTTCCTGTGTATAGTTTGGTGGAGATGTGTGTGTCGGTCTCTGTGAGAGAAGTAAGAAAAGCTGGAAAGAAATAGCAGGACACCAGGGTCACAGTCAGAACAAGTATGGGAACATGACCCTGAGAACAGCCTAGAAAGAGAGTTTTGGGGCTGAGTGCTGACTAAAAAAGAGGCTTGGAACTGTGAGTCAAGAAACTGTCTCCTGTTTGATTTCTGCTGTGTTCAGGGAAACAGGACTTTATACATTCTTTGTAAATAGATATTTCTTTTATGCAATCCTGCTTGTCTCCAACATCAATTTCTCCTCCTTAGTGAAACACCCCGTTAAATCCCAAATTTTGGCAACAGCTCAGGTCAAATAATATTTTCTATTAGGAAAATTCTAGGAACGATAATGTCAGCATATTTGTATTTGATATATGCAATATTGGAGACAATAATGGAACAAAATAACTGCTAGCAATGAACTTACTTTATTAGTAAGAGACTTAAACTAAAGTAGTTCTGCTATTCCCCACTTGAGAATTAGGGAATGTGATAGGAAATGGGAGGCTACATTGTGTTTTAAGGGTCTTGTCACACCAGCCTGATAATGAATGAAATGCAATAATAATTATCAGACATAGTGCTTAGTTATTTCCGGAATTGAAAAATATCCCCAGTTTAGGATAAAAACATTCAGGGTCAAATTTTTCCATTCCCTTCCCCTGTGCAATCACTTACACCAGTGTAACATAGGGGTAAATCAGGGATCGGCAACCTTTGGCCCACGGCCTGCCAGAGTAAGCCCCCTGCAGGGCTGGGCCAGTTTGTTTACCTTCCGCATCCACAGGTTTGGCCGATCGCAGCTCCCACTGGCTGCGGTTCACTGCTCCAGGCCAATGGGGGCTGCCGAAGTGGCGGTCAGCACATTGCTTGGCCCACGCTGCTTCCTGCAGTCCCCATTGGCCTGGCGCGGCGAACCACAGCCAGTGGGAGCTGTGATTGGCCAAACCTGCAGACACGACAGGTAAACAAACCGGCCTGGCCTGCCGGGGGGCTTACCCTGGCAGGCCGCGTACCAAAGGTTGCCAATCCCTGTGGTAAATCATTATTTTGATACAGAAACATTTACATTCACTTTTGAACCTGTTTATGTAGGTGTTAATGGGTGCATGGGCACAGAGTAATGAAGAATCATTTCCCACTTATTCCATGGTAGCGTTGGCTCTAATCAAGGCCCCAACCCTGCAAAGACAGCCACCTGCATGGAGACCCCTTGCCATTTCTGTTAGCAAAGAGTAAGGCTTCATTTTGCAAATAGACCTTAACTTACTGAAGACTCGCAAAAGACTGAAGACTGTTTTTTTAACCTGTTAATACACCCCAGAATGATATTAGCCATTATCACAATCACCTCACATTGTTGACTCATTCAATTTGTGATCCACTATAACAGCCAGATCCTCTTCAGCAGTATTGCCACCTAGCTATAGTCCTAATTTTGTCGTAGTGCATTTGATTTTTGCTTCCTAAGTGAAGTACTTTGCACTTTTCTTTGAAATCAGACCAATTTTCCAATTTGTCAGGGTTGTTTTGAATTCTAATCCCTGTACTTCAAAGTGCTTGCAACCCCTCCCATCTTGGTATCACCCACAGATTTTATGAGCATACTCTTCACTCCATTATCCAAGTCATTAATGGAAATATTGAAAAGTGCCAGACACAAGACTGGACGATGTTGGACCCTACTGAGCATGTCCTCACAGTGTGACAGCAAACCATTGATAATTACTCTTTGAGTAGAGTCTTTCAATCAGTTGTTCACCCACCTTGTAGGAATTTCATCTAGAACACATTTCCCTCATATACTTATGAAAATGTCATTTGAGACTGTGTTGAAAGTCTTACTAAAATCAAGATCTCATGTCTAGTTCCCTCCTATCATCTAGGCCAGTAATCCTGTCAAAGAAGGAAGTTAGGGTGGCTTCACATGATTTGTTCTTTATAAATCCACACTGTGCTGAGAACAGCAAGAGTCTCAGATGGTATAATTGCTTCATCACAGGGTGCTTGTGTATCTTCAGATTGCTCAGTGACTGGACTCCAAATTTGTCCAGGTTTCTATTAGTTAATTCTGCCACACAGAAGTACTGACAGGTACCAAAATGGCATTTTCAAACTCTTGCAGCATGTTAACAATGTGAGTGCAATTAGGAGTAATTTATTTAGAGTACTGTGTTAGGAAAAAGTAAATGGCATAAGGTCAAAATGTGGCAAAAAATTTGCATGTAGCTTATTTCAAAGAAAGGAAGATATAAATCTGGCAATTTAAAAACCAACAATTTGCATTTAAATGTTGAGTTTCATCACAGACTCTGATGGACATGTTATGTTCCTTTGAATGTTCGTTCAGTATTGACATGAGAAGACTAATTTCAGAGTGAGGAATGGGGATTGTAAATCTTTGCTAGATTTATCGTGAAATCTCATGATACCATATATCCAATAAGCATAGGGAACAAACAAAGCTGTCAGAGTCTCATGGGAGTTCATCTTAAATCTCATGAGTTCTATAACATCAGGGTGTCTCATTGCTATATTGCATTTGGCTGTCCACTACAGTGGGTACCTCACTCCCATATCTCTAAAATGGTTCTTATGGCACTTACCCCTCCCCTCTCAATTTGTTTTTCTTGTCTATTTAGACTGTAAGCCCTTTGAGACGGGGGTTGTCTCTTACTATGGGTTTGTGAAGTGCCTAGTATAATGGGGTTCCAATGTTGGTTAGGGTCTCTAAGCCTACTTGTAATACATATTACAAATAATAATTGTAGTAATAATCTCCTTCATTTCCCATTCTGAGCATCAGAGGTTAGCATCTCCCATGCCTCCTGGCTGTTTTTTCTGGATCACAAAGATACATTATAATTGGGGATACCATTTATGTGGTTAAATTTGAAGTGCAAAATATTTACTTATTATCCCTCTGAGGAAACTAGCGCTAAGTTCTTATTTATGT
This sequence comes from Lepidochelys olivacea, assembly GCF_965140295.1. Lineage (NCBI taxonomy): Eukaryota > Metazoa > Chordata > Testudines > Cheloniidae > Lepidochelys > Lepidochelys olivacea. The sequence goes on along the minus strand of NC_140415.1, from coordinate 11,395,061 downwards.
GAACTAGAAAGTTCCATGAATTTCTTTCAGGCAACAGGGGGAAAAGCAGCAGATTTCAATTTTTTTCACCCGATTTAAATATTTATTCTTCATATAAACAAACACAGATGTTGATTAAAACCAACCCTGTGAGAACTGGCATATGTGAGGGGCTTTCAGTTTGATCTTAGCCCAACTGTAAGGAAATATACTGACAACGATGCAATCCTGTGTCAGTAGCTTTGTATCACTGACTTGGCTTCTGTAAACAATAAGGTTTTATGAATCCCTCCAGTGATCATACTGTGGATTGATATATGAGCAGCAGAGGAGTGTGTCTTTAGAAAATATCAAGTACCATGTTATCAAAATCATAATCAAACCCAATGGAGGTGAATGGGTAAAATGCCCTGGTACTCTGTTGCCAAGCAACTAGCTGCTTATTTTAAGTATAGATAAGCAGACCCTGTATTTTCAGCACTCACTGAAGATATGTGTGAGAGAGACAAGGTGGGTGAGGTAATATCTTTTATTGGACAACTTCTGTTGGTGAGAGAGACAAGCGTTCGAGCTTACACAGAACTCTTCTTCAGGCCTGGGAAATGTACTCAGTGTCACAGCCAAATACCAGATGGAACAGATTGTTTAGGATAAGTAGTTAACACATTTCAAGGGACCATTCAAGGTGAAGTGGCCTGCTAACACCTCTCCAGTCATAGGAAGGAGGAGGAAGGGGAGCAGCTGGGTGGGGTTGTTAGTGGGTTATAGATTTCTGTAATAAGCCATAAATATGCATGCCAGGGAAGAACGAAACTTGTAATCAAGACTGAGATGTCTATGTACAAAGCATAGTCAATAATATGGATCATGCATGAAATTACACACCAGTATTTAGGTGCAGAATATGAAGGTGCTCTTGTCTTTCAAGAATAGTTTCCTCTCACTTACACCAGTGGAAATAATGAGTAACTCCACGGAAGTCAGTGGATTTACAAGGGTATAAGAGAGCACGCTAAAAGACAGCTGTTGTGATGGATGGCTTCCTCCTGTCCATAGGTAAAGGAAGTTCATCCATACTGATCCTGCTGGACACCTCTGGGGCATCTCATACTGTTGATCAACAAATACTCCTGCCCAGTGTCCAAGCAGCTGAAGGAGTGAACGTATCTCCTAGATCACTTCACACCCGTTCTCTCAGATTGAAACCATGGGCAACTGTTCTTCCATCTCCAAAGCCCTTATGTGCTAGGTATCACAAAGCTCAACCTATCCTCTGTATTAGTCAATATCTACATAGAGCCACTGGGAGAGCCAACAAGAGAGCATGGGTTGATATGCCAACATACCACCAACAGCACCAAAATGTAAACAGCACCATTTCCCAGCTCTGTCAATGGCTAGCTGAAATCAGTAGCAGATTGAAGAGGAATTGTACCCAGGCAACACTGAGGTGATGCTGGTAGGAAAAGGGACATGCTTCAATGAACATGCCACTCTATAAAATACCCCACTATCTAGGGAATCTATCTTCAGATTGTTAAATTGTTCATTAGCCTCAGTGTTGTTTTGGAGTCCTCAGTGCTACTGTATGCCTGAAGTTGTTGTTAGCATAGGGTTGGAGTCATAAAAGGATTGAAGGTGTCTAACTCCTTGTCACCCTGTTTGGAGTAGTTCATGCCTGGAGTGCCAACCTCAGAGAACACTATAAAAGCAGGGCAGATACCCCAGACTGGTGGTGATATGTTCTAGAATTAGATTTCACCAAACTGGTAACAAATGTGAACTCTTAGATTAGTGTAACAGTCTTACCATGGAGTCACAGGTAGTTCTCTTGGGCTCTCCAGTCAATATTGCCACCCAGGCCAGCCGGACTTAGTGATAAATGGTCACTGAAACCAAAAATCACCAAAAAGCACTCTTAAAACTACAATACCCACCTGCTGAAGTGAAAAAACAGATTGACAGAGCCAGAAGAATACCCAGAAGTCACCTACTCCAGCACAGGCCCAACAAAGATAGTAACAGAATGCCACTAGCCGTCACCTTCAGCCCCCAACTAAAACCTCTCCAACGCATCATCAAGGATCTACAACCTATCCTGAAGGACAACCCATCACTCTCACAGATATTGGGAGACAGGCCAGTCCTCGCTTACAGACAGCCCCACAATCTGAAGCAAATACTCAACTGCAACCACACAACAAAAACACTAATCCAGGAACCTATCCTTGCAACAAAGCCTGTTGACAACTGTGTCCACATATCTATTCAAGGGACACCATCATAGGACCTAATCACATCAGCCACACCATAAGAGGCTCGTTCACCTGCACATCTACCAATGTGATATATGCCATCATGTGCCGGCAATGCCCCTCTGCCCTGTACATTGGCCAAACCGGACAATCTCCACACAAAAGAATAAATGGACACAAATCAGATGTCAAGAATTATAACATTCAAAAACCAGTAGGAGAACACTTCAACCTCCCTGGTCACTCAATTTCAGATCTAAAAGTCACAATTCTCAACAAAAGAACTTCAAAAACAGACTCCAGTGAGAAACTGCAGAATTGGAATTAATTTGCAAACTGGACACCATTAAATTAGGCTTGAATAAAGACTGGGAGTGGTTGGGTCATTACACAAAGTAACAATTATTTCCCCATGCTAACTTTTCCCATACTGTTACTCACACCTTCTTGTCAACTGTTTGAAATGGACCATCCTGATTATCACTACAAATGGTTTTTTTATCCTGCTGATAATAGCCCACCTTAATTGATTAGTCTCATTACATTTGGTATGGCAACACCCATTTTTTCATGTTCTCTGTGTATATATATCATCCTACTGTATTGTCCACTGCATGCATCCGATGAAGTGGGTTTTAGCTCACAAAAACTTGTGCTCAAATAAATTTGTTAGTCTCGAAGGTGCCACAAGTACTCCTTTTTTTAACAAAATATTCAGGTTGCTTCCAGTACCAAGAGACAAGTCACTTATCCCAGAACAATTTCTACCTTAGATCTTGCACCAAAGACAATGCATGTAGCCAGTCCTGTAACAAACTAATTAAAGGTTTATTAACTAGGAAAAAGAATAATGTACAGGCTCATGCAGGGATATATATTATCAAATGAGTTCCAGTCTGATTCAAACGTTGACAGAAATGTCGTAATCTGTCAGAACTGAATGTCTTTTTAGGACTTAACTCAGGATGACCCAGGGGATCTCTGCTTCTGGTCCTCCCGGCTGGAGTCCCTAGCTCTTTGCAACCCACTCACATAGTTCTATGCAACCCACTCTTCCTGGGTTCTAGGGCCTCTCAGAGTTTCCCCTGAACTGTCCTGGATCCAGGTGGATGATGTGGGGGAGCACAATTGTTACCCCATTCCCCGCAAACAGTTTTTTTTTTTTGCTTTGGCTGCTTCTTGTCCTAGCAGGCAGAGTCTATAGGAGCCCTAGACATGAACCAGGTGCATTGTGCTAGGCACTGTACAAATACAGAACAAAAATATGGTTGTTGCCTCAGAGCTTACATGATGGTAAAACCCACCAACCTCAGTCTCCAGCTCGCTAGAAGGTTGCGCCCCCCGCTATTGGACACTGGCCTGGCCATAGTGATCTATGTATTCATGACCTCCATACTTAATTACTGCAACTCATTCTATCCAGGAATGAAGCCACACACCCTGAAAAATCTCCAACGGCTACAAAATGTGGCAGTCTGTCTGTTTCCTAACCAAGAAAGGTCTAATGAGCACAACACCCACTGACTCTCCTTTGGGTACAAAATACAGTTCACAAAAAGAAAAGGAGTACTTGTGGCACCTTAGAGACAGATTAACACGGCTGCTACTCTGAAACCTGTCAAAAATACAGTTAGAGTTCTCTGATTTGATATTCAAAATTAGCCACAGGACTTCCCCTCGCTCCCCAAGAGATCGCCTGTCTCTCCTACAATGGCCACTTCCACTAGATTAATGACACTCTTGGCCAGTAGGGAAGGATTGTGTGCTTATGTTACATTGGTGGATTCTTGTGTCACACTACTCTGTAGGAGCCCACTAAACCTTTGTTTGCGTACCTGGATCTAAGTTCCTCCCTAGTTCAACTCCACTGACATCAATGGGCTTACACCAGGGATCAACTTGGCTCAATATGTCTAACCTATTTGGTGGACAGGCGAAGAGAACTGGGTATCTAATTAACTGTCTTTGCCTTGATTTGCAAACGGTGCAGCTATCTGCATGTTTATTCTATCCTGTGCATAACTGAACAAGGACACAGTCACCTACAGATTTGACATCTTTGTGACAGTGACACTGTGGCAGCATTGAAAAGAAAGGGGGGAAGGAGCAGGGTCACAGAGAGGACAAAGGAAAAAATAACTGTCTAAATCATATATCATTAAAGTGATGCTCATTGAATTACCTCTCTCAGGGCTTGTCAAAACATGTGGTGCCCTTGCAATATGATGTGAATTAAATGCCTTCTGGCCCCTGAAATATTGTTTTCAAGGCCAAATGTGTACTTTCACAATTTCCCTTTAGTAGTTACTAAGAAACATTCAACACATGCTGATTGGGTCCTGTGATTTAAAACAACACCAACAACACAACCACCCAGAAATGCAGCAGTATACAATAACGTTAAAGTGAAAGCCAGTATACATAGGTGTCCTATGGACTTGTTGGCCATGGGTGGTACTCATCAAAACTCCATCAGCAGAGACATTGGTCAATACATGTTATTTGTTTGCCTCCAGGAGAGAACCATCTCACCATATTCCCTTGGTAATTTTAATGTGGTTATTATTTATTGTATTACTATCACACCTATGAGCTCTAGTCACAAACCAGGACCCGATTGTGCTAGGTGCTGCACAAACATAGAAAAAAAAAGCGTTCCTCGAATTGCTTATAATCTAAATAGACAACACGAGAAAAGAAGTGGAGATAGACAGATCGATGGGGGAGTACAAAGAAACCATGTGAAATCTTAGTCAGCATGGCAGGCAGTGATCTCAGTACACCAGCAGCCTAACTGCGGTCAAGTTTTTTGTAGGTTTAAGGAGAGCTTTGAAGGAGGATAATGAGTTAATTTTGTGGATGTTTATGGTGATCATCTTCAAAGAGTGGGCAGCATGGGAGAAAGCACAAAGATGCTTGTTTGAAAAAATAACATGTGGGTGGTGGAGGATGACAACATGGGCTTATTGGAAGAGGAAATCAATCTTTTGATACTGAATGAGAGATAGAGGTGGCATAGTTATGTAGGTCCTTGTAAGCGAAGGCAAGAAGTTAATGTTTGCTATAGTAGAGAAGAGGAAGCTAGTAGAGGAATATGTTAATAGTGAGTGAGTTTGTCATTCCCACTTGTTTGAAACATCCCATGCAGATGACAAATGACTTGAAATGTGATGGTCCTTTGTTTAACTGGAACTCCACTTGCTCCTTGATGTTCAGGAAACAGAGCTATTTGTTGTCTCCAACCACCACCTTAGTAAACAGCACATCAGAAATTATATAAAGATCATTTAAATGCCTTCCAGTGCCTTGAAAGCTAGCCCAAATCACTGAGGAGCCCTAAGTGCAGACTGATCATCTTCCTTCGTAAAAGAAACAAAGAGAAGCAGACTTGATGGAGAGGAGAAAGATATTATGGACCAAATCTTCAAGTCAGTATGCACAACACAGTACATTACAAACAGAAAGACAAGGGCTCTTCCCCATGCGATTTGGGAACAAAGGCCTCAGTCCTGTCAGTGACAGGACAAGCAGATCTGTGTGTCCATGCAGAAGTCCACTGACTTCCACAGTGCCCTGTGCAGGTTTTGGGGCCTGTCTGAGCTTTGTACCTTGTATGATCAGAGCCTAATTTAGTTGCTACCCAATAAGATGAGATTCTGTGGTGTTGGGAATGAGGTTTGAGGAAGGATGAAGGTGACAATAATAAGAAAATGTGGTTACTCAGTTTAGGCATGTAGACATTCTGGTGGTTCTGTTACACCCCTGCCAACCCCAAGTGTTCAAAAATTGAGTCCAGTCCCCCAAAATCATGAGACTTAAAGACAAATAAATCTTTGGGGTCTTTTTATTTGCCTTTGGTTTCTGAGCCCTTAATATGCATTCAGGTTATGTTTGTAGGCTTTTCTCTGTAATCATGTGGGTTAGAAACATACTGTGTTTTTTTTATAAATGAAAGCTGAGATTCAGGTAAAAAATTGGATTCCAGGATCTGGGGTTTTAAGAAAAAAAATATTATGGGCCTTGCAATTAAATTGTGAAAGTTGGCAACACTGATTACTATTAATATTTAAAAACAGTTCATTATAACAGCTCTGTTTTCCAGCAATAAACATAAAACTTTTTCAGAGCATTTCATCCAAGAAAATGGAAGAGTTTTTTCTACCATTAAAAAATGTATCCTAACAACACTTCTGAGTTAGGTGTTTTCCCAGGGGCTCACAAACTGGGGGTCTTGACCCCTCAGGGGGTTGTGAGATTATTACGTGGGAGGTTGCAAGCTATCAGACTCCACCCCAAACCCTGCTTTGCCTCCAGGATTTATAATAGTGCTAAATATTTTTAAATGTGTTTTTAATATAGAAGCGGGGGGGGGGTCGTCACACTCAGAGGCTTGCTGTGCAAAAGAGGTCACCAGTACAAAAGTTTGAGAACCACTGTAGCCCCTTGGTACTCAGCAGATCATAAGGGTACCTAAGTTAAGTATCCTCACATCTTCTTATTAACAGTGTAAATGGGCCATCTTGATTATCCCTACAAAAGTTTTTTTCTCCTGCTGATAATAGCTCATCTTAATTAATTAACCTCTTATAGTTTGTATGGCAACTTCCACCTTCTCTGTATGTGTATCTATCTATAGATCTTCTTACTATATGTTCCATTCTATGCATCCGATGAAGTAGGCTGTAGCCCATGAAAGCTTATGCTGTAATAAATTTGTTAGTTTCTAAGGTGCCACAAGTACTCCTGTTCTTTTTATGGGAAACCCCTGTATACCTCAGTTAAACTATTTGATTATCCTAAAGCAATACAGTGAGTCAGGGTCAAATATGGGAATAGAATCTAGGAGACCTGGCTTCCAGTGCCTTGTTCCACCCAGAAAACATGTTGCCTTCAATAACTGTATGCATTTAATGTAAGTAAAATGTTGAATCTTTCACTCTCATTGTAAAAGAAGTGTGCATTTGAGAACTTAAATTCAGAGTGTTAATTTCCATTCTGAAGACTATAGAAATTGCCTAGTTGTACTTCCTTTGGCTCAGAGACAGTGAATTGCATTTTAATAGGGGTGGAGGGCGTGATGATTTTTGTCCTCTGTGAGCACAGCAAAAGTCATATACAGGACATGAAGTAAAGATGAACAATGCCAGGACTACTGGTGCTCCTCAGGGAAAATCTTACCCTATATCACTCTGCCAATGTCCTCCACAAATAAAAAGAATAGTAAGAGCTATTTTTCTCTTCTTTTATGTGTCTGCTTGAGTGTCTTTAGCACACTAAAATCAGTTACCCTTTCATTTAGTGAGGGATTATTAACAGATGTGGGGAGCTAGACTCAGGAAGCCAAATTCAGAGCATAACAGCTTTAATTAATCTACTCGCTTGTGAACAATGCTACTTATTTCTTATGTGCCAGTAGAGGGTATCTTTATATTAACTAGCACATACATACACACACACCCCCCACTTGATACAGGAGGGAGATGTTTTATATTATGACAGCTAGTTAATATAAAGATACACACACGACTCAATTATATAGCGCTCTTGTAACTAAAGGTCCTAAATCGGGACCTGGGGACATTGAGAACTAGACACAGTAAGTGATATTAAGCCTGTGGTACTCAAGTAGAACTGAAGGAGTACACAGGCCTATCACTGGCCTTCTTCATAGGGATGAATTCAAACACACGGAGTCACATTCACCTGGTGGTATGCCAGCATAAACTGCCATAACACAGAGCACAGGATTTTGGCGGTGGAAAGGCTAACTGAGGTGAACTGTAGCAGTGCAAAGAAACTGCAAACTCTTGTCCACCAAGGGATGTTACAGCCTTCCTAGTACAACACACCAAGTGGAAGAGATCCGCCTCGGGTAGTGGGTGAAATGCTGATTCACACATCCCTTTGGTAGTCTATAGAATATTGTGCATGAAACACCTGTGTTGCAAATTGCCATGCTAGTACAGGGAGGGGCAATTTGAACTGGACTTCCTTGTGCAAGGGCCATCATGGGGACTTTTTAACTACATGGCACAAGGAGCCTAATCCTGCTTCAAAGCATCCCATTGAGTTTAATGGGCTTTGCATTGGGCCTCTGCATCCAGATCCACCAAGGGATAGTGGTGCTGGAACTAGGGGTGCTGGAGTTGCTGTCCCCCATCTTGTAGTAATAACAAATACCAAATAGATGGTTTCCAGGGGTTTCCATCATCAGCACTCCTGCTATAAAAACTGTTCCAGCACCCCTGCACAGGGATTTAGGCAGTTAGATGCCTAAATTGTGGCTCAGGCTCCTACTGACCTTTGAGTAGACGTTGATGAATAATTTGTGGCCAATAACTTAGTTAAAACATTTTGCTTCTGTCTGTTTGCAGTTGGCTCAAATTTATTCTTCATTTGAAATCAAACAAATCTCAGCTTTGTAACTCTATTGGGAACAATTGTCAGATTTTGCCTTTTAAAAACTTCAGCTTTTTTGGTTAATTTAAGATTGGACATATAGTTCACATGACATTCCTTCTCTTCCTTGATTAGATGCATGTAGTTTTTAGAAAAAAAAGTTTCCACTGCAAACAGCTCTGTTTATAAATTCAAAATTCACTGTCTGCAAATGTTTGGCAGCGTTCACTTAGGCTTCTCTGTTTCTATGAATGGTCCTACAAGTAAATTCTCTCGCTACAATACCCAAGGAAAACAAATGCAAAAGGACTGGCGAGAGCAGTCAAAACAAATCCATTTACAAATTTGAACACATTCCTTAACCTTTTCTTTCATAGTATTGGGCCAGCTCTACTTCTGAGCCAATGAGAATATTTTTATAGTATCTCCAAATCCAAATTTTTTTTTTTTTAATATTACAAAGGCACCTAAATGCTCCAGCTGTGATCAGGGATCCTTTAGGTACTGTGCAAACACAATGACAGACAATCCTGGTCCCAAAGAGTTTACAATGTAAATTGATAAGATGGACAAAAGGTTAAGAAAGAAAAGGAGGACTTGTGGCACCTTAGAGACTAACAAATTTATCTGAGCATAAGCTTTCATGGGCTACAGCTCACTTCATTGAATGCAAAGGTGAAGCAGCACAGAGCTTTGCTCAAATGCACAGTGTTATGTTTCACGGCATGCAAACAGAGAAATTTAGATAAAGAAATAACAATACAATTGCTGGAAAGTTGCAATGTAACACTTTATGTCTTAGAATTCGGAACACCACACAAAAATGGAAAAAAACAAACCAACCCCAGAGACAAAGCAGGTTGCTCCCTAAAGCAGAGGAACAATTCACCTCACCTTGTTTGAGGCTGGCTCTTCTCAAACTGCTGTCCTCACACACTTTCCTAACAGAATCCCCTAGCTAGCAAGCAGGGCCGGGAAATCCCTTGCAAATGAAAGTGACAGTTTACCATTCCAACACCAGTTTCAAATAAACCAAACACAGCAGGTCAGTTGGGATCAGAGAGCCACAGGCACCCTTCTGACACACAGGATAGTGCCATATTGTGCCAACCAGTGTGACTAGTTCTCACTGCTTCCCACCTCCCCAGCCCCCCCCAAATGCCAAGCATTACCCCAGCATTTAAAATAGGTAACCCAGACCCTTTGACATGTACTGGTTGTTAAAATAAATGCCTTATCCACTAGTACACAGATATCTCCCATCATAGTACAATAGTAGGTACAGCCATGGCCATGTAAGAGTAACAATTTACCAAGGGATACAACACAGCTACCAAAGGTTTTCTTGCTCTTAGCATGGGGCACTACTGGTAACTCATTTACCTCTGTAACTGTTGGCAATTGCTGACTTTAATATTGCCCAATTTACCTGAACTTTTTGCATCTTATTTAGCCCTTTGTTATTTGTCAGTAACATTGACTATTAAAGGTTTGATCCTGCAAGGTGCTGAACCCCTATGTAGAGTGTTGAGCACCCTGAACTCCCATTGAAATGAGTGGCACTTAAAGTGTCTAGCACCTCGCAGGATTGAGTCCCTTTCTTCTCTTGTGTTGAAGAAAAAGAATCTTGACCTGTTAACTACAGGTCTAATTAAAACTCAACCACAGTCAAAGTTATGGGTCAGAAGGAAAGGCAATGTCCATTACTTTTGCAGTATATAAAAGACAAATACACATTTTTATTACTCTGAAGGTTAATGTGCTCATTAGATTATGGCATTTCATTATGCAATGGTGCAATGGCTGCAGTGTGATATACAGTGGTTGGAAGCAACATTTCATGGATGAACTAAATAAAAAAATCCCAAAGAACACAGACACTTAAAAAGATAAACTGAACAAAAAACTTCATTTCTGTAGAGCTCAGAGGTGAATTTAATCAGGGAAGGAGAAATTAACTTTTTTTTGAGATGCAAGAGAAATAGTAGGGCAGGTTGGTGTAACAGGCACAGAGATAGATTTGGGCTGACAATGTTTATGATGACCACAGCTTTCTTGTTTTCCCCTTTTCCCCTAACATAATTGCTTTTGACTGGGCAAATCATGTTCTCATTGTAATGTCACTGCAATTTATGATTCCATAAAGCATTTGAATAGGATTTTTTGTTTTTATATGCTTTGCATTTCATTTTAATGCCACCCAAGGAAATTACCTACCAAAAGCTGTGTGCGCTACTTTTTATTAAATACCAAATGGTATCTTTTTTTCTTCATGTCTTGATTATAATCAAGTCTCATTTCAGTTATTATGAGATCATTTTCCTACCTCAATTAGAATCCTAATGTTAATTTCCGCTAACACTCTGCACTAAATGTCAGGCTAAGCCAGAGAACACTTCAATCTCTTTGGTCACTCGATTACAGACCTAAAAGTGGCAATTCAACAACAAAACTTCAAAAACAGACTCCAAGGACAGACTGCTGAATTGGAATTAATTTGCAAACTGGATACAATTAACTTAGGCTTGAATAAAGACTGGGGGTGGATGGGTCATTACAAAAAGTAAAACTATTTCCCCATGTTTATTCCCCCTCCCCCCCACACACACACACACTGTTCCTCAGACATTCTTGTCAGCTGCTGGAAATGGCCCACCTTGATTATCACTACAAAAGGTCTTTCCCCCAGCTCTCCTACTGGTAATAGCTCACCTTACCTGATCACTCTCCTTACAGCGTGTATGGTAACAACCATTGTTTCATGTTCTGTGTACATAAGTCTCCCCATTGTATTTTCCACTGAATGCATTGGATGAAGTGAGCTGTAGCTCACAAAAGCTTATGCTCAAATTAATTTGTTAGTCTCTAAGGTGCCACAAGTACTCCTTTTCTTTTTGTGGATACAGACTAACATGGCTGATACTCTGAAACCAGAAATAAAATGGAAAGCATAGGTCATGTTCCTTTCATTGGGCCCTGTGTTGCCTTTCATAGAAGGCTGCTGTTTCCTGCGGAGGGGTTCACAGAAGCTCCCCAAGCAGAGTTCTGACCCCCACAAAAGGAAGTGCCACAGACTCCAGGAATTCCACTAGGGACTTTTTTATTGCTATTGACTTTACATGACAGGCACTCACATATTATGGTAATGAATGACCATATAAAGCCCTAAATTAGACAGATAAAATCACCCTGCTTTCCTCACACTTGGTGGGAATTGGAGGAGGAGAAGCTGCTCTATATGATATTCTCCCGTTCCTAAGCAGCAGGCATCAAAGTGGGTATCTTTACTGAAGCAGCTATGAATAACTCAAGCTCTTCACCCTTATCCCACTATTGGAGTGAGAATTTGTGCAAGCAAAGGTGGTCTGTCTAAAGGCAGTTGCCATGCTACTTGCGGGGAAGACGACCAGAAGAGCAGTATGAGGGATAGTCTCTCTGTGGAAATGGGGTCCTCTTCCTTGCAGTTCCTTGGGATCAGTAAGCTTGAGATTCCACACTTCAGTCTCTTTCATGGTCCCACCCATCGCTGACAACACCTTCCACCTCAGAGGAGAATTCCAAGGACATGCTGCAGTGAGCCGTAACACTCTGCAAGGTTCTCTCTCTCTGTGTTGGTACAATTTGGCTCATTCTTCTTATCAAAGCTTTAGTCAGATATTCTGGACATTTCCAGATTAAGATGCTTCTTTGAAGTCTAAAATGTACTAAAGAAGAAATACATTTTAAAAAACATACTTATGATAAAATGATTGTAGAATAAAAAATTCATTAAAAATATATTGAGAAACAAACGATAGTGGAGTATAAATAAAGAAACACATATTAAAGTCAGGTTTTACACAGAATAGCTTTGCTGTATACAAGCACATTGTACTGATTTGAGATGTTCTTTATATCGTACTTATGATAGTTCAACCAACCCCCCGCCCCTGAAGAAGGGCACATGGAAGAAGATAAAACACCCATGGCTTTGAAGACCTGGTTATCTCAGTGCATTTGTTCCAGCAATTGTCACAGGTAGAGCTGGTCAAAAAACTGACTTCTCCACCCCTGGAAAATTTCGCCTTTTAGTCCAAATGAAAACCACTTTTTTCGAGAGATCTGACATTTTTCACAGAAAGCAGACACTTCCTGCTGAAGATTTTGTTTAGCTTAAAATTCAATTTTCCATTAAAAAATAATTCTGGCAAAAGTTTTCCATGAGCCCTAATCATAGAACTAAAAAATGACAGTGGTATGTATGTATATAGGGCCAGATTTGGATCCCCTTCCCCATGCTGTACAAGTATGTCCACTGATTTCAGTGGGGCTTCTCATGAAAAAAGAGACACTTCAATGTCAATAAAGGAGAGCAGAATTTAGCCCTTTGGTTTTAAAAGGCACATGGGAAGTTAGCATGTAAAAGCAGTTATAGATTACGAGAAAAGTTGGCATATATTAAAAACTGGCTAAAGGACATGAAGAAAAAGGATTCATTAATGCTACCCCTTTAAACTATCAGTTCACATCCTTATTCAGATCCCATTTCAAGCTTATGCCTTTGTCAAAAAAGCTCTCTCTATATATATTATAATTAATGTGGGTGGCCCAGTAGTGAAATCAGTGCAGATATGCTTTGCAGTCACGGCTTCAGTTCTGAGGCATACCTAAGGGGGAAAACATTTTAGAAGAGAACTAACAAAAAGATATTACATTAATATTAATGGCATTTTATTTCCAACCTAGAGGGAAAATATGATCAAGTGTTTTGCCTCTCTGGCTCCTCTTATTTTTTTTCCTGTGAAAGTTAGAAGCAAAATTATATGAAACTAGCCATGTTGTGCCCCTGTTATAAAAACTTTTAAAAATATAATACCAGGTAAAAATATAGATTGCACAAAAATGTTGTTGAAAATGGCCTTTTAAAAACAAAAACACTTCACCAAATGTTTTCAACATGATGAAAACTTTCAGGTTTTCCAGGAAACTTTCCATTGTACACTTTACCAGAAATGTTATTAAAATTATAATCCATTTTTTCTTCATTTGCCAAATATGAAACATTTCCAAACAATTGAGGAAAAGAATTGACAAAAAAATATGCAGAAAACTGAAAACTGGGACATGGGTTTGTTTCAAACTCTGAATGAAAGATAATTTAAAATGATTTTTATCACAAAATCATTTCCCAACCACCTCCACAGCTTCTACCCCATCACTGCCTCTGGCTGTCTTTCTTTCCCTCCTGTATCTTCAAGCCTCCAGCTCTCCTCTTCTCACAACTGGGTATCTCAGGCCTTCAGTTCCCCTACCTTTTAGCTGTTTCATTGAGATTCAGGTGCATACAAGCACCTTCATTCTGAATTCTTTAAAGGCTCTGTGTGTGTCAAGGTTCCTCCCCCACTCTGAACTCTAGGGTACAGATGTGGGGACCTGCATGAAAAACCTCCTAAGCTTATCTTTACCAGCTTAGGTCAAAACTTCCCCAAGGTACAAAATATTACACCGTTATCCTTGGACTGGCCGCTACCACCACCAAACTAATACTGGTTACTGGGGAAGAGCTGTTTGGACGCGACTTTCCCCCCAAAATACTTCCCAAAACCTTGCACCCCACTTCCTGGACAAGGTTTGGTAAAAAGCCTCACCAATTTGCCTAGGTGACTACAGACCCAGACCCTTGGATCTTAAGAACAATGAACAATCCTCCCAACACTTGCACCCCCCCTTTCCTGGGAAATGTTGGATAAAAAGCCTCACCAATTTGCATAGGTGACCACAGACCCAAACCCTTGGATCTGAGAACAATGAAAAAGCAGTCAGTGTTTTACAAGAAGACTTTTAATAAAAAATAGAATAGAAATAAAGAAATCCCCCCTGTAAAATCAGGATGGTAGATATCTTACAGGGTAATTAGATTCAAAAACATAGAGAACCCCTCTAGACAAAACCTTAAGTTACAAAAAAGATACACAGACAGAAATAGTTATTCTATTCAGCACAATTCTTTTCTCAGCCATTTAAAGAAATCATAATCTAACACATACCTAGCTAGATTACTTACTAAAAGTTCTAAGACTCCATTCCTGGTCTATCCCTGGCAGAAACCAGCATACAGACAGACACAGACCCTTTGATTCTCTCCCTCCTCCCAGCTTTTGAAAGTATCTTGTCTCCTCATTGGTCATTTTGGTCAGGTGCCAGTGAGGTTACCTTTAGCTTCTTAACCCTTTACAGGTGAGAGGAGCTTTCCCCTGGCCAGGAGGGATTTCAAAGGGGTTTACCCTTCCCTTTATATTTATGACAGTGTGAATGTGGGAATGCTGGAGCCTAGAAGATACGTGGGTAAACTACAGAACTTTGAAGGGAAAACAAGTGGTCACGGGGTTGTGGAAGGGAAGGAGTTTGTAGCAGATACCTGAAAGGAACATCAATCAAACTAGAATGATGGGTCACAGATATGGAAGAGAGGTGGAAGGGACTTGTAGAGGTGCAGGTAAAATGTAGACAAGCACAAAAAATAACTTTTGTATTTCTAAACCCCTGAATTTTGTTTGGCATTATGGTGAACTGGTTCTACCTTATCTGGACTGCTTCCTTAGATTCCCAGAATCTTTGTTGATCCTTCAGGTATCTCCTTAGGCAGTTTGTTACATACACTTGTATTAAAGATGGGACTGGGAAAAAACTTGAGATCCAAACAACCCTGAACTTGGGCTGTGTTTGAAATCTAAACCTGAATCTGGTTCAAAATTTTGCACAAAGCCCCTGATTGATATATATATATATATATATAAATATAAACCCCTAACTTTTAAAATGCTACCATTTCTAGTTTGAGATTGAACTTGTGGCTGTCTGTCTAGATAAAGTTCCTGTAGATATAGATATGGATGGAATTATATTTCTGTTTTGCAGTAAGGAGGGGCCCAGGTCCAATGCACAGATGTTTTTATATTCAGCTCAAGGGATGTACAATGTAATTATGGACCTTTTTTTGAAGAGTGTGCGTATATTCTAAGTATCATTCTTTAACAGGCTCTGGGGACTGAAATAAGAGCACTGCTGCAGACTCACATCCTGGTTTTCCATTTGTTTGGATGTATATATTGCTAACACGGCTCAAGACAAACTACTTTTCCGTCTTCCTTTGCTGCTGCTTATACAGCATTTACAGGAAGCTAACTAGTCAAATATTCATGTCCTTGAAGCTTTACAAAGTTTGATTTCAGGACCAAAGACATTGAAGTGCTAATGAAGACTAATTGCCTAGCCCACCAATCATTTTATTGACTAGCAGTCACTACATAGACCACGCTGAAGGGAAAACTTTCCTAGAAGTAAAACAAAGAAGGTCTTGATTACAAAAACAATCTTGCATTTATAATGCCTTTCATTCAAAAAGGCCCCAAAGCACTTCAAAAACTATATACATATAGCAACACTGAGGGCAAAGGGTTGCAGCAAACTTACAACTGTGCACAGGGAGGGACCATTCTGGGCCAGGATTTGAATGCAAACAATCTACGCTTGGGTACTGGCAAGCATTATTTAATTTCTATGTAAACCAGGCAGAACTTTTCAAGCTTTGTTACCTACAGCTACCATAAACATTTAAATAAAAGTGGCCTGATTTTTCTCAGGTGCTGAACTCCCCCAGGCCCCACTGAAATCAGTAAAACGAAAAGGAGGACTTGTGGCACCTTAGAGATTAACAAATTTATTTGAGCATAAGTTTTCGTGAGCTACATCTGATGAAGTGAGCTGTAGCTCACGAAAGCTTACGCTCAAATAAATGTGCTAGTCTCTAAGGTGCCACAAGTCCTCCTGTTCTTTTTTGCAAATACAGATTAATATAGCTGCTACTCTGAAACCCGTCAATTGAAATCAGTGTGGTCTTCAAAAATCAGACTATGCTCAGAATATTATGTTGTCTATTAAGCAGCAGTCTTGCTTATTAATATTGTTACAGGGAGGTACTGTAATCTAGAGAACTGGACGGGGAGTCTGGACTCCCAAGTTCTATTCCTACTTGGGCTACTGCCTCAGTTTCTCCTTTTCAAGTTTATCTGTCTTGTCTGTTTAGAGCGCAAACTCTTTGGGGAAGAGAGCTCTCGCTCATCACATGTCTCATCAATACCTAGCAGTGACAAGACAGCTGATGTTAGTCTGGTGAGTCCTGCGCTTTTCTTGGCAGGGAGCTAAGATACCACCCCTTGCCCCTGTTCTAGGGGCATCAATGGCCTTGCTAGTGGCCCAGGAAAGTGGTAAAGGAGGGAAGCAGGGAAGGGGTCTGGGTTTGCTCCTCACTCAGAGCCCCAGCCCCTCTCAACTCCTATGGGTTCTTACCTTCTTCCCCCTTGGGTGGGGTACCTGAAGTCCTTAGATGCTGGGGCAGGGTCCCCCATACTTCAGTTCTCTGATTTTTTTTTTTCCAAGTCTCACAGCACACCTCCAAGCTCCAATCCTCTCTTTTTTTCTCTGTCTGCCTGGAGCAGGGGGGTTTATTAGGTTCCTAACAGGGCCTTAATTGGCTGCAGGTGCTCCAATTAACCTGCAGCCACCTTCCCGAGTCTACAGGGAACCACACCTTAATTAGTCTTGAGTTTAAATATCTCCCCTCTAGCACTCTCCCACTGCTCCCTGGCCCTCCTGTATCACATAGTACAATAGGGCCTCAATCTTGGTTGGATTTTCTACAGCTATCTGTAAAACAAATAAAAATAATAATTGTTGTCAATGAAAGTATAGGCTCTTGCAGGCTTGACAAAAGGATTTTCAGTCTTTACAAGGGAGGAGATTTGGGGAAGATTGCTGTCAGAGAGCAGCCAGTGCCTCATAAGAGGTTTTCCTCATTCACAGAAGTCACTGAGGAAATGGAGGAAGGATTTGGTAGCACACAAATGTGACTGACTGACTGCTATAGTGTCTGGATACATATGGAGCAGTCATGCAGAAAAGGATCATTTGGAAAACTCTTTCCGGCCTCACAGATCTGCAATACCTAGGTAACAGAGGTTCATAATTCAGACTCCTGTATGTGTCATGTGTTGTATCAGATGCAATTCTTTAAATACCTTCAGACTGAAGATTCCATGGCACTTGCCATTCAAGCAGGTTGTTTACCCTGCAAAAAATGGATGCACCCTGCTTTGTAGCTGACCATCTTCCTGCCAACTGTCCTCCTTCCCCTTTCCAGAGGTGGCTGCATTTCAGCAGTGCTCTATGCATATAGGCCATAAAATGCATTGGGGATCCTTTGGGTTGCAAAGGACTATATAAATATAAAATTACTGAGAGAGAAAAATCCAAAGTTTATATTCACTGTGAAGGTCCAAATTCTTTTCCTGGTGGTAGCATCTGACACACCACTCAGGCAAGGCAATTGTTTTTGAAGGCCATATCATTTCTGTCAGTGGCTTAGACAAAGCAGGCTCGGCCAAATTGCTTGTGAGAGTTCAGAATTTGTTTCTCACATTCGCATCCCTGAGTACGATTTCATTTTGTGTACAGCAGGAACAGTTGAGGGCATAGAATTCTATTTAATGCTATTGGCATGTACCAGGCTGTCTGAGCTGTTTCTCTTGATGTGTTAATTAGCTTGGATTATGCAAACCAGAGTGTAAATAGAGAAGGTCTGAAGTACTGTGCAGATTAAAAAAAACCCTTAACAAACCATTAGCAAATAATTGAATCTTAAAAATAAAACAGTGTGAACTCAGCACAACAAAGCATGACAGTGAAGAACAAACAGTTTACCAGGGACCCAGTTGTAGCACCTTTGCTCAGGGTGAGTAATATTTCAGTCTGTGAGTACCCTCATTGGTCCTAATTCTGACATTGAGGAGTACCATGTTTAGCAAGTAGCACCATTGCTTGTGGTCTATAGTTAGTAAATGAGATTGTTCTGAATGAGAGATGCTCACTAATTTTCAAGTAGTATCATGCATTATTATTACTAGTTCTTGACACCCAGTAGTCCTTTAGGCACTGGTCCTCAAAGGCATTGACACAACTAACTGCCACTGATTTCAGTGGGAGTTTGGTGCCTAAATACCTTTGAGGATCTGGGCCTCAGTCCCTGAGGATGTATGCAGTCAGGCTACAAGAGGCCTAGTCTGATCACTAATGCAGTCATTAGTGTTAGAATTTTCAGAGACCTAAGGGAGGTAAAATGTCTAGGTGGATTTTAGTGCCTAATTTCCTCAAGATCCTTTGAAAGTCCCAGCTTCAAATTGTTTGAAGGTGGTTGGACACTGCTTGAAAACAAATTCCATCACTGACTGCTGAATAATGTCCCCCTCAGAGAAGTGAGAGCACAAGTTGGAATGCAGTGCATGGATGGGCCAGGATGTTAATTTGTATCTTAATCCACCATTTCCCATAAACAAGAACCATGATCTAACCCCACTGAAGTACACTGAGTCAAAGCTCAGCTTTAAAAAAGAAAATACAAAGGTCCCTAAATACCAACTCAAATTACTTCCTGTAAAACAAATAGCGGTGTAGTTTTGCCATGGACTGTGAAATGATTGCTCCCTTCACCCAGCTGGAATTATTTCAATAGTGGAGTGGCATGATCCCTCTGTATAGTATCATTTTACATAGTAATCTGTTACATTTGTAAGTGACTTTTGGGAAGAAAAGTGATATACCTATATACTGTACAGATCTTCAGGCTTAACACATCACTGGATTTGAAATAAGGGTAGAGTCTCTTTTACAGGAAACTCAGAGGTTTACCGGGGAATTTACAAGGCAGGGCAAAAAAATGATTGGCAGGACAGGAGTATTTTTAAGGCTCCTGCACAGAGAGTAATTGGGTAAGTGAGATGAGAAAACGACTAATAATAATTAATTAACTAATGCTTGACAGATATGATTGTAACTAAACTCCTTCATTCCATTTGGACTAATATTATGTTTTACAACTCCCATCTACTACTTAAGATTGTATTTATTTATTTTTGCAAAGCTACGCTTTAAAAAGAAATTATAAATTATACTGAAATATGGATCCTCTGTCATTTAATTACTGACTTTATTATTACATGAAAGCTGATAGCACCTCCAGACCAGATCTTGAACCCAGGACATTAACAATTAAAGCATAAAACCTCCACAGCTTGCTCTAAAGGGCAACCCCCATAGCTGCTACTTGTAGAAGTCTTATATCCTCTTTGCCTGACCACAGAAGAAGAGGCCTAACACAGACAGAACAGTGGGTTTTAAAACTTGACAGGAGCATTTCATCTACAACATTAATGGTCTCATGATTTATTACACATGAAAAGAGTATCTCGATTTTAGGTTTACGTCTCCAGGTTTTGCATACACAGTAATAAAGGGGAATCAAAATGTCCTCAGCAAAGAGTTCATGATGAGACAAAAATATGTCACAACACAGAAAAGAAACAGTGGAGAAAAAATCATAGATTTTTAAAGCCAGAAAGGACCATTCTGATAATCTAATCTGACCTCCAACAATTACATAGGCCAGAGAACTTCCCCAGTAATTCCTGAATCAAGCCCATAAATTGAATGCATCTTTTAGAAAGACATCCAATCTTGATTCAAAGATGTCAAGTGATAAAAAATCAATCACATCCCGAGGTAAATTGCTCCCATGGCTAATTACCTTAACTGCTGAAACATTGTGCCTTATTTCTAGTGT
The DNA here is from genome assembly GCF_965140295.1 of Lepidochelys olivacea. Classification (NCBI taxonomy): domain Eukaryota; kingdom Metazoa; phylum Chordata; order Testudines; family Cheloniidae; genus Lepidochelys; species Lepidochelys olivacea. The sequence goes on along the minus strand of NC_140415.1, from coordinate 11,374,775 downwards.
GAATTTGTCTGACTTCTGCTTCCAACCATTGGATCTGATTTTGCTTTTTCCTGCTATATTAAAGAGCCCTCTATTATCAAAAAGTTCTTGCCCATAGTGGTATTTTGATCAAGATTGTGATCAAGTCCCCGCTTAACTCTGGCTTGGATAAATTAAATAGATTGAACTTCTTAAGTCTTTCACTATGAGATGTGTTTTGTAGACCATGAATCATTGGTGTAGCTCTTGTCTGAATCCTTTCCAATTTTTCAACATCCCTTTTAAAGTATTGACCCAGAACTGGACATCATAATCCAATAAGGGTCTCATCAATGCTGTATACACAGATAACACTACCTCCCTACTTCTTCTTGATATTGCCGTGCTTATACATCCAAGGATCATGTTAGCCCTCTTAGCTACAGTATCTCATTGGAAGCTCATGTTCAGTTGGTTATCTCACAGGACCCGTAAGTCCATTTCAGTGTCAGTGCATTCCAGGAAACTGTCCCCTATCTTGTAATTGTAACCAACATTCTTTGTTCCCAGACATATGATTTAGCATTTCTGTATTAAAACACGCTCAAATGAGCCCACCTTACCAAGAGATCCAGGTGCCTGGACCAACTGACACATGCCTATCAAACTGACCAATCCACCAATTTCTGTGTCATCTGCAAATGTAACCTGCCATAACTTTATATTTTATTGCAGCCCATTCATAAAGATATTGAATAGCACAGAGTCAAGAACAGATCCCTTCAGGACCCCCCTAGAAACACAGCCACAGGATGATGATTCCCCATTTACAGTCAACATGAGGATCATCCTCCAGAATATGCTAAAATTACATCAATAGATTTTTCTTTTAACACGCTCACAAGGAAATGTATTCAGTCAGTGGGAAGCGCGTGGGCTTAGCTCCTTTCAGGGGGTGGCATTTACTTCTGAAACTTGGCCTTTGGCTCATTGTGCTGTGGTGTCCTATCTATCTTTGTGTGTCTTAAACACTTATAGGATCCTCTTTGGTGTAGTATCTGAGCATCACACAGTCTTTAATCTATTTACCTTCACAGCAGCCCTTTGAGATTGGGGGAGTACTCTAATCTCCATTGTACAGGTGGGGAACTGAAGCCAAGAGGCCCAGATCTTCAAAGTTATTTAGGGTCCTAACTTCCATTGATTTCCAAGGAAGTTAAGATTCTAAATACCTTTGCGGATCTGGGCCAGAGAGACTAAGGCCCATATTTGTAAAGGTATTTATGCATTGCTTTGCAGAGCCAAAGGCCCATAACCTCAGCAGTACTAGACATTGCTCCAATCACAGTGGCAGTAGCTAACCCCAAGGTAGTCTGCATCAAACTAGTTGGAATCATGCAATCATGAGCACCAGGCTAGATGGCCAGACTTCCCATACAATTAGGCAGGCCACTCATCTGGTATTACATCAGACAACCCTGCTTTTCCCTCTCTCTGTCTCCAGCTCATACTCAATACCTCTCTCATGCTCACCCTCTGACTCCCTGTGCCCCCTGGCAGTCTTTTGTGTGGTTACTGTGCTGCCTCCTTGCCTCTTGGTGGCCTGGGTCCAGCCCTCCTTCTGCAGGGACTGACAGATCAGGTGTTAGGCATGCTCAGAGCTCACCTACAGGACTGGGCCCCACTGGTGAGACAGGCATTCCCCTGCCTAGCTTGAGAATCCCACTTTGGGGCCTCTGGGGCTTTCATTTGAGCTAGGATCCCAAGCTGCTTGTTAGCTGTGGGGCAGTGTGAGGGCTCAGGCAGCTTTGCAAACTTAGGCATTCTGACAGGGTCCCCAGGGTGCAACCTGGACTATGGGACTGCTGAGCCCCTCAGAACCACCAACCTGGGTTGTCTCTCACACTGTTGTCAAGCCACAAACCTCGGACACTTGCACAAACATCCAGCTCCTCACCCCAGAGTAAGTTCATTACTCAGTCCACTCCTCCTTCTAAGTGGAACAGACACACACTGGCCTTTGTAAACTGAGCTGAGATTTCCCAAGCACTTCAACCAAAGTGTACCATTTTAGGTAAACTATAAAACAGATTTATTAAGTACAGGAAGATTTTAAGTGATTATAAGTAGCAAGTGTAGAGATCAAAGTTGGTTACCTAAGAAATAAAAATTAATTTGCAGTCTGAGTTCTACAAACTAAACAGGATTTGAATCAAGCAGTGTCTCACTCTGAGAGATGGTACAAACAGGTCACAGATCCTCAATACACAGGCTGGAACTGTCTTCCAGCCTGGGACCATCCTCCCCTAGTTCAAAGTCTTTGTCTTCCAGACATTCCTCCAGGTGTTGAGTTGGGGAGAGGCCAAGTGATGATGTCACTTCCCTTAGAATCATAGAATCATAGAATATCAGGGTTGGAAGGGACCTCAGGAGGTCATCTAGTCCAACCCCCTGCTCAAAGCAGGACCAATCCCCAATTAAATCATCCCAGCCAGGGCTTTGTCAAGCCTGACCTTAAAGACTTCTAAGGAAGGAGATTCTACCACCTCCCTAGGTAGCGCATTCCAGTGTTTCACCACCCTCCTAGTGAAAAAGTTTTTCCTAATATCCAACCTAAACCTCCCCCACTGCAACTTGAGACCATTACTCCTTGTCCTGTCCTCTTCTACCACTGAGAATAGTCTAGAACCATCCTCTCTGGAACCACCTCTCAGGTAGTTGAAAGCAGCTATCAAATTCTCCCTCATTCTTCTCTTCTGCAGACTAAACAATCCCAGTTCCCTCAGCCTCTCCTCATAAGTCATGTGTTCCAGACCCCTAATCATTTTTGTTGCCCTTCGCTGCACTCTCTCCAATTTATCCACATCCTTCTTGTAGTGTGGGGCCCAAAACTGGACACAGTACTCCAGATGAGGCCTCACCAATGCCGAATAGAGGGGGACAATCACGTCCCACGATCTGCTCGCTATGCCCCTACTTATACATCCCAAAATGCCATTGGCCTTCTTGGCAACAAGGGCACACTGCTGACTCATATCCAGCTTCTCGTCCACTGTCACCCCTAGGTCCTTTTCCGCAGAACTGCTGCCTAGCCATTCGGACCCTAGTCTGTAGCGGTGCATTGGGTTCTTCCGTCCTAAGTGCAGGACCCTGCACTTATCCTTATTGAACCTCATCAGATTTCTTTTGGCCCAATCCTCCAATTTGTTTAGGTCCCTCTGTATCCTATCCCTGCCCTCCAGCGTATCTACCACTCCTCCTAGTTTAGTAGCATCTGCAAATTTGCTAAGAGTGCAATCCACACCATCCTCCAGATCATTTATGAAGATATTGAACAAAACCGGCCCCAGAACCGACCCCTGGGGCACTCCACTTGACACCGGCTGCCAACTAGACATGGAGCCATTGATCACTACCCGTTGAGCCCGACAATCTAGCCAGCTTTCTACCCACCTTATAGTGCATTCATCCAGCCCATACTTCCTTAACTTGCTGACAAGAATACTGTGGGAGACCGTGTCAAAAGCTTTGCTAAAGTCAAGAAACAATACATCCACTGCTTTCCCTTCATCCACAGAACCAGTAATCTCATCATAGAAGGCGATTAGATTAGTCAGGCATGACCTACCCTTGGTGAATCCATGCTGACTGTTCCTGATCACTTTTCTCTCATGTAAGTGCTTCACGATTGATTCTTTGAGGACCTGCTCCATGATTTTTCTGGGGACTGAGGTGAGGCTGACTGGCCTGTAGTTCCCAGGATCCTCCTTCTTCCCTTTTTTAAAGATTGGCACTGCATTAGCCTTTTTCCAGTCATCTGGGACTTCCCCTGTTCGCCACGAGTTTTCAAAGATAATGGCCAATGGCTCTGCAATCACAGCCGCCAATTCCTTTAGCACTCTCGGATGCAACTCGTCCGGCCCCATGGACTTGTGCATGTCCAGCTTTTCTAAATAGTCCCTAACCACCTCTTTCTCCACAGAGGGCTGGCCATCTACTCCCCATGCTGTGATGCCCAGTGCAGCAGTCTGGGAGCTGACCTTGTTCGTGAAGACAGAGGCAAAAAAATCATTGAGTACATTAGCTTTTTCCACATCCTCTGTCACTAGGTTGCCTCCCTCATTCAGTAAGGGGCTCACACTTTCCTTGGCTTTCTTCTTGTTGCCAACATGCCTGAAGAAACCCTTCTTGTTACTCTTGACATCTCTTGCTAGCTGCAGCTCCAGGTGCGATTTGGCCCTCCTAATTTCATTCCTACATGCCCGAGCAATATTTTTATACTCTTCCCTGGTCATATGTCCAACCTTCCACTTCTTGTAAGCTTCTTTTTTATGTTTAAGATCCGCTAGGATTTCACCGTCAAGCCAAGCTGGTCGCCTGCCATATTTACTATTCTTTCGACACATTGGGATGGTTTGTCCCTGTAACCTCAACAGGGATTCCTTGAAATACAGCCAGCTCTCCTGGACGCCTTTCCCCTTCATGTTAGTCCCTCAGGGGATCCTACCCATCCGTTCCCTGAGGGAGTCAAAGTCTGCTTTCCTGAAGTCCAGAGTCCGTATCCTGCTGCTTAATTTTCTTCCCTGTGTCAGGATCCTGAACTCAACCAACTCATGGTCACTGCCTCCCAAATTCCCATTCACTTTTGCTTCCCCCACTAATTCTTCCCGGTTTGTGAGCAGCAGGTCAAGAAAAGCTCCCCCCCAGTTGGCTCCTCTAGCACTTGCACCAGGAAATTGTCCCCTATGCTTTCCAAAAACTTCCTGGATTGTCTATGCACCGCTGTATTGTTCTCCCAGCAGATATCAGGAAAATTAAAGTCACCCATGAGAACCAGGGCGTGCGATCTAATAGCTTCTTCGAGTTGCTGGAAGAAAGCCTCATCCACCTCATCCTGCTTCTTTTATACTTTCTTCCAGCTTGCTTGGAAAGATCTTTGCTGTGAGGTGGGTTAGTCTGCCCTCATGGCATACGTGTAGGGTGACCAGATAGCAAATATGAAAAATCGGGACAGGGAGTGTGGGGTAATAGGTGCCTATATAAGACAAAGCCCCAAACATGCCCTCTACAATTAGGACATCTGGTCACACTATGTACGTGCCTCCTCCGAGAAATCTCTAAGAGAGTGGATTCTTTTCTTGATGGGTGTTGATCCATTAATGCTGTCTGGCTACTCCATTTTTGTACCTGAAAGGCTGGTTGTGGATGTTCCCAACCTCACAACATAATTTCAGTAACAGATACAACAATACTTCATAAACCTCACATACAATGATAGCACATGCAATCCAACAGGATATTAATGGTCAGTAATGTTCAAGACTTTTAAAATGATACCTCAGAAGGCATATTTTGGACAAAATGTATCATAATTATATGAGAGTGTAGTTATATGAATGTGGGGATTCCAGAGTGCTGCTTTGAGGTACAGAGTGTCACAGGTGCACAGGGGACTTAAGCACCTCTGGAGTTAGGCAGCAGCAAGGCGGCGGTTTTCAAAAAGTTAATGGTATTTAAATGGTGGACTTAGGTGCCTAAATAACTTTTGAGAATCTGGACCTTGGGAGCCTAAATCCCATTGACAGGTGCAGCAACACCTAAATACCTTTAAAAATCCAGGTCTCCCTCTGTGGCTTGCTCCAGGCCACACAAGATGCCTGTGGCAAAGCAGCGAAAGACAACTAGATCTCCCAGCCTGAGTGTGTAGCATCCCTGCCACTGAACCATCCGTCCAATCATCTACATAGGGACATCAGGACATCAATTTCTCATCTTACATATTGTACTACATCAGATGCATATCTGAACAGAAATGACTTGAGGGCAGAATTTAAGCCATACCTCTGATTTTCTTGCCTTTTCTGGAGTATGTCAGCTATAGTACATTTTGAATGGGCTTTGAAAGTAGGCTGTGTGCATGCGTACATATGAATATATTTCAAATCCCAGTTCATCACTGGGTTTAAAACACTGATACCGATCGACTTACAAACATTTCTTTGGAAGAGTATCCTCTCTTCATGTGGAATTTTGACTTTGGGGCCAATCAGCCTGATGTACAGTTTTATGTTTGGCATTGTTGCTTTGGGGTGGTAAATTATTTTTTCCTGTTCGTCTGACTGAAATATTCTGAAGCTGAAAACCTTCCTCTGCGGGTAATTTTGACTTTTAAGAGCAGGAGTCCTTGACTTTGTCAATATCTATTAAAGAACAAAGTTTTCATGGTCCTTTCCCTATATGGGAAAGAATCCATTATAAAATAACGCAAGAAGCCAAATTCTGCCATCGTTTATATACTACAAAGCCAACCGCTTGGTATAATGGAAGGCGAAATTTGATCCAAAGTGTCAAAATAGCTCTTCTAACTCAACCAGCCTCGGTTTTCCCCCTCTAATGAATCAAAATGATCTCTCCCTTTCATTGATTTCAATGGAAGTTAGGTTACACAGAAAGTCTTTGGTTTCAGAGTAGCAGCCATGTTAGTCTATATTCGCAAAAAGAAAAGGAGTACTTGTGGCACCTTAGAGACTAACAAATTTATTTGAGCATAAGCTTTCGTGAGCTTCAGCTCTTTGGTGGAAAAAGAAATTGAACTCTGAGACTTGGGTGAGTACCCTAACTATCAGGCCATCCATACTCTCAAATATATTATCTCCTTTACATAACTCTCCTGTGACACATCCATTCTGTAGGGAACCGCACACACTCATTCACAAACATAAAGGGCCCGATCCTCCAAACACACATGTGAATGACTTTGCTCATATGATCAATTTTGAAAGTGGGATTATATATGAATAAAGTTGCATGCCCATGTATTTGCAGGGTGGGGACAAAACCCAGCAAATTACACAATTAATTCATCTGAATAGCAGTATATTTCAAGCTTTGTTTTTATAGTGCCACAAGAAGCACACACTCCACTCTCCTAAAAGTTGTTGACTAGATAAATGAAATAAATTGTTTTTTTTCCCCCTTGCAAACTCCAGCTGGTGTGATCTTGGCCTACAGTACATACTAATTAAATGGAGAAACATTTGAGATAAAAAGTTAATTTACTAATTAAATGACAAGTATGCTTTGCAAATTGTCCCTTTGGCTTATTGTGCATTTAGAGAATTAATTAACAATACAATCAGGCTGCAGTTGTGAAATGCCAATATGGATGTGATTTGAAGATACTGTTGCTTCTGTTTTCTATCCCTGTTTTTATGACAGCTGCACCCTAATGATGATGCTTGACTCTTTCAATTTGTCTCTGTAAAATTAAAATGGGTTTGTGGTTTTTACACCCTCAGAGCACAACAAAATGGTACATTTAATAGTACATTTCCAATCATTTGATACAGGCATGCCTCTCTATTAGTAAGTTTTTTATTGTTTTCACTAAAATGGACCCATAAAATTGGTTCAGTTTTAGATTGTTCAAAATAATTCAACATACACATATAAAGTGTGACAGTGTACATATATAATTAACTAACCTGATCAACTGAGGTATGTTATTTGGGGAAAGTAATTTACTTGAGGCATTAGTAGATGGTGCAGTAGCAATTCTCAGACTTTAACAATAAAGGCTTGTCCACACAAAGACTGAGAAGCTGGGGTGGAAATCTACCCCATACTAGCCTGCCATGTAATAAGTTTGGATCCAGGTGTGGATCCTGACACTGGATTTTATGACTTTGATCTACCCCTCCTTGAAATGGGAGTAGATCAAACCACACTAGGGAACTTTGTTAGTGCACAGCACCGGGATCCACAGAGACATTTAATGCAGGCGGGCTTGTGTCAGTAACTTTACATCCCATGAATTAAGTGTCTGTGTAGACAAGATGCAGCTCTTCTACCTTTAAACCTGACAAGTACTTGACTCATCCCCTTTATCATATTAATTAATGGAGTGATAACATATTCTTATTCTGCTGGTGTACTGTAAAGAAACATGTACCACTTCATTATAATTCAGGTACCACTGGTGGGGCACTTACATACCACAATTTAAGAGCTATCGAGTAGCTACTGATTCCTTCAACTTTATTTCACTAGTATTCCCCAAATCTGGATAAGTAGAGTGTCTGAGCTTCAGAAAACCTAATGAGCGGGGCATCCCCCCACCAAAAAAGTCCTTGTGCAATTGTTTTTACATTGGCAACTCTGACATGGTTCAAAGGGTTCAGATGACAAAAGCCCAGAGATAGGTATACAAATGGTTGTTAGAGGGCTTTCCCTTCACCCTCCCACTTCCCTGGTTCTTGTCAAGCAGACAGCAAGCAGCAAAAGACCAGAAGTCTGAAGCGCAGACAATGCAAGAACAAATCATGCTAAACCTGCCTAATTTTCTTCTTTGACAGGGTTACTGGCCTAGGGGATATCTTGATTTTAGTAAACATATCTAGTGGGTTCTCACAAGGATCTGTCCTAGGTCTGGTACTATTCAATATTTTCATTAATTATTCGGATAACAGAGTGGAAACTATGCTTATAAAATCTGCAGATGATACCAATCTGGGAGAGGTTGCTCGCACTTTGCGGGACAAGATTAGAATTCAAAATGACCTTAACAAGTTGGAGAACTGGTCTGAAATAAGCAAGATGAAATTCAATAAAGTCAAGTGCAAAGTACTATACTAAGAAAGAAAAAATACATGACCACAAATGAGGAATAAACAGGCTAGGCAGTAGTACTGCAGAAAAGGATCTGAGGGTAATATTGTGGATCACAAATTGAATGTGAGTCAGCAATGTGATGCAGTTGCGAAAAAGGCTAACATTCTATGGTGTATTAACACAGGTGTTGAATCTAAGACATAGGAGGTAATGGTCCCTCTTTAGTCAGCACTGGTCAGGCCTCAGCTGGAGTACTGTGTCCAGTTCTGTGTGCCGCACGTTAGGAAAGATGTGGACAAACTGAAGAGAGTCCAGACAAGATCAACAAGAATGATAAAACATTTAGAAAACCTGACCTATGAGGAAAGGATAAAAAAACTGGGCATTTTTAGTCTTCAGAAAATATAACCAAGGTGGGGACCTGATAACAGTCTTGAAAATATGTTGAAGACTATTATAAAGAGGATGGTGCTCAGTTGTTCTTCATGTCCACTGAAGGTAGGACAAGAAGTAATGGGCTTAATCTTCAGCAAGGGAGATTTAGGTTAGATATTTGTAAAGGCTTTCAAACTGTAAGGGTAGTTCCGTTGTGGATAGGTTTCTGAGCGAGGTTGTGGAATCCCAATCATTTGAAGTTTTTCAGACTAGGTTGGACAAACAACTGTCAGGGATGGTCTAGGTATACTCGGTCCTGCCACACCCTAGGGAGATGGAGTAGATGAACTCTCAAAATCCCTTTCATCCCTAAATGGCTGCGATTCTTTTATTCTGTGTGCTTTTCTTCATTATATTATGTATTATTATTTCTCTTTGATTATATGATCGGATTGCTTATAATAGCAGGGGTCTGGATTTGATGATATAGGAGGTTCCTTTCTGACTTATGTCCTATGTTCCTAAAAGCTGGCCTTGAAAGGCATTAACTAGTAGCTGTCCAGAGGTCTCTGTGAAACAAATTGGCAATCTGGTACTATGAAGAACTGGTCAAAATTTTCCAAATTTAGAGTTTTCACTGAATTTTTTGGGTGAAAATTCATTTTTTGCCTAAATAAATAGATAAACTATGAACATTTTTCGAGAGATTTTTCAACCAGCGGTGTACCTAGGTTCTTATGACCCAGGCCTCCAATCTTTGGGAGCCATCTGATGGGGCACCACACCCTTACCTCTTCCATGGCCATACACAGCTCTGAGACATTCTTGCTTGTAAACATCACAGCGTAGTTCATTTACAATGTTTAAATCCCTCCACCAATACACAGCAATGTCTACACACCCTTACACTGTGCCTCAACTTTCTAACCCCTTCGTCAAAAAGTGGGGTGGGGAAGGTGTTTCAGAGAACTTTCTCTGTCAGTCTCCCCTAGCCTTTTATCTCTCTTCCTCCCCCCACACTCCTTCCTGTGCCCTTTTACAGTTTACCTCTTAATGGGCTAGTTGGTTCAGTGACTCACTAGCCCTGATCTGGCCTGGTAGTCAGGTACATCTCTGTCCAAGTAGGCCTTCTCCAAAGGAACTGAAATAGTACTAATAGTGAGCAACGTGCTGAATCAAGCACTAGCCCTCAGTGTTCTGTCACAGCACCTAAGAAATATTTAAGGGTTTGTTCTTATAACACACCTGTGAAGCAGGGAAGCATCTTCATCTCTGGCTTTCAGAAGATGGGCAGTGCCGTACAGAGAGGGATTAAGTGGTTTGCCCAAGGTCACACAGAAAATCGGTAGCAAAGTCAGAAATTAAATCCAGATCTACTGAGTACCAGTGGATTGTCTTAAGCACAAGACAAAACCCACCCAGAATGACTGTTGTCTTTGTTGGAATTCTGAGTGAAGAGGTCAAACATTGAGTGAGCATGGAAAGTGAAGTCAAGACTGAGGCCTGTAAGTGGTGCTGTGTGCATGTCTACACAGCAGCTAGACACCTGTGGCTGGCCTGTACCGGCCAACTCAGGCTTGCAGGGCTCAGGCTGAGGGACTGTTTCATCGCTGTGTAGATTTCTGGGCTTGAGCTCAAGTCCAGGCTGTAGGACCCTGCACGGTGGGAGGGTCCCAGAGCTCAGGCTCCAGCTCAAGTCCAGTAATGAAACAACCCCGGAGCCCAAGCCCCGTGAGCCTGAGTTAACTGGCATGGGCCAGCCACAGGTGTCTAGCAGACATGCTTAATTGGCTTGTGAGTTGTTTGTTGGTTAGTTCTTGGCTTGTAGCTTGTTGCTTTTTTTTTTTTAATTGGCTCCCGGCAAGCAGGGGCAAGTGGGGGAGGAGTGAGGGGTGCACAGCGGGCCCACCAGAGTCCCAGACTGCACTCCAGGGGGATCTAGTCACATAGAGTGTTGGGGTTCTTAGGGATTGCCTTGCTTTGGCCTTGTTTTGAAATGGGATTAGGTTGATTTTTGGCTTATTGTGAAAGTCGGGGTGCTTATATTTACCACGTGAAAGTTGGAAACTGTGATGTCTAGTTGCTGTGTAGACATACCCTCTGTGGTGAAGCCCATAATGCTGCTACCTGGATAAAGAGAGGAGTTTGCTCTACAAGGATGCAGGGCAACACCTTTCATCAGCATTAGATTCACTGCCAAAAAGTACAATGCCTCTGGCCAGGCAAACATAAAACCCCACTTTCTGGTGGGGCTGGTCACAATTTATTTTGCTTAATACAAGAATTTTCCATTTGGGGGCTTTGGTAGTCTCTATTTCATAACCCAAATGGTACTTCCAAATTTTCCGAATACTAAGTATGTACATACATGCCATCCCCCAGCCCCCCGCCACACACACAAACAGCTCCACTCTAAAGGAGAAAACTGATTACTTTGCATTCAATTAACTTTGATTTTTTAGTCTAGTCTATTGGTGCCTACAGAAGAAAATAATAATAAATCATTTATAAAATCAGCCCAATCCTTTCTACAGGGAAATACAGTGAGGCAGACAGTCTCATAAATTGTTTAAAATAATGCAGCTCTCCAGTGATTTAGTCTGATTTGTTTGTTTTAAAAAATACTAAACTCACAGATGGTGATTCCCAGTTTTTATGAGAGGGACAGTGGAGGTGGAGGTTGGGGAGGGAACTGCATATTTAAGGCAAAAATAATTAGTCAAAATACCTTTGAATGTTCTTACAGACAACGTATCACATTAGCAAACAGTCTATAAGCCAGAGAAGTTAGAGGGCGATGTAGATAGTGAAACGAGAGCAGTGTGAATGATTTCTATTAGGTCGGTCAACTGATCACATATAATTAATACAAAACAAATTACCGAGATTTTAAAAAATAGTCATGATTAATCACAGTTTTAATCACACTGTTCAACAATAATAGAATACCAATTTAAATGTATTATGAATATTTGTGGATGTTTTTCTACATTTTCAAATATACAGATTTAAATTACAACACAAAATAAAAAGTGTACAGTACTCACTTTATATTATTATTTTTATTACAAATATTCACACTGTAAAACAGATAAACAAAAAATAATATTTTTCAATTCACCTCATTCAAGTCTACTCAGTCCTACTTCTTGTTCAACAATAGCTAAGATAAGCAAGTTTGTTTCCATTTACAGGAAATAATGCTTCCCGCTTCTTATTTAAAAAATAAAGTGAGAACAAGGTGTTCTCATGGCACTGTTGTAGCCAGCATTGCAAGGTATTTACGTGCCAGGTATGCTAAACATTCGTATGTCCCTTCATGCTTCGACTTGTAGGCACTAAAGTTTTACATTGTTTTGTTTTTGAATGCAGTTATGTAACAAAAAATTCTACATACACTGTACACTTTGTAGTCTGTGTCGTAATTGAAATCTGTATATTTGCAAATGTAGAAAAACATCCACAAATATTTATAATACATATAAATTTGTGTTCTATTACTGTTTAACAGTGTGATTAAAACTGTAATTAATTGTGACTATTTTTTTAAATCTCGCAGCTAACTGTGATTTTTTTTAATCATTTGACAGCCATAATTTCTATGCATTCAGGGTTGAGTTCAAAGTTTTGTCATGTGGCCAATACTTCCAGTGAATAAGGGAGAGAAAACGTGGTCTAGCATCTGAAAGCACTGGGCCGGCACAGTGCATGAAAGCCAGTGATAGTGATAAAAAGCTCTTGCATGCTGGAAGTTTGATTTCTGGCATTTACTAGGTTGTATGAAGGATCACATCTCCAAATACTTCTGTCATTTCCTCTTCCAGATTGTGGTACATTAAACTGGGGAAGTAAACCTGTTTTGCCAGGAATCATAGATTCTTGAAAACTGAAGATGGAATAGACCGGTTATTGTAAGTCACTTATGCTATCCCTCTATCAGTGCACAATTGTTGCCTACAGGATATTTCCCAGTGCTTTTTTCAGTCCACTTTTAAATGACTCAAGCAACTGGGTTTCCATTACTTGTCTCTGGGGATCCTCCACATTTTAATAGATCCCACCTTCAGAAAGATTATCCTTGCTTTCAGCCTAAATTTTCCTTTTCTCATTCAGAGATTGTTTGGCTGCATGGCAAGACAGTTTGAGGTGCTTCTATGAACCAAGCTACCAAACCTTTGAAGAAATATCCATCACTATTGATGGGTAGTGAGTATTTCTCCAAAGGTTTGGCAATTTGGTTCAGACAGTCATTCTATTCTATATAGGCTTTTTTTCTGTGCTCATCTTAGTTTTTGAGTGCCTTTGATTAGTGCATTAAACAACATGACTACACATCTGTCACATGTTGTTTGTTCTCTCATCCTCTCCCCGGGGGAGAAGCATGTGCCATGAAGTGCCTTGTTTTGGTAGGGTGTCTGGCGTTTGTTTGTTTAAAAAATTGTTGCTATGTATTTATGTTAGAGAAGGCAAGGGCAAAGAAATGTGCCTTGCACTTGGAGTGTAAAGTGGTGAGGTTTATGATGGTCCTTAGTTCCTGGGGGAGTTCATTCCACAGTCTCAGACTTCCCCCAGAGAAAGTTCTTTCTCCTGCACAGATGAACTTCAGTCTTATTGTTGAGCATTCCATTATGCCTGAAGAGCATAGCTGTTGACCACAGACTTCAGCCCAGTGCTTTAGACATCCAAGTCTCAATCTTTGGCCTGATAATCTCATAAGAGGAGCCTCTCTCAGGAGACTTTCCGTGTTTCTTAGTTCTGTTTGGTCACAAATAAAGCAAGAGATATTCCCATTTCCTGTTTTGGCTGATACCTAAGAAACCTTCTTGATCTGGATTCATTTTGTGATGTGGCCCAAATTTAAACTGCTTTCCATTTTATCCAAACAGGATTGCCCATTCCATATAGGCACTGAGGCATAATATATTTCTCTGCTTGCCTTTTCTCCAGATGCGGTTGAATGAGGATGAATTATGAAAATGAAACTGAACCAAAGATTTGCTGTTTTGTGAGGCAGTTATACAGAGCTCCAGATGCCCTGGTCACAGTATCAGCCAGACTCCACATTAAAGTAGAGGCATGGAAGCAGAATTAGTGGAGTCTACAGCTGACTGCCCCATGAATGGTTAAGGTGCCCAATTGAGGGAAAAGGTCAAGGTTTCAGTTGTGGGAGAAAAACAAGAGTCCATTGGGGCTGGGCGAAAAGGTGCTGCAAGGATGGAAGTTTTGCCAACGAGCTCCCAGTTTCAGTGGATATAGGCCATGTCAACCTTGAGTTCATTCCTGGCAGAGTCCTCCCTCTTCCCACTCCAAAAGTCATTGTATCTTGACTGGGGACTGGAAACAGAACTGCAAAAAATTCTTCATTGCTAATCCTAAATGGCTCAAAATGTTCCTCTGTGGGATTTAACTACAAACTGTAAACTCTTCCCAGGTTCACTGAAAAGATTGCTAAACTTTGCAAACATTTTTGAGAGAACAGGGCCAGCTTTAATGGAATCTGGTCTAGTTTATGGCTTCATGTGAAGGGAAGCCCTCACAAAGCGTGCGGCCTCCTGGTCAAACAGTGGACTTACTCCTCGGGGGATTCTGCATGATTGTGTGCTCGCAGACCCCCCCCCCCTGCAGAATTCCTGTGCTTCCCTACAGAAAATGGCAGAGAAGCAAAGGGAAGTGGGGGAGGGAGAGGGGACACATGACCATGGGTGCAGTTTTTGCCCCCTCCAAACAGAGATGAGGCATGGAGGGCACACAGGGTTACGTGCCAATGCCCCTCCTCAATTATGCAAGCACCCAGCTGGCTGCCCAGCTGAAGGAAGCTGCATCTGGGCTCCACTGATTCTGCAGCTGAATGCCACCTCCTGGGTCCTAGAGCCAGCTGGGCTCCCCTTCTGTGTACTGGGAGTCTTCCTGTTTTCTGTGAAACAGTGAGTGCTCATGGTGGGGCTGGGTAAAGGGGTGGGGGAAATGAGGGAAGGGGGTGGGAGGAAGAGGCAGTGGGGAAGGAAGGAGGGTGGAATAGAGCAGAGGGAGGGGACTGTGGAAGTGAGGAGAGAGGTAGGGAGGTAGGGAGTAAAAAGGGGATAGGGGAATTGTGGGGGGAAGCAGGAGTCCAACATGCACATCCCCTTGGCAGTATCTGGGCTCCTGCATTAAGCAGGCCCATTGAGCCTTCACCCTGACAAGCCCTCCCCCCTTCACCTGGACCCCTCTAACTAGTCCCCCACACGCAGACCCCCACCCCACAGATCTCCAACCAGCTGCACCTGAAAGCCCACCCCATCTAGCTGCACTCCCCCAGCACACTGAGCCCCATCTCCCCACAACCAGACCCACTTGCTGAGCCCCAACCACCTTCACCTGGATCCCCTGCACCCGGAACCCCCCCCCCCCCCGACTAGCCCCTGTGCATCCAGATCTACCACTGAGCCACCTACATGAAGATTGCCCCACAGAGAAAACTCTCATCCCACACCTGGCTCCCCCCCACACTAACACCCTCTACACTTGGATCCTGCTGGGCTGAGACTGCCTACCCACACCTGGTGCAGAGGGGCAGGGCCTTGGGGTGTTTCTAGGGCAGGCCCAGCACTTGCACTGTTTGTCAGGGTCAGGTGCAGCCTCACTGCCGAGTCCCTGTACTGGGGGAAGTGGGGACTTCAGGGTGATCTCCCTCCTCAATGCAGCCAGTGGAATCTGCTCCCCACTGTCATGCTGGAGCCACATGAATTTATTGACAAATAAAATTTGCTGAATTTTAAAATATTGTGCACATAATTTTTAAATTTTTGGCACAGAATTCCCTCAGGAGTAAGTGGTGTGAAAGGTTGACTTCCACCTGGGCATTCCTATTTCTCTGTCCTTTCAGTGACAGCCATCCAGCCAGGTCACATTTTCAAGTCCATCTCTTTCAGGGAACAGAACAGGGAGGTCTTTAGGATCAAGTGAGAGATTCAGGTCTTCCCCCTTGGGTCATGGTCCAGATCCTTGTATCTTCCAGGTCTTCCATCAATTAGATTCCCCACCAAGGGGTAGGCTTTCATAGTAGTTCCACTTTAGGGGATGATAGGGAATCCAGGGCCCATCTCTACCTTGCTCTAGTCCAGGGCCCTATGGTAGGCAGCAAAGCCCTGTACCTTGGGGTGCTATGCAGCTGCCTCCCTGGATCACTTCCTACCACTGTCCTCTCTTCCCAAAGCGTAAGGAAATAACTGAACACGTAAATAAAGTTTCTCACCTTAGAGAGTCACCAGGCCCTCCTTTGCAGGCTTGGTCTGATCACCATAGCCAGGCCTCAGGCAGCAAGAGCTCCTATGGTGCTCATTACCAGGAGCTCAGAGTGCAGGTTAGCTCACCTCCCGTCTGCCTGACACTGAGTTACTTTGCTTCCCTGTTTAAGTGCCTCCTCCAACCCGTGTAGGTTTTGTAGGTGTGGTGGGGCAAGGCCGCATGGGCCCAGAGCAGCTCCTTCACTCCTTCTTCTCCAGTGTGGGGGTTGCACAATTCAAGATGAAGAAATCAGTGGAAATTCAGCCATTTCAAATGTTCATGATGACTGTTCGGGTTTTTTTGAACATGAAGTGCAAGGGATGGAAATCCATTTGTATTAAAGCTAACGAACAGATTTACACGAACACCAATCGATCGATTTCCTGCCTCCCCCCTCCACCCCCCCCCGCAACCACCAACTTCCTTGTTTTCCTTCTTTTCTGCTCAACCCTCTTTACCTTCAGACACCACCTCAACTGGTTTACCCTTCAGCCAACCCCCTGGCCCAATTCCACTGTAGTTAACAACCTCCTCTCTCCCCTTCTTTTTCAGCTAGAGATATCTTCACCCATGGCCAGTAACCACCTTGTTTTCCATCTGCAGTCAGTAATGGCAAGAAGGGAGATCATGTTAGGAGCTGCCAGGTAAGTCAAGGATAGTTACCCAAGTCCAATGGCAAAATCCTGAAGTACCAGTATTGCAGTATTCACTGTTAGTGAGTAACCTCTGCTCCAGCAGTCCCACAGGTGTTCTCAGTTTGATAATCAGTGACATTCTGATCAGGCTGATCTGGCAATATGTCCACATTTTAGATCTGAATGAGCTTTCCCATATGATCTTGACTACTTTAATACTAATGATGTCATGGGACAGCTGCCCTTTATGGGGACTGAGGGCCCAGTCTCCCTGTGATTGCTGTTTGAAGGCCATGCTTGGGGATAATTCACTGCCCCACATGGCTGATTATGAGCACCTAATACAGATTACACAAGTGCAGTTAAGGGAGAACTCAAAAGAGAGACAGGAGGCTTCTGTAGAGGGGAGCTTCCAAGGGAAGTTTGAGCCAAAGGACTGAGCAGGGAGCCTAGAAAGTGAACTCTTGGGGGAACCTACTAGGGTGAGAAGCCAGTAAGAAGTGCTTCTGGAGATGGAAGTTTCCTAGACTGAAGAATGAAGTCGGCAGATCTGGTCTCAGCCAGGGGTCTTCCAAACACTGGCTGGAAGCCTAATCTGTCAAGGAACACCTGCTGTCCCTGGAGAAGAGTTTCAGTGGCTGGCCTTCCCCTGACTCCAGAGAATGACATTATTGTGGTCAAGAGGCCTAACCCCTGGGGCAGAGGCCTAACCCCAGGGACAGACTGGAACCAAGAGAACCCTAGGAGAAGAGCCTTAGTGAAGACAAGCACTGGACTTGGGTGACGAACATGGACTAAGAGTGACATAGTCACTCCGCTGAGATGTTGGAGTTGAAAGTTTTGTTTATGATCTGTGTTAGCTTTTCTGTTAATAAATGAGACTCTTCACAAGGGGATGTTCTTTAGTGTTCAACTGGCTGTTTGGACTTGTTGATGGTTGAGGAGAAAATTAAGTAAGGGCTTACCTGCAACATCATACCTGCCTGTAAGGGGGCATGCAGGGTCCGATTGGAATGATGACACATGGATAAGTATAGGTTTCAGAGTAGCAGCCATGTTAGTCTGTATTCGCAAAAAGAAAAGGAGTACTAATGGCACCTTAGAGACTAACCAATTTATTTGAGCGTAAGCTTTCGTGAGCTACAGCTCACTTCATCGGATGCCTTTTCTTTTTTCATGGGTAACTATGTAAACCATTAGGTTTCAGGGCTTAAATGTACCTCTGGCTGTGACAGCCCTGTGTCTGCTCAGGAGTCCCCTATGGTATGGGAATCTCTGGCGGCTATCTTAAAGTGGCTCTGATTTCCCTTTGCACCATGGTAGTAGCACAAAGGGGACCGACAAAGGGCCATGGATCTGGCCCTGCAATCCTTCATCCATAGAACAGGTACAGCGTGTGCAGCAATGATAAAAGCATCTCTCTAACCCTGCCTGGTCACTGTACCTCAACCCTGACCTGGACAGGACTAGATGAAGTGAAAGTGAGTGACATTTATTATGGGAATGTGTGGTCAGCACATGTGTTGTATGCAGTAGCGGATTGACTGAACCCCCTACATTCATTCCTCACAGGTCACCCAACAGTTTGTAATTTTTGGTCTGAACTGGGCTGGCTTTGAGTGAGTGACTTCGAGGTGAGAGACTCCAGAACTCATTATCAATCCGCTGAGGTAGCCAATCCCATGATAAAGTTTTTGTAAAAGGCCCTGCTTCCTTTCAGCCTAACTGTATTCTCCTGTGCCCCATTAGGTGCTCATGGCTAGGGATGCTTTCTATCTCCATTTTCTCTCAGGTACATACACAGCTCTGGTTTACTAGCACTGCCAGATTTTACTCTTTCCTAACTTAAGTGTTTTGGTGGTACTCATGGATACCCATACACGTTAGGAAGTATTAGAAGTTTCTCCTTCCCCCATGTTTACTTAAAATGCCACAGCAATTTCCTCTATGGCTGTTTTACACAGGACCTGATCCAGCCCCCTTGATGTCAATGAAAGCTTTGCCATCAACTTCTATAAGCACTGGATCAACTCCCGAATGCTGACTCTAGCCCCTTCCTAATCCAATTCTAAATAGGAGCAAAAGGCTAGAAGGCAAAAATAAATACATCAACTGCTAACTATTATTTCCTTAGAGTTTATATTGGAGCATATTTTCCCTTGTAGAAATAGGTGGGCCTCATCTGCTATTTCTGAATGATTTTAGTTAGGCACCTGATCCAAAAATCTTTCGGGTCCTTCCACTTGGCTTTTTTATTGGGTCTTATTCCACGTGGCATTGGTTCCAGACTTTAGAACACTGCACTACATGTGGCCTTTTTGCAGCCGCTGTCAGGAGTCCACAGATGTATGCATTAATGGGAAATGTGTATTATAAATAGCAGGAATACAATGGGCAGCTATGCAGATGAGACACAGAACTGTGAATAATGCGATGGCACAGTCTTGCATATATGCAGTTTCTCTCTAATACATTATCCCTGCCAATTACATAAATTGTGTTTTCTAGCCTTGGTTATTTTTTTCTGACTCCTCCTCTGATACCCACTGTACCACTCAAGCCACCATGCCTTAAATGTCGAAATGTCACAATAAATAGGTGAACAAGGAGTTCACAACACTGAATAATGTTAAAAGAGGCTGTGAATAAGTTCCAGTGCTTTTGTCCACCAATTAAGGAAATTATGCCACTGGGGTCATAAGTTTATAAGATAACATTAGAATTTCTATTGCTTCAGAGAGAATGTCACATACATTGGGAGCACGGACTAAATCCTCTGCTGCCTGGCATATAATTAATGTGGCTCATCTTTATTAAACATCAGCCTTATCCTTGTTTTGCTCTCTTTGTTGATAGATGTAACCTCAATACTGTTGCCATGGCTACAGTAACAGTAGCTGAGAAGATTTTGTTTGTTGTAAACACACTGAGCTATACAAGCACAGATCCTAGCTGAGTGTTCCCAGTTCCCTGTCTTATATTATGCTAATTAGCCCTGACCTATTCCTTATTTTAATTAGCATTAATTTAAACTCTGTCTAGGGTTCTTTTCCCCTTTGTGTGATTGTTACCCCATTTCAGGTGGCTTTTTGCCTTCAGAGACAGTCACAGGTTAAGACTATAGCCCTGCTGAGAGCATCCTCTCAGCAATGTCCTGCTGGTGCTAACAATTAATCTAGATGTACACACCAGCATAATGGCAAAAGATTGCTCCAATTTACTCTCTACATTCTCGCTTCCTGGAGCAACCAAACTCATTCTGATGTCGGAGCCCTGGTGATCTGAAAATGTGTTACTAATTCTGAAGCTTATGTAGCTCTAAGCCAACCCTTAAAAATCTAGGGCCATACTCAGCCACTGGCATAAGCAGATACAACTGCACTATGAACAACTGCATTGGAAATTCTTACCCGAGGGCTGATTTAGCTCATAGTCTCCAAGGTACAGGAGAATTTATAGAGCATCTTCTAAAATGTGTGGAGTTACATACTGTGCCTGATTTCCTGTTGCTTTTTCTGAGCAGATTTTAGCTCCAGCAAACATTTGCTCAATTGTTTAGACTTCACTTCCAAGTTTTCATTTTTATTTACGGTGTAAGGTCAGTGTTAACAGTGTCCAATAGATCTTTTATCCTCTTTTTTATTGCTTTGCTCTTCAGGACTTTGGAAGCTAGTTACAACAGGAGGAGGTATTTCTTTCTTAGTTTAGCCTCCAGAGCTAATGGACTAGAGAGCATTTCACCTCCGGGATACTAGTTTCAATGCAGCTCATCTCAGTGGGAACCAGAAGTTGCTTTGCTAACTGTTCCGTGGCCTCTGTGAAAGAAGCTGGTATTCACAGTTTGTATTATTAGGCCTTGTGTACACTACAGAGTGTTGTCGACAAAAGGCAGCTTTTGTCAACAAAACAGTGAATGCGTACACACTGTGATGCAACTTTTGGTGGCAAAAATGCTCTGTTTTGGTGACAAAATACAACCACCTTGATGAGAGACATAAGACTTTTTGTGCAAATTTTTTGAAAACAAAGTGCCAGTGTAGACACCACGCTTAATTTTATCACTTTAATTGGCCTCCAGGAGGTGTCCCACACCTGACCACTTAGGTCAGCAGTTTGAACTCCACTGCCCTGCAGCCAGTTAAACAACCATCTACCCCTCTCCCTTAGAAGCCCCAGGAATTTTTGAAATTCCACTTCCTGCTGGCTTGCCCTGGAGAGGTCTCATCGTATCTTCCCAGGTGACCATGGCAGCTTTTTGCAGCAAATGCTCTCCCGCTTGGACCGCTGCTGGATCTGCTCAGTATATCGGGAGGGGAGGCTGTGCAGTCCCAGCTGTGCTTGAGCCATAGGAATGTTGATATCTACGGGAAGATTTCACAGATTTCTTGTGCAAAAAGGGCTAAGATCAGGGCCCACTGCAGTGCAGAGCGAAGATAAAGGAGCTGAGGCAGGCCTACCATAAGGCGAGGGAGGTAAACCCTCGCTCTGGTGCTGCACCTAAGACCTGCCAATTCTATAAGGAGCTGGACGCTATCCTCAGTGGTGACCCCACCTCCATTGCCAAGAGCCCTTGGATACTTTGGTAGGCCTGGAGGCAGTGGAAAGAGGACCCAACCCAGAGGACAAAGTCATTGATGAAGAGGTGGAGTTAGACGACGACATGGAGCTCCCAGCAGGGCCGCCTGAGGCAGGCAACCAGGAACAGTTCACCACTCTGGAGGTGTCTAGCCAGTCTCAGCAGTTGCTCTCCGGCGAGTAAGCAGCAGGAGAGGAGATGCCTGCTAAGTGGCTGTGGTTTATGTAGTGTGGAGGTGGGTTCAGGGTATAGAAATGTACAAGGCTGGCTGTTTTTCTGTGAGCTGGACATTTCCCTGTAGCTAATCAGTACAGTGGAACAGGGTGTTGATGCACACCGAGATCTCATGGGAAACCTCCGGAGAGATCTCCAGGAAAGTTTTCTGGAAGTACTCTGCAATCTTCTACCAAAGGTTCCTTGGCAGAGCTGCTTTGTTCCTTCCCCCATTTTAGGAAACTTTCCCATGCCATTCATTTGTCAATCACTTGAGCAGGGATCAAAGCGGCAAACAGGCGACCAGCATAGGGACCAGGGCGGAAGCCACAAGTGTGGAGTCGATATACCCTCGCTTCCCTGCTTACCCTCAGTGGTGAGATGTCTACTGGAATGACCCTGGCCTGTGGAAAAATGCGGGAGAATTTTAGATTTTTTCCCTAGTTAGCTGCACCGCAACGCTTGCAGAGTGCTCTTTTCCCATATACAGCGCCCCTCCCTCCAGCCAGCACGCACCGTGCTTTGGGTGTTCGCAGAGATGTGCGCTTGCCAAGGGTCAATGAGAAAGTGATTGTTATGTTATCAGAACTGTATTTCACTGGAATGTTTCAATCCTATGCGTGAACTTAACAATCATGCTTCTGTGAATTGTTCCTTGTGATTCGGCGGATGTGATCTTGAGGAACACCCCACACACACCGGCCGAGCGTCTCCGCCAGTTAAGAAAGCATCCAAGATGGATCAAAGAAGACATGTTCTGGGAGGTACTGCACTTCTCCAATGCAGAGAAATGGGAACACAAGGAGTGGAGGGAAGCCAAAAGGCAGGACAGAAAAGAAAATCAGGAGTTTGTTAAGGACGCTACTGAGTGGATGATTAAAGTCATGGAGGAGCAAATGCAGATGCTGAAGTCCTTAATAACGCTGCAGACTGAGCAGATCTGTGTCCACCCTCCCGTGAAGCACATTCAGAACTCTTTTCTGTGCCCCACCCAAACTCCGCCCACACAGTCTTTCCACTTTCCAGGACTTCTTGGTTTTCTCTTCACTGTACCCCCTCGGAGAACTTTCAAAATGATATACACACAGCTCTGAAAGCCTGCCCTTCCCCAGTGTCTCCTTTCCCACCAAGCATCTGTGTGTGTGTGTGGTTGTTGTTGTTGTTGTGCAATAAAAGCAAAAATTTTGAATGGTAACTCATCCTTATTTGTTTCCTATTGAGATAGCAGGCACTACCAATACATACATAGCCAGTTTAATCATTTGCTTACTGGAACGTAAGGCCCCAAATGTCATCATTGCTTCCTAAGAAAACTACCTGTAATGTAACTTTGCAGCACCAATCACAGAGCAATACATTACTTGTTCTCATTTTCAAAGGGTTGCCTCAAAGCCTCCTTGATTCGAATTGCCCCCTTCTGGGTCCCTCTGATAGCCCTGGTATTTGGCTGCTCAAAATTAGCAGCCGAGTGGTCTGCCTCAATACTCTACCCCCGAGCAGCCTTTCACCTTTAGCTTCACAAAGATTATGCAACCTAAAACATGCGGCTATGACCATGGGAATATTATCCTCATTGAGGTCTAACCTGCCATAAAGGGACCGCCAGTGCGCCTTTAATCTGCCAAAGGCACATTCCACTGTCATCCAGCACCTACTCAGCCTGTTGTTGAACCGCGCCTTACTATTGTCCAGGTTTCCCATGCAAAGTTTCCTGAGCCATGGTTTTAAGGGTATGCCGGGTCTCCTAGGATCACTATGGCATTTCAACATCCCCCACTGTAATTATCTGGTCTGGAAAGAAAGTCCTTACTTGTAGCTTTCTATAAAAGGTGGTGTTCCTGAAGATGCATGCATCATGCACCTTCCCAGATCACACCACACTGATGTCAGTAAAACACCTATGAAGATCCACAAGCGCCTGCAACACCATGGAGAAGTATCCATTCCTACTGATGTACTCCATCGCAAGGTGATCTGATGCCAAAATTGGAACATGTGTGCTATCTATCACCCCTACACTATTAGGGAAACCCATTTCTGCAGAGCCGTCCACTATTTCATGCACATTTCCCAGAGTCACAGTCCTTCATAGCAGGATGCGATTAATTGCCCTGCACACTTGCATTAATGCAGCCCCAACAGTCGACTTCCTGACTCCAAATTGATTTGCAACCGACCAGTAGCAGTCTGGAGTCACCAGCTTCCACACAGTGACTGCTACGCGCTTCTCTACCAGTAGGGCAGCTCTCGTTCTGGTGACCTTGCGCCGCAGTGCTGGGGTGAGTGCCACAAACACTTCCAGGAAGCTGGCTTTCTGCATCTGAAAGTTCTGTAGCCACTTCTCGTCATCCCACACCTCCATGACACGACGATCCCTCCATTCAGTGCTTGTTTCCTGAGCTCAAAGGCGACGGTCCACCCTCTGCAGCTGTTCTGTGAATGCCAAAAGCAGTCTAAAGTTGCTCCTATCCATGTCACACAGCATGTCAGGCAACTGGACATCTTCTTCAGCTAGGAACTTTGTGATTAACTGCACTGCCATCTGTGATGTCTTAGTGACAATTATTAGAGCACAGGAGAGCAGTGTGGAATCCATCCCTTCTTGCAAAGATGCTGGGGTGCACAGCAAACAAATGCCATTGAAAAATGCCGTGAATGAAAGCTGGAAGCCCATGGAGTGCTAAGACAGAAAACAATGCATCATGGGACGTTAAGCCTGGTCCCAAGATGTGCTGCGATCTGTTCTGCCTTCCCAAAAGATTTAGAAACAGAAAGTATTGAGCTGGACTGTGGTACCCACAGTGCATTGCTCATACTGTCGATGATAGGGCCCCAACGGTGGATGCGCTCTACCGACAGAGGGAGAGAGTATGAACATGCATCAATGTTCCCTCTAATTTCTGACAGGCCATGTCCACAAAAAATTTCTTCTGTGCAAATTTTTGACAGGACGTGTGCACAAAAAATTTCTTCTGTGGAAATTGTTGTGCTTCTGTGCAAATTTTTGTGCGTGCGGAGTTTCACCATGTGCACGGGATTTAGGATCTGTATGCGTGTACAGATGCACAAAGCTTAGAGGGAACAGTGCATTCAATACCGATTTTTATTATAGTGCTTTTTGAATGTTGACAGAACTCTGTAGTATAGACAAGGCCTTAATAGTAGTAGTATTGGAGGCCCCAACTGAGGTCAAGTCCTTGTTGTGCAAGGTGCTGTACATTCACAAAGTGAAAGACTGTCCGAACCCTGAAGACAATATAATCTCAAGAAGACTACACAGACAATGCGTGGAAAGGAAAACAGAAACATAGCGAATTTTGTCTGATCCAAAACCCAATGCACTAGGAGAAGCACTTATCCCTTTCCTGGGAACTGGTTCAGTGCTGACTTGGGTAGAACTGCACCATCCATCTGATATCTTCTGCTGCCACTTTGCCCAGCCCTGGGATTTTCTTGAAGGTCTCCCATATAAGCAATGGCTAAATTCAACCCAATTTAGTTTGTGAGAGCTGACAGTATTACAGACTGTGGTGATATATCTTCCAGCTTTAGCCTTAAACTCTCTTCTTAACTCATCTTTCCTAAATACTGAAACACACAGGGTAGACAAAGTCACCCACTAGTTGCAGCTTCCCCGACCAGGCTTTATATCTCTGAGCAATACTAGCTCACAAACGGTCGAGTCAAAGAAGGAATTACAGCCACTATGAATTCCCGG
Source organism: Lepidochelys olivacea (assembly GCF_965140295.1). Taxonomy (NCBI): domain Eukaryota; kingdom Metazoa; phylum Chordata; order Testudines; family Cheloniidae; genus Lepidochelys; species Lepidochelys olivacea. The sequence continues at coordinate 11,349,424 of NC_140415.1, read as the reverse complement.
CCTTTTATAGGTTTCATTCTAGCACTTCATGTTACTTTAATATAGATTTTACGGATAACTTATAAGCAAGGTGATGTGCTGAAAATAGCAGACTTGATGAATGGTGGGAAGGAAATTACACTCCCTGTGAACATTTAGAAGGGTTCACACTCATTTTCTGCTCTGAAAACTGTTATCCATTCATATAGCAGGGTTGTGGGGGGGGGGTTTAAAGATGCAAAGAACTGCAAAAATGCAAAAGATGCAAAGAAGTTGCAAAGAATCCCAACATGCAGGGATTCTTTGCAATTTGCAAACTTCTCCAGAGTATTTCGAAATCAAACTCAAATGTTGGAACGGTTCAAATACTCTATTGCCTGAAACTTCCCCATTTCCCAGCTTTAGCAGCAGCTTTACCATAATAACAGTGCTGTTGGAAGGTGCAAGATGGGCAGTCCTTCTGAGAACATCGCATAGCAGAGCCCTGCTGGTAAATGGCAATTAATCTAGTTACATACTCCATCTTAACGGTGAAGGATGGATTTAATTTCCTTCCTACATTCTCACCCCTTGGGGCAACCACTTTCGTTAGTAAGGACGATTTGGAGAACTGAGAAGCTGCTACTAATTGTTAGGCTCAGTGGTCCTTTGCCCCCAAACCCAGACATAATTTCTCCAGTTCGGAAGGCTGCTTTAAATTTGGTTGCTCTCCTCCAACAGATTTATTTTATTGTTTCAAATTACCTTTAACTCTTGTCTTCTCCTTAGTTTGTTAACAAAGAGATGGGCTCCAATTCAGAGGTGATGTAAATGATAGAGTAAGTTACATGTTGCTGAGTCAGTGTGGGTGTGAATTGAAGCAGTGGAAGATCAGGGTTGTTTCTGGAAATTCTACTAACAAGAGGATATAAGAAGATTATTTTTTTATTTTCATTATAGTAGAGCCTACTGGCCCCAAGTGAACTCAAGTTTCCATTGTGTGAGGTGCTTTGTGTGAGCAGTCCCTGCTCCAAAAAATATGTAATCTAAATACACATGCCAGCCAAAGAGAATGGAAGTATTGTATATCTTTTATTGGACCAACCTCTGGTGGTGAGAGAGACACGCTTTCGAGCTATACCAAGCTCTTCATCAGGTCGAAGGAAAGTCTACAATTAAAATGCTCTTTCAGTGCAGCTGTGCCACTGTAGTGCTTAAGTGAAGACACTCCCATGCCATCGGGAGAGCTTCTCCCATCAGCATAGTTATTCCACCACCCTGAGAGGTGATAGCTATGTTGACTGGAGAAGCTCTCCCATTGACATAGTCCTGTGTACACTGAAGGTTAGATTGGTATAAACATGTTGCTTTGGGATACGTATTTTTCACACCCCTGAGAGATGCAGTTATACCGATGTAGGTTTGTAATGTAGACCCGGCCTGAGAACGTCACAGCTAAACACAAGATCGGACAGAGAGTTTAGCATAAGTAGTTAGACTATGTGCTAAGGGACCATCAAGGTGAAGTGGCCCATTAACACCACTGTTGTCTTAGGACAAAAAAGGGGGAGGGTTAGTGGGTTACAGATTGTTGTAATAAGTCATAAATTCAGTGTCTTTATTCACACCATGACTTTTACAACTTAGGCAACCCACTAATGGTTACACAAAGTAAAACTGTTTCCCCATGTTTATTCCTTTCCCCCTGTCGTCGTCCCCCCCACCCCCAACCGCTGTTCCTCAGACATTCTTGTCAACTGCTGGAAATGTCCCTCCTTGATTATCACTACAAAAGGTTCCCCCCCCCCCCGCTCTCCTGCTGGTAATAGCTCACCTTACCTGATCACTCTCCTTACAGTGTGTATGGTAACACCCATTGTTTCATGTTCTCTGTGTATATAAGTCTCCCCACTGTATTTTCCACTGAATGCATCTGATGAAGTGAGCTGTAGCTCACAAAAGCTTATGCTCAAATAAATTGGTTAGTCTCTAAGGTGCCACAAGTCCTCCTTTTCATTTTGGAGTTACAACAGTACACATGACAGAGTAATAATAGGAGCTGTCATGATAGAAAAGGACCTTTAAACTGAAAAGCAACATAATTCAAACTAATAAAAAGAAATATGTTTTCATACAACATGCAATTAAGTTGTGGAACTCATTGCCACAAGAAAACACTGAGGCCAAGAGGTAAGTAGGTTAAAAAAAAAAGAATAGACATTATAAGTCAATGATTAACATTGGGGCATAGGTTAACCACTAACTGATGTGAGTTAAGAAGACACTGTTCCTATCAACAGTTTGTTTATAATTATCCACAATGGGGTTATTTTACCTTCATGTGTAACATCTGATATTGTCCGTAACCAGAGACAGGATACTGAATTAGATAGCCCACCAGTATGATCTGGTATGACAATTTCTACATTGTGATTTTGCTTCTAATGGAGTCAGTGAGGCTTTTAACATTTACTTCAATGACCAAAAAGTTGGCCCTCAATTTCTTAAATAATTGCTAATTAACTTTGAACATGGAATACTCCTTCATTCTCTTTCTAAGGCCCTGCCCCATGAAACGATGGAAGGATAATTTTAGCTGTACTCTGGAGGGAAAGCATAGATAATTTAGTAACATCATACCATTATTGCAATGTCCTTTTTAAGCAGACTTGTCACAACGAGGCATTCATATTCATATTTTTCTAAGGTTATTTTCTATTAAGGCATTCTTTAATATTACAGTATTCACACTGGTTAAAGGGTTCAAGGCAGAAAACAAGTTTCTCAGTATTCATTAAAAGCTCCTGTTATAAATCTCCTTCCTAAAATAAAAAGAAGCATTTATCTGATTCAAGAAACTTATGAATATAGGATTTGCCATGCCAGATTATACTGATGGCCCATCAGGTCCAGCATATTGCCTCTGGCAACAGACAATGCCTTTAGAGGTTAGTGTAATCATGAGCCAAATTCTGCTCTCATTTATCTCATTGGAGTTGTGCTGGTGAACTGAGAACAGACTTTAACATACCCTCTTGTTCAGTGCTGGAGAAAATTCCTTCTTGGAATCCACAGTTCATTAGGTAATATTGTGAAGCTTAAATTTTAATGATCTCTAGTTTCATTTTAACTTACAAGTGTTGCTAATAGTAATAAAATTACAAACACTTCTTTAAAAAATTCAGCCACAGTATTTAACTTGATGGCATTCTTTAGCAGTAAATTTCACGAGGTTTGACTACGCTCTGTCTAAAGAAGCATTTTCCCATTATTTGTTCTACATCTCCCAGTCACTGATTTCATCCAGTGCAGTCTTATTCTTGTATTATAATTGTGGAACAGAGTAAGAAAAAAGGGAGGAAGGAATAATCAGTGTCTTACATCATTCTGAATGCCTTAATTAAGTCTCCTCAAATTCTTCTCCAAAGAAATCCTAGATTAAGCAATCTGTGATTCTATGCCATAAATCTAGCAATTTTTGCTGTCTTTCTTTAAACTTTCCCACTCTTCACTGTTAGCCAGATCTTGCTTATTTTAAGCATGGAGATAGAATAATTTAAGTCAATGGAGTACTCATGTGAACAGGGCAAACTGGATTTAACCATATATTTTACTGAAGGGGAGTTCACCTCAATAGATACAGTATTCCAAGTGAAGGTAAATTATTGCTCAGGATAATGTCATAATACTTTCTGTACTATTGTGTTGTGGTGTGTGTGTGTGTGTGTGTGTTTAAAAGAAAGAAATCATGGTAGCACTTTTTGTTGCTCAAGAACTATGACTGTTCTATGCCTATCTACTGGGCAACAAGCTCAACTTGAATTCACCAGCTAAAGATGTAGGGCCAGATATACAAAGGTATTTTGATACCAAAAGTTGCAGATTTATCTCTAGTGGGATTGCAAAAGCATCTAAGCATTGACTTTCAATGGCAGTTAGGCACCTAACTCATTTATACACTCTTGCAAATCCCACTAAGCATCCATCTGTACCTTTAGGTGCCTAAATAACTTTGTAAATCTGGCCTTAAGTGCCTATGTCAATTTTGATAGTGGGACTTACGCACTTTTGAAAACTTTGGGCTTGTCTACACTGCCGCGCAGGCTCGATCTAAGATACGCAACTTCAGCTACGTGAATAGCATAGCTGAAATCAACATGCTTAAATCTACTTACTGTGGTGTCTTCATTGCGGTTAATCGACAGCTGACACTCTCCCGTCGACTCCGCTTGTGCTTCTCATTCTAATGGAGTACCGGAATTGACGGGAGAACGCTCAGTGGTCGATTTATCGCATCTATACTAGACATGATAAATTGACCCCCGCTGGTTTGATCTCTGCCTGCTGATCCAGCAGATGGTGTAGACAAGCCCTGAGTCTGTGCCTACTTCCATCACAAATTATTGGGCTTAATGCAGAAATCACTGGGTGAAATTCTCTGGTCTGTGTTATGCAGTAGGTCAGAACAGATGATCAGAAAGGTCTCTGCTGGCCTTAAAATCTATGAATTATCATAATAGTCCCTTGTGGTTCATTCTATGAATTATAAGCACGATAATGAATAACTTCTATCATATTTCAACCATCCCCTTATTTGTATATCAGGGGAAAATCTTTACAGTGAATGTAAATCTGTCTCCTATAAAATGGTCTTATTGGGATTTGAGCCCTCCAGTTTGGAGAACAATGGTGCGGGAATATTTTTAATAGTGAGGGTGCTGAAAGCCCTATCCGCCCTCCCCCAGAGCTGAGGCCAGGACCCTGGGCGCAAGGGGCCGGCACTGGGGACTCCGGGAGTGCGGAGCTGGGAGCCAGGACCTAGGGCCCGGGGCACACGGGGCCAACAAACAGGACCCTGGATGCGGGGCTGGCAGCCAGGAGTCTGGGCGTGCTGCAGCATCCTCCGCAACCCTATTTCCCGTGCCTATGTTGGAGAACTGAAGAACATCAGAGGTCACTAGCTTTATGCTTCAGAGTTCAACCAAGCATAGTTTCATATATGTGTTAGGAGGGTAGGTGATTTCATCAGTTACATTAATTCAAGTGTTTCAGGCTGCTTTCTAATAGACTCAAGGGCTTGAGTCTCCATATCATTACAGGAGTTTTATTCTAGTGAATTGAGGTTCACTGGCCTAAAACTGATGTATCAGACTGGAGCATCAAACCCAATATGCTCATGGACAATTGTATCTACTAGGGCATGTTTGACCACAAGCTAGTTAGTAGTTGAGCATTCAAGCACAGACTCTTATCTCAATTACACCATGGACATGAGATAATGCTGGATTTACACCAGGTGTCATAAACATACAGCTAAGGGTAGCATAAAATCCCTCCTTTATCTGTAACAGGTTAATAGAACCTCAAATAACCTGATTGGCACCTGACCAAAAGGACCAATAAGGAAAGAAGATCCTTTCAAAACTGTGGGGGGAGGTTTTGTTTGTGTGGCCTTTTGTTGTTTTCTCCAGAACAGAGAGAGACCAGGGCAGGAAAAAAAAAACAAACCTCTCCTAAAACCCTACCTGAAATAAGCATCTAGATTACAAAAATTGTAAGTAAAGCAAGGAAATGTGTTAGATAATCTTTTGTTTTACCTTGTGAATTTTTCCTGTGCTAAGAGGGAGGTTTATTCCTGTTTTTTGTAACTTTGTTTTGCCTAGAGGGGAATCCTCTGTGTTTTAAATCTTATTACCCTATAAAATTATCTTCTATCCTGATTTTACAGAGGTGCTTCTTTTACTTTTTCTTTGTAATAAAGTTCTGTTTTTAAAAACCTGATTGGTTTTTAGTGTCCTAAAAACCCAACGGTCTATTCTGTGCTCACCTTGTTTACCTGTTTGGTTGGTATATTAGTCTCAAGCCTCCCCAGGAAAGGGGGTGAAGGAGCTTGGAGGGATATTTTGGGGAAACCTGTACTCCAAGTGGTCCTTTTCCTGAATCTTTGTCTAACTCACTTGGTAGTGGCAGCAATCCCATCCAAGGACAAGGAAGAATTTGTGCCTTGGGAAAGTTTTTAAACTAAGCAGGTAGAAATAAGCTTAGGGGGTCTTTCATGTGGGTCCCCACGTCTGTACCCTAGAGTGGGTCCCCACATCTGTACCCTGTACCCTGACACCAGGGTAACTGAGATCAAGATCAGGCCTTTGGTGACAAAACATCAGTTTAAGGAAAGCGATTTTATTCTACACATTGCTAATATCAGAGCTGGATGGGAAACAGTTTACCAATCCCATAAGAGTTTGAGATTTCATATTTTTCCCCTGTCCTCAGTCCATATGAAAAGTTTAAATACCATTTTTTTTCAGGGACCTATAATACAAAAAAAACCTTGCAGATTGAATTAGTCAGAACACTTAGTTTCAATAATTTCTATATGTTTTGTATTTAAAAAAGTTAACTTTTAAAATATATATTAACTAAAATTTCAAACTGAGTTTAACATTAAACTTTTCATTTAAAAAATGTCAAAATGGGATGGATATTCCAAAATGGCTATTTCAAAACTTTTTTTTTCTTCTCAAAAAATGTTCCAATTGGAGCAGTCATCACAACCAACCCTTTCTTTCAAACATTTTCATTTTTGACAAATCAGCATTTTTTGACCTGTGCAGCTCTTGGTAATATATTTCTTCCACACTGTATAAATATCACAGAACATATCAGATGACATCCATTTGATAGGACTATAAACTGTGTTCTAGCTTTACACTGTTTCAGGATATGGTGAAATTACTTCGTTCCATTTTACCATACATCAGAGTTTGCAAGCTGTGTTACTGGGAGGCGGAAAACCTGAATATTTATGAATGAAGGATTGAGGATAAAGAGAAAAAGCTCCCTTTAATGTTACAGGCTGCTCCCTTTGACTGAAATAGCAAAACTAAATAATGCTGTAACATTCCTGGCTGGGATGATTTTGTCCCTGGATGGGATGATTTAATCCTGGCTGGGATGATTTAGTTGGGGAGTGGTCCTGCTTTGAGCAGGGGGTTGGACTACATGACCTCCTGAGGTCCCTTCCAACCCTGATATTCAATGATTTAATGATTATATAGTCACAGAGAGCAAAGAAGAGTGTCACAAGTCTCACAGGTAATACCGACATCTGCCTTTGATGAGTGGCTATCAAGGAATACCACACATAACACAGGCATATTCACACAGTGTAGGTCTCTGTATATATGTATGTATCTATTACATACCAACACTCATGTTAATAGAAAATTCCTAAAGTTGCAAAGTCAACCACTCAAGAGTTAGGAAATGCCAGAATTAAGGTTACCTGTGCAACCATAATTTACCCCCTTGTGTGTATGCATTATGATGCAGTCTTCACGAAAGCTTATGCTCAAATAAATTGGTTAGTCTCTAAGGTGCCACTAGTACTCCTTTTCTTTCTTCAATTACATGATCACATACTATCTTTTCCACAGGACCCCTTCCTCATTCACTGCTCAGGATGGGCGGTGCTCACTTACTAAGCAGCTAGTCCATTTTGGAATATCCATCCCGTTTTGACATTTTTGAAATGAAAAGTTTAATGTTAAACTCAGTTTGAAATTTTAGTTAATATATATTTTAAGAGTTAACTTTTTTCAGTATAAAACATACAGTAATTATTGAAACTAAATGTTTTGACTGATTCAATCTGCAATTTTGTTTGTATTATAGGTCCCTGAAAAAATGGTATTTTGACAGAACAAGGAGTAATGGTCTCAAGTTGCAGTGGGGGAGGTTTAGGAAAAACGTTTCCACTAGGAGGGTGGTGAAGCACTGGAATCAGTTACCTAGGGAGGTGGTGGAATCTCCTTTCTTAGAGGTTTTCAAGGTCAGGCTTGACAAAGCCGTGGCTGGGATGATTTAGTTCGGGATTGGTCCTGCTTTGAGAAGGCGGTTGGACTAGACAACTTCTATCAGAGTCTATCTGTTTTCTCCATATACAGTGTGTAGCACCATGCCTTATTTACTGCTCCTTATTCAAACCCTACTCTCAGGGCCACCCCTAGCTATTCTGGGGCCCTAAGCAGCCCCCCCATGGGGGGGTGCAGTGGCAGGCTTCCGTGGCGGGGGGGCTGGCTTGGAAGGCAGGGGGGACCACACCGCAGCACTCACCAGTGGCGTGGCTGGAGCCGGGACCCTGCACTTCCCGCCACCGGTGAGTGCAGGCCTGGCCCTGCTTCAGTCCTCAAGGGGGCAGGGCTGGAGTGGAAAGAGGTGGGGCTGGGCGGGGAAGGGCAGGGCAGGGGTGAAGCAGGGCAACGACTGTGGGGTAGGGGTGGAGCGGGGGTGGAGCAGAGGTAGGAAGAGGCGGGGCGGGGCTGGAGCACCGTGCAGCTGCGCAGGGCACCAGGAAATTTGGTGCCTCAACTTCCCTGGTGCCCTACGCAGCTGCATACTTTGCATATGGGTAGGGATGGCCCTGCCTACTCTGAAGACAGAAATAATAATTTTCTCATGTGGTTTTCTGTGGAGCTCATCACTACAGAGTCTGAGCACTTCACAGACCTTAATTAATTTATTTTCACAACACCCCTGCGAAAGAGCGGGTGCTATTATTCCTATTTTATAAATGGGGAACTTAGGCACAGAAGGATTTAGATGAAAAATATCCACTAATTTTGGGTGCTCAACTTAAGACACCATTTTCCATAGTACTTAGTGTTATATAGCACTTCATCTGTTCAAAGGATCACTCCCATTCTGTCTAGTTGCACCTCTGAGTGCTCAGCACTTCTTTAATCAGACCACAGTCAGGTCTCAAGTCAGGGACCAAGAAATTGAAGCAACACACAGGTAATGAACACCTGTGAAAAACTGGTTGAAGTGATTTGCCCAGCGTCACACAGGAACACTGGCAGAGGCAGGGATAGAATCCAGTTCTCCAGGGCAGAATTTAACTGCCTTAGCCCAGAAGCCCTCCTCTCTTTCTGTGCAATCCCTTCCTTCATTCCCACGGACCTGTGGCTCTGTGGGTTGGGCTTGCCACTGCTGCTGTGGCTGGAGTTGCTGCTGCTCGCACTGTCACTGACTGAACTACCCTTGCTTTGCTGTTGCTGTTGCTGGGGAGGGGGCAGAAGCATGGGGCCCTCCCTCCACTTCCCCACCGCTCCTGTTCCTGAAGACCATCTGCTGACCCGCTTCCTTGCATGCCTGGTTGCCTCCACCCACCCACCCACGCTTGGATGGCAGCAGAGACTTTCTGGCTTCACAACTGCATGTGTCCTCTTGGACATTCCTTTCACTCTCCTTCTCTCCATTTGCACTGGGTTCATGGGCCTCCTCTTCCCTGTGCCTGCCCACCAGCCACCTCTTTTCAGTTTGCCCCTTTCACTACCTGCTCTGATCCCCTTTTTACTTTCTGCTATCTACTCCACCCAGTCCCCCTTTTGTTGTTTGCAAAGTTCCCAGCCCCCCCTGCCATTTGTTACCTGCCTCTCTTGCCCCACCCAGACCCCCAATCCCATTCACAGCAGCTGGATTTAGGGCTTTCCAGGGAGGCCTGCTGAACCAGGGCAATTGTTTCTGGAGCAGTTGTGAGGCCCTGGATCAATCACTATCCAATTTCATGCCAAGGTCATAGCAAAAGACATCTTTCTGTGGATAGCATCTATGCTGGTGGACGTGATCCACCCTGAACAGACCTATACCCTCCCAGGTAGGACCATCTTCGATAACGTCTAACTGGTCTTGGACCTACTTCATCTAATGTGTAGGGATGGTCTTCTGTCCCTGGACTATAAGAAGACATTTGACAGGATGGATCATGATTATTTCATGGGCACTCTGCAGGCTTTTGGCTTTGGGTCCCACCTTGTGGGCTTTCTCCAAGTACACCTCTGCAGAATATCTGGTTACGCTCAACTGGGCCTTGACCGAACCAGTCACCTTCAGTCGGGGTGTATGTTAGGGCTGCCTGCTCTCTGTACTCCATTGTGATAGTGTATGGTTGAGTCAACCCCCACAAAAAGGCAAAATGCCACAGCAAGGGACTGTGGCCCGTGAGAGGTATTGGAGGTGGGGCGAGTAGAGATGTACTGCTCTAACCACTAGATGACACCGCCAGAGAACACTATCTATCATGGGTTGGTGGAGAATGCCATTATTTGTCCCAGGCCTGCTGTAAGGCCTTGAAAAAAATTACAGATATAGAAATGGCTGATGGACAGCCAGCAACAGCAACAGGTGGCCAACAACAGCAGCAACAGAACCAGCTGTTCCAACAAAATGCCATCCTTGCTTGGGATGCAGGCTTCAGATAGCTTCTGCAACTTTGACTTAAAGTAATTCCAAGCCTCCTCCACATTCAGATCCTTGAGTTCTTCAATCCGGTCCACTTCCCTAACTAATTGCCTTATTTTTTTAAAGTTTGCTTTTTTTTAAATCAAGGACCCTAGTTGCAGACCTATTTTTGTTTATCTTTCCATTTAGTATAAACCGAGTTAGCTCATGATTACTCAAAGCAAGGGTATCCTCTATTACCAGTTCTTACCAATACTCAGCTGAAAATGGCATCACCTTTTGTTGGTTGGGTGACTATTTGGTGAAGAAATCCACAGGTGCTGACTTTCATTATCCTGGGTGGGTGCTTAACCCCCCTGAGACCGAGCCTCCATTCTGCCCCTTTCCACAGTGCTCTACCCTTTCTCTGCCTCTTCCTGCCCCTGCTCCACCCCCTCCCACTAGTGCCTCCTGCCCGCTACTGAACAGCTGATTGATGGGTGGCTGGTGGGTGCTACGCACCCACTATTTTTTTTCGGTGGGTGCTCCAGCCTTGAATATCCAGGAATATCTGGGTCCTACCATTAGTAGCATCCAATGTATATCTGAGAAATTAATGTCCCCCATAATCACACAATTCCCAGTAGCATGTTTTTCATTGAAATATTAAGGAGTTGCCTATCTCTATCGAGATTGGACTCTGAGGGTTTGTAGCAGACAGCAAGCACTATCTCAGTGGAGCCTCCGTTAGCTTTCTTTCCCACAGTGACTTTGACCTAAACAGATTCTGTTGTATCCATTCCATCACTTCTAATTTCTTTACAGTCTACCCCATCATTAATACAATGCTACTCCACCACCTTTACCTTTAAACAGCACATACCCTTCAATACGTGTACTCCAGTCATGACTACTATTCCACTGCGTTTCTGTTAGCCCTATAATATCTGGTTTCACTTCCTGCACCAGTAGTTCTAGTTGCTCAATTTTGTTACCCAGGCTCCTTGAATTGGTGTGCAGACATCTTAATGGTTTCTGCTTGGTTTCTCCCAGATTTTTTGCCTGATTAGGTACAGTCGTTCTCTTGCCAGTATCGCCTACCTGACTGTTAGAGTCATGGGTATTTTCTCTTGATGTTCATTCTCCTACCCTCTGTTGTTCATTTCTCCATTGCTGTGCCCTCTTTTTCTTGATTTTCCTGCTGCTCAATATTTGACGCAGGCACGGAGCTTGCATGAGCATCTCCCAATCATCTCAACTGAATTCCTAGTTTCAAGCTCTTTTACTCACTTGTGCCAAACTCCATTCCAGAAATCTATTTCCCTCCCTACTCAAGTGGAGTCCATCCCATGAGAACAGTCCTCTGTCCGTGAATGCCTGCCAGTGGTTGAAGATCCCAAAGCCCTTCTTATAGCACCACTGCCTTAGACATCTGATGATTCTCATAAACTTGTCTCATCTTCGCTCTTCTCCTTTAGGGACAGGGGGAATCCCACTGAAGATCACCTGAGCCTCCATTTCTTTTAAGCGTCTTCCCCAGCCTGGCGTAGTCTCCCGTAATGCATTCCAGCGAGACTCCGGCAGTATCATTTGTTCCCACATGAAGGACAATCAGTGGAGTCTTTCTTGTTCCTATTAAGATCCTCATCAGCCTGTGGTTCACATCCCATATCTTAGTTCCTGGCAGACAGCTCACTTTTCTGTTATCCAGATCAGCTCTGGAGACAGGCCTGTCTGTTGTTCTTAGTTGGGAGTCACCAATCACGTAGATTTGCCTCTTCCTAGTATTAGTGGGATTCTCCAGCCTTCCTCCTTTTGTTCTTTCTGGCTGCAAGTTCTCTTGTCTTTGGTTCTCACTTGCAGTCTTCTGTGAGTCATCTTCTATCCTTCTGGGACTCTGAACTCTGGCTGTCTCCATTGACTCTTCCCTTGTTCCTTGCCCTCACACTTTCTGGTACTGTCTGCTGCTCCCTTTCTTCATTTTCCAGCTCAGTTAACCTGTTGCTGAGCACTGTTTTCCTTCATTAGCTGGTCTTTTCCTCTTCCTGGTTCTTAGAGTCACATGCTTCCACTGGACACTTTCCTCATCCAGCAGTCTACTCTCATAGTTCTCCAGGCCAGATTGCATCTGTGAGTCTTGAATTTTCCCTTCAGCCTTCTCTTGCCTTCGCTCCATCATCTGCTCAAATCCCCTTTGGAACTCAGCCGTAATTTCTACCTCCATCTCCAAACCTCGGATCTTCTCTTCCATCAGCTGTGTCAGGCAGCACTGCATACAAACAAAGCATTTTTCAGGTACCTGCTTCAGAATAATGTAAATTCCACAGGTGCCACATCTGGTCATCTTCATTGTCACTTCCAGTCCTTGGGTCACTACCACTGCTGCCCCTATAGCTGTCATCACATTTGCTCCTGTCAAGGAAAACACACACACACCCTCCCCCAAATTCCCATCCTTAAAGGTTTTCAAGGCCTGTCTTGAAAAAGCCCTGGCTGGGATGATTTACTTGGGTTGATCCTGCTTTGAGCAGGGGGATGGACTAGATGACCTCCTGAGGTCTCTTCCAACCCGTATCTTCTTTGATTCTATGATTAAATTCCCCTGTTTTCAGGTCAGTTTGCTGACTCCTGTGCCAGTGGCTTGCTGCTTGGCTGCTTTTGTGGGGCCCTTAAATCAGATAAGCCCCGCCCCTAATCAGGGCCCCACTGTCATCAATGGGTCTGCTTCTCTCACAGCACACTGCCCCCCTACCAGCCTCTGCAAACTGAAAACAAAAAGAAAGCAAAACAACAAACAGACAAGCAAACGAAAGGTCTCAGGAATTCAGTCACTGCTCCTAAGGAACAGGGTCTTGCCTCCTCCTCCTCCAACGGATCTCTACTCAAACTGTACTGTTTTTGGCTGCTTGCTGGCACTCTGTCACTGCTCAGTTTACCAGTGATTTGGGGCTGGGATTCTTCAGGGACATCATAAAGTTGTGGGGGTAATGGCTGCCTGACAGGGGCTGACTCTCATGTGGAGGCCCCCAAGTCACAAAAACCCAAAAAGTTAGCAGGAGTCAGAGAGATGGAAGACCTTAGTGAATGGACCTCACAGCCCCTATACTTAGACCTACTGATGGCAGACATAGGTTCTGTAGACGAACAGAAAGACAATCAAACCATGAGCAGGGAATGTGACCTATTTGCCAGTATAAATGGTGAGCCGATAGACCCTTGACTGATGAAAGAGTGACCCCAATTTGAGCTCAGAAGGGAGAGACTGTACTAGGTGGCAAAGGACCCCTAAACCAGAGAAACAAGGGTCCAACTTCTGATCCCTTTAGTTTTTAACTACTTCACCAAGCAGGGCGGGACCATAAGAACACAGACTTTTTTGTTTTGTTTTTTCAGTAGTGGGGGGAGATCCCCAGGAGGGTACCCTGGCACTGAACTTGAGGGCCAGGTTATGTGCTGGGGTATATAAACCCCACATTAGAACTGAAGGGGTAAAGGAGCAACTCTGGGCCCCAGCGACCTCACCCAGCCCCACCTGCAGAGCATGCTCCAGACTGTTCAGAAAGGTGCTTATGGGGCAGGGAGAGAGCACTACCTTGAGAGTTCCTGAAGAAGGGTGCTGCAGAAGCCTTTCCCCAGGGGGAGAGAGAGAGAGCACCTGCCGGCTGAGCCCCAAGGGGTTGAAGTTTCAGTTAACTTATTTTTCTTTAAAACTTGGAGTTAAAGTGTAAGACTTTGGTGGGGCAGGAGTGATAGAAAGTGGCCCAGCGAGGTGGCCTTCAGGCACTCTTGGGTGCTGGATTTTGTGGCCTCTTACAGGATGTTATTGGAGTGGAGTGGGAGGGTTGGGGCTCCCCCACAACCACCCCTCATTATGAAAAGCACATAAAATCTCATTTCTAGAACTCCTCCCTGCTTTGGGGAAGCAAAGGAAGGCTAAACACTTTGGAAACTCCACAGCTGGGACTGGACACCCACAGGATCATTAGGCAGTCAGAAGTTCCCTCCGGCTACCTCTCAGTTGTGACAGCAGGGAAACCAATATCTTACTTGAGACTCTGTTAGCCTGGAAAGGCATAAGGCTAATTGGTGACCTGACCAGAGGGTTGAGTCAACCCTCACCCAAAGATGGGACAAGGGCCAGTGAGACATTGGAGGTGGGGCGAGTGAAGACCTAGTGCCCTAAGCACTAGATCAGAGGTGGGCAAACTACGGCCTGTGGGTCACATCTGGCCCGTGGGACTGTCCTGCCCAGCCCCTGAGCTCCTGCTGCCCTCTCCTGCTGTCCCCCCTCCCCCGCAGCCACGCTGCCGCCCGGGCAGCACTCTGGCCCACCTCTCCTGTCGGGCAACGTGGCTGGCTCCGGCATGGTAAGTGGGCGGGGGGGTGTGTGTTTGAATAAGGGGCAGGGGGTCCCAAGGGGCAGACAGGGTACAGGGGGAGTTGGAAAGGGGGTGGGGTCCTTGGGGGCAGTTAGGAGTGGGGGGCAGATAGGGGTCGTGGCAGTCAGGGGACAGGGAGCGGGGGGGTATGGATTGGGGAGGGTCCTGGGGGGCAGTTATGGGTGGGGGGTCCTGAGAGGGGGCGGTCAGGGATCTAGGAGCAGGGCTGGTTGGATGGGTCGGGGGTTCTGAGGGGGGCAGAAGTGGGAGGGGGTGGATAGCACTGTTCCCTCTAAGCTGTGCGTTTGTGCACGCGCACACAGATCCTTAACCCCGCGCACACGGCGAAACACGGCGCGCACAATTTGCACACAAGCACAACAATTTGAAGAAAAGAATTTTTTTGTGCACGCAGCCTGTCAAAAATTAGAGGGAACATTGGTGGACAGGGGGTGGGAGCCAGGCTGTTTGGGGAGGCAGAGCCTTCCCTACCCGGCCCTCCATACAGTTGTGCAACCCTGATGTGGCCCTCGGGCCAAAAAGTTTGCCCACCCCTGCATTATATGATGCTGCCAGTGAGCCCCTCCCATCACAATATATACATCTATATTATAGCTATCTCTAAAATGGTGCAAATATGCATGAGTATAAGGATATTTGGTACCTCTCTATTTAGAAGTGTGTGTATGTGTACAAATATATTTATACACACACAAATATTAGACCAAATTATCTATTGACTTGAACATTTATGTAACATCTGCATTTGAGAACATGGTTGGACGACTTGGCTGTGTTTTACACACACTGTGCAGAAGTGGGTGTGTAACCGTGGATGGTCAGATTCCTCTTGTCACCAGTAGGGGCAGTGCTATTATCACCGCTGCATAGCTGGGGAATTGAAACACAAAGAGGTGAGGTGCCTATGGCAGAACAGGGATTTGAACCCAGCTTTCCTAAGTTATAGTCTAGTGTCCTAACTACTGAGCCCTCTTATTCTCTAGTACCTTATCATGCCTTTCCTGCCAGTGTACGTCAGCTCCAGTCTCTCTTTGTCAGGTTTTTATTCTGCCACTCATCACTATTGTCTGAGCGCCATCCGGGCAAAATCAATAGCAATAATAAAGTCTCCAGTGGACTTCATAAAGTCTCTGGTACTTCTCCCTTTTTAGGAGAAGAACTCTGCTTGGGACAGGGCTTTAGGTTTTTTGTTAAACATTTTATTAATTGACTTTCCTTGTGGTGTTTTTAATGGCTGATTTGTTTCAGGATTTTGGCATTGGTTGGGGGTATATTGGGTACAAGGGTGTACTGGGTAGACAGTAAAAATGTCTGCACTGGGGGTTTTCTAGCTATCCATATATGCAAGATATATATATTTGCTTGACAGCCCTCCTACCTTGTGACAGCTGGTTATCTACAATCTTTTTTACAAGAACCTTGCTCTCTGCAATGCACTGATGCCTCTGTGTTATGTAAGATAAACATGGCAAACACAGATAACAACATGGGAGTAGTATCACAAGCCCTGCTAGGCAGCACAGCGGCAGCTCTGTAAACCTCCCCCACACTTGTTTGTTTATATGTTCTGATAATCTGGATAGAAAAGTTGGATGAAGCAAGAATTTATTACCGCAAGAGGGGCTGCCTCAAGTGCTTCAATCTCTCTTTATTTTAATGACCGTTTAAATTACTTCTGTGGACTTATCACACACAGGGAGGCTGCACAATTTTAAGCTGAATCTTTCATCTCAATAAGCACGAATTTGCAGATCCCCAATTGGATGCTTGTTGTTGACGCTCTCTGGATTTTATGCCTAACACTGCCACCAAGGGTGAAGTCGTAGGTTCTGCTGTTAGCAGAAGGAAAGGGCTTGATCCTGAGACACCTGAATACTCTCAAAGCCCACTGAGTTGAGAATGCCCGGAAACTTTCAGGATCAGCCATGAATGTATTGCGTTCCCCCCTGCACCCCGCCATTTACAAGGCAGCTGTGGAAGGCCGAAAAAAGGTTGCCTGGTAGTGAGCTAAATTTCTGGGTTTCCTTCTTGTTTCCAACCCCCCTACCCAATCTAGCTTCCTGTATGCCTAGGCATTTATTATACTTTATTAGTTTCACCATCATGGTACCCAGAAGTGCCAGCCAAGATTAGAGCTCTGTTGTAATATGTCGGCTATGCAAATGCATAGTAAGAGATAGTCCCAGCCTCAAAGTGCTTACCATTGAAAAGACAAACAGACGAAAGGTGTGAAAAAGGAAGCATTATTATATCTCCCTTATCAGGATGGTGGACTGAGGCACAAAATGAGAGTAAGTGACTTGCAAAGGAACACAAGGGAAGTTTGTAGCAGTGACAAATATGAAGCTGTAGTGTCATGAGTCTCAGTCCTGTACCTTAGGAAGACCACCCTTTGTCTCACCATAGATTCGAAGGCCAGAAAGGAACATTGTGATTCTTTAGTCTAATCTCCTGTATAACACCAGCCATAGAACTTCCCAAAAATAATTCCTAGAGCAGATCTTTTAGAAAACCATGTAATCTTGATTTAAAAATTGTCAGTGATGGAGAATCCATCCTGACCTTTGGTAAATTGTTCCAATGGTGAATTGCTAGCACCATTAAAAATGTGCACCTTATTTCCAGTCTGAATTTTTCTAGCTTCAACTTCCAGTCATTGCATTGTGTTATATCTTTTTCTGTTAGACGAAAAATCCCATTATTAAATATTTGCTCCCCATGTAGGTATTTATAGACTGAATCAAGTTACCCCTTAACCCTTTCTTTGTTAAGCTAAATAGATTGAGTTCCTTCAGACTACAACTATCAGGTATGTTTTCTAATCCTTTACTCGTTCTTGTGGTTCTTCTCTGAACCTTCTCCAATTTATCAACATCCTCCATTGAATTAATGGGAGTTAAATACCTAAATGCTATTAAAGATCAGACCCAAAGTGCCTACATAGCTTTTTGAAAATGGAACTTAGGTTCCTAAGTCATTTTGAAGTTTTGCAATGTTTACGCCATGCCTTTGAAAGGAATCCCAAAATAGTGTTTTCCCCAGGAATTGAAATTAGGAGGAGTGTTCGTATATGCAGGAGGGAGTGAGGGCCGGTGAGGGGTGAGACCAGGAGGCTGAAAGTGAGCTGTATGGCACTATAGTAAAAACTGAAAAATGTTTCACGATCATTTTATTAGATTTAACTCTTGTTTTAAAATCATCACACAAACTAAAGTTGACTACTGAAGCCTACTATGAAGCATTACATCCACATCCTCCTTGGTTTCTTGTAATTTTGCACAACTCTGTTAATGAACTTCTCAAATGCAGTGTGTTCATCTTTGATGGCTTCTCGTGTGTCCAGTATTTCCGGTCCTTCATGATATGCTCATGATCAGGCAGAAGGCGACTTCTTTCAGAATACAAAATTCTTTCAATGAGGAAAAAGAATGCTCAGCTGTAGCTGTTATGTCTGGGAGTAGCAAGAAATTAATTCCTACTTCTCTCATCCCCAG
Source organism: Lepidochelys olivacea (assembly GCF_965140295.1). Classification (NCBI taxonomy): domain Eukaryota; kingdom Metazoa; phylum Chordata; order Testudines; family Cheloniidae; genus Lepidochelys; species Lepidochelys olivacea. The sequence continues at coordinate 11,331,351 of NC_140415.1, read as the reverse complement.
GAAATGTAGCACAAGGATTGGGTCGAATCACTAGTGATGATAAAGAAGAAGTTGAAGCCAAATCTTCATTCGTTCATTATATGATATTTCACTCTGTGTTCAAGTTCTCTGTTCTGTCCTGAGCACAGAGCAGCCCCATTGCTGGTAGTGCCTCACTCCACTCAGTTGTCAGTGTTTTATAAGACAGGCATCTGTAAAAGCTATGTAGAGTTTGAGTAGAATCCAGAAGTTGCTGTTGTAGATTTGTAAGAATCAAGTCTTTTTTACTTTACTTTTTTACTTTACTTTTTTAGCTGGCTTAACAAACACTTCTGGTCCTCTTCACTTAGGGAGTCAATATAAGTGCCTTAATTTGTCAACTTCTGAATGGAAGTCTTTGCTTTTTCCAGTATGTTTTCAATAGATATCACTCTGATTGATCCATGTGTAGCTTCTATTGCTGAACAAAGATCTACTACTGTTTTAGCAGATGCCTGGATGACATTGTTTAATGATCCAAGTGGTTTCAACAGTAGAGTTACAAGAGAGAGAATGGCAATTGTCTGCTCTGAACTTAGTAGCAAAAGTAGTCCAATAGCCTCACTACTTAGATCTGTCACATCTCAGTAGATACTTTCCAAAGCCAATAATAATGGTTGTAGTAATTTTAAGGCAACAGCCAATGATCGCTCATGAGAAAGCCAGCGGGTTTCTCCAGGTTGGACTGATTTGAACTTCAGTCCAAGTGTAGTGTCTATATTTTACAAGATGTTCAGCACTTTTGGACTCTTGCTGAAAAAGAGAGTATAACTAAGACATTAAGTTTATAGCTTTTTAATGTCTTTTAAGATTCTGCAGTTTATACGAGTGCTAGTTCAGTGGTTCTCAACTGTGGTCCACCACTTATTCAGGGAAAGCCCCTGGTGCGCCGGGCCGGTTTGTTTACCTATCGTGTTCGCATGTTGGGCCGATTGCGGCTCCCACTAGCTGCGGTTCTCTGCTCCAAGCCAATGGGGGCTGCGGAAAGCGGCACAGGGTGAGGGATGTGCTGGCTGCCCTTCCCGCAGCCCCCATTGGCCTGAAGCGGCAAATCACGGCCAGTAGGAGCCGCGATCTGCAGAACCTGCGGATGCGGCAGGTAAACAAACCGACCCAGCGTGCCAGGGGCTTTCACTGAACAAGCGGTGGACCACAGTTGAGAACCACTGTGCTAGTTGGAGTAGATGGCCTCTGCAGTGTATATAGGAGAGATTAGGGCTACACTTTTCTTTCAGCAAAGCTTGTACTATGTCTTCCAGAGAAGTTTGCAGCTCCATCAGATGCACAAGCAGCCATCTCTTTGGGGTCCAATTTACAAGCATTAAAATCTTCTGAGATGTGGGTTGTCACAGATGCAGCTGAGGTGTCTTCTATAACCTGAACATCTAGAAATGCATCTACTGGCCTACAACTGAAATCAAGATAATGTACACTATGACTTAATACTTGATGCCCATTTGCATCAATTCATTCATCAGCCATGACTGCACTTTTTGTGAATGCAGTGAGAGAGATCTTCACTTTTCAGCTCCTGAGTCTTTCACTGTTGTACTGCATGCTTCATGCCAGACAGTTGAGTTTCTTGCAGAAAGATAGTGAGCATTTGCTGATCTTGGTCGGAACCAGGGTCCAACTTCAGGATTAACAAGTGACAATTCACTTAACATTAGCCTCCAGTTTGTAGTGTGTGGTATTTCTTGCTTAAATAGAAAGTATGATGTGACAGCCATGTTTATTTGCATAAACTGCGTTGTTTCTCCAGCATTCTTAACAGCCTCATTAAGTACTTCTAAAATTGTCTTTGACAGTGACCGGCTTATAAGGTTTACTGCATGTCGATGCAGTCCAGAGGCTTGATGTTTTGCAGCCGTTTAACATAGGTTATTAGCATTGGCTTTGCTTATTGGTCTGACAAACCACCTCCACTTTTACTATATAAATCTATGGCATGCCTATATCTTAAATACTGTGTGCAGTTCTGGTTACCTCATCTCAAAAAAGATATATTGGAGTTGGAAAAGGTACAGAGAAGGGCTACTATAATGATTAGGGGTATGGAACAGATTCCATAAGAGGAGAGATTAAAAAGACTGGGACTTTTCACCTTGGAAAAGAGATGACTAAGAGGTGATAGGATACAGGGCTTTAACCTCTTGACTGGGTGGAGAAACTGAATAGAGAAGTGTTATTTACTCCTTCACCTAACACAAGAACTAAAGGTCACCCAACGATATTAATAGGCAGCAAGTTTAAAACAAACAAAAGGACGTATTTCTTCACACAACACACAGTCAACCCGTGGAACTTTTTGCCAGGGATGTTGTGAAGGTCAAGACTATAACTGAGTTCAAAAAAGAAATAGATACTTTCATGGAGGATAGTTCCATCAATGGCTATTAGCCAGGATGGGCAGGGATGCAACACCATACTCTGAGTATCCCTAGCCTCTGTTTGTCAGAAGCTGGAAGTGGATGACAGGGAATGGATCACTCAATAATTTCCCTGTTCTGTTCATTCCCTTTGAAGTACTTGATATTGGCCACTGTCCGAAGACAGTGTACTGGGCTAAATGGACCATTGGTCTAATCCAGTATGGCTGTTCTTATGTAAAAAATAATTATAATATAATAATAAAATGTTTAGTTCAGAAACTCTTGAGAGATAACAATCTCTCAATATAGCAACACTGTGAGATAATGACCTTGGCAAATAATGCATTTAAAAATCTTTGCCACTAGGAAATGTATATTTGTATAAGTTTCCCAGCCACAAATCAACACTGTATTGCTCATAGAATAAGGATAACAACATTTCATTACCCCCGCATTCAATACCAAAGTGATTTGTGATCCAACGCCAGCCAAAATTGATCACTTAATAACACCACTTTGTCAGCTCATACCTAAACAGACTGGGTGTGTTCATGTAAATACAGTCTGATCCTGAAGTCTTTCCCTCCCACCCACCTAGCTCATCACTAGTTGTCAGGGAAGAGCTCATTCAGACCTTGCTTACAAATCATAATTTGTAAGGCCAGCATCACTGAAATGAATATGCCAACATTGTCATGAAAAACAACAGCTGTGTGAAGAAGCTAGTCTTTGTTCACACTTTTCAAACCTATTATACTTTTTCAGATACACATATTTTATGATACATGTTACATGCTTTTAAAGTGTGTATTAATGTTTCAATTTCAATTCAAATTTCCAACCAATGACTAAATTGGCAACATTGCATGTAACTAGGTGATCACTGGGCAGGTGTTGGGGAATTTCGGGGGGGGGGGGCATAGGAAAATCCCTGTCCCCAAAAAAGTGTCAAATTCTAACTTTGGGTGCATATGCATTACTATAATTGATTTAATAGGAGTGATTTACATGCATCAAAGAACAGAACTCAGCCTTCTGCACTAATCCTACTGTTCCTCAATTGCAAAAACAAAGGATAAGTCAAGTAATAGGTATTTTTTCCTTAAATAAATGAGTGCCCAAATAATTATTTCTCTTATTGGCCTTACTGGCACCAGAGGTTCCGTTTAGCAGGTAAATTATAGAAAGCTTTGAAATTAGTACATGTGCTGGAGGAGCTGTTTGGGTCTGTTAGATAAATAATATGGCTTTTGTAAAAATAAATAAATAAACAAAACATGCCCTCCTCCCCCCAAAAAAGAACAAAACAAAACAAAAAACAAACAACAACAACAAAAAAAAAACCTAGGTGATTTGGTCTCCCATCACAGCATGGAGGATTTACCCAGGGAACTTGCATTTACATTAATTGGAATTAGGTCAGTATACCCTCATAGCAGTGATATACTAGATTCCTAAGTAGTCATTCTAATTCAAACAGATTCATGTTAGGCTGTAATAATTATATATCACAGAAATGAGAGAAGAAAAAGCCATATGAGATCATCTAGATTGAACCCCTCTAAGGACTGGTTTGTAGCCTACTCTAGACTTCAGTTCTTTGCCCAGTTGTAAGTGGTTCAATTGACAGACTGTCCATTGTTTTCCTAGGGTAACTATATTCCACGCTGCAGTAGAGTTCACACTGTTAAGATTTCTTTTCAGGTATTCAGTTTAAATATTCATTTAATTACTCCCATTGGTGGGATGAGCCACATGACTGGCATGTTAAAATCAATGGTTATAACCTATTTAGAAAGGACTGAGTAATCAAAAAGGAAGGGTGAGTGGCACACTATTGTCAAAATGGCATTACCTGTTTCTGGGTCACTGACACCTTGGAAGAAAATAATATGGAATATTTATCGATCAATGTCTTAACAGATAAAGCACACAATGAGGTGTTAGTTTGTTCCCTCAGATCACATGAGGGAACACCTCCTTGCGCACCTAGATATAATGTAGAGCAAAGCTGCGTGATCATGAAGGACTTCTATTTGAGTGACATATACTGGAGGTTTTATGCTGCTAGGACTAAAATGTCCTTGGAATTTCTTAATATTATAGATGACAATTTTCTAACTCAAATAGTTTTTCATCCAACATGGGGAATTCTATATTAGACCTTGTCTTGACAGATAAAGAAGAACTGATTACAGAACTAAAAAATAATGTTAGCTTGGGTAAAAGTGATTATGACTTGATCAAATTTATAATATACATCAGAATAAAATCCAGACCCATAATATATATACTTGGTGCTTTAAAGGGGTCAGTTTCACAAAGCTGAAAACTATTATGAGCCAAATCAGTTGGTAGGAAGACTTTAATCAGAAAAAATGTGAATGATAATCAGGAATTATTTCAGAACACTTTACTAGAAGCCCAGAAAGCAACAATCCCACAACTGAGGAGAAAGGCTGTATTGGTTATTGGGAAGTGAAGGTAGCTATAAAAAATAAAATAAAATATATATTTATATATAAATAACAAATGGAAAAAAGGGGAAGCTGAAAGTAATGAATATAAATCAGAAAGTAGGAATTGTAGAAAACTGATAAAGGAAGCAAAGGGATGCAAGGAAAAATCTATGGCCAGCAGAATTAAGGACAAGAAGGAGGGGTTTTTTTAAGTGTACTATCAACACCAAAAATATCGAACAATGGTGTTGGTCTATTACTAGATGGAAATGGTAGAATTATCAATAATAATGCAGAAAAGGCTTTACGTATTCAATAACTGTTTCTGTTCTATATTTGGAAAAAAGATGAAGCAGTCATATCTTATGATAACACTCTTTCTATTCCAGTAGCATCTCAGGAGGATGTTAAACAGCAGCGAATAAACGTAGCCATTTTTAAATCATCAAGTCTATGTAGTCTTATCTATAGTTATCAGTTACTTAAACCGATTTCCCACCCCAAGGTGAGGTTATACACCTGTTTTAATCTCTGAGACTTCAGCCTCCATGATCAACTACAGTAGAGAGCTTATCAATAGACGAGGGATCCCCAGGTGCACCACCGAGACTACACAGTACTCTTTCTATAATAATTACTTATTATTAGCAATATTATTATAAGGAGCAAAGGATGTGGGCCATACATACAGGATGGGGGACTATATGCTGGGAGGGCATGACTCAGAAAAAAAGCATTGGGGTCATGGTCGATAATCAGTTAAGCATGAGCTCCAGGCCTGGTCAAAAGAACTAAAACAATCCTAGGATGCAAAAGCAGGAAAATCTTGAGTAGGAGGAGAAAAGCTATTTTAGCTTTGTATTTGGCATGGCAATGACCACCTCAGAAAGACTGTATCCAGTTCTGGTGCCCACAATTCAAGAACAATGTTGATAAATTAGAGAGTTCAGAGAAGAGCCACAAATAATTAAAGGAATAGAAAACATGCCTTATAGTGATAGACTCAAGAGGTTAAATTGATTTTAGCTTAAGAAAGAAGAGATTAAGGAGTGACTTGATCACAATCTACAAGCACCTACGTGGGAATATTTGATAATGGGCTCTTCAGTCTAGTAGAGAAAGATATAACATGATCCAATTAGTGGAAGTTGAAGCTAGACAAATTCAGACTGAAAATAAGGTGCACATTTTTAACAGTGAGGGTAATTAACCACTGGAACAATTTAGAGGGGTTGGGTGGCTTCTCTAACACTGGCCATTTTGAAATCAAGATTGGATGCTTTCTGAAAAGTCAGCTTTAGGAATTATTTTGGAGAAGTTCTCTGGCCTGTGTTATACAGGAGGTCATACTAGATGAACACAATGGTCCCTTCTGGCCTTGGAATTTCCTGGCTCCAAGAAGGAGGTAATATGGAATGGGAGCCAGGAGACCTGGGTTCTGTTCCTAGCATTGCTGATCTGCCCTGGGAATCTGGGGCATGTCACTTCATCTCTATTTCTCACACTCTGCTTGTCTTGTTTATTTAGATTGTGAGTTATTGATTGTGAGATCGAAGGAGAGATGTGTTTCAAAATGTGTTTGTACAATATCTAGCCCTGACCTCAGTTGGGGCCATTAGCCACTACAAAAATATCAATAAGAAAATAATAATAATAAGGGGAAAGTCCAAAGAACCATGAGGATTAATGCTGATTAATCAGTGCTACACGGCACTTCACAGAACACTTAAAAAGACACAGTCCTTTCCCTGAAGAGCTCACAATCTCATTCAGATAAATACAACAGAAGAGTCAAGGCTCAAGGAGTTGCAGAGGCAATGCCAGAGAGGAGATCAGTGAAGGAAAGCCTTGCAGAAGAAGTGGCTTTTATCTTGTTTCCATGCTAAGCAACTGGCACTTGTAACACATGCAAGCTGCGGAGAAGAGCCAGTGTTGATTCACTGAGATTCTGTGAGTGCACAAAGAACAGGAATACTTGTGGCACCTTAGAAACTAACAAATTTATTTGAGCATAAGCGTTCGTGAGCTTTCCGATGAAGTGAGCTGCAGCTCACGAATGCTTATGCTCAAATAAATTTGTTAGCCACAAGTACTCCTGTTCTTTTTGCGGATACAGACTAACAGGGCTGTTACTCTGAAACCTGTGAGTTCACAGATTATCTGAGTGACCTTGGAAATAGCAGGAGTCATTTCCTGGGTTTCTCTGTAAAGTCAGCCATATGTGATCAATGTGGGTGTGAATACAATGCATCCAGGAGGTTGGGTTTGCTTCCAGGTGCAGGGGTGGTGTGAAAGAAGGTAAAGAAAGGACAAAAGAGACCAAGGCTCAATCAAGCTCCTGTTCAAGTTGGACTCCAATAAGAGTAGGACTGGGCCCAAAAGGAACAGCTGTAAGTGAGGGAGAGGGAACACTATAGGATGGAGGTGGGGCAGAGTGGCTAGACAGGCTGTTCTGACTTCACTTTCAGGAACATAGCCCATCTGAATGAAACTGGAGTCAAAGATTCAGTGATGGTACACTGAGCAACTGTCCCTATATTGTACCACTATCCAAGAGACAGAATGATTGTATCTCCATCAATCTCCTTTGTAAGATAATGCAATGGCTTAGTCTCTATCACAGAATAAATGCCTCCCACTTGTAAGAGAAATGTCTCAGAGATGCGACAATATTCATTTCTGGTAATGCAGAAGGCAATCATCATGTGACAATGCAAAGAGTTGGCTGAGTTCTACCCTCTTAGAAGGGAGCAGATGTCCATATCACCCCAGCAGTTCAACTGGAACTGATTGAATCTCTTGTCTCAACAAAAGGTCCAGGAATGAACAGAATAAGGAGACCGGACTATCCTCTCTCTGCTCCAAGTGGCCGTTCCAGGTGAGGGTGAAGGCACAGTAATGGGGCATTTTGGAGGAAGCTTGTCCTATCACTGCCCACTTGTATGTGATCTGTGGAGAAATAAAGGGCTATCAGTCTAACATCTTTCACTGGCATAAAGTTCATACTGGTGAAATGCTGCATGAGATATTTTTAAAACTCTTCTAACAAAGGCCCATTCCACTGACACTGCATTGGTTATTGGTACATTGTCTATGGCCTGTTGCTGTACATCTGTTGCCTCTTGTCTTATACTTAGACTGTAAGTTCTAGGATGTAGGGATCATTTTTTTCTTCTCAGTTTGTACAGTACCTAGCACAGTGGGGTCCTGGTCTATGTTTAGGGCTCCTACGGGCTATGGGATTATTAATAATCATGCAAACACTAAATCTTGGACCTTGCAGCTGAAGTTCCAGCAAATGGCTTTGTGGGGGGACTGATATTTGCTTGCTTTCATTTTTATAGACAAAATACTACTTTTCCCTGGGCGTGCTCCACTCCCCCTCGGCCCTGGGACCCCCACCCACCCTGCCCTCCACCCCTTCCCCCAATGCCCCACCTTTGCTCTGCCTCTTCCCACTCCAGCTCTGCCTCCCTCACCCAAAAGGCCCACCCTTTCTCTGCCTCTCCCCGCCGCCACTCTGCCCCCTCCCTGAGACCCTCGCCCACCTACCACTCAATCGTCTCTGCCTCCCCCGAGTCCTTCCCGAGCCGCCAAATAGCTGTTTGGGGGCATCTTCAAAAAAAGCATTGAGTACATTAGCTTTTTCCACATCCTCTCTCACTAGGTTGCCTCCCTCATTCAGTAAGGGGCCCACACTTTCCTTGGCTTTCTTCTTGTTGCCAACATACCTGAAGAAACCCTTCTTGTTACTCTTAACATCTCTGGCTAGCTGCAGCTCCAGGTGCGATTTGGCCCTCCTGATATCATTCCTACATGCCCGAGCAATATTTTTATACTCTTCCCTGGTCATATGTCCAACCTTCCACTTCTTGTAAGCTTCTTTTTTATGTTTAAGATCCGCTAGGATTTCACCATTAAGCCAAGCTGGTCGCCTGCCATATTTACTATTCTTTAAATATTAAATATTTAATATTTAATACTTAAATATTTAAGTAATATTCAAATAGCTGTTTGGGGGCATCTTTAATCAGCTGCGGCTGGCGGGGGATGAGCAGCCACTACTTTTTCCCTGTTGGTGCTCCAGCCCAGAGCACCCATGGAGTCGGCACCCAGGCACCTGGAGGATCTAAGGTCCTGGAATTAAACGATATGCCAAAGTATCCCTGGTGTAGCCAGTGAGGGCAATGCAGGTACATCAAAGACACATTTATCCTGATATGTCTAATTATAAATGCCATCTCGATAACATGTACAACTAGATGTTGCAGCATGAAGGAGAAGGAGCATAACCATTTATAAGCTGATGTACCATCCATACCTCATAGAGGCTTGTTTCCCCCCATTCTTTTCTGTGATAGAGACAATGCCTAAATAACGGCAGCCTTTCCCACACATTCAACCTGAATTTGAATCTCTCTCTCTCTCTCTTTTTTTCCCTACTGTAACCCTTCTTCTGCATATATCCAAAGACACACACATCTTATGGGCTGAGTCCTAAAAAATCACCCAGGGCATTTAAAAGCTGACCACAGAAAATATTTTCTTTTTAGAAGTCGGGTCTCCTAGTCTAATAATTGTTTGTCCTTATTTCTTAATAGTTTCTCCTCTCCCTGATGCTGTGACAGTCTTAATTTTCTGAGAACTAGAATCCAAGAAGAGCCAGATATGCTCAGCATTAGTATGCCAAGGGAATGGTTTCCCTAGCAACTGCAAGCACATAAAAAATATACAGAATAGACCCAGTTTCCCCTCTGTTTTAAACCTCCACTGATAGGAGAATCAAACCTAGTTCAGATTATATATATATATATATATATATATATATTAAGGTGAACTGCAGGGCAGTCCATGGGTGTGTTCTAATGACTACTGTCTCTGCCAGAATACAGAAGGAACTGTCATCACAGAATTCAATCCCTACATTGAATGGATTTATAATCAAAGTAGTAAAATAAAGATAAACAAATAGGTAAAATAATGGAGTTCAATATTTAAAAAAATGTATTTTCTAAAATCAGATTGTGGGGTACTTTTAGACTCAGCCTTCGGATGTGTGCTTGTGAAGCAAGTAAATAGATTGATTGATATGGCTCTGGTTCAGCAAAGAACTGAAATGCATGTCTATCTTTAAGAAAGTGGGTAGTCCCATTGACTTAAAATTCAGATCCAGGTTGATCTCAATGGGACTGCTTAAATTAGGTATATGCTTACTGGACCAATGTTTATATGTCACTTTTTGGTCATTCCTGTCCTCGTGGTATTTCGTTTTTCATTCTCAGTAAAGACTTGGTCTCCTCTCAGTGAAGTCGATGCAAAACTCCCACTGAATTCAGTGTATCAGGATCAGCCCCTTAGATGGAGTAATGCAGTATTTTACAACTGTCAAAAATACTAGAGTAACCCTACTGTAAGAGATCATGTTTCAGATATAGCATTTGATTTAAACTATGAAACAGTGTTTGCAATAAACTGATATTTGGCACCAGCTTAGCCTTTGCTTGGTCTGTGCTGCTCTGCTTCAAGTGAGATCACTTGTTTCTGATTTGTTTGCAGATTGTAGTTCTTATTAGTATTTGTTCGCATGGGTAAAGACCTAAACCCTGGATCTGAAGTACAGGTGAGTTCAGAATTTCAATCTGATGCTGAGTTGCACAGTTGCCTGTCTATGTCTTTGATCACAACACCCCTGAACTGACTTGGAGTTTGAATTCTGAATCTTTTGGCTTTGGCTACTCTCTAATTTCTCATGGAGCAACATATATGGCCCTACCCTACCAAACACGTATATGGCCCTACCCTGAAGAACTTACAGCTGAATTGACACAGAGCAATACGAAACACAGGGGAAACAATGCAGACATGCTTCAATGAGCCACTCTTTGAAACAGAGGCCAGGGACTGAATGGATGTGAAAATGGATCTGCTGCTGCTTAAAAGTTGTCTTTCCAGAATGCGTTAGGCACATGGGTGGGTCAGCTGGGGGTAGCTTGCTCCGCTGCTGCCCACATAGGACAGCACCGACTGAAGGCAATATAAAGGCTCCCATTAACTTCAATGGGCACTGGATCAGGCCCATAGAGTGAGGTTGTTCCTGTGCCTTGAGCAGCTACCTGTGCACTTCAAGGTCCAAGGAGTCCTGCAGGGACTGCTCCTTTGATGAATAGCCAGACAGTAGGATGCATTGCTTCCTCAAAAAATCCAGCTGCAGGCAATGTGGGTAATGAAGGGCAGTTTTGGCCAATAGTTTGTAAAGTGCTTTCAGTCACGTTTGTGTGGAACATGTGATAATAATAATGAGTTATATTTATAAGGACCTGACCTAAAGCCCATGGACATCATTGGGGATCATTGCATTGATTACAATGGGCTCTGGGTCAGGCCCAGTGTGAATTCAACATTTAACAAACTGGCTGGATTTTTTTTCCAAATAACAAAATTTTGCATAATGGGTAAGAGAGAGCTTGTTTGGTTGTTCCCTCCCTCCCCCAAGTTTCATAAAAAATATTTCCTTTTTTGTCCAGCTCTGTTGGACATATTTGTCTATGAACTAACAGAAATTGTATCTAAATACCCTCACCCAATATAGTGCAAGCTGACAAGCATTTTCTTCCTTCAAAAGTCCCAGAAGCTTTTCCTTATACCTGCACTCTGTCTCCCATTTTGTACATTTGCCCAGTATTAATATTCCCTAAGTGCATTAACTTGCCTTTATCGTAATTGAATCTCATCACATTGAGATTTCTCAATTTCTCTAACTTCTCATCATTCCATAATTTCTCTCTCTCTCTTCTTCACTGCATTAGCATCCCCTGGGCTTTGTAATAATACTGGAGGTGGAGTGACTTATCAATCAAGCAGTGCAGCAATCACCCTGAAATATGTGACCTGGAATATTTTATTGCTGTGATAAGAAAAAAAATACACAAATCAGAACTCCCGAGAGCAGGAGGTAGAGCTAATAATCTGAAATCTGCACACTCATGGGCTGATCTGTTGTCCCTGCTGCAGCATACACATGAGCACTGAACGTTAGTAACCTTGTGAGTGAGGCCAGGTGTAGACATTCAGCAATGTGTTATAACAGGGCTGATGAAGAACTAAAGAATGCATCTCCCAAGAAGTTAAGGGCTTAGTCCTCCCCTTCTGTGCAAAGCCACTCCTAAGAGAAAATGTCCCCCATCCATATCTGTGTGCTCCTATCACACACTGGAGGCAGGGAGGAGGGTTCAGGAGTTAAGGCCCGGCTTGACAAAGCACTGTCTGGGTTGATTTAGTTGGGGATTGGTCCTGCTTTGAGCAGGGGATTGGACTAGATGACCTCCTGAGGTCCCTTCCAACCCTGATATTCTATGATTCTAATGCTGGAAGGAGCAACAGAATCTCCTGTAAAGCACCTACTCAGTTAGCAAGAGCCAATGTAAAAAGAAGCCAAATAAAGCCATTTGCAGGGCATAAGATGGTTTTATTGGTTGTACAAAACCACAGGAACTATGCTTAAGCGACATCTAATAGTTCCTTATATATTAACAATTATATATATACAGATATAGAGCACTCCTGTAATACCAGTTGGATCCAAACTGTTCCAGAGAACTACCTCTCAGCAAAACTCTTTGGATCTCTAATCATATGTTGTCATGCATGGGGCATCTGTCAAGCTCGGGGAAGAAGAATGATGCTTCTTTAGACTTTGTCTCCTCCAGCCAGTTGTAATGACGATTTGATCCCATTTTTTACAGTTAAGGCAGTGGATGATCTTAAACTGTATTATGGCATGCCTGGCATATGAATATGCTTACTCTGCCCATTTCTGTTAGACCCATGTTTATACATTGCGGATAGCAGGAATATTGAAACCAACTCAACAAGGGTCATTGTTGTGGACTGAACTACAAGCATGAACTTCCTAAAGTTCCCGCATTGGACACTGTAGCAGAATCATTGACCTCTTATATGGACTGGTTAGTAGAGGGGAACAGAGATGAGATCTGCATAGTTATAGGCTGTATTATAGTGTGACATCACTCCAAGCCAGTCCAAAAGTTTCATTCAATTCCAGAGCTGCTCACTCCATAATGAGATCTAACACCTACTGTTCTTAGAAATTCTGTTCTATTCAGGTTCTTATAACACGCCCATCACCATGGTATCTGAGTGGCTTCTAGTAAAGCATTATGCAATGTAACTAGCAACTGTCACATCTGGTTCTTTCTCTCTCTCCCTAGGAAGAGAAAATTGCATGTGGATTTCATTTTCTTCAAATGTACCCTGTGCTTTTTGTTTATTTGAGTGAAGGCAGGTCTAACAAGTGCACCTTGAACGAGGAACAGAAAAGCGTGAGGTTTGTAGTAGTTTTTAGATCCTCCAGGATTTTGTTCTCCAGCTTTGGCCTGACCTCTAAGAAGACTCAGTCTCCTGAGCAGGTGAACTTTACCTTTGCTGGAGACTGTTCCATTGTAGTGGAGGAGTGGAGTTGTTGACCACAGTCCTCATGTTGGAGCTTTAGACAATATTTTAGGTATCCTGGGCCCAGTTAATTGATGCCGTGAAGATAACTGAGATCTTAAATATATTACCATGTTCTATGGGGAGCCAGCATCGTGAGTGAAAGACAGATCTGATGTGATCCATGTTGCTAAAGAGGCGTGCTGCTGCATTCTGTATTGGTTGTCGCTTTCTGAGGGCTAATGGCTTCATGCCCACTATATTTTCAGATCAACTCACTTCACTGGCTTTGATGTTAATGTTCCAAGTTAGAAAGAAGCCTTCTGCGAGAAGTGAGAGACTTTTCATAGACTCATATCTGAGACCTTTAATTCTGGGCAGCTGCTCGAGAATTTCTGTCCATTCAATAGACTTATTTTCTATTCTTCATGGAAAATGACTAGATCTGGTTGGGAACTTTCCAACAAAACCATTTTTTCCAACAGACAATGTTGATTCACCAAATCTGTTTACAGGAAAGTGTTGTTTCTGACAAATTTCCTGACTTCAAAAAACATTTAAAACAAAAATTTTGGAAATTGTACAAATGTCTCATATTTTGGGGGGTGGGAGGGTATTCAAAATTATTTTTCTTTCAAAATGTTACTTAATTTATACTAAAAAAGATTACATTTAAAAGGCCATAATCAGAATAAATGTTTCAAAATGATCAAAATGAAACGTTTTAATTGACCCGATCTGAAAATTTGTTCTGGATTATCAGTTTGCAAAATTTTTGAGATATTGATTTTTTTTTCTTGATTCAAGACCAGAGCAAATGTTTAAATCTCAAACTCTGATGGGAAATCTGTCTCCCACCCAACTCTAATTGTGACACCTTTTTAAAAATATACAGGCAAATGGTCTTTGATTTGTGTGCATTAAAACAAACAAACCTCACACGCACAAACGCTGCATGTCAGTTTGCCCATAGGTATCCTATTTGTTTTCCTGAACTATCCAAATTGCATTCAGCTAAGATCTGATTATATGAGAAGTGAGTTGACTTCGGTATCTAGGTAATATAATAAATGGGTGCTCCATCCTTGATTATCCCAGGAACAGAACACAATGCGCTGATCAAGTGAGTCTAGCACTGACAACCGTTCCTGAGAAGTCAAAGTACAGGCATTTTAAATGCCCCTACTTGTGAAACCAATGTGAAAAAACCTTATCTCCCTTCGTCCCTTGTTTGTGCACAAGTCAATGGAAAACAAAAACTGCAATTCAGAATGATGAGCAGAAGCTAAATGTGGCATCCATTGTTAGTACAGGAGAAAGTTCTGTTCCAAGTCATGTCACTTCTATCTTACTCTGTGGCTTTCAGTAACCTCTCTGCACTCCAGTTTGTGCGCTTGTGATGCACTGTTGTAACAAATCCTTGTTGTCCCTATGCTGCATTCCGTGATCACTTGGCACTCCCCACAATCACAAGGACAGAATCTGCGTCCTCCTGCTCCAGAAACACAGGCTCCTACCACTTCTGATAAGAAAGAGACTATTAGCAGTGCAGGGCCCATAACACACAGCTGAGCATTGCGGTACTGCATGCTCCCTAGCACTTATTCTTCCCTGAGTAACTTAGTATGCAGGAAGACTCTAATGACACAAGATCGGCAGGCAGATCTTGCTCACAAGCCCTCTTGTGGCCTGGTAAACCAAGGGAGCTGTCAAATTAAAATGGGCCATGCAAGACCTTGTAATCTTCCTCCAGTCCTGACACCTGTGTAAGTGCCCATCACAATCCATCCCTAAATCATCAGTTGGTTAATGGCACATCCTGTGCCTTCTCCTTTTCAAGTGTTGACCCAACCTGACCACACTTGGGGATATATTTACCCTATTACAGCCTTGTGTGCTCTGGTTACAAGAAAATCATTAGGTGCAGTGGCCATATAGAATGCAAT
The DNA here is from genome assembly GCF_965140295.1 of Lepidochelys olivacea. NCBI lineage: Eukaryota > Metazoa > Chordata > Testudines > Cheloniidae > Lepidochelys > Lepidochelys olivacea. The sequence goes on along the minus strand of NC_140415.1, from coordinate 11,316,108 downwards.
GATCACATGTTATCTGATTCACAAAGTTCTAGCCAATTCAGGTTCTGCAATCATCACTGTCAGGACCACATCAAGGCAATTTGTGGCCTCAGGCATACCAGTTGGGGCACCTATGACCTTTCCCCCTGGGATTAGCCAAGGGAAGGGTCCCTTCTCCTCTCCCATAGAGGCAGAGGCAGCAACAAGAGGGTCCCCCCCGAACTTACTGCAGCAGTTGATGCATATCTGCTTTTGTTGTGGACTAGGCCCTCTGCATTCTTTCCTTCCTGCCTTGTATAGGCTTCTGCTGGGGTCACACTGGCAGGACTTCCAGGGCTTGTAGTTACCATCCCATAGAGATAAAGGCATTCATTCAAACCTCTCAGAGCTATTGTTTTAGGCTACCTGTATACTCAGGCAGACACCTATGCACTGTGTTCACATTTTCAGGCTTCTCTTCATAACCATGAGAACTAGAAATGTACTTCTTTTAAGAAATGAAAACTGAGCCTCTGATGTTCTCATGTAACTCCAGGAGCTGGAGCCCTGCTTCTGGGCCTAGAGTGCCTATAACTGAATCCAGCCCTGATCACTATGGCATCTGACAGGTTTCAGAGTAGCAGCCGTGTTAGTCTGTATTCGCAAAAAGAAAAGGAGTACTTGTGGCACCTTAGAGACTAACAAATTTATTTGAGCATAGGCTTTCATGAGCTACAGCTCACTTCATCGGATGTATTCAGTGGAAAATACAGTGTGGATATTTATATACTCAGAGAACATGAAACAATGGGAGTTACCATACACACTGTAATACCTCTATCCTGCCGGTATTAGCTCATCTTAAGTGATCACTTTCCTTGCAGTGTGTATGGTAACACCCATTGTTTCATGTTCTCTGTGTATATAAATCTCCCCACTGTATTTTCCACTGAATGCATCCGATGAAGTGAGCTGTAGCTCACAAAAGCTTATGCTCAAATAAATTTGTTAGTCTCTACGGTGCCACAAGTCCTCCTTTTCTTATGGCATCTGAGTGTCTCAAAAACATACCTTCAAAAAAAGCTATATCATCTCCTTTCTGAATGTATTTCTGTCCTTTGTGCTGGGCATAATGTCACTCTCATAAAAAAAAATATTCAAGGTGCCAACATGGAATTCTTTCCACAACTCAGACCTTTGAAGGCATGACAAAATGCACTATTATGTATGGACACAGTCAGTCGAGGAGGTAGGCGACAGTAACGTTACTGGTTCTTGCAAAGTCTATAGTGAAGTAAGCAAATCATAATAATAATAAATAAATAAACCCCGCAATGTTTGTTCTGTAGAAAACACCAAAAGCAATAGCCACCACACAGCTATGTCAAAAGTGAAATGGTGGCTGCCAATGTGAATTTGGGTAAGTACTTGTCTTGCTAAATAAAAGCAACAGGGGGTCTCATTCAGCAGGGTGCTGGGGTAGGTAAGCAGGCCATAGACTGCTGAGCAACAATTTAGCAGAGTTCTGTGTGTGTGTGTGTGTGTGGTTTAGAAAAACAAAGCCTTTGAAGTCAGTGCTTGTGATATCTGCTCACCTTTTGAGTGTGTGACATGACAGCTGTATGAGAGATAATCAGGTAACCCAAGGGCAGCCACTTTAAAGGATTAGATACTGAGAATGGTTTGCTTGATGCACCTGTTGTATTAATTCTTGTTCTTTAAAACACAGCAGTTCTTAGGGAAGCTCCCCGCTGCTTTGCGTTCCTTGGTGAGAATAAAAGAGGTGGAATCATTTTGTAGAGAAACATTCCATTTGGAGTGTTTGGCTTACATTGTCTGTATGATTGTGTTAGGTGCTTCATAAAGAGAATCAACAAAGGAAAGATGCAGAGACTGCAGTACGACAATGGGTTTTCCTAGTTGTTAGCTTTCATGCATTTGTCTTAACATCCCTCTCTAGCATCGTGGCTTTTCTTATTCCCCTACTAGGTTTTAATTAATGACGACCCAACCTGCAGATCTGGATCCAAACCTCCACAAAGTTCTAGGAAATCTGGTGTTTGGATCCTCCCATTACAGAGATTGAGCCAAATGCCAAGTTTGGGTTTCAGACTTTCCTCAGAGTTTAGGATGTTCCCATCCATCAATTTGGAATGGAACCTCTAATTGTAATCAGATATTATTGCTGTAAAGCTCATGTAATATTCAGGAGTGACCTTTAAAATGAAATTGCTTATTGCCTTACAGTAGACCATTACATAAACACTTGTAATTAGATAACTTAGCATATTTGTAATATTCAGTGTATTTCCTATCATAAACATATAGAAGTACAAGGAAATACTGAAAATATTTAGGTAACTTAAAGTGATGGCAATGTGGTCTAGTGGATAGAGTGGGTCTCTGACCTTAATTCTGTTCCTTGCTTTGCCACTGATTTACTGACTGGCTGGGTGACTTTGGGCAGATCACTATACCTCCGTGTGCCTCATTTTCCCCATCTGTATAATGGGCATAATGATACTGAGCTCCTTTGTACAGCACTTTTGAGATCTACTGATGAAAAGTGCTATGAGAGGGACCCTTTAAATGGACCAGCCACTCTGTGACAGAGAGCCAGGTTATTATTTATTACATTTATTATATTAATTAAGTATTATTCTATTTATTACTTATTATTATATTATTATTATTATTAAATATCCTCACTGTAGCTTACATGACAGGCCTAATAGTTTGTGTGTGTGTAACTGCCAGCACTGGCATACATAAAGCTCATTTAAGGGAATCCTTTATGTTCCATCACCAATTCTTATTTCTCATATTACGTCAGTCACCTGGAGATGGACTAGTCACATCTTGGATATTCACTTCTCCAGTGCAGGCAGGAGACTTCCCTAAGTGAAGGCATACCTAGTTAGAACCATTGCCAAGACACAGCAATGAAGAGGTTGATTTCATCATCTGTTTAACATGCATTAGAAGAACGAGTTTCATTTCTTATTGGAATACATCCTTTAAGTATTGTGAAGAGTGTTGCATGGGCAGATCCTCACAGGGACTTGGTGGAGGTTTAGGAACCTCCTGAACGGGACTAATAGAGGGATCAATGAAGTTTTATTCATAAAATATTCTGCATTTTTTCTCCTCCTCTGTAGTCTACTGATGACTTAATAGGCTAATAGCTTGAAGGCATGAAATACATGCCTTCCTAAAGAACTATGTCATTGTCTTTAGTCCTGTTTCCTTATCAACCTAATTAACTTAGCCTTCCTAGTGTAATCCTTCATTTAATCACTCTCTTTGCAGTTGCTTCATTTCACTAAAATCTTATTCTTTCCTCTTCTACCCTGATGTTTTAATTCCTTGCCTCAGAGATCACTGACTCTTTGACTTGCTAAATCTTTAGAAGGATTTTTAACCCTAATCTATTAGCCTCAGAAGCAAGTGCTAGGGGCTTTTCATTTTTATTCACTGACGATTCATGGAGGGGGAAAAAAATCTAAACAGGAATTCAAATCAATATCTAAATTACTCAAATGCTCAGATTGCCATAACTAGCTGCTACATTTGATTCTATGAGATTTAAATGATTGTTTTCAGCTTCTAACAGTTCATTGGCATAACAGGACATTTCTGATTAATTAACACAGTCCTTAGCCAGATATCTTGCTATTATGTGTCCATGCGTTTACATATTTCCTTTTCTTAACAAAGACACCTTTAGTCACTCACTTGTTCACCACCACCAACTGCAATTGTGTTTATATCTCCCTGCATGCTTACATCATCCCCAGTGTTCAATATCTTTCTTCCAAATCCCAGTCTTTTGGTTTGTTGAGCAGGGGAAGGGAAAGCACCATTCTATCATCACTAGATAAGGAATGCTAAATTGCGTCACATAGACAGTGTAGCCTACTGGATAGCATCCTTAACTAGCCCTTGGGAAAGCTGGGTTCTAGTCCTGACTTGTGGATAACCCTAAGCGTGTCACTTCCCCTCACTTTCTCAATCTGTAAAATAGGAATAATGATGCACACCTCTTATGGTCACGTGGCAGATTCAAGAATAGAACCCAGGCTTCTTGAATCTTAGTCCTGTCCAGAATGACCACATTAATATATTTAGGGAATTTCTCATCTCTGCACTTTCCATGAACTTTCCCACCTTGGCATAATAACCGGTGCAAGGTCCCTAGGGACAGCAACGATGGGCGTGCCTGGGATGAAATGTGTGAAAGCTGGAAAGAAGGAATTCTTGGTCACTGTTGTCTGGCTGTGGAAACAACTTCCAAAAGAGATCAGAAAAATTCATAGCCTGACCACCTTCAGGTCATATTGCAAGACTATTTTCCTTGATAGTTCTCCCCCCACACATGATTACAATAACAACTCTCTTTCCCCCCACCCTCCCGCCACCCAAAAATGAAAAACACACCCCAAGCTGAACATCCCATCACTCAAAATGGGAGAAGAGCAGCAGACTTCATGAAGTCCACTAGGAATCTTGATATGACAATCTTCCATGGAAAGCACTCCGGCCCACATATTCAAAGATATTTAGGATCCTAACTCCCATTGATTTCAGCGGGAGTTAGATGCCAAAATACTTTTGACAAACTGGGCCTCAGATACTAACATGATGGACGCTACTACAAAATCCTAAACACTGAGAGAATGTAAGTCTGTATTCACCTGTTCTCTTTCATCTTACATTTCAGTTGTAGGCTCTTTGAGGTAGGAAACTATTTTTATATTACATGTGTACAATACCTAGCACAATGGGGCCCTGACCCTTGACTAGGGTCTCTAGACACTATATTCCTACCAACATGCCATCAAGACCTTTTCTAAAGCAGGGTTCAGAACAGATTCTGAAGCCATAGAGAAATAAGGTATGATGATCAGATCAGATCAGATATTACAAAACAATTCTTTCAGTGTGATCTGTTAGATTGACAGTCAACTTGAACAAAATTATTTTGCCTTAAAAAACAAGCCAATGCTTTTATTTTTTTTATTTTTTTGCAATATTCCTAAAATGTGGCAACCGCTTTGATATCACTAGATAAATCTGTATGACTTTGTTATCACTGTTTCATTTGTTCAGACACTCTCTAAATTTAATAGATTCTTGAGGCAGCGTTACTTGTAATATCTTGAGATCTGAAATGAAATGTCGGTCAGGTCAGGTTCATTTTCCCCTGCATGGCTCTACTCTGAGAATTCATTGATTTCTGTAATTAAATGAGTTGGAAGTAAATCCCAACCCTTTGCTGCATGTTACTCATCAGAGCCAATGGCTGAATCTTAATAAGCTGTTTAGTGTGATCTTGTGCCAGAGTGGCTAGGTGTTAACAGTTTCCCTAGTGCTACAATTCCATGTAGCAATCTGTGGTTATAATTGACTCTGCCAGGACAAAAGAAAGGGGAGGAGTAATGGCATTAGATTAAAATGAAACAGCATAGCTCAGAGAGTGGCTAGCTCAATGAATACAAAATTCTTCCTTTTTTGTGTAAATTCAACTCAACATTTACAATTTTCTTCCTTTAAAAAAATAATAGATTGCAGTGTTTCAAATTCAGATACTAGTTAGGAGAAACCGATCTGAGGACGCTCCCTATAAAAAGAGCTTTGAAATGCAAACATTAAGATACTTAATTAATTATCCAGGATAATGGTGATGTCTGTGTAGTGCTCTTTATAATCAGCAGTTTGCCACTGCCAGTGTTGTGTAGTCAACATGCATTATAAAACTGGGAAAACAATATTATTGCGGGATTCACTGAGCTGCAAAAGATCAGATAATGGTGTGCTTAGCTTAAAGGGACCAATCCAGAAAGCAGGGGAAAAAAGACTACCTCATCATAGATGTAAATTATGAAATAAAATTTGTACATTAATGCATAGGCCATTGCAGGAAGGGAAAGAAAGATTGAACAGCTGATGGACAGATGTGTGTTGATTACATTTAATTGGTTACATTCACAACACTGACAAGGACTTGGATATCACTGGCAAAGCAGATGAGAAAAAGACCCTTCTGAAAAAGCTTCAGTCATCTCTGCTAGAAAATCCGATTTTAATAAGAATCACTTTTTGCCCAATTTGTCTGCGAACAACAGAAAGCCAAGATGACTTGTATGCAGTGTTGTTGTAGCCGTGTTGGTCCCAAGATATTAGAGAGGCAAGGTAGGTGAAGTAATATCTTTTATTGGACGAACTTTAAACTTGAAAGCTCATCTCTCTCACCAACAGAAACTGGTCCCATAAAAGATATTACCTCACCCACATTATCTCTCTAACAAGCCTTCTCAAGTTTCGAATTCATAGAGGGAAGGTTTTCTAAAAGGGTTTATTCCTTTAACCTGGGAAATGTCCCAAGCCTGCTCTGTACCAAGGCTGAGAAGGTTACACAGCTGTTATGCACATTTCACATTGGTAATATATTACTCCACAGTTCCAGTGATAACGTCAGGCTACCTAGTAGTAGTCAGCAAAAGTACTTGCCCATTGCAGATTACCCTGGGCATTGAGAAAATACATTGATGTGTTTGAGACATATAGTCTCGTCGCTCCCTGAGTTTTCCTTTCAGCTGTCTGTGAACCTAAGCATTCAAAAGGTGAAGTCAAAATAAAGCCCGTTAGTCCAAGTGAGTTTCCTCAGTTTTACATGGCAATTCACCTGAATGTCCTTTCCTCACACATACAGTTTTCGTTCTATACCCTAACTCTGCTGTTCCCAGTATGTGCATTAAAGCTACTCAGCTTTCAGTATGGTTCTCTGCTGCCTCATATTGAGAGAGAATAAGGTGTTTGTTTCTTCTGAACAGCAGTTTTCTTTAAAAATGACTGTCAGTATAAAATCCCGCACTTTTTCACAAAGTGACTATATTACGCTAGTGTTAGGCATAGTAACTATTCCCTAGCCCCTCATGACACTCTCTCACCTACAAGATCTCTATCAAGAATTCTTACAACTACAGTACCCACCTGCTGAAGTGAAGAAACAGATTGACAGAGCCAGAAGAGTGCTCAGAAATCACTTACTACAGGACAGGCCCAACAAAGACAATAAAAGAACGCAACTAGCCATCACCTTCAGCCCCCAACAAAAACCTCTCCAGCGCATCATCAAGGATCTACAACCTATCCTGAAGGATGACCCATCACTCTCACAGATCTTGGGAGACAGGCCAGTCCTTGCTTACAGACAGCCCCCAAACCTCAAGCAAATACTCACCAGCAATCACACACCACACAACAGAACCACTAACCCAGGAAACTATCTTTGCAACAAAGCCCGTTGCCAACTGTGTCCACATATCTATTCAGGGGACACCATCATAGGGCCTAATCACATCAGGCACACTATCAGAGGCTCCTTCACCTGCACATCTACCAATGTGATATATGCCATCAAATCTCCTTCCTTAGAAGTTTTTAAGGTCAGGCTTGACAAAGCCCTGGCTGGGATGATTTAATTGGGGATTGGTCCTGCTTTTGAGCAGGGCGTTGGACTAGATGACCTCCTGAGGTCCCTTCTAACCCTGATATTCTATGATTCTATGATTCTATGTGCCAGCAATGCCCCTCTGCCATGTACATTGGTCAAACTGGACAGTCTCTACGTAAAAGAATAAATGGACACAAATCAGACGCCAAGAATTATAACATTCAAAAACCAGTCGGAGAACACTTCCCCCACTGTTCCTCAGACGTTCTTGTCAACTGCTGGAAATGGCCCACCTTGATTATCACTACAAAAGGTTTCCCTCCCCGCCCCGCTCTCCTGCTGGTAATAGCTCACCTTAAGTGATCACTCTTGTTACAGTGTGTATGGTAACACCATTGTTTCATGTTCTCTATATATATAAATCTCCCCACTGTATTTTCCACTGAATGCATCCGATGAAGTGAGCTGTAGCTCATGAAAGCTTATGCTCAAATAAATTTGTTAGTCTCTAAGGTGCCACAAGTACTCCTTTTCTTTTTGCAAATATAGACTAACACGGCTGCTACTCTGAAACCTCTCACTGAATGGTTACCCTTTTTTAGGCGCTTTCTTCCCAGCAGGCAGTTCTGCATCTGGCCCTTTAAATTTAGCAAAACCAAACCATTTCAGCCCTATTCCTTTGAATATGCAGGAATATAAAGATTTAATTTAAAAAAGGGTTTTTAAAAACGTATAGCAAGAATCGTAGACCAAAGAGAAAAGGAGTACTTGTGGCACCTTAGAGACTAACCAATTTATTTGAGCATGAGCTTTCGTGAGCTACAGCTCACTTAGCTCACGAAAGCTCATGCTCAAATAAATTGGTTAGTCTCTAAGGTGCCACAAGTACTCCTTTCCTTTTTTGTGAATACAGACTAACACGGCTGTTACTCTGAGACCAAAGAGAAAAGATGAAAAGATACTATGAAGTATGCCCCCAAAACAGAAGATAATGGGTTACTGAAAAGTTACAAAAGGATCAGTGGAGTTCTCATTTTTAAACTGTTAAATGATTTGGTTTGGTTTGGCAGCATAGAGGGGCAGGAACAGATCAATTTTCATTTTGACAAACAATAACATGGAGCCTCTTTCTCCACAAGACCCCATGTCTCCATGGTCACAGCTGGAAGGAACTTTATCTAGGAGTAACCCTCAGGAAAATGCAGTTCAAAGGATGACTGGACAAAAAAGGGAGGGGCAAAACCACGCCCGTTCTCTCTCTCTCTCCCTCCCTCCTTGCCTCACCTGAGAAGACAAAGGAACTAGTCTTTGACTTTTGGGAGAGATTCTGACCTGATAATTTGGTCAACTCTGTTGCTGGCAACATGTGGTAAGGATTTCACCTTGAAACAAGTCTAGTTTGTTAAGTTTGAATTAATAGAAAGTGTTTAATTTTCATTTCCATTGTAACCATTTCTGACTTTAATGCCTTATACTCACTTAAAATCTCTATATTAATAGTTAAATAAACTCGTTTTATTGTTTAATCAAAACTAATCCAGTGTTGTGTTTAAACTGAATTGTTTGGTAACTCTCATTAAAGTAGCAAACTATTGTACATTGACCTCTTACACGGGCTACAGACCTCTCATATCTGGATTGTCCAGAAGAAGGCTGAACAGTGCAGAACACCCAAGTTTTTTGGGGAAAATCCAGGACTGGGAGTGTATTGGGTCACCGTGAAAATTGTAAAAAAGGCTGGTGGAAGCCAGAGTGTGACTGGAGTGTGCTGGTGGGTTGCAGCTATACAGAGACATTAAAGATGTGACCTACATGCCGTTTGGCCACTTGTGAGAAGCCAGGTTGGGAGTTACAGCAGCAAAGCATTCCCAAGATTACAGGGCAGGTGGTGACACAGACCCTCACTGGTCTGGATTGCAATGCAAAATTTCATAGAATGCAGGGAGTGTTCCCAAGAAAGGAAGTCTCTTTTTGAAGAACTTAATCACTTCAAGGTACCAGAACATATTATGAGTCATTTATTGGGAGTATCAGGAAAGTGGGGTAATACTCTACTACATCTTTTAAGGATATAGATCAAGGTAAAATAATACAGTGGCATTACGGTACAAGGAATGCAATTGGTGGTGGTTATAGACTCAGTATATAAATCTGTGTTGCTCTAAAGCAGCAGCAGAAGAAGCTTCAGCCCTGAGAAGATCATTCTGTAACTGGCTTTATCTCTTTATTCCAGCTGGCAAGTACCTGTTTCCTTTTTTCTACTGGTGAGGAGATGGCATGTTCCCACAATGATTAATATGGATGAAGTGAAGCTTTTGGTTGCTCATTAAATCAGCCATTTATGTGAAAGTTTGGCCAGGCTCAATCATGATGTTACAGTGTTTGAAATTCCTGAGTAATTAATCCCTCCCTGTTAATAAGGAGGTGGAGCTGAGTAGCAAATCTTAGTGTGTAAACCAGTTGCCAGCTGAATTTGTGAGTTAGGTGAATAGGAGTGACAAAGAGGGTCATTTCAGAGGGCATAGCTGTGGATCCCATGTTTGGTGGTAAAGAGCCTTGGTGAGTTATTTGTTTGCCTACCAGGGGAATGTGAATGGAGGTGGGGGGGTTGGGACCCTGAATATGTCAGATGAGAGAAGTCTGTTTGGGTTTCTGAGGCATGTGTATCTTGAAACCTTGGGTTGTTGAACTGACCCATTGTTTGAATTCTGAGTAGTTAATCCCTGCCTCTTAACAACAGGGCAGTGCTGAGCAGCAAGACGTATGTAAATCAGTTCCCAGGTGAACTTCTGAGCTAGATGAATGGGAGTGACAAGCAGAAGAGTTTCAGATGGAGTTTGGAGTGGGAATTTGGTTCCTTCTGGCTCTACAGCAGATAGTGGGTATGGAAGACAAGGGAACAACTAGTGTGACCTGCCTAGGATGTGCTATGTTTTCCTTTCTTCTAGAAGACACAATAAATTTCTTGTGCATGATGTGCAAGCTGGTGGCCATACTGGAGAAGAAAAAATATGTAATCTGGAAGCATAAATTTCAACACTGTGCAACATCTCAGACAATGGAAACTTCTTGAATAAGCATGTCACAATTCATGTCAATTGCACCTAATGTTCCCAATTTATGTTCAAGCAAGGGCATCCATTCTTAGGCTTCCAGTTTCCCATTGATCACCTTTCTTGGGCAGAGACAGACATGTCTCATCCTGCTGGTTGGGGGTATTTCCAGACTGTGAAGTTCCCTGCCAATACTATGAATTCCCCAGAAAGTCAGATTGCCTCAGCAGACCTGCTTTGCCTTCTCCTCAGGGGCTATAAACACACAGTTCTTTCTAAGTAAGGACAATTATTCTGAAGGCAAAAGCACTACACACAAAATATATTAAAAACCAATATAAGAACCTACCACATGCTAAAAAGCTTTTTAGAGATTATTCCAACTGCAACAAGAACTCTAAGTGGTGAACAGTCCTTCAACTTCCACCCAAGGATTTTTCTGTGATTACAAGTTCATAACACTTCCTCAGAACAAGAACCGTCATGAATCTGTGAGTCACTCCCTTATACATTTTAGGTCTTTAATCTGGGAATAGGTAATTCATAGACAATTGTTTTTGCCTCAGGGTGTAGCTTGAAAAAGTCAGGACCACAGGTAGAAATTTGCATTCTTCTCTTCCCAAGTATTTCCTAGAAAACCCATTAAACTTTGTTTATCTTAAACATTCCTTCCTGTCTGGCCCATAGTTTAAAAGAGTCCTTTGAAGCTCATAACACTTGACAAAGTTTACATTAATCATGTCTCCCCCATGTTGCATGTTACATACTATTCCGCAAAAGAGATGTTACATACTATTCCACAATAATACATAAACAGTTGTATTTTTACTCCTAAAATACTTAGACACCATTCAGTAATACTTATACAGGATATTGAATTATTGCTCACAAACCACATTTAGAAATCATTGTCGCAGTCACCACAAGAAGAAGGGAGGAAATAAGAGAACTAGAGAAAGCAGAAAAGGAAGAAATGGACTGGTGATGTGTGACCAACAGGGGAAAGAGCCAGGAAGTATTCATCCCAGCTCGAAGTATAGAATAGTTTCAGGAATTTGGCAAGTCTGCTATCGAGGAAACAATCTTTAGAGGAATGTACCAGAAACCTCCAGTGGACATACTTGCTTTATACCTTAAGGATATTTATCAGGTAGCTACCAAGAGAGGCTTTTAGCCATCTTGAGAAGGCAAAGAACCCTCTATATTAAGAACAGGATTCAAGATTACATGGAGTTATAAAGTCATCAGGCAAGTCATCAGTCATGAAGTCATCAGACTTCTAGGATGTTAGAAGGGAGGTGATGAAGAGAAAAATCCAAATGATCTTCTTGGAGATCCTTCCAGTCCCATGAACAGGAGAAGGCAGGAAATATTGGTGGTGAACTATTGGCTGAACAACAGATATGAAGGTGAAGATTCTGGTTTTGTGGTGCATTGGCTCATATTCCAGTGACAGATGGGGGCTGTATAGAGGGGACGGCCTACATCTCACAAGTATGGGGACTACTTGTCTTCTTGGTTTTAGACTACCTAGAGCAAATATGAAGGCATTAACCTATAATGCCAGCAGATAGTGCTAAGGGTGCAAACTTAGCAAATTGTGAACAAATTGAACCAATGTGACAGAGACTGAAGAAAAGAAATTTCTCAGTTGCCAATATACTCATGTTAGCAGGCTGGGGGAAAATGTGTATGATTGGAATGTTAAAAATATTAGTTATCACCTTTATAGGAAGAACAGACTGGTCAAAGAGGTGTAGGCGTGTGTCTGTACATTAATGATGCTATTGCTTGTTTTAGAGTTATGGGTAACACAGGAACACAGAATGTGCTAACTAACAAAGCCCAGGAGTGGGTACTGATGGGGTCTGCTACAGAACACTGAATCAAGCCAGAGAACGGGATGAGTTATTTCCTTAACACATGCTAATGTATGGAAAGAAAAACTTAGTGCTGTCATGGGAGATACGCTCAAGGTCTTATATAGCCAGTAGTAAAACATTATTAAAGTTTCTAAAAGTGATAGATTTTCTAACCCAAGGACCTCATAATTATGGTGGATAAAGATTAATTAATCATTTTTGCTAGATATTGGTGGTTGCTTATGGATGAGTGTTCACAGCCAGGTTATATTTAATATGAGCAAACAAAAGTTAATCTCAATCAGTTAAAAAAACACACCCACAGAGCTTCAAAAAGGTGAATTTATAAGAGAAATTGATTGGGGAGAAAAAAGTTGGATGGAAAAAGTGAATGAAAATTTTGGGAGCTCTTTAAGAAGAGTTTATTAAATGGCCAAAAAGCCTCTATTGCACAATGAAGAAAGAAATCAATATATATTAAAAGATATGATATACAGAAAATATATAAGGTAAGCTAAAGACATCAGGGCAAAGTCCATGGCTAGCAGGGTAAAAGAACAATAAGGAGGGTTTGGGGGGCTTTTTAGGTTTGTTAGGAACACAAAACATCCTAGCAATGTTATAGACTTATTACTAGATAGAGATGGTAAAGCTGTTGCTAATGATGCAGAAGGTTTCAACAAGTATTTCTGTTCTGTGTTTGGAAAGAAGCAGGATTATGTACTCCAATCATCTGAGGTCAATAAAGTACTTTCCATTCCATTAGTAACTGAGGAGGATGTTAGACAACATCTAGTAGGGATAAACATTTTTAAATTAGCAGGTCCAGCTAACCTGAGCCATCAAAGAGTTGGCTAAAGTGGTCTCTGGCCTGCTGATGTTAATTTTTAATAAATCTTAAAACATTGGGGAAACTCAAGAAGACTGGAATAGTAGTACTGTTGTGCCAATATTAAAAAAGAACAAGTGGGATGACCTGCAGAACTATAAGCCAGTTAGCCTGATATCATCCCCAGGCAAAATAAAGGAAAAGCTTATATGGGGTTCATTGATAAAATGGGAATAAAATTCATGTCAGCCCCATGGTTTTATAGCAAAAAGCCTTGTCAAGTTAACCTGATTGATTGATTTCATTCTTTGATGAGATTACAAGTTTGTTTAATAAAAGGTAAATGTCACAGATATAATATATTTAGAAATGTTGTAAGGCATTTGATGGGTACCACACAACATTCTGATTTAAAAATTAGCACTATACAGAATCAATAAAGCATATGTTAAAAGGATTAAGAACACCCTAACTGACAGCTCTCAAAAAGTATTTGTCAAGGGGAAAACCATCATTGAAGCGGGTATTTCTAGTGGGGTCCGCTGGGACTGGTACTAGGTTTTGAACTAGTCATCATTTTCATTGGTGATCTGGAAGTAAATATCACTGCTGATAAAATGTGTGGGTGACTCACAGATTGGTGACTCAGTAAAAAATGATGACAGGGCAGTCATACAGAGTGATCCGGAATTGTTGGTTAACTTGGGCCCATTCAAACAAAATATGTTTTAATACAGCCAAATGCTAAGTTATACATCCACAAGCAAGGACTGTACACGATACCGATGGAATAGTGGACTCCATCCTGGAAAGCAGTGACTCTGAAAAGGAGTTAGGGGGTCACTGTGGAGAAACAACTGAACATGAGCTGTCAGTGTGGTGCTGTGGCTAATGCGATCCTTGGTTGCATAAACAGGGGAGCAATGAGTGGTAGGGAGGTGATTTTTATCTGTATATTCAGCATTAGTGAGTCCAGTATGGTGTACAGAGCAGGGAGGGGCCTGGTGTGGGAGTGGTTGGGAAGGAAGGACAGAGAAGGCTTGCATGGCTTGTGAGGGAGAAGGGTAGAGATAAAGAATGGGGGCTCTAATGGTGAGTGGCGATGTTTCAAAAGGAGGCTTCATAGACATCTGTCTTGGATGATTTAGCCACAATAAATCCTGCATGTTGGCAGGGGTTAGACTAGATGACCCTTGCGGTCCCTTATAACCCTATGGTTCTATGATTCTAAATAAAGGCAAGAAGGCTCAGCAGTTGCGGGGGCGGGAGGGGTCTGTGTATGATTTAAAAAACAAAAGCAGGGAGGGCTTAGATGGGGTAGGGGAGAGAGTTATGGAGGAGCCTTGGCTAGAAGTGTTAGAGCTTTTCATGGGCACCTGGCAGCTTCAGCTCCAATTCACCCTTGTTCCAAGGCTTCAGGTTCCTAGTTCCCTCTGAACCAGGGAAGCTCTGCCAGTCCCACCGCAGCCCCTAACTTCCCCAGAGAGTCTTTCCCACAGGTCTCCTTCTGTCCAGCTCCTTCCTCTTGGTTAAAGGATTCTGCAGCTCTCCTCTATGGGGTTGTATCATGATTCAAGCAGGCTTCCTCAGCCCACAAGTTTCCAGATTCCAACCTTATTCCATAGAGCTTCCCTTGATACTTATATTCACGCACTTCTGGATCCCCAGAGCTCTCCTGCCTGGGACTGCGTCGTGATTCAACCAGGCTTACCCAGCTCACCAGTCTCCCTTCTGGTTTTCACAAAAGGATACCTCTTTCCTGATTCAGTGCTGTCCTGCAATTCTGTCCTCTAGCCTGTTTGCCTATTCCTTCTTTATCTTCCTGTGTCATCTAACAGCTGGCTTAAAGAGGTTGCTACCTGATTAACACCTGGCCCCTGTTCCTTAGCTAGTTTGCTGCTCTATTGAACACCTGTTTCCTTAAAGGAGCCATGTGATGAACAGAGGTAGGTTAGCCCCAACCCCTAATACTCCTTAAAAGGGACAGACCACTCTGTTACAGCATACTATTTCCAACAAGCTCACCTACCAGCAGTGAAACAGGTACTACAGTTTGGGAACCTCCGCTTTAGTCATAGAAAAGTTACTGGGTTCAATAAAAAGAAACAAACCAAACAAATATCCCCCACAAAATTTCAGGGAACAAAAGGTAATTTCAGTTGGACTGAAACGTTGATAAAACTGTAAATTTCATTCTGATTTTAACCTTAAGCTTTTAATTTTGTTTACATAAAATGATTTTTTAAGTTGTTAAAATTTGTTTTTGAAATTTTGATTTAAAAAAAGGGAGCCTTCCCCCCCCCAAAAAAAGGTCATTTTGATGGAGAGTTTCTGATCAGCTGTATCTTAAACTCTACGCATCTTTGAAAAGGTATCATGGGATCTTTAACAAAATATGAAAACACCACAATTCCGGGTCTGCATATACAGACCATCGCAGGGCTTGATCTTGCACACTGCTTCATGGAAGCAGACTTCTTTAGGAGTACCCAACATTTTGTAGGACCATCAGACCTTTAGATGTTACAGTCCTATCTGAAAGTCCCCAACTACTAATCCGCCTGATTGAAATAATTATCCTCTAAGAAATGAGACTGAGTGACTTTGTGGTTCGGGAAATCCAAAGATTTCAGACCCAAATCTTTTGCCAGAAAGCCATCTCTACTGACTGTAATGTTAGGCAGTGGCTGTAGGGGGACAATGTTATGTTAGACTGGTATTAGTAACTTTATGTAGATTCATAGAGTTTAAGGCCAAAAGGAACCATTAGATAATCTAGTCTGACCCCCTGTCTACTACAGACCATTAAACTTCAGGCTCTATATTGAACCCAATATCTTGTGTTTGACTAAAGTATATTTTCCAGAAAAGGATCCAGTCTGGATATGAAGACATCAAGAAATGGAGATCCCATCATTTCTCTTGATTTAACAGCCTTCATGTAAGTCAGCTATTAAAGGATCAGCATCCCAAGTGTGGTCTGTGGGGAAGCAAGATTTGCAGCACGGAATGAAGACAGAACCATATTTTGCACTTTTTTCTCCACTGTAATAATTTTATCTCCCCATTCTAGCCATTCTCCACAATGTTCTTGTACATTTTTGGTGATGTGAAATTCACAATCAGAAAGTACAAAAGACTTGTACACAAAGATATAATTTGCCTTCTGACTTAGATTTCTTCCCCCTCCATCCTTAAACTTACTTCATTATTACATACTAAAGGGTAATAGAAATAAAGTTGCTATCAGAAAAATAAGCCAGAAAAACAAAACAGAAAAACAAAGTAATTCATTAAACTGTACAAGAAACCCACCTGATTCAGAAAATTAAATATAATTTATAGTACAATGCATGAGAAAAATCGAGAACAAGAATGTTAATATAAAATACAAGTTGTAGCAGTTACTGTAGATTTTTAAATAAAAGTATTGACTGAAGATTCTAATCAGCAAAATGCGTGAAGGTTAATCCAGAAAAGCATTAGAACATGCTTAGGAATAAATGAATTCAATTTGAATGTATCACTAAAATTATTTTTTGATCTAATGGAGTGATAATTGAATTATTTTTCTAATCTGAAACGGGGGAGATAGTAGCACCACAACATAATTACTTGTCTGGTTAAATACATCGTCCTTTTTTGTGGAAATAATTTGCTTTCAGATTCATGCTGAGAAGCTACAAGCTCCTCTTTATCATGATATAATTTAACAAAATGTAGCATTCCTTCTTCATCAAATTAAACCAATTTGGAAAATTGAAGAGTCTTTGGGTCTCAGCTCTTCAATCATCCTCCATTGTCATGCTCAGCTAAGAAACAGGGCATTAAAGGGAAAAAAGCTTGAAAAAAGGGACTGTCTTTTCTTATAACTAGGCCAGGGGAAAGATGTCCTTTAAGATGGAAGTGACTCAAGGGATTGTGTTAGAGGTACACAGAATAAATTCCTGGGTTGCTCCAACTCTGTTAATGCTGTCTCAGGAATGCCTGCAGTGAGAGCACCTTATCACAGCAGGCCAAAGTCTCAGGCTGAGTAGCAAGAAGGACTCTGTAATATTGACCATGTTTGTCCCTCAGAAATGAATGACAGCATTAGTGCAGGATAAATGAATTGCTTTTCTTATTAGTCCTCAGACCAAGGAGAGTTGTCCTGTGGTGAAGAATAATGTGTGCACTGCACAACAGATCACTGGCTACAGGGGAATAAAAATCCATAATGGTTGGTCAAGTGTTGAACATGTCCACCTAGTAACGACATGTTTTCTTGTGGAGAATGCTGCAGAAGGCAAAACTGAAAGATGTTCTGTTCACTGAAATTTCCCTGTAAAAAATATCAGCATTGGAAAGAATAGCTGGAGCTAGCAAGCTGAGCTATTTATTTAAAAAGACTCCTGAGGTGGTTAGGCCTAACAATTGATTTTTCCTTTACAGTGATCTTGTGTGGAAGATTATATCCTTGAGATTAAATGTTGTTTGTCCCCCCCCACACACACAAAAATCCCCAAATGTTGTTCCTCTTGGAAGGGGGGAGAAATAAGGGGCAGTCTTTTTAGCTCAGGCCCTAACTCAGAAGTCCAGAGCATTTAAGCATATGTTTAAGCACAAGCAGAGTTGGGAATTTAAGTCTAAACTTAAGTATTTTGCTAAATAGTGTTAGACCTAAAGTATGTGCTTAACTGGAACCTTAACTCCCAATACTGCAATGAGAACATACTGTGCTGATACCTACTGAAGTCAATAAGGTTCCATGTGAGTGCAGGGGTCCTCCAGCATGGGACTTTGATGGCTACGTCCCAATTTCAGAAGTGACCCAGCACTTAGGTACTTAAGCACTTGAGGATCTGGGCCTAACTCCCACTGAAGTCCCATTGAGCCGATACCTTTGTGGATCTGGGCCTCAGGGCCTATAGCATTTTGAAAATGAGATTTAACCGTCTAAGTCTTAGGCCTTGCAACACTGAGCAGAGTGAAACGTAAATATTTTTTTTTTTTTAAATTCGGCCTTGGGACCTTGTTAATGAAATCTTTGGCCACCTGGTCATTTTTTAGCTATTGCCACTAAACTGCACAACGTGGTCAACTGGAACTCACAGAAACAGAAATCAGGTCCTTGTGCCCTAAGAGAACAGGCTCCTAACAAAAGAGCTAAAGGAGAGTCTGTTAACTGTTAACGATATAGCAGCTGGGACATAATAAAGCAATTCTGACTCCATCCAATTTAGATAAATTGAAGTATCTCATTTGTGAGATTCACAGTACAAAGAACAGAATTTTGTGAAGCGACCAGTTTTCACTTTGCTAGTATTTCAGGAAAGGTGAAATACCACTATTTTGGCCAGCAATTAGATTTATTGTGTGTCAAAAATGTCGTGTAACCATACAACCCTCCTCCTTATGCCTGAAATCCATCCAGTGCTGTCCTATATATTACATCCAGTTCAACTCCTCATCCTCACCTTTAAGGCCCAACAGAATCGAACCCCTGCTACCATCTGTACACTCATTTCCTCCTACTGCTCTTGTTCCTTGAGGAGATGCTCCCAATCCTTGCTGCCTATGTGCATGAAAGTAGTTCTGTCCCTTTAAATACCAACGCTCACCCTAGCTATGGAGCAGATTATGCCACACACAAGGTATGTCGACACAATGGTCGTGGGTGTGATTTGCAGCTTGTGTAGAAATACCGGTGCCAGCTGTAATCCAGCGAGCTCACTAAAAATAGCCGAGCAGATGCAGTGGCAGGGGCTGCACGAGCTTTGCTGACTCCATCCACGCATGTGGATACAAACTCACTTGTGCAGCCAGCACTGAAGCCCACACTGGGACAGCCTCACTTCTAGCTAGCTAGCTAAAGTACAGCTAGCATGAGTCCATGTACGCAAGTTGCAAATTGCACCTGCAGCTGAAAAGTGGGCTTGCCTTTACTCAGGCTGAGTAGCACTTTACTCCAAGAGTAGTAGTATTGATCTTAAATGTTCAGATAACCCACCTTTCCAGTCATCTCTGAATCTTCTTCCATGCTGTCTGGCCAGTTTGGAAGGAGCAAAATAAATGTGTTGATTGCGATATCCCTGAGTTTAATATCCAGAAAGCTGGAACCTGTGTCTAGCAAGACTGTTAGCAGCAAATGAAAAATTATAAAATTAAAGTCAAAGGATATTTTAGCTACATGCTTTATTGTTAGAAATAATTACATTCCATCTTCCCACCCCAGCCGCTAGTCACCGTGTAGAATGGATTGATGAAATGGTAAAGAATCCTCTGTTAGCTACAGCAAGATTATATCAATTATTTAGAAGTGCTAAAATTTTGGCAGAGACATAATCCACCTTCTCACTTTGAAGACAAACTGGAGATTAATACAAGCATGCATTAAGGGAAAATATCAGGCAGGGTAAAGCGAGTGTGACAAAATGAACACTTGTACTTCACTATTCCTGCATGAGGCGCAGAGAATTAGCTGTCAGCTGATAAACAGGATGAATTGCCTGCTTGTCATATCAAAAGCTTTTAGCTTTAATCTGAAGATAATGGATATATTGCAAGTTTTACAGAGATAGAGTTGAATGTTGGCTTCATTCTGGGGAATTTAAAAATGAAATGTCCTGCAGTTTGATACTGGAATTACCTAATATGTCCTAATATTTTATGGCTTATTTATTTTATTTAAACTATCGAGACAGGCTGCATCATGCTAGTAGGCTGTAAGTGGGAAGATGTCTTTCGACATACTATATGTCTCTTTAGAAATGCAATATTAATTGATGTATTGTTAGTGATACCAAATACCACAGTAAAGAGTAAGATAAAAATACACAGAGACAGATGGTAAATGTGGCCGATTAGGAAGAGCTGTTTCTAGTACCCAGACAATTAGTTGAACTGATAATTAAAGCATCTAGCCAAACATAATTTGATTGGGACAAACCAGAATAGCTTTTGCAAAGTAGAACCATTCTACTAGCTGTAAATGCTAAAGTGGGAGAGAATACATATAGGATGATCTCAGCAGATACCAGTAGTAATGGAATTAAATCTATCTATATTAGGAACTTAGATGGTCCCCTTTATTAAACTATCTGAGCACCTCCCAATCTTTAATGTATTTATCCTCACAACACCCTGGTTAAGTAGGGAAATGCAGACACATAGGGTACATCTACACTAAGATGAAAAAACAATGGCACCAAGTCTGCGGGCTTGTCCACACTACAAAATTAAGTCAACTTTAATTTGACCTTGAGCCTCCGAATTAATGAAGTCGATTGTGCGTGGCCACACCATGCTCATTGTCTTGATGGAGTGGATCCTCACTCACTGAGCCTGCATCAATGCACAAAGCAGTGCATTGTGGGTAACTGTCCCAAAGTGCAACTTTCCGCAGTGTGTTTTGGGAGGTTTGTGCAATGCCTTATGGGACCAAAACATTGTCAAAGGGGAGAATGGGAACATTGCGTTGGCATCCCATGATGCACCGTGCTCCCTCCTTCCTATCAACGGCAAACAATCCAGTGGTTTTTGCACCTTAAAATCACTATGCATATGCCTTAACACCAGAAGCATGGAGCCTGCTCAGTTGTGCACTCAGTGTGAGCATCTGAAACACCTCGCACCTTCTCCTGCAGTATTTCCAAAGCAGAAGTAGGGTCCGCCACGCGGAACATACCGATTTCCTGCAAGCGGCCCTGCTGAAGCCATTAAAAAAACAATTCACAGTTGCGGGTGGCAGTCACAGAGCAGCTGCACTCTGTTAAGCGCCGTTTCTGGTCCCGTGAAACAAGCACTGACTGGTGGGACCGCATCGTTTTGCAGGTATGGGATGACAAGCAGTGGCTGCAGAACTTTCGAATTGCGGAAGGCCACCTTCCAGGAACTTTGTGCAGAGCTTTCCCCTGCTCTGCAATTGAGCAACACAAAAATGAGAGCTGCTCTGACAATGGAGAAGCAAGTGGTGATCACTATTTGGAAGCCAGCAATGCCAGACAGTTACCAGTCAGTGGGAATCAATTTGGAGTAGGTAAATCAACCGTGGGAGCTGCTGTGCTCCAAGTGTGCAGGTCCATTAATCGACTTCTGCTACAAAGGGTAGTGAGTCTGAGAAATGTGCGGGACATAGTGGATGGTTTTGCCACAATGGGGTTCCCTAATTGCTGTGGGGCAATAGATGGCATGCATATCCCCATCTTGGCACCAGACCATCTTGCCAAAGAGTACATAAACCGAAAAGGATACTTTTCAATGGTGTTGCAAGCACTGGTGGATCACAGGGGGCATTTCACCGACATCAGTGTAGGACGGTCGGGAAAGGTTCATGATGTGCGCATCTCTAGGAACTCAGGTCTGTTAAAAAGCTGCAATCCGGGACTTTCTTTCCAGACCACAAAGCCTATAGTTATCCTGGGGGACCCAGACTACCCCTACTAACAAGGTTGGACCTTAGTGAAGAGAACGTCCCCATGGTAATAGCTACTTGCTGTGTGCTCCATAATATCTGTGAAAAAAGGGGGCAAATTTTCTGCAGGGGTGGGCAGTGGAGACAGATCACATGGCAGGCATTTTTAAGCAGCAAGACACCAGGGCAATAAGAAGAGCACAGCAAGGGGTGCAGCATATCCGTGAGGCTTTGAAAAGCCATTTCAGTAATGAGTCACAGTAATGTGAGCTGCTTGTCTGCATTGTATTTTCCCAAACCTTCACCTGGCTTGGATCACTGTCCCCATAAAGCCAACCCCACACCCAAGCCCACTGCTTCTACTCAATAAAGAACATTTATTTCTCAAATCCATTTACTTAATCCATTAACTAACATAAGTAAAGAGGGAGAACAGAAAAAAAGGTAACCTTGGGGAAAAGGGGTTGTAAAGTTGGAACAAGAGAAATATTTTCAGCTGTGGAACATAATACCGCATTCCAGACAATCAAAGGTCTGTGAATGGGCACCTCCTGTTCCTTGTACCCTCCCCCTGAATTAAGTGAAAGGGATAATGGACTTTTCACCCACACCTCAGGGAACTCTTGTGGGAGGGTGGTTCTGCACCAAGTGATGCTGGCTGGCTGTCCACCAGGGTCTGCAGAGAGACTCTATCCTCCTGCTTTTGTTCCTGCAGTTCAACCAGACACCTCAACATGTCTCCTTTGTCCCTCATAATCTGAAGCATCTCATCCTACACCACACGCTCTCGCTTATTGGAAGCTTTCCTGCTCTCCATGCCCATGACTAACTTCTCAGACTGTGAAATCCTCCACGATCTCAGCTCTGTGTTAGCTGTCCCAAAGGTGATCATTATCTCCGTGAACATGTCCTCCTGTGTTCACTTTCTCCTCCTTCTAATCAGCGAAAGTCTGCTTTCAGGTGTTGATGACACGCTGAAAAACACATTTCCAGCTGTCTGTCAGGGAAAAAATAAAGGATCCATTGTATATGAATAAAATGTTTCCATAACAAGGCCGTTTTCATAAAAAAAACCCCACCTTATTACACAAGGTGCAAGCCATAACATAATCAGAATCCGTAACCATTCACTGTGCCATTTTACTGCTCCAGCTGTGGTGAGTATGCCCTTCTCCCCTCCGCCCCCCAGGTCATGGGTGACTGCACTTTTAATGAAGTTTATGGAGCAGAGGTAGCTAGTCGAACAATGGCCCTTACCCATAGCACCACGTGAAGCTGTTGGGGCGGCGGGGGGAGGGGAACGTTTTCACTCCCAAATTGTGCAATCTCTCATGAGGGGCCCCAGTCCCCTATCAGCCACTTTAAACTACTTGAGGACCCATGCAGAACACAGTAAAGGTACATTAGCGGCTGCGTGGTTTGGCTATCTGGAATGCGAGGGGGTGGGTCTACATGCCCTTTTTTTTTTATGTAAGAGCACTTTTAATGAGAACTTCCCCCATTTCCCCAGGCAACCCCATGTAGTATCAGACTCCTGGGGGAAACAGAGGTGGAAAGGAAGGAGATGCTGCAAGTATCTGGATATAGGTCTGGTCCTTATGTTGCTATGCTGTTTACCACAGTGATGCCAGCAGAATTAATTCAGGAGTTGCGTGGGAAAGTGTCCTACCATAGTGGAAGAAATAAGACTGCCCTGCCCAGAAACCTTCTGCAAAGGATTACAGAGTACCTCCATGAGAATTTCCTAGAGATATCCATGGAGGATTCCCGGGCTATCCCAGTCCACATAAACCGTTTTTTTCCGGGTGCTACCCTCTGCGTAGCTGGAGCAGCCTCTTGTAAGCAAAGAACGGCAACACCTTGCTTTTTCTTCACAGTAAACATGCAATACCACCGAATGTGTGTACCCGCTAAAGTTTAACGGGACTTTCATTTTAACTGTATACTCACCAGAGGTGTCTTTCCCAGCATCATGGACAGCCATTGTGATGTCCTGCGACCCACAGGGCTCCAGGGTAAAAAATATTTCCTGGCTCTCGGGGAGAATGGATCTACCACTCGCCTGTCTCACATTCTTCTCCTTCTCCACCATATAATCCTCCTTGTTTTCCCTAGACTCACACACCTGTGAGGTGTCCACATTGCTTGTGGAGGTGCTGGTAGGGTCACCCCTGAGAATTGCATGCAGCTCGTCGTAGAACTGGTGTGTGTGGGGTTTAGCATCAGAATGACTGTTCACCTTCCTTGCCTTCTGGTACACTTGGCGAAGTTCTTTTATTTTCACACAACAAGGCTGCATGTCCCTTGTATAGCCCTTCACCATTCCACAAGCTATCTTTGCATAGATGTCAGCATTTCTTCTGCTGGATCGGAGCTCTGCCTGTTGCTTTCCTGTGTGCAGGTTACCCTGGCTTGAGTCCTGGACGTCTTCTGGATGTATCCCAGAGTTCCTGGCGGCAGACAAGCAGCGCTGCAGGCAGGCAGCCAACACAGTGGCCGAAAGCGCCACTACGGCCTGGCCGAGTGCACTGCTCCTCTTGTGCCGGCTCTGGATCCAGCTCCTCCTTGCTCCTGTGCAGAGCCTGCCTACAGCAGGGAGCATAGTTGACAGAAGGGAGGCAGCTCCTGGCCACTGGGATGTTGGGGGTCATCCCTCTTGCGACCAGGCTGATCCAGGTGCTCTGCTGCTCCCTCTTCCTGCGGGGCTGCTGTTTGGTCCCCAGTCTGCTCTCTGGCCCTTGCTCCTGGGCCCTCACTCCCTTCCCTGGAGCTGTGTGTGGAAGGGCACCTGGGCTGTATGCACTGTCAGGGCAGTGAGTGGGAGCGAGCCCCTAAACTTCCCCACAACCTCCCGGAAATCCCTTATCCCTGCCTCCCGGCGTGAGGCGGGGGCAGGGATAAGGGATACGGGGGGTGGAGGCGGGGGGACTTGAGCACACTGGACCCCAAGCCCTGGGGATGCACTTCGCCATGCTGCAGCTGGCAGCAGCCCAGTTGGGAGGGGGCTGTTTTTCCTCTGAAACCTACATTATATGTCAAACTTCAAAACAGAAAGACAAAAATAAATAAGAAACCAACCAACCAAAAACATCATTAAAAATTCCATTTTTTTTACAATTAAGAATTGCCAAGTTTCATTTTAATAATTTACCAGCCCTGGAGACTGATGTCCTAATTATCCTCAGAACAGGTGCACATGGGCATTTTCCTGCCCATATGGCTCAGCCTAGAGGTGGAAAGCCCAGTTCTCAGTTCAGAAGGTAGTTCAGTATAAAGCCTTCTCACACTGCAGTCATTCTACTGGGACAGCTACCAACTGAGCTAATTATGCGGTTTATGTACTCGTGTGCGCCTTATGGCACGTGAGTCCAATCAGCAGCACCACCACAGCTGGGAAACAGGGTGAGCAGTAGACTTTTTCCACCGTGCACCCACTCCTAGGGGAAGAATGGGGAAGAGGGTAGGCACTTTGGGGTATGTTTACTCTGACTCAGGCCTGTGCAGTTCAGTGTGGACACCAAAGCTCTAGGTTGAAGCACAGGACAGAAAATTATTAACCTAGGGTTAAAATACAATGTAGATGCTCAAGCTCAGGGTTCCCTGACACAGCTCAGTTGACTCAAGTACCATTAATCCTAGGCTTGCATTGCTGTGTAGACATACTCTTAGGCACCTAACTCATCTAGCTCCAGGCAGCAGGTTCCTTCCTGTTCATGGATCTCTAAGCAGAGATAGGAGCCCTTCTGAAGCCTGGACTTAGACACCTATCTCTGAGTGAGAGGTGGGGCCTTCTCCTCAGTATCTCCCATTAGCTAGCTTCAGCGGCGCTATGCCCAGTGTGCTTGCTTTTGTAGATCGCAATCTTAGGAGCCCATCTCGCTCCGTTCAACACACAGGGAGTCTAGGCACTAACTCAGCTTTGTGGACTGCAGTGTTGTTTCTATGATTTTCTAGGCACCTAAAAGTTAGGCATTACAATACTGAAAGTCACAATGCCTACGTCCTTTTGTGGGTGCTCAGATTTCCTGGATAATTTATTCATGAGAATTCAGATTTTTTTTTGTACTTCTTCAAAGTCACTTTCTAAGATTCACCATATCTGGGCATTACTTGCAATTTTCCATTAGTATAAATAGTTTTGAAGAGCAACATTCTTGCTGTGGAAATTTTTCACGTATTTTAAATTTTCAGATCTGCTGATAAAAACATATTAATCTATATAGGAACTTGTTTTTTCCTATTTCTATTGAAAAGACTTAACAGGTTTTAAGAGAGTTTATAATTCTTTACCCAATTAAGCCTCCAGATAATTCTTATTGGCCATACTATATGCTTCAAAGTGGTTCACAATTCCATCCATTCCAATATAGTTTCATTTTTTCACTCATACTCTTTCCTGGAGTTCTTTCCTTTGTAGAAAGATTTGATAAAAAGAGCTGATAACAAAAACTTTTTTCCAGTGAAAGCTGGATTTTCAAGCATAACAACAACAAAAAAAATGTACAGAAGTTACCCAGGGCTTTTTCTTCACCCACAACTATTTTCCCCTAGTAAAACTTCATTTTTTTCAGTAAACATTCCTTTTTGCTGAGAAAATGCCACATTTTGGTTCTTTTTTTGGTAAAATAAGATCATTTTCTGGTTTTCAAACTTTTTTTTAAATGAAATCCAAAGTTATTGACTGAAAACGTTTTTTTGAAAACAGAAATATGTTGATGGTTTTATTTTATTGAAAAATGAAAGAGTTAGCAGGAAATTGAAAACAAAATTGTGTTTTAACAATGTCCCCGGGAAAAAGTCTTTAAGCCAGCTCTATTAGTAATTTTCTCTGATCTGTTATTACTCAGGTTCAAGTCAATCTATCAGCTCATGTGTTAAGGATCCTAGAAACCCTTTGTAACATGGTGGTGGCCACCCAAGCACCCTCTCTTGGCCAACAGTGCCTCTACAATGCCACACTCCCATTTCCCCCCTTCTTTGGGGTTCCTTAAACCAACCCACCCAGTCTTTCTCCTTCAATCACAGTCTTTCTTGGGGGTCCGGTTTCTTTACTTATAAAGCTCCAAAAAGCAAACACAAATAATTTTCCCAATCTCTGACAGAGTCCCCAAAAATGTGTCCTAGGGCATGGTTTTTATCTCGGAGCCTGGGGCAGAGAAAAAAAAGTTCCTTCAGAAAGCCTCTTTGATTATCTTGCAGCTTCTCAGAGTCTCTCCTCCCCAGCAGCTTCAGTTCTCTTATAAGGAACCAGCTAGTCACAGTTCCTTCCCTGGGCCAGGTATCTCTGGTGGGCTCATTTAACACACCTGCTCCAGGCTTCACATTTCCTGCAGGCAGCACCCTCTCTCCCTTTGCTCTCTCACATTCTTACTTATAAGTGTAGTATTCTCTCACTCCAGTAGTCCTTCTCATTTCAGTTTGGAAAATGAGATCCTAAAACTTTTCCCCAGCAGCTTCAAATTAGCCAACTCCATCAGACTCATTTGGGCCTTGCTATGTCACTTATTCATTATGTCTGAATAATGAGATTCACTGCTAAATTTTACTAGCAAATAGACACAGGTTGATATTTCCAAAATAGTCTAGGGGATTTAGAGACATAGTTTCCACTGAAATTAAGGGAAGGAATGTGTTTAAGTCCTCTAGACTGCTTTGCAAATCTCAGATACTGGTCCTTATCCCGAACTCTCCTTATAGCTACATTACAAGAAGACGAGAACCGCACTGCCACCTGCTTAGTCACCTACTGTACTTGAAGTTTGTAAATACTTTGACACCCAGTGGAATTTAAAACTAAGAACTAAAGTCTGCCTTCAGATTAAATTTAGTTTTTGACACCTGAGAGTGAAATTCAATTCCTGAATGGTAATTTTTTCTCTTCTTTATTGCATACAAATTATTCTCTACTACTCCTCTAGTAGGCATATAAAGTAGACTCATCTTTGTGAATCGGGAATGAACACACAAATACACACAGTAATGGATTACACAAGCACACGTATTACCCGGGGTTCTTTCAACCCAAATGTAAGCGGGGGAATAGTCCCGCTATTGGGGAACTTTCCTGGCTTCTGTACCACCCCGGCGAAGTGGGCTAGCGAAAGGATCTGAGTCCTCGATCCCACTTCCTTTACCCAGTGGCCTCCCTGCCCTTGAGGACTCCCCTTCCACCCTCCTGTCTGGCAGAGTCCTCGTAACCCCAACAAGGCTGGGCCCAGGATTCCTGGGGGGCTCGAACCCCAACCCTGCTGTGGTCACCTAGGACAGGGGCTAGGGTGTCCCCACTCCAGGGTACTCTGTCTGCACTGGGCACTTCTCTGACCCATTGTCTATTACAAACAATTTAAAGCAAATGCAAGTTATTTAATCAACAATTAATTTTAAAAAGAATAAGGAAAAATGGGAGCGGTTAAAGGAAACACGTCACCCCGCTCTGTGGCAGGGAACGTCACAAACAGTGTCTCTGGAATGTCAGGGCCGTTCACAGTCTGCTCCTTGTAAGTCCCAGGCCCCCTGCTCAGGCCCTGGCTGTGCTGCAGGAATGCTGTAGGTTGGACACTTGCTCTGGTGGTGGCCACACGCTCTCAGGCTCTAGGTGGTAGGACCCTTCTTCCCAGTGTTGTCCCCACCCTGTCGGGGTTACCAATCCCCCTCCGAGTCTGGCCTGCAGCCTCCTGGCTGAGGCGTCTCCCTGTGCTGGGTCCGCTGCCCAGGGTCCCCCTCGGTCTCCCCAGCTGCTCACTGCACCCAGCTCCGGACTGCTCCAGCCCCAGCTCCACCGCTCTGTCTCTGCACTGCTGCTGCCGCTCTGCCTCCAGCTCCCTGGGCTGCTTCTCTGGCCCCTCTGGCTCTGGTTGCTACAGCTCTGCTCCCAGGACAGGTCTGCTCTGCAGGCTGCTTCTGTGACTCTGCTCCCAGCACTGACCTGCTTCCTGGGCTGCTTTTCTGGCCCCTCTGGCTCTGCTTGCTGCAGGTCTGCTCCCAGGGCAGGTTTGCTCTCTCTGGGCTGCTTTTCTGGTCCCTCTGGATCTGGCCCAGCTCTGCTCCCCAGCTCAGCTTGCACCCCTGCTTTCTCCTTAGCTCGGCATCACTCTGTCTGACCCAGGCAAATCCAGCTCACATGAAGGACGGGACCTCCCTGACCTCCTGACTCCCTGATTAGCCTGCCCTTGTCATTCAGGCTGACCTGGAGCATTGGCCTCTCCCCATTGTTCTTGGGGAATATCAGTCTCAGGGTCCTGGTTTCCCAT
This sequence comes from Lepidochelys olivacea, assembly GCF_965140295.1. Classification (NCBI taxonomy): domain Eukaryota; kingdom Metazoa; phylum Chordata; order Testudines; family Cheloniidae; genus Lepidochelys; species Lepidochelys olivacea. The sequence goes on along the minus strand of NC_140415.1, from coordinate 11,287,308 downwards.
AGACCCTTCCCCTTTTAGTACTGGGAGCTAGCCAACCAAAACATTGCCATTGAATGTTAGTAAGGGGGCAACAGTCCCCTTACACAAAGCTTTTGGTAACTTTTACTCTGTGCGAGGTGGTGTCAGGAAATAAATCAGGGGAGACACTGCTGTCCGACCGATCGATGGCCGGCACAAACAGGACAACACAAGAGTGCTTTCTCTTAAATCTAAACTTTACTTAGTCTCAAGCACTTACAGACATCTGCAACAGGTTAGTAAAACACCCCCCAACCCTCGATAATTACCAAAACTGAGTTTCAGAGTAGCAGCCGTGTTAGTCTGTATTCGCAAAAAGAAAAGGAGTACTTGTGGCACCTTAGAGACTAAAAAATTTATTTGAGCATAAGCTTTCATAAGCTACAGCTCACTTCATCCGATGCATTCAGTGGAAAACTGAAAACTGAGTGTGGCTCTCAATTGGCAAAGCAGCAGCCCGTCTGCCGATGGGGAACACAAGATGCATCCAGAGGGAGAGTCCAGCCCTGAAGAGTCCCACTACCTCAAACTTTTCCCCCTTATTTGTACATTACATTTAGCAATAGAACGACATGTCCCTTAGAGAAAACTTGCTAAGCAAGCAGTTCCAACGGTCAAGCAAGAGTCTCCTTCTGATTACTGATTAACCAGGTGTGGGTTTTTCCAGAGTTTGCAGCCTTGAGGCCCCAGTAGACATTCCTGGGGCACATACTGCTCTTCTAAAATGCATCTATCAGCAACTTCAACACAATTCTTATCAGGAAGGACACAGCATCAAGCTGCCCTTTCCGTGGCACCCAAAACCCCCTCCCCTCCTTCGTTGGTCAAGCTAAGTTTGCTACATGGCACTTTACGGCCTGTTGACTTGGCTGCTTTTAGCAATAAGCCATAGTGGTTTCAGGCACTTTTCTGGTTTGCTGACATCTCCCCGTACACATGAACTCCCGCTGTGAGGAGTGTAAGCAATTGCCTCAATAAAAAAACCCAGGTGACCTTACATGACTAATCTTCAGGAGATGCCAGCAGGAGGCTTGAAAAAGAAACATACATGTAATATGCTAACATCATGAGACTCCTGACTTCCCTACATTCTGACTGACAACAACTTTGGTATATATTTGAAGCCTCACTATCCTGAATAATGATTCACATTTATCATCACATTATGTCACACCATGTTAACTGCATGAATAAGATCACTAGGAATGATCCATACTTTTTAAAATGTACTTTAAAAAATGATTCTTTTAGCCAAGAACTGATGGCTACTAAATTGGCTGCAGATTCTTATTATTGGTTAATCACAGCAACACCTGATAGAGACCAACTGCAGTTCAGGTTACAGAATGATTTCCATTGTAACTTCCTCTACATACCTGTTCATTGACAGGAGCCTCTGGGCTCCCTTGCCTAACAAACCAGTGAGCTTGGCTGGACCCAATAAACCCTCACTAAGGCTCCAGTCCTAGTCCCTGCCTGCCTGTGAACTTTGGATTCCTGCCTCCTGACCATGCCTCTGGTACTGCCTTTTTATTCTCCTCCAACCACTACACAGCTACAGTGCACTGCCTACACCTTGGTGTGTGACAGTCATGAGATTATGAAAAGATCACTTTCTGGGCTGAGATTTGTCCAGGCTTGTTTTTCTACATTACATTGATTTATTTTTCCTGGAAAATTTGAGGAGAAAATGAGGTCAACCCGTTTTTGAGTGATGGAGATTAGAGAGCACCTCCTGCTTGAACATCAGATGTTTTATGATGATTTCAATTTAATACTCAGAGTTTGAAAGGATTCTGTTAATTTTAGGGCAGCCCATAAATAGCAGTGGGAGTCTCTGCTGATTGATGGAGAAAGCAACGAGGGGAGATGCTGGTTGAGATTTGATTTTTGACAAGTAGGGAGAATATAAAAGTGAAAGGCAGCCTGGATGGAATGATAGAGTTCATGATGCTAAGGAATGGAAAATGGCAGGAAAAAAATGCAGTTCAAGAAGGCAGACTTTAGCAAACACAAGGAGATGGTAGGTAAGATGGATGGAAAGCAAGTCTGAATGGAAAAACAGTAATAGAGATTTGGTAGATTTAAAAAGAAAAACAAAACACATTATTAAGGACACAGTAGCAAACTATCCCACTGCATAGGAAAGATAGGAAGTATGACAAAAGAGCACCCTGGCCTAACCAGGAGACCTTCAGTAATCTGATATGAATATAAACACAAACATGTAGAGACAAAATTGCCATTGCATGGCAAAGACCTAAAAGCCAACACTCCAGAGACCCCAAGCAGGAGAACAGCACCTTACCAGATGTGGGGATTGAACTCACACAGATACACATCTGTTGAAATTTAAGCCCAAGATGGTAACTACTCAGCCATTCTGTTGAATATATGGCAAAAGTGTAACTTCTTGGGACATCTCTAACAAGCCAGGTACCATGAGTAGGTGATCATTGCAGGTGTAGCATCACTTATATGGGCATACAGAGAAGCCTTGATTGGCCTGGCTTCATAGTTCAGGGGCTACAGCACTGGTTTTGGAAACCAGGGGTCTTGAGTTCAAATCTCACTGGAGTCTGCCTGGCATTTTTTAACTGGGCCTGTTTTTCCCAGGCAAAGAGGTGCTTGCTTGGTTTCCATCTTATTGGATTTCCTTAACCAGAAAATCTTCAGTGATCTGAAACTCAAAAATGTGGCCTATAAAATGTGGAGACCAAGTCAAATAACACAAGTATTTAAGGACAAAATTAGAAAGGTCAAGGCACAAAATGAGATTAAACTAGCTAGAGACATAAAGGGTAAGAAGAAAACATTCTATAACCACATTAGAAGCAAGAGGAAGACCAAGGACAGGCTAGGCCCGTTACTCAATGATGGGGAAAAACAATAATAAGAGAAAACGTGGAAATGGTAGAAGTGCTAAATGACTTTTTTGTTTCAGTTTTCACCAACAACGTTAGTAGCGCTTGGACATCTAACATACTGAATGCCAGTAAAAATGAGGTAGGATCAGAAGCTAAAATAGGGAAAGAACAAGTTAAAAATTGCTTAGACAAGTTAGCTGTCTTCAAGTCACAGGGCCTGATGAAGTATATCCTAAAATACTCAAGGAACTGACTGAGGAGATATCTGAGCCATTAGTGATTATCTTTGAAAAGTCATGGAAGATGGGAGAGATTCCAGAAGACTGGAAAAGAGCAAATATATTTTCCATCTATCAAATGGGAAATAAGGACAACCTGTGGAACTACAGACCAGTCAGCTTAACTTCAGTACCCAGAAAGATAATGGAGCAAAGAATTAAGCAATCAATTTGCAGACACCTGAAAAATAAGAAGATGATAAGGAACAGTCATCATGACTTTGTCAAGAACAAATCATGTCAAACCAACCTAAGAGCTTTCCTTGACAGGATAACAAGCCTTGTGGGGAGGGAGAAAGCAGTAGATGTGATATATCTTGATTTTAGTAAGGTTTTGGATACTTCCTCCTGCATGACCACCTCCTCATAAACAAACCAGGGAAATATAAGTTAGATAGAGCTACTATTAGATGTGTCCATAAGTAGCTGGAAAACCATTCCCAGAGACTAGTCATCAATGGTTCACAGTCAAGCTGGAAGGGCATACCGAGTGGGGTCCCACAGGGATCAGTTCTAGATCCGGTTCTCTTCAATATCTTTATCAATCATATAGAGAAGGGCCTAGAGAGTATACTTATAAAGTTTGTGGACGACACCAAGGTGGGAGGGGTTGCAAGTGCTTTGGAGGATAGGATTGAAATTCAAAATAATCTGGACAAACTGAACTAATGGACTAAAGTAAATTAGATGAAATTCAAAAAGGACGAATACAAAGTACTTCATTTCGGAAGGAACAATCAGTTGCACAGATACAAAATAGGAAACAACTGCTCAGGATAGAGTACTGAGGAAACAGAGCTGGGGCTTATAGGGAAGCAAAAGCTAAATGTGAGTCAACAGCATAACACAATTGCAAAAAAAAGCAAACATCCATCGGGGATGTATCAGTCGGAGTGTTGTAAGCAAGACACAAGAAGTAATTTTTCCTCACTACTCCGTGCTGATTAGGCCTCAACTGGACTGTTGTTTCCAGTTCGGGGTCCCACATTTCAGGAAAGATGTGGACAAACTGGAGAAAGTCCAGTGAAGAGCAACAAAAAGGATTAAAGGAATAGAGAACATGACCTAGGAGGGTTTGTTTACTCTGGAGAAGAGAAGACTGAAAGGAGATATGATAATAGTTTTCAAGTATATAAAAGTTTGTTACAAGGAAGAATGAGAAAAATTGGTCTCCTTAACCTCTGAGGATACGAAAAGAAGGAATGGACTTAAATTTCAGCAAGGGCGGTTTAAATTGGACATCTGGAAAAACTTCCCGTTAAGTTATTTAAGCACTGGAGCAAATTACCTAGGGAATTTGTGGAATCTCCATCACTGGAGGTTTTTTTAGAGCAGGTTGGACAAACACCTGGGTGTAGTTATTATATAGCATATATTATATGCTGCCTGCATGCCGGGAAGGGGACTAGATGACCTATTGAGGTCCCTTCCAGTCCTATACTTGTTTGGTTCTCTGAGTGTATTTTGGCTCTTAAGAGCCTAAATCCCTTTTGAAAATGATTTTTAAGCTTGTCGGTCAGTTAGGCATTGCAATGCTTAGTGCAACAATATACTTAAATATGTATAAATATCTGTGCCTCATTGATCATGAAGTGTGCAAAATTTACATCTTGGTTTCAGATGGAGAAAAAAAAGCAAAATATCAACACATTTGCTCAGAATGCTGTTCTTGTACGTATGGCCCAGTTCAAACAGGGAAGGACAGCGGGATATTGTGAGAAATCCTCTTCTTGACAGATTCCCAGTCCAATATTAAGAAGACACAGGCATTTACCTGGATGGAATGGGGCTTCGCTAGTCTCCAAAATGTAAAGATTCTAGGGCTGTCAAGCTATTAAAAAAATTAATTGTGATTAATCACACGATTAATCACGCTGTTAAACAATAATAGAATAACATTTATTTAAATATTTTGGATGTTTTCTAAATTTTCAAATATATTGATTTCAATTACAACACAGAATACAAAGTGTACAATGCTCACTATACAGATTTTTAATCCAAATATTTGCACTGTAAAAACAAAAGAAATAACATTTTTCAATTCACCTAATACAAGTACTGTAGTGCAATCTCTTTATCATGAAAATTGAACTTACAAATGTAGAATTATGTACAAAAAATAACAGCATTCAAAAATAAAACAATGTAAAACTTTAGAGCCTACAAGTGCACTCAGTCCTACTTCTTGTTCAGACAATCGCTCAGACAAACAAATTTGCTTACATTTGCGGGGGATAATGCTGCCCACTTCTTGTTTACAATGTCACCTGAAAGTGAGAACAAGTGTTCACATGGCACTGTTGTAGCCAGCGTCGCAAGATATTTATGTGCCAGATGAGCTAAAGATTCATATGTACCTTCATGCTTCAACCACCATTCTAGAGGACATGCATCCATGCTGATGATGGGTTCTGCTTAATAAAGATCTAAAGCAGTGTGAACTAACGCATGTTCATTTTTATCGTCTGAGTCAGATGCTACCAGCAGAAGGTTGATTTTTTTTTTATGGTGGGTCAGGTTCTGTAGTTTCCGCATCAGACTATTGCTGTTTTAAAACTTCTGAAAGCATGCTCCACACGTCCTCCCTCTCAGATTTTGGAAGACACTTGAGATGCTTAAAGCTTGGGTTGAGTGCTGTAGCTAATTGTAGAAATCTCACATTGGTACATTCTTTGTATTTTGTTAAATCTTCTGTGAAAGTGTTCTTAAAAGAAACATGTGGTGGATCACCATTCAAGACTACTATAACACGAAATATATGGCAGAATGTGGATAAAACACAGAACAGGAGACATACAATTCTCCCCCAAGGAGTTTAGTCAAAATTGTAATTAATGCATTATTTTTTTAACAAGCATCATCAGCATGGTAACATGTCCTCTGGAATGGTGTCCGAAGCATGAAGGGGCAAATGAATGATTAGCGTATCTGGCACATAAATACTTTGCAACACCAGCTACAAAAGTGCCATCAGTTCTCACTTTCAGGTGACATTGTAAAAAAGAAAGTGGGCAGCATTATCTCTCATATATGTAAACAAAGTGGTTTATCTTAGTGATTGTCTGAACAAGAAGTAGCACTGGGTGGATTTGTAGGCTCTAAAGTTTTACATTGTTTTGTTTTTGAGTGCAGTTATGTAACAAAAAAAATCTATATTTGTAAATTGCGCTTTCACAATAAAGTGATTTTACTATAGTAGTTGTATGAGGTGAATTGAAAAATGCTATTTCTTTCGTTTATCATTTTTACAGTGCAAATATTTGTAATAAAAATAATAATATAAAGTGAACTGTGTACACTTTACATTCTATATTGTAATTGAAATCAATATATTTTAAAATGTAGAAAAACATCCACAAATATTTATACTAAATTTCAATTGGTATTCTACTATTGTTTAATAGTGTGATTAAAACTGTGACTAATCGTGATTGTTTTTAATTGCAATTAATTTTTTGAGTTAGTTGTATGAGTTAACTGAGATTAATCGATAGCCCTAAAAGATTTCCAAAAGAAAACAATTAGCTTGAAGAAATAACGTAAAATGAAAGTTGTTGTTTACTCTTGACCTGAAGATGTTTTTTGATCTGCTGCTGCCTAGGACCTTATGTCAACAAATAAATTAGGGTTTTTTTGCAATACTGGATCAGACCAATGATCCATCTAGCACAAAGTCCTTTCTCCGACAGTGAAACAGTAGCAGAACTTTCAGGGGGAGCATTCAGAACAGTGCAATTTTGGAGAGATCCACCTGCCCCGTCATGGCTTCTGATAGAGGTTTAGGGTCATCCTGAGCATAGGGTTATATCCCTGTCCATTTTGGCTAATAGCTATTGATGGACCTATCCTCCATGAATGTATCTAATTATTTTTTGAACCCAGTTATACTTTTGAGAATGTCATTGCCATTCTCAGAACTGTCTTGACATTAGTGGTAGGGCACTGGGCTGGGAGCCAGAAGACTTAGTTTCTAGTCTCAGCTCTGCTACTGACCTGCTCTGTGACCTCTGGAAAACACTTCACCACTTCAGATGCCCATTGTCTGGCTAATCTATTTAGACTGTGAGCTGTTATGGCAGAGATCATCTTATGTGTATGCACAGCACCAAGCAGAATGGGGACCCCTCATGTTCTGGGGTACAATCAGACCAATGTGTGGTTGTGTTCATCATCTACCCTGTAACCCTGGGTGCCTTAAAATGCTCTGCTGCCCTAGCTCCCTTGTCTGGCTGCTCCCAGACAGCATATAAATGTGGACTGACTATCTTTGTGATAAGCAACCTTGGACCAGCAGCCTGCTTGCTATACTGTAACTGCACTTTGGCCTCCACCAGCCTTGATTACATCTTGCAAGATGATCCCAACACACCCCAGTCCCAAATTTTCCTCAAAACCACGTGCTCTGCAATGTCCAGCCCTCTCCTGGACTAATAAGGAATAATAAGGTTTGGTTATTCCTCTAAAGAGACAAACTGCACAGTTTATCACTTTAACTGGAGTTAACTATCACTTCAATTCAAACACAGAGTTAGATAGCTTTTGATTAAAAGTAAACAAAGTTTATTTACAATAAGAGAGATGATTTTAAGTGAGTTCAGGTATAAAAGATTGTGTTACAAATGGCTACAAGCAAATAAAAGTGATAAATGCTTCTAGAGACTAAGACTTAACAAAACTACAGTCCTGGTACAAGGTACAGTAATATTCTTATCACACTATCTTCCAGCAAGATGACAGATCACCTCCTTGGTCAAGATCAGCCACAAAGTCTAAAGTGCTTGGTTACTATTCCTTAGGTGAAAGATCCCTCGTGCTTCTTTGACCCTCTCTTTTATAGACCTGTGAACCTTTTAAAAGGACTATTCTGAAGGTTGCCCTTGAAAGTAAAGTAATTCAAGCTGTGAGGAAGGAGGCATGGACTCTTGCGGTGAAGAAAATTCCATGCTGTTGTTAGCTAAAATACAAACCGATCTGTTTCCGCAAGCTTTCCCCTCCTGCTGTGATGATGAGTAGTTATCTCCTCTCCTTGTTAGCTGGATGGTTTTGTTTACTCTGTGTATAAATGCATTCCCATTATCTCTTAATGTACCTTGGAAGTACCATCCAGGTGGCAGAACCACATTCCTTTGTCTCATGCAGGGTAACTTCAGCCCTGCCTGGCAGACACTCATTAAGAACATAATTCCCCATATGTGTGTAATTTTGAATTTCTCCTCTGTACATACACACCACGTAATAATATTAATGATCAGTATTTATCAGCTTTCTATTGGTATCTTACATGGCGCCTTTTAGGGATAGTTTGGGGTACACTGAATGGGTCAGGCCAGTGGCAACTCACTGCCTGATACCAGTAGGGTTGCCAATTTAGTTAGATGTGTTCTTGGAGCTTTCATCACATGACATAATCTTTAATTAAAGATTAATCTTTAATTCCTGGACACTCCAGGACAATCCTGGAGGGTTGGCAACCCTAGATACCAGTGAGCCTCTTACACTGGGATGCTGTTAGTGTCACAGGGCCACTATGTATTACACAATACAAGGAATATCACCGGAGAGGTTGGTGGGCAAATAAGTGACCAATAAATAAGAAAAAAGCCATATTTAAATCTATGCCACTGAAAATTACAAGAGAAATTTTTTTAAAAATCAGTGTTTCCTCATACAAAAAGGATTTTAACGGTGGAGAAATAAAAATGCTCTTTATGCTTCTAAAAGAGCTTTACAAAGACTGAAGAACAAAAAAACAAACACATAAACATTGGGAAAAAAATGTTATCGTTGGTATCTGTTTAAGGTTCAGGGGCAGCTTGTGATGGTTATGGCAGGTGAGGCATAAATCACAGGATTATTATTTCCACTCTTGCCCAATGTATAATTTAATAGCTATGAAAAACTTACCTTAGTGATAGTGAAGAAGCAGCAGGCTGACCAGGGAGATGGGGCCATCACTGACACTACTCCTGGAACTGGCATGGGAGGCTGAGCATGAGGCAGGCCCGAGACTCGGTGGCAGCACCTTCCACACATATACTGGGCCCACCCCGTGAAGGGGTGTGTATGGGAAGGGGGAGATGCAGGCCCCAGCCCTGCCTCTGCATATCCCTTGCAGCCCAGGCTTAACCAACTGATTATCATAGCAAAGCCCTTATAAAGTGACTGCTGGGCATGGTAAATTGCCATGGTAACAAGGCAGTTTCTTGAGGCGCTATTATCTATAGCAAGATTTGAGGCTCACCCAGCACTATGTTCTTCAGATTTTCTGGCATTGTGTTTGACTACTGGACAGGGTGAGTTGTGAAATTTAAATCAAATCACAATTTGTCTTTAAATCAATTAAAATAAAAAAACAAGATGCAAAATGTGTATTGTAGCTTTTGGGAATTCTGGTTAGGCTCTGCCTCACTTGACTGGGCTGATGGGCTGCCCCTGTTGAGGTTGACTTTAATCTGATGACTCCGTTGTTATCCTACATCAGACTAGGGGAGTAATTAGATTTTGTACCTGCTCCCTGAAACTCAGTGCATATTAAAGTACATATTAGATTTAGTAACACTGGAATGGACTGATGTGGCTTTAAGTGGAGACGGTGGAAAGAAAGATACACTTGAGGAGATTAGGTCATTAATCACACATTATGGCATTCATTCAACTTGATATTCCCTTGTTAGGGTGCAGGTCAACCATATCGCTTTAACTCTGTGTTATCTGATCTGTCAGCTAATTCAATTCCAAACTTCATTGGAATGAAAGGGTCTATGGTGGCCCTTTTCCTTGTGTCCTGTCATCCATATGAGTTCATTTTATACTGATACGATTGCAATGGGAATGGGTGGGGAGAAGTTCAATATGCAGTCCCACCTGTTCTAATTTGTTAATGAACATGTTGTTTGCACTTATTTAGCACATTTTATCCAGGGATTTCAGAGCTTTAAATTATTTATTTATATTTCTTAATAGCCTAAGGAGTGTATGTATGGAAATGGGGTGGGGAGTTTAGGACCAGAGCTGGTTGAAAAAGTATGAAAATTTTAGCCAAAAATGTCTTTTTATAGAAACATTTCAAATTTTCAGCTAGTTCCACTTAGGACTCAAGAGTCTCCATGTATGTGTGTCCCTGCAGAAGGGTTGCTTTGCAGAGGTCAAAACGCACTTCTTCCTAGTTTTCCCTGTAAGGGCTATCTGCAAGGAAGTGGCTATGGTTGTGGTGATGTTCTCATCACCTTCTTCCGCAAGTGCAAACTGAGTATGGAAAAGTGAGCATGCTACATCCTTCCTAATGAGGGTGGATCTCATTCTATCACTTTGGCAAGCATTTCTCCTGAGCACTACAGCAACCAGCTTGCCCCAGTGCATTGACATTCCAGTGTGCGTGTAGAATGTAGGGCAGTGTCTTTCCCTAAGTCTCACAATACCACTGAAAACTAGATAATTAGTATTGTATCTGCACCAGTTGTATAATGAGTAAATTAAGGTATAAAAAGATTAAGTGTAGAACTGCTTAGGACAAATAGTTCCCCCCAACCAAAAAAACAAAAGGGGAGTTTTCAATCCCAAACCAAAGAAAAGTCAATTTTAATTAAAAAAGGTCTTAGGAACTTAGGTATTTCAATAAAACCACAAATATATTTCACAGAATAGAATACATTTTTGACACACATACACAAAATCCTTTTGACTGTAAATATTTCAACTCGCTCTAGTTAGCTAGCTCAGGCCAATGGTGCCTTAGATCAGACACCAAATATGTTCAGCCATTCAAAATCCACATGGATGCCACTTTATCCTCATGCCAGCCACTCCTCCTGACAGCATAAGAACTGTTGTACTGGGTCAGACCAACGGTCCATCTAGCCCAGTATCCTGTCTCCGATAGTGACCTTGTCCAGTTCCACTATATCCTTTTTGAGATTGGGAGACCAGAACTGGATACAATATTCAAGGTGTGGGTCAACCATATGTGATGTTCCCCTCTGGTGTTATCTGGACCGGTGATCAGCTAGGTCACCCCAATCCTTGACTCTAGGAGCCACCTTACCCTGCTCTGCTGTGAGAACCCCCACTCCTGGGCTGGTCACGCACAGCCTCTGGCATGTAAGCTGCTCTCAGCTACTTGCAACTGAATGACACTAGCCAATATCTCCAGTCCCAGACACAACCCTAGGAACCTCCATCTTGCAATGTCCAGTTATGCCCACGGGACACTGCAAACTTATGAGTTCATCAATTTAACAAAGAAATTGATATTTAACAAAGAAACGGATACAATTGATATGTAACAGACTTGTTATCCCAAGGGGAATCTCTGGCACTCTTCAGACCAAACACACTGCTTCAGGTAGAATAAACAAACAGATTTATTAACTATAAGGATAGTTTTTAAGTGATTATAAGTCAAAACATAAAAAGTCAGATTTAGTCAAATGAAATACAAGCAAAAGACATTCTAAGCTGATCTTAACACCTGCAGTGCCCTTACAAACTTAGATGCTTCTCACCACAGACTGGCTGGTTGCTCTTCAGCCAGGCTCTCCCCTTTGATCAGAGTTTCAGTCGCTTGGTGGTGATGTCTGTAGATGGAGGTGGAAGAAAGAGAAAGAGCATGGCAAATGTCTCTCCCTTTTATCTTGTCCCTTCTTTCCTCCTGGCTTTGCTCTCCCTCCTCCCCCCCCCACCCCACCCACCCTTCAGAGTCAGGTGAGCATTACTGAGTCTCTCCAAGCAAGGTTGAGCAATTTCCCTAGTGTGGCCTCATGCAGGTGAGTCATTGCATTGTGCTGGACAATGTCTGTTGATGGATTGTTTGACACCCTGCCTGGGTGTTTGTTACTTTCCTTGCTGTTGCCTCTGGGGAGCTAATATCTGAATGATTCCCCCAATTTACAGCATGCTTTAGTGACAACCATACTACACAATTCTCATAACTTCATATGCATTAATGATATACACATATGGATAGAGAAATGACTTTCAGCGAAGCATAACCTTTCCCCTGATACCTTACAAGGCATGCTTTATATGTAAGATCATGGTTATATGAAAATGAGGGATATGGGGGTTACAGCATGCTCCCCCAAGGTATAGAATGTCACACCATGGTTTTATACAGTGGCATTGTTGTATTTTCTATCTTGTTTTCTATCCCTTTCCTAATAGTTCCTTACAATCTGTTATCTTTTCACTGCTGCTGTGGGTTGAGCAGAATTTTTCAGAGAATTATCCATGATGATGCCAAGACCTTTTTCTTGAGTGATAACAGCCAATTTAGAACTCATCATTGCATATGTGTAGTTGGGATTATTTTTTCTAATGTGAATTGCTTTGCACTTCTTAATGTTGAAATTCATCTGCCATTTTGTTGCCCAGTCATATAGTTTTGTGAGATTCCCCCTGTAACTCTTCACAGTGAGCTTTGGATTTAACTTTCTTGAATAATTTTGTATCATCTGCAAACTTTGCCACCTCACAGTTCATTCCCTTTTCCAGATCATTCATGTATATATTGAGTAGCTTATATCTCAGTACAGATCCTTGGGGGACCCCACTGTTCATCTCTCTCCATTGTGAAAACTGACCATTTTATTCCTAGCCTTTGTTTCCTATTGTTTAACCAGTTACTGATCTATGAGGTGACCTTCCCTCTTATCCCATGACTGCTTAATTTCCTTAACAGGCTTTGGTAAAGGACCTTGTCAAAGGCTTTCTTAAAATCCAAGTCTGACGCATGGCCAGAAAGGGTTAAGCAGCTTGCAGGCTAATTGACCCAGATTCAAACTTTAGGAACATATCGGTAGATAATGTTTGCATTTTTGTGTGTTTACATACATATTGTTAGAGGTTAACAGTGTAATCAAACATTCTCTGTTTATGCTGTATTCTGTTAATTCAGATATCAAAAAGACATCTTAACATTTAAATGAACTGTAAACATAGTGACAGGTTTCAGAGTAGCAGCCGTGTTAGTCTGTATTCGCAAAAAGAAAAGGAGTACTTGTGTCACCTTAGAGACTAACAAATTTATTTGAGCATAAGCATAATGCATCCGATGAAGTGATCTGTACCTCATGAAAGCTTATGCTCAGATAAATTTGTTAGTCTCTAAGGTGACACAAGTCTTCCTTTTCTTTTTGTAAACATAGTGATATCACTGTATTTGTTTCTCTTTGAAATGTACAGCAAATCACCTACGAATGGTGGAAAACAGGCAATTTGCAGGTCACCCTAATAGAGTGACCACAGTACAGCTCTGTGGGACCTCCCCGGGTCACACCAAGTACTCTACATCGATTGGATCAAACATTGTCCATATGCTTGTTGACATTCCATTTTGGCTAGACTGCTGGCCAGTCATGATGCCTGCTGCTGATTGCATTTCTTAGCCACACATCCTATTTTTGTAATCTCCTTCCTCAATCCTCCTTTCTAGCCCACCTGTTTGTCTCATCCGTTTGCCTCTTAGATAATAAACTCTTTGGGGGCAAAGACAGTCATTTGTTCTGTGCAGCACCTAACACAATGGGGCCCTGACATGTTTGGAATCTATGTACTACAACAATATAAATGTTTAATGAGTGGATGATTGCTCTCTGTGACTAGATTAGAACGAGGATAAACACCTCATTCCCATTCAGGAAAAAGAGGTATTTAAGATAAAGGACAATGTTGGCACAAAAACATATAGTATAAATTAGATAGAAATAAAATTGGGCCAGAAATTAGAAGAAAGTTTCTAACCATCAGATCTGCGAGGGTCTGGAACAGCCTTCCCATAAGAGTAGCGGAGATAAACAATTTAACTATCTTAAAACATAACTTGATACATTTAAGAGTGGGATTATGCAATAGGATTGCATCACCTTGATGACCCAAGAGGTCCCTTCTTGTCTTATGTCCTGTGTTTTTAAATTCAGCAGGGCAGAAACAGAATCCAGTAATCCGGTCTCCCATTATCGTGGTTCTAACCACTAGATAACTTTGCATTAGTATTAAAAAATTCAAAAGAAGCTCCTCTATCAAAATTCCTTTTTTCTCTCTCCAAATCCAGAATAGATAAATTATGTGACTTCTATTTAAGTCTGCAATTTCCTGGAAGGATGATTTTTTTTTGTATGGCTGCCTAATTAATATACTTTAAATTTAGATAGCATGAATTAATTGCAGTAAGAATTTCTTAGGAGAATTGGTGCTAAAATAAAGTGCACTAAATGACAAGGTTTTCAGACAAGTGTTGTAAGTGTTCTTCCAACCCCCTCACGCATCTTCCTGACAGAAGGAATGTAATGTATTATTTTCTTATTAATTCCCCATTTAGGGTAGTCATATGAATAATAATTCAGGAGAACAAAAGTGACTAAATATAGTAAGAAATGAAATTGGTCTCAATGCTTTTTGAATATATATTTATATATAACACTTCTGAAAACGGGGTTGCTCTTAGTTCTCTGCTTAAATGAAGATTTGGGGCCCAGATCATCAAAGGTATGCCCACTGGTGTGAGGTGCCTAATTACCTTTGATAATCTGGGCCTAAGTGCCTAACTAGAGATATCCAAGTCTGAAATGTTTTGGCCATCATGGGCTCAGGGAAAAGTACTCTTCCAAGCTTCTGCATTTTGCATTGCCCATAGCATTGTGTCTTCTAAATCGGAGAGGTGCAACTGTTGGAGTCAGGAGAGATACAAAGAAAGCAGTGCACTGTCTAGCTTTGCCCGGGTGATTTTGGGGTAATGGAGTGCTGTCTCCCTTGATATGAGAACACAGACCTACCCCTTCTTATTTTAAACCGTCTTAAATAGATCTCTTTAGGTTTACCTATGGTTTGTTGAACTGCTGCTCATTTAATATTGTCTTTTGTAGGCTTTGTTGTGCTGAATATTTAAAAACAAAATCATGAAGTTAATGCACACAAAATTCATGTGCCAAGATGCATCCACATGTGCACTAAGAATTAGCACAACTGGATGTACTAATTTAATAGATATACATGCAAATATCTACTGTTGGGCCCAGTCCTGCAAGGTGTTGAGCATTCTCAACTCCCATTAACTCAGCACAGCACTTGGTGGACCAAATGCATCTAACTAATTATGTATGCATAAATTTTCCCCATTAACCATGTGCATTCATGGTAAAAGCTTGGACAAACACTTTTTTTTTTTTGCAGAAACTTTACTTGCAGGCCTCCATCACATAATAAGTAGCAAAGCATCTACCACCCCCTTTTTATTATATTTGGGTGAGAGAGGCATTCAGCATAGGTTCCATGGCTAGCTATGCCATTTTAAGACTTGGGGGGGGGGGGCATAGTGATTCTTGGAGGTTTTCAACAAGATAGAAATTAGCGGGGGAATCTCCCCAACATCTTAGATGTCTATACACAAGTACAAGGTCGGAAGAAACAGGAGGAACTGGAAATATTAGTACATAGGCTAAATTATGATTTAATTGGTGTAACTGAGACTTGATGGGATAAGTTTTAAGACTAGAATATTGGTAGAGAGGGGATAGGATGTTCAGGAAGGAGAAGCAGGATACAATAATCAATATTTTTATTAATAACTTGGATAATGGAGTGGAGAGTATGCTTATAAAATTTGGAAATGACACCAAACTGGGAGAGGTTGCTTGAACTTTGGAGAACAGGATTAGAATTCAAAATGACCTTGAAAATAGAACAATTATTCTGAATTCAACAAGAAGAAATTCAGTAAAGATAAGTACAAAGTACTCCACTTAGGAAGGAAAAACCGAATGTATAACTACAAAATGAGGAGTAACTGGCTAGATGGTAGTACTGCTAAAAATAATCTGGGGGTTATAGTAGAACACAAATTGAATATGAGTCAGTGATGTGGTTGTCAAAAGATTGGGTCAGAACTGTGGTCAGAGTCTGAATGCCAGAATCAAGGGCCGAGACAGAGTCAGATCTAGAAATTGGAGCCAAGGGTCAAAATCAGATTACCTGTAGTCAAGGAAAGAAGGAGCAAGGCTGGGACAGAACTGGAACAAGGTTGGATGGAGGCAGGGTCTAGGCTGGATAGCTATCTGTCTCAGCTGGTTTAGACCCAACAAATCGTGAATCTTTGACTTATTGAAATTCCAGGAGGCAGAGGCAGGCAGGCACAAGTCTGCCCGCGATTAACGTCTCCTCCCCCAACCTTTGACGGGGATGGAGGTGAACCATGCCAGGTACACACCCATTCTCATAGATACATAAAGGAGCTTCCAACCAATATCCCTGGTGGACCATGGGACCAGGGTGGAGTACAAGCTGGCCCACTGAGGCTCCTCACCCTCCACAGGTGATAGTTGGTCCTGCCACTTGCCATTGGGGCAGGACAAGAGGGTGAGGAAGTGAAACATGTGGAGCACAAGCATGCAAAGTTGTTCCTGGAAGCAAACCAGCTGCAGGACATGCAGCCAGCTCAGGTTATGGAAGGAAGAGGGTTGGGGGGGCCTGCAGGGTATGGGTGCGATGAAAAAGTCCAGAGGGCCTGGGGTGAGGGTTGGGCGGGGAGCACCCTCTTGCAGGACCCACTCAAAGAAAACCCAAGAGGTGGGCGATAAGGCTGCCCCCACCTCCTGGAGTATGTGCAGGGGGATCTGAAGGGTGGGGAGTGCCATGCGCCAACTGCGTGCTTGTGGATCCACCCAGTCCCCCTGGTTGTAGTTCAGGAGGTCTCCTATTCTGGCCATTTCTGCCAGGACCAGCCTCCAGCATAGCAAGGGGGACTCTGCCACCTCCACACGAAGATGGAGGTTGTGTAGCAGAGCCTCTGCAAGGAGGTCTGCCCCCTCAGTGACCACCACAGACCTGGTCACTGATAGCAGCTTCCAGATCCAGAGAAGGTCCTAGTAGAAGACCATCAGCTCAGAGAGGTCTCATAAAAGATGCCTCAGATGGAGATAAAAGAGCTGCCAGTCATATTGGAGCCCTTGGAGGTGGCGGAGGAAGGTGTGCACCAATGTGCTCCTTGCTGGACTACCTGCACTGTAAAGGGGTCTTTGCAGGGCATGGAGGCAGAAGACATGGACCTGGCTGCGGAGGCAGACCAGGCCATTTCCTCCCTCCTCCAGGGGAAGACTGAGGACCCCTGAAGAGACTCAGTGCAGTCCTAGCCAGAAAAACTCCAGAGCCAACCTCTGGATCCAGGCCAGGATACCCAGGTCTGGGCTCAAGATGTTGAGCCGTTGCCAGAGCATGTATAGGACCAGCTGGTTGAGCACCAGTGCCTTCCCTCATAGAGAAGGGCACCGTGGCAGTCCTGTCTATCTCCACAGCTGCTCAGCCGTCCTGCCAATTCTCTGGCAGAGAAGGATGCAAGGCGGAAAGGTAAGTGCTGAGTTTGAGCAGTGGTCCTGTGCTCCACCGAGTGGCTTGAAGCATGTGTGGGAAGGAGCTCATCTGCCACCTGTCCCCGACCATCAGGCCGGAACTCTTGACCCAGTTGACCTGGGCAGAGGAGGCCACCAAACCGATCACCTGGCAGGCCTCCACTTGTACCAGGCCACCTATCATTGGTGTATGCTGAGGAGGAGCACATCATCGGTGTATGCTGACAGGACCAACTGCAACTCCTGCTCATGAAGCACCAACCCCGTCAACCGCCATCGGAGGAGACAGAGGAAGGGCTCGATCACCAGAGTACACAGCTGGCCTGACAGTGGACACCCCTGATACACTGTCCGCCCAAAGCTGACCAGTTTGGTCAGGGTCCAGTTGAGCCTGATCAACCACTGCGTGGAGGTGTAGACAATCCACAAACTAGTGCCCAAAGCCGAATGCCCACAGAGTGCCCAGGAGATACCTGTGGTCCACCCTGTTGAACGCCTTCTCCTGGTCCAGGGACAGGGACAGACCATCACTACATCCAAGCTCCAAGAAGTCCCGGACCAAATACAAGTTGTCAAAGATGGAGTGGCTCGGGACAGTGTAGGTCTGGTTGGGGTGGACCACATCCACCAGCACGGACCCCAGCCGCAGAGAGATGGCCTTCACTATGACTTGTAGCCCATGCTGAGGAGTGAGATGGGACGCAAATTCCGAAGGTTGCAGAGGTGCCCCTTCTTCGGTAGCAAGGCAAGCACCTCTTGCTTGCACGACAGAGGGATGACCCTGCTCCCCTAGGACTTGGCCCAGATGGTGACAAGGTCTGGGCTGAGGATGTCCCAGAACAGGCAGTAGAACTCCACGGTCAACCTGTCCATGCACGGAGATTTATTAGAGGGTGTGAGATGGAGGGCTTCCAAGAACTTGGTTAGAGTGAGAGGGAGCTCCAGATGGTCCCGGTCACCTATGCTGACTATCGGGAGTTCATTCCAGAGCACTGTGCAAGCATCGGCATCATTGGAACTGGGGAGAAGAGGCTGGCACAGAAGGCCCCGGCCCTTCCACGCATCTCCTCTGGATTTGCGATGGGGGGCATTGTTCTCCTCCAAAAGGCAGGTGACATGCTTTTTGGCCCCCTTCTTTTTCTCCAGGGTGTAGAAGAAGCGGGAGCTGCAATCTATTGAACAAACGCACCCTGTGCCCAATGGTCCTCGAGGACCCGGAGCTCTTCCTGCTTCTCCTGGCATGCTCCGCAGAAGGATGGATCCCCAGGGCTCACAGCCAGACACCTCTCCAGCTCCAAGACCTCCGACTCCAACTGCTCTATCACCTGAATCCCTCCGCCAGCTGGTGCGTCAGGTGTAGGCACGGCAGAAGAGCGGGCATCTTGGCAGGACTAAATTACCCTTGAGGTCCCTTCTAACCCTATGATTCTAGACTGGGGCAAGGTTGGGTGCACACAGGGTATAGGCTGGAGCTAGGTTTGGGGCAGGGAAAGGTCTAAACTCGAGCAAGGCAGAAGCAAGGCAAAAGCAGGGCTTGGAGTGAGGCAGGGACAGGGAGGCAGAGAATACACAGCCATTGTGTAGAATTGAGTAGCCACTGGGCTACTGTTGGGCTTAAGAACTGGTCTGTTAGCTTCCACAGTCAGTAAGGCAAGGTCGTCCATCAGCAGCCTAGCTGACTCCTTAGCCTGTCAGGATGCATAGGCTCAGCTGCATGGCCTTACACCTGATGGAGATGCAGTTGCACAAAAAGGCTAGTGTTCTAAAGTGTATTAACAGGAGAGTTGTATGTAAGACATCTAAGTCCGTGCTTTACTTGGCACAGATGAAGTCTTAGGGTTCAGAGGAAAGGAACAAAAATGATAAAAGTTTGGGAAAATTGACCTCTGAGGAAAGGCAAAAAAATCTGGACATGTTTACTCTTGAGGAAAAAAGACTGAGGGGGAACTTGTTAAGTCTTCAAACATGTTAAGGGCTCATATAAGGAGGACAGTGATCAACTGTTCTCCATGTCCCCTGAAAGTAGGAGAAGATGTAATGGGGTTAATCTGCAGCAAGGGAGATTTAGGTTAGATATTAGGAAAAAAAATTCTAACTATAAAAGTAGTTAAGATCTGGAATAGACTTCCAAAGGAGGTTATGGAAGCCCCATAATTGGCGGATTTAAGAACAGGTTTGACAAACACCTGTCAGGGATGGTCTGGGTTTACTTGGTCCTGCCTCGGTAAGGGGGTTGGACTTAATGACTTCTTGAGGTCCCCTCCAGCACTACATCTCTATGATTCCATGATTCTATAGGTAGAAGCTTTCTGGGAAGAAAATCCACATGGTCCAGGAACTCAACATTGTATCTAAAAGAGGAGACCAACATTTAGAAAATAAGCTTCTTGCCCTAGATAGCGTAGGAAGGAGGGGATGCTGAAGAAGGAGGCAAGAGAGATGGAAACCAGGGAGATGGAGAAAAAATATTTAGTGGCAACCCGATGATGCTGGAAAGCCAGCTGGCATGACAAGAACAGCGACAAAGGAATTCTTGGTTAGGGTGTCCAGCACAGCTAGGGCAAACCCTATAGCCATCTGCTCCATAAATATTACACTGGGAATCTGTGATTTTCTAGGCAGATGAGCCAAAAAGGAACCTTTCTGTGTCTGACTTAGTAGAAGCCATGCTGAACATATGTAAGAGCTGAAGGTAGATCATTGAATCACTTACACACTGCAGAGCCAGTGAAAGCTTTTTCTTTCTCTGTCTGGCCTTGTCAGCATTCAGTCTTTTAACACAACATTAGGAATATGAGTAAAGTGGCCAGTGTCTAACCTGTGCATAAAAATACAGATCAGGACTTTAATAATTCATTACATGACTTATAATGCATGGTAAAAGGGTAGAAACTACAGTAAACTGCCAGGGTTTCCCAGCACTGCAACCTTCCTTGCTGATGTCAGGAGTAATGAATGATAATAAAATAAATGACACTGTAAATAATAAATAAACTCATCACCGTATATGTAAAAACAGGATGCTTGAAAGTGAAAATTCCCGACAGCCAAAAGGTTTTACTAGTTCTTCCCAATGCCAGTGGCACCAACTGTTGGTTTCTAGTGAAAGGCACTCTGTTTGCTGTGGATTCATTTACAAAAAGAAAACAAGGAGTAAATTAAAAACCTGCATAGTTGCTGATAAAGGGCATTCAGATACAGAGAGATGGGTGGATTAGAATGCAAGAAGATGACAAAATGAAAGAATGGAGGCAAAAAGGGTAAGAACAGAGAGGGGAAAAGAGAAGAGTATTCATAAAGGATCCGATGCTATCACTTTTGAATAGGGTGTAAAAAGAAGGTCTTGGCCACTTGTTATTATTGAACTCCCAAGTCATTTTTTCAGAGTAAAGCATTAAACCTAGTCTCCTGGATAAATTCCAGGGAGGGAAATTACATTTTGTAAATCTAAATGGCTTCAGTGGTTTCTGGAGAAGAACGTGGTTGTATTCTTCACTTCCTGCCATGGTCTGTCAGCGATGCTGTGTTCTGTTAAATAGCCCGCACATTCCACCCTAGAGGGGGATATACTTCAGTGATAGGTGAAATTATTTTTCTAGATGTACTGCATAGAGGGCTCTGGGATACCTTGGGCAAAAGCGGATGGTTTTGGAACTATAGCATCAGAAGATACAGCTCTATGTTTGGCTCTTCTGTGGATGTGTTGGTACTGGACAAAATGCTTAGGCTACAATTTAAAAATGTGGGTTGCCAAAATTAGGCACCAGAAGTGTTCTTTCAAAACGAAAACCCTGATAACTAGGTTACTATGAGATTTTCCTTTAAGGAAAAGCAGAGCCAATTACTGCTTGCCACATGGTTTTATGTTTAAGAGTAAACAGTATATACATATAGAACACAACTACGTGGTCCTGGATTTCAGTCAATGATTTGAAACTTCACCATGGGAGGTGAGCTAGCCTCCTCGGCCCAGATCTTCAAATGTATTTAGGCATCTAACTTATAGACTTTAAGGCCAGAAGGGACCACCAGGATCATCTAGTCTGACATGCTGCACCTAGCAGGTCACAGAACCTCACCCACACAATCCTGTAATTGACCCATAACCTCTGGCTGAGTTACTGGAGTCCTCAAATCATGATTTACAGACTTCAACTCCTATTGATTTCAGTGAACATTAGACACCTATAGGATACACCTTTGAGGATCTGGGCCCTAATCTCTATCCATAACCTTTTGGTTTTTTTTTTTCCTTGTAACTCTAGGGACTGGTCAAATAGCCATTATTTCATGATACATTCATTATTGACTAAGTAGCAGTGCTGGTAAGAAGTGGAACTGTACTTCACTGAAGTTTGTTAGGAAGTAATATATCAGCTCTTGTTTAATTATAAGTGAATTACTTCCACACAGAGTATTATGAAGTGTAACCTACCTGGAATGAAAAAGGATCAGATGAAGAATTTTTGGAGGGTTGTATTTATTAGCCTTGCTCCAACATGATCTCAGAGGGAAATGAACTCACTGCTCAGCTGATTTAGTAACTCTGTACAGAAGTTTGCAAAGGGTTTAATGTAAATTGCTGTATAGCAATGACAATTGTTATCACCAAATAACAATCATTAACATCATATGAATAACCATGAGTCACAGCTTCTTGCTACAATTTTTTCTAAGTGGAAAAATAGCTTACCATTGCTATAGAGTTGGCGTAATGTGGAGTGGAAAAATCACTCGGTATTTCTCATTGATTAACTGCTATGACGAGGGATGAAAGGAGCTGTTTTGAATAAAGTGTGAACACACACAAAACTGGGATTAAACCTTGAATCAAATCCCTTTTGAGACCCAGAAAATTCAGATTAATTTCCCTGTACTCTCTCCCTCTATTCAACTCTATTTTTATGGTGAGCTCTGTGCTGCTGGTTTCTGGCTGAAAGGTGGCAAAATAGAGGGCTGATCTGCGCCAGTGGATTGAGTGATCTAGTGGGGCTGGGATTTGCAGATTGGGATTCTATTCCCAACCTTGGACAGCAATTTAGCCACCCAGCATCTCATTACCCTGTCTAAATAATGGGGGTAATTTATATTCATGTGCTGCATTAATGTTGTGGCTTTGTGCGTGAATGGGATGTTGCCAACTATCAGCTGGTGCATAGAGATATGAGATGTACTACTATTCCCTGTTTAAAAAGTTCTCCTTTAGCTCAAGTGCTAGAGGTCTATGTTTTTGGAACTGAAGGACCAGGGTTCTAATCACAGCTATATAATAATAATGCTGATAA
This sequence comes from Lepidochelys olivacea, assembly GCF_965140295.1. Taxonomy (NCBI): domain Eukaryota; kingdom Metazoa; phylum Chordata; order Testudines; family Cheloniidae; genus Lepidochelys; species Lepidochelys olivacea. Next base: position 11,264,521 of record NC_140415.1, on the reverse strand, counting down.
TAGCTCATCTTAATTAATTAGCCTCTTAGACTTGGTCTGGCAACTTCCACCTTTTCATATTTTCTGTATGTATATATAGAAAAAAAAAAATATATATATATATATATCTCCTCGTACTATATGTTCCATTCTATTCATCCAATGAAGTGGACTGTAGCCCACGAAAGCTTATGCTCAAATAAATTTGTTAGTCTCTAAGGTGCCACAAGTTCTCTTGTTCTTTTAGCTATCTAATTGTGTTTTATAATTTAAATCAAGCACACATATAGTAATTGTATCTATGTAACACATTAAGATATTACACAGCCTTTGTAAAGTCCTTTGTGATTTTGGGATAAATGGTGCTATGTGCATTCAAAATGCTATTACTGGACCACTATTTTCTGTCCTTGCAGTACTTTCAGCCCAGTTCTGCACCCTCAGATGATTCAGATATTTCCAGTAAGAATTCCAACTAAATTCTGAATCTATTGAGGTTTGCTAAGCCCTGTTTGGCACCCTGGCAATAGAGGGAGAGGCAGTCTAACCAACAATGAATGTGCCAAAAATATTTTAACACTTAACAGTTAACTGGATTTAGTCTCTTCCTTCAGCTGTTAAAAAGCAATTAAAAGCTCTGATCACTATCTGTAATCCTAAATTTATCATAAGACTGTGAAACAACATTTCTAACATCCTACTTCAAAACTGTAAATTAGTTAAAAAAGGGACCTTACTCTAAAGCCCAGAATAGCTGAGAACCAGCATTTGTATTTCAAGGACTACAGTGTTTTAAATTGTTAGCAGTTTCATCAATGAACTTCCTTGTGCTCCTATGATGTCTATTCTGCCCATCTTCAGAGAGATATATACAAGAATGTTTTCTCTTTAGGTTGATATTGTCAAAAAGAACAGGGTAACTTTACTCCCAATAGTCTAGGGACCACTAAGAACCACAAGGTGTGGAGTTAATCCCCAGGAGTGGAATGTTTGCACAATTGCCTGCTCTCATGAGCCGTACTGAGGAAGAGTAGCGTTAATTTGTGGAGCCAAACTGCTGGCAGGTTCATTGATTAGGGATATGGATCTAAATATAATCACCTATGGAGGTCATCGATGAAGTTTGAACCTGGGCTTTTCAGCAATGAAAGGTCTTCGAGCAAAAGGAGTAACTTCTTCAGTTCTCAGAGTGGTAGCCATGTTAGTCTGTATCAGCAGAAACAACAAGGAGTCCTTGTGGCATCTTAGAGACTAACACATTCATCTGAGCATAAGCTTTTGTGGGCTAGAACCCACTTCATCAGACGCATGGAGTGGAAAATACAGTAGCAGGTATATTTATACATAGTACATGAAAAGATGGGAGTTGCCTTACCAGGTTGGGGGGTCAGTCTAATGAGACAATTCAATTAACAGTAGAATACCAAGGGAGGAAAAATCACTTTTGTAGTGGTAATGAGGGTGGCCCAGTTCAAACAGTTGACAAGAAGATGTGAGTAACAGTAAGGGGAAATTAGTATGGTAAAATTAGGTTTTGTAATGATTACTCCACTCCCAGTCTTTATTCAGGCCTAATTTGATGGTGTCCAGTTTGCAAATTAATTGTAGTTCTGCAGTCTCATGTTGGAGTCTGGCCAATGTACATGGCCAATGTGATATATGCCATCATGTGCCAGCAATGCCCCTCTGCCATGTACATTGGCCAAACTGGACAGTCTCTACGCAAAAGAATAAATGGACACAAATCTGACAAATCTGACAACGTTCCAAAACCAGTAGGAGAACACTTCAACCTCCCTGGTCACTGAATAACAGACTTAAAAGTAGCAATTCTTCAACAACAAAAAAGTCAGAAATAGACTCCAATATGAAACTGCAGAACTGGAATTAATTTGCAAACTGGACACCATCAAATTGGGCATGAATAAAGATTGGGAGTGGATGAGATATTACAAAACCTAATTTTACCATACTAATTTCCCCCTACTGTCACACACACCTTCTTGTCAACTGTTTGAAATGGGCCACCCTCATTACCACTACAAAAGTGATTTTTCCTCCCTTGGTATTCTACTGTTAATTGAATTGTCTCGTTAGACTGGCCCCCCAACCTGGTAAGGCAACTCCCATCTTTTCATGTACTATGTATAAATACACCTGCTACTGTATTTTTCACTCCATGCATCTGATGAAGTGGCTTCTAGTGCACAAAAGCTTATGCCCAAATAAATGTGTTAGTCTCTAAGATGCCACAAGGACTCCTCGTTGTTTCTTCAGTTCTGGAAGCTATAGTAGACTTTTAACCTCTTATGTGGACGAAGTCCCACAGAGCCCGGTTTTCAGAGGTGCTGAGCACCTGCAGCTGGAGTTTTGGATGCTCTTTGCTATTCTAATCAGGCCCACACTCTGCTATTGTGTGCTTCACAAACTTTGAGGCAGGGATCTACCTCTTTTTAGAACACAGAGGGGTCAGATTATGCCTGGACAGAAAGTATAAATCTGGATAGGATGCACACTGACACAGTATTTTCCCACTGATTCAAGTTAGTATTATACACTGTCAATGTTTTATTTTTTGCTGTGATTATGAAAGTTCCTACATTTGTACCCAAATCTAATCATGTCAGCAGTTTTTCCATTGTGCTTTATTAAAGTTGTATTTTTTAATGGTCGGTGTGCTAATGAGATTTGTAAGTTTTATATTAAGGGCCCATAGAAAAAAATCATTAACAAGAGAAGGTTTTTCTGCCATATTCATAAAATTACCTGATAATAAAATAGGGATATGATTTCAGTAATTGCTAGTACAAATTGATTTTTGCATTAATGACTCCTGTGTCTAATTCTGGGAACAAAAGGGAAGAGAAGATAGAGTATGCATACAGAGAACAAAACATGAATCATTGACTTTCCTGCTGTAAGCAAAAAATAAAAAGAGCAATAGACAATGACTTTATTTTAACCTTCTGCTTGCTGGCCTACTTCCCTTTCCTTTTTATAATATTTTGCTCTTTGATCTATTAATATCCCCTGAAGTGAGGCATTAAAACTGAGATGTTGCTGACCGGTTGTGGCCATAGAGTCATAGAATCACAGAACCATAGGGTGAGAAGGGACCGCAAGGGTCCTCTTGTCTAACCCCCTGCCAAGATGCAGGAATTGTTGTGTCTAAACCATCCAAGACAGATGGCTCTCCAGCCTCCTTTTGAAAACCTCCAGCAAAGGAATTTCCACAACGCCCCGTAGGCAGTCAGTGCCATTGTCAAGGCACTTCATTGCAAGAATTGGGGAGTTAATCTTGGTGTTGTGGTCAAATCCTTGTACCTTCTGACTCCATGTAATTTCAGTTGGGTAGGTTATTCTTCTTCAGTTCCCATGACAAACCATTTTGCATTGTTGCTGTGTGTTTTCTGAACAGCTCCAGCAAGCCAATACTGAGTTGAATGTCCTTCTATAGAAATTAGAGTTTCTGTGGGAGAATGCTGATTCCACAAAATCTAAACATTTTGCAGAAACATAGCAAACTCATCAACATGTTTCATGGGAAATTATCTGAACATTTTATTTCAGTAAGGTTGAAGCTTTCCAACTCTATCGAAACTAAACGTTTTGGAATATTTTGCTTCACAAAAAAAAATACTGAGATTTCAGCATTTAGCTCTGATTCAGGATGAAACAAAACTTCAAAATCTCAATTTCCTGCATGATGGAACTTCTGTGTTTTGGGTCATCTTGTCATTCTCCTTTAAACACTCCAATTTACCACACTAGAGTGCTGAGGACCATTCCTAGAGTATAATATACTGTAGTCTTTATAAACCATTAAGACAGCACTGATCCTATTGTGAGTATTTATGAGGAAACTTTGTACTGTACTGTGCATATACTCGTAGACATGGTCAAGATGCCTGATACTTTATAATGGCACACCAGGTTTTAACATGACTCTTTGTGGAATAGCAGTGGTAGTAGTAAATATTTATATTATGGTACCTTTCAAAAATGCCTGTTGAGATTGAGGTCTTATCGTGCAGGGTATTATACCAACAAAAAAAAGAAACAATCTCTGCACCTTCGCAGTTTCATATTTGGGTGAACTGGAGAATGATAATCATGTCAGAGAGATGGGCCTGAAGGTTTATTCAACTGAAAATAAGCAAAGAAAAGACAGCTCAGTGTTAGAGATACAGATATTCAAATTGGTCTCCTTCTCAACATCTCTAACAGGTTCTCCAAAGTAACCAGAAGGATGGACTTTGTGGGTAGGACCGTGGACTGGGAGTCAGCAAGCTTGTGTCCAATTCCTGGTTGTGTCACAACTTTTGGCTGTGATCTTGGGTGAATCTCAGTTGAGGTGTCTAAGTGCTACTACTACTTTGAAGCAAATCCGAGCAATATATCAGAAGCTGTCAAGATTACTATGAAGAGCTGAATCCTTCACATCCTGTTTCACTGTGCTATGAATCAATTCTTAGGGCACTTCAAATGGCAATGGCACTATTGTCTGAAGATTTCTTTGAATCTACTGCCATCCGTTGTTCAAAATGTAGATAGCGCTTGGGGGAAAATATCTGAAACCTAAACTCCTGTCAAATATTGGGGACCTTTTTGAAAATACTAAGTTTCAATCTCACTGGGCATTGGGTATTTTTGTCATAATCATGAAACCAGAACCATGATTAGAGTTTTAAATATATTTTAAAATTGATGTACAATATTATTTTTTCAGTGTCCTATAATACAAAATACTAATTATATAGTTCCTATTTGTCTGTCTTAGGGTTTTATACTGCCAATCAGCATTTCGTAAAATGATACATTCTTTATATGTAGCGTAACATGGGAATTGCTATATCTCAGTGTGTTTTAGGCTTTCTTGGCATCAGGCCATCAAAGCATAAGTTCCATTGCATGTTACACAGCCTAAAACAATAAAGAATCAGACTAAAGGCTAATGAATGTGCCTGATGCCAATTGCTGCATCAACAAAGCTTGATGCAACATCCGCTTGTTTTACAAATCAGAGGTAGGGATCTTGTCTTCTTAAGATGCTGAGCATTCCAAAGATGTTATGCAAATAATTGACTAAGCATGTTGTTTAGGGCCTGAACTAAATTGTGCATTCTTTATCTGACTGGCTGATTATGCCCCCAGAGAAATACATTGGGCTTTGCATTCTCCAGAGGAAAACTGTTCTCCCTGAGAGTGCTAATGGCCACACCTCAAGGTCCCCACTCCACTTCCATCCTCAGATACTTTTGAAACTGTTGGTCATATGCCTTCTCAAAATGTCATCCTCCTTTGCTTTTATGATGCCATCCTCTTCTGGTTCTTTTCCAAACTATTTATTTATTCTTAACATCCCACCTCCCACTCTTCATAAGTGTCCCACAGGGCTCTGTCCTTGCCCTCAGATCCCCCATTCTTCGTTTTGCACCCTCTGTCTGGGTGATATCATTCCCTTATACGGTTTTAGTTACTTTCTTTATGCCAATGACTTCCAAAATTCTACCTTTTCCCATCCTAACCTACTTTGCCAGATCCAGTCAACTCAGTCAGTCATTGACATCTCCTCTTGGATGTCTTACTGTCAGCTTAAACATATCATGCCTTAACCTGAACTCCTTATCTTCTTCCCAAACCCTCCCCATCCCCCACCCCTTCTCTGTCACCACTGACAACACCATAATCTTCCCTGTCATTCCGGGCTGTTATCTGTGAGCCATCTTCAACTCCTTCTCTCATCAAGCATATCCAGGACATTTCTAAATCCTGCTGTTTCTTCCTTCATTACTTTTCCAAAATCTGATTGTGATGGGATATAAACACCACACTGGCTCTGAAAGAATGAACTGGTTTTGGAAAGGTCAATTAGGGCACTTCATTTCACCTGCAGGGGGTCCAGGCCCAATTACAGGTGAGACCCAGCTTGGAGGGGAGCTGGGTGGTAACTGTAGAGAGAGGAATCCTGGAGCATAAGAGGTGGCAGGGAAAAACGGAAAGACCTCTGCAGTCCCTCTCTGGGGAGTAGAAAGACTTGCAGGCTTTGACTGAATGCACCCCTGTTTTCGCACCCTACACACTATTGCAATCATCTTTGTGTAAATATGCCTTGTGAGGTTTATTTGAAAACTAATAACTCACTGGTCAATAATATCATGACAAAATATGTGTAGAAACATTATATGTAAAGTTATAAACATAAGCTGAAGTTAGGTCTGAAATGTGTTTACCAGGCAAGTATGGATAAGCTAGGTTCTCAAAGACAAATAAAGCTAGGTTTCAGAGTAGTGGCTGTGTTAGTCTGTGACCAAAGAGATTGAAGTGTTCTCCGACTGGTTTTTGAATGTTATAATTTTTGGCGTCTGATTTGTGTCCATTTATTCTTTTATGTAGAGACTGTCCAGTTTGGCCAATGTACATGGCAGAGAGGCATTGCTGGCACATGATGGCATATATCACATTGGTAGATGTGCAGGTGAACGAGCCTCTGATAGTGTTGCTGATGTGATTAGGCCCTATGATGGTGTCCCCTGAATAGGTATGTGGACACAGTTGGCAACGGGCTTTGTTGCAAGGATAGGTTCCTGGGTTAGTGGTTCTGTTGTGTGGTGTGTGTCACTAGATTACAGACCTAAAAGTTGTACATTGGGCAAACTGGGCAGTCTCTACGTAAAAGAACAAATGGACACAAATCAGATGTCAAGAATTATAACATTCAAAAACCAGTCAGAGAACACTTCAATCTCCTTGGTCACTCGATTACAGACCTAAAAGTTGCAATTCTTCAACAAAAAAACTTCAAAAACAGACTCCAACGAGAGACTGCTCAATTGGAATTAATTTGCAAACTGGATACAATTAACTTAGGCTTGAATAGAGACTGGGAGTGGATGGGTCATTACACAAAGTAAAACTATTTCCCCTTGTTTATTCCGCCCCCCAACCCCCACTGTTTCTCAGACGTTCTTGTCAACGGCTGGAAATGGCCCACCTTGATTATCACTACAAAAGGTTTCCCCTCCCCCTCCCGCTCTCCTGCTGGTAATAGCTCACCTTAAGTGATCACTCTTGTTACAGTGTGTATGGTAACACCCATTGTTTCATGTTCTCTATGTATATAAATCTCCCCACTGTATTTTCCACTGAATGCATCCGATGAAGTGAGCTGTAGCTCACGAAAGCTTATGCTCAGATATATTTGTTAGTCTCTAAGGTGCCACAAGTACTCCTTTTCTTTTTACAAATAAAGCTGATGCCTCTGGTCAGGTGTCATCAAAGATGCTGGGCAATCACCTGTCAAGTGGCCATTCTTTGGCAAGGAATGAGGGCAGGAGCAAATAGATCTGCATTTTAGCAAACAACAACATGGAACCTCTTCACTACCAGTCTCCTTTGTCTCTGTCCTCACAGTGGGAATGAGATTTACTGATGGGGTAACCCTTAGGAAAATTGATTATCAAAGAGTGACTGAATTATAAAACGGAGGGACAAAAACAACCCCCTAAGTTATCTTTCCCTACCCATCTATTGCTTTTTCACCTAAGAAGATGAAAGAAATAGCCTTTGGACTTTGTTTTTCCACTCACCAGCATGGGAACCAAGCTTCAAGACAAAGACTTCCTGCCATATGCAAAGGCTATTTAAGGGAGGGGAGTGACATCATCATGGTTCTTCACTGTCTCCCTCTCCAAAGAGACTCTGGGAACACCTGAGGAACAAGAACTGAACTGGGGGGAAGTGCTGGACCCAGGCTAAAGGGATTTTTAGCCTGTGAAAGGAACACCTGGGGTTTTTAAGCTGTAAGCAAGTGAGGCTGGCCCCTTAAGAATATCTGCAGCCTGCTTGAATCATCATTTAGGGTGAGAATTTGCTACTCATATCCAATCTCTTTAGTATATTAAGTTTAGTTTGTATGTTTTGTTTGTTTGCTAGGTAATCTGTTTTGATATGTTTGCAATCCCTTATAATCACTTACAATCTATCTTTTGTAATTAATAAACTTATTTTTGCTTTGTCTAAAACCATTGTGTGGGAGTCATACCTCAGGGCAGAAAGCTATTGCATATCCTTCGCCAAATTGAGGGAGGGAGCAAATTTCATGAGTTTATGCTGTACAGATCTCTGTGCAGTGCAAGACGGTATAATTTTGCGTTTACACTCCAGAGGGGAGTATGCACTTGAGTATCTGGGCAGTTCCTTAGCTTTATGTCTGCTGGAGCCTGGGAGAGGGCTTGGCAGGCTGGTCACAGCAGTCCAGTGTAAAGGGAGCCCAAGCTGGTGGGTCAGGGGAGCTCAGTGGTACCCCAGTTCCAATTGGCACCCTGGGGGGTGGGGAACCGGTCACACCAACTATGTTCATAGCCTCAGCAGGAGAGCCAAGGAATGAACAAGCTATCGACTTCATCCCTTGAGACTATTCCTACCTGTGGTGTACTGAACACAGTGATCTATCACTTTAAAATTCTCTGGATTTTTTTTCTGCTCCTGCTTGCAAGCATGGGGTTCCATAGGGAAAAGTGTGATCTAGGCCTAGTAGCAGTCAGTGTGCAAAGAGTCGGCCCTACAGAAAGGTGGGGATGTGTTGTGCCCCCGGCCTCAGGGAGCAGCCTGATTTTTGTATCTATGTTTTTGGTTTTCTTTGTATTATCATTAAGGATTCTAAGAAAATAAAAGCAGTGTTATGTTTTAACCTTTCAGAAGGAGTATTTATGTTTTTATCTAACTTCTCTGTGGGCATGTTGTGAAAAAAAACACCACAGGTCAGGTCCCTTGGTAGAGCATGATGGAAGATGCTTCAAGTACTGTGGTCTGTGCTGAGCTGCTCTTTGCAAAGAAGACTTCAGTCTCCAAGACTCGAACTCTTAGACACTTCAGTAACATTAAAGTCAATTGCCTATAAATCCATGGTGGTGAACAGGGTTGGGTGAACTGTCCCAAACCTTAGCTGATGTCCTGAATAAATATATGGTGGATATTACGGCTAGCTATCATAGATGGTGAGAACAGTTCTAATGCACATTTGTTTCTTATCTTGGACTCCTTTTACTCTGAAATGTCCTACATTCTCTATGTGGTTTACCCTCCATAAGTAAGCCTTAGAGACAAAATATATCCTCCCTCCATGTTTACTTAAATGCTTCACTAAATTTATTGGATGACCTTAGGACTTCAGAAAAGCAAAGCTCTTGAACAGATCCACATGGAGTAGTCATAGGCTATGTCTACACTACAGCCTATGTCAGTAAAACTGATGTCATTGAGGGGTGTGAATATTCTACCCCCATAAGAGACATAAGTTACACTGACATAAGCGCTTGTGTGCACCGTGCTATGTTGTCAGGAGAGCTTCTCCCACCAACATAGCTTTTGCTGCTCACGGAGGTGTTTTTTTTTATGCCAATGGGAGAGCACTCTCCCGTCGTCATAGAGCAGCTTCACCAGGCATGCTGCAGCTGCACTGCTGCAGTTCTGTATGTATTTACACGGCCTGGGAGTCAAATGCTACTAAGTAGGGAGGGCTGTTATTTATCATCTCAGAGCAATGGCTTAAAGAATGTACAGGAATGTAGGTAGTCAAAAAGATTAGACTGATAGAGAGCTTGAAGTAACCTCTGGACTTCTTGCTAGACAAAGCACATCATGAGAAAAGATGTAGGGTCCAAGAACAACAAACACTGCTGCTAGTGGGTATGCTGGAGAGAGAAAGCAAAGAGAGGACATGAGTATGGTCTATAGATATCTGATGCATGGAAATAAGAACTGGCTGAGGACATTGTCCATGCCCTAAATCAAACCCATTTTTAATAGTTGAGGAAGCCTGTCCTCTCTACCATAAAGACAGCTTCCTGTTTCATAAAGGCAATGCTAGGGGAGGCCATATAGACCTCTCTTCCTCCACTTCCTGGTTCTGGGACTTCACAAGATGAAAGCAAGGTGGCCTCTTTCCCCAGTGCAAATTTTCAGCTCCAGATTTTGGCTTGGGGTGGAGCCAGATGGGCTGCTCCTTCTCCCCCATGCACAATTTAGCATGATAGGTTGATGGTTCTGTCCTGGCTTTTGGATTAGAACAACTCTTCTCTCACCTTCCCTATGGCTTTCAGGTAATCCTCATTACCTGCCTGTCTGACTGCAGATGTGACTCTTTTGTTGCTCCATCCTCTTAACCTGGGAGAGCCCAGGGCTGAGTCTTGTATTGGACATAGGTTATACGATCTTTTCTGATGCCCTTTTCAGCACCCTGTCCCCATTTCTGTACATATTTTGCTGTACTATGGACCTTCCCTCTTACACCCCCTGTAATCTTCTGGCTTTCCCACCATGACAGGCCTAGTCGGCAAGGGAACGTCTAGTCTGTGAATCACTCTGAGGTTTAGGTGTAAGTTTGATTCAAAGATATTCAGTGGTGTCAGGACTTAGGCAGCTATGCCAGTGGCAGAAATGTAGGTGCCTATGGACTTTCTGTGCCTATGGAGTTAAGGGGCCACTGAATGGGGACTAGGAGAATGTCACTAGTGACTAAATGTTGGACTTAGGCAACTAACTGGCATATTAGGCACTTCAGTCCCCCCTTTGATTCTTGCCCTAAATATGTACTTTGCACATAAAGAATGTGCTCTAAAGGCCATTGAAGTCTATAGAAAGAGTCCTATTGCCTTCAGTGGGCTTTGGATGATGCCCTGAGGGAAGAAACACTTCAGTTAAAGTCAGGAGCCGATGCACAGGCCATCTATGTAACGAGAGGCCATTGGTGGATTAATTTTTATGAAGACTCACTGTATCAGAAGCACAGACAAGTATGATGCAGCCAGAGCATGATTTTAACACTTCAAGCAAATGCCTGAAGGTTATCGTCATTGAACACACAGGATGAAAAGATCTTCTGCACCTGGGAGGTAGTGGGGGTTGAACGTCAAAGGCAAATGTTTGCCAAACCCTCACTACTGTGTCTCTTCTAGGCTTATGTTAAAGTATGGGATTGAGACAGTAGAAAGTGCGGTAAATGGGATACAGAGTTGTTTTATGGATCAGTTTGGCAAGACTTGTCTGTTGTGTGATACTGTGAGCCTAAGAAAGCTTTAATTAAAGTCAAGGGAGTCTCTTGGGATCGCTGATGCTTTAGAAGAAAATGACTTAAAAGGGCTCCTGGAGCTCACTCTCCACTTATGTCTCAGCCTTTAGTTTGCTGTGATAGACAAGAAAATAACACCCTTACAATGAGATTTCTTCTTCCTCTTTTTCTTCTTCTTTTAAATATGTGAGGCTCTATCCTCCCTCCTCCCCACAAAATGTTCTTAGAGGGCTCGGCCTTGGCTCTTACCCTTGTCCTCTACGCTCCTCCCCAGAGGGTAACTCTCTGTTGCATTGCAATTGGCATGCAATAAGTGTTTGACGAGCTGATACATTTTTAACAAACTTGGTTAACCTCAACAGAAATGTATGGTCTCGTATTGTAATTTTCTGGTTTGTGTGTGTGTCCCCTGATCACTAGCTCAAGGCAGCTGGCTAGCTGGAGATGTCCCAAGAAGTTGTGGTTGTGCAGAGTAAGCTCACGAGACTGGCTGAGCGGTTAAGGAGCTGGAATTAATTTCCATGGGATGGGTGTCTGTGTGGATTTGATCTTGATTTCTGGCGAGTTGCTGCTCTACACAGCTGACTTTTAGACCTGTGCCAGAATCAGCTGGGGATGGGCACCAACCCAAAGAGAGCTGGATCCTCGGAGATGTCCCAAGAGGTTCCTGTTTCCTTGTGATTGACTTCAGGGAGCCCCAGGATATCCGAGCAGGAAAGGCTCTTGGCTCACACTACGATAGGTATGTGTCTGCACGGCTGAGAATCTCACTGCAGCCAACGTGCTGCTCTGTGAGATCTAGGTGGGTGCCATTTCTCCTTTGGGTTCTTGTGTCCCGCAGAAGTGCAAGCTCTCTGCCGCAAGTCTGTGGTATGACCTTATGCATCATATGATGGCCGCAGGGCCTGGGGCGAAGTGGAATCCTCCCGAGTGAGCGGGCTGGAGCATGTCCGAGTCTTTTCTCCTGGAGAAAAGATGGCTGAGCAGTTAAGGTTTTGACCTCCAAGGCTCTTAGGCCTGGCCGCCTAGCCATTTGAATCCTGCTTCTGGCTGGCCTTTGCTGCTTCCTTCTGACCAACTGGTAGAAAACTTCAAGTAGCTGCTTCTGCTGCTTCATTTTAGCCTGCACCCCTCCTGCTTCTCTCCAGTCCACAAAAAAAACACCATCAACCAATCAAGCAAAGCCACCATCACTCCTGAGGAATTCCATCTCACCCCAGAAGCTGCTGATTTGCCTACACCCCAGCAAGAGTTGAGCTCATGATCTCTGTCTTCCAAGACCACTGGAACAGAGCAAGGCTAGGTGCTGTACCACCACTGACAGGGTCAGGAGGGATGCAGTGAGCCCTTCCTGTCACGAGCAGAGTGTGGCTTGAAGGGAGCCACCTCTCACCTGGAGCACACCTCACAGTTGTGGGGAAGCTGGGGCTAAAGCCTTCATAGGAGACCTGGTTCTGGGTCAGGGTCTCATGTACAGCAGAGGCACAAGCCTCGCTGCCACCTATTGAAAGTGCACTCTTCACTGAAGAGTCCATCTCGTTCCCCAACAGTTCTGTTCCAGCGAGCCCTTCAGCGGCATGGCAGACATGCCCCTAGCATGGGCTCTGCAGGGCAGAAAAGCATTGTGACCCTTGCAGGAGGAGGATCCAGCCATCTCCTTTCCTTCCATCTTTTCCTCCATGCGTTTTCCCCTGGTGGCTCATGGGGACTTTGGGCCAGGCAGGGTGGCCCTGGCCGGCTCCCTCCCCATTCTTATGACATAATCGGGCCCATTCCACCAAATCGGTTGACATGGTGGCCGCAATTGTTTACTGCCTAACTGTCCTCCAAAGCAGACCCCATCTGGAATGCTGCTTCCTGCCACGAGACGCCACGGAGGAAGGCTTAGGAGTGGAGCTGCAGGGAAACAAGGGAGGCTCGATATTCAGCCTCCAGGGAGTATCTTGTGGACCTTGAGGCTGGAGGTCCCAGACCCCATCCTCCCTCTCACTGGGTCAGAGGCAACCCCCCAAGCCCAGAATGCTTCACCTAGCTCTGAGCAGAAGGAGCACTCTTCCACAGGACCAGCAGCACTCTAAGTCTTTGCTTTTGCTTTTGGAGATTTTTACCAAATTCTGGCCAAGAGGGTCCAATTTTACCTCCCTTGGACTCCAAACTGCCAGGCAGGTACTCTGTAGCTAGCCAAAGGCACACAGAGAGACAACTTCTTAAGCAAATGTAGCATTTTCTGGACCCAATTGACCCATGGTTAGCTGGGTAATTACCCAAAACAAGAGCGCCGGAGCATGCCCAAGACTTTTCAGGTGTCATGGGGAGCCTGTCCTTAGCTGTTCACCAGGATGGCTGAATGGTTACGGCATTGGACTCATCTCGCAATGGGTATGAGCCTGCGTGGGTTTGAAACTACTTTTGGTAGGACTGTGGTTTATCTTCCACCAAGTGGTACCAAAAATCAGGCTGCTGCTTCTCCTTAACATTGCCCTCTGGCATGCTACCCTGCCACACCCCTGGAAAAAATAAATAGTATCCTAGAATCAGAGGACTGGAAAGGACCTTCAGGGCCATCTAGTCCAATCACCTGTGCTCATGGCAGGACTAAATATTATTCAGACCATTCCCAACAGTTGTTTATCTAACTTGCTCTTAAAAATCACCACTGATAGAGATTCCACAACCTCCCTAGGCAATTTATTCCAGGGCTTAACCACCCTGACAGCTAGGACATTTTTCCTAAAGTCCAGCCTAAACCACCCTTGCCACAATTTAAGCCCATTTCTTCTCCTATCCTCAGAGATTTAGGAGACCCTGTTATCATGTCCGCTCTCAGTCTTCTCTACTCCAGACAATCTTCCCTCGTAGGTTATGTTTTCTAGACCTTTAATCCTTTTTGTTGCTCTTCTCTGGACTTTCTCCAGTTTGTCCACATCTTTCCTGAAATGTGGCTCCCGGAACTGGAAACAATACTCCAGCTGAGGCCTAATCAGTGCAGAGTAGAGTGGAAGAATTATTTCTCATATCTTGCTTACAAGACTCCTGATAATACCTCACAGAATGATGTTTGCTGATAGTGTTACACTGTTGACTCATATTTAGCTTGTGATCCACTATGATCCCCAGATCCCTTTCCATAGTATTCCATCCTACTCAGTCATTTCCCATTTTGTATGTGTGCAACTGATTGTTCCTTCCTAAGTGGAGTACTTTGCATTTGTCCTTATTGAATTTCATCCTATTTACTTCAGACCATTTCTCCAGTTTGTTCAGATCATTTTGAATTTTAATCCCATTATTGAAAGCACTTGCAACACCTCCCAGCTTGGTATCATCCACAAACTTGAGAAGTGTACTGTCTAGGCCATTCTCTAAATCATTGATGAAGATATTGAGGAGAAGCAGACACAGAATTGATCCCTGCGGAACCCCACTCAGTATGCCCTTCCAGCTTAACTGTGAACCACTGATAACTACTCTCTGCAAGTCATAAAGTACAGCTCAGGCCCCAGTGCGATGTGAAGTCATGACCCCTGGTTTATCAGACCAATACTCTATCCCTTGAGTTAATGAGCCAGACTACCTGCTCTCTCCCCACACACCCATGTAAGTGATGCTGTGCTTGCCATGGTTACCTGCTCAAGGGACAAGGCTAGCTGGAGACGTCCCAAGAAGTTACAGTCTCTTCCAGAATGGCTGAGCGGTTAAGATGTTGGGCTTATGCTCTCCTGGCCATGTGTCTGATCCCTGTTTCTGGTAAGGTGTTGCCTTCCTAGCTGGGCACTCTAGGCAGCTGACTTCTAGGCCTTTGCCATGCTATGTCATAGCGCTTCAAAGTAAAGCTTTTTCCACCTACCACTGCCAATAGAAGAGGTGAACAGCTCTAAAAACCTGCCCCCATCATAAGGCTCCAGTGAGATTTGAACTCGGGACCCCTTTTGGTTTACAAGGCTAATGCTCTAGCCCCTGAACTATGGAGCCAGGCAAAGTTAGTACGCACCCACCTCAATGAAACTGTACCTGCCATGATCAGCTGGGATGGGTACCAGCTCAATCAGAGCTGGATTCTCAGAGACGCGCCAAGAGATTCCTGTTTCCTTACGAGAGCCTTCAGGGAGCCCTGGGATGTCAGAGCAGGAAAGGCATTGGGCTTGCATTTTGGTAGGCATTTGGGACCAGGCTCCCTTCCCGTTCTCGTGGGAGAACCAGGCTAATTACAGAGATTGATGAAACTTGAACTATGGTAAAGGCTTTTTTCTTTTTTTAATCACAGGATCTCTTGTGCTGTCTTTTACCACTCCAGATGTTCTTGTTTTTCTTGAGCTCATTTTTTGACAAAGTGATAGATATGCAGACATGGCAGAATTCAATTTTTATTCTTCTTGTATAATTTGGATGGGTAATGTCAATGTTTATTTGTAAGCTTTTTTAGCTATTTCATTGATGTTAAATGTTCACACTTGCATGAAATTATGGGTTAAGCATGTTTTTATTTGGTATCTAGTTACATTTTCACATATTTGAGAAATTATCAGAGGGAAGCAAAACTTAATGACAGAAGGTTTTGGTTTCATAAAAAAAATATTAACTGTTAAAACACAACTTGCCAACCTCACAACACAGAAAGTCAAAGCATAGAAAGTAAATACCTTGAAATTAAAAAAAACTCCACCATACCTGTTTCTAATATTCTCTCACTAGTCCATTTTCAACAAACCTAATTCAAAAAGTCAAAATCACTGGGTTTTGACTCTGTGTTGTTCTCAAGCAGCATTCATTTTGTTTTACTTTGGCTTTGCGTAAACTTTATTATCGATGAAATTGAAGGTTTGGGTGCATACGGTGAATTTGAGTTTTATGGACACTTACCGATAAAAATAGAATCTTTCCAAGCCTAGAGAGAAATGTCTTTCCTAACAGCAGGTTTCCCTTTCCCTTCAAATGGAATACGATGGGACCTTCTTTCTGAAGTTCAATTCATCATAGCACGGTTAATCTACTACTCACCAGCAAATATTGTACTCTTTAAAAAGTTAATGGGATCGTGGGTGGATGTAAACTCAGAAAGAAATCCCTTGTGTTAAAACAGTCAGGCCAGTGGTGAGTTGTAATTACTGCTACAGATTATTTTATGAGACCTAAAATTATGGACAAGCTAGGGCCAGACTTTCAAGAGGTAGGCATCTGCAATTGCAGTAAGATTGTTCAAAAGGGCGCGGGACTCCCATTTAGGAGCCTAAATAAGGACCAAGTTTTCAAGAAGTCAGCACTCCATAATTCCCACTGGGACACTTTTGGCTAGATTTTCAGAAGAGCAGAGCATCATCCATAGTACTTAACTCTTTTGAAAGTCAGGCCACCTCGGGTATGCCTACACAGCAATTAAAAACCTACAGCTGATCCAAGCCAGCTGATGCGAGCTAATGGGGCTCAGGCTATGGGGCTGTTTAGTTGCATTTAGCCCTGAGAGCCTGAATCATCTGGCACAGGCCAGTGGCCGCTATCTAATTGCAGTGTAGACATACCCTTATTAAGATGCCTAAACAGGAAATGAGCTCTTTTGAAAATCTGGTCTCAAACATGAGTGTTGCATTCTTCTGAAAATGTTACCCTGGGTCATTGATTTTTAGACGAGTGCAGAACTCATAATGGGGCCTAGATTTTCCAAAGTGACTTGGACTCATCAATCACTTAAGTGCTTTTAAAAAATTTACCCAAAGTCCATGCTAAACCACTTATTATTGTTACTCTGTCCCCTGTGTCCTTCCACCCTGGCCCACGTGTTTATTTTATCCACCCATTATATTATGTTGTCTATTGTCAGCTATTTGGAGAAGGGGATGCTATTTAGTATTTCTGTGTACCACTCCTAGCACAATGGGAACCTGACCTTCTTGAGGCCAGTAGTGGCTTCTGCAGTATAAATAACAAATAATAATTCCTGAACATGTATCACTTCTAAGAACACAACACAAGCCAGGGTAGAGATGAAAATCTTTGATGGATCCAAAGGTCTGGAAAAGCCTCAGAGATGTCTAATTCCTAATTCCAGGTTTCATATACCTTCAGACTCAGTTTTGCCATCTTGTTTATCATCCTTAGGGTTCTCTAATATATTGCCCACTAACCCACAGACTTTGTAGGCATTCATTGCTTCACTTTGACGGGGGACATCCTCTAGGATTTTCACTTCCTTCCTATTTATTTCTCAGCTGACCCATGTTGCAGGGACCCTTGCTCTGATCTGTATGAACCAAATGTAACTAACATTACAGCCTGTCAACACGGTTCTGAGTTTTGGCCCAAACAATTGTTCAAAGTCACACAAGATGCTTCCTCTCCAAGGACATTGTGCTCTCGTGGCAATGCTACTGGCCTCGTCTAGTCTGGGAAACGTAGTGCTGAACTGGGAACAATAAACAACATTTTTTCTCTCATGATTTATTTGAGTATTACAGGTATATGCCTA
This sequence comes from Lepidochelys olivacea, assembly GCF_965140295.1. Classification (NCBI taxonomy): domain Eukaryota; kingdom Metazoa; phylum Chordata; order Testudines; family Cheloniidae; genus Lepidochelys; species Lepidochelys olivacea. Next base: position 11,247,011 of record NC_140415.1, on the reverse strand, counting down.
GTTGTTTCTATTCCTTCTGAATAATTGGGAAGCCTGTACACTGAAGGCAGGACAAGAAGGTACCTGGAACAGTAACCTATTTAAGGCCCAATCTAGAACCCAATGGAGCAAATGGAAAGGTCCATTGGCCCATATTGTCAAAAAGAGCTCAGGATACCTTTTGACAACCTGACCACTTAATGTAGATACCTAATTGAGAGCTCAGTTCTTCTTAAAATCTGGCCCCAGCTGGGGTACAGAGAATTTTAATATCAGGCTCTGAGCTGCTTTTAAAATCTAGGTTTAACACTTCCTTAATGTATTAAATAATTTGGCTCAACCACTTTAAGAAAACAGGCTCTAATCCAGCAAAGCACTTATGCACCACTTATGCACCAGTGTAGCTTTAGGCCTGTGAATAGAACCATTTGCTTTGAAGGGAATGCTCATATACTTAGAGTGATGTACTTTAAGTTGTTTTGCAGGGATTAGAACTCTTGGGCTGGATTTCTCATGAAAGTAGTCCCTTGTGAGATATTAGTGGTTCTTAGTTCTGTTGGAGCTGGAAGTACCATGGCACAGGATAGTCTCAGAAGTTCAGTGTGGTTTAGCTGAAGTTTTTAGCAGACACAATTAATATTTTATCTAAACAGGCTCACCCATCCTTTCTCTAATCTATCCTTTCTGGGTACATATTTATAGTAGCACCACATCAAAATGTAGCCAAGGATAAAAGACATCAGGGATATTTAACATATAGAGGTGAAATATAAGTATTAATGTTGTATCACAGGGCCTACAGGCCTCAGGCCTGTAAGATATTTCATTTAGCTCTTGCCTAAATATAGGCTGACATGAGTAGCTGACCAATGAGTGACCCTATGTCACAAAATGAAATAGTTACAGGAACAGATGTGTTAAATGCTGATATTTAGGAAAGACCTATTGCAATGTACCAGTTAAAATCAGTTAGAATATTTGTTTGGAATTTTGCAGAGTTAGAATGTCAGCAATGTGCTAAGCAAAAGCTGTTATGGTGAATGAATGACATAAATGTTAATGAATATAAGGGGAACAAATAAGTTAGCCTCTGAAAAATGGGGCATGCCAAACTTAGTGGAGTGTGGAAATATAGATAAGGAAAAGGGGTTGAAACTTCATAAATGGTATGAAAACCAGTGGGTGTTAGTGTAACACATTATAAAAGCTATTCCCTGGCTTGCATGCCTTGGGAGATGCCAGGATGACGCCCACGGGTGATGATGAAGAGTATGAGGTAGATAATGCTTGATCCCCAGGGGATCCCCAGTTGGAGATTTGAATGAGGGCTAAACACTTTGTACTATCTCTCTATGTGCTGTTATAGTTCAGTGTTTGTGGGCCTGTTTATCTGCTTAGTGGATTTGTTAACAAAAGGTCTTGTGAGAAATTGCAATTTTTTCTCGTGTGCTCCTCAGGTCTCACATTCTAATAATATTCGTAATACTTTTCCTGATGCTGTAGCCGTTCAGCAGATCAAACCCTTATTGACCACTGCGATCTAAGATGAATCAATCTTCAACACACAGATCCATCAATTAGGCTATAATTTTTTTTAAAAATCTTTAAAACCACAGGTGTTTTACAATCCTTTAAACCAGCTAAATGGCTCTCCTGGTTTCCTCTGGCTTTAATTTTCCATTCTCTCTTAAACCGGTTGAAATCTTGGGCCCTGATCCTGCAGAGTTCTGTGTGGATGGACAACTATATGCACACAGAGACCCAGTGAAGATAGGCATGGGGACTGTTTGTCTGGAGGTCAGTGCAAGATTGGGGCCTTGCTCTGTTCATCATGTCAGACACCACATGCCACCCATTATTCCCTACCAATTTCAGATTGGTGAGTCTGTGACATCTTCTGTTATGTTCAGGGAGCAGCTTTGTTCCCCTTCATCGTGTTTTATCAGTTCTAAATCTCAATTCCCAAAGCACAGAAAGGTCATAAGTGAAATAGCTAGAAGTCCTTACAGCACTCATTGCTGCCAAGCTTGATGCTCTTATAGTTCATCCTGACAGAACCACAGAAATTGATATTGAAATTTCAAACAAAACTTCCAGCTGCCTCTTCTATGAGAAAAATACAGCATGACCATCGTCTGAGCTGATGTTTGACTAATGAGTGTGCATGTATAGACACTGGCAGGAGCCATAGCTTCTTTCCTATACCAAAATATCGGGCAAAACATATGAAGGACATATCTGTCTCATTTAGAATATCCATTTAGATTTTCCTTGTACGTAAATATGTATATAATCTTCCGCCACTAGATGGCACCATGTATCTATTATATTGGCTCATGTAAGCCCACAAATTGCTGGATGTGAGCTCCACTAAACATTTGTATACTACCATTTTAGCTGAGTGGCCACTTCCAGCTTTCCTCCCACAGGGCTATCGATATACCTGAATGACCATACAATGCCATTTCATATTTGACAACAAAAACTGCAACTTTATCACTCACGAGTAAAATACATTCCATAGAACTCCTCATCCCCACCATTAGTCCTTGTAGCCAAGTTAAGAGCCGCAAATTAATGTGTCCTCAGATTATATTCCTTTCAAAATCTTTACTTGGATAGCCAGATTTTTAAAAATGCTCAGCCCCAGCAGCTCCCCTCCTTCTCAAGGTGGATAGGGTTTTTCTATTATTCTCTGAGCATTTCTGAAAATCTGGCCTGTCCATTTAAGGGACTAGATGGAAGTTGAGCTCTTCTAGATGGAAGTTGAGCTCTTCTGAAAATCTGGTCTTTTAGTTAGGTGCCTAAATGGGAGCTGTTGATTTTTTTTTTTTTTTCAATTATGACTCTTAGTTAATCAACAGTATAGATCCAGCAACATGGTTCCATTACAGAACAACACAAGGAGCAAAGTTATGGTGATCCTGGACAATTGAAGTGAATGGGAATTTTGCCATTCACTTCTGCGAGAGCTGGCTGTGGTTCAAGAATGTGTGGGTTACAGTGAGTAACTGAAGTATTATATGGCAGTGGAGAACAGGCTAGATTCCTTAACCATTCATTTCCAGACTTGCAATTAAGACACTTGAAAACCCTGCTCCGTGCGTGTTTTAAAAATCCAGGTGTTCTTTGAAAGAAATGGGGTTTGCTCTGGTGTCTTGGCTGAGAATTTCCCTTCCGTTGAGGTTTTCGGTATGCTATATAGCACCTTGTTGCATATTGGTGATGTCGTTCATACAGAGAGTATGTGTCGCCCTTTAGGATGAAAGGTGATATATCAATTAAAACTTAAGTCTTGTCTACACATACTGCATTACACCGATGCAGCTGCGCCTCTGTAGTGCTTAGTGAAGACGCTACATATGCTGGCGAGAGCGCTTCTCCCGTTGGTGTAGATACTCCACCTCCCCGAGAGTCAGTAGCTATGTCAACAGGAGAAGCCCTCCGTTTGCCATAGAGCTATCTACACCAGGAGTTCGGTCCGTATAACTGGATTTTCCACATCCCTGAGTGACATAGTTATACTGACATAAGTCTGTAGTGTAGACCAAGCCTTAGGCCAGGTCTACACTACCACTTACTTTGGCATAACTTACGGTGCTAAGGGGTGTGAATAAGCCACCCCACAAGCGACATAAGTTACACTGATCTAAGCGCCAGTGTGGACAGTGCCATGTTGGTAGGAGAACTTCTCCTGCCAACATAGCTCCACCTCTTGCAGAAGTGGATTTATTATGCTGACAGGAGAACTCTCTCCCCTTGGCATAGAGTGTCCTCACTAGATGCACTACAGCGGCACAGCTGCATTGGTGCAGTTGTGCCGATTTAGTGCTTCTAGCGTAGACTAGCCCTTAGACTACAAATATCCTGAAAAATACTGCTTATTCCAAGATGCTCAAGGAGAGCGATACTAAAGTCAGCATCAATACCAGTGGTTCGATTCTGTTTCCATTTTAGGGATTAACAACAGAGATCCTTTATTTGGAATTTAATGTTTTGGTCTTACAGATGTGAGAATGGAATCCAACTTGGCTTTGTGCTGTCTCAAGGAAGGATGCGCCACGGGTTTGGGTGCTGGCCTTGGATTTCAGAGACCTTGGTTCAGTTCCTCACTTGGCCATAGACTCTCTGTGTGATCTTAAGAAAGCCACAGAATGTAGGTCTACGTTGCTAAAAAAAATTCTGCAACTTCAAGTCTTAGACCTGAAGCACTTGTGGGGGTCCTACTAGAGGGCTAAAAATAGCAGTGCTATTCCCATTATGGGTCTGAGACCCACTGCTCTTGCTGGGTTTCAGAGCCTGAGCTCTAGCACCAGTGGGAACATCTACACTGCCATTTTCAGCCCCATGAGTCCAAGTCAGCCAACCTGTGCTCTGAGACTTATTGTGTTTTTTGTTGTTTTTTCAGAGTAGAGTTGCTGTACACGTACCTTAGCTAGACAGGGCTAGCATGAGTAAAAAGTCAACATCAATTCCTGTTATACTGCAGCTTTGCAAAGGGGGCAGACTGGACGAACAAAACCCTGCCACCTTTAAACAGTCACTCACTTTTCAGAGTAGAACCCCACTTGAAAATAGAAAAGGAGGACTTGTGGCACCTTAGAGACTAACCAATTTATTTGAGCATAATAATAAATGGGTTAGTCTCTAAGGTGCCACAAGTCCTCCTTTTCTTTTTGTGAATAAAAACTAACACGGCTGCTACTCTGAAACCACTTGAAAATGGCACCCAACTTGTGTAACATTTCAGAGCCATCAGGTTTTTGCCCCCAGCAACCCTTGTATATCGTTTGTATTACAGCAGTGAGGTTCCATTATGCTTGCAATGTGATTCTTTTCTTGTCCTTGTCATTTCTTCAATACCCTTATAAGAATAAAAACATATCTGAGAAACACCCTGTGTCAACAAAGTGCTTTTGAACCACTGGCCAGTAAATGTCAGGCAAATGAACAGGTCAATTCTGATAAAGCGCAATACAGGAGAGAGAGTAATTTTCTGCAACTTTTGCTCATTAAATACATTCCTGGGAAAAAAAGTCCCAATTCTGCTCTAAGTACTGTTTTTGATCATTTGTTTAACATCTACTCTAGTATGTAGGGCTCTGGAGTTGGATTCAGAAGTCCTTGGCTCTCTCTCAGTGTTTTGCTGTGTGATCCTCAGCAAACATTTTCACCGTACTATGTCCCATCCCATCCCATCATTTGTCTTAGCTGTTTAGGCTTACAGCTCTCCATAAATCCCAAAGCCATAAGGGAATTCACTCTGCCCATGATGAGTTACCTCAACTATTTAGTATTGAAAAGCAATTGTGTTCCTTTCAAACCACTGTCTATCTTTGTCAATTTGTTCTCTCCATTTGGAAATGACATGGCCATTCAAATCCAAGGATGATGGACCATCCCCTCTTCATTGTTGGGAATGGTGTCATGCGAATTAAATGATACATGCCAAGAGTTCTGAAGAACGAAGGTGGATTTTCCATCCCTTGTTGATCTCTAATTGCCTTGTGTAGATCTTGCTGATGGTAACTAAAAGTTACCTAGCTCACGTTAATATAGTCCTGACTTAAATGAGACTATATCAATGTGAACTAAGTACCTTTTAGTTCATGCCAACAGAGTCTACCCGGGGCAGTTAGACTTTAGCAAGTTAGAGCACTCTGCAGTTCACACCCCCATTGTCTGGACTGCAATGCTGTGTAGACAACTTCTTAGTGTGCAGAAGGATTTAGAAAAGATCTGCAAATAATAAAGCATTTTATTAATATAATTAAAGACCTAAGGAATAGAACAACTAGGTGTCCCTCATCCCTTGAAGTCATCTCTGGCAAAGTCACTATAGAAGGGAAGGTAAAGCTACAATACACAAAGACAGAGGAAGCTGAGAGAACTGCATAAAAGGAGACATTACAGACAGACAGACCCTTTGTTTCCCACCCCCCCCCCCACCAGCTTTGAAAGTATCTCATTGGTCATTTTGGTCAGGTGCCAGCGAGGTTATCTTAGCTTCTTAACTCTTTACAGGTGAAGGGGTTTTGCCTCTGGCCAGGAGGGATTTTGTAGTTCTGTATAAAGAAAGGTGGTTACCCTTCCCGATATATTTATGACAGTGGTGCTACCAAAAGAGGAGTCAGCAAAAAACTATAGCATTCAGGTGTGTTTGGCATATCCTGGTACAAAAGTGAGAGCTTTGTGTGCATGCGGAAAACATTAAGAGAATTTCAGAAAGCTGATTTTATTGAAGGTTTTAAATCAAAAATGGAAAAGTTGGTCTGATGCTGCTTTAAATGGTTTTTGAATGGTAAAGCACCCTGAGACTTCTCTTGCATGAAGGATACTATCTCAGTGTTCTTTATTATTGTAATTTCCATGGAAATTAACACGTACTTTCATGGTTATCTGTGAAATGGAACGTGATACCACCTAACTCCTTTTGAAATACAGCCACTGAGGTACCATCCCTCTAGATTTGATCTACTTTATTGCCTGAATTTCCTGTAAACTTCTGTTTCTCCTCCTCCCTCCCCTCTCCCCCAATCTGGAGCTTTAGAAGCTAATGCCAAACTGAATTTTAAAATCGACAGACATTTAATGCAGTTGTCTACTTTTCTATGCTATTCTGTACAGGCTATCGTACTGTACTCATAACTGTAGTTTCTGAGCACTTACCAAAAATGCATTAAACAACATGACTTAATACCTGTCATGTGTGATTCATTCTGTCTCCGAAAAGGAACTTTGGGCTGGCTGTTGAAATGAACAAGCGTGCCTCAGGTCTTGTGTCTCATTTTGAGCCCTGTTCTGTCACTTATATTCACCCTGACTAGTACTTTCCACCACACACTGTTCCATTGGCTTCAGTGAGATGACTTGAGGAACAAATGGGTATATTCTGAGTCTTTGTGAGCATACTGCTAGGTGGTATTTGAAATAAGGAAAATCTTTTTATTATACATTTAACATTATATTTTAATACATTAGAAAAGGCAAAATGGAATGAATTGAAATCAAAACGTCAAAACATTTTTGCCTTCTTGAAACAACATGTTTCAACATTATCAGAATGAAATGAGAAAGTCCAGACAATTCACTGGAAATTTCATTGAAATAGACATTGAAAATTTCTTTGAAATGGACACAATCACATTAAATGTTTTGATACTGACAAAACCTCATTTTCCAACAGAAAACTGTTCTGTTGAAACGTTTTCAGCACACGGAATTTTTTCTTCATTTTTTTGTAAATATTATTATATCATGTTCCCTTGCTTTGCATCATATACTCTGGAGATGAATATCGCCAACACACTGAGTGTGTATCTGTGTATGTATAAGTGAATAATTTTAATTCAGTTTATTTTCTTCAAAATTTCTTTACAGAAGAAGGGGAATTTTAACATCTAGTTTATTCATCTGATCTAATTGATTGGATACAGGATTTTTCTGTCCCCAAACATTTGTGTAATGTTGCTGTGTATTTGTAAACAGCTGCTACACTCCACCTCACAGATGGCTATTTTAAGTGGTGAGTGACAGAAGATGTAAAGTCTGAACTTTTCAGAAAAATATATGCACTTGTGCACATAATTTTCATGTGTAGTTGCAATAAGTGTGTGTGTACAAATATGATGTTTAGCTGTGTGTGCCACCTTCTCAAAATTATCATATCACACAAGAGGAAAATTTAGAATGACATATAATTTAATGATGATCAATTTGTTTTATTTTTATTTCATGGATTCAGAGCAGTGCAGCATTGTATGTATCCAGAATTGCAACTACCAGTGTGTGTGACCTGAGACATGTATGCAGCGTAGTTGTAGCTGTGTCAGTCCCAGGACATTAGAGATACAAGGAGGGTGAGGTAATGTCTTTTATTGGACCAACTTCTGTTGGTGAGAGAGACAAGCTTCGAACCACCTTTCCCAGGCCTGAAGAAGAGCTCTGTGTGGCTTGAAAGCTTCTCTCTCTCATGAACAGAAGCTGGTCCAATAAAAGATATTATCTCACCTGCTTGTGACCTAAGACATGTCACTTAGCCTCTGTGCCTCATTTACCCAGCTGTAAAACTGTCAAATTTACCTCACAGGGGGATAAACAGATTAGTCAGAGACACAGATATCTATCTATCTATCTATCTATCTATCTAGTAAATGACTCACTACTGAACAGTAGCCATCTCTTGTGTGGAACAGCTTCTGTTTAAAAGCAAACTGCAGTATTATTCAGCATCTTAGAAATAGGAAGTGAAAAAGAATGCCATATCCAACTCATCTTTCCTTATAGATTAATATACTGTACACTGCAATTCAGAACTTTCCATAAGAAGAACTTAAAGTAGCCTTAATTAAAGTTGCTTTATTCATTCATCAAAGTGGCATAGAATTTGAAGGAAATGATTGCTAGATTTTCTGCTTATTTTCTCTGGTGGTGTAACTTAATTTGGTGTTAATGTCAATTAGGTACCTTCAACGGCTTTGACATTTTATGCTTGACAAATTGATGTTGGGTTGGTAATGCAGTACACTTTTCATTATCAGAAGCCTTTCTTTTTGGAAAGGCTTTTAATTGCTACCTATTTTAGCCAACATGGATTTTACTTTTGATTAAAACAGTCAGTGAGATCTCAAAATACTCAACATGCTCTGTTTGAATTTAATTATTTTTAACTGCATTTAAGGATAAGGACAGTGGAGAAGAAGTTTCAGTTTTATACCTAGTAACAGATGCTCTGACTTTAATATTAATCTATGATTAATTAGGAAATTCTCATTTAGATAATAAATGTTTCCTCTGAAGAATGGCATATGTTCTGAATCAACCTAAGTAATAAATAGTAACAGAATTATAATCTGATTTTACCCAAAACTCAAGCTACGATTTAAAAACATAAAATGAGGAGATAGTTGCATAAGGAGGTTTCAGAGTTACTCTTCTGACAACAATTAGCACTTCTAAGGCATTGAGGGCTGGTAATTCCCATCACCCATGGAGGGCAAAGGTTAATTCTGATCACCCTTGCAGATGTTCCAATCAACTCATTAAGCAAAGAACTATTAATAATCTAAAAACTATTGGGTTTCTTTTAAACTAAAGATCTTTTGCCTGTATTTTTTTAGTTCTACAAGCCACCTAAAAAAGTTATTTTTGATTAATTGTGCCCAGCAATGTGATGCGTGAAAATGTTTTTAACATGCATTTATTTAATTACAAGATAGAGAGTGATCTCTGATTAAAGGTTACCGAGTTTCAGCTCATACAAGGTAAGAATTAAATTCTATATATTGTTGTCAGATGTTGGCTGCAGAGGTGTGTTTTCTTTCAGTTGCTGCCCAGTCAGGGCTGTCACTAGGGTGGTGCAGGGCCTGGGGCGGAAGTGACGGATTCATCTCTTCCGAGACCGACCATGCCGGCCAATCGCACCGGCCTGCGGGGCCCCACAAAACTGTAGGCCCTGGAGCAGGGACCGGGGGGACGAGGCGGGGCAGAAGTGATAAATTTGTCTCTTCTGGGACCGACCGTGTCAGCCAATCGCATCGGCCTCCGGGGCCCCCCAAAGCGCGGTACCTGGAGCGGTCACCCCGATTCCCTCTACCAAGGACAGCTCTGGTACCTGGTCTGCATAGATAGCAGACACAACAGACCTCAATAGAACTGCCCATAAAGTCCATGAGACTTGGTTTAGTAATGAAGACACCCAGCCAGGTTTATTGCCGAAGAAGCACGGTATTAGTGCCCGATACATGCTACAAGTACACTTAATGCAGTATGCCCTTGACAAGGGATGCAGCTCAGTGAATGGCAGGAGTTTCCATACTCCCTAGGCTGGCCAAATACACTCCCTCTGAGGCTCCTTTTTATACTCTGATAAAAACAAATTATGTATTGCCCCTCTGATGTAGTTTGTTATTGCCCCTCTGACGTGGTTAGTTACCACCTTTTACCTTGTACACGTTGATCCGATCAAAACATCTCTATCCATCACCCTGTCATCCTGACCTTATCTTTAAGAGGAGTCAGTGTTTCCTTGTATCATCTTTGGTGTATCACCCTGTATCGGTGTGTTCTGGTACCACCCTTCTGGAATGTGTTTGTGTGAATATCCTGTCCCTAGTACTTCTTAGGAATGCATGTGTTTTTGCAATATCAGCCCTGTTCTTGCCAGGTTATATGAGTCTGCTCACAGCCTGATTTTGCTAACTTTCCTTTATGTCAGCAAGGCTTGACCAGTACTTTAGTTCAGGCCCCCGGCCTCATACCAGGCCTCTTATACTCAGCCTCATGTCTCAGGCTCTCTCTTTCTACTGCATATATTAATATCTATGCTAGAATGGCAATTCATTGAAACTTGTAGAGAAAGTCCACTGCAGTATCTGTGGATACAAGGCAGATAAGCATTATTTACTCCTGTTAATCATAATGGTCAACAGGCCAATTTTTCAAAATTGGCCTTCTACATAGAGAGTAAACCCCTGTCCCCATTGGAACCAATGAGTTTTTTTTTGCTGTTAACTTCAATAGGGCCATAACTGCATCCAGAATGTATCAGTCTCACCTCTGTATGTTTGCAGGTGGGCACAAACACCCATTTATACACAACAAACGTAGGGTTTGACTACAAAAGTGAGGCAAACAGTTTACAGAACTTGGCTACCCCGTGTTGTTCCCTGGACATTGAACCAGAAACATACACTGAGGGGAACTAAGAATCAGCACAGCAATACATTTCCCTTAGAACTTTCTTTCTCTTTGGCCACTGCAGTATGTCACTCATGTGTACCAAGAAGCCCTACAGGAGGACTCCTGTTTCACAAAAGTTCTACCATCAGCTAAACAGCGTTCTAAATGTCACAATGAGAGCTGCCGCTCACGAAAGCTCACGCTCAAATAAATTGGTTAGTCTCTAAGGTGCCACAAGTCCTCCTGTTCTTTTTTTCATAATGAGAGCAACATCCCTGACTCATCCCTTATTGAAAATACTACAGTATAATAGAATGGCAGTGTTAATGAACGGTTACCGCTCTGGCTTTTATATCGTTGTGACTTTCTCTGTCTCTTTTATGTAAAGCAGAAGCAGGAGGGAAAGGCTCTTAGGCCTGAATGCACAAAAAAGAGTTTGGTACCTAAGTCCCTATTCTGGAACCACTAAGATGCACAAAACTCCCTCTGAACCTTTTGAAGGTGCCTAAATTCACTCTGTGCCTGTATGCAGTAAAAGTTCCCTGTGTTTCTGCCTCTGAGCATAGACACCTCTGCTTCCTTCTAGGTTCCCAAGCTACAGTGATTCAGAAATCAGGGTAAGATGGGCATTCCTTTACCTAAATTGCATGTGGGGCCTAAGATGGTAGGTGACCTCTGAGGAAGAAGAGAAAGACAAAGGCTTCCCTCAAAATTTTGAGGACTGTGGTTCAGATACTCACCTAGGATCATTGTGTCCACACTCTGCCTCAGAGGGAGAAGGGATTGGAAAAGGGAGCTCATAAGTGAGTACCTTAATCACTGGGATATGGGATAATCTGGGGCTCCCTCAGTCTCTCCTGTTGAAGCTGATGCACTCTGGATAAATAATGAAAGAGTGAGTGGAGTAGGGGGACTGAACAATCTTCTGGGTGAGTGATCTACCCATTAGCTATGGAATCATTCTCATTCTTGTGGTCTCTCCCCCCTCTCTCTCGGAGTCATTTTGTGAAGCCCTTAGAGATTCATAAATAAAAGACACTATTGAAGCACCCAGTATTATGATTTATATGTTTTCTTCAGATAAGGAAGTTAAATCCAATGTATCCAATTGGCTCATTAGAGAAGAGCTCTGTTCTGAAGTTCCTCTAAGCAGCCCCAGAAATTAAAAAGAACAGAGGGATTATCTATTCATGTATCAAGGGTGATGTGCCTAGGAGGGGGAGAGAAACAATGTCAAATGATAAATTATTTCTTCACAAAACAAAATACCACTGTGCACCCATGTCCTCTTGACAGACTGCATATAATGAATCCATGAAATTTATACTTCTCACAGTCAAGGCCAAAAGAGAATAAGTTAGAACCAGTAAAATCAGAATAGTTTTGTTTTGAGAAAGTGCTCAAGACACTTCATGCTTTCATGTCCTCTACTGTGGTCCAAGAGAGAACTTTGTCGGATGTGTTGATATTAAAATACTCTTTTGAATCAACTGCCTTCAAGAAAAAATGTTTGACATTTCTCACATTTACAGGGGAGATGGAGAAGTGTAACATCTGGTGTTTCTTAACAGGAATATGCTGTTATCTGAATGGTTCTTTCCCTTTTCAAGATAATATCAAGGGTAATTACTCTTTCTATAACAATGGCTCTGTAATATTTACTCCAAAGAGGTGGAAGCAGGAGATGTGTTATTAATACTGCTGAGAGTGGCTTTTGATGTGTACACTTATTTCTGATGCCAGATAAATACTAACACCATTAAGAATATCGATTGGGAAGACACTGAGTTAAGCCACTGAAAATGAGTAAAAGATGAAGAGAGATTTTTTTTAGGGACCCAAGAAGTCTGGTAGCGTATAACACAGTAACACTATAAACCCCTGTGCAGAGAAAGTTATTACAAACAAAAGCATTAGTGCTGGTGATATGTTCTGGGCTGACAGCCTTGCATTTTGGAGTCCTCAGGCCACAGAATAGGCTCATCACAGGAAATGGCAAAGCATTTGCATTGCCCCCGTGCTGTGCAGCTTAACAGTTTCTTCTCTGAACTGTGGACAGCATGTAAAAAAGAAACCACCCCCCACCAGTCCAATTCTAATGTCATGTTTCTATGTCCCTTCCTCTTAAATATCTATATGTTAGCACTTGGAAGTGAGATACCACACTCTTTGTGACTGACAATCCACTGTTGATATCTAGCTGTATATACTGTATTTCATAGACACAGAATTGGGTGTTTATAATGTTTATGTTTCAAAAAAATCCGACCAGCTCTAATCCCAACACAAAATTATAGCTGTCTCTGTAGCATGAGAAAGCAGAAGTCTCTCCATTTAAAAGTGTTGAATACAGAAAAGCCATAAGATATCAGAACTGAGCACACCCCAGACATGATGGAGTGGAGAGTATTAGAACCCATCCAGGTAACTGCGAACAATGAAGAGAACATCAGCAGGCAAGTCTCCATAGTCATATACACTAAATAAAATGTACAACATTCTCTTTTTGAGTGAATCACATAAATTGCAAAACATACAGATTTAATGACTGAGTCTCCACAAAAACATAAACAAGACAAACCTTTCCAGTGAAGTGTTTATATTTACAGCACATAAGATACAAATTAAATTTACTCTGGGATGTGCTTCTGACATTTCTTTAGAGAAAATATTACCCATAATCACTAAGAACAAACTGGATCTGTTAATGATGTTGGAGATGATGAACGAAAGTATCACTTAGTGGGTTTTAATTATGCTAATAGGTAAAAACAGATAGGTGGAGGGACATTGTAAGCCATACCTACAGGAAGAAAAATGAACTGATTTTATGCAAACAGACATGTTTATCCTGGCTAATTTTGAGCTGATTGCTTGTTATGTTAACACATTTGGGAGAAATGATCTATTCCAAAACGTTGCAGATATAGTGTTCAGTATTGCCAACCAAGGCAATGAAAAACCTTAAATCGGGACTGCAAAAATTACAAAACTGGCTTAATCATGAGATTATACTTTTAAAATATATTTAGGGTTCTGTTGTTAATTGCCTTGTGGTTTCTAAGCCTTTAGGATACACTTATTTCATCTTTTCAAGTCTTTCTCCATAACTAAGAGGGGTAGAATTTTTTATTTAAACAAATGATGAAATTCTCACATATTCACATGGTTCCAGGAGCTAAGGCTTTAAGAAAGACACCCAGGATGAAATTCTGGCTTCTCTGAAGTCAATGGGGTTTTGCTATTGACTTCAATAGGACCAGGATATCACCCCAAATATTGCAACAATCACAACAAAATCCTGAGAGCTGGCAATGCTGCTATCTGACAGCTCGTGCTATGATCACCTGGACCTGCAATGCAGTCAGCCGTCCCTTCCACAACTGCCTAGTCCACACCAGGATGCAGAATGATCCTATGCACTGGTGTAAACCAACAGTAACTCTGTCAAAATAAATGACATTATACCAGTGAGAGGAGAATCAGGCCCCTCATTTAGTTACACAGAGTTAGGATAATAGTGGTACATGCCCTCCAGTTCTCCTTATTAGCAGGTTAGCCATGCAATCTGGAAAAGTAACATGGGCACAAGCTCACTTTAACAACAGAACAATATCCACTCATTACTAGAGAAGGGTACAGAGGCACATTCCCTTCTGCTCTTGGGAAGGTATAAAGGGTTTCCCTCTCACCTTGAGGCTTGAAGCATACACAATTCCACTTCTTCTCAGCATTATGTCCTAAGACCCGGGTCTTTCCTGTCTAGAAAGAGACACCCCGCTTAGGGACTGTTGGTATGTTGTATGGGTGCACACTCAGACCCAGTGGACACAGTAACTCTGTTACACTGCCCCCCTGTTTGAAAGAGACATATCTTTCTGCATTCACGACAAATAAAATGGGCAAATGAAGAAGCTATGAAAACACATGATCTGTGTGCCCAATATATAGGGTGACCAGACAGCAAATGTGAAAAATTGGGACAGGGGATGGGGGGGGTAATAGGAGCCTATACAAGAAAAAGACCCCAAAATCTGGACTGTCCCTATAAAATCGCAAAAAGAAAAGGAGTACTTGTGGCACCTTAGAGACTAACCAATTTATTAGAGCATAAGCTTTTGTGAGCTACAGCTCACTTCATCTGTAGCTCACGAAAGCTTATGCTCTAATAAATTGGTTAGTCTCTAAGGTGCCACAAGTACTCCTTTTCTTTTTGCGAATACAGACTAACACGGCTGTTACTCTGAAACCTATAAAATCGGGACATCTGGTCACCCTACCAATATATTGATTGTTACCTTTGAAAAAGAAATGTCACTTGTGTCATAAACAATGTTTCTCCTATTTCCTGGTGTAACAGTCTTTGTGGATCGGGAACCATCGCGCCACTGCTGCTTTCCTTCCTGGTCAGTAGAGCTTGGCTGATCCTTTGGCTGTGAGCTTTTCTATCCCAAGATCTCTCCCGCCTGGTGATACATAGCATTTGCAATACCTGGGTCAATAACACAAGAGGAATATAGACCCTTCTTCTATCTTTTGAACAGTTACTGTATAGCTACTCACTAATAGACCCCCATTTGACTTGTAAGTGCTTCCAAATATTATTCCAGTGCTTATGCTGGGAATCCTGATAGCTATTGCTATGGCTGATTCCCCATTTCTAATCAATGGTTTAATCTGTTGTAAGGCAGGACTTCCATCCTACTCATACTCCAGCACCATTCCGTGACATGTTTCTCCACACCTATCAAGTCCAACCAACCTACTGTCTCATTCTCTTCAGCAATCGCTGTTGGGATGTGGCAGCATGCAGTGGCCTCTGATGCTGGACCATGTTCTTTGATTCTGTCTGAAATGCAAGACATGGCATCAGTTTTTGCAAGAAACTTCTTGCCAAACTCTGTTTGGGAGTGTTGGGCACCTGTCTCGGAGTCATTCTGCCATTTACCCCTATTAACCTGATGCTGTCTCAGTTTAGTTCGACTTGCCTCAGAAACCCCCTGGCCAACTACTGAAGCATACTCTCTTAAGGACACCATTTTCTCTCTCTGGCCATTGGGCTTCATTTACCTTCATTTACCTCCATCAGCTGTGTCAGATGTTTACTTTTTGGAATTAAAAATGAAATTGTCCAGCAGGGAAAGAATCCCAGTTGCCAACCAGCTTTAATCATCATGTAAGCCACTGATAAGTGTGTGTGACAGGTCTCCTGCCTGTGCTGATCCAGAGAGGATATGAATTGTAATAGCCTACAGCTGTAGAGACTCGGCTCTTAGCTCAAGCAGTAACAGTTCACGCTTTTAGTTCAGTTGGCCCCTGGTGTGTTGGCCAAGATGGTGGCTATCACAGTCACGGAACAGTAGGACTCAGTTCTTTCTATCACACCTGGTACACTCTGACTGAGCTGATCAGGGATCATATTGTTACAACATGGAGACCATCCTTTTGAGCAGTGCATCTGAGAGAAAAATTTATTTGTATCTACTGTGCTGTAAAAAAGAAAGAAAGAAAGAAAGAAAGAAAGAAAGAAAGAAAGAAAGAAAGAAAGAAAGAAAGAAAGAAAGAAAGAAAGAAAGAAAGACTACCTTGCTTGTGGTTTGGGAAAAGCATATGCATTAAAGCCATGTGCTCTGCACTTTATATAATTTGCTCCATAAAAAATAAAAATGGTGTATTGTTTAAGCCTATTTGACTGCAGGGATTTGTCGACTGACTGTTGCTCTTCATTATGAACATTCACCCAGGACAGCTCTTAATATTCAGCACAGCGTCCTGCTCAAATCCCATCTGAATGAGACAAATAGTCAGAATCATACCATGGAGGAGAGCACTGCACGGAGAAGTATCTTGTTTAATAGGACTGACGTACATGGTTTAATATTAAGACCTAATCTAATCCTGCTAATGGAAAAAATTAATATTGTGATAGAATCATTTTGTGAACAAGAATATTATAGCCTGTGTTAAGAAGGTGATGGTGGGGGTGCAGGGGGGAGGGGTTTAAAACCTAATTTACACATACTTGTTAGCTCTGTATGCATTTTTCATTATCAAGCATATGCTTCTAATCCTTACCCCTGCACCAGTGTTTACCTTATTTGCTGGTCTCGGATTAAGCCTCAGCAAAGCTTTTCATAAAATAATTTTTGTTTCACCACAGCATGGTATTACTTTGTTCCTGACTTTTTTGCCAGAATTAAGGTGGCTCTGGAGTCTATCATAGTCAGTTGTGAAGTTGAGATCAGACATATGTGTCATTTCAAATTGCAGTGGGTTGATAATGTTGTGGAAAGTTGGCAAGGTATTAGACTGTATTTATACAGGGCTTGAACTGTGCACTCATATAAAGACCCCGGTTATATCCTTAAACAGGCTTGGGTCCAAGTGTGTAGAAATAAATCATAATTGCCTACTGGGTACAGCAATGAACCAGGACTCAGAAAAAATGTTGTTTTATTCATGGCTCTGCTGCTGGGTGATCTTGGGTAAGTCTTGGTGCCTCAGTTTCCTCATCTAACCAATGGGGTTGATGCTGTTGTCCCTCCTTTATAAATCACTTTGAGATCTGCTGATAAAAGTTGCTTAATAAGAGTTGGATGATGTTGTTGTTATTATTATTACTGTCTCTCAGAAGCAGTTGGGACAAGTCTAGAGGGGTTAGGGGTGGACAAAGCCTTGGCTCCACCCACATGGCCACTCTGGCTAACATACTCTTTAGTTACTGCCCCCAGGCCCAGCGGTTTCAGTACATAGAAGTGGTGAGGACAGGCCACAAAAAGTGTCTGTACAGAGGTGCTCCACACCCATGGGAACCCCATTCAACGCCATTCCTTGGCATCTCTCTGCTGCAGCAAAGAAGTGGGTTAGTGGGGATCTACATGAATCAGCTGGCCCAAAATCTCCTGTGGGTGTGTGTGGGCGCAAATGGTGCTGTGCTGTCATGTTGGTGTTCTTCACCCTAAGGTCCTTCGCTTTCCACTGCCCCACAATAGATCTGCTGCATAAGACCTATTTATTCTGACTTAGTGCAAAATGCAACCCTTAGATACACAAGTGTGTGCCAGAGAAACACCGGACCAAAGTGTATTTCCTGCGTATCGGGAAACACTCAAGAGTGATAGCAAACATAATGCTCTGTGGAGTAGTGAGCAGCAAACTCTGAATGGACAGAAAGGTGTATAGTCAGGTTAAAAAATACCTTTTTAATTAATCTACACCAAATCCATGGACATAACCATTAATTCTTCATGAAAACAAACCATAGCAACTGCCATATTGTGAAAGTCCATAATGAGTACACACTCCATCTCTTAGTGCTGTTGTGATCACCTACTGTCATTCTCTCTTAACAGTTGGCACCTTCTCCTGGTTTTCTCTCTTCAACACACACAGCCTGCATCCAATATCCTAGTCCCTGTGTTTGTAGCCAGCAAACCCTTAATTAATCTACCTGAATTAACTGTGCTCATGCCTGGGGCAGTAGCCCCAATTGTCTGCAGCTGTTTTTAGTATATAAAGGAGCTGATCACCTCTTTCTGTTGAGCCTGATGGAGGGAAGGTTTCCCCTCTCAGGTAACCCAAGAATTCCACTTCAAGAACTGTCTTTGGGCCTTGTTTATTATTAAAACTATAGTGCAAATCAGACCATAACAAAAATCCGCAACATAGTTCATTTGTCACCCCAATGCACACAGTCCCTGAAAACCATATATCCTCTTGCTCACTGACATATCACAATTCCGCATCTTTTGCTGCATCTGTCTCTCTGCCAGACCAGCCACCTCAGCCCTTCCAGCTAGCATGTAACCCCACTCTTCCCAGCAGGAGCCCTCCACAGACTCTCTGCTGGGAAAGCATCTCTCACTGCCCCTGCCCTCTCACTGTTCCCCTGGTATCAGCTCTCTGGTGCGGAGACATCAGGGGGTAAACCGCTCTGCTACTCTCCTGCTTTCAGCCCTCTCCTGCCCCGGCTTTGTCTCTCCGGATTAGAGATGAGGCACCTCCTTCTGCTACTCATCCTGCCGTCCTCCCTCTTAAACCCTCTGGCCCGGCTCTCTGGTGTGGGGATGCCCACCAGCAAACCCTCTTGCATGATCACTTTAGTCCGAGAGCAATTCTAAACAAATGCACCTAGTTCTGAAAAATTCCAAGAACTTAAAAAATAAAATGCAAAGTTATTTTACCTTATGGAAGGTTTTTTGCAGTGAACTGTCAAGGGTTTCCATGCCCAGATTCTATGAATTTGATGACCGTCACCATAATTTGTATATGCACATTGCTTCAGTATTTTCTACAAAACTGAAGTAAATGTCACGATTTTCAATCGCCTCATTGTGTCTCTAATACATCTTAATCTGGTCGCCAGTTTAGAGTGTTACCTTGAAAATCCTAAATCACACATATTCATCGGCCCATTATTACAGATACAGTAATTGCTGCTTTACATGTTCCACAAGGTTTTATAAAATATTAATTGCCTATTATTCCTATTGCAGATTTGAAACTATGGAAAAATATCTCCCTTTTGCGAGGTAATAGTCTCATTTTCAAGTCACTGTATCGTACATTAAAACATGTACACTGAAATTAGATAGGGACTTAAACTACCGAATACGAATCTGGATTTCAAACACTCCAAGGATTAGAGTTGTCAGACCAGGGGTCTTGCTTTGGCCACTTATAAAAATAGGGGCCATTTTCAGGTTAAGGTTTCAAACACCAACCACTGAAGGTTGTCTGGGTCCATTGGGCCTGATTCACATTACATTATTCCAGTTTTATGCTTGTGTAAATCTATGGAAATCAATACAGTGGTGAAATCAATGGCTCTACTCTGGTGTGGAGTTGAGTAATGTAGTGGTGAATCACATCTAGTGATTTTGGTTCAGGCCCAACTACTGTCAACTTGTTCAATCAGCAACTACTGTAGCTATCAATGTTACCCTGGAGTAATTAGATAAATAAAATTATTATTAAAACCAGGATTTTTCATTAGATTTTCCTATTGTGATTACTATTCTGTAGTCACAGAGTTTATACTGTTTATGAAATGTTGTTGGAAATGTGACACTTTCTCTCTTGGGTGTCATATTAAGGAGGCCTGGGGCACTTCTCCATCGCTGTAATATGCATCAATAGCCCCTATCTAAACACGTAGCAGGTGAACTATACTTAAATAACTTTGCTCTCTGAACACCAGTACAGTCCTGGAACGAGTGCAGCAGTCAATGGACAAGTAGGTGAAATACAGCAGGAGTGGGGCAGAGAAAGTGCATTTGCAGAGCAAAATATTAAAGGACTTAAAGAGAGAATCAGTCTTGGCTGGTTTATGAGATGTTAATTGTTTACATATCTCTACAGAAAGATTCCAGTTTGGGAAATTATGTAATCAATAATGAGTAAAGGTAAATGGTGTTTCTCAGGCCATACTTATATCAGTACTTACTGTAATGCAAGCTGTGATGTAAATCTACAGTACTCCAGCCTGCCATGCACTAACTGTCCATGTGAACCCTGCTGATGTGCACTAAAATTTCCCTAGGCTGTATTGACCTAGTGCTGTTTAAAACATCTCTCTTTGACTACAGAGAGAAAGGGAAATTGACAAAAACATTCCAGGTGGGCAGCCTCAGAGCCAAAGCATTCAATTTCTGTTCTCCCAGAATAGATTTTTCTGGAAATCTCTTAAAAATGTGTTTCTGACTTTTTATCCTGATTCAGGATGAATTTTTTTTTTCAGAGATGTGAAATGTTTTGCAGGCAAGGATATCTATTGTGTAAACAGTTCTGTAAGAATACATAAACAGAGTGAGAGACAATTCCTGCCCTAAAGGTTATACATTCTCAATAGACAAAACATAGAAAGGGTGGAAGAAAGGAAGTACAACCACCTCATTTTACAGAAGGAGATCTGAGGCATGAAGAGATTAAGTAACTTTCCCAAGGGAGTTTGTGACTAATCTGAGAATCAAACTCAGATCTCCTGGGTCTCACCATGCTTTAACCACAAGACCATCCTTTTCTCTCTGAATGCAAAACACTTTGCCCAAATGTGAAACTAGAACAAACCTGGATCTTATCTAAGATTCAAAGTTCAGTTATTGTGTTTCTTTATCATTATTTTCATCTGCATGTACTTTTCCATTTCCTGATATCAGCCAGGACTAAACGGAGATGTACCCAATTTAGCCTCTATGCTTGGAGTTGCTGAGGGCCCTTAACGCTCATTGAAGTAAATGGATATTAACTTGAAGACTTGAGTTCAATTCAAAGAGAAATGATTTTGTGGAGGTTTGAGGAAAGACTGGAACTCTTTCTACTAAATCCTTTCTATTGATATTACAGGTCTGATTTCTAAGACATGGAGAAAGCAGCATCTGAACTGAACTTCTGGATCTTTTATTCTCCTAATCTACATTTTGAATTGCTCTTTGAAATATTCTAAAAACATCCCAACAGTAGAAAAGAACAGCCATAGCAGCTCCTTACAGAGTAAGGTTAACAAACAGCCTCCTACACTTTCCATTCCCTGTTACAACTCTGAATATGCATATTTAGTTGCAAATCTGGTTACACTGATTTTGAAGAGCATTGGTTACATAACTAGTAACGTCTGGAAACCACTGATGGTAGCTGTGGTGACAAGGACCAAAATTAGAAATGATAAATGGACATTGATTAAAATAAGAAAAAGAATGAAGAAAACATCTCTTTTTTTTTAAGCTTAATGCCTAAATAATATACAGTACACAGAGAAACTCATTGATTACTACATTTTTATGATGATGCCAAAGCTAAACGGAATTCCTCCAATAATTATAGGTTTTAGAGAAAATTAAAATTGCTAATCTTTAAATTATTATTTCATTCAAGCACTCACCTGTGAAGTGTGTTAGTACAAATCCAGATTCTGATTGCAGTTACAATAATGTAATCAATGGAGTTACTCTGGATTTACACCACTGTGAATGAAATCAGAATCTGCTGCATAGTTTATAGTGGTTTTGAATATAGTTAGCACATACAGCCATTATATTTCTGAGACAAAAGAATATAAACTTTTGTTTGCCATTGTACAAATGCATAAGAGAATGTTTAGCAAATAAAGGTATCTGTGGTGATCTTTTCAGTAATTATTTCTTTTCTATAGGCCTAGCCTAGATTATTTGAAAGATTTTTGTGCTTTTACAAATAAAAGATCTCATATAGGTTCTCATGTAGGTTTGGATCTCATAAAGGTTTTAGGATATTAATTCTTCTGCTCATTCAGTTTATTTCAGTGCATAGATAATGCCCAGTACGTAGAAGCTCTCTGAACAAAACAGTAGATTTCATGGGCTCTTTTAATAGTGCGATTCTTCCATTACTGTGATGACCGAATTGGCTGTATTGATTGGGTGCTTTGGTAGAATGGCTCCAGTGAATTAAGAGGTCAAGAATCTTTGTTAATGGTATTAAGATTTAAAGCAATTCACATCAATATATGTTTAGTGGAAATAATGAAATAATTCATTAGACTATTGCAGAGTTTTTATGGCTTAAACTTTTTTTTTAATAAGCTTCTTTAAAAAGTATATATGACATGTCCATGTTTTACCTGATGTGCATATAATATGACATCAACAAAAATCCATCGCCATTCATTCTGGATGAACCTGTTATATCATGCACCACTTATTTAAAAGTTAAATTTGGAGCTATTCTCAAAAAAAGGTACATTCATTGATCACCTTTCTGAATATTAATCATTTTAGTCAGCAAGAAGTGTGCTGATTATTTTTGTCATTGTGATTTGTTGCATTTGAAGTAGCATGTTTAGAATTGGGGAGGGGAGTTAGCAAAATAGCACCTACCTTATCATGTAGAGGATGGAAATGCTGTAAACTGAGAAGAGCTAGTTTGAAGTAGCCTTGTAGAAATTCCACCCACACAGATTTCCTTCCGGATCAAAATAATCCAGACCAACCTGTCACCTTTACACACCATATTTTAGCAGTCTGGTAGCTAAACAACAACAATGTAATGTTCAATGTAGGAGAAACATAAAAAGAAGGTACCTAACTTTAGGTACCTAATTTAAAAAATATTCATAAGCATTGTTTTATTAATGTGGTGTCTAATAACCTGTTCTTTCCCCTGGTAGTGTTTTTTTTCCCCATGGCACAGTAACTAGAAGTTACTTTGATATTTTAACTTTGTGGCACAAAGTTTTACGTGACAATCTAGACAAATGTTGCCCTGTCGAGCTGCTGTTAAAAGTGTTTTATTTCCACCAGAAAAGTCAAGCAAAAGAAGAAGAAAAAAAGCTTATTCTCCTAATGGAAGCTACACAAGCATTTTTGCCTCAATAAGGCAAATTTCTTGTTTTGATATTTTGATGATAGCAATTTAATCATTTCCTCACGTAACTTTTGTAAATATTCTAGAAATGGCATTCTATGAGCTATAACAATTTACACCAGTTGAGGATCCAACCTATACATTAGATTATAGGTTAGTGGAAATATTTTTATATAAATGAACCTACACATAGAGCTCACTTCACTTACCACAAAAATACAGCTACATTTTCCTGGCATTAAATAAGATGGCTGTCATTTCTGAACTCTAGCAATTCTATTTAAATTAGATTTGTTTAACACTCTTTGAAATCTCATTGCCTTTTTCAGTCCAGTGGCCCAGTTGCTTTCCTCCTTTTTGAGGGTATATTTTCACCAATAAATGATTCAATAACTCGTTAAGGGGACTCAAAACCAATTTTTTTCTATGCATCTCCATCTATTCTCCAATGTCAATTGTTGGCAGACAGATGTTATCAAAAGACCTAACTGCTCCATAAATAGATTCTTGCTAAAGCTCACTGGAAAATGAAATCAGGGTATTAACATTTCACAGTTGTCTGGGTTCCAGTTTTCTGTTCACGATTCTCTGGCCACCTGTTTTAGCTGAAGGAATCACCCATCTGCTCTGACTGAGCTACCTTGGTTTCATGTGTTCTTGGATTCACTTTTACCAGTAACTCTTTCGATAGATCAGCAAACTCTTACTTCCCATTGTTACCTGCTGGAAGGAAAAATCTAGTTCACAATATTACATGTTGTTTTTGAAGAATCATGCATACCTTCTGCAGTGGCCGAATCAGAACTCTGCTTCCTCTCGCGTCTGCAGCATCATTCAATAAACTGTTTTTCCCCTCTGTGGTTAGCACATAAATGTATTATGGAACCTCAGCTTTCTCTTGCATTCTCACTGGGGCAATTGTTTTTAGCACCCTTCACAGACATCTTCCCGTTGCCTTTGTGAACAGTCTCATAGAATCCTAGAAATGTAAGGCTGGAAGGGACCTCCAAAGGTCATCGTTCTACTCTCTCCTTTTAGTCATCGAGCATTAGTGTCCTCTTTGATTCTCTGCACAGTCTTATAATTGATGGTTCAAAGGCTCCATAGTTCCTCCTGAGTTCTCAAAGAGCCTTCCTTTAGTCCTTCTGTTTTACTGTGTTTCCATGTCATTCCAAGTCTCAAAGCTTGTCTTCTGCCTTAGCTCTCTCTCTCTCTCTCTCTCTCTCTCTCTCTCTCTCTCTCTCTCTCCTGTTCTCTACCTCTGTTATTTAATTTGGTAAAACATCTTGGGATACACCATGCATGGAAGACAAAATAGTGTTGCTCTACACTATGTCCTGCCTACTGGTTGTCTTTCCTAGCTATAGTCCCTTCATTTTTATTCTAATCTATGGCATTTGTAATGTGCCCACATCCCTAGTGTCTAGCCACCCTTTGTGTTCTTTTGGGGACATACCCATGAATTTCCTTTATTCTTCCTTTCATAAATAACAACAATATGGGGGTAGTTAAAAACAAAACATGCTGCTTTACTAATTTCCATCCTAATATTGCTTTGAATATAAAGGAAAGTGGCAAGAAAATGAATAGAGTAGGATTGTGATCATGCATTTTTCTTTTTCTTTTTGAAAAAAAAAAACACTGGGTCATTCCTGACACTTTCATAATTACCTATCATCACTTTGTTCTTCCAGGAACATTTGTAAGCCTCTTTCCTCTGCATCTCTCTGTTTACACCCTCTTAGTACAAGGTCCTGAGTGAAGCACAAGGACAGCCACCAACTAAAAAGATTTCCTGTTAGCTGTTACTTTCATACCACCTGAGATCCCGTCTCCACATAAAGGGACCCTCTCACTCATGCTTGGCTGAATATACCTGAAAGGGATATTTTTGTATTATTTTAGGCTTTAAAAGGTTTAAGGTTTGGGGGTTGTTTTTAAGAAGATTTTTACACAGTCTATCTTAAATGTCTGCATTAATTTATAAATATAAATAAAAGCCAGGAAGGTTTTTTTTTTTTCATTGTATGGTATGGGGTAAGATAGGCATCCCTCTGCATTGTCAGAAACTTAAATGCAATAGGTGTGTGCTGGGGCATGGCTATATAAAGTTAAACCAATTAGAAACAGAAAACAGAATCCATCAGTCTAGTTTCGTTATCCAAGAGGAGAGAAATACAAAAAGGTAGTCAATACCATCAATAATAAATAAGTGAATTAGGGATCAGATCTCAGTGGGTGTAAATCAGCATAGCTCCATTGAAATCACCGTAGCTAAACTGATTTACACTCACTGAAGATCTGTTCCCTATATTACTTTTCATTGGCAAAATCAATAGAGCTAACCTGATTTACATTAGCTGAGAATCTGGTCCTAGATTTCTATGCTTAATTAATTTGTAGTAATTTAAAGTGAGGATTTCTTCCTATATGTGATTTTAATTTGGCCGTGCCCCTTTAAACAGAAAAGCTATGCAGATCATTAACTCTTGGAAAAGGTCACTTACATTACCGATCAGTATAAAATAAGGATATATTCTCTCCTTAATATGGTTTAGATTTACACATATCAACCTCATCAGGATTAATGGCAATTATGCAAGTGTATCTTCTCCACTCCTTCTTTGCACTTAGATATGAGCAACAGCCTTCTTAATATTTATACAGATTAATAAGAATAATTTATATGGAATATGATATTGCCACTTCTTGACCTTAAAATAATACTTAGCACTAATATACTTAGCACAACACAGCACTTTGCACATTCAGAATGCTGTATAAGCATTAACTAATTAAATCCTCAATTATTCAAATTTGTGATTAAATGAGGTTATACTCAAGTAGTATTTCCCAACTGTCCTCGGAGAACGGAAATACTTGGAGGCAAAGGAGAGATTAATGATGCTTGGAGAGAAAAGTGGGTTTAAAGGAGTTACAACATGTTTGCCTGCAGAAAGGAAGAAGCCAAGTGAGGGAGGGAGTTGCTGAGGATCAGAGAGATAAAGGGGGTATGGACAGAATCAAATGCAGGAATGAGCTGTTGGAGTGTGTGTGTGGGAAAAAAGATCAATTAGGGAAGAGAGGTGGAGCAATGTAGACAGGAAGACTGCAGAGCTGAAGAACATGAAAGCTAGTTTGTAGTGAAGGAAGTGTTTTTATGGTCCCTTGATTTTTCTCAAGAGGCATTCAGCAAGCATAGAAGAAGTAGCTACAAGGCTGACCAAAGGATGGGGACTGATGGGGAGGACAGATGATGGGACCGTGGAGCAATAGTGGACAAACAGTTTTGGTGTTGATCATTATGGAAGTCCTTCTAGGTAAGGGGATAAACAAGGAACTAGAAAGCTGAGAGCAGAGGAGAATTCAAAGATGCTGATGGACTGAATGATCAGGACCCAGTAGTGAACAATGCTGAAGGAAATAATGGGGTGATCAAGAAAGAATATGGGGAGGGAACAGTGTTTGGTGAAAATCAGGGCAAGAGAGTGAACAAGATAATAGCTATGGAATCAGCCCAGGACAGAAACTCAATGATGCAGTAAGGGAGAAGGAATGAGACTGGATGGTGCATCAAAATATAAATTGCAATTGCTCAAGATGAAGGTGGGAGATTTGGAGGAGAAGAAAAATGACAGCCAGCCATCAAAGTTGGAAAAGGATAATGCAAAGCCTTGTACTCCTCCTGGATGAAAAATTGAAGACACACATAACTGGAAAAGTAATTTTCCTAAATTTTCAATACAATATCAGATTTTACATACAACCTTGATATGATGACTATGGTATACTTATGTGACTCATTGTGATTGCAGAGCCATTGGCCATTATCTTTGAAAACTCATGGCGATCGGGGGAGGTCCTGGATGACTAGAAAAAGGCTAATGTAGTGCCCATCTTTAAAAAAGGGAAGGAGGAGGATCTGGGGAACTACAGGCCAGTCAGCCACACCTCAGTCGCTGGAAAAATCATGGAGCAGGTTCTCAAGGAATCAATTCTGAAGCACGTAGAGGAGAGGAAAGTGATCAGGAACAGTCAGCATGGATTCACCAAGGTCAAGTCATGCCTGATTAATCTAATTGCCTTCTATGATGAGATAACTGGCTCTGTGGATGAGGGGAAAGCAATGGATGTGTTATTCCTTGACTTTAGCAAAGCTTTTGTTATGGTCTCTCACAGTATTCTTTCCAGCAAGTTAAAGAAGTATGGGCTGGATGAATGGACTATAAGGTGGATAGAAAGCTGGCTAGATCGTTGGGCTCAGTGGGTAGCGATCAATGGCTCCATGTCTAGTTGGCAGCCAGTGTCAAGAGGAGTGCCCCAAGGGTCGGTCCTGGGGCGGGTTTTGTTCAATATCTTTATTAATGATCTGGAGGAGGGCGTGGATTGCACCCTCAGCAAGTTTGCAGATAACACTAAACTGGGAGGAGTGGAAGAAGTCCTCCTTTTCTTTATACACAGAGAGCGAGTTCTGCAGAGCCTGGGAGACTGCACTTGTGTTGCCAGAGGCTGATAGAGTCAGAGAGCTGATCCACAGCAAGTGGAGACTGCTAGCAAGAATCGTTTTCAAGAGCTAGCACTTAATTTTTTAATGCTTTCATGTTGCATACTAAGCAGTGGTGGTAGCAAGGTGCTTCGCAATCCTGGGTAGCCCCCGGGAAGTATACAGTATGAATTTGCAAGTAATCTACAAAAAAGTAAATCCATTGCCTCTGAGCTCCATTTGTTAAAAATCCCACCAGTGCTATGTTTAGAAATTCAAAGTATTTATCAGACCACTCCAGTGCGAAGAGGAAGAGCTTTCCAAATATAAATGTGTATTCATTCTACTTCCCCCTTGTTATTGAATAACAGAAACTAGGACCACTAAAAGCTGAAGATTATTGCTTGTATTCCAGACGTTGACTCTGGTAAATCGAGCAGTGAAAATGAAGCACAATACATTTGCTGGTAATAAAGGAACAGTTTTTCTACCCCGCACATTACTTTTTAAAATGAACAGCAAATGGGATTGTAATAGGTCTGTTCTCGCTCCAGCGATCTATGTAACAATATCAAACTTAGATTGCTTAATTCAAGCAGTTCATGGATTTTCTGAATGCTATGAGATCTTGGGATAATTATCTCTTCTTAAAAGTTCATCTGACTTGTTGGCATAGACAGGACTTAAATAATTCCAATAAAGGATTTACAAGTGAGAAAAGTTAGAGCAACATGAAAGCATTAAAAAATTAAGTGCTAGCTCTTGAAAACGATTCTTGCTAGCAGTTGAGATTCACCATTGACAAATACAAGTGCAAAATATGAAGAATTCTGGACCTCTAGCATCAGTGGATTCACATGTGTTTTGTTTTTATAGTTTTATTCTACAGCAATAGAAGGACATAATAGGAACATAACTTTTGTCTGTAAGAGGCCTAGGATAAGGCACTGGCTGAGAACTGAAGAGCCCAGTATTCCATTATTATATGTTTGTTCCTCATGGTGATAATTATAGATTATGATCAAGTCAATCCTTAAGATTCTCTTTGTTAAATTAAATAGATGGAGCTCCTTGATTCTATCACTATAAATCTATCAAGATCTTTCTTACTCCTAGGCACAGGATTACAAGAACATGAACCGTCCCAGCTGCAGAAAATGGCTTTTACATAAATGCCATTTTTGTTACACCATACTGACTTAAATAAATAAATAAAAGCAAAACCATGCAATTTCTTCAAGGCAAATACTGTATAAACTACATAAATTTGTAACACAGTAAAATTACCATAATTGCTTTTTTATATTGGGGTTTAGGGACATGTGAATAAACTGGGTTTTGTTTTAACTTATAAATCAGGGAAGTGTAGAAAATGCAGAAAGAAATACAGAAAAAGTTAACGGTTATTAAAAATTTATGCTGCGTGACACTGTTTTTAATACCATGGCCATCTGTATATCTCATCTTATAGCATTTAAGCAGATGTCTGTTGGTTTGACCAATCGGGTTATTTTTTCGCATGTGGCTACTTTGCTCCGCTCTGAAATCTGCAAACACACACAAACCTATTATCTTTAGAGTTAGGATAGCTGAAGTAATAAATCTAACCTTTTTGAAAAATATGTATCGACAGCATCACCATCATTAAGACCTCTATGCATTGAAAAGACTGAAGATATCTAGTTCAGTCAATTTACAATATATTCCTTTATCCTTTGTATACATACTTGCAGTTAATGGCAATAGTGACGTGAAAATTCCACTAAACACCTAAAGCATTTCTTATTCATAAGATGTAAGTACAGACTCTTCAACAAGCACATCATTTAAGGAGTTTAAGGGGCATGTCTTGTAGGACAGAGTTAAGGTTGTTATTGGAATGCACAAAATGAATATGCATATGTCAATATTGCAGTTACGCATTTTGCATAGTTTTTTTACACAAAAATATTACAGCAAAGGGGTTATTTAGTTGCTCAGTAGTCAACTGCTTATAAGCACCTAGCAGAAATGTGATTTCCTTTGCCACAGTATTGATGTGGTGTTTAAATATTTAAATCTCCTTTGCTAGTTCTCCCTTCCAGTCCCAAGATAATCCTAAGGATACAGTATATAATTGGACTCTGTGACAAAATCCTGAACAGTGCTTAATGTCCCACTTCCAATTATACTAATAAAGCCTCAAGGGGGAATTGAACATTGAGAAGTGCCTAAGTTGTCCAAAGCTGGTATATTGCCAGGGTCTCTGTGCAGCAGTTTGTTAGAAGTCCCTTCACACCAAAACAGCTATTTCATTAACATGTGAATCCCCATGCAGCACATTAGAGCTGAGCATAGCAGCTTTAAAACAGATCCTTTCCATAATAACATGTGAAGAGACTTCTTCTTCAGAGATTTTACTCTTTTAAGCCCTTTTTTTACTAAATTTTCCAGTGTATGGGAAATTCACCCCGATGGGATCTCAATTTAGGAATTGTTGATCCAAAGTCAGTTTAATGATTTGGACTGTATGGCCTGCTGGAAGTTTTCCAGGTAGAGTCAAGGCGTTGGTTTTGGCCTGTAAAATGTTATTGTCTTAGCTTTCAGTGGGTTGCTGAGCACCCACCACCTCTAATTCACCTTTAGTTGGGGGTCAAGGATTGGCTCAGGAAAGAACTGCAAATGTGGCAGGAAGGAGACTTATGAAAAAAAAGGAGGCAATGTGGTGTGCTGAATAAAGTCCTAGACTGGTACTCAAGGGAGTAGGGTTCTCATCCTTGGTTTTCTCTGTGATCTTCGGCATGTCTCTGTGCCATGTTTTCCTCCTCTGTAATGTAAGCGTAACTCATGTGCTTACATTGCAGCCTGTAGTTGTGTAAATAAGGAAAGAAACAGGGAGGCGGATATGTAGCTTTTGTTTCAGGTGGTCCCTGTATGCCTGTAGACTTGCCAGAGGCAGGCCAGATGACTGCTAGGTGGCCAGAATCACTCAGAATATGGGTGTGGCTGGCCCTAGGTGCGCTCATTAGCTGTCTGAAGCTACTTAGATGATTTCCATTGTGGGCAAGCAGCCTGGAAGAACACACCTAGAGTCACTCTCTGGGATCTTTCCAGTGGGAACTCAAGGGAGGTAGGAGTTTATAAATGGGAGGAGTGGGGAACAGCTGGACCTGGACTCAGTGGTGGAGTAGTGTAAAGCCCAGAAGGTTCTTCTGTAAGGATTAAGTTTGAGGGGCTTTGCCAGTTTGTTGGATTTAGCCTGTAGACTCCCTCACCCCACTGAAAAAAGAAGTAGAGGACTAGAATGGCTGTTGGCATTCCCTTGCTGACAATGATGACAATATTGTCACAATTCTCATCTATGGCTACGCATATGACTCTGAAGTCCAAACCCTGATGCAAAGAGTTGGCCACACTGAGGGCTTGGGAAGTCCACATCTATGATGTTTGGTGATGAAGATTTGTGGTGACTTTCATGTGCAGCCCAGAGATGATTTTGTCGATCCTACTCAAATCTGTTAGATGCTGATCTTGCCAGAGATTGACAGTGAGTCCTGTTCTGAGCCATTTGCTCAAGGTCTTTGAGATTGATGCCAGCCCACTGGAGACTGCTCTTCAGATTATCCTTGAACAAACTTTCTTTTGCTCCCCATACAAGAACTGCTTTGGCAGATGGTGGTCTTCTATTCTGATGACATGTCTGGTCCACCTAAGTTGTGCTCTCAGTAGTATTTCCTCAGTGCTGGTTATGTTTGCTCTTTCAAGGACCTTAATATTAGTCACCCTGTCCTTCCAGTGAATTCTCCTGATTGAGCTGAGGGAGCATATGTGAAATTGCTCAAGCTGTTTAATGTGCCGTCTCTAAAGAGTCCATGTCTCAGATCCATACAGGCGAAATGTTGGAACCACTGTACTGTCAATCTTCAATTTGGTGGAGAAACAAATGTTGTGTTGGTTAAGGACTTTTGTTCAGAGTTTGCCAAGGGCCTGGATGACTTTACTAATTGTGGAGGCAATTTCCTTATCAAGGGAACCATCACGCGAGATGGTGCTACCAAATACTTGAACTGATCCACATTTTTCAGCTGTGTGCCTTGGATGGAGATAGCTGCCACTGGGGCATTGGAATGAGGTGCTGGTTGGACCTCTGTCTTCCTGAGACTAAAGGTGAAGCCAAAGAGCTGGGATGCTTCAGAAAACCTATCAAGGATAATCTGAAGGGCCACCAAGGCACAGTCATGTGCAAAAAGTGCCTGGACGAGAAGTCTCTCCAGCATCTTGGTCTCAACAATGAGTCTTTGAAGATCAAAGAGGGAGCCATCGTGTTGGTGGTGGATGTATATCCCCTGAGCCAAGTCCCTTGTGACATGGCTGAGGCCACAGGCAAAGAACAAGTTGAACAGCACTCAAGAAAGGGATCTGTGCATCATTAGAGACTGCTCAATGAAGACCTCAGCTCAATGCGCAGCTGTGGTCAAAAAAGTAAACAGGATGTTAGGATGTATAAGGAATGGGATAGAGAATAATGCAGTGAATATTATAAGGCCTTTATATAATCATGGGTGTGATAGCATTCCCTCGGAGACCTTTTCCCCTCAGTTTATCCAGAACACCTCATCCAGATCTGGGAGAATGCTTTATCCAGTTTTCTGAGATCCAAGAAATCAGTTCAACTTTAGACTCATCACTGAGGTTTCTTTATTGGCATAAAATCAAACTACACTTGAATTGATCACGCTCAAGTGTTGGGGGTGGATATTGGGTATACCACATATCCAATGTACATAATCAGCTTATATATATACAGTAATACTATTGGTTAATACATCATATCACACATTTTATGATGAGTCTACTAATTTGTGTAAGAATTCCTGGACAGTTCATAAACTCTCCACCAGCTGCAAAGTATGCCAGTGCACAAAGCTGCAGCTGCAATCTTCTCACACATTACTTTTCTTACTGTTTCTTTATCTGCTAACTATGTTATTCACAGGGCCACTTGTGAGTTTATATTTTGTCCTTTGTTAACCTCTGTTTCCTTACTTCTGTTTTCTATCATTGTTCATGCAATTGGTGACATTTCCACTCCTTTTTTTTCCCCCTTTTTCTTTTTGAGTATAGCTGTCTTTTCATTTCAGACATATCCTTTTTCTCTTTCTCCCTGTTTTTTTAAGGCTTGTTGCCCAGCAACTACAGTGGTGATTACTAATTGTACAACCATTAAAAGCAAACATAATGTCTGAACTATGGGATGGAGGCTTATTTCCTCTGGACTGACCAGCCATGAGTTAATTGCTTTTGCAGTGATGGTGTCTAGCTCATTATTTTGTTCGGTTATGAGCTGGGTGATGGGTATCAACTATTCCAATATGTGTTCTACTAATCCCTTGTTTTATTTCTCCTGTTCCTTGAACCAAATGAATTACAAGTTTATTACTGGATATATCACATACTATAGTCTTGAACACATTATTAATAAGGTGTTTGGAGGTTTTAGCCATTAAGCTTCTAAGTTCCAGGCTTATGGAAGGAACAGGATGCCCAAACTTGGGTGATACTTTTAAAGCATCTTTCTACAATTTTAACTTTGCCTACATTTCAATTACATTATAAAAACTGGTAGAAGATATAATGTTTTTATCTATCACCATAGGAAATTTAGGTGTGAAACAGCACATAGGCCAATTAAAAATAACATTGCCTGGGTTCATACTGGAAGTGGTCTCCTTCAGCCACCACACAGAACCTGCCATTCCCAGGATAGGTCATTTTTACTTTACTAGCTTCTTAGCATCTCAGTCGTACTGTGCAATTTGCAGACCGTTTGCAGAGTGAACTCACATGCCAGCAACTCTGTGTGTAAGACATGACACCTGCACATGTTAATGTTCCCCCTTCTTAGGGTGACCAGACAGAAAATGTGAAAAATCGGGACAGGGGGTTGGGGATAATAGGATCCTATATAAGAAAAAGACCCAAAAATCTAGACCGTCCCTATAAAATCGAGACATCTGGTCAACCTACCCTCGCATCAAACAGCAGTACAAGTCTGAGGCTTTCCAGTCCTTGTCATTTACTTGCTACAGTAGTTAAGGAGGAACAACAACCCCCTTCCACACCCATATGAGCTGCAGTGGTTTTACATTTAACTTCATGGTTGGGTCCTTGTTAATTTCCTTGCCCTGAATCAACTGGTGTCACCTCTCTTGTACCAATTTTTTATCTTTTCTCTGGTGATAAAAGAGGGCAACTTTTCTTCTGCCTTCTCACTTATGGCTTTTAACCTTAAACCATTGAGACCTGTTTCCAGTCTAGGGCATTTTTAATCTCTTTTTTTATTTATTTAAAACACTCCACCATATAGTTTTTTTTTTTTTTGTTTTTGCTCCCAAAGTAATATTTATTTTATGCCACAGTTAAATGGAACTTTTGAATAGGATTTCAATGGTTGGAGGGTTTGTCATGGTTTTGAACGGCCATTGCACCACTCAAAGTAGCTCCAGAATTAATAACCTGTTAAAAGAAAACAGAACCCTTATATTTACTTATTTTTCCTGGTGCTGGGTTGGTTTCTGTTTTCAAAGCACACAGCCATCCAAAGAAAACACAACCTATCGTGGCCCCTCTTTTGGAGCCCTTATGGGATTTTAATTAAGTAACTTGCCTTGTTTATATTTCCTTTACCCCATTTACTGTATACACTGCATGTTCCATAGGAATGCACAGTTTTTTCATAATTTAACTTCCACATTTTATTTGCTATAACATTAGATTAGATTAGATTAGATTTATTTACTTTTTATTTATATTGATAATGTAACAATATATTATATTTATTCTTATATGTATTTGCTATAACATTATATCATATATTATATACTATATTCTATTATTTACTCTAACATTATATTAGCCATATCAAATTAATTATATATAATATTTATAATTATAAGTATTGTTGTTATTAATAATAATATTTATTTTTCTTCTGCAGCTGTTTCAGCTAACCCTTTATTACTGAAAAAGGGAGCCAAGGTCTCTCCCCACTATCCTGGTTCTGGCCACTCTTATAGGTCCAGTTTTCACTGACTAATTTATATTTAGCATTTATATATATATATTTTTAAGGGTTAAATTTTGTAAAAGCCTTGAGACACCCAAAGTGTTAGTTAAGAAACTTGGACTGCCCGGAGACTTGGGCTGCCACCCAGAGAGTATCCGTGCCAGGTTTGCTAGAATGAAAGATTTGGATACATTTTGAGAGGAATCTTTTAAAAATCAATGTATTTTACACATACATGTTCCATTTTTTAAAGTACATGTTGTCTTAAATTCTGCAGCTCCTTGCTGCACTGTAAACAGTTTATTATGAGAGAGCAAATACATATTTTAATTTTGCTCCACTTAGCCTTGTCAACTGAGCCTTTAAACCTTCTTTTTTTTCTGAAACGGTTTTGCACTCCTGAAGTTTTCCCTTTGTAAATTGCACGTTGTGAGCAGATGACACATTTCAGTTGCTCACGTTTCTAAACTGCAATTTTTATATATATATATATAAGCTTTGGATAAGTTTTTAAGTTTTTGCACTGGCGAGATAACTTTTTTGACCTGGGATCTGATAATTGTTGTATTCTAGCAATGTTTTGTTTTACTGCTGGTTTCATTCCCTTATTTTCCTTCTTGATCTCAGTTGTCTGAGACTTTAGTAAGATAATTGTTACTCTTTGATTTTTTTTCTGATGTTTTCTCCAACCTAGTAGGTGTTTTCTCCTTTTTCTTTCTTACAATCTGTGGTTTGAGCTGATCAGTGCCCCTTGGACTGCTCTTAATTA
The DNA here is from genome assembly GCF_965140295.1 of Lepidochelys olivacea. Taxonomy (NCBI): domain Eukaryota; kingdom Metazoa; phylum Chordata; order Testudines; family Cheloniidae; genus Lepidochelys; species Lepidochelys olivacea. The sequence continues at coordinate 11,211,716 of NC_140415.1, read as the reverse complement.
TTTTTCTACACAACTGTACCCAGGTTACACCTCACTAGTACATTCAGAAGCAGTCAAGCCATATATAAATTCCTATTTCCTTTTTACTGATTTTGACTAAATTATCCATAGTCCATTAATTCAAATCAAAGGGTCACTCTGTGCATGCAGCATTATTTACAATCAATTTTTTACAGACATTCATCGGGAAGGGCCCATTTCCTTTAAAATGTCAGTAAAGGCTTCCCAGGGAAGAAAACATAGCTTTGATAGTTGTTACTACCTGTCCTCTCCTTTGCACAATTTGTTTCATTACTAAGAATTTTACCAGACATGACTGCACCGAGTTGTACTGCCATAATTGGGTTTTATTATCAAACCAAACATTCTCTTTTTTAAATATGTTAACATCCTCTTAAACGCTTTCTAACTTCCACTACCCCTGACTAACTAGTCCCTTCCGACCTCTGCAATATTACTTTGTGCTAAGGCTCCTTTTAACTGCATGTAACTATTGTTCTTAACATACTCACTTCAGTTTTTCATTGTTTAATAAGATACTTCCCAAGACCGCATGAGCTGCTAAATTCTGGGACCATAACTCTTCTAGCTTATCTCCCAGAGCAAATCATTTCTCAGCTGACTTTTTCTCAGCAGCTCTAAGCTTATCTCTTATTGTTTTTGCTTTTATTTCTCAATTTAGTACAGTCTGCCCGAACTCACTAAATACAGTACTTAAAGTTTTGGCAGCTTTTTTTACTTGGATTTATGCAAGCAGCCATTGTTTTCTTCCTGACCTTTCAAGAATCTTTTCCATTTAGTTTGTTTCCTCCTCTATAGCTTTGTTCCTTATGCTTTTTGCATTCATCTCTCAAAGTGGCGTATTTTGTTTGTGGTGAAAGTACTGCCTTGATTTGGGCATTCTTTGCCTTAAGACAATAAAACCTCAATACTATTTTTTCCCATGGCTGCCAATGGGTTCTATGTTTGGAAAATTTCAGTGGTATTCAATAGATCTTTGCTGTGCTCTGCCAAAAAAAAATATTTCTTTATGGCATTCAGTAGACCTCTGAATTCTAAGTATTCTTATTTTTTTAATCTAATACCTCTCTCTGGAGTTCCTGTATCACTTGGTCCCTTCTCCCCCTAATTCTTCTCTTGGGAGTCCATAGAGCCCACCATTAAATTTAACCCGTTACTCCAGAGTGGCACTAACTTCCTCATATTTTAACACTTAAACCCTTCCAGTGCCATTGCCCTTACTGTTAGGTAGTGAACATCACACTAAAAGGTATGTGCTTAGCCTACTCCAGATGAGTGCATCCTGAGTTTACTCTGGGCTCATCACGGAGGTTACTTTGCCTGCTCCAGATCAGTGGCTCCCAGGTTTTGGCATCAGTCATGCTGGGATTCCCCCAGAGATCTTTTCCACTCAGCTTATCCAGAAGACCTTGTGCAATTCTGGGAGAACACGTCATCCAGTTCTATGGAATCCATGAAATCATTTCCACTACAGACTTATCACTGAGGTTTCTTTATTGGCATACAATCAAAGTATACTTGAGTTGATCAGGCTCAAGTGTAGGGAGTGGGTATGGGGTATTCCACACATGCAGTGTATATAATCATGAATTGGCTTATATACACACACAGTACTATTAGTTAATGCATCATATCACACACTTTATGATTGGTCTGCTAATTTTTAAAGCCAATCCCTGTAGAGATCATGAACTGTCCACAGCTGCAAAGTGCACTAGTAAGCAAAGTTGCAGCTGCAAGCTTATCACACATTACTCTTCTTACTATTTCTTTATCTACATGTTATTTACAAGGCCACTGGTGAGTTTATGCTTTTGGAACCTCTGATACCTTACTTCTGTTTCCTTTCCTTGTTCATGCAGCCTCACCTGGAATACTGTGTGGTACTGGTCACCTGATCTAAAAAGGACGTTATGGACCTAGAGAAGGTTCAGAGAGGGGTGGCGGTAATGATCAAGTGCCTGGAAAACCATCATATGGTAAGACTGAAAAGACTGGTCTGGATTAACCTTAAAATAGAGATGAGCAAGAGGGGATATGATCAAGGTATATACAATAATGAATGGTCTAAAGGATGTAGACCGAGACCTTCTCTTCTCCCCATCCAATAACACACAAACAAATGAGGAGCTGAGCGTTCATCTCAATCAAGCTAATACATGATAATCCACAACTGCCTTGTCTTCACTAGGATTTTACCCGACGTTAGTTACCACTTGGTAGGTAACATTCAATAAGAAAACACCTTGTTTCCTAGTAATGACAAGGCCTTATTAAAGAGGAGGAGACAGTGCTTGACATGAGCCTTGGGAAGGGAGAACAAGCAGGGAAGGGCAGAGCTATACAGGGTTTTGTATTGCTCCTTGTAAGTGCTGTAAATGGGGAGCAGAGGATTTTCTGGGCCTGAGGGGAAGGCTCAAGTGGCCTAAAACCCAGCATAGCTGTGTGACTTCACCTCTCTGCCTCTGCTTCTTTGTCTTTCACTGTCTGGTCCATTTAGATTGTAACCTCTTCATAGCAAAAATTGTCTTACTGTGTGTATGTGCAGCCCCTTGCACAATGGGACCCAAATCTCAGCTAGTACTTCTAGGCATTACAGTATTATTGGGCGCGCAAGCAGTGTCTGAGTTTCTCAAGATCCCACAGCAGGTTAGGGACAGAGCCAAGATTAGAACCCACATCTTTTCACTTCTACACCACTGCTTTATCCACAATACAACACTCTCTCTAAAACCATGAGCTACTACTGCTTGAGCTAACAGCCCCGCTCGCTAATAGATCATGATAATCATAGCAGCTGGCTCTTTACCAGCCCCCTCAGGCCTTTTCCTGACCCATTTCTATTATGCCACTAATATTTGTGCTTCCCTTGGATGGTGGCTTCAGATGCATTTAACTATAGTTCATAAAACACAGGGATCATTGAATGAAAGACACAGTATCAATGTACAATATTGTGTGATTATCAAATGCAAGTATTAGCTCCTCTTTCCAATAAGTATCAAATAATTGCAGAAATCTGCTTGAATATTGGTTTCAAGTGCAAGAAGATTTTCAAACCAGGAGACTGGGTTTTATCCTCCCCATCCCCAAGCAAAGTAACATTGTTTTGCACTTTGTGAGTTTTTCTGGGGACTCAGTTTCTGCTCCCAAGCTATGCCACAGTTAAATCAAGGATCTCAGGGCACCATTATTATCTATATAGATATTCATTTTATAATATGCTTTGTATAGCAGCCTCCATCACAGATTAAAAGCATGCCAGAGTCTTCAGAAAAGCACTGCCAAAAAAGCATTTTAAATATGCTCTATAGAGAGCATGTAATTAGGGAAACTTGGAAAGCAGCTAATAAAATCAACACACCACATGTTTCTTTTGTGTAGACTAGCCCTTCGCCTGCTGAATCGCAATAGTGTACCATGTACACGATGGAAAATGCACACACAATGCCGGATCACATAGTAGACGTGTGTATCCATTTGAAAATGCTAGCATTCTATAGACTAGCTGAAACCCAAGGTTCTACTGCTAATACAGTTGGTAGGTAAGTGATTGAAATGCTCTGCCAAAACTCATTCTGTTCTCCTGAACAATTAATGCAATTTGTTGGGGCTTGTTTGGGGATTTTTTGGGCAATAGCAGTCTTCCAAAAAAACTATTAACATTACAGACACAATTGCTTACAACCCCCCCCCAAAACAAACAAACAAACAAACAAACAAAGAAACACCCTTTTCCTCAGATCAGAGGGTAGGGCAGAGAAAAGAGGGCTGAGAGAACTATTACATTATTGAGAAATCTCTTCTCTGCTAAAAGTCTGTGACTAACATCAATTAAAATTGGAGGAGCTGAATATTTGCATTGATGGGAAATGGTCTGTTACCCGGGGTTCTTTCAACCCAAAGCTCTTGGTAACTTTTACTCTGTGCGAGGTGGTGTCAGGAAATAAATCAGGGGAGACACGGCCATCCAACCGATCGATGGCCGGCACAAACAGGACAACACAAGAGCGCTTTCACTTAAAGCTAAACTTTACTTAGTCTCAAGCACTTATACGCACGTCTGCAACAGGTTAGTAAAACACCCCAACCCTTGAGAATTACCAAAGCTGAGTGGTGGCTCTTGAGTGGCACAGTGGTAGCCTGTCTGCTAGTGGGAAACACAAGATGCATCCAGACGGAGAGTCCAGTCCTGAAGAGTCCCACCACCTCAAACTCCCCCCTTATTTATACGTTAGAAATAGAATGACATATCCCTTAAAAAAAAACTTGTTAAACAGGCAGTTCCAATGGGCAAGCAAGAGGCTCCTTCTGATTATCGATTAACCAGGTCTGGGTTTTTCCAGAGTTTGCAGCCTTGAGGCCCCAATAGACATTCCTGGGGCACATCCTGCTCTTCTAAGATGCCTGTATCAGCAACTTCAACACAATTCTTATCAGGAAGGATGCGGGGTCAAGCTGCCCTTTCTGTGGCACCCAACCCCCCCCCCCCCCTCCTGCCTTGGTTAAGCTAAGTGTGCTGACTTGGCTGCTTTTAGCAATAAGCCATAGTGGTTTCAGGCATTTTACTGGTTTGCCAAAGTCTCCCCGTACAGGTACACATCTGAAAAAGCCATTGGCCTCTATGAGGTCTACCAGAAAAAGATACTTAAAAAAAGCATTGAAATTAGATAGCACTAGACATGCCACCTGAAACTTCTGCCTTTAGGTGCCTTGAAATAATTTGCAGCACCGTTCACTGAGCCCTAATGTGAACTACTTAACCCGTGGTTCACAGCATTTAATTATTGCTCCTGTCTCAAGTAGCTCTAAAAGCATCTGTGTTCTAAGAGTTATACCTACACATTAGAGAAGTGATGAGAAAGAAATGATATGTAATTTACATTTCTATGGATGAGTCACCTGTCTCGCACTTTGATTTTCCAATACAGCCTTTTAGTTCCTTTCAGCAAATTGGAAAAGCTTATTGCACAAATGTGATTTTCTGGAAGTGGGACATTTAAACATTGCTTCCAATTAGCAAAAGAAAACACTTGGAGAAAGCTTGTATATATAAATCAATCTATACAGCACCAAACTTCAATTAGGGAGCAGTATGCCTGAGAAATGGAAACTTTATTTTTGGTAGACCTGAATGGACAATTAGCATTTCTTCAGTTTTCACAGAGGAGTAAATATGTAGAAGAGAACATGCCAATCAAAAGGCAGCACAGATATCAATTCTGTTTCTCTTTTTCAGAATCAGCTTTGTAATCTTTGAGCTAGCTAGAAAGAAAGAAAGAAAGAAAGAAAGAAAGAAAGAAAGAAAGAAAGAAAGAAAGAAAGAAAGAAAGAAAGAAAGAATTCCTGAATTTCTTGACTATTGCAGTTGTCTGTATCAAGCAGTGGGAACATCTGGAATGTCTGAGTCAAAGAGCTTGTCTATGTGGCAAGTCACTACACAGCAAGCCCAGGTGTGAGATCACGTGCACCAGCTTGCTGCACAGTAACCTCCTGTGTGGACACAGCTAAAGGACACTGAAAGTCCTGGAGTGCATCTTAGCCTAATACTCCTTGAAAGAGTAGTATGCCAAGCTGCACTGTGGGCCTTTCAATGCATTAGAAGAGTGTCCACGTGGGACGTTACTGCCTGGCAAACTGGTGCACTGTAGATTCATACCCTTGCTTGTGGTGCAGTAACTTGCCATGTAGATAAGAGAGGGAGAGGTGGAGTTTCATGATGCTTGTCTTGTCCAATAGCTGGGCTTCTGTCTTTGATATATTTAGTGGAAAGAAATTCGGATGGACTCACAAGATTCCTTTGTTAAGCTCCATAGATAAGGGATCCTTGCACAAAGGAGAACAGGGCACTCTGAAATAGGATTGGAATCATGGACACAGAGGAAGGACACAAAGATATCATTATAGCTAAGGTCTAGGAAGATGGAGAGTAGCCCACAGCATTAAAGGCTGCAGTGAGAACAGAGAGGGAGAAGTAGCCGACAGCAGCAGAGTAAATGAGCTTAAATACCTTGAAGAGAGTTGTTTCCATGCTATCCAGATTGAAAATGGTGAAGCATATTGTTGTGTGAAAGGTATTTGGGCAGAAGAGACAGGTTTACTTCCTCAAAAAGTTGCAGAGACGAGGAAAGTTAGAGGGGATGATACCAGAAATGGGGAGAAAATGTCAGTCAGGCTCTAAGACTGAACCCAGTCTCAGTTCTAGGGTATATATGAAAGTGAATATGGAACAAATCTATGTAATCTAAGAAGGTGCGCACTGATGATTCAGAGTCCATAGGTCCCTTGTCTCAGTGAGTGAATATATTGTGCAGGCCAAACTGTTCTGCTGTTGCCTAGACATTGGTGCCACGTGATGGAGTTTCTGAGTTCTATTGTTTTTTCTTTTGTAAAAATTTAGGATATTTCACAACTACTCCCTTCCTCATGTTAAAAGAATATTAAGGTTGCAAAGTGAAGTACTCAAATGCTAAGTATTGTAATTTTACAGTCTCAGACCTCAAAAGATTCCAGGAATAGAAGTGAGTGTCCTGTTGGACAGCTATAAATCTCTCCATTATAATAGTATAACCCTGACTATCTTAAATCTCTTACTGGTACTGGAGTAAATATTGGCCATTCTGCCATTGTAAATTTGAGGGGATATTCTATATTTTGGGGAAAGAGGGAAACATTTCTCAGGCAGCTTGTTAAAATATAACATGATGACTCTTTGAAACTTCTGAGATGAAACATTAGAATATATCCCAACAGAGATGGATAACAATGAGCAAAGTGCAGGTGACAGTGTGAACAGGGCATAATACATTCAATTAATCTTATATAGTAACATTGCAGTGTAACACGTGGGTGTCATATCCATACCTGTGGTGATATCCATGTGTTAAATGGGATCGTGGCTTGGTCCGTAGTAAGATGGACCTCAGAATTCTCAGCCCTATAGAAGGTGCTGCCAGACATGGTCCTGGTGATTCAGTAGGTAGCATTCTTTCCACTGAGTCATTACTAGGTGGCCCAGTGTTTATATAGCACCTAGCACAATGGGGTCCTGGTCCATGACTAAGGCTCCTAGGTGCTAAAGAAATGCAAATAATAAATAATAGTTATCATAGAGGTGCCAGTGACCTGAATAAGGTATTCTTCATGACCTTAACTATTGTGTAGTATTAAAGCTCTCAAGAAGAAGTGAGACATCAGGAATCACGGGGTACCTGTTGTGACAAACAATCCCAAAATGTTTTGACGATAACTACAAAGGTATCCCTGCGCATCAGGTATTTCTAAACATATCTTTTTATACTGGACACTTCATAAAGAATTTAACTAGTTTCAATAGGCAAAACCTTCAATCTAGTAATAAAGGGCATTGGCCCCAACTTTGAAATTTGGGATCAGAGGTGCTGGGCACCCACAGCGTCCACTGAAGTGAACATGAATGCTCTGAAAAATCAGGCCATTTTTATTTTAGATTCCTAAATACGGATGTAAGTGTCTGACTGTAGGTATATAGGGTTGAATTCGTCAGCCATTATGTTTTTAAATTGCTCAGATTCTTCTTATTGTCTAACATTTGCAGGGTGACTGTGTGAGAGTCTGGCTTGCCTCAGTGTCTTGCCATTGAAAGTTTATTCAGAGAAAAGGGCAAGATATTCATCTCTGAATCACACAACAGCAGCAGTAAAAAAAGGGCAAGGGTTTTCTCACCTCGCTAGATTTACATATGTCCTTTGGGAAACACCATCCATGTGCCAGCTGTGAACTTGTTACACTGAATCAAGTTAGCTTTATCTCTGCTAACACACAGCTAGCTTAAAGGAAAAGATCAAGGCAACATATATTAGTTACAATTTACTTTAATTATATGCACAAGGTTATACAGTATCCATTCAGACATACGTGCCTTTTGCAAAATTTGTGCCATTACTCTGTGTAGTTAAAGGTGAGAATATTTTCCTTTCTTCTATATAATATGCTCTATATTCCAGGGTAAGACAACAAAAATACCTTTTAAACTTATATTGATATGTACTAAATAGATATATTTTGGGTAATAATAATACTTGGGACTTAATTACCCTTGTTACTGTATTTTAATCAAGGGTTTCAGAGTAGCAGCCGTGTTAGTCTGTATTCGCAAAAAGAAAAGGAGTACTTGTGGCACCTTAGAGACTAACCAATTTATTTGAGCATTTTTTCATATTCTCTGTGTATATATAAAGTCTGCTGCAGTTTCCACGGCATGCATCCGATGAAGTGAGCTGTAGCTCACGAAAGCTCATGCTCAAATAAATTGGTTAGTCTCTAAGGTGCCACAAGTACTCCTTTTTATTTTAATCAAGGATCTCAAAGCATTTTAAGGCGATTAAATCCTACAACAGCTTTTACAGTATTCTCATATCTATATGGGCAAACTAAGACCTAGATTTGCTGAAAGCACACAGTGAATCTGTAGCACAGCTAGGCCATGAACCCAGGAAGTCTTGATTCACAGTATCTTGCACGAGAACACGTGCTCACACCAAAGGTCGGATATTCATAATCTATTAAATAGACTTGGTGAAGGGATTGCCTTCTGTTGCATTTGCTGCAATGACGATATCATTTCCCTCACTTCAGTCTACCTCGGGTATTGTCTTTTTAGTCACAGTAGGCTAAATGCATCCCTGGATTAGCTCCACTAAAATCAGTAGAGATTTAATTAGACCCAGTTCTTCTGAAAATAATCAACAGCTCCTTACTGTGTAAAACTGGTGGCAGTGGACAAACAAATGAAAATATTGTTTTGACGTGGGTGCTTTACAAAAACAACTATATTTAAAGATGGAGATATGCCAGTTACATTAAAATATAATTTCTCCTAGCCTGTGTAGACAGAATAAAATTATGCTGAGGAGTCATAATTTAACATCAGATGATACATAGGATAAAACATGGTTCTCTTTAACATAATAGTTTTTCTTCTTCTTCTTCCTGTCTTCACAGACAAGAAGAAACTGTTTTATAACATGGTTGGACCCAAACCATGTTTCTCATCCATGTTATATGGATATTTTTGTAGTGTACAAAGGGTTTTACCTATGTAATTTAAAGACTATGATTTTAAAATTTAGTTAGACATTTAAATAATAGACCTGATTTTTAAAATAGCTGAACACCCATTGACTCCTACTTCTGTAAAATCTTGGCTTCAGGATTCATTTTGCATTGTATATTTAGTAAAAGAATCTGAGTTAATGCCCTTTAATACAATGTACCCCCACACACACACACACTCAGACACACATGTAGCGTGTAGTGTTTTAAGGATCAAAGTAATAACAAAAGTTTTCCAGACAGATATATATATATCTTATATCTTATATATATATAAGATTGTGCCAGCTAGGCAAAAAATATGGTAGCATGCTTTGTCAGGCAGAATATTTCTATGTTTCATTCTCAAAAGATAATTTCCCTTCAGTAATATTAGTAGTTAATCACAGTGGAATCTTATCAGATGTTCATGATAGCCAGAGGATCTGATGTGATGAGAAACCACATGAGTATGAAAATTCAGTCTGGATTTCAAGAAGATTATAATATGGAACTTGCATTGATCAGGCTCTGTAATGATCGTTTATTGATTTCTGAAAGTTCAAAATACATTTGAATTTTTAGAAAATGTGACTGCTAACTGAGCAAACGTTGACACCAGGAACTAAAATATCACCTAATAAAAAGAACACAAAAGGTTACTTTAGGCAGTTATAGACTTTCTGTACCTTCTTGCCATGTGTCCTTCAATAGGTACTCTTTCTGCCACCCAGTATAGTTAATATCTCTACAACTGATGTTTACATGAATAATTTTTTTATTTAGATTATTATTAATCTCTGGAAGGATTCTAAGGCCTGTAGTGTCTCATATAAGGCACTGAGAAGCTATCTCTTAATAAAGCTAACAATATGTCATAATAATCCTAGTTATTCAGTTTTGGTTTTATTTTTATATATATAATATATGTGTTTCGAGTGGCTTTCATCCCATAGGTTCCCAGAGCAGTTGAAAAAACCCTACCCTTTAGTTATTTTCTTTTGTTGTTCTAGGTCAAATTTATGCCCTGATTTTGTAAAGTGATCTGTAGATAATATGGACCATTATTCCATTGACTTCCATTGACTCCATGCAGGCCCATAAGGGGCCACACGTAGGGCTTGTCTTCACAACCAGGGTAAGTAGACCTAAGTTATGCTACTCCAGCTATGCAAATAATGTAGCTGGAGTTGACATAGCTTAGGTCAACTTACCCCAGTGTCTTCACCGCACTGAGTTGACGGAAGTCACTCTCAAGACGACTTTTCAGAGACCTGGAGTACCAGGGTCGACTGGAGAGTGCTCTGCCATTGATTTAGTGGGTCTTCACTAGACCCGCTAAATAGATCCCTGCTGCATCAATTGCAGCAGCATTGATCAGCAGCCCTTAGTCCAGCCATGAGGGCAGGGGACTGGACTAGATGACCTCTTGAGGTCCTTTCCAGTCCTAGGATTCTATGTGGATGGACCCCTGTGGCAGAATTGGGGACATAGAGGGGGATATCCTAACTACCACCCTAATCCCTTTATGCTGGGTAAAAGGGTTGAAGCAGCATAGGAACCCCATATCCCACTGGTAAAGGATTCCTCCAGTGCAGAAACATGTGAAAGACAGACAGAAAGGCTGCCCTGCAAGGATCCTCTTGCAAATCCTGTCATAGGTATGATGAATATGGTGCGGGCAGGGTCACAGAACACAGGGTCGTGGAGGTTCAGAGTAGTGTGCAGCCCAGGGAAGCTGCCTTAATTTAGGTAGGCTCCTAGGACTGTCTAAATTATGCTGAAGGCTCTGGCTCCCAGAGCCCCCAGGATTGGATGGGCACAAAGGTGACTTCAAGTCTCGATAGCATCCTCCTCATCCTCAGCAGTGAGTTATGTGATGTACTCCTGACCCAGAGTTTTAGGTCCTCAGGGAAAGAATGTGTCTTTTAAAAAACAAAGCAAACAAAAAGATTCTTCTCTCACTTAACCAGGTGTAAATCAAGAATAGCTCAGTTGAAACCAATGTCCATCAGTTTAAGGGTTTGTCTTTGCCAGATGCACATCACATAGGTGACGGATGCCTTCAGTTCATAAGGATGTTAAGCCCCTTTGTGCATCTATGTAAGGGCTCGTTTACACAGTCTGTAAGTGAGCAGCAAGCTGACGTGTAAATTTACAGCACTCTAGCCTGTTAACATGAACTGGCCATCTGGACAAATCCTAAGATGATCAGAAGGGCTGATCACTTTCTCTCCTCTCCCTGAAGTTTGCTGAGGGTAAGGACACTTTGCCCTCTGAAAGTCAATCCACTTATTTAGGTTTCTAAATATTAATTTAGGAGCCTCCTTTTACACAGCCGAGTCTGAAAAAATTGGCCTTAATTTATCCATGTCTCAGTTTTTCCATATGCATACCAGGTATAACCATAGTTTCTTGCATCCCAGAGATGACCTGGGGTTGATTAATTCATCTCAATATTTTCCATAGATTTCAGTGCCACAAGGGACCATTAGACATCTAGTTTGATCTGCTGTATGACAGAGGCCAGAAAATTTCATCCAGTGACCCCTGTACTGAGTCCAGTAGCTTATATTTGCCTAAACAATATCACCCAGATAGGCAGCCAGTCTTGATTTGAAGACACCAAAGTATGAAGAATCCACCATTTTCCTTGGTAGTTTGTTCAAACTGTTTCTGACCCTCACTGTTATATGCTAGTTCTAATTTGAATATGCCTGGCTTTTACTCTCAGCTAGACCTCGTTCCAGCCCATATGGCAAAATGGAATTTTCTTGAAATAGCCTGTTTTGTCAAAGTCTAAACTTTGTGCAGAGAAGTATTGATATAAACAAACTTTTCAACAGGAAGGTTCTTGAGGCCCTGGGATCTCTTGACACTTCTGGCCAGAGAAAGAGCCAAATAAAAAAACCCTGAGCTTTTTGATTGGAAAATGGATGTTTCAACACAAGTCTGCTTCACAAAACAGTTTCAGAAGTTTTGGTTTTGTTCCAATGTGGAGTGAAAAGAAATTCTGAAACCTTGAAAGTCTTGAAAAATTGAACTCTTAGGGGCAGGGACTGTCTTTTTTATTCTGTTTTTACAGTGCCTAGCACAATTGGATCATGCTACAGTAATACAAATAATGATAAATCTACCTGTTATCCTCCAGTTGTCTCTACTTACAGACAATAGTTTTTGCTTTCCTTTCTTTGCTAGCTTAATGAGCCCTTAAACAACTGGTATTTTTTTCCGTGTGAAGGTAATTATACTGTAAATCGCCTTTTGATATTCTTTTTGATAAATGAAACAGATTGAGCTCCTTAAATCTCTTTTCTGAGAAGGTATGTTTATTGCCTTGAGAATATATATATATATTTGGTAAGGTACATTGTTGAAGTGAGATGTCACAAGGTGCTCGATGTTACAGAGCAAGTTAGGGGGAGAGGCTGCACCGAATGATGTTTTTAAACCTTTTTCACCAATGCACGTGTCATATAATATTATTTAGGCCTGTTGCTGCTGCTATGGCTGAATTACTGCAGTGGTATGCTACATCCTGGAGGAAATTAGCAGGACAATGGCAGACTACCAACAAAACACTGATAAACATTGTTTGCCAGATAACATTTGATCATATACTCACTTCAATCCTTTTAAAATATCAACATGTTTACCAAGAATTGGCAAGTTGTTCGTTTTTTTTTCTTCATCTAACAAGTAATTCTTATTATCACATATTGATTAGCTGCATGATATTCAACCCTCTTGTGTAAATTTGTTTCTGCATTTGATTGGACAGCAGCTTTCAAAAGCAGGATCAGCTATCCAGGCGGAGCTGATACTTAGCCAGGCAAAGGTAGCAAAAGCCAAAAACTACCCAATCACAATAATATTTTGGAGAGTCTGCCAACAAACTTGTCATGGGCAATGTCTGCTTGTGGCTCACTATTAGTCTGTAATTGAAATCTTATTCAATAAATTAATTCAAATTATTTTGGATTTAAGCTCTGTTGCATGCACTGAAAGGATAGATGGATTGTGATTAAAATACTGGACTGGTTCCAGTGCAGTGCTTAAACCAAAAGACTATCTCTACTCATAGGAATGCTTAGCTCTGCACCATCCCCTGTTCACGACAATGTCTAATTAGAAAGATCTAGCCCTCAACTTGCAAGCACTGTTATCCAAAAGTTAGGTGGTTAATAGTCTTATAATCCTGTATCCATTCTGGTTTCACTATTGACAGTGGAGACTTGCTTACAGTCAACATGAGACAAAGCATTATTGTAATCTGAAAGCAAATGATATTTCTGATTTTATCCGAGACTTAATTTGGTGGAAAGTTGTATAGAAGTAGAGAATTCTAAAGAAATACATTGACCCCAAAATAGTAATAACATTTCCCCCCTTAATACCTGAGTAGCCTTTGAAAGGTTTGGAAAGGTGAAACCTTTGTCACTAAATAAAACGTTCACATTCTTTTTTTTTCTGACATTTTTCTCCACAACTTTTCCTGATCGTCAAATGATGTGGGGGGAGAGGCTTCAGAGTAAAAGGAGGCTAAACAGATTTGATTAAAGACAGGGCCATCAAATGTTTTATCAGGAATCTTTAAAACATTTGATCTATAAAAAAGAAGATCCAAATTGATAAGTAAATTGAATAGAGTCAAGATAGAAAGACATTGGTCCTTTTCAGTACCTGTAGGATGCCTTGTATAAGACTTATTTTTTCTGTGCAAAAGGGATTGTCTTTACTCAAAATGCTAGCTACTTATTTTGTGCTTTGTTCTTGTGCCTCCAAATTATTTGTTTAGAGTAGCATTCATACTGTGTTAGAAGGTTGCCGGACATTCAAGATGAGATGGTCTCTGCCCCAAGGAAGAACCTAAGAAGAGAGAAACAGAGGCCAGGGGAACAAGAACAACAATTAGGTTCAATTAATTCACTATAGGCAGCATGGCTGACCTCGGACTTGTAGCATGCTTAGAGAGCTGTATGGAAATAGGCACAGAGGTGAGAAATTAGCAAATCCGTGGTTAGCTGTGGGAACACTGGTAGAATGTAGAGGGTTGAGTGTGACAGAAAGCTCCTGGGAGCATAAATAAAGAGGGGCACTGTATAAGTAGTTTTGGCATATTCCATTTTAACTTTTTTATAATTTCAACAGATAATATCAATGTTTATTTTTAACCATTTTAAAATTTGTATCGATTTAAATTTTTACAGCTGCAAGAAATTATGGTGAGGGTCATACAAGGGGGTGGGGAGTCTGACAGTAATTATTTAATGACAGTAGATGTTGAGATTCAAAAAGCTGAAGCCCTTGTGACAAAGTTCCTGCTCTACCTTGGTGGGTCTTGTGCTTATTGGCGGATTTGCTCGCCTTGGAGCTTCACGGCAGCCCTCAGCTTGGCCGATTTTCTGAATTCACAGTTCAGGTTGACTCCTCCTGTGTCTGACGAGGAATTGGGAGGATTTGGGGGGAACCCTGGCCCACCCTCTACTCTGGGTTCCAGCCCAGGGCCCTGTGGAATGCAGCTGTCTAGAGTGCCTCCTGGAACAGCTGTGTGACAGCTACAACTCCCTGGGCTACTTCCCCATGGCCTCCTCCCAACACCTTCTTTATTGTCACCATAAGACCTTCCTTCTGGTGGCTGATCATGCTTGTACACCTCAGTCCTCTAACAGTACGCCTTCTCACTCTCAGCTCCTAATGCCTCTTGTTCCCAGCTCCTCACACGCACACCACAAACTGAAGTGAGCTCCTTTTTAAAACCCAGGTGCCCTGATTAGCCTGCCGTAATTGATTCTAGCAGCTTCTTGATTGGCTGCAGGTGTTCTAATGAGCCTGTTTTAATTGTCTGCAGAAGGTTCCTGATTGTTCTGGAACCTTCCCTGTTACCTTACCCAGGGAAAAGGGATCTACTTAGCCTGGGGCTAATATATCTGCCTTCTATTACTCTCCTATAGCCATCTGGTACGACCCTGTCACACTCTATAACCATTGAAACACAAATTGTCAATAGCATGTGTCAAAATATACAAAGCCAATAGCCTTAAATCAAACTCTAATAAGTTCACAAACAGCATTTTTCTTATTTTGCCTACTGGTAAATTTTGATTATTAGTAAGCAAATATTTTTTCACCATTGTGTGTGTATGGTGAAAATGATATTTTGCATCATTTAGAGATACAAATTGAATCCTTCCGAGCCTAAATATAAATAAGGAGTGGATATAAATGTGGAGTTTTGAAGGTGGTGACAAAAAGTTGAAATCTGAAATGGTACCTGAGGTTCTTTTAATAGAATCATAGGGTTAGAAGGGACTGCAAAGGTCAGCTAGTTTAACTCCCTGCCAAGATGCAGGATTTGTTGTGTTTAAACCAGCATTTCTCAAGCTGAGTCGGGAGCCCTAAGTGGATCGTGACTCTGTTTTGGTGGGGTGGCCAGGGCTAGCGTTAGACTTGCTGGGGCCCAGGGCTGAAGCCCGAGCCCCACCGCCCAATGGCTTCAGCCCCAACTGGTGGGACTCAGACTTTGGCTTCAGCCCTATGCAGTGGGGTTCAGGTTACAGGCCCTCTGCTCGGGGCTCAATTCCTTGGGCTTCTGCTTTGGCCCCTGATCTGGGGTGACGGGGCTTGGGAGCGCTCAGGCTTTGGTTCCCCACCTTGGGGTCATGTAGTAATTTTTGTTGTTAGAAAGGGGTCGAGGTGCAATGAAGTTTGAGAACAAAAATTGGACACAGTACTCCAGCTGAGGCCTAACCAGTACCAAGTAGGGTAGTACTATAGCCTCCCATGACTTGCATGCTATGCCTCCATTAATGCAACTTAAAATTGCATTTGCTTTTATTGCAATAGCATCGCATTGTTTACTCATGTTGAGGCTGATCAACCATAACTCCCAGATGCTTCTCAGCAGTGCTGCTACCAAGCCTGTTTTCCCCCATTCAAAATTTGTGAATTTATTTTTTCTTCCCTAAGTGTAACACCTTATATTTGTCTGACTGGCAATACTGGGGTGCTAAATGGGAGCAGCTTCTGCAGTCAGAGCGTGTTTGCGCGGTAAGAAGAAGGCACAAGATTGACCATAACTGTGGGTGGACCAGCAGACTCCTCTAAAAATACTGGCAGTAAAAAAACCAAAACCCCCTCCAATACATTTTAGTTCCAGGATTTGTATTGTTTCATTATTATGGACAAGCCAACACCTTTGTGTATTCCTGGTTTGTTCCTTTATTTGCAGTAGGGAAGAGAAAGAAGGATGCCTCCTTAAATTACGGTCTATAGCAATATTCAAGTTGAAATAATAGTTTGACATTTAACAAGCCCCGTCCCTCATAGAAAGAGTTGATGAGACAAACTGCCTCAGACAATTCTCTGTATCCCCTACAGATGGATACCTAATAAGCCTATATTCCTAACCCAAATGCTACACTTACAGATACTAAGAAGAAACATTTCATTGTGCTCTTTGTTTCTTACCACTTGGCTCTTAAGTTGTTGGCTCTGTCATTTCTCCTCATCAGTTTTGATATCATTAGGTCCAAGAAGCAGACTTCAAACTCATCTGAATGCAGACAATGGAAGTAGATTCTAGACACAGAAGTGATGACAAGTACTTGGAAATATTCTGAGCAGAGATGAATTTGAAGGATGGGCAGGAGGCGTGAGTAATATGAACTGAATCTACAATGATAACCTGTTCTCACATCTTTCTTTGTGCATGCAATGCATTCCATTGCACCGGATGGCATCATCTGTCTATGCTAATCTCTTTATGTGATTTGATTGGCTGCCATCAAATATAATGCAGTTACTCCATCATTTTCAAGCATTCCAAATATTGTTCCTTTTTTATATGGTGTGGAGTAGCTGAAGAAGAGCCAAACCCTTAAACTTAAAATGGCTTACATGTAAATTCCATAATCAACCACAGCACGGTGTGTGATACAGGAAGCTTGAAAGCATGTAATTTGAAAACAAATGCAATTACCCACGGTGCAGCATAAGCGGCAATGTTAAAGGCACAATATGCTTCTGTGTGAAGTTTCTGGTCAGGTGAGGTGCTAAGGTGCTTCAACTCCCATTGAACTACAAATTCATAGATTCATAAATTATAAGGCCAAGAGGGACCACTCTGATCATCTAGTCTGACCTCTTATAAATACACAGGCCATATAACTTCCTTGGATTAATTCCTGTTTGCACTAAAGAAGTAGTTTTCAAACTTTACCAACCCAAGGACCCCCAATTCAATTTTAAATTGTTTCCAGACCCCCAAGCCACTCACTCAGCCCCCAGGTCCCGCCACTGTCCCCCTCCTCTCCCTGCCTCTTTCTTCCCCCTCCCCCAAGCAAGCCCTGTCCCCACTCCTTCTCCTCCCTCCCAGTGCCTCCTGCATGCTGCTTAACAGCTGTTCTGTTGCACGCAGGAGGCACTGGGAGGGAAGGGAAGGAGTTGATCAGCAGGGCCAGTGGCACTGGACATGACTCGCGGACCCCCTGGAGTACCTTCACAGATGCCCTGGCGTCCACGGACCCCAGTTTGAGAAACCCCGCATTAAAGCCTTGGTTCAGGAGATTGCTTCCACCATTTTCTGACCAACTTGTACCTGTCTGAACATGGGCCAGGAACTTCCATGAAAATTGCATTCACTTACATCATGACTTTGATTTCAAGCCTGGAACACTATTCTCAGTTTCCCTAGAATGAAAATCTAAGGAGGGCTGGGTTCAAATCTAGGATGTTTTTGACTTGAATCAGTCCCTTAAAATAAAACAGCAACCAGCAAATAACCAGAAGTGGAAAATTTATAGATAATGGACAGGATCTGGGAAACATGGCAACTTTTCAGAGATTGTGCTGGAATGAGAGTGATAACATTTATTGAGCTGCAAATATGCATGAAGAATTAGATAAATCTAGAAACAAAGGTGTAGAACAGGACTGAATTAACAGTAATTTGGAGCAGAAACTAATGATTGTTACCATTAAACAAGCACTGGGTGAATGGCAAGAATCCATTTAGCCTCTCTGAATTATTACCCACAAAGTCAATAGGTATTTATCATCAGAGTGAAAGCAGTTTCCTTATCAGTCTCCTTTCTCAGCTCCTAATGGAGCCAGCTGTTTATTTTGGAAAATGGTGCACTTCACGGTGCATAGCTAACCATCACCCTGAGTCCCAGAAACACAGACCATGTGCTCTCTTGTTCAATTAGGAGTCAAGTTTGCTTAGACCTGATGAAAAGGCTTCACCTTTAGCCTCAAATATGGAAAATGAGTAGATGATAAATCACAACTCATCTGCTCAAACTTTCATGGAAGAACACTTGACAATGCCACAGGCTTTGTGGATTCTTTTTTGATCCTAGAGAACAAAATATCATGTGTGACTTGCATGAAGGGTGCAGGTATGGCACGTGAAAAGATAAGCCACAGATTAGAAATAGAAAGGACTTCTCTCTCTAACTAGTTACTGGGACTGGGACGACTTCAAAAGTGATATGCAATTTACACCCTCTTACAGTAACTTAGACTTCCTACGAATCAAACCCCCTTACATTACTTCCTCTTAGACCAGCCTTCCAGAGGAAGGCTGATCCAGTGGTTAGGGTGCTAGCTCGGGATTGAGGCCACCACCATTCAGTTCCCTGCTCCACCACAAACTTCCTTCCCCACTTCGTGCATAACTCTTGGGGCTTGTCTCCACAGCAACAGATTAGTTCCAGCTAGCATGTGTAAGAGTGATAACGCCGGAACTAATCAGAGAGTTTTGAACAGCAGCACAAAGTGACTGAACTAGCATCTGGTGAATCGTGCTAATTTGAGCTACTGCGTTATTAGTTTGAGCATTGGCAGCACTTGAGCTTCAGTCCTCTCCATTCCCACTGGCCAGCTAGCTGGTGGGTAAAGCACCATTTAAACTAAGGATTTTTGTGTGTGGACGGGAGCTGATGAGGAACAACACTTGAGTGCTACCTCAAGCTAACACTGTGGTGAACCAAACACTTAATCGCTCGGTGCCTCGATTCTCCATCTGCAAAACTGGGACAGCACTGCTACTTTACCTCACAGAGGTGTTATAAGGATAAATGCATTAAAGATTTTGAGGTGCTGAGATACTGGAGTGCTGGGGGGCCACAGAAGTACCTAAAATCTAGAATAATCTCAGTTATTCTTTGTCCAGTGCTAGAAAAAAAGCTATATTAACTATGTCATGGTGGAAGTTTGAATCCGAAATGCATTCAGAAACCAGGAAAGTTTCTTTAATGTTTTTTGGGGAAAATTGGATTCAAAATCCAGTGTCATGAAAAAAGTTACATTAATTGTGTTGTGGGGGACTTTTGTCCCGCAAATACATTCAGAAACTAAGAAAAATTCTTTAATGTTTTAGGCCAAAGAACCTTTATTTAACTAGCCTTCTTCTGGAAGGATGGGCCAAGAGGAAGGAATGTAAGGTGGTCTGATTAGTAGGAAGTCTAAGTTATTGTAAGTGGATGTACACTGTGTATCCCTTTTGAAGTTGCCACAATATATGGTAACTCATTATTTCTAATCCCACTCCCCTGGACAGATGCTACAGTTTATATAAATTAGTTGTTTTAATAATATTACTGATTTTATCCCTGGCAAATACAGTATGACTGATAAGGCTGTAACATTATAGTTCTTATATAAACAAAAGACAAAGACCTAAGCAGAAACCTGGGTTACACAATTGACATATGTATGCTATTTAATTTCTGTTGTTAGAACAAGTTCAAAACACCAGATCCAGTAACAGAAAAGTAGGGAGGGCAATATCACTTTTAATTGCATTAATGAGAAACTCAGTGAAAAACACTAGCTTGATCTCTCCCAGCCTCCCCATGCACTCATGTACACACATGCCCACACATTTACAAACACATTTTTTAAAACTACAGCTATTTCAAACTTTCTATTGAAACGGAAACCTAGGGTCTCTGGGTCACTTCCTATGCAAGCCTACTTTATTCATAAGGTAAAAAAAACAATTACCGAGAAAACATATTGAAAACAATAAAAGAACAAATGCTAATAAGCTTACTGGAGTTCATCTCAGTACCAGCATAGGCTCTGGCAAGAACAGGCTTTCAACACCCAACTGCAGAGGCTTCCTTGTAGTTACAAGTTAATCAGAGCTTCAGCTCTGAGCAAGGGACAGAGTCTTATGATGCCTCAGTAGACCAAGTCCTTCCAGTCCTCTCCTAGGATTGGAGCCCTCTGTGGACCAGAGGTTCTGTCCTTTCCATTTGCTGGACCAGGAAGAAGGCCCTGAGTCTGCCTTAACTCATTGTTTTTATCTAAAAGTCTTCTCTCTGTCAGTGGGTCTATGGAGAATCCAGCTTGAACTAGCAGATGCATATCTCCCTTGGGAAGGAGGGGACTTCAAATGCTGAAAACTGAGAATGTTCTTTAGAATCCCCCCTCCCTACTAGAGAAGGTACATGCGATGACATACACAATTGCATTTTTAATACAATGTACCCAAAAGGTATTAATCCTAATTCAATCAAGTTTAACTTAATTCACTAATGCCTACCTAAATTCCATAAGGTTTGTTCAGGATATTACAGGATATTGTCAGCCTTAAACAACATACAAGCTCCCAGCACTGTTCTGGGTGGGTTCTCCACAAGCACAACATCTTAAATGAGGTTTGATTTGAATTTAATTCAAAATAAAATGGCCACTTCCTTCTTGTCCTTTCAAGAGGACATCACAGGTGAGGGTTTGGGCAAATACACAAGAGAGTAAGGAAACATGCATTGTCACTGTCTGTAGTTTGTGGGAGAAAATCCTGGCTCCATTTGAAGTCAGTGGCAAAACTCCTTCTGAGTTCAGCGGAGTCAGAATTTGACCCTTCCTCTTCAATAGATAAACAGATGTCAGTCTCCAGTGCTTTCAGTGTAATATATTTCACAAACATTACATTTACTTAGATAAGAAATAACTCTGTATTTTGCATCAGATATCTTTTGTGAAGTTAACTGTTGCTAATAGAGAAGGGAACAAATTGGTTAACTAAAGAAGTACCAATGGTGTGGCATAATTTATAAGGACAGAATTCTCCCCTGGGATGCACAACACAGATTCTGTCCCTACATAGTTTGTCTCATGGACACTAATGGGAATTCTGCAAAAGGAAACAAATATAATGGCAACCCATGTGGTGTACCAGATCAAAGAGTCAGTCCTAAATGCTGAACATATGAATTGTTCTTGGATGCAAACTTCGTCACATATTGGATTTTTTTTTTTTAAATAAATACTAAGATAAAACATGGGTTCTCAACCATGTGACTTAGGAGGTCAATTAAACCACATCCAGTACTCAAAACAAATCTAGCTCAATATAAGGGATTTTTTTTATTTCTGGAAATTGACTTTTTTCAGAGATTTCTAATTACCTAAGTTCACATGAATCCCGAACTCAAAGAAAAATTGTCCAGATTTCTGAATTTCTCCTAGTTTTGACATCAAGCCCTACGCTGACATAGGTTCCCTTGAAATGGGACCCAGATTCTTCAGAAAGCTTTGTGACCTTTACTACAAACCTGGGAGTTTGCATCAAAACTCCCAAACCAAGTGAGTTTTTCATGGCGTTGGGTAGATATAGTTGAATTGCTTTGTTAGTGAATCATAAGTAAGGCTTCATGTCTGTCACGGTGGTAATGTAAGACACTTTCAATGTTCACAAATACAAAGAAGTTTTCAGAATATTCACATAAATAGGAGTTAGTGAATAATACGGCTATGAACGATTTAAAAAAAGTTGTGAGGGGTTTTTTCCTCATGTTTGCTGTAGTTACTTATTTCTTGCAGCTCTAGTTTGAAACCACTTCTGTAAATACTCATTAGGCCAAGCTCTCTATTGGTGTAATTCTATTGATTCCAGTGAGGTTTGTGCCAGCAGAGAATTTAACCCATTATCTTTTGGTCTGTTAAGCTATCATAAACAACATAAGCTCGTTCACCTGAACATCTACCAATGTGATATATGCCATCATGTGCCAGCAATGCCCCTCTGCCATGTACATTGGGCAAACTGGACAGTCTCTACGTAAAAGAATAAATGGACACAAATCAGATGTCAAGAATTATAACATTCAGAACCAGTCGGAGAATACTTCAATCTCTCTGGTCACTCGATTTCTGATCTCAAAGTGACGATCCTTCAACAAAAAAACTTTGAAAACAGACTCCAACGAGAGACTGCTGAATTGTAATTAATTTGCAAATTGGATACAATTAACTTAGGCTTGAATAGAGACTGGGAATGGTTGATTCATTATAAAAAGTAACCAATTTCCCCTTGTTTATTCCTTCCCCCCCTCCCCCCACTGTTCCTCAGACATTCTTGTTAAACCCTGGATTTGTGCTGGAAATGGCCCACCTTGATTATCATACACATTGTAAGGAGAGTGATCACTTTAGATAAGCTATTACCAGCAGGAGAGTGGGGTGGGGGGAGAGAAAACCTTTTGTAGTGATAAACACCCATTTTTTCATAGTCTATGTGTATAAAACATCTTCTGTATTTTCCACAGTATGCATCCGATGAAGTGAGCTGTAGCTCACGAAAGCTTATGCTCAAATAAATTGGTTAGTCTCTAAGGTGCCACAAGTCCTCCTTTTCTTTTTGCGAATACAGACTAACACGGCTGTTACTCTGAAACCTAACATAATTAAATAATGGATGCAATATGTTATCATATGGTAAAGGGGAAAAAGAAACCCCTGGAATTAATTGAAGCAAAGAAAAAAACAAACTCATCAGTTGCATAGTCTTAACAATAAATAATACTGAATGGTTTTAAATTTAAACCCACACACACACACACACACACAGATACACAATGCACAATCAGTAAGTTGAAAAAGAAGAGAGCTAATTTACCGGAAGCTATCTTTATTTATTTATTTATTGCTAAGTGTAGTGCTGCACTCATCTTCTTGGGCGCATTCGGAGAGCTAGGAAAGAATAGCTTTTGCATTGAATGATAGCCAGACAGGATTTACTTCATTTGGACAGAGGAAAGAGATTAGACTGTACTCAGCAGATGCATTCTCCTTCCTACACATGTCCTACACCTACACAGTCATTTAATGAAGGGATTCTGGGCACTTGGAAAGGAAAAAAGCTAGAAGTGAGAGCGAAGAGTTATATTTGAAGCTTTGCCTGGTTTTTCCCTTTGAAAACAGAGAGCAGGATTTCTATATTAGTATAGTTCTAATGACTGAGGCTCGTATTTATTCTCTTCATTAAGGACCTTGTTCAGCAGGATATTGAAGTATGTGGGTGCCTAACTGTAAGAACATGAGCAATCACACTGATTTCCATGGCTTTACTCACGTATTTCAAGTCAGGCACATGTTTCGGTGCCCTGTTGATTTGGAATATGAAGGGCCAAATGCTGATGTCATTGCAGCCAATGGCAAAACTCCCAAGGACGTCATTGGGACCCAGATTTGCTTCAGTTAATTCCATGGGGTATTTTTCTCCAAAGGGCCCTATGTAGTTGCCCAATTCTGTGACTTTATGGGGCGTATGAAGCCCGGATGTACGTAGCTGGCTATGTACTGGGCTGCCTTGTACAGCAGATAGGACAACTGGTGGATGAACAGCAATAGAGCTAGATTCTCATTTACACTAAGGTCCCTTTTCACAGCCCTGGCTGTGGATGTAACCGTAATTTACTGTCATTCCAAAGACTCTTTACAGTGGTTTAAAGGGGCCTAAGTGTAAATGACAATCAGGCCACCAGTGTAGGGGGAGAGGGACTCAATGTTTCATTTGTAAATGTAGTTCCTGCTCCATTAGGAAATCGAGGCCCAGCATCTCAAAGGTATTTAGGTGCCTAAATTTGGTTGATTTCATGATGGACCTTTGAGGTTCTTTGCCCTAGTTCCTACGCTCACTCTGCCACTGTACTGTTCCCCAGAATCCTGTCCCACTCTGCTGTCCCACAGGATCTGTGCAGGGACTGAGGATTCCACCAGCAGCTGAGCTGTGGTAATTGCCTTACACATCTGCACCAAAGGGAAGCGGATGAATCAGGGACTGGGGTGGTCTGTTTTGCTAAAAAACAAACAAAACAAAACCCTAAAAGCCCCAAAATATAATTGAATCTAAACAAGCTTAGTGGGCAGAAGGCAGTGTTTGGGGACCACCTGCCCCCACCGGGGGTCAGAGGGGCACAAATTGCTGGGCTGAGTGGGTTTTCCCATCTTGCTGCCCACTGTTGTCACTGTGAATGTAGTAATAAGCAGCTCCTTGTCTCTACGCTGACTGAGCTGTTAGAAAAGAAGGGTTCTCTCGGGGCCGTGCAGCCTCTTTAAGGAACACTCACAGTTAACTGCCCTGCTCTAGGGGGACCTGGAAGATTCTCAGTTCTTGCAATGCCATCTCTTAGAGCCCATTTACCATACAGTCTATGGCAGGTAAGCTGCGTTGATACTGAAAAGGCCACTTAATGACCTGCTCCTGAATTTCTCTAGGTTCTGCAGCCATTCTGGTATCTTTAGGGCACAATGTTCACTAATCTGGATTATTTATTCCACATGTAAACCAGGGCACAAACAAGAGGAGAATGAAGCTTTCTTGTAGTAGCAAAACTTTTATTTATTGTTTATCTTATTGTCACAGTGAGTGATAAAATCTTCTCCCTAGCAGGCCACTGCTCTGTCTGCCTTTTGTTTTGATTCCCACCTTTACCTTTCACTGTTTCTCTCGCTCTTCTCTGTCTTTGGATATAGCTACACTGCAAGTGAAAGTGTGATTGTAGCATGGGTAGTCATACTTGTGTTAGCTTTAATCTAGCTAGCACAGAAACAATAGTGTAGACATGGCAGCAGAGGCTTTCCACAGAAGTAAATTCACAAGATCCCTGGTGGGTTTGTAGAGAGCAACCAAACCACATACCCGAAGTCCCTGGTGGGTTTGTACTTGGGTTGCTGCCCTGTGTCACCTCTACATTACCATTGTTAACCATGCTAGCTAAATAAAAGCTATGCCAACCCCCACTGTAATCACATCTTCACTTGCAGTGTAGATATACACTTTATGCATCTCCTCTGATTTTCTTTACCTGCAACTATGTCCAATTCTTACCCCCTGAAGGATTTGATTCTATCACCTTTTTGCATTTTGTCTGCTAAATTGATCAGCAATAGAACAGTTAATATTAACACTGAAGTGTCAGCTTTAGAGTTGAGCTCGATACAGGACAGGGGAGTTTGCCCCTTTGAGTCATTATTTCATACACTTGGCAGTCAGGCAGACATTGTGACATCAGTTTACACTCAGTTCATGTTTGGAGGGTTATCTCTGCAGCTATGAGGGCTAGAAACATTGGGGGTTTTTTGACATGAAAGCTTAGATTTTGGCCAGGAAGAGTATGTCTTGTGGGCCATATCATGTGGGCTGGATTCAGATCATTGACTGTAATATTTGGCATCCCTGGTTTAGAAAAAAATGATAGAGTACATGAAAGGCAACAGAAATTATCTAAAAAGTCTTAATCACAGATGATTTAGGGCTACATTTTCAAAATCTCATCCTCCTTTGTTGGGTACAAGTTACTCCTGTTTTTTTTTTGTATGCCAATAAGTGAATTACAGCAGAGATGCTCTTCACAAACCCATCTTAGCTTATGAGATCTGAGAGTATCAACCACATTTTCTGGCATAGCTGTTAATTCTACTTATAAGTAATGGGCAACATGCATTGAGTTTCAACAGAATCAAAGTTTGAATACTTTTCTGAATGGTGTTCAGACCCCTCCAATCTCTTCGCCTTTGAGAAATAGAAGTATCCCCCTCTCACACACCTTAGATTAGTTTTTCATTTTCCATTAGCAAAGTGTTGAGGCAGAATAGAAAATGAAAAGAAAAAGGATGTGGGAAAGTAACATAACATAAATGGTTCCTGCTGCAGTGACTCAGATGTGGGACTTTGTCATCCTACTGCATGCTTCAAATTCTGTTGTTGTGCTTTATAGATGGATCAATCCCCGCTGCGTTCCAAACACTGTTGAAATAAGATCATCAGTGTAATAAATGCTAGCATTACTCCATACACCATTGCCACCGTATTTTGTTCTGGATCTACCACTTCCTGCTGATGGGACCTGTGGGATCTACCACTTCCTGCTGATGGGATACTGTCACCGCAACTTCTTTTCTCCCATCAAAACTGGGGGATTATGTGGCATATTTGCTGAAAAATATGTCTGAGGTCGCGTTGATAATTGCGAAGGCATGTGGTCTAAACCAGTTGATGGGTAACTGGATTGATGGGTAACTAATAATTTATGACAGGTTTCAGCGTAGCAGCCATGTATTCGCAAAAAGAAAAGGAGTACTTGTGGCACCTTAGAGACTAACCAATTTATCTGAGCATAAGCTTTCGTGAGCTACAGCTCACTTCATCTGAATGCATCCGATGAAGTGAACTGTAGCTGACGAAAGCTTATGGTCAAATAA
The DNA here is from genome assembly GCF_965140295.1 of Lepidochelys olivacea. NCBI lineage: Eukaryota > Metazoa > Chordata > Testudines > Cheloniidae > Lepidochelys > Lepidochelys olivacea. The sequence continues at coordinate 11,185,124 of NC_140415.1, read as the reverse complement.
ATTGGTTAGTCTCTAAGGTGCCACAAGTCCGCCTTTTCTTTTTTTAATAATTTATGGTAAAGATGAAAATGGTATTTAGCCATTACTCACATGCTTTTCACAGTCCATTCCACTAAGAGTTGTTACAAGACTGGCCTTTGGCAATCTACAGGAGCACATTTCATAGCCAGTCAGTTTATTATTATACTGCATAAGGCACTGTGGTTGAATTGTTACTGCGCAGCCCCACTCAGGTATGTCTACCCTGCAATGGAGCATTGATTGCTGCACACAAAGATGCAGCCAAGTTAGCTTCAATCTAGCTAGCACCCTCAGAGCCAGCTGTACAAGTCCACCATGACTCTGGGTACTTACTTGGGTGGCTAGACCATGCTGAAACCATTGCTGCTGTGACTTCGCGGCTATTGGTACTCCGGCTAACAAGAACAAAGCTACCTTGGGTATGTCAACACGTGCTGCAATCACTCTGCTGCATGATTGCAGAGTAGACATACATTCAGAACCACTTTCTCTAACTCTTGTCACTAACTACAGGTATTTACTTTCATTTATAGTCAGCGGGTGGTTACAGTGATTCATGGGGGTATTGCCGTTAGCCCTCATCTCCCTACCAGAGAGAGAAGGTGATTAAACATATTAAGAGGTCAGATCCAGAGGAACATGTTCAGTTTTTATTCAGTAAACCACTTCTGAAGTTAATAGAAATTTTGCCGGATCAAGTACGGTGTAAAACCTGTGTAAGGAATTTAGCTCAGGAGATTAGAACCTACCCAGAAAGACTTTAGACTTCACGGAGTATTGACTCTGGGGAAAAAAAAAAAATTTAGACAGGCAATCAGAGGTAATTTCTAACACCTAGGCAACCTACTGTTTATGTTTAATTGAGAGGGATAAGAATCAATCAGTGTTACCTTTCATACTGTTTATCATCTTTTACACTCTTGGTCATTCCCATTTTAATATACAAATCTCTTGCTATTACTCAGTTTTAATGGGGTGTTTTCCTGGCTTCCAGACTGCTGGATATCTTTGACTAGAATTCTGATAGTTTCCAGTTGCACAGCTGTGCAAACCTAAATGATATTACTGATTAGCTAAGAAATTGTGTCCTCCACATTGTTAAATCTGCTTCATTTTTGTTAGTTTTTAAATCTAGGTCAAATATCTGTCTTCTTTTAAAGCAAGTGTTTGTATTAGGTTAGGATTTTTGTTGTTGTTATTTAATTAGAAATGGCTTTATGATTTCTTCCTTCGAATTGTTCTGAGATAGTTGCCATGCAAGATGGAACAGTACACAAATAAAAAAATGATTGACTGCTTTATTGATTGACTGATTGATTACATGATAGGCATAGCAGAAGGCTGTTCATTCCAACTTGATCAAAGAATAAACAGCAATGCATATAAACCAATCACTATAGAAAAATAAATATTTGAATATAATAAAAGTACTTTTTATACAGGTGAAACAAAAATAATATTCAGGAGAAGAAAATAAATTGCACCTTGATAGCCACCGAATGCTTGGAAATGCATGTAACTAACTGGTGCGCAAAAAAGTCACGTACACAGTGAATAGCAATACAATGCAACAGATGTTTGTATATGAATAAGTTCCTGTTTCTAGCATGTGTAGCTAGCTCCCTGATAGCTTCTGTCTGCTGAGCCCAGCAGAAGTCAGACACAGGGGAGGATTTGGCCCTAAATATCTATTTAAGGGAGTAAAAATGGCTTTCAGGTTAAGGCACAGGCACAGAAGTCAAGAGACATGGGTTCTGTTGCTAGCTTTGTCACTGAATTCCTTACATAATTGAAGTCCTCTGTAAAATGGACTTTCCCATTTTGCAGAGGTGTTGAAAAGCTAAACTGAAACACATTGTGAGACTCTCAGGCTACATCTACACTATGGACTACTGGTGTTTCTCAGGTCATGCACACATGCTCAGCTCCCACTCTACCAGGCTACATCTACACTAGGTTAGGCTAGGTTGTAGTGTAGATATAGCCTCAAATGGAAGATACTCCGAAAGTACCAAATTTGATATTCCCTTTCCCTTTCCTAATCTCATCCCATTACACTCATGCATCAACTTGTGTAACTGCTTTCTCCCTATGAAGACAAATGTATCTTTGGTATAACTCTTATCTTTAATTTGAGTGAGGATTACAGAACATTAGTTAAAATATCTATGTTAAGGGACTAATTCTACCCTGCATTACACTAGCTCAAATCCAGAGTGACTGTTCAAATCAGCAGAGTTATAATGTATTTGCACCAGTGTAACAAAAAGCAAAGTCTGATCCGTAGTTCTAATGTCGTCTTATAGATCAGGGTTTTTTTTAGCCTCCTGGTCATTTCTGCTAGAATTATCTGAACCCCTCCAATTTATTAATGTGTTTCTGGCAATGAGAGGCTCAGAACTGAATGCAACATCCTTGGTGTAATTGCACCACACCCATATAACGGGAAGCCTTTAACTCTCTTCTCCAAGACATCATTCCATTGTGCTTACAGCATATACCTCTGCATATGCAATAGCATATACAACTCCGTGGTTATTGCGTATTACATGCCTAATCCAGAGAGGCTGTGAGTTGGTTACAGCTATGAGGCAGGGTTCTTAAGATCAAACTGTACATGCTCACTCTTCTTGGCTACGGAGGTTCCTGTTTCAATCCCTTGTGACGTTGGCAAGATGGCAGCAATCACATATGCCCCAATTGGTAGTGTAGCTGTCAGCTGTAAATTTTATCTTTTCTGCAGACAAGGAACGTCTTTTCAAAAATAGGAACTAAGCATTACTTCACCCTGCAACACTAGAAATGGAAAGTGGGCACACTTTTGAGCAAGCACTTGTGAACATTTAAAATAAGTAAATTAACAAGTGCTCTGTGTGTGTGTGTGTGTAATCATGCTTGGATTAGAGATGGGAATGGGGAACCATATTTTGGGTTAGCAAAAGATCAACTGGGTTTGGTTTTAAAGAACCACGTCAGGGTTCTAGTTTCCACTTTAGTTGAACCACCAAATTTGGAGGGAAAGAGAGCGAGTCGGAAAAAAAGTTTGGATTTTGGCTCATTAGTAATTGGGTCCTTCCAGATGAAAGGCACTGTATCAGTATAAATTAATATTATTATATCTATTGCACTTCACCAATCTTCTATTTTGCCCCCTTTTTATATCACCAGTAGGCGTGGAAGGATTCAATTTTTTAAAGGTAAATGTTGATAAACATCAATTTCTCTGTACATAGACAGTGAGACAAAGTTAGAAAAATGCTGCTTGATCACTTAGAGTTTGATTTAAAGCTATTGACTGTATATATTTTGACACATGATTTTGACAATTTGTGTTTTAATGGTCATAACGCTTTAACTTTTGGATTCTCAGTGTCTATTGTCATTACATAATTATTGCCTAACTGCCATTGTCTGATGCCCCATAATTTTCTGCAACTGTGAAAATGTAAATCAATAGAAGTTAACACAAATATTTAAGCCCCATAATTTTGTACAATTGTGAACATTTAAATTGCTAAAATAAATAAATAAATATTGATCTATCTCTGTAAAAGTTATACAGAGAGAGAGAGAGAGAGAGAGAGAATTCTGCCAAGCCTAATCATGTCAGTGTGAAATTTTTGGGATGAGATCATTCAAATCTTATGTGTCAAGCAGATAATGCATTTGCATATTTAACTACTCACTGTTCCTTTACTGGCTGTATCAAACTATGAATTTGTAATGTAACATACCTTTCTAGTTTATTATGTGATCAGTCAAACACTGCCTGGAAAAAAACGGGTGGATGGGGAGGAGGGAGAAATGAAAAAGGCAGAGAAACCAAACATAACATTTTATTTCATAACAAAAAGTTAGAGTAAAGAAAATCTCACCTTTCTTCCGACCCCAATTAAAAATAATATCATATCAACATAGTTTGGGTTCTAGTTGTTCCTTGCAATATAAAATCAGGATTTAAAAAGAGGAGTTTGGGAATTTGTTCTTGTAAAAAAATGAACATGTTATGGAAAAATATTTGTTTAGAAAAGGGTTGTTTTTCATCAGAAAAAAAATTACAAATAAAAAATGTCAACCATTTCTACTCAGACCCTGGGCTAACGGAGATGAGAGAAATGATACGACCTGGCTTCACCCATCCACCATCCGACAGTGCCCTTCCTCTGTCAAACATGCTAACACCTGCCTCGCCTAACACCCTGTCCAAACCAACACCCAAATAGAAGAAGTTCAGCTCTCAGTTGTCCTCACAAATCCCTGACACAGACAGGACAACCAAACTCCTCAGAAAGTGGTCTGCCGTGGTCTGGAAGTGCTTCATTAAGCATGTGGTGCCCTTTAAGAGCTCTTACTCCCCACCTCTCTCCAGTAGTGGCAGGAAGCTGGCCTTATCTATCCATGGATCTTATCTATCCTGGGCCATGGATAACATAAATATAGTGGTGGGGTAAATATTAGTGAACCAAAGTTATTCACATGGCTCTGCTGGCAGGTTTAAAGTTTTAAAGAATGGAGGCTATTTCTCCAATACACAGCTTTTCTTGTGCTTGTCTAAGTTGTCTAAGTCAAGGCAAAAGACTAGTTGAATTTTTCACGAAATGTGCCATCCTCATCATATCATGGAGCAGACACAACACTGACCTCTTTTCATACTGTAGTATGTTTTGTTTCCTACAGTTTGAAAGTGCATTCTTGATATTGGGAAAGGTAGCATAACTAGTGGCTAATCTTTCCAAATAATCCTCACGAATCTTCCCTAGGATTTCAGAAACAAATTATTTTCATTCTGAGACATCTTGTCTTTGGGATCTTATTTAATTAAAGCTTCAACTCAGTGCAAATAGAGAACAGATAAAAAAATATCTAGCCAATACTTCTTTGCACAGTCACAAACCCCAGAAAGTCTGGCCCACTTTAATATTGCTCAAATATATTAAATCTAAACCCAGGCCGATTCTTCCACAGAGCTTTCACAAAGTCTCTCAAGAATATTAAGTTAAAACTCAACAACAAGCTTTACTTTATAATGGAACTTCCCTTAGTACTTCTAAGTAGATTCAAGTCCCATAAAATAAATATACAATGCATGTTATTGTTTTGTGAAAAGACTAAAACAAAATGTTTTGATTTGTATGGACTTTTTGAGGTGCAGAGGGGTGTGACCAAAACAATTTGGCCAATTTAACACATATTTACAAAAAGTGGTGGCAGGTTTTCCAGAGCTTTTTGGATGGATGCATTTTTGTTATTCTAGTAATTGGAATAAATTGAGTAAAAAACCATTTGATCAATCTGCTTAAAACGAACACATGATTAATAACCAAGTGAAATTAAGCACAGGCTTAAGTACTTTAATAAATAGGAACCATACTTCATGCTCAGCTGATGTAAGATTGTTCCTGATATGTTATTACTGTGCCCTTTGCACATTCAAGTTTTAAATGACCCAAGTGATCTGGCTTCCATCACTGTCCTCGAGTGACACTTCTATAGTCAAATAGATCTCACTCCTGGGAATGGCTCCCTAATATTTAACTTATATTGACTTTTGTTCAGTTTCATTACCTTTGGACGAGTTCCCTCTTCCCTTGTTGATACTCATAAAGCACCTATACAAGGCACTTGTTTATTCTAAAAGAACTTTTGTTGCTACATTGAAAAATAAATCTCGAATTAGGCTTACTGTACTTCTATCCATTCATTTGCCTTTTTGCAAAAGCAAAACTGTGCTACCTTCCCTGGAAATGAATAGCCAGTCGATGCTTTACCATGACAACCCAACATGGGTTGTTGACAGCAAGGCAGCTGGTAATAAAAATCAAACATTGCGTGCGTCATACTGCCTTTTGCTGCTGATATGGAAATAACTCAAAGGCAACAGGTATTTGCACATAATAAAATGGATTTAAATTTAAAAACACTTAAAATATGAACAGCTGATTTCCTTCTCAGGTGAATTGTTTTGGTTAATTCCGTAAAATATTTCCCAGAAGGCTATTCATTCTCTCTGAATTTAGCTTTAAAACAAATATATTTTTATGTTTATTACATATAAATGTACTTGGCAAGGGGTAGGTGAATAAAGTTCTTTAAAGCAAGGAGAAACTCCTCCCAGGAAGCATACTGAAATGTAATGATCTTGTTTTGAAGTTCTCCTGACTGATTCTTGCCCATATGCTCAGGGTTTAGCTGATCGCCATATCTGGGGTCAGGAAGGAATTTTCCTCCAGGGCAGATTGGAAGAGGCCCTGGAGGTTTTTCACCTTCCTCTGTAGCATGGGGCATGGGTCACTTGCTGGAGGATTCTCTGCTCCTTGAAGTCTTTAAACCACGATTTGAGGACTTCAGTAGCTCAGACATAGGTGAGAGGTTTTTTGCAGGAGCAGGTGGGTGAGATTCTGTGGCCTGCATTGTGCAGGAGGTCCTACTAGATGATCATAATGGTCCCTTCTGACCTTATATCTATGAATCTATGATTCATTTAAGGCTCACAAGAAGCCTCCATTCCTACTGAAGTTTAAATGACGTATTGAGAATTGAGGGGCTGAGGGGGATGTGTTCCCACAATAATTACTAGTATGGGAGAAATTAGGTGGGAGAAGGTAAAGAGATGGTAAAGAAAGACTGAGATGGGGAGGGAAAGAAGAAAAAAGATGCCAAAAAAGAAAAGAAACATGGCAGTGAAAGTGAAGATATCAGCATCTAGCCCCACATCTACCAAAGGACTTAAGCCCCTAACTCCCACTTTAGACACCTAAGTCCAACTTTTAGGAGCCACTGAGATCCTCAAAACCTGCCACTGAACACTGGAGGTGCCTAAAATCCTTTGATGTCAAATTTTTTGCTCTAAAAGTCCCTAGACACCTATGTTTCTGCTGCTAGATATGCTCAAAATGCCTCAGGGTAGGTGCCCGGGTGCCTGTCTCATGACTAAGCCTCAGCACAATCCTCAAGCCGAAGATAGGCAAGGCAACGCCTATGTCACCTGTGAGTCCTGATCCAGTAGATGTCCTCAAAGCATGCCTCTTACTCCACACAAAAAGCTGTGGGGGAGGATGACGCCTCCCTTACATACTTTAGCCCAGTGATTAGGGCACTGATCCGGGATATAAGAGACCCCAAATCAATCCCCCTCTCTGCCTGATGAGCAGAAAGGGTTTGAACACAGGTTTCCCACCTCTCAGACGAGTGCACTTGAAATGCCTAAGTCCCTTTGGGGCCCATATGGCCCATTGTAGACCCAAATTTGGATCCAAACGTCAACAGTCCTGAGCACCCACAGGATCAGTAGCAATTAATGTTAGCGATGAAAGCTAAGCACCACTGAAAATCAGGCCTAGGTAACACAGGTCACAGGGAACAATGGCTGAGGCCTATTGTATTCTCTTGTCTTGTCTTGATTTATATAAACAGGCAAACTTTGAGTATAAGTAGGGGGTTATTTTACCTCTGTATTTGGCACTGGTACAGCTACGGCTGGAGCACTGTGTTGAGTTCTGGTGTCCACAGTTCATGAAGGATGTGGATAAATTTGAGAGGGTTCAGAGAAGAGCCAACAGAATGATTAAAGATTTGGAAAACACGACTTATAATGATAGACTCAAGGAGATCAATGCATTTACCTTCACAAAGAGAAGGGTAGGAGATGACTTGATCACAGTCTATAAGTACCTACATGAAAATCAGACACTTGAAAATAGAGGGCTCTTCAGTCTAGAAGAGAAAGCTATACCAAGATTCAGTTGCTAGAAGTTGAAGATAGACAAATTCAGATTAGAAATAAGGCACACATTTTTAGCAGTAAGGGTAATTAACTATTGAACAACTTACTGAGGGTTGTGGATTCTCCATTGCTGGAAATTTATAAATCAAGACAGGATATTTTTCTAAAAGAAAAGCTTTAGTTCAACATAATTAATTCAGAGAAGTTCTATGGCCTGTGTTATGCAGGAGGTTAGACTAGAAGGTCACAATGATCCCTTCTGGATTTATGATCTATGAATCTATTAAACAAAATAAAGTTTAATAATAACACTACTATATACTTTATATATTTAAGGTGCTTTACAAGTAGGAATGATTTAAAAATCAATGCGGTCTTGGACACCTAAAGTTAGGCAACAAAAATCTATTGGGAGTTGGTGAACCAATTTGTGGGTGGCTTAACAATTCTGACAATCAGGCCACTTCTTTAAGTTACTAAATGCAAATTAATGTTTGAAATCTTCAAAGCAGCTTAGGGGATTTAGACACATATCCTCCTTTAACTTTAAAGGAAGATATATGTCTCAGTCCACTGGACTGTTTGAAGAATCTCAGTCTAGGTGTCTAACTTTAAGCAATTTAGAAAATTTCATACTAAGCGACATGTCGAGTCTGTGGTGAGAATTGATGTTATAGCTCTGACTGCCAGCCTAGTGTCTTACCCACAAGAATGTCATTGCTACCCTTCTCTTCATTTTAAATTAGGAATGAGATCATTCCATATATCTATGTCCTTCATTTTCCAAATCCAGTAATTTACTGTGAAGGACTTCAAAGCGTAAAATAAATGCAGGTGTGCCACACAGAACTAATCATGTCAATTGGAAAATAACTGTTAACTGCCTCATTACCATTTAATGTGTCGGGTAGCTCTGAATGCACCTGGAAGGTAATAAAGAGGTGTCAGTATTATTCATATCTTTTAATTGCTTCCATTAACATTTTTTTCTATCCTGTGGGCAAAACAGTGCCACTTCCCTGATTATACTGTGGATACTGAAGACATAGCAGTACAGAATCAAATACAGTTCCAACCACCCGTTGCCATCTTATAGCTATAAGTAATACTACAACTTAGCAATAAAACCTATTTACTGTTAAAATTAAAATTGCTTTTAACAGTTTTATAGCATGCAGACCATTAAAATAATTACATCAGGCTGCAGCTGTTCTTTCATCATTTGTGGAACAGCTAAAAAGAAAAGAAAGACTTAGAAGGGAGGAAGCAGTAAAACCAAAGAACACATTCCCTCAAGAGGTGGAGTAGGAGTACCGAGAAAGGTGTGGGTTCCCTAAAAGAGACAGTTACTGTAAAAGTAAAAGGTATTTAATTATTTAACCCCTTATACATAAGTATTTTACATCTATGCAAATAAATCCTGCAGGTCTGAAAAGCCTCCATCTTTATTCTTTTGCACTACTTAACATATTGCTCCCTGAGATTGGTTCATTGCAGAAAATATCTGAATGAGTCTTCAGTGCTGACTTGGTATCGTGCTGGCTGCCCCGAAACAAATATGCTGTGTCTTTGTGTAACCCATGGATGAGTGTGTGGTGGCCCTGATGCATAGAAGATACGAGTTGTTACAGGTCCCAAAAACAGAGCTTTAGCTCATGCTGTAACAGCTCATGGTTTTTCCTACTGAGGTCCCTGGTGTGTCACGGCCAAAAGGGAAGCTGTCACAATTGTAACTGTGTTCTGAACTGTCTAGTCCCAATTCCTTGCTTTTGCTGAGCACCTCCGGTTATTACTTATTATTTGTATTAGAGTACAGCCTGGGAATCCCAATCAAGGATCAGGGCCCTATGTGTAATAGACACCATACACAAAGTAACAAAGAAGACAGGCCTTGCCACACAAGAGATTAAAATCTGTTAGGTAGGAAGCAATAGGTGGATGAAACACACAAATAGGGTAGCGTTGGGTTGGGAAGATGGGCTAACAATAAAATGAATACGACAGAGTAGAAAAGCTCCATTCTTACTTGAGAAATATCAACTAGTGGTACTGGCTGTTGGAACGTGTACATCAACCGCCAGGGGCGGCTCTACCAATTTTGCCGCCCCAAACAGTTGCCGCCGAATTGCCGCCACCGCTACAGCGGTGGAGCTGGCATCGAATTGCCGCCGTGGGACACGGACGGCCACCCCATTCTCAATGCCGCCCCAAGCACCTGCTTGGAAAGCTGGTGCCTGGAGCCAGCCCTGTCAACCGCTTTCTCCAGGCACAGAGGAAAGAAGCTTCTTCTTTGTCCCAATGGATTCCTTTGCCTGGCTACTTTGGACATTTTTTAAAATGTTGTAACCTAAGGAGGATTTCCAGGGATTATCAGTAAAATTCCAAGAAAGGGCACTCCACATAAAATCTTGAAGTGTATATTTTCTGAAGAGATTAATAAAGGGAGACACAAATACTGAAAGAAGTAGAAAAATAACCCCTAGCTGGGAAGTTACTGAGCACTTAGAGAAAAAGTGTATATGGCAATATACAAAAACCGGTAGGAGAACACTTCAATCTCCCTGGACACACAATAGCAGATTTAAAGGTAGCCATCCTGCAGCAAAGAAACATCAGGACCAGACTTCAACAAGAAACTGCTGAGCTTCGGTTCATTTGCAAATTTGACACCGTCAGCTCAGGATTAAACGAAGACTGTGACTGGCTCACCAACTACAAAAGCAGTTTCTTCTCCCTCAGTGTTCACACCTCCACTGCTAGAAGAGGGCCTCATCCTCCCTGATTGAACTAACCTTGTTATCCCTAGCCTGATTCTTGCTTGCATATTTATACCTGCCTCTGGAAATTTCCATTAAATGCATCTGAAGAAGTGGGTATTCATCCACGAAAGCTTATGCTCCAATACATCTGTTAGTCTATAAGGTGCCACAGGACTCTTTGCCGCTTTTAGAGAGAAAGATAACCTGAGGAGGAAGGAAAATGCCTATTATCTCTCCGTTCCTTCCAAAGAAATTGTTCTTGTTAGCTCTGGCTGGCTTGCAAAGACAGATAATTGAATAAAGATGCTTGCTCAGCCCGTTCTGGATTCCTGTACATGTTTAATTTGCCATTTGCTTTGACTTTCATATTTATGCATTTGATATATTAGTTGCTGAAAGTGGTTAAGGGCTTGGCTGCACCTCGTGGTCATAGCCCTTCAGTGGGATTGTTACATAGTGCCTCCCAGCACACAGGGAACGTGCTACACCCTTTCAAGAGGTTGCAAGGTTGAACCATGTCTCCACCTTCTCTGTATTTCTCCCTGATCCTTAGGGAGTAGCCCCTGCACTTCCCGGGGCACAGGGGCTGCAATTCAGTTTGGTTTTTATTATTGTAGTGCCTACAAGTCCCAGTTAGGGACTGGATTCCCACAGTGCTCGGCACTGTGCACACACACACTTAAAAGATAGATCCCTGCCTCAAAGATCTTACATATGGGCTGGGCATGAGATGAGCAAGTCTTCTTACCCTTCACACACACACACTGCACCTGCAAAACAGCGAGGAAGAGTCTTCCCCATGTTGGACATCACTCTGTTACTTCTGCTTTCCATTTCAACTGTCACTGAGATGACACTTCAGATTCTACTCTGGGTCACCGGCCAAAATCAGGCCTGGTGTATGCACATGAAATTCCTCTGACATCACTGGAGCTCTGCTTACACCAGGTCTGAAGCTGTCCCATAGATTTTTGCTGACTGCTCATATTGGACAGGGCCTGAATTACACAAGCAAAGCTGAATCTGAATGTGTAAAAGGCACCATTGCCAGTCACCTAAGCCATCCTGCACTCAAAAAATATTTGTGTTATCCTCTAAAGAACATATTAAAATACCAGTATTTTGGCTATTCTAACATCCAGCATATTTAACACAAGTATATGTGTATCCTTGGTCATATGGTTAAACAGATCATCTGCACCTATCTTAAAATTATAACATACATCATGAAAAATATTTTTTTTCTTAAATTCAATGGGTTGAAACTGTTTTGAATTACGTGGAATAAATATACAGCCATAAAATGTAATTATCCATTACCAAACAGCTTGATATTCATTTTATAACCTGTTCAAATTATCCACTTATTTGCTAACCAGAACAAATAGATATCACTAAATTATCATATTTCCCTTTTAAAAAAAATAAACTGTCTAATCTTCCTTTATTGTGTTTGTATTAAATATAACAGTTGCAGAAGAAAAAAGATTAGAGATGTGACCAGAAATCAGTTTTTACAACTTTGTAATAGAAATGAAGTGAGTTAACAAAGGCTATTTCCATGTTTGGGATGAGATTCTGCTCTTATTTGCTCAGATGCAAAGTTGGACAAATTCTGCTGAACTACTCCAGATTTGCACTGAAATAAATGGCATGGCTGCTGGCACTAGGATAAGTTGCTACTTTTGGGTTATGTTCCTATTGTGACAAAGCTCTGTCCTTGCCTCCGTGGGTCCCACATTTCCTGGCGGATTTCGCTAGCCTCAGGGGCTCACTGTGACTCTCCACATAACCCTTCTTTCTCTAGAGACAAGGGTCACAGTCTACTGAGCCATTTTCATCATAAGCCAGCAAGGGAGATGAGGAGAAGTTATGCTTCCTTACACAGTCTTTTTTGTCTCCCAGTCTCAGTGATTAATCAGAGGGCAAAGGTTGGGGAGCGGGAGCCCGGGCCCACCCTCTACTCCGGGCTCCAGCCCAGGGACCCTAATAGTATCAGCTATGGTAGCTGACCTTTTAGAAACATGACATGTACAATTCCCTGGGCTACTTCCCCCACAGCAGCCCTCACTTCCTCAGGTTCCACTTCACCCTTACCTCAGGGCCTCCTTCCTTGTGCCTGATATGGTGTGTACTACTCAGCCTCTCCAACACCGCAACTTCCTCCCACAGCTCCTGACATGCACACCCACCTGACTGACTGGGAGGCTTTTAACTAGTTTCAGCCAGCACCTGATTGGCTTCAGGTGTCCCAATCAACCTAGCCTTCTCCCTGCCTTCTGGAAAGTTCTTAATTGCCCCTAGGTGTCTTAATTGACCTGGAGCAGCTTCCATTTCACTTAACCTGGTACCAGGGATTTGTTTAGCCTGGAGCTAATATATCTATCTCCCACTACTTTTCTATAGCCATCTGGCCTTGCCTCGTCACACTATCAACTAGTGAAGGAGAAATTAAAACTAACTTATCCTCCTTTTTGGAGATACCTCCAAAGTTAGGATGTTTGTCTGAGCATCTCAGGTCAGATGGCATTATGCACCAATGCCACTGCAGGACTGTGATGTCAAGGCACACATCCAATGGGCTGTGCCCATTGCTTGTATCATATTTATTTGTATAATCAATTGCTTGCTTCTGCTCTTTCTGTATGATTTTTATAACCACCTGCTGTCCATAGTCTCAGGCTTACTTTGTAAGCTCTTCAGGGGAAAATAATATCTGTGTTATGTGTTTGTAGAGTAACCTGCACAATGGGGTCCTCACCTCTAGGAGTCACCACAGTACACATAATGAATGTTTCAAACTGGTCTAGCTTCATTGACTGTCAACTTGCAGTAGCTGAAGCCTGCAGCCTGGAAGTCAGCCGCCTTCAACTGGGCATGCCATCTTATTAGAGCAGGTGTTCATGCAAAATTATCTGGCAGTTCCTTTTTTCAGTAAGGCTTCTCCAAGGCTCAAAAAGAGCATCTAATGACATTTCAGTCCTTCCAGTAATAGTCCTGCTTGGAAACAGTAAAGCAAAGAAAAAAGAAATTAGCTGAACATTTCACAGCCTTCAGAGGGGTTCAGTCCAGATTAGAATTGATTGAAACTTAGAATTTCCATTTTATGGGAAAGTCTGACATTTCAAAATAAATCAGAACAAAACTGAAACTTCAAAATTACTGCAAAAAAAATTGATAAAAATTGTATTGGAAATCTCATAACAGCCTTATTGAAGCACTTTGTTTTGATACGGTTAAGTTAATCATTTCAACCAATATAAAATTATAATATGTATGGAGCTAATAGCACCAATTATTATTAAAATTGCCCAATACATCCCATTTTAAGATGCAAATTTCAGTTGCTTAATTTAATATGTGTCAAAATGAAATTCTAAACAATATCTTCCACTGTGTGTGCAGTGCCATAGCTGTGTTGATCCCAGGATATTAGACAGACAAGGCGGGCAAGGTAATTTTATTGGACCAGATTCTGTTGGTGCGAGTGACAAGCTTTCAAGCTTACACAGAGCTCTTCTTCAGGTCTGGGATACTATGTCAGAGTTAACAGTGACACTCAGAGTTAGTTTCCCAGATCTGAAGAGGAACTTTGTGCAATCTTGAAAGCTTGTCTCTCTCGCCAACAGAAGTTGGTCCAATAAAGGATATTACCTCACCCACCTTATCTCTCTAAATTCAAAACAAAGGACTTTGACCTTATCAAAATGAAACATTTCAATATTTTTTGTCAAAAATTTCAGTGAAATCTACATGTTCCCATGAAACATTTTAATTTTGATTAATTTTCTGATAGAATCTGAGTGAGAGCACCTCCAAAAATATTCGGACAGAATGGTTTTCTATTTTAGCTTTGGACAGGATATCAAGGGGGATGCTCGTATAATCTCCATGCCTGATTTTAACATTGAAAAGGGGGGAAATCAAGAAATAAAATGGAGAAAGGAACAGCAGTGAGCAGGAGAATGGACATTAAGAGAAAGGATAGTGCGGATACCAGACAGATCGGTGATACTGGCAGTAAAATCACTGTACCCCACTGGGCGAAGAATGTGGGCAATTCCAGGCAGTAACAATTAAGATGTTTGTACACCAGTGCAAGGAGCCTGAGTAACAAAATGGAGGAACCAGAACTACTGGTGCAGGAAGTGAAACCAGATATTATAGGGATAACAGAAACATGGTGGAATAGTGGTCATAACTGGAGTACAGGTATTGAATGGTATGTGCTGTTCAGGAAAGACAGAAATAAAGGCAAAGGTGATGGAGTAATATTGTATATTAATGATGAGGTAGACTTTAAAGAAATTAGAAGTGATGGAATGGATAAGACAGTCTGTTTGGCCCAAAATCACTTTGGGGAAGAAAGCTACTAGAGGTTCCCTTGGGATAGTGCTTGGGATTCACTACAGACCACCAGTATCCGATTTGGGTATGGATAGAGACCTCTTTAATGTTTCTAATGCAATAAATACTATGGTGAATTGTGTGTTTATGGTAGACTATAATTTCCAGATATAGATTGGGGGGGAAATTGCTACTAATAATAGTAGGGCCCAGATTTTCCAGGATGTGGTAGTTAACAGATTTCTTCACCAAACAGTTGCTGAACCAACAAGAAGTGATGCCATTTTAGATTTGGTATTGGTGAATAGAGAGGACCTCATAGAAGAACTGGTTGTAGAGGACAAACTTGGTTTGAGTGATGATGAGCTAATTCTGCTTATACTAAATGGAAGGATAAACAAAAATAGGTCTGCAACTAGGGTCCTTGATTTCAAAAGGGCTAAATTTAAAAAAAAATAAGGGAATTAGTTAGGGAAGTGCACTGGACTGAAGAACTCAAAGATCTGAATGTGGAGGAGGCTTGGAGTTATTTTAGGTCAAAGTTGCAGAAACTATCTGAAGTCTGCATCCCAAGCAAGGAGAAAAAGAATGTAGGGAAGGGTTGCAGACCAAGCTGGATGAGCAAGCATCTAAAACAGGAGATTAAGAGAAAGCAGAAAGCCTACAACGAATGGAAAATGAGATGGACCAGCAAGGAAAACTACCAAAAGTCAAGCAAAGTTGGACCCTGCAAAGGGAATTAAAACCAATAGTAAAAAAAAATTGTGTAGCCATATAAATAAGAAGAAAACAAGGAAAGAAAAAGTGGGGCCACTAAGCACTGAGGGTGGGGTGAAGATTTAAAGATAATCTAGGACTGGCCCAACACCTAAACAAATACAGTAACTCAGTTTTTAATGAAGCAATGAAGACCTTATGGATAGTGACAGAGTGGCTAATAAGAATGAGGATTGGAAGTAGAAATTACAACATCTGAAGTGGAAGTCAAACTCAAACAGCTTAATGGGATTAAATTGCGGGGCCTGGATAATCTCCATCCTAGAATATTAAAAGAACTGGCAAATGAAATTGCAAGCCCAATGGTAAGGATTTTTAATGAGTCTGTAAACTCGTGAGTCATACCGTATGACTGGAGAATTCCCAATTCCTATTTTTAAGAAAGGGAACAACATGATCCAGGAAACTACAGACCTGTTAGTTTGACCTCAATTATATGCAAGATCTTGGAACACATTTTGAAAGAGAAAGTAGTTAAGGACATAGAGGTAAATGGTATTTGGGCTAAAATACAGCATGGTTTTATGAGAGGTAGATCATGCTAGACCAACCTGATCTCCTTTTTTGGGAAGATAACTCATTTTTTAGCCAAAGAAACACAGTAGATCTAATCTACCTGGATTTCAGTAAGGGATCTGATATAGTTCCACATGGGAAATTATTAGTTAAATTGGAGATGGGGATTAATATGAGAATTGAAAGGTGGATAAGAAATTGGTTATAGGGAAGACTACAAAAGATCATACTGAAAAGTGAACTGCCAGGCTGGAGAAAGGTTACTAGTGGAGTCTTGGGACCAATCTTATTTAAGATTTGTATTACGAACCATGGCACTAAACATAGGAGTGTGCTAATAAAATTTGTAGATGGCACAAAGTTGGGAGGTATTGCCAATACGGAGGAGGACTGGAATATCATACAAGAAGATCTGGATGTCTTTATAAAGTGGAGTAATAGAAATGGGATGAAATGTAATAGTGCAAAGTGCAGGGTCAGGCATTTAGGGATTGACAACAAGAATTGTTGCCATAAAATGGGGACATATCAGTTGGAAGTGACAGAGGAGTAGAAAGACCTGGGTGTATTGGTTAATCATAGGATGACTGTGAGCCGCCAATGTGATGGGGCTGTGAAAAAAAGCTAATGCAGTCCTAGGATGTGTCAAAGTATTTCCGGTAGAGACAGGGAAGTGTTAGCACCATTATAAAAGGCACTGGACTACTGGAATACAAGGCATCTGGAATACTTTGTTCAATTCTGGTCTCCCATGTTTAAGAAAGATTAATTCAAACTGGAACAGGTACAACGAAGGGCTATTAGGATGATCCAAGGAATGGAAAACCAACCTTATGAGAGGAGTCTCAAAGAGCTTGGCTTGTTTAGCCTAACCAAAAGAAGGCTGAGGAGAGATATTATTGCTTTCTATAAATACATCATAGAGATAAATACCAGAGGGGGTTAAGTGAAGTGCCAATGTGGACACAAGAATAAATGGATATAAACTGGCCATCAACAAGTTTAGGATTGAAATGAGGCAAAAGTTTCTAACCATTAGAGGAGTGAAGCTCTAGAACAGCCTTCCAAGGAGCACAACAGGGGCAAAAAAACCTAACTGGCTTCAAGACTGAGCTTGATAAATTTATGGAGGAGATGGCACGATGATACTGCCTATAATGGCAAGTAGCTGATCTGCGACTGCTAGCAGCAAATTTCTCCAATGGCTGGTGATGGGACACTAGATGGAAAGAACTCTGAGTTACTACAGAGAATTCTCTCTCAGGTGTCTGGCTGGTGAGTCTTGCCCAATTGACGAAGATTCTGAGACTTGGTGCTGCAGATTTTTTACTGCAGTGTAGACGTACCCACTGAGCCCAATGGGACTATTTCCAAAAGGGCTATATGTGCTATAGCGGGGTGGCCAACCTGAGCCTGAGAAGGAGCCAGAATTTACCAATGTACATTGCCAAAGAGCCACAGTAATACATCAACAACCCCGCATCAGCTCCCTGCCCACCAGCTCCCAGCGCCTCCCACCCACCGGCAGCCCTGCCGATCAGAACCTCCCCCTCCTTCCCATCCCAATCAGCTGTTTTGTGGGGTGCAGGAGGCTCTGTGGGAAAGGAGGAAGGAGAGAGAGGGCACGGCAGGCTCAGGGGATGGGGCGGGAAGAGGTGGAGTGGGGGCAGGGCCTGTGGCAGAGCCAGGGCTTGAGCAGTGAGCACCCCCCGGCACATTGGAAAGTTGGCGCCTGGAGCTCCAGCCCCAGAGTCGGGGCCTCTACAAGGAGCCGCATGTTAACTTCTGATGAGCCGCATGGGGCTCCGGAGCCACAGGTAGGCCACCCCTGTGTTAGAGCCTTACTCTCACAAGGAGCCTTACTGGAGTTCAGTGTGCCCTCCATGTGGTACAAAACACTATTCAATGTAAGGGGTTCACAATTTCATCTAAAGTAAGGTACTGCTCAGCATTAATAAGGGTGGCAGAATATGGTTCATGGGGGACAAGCCAGAGGGGAGAGGAAGGGGATACTGGATGGATCAGGCACTGGCAATGGGAAGCAGATATTATATCACCCTTTCATAAACAGCCCAGTGTGGCAGTACTAATCCACAACAGATGGATCCAGACTCTACAGGAAAGAAATCTACCTGCAGCCTAGAAATCTAGCTTAAAATCTCTAGTAAAAACAACAGAACAAATATTAAGAGAAAAGTTCACTAAAGCTGTAAAGGAAAATAGTAACACAATAAAAAAGTACAGGTTGATCAGAAATCTTGCCTCAGAAAATTCACTGCCCTTTTCAGATACAATTAGAATATTTAGTGGATAAAAGGAAGAGAGTAATTGCCATGGATTCACAAAGGAATTTAGGTGTGGTGATGATGAGTGTCCCCATGCCTAACATTTAGGCACCTAGAAAATCACTGGAATTCATAGAGTCTGAGATTAGGACCTAGGCTCCCTGTACAATGAATGGGAAATATAGTCTCAGAATTGGATTCATAAAAGCCTCTACACTGGGAAACTTCTCAGGTAAAATAGCCAATGGGAGATGTCAAGCTGAGGGGGGTGTGCCGAGCCACATCCCCTTTCAGCATGTTTGGTTCCGAAGTCCAGCCTGCAGGGAGGCACCACCCTCTGCTTTTGGATTCTCAGCTGCAAACCATCTCTTGGCATTTTAGTGAGAAGGATGAGCTGCCTCAAAACTCAGAAACCCACAGTTCAAGTCCCCCCTCCACATGTGGGTGAGATGGGATTTGAATGGTGCTACCTCTCAAGTGAATGCCCTACCCGTTGGGCTATGGGATACTCTGATGAAGGGCTCCCTTATTCCCTCCCCCGCAGCCCTGGCTATTTTGTGTATGCTCACCTATTGGGTCCCAATCTAGTTGTCGAGCTCTGTGTACGTGTACCAGGTCAGGCCCCACAGGTGAGATAGGCAGAGGAATGCCTCTCTTCCCCTGTTACTGCATTGCTCTGCAGCTTAGGTATCCTGATCCCAAGGCTGAGGCTGCAGTGTGCATGCTCAGAGGCAGAAACATAGGTGCTGGGAGAACTCTTACAGCAAAAATTCAGGTGCTGAGAAAGTTTAGGCACCTACAGGGTTTAGAGGCAGCTGAGCAGGGCAGCGTTAAATCCAAGTGGGACCTGATTCTGGGTTTTAGATGCCTGAAGTGGCAATTTTTGTGAATCTAGCCCCACATGTCCAGATATTAGTGAAGTATTTAATACAGTGTCTCATTAAGGCCCCTACTTAAACACATGCTTTGTTGAATGGATTTAAGTATTTAGTCACCTGCTTAATTTTAAGCAGGTCCTTCAATCCCACTGAAATCAATGAGACTGAAGTATGTGGTTGAGGGCTGTCAAGGTTCCTCCCCCACTCTGAACTCTAGGGTACAGATGTGGGGACCTGCATGAAAAACCTCCTAAGCTTATCTTTACCAGCTTAGGTCAAAACTTCCCCAAGGTACAAAATATTCCACCCGTTGTCCTTGGACTGGCCGCTACCACCACCAAACTAATACTGGTTACTGGGGAAGAACTGTTTGGACGCGTCTTTCCCCCCAAAATACTTCCCAAAACCCTGCACCCCACTTCCTGGACAAGGTTTGGTAAAAAGCCTCACCAATTTGCCTAGGTGACTACAGACCCAGACCCTTGGATCTTAAGAACAATGAACAATCCTCCCAACACTTCCACCCCCCCCTTTCCTGGGAAATGTTGGATAAAAAGCCTCACCAATTTGCATAGGTGACCACAGACCCAAACCCTTGGATCTGAGAACAATGAAAAAGCATTCAGTTTTTTACAAGAAGACTTTTAATAAAAAAAATAGAAGTAAATAGAAATAAAGAAATCCCCCCTGTAAAATCAGGATGGTAGATATCTTACAGGGTAATTAGATTCAAAAACATAGAGAACCCCTCTAGGCAAAACCTTAAGTTACAAAAAAGATACACAGACAGAAATAGTTATTCTATTCAGCACAATTCTTTTCTCAGCCATTTAAAGAAATCATAATCTAACACATACCTAGCTAGATTTAGAACTTTTAGTAAGTAGACTCCATTCCTGGTCTATCCCTGGTAAAGACCAGCATATAGACAGACACAAAGACCCTTTGTTTCTCTCCCTCCTCCCAGCTTTTGAAAGTATCTTGTCTCCTCATTGGTCATTTTGGTCAGGTGCCAGCGAGGTTACCTTTAGCTTCTTAACCCTTTACAGGTGAGAGGAGCTTTCCCCTGGCCAGGAGGGATTTCAAAGGGGTTTACCCTTCCCTTTATATTTATGACAAGGGCTTTGCTGAATCAGGACAAAATCCTGCCTGTCAAAACTAATTTAAAAAAATATTTAAATGCCTGGCATATAAACACACTTACGTGTAGTGGAAACTGGCTGATGTACTAGAAATAAGTGTAATGACAAATGGGGTGGCATGAAACTGAAGACAGGTGTCTAGTGCACTGCTCTGCAACATCAATCTGTTTTCAGTCCTCTCTCATTTACAGTCTTCTGTAATAAATTGGCAGAGGCATAAACATTTTAATGAAATCTCTGGATATGAAATTGGGAGGTGTTGACAGCAACCAATGAAAATAGAAAAAAAAATAGCAAGAGACCTAGGGAAATTAAAAATATGGGCAGAAAAAACAACAAAATGAGATTTCAATTAGAAAAAAAAAAGTCCAAGGTAACATCTGAGGGAAGACAGTGCAAAATACAGATCATGAACAGGAAGGTGTTAGAGAGCTTATTCCTTCACTCTCCCACTTCCCTGGTCCTTCTCGCATGAACAGAGAGCAACAATACCCGAAGTCCGAAGGTGCAAACAATTCGATGTTTATTGGGGTGAACTTCCAGCAATCTTAAATACAAGTTCCTTTTTCCTTATTTTCGAATCCCAACTTACTTCCTGTTTGCCCCTAATTTATATAGTATTATTCTTAGCTATACCTTAACCAATCATTCTACTGAAATTTAACTAACCAATCCTAACATATTGTAACATGATTAACTAACCAATTATATCCCACCACCTTAATCAGTTTACACCCAGCAAAATTAATTATACGGCAGACAGAAAC
Organism: Lepidochelys olivacea; assembly: GCF_965140295.1. NCBI lineage: Eukaryota > Metazoa > Chordata > Testudines > Cheloniidae > Lepidochelys > Lepidochelys olivacea. The sequence goes on along the minus strand of NC_140415.1, from coordinate 11,163,909 downwards.
CATCACAGAACCAGACAGAGATTATACAGACAAACAATAGCAAAGTGGGAACTATAATGACAAAACAATACAGAAGTGAGGATTTCACATCCCAGCTATTGATAAGTGAGTTCTTGCCAGACAGGATGCTATCAAACTAAGTTTCCTTTTACATTTTCTAGGCACTTCCCTTTCTCTGGAGGTGGTAGGAATACAATCCTGTCCTGATAGTGCCTGACAGCCCAATAGCACCTTATTTCAATGTGACTAGTTTGGAATGTGAGGATGTGACTGTTTGTTTCCTAGCTTATGGCTGCCTCTGCTGCTTAGCCAAAGGCCTTAGCCTAAGAACAGGGCCTCAAACTGTCACAGTAAGAGAAGGCCCTTACACCAGCAGACAGTGATTTTGATTCTACCTCTAGAACTAGCCAAGTGATAAGAATACCCCTAAATTCTTAAAGGACAGGCCTTTGCAGACAGGCCTGAATATCTATATCTTAACAGATGGCACAAACAAATCTGGAAAGCCAACATGCAGAAAGCAACCTACTGGCTGGAGTGGAGAGCAAATTAGACATGGGTAAACATTTTCCAAAGATCTTACCTGATTTAGAGCCTAATTCCATTTTCAAAAGGGCTTGTCTACATGGTGCATTGGTCTGCGCTAGAGGGAGATAAATTTTAGTTCTAACTAGCATGTCATGCACTGAGTGGCCTCACGCACCCCGAGGATGCACACTGAGTTCCCTAATGTGTACTAAGGCAGTGCTGTTTCAAACAGCACTATGTTAATAGGGAACTTGTAGTGCTCAACAGCAGGATACACACGGCCACATTCGTTTGTGACCAAATAGTACCGATTAAAATCCACTCCCCTCTGGTGCAAACAAGCCCCTAGTCATTTAGAAGCTTAAATCTTATTGGGAGTCAAAAGGCTCCTAACTGCTTAAATGATTTTTGAAAATGGGATTTAGGATTCTAAATCCCTTAGGGCTAGACCCAGAAAGGGATTTAGGTGCCAAACTGCAACCTCAGGCACCTGTGTCCAAAATTTAGATCTTCTAAAATTCTGTGGCCACCAGCGCCTACAGGCACCTACTGTTCTGGCAGTTTACATGTACAAAGTCATCTAAATCCTGATGCTGCTGAGCTGGGGTGCCTAAGCCCCGGTGGGATCCTCAAATTGCATGTTCCCTTCACCAGTCTCACCTGCAGGGTCCAATCTGTTAGGTGTTCTCAGAGGCTTCAGTAGAGTATGCCTGCCAGATCAGGCCCTGCACAAAACAACTGAGGAGGAGAGTGCCCCCACCCTTGTACTCTTTAGCAAGATGTGGGAAAGTCAGGTTTAAATACCCACTCTGCCCGATTCAGAGGACTCTCTCACCTCCCAAGTGTGTTCCCTAATTGCTGGGATCGTGTAAAGCGATGCACAGTGTATGGACTTTTTGAACAACCACACTGTGGTCCCAGAGCTGGTAATTTTTAGACTCTCTGTACCTTTGTTGGCTGAGGTTGCTGTGGTATAGGGGCACACATTTTCGTTGGAACCCTGTTTCATTCAGAACCCTGAATCTTTCTGCTCTGTGTTACTGGTATATTTGTACTACCTGAAGTAATGAAGAATCCTGTGACTTTAAAGAACCGAATCTGAGTTTTGAAGTGTGTTACACTAGCAAGGATGCTGGGGTGGGCACAGTTGACACTGTTCCAGTTTGTATAAAATACTTAAATATTCATTGGGCCAGAGAGAATGAGTGAGAATGACTCAATAGCTTAATGGTTAGTGCACTCACCTGAGGTATTCGGGCTCCAGTTTCTGCTCCAGTGACTATGTAACTATTTTATACCAAGTGGAACAGTTTCAACAGGAAATCCTGAGACCCACTGCAGAGCAGGCCCAAGATGTCTTTCAAACCAACTAAGTTATCTATCTTTTAAAATAGTCCTTCCTATATTTCAATAAGGGGGGCGGAATCCTGGTGCTTTTTATCATCTTTTCTGTTTCATCACCTATTGCTGACACGAATCATAAAATCACTGAGCTGGCAGAATTAGCATAGCAGAGCCTGCATATCACTCAGAATGAATGTTTGTAGCACTTTACCACAATTAATTATTAATCATTTCACCACAGTGTAATTGGAGTTTTTGTCAACATTTGCTGAATTCAAAAGTAAGTTAAAGGGGAAGCTGTTCTGCTACACTTCATGGGTAAAATCTTGGACCCATTGCTACTGACTTCACTAGGGGCAGGATTTCATCTCATGGCTTTGTGACAGATATTGCAACCACAAGCCATACTTTTGGGGAGCATAGTGTATTAAGTTTATGAATCACTGTGGCCCTGGGGCGGTATGCAAGTCCAAGGCGCAGGGTTACTACAGATTATCCAGGAACCAAAATCTGTAGGTGGTGATTCAGGTGAATCTCTTCACCATGGGGAGGAGTGCACAAATTGTTTTTTTTCCAGAGATCAACTGAGAAAGGGCTTTTGCTATAGAATGCTGGGTTTAAATTCTTCTTCTTTCTGATCCTGCAAACAGACAGGACCTACTGTCCAAGGAGAAGGCCCAATGCGTGCAAAAGACTTGGAATGACTTGGGCCAACTAGAGTTCCATAGAATTGATGGGAGACCTCTGGTAATTTTTAGCATGCATGTAGGAACTTTTGTTATTTTTATATTTTATATTTTTTCTCTGTAATGCTTTTACTTTAAAAATAAATGTGCGTGCTTAGAAAAAGCTACATGGTAACTTATAACTGCTGGCAGTACACTATTCATAATCTTCAGAGAGAAAGCAATGCACAGACACTGTCTGTTAGGATGAAGGGCTCGTAGCGGATATCATTATGTAAGGTAGGGAGCTGTGCAGCTTTAAAAGTCCTTAGTCATAAGGGAGTGGGAAAAGGGTCCCTGCTCAGAGACAGGTGATGGCTGAGACCTCACCGGGCACTCCTGGAGTAAACCCCAGAATGGTGGGAAAGGTGCAGTTACCCTGAAACTGTGACAAATCTTTAGTTTGTAAATTCTCTTTATATTTAAAATGGAGTTGATATTTGATGCTTATGCCATTTCCTTTGGGAATCCAAATGACGTAAATGAAAGATGGGTGAACATCAAAATATTGGAAGGGGCTTCTCTGAATTTCGTTCAGAGAAGCCCCTGTTAGTTTGGATTCTTACCCGAAGACCTCTTGGGTCTGTAAAATGTAGAGAGAAGTCTCGCAATAATAGATTCTCTCTTGAGATTTCTAGAGACTTCCTGTTTCTAATTGCACCAGCAGCTTTTGTTGTGGTCTTTCAGCACTTCTAATTCCAGCTCTGGCTGGAATCAGGAAGTGCAATTATGTGGGTAAATGCTTTTCTTGCTGAGATTTGAAATGGGTTCTGAGTTCTTATTCACAAAACTAGCCCCAGGTTGTTGTTTTTTTTTAAACCTACCAATCAGCAGGCTAAAGGGATGACTGTGTAAAAAATTCACACAGAACTCTGAAGTAACCAGAAATCAGGCTTGATGTAGAATCTATCTAATCTTCATACAATGGAGCAGATGTGTTCATGTTTAAAAGGTCCCAGGCATGCAATGCTCTTTGTTTATCCAAGTAGCTTCTAATTTTGAGATGAAACCTCCTTGCATGCTGAAATCCGTAGTTTCCATGCATGATATTACCATGTGAAGATGAAGATGATGGCACACCAAAAGAAATAATTTTGCTTGTCACAAGCTGCATTTTGGTCATACTTGGTTGGTATATTGTATAGGTATTGGTTTGTCTATCTACCTATCTTAAAAGTTGCCATGTCATTAAAAAATAATTCAGTACAGAGATTTAATTTCCTGACCAGATCAACTTTTTAAATATGTCCTTCCATCTTTGAAAACAGCTACAAACTGACTGCCACGGCTTGAATTTTGAAAGAACTATGAAGGCAAGCTGTGGGAAAGTATACTTGAGAATATGCTAAAGTCTCCTTGATCAGAATGCACATTTCAATCCATTTTAAAGTCTAAAGACAGAACTGAAAAAAAATCATTATCTCAGATCTTAGAATCTGAGCCCTGCAAGTGAAGAACTGAAACAATTGAACACAGTGACAAATATTTCAAAACTTTCCCAATCATCATATCAACCAGCTCCCTTTCAGGATATAAAGATGGATTTTGACAACAATAATGATTAGAAACATAATCTTATTTCCATGGGATTGGCCATGGATTCTTTTTAGTGATTCAGATTTAATTTGTCACCCATTTCTTTTTTATGTAACATATAGTGCCAAGACATAAAGAATTGATGTATTTCCAGGAAACATCCTGACAGACGTATATCATTAAATTAAAACATGGCACATTGGTGTTCATAAATCATTTTAGTTCTAATGTAAATGCAAATTACTCATATGTGGAAAATCTGTAAGATAATCATAGCCATTTCTTCTAATGACTATCAGTCAATAAATCAAAATGTTTTCAGTGTCAGATATTTCTAGTTGACATACTGCAACATCAACAGTTGGTGACAGAGTTGATAGCTGATTGCAAGGAAGTTATGGTATGATTTAGCCAGTGCCTTCTTTAGTCATATGCTACATTAGTTCTTGCTATGGAGAGATCTTTGACATTTTCACCAATTAGTTCACTTAGATACTTGTATTGTGAAAATGGTCATCACCTTTCTGAAACTACATCCTGGACTATGTACCAGCACGTTGTGCACTGACTGTGTGGATCCTTCTGGTGTGCTAAAAGTTCCCTCGTTTGCGTTGATATACTCCCTTTTCAAACAGTGCCATGTCAACATGTACTAGGGAACTTTTAGTGCACACTGAGCAATTAGTGAGTGACACACTAGAACAGGCTAAAATTTATTCCAGCTGGCGAACACTAACACACTGTGTACATAAACTTTACGATCTTTTCTACCCTAAATGTGTAGTCTGATCTTTTTTCCCCCAATTGGAAGCTCAGTTATTTCTATTATACAACTTTGGGCCCTGGTTCTCCTTTCATTTCTGCACAAGTGTAACAACACTGACTTTAATGTAACTGTCCCTGATTTACATTAGTGTGAGAGGACAGTCAGTCCCATTGCTTTGGCAGACAAGACTTTGAAATGCTTGAGTTGTTAGCATGTGTATCTTTCCATTCACCTGGAAACAATGAACAGGGTTCTTTAAAGAGTTCAGATATTAGTGCTGGTCACAGAGTCCACTCACTGATAGGGGTCTCCTCCTGGCCACTCTGGGGAATCAGCTCCTTCCAGGTCTGAGGCCCCCTTCTGCTGCTTACTTCACACTCTGTTGCTGCTTTCCCTTTCTCTATGGCTTCTTTCTCACTCTGGGCCCTGCAGCCTCCTCTTCCTGACTTGGTCTCAAGTCAGGTCACTATCCATGTTTCCCCCCTATGGGGTACCAAAAGGTCTCTTAACAAATGGGCTCAGGCAGTCTTCCCACTCATTGCCCATCTGGTGCCAATTCCTCAGCAGCGGGTAGGGGAACACAGGTCTGCCCTCTACCCTGGCTTCCCGCTAATCAGCAGCCAAGGTCTACACTCCTATTCCTTGTTGCTTTTCCCCTGAGACTTTTCTACCGTTCTGGCTCCCCCCCCACCCCCCTTTGAGTTTGCCAGTTTCCAACTTCCTCCTCCCAGGGATTAACTATGGACTGTCCCCTATAATCCCAACACATCTCCCTTCTCCCAGGGATCAACTGCATACTGCTTCTCTGCAGCCCACTTCTGCTCTCAGCTCCTGGGCTTTTTACAAGCCCCCCTAACTGAGCCTCATTTAATCAATCCCTACTCCCTGGCTCCTCCTTCAGGTGAAGCCTGGGGAGTTAACTGGCCCCCTTCAAGTCTGGTGTGTGGTAGACACCCGTTACGTTGCTACTGAGGCTTTTTCTACTTCGCTATGAAAAAAACACACTGAAGGGGAAGGTCAGAACAGTATCTCAATATTAGAGTATCTCAAAATCCCATGGTCAAATATCACACAATCCTCCTTGTTTCTTATTAAGTTACAAAGCTGAAAGTCAGCCGTCAAGAGATTTGGTGGGGGTCATGACGACTGCTGATTGGGAATTTTTCGACAAAATATTTTTTTTCATTAGAAAAAGCCAGTTTGTGATGTTGGATCATATTAAAGAAGTTCTGTATTAAAATCACAAATGAGTTTGATTCCCCAGAGTTTAAATTCCAGGGTATTACTAATTAAGAGGTCTCTTGGTTTTTGGTACTGTGTCTCTCCCTCTATGTGTGAAACTTGCAAGCTGCTAATTGTGTTAGTGCATTCTAAGACAGAGTCTGTTCTCAAAGCAATACTTTGTAACTACTTACACAGAGAGAGACTCAAAGCAATACTCTAACAATAGAAACAGCACCCAGAGACTCCCCGCCCTTTTGTTGTATTCATCTCGCTTTGTTAACAATTGTGATTAAAATAGAGATAGAGGATGGATGTGGATGGATGCCTGGTGTGGATAATAACTGAATGATCAGGGAGGTGCCAGCCTAAGAATCCAGTGTCCATTGGCTGAAGAAGGCGTCAAGTGGAAATAACCAGAGGACCCCTGGAAGGCAGACTGGAATCCACCCAACAGCCTCAAGAATGGGAGAACCAAAGAACAAGATAACATCTGGCAGCACAGAGCCATCAGGAATGTGCCATCTGCTGATTGATTCAGCAACAGCATGATGAAGCAATTCCCATAGACTGGCATAGGAAGAAATTCCTATAAAAATGACTCTGGAAAGTGAGAACTTTGGGGTCTGATTCTGCAAACTAACTTGCAGGAGCATCAGATGAGCATCTGACAAGGCCCTGCTCCCTCCTCGTGTCCAGGCCACCTGGCCAGTGGCTTGGCATGAGCAACTCTAAGGCTGGTAACTATGATAACAACCTTGCAGAACCTGTGTGTGTCTGTGTATGAATGAATGTAGGAATAAATATGAAATTGAATCGAATGTTATAGAATCATAGTAAGCAGTTAGTTATAGCTTTCTGTATTCACAATACATGTGGTATTTTGCCTTTTCCCCTTTAATAAGATCCTGCTGGTTTTTACTTTATTGGTATAACAGTGAAAGCCTCAACAGTTTTTGCAAAACTGAATTTGATTCTCAAGCCAGCCCTATTCATGAATACTTGGGCTCACATGGCTTTGCAGCATAGAAATCCATGGAAACTCAATGGCTTTGAGTGAATTTTGCTTGCATGTTTTGCAATTCAGAGTATACCTCCAGGTAGAAATGAAAACTGAAGAAAAGATATGAAGCTCTGGTGAATGAAATTCCAGAGGTATGTACAGCTCTGCTCGGATATCAAGGTGATAAATGAGATAGATAGATACTAACACTCTGTTGGAATTAACTAATTAAAAGTAACTGATTAAAACCTGGATTGTAATTACTTTCCATCTATGTTTCCACTATGTGCAGAGGGAAATAAAGATTTTCTGCCTCTTTTGGAAGAAAAATGATAGATTTACAGGCAATTTTTAAATTAATATTATTATATCAAGATAGTGTCTAGGAGCCCCAGTCACAGACCAGGACCCCATTGTGCTAGGTGCTGTCCAAACAAAAAGAAGTTACACACAGCTTACAATTTAAATATGAGACAAGGGACAATAGATGGACAGAGACAGATGTTTCACCACCCTCCTAGTGAAAAAGTTTTTCCTAGTATCCAACCTAAACCTCCCCCACTGCAACTTGAGACCATTACTCCTTGTCCTGTCATTTCTCACCATGATCAGGACACCCTGCAGTGCAGAGCGAAGATAAAAGGGCTGAGGCAGGCGTACCAGAAGGTGAGGGAGGCAAACTGTCGTGCCAGTGATATACCTAAGACGGGCTGGTTCCATAAGGAGCTGGACACTATCCTCGGTGGCGACCCCTCCTCCACCGCCAAGAGCTCTGTGGATACTTTGGTGGGCCTGGAAGCAGTGGAAAGAAGACCTAAGCTAGAGGATGAAGATATTGATGAAGAGGTGGAGTTAGACGACGATGTGGAGCTCCCGGTGGGGTTGCCTGGTGTGGCAAGCAGCCAGGAACAGTTCACCACTCCGGAGCTGTCTAGCCAGTCTCAGCAGTTGCTCTCCAGTGAGTAAGAAGCAGGAGAGGAGACGCCCGGTAAGTGGCTGTGGTCTGTGTAGTGCAGACGTGGGTTCAGAGTATAGAGATATGGAAGGCTGGCTGTGTTTCTGCGAGCTGGACCTTTCCCTGTGTAGCTAATCAGTTCAGTGGAACAGGGTGCTGATGCACACCGAGATCTCACGGGAATCCTCCAGAGAGATTTCTAGGAAAGTTTCCCATATGTACTCAGTAACCCTCTGCTGAAGGTTCCATGGCAGAGAAGCTTTGTTCCTTTCCCCATTGTAGGAAACTTTCCCATGCCATTTGGCAATCACTTGTGCAGGGACCAAAGCGGCATATAGGCAAGCAGCATAGGGAACAGGATGGAAGCCACAAGCATGGAGTAGATGTAGCTTCGTTTCCCCACTTACCCTTAGCAGTGACATATCTACTACAATGACCCAGCCTGTGGAAAAGTGTGTTTAGAATTGTTTCCCTAGTCGGCTGCACCACAACCCTTGCAGAGTGCTCTTTTCCCCATGTGGAATGCCCCCGCCAACACTCACCATGCTTTGGGTGTTCACAGAGATGTGCACTTTCCAAGGGTCAGTGAGAAAGTGATAGTTGCATTGCAAAAGGTGTATTTAACTGAAATTTCCTCTATGCTGTGCGTGAATTTAACAATCCCACTTCTGTGCACTGTCCCTTGTGCTTTGGCAGATGTGGCCTTCAGGAACACCCCACATATCCCGGCCGAGCATCTCCGCCAGACAAGAAAGTGCCCAAGACGCAGCAAAGAAGACATGTTCCGGGACGTACTGCACTTCTCCAATGTGGAGAAAAAGGAACACAAGGAGTGCTCGGAAGCAGAATGGCAGGACAGAAAAGAGAATCACGTTTGTTAAGGATGCAACTGAGTGGATGATTAAAGTAATGCAGGAGCAAACGCAGATGCTGAAGTCCTTAATAATGCTGCAGACTGAGCAGATCTGTGCCCTCCCTCCCCTGCAGCACTCAGAACCCTTTTCCATGCTGTCCCCCCCCCCCCCACACACACACACACACAAACTCCACTCTCACATTCCTTGCCACTTTCTGGGACTTCTCAGTTTCCCCTTTTCCACCAAGCATGTTTGTGGACACTGTTTCTTGTGCAATAAAAGCAAAGTTTTTGAACGGTAACTCATTGGTATTTGTGTCCTACAAATTGAGATAGCAGGCACTACCAATACATATATAGCCGGTTTAATCTTTTGCCTACTGGAACGTAAGGCCCCAAATATCACCATTGTTTCCTAGGAAAACTACCTGTAATGGAACAGTGCAGCACCAATCACAGATATATACATTACTGGTTCTCATTTTCAAAGTGTTGCCTCAAAGCCTCCCTGATTCAGATTGCCCCCCTCTGGGCTCTCCGATAGCCCTGGTGTTTGGCTGCTCAAAATCAGCGGCCAAGCAGTCTACCTCAAAACTCCAACCCTGAGCAAACCTTTCACCCTTAGCTTCACAAAGATTATGCAACGTACAATACACACCTATCACCATGAGAATATTATCCTCATTAAGGTTTAACCTGCCATAAAGGCATCACCAGCGCACCTTTAATCTGCCAAAGGCACATTCTACTGTCATCCGGCATCTACTCAGCCTGTTTTTGAACCACTCCTTACTGCTGTCCAGGTGTCATGTGTAAAGTTTCATGAGTCACAGCTGTAAGTCACACTCTGGGTCTCCAGCATCACTGTGGGCATTTCATTATCTCGCTGTGTAATCTTCTGATTTGGAAAGAAAGTCCCCACTTGTAGCTTTCTGTACAGGTCTGTATTCCTGAAGATGCGTGCATCTTGCCCCTTCATGGACTACCCCACATTGATGTCAGTGAAACACCCATGGTGATCTACAACTGCCTGCAACACAATGGAGAGGTACCCCTTCCTACTGATATACTCCATCGCAAGGTGATCTGGTGCAAAATTGGAATGTGTGCGCCATCTATCGCCCCTCCACAGTTCGAGAAACCCATTTCTGCAAAGCTGTCCACTATTTCATGCACATTTCCCAGAGTCACAGTCCTTCCTAGCAGGATGCAATTAATTGCCCTGCACATCGCATTAACACAGCCCCAACAGTCGACTTCCCCACTCCGAATTGATTCACAACTGACCAGTAGCAGTCTGGAGTCGCCAACTTCCACATAGCGATTGCCACACGCTTCTCTGCTGATAGGGCAGCTCTCATTGTGGGTGCTTGCACCACAGTGCTGTGGTGAGCTCCGCACACAGTTCCAGGAAGGTGGCTTTCCACATCCGAAAGTTCTGTAGCCACTGCTCGTCATCCCACACCTGCATGACACGACGATCCCTCCATTCAGTGCTTGTTTCCCGAGCCCAAAAGCGACGGTCCACCCTCTGCAGCTGTTCTGTGAATGCCAAAAGCAGTCTAAAGTTGCTCCTATCCATGTCACTCAGCATGTCACGTGCCTGGGAGTCTTCTTCAGTTAGGAACCTCGTGATTAACTGCACTGCCATCCGTGATGTCTTCATGACAGTTACCAGAACATAGGAGAGCAGTGCAGGAGCCATCCCTTCTCACAAAGATGCCAGGGTGCACAGCAAAGAAGGGCCATTGAAAAATGCTGCGAAAGAAAGCTGGAAGCCCGTGGAGTACTGGGACAGAAAGCAATGCATCACGAGACATTGAGCCCAGTCCCAAGATGCACCATGACCCGCTCCACCTTCCCACAACACCTAGCAACAGAAGGTGTTGAGCTGGACTGTGGGATAGGTAATCACAGTGCACTCCTTATACTGTCAATGGTAGTGCCCCAACAGTGGTCGCGCTTTACCGACAGAGGGAGCGAGCGTGAACATGACTTTCCGATTTTCATTATACTGTTTTTTGAGTGTCGACATCACCTTTATCGACAAAACTTGGTCGTGTAGACAAGGCAACCAGACACAGGGTGGGGGAAGGGGTAGAGCACACAAGTGGAATGAACAAAGGGGATGTCAGCAAACATCATGTTAGTTCCATGAGGTGGCGGTGGTGGTGGGGTTATTTAGGAGGGGATCAGCTAAATGGTAAGACAAGGAAAGGGGCAGATGTGGATTGAAGCTGAGGTGAAGAGACTGTGAGCAGGCAGGAGAGGGTTGGAGCAAACAGCCTGTCAGCACAGGGTAGAGAAAGTCAGAACATTCCACAGTTTTGACCAGAATACCCAAAGGTCCTGGCTTTGGCTACTTCTGCTTTACCTCCTGGAATTTCTGGCTGCCTGCTCGCTGCAGTTTTCCCCTAAGGCCCAATAGTAGGGGAGGTACCACCTGAGCCCTAGTGCCCCCTGAGCCTGTGAACATGGGGATCTCCCCTGCACAGTTCTGGTTCCAGGTGAAAGCTGTGGCCATGGCTGTTCCACGGTGCCACCCAGCGCAGCAGTCCAGTCCCACTTCTGTCGCTTCTTTTCTTCAGCTGGATTCTCTTTTTGTTGCCTTGTCTTATTGCAGGCTCCAATTTCACAGGAGATAATTGCAATATTATATACTGTATCATGTAGCTATTCCCATCTGTCATTTCCACCCACATTTTCCTCCCTCCCTCCTCCATTATTGAATAACAGCAGGTGATATTAAAAAATGGCAGGGAAACAATATGGCAGGATAGTGATGTCAAATATTCCATCCCTGCATGAGAAAAAAATGTGTGTTGATTTTAGTTTGTATATTTTCCTGAATGATACACACATTAAAGATGTTCATAGAATCCATTTATGCCACATGGTTCTTTAATGAATTGTCCTGTGTTTTGGAGCTAGGAGTTAACACACACACACACTTACTATAATAGGTAGTAACTTTCAGCTAGATTAGACTTGCCTACATGACCATGCAGAAGAAGAATAACCTTTTTCTGCCCCAATTCCTGTACACCTGGACTTAATGTCCAAGAAGTCCATGTAAGAGGGTGCTGCACATTTATTTATTCCCCACTCCAGAGCAGCTGGGCAAGGAGAGTAAGCAAGGCAGGGCAGTGAATGGACAGAACCTCCATGTCACCCTAAATGCCCCAGTCACTGCAGCTGACCTAGTGCTCAAGGATGCTCAACTTATCGGTGTGTGGAAGAAGGTTTTCCCATTTGTCAAAAATGTTCAAGGTTAAACCAAGAATTCCATTCTTTGTCGATAAAACAGACCTTTAAAAAAAAAAAGGATTGAGAGAGACCCACCCCAGAGCAGCCCCCCTGATTAGAACACTCACCTGGCAAGTAGGACAGCCAGTTTCAAGACCCTGCTTAGAAACAGGCAGAGTGAAGTTCTCACACCTTCTGAAGGAGTGCACCACACACTGGGCTAGAGGAAGGAGCACCACCACTATTCTGCAACCTGGTTTATGCATCTAACCACAGGATACATAGTTCACAGCTGTGGATACTGGGTGTTGACAAGTGCCTCCCTTCAGCCCAGACTAGGCTCCCAACTCCCCAAGAGGGGCAAGGCTTAGGCCACACCCCTCTCCTGGGCATTTCCTTGGCTTAGGTGGTTCCCCACTCAGCTTGCTGGTTTCTGTGAATCCTTTCCTGAGGCACCTAACTTTCCCCATGCATTGTATAGGGAGCCTTGGCGCCTAACTCAGGGCTGAGGATTCCAGTAAGCAGAGGGCACTTAAAGTTAGATTGCAACAATGAGCCTAAATCTCCTTTGTAGATCAACCCCTAAGTGCCTCACTGCATTTTTAATCACCTTGATACCTTACCAAATCGGGCCTATAGACTTAGATACAGATATATAAACAGACCTAAATAGGACCCAATAGACAAGTTTCTTTTATTCAGCCTGTTTTCATAGTTTTTAACTTCTCAGATAGTCACATCTCTAATTTGCAAGTCTCACACATCTGCTATATTTTAGCAATAGCCTCCCAGTTGGAGTAGGGAACATTGTGCAAGAACCCCCCCTTTTTTTTGACAAGGAAAGGAGAGCTGATAAACTGCACATTGGCGTACATTAAAAAAATGGGGAAATAACTCTGCACCATGCAAATGCAATTAAAAAAAAGTGAGTGCTCCTTGGATTTGAGGCTACAAGTTACTGAGCAGCATCCGCACCTGTTAATGTCAATGTGAGGTGAGGGTGCTCAGCTCTTGGCTGGCATCAGTGGTAAATCATGGGATCTGTCAGCTTGCATGATCCTGAGCAAGGTCGAAAGTAAATAATAGAGCTGGGCCAAGGAGTCTTTGATTATTATTATTTTTTTTTAACAAATCCTCCTCTGTCCAGTTTTACTGTCAAAAGCCTGGGGTAGGTCAAGTCTGGGTTTCATGTACACTTATGTTGTGTAAATTACATGGAATAACAACAGGTGGCATGCCTATAAATGCTCTGATGGCCAAGATTTTCAAAACTAGGTGCCTAAAGTTAGGCTCTTAACTCCATATTCAGGCACTGTTTTCTTTTTCCCAAAAAATATTTTCAAGACCTTTTTGGCTGTTTTTTTTTTTTTAAAAAAAACCTGTTTATAGAGTGGTCAAAAATCTTAGAAATTCAAAAATTTGAAGTAAAAAATTTCATTAAAAACTTGGGAAAAGATGTGGCTTTTTTCAGCTAGATCTGTGTATAAGCAGTGTATATCAAAAGTGCTGATATTCAAAAGCAGCTCCTGTTGACTTTATAAACAATACAACTTTATTCAGGATTGTGTCATCTTTCCACCACATTGCAGTGTTGCTTAATGGAGTGAGATAACACAAGGTAGCATGTGGCATAAATTACAGAAAATTGTGTGCAGACGTTATGTGGTGACTAAATTAAAACATTCAGTCACAAAGCCAATAACTGACAGAAAGAGAAATTAGGCAATGGGTTTTAACATGAAATTAGGAGAAAAGAGGAAGTCAATGAGGTGGAAAGGGGCTACAGAGGAGAAGACTTGTTCACCAATAGTAGCAGGACAAAGAAGAGATCCATGTTAGACAAGAAGAATGAATAGGAAGAAGGGTGGAAATAAATGTGGTTCAAACTATTGTCTTTCATGGCTCAATCATAAGTCTTTGCAGGATCTGGGCAATCAGATCTAATTCAAACAGAATCAAAGTGCAAGAGGGGTGTGAGAGAAAAGAATGTGCAATATATCTTGTGAACCAACCTGAAAGGTGATCTCTTGGGAGAAATTTGCCACTGGTCAGAGGGCCAGCACAAGGGCCATGAACCACTTGACTCCTACTTTGAGGAGGCATATGTTGTGTAGGGTGAAGTTCACAGCAATGGAAGAGTTCACTATAAAGAGTTATTTTCTATATGAATCATCTGCTCACCTGAATTGTGCTATATTTTTGTATGAGCTTGTTTACACAACTTATTCAGAATAGGCCTCTTTTGATAGTACTCTAGAGCAGTCTAGTATGCTGGAGAAAGGATGGTCCAGTGGTTAGAACATTAGCTTAGGACTTAGGAGAGTTGAATTCCTGCCCTGCCTTGCATGTACTATATGACTTTAGGCAAATCACTAAGGGTTATCTTCCCAGAGGGGACATAGACTCAGAGATGCAGCATCTAACATTTAGGCACATTGTCTCCGAGTGCAATTCACAGCCCTGAGTTAGGTGACCAAGCTCCCTATACAATGCACAGGAATTCACAAAGGAGCTGCCTAAGCTATCCAGTAGGAAATGCCAATGATAAGGGTGTAGTTTAAGCCCTGCCCCTCAGAGCGACTCCCTCCACTTGGGAGTCACAGCCATGTACCCTCTCCCAGAGTCATGTGCCTGAGCTCTCGCAAAATTGAGGAGGAGGAAAAACCTCATTATAACTTTTCATCTGGTGGTTTGTTCATGGCTGTGGGAAACCCAGGTTCAAATTTCCTTCACCTGGTATAATGTGGAGCAGGGATTTGAATCAAGGTTTCTTACCTGTCCTGTTCTAGGGTGGATCTGTCCTGGTGAAGCTGTGTCACTTTATATGCAGTACTTATAATCACTGGGACACAGAACAAGAAAGTGATTCCACAGCTCAGTGGTGAGGGGCCACCACCTAAAAGGTAGGGTTGCTGGCTCAAATCCCTGCTTTGCATATAGCTGAGGAAGGACTTGAAACTAGGTCCCCCCACATCCCATGGGAGTACGTAGCAGCAGAAATGCAAGCATGTAAGAAATTCTTCTGCTGGAAATGTAGGCACCTATAGTGTTACGTGGCAACTGAGCAGGGATTTCGGGGATCTAAATTTTGTTCCCTAGTTTTTCTGTGCCTCAGTTCGCTGTCTGTAAAATAGGGATAATATTAGTTCTCTATCTCACAGGGGTACTGTGAGAATAAATACATTAAAAAAACTCAGATACTACAGAATGGGGGCCATAAAAGTACCAAAGGAAGACAGATAGGTTCTAAACTTTTTAATAGTGATGTAAATGTGGTGTAACCTCATGGATTCACTGGAGTAATTCTGGATTTAGACTGGCATACTGCAATTCAAAATCTCTTTCTCTGATGACTCTCCAATCTAATGTTCTGGTATTTACTGTTTTTTCATCATTTTGCATCAACAGATAATGTGTGCCAAGTTGACAGCATTATTGAATAACTATTCAAGAGAATAGTAACAGTCTGGATTATGAAGAACTGACTAATTGCCTATTAAAAGTTATGCATTTCACCTACAAGACACAGTGACACTGGCAACCAATTTACAGCTCTATGTTGATTTAATTAGGAAATTAGCTGAGTTTTTATATGCTAGCTTCTTAATTAACGTCTTCATGGTGTACAAATGTTTATTAAATCCATTTGGAATGAGATTTCTATCTGTATTTTGGATACATTTAAAATGTCCTGAATCCCTCCCAGCCCTGTTCCATATTTTATGCCTATTCACAATATGAATATTATATAGGTATTACTCAATTTCAGACATTGATTTCAATAAAAAGGACAATTACACTAGGTATGAAACATCATACAGAATGACACATGACGTTGGAGACAAAAGGATCCTTCCTAGCAATTGTTTGGTAGCACAGCATTGGCGACATCCAGGATCTAACCAGAGTCAGTTACTGGGAGAACAGCACAGCTCACTGTCTGGTACTGACGGATTAAGGCACCAATCCTGCAAAGTGATCCAGATGTTCAGATGCCTATGGATATGTCCCTCCTGCACACACCATCCTTTTAATTTCACAACACTACTGGCTCCAGTAAATGGTATCCTTTGGGCCAGATTTTGTGCTTCTGGGTTCACAGCTCAGTGTCCAAAATGCTGGCCTGGAGCTGTCTGCCACAGTCCACAGGGTACATGGTGCCAGCCAGGGAAAGGCTATTCTTGGTGGAGGATGTGTTGATTCAGCACATCTGCTTGGGCACCCTCCAACTGGAGTTCTGAGATGCCCTTCGCTAATGGAGACTTCCCCACAAGGATGACTCTTCTGTCTGTCCCCAACACACCAGCAGAAAGCAATCTGCAACCGGCACACCCCAATGGATCAATAGACACATCCTGTGCAATTTGTACGAATAGCCATATTCTGTATATGGCTGTTGATACAAATCCATAATCATCAAATTATCTTCTGTATTTAGGATTGTAATTGGGCAACAGTTCTGCTTATTAGGCCAATACTGACTGAAATAAAGTATTTGAGATAAATCACTGCTATTACATTATGGTGATGAAGTAAATTATTTTAGAAAACTAATTGAATATTTTAATAGCAACATAACTGAGATTTATATGAACAATTTTTATACTCTCTACTAGTAACCTTTTTATTGTTGAGTTAATGGTCAGCTAGATGAATTAAGCCCTGTCAGCACCACCTAATGTCTTATAACAACTCGCGTTGGCCATTAACTGGTTGATTGGTAAAGTGTTTTATTATTGCTTTGGCAATATTACCTAGAATGAAGCACAGTACTTTGCAAGACTTTATCATTTTTATTTTGATGGTTTGACATTTCTATCAAAATATGTGATGCATGTTAAAAAATCAAAAGCTATGTAGGTTAATATGATTTAAAGTTGAGTCATAACACAGATCTTTCAATAGAGATTTTTGCATCCAAAATATTTCCATATACAGGCTAAGCCTATTGTTTTAAAGAATTCCATAAGCAGTTGTAGAAGGGTAGACACATTTGATAAAGTAGAGATTTGGGGATATATTTCCTACTTACATTGCATGACATTCTATTTTGTCTGACCATTTGCACATGTGAAAATTGAGTTAATTTGAAATAGCTCAGTAATACTTCAGAAGTTTGTTATTGATACTCAAGGCAGACGACTGGCTCATGTATGGACGTGACATGCAACCTCCTTAAACATTTTGATCTTTAAAGCACTCTTTGCTTTTTAGGTTTTTCCAGTGGCTCTGATATTACAGCTGTACAAATAATTCCCATCACATTTTTATTCTTAGAGCTGAGTGAATAATTCACAGAGAATAGTTTACTGTTCTAATTAAACAGAACTTCTGAGGGCAGACTGTAGTTTTCATAAATGTATTAGTAACAAATACATTCTATTAATGAATGTTTTTAATAAAGACTTTGGGTTGTTTTTTTTTTAAATGTTTGTTTTCTTTTGAAAACAGAGTGCTACATTCAGTTGATAAACACCAGTACACATTTCTGCTGCGTTGTTTGTTTGTGGTAACTCAGATCAGTCACATGTTGTTTCTGTTCCCAGGCTGGATAATTATCATTCATAATCAAGAGATGGGCTAAGTGAAACATCTGGGACTTTGAATCTCCCATGAAAAGGCAGTAGTTTGTGAGGATGCAAAAGATAATGAAGATTAGGGAATTGTAGGAAGTGTTTTCCTTACTGGGCCTCACAGCCCTTGTGTCAAGGTTCCTCCCCCACTCTGAACTCTAGGGTACAGATGTGGGGACCTGCATGAAAACCTCCAAAGCTTACTTTTACCAGCTTAGGTTAAAACTTCCCCAAGGTACAAACTATTTTACCCTCTGCCCTTGGACTTCCACTGCCACCACCAAACTTTATCTGGGTTCCTGAAAAAACATAGTTTGGAAACTTCTTTCCCCCCAAAATCTTCCCAACCCTTGCACCCCACTTCCTGGGGAAGGTTTGGTAAAAATCCTCACCAATTTGCATAGGTGACCACTGTTAGGGGGCTTATTCCTTCACCCACTTACTTCCCTGGTCCTTCTCGCATGAACAGAGAGCAACAATACCCGAAGTCCAAAGGTGCAAACAATTCAATGTTTATTGGGGTGAACTTCCAGCAAGCATGATTCCAGTTTCCTTCCTTAGTATCCTCCTTCCCAGCTCTGACACCACAGAGCCTTACACCTGTGTCCCTGTTCCCATTCCTACCCTTAGCCAAACATGATTCCAACTTCCTCACCCCCATTCCCTGTTCCCATTTCCCCCTTTAGCAAAACATGATTCCAATTTTCTTACCCCCATTCCCATCTCACCCACCCACCCACTTCCTCATTGACAACAGATTATATAGTAAAACTTGAGTTCTGCTTAGCTATACCTTAACCAATCATTTTCCTGAAATTTAACTAACCAATCCTAACATATTGTAACGTGATTATGTAACCAATTATATTCCACCACCTTAATTAGTTTACACCCAGCAAAATTAATTATACAGCAGACAGGAACAATCACAGAACCAGACAGAGATTATACAGAAAAAACAGTAGCAAAGTGGGAACTATAATGACAAGACAATACAGAAGTGAGGATTTCACATCCCAGCTATTGATAAGTGAGTTCTTGCCAGACAGGATGCTATCAAACTAAGTTTCCTTTTACATTTTCTAGGCACTTCCCTTTCTCTGGAGGTGATAGGAATACAATTCTGTCCTGATAGTGCCTAACAGCCCAATAGCACCTTATTTCAATGTGACTAGTTTGGAATGTGAGGATGTGACTGTTCGCTTCCCAGCTTATGGCTGCCTCTGCTGCTTAGCCAAAGGCTTTAGCCTCAGAACAGGGCCTCAGACTGTCACAGTAAGAGAAGGCCCTTACACCAGCAGACAGTGATTTTGATTCTTTCTTCTATACCTCTATAATTAGCCAAGTGATAAGAATACACCTAAATTCTTAGAGTATAGGCCTTTACAGACAGACCTGAATATCTTTATCCTAACAACTACAGACCCAAACCCTTGGATCTGAGAACAATGAAAAAGCATTCAGTTTCCTTACAAGAAGACTTTTAATAGAAGTAAAAAGGAATCACCTCTGTAAAATCAGGATGGCGAATACCTTACAGGGTAATTAGATACAAAACATAGAGAATCCCTCTAGGCAAAACCTTAAGTTACAAAAAAGACACACAGACAGGAATAGTCATTCTATTCAGCACAGCTATTTTCTCAGCCATTTAAAAAAATCATAATCTAACACATACCTAGCTAGATTACTTACTAAGTTCTAAGACTCCATTCCTGTTCTGTCCCCAGCAAAAGCATCAGACACAGACCCTTTGTTTTTCTCCCTCCTTCCAGCTTTTTAAAGTATCTTGCCTCCTCATTGGTCATTTTGGTCAGGTGCCAGCAAGGTTACCTTTAGCTTCTTAACCCTTTACAGGTGAGAGGATTTTTCCTCTGGCCAGGAGGAATTTTAAAGGGGTTTACCCTTCCCTTTATATTTATGACACCTTGCCTAACACATTACTAGAAAAACGTGGGGCAATATAGGACTGATTGACTGAGTGAAGAGTTCATGTTTAATTTTCTCTCATCCCATTCACACAAGCATTTGCAAGATGCATGCAGGATCCTATTGCAAAGGGAGCTGTCAGAATCTTCTGGGTCTCATTTTGTTGTTGCTGAGCAATTGTTATGGGAGGCCCATCCTCCGATGTGTTAATTGCTGCCGCATCCATCCCCTGTTAAATATACTCAGTGCATTGCATTGATTGATCAACAGTTTTGTGTTTGTTCCCCTCACCATAGTATCTAAGCACTAACATTTGCCCTTTCTGTCATCTGTACAGTCACTGACATAAAGTGGGTGGCTGGTCCTAATTGCAAAGGGTGTAGGATCCTTGAGGGTTTAATTCTCTCTGTTCCAGGGCTCTGGCAAGAGGTTTTAGGAACTTTGCCCCCTGGCCTTGGCAATCAACATTCCATCCCATGCAAAAACTGAATTTAAAGTGTGCTCTCCAAAAGTCCTCAAGAAAGTGTGATTACAGTTTGCTGTCCGTGCGCATACATGCAAGGAAAACTTAATCACTCTGATGGCCTTGAAGTGTGAGCATGGGCAAATCCAAGTAGTCCGCGAGTGAAAAGATGGAAAAAATATATATAGATGCAACAGGAGAGTGTGCAGAGCCTTCGGAAATACCCATTGCAGCGAAGGGATTGAAAGAACACTGTGGCATGGAGGGCAGATGCATATTCAGCTTTGTCTTGCTGAGCATTCTAATACCAGACCTACAGTTTTGCCTGCATATTGCGCTGTAAAAATACAGAGCTAGGAATGAGGATGGAAAATCTGTGCTCAAATCTTTCGAGGTCTACGGATGAGCTAAATCCAAACTCTCAACATTCATTTGCTTTATTATGCTGTGCATATGCTGCCTTCCCTACTCACACTGAGCCATACCTTTGTTCTCCAAATGTTCCCATTGGTCTCACTGGGACGTTTCACAGAGTAAGGTACTATTGAACTGCAGTAAAGCTGGCAGAATCTGGCCCCATCCCAGCAATGCAAATTCAATCCTAGTAACAAGTTTGTATCCCTAGAAAGGCTTGCAAGAAGATTAAATACAAAAATGCTTTCTAACCATATTATCCCAATAGACTCAAAGGTTTATATTCAACCTGCTAATGCTAATGAGAGAGAGAAACTTGTAATCCCCATAGTTTTCCGAGAGTGTTTGTCATAAATATAAAGGGAAGGGTAAACCCCTTTGAAATCCCTCCTGGCCAGGGGAAAGCTCCTCTCACCTGTAAAGGGTTAAGAAGCTAAAGGTAACCTCGCTGGCACCTGACCAAAATGACCAATGAGGAGACAAGATACTTTCAAAAGCTGGGAGGAGGGAGAGAAACAAAGGGTCTGCGGTCTGTCTGTAGTCGTCTTGGCCGGGGACAGAACAGGAATGGAGTCTTAGAACTTTTAGTAAGTAATCTAGCTAGGTATGTGTTAGATTATGATTTCTTTAAATGGCTGAGAAAAGAATTGTGCTGAATAGAATAACTATTTCTGTCTGTGTATCTTTTTTGTAACTTAAGGTTTTGCCTAGAGGGGTTCTCTATGTTTTGAATCTAATTACCCTATAAGATATCTACCATCCTGATTTTACAGGGGGGATTTCTTTATTTCTATTTACTTCTATTTTTTATTAAAAGTCTTCTTGTAAAACACTGAATGCTTTTTCATTGTTCTCAGATCCAAGGGTTTGGGTCTGTGGTCACCTATGCAAATTGGTGAGGCTTTTTATCCAACATTTCCCAGGAAAAGGGGGGTGCAAGTGTTGGGAGGATTGTTCAGTGTTCTTCAGATCCAAGGGTCTGGATCTGTAGTCACCTAAGCAAATTGGTGAGGCTTTTTACCAAACCTTGTCCAGGAAGTGGGGTGCAAGGTTTTGGGAAGTATTTTGGGGGGAAGGACGCGTCCAAACAGCTCTTCCCCAGTAACCAGTATTAGTTTGGTGGTGGTAGCGGCCAGTCCAAGGATAACGGGTGTAATATTTTGTACCTTGGGGAAGTTTTGACCTAAGCTGGTAAAGATAAGCTTAGGAGGTTTTTCATGCAGGTCCCCACATCTGTACCCTAGAGTTCAGAGTGGGGGAGGAACCTTGACATGGTGGCAGCGGTGGGATTAACCTGAAATCATTTTGAGATCCAGTTGAGATTTTTTGAACTAGAAATACAGATTTTAAAAAAGAATTTTTTTTTCCTTTGGAAAGGAAGCAGTTGAAACTGAAAGCAGATTGTTTTTTCTCTGCTTTGTGGCCAAGCAGAGACAAAAGGGGATTATCTTGTGAATTGCAGGTTTTCTTTGCCTGGAGGCAGGGTACTTAACTCCTGCAGGGAAATTCACAGTCTTCCAACCCAGAGGTTTTTTTTTTCTTTTCTTCCTAAAAGTAAATAGGGGGTGTGTGCTCTACCCATTTGCCTGGAGACAAAAGTAGCAGGGTTTTTTTTAGGATTTTGATTTTTTTTTGTTTTACAAGGAGCACAGGTTTGAAAAGAAATTTTTTTTTTCTTTGGGCTGGGTAAGCAGGTTTCCAAGTAGTTGGAGGTTTTTTGCTTTAATTTGGGCCCAGAGCAGAGACAAGGGAATTGTCTTTTTCTGTAGGCTGACAATCACTATCAGAGAATAGGTATTCTATTCCAGCACAGCAAAATTTTACAGCCAAGTTTTGTTTGTTTATTTCTAAACCTCGGGTGTAAAGTTAATTAAAAACAGAGAGGTTAGAATGGCCAAATCCTCGGCTCGACTACAGCTGGAATTAGCCAAATTTCAGGCTGAGGAAAAACAAAGGGAACATGAAAGACAGATAGAACTCATGCGGCTGGAGAAGGAGGTACAGGAGGCTGCCCACAAGAGGGAAATGGAGGCAAGGAAGCATGTGGAGGAGATGGAGAGGATAAAGGCCCAGCAGAATATACCAACAAACCCTAGCAATCCTTCTCCAGGTACCACTTCCCATCCCAGAAAGTTCCCCACCTACAAGGCAGGTGATGATACTGAGGCCTTCTTAGAAAACTTCGAAAGGGCCTGCCTTGGGTACAACATCTCTACTGACCAATACATGGTAGAGCTGAGGCCGCAGCTCAGTGGACCCTTAGCTGAGGTGGCAGCTGAAATGCCTAAAGAACATATGAACAAGTATGAACTGTTTAAATCCAAGGCGAGAGTCAGAATGGGGATAACACCCGAGCAGTCTCGTCGGAGGTTCCGAGCCCTAAGGTGGAAATCAGACATGTCATTTACCCGACATGCCTACCACATTGTGAAACATTGGGATGCCTGGATATCAGGAGCAAGTGTTGAATCTCCAGTAAATTTGCCCTTCCTAATGCAAATGGAACAATTCTTAGAGGGTGTTCCTGAGGAAATAGAAAGATACATCCTAGATGGGAAACCCAAAACTGTAATCGAGGCAGGAGAGATTGGAGCCAGATGGGTGGAGGTGGCAGAGAAGAAGAAAACTGGTCGCAGTTGGAGCTGAGACCAGAAGGGACCACCCCATACCACACCCTATTACCGGGGGCCGCCCAAAGCCCCACCTACCTCCCAAAGAACCCTCCAGACCCCTTATCGTCCCACCACCCCGTTCTCCAGCAACCCACCTCGCCCCGGTGACCCGTCAGCTGGACGATGTTTTAAATGTAACGAGCTGGGGCATGTAAAGGCCAACTGCCCCAAGAACCCCAACAGATTACAGTTCATTGCACCGGAATCACACCAGAGGTCCACAGGCCCAGATACCTCCCAGATACCCTTGGAGCGGAGGGAAACTGTGAGTGTGGGCGGGAAGAAGGTCACCGCGTGGAGGGACACCGGAGCACAAGTGTCAGCTATCCATGCTTCCTTAGTGGACCCCAATTTAATCAACCCAGAGATCCAAGTGACGATTCAACCCTTCAAGTCCAACTCTTTCAATTTGCCTACAGCCAAGTTGCCTGTCCAGTACAAGGGCTGGTCAGGAATGTGGACTTTTGCAGTCTATGATGATTATCCCATCCCCATGCTGTTGGGGGAAGACTTGGCCAATCACGTGAAGCAGGCCAAGAGGGTGGGAACGGTCACCCGCAGCCAGGCTAAACAAGCCGTGGGGCCTAGCTCTGTTCCGGAAACTTCTATCAGGGCCCGGTCAGAGGTGATGGACCCGGACCCCAGGCCAATGTCTGCAACAGCAGTAGTGGATCCAGTCCCAGAGACCCAGACGGAACCAGTCCCAGAACCGGAACCAGCCAAACAACCAACACCAGACCCCGTGCCAGCACTGAATCCAGTACTTGCAACCTCAACACCAGAGGGCCCCACCGAACCTGAACTGGCAGCAGCCGATAACCCTCCACAAGAGGCTCAGCCGGAGCCTGAATCCCAACATAGTGCACCAGCGGAGAGCGGTTCACAGTCAACAGAAACAGCTCCATCCCCTATATCGCTTCCAGAGGGACCAAGCCTATGTCCCCAATCCAATGAGGAACTGATGTCTCCAGCATCAAGGGAACAGTTCCAGACCGAACAGGAAGCAGATGAAAGCCTCCAGAGAGCGTGGACGGCGGCACGGAGCAACCCACCGCCTCTCAGCTCTTCTAATCGATCCAGGTTTGTTGTAGAAAGAGGACTTTTATACAAGGAAACTCTTTCTGGGGGACACCAGGAAGACTGGCATCCTCAGAGACAGTTGGTAGTTCCAACTAAATACCGGGCCAAGCTCTTGAGCTTAGCCCATGATCACCCTAGTGGCCATGCTGGGGTGAACAGGACCAAAGACCGTTTGGGGGGGTCATTCCACTGGGAGGGAATGGGCAAGGATGTTTCTACCTATGTCCAGTCTTGTGAGGTGTGCCAAAGAGTGGGAAAACCCCAAGACCAGGTCAAAGCTCCTCTCCAGCCACTCCCCATCATTGAAGTTCCATTTCAGCGAGTAGCTGTGGATATTCTGGGTCCTTTTCCGAAAAAGACACCCAGAGGAAAGCAGTACATACTGACTTTCATGGATTTTGCCACCCGATGGCCGGAAGCAGTAGCTCTAAGCAACACCAGGGCTAAAAGTGTGTGCCAGGCACTAGCAGACATTTTTGCCAGGGTAGGTTGGCCCTCCGACATCCTCACAGATGCAGGGACTAATTTCCTGGCAGGAACTATGAAAAACCTTTGGGAAGCTCATGGGGTAAATCACTTGGTTGCCACTCCTTACCATCATCAAACAAATGGCATGGTGGAGAAGTTTAATGGAACTTTGGGGGCCATGATACGTAAATTCGTAAATGAGCACTCCAATGATTGGGACCTAGTATTGCAGCAGTTGCTCTTTGCCTACAGAGCTGTACCACATCCCAGTTTAGGGTTTTCCCCATTTGAACTTGTATATGGCCGTGAGGTTAAGGGGCCATTGCAGTTGGTGAAGCAGCAATGGGAGGGATTTACACCTTCTCCAGGAACTAACATTCTGGACTTTGTAACCAACCTACAAAACACCCTCCGAACCTCTTTAGCCCTTGCTAGAGAAAACTTACAGGATGCTCAAAAAGAGCAAAAAGCCTGGTATGATAAACATGCCAGAGAGCGTTCCTTCAAAGTAGGAGACCAGGTCATGGTCTTAAAGGCGCTCCAGGCCCATAAAATGGAAGCATCGTGGGAAGGGCCATTCGTGGTCCAGGAGCGCCTGGGAGCTGTTAATTATCTCATAGCATTCCCCACCTCCAACCGAAAGCCTAAGGTGTATCATATTAATTCTCTAAAGCCCTTTTATTCCAGAGAATTAAAGGTTTGTCAGTTTACAGCCCAGGGAGGAGACGACGCTGAGTGGCCTGAAGGTGTCTATTACGAAGGGAAATGTGCTGGTGGTGTGGAAGAGGTGAACCTCTCCATGACCCTTGGGCGTATGCAGTGACAGCAGATCCAGGAGCTGTGCACTAGCTACGCGCCAACGTTCTCAGCCACCCCAGGACTGACTGAACGGGCATACCACTCCATTGACACAGGTAATGCTCACCCAATTAGGGTCCACCCTTACCGGGTGTCTCCTCAAGCTAAAACTGCTATAGAACGGGAGATCCAGGATATGCTACAGATGGGTGTAATCCGCCCCTCTGAAAGTGCATGGGCCTCTCCAGTGGTTCTAGTTCCCAAACCAGATGGGGAAATACGTTTTTGCGTGGACTACCATAAGCTAAATGCTGTAACTTGCCCAGACAACTATCCAATGCCACGCACTGATGAACTATTAGAGAAACTGGGACGGGCCCAGTTCATCTCTACCTTGGACTTAACCAAGGGGTACTGGCAGGTACCGCTAGATGAATCTGCCAAGGAAAGGTCAGCCTTCATCACACATCTCGGGCTGTATGAATTTAATGTACTCCCTTTCGGGCTGCGAAATGCACCCGCCACTTTCCAAAGACTTGTAGATGGTCTCCTAGCGGGATTAGGAGAATATGCAGTCGCCTACCTTGACGATGTGGCCATATTTTCGGATTCCTGGGCAGACCACCTGGAACATCTACAAAAAGTCCTTGAGCGCATAAGGGAGGCAGGACTAACTGTTAAGGCTAAGAAGTGTCAAATAGGCCTAAACAGAGTGACTTACCTTGGACACCAGGTGGGTCAAGGAACTATCAGCCCCCTACAGGCCAAAGTGGATGCTATCCAAAAGTGGCCTGTCCCAAAGTCAAAGAAACAGGTTCAATCCTTCTTAGGCTTGGCCGGTTATTACAGACGATTTGTACCGCACTACAGCCAAATCGCTGCCCCACTGACAGACCTAACCAAAAAGAAACAGCCAAATGCTGTTCAGTGGACCGGAAAGTGTCAGAAGGCCTTTAACAAGCTTAAAGCGACACTCATGTCTGACCCTGTACTAAGGGCCCCAGACTTTGACAAACCGTTCCTAGTAACCACAGATGCATCCGAGCGTGGTGTGGGAGCAGTTTTAATGCAGAAAGGACCTGATCAAGAATTCCACCCTGTAGTGTTTCTCAGCAAAAAACTGTCTGAGAGGGAAAGCAACTGGTCAGTCACTGAAAAAGAATGTTATGCCATTGTCTACGCTCTGGAAAAGCTACGCCCATATGTTTGGGGACGGCGTTTCCACCTGCAAACCGACCATGCTGCACTAAAGTGGCTTCACACTGTCAAAGAAACTAACAAAAAACTTCTTCGGTGGAGTTTAGCTCTCCAAGATTTTGCTTTCGACATCCAACACATCTCAGGAGCTTCTAACAAAGTGGCTGATGCACTCTCCCGTGAAAGTTTCCCAGAATCAACTGGTTAAAATCGTCCTTGAGATGTGGAAAATATTGTTAGTCTTTATGTACTTGGTAGTATATTTAGAGATGCATGTGTCTTATTAACTCTGTTTTCCTAGAGCTCCAGGAAGAAATCCCAGCCAGTGTTTCACCCTAGCTGAGATTTGGGGGGCGTGTCATAAATATAAAGGGAAGGGTAAACCCCTTTGAAATCCCTCCTGGCCAGGGGAAAGCTCCTCTCACCTGTAAAGGGTTAAGAAGCTAAAGGTAACCTCGCTGGCACCTGACCAAAATGACCAATGAGGAGACAAGATACTTTCAAAAGCTGGGAGGAGGGAGAGAAACAAAGGGTCTGCGGTCTGTCTGTAGTCGTCTTGGCCAGGGACAGAACAGGAATGGAGTCTTAGAACTTTTAGTAAGTAATCTAGCTAGGTATGTGTTAGATTATGATTTCTTTAAATGGCTGAGAAAAGAATTGTGCTGAATAGAATAACTATTTCTGTCTGTGTATCTTTTTTGTAACTTAAGGTTTTGCCTAGAGGGGTTCTCTATGTTTTTTAATCTAATTACCCTGTAAGATATCTACCATCCTGATTTTACAGGGGGGATTTCTTTATTTCTATTTACTTCTATTTTTTATTAAAAGTCTTCTTGTAAAACACTGAATGCTTTTTCATTGTTCTCAGATCCAAGGGTTTGGGTCTGTGGTCACCTATGCAAATTGGTGAGGCTTTTTATCCAACATTTCCCAGGAAAGTGGGGGTGCAAGTGTTGGGAGGATTGTTCATTGTTCTTAAGATCCAAGGGTCTGGGTCTGTAGTCACCTAGGCAAATTGGTGAGGCTTTTTACCAAACCTTGTCCAGGAAGTGGGGTGCAAGGTTTTGGGAAGTATTTTGGGGGGAAGGACGCGTCCAAACAGCTCTTCCCCAGTAACCAGTATTAGTTTGGTGGTGGTAGCGGCCAATCCAAGGATAACGGGTGTAATATTTTGTACCTTGGGGAAGTTTTGACCTAAGCTGGTAAAGATAAGCTTAGGAGGTTTTTCATGCAGGTCCCCACATCTGTACCCTAGAGTTCAGAGTGGGGGAGGAACCGTGACAAGGGTTAAGAAGCTAAAGGTAACCTCGCTGGCACCTGACCAAAATGACCAATGAGGAGACAAGATACTTTCAAAAGCTGGGAGGAGGGAGAGAAACAAAGGGTCTGCGGTCTGTCTGTAGTCGTCTTGGCCGGGGACAGAACAGGAATGGAGTCTTAGAACTTTTAATAAGTAATCTAGCTAAGTATGTGTTAGATTATGATTTCTTTAAATGGCTGAGAAAAGAATTGTGCTGAATAGAATAACTATTTCTGTCTGTGTATCTTTTTTGTAACTTAAGGTTTTGCCTAGAGGGGTTCTCTATGTTTTGAATCTAATTACCCTGTAAGATATCTACCATCCTGATTTTACAGGGGGGATTTCTTTATTTCTATTTACTTCTATTTTTTATTAAAAGTCTTCTTGTAAAACACTGAATGCTTTTTCATTGTTCTCAGATCCAAGGGTTTGGGTCTGTGGTCACCTATGCAAATTGGTGAGGCTTTTTATCCAACATTTCCCAGGAAAAGGGGGGTGCAAGTGTTGGGAGGATTGTTCAGTGTTCTTCAGATCCAAGGGTCTGGATCTGTAGTCACCTAAGCAAATTGGTGAGGCTTTTTACCAAACCTTGTCCAGGAAGTGGGGTGCAAGGTTTTGGGAAGTATTTTGGGGGGAAGGACGCGTCCAAACAGCTCTTCCCCAGTAACCAGTATTAGTTTGGTGGTGGTAGCGGCCAATCCAAGGATAACGGGAGTAATATTTTGTACCTTGGGGAAGTTTTGACCTAAGCTGGTAAAGATAAGCTTAGGAGGTTTTTCATGCAGGTCCCCACATCTGTACCCTAGAGTTCAGAGTGGGGGAGGAACCTTGACATTGTTAAGGAGTTATGTTTCTATAGATGTGTGTTCTTGCAGGATTCAAAAGAGATGTACTTTTGTCCCCTTCTACATTCATTATCTTAGAAAAATTATCAGTGCCAGCTGACCTGAGGAGCACATTTATATTTGTTAGGGCAGCAAAAATGTAGATATGGAACCATCTTTTACAGCAACATAAAAATAGCTGAGGCTTATGATGAGGGTTATTAGAATAATAATTATATAGCTAACTTAATTAGTCCCAGAGTAGCAGTCGTGTTAGTCTGTATCCCCAAAAAGAACAGGAGTACTTGTGGCACCTTAGAGACTAACAAATTTATTTGAGCATAAACTTTTAAAATCTTATGCTCAAATAAATTTGTTAGTCTCTAAGGTGCCATAATAACTCCTGTTCTTTTTAATTAGTCTGTTTCAGCCAAAAGGAGGGAGAACTATAACCCCAGCAAGTCAGGATACATCCATATACAATAAAGCGTCCAAAGTGAATGCATGTAGTTCTCCAGTATCCACTGTTGGGTTAATATTTAATGATGGCCAGTACAACAGGGCAGGGCCAACTGGGGTGAAAAAGAAGTTTTGGGCAAAATGTAAGGGGAAAACAACATCTCCCATCAGCGAGGTCTATTGACAGTGAGGTTTCTCTGTTGTGATTCACAAAGATAACTGGCAGAAAGAAGCCCTGAACAAAGAAGAACCCAAGAAGAATCAAGGAAAAATGTGCACAGTATTACTTGTATTACAGTGGCACTTAGACCAAGTTTGGTATGTGGTATTTATATTTTACCCTAGAATGACTTTCCCCCCCCCCCCATAAGTTTCCCAGTGGGAGAGAGAATTGGAACCAAAGGGTGGGATTTTTAAAAGAGCCTGAGAGATTTGGATGCCAAACACCAACTGAAAATCAATAGGATTCCGATGCCTAACTTCTTTAGTCCCATTTGAAAATAGCAGCCTAAGACATTGCAGTGTTGCCAACTCTTGAGATTTTGTCATGATAGTTCATGTTTTTCATGTGAATACAGCACAATTCCTGCTGTCATTTTTTAAAAAAAGTTTCCATCACACATTGTTGCAGAGTAAAGCAGGGATATGTGGACTTTAAAAGGTGCAAAAGCCAGATGGCAAATAAAAAGAACACCAAATGTCACATTTTTTAAAATCTCATGCTGGTTGAATGTGTGGGGCTGGCAATACTGGAGGCTGAAACGGAATGAAGATTTAAATATTTGTGATATCCATCCAGACAGGGCTATGCAAATGCTTAGGGATGTTCTAGGCTGAATCCTTGCCTGAAGCTCACCTGAGGTAGAAGAGACATAGGTGTATTTATACCAATTTTGAGGCCTTCTGCATTGGAGTGCTCTAATTGGTACCAGCTGATAACAGTCTAGGGTGACCAGATAGCAAGGGTGAAAAATCGGGATGGGGGTGAGGGGTAATAGGCACTTATATAAGACAAAGCCCCAAATATCAGAACTGTCCCTATAAAATTGGGACATCTGGTCACCCTATAATAGCCATAGGTCCTTCACATCAACTGGGCACTGATAGTGTAGTGGAAAAGCCATGTCCTCTTTTTAACATGCCCCCTACGCCAGGATCAGGAGGAATTCCCAAAGTAGCCAGTTAAGCTAGATTTCCAGATACTTTTTCACTGCTGGACTTGAGCAAAGCAGGCACAAAGTGAGGACCAGAATCTGGACATTTGTATTTGGATACTTTGCGTATATCTATCTCTTTGGAAACAAAAATCTCTTTTATTTCTTAGCTTTGACTTCACTGTACTCTGTGCATGTTTCCTACATTCCTTTTACATCTATTCCTATTGTAAAATGGCCTTTGCAATTTTCCTCTCTTCTATGATATTTACAATCTGCTTCCTTTTTCTGAATAATTTTATATACACATCTTTTCTTTCCAAAGACTATTGTGGTACATTATTCCCCCCCACACACATACACACACACACAGATCCAGATATTTAACTTATCTACACTTTATAGGGTAATAAACTTCTCTCTGGCAAAAAATAAATGTAGAAATATTGACTGTGGAAATGTGCGGTGTTTTCATCTATTTCCTCCTGAATTATGGTCTTTAGAAAGAGGTGACATTTGAAATGTAATCCTAGCTGACTTTTGGCTTGGACCTTGGAACTCTCACATCCATTCATTAACGGGATTACCTTTGTTTTGTTGGAGAGGAAAGTAATGCTCTTTGATTGCAAAGCAAAAAAAGCAGCTGTAAACTGAAAAGAATGTAATGGACTGAATGTAGGACGAACATAAACATATTGAGTGTAGATAATGGGTGCAACAGGGCAAAGTTTTCCACACTTTGGATTGATCTGGCATCCAATGATTTGCAAAATGGGTGTAATTTACATGATGCAGCATGGGAATGCGAGGGGAAGGGAATTGTTGCAGAAACCCCCCCCAAAAGGTATAAGATAAAGCAACTTTTCTCCTCCCTCTCTTCAAAACAGACATACAGTGTAGGCAATAGAGCTGGTCAAGAAAAGTTAAGTAAATGTAATAAAAACATTCAAAAGAACTAGAATTAGTTTTAAAACATTCATAGATTCATAGATACTAAGGTCAGAAGGGACCATTATGATCAAAAGAAATAGAATTACTTTTAAATGTTCCCTTTTTTGTTTTTGACAAAATCACTTCTGAATATATATAGTTTAATTTTTGTGTGGCAGGAAAGTGAGTTGTAGCTCACGAAAGCTTATGCTCAAATAAATTGGTTAGTCTCTAAGGTGCCACAAGTACTCCTTTTCTTTTTGCGAATACAGACTAACACGGCTGTTACTCTGAAACCTTTCTTGCACTTTGTTTCTCCTGAGGAGAGAAGGGGCAAGAATGGAAGAAATTGATTTTCTCTTTTTTTTTTTTTTTACTTTTTTCCACAGGAAAAAAATTGAAAAAAGTCTGAGAGAGTAATCTTTACTTCATCATTTAAACAAACATGTTTTAACATTTATTTTTTTGTTGACCAAAAATAAACATTTTTTCACTCCACATTCTCAGTTCCATCAAGAAGGCATTTTGCACTGAAAAAAAGTGTTGATGGAAAATTTGCCAACAGCTCTGCTAGGCCACCTTGTGGCTTTAAGGCTCAGTGTTGGCATGTGGGTAGGGAAGAATGCGTAGTCCTTCCCAGAGAGTCCCAGTTGCATACAGGAGTAGCTTAGAATACACCATCCTATCACAGGCTGCATTTCCCTTTTGCAAGCTAGCATGGGGTCATGCCCCTATCTCCTCATTACCCTTCACTACCCTTTTTTAAAGCTTCTGCTCACCAGACTCTCCTTTCTAACCTCCATAAGAGTCAATAATACAACCTATCCTCCTGTTGCACATACAATATTTTACCTGTGAATTCAGCCCAGAGCCTTCTAAAGCAGTGATAATGGTTTGTTCTAGATCTGAATTTGGGTCAATGGTCCACAGTCATCCGTCATGTAAACTCCATTAAAATCAATGGAGTTGTCTGAGAAATGAATTTGGCTCAATATATTTAACACAGAGATAATTAAAACGGTCAGTTTTGGCCTTAATTAGTGTTTCTGAATAGTTGTAACTTCTCTTCAATATTTAATCATGCTGCAAACTATAAAATGTATTTATTACTGTTTAAATTGATTTCCTAACAAAACATTAGCGTGAAGTAGTATAAATGTGTTTTCCAATAAAATTAAATAGGACATGAAAGTGTTTAAAGAGAACAATATTGGAAATAAAAAATAAACCCAGGCAGCAAGCAAGGGACTAGCTCATTCTGAGTATTAGATAAGTGAAATACAGAGTAGAGAAGGTTGGGAAATTTTAAACAAAATGTTTTTCTGTCAAAATGCCCAGAACAGAACAGAAACTATTCACGGAAAAGGTTCAGTTTCAGTTAATTTCTCAAATAAAAACCTTTATAATAAATATTTCATATTCAAATTTAAGCTAACAGGTTTTTTTTAAATGGTCAAAATTGAAATGAGATGTTTTAAAATTATAGAAATGAAATGCTCATTGATCTGAACTTGGTTTTGTTTTTGTTTGTGTGTTTTGTATTTGATGAAAAAAATTCAAAATTTCAATTTTTTCTCCTGATTTGGGGCAGGCAAAAAAAAAAATCCCAAATCGCAAAACAAAATTGTGGGATGGAAAGCCCTTTCCCCTCTCAGCTCTAGCAGGGAGTTTGTGAATAACTCAGGAAAGAAGCCGAACGTGTGGGAAGGAGGTTATGGTCCAGGAATGCTGTCACTTGCCTTATCCAAGAGTTTAGCAATGCAGAAAGAATGTATTTCACTTTACAGGGGTTGTGAGAGTCCTGGTTCATGTCTGTCCAAACAGGACAGCTCTACATTTTGGGTTCTCATCTCTCATCTGCCACTTTCCCAGGGGCATCTTGTAACTTTTTGACACCACCATTTTTTTTTTGGCTTTATAAAAACTTGCTTGTATATAAATAACCTGCAGCTCACAACTGCCCCCAGGAGAGTGGTTGTCAGAGAAAAACAAAGCCCCAGATATTTATTTAGGCAAGGATAACCAACTTTTTTTTCTGTAATATGGTCACCTTCTAGAAAGAACTGCATTACCACTAACAATCGGCACTTCCCAAGGACTAGCTGTTGACTCACAACAAGCTTATTGTTTGTGCTTTGTTTCAGACAGGATTATGCCCTTTAGGCACAATCTCGAGCATGTGCACTGTCCCAGGAGGGATTATACCTCTTAACCTCCGGTGGCATCTGTAGGGGGTCTAAGTGTCTTTTCTGCATCCCTTTCTCTACCTGTGCTGCTAACTCATGTTAATTGTGAGTGCTGATGACACAAATAGATTTAATTAACAACACTACACGTGTCAGAGAGACTCCTGCCCAGATACCTGATGCAAAGGCTGCTCCTGGAATCTGACCACACCTCCCCCAATTAGGGACTGTGCAGATAAAAGCATGCTGTGTCAGTGACTGAGGCTTGAGCAGACAGGTCCAGGGGTTAGAGCCATACACATTTGGCTAGAGGAAGTCAAGCCAGAGTCAATAGCCAGGAACCAAGGGCAGGGAGACAAAGAAGGACCCAGGAGTAAGGCAGGGTCTGTCTCAGCAGCAGGTCAGAGATTTGTCTTGTTGCACAGACAATGTCCTGGAATGCCCTCCAGACTTAAATAGTAGTTCTGGGCCAATCAGAGGTCATGGGAGGAGCAGACAGTCATCGTTATCATGGTTGGCAATTCTCTCAGTGACTTCTCTCTCAGGATGTATAGTGCATTTGACAGGGTTTTCCTGAGTTTGGCTACTTGTGGTAGGGAAGAACTGTTTGCCCAGAGCCTGGCAGAGCTGAGTTAATTATGAGTTGATCCTCACGAGCTGCAACTATTGTATGCCAGTAAGCATGCATTACAGAAAGTTAGAGATCAGTCGATTCAAAATTGCCCTTGATCTGTTTATATATATATATATATGAATGCTGTAAACAGGATACTGCTTAACAGTGGCGTGGCACCAGGGGGAAATGATGCTCTTCCCTGGGCCTCTATTCAGAGTGCTGGCAAAGTCTAGTAGGCTAATCTAGCCTTCCTCTTCTCAAATGCTATGGCATGCACGCACCTAGGCACATTTACTAGCATGTACAGAGTGTGTACGTTACTAATGAACAGTGCGTATCAATTCCATTTATAGATCTGACCAGACTCTTAGATGCATTTGACATTTCAAGTAATCCATCATGAAGCAGATAGTATAGCCTACTGCAAAACCATCACAGAGCATTTGGTATTATTAGACTTCTTTGAGACTTGGACTGAATGAGCAAGGTGTTGCGCATGAGAATGGAGGTACAGTGATGTCCTGATCCAAAGTCAGTGGAAAGACTTTTAATGAGGCTAGAGAAAGATTATGTTCTATTAATAGTATTACTGTCATGTAATCCACTGGTGAGTTGTTAAAAGGGCCGCTCTGTGCCTATACATAGAGGGTATGAATCGTTACAATACCCAGTGCTTTAGCTCAAGCTATAGAATTCTTGCTTTTAGCTCTGGAGGTTCCTGTTTTAATCCCTAGTATGTCTACCAAGATGGTAGCCCTCACAGTAATACCCTGTCAAGGTTCCTCCCCCACTCTGAACTCTAGGGTACAGATGTGGGGACCTGCATGAAAAACCTCCAAAGCTTACTTTTACCAGCTTAGGTTAAAACTTCCCCAAGGTACAAATTAATTTTATCCTTTGTCCTTGGAATATCCACTGCTACCACCAAACTCTAACTGGGTTTACTGGGAAACGTAGTTTGGACACGTCTTTCCTCCCCAAATCCTCCCAACCCTTGCATCCCACTTACTGGGAAAGGTTTGGTAAAAATCCTCACCAATTTGCATAGGTGACCACAGACCCAAACCCTTGGATCTGAGAACAATGAAAAAGCATTCAGTTTTCTTACAAGAAGACTTTTAATAGAAATAGAAGTAAAGGAATCACCTCTGTAAAATCAGGATGGTAGATACCTTACAGGGTAATTAGATTCAAAACATAGAGAATCCCTCTAGGCGAAACCTTAAGTTACAAAAAAGACACACAAACAGAAATATTCATTCTATTCAGCACAGTTCTTTTCTCAGCCATTTAAAGAAATCATAATCTAACACATACCTAGCTAGATTACTTACTAAAAGTACTAAGATTCCATTCCTGTTCTATCCCTGGCAAAAGCAGCGTACTGACAGACACAGACCCTTTGTTTCTCTCCCTCCTCCCAGCTTTTGAAAGTATCTTGTCTCCTCATTGGTCATTTTGGTCAGGTGCCAGTGAGGTTACCTTTAGCTTCTTAACCCTTTATAGGTGAGAGGATTTTTCCTCTGGCTAGGAGGGATTTTAAAGGGGTTTACCCTTCCCTTTATATTTATGACATACCCAAAGGCTCCAACCAAGATCAGGGCCCTATTCTACTTGGCACTGTTCAAATACACAGTCAGAGGCAGTTCTTGCCCCAAATGTCTTGCAATCTAAATAGACGAGTCAGACTGGAAATAAGCACAGAGGAAAGAAGTGACTTGCCCAAGATTGTACAACAGGTGCTTGGAAGAACTGGGAATAAAGACCAGGCCTCCTGATCCCCAGTCCCTCATTCTATAAACTCTGCTGTCTCCCACTTCCTGCATAATGTCTGGCTCAACCCAGTGATGAGTTGCTTGTTTTCACAAGCATCAATTCATATCCTCTTAATAAAGAATAATCATATCTGTACAGTATACACCCACCTCTGTTTATTTCTATCACATGACTGGAAGCTAGTTTTCCTTGCAAATGATATATAGCAATTGAGGTGAAATCATGCACCAAAATCCCTCCATATCTGGAATATCCCTTGTTAGCAAATAAATAGAAACCACATAGCAAAAGGTTTGATTTTTGCCACATTTCAGCTATTACCTGTTGACGTTTAATAAAACTATCACTTATATGCGGATAATCTTTTCCACACTGGACATCAGGAAAACTGCTATTTCTTTGCCAACTTTACAGTATTAAATGTATATTTTATTTATTTAACTTATTCCTATAAGTTGCCAGGAGCACCATCTCATTATATGCTTCCATTTGCAAATATGGGGATTGTTAAATGCAATTCTAGTTTAATATAAAAATGTTGTGAATAGTGTAATAAGATATAAGTAGCTCATCATTTATTTAAATAGAATTAAGAACCCAGGAAGAGTTATTGTTATCAGCTCTCAATTTTTGTATGTGATTATATAGAGTAAGTGGAGTAGACATTATCCTGGAATGCTGTGGTGAGATTTGGCTTTTCAGTATGGTCATAAGAGGTGTTTAAGTTTTCTCATAGGGTTCTTTAATTAATGTACAATTATACGTTAAGTGGATTAAATATTACAGCCCTTAATTGTGAATTAGCTCCACAAATGCTAAATTAAGTCACTAGTAGAACTAAGCTAAGCAACGATTAATAACAGGTTTCAGAGTAACAGCCGTGTTAGTCTGTATTCGCAAAAAGAAAAGGAGGACTTGTGGCACCTTAGAGACTAACCAATTTATTAGAGCATAAGCTTTCGTGAGCTACAGCTCACTTCCTCAGATGCATATCGTGGAAACTGCAGCAGGCTTTATATATACACAGAGAATATGAAACAATACCTATTCCCACCCCACTGTCCTGCTGGTAATAGCTTATCTAAAGTGATTTCCAGCACAAATCCAGGTTTTCTCACCCTCCACCCCCCCACACAAATTCACTCTCCTGCTGGTGATAGCCCATCCAAAGTGACAACTCTTTACACAATGTGCATGACAATCAAGCTGGGCTATTTCCTGCATAAATCCAGGTTCTCACATCCCCCCCACCCCCATACACACACAAACTCACTCTCCTGCTGGTAATAGCTCATCCAAACTGACCACTCTTCAAGTTAAAATCCAAGTTAAACCAGAACATCTGGGGGGGGGGGGGGTTAGGAAAAAACAAGAGGAAACAGGCTACCTTGCATAATGACTTAGCCACTCCAAGTCTCTATTTAAGCCTAAATTAATAGTATCCAATTTGCAAATGAATTCCAATTCAGCAGTTTCTCGCTGGAGTCTGGATTTGTAGTTTTTTTGTTTTAAGATAGCGACCTTCATGTCTGTGATTGCGTGACCAGAGAGATTGAAGTGTTCTCCGACTGGTTTATGAATGATATAATTCTTGACATCTGATTTGTGTCCATTTATTCTTTTACGTAGAGACTGTCCAGTTTGACCAATGTACATGGCAGAGGGGCATTGCTGGCACATGATGGCATATATCACATTGGTGGATGTGCAGGTGAACGAGCCTCTGATAGTGTGGCTGATGTTATTAGGCCCTGTGATGGTGTCCCCTGAATAGATATGTGGGCACAGTTGGCAACGGGCTTTGTTGCAAGGATAAGTTCCTGGGTTAGTGGTTCTGTTGTGTGGTATGTGGTTGTTGGTGAGTATTTGCTTCAGGTTGCGGGGCTGTCTGTAGGCAAGGACTGGCCTGTCTCCCAAGATTTGTGAGAGTGTTGGGTCATCCTTTAGGATAGGTTGTAGATCCTTAATAATGCGTTGGAGGGGTTTTAGTTGGGGGCTGAAGGTGACGGCTAGTGGCGTTCTGTTATTTTCTTTGTTAGGCCTGTCCTGTAGTAGGTAACTTCTGGGAACTCTTCTGGCTCTATCAATCTGTTTCTTTACTTCTGCAGGTGGGTATTGTAGTTGTAAGAAAGCTTGACAGAGATCTTGTAGGTGTTTGTCTCTGTCTGAGGGGTTGGAGCAAATGCGGTTGTATCGCAGAGCTTGGCTGTAGACGATGGATCGTGTGGTGTGGTCAGGGTGAAAGCTGGAGGCATGCAGGTAGGAATAGCGGTCAGTAGGTTTCCGGTATAGGGTGGTGTTTATGTGACCATTGTTTATTAGCACTGTAGTGTCCAGGAAGTGGATCTCTTGTGTGGACTGGACCAGGCTGAGGTTGGTGGTGGGATGGAAATTGTTGAAATCATGGTGGAATTCCTCAAGGGCTTCTTTTCCATGGGTCCAGATGATGAAGATGTCATCAATATAGCGCAAGTAGAGTAGGGGCTTTAGGGGACGAGAGCTGAGGAAGCGTTGTTCTAAATCAGCCATAAAAATGTTGGCATACTGTGGGGCCATGCGGGTACCCATAGCAGTGCCGCTGATCTGAAGGTATACATTGTCCCCAAATGTGAAGTAGTTATGGGTAAGGACAAAGTCACAAAGTTCAGCCACCAGGTTAGCCGTGACATTATCGGGGATAGTGTTCTTGACGGCTTGTAGTCCATCTTTGTGTGCAATGTTGGTGTGGAGGGCTTCTACATCCATAGTGGCCAGGA
The DNA here is from genome assembly GCF_965140295.1 of Lepidochelys olivacea. NCBI lineage: Eukaryota > Metazoa > Chordata > Testudines > Cheloniidae > Lepidochelys > Lepidochelys olivacea. The sequence goes on along the minus strand of NC_140415.1, from coordinate 11,125,134 downwards.
TGGTGTTATCAGGAAGATCACCGATGGATTGTAGTTTCCTCAGGAAGTCAGTGGTGTCTCGAAGGTAGCTGGGAGTGCTGGTAGCGTAGGGCCTGAGGAGGGAGTCTACATAGCCAGACAATCCTGCTGTCAGGGTGCCAATGCCTGAGATGATGGGGCGCCCAGGATTTCCAGGTTTATGGATCTTGGGTAGTAGATAGAATATCCCAGGTCGGGGTTCCAGGGGTGTGTCTGTGCGGATTTGATCTTGTGCTTTTTCAGGAAGTTTCTTGAGCAAATGCTGTAGTTGCTTTTGGTAACTCTCAGTGGGATCAGAGGGTAATGGCTTGTAGAAACTCGTGTTGGAGAGCTGCCGAGCAGCCTCTTGTTCATATTCCGACCTATTCATGACGACAACAGCACCTCCTTTGTCAGCCTTTTTGATTATGATGTCAGAGTTGTTTCTGAGGCTGTGGATGGCATTGCGTTCCGCATGGCTGAGGTTATGGGGCAAGTGATGCTGCTTTTCCACAATTTCAGCCCGTGCACGTCGGCGGAAGCACTCTATGTAGAAGTCCAGTCTGCTGTTTCGACCTTCAGGAGGAGTCCACCTAGAATCCCTCTTTCTGTAGTGTTGGTTGGGAGACCTCTGTGGATTAGTATGCTGTTCAGAGGTATTTTGGAAATATTCCTTGAGTCGGAGACGTCGAAAATAGGATTCTAGGTCACCACAGAACTGTATCATGTTCGTGGGGGTGGAGGGGCAGAAGGAGAGGCCCCGAGATAGAACAGCTGCTTCTGCTGGGCTGAGAGTATAGTTGGATAGGTTAACAATATTGCTAGGTGGGTTGAGGGAACCATTGCTGTGGCCCCTTGTAGCATGTAGTAGTTTATAAAGTTTAGTGTCCTTTTTCTTTTGTAGAGAAGCAAAGTGTGTGTTGTAAATGGCTTGTCTAGTTTTAGTAAAATCCAGCCACGAGGAAGTTTGTGTGGAAGGTTGTTTTTTTATGAGAGTATCCATTTTTGAGAGCTCATTCTTAATCTTTCCCTGTTTGCTGTAGAGGATGTTGATCAGGTGATTCCGCAGTTTCTTTGAGAGCGTGTGGCATAAGCTGTCAGCATAGTCTGTGTGGTATGTAGATTGTAATGGATTTTTTACCTTCAGTCCTTTTGGTACGATGTCCATCTGTTTGCATTTGGAAAGGAAGATGATGTCTGTCTGTATCTGTACACGTTTTTTCATGCAGTTGATAGATTTCCACTCCATACGGCTAAATGCAGTGCCTTGCATAATGACAGGTTTCAGAGTAACAGCTGTGTTAGTCTGTATTCGCAAAAAGAAAAGGAGGACTTGTGGCACCTTAGAGACTAACCAATTTATTAGAGCATAAGCTTTCGTGAGCTACAGCTCACTTCCTCAGATGCATATCGTGGAAACTACAGCAATTTCCATCCCACCACCAACCTCAGCCTGCTCCAGTCCACACAAGAGATCCACTTCCTGGACACTACAGTGCTAATAAACAATGGTCACATAAACACCACCCTATACCGGAAACCTACTGACCGCTATTCCTACCTGCATGCCTCCAGCTTTCACCCTGACCACACCACACGATCCATCGTCTACAGCCAAGCTCTGCGATACAACCGCATTTGCTCCAACCCCTCAGACAGAGACAAACACCTACAAGATCTCTGTCAAGCTTTCTTACAACTACAATACCCACCTGCAGAAGTAAAGAAACAGATTGATAGAGCCAGAAGAGTTCCCAGAAGTTACCTACTACAGGACAGGCCTAACAAAGAAAATAACAGAACGCCACTAGCCGTCACCTTCAGCCCCCAACTAAAACCCCTCCAACGCATTATTAAGGATCTACAACCTATCCTAAAGGATGACCCAACACTCTCACAAATCTTGGGAGACAGGCCAGTCCTTGCCTACAGACAGCCCCGCAACCTGAAGCAAATACTCACCAACAACCACATACCACACAACAGAACCACTAACCCAGGAACTTATCCTTGCAACAAAGCCCGTTGCCAACTGTGCCCACATATCTATTCAGGGGACACCATCACAGGGCCTAATAACATCAGCCACACTATCAGAGGCTCGTTCACCTGCACATCCACCAATGTGATATATGCCATCATGTGCCAGCAATGCCCCTCTGCCATGTACATTGGTCAAACTGGACAGTCTCTACGTAAAAGAATAAATGGACACAAATCAGATGTCAAGAATTATATCATTCATAAACCAGTCGGAGAACACTTCAATCTCTCTGGTCACGCAATCACAGACATGAAGGTCGCTATCTTAAAACAAAAAAACTACAAATCCAGACTCCAGCGAGAAACTGCTGAATTGGAATTCATTTGCAAATTGGATACTATTAATTTAGGCTTAAATAGAGACTTGGAGTGGCTAAGTCATTATGCAAGGTAGCCTGTTTCCTCTTGTTTTTTCCTAACCCCCCCCCCCCCCCAGATGTTCTGGTTTAACTTGGATTTTAACTTGAAGAGTGGTCAGTTTGGATGAGCTATTACCAGCAGGAGAGTGAGTTTGTGTGTGTATGGGGGTGGGGGGGATGTGAGAACCTGGATTTATGCAGGAAATAGCCCAGCTTGATTGTCATGCACATTGTGTAAAGAGTTGTCACTTTGGATGGGCTATCACCAGCAGGAGAGTGAATTTGTGTGGGGGGGTGGAGGGTGAGAAAACCTGGATTTGTGCTGGAAATCACTTTAGATAAGCTATTACCAGCAGGACAGTGGGGTGGGAATAGGTATTGTTTCATATTCTCTGTGTATATATAAAGCCTGCTGCAGTTTCCACGATATGCATCTGAGGAAGTGAGCTGTAGCTCACGAAAGCTTATGCTCCAACGATTAATAGTTACTATAGTTATGAACCCTTCTGCAGTGTCAGTTAAGTGCAAAAACAATGAGGAGTCCAGTGGCACCTGTTAGGAAATAGATATTCAGGTCTGTCTGTAAAGGCCTATACTCTAAGAATTTAGGTGTATTCTTATCACTTGGCTAATTATAGAGGTATAAAAGAAAGAATCAAAATCACTGTCTGCCGGTGTAAGGTCCTTCTCTTACTGTGACAGTCTGAGGTCCTGTGCTTAGGCTAAGGCCTCTGGCTAAGCAGCAGAGGCAGCCATAAACTGGGAAGCGAACAGTCACATCCTCACATTCCAAACTAGTCATGTTGAAATAAGATGCTATTGGGCTGTTAGGAATACAATCCTGTCCTGATAATGCCTATCACCTCTAGAATAAGGGAAGTGCCTAGAAGATGTAAAAGGAAACTTAGTTTGATAGCATCCTGTCTGGCAAGAACTCACTTATCAATAGCTGGGATGTGAAATCCTCATTTCTGTGTTTGTTCTATCACTGTAGTCCCCATTTCCCTATTGTTTGTCTGCATAATCTCTGTCTGGTTCTGTGATTGTTCCTGTCTGCTGTATAATTAATTTTGCTGGGTGTAAACTAATTAAGGTGGTGGGATATAATTGGTTAAATAATCATGTTACAATATTTTAGGATTTGTTAGTTAAATTTCAGGAAAATGATTGGTTAAGGTATAGCTAAGCAGAACTCAAGTTTTACTATATAGTCTTCAGTCAGTCAGGAAGTGGGGGTGGGTGTGTGGGGTGGGGGAAATGGGAACAGGGACTGGGGGTGGGGAAATTGGAATCATGTTTGGCTAAGGGCAGGAATGGGAACAGGGACACAGGTAAGGCTCTATGGGGTCAGAGCTGGGAAGGGGGACACTAAGGAAGGAAACTGGAATCCTGCTTGCTGGAAGTTCACCCCAATAAACATTGAATTGTTTGCACCTTTGGACTTCGGGTATTGTTGCTCTCTGTTCATGCGAGAAGGACCAGGGAAGTAAGTGGGTGAAGGAATAAGCCCCCTAACAGCACCTTAAAGATGAACAGATTTATTTGGGCATAAGGTTTTGTGGGTAAAAAATGCCACTTCTTCAGTTAAGTGCAGTAATTCCAAAAATTGTGCCTTAGGTCACTTCCCTGTTAACACAAACTCAAATAATCTCCAGATCAATCTTAATAAAACTCTAGCTTGGAATTCTGACACAAGCTTGAATACACACGGTAAAAACTCTCCCAACCACTTTTCCTCCCTTCACATACATTTAATAGTCGGTACATTTATTTTACTATTTGGAACAGTAGTTTGGAATGGGAATAAAATTTAAAAAATGAGAGTGAGATATTTCCCCACCTAAATAAATAAATAAATAAATAAATAAAATGAAAATTATACCAAAATTTGTTTTGAAAGTTCAGTGGAAGATGGGCCATTTCGAAGAAATGAAAATGTAAAAAAAACCCAAATCAGCAACAAAAAACAACAACAAAACAGCCTTATGGTCACAAGTTACTAAATGATTTATGCACATTTTCTTGTAAACTCCAGCTGCTTTTCAGTGGGCAGCATTGCGGAGGTGTGTAGGGTATATACAAGTAATGTGTGATATAACTGCACAGCTCATCCAAACCCCCAAAACAATCCAAAAAGGCAGCTGCCAGGTATTGACCCAACCCTAATGAATTGTTGCATTCCACTTTGGAAGAGAAGTTATTTTTTTGGCCTGTGCCATCATTCAAAATGTGTACAATAGCCAATAATTAGTATTTTATGCACTGCTTTCCATTATATGGTGGATAACTAATTGGTTGTCTGTTTTGGGGCATCTGTGGTACTGGTGGTGGAGATTTACTCAGTAATGCATTAGGTAGATAGATGCATGTGAGTAGAATTGTGTATTGAATCTTCTTTCAATCACACACAAAAAAAGACTTTTAAACTGCAATGGCCTGATTTATTTGACACAGAAACCAATACCGTGCTTAGGAGACCGTAGACTAATAGAGTCCTCTGTAGCAAAAACAAATCATTGGTTACATACTGTTTTTTATGTTTCATTTCATATGATGACTGGAAACAGGAACACGGTGCGTGCTCCTCTGCTTTTCTGGTTCAGATAAGAGGTTTTGGCATTTGAGTGTTTGATTGTAATTTGATCACATTGTAGACAACATATTTACTGGAAATAACAGTGCTTAAGGAAGTAGGTCAAGATTGGACATGGAGCTGTGAGCTGTGGATTGATTTTGTTGGCAGATTTTATAGCTGACCTAATATTTGACTTCTGCATCCTCAAAAAGTATATAATCTCTCGGTTCTTATATATTTTTATATCATAGCTCTGTGTAGGCTCTTTTTGGAATATATGCTGTAGTCAAATACAAGTTACTGGGCTCAATATAGGGGTAACTGGGTGAAATTCTGTGGTCTGTTAGTTTTAGGAGGTCACACAAGGTAACCTAATGGTTCCTTCTGGCCACAAAATCAATTAATCTATATAGACTCCATCCAGTAAGCTTGCTTTTAGCTATGAACTCTTGTGGAGAACATCTGTATTTCTTTATCTGAGCACCTCCCAAGAATAAGAACATAAGAACAGCCATACTGGGTCAGACCACATGTCCATCTAGCCCAGTATCCTGTCTTCCAATAGTGTCCAATGCCAGGTGCCCTCAAGTGATCCATCTCCTGTCGTCCATTCCCAGCTTCTGAATGGACAGAACAGAGGGACACCATACAATGATAAAAAGAAAAGGAGTACTTGTGGCACCTTAGAGACTAACCAATTTATTTGAGCATGAGCTTTCGTGAGCTACAGCTCACTTCATCGAAAGCTCATGCTCAAATAAATTGGTTAGTCTCTAAGGTGCCACAAGTACTCCTTTTCTTTTTGCGAATACAGACTAACACGGCTGTTACTCTGAAACCATACAATGATAATTTCCTTTTCCCCAGTACTGCAAAATATTAATTTTTCCTTTGTCTTCATTTTCTTTTCCTTTGTTATGATAGATAGATAGATAGATAGATAGATAGATAGATAGATATAAACATTGTAGTAGGACTAGAAGCCCCAGTTGAGTTCAGGGCCCTGTGGTTTTTCATACAGTGTATACACACAGAAAGAGGCTGTCCCTCTCCCAAAGATCTTATAATCTATATGACAAAGGAAGTATATTTATTATCCCCATTTTAGAGATAGAGAGCCAAGTCACAGAGTAGATTGTTACTTATCCAAGATCACAAAACGAGTCTGTAGAAATGCTGAGACTTGAACCAAGAATTCCTGAGTCCCAGTCATAAGAACATAAGAACGGCCATACTGGGTCAGACCAATGGTTCTTCTAGCCCAGTATCCTGTCTTCCGACAGTGGCCAATGCCAGGTGCTTCAGAGGGAATGAACAGAACAGGTAATCATCAAGTGATACATTCCCTGTCACCCATTCCCTGCTTCTGGCAAACAGAGGGTAGGGACACTTTAGAGCTTTGTTTTGCATCTCTGCCCATCCTGGCTAATAGCCACTGATGGACCTATCCTTCATGAACATATCTAGTTCTTTTTTGCAACCTGTTGTCATCAGATGTTGGCTCTCTGTGTGTTCTCTCTGCGTGCCACACTGGCTCTGGCCAGATAGCCCATACAAGCAGGCTCCAATTGAACTGTCAGTAACCACAGACTTGTTAGTAGCAAAGGCACTCAATCAGGTTTATTGCCGAGAAAGCACAGTGCTAAAGCCCTGGCTCAATGGTTACAGGTACACTAAACACATGTATATCCGTGACAATGGACGCAGCTCAGTGAATGGTGGGACTTTCCATTCCCCCCTCGGGTGGCCAAAGACACTCCCTCTGAGACTTCATTTTATACACCAATACAAACAAGTTACGTATTGCCCCTCTTACATGGTTAGTTGCTACCCTCTACCTCTTACATGTGGGTTCAATCAAAATATCTCTATCCATCACACTGTCATCCTGACCTTATCTTTAAGAGAGGTCAATGTGTTACCATTATCTTTGGGGAATGTTTTTGTACCATACTTGGTATTGGGGTATTATGGTACCACCTTTCTGGAATGTGTTTGCGTGAGTGTCCTTTGCTTATCACTTCTCAGGAATGTGTGTTTTTGCAATACCAGCCCTATTCTTGCCAGACTCTGTTAGCCTGCACACAGGAAGAGCCTGACTTCATTTCACAGCCTGTTTCTTCCTAACTTTGCTTTACATTAGCAAGGTTTGATCAGTACTTTAGTTCAGGCCCCAGGCCTCAGATTGGGCCTCTGATACATGGGCTTATGTCTCAGGCTCTCTTTCTACTACGACTCTTACAGTCTTGGCCTTCACAACATCCTCTGGCAAATAGTTCCACAGGTTGACTGTGCACTGTGTGAAGAAATACTTCCTTTTGTTTGTTTTAAACCTGCTACCTATTAATTTCATTTGGTGATTCCTAGTTCTTGTGTTATGAGAAGGAGGAAATAACCCTTCCTTACTTTCTCCACACCACTCATGATTTTATAGACCTCTATGATTCCCCCCTTAGTCGTCCCTTTTCCAAGCTGAAAAGCCCCAGTCTTATTAATCTTTCCTCATATGGAAGCAGTTCCATACCCCTAACCAATTTTGTTGTGCTTTTCTGTACCTTTTCCAATTCATCTTTTTTGAGATGGGATCACCAGATCTTCGCACAGTAATCAAGATGTGGGTTTACCATGAATTTATATAGAGGCAATATGATATGTTCTGTCCTATTATCGATTCCTGTCATAATGATTCCCAACATTCCATTAGCTTTTTTGACCAGGCCATAACCACAAAGTCAACCTTCCTTTTGATCAGAGAATTTTTTAAAATTAGTCAGAGCCTAAGAAGTGAAAATTGGATCCTTTAATCTCTTCACAATGCAAGAAGCTGGTTAACAAGCCCCTGGTACATCTCCAATGGCAGAAGGGCAAACTTTCCTCAGGGGAACATATGTCTCAGATGAATCCTTCTGGAAGGACTTCAGAAGGAGTGTGAACTCCTTGTTTGAACAAGGCTGTCACAAACAGAACACCTGGATTCTATCTCCAGCTCTGCCCCTGACTTTCTGTGACCTTGGAGACTAGGTCAAACATGCATTTCATCAGTTTTCTACTGGTCATTTCCTAGTGACTTTCAGATCTCTTCAGCCATTCCCATGGCTCAATATGGTCAGGAGTATGGTATGATTATTATGAATATTTTTTGCTGAGCGTTGACAATGAGCTTAGAAGATGAAAAAGACAAATCTCCTTTCCTGAGGGCCTTACATTTTACAAGGATGAATGAGAAATTCAAATACAGTTTCCTTCAGTATGCTATAGGAACAGGAGTACTTGTGGCACCTTAGAGACTAACAAATGTATTTGAGCATGAGATTTCATGGGCTACAGCCCACTTCATCGGATGCATAGAATGAACATATAGTGAGAAGATATTTATACATACAGAGAACATAAAAAGGTGGAAGTACACATACCAACTGTAAGAGGCTAATTAATTAAGAGGAACTATTATCAGCAGGGGAAAAAAACTTTTGAAGTGATAATCAAAATGACCCATTTCAGATAGTTGACACAAAGGTGTGAGGATACTTAACATGGGGAAATAGATATTATGCTTTAATAAAATTGTTTGTCTCTAAGGTGCCACAAGTACTCCTGTTCCTTTTGTTGATACAGACTAACATGGCTGCTACTCTGAAACCTGTCAGTGTGCTATGTGCTATATAAACAGGAGAGGCAAAGATTGAGTTGACTCTTCATTTATATTGTTGAGTGGGATTTGACTTGCAATCCCTGACTTCAAGATATTTTTAAAAAAAGAAAGAACACAAGATGGTACATGACCATGGTTACGGTTCCATACTTAAGGTTGTGATTCATTTTGCATTTCAATTGGCATGAGTTTAGAATGACTGTATTACTCACCAGAATCAAAGCATTACTCAAGAGAAGTCGGGTAGTCATTGGTGTGGATGAAACAGTAATACAATATCAAGTAACGGTGAGTCTAAATAATCATTGTGCAATAGTTTTCCTTCCTACTGGAGTTGGGCATAAATGGCATATATTTTTCCATTAAGTTTCAAACTTTTTTTTAATGTTTTCATTCCAGTCCATTTTACGACCTGGAAATATTGCTTTTTGTGAAAATTCCATGAAATGGCTGTTTTCACATGAGAAAATAAAATAAATAATAAATAATAATAATAATAATAATAATATCAGAAATATATACATATTTCAAGGCACATTTATTTTTCTTTAAAATAAATGGCAAATTGCAGATTTTTTAATATTTTCATAATTTTCACTCAAATGAGCAAAAATGGTTTTAAACTTCTGTAATTTTTTTTCTTAAAATGGGAGTATTCTTGGAATTTTAAAATGCATTAACCTCAGTTTGGGGGAGGGGAGATGTGTGTGGAAAGTTTTAGAGACCTCTGCATTCTACATGGTTGTTTAAAGACAATACATGATGATAAACTTGGAAGGAAAATGGTTGTGGGGTTTTGGATGAGTTTCCAGGCTTTTCATAAATTCCTAGGCCAGAACGAACCATTGTGATCTAGGCTGTCTCCCTGAGTAGCACAGGCGATAGAATTTCCCTAAAATCATTCCTAGAGCAAATCTTTAAACATCCAATTTTGATTTTAAAATGGTCAGTGATGGAGAATCCACCGTAACCCTTGGTAAATTGGTCCAATGGTTAAATACTCTCATCATTAAAAAAGGTATGCCTTATTTCTAGTCTGAATTTCTCTAGCTTCCAATTCCACCCATTCGATCTTCTTATATATTTCTCTGCTACAATGAAGAGCTCATTATCAAATATTTGTTTCCCATGTAGGTACTTGTAGACTGTGACCAAATCACCCCTTTAACTTCTCTTTGTTAAGTTAAATAGATTGAACGTATTGAGTCTATATTACAAGACATTTAATCATTTTCATGGTTCTTCTCTGAACCCTTCTCTGAACCCTCAGGGTTATCAACATCTTTCCTGAATTATGGACATCAGAATAGGAAATAGTATTCCACCAGCAGTCACATCAGTGCCACTCTACTATATAACCTCTCTACTCCTACTTGAGCTTGATCCAATGATCATATTAGGCCTTTTGGCCACAATGTTGCACTAGAAGCTCATATACAACTTATTATCCTCCATGAATCCCGAGCCTTTTTCAGAGTCACTGATTCCCAGGGTAGAGGCCACCATCTTGTAAGAATGGCCTAGGCATGTTGTTCCCAGAAGTATACATTTACATTTGGTCGCATTAAAATGAATACATTTTGCTTCTGTCCCCCACACCAAGTGATCTAAACCATTCTGTATCAGTGACCTGTCCTCTACATTATTTACCACTCCCCCAATCTTTGTGTTATCTGCAAACTTTATCAAGGATAATTTTATATTTTCTTCCAGATCATTGATAAAAATGTTAAATATTATATGGCTAACAACTGATTCCTGTGGGATCCCATTAGAAACACACCTACTTGATTATGAGTCCCCATTTACAATCACATTTTACAATTAAAATATGTTCCTTCCCTGCACACGACCCAGTTTGGTTCATTCTACCTCCTGGTTTTAGCTTGAAAGTGTAACTGGAAAGAAGCTTTGACAAGCAGTATTACAGCACAACTTACTGCCACTATCTACTGACCATGCAAAGCTTTGCCCCAACTAAACAGGAATGTGTAGGTGAACATGCTAGGGACCTGTGAAGAGGAACACCTCTTGCACAATGATGAGTGTTCTCAACTCAGAGTCCCTTTGAGGAGACATTGGTTTCTTATTGTTATATGATGAAGCTGTAAATAAAGGACCAGTTCCTGTCCACCTATTCTGCCTAGAGAACTCAAAAGTGGCTGGAGGACCAACCTAGTTCTCTGACTGGGTTTTTCTCCAATGTAGGGGAAACCCCAAGTGAATGGGAGAGGAGGGTCAAAAGAAGCAGGTAGGAGGGAGAATCATGGCTCTGTCCCCACTTTGGTGCTGGCCAGCAGAAGTGGCTGGTGGTGTGGAAGGCAGTATAGGGGTGTAGTAACACTGTATGCTTCCTTGTGCATTGGGAAGGCAGGAGGCCGTCAGCCTCTTATAGCCCTTTTCAGAAGTGCTGAACACCCACAATACTAACCGAAGCTAACTGGAGATGTTGATGAACTGCAATCTCTGAAAATCAGGCCCATGGTATTTCAAGCTAGGCATCCAGAAATTTAGGCACCTAAAATCAGTGGTCACCTTTGAAATTTTGGGCCTAAGGGTCTTGTTCAAGACCACAGAGTCAAGCAGTGTAAGACCTGGGATAGGAATAAGGCATAACTATCCAACTTTGCTATGCCGTGAGCCCTATGCCATGCTTTTATCTCAAGCAAATTAATGTCAAGTGACTCACAGAGGTGGGGAGGAAACTGTGACTGAAGAAAGAAAAGGAGTACTTGTGGCACCTTAGAGACTAATCAATTTATTTGAGCATAAGCTTTCGTGAGCTACAGCTCACTTCATGGGATGCATTCAGTGGAAAATACAGTGGGGAGATTTATATACATAGAGGACATGAAACCATGGTATACATCCGATTAAGTGAGCTGTAGCTCACGAAAGCTTATGCTCAAATAAATTGGTTAGTCTCTAAGGTGCCACAATTACTCCTTTTCTTTTTACTGTAACCAGAGTGATCACTGAAGAGATGAGCTTTTGTGACTTTACCTATGAAGGGAAGAGGACCATGGAAGGATCCATTGGACCAAGAGACACCTAAGAGAAGAGACAAATCCAGGACCTGATCTGAATGTATTTCATTTTCAGATACTGAGAGAGAGAGAGAGAGAGAGATATCACAATTTCAGCAGTATGAGAGATCAAGACAATGGCAATATGGATTTTATGCTAGTAGGTATCTGCACCAGAATGGTTTTTGAAATGGATCCAGCATATACATGCTAAGCCATCTGGACACCATACTTTCTAAGTGAGAAATAAATAACATTTAAATATATTGGCAAGAATGACATAGGAAAGGAAATGTCCTCAACTCCCCCCCCCACTCCTGGGAAACATAGCTGATTTGACTGTGATGACAATATTAATGACACTCTAATTAGTGGCTTTCATTCAATTAGAAGGATCTTCCAAGCCCTCTACAGTCTTTAAAAACTGTGGGCTAAATATTTTATTCAGTGAAACAGTGGAAATACACTGCAGACTGGAAATATTTACACTTTATATAGGAATCACTACTCTCCATTAATATGGCAAAACTTGGTAATGGGTTAACAGTCATACATAGCAATATTGCACAAGACTTCAGTGAAGGTGAATATGTACCCATTTTGAATGAAAAGGGAAAAGGGAGTTTTAATATTATTGTCCAACTTCGAGTTCATCAGGACACAGGTTCATGCTCCTACAGAACCAAAGGGTTTGATGGGATATTATATGGCCACAAGGGGACAAAACCTGGGGTTTACACGTTAAGTGTAAAAACTCCAACAACACATGGCTAAGACAATCTCTGCAAGGTCTAAGACCATCTGTAATGATTAGGAATCAGGAGGAAACCAAATGTGAGGTGCAGATTATTTCACCTCTGCCTAATGTGAGGTTGCTTTCTCTGAAGCATCTGGTCCAGGCCACTGTCCGATACAGGACACAGAGGTAGATGGACCTTGGGTCAGATCCACTATAGCAACTCCTGTGTTTCCTGTCACAATGTTCTCTGCCATCCTGCTGGGGCATGATCCATGTAGTGACTAAGTAACAGCAGCTGACTCACCAACACCATTTCCTTCATTATCTGGGTTTTTCTTGGAGAAATTCTGACCAAAGCCCAACTGTGGTGGGGCAAGTGCCCCACTCCCCTGTGAGGGTGGGCAAAGACAGGCCAGAGAGGCTGTGCAAAGTGGCAGCCAATCAGGGAGGGCCTGTTAGAGAGCCAATCAGGGTTGGGCAAGAGGTGGCCAATCAGGGCAGGGCTCAGCCCGATATAAAAGCCGCCCATGAGCAGAGCAGTCAGTCTCTCCCAGACCTCCAGCAGGGAAGTCAGTCTCCTGAGCAAGGAGACCAGCGGGCAGGGCAGGGCAGGGCAGGGCAGGGCAGGGCAGGGCAGGGCAGGGCAGCTCCAGCTCCAGCTCCAGCCTGTTACCTGCCAGGCTGTGGGGCCTTGACCAGAAGGGCCTAGAGGGTGCAAAGGGGTCAGAGGGGAAGTGACCCAGGGAGAGCAGACAGACGAGGGGAGAGAAGGAGGGCACGGAGGCCATCGCTAGAGGGTCCCTGGGTTGGGACCCAGAGTAGTGGGTGGGTCTGGGTTTCCCCCCCACCCCCTTATCTTGCACCTGGCTGCAGGAAGTGGCCATAACGGACTGCACCAGACCCCTGAGGGAAGGGGTTAGACTTTGGGGTGTGATTGGCCACTGTGGCAGGGGCGAACCAGGAGACTGCTGTTTCCTCCCTCTCCCCAGAAGGGCGTGAGTGTGGACTAAGGGCCTGAAGAGGATGCCACCGAGCGGGGAGCAACGTTGGTCCGGACACCAATGGAAGGCCAGAAACGGACAGGACAGCACTGCCGGAGGATGGACAGCTCCACATGGACTGAGCTAATTCCCGGAGTCACCAGTGGGAGGTGCCACGGTGGTGAGTCCCAACCCTGTCACACCAACATGCTTAGTTAATAAGCTGTGTCAAGAAGACAACATGATTACAGCTGACATGTGAATTGAGGTCCTCACACTTTGCATGCAGCAACTCTATCAGATGAGCACAACATTCTGCTAAGCTAGGATCAGCTGGGCCTCACTGTGCCGTCCGGCTGTTAGGGAGAAGGTCTTTTAAACTGTGGCCAGACACTGTAATCTGTTAAGTGTTTGCAAGGGAAGAATGCGCTGCTTCATCCATTGCTTGATCCCCAAGAACATAACTGAGGTACCTGGGGTTGTGGGGAATATGGAGCTTAAAAAGAAAAAGACACATAGCAAAGTCTCTCTAGTGTAACCTAACGCAGCAACAGTATGAGCAGTGGACGTTATAAACCCACGGAGTTTGGAAAATCTGTCAGGATGAATGCAACCCACCTTAATACTGGTAGGAGAATATCAGTGTAAAGAAAGACAATAACAGCATCCTCATCCCTATGTTGTTGTTCTTTGCATTAACACAATGATAGTTTGTGGTCAACAAATAAATTATTTTGTTCTAACATTGCATCCGCATAACATCACAGAAACCCGAGGCCACTGGCAACAACATTATTCAGCTCTTTGTCTGCTCAGCATTCATGGAGCCTTGCATTGAATTGATGTCTCCAGCCATACCCTAGTAAAAACGGCCAATGTTTGTTGCGATGCATTTCATGTTCAGAAATTATTTATTCTTTCTGGTGGTATTGAGACAATAGAAGAGCCATGATTCATGCATGCATTCTCTTTTAATGGAAGGAAGCCAGAACACATTCGCAGATCACATAACTTCTTCTCATTGCCATGTTCAGCAGCTTGCATAGTGGCCTAAGTACCTAGATGAATCATCAGATATTGAGCTCTGAAGTATCTCCCAGATTGTCCAAGCATCTAACTTTGGTTTTAACATTCCAAATGTTCTTTGAGGATTATTCTCTCCTCATTATACCTCATTTGAACATCGTTTCATAGAATGCCATATGGAATCAATAGTCTTCAGCATACTATTACATACAGCATACTGTAGATACTGTTCCCTTCAATGTCTATAAATATGTCACTTATCCCTAATTAAAATCACATCATTCCACCATAGAAATACATGCTCAGCAATTAGCCAACCCTGGGCAGGCTATCATTGTGCAAATTGGTGCTGTTAAAACAAACAAAACAAACAAAGAAAAAACATGCCCAGTAAAATAAGTGGGGTTATTTTGCCTATGTACTAGGGGACACAATATCAAATGTTACAAAGGGAAAGGAATGATGGTTGTGCAATTAAAGCTCTGCACTGGGACTCTGGAGAGCCATGTCCAATTTGCAGATCTACCACAGATCTCCTGAATGACCTTGGACAAAACACTTAGTCCCTCTGTGGCTCAGTTCTATATTTGTAAAATTGGGACAATAATATGACTTTTCTCTGTCCTGTGTATTTCCTATGAAAATTTCTGGTTTTGACAAGTTGGCATTTTCTGACCAAAACTCATTTAATTGAAAAATTCCCGACCAGCTCTATTCAAATCATCTACCTTTTCCACATATTTTAACTGCAGGCCCAGTACTGCAATGGGATTGCACATGAGGAAATTACAGCATGTTGCATGAACACTAGGTATGATGGTATACACTCTTCTTGCCTTTCCTTTGGTCTGCTGAGACTGAGGTGCTGTGATAGGAAATTCAGCAGATGCTTCGCTGTATTGTAGTGGCAACATCCAAGAATGGAATCAGGCATCTGGAAAAGGATGGGCTGAATCAGATGTGTAACATCCTAATTGCTTCTCTTTGTAAGAGATACCACGGGATGGGAACAGAGAGCTTTTGGAGGGTAGTTTAGAAATGAGTATGGCTCTCATTCTGGAAGTTGCTCAGTTACCTTTTGAGAGATTTTTTCAGCACCCCCATCTCTCATTGACTTCAAAGGTAGCTTCTACTTCCCCACCCATTTCCCTTTGCTGTTGTTTTATAGCCCCATTAATTGCAGCATGTCTAATAAGAGTGCAGTGGCTTGGAGTGGTTCCTCCCTGTCTGCATCAGAGGGAGGCCACTCCACCTCGCTATGCCATCTACTGGCTGCAAGCCAAATCAACAGGAGATTAGCCCCAGTAACAGTCTAGCCCAGCTCCCTCGCTGGGGCAGACAGCAAAGCCATTTGTGGCTGGGGAGACAGAAAATAAATGCATGCCAGGTGGCCTAAGGTGGGTCGGCTGCAATCTCTGGGGTGGCAGCAGGGGATGGGGGACCTGGGAGCACCCTACCTGGTTGTAGGGTTTCATCCCTCATGGGCTCTCGGGTTCCTCGGGATACTCAGCAGCTGACAGTTCCAGGAGCTTCTTGGATTATTTGCAGGGTGGCAACTCCTCCAGATACTCATCAGGCAGCAGCTCCTCTGGATATTCGCCAGGCAGCAGCTCCTCCAGACTTTCTTCCAGAGGCAGGGTGTGATACAACTCAGTCCCTGGTTCAGGGGCCAGTAGCATCCAACTCCTTCCCCAGGTCTCTGTCAACTGAGCTGGAGGCCTCACCTCTTATACTTCCTGCTTCTTCCTTTGGCATAAGGGAAGGACCTGGTCTAGCTCCACCCACCAGGGGGCTGGAAGTGGTTCCTCCCTGTCTGCGTCAGAGGGAGGCCTCTTCGCCTTGCTCCAGAGAGTAAGTGCTTTATGGACCTTGTTTTCATATCTGTGCTGGGAGGTGCCTGGTGCACCACTGGGTGCTGTAAAATAGTGAATCAGCATCTTGCAGAATCATAGAATCATAGAATATCAGGGTTGGAAGGGACCCCTGAAGGTCATCTAGTCCAACCCCCTGCTCGAAGCAGGACCAATTCCCAGTTAAATCATCCCAGCCAGGGCTTTGTCAAGCCTGACCTTAAAAACCTCTAAGGAAGGAGATTCTACCACCTCCCTAGGTAACGCATTCCAGTGTTTCACCACCCTCTTAGTGAAAAAGTTTGTTTTTATCTAATGCCTTTGTGTGCATGTTCTGACCACAACACTCCTGACCTTTCTATACCAGTCACTAGAATTAAACTGGTATAGGGGAAGTGCATGCCACACCCTGTCAAAATTAGAATCATAGAATATTAGGGTTGGAAGAGACCTCAGGAGGTCATCTAGTCCAATCTCCTGCTCAAAGCAGGACCGTCACCAACTAAATCATGCCAGCCACGGCTTTCTCAAGCTGGACCTTAAAAACCTCTAAGGATGGAGTTCCCACCACCTCCCGAGGTAACCCATTCCAGTGCTTCACCAACCTCCTAGTGAAAGTGTTTCCTAATATCCAACCTAGACCTCCCCCACTGCAACTTGAGACCATTGATTCTTGTTCTGTCATCTGCCACCACTGAGAACAGCCTACTCCATCCTCTTTGGAACCCCCTTCAGGTAGTTGAAGGCTGCTATCAAATCCTGCCTCACTCTTCTCTTCTGCAGATTAAATAACCCCAATTCCCTCAGCCTCTCCTCATAAATCATGTGCCCCAGCCCCCTAATCATTTTTGTTTCTCTCTGCTGGACTCTCTCCAATTTGTCCACATCCTTTCTGTAGTGAGGGGACCAAAACTGGACACAATACTCCAGGTGTGGCCTCACCAGTGCCGAATAGAGGGGGAATAATCACTTCCCTCAATCTGCTGGCCATGCTCCTACTAATACAGCCCAATATGCCATTGGCCTTCCTGGCAACAAGGGCACACTGCTGCCTCATGCTTCCCCTCTGGTCATGCCCTCTGAGCTACCAGGGTCACTATACCTGAGGCAGACAAAATAGGCCTGATCCTTGCATCTTTCTCTTGCACCTGTCCTTTGCAAAAGGATCAGCAATAATCAGCCCAGTTATTGTCAAAAATGTGTTAAATTAATCTGCTTCCTACTTAGTTCCTGGCCTAGGAGAAATCTCGAGCAACAATTGATATTAGTAAGTAAATGTATTTATTCAGCATTAAATATAACACATTTACTTAAGAGCTCTGGGCTATAACAACTCCACATGGAATATGATGGGTTTGGCTGCTTAGAGTCAGCTGTGAAATCTTTTCAAAGACCATTATGACTTTTAAAACCTAGTTGAAAATTCATGGAAAATGGGGCCCCGATTATCATGGTAATCTGCATTTAATCTCTTTGGGTAAAGATTATTCATTATTTATTATTTGTAATTCTTACTGTCAGTTCCCATTAGAGTTCAGCTGGAGTGACACAGCATTGACTATCTGCATGGAAAACACATTTCTCCCTTGTGAGAAATGCAAACTTCTGCTTAAATGTTCCTTCCTCCTTCTAGTGTGTCGCAGTGGTTCAAGCACAAGTCAGTAATGTGGCAGAGAAAGGTATATAACACAATCAACAGAGGATGGAAGTCAAATTCAGACTGGAAACAAGGCAGAATTTTTTTAACAATGAGGGTAATTAACCATTGAAACAATTTACCAAGGGTTGTGGTGGAGTCTCCATCACTGACAATTTTAAAATCAAAATGGGATTCTTTTCTAAAAGATCAGCTCTAGGAATTATTTTGGAGAAGTTTTACAGCCTGTGTTATACAGGAGGCCAGAGCAGATGGTCACAGGCCTTGGAAGCTATGAATCTATGAAGGAAGGGAATCAGGCTTCCTGGGTTTTGTTAATTGCACTGTTTAGCTATGTGGCATTAGTCTCAACCCTGTGTGCCTCATTTTTTCTCCATCTGTACGATGGGTTTTGGAAAACTCAGCTGTCTAGAAGGATGCTGAGAGTTAATGTTTTCAAAAATACTTGGGAGATGCTTATGGAAAGTCTAAGTTCCTAAAAATACAAACAAACTCTGTAAAAATGAATTCCCAAGTGAATACGGTGTCTAAAGAAAACTCTTTCCATTATGCCAACCATTCAATTATGTTGCTCACTGACTTCAAATGTGTTACTTCCTTGATGTGGTAAATAGAAACTGCATAAAGTATTTATATTTTATTTAAATGTCAGCTATTTAATTTACTTATTATACATTAAAGTAATGATAATCCTGTTTAGTGTTAAATATTTCATGGGCTTTACAACAGTGTGTATCTTATTATAAGCGAGTAGAGGTCCTTACAGTACCCATTTTGTGTTATTGTTTTAGCAACAATATACCTGGAAAGAAAGCAGGACCAACATTGTTCCTGGAAAGGAGGTCTGTCTGGTGGCATGTCTTCAGGATGGATGTTCTATTCATTATATTTCACTTATGCTTTAGCACTTGTTTCCTATTACACAAGAGCAATCCCACCATAATAATAATGAGCTACATTTATATTGCAACTTTCAAGTGGAAACCCTAAAGCAATTTACAAATGGAGTTACAACCTACACATAGAATAAAGAAATCATTAGCACAATGCAGACAACTCTGTGATGAAATGTGATGGCTATTGAATAGTGCAGACCAGTACAGAATGCTTTAGGAGAAAAACATAACCCACAGTTGGAAGTGTAAGGGTACATATAGTTAGGCAGCATGTAAATACTCCAGCTAGAATATAGATTAGGAGAGACATCTTTATATACTAACCATACCATGTCATCCTTACATTAAAGCTGCTCAAAACTGTTAACATTTTGGAGAAAATAATAACATTTACACACAAAAATGGGGAATATGACAACATTTTCAAGAAACGTGTTCCCCATTTTTCAACACTAGCTGATCGATTTTTTTTCTTCAAATGTTGAATTTAATTTTTTTTCAAAAAAGGAGAATAACCTTGAAAACAATATACATTTCACAGCTCTATTGACACTATTGTACCATATGTAGCACTTGAAGGCTTCTGTGGAAAGTGACCAGACTGGTAAGGGTCATGAGCATTGCTCTAAGAAGGCACAGTTTCAAAACAATTCACAGCATTTTAACAACCAAGGCACACTGCCTTTAATAGGAATTGATATCCCCACACATTGTTATGAAAATATTGAGGTATATACCATCTCCCAGGCATGCCTTTCCTTATCTGAGTACACTAGAAGTTTGTCAGTACAGTCCCTTAGTCATTTGCATAAGGAAGCTGAGTCAGTGGGAGAAAGATGTACAAAAAATGAATTCTCAGAGATGCAAAGAAAAAGACTCTGTGGGTTATCTTGTGGCTAGTCTTGTGTAGACTAGCAAGGGGTTGGGTTTGGCATAAGAAGCCAACCCACCTTTCTATGCCTGTGTGCAGGGACTATTTGCAGTCACAGGCCTTGCATTCCATAGGTGAAAGAATACTATTGATCCTTTGTAAAGGGTGGGGAGGAGTGGGACAAGGATAGGGCAATAGTCATAACCTTCCACTGCACAGGTCAGTAGCAGTGGGCCTTAGGCAAGAAGCAGCACCCACTGGACCCTTTCAGAGAGGACACTCTGGCCTGCATGCATCAGATAGGCACAATGGCCTGGGTCTACTAAGGTACTTAGCAGACTAGTCCCCAGACTTAGGGCTTGACTACATGGTGGGAAAGTGCACATTAGTTGGGTATAAATTCTATTGGGCACTAATGTGTCGTGCACTAACTGGCCCATATAGACCCTACTGGCACACACTAAAAGTTCCTTAATGTGCATTAATGTAGAACTGTTTGAAACAGGACTATGTCAACACACAGTAGGAAAATTTTTAGTGTGCCAGTAGTTATCGTGCAACACGTTGGTGCACATTAGAATTCACACCCCACTAATGTGCACTACTTCATCATGTAGACAAGCCTTTACATGCCAAAGTCCTATTCTTAGGTACCACTGTGATCCACAAAACCCCTGCCAAACCCTGCAGGTGCCTACACTCAGTCAGTGCCTACGTTTTTGCAGTAAACATTCCCTAGGCACCTGTGTTCTGCCTCTGGGTATGTGTACCACTGTCTTACTAGAAAGCATCTGGATGCCTATCTCCTTCATAAGCTGCAGGGAGATCCATGAACTGGGCGAAAACAGTCACTCTTCAGCCTAAGTCACGTGCTGGGCCCAATCCTCTAAGGATGTCAGCAGAACCACTCCATACTTGTTCTAACAGCAGCCATTGCTTCTCCTTCTCCATTAGAAGGAAATGACCTATGGACCATTGGAGTGGTGGAGCCCACCCTGCTCCTCCACTGGTCTACCCCAGCGCCCCTCTGAAGGACACGTATAGTACAGGACAGTGGGAGGAGCTTCTGCAGAGAAAAATGGCTCCAGAGAATGTGGCCTTCTTGACTGGGGTCAAAAATAGTCCTTTTCTGTAGCAGAACTATACCAAGTCCACTGAGACCCTCCTACTTAAGATAGAAAGTGCAGGATTTGGCTTCCAGTTTTTTATCATTCCATAAATCTAGACAAGGCCTTAATCCTATTATTGTTTCTAGAGCTGATCCGACTCTTAGAGCTTCTGGGAGTATGGTACAATAGGTAGTCAGGTAGGTATATATGAGATGCGCCATATTTGCAAACATCTTACTTGTGGCCACAACACACATGTTGTATATGTAACTGAATAGTTGTATGTGTAAGTGCCAATTTGTACTCTCAAGTGCCTCTTTATATACATGGTGTGGGTTTTAGCTGTGCAATGTCCTCTGCATTTTATAGCCGAAATGTAGCCTTCCATTTTGAAAGTGTGACCATTTGAGGTTTTGTTTTTAGAACCATTTTATTAAAAAAAAAAAACTTTAGACAGAGGCAAGTTTAAGGTCAAGGGTGTGGTCCTTAGGAAGGCACAAATGGGAAATATACTAGTTATGTCTTGCATAGGCCTCTTTCCTTCTCCTACCCCCAGAATATTTTAAAACAGTTGTTTCTGCTCAATTTTCAGGATTATTCTACTATAAAGCGTTGTCCATTTTATTTTGGTGAAATAAAAGTTGTTTTTGTTTTGCCTAGAAAGAAAGTTTGGTCTTATGAATAAGTTACTGGACTGGAAGAGTAGGATTCAGTTCCCAGGTCTGCCAGAGACTTTCTGAGAGTTCTTGGTTACTTAATCTCTGTGTTTCAGTTCCCCATCTGTAAAGTAGGAATGATAAAAGTCCTTTATCTGTCTCATATATTTAGATTGCAGGGACTGTCTCAATGTCTCTCACTGATCTCTCATTGATAAGTCAGTTGTTTGCCCACACTTTGGTTTGTTATGAAATATAATCAAGAGACCAAATAACCAATGCTGATCAGGTTTATTAATGATACAGGTGATAGTAGTATCGGAGAAGCCGTCTCGTGCAGTGATAATATATTCACCTTACGCAGAAGGTGTGCTCCCAAAGTAACACCCCTCGAGCCATCTTTTTGTACCCTATTTGTTTACTGGTAAAAGGTACCATGTGCATCATCTAAAACTAGATTTACCCAATCAGCTTTTTACCTTGTTTTTCTGATGCCATGGCATACCCCTTATCTTTGTTTTGAACACATACATTCCACATACTGGTCCATGAAGGTACTTCCCTAGCTTGTACTACGACATAGAACAAATGTATCTTCATTTTGACAAGTTTACTATCTGTTTATGCCAAATGCTTACTTCAGCAAATGCCAGGAGTTATGGAATACTTAGCATAAATGAACAGGATTACGGTATTGGCCAGGTTAAGCTGTATCACTATTACAGTATTTGTGCTTACCATTATTGGTGCTTAATGCATACTAATATATATAGATGTTCACATAATACATATTGTTATAGCCAACGTACATTAGTCAACACTTACGATGTGTATATACAGCACCTAGTACAATGGGGCTTAGATCACTTTTGTAACTCTAATACTGCAGTTACTACTAGTTGACAACTTTTATGCAACACACTAAACAAAGTGCAAAAGGATTTAAGTAGGGTAAGATATTTGTAACAATTCCAAAATTTAGCATACATTTTCCATAAGTTCAAATGACTACTTGGTTTCATCCCAATTACAGGCTTCTTTATACTTGATAAATTAAACCCAGTGATTTCACCATAATTAGTTCCCTTGCTATCACTGTTTTGTATGGAAATTAAAATGACCTCAGATTAAAAGTTTTCAGTGTACACTTCATATAGTCTTTGGTTGCTATTGAATTTGACAGGTTTCAGAGTAGCAGCCATGTTAGTCTGTATCTGCAAAAAGAAAAGGAGTACTTGCGGCACCTTAGAGACTAACAAATGTTCAAATAAATGTGTTAGTCTCTAAGGTGCCTCAAGTACTCCTTTTCTTTATATTGAATTTGATGTAAACTTTGTTTCCTGAAAACATTGGTCATCCAACACAAACAGACGTTTCACATCAGAGATATCATGACGCTTCTAGATGTTGGCAGTGGTTTTACATTGGCGTGTTTAATGCACTAATATATCAATGCCGAACAAAACAATTAACGTTAACAAATAGAATCAGAAATACACGTCCTACAAACAGCCAGTGGTCACAGTCGTCTGCTGTACCTCCCCTTCTAACTTCTGGGTAAGTAAAAGTCTTGAAGAAAATGTTGATAACATAAAGCCAAAACACTGTTAAACAAAGTAGATTTTATTGGGTTCTGCTCTGGAATGATGACAAGTTTGTAAATGGTACTGCATTACAGTCAAGCATTATCAAGGCACACAAATTTACACCAGTTTCCCTTCCCCCACCCCACCCAATGGCCATTGAAAAGTTAAATATAGTAGGGGCACAATATAAACAGTTCTATTGAAAAAGGAAAAACAGAAACTAGCTATTCATTGTTTTCAATCAACTAGACATCTGGCTCTTTCTGTCTCCATAAGCACATTTAGGGCTAGAGATTATGAATGGGCGTTTTCAGCTAGCTGCAGTAAGTAACATGGGATCAGTTAAGAATGAGTTTGTCTTCATTTATGCTTTAATACTGGCAAAGAGAATACAAACTTCTTTAACTATCCCTAATTAGATGGCAAGAAATAAAACTTACAGTGAGACTTTTCAGTTAATATTAGTTTGAAACCAACATTAAGATTCTAAAAATACACATTGTCCTTGTATAGTTTGCTTTCGGCATGGTTATTTCCACCCCACAGGAATAACTACAAAAGATGTTGCCTTTAACAGACAACATTCCCTTAGGGAAACAGCCTATTTAAACCAGTTAATTCTTCACTTACATTATGAAAGAGTCAAAGCTGCAGAGCATGCTGTTTGTAAACACCAGGAACTTTGACCCTGTCAGGTATAGCAAGTTCTGCCTGGCTGTCTCACTTGCCCCTGTCCAGAGTTCTGAAAGGCTGAATGTATAATAAGGATTGAAAGTTTGTGCACCGACCTGGAAGACATTCTCTTTCAGATTTTGGACAGGAGTTAGGAAATGGGTTTGCTTCATGTCCTATCTGCTGGTATAACCAGTTTATCCATGGCCCCACGATGAGATCTCATATGTTTGATACTGGACAGATGACTCTTCATCAACTTCTGAAACTTTTTCTTCTCGCATTTCACAGGGCACCCTTCAGAGCCTGATGCACAATGCACTGGAGGCAGCTGGTTGCTGCACACTGCTTGCCAAGCTATAGCTCTGCTGCTCTTAGGAGGCGTGGCTGAAGACTTTACACACTCCATGGACTGTTGAAGGTTACTCAGGGCACTAGACGGACTCCTGGAAAGACAGGTGGCCTTCTTCCTTTGGGACAAGAGAGTTCTAAGCTTTGTAGAATCATGCTCAAAAAAGAGAGATTCTTTTCTTCTGATGTTGGGACTCTCGCCTAATGTGAGAAACCCATATGGGGTGGTGATTTTGGAGAGATGGGGCAAAGACAGAGCAGCCCTGGTTGCAGGATCAGAGTGGTCTGCGGCTTTCTCCAAGTCCCTGGAGGAAGCCACCCCATCTGCAGAACACATAGTCTCTCTTCTGAACAGTTTCCCTCTTCTGCAGACAGTTTCTTTTCTGATGCAAGCCTCAGATTTGCTTCTGATTGGTCTGGGTTTTTTGGCTAGTTCAAAGATTCTTCTCTCTAGAGAATGCTCTTCTTTGTCTTCCGCTGGCTCTAACTGAAGGGGAATGTGTTCCACATCCAGAGAGGGGATGAAAAATTTGGGGATGCGATCTGGAGTCACAACAATGTTGAAAATGTCCCTGTTTTTCAGTGATCCATTATCTTCAGGAGCTGACTTGTTGATTTTGAAACTCGTCCAAGTTAGCATGCTTTCTATAGCACTTTTTAGGGAAGGCTTGGACATTGAAGACAACATTATTTCAGCCTGCGGAGCCTTTTAAAAACCCTATGCTGTTTGCTGATTGAATTCTCACTACATCGATTGCTGGTGAGGGACTCGTTCCTGCTTATAAAACAAAGCAAGTTACGTCATCCAACAGCCAGACGTCATTGGCATGGCAACCAAAGATAAGAAAGCTTTTACATACCTACTTATACACTTACAGAGTGATTCATGCTGCACCATTACCTTAAAGCAGCATAAAGTGTTTCATATTTAAAAATGCCAGGTTTGGCTTCAGTGCCCTATAAAACTCTCAGAGGAATCATGGTAATAAAAATTTATTTAATTTTCATATTTACCTTGTTGTGGTCTATAGAATGTTGTTATGTGAAGAACTCTGACCTTTCTTTTTCAGCAAGAGAAAAGGATACCACAAAGTATGAAAACATTTGCTAACGTGTCAGTGTGGATAGCAAACATGCTTCATTTACCTTTTTACTTCAGTGCCTCTTTAGCTTTCAGCAGATTGTATTATTTTGTGTATTTGAAGCCCAAAATTATCTTTGATCAGCATCATTTGAAGACTGGAAGAAAGCAAAAAATGTTAAGCAATCAGACAACACGTAGATATAGATTTTATTTATCCCAAGAGAATCTCAAAACCCTTGACATGCTATATAGACATACAGCATCACTGAAATGTAGTGGGGATAAAGGTAGACAGTATGTGGGGGAGGAAAAAAAGGTTTGTCCAGGGTCAATTGGGAGACCATTTTGGATCAGATTCTGTACTGCTGTGGAGCTGCACCTGCTAAATTGCTGTAGCCAGCTGCCAGGGTGATCACTTCAGTGTAGGGGGATCTTCCAGTGTCTTGGAGCTGGTGTAGCAGTTCCTATGCACCCCTCTCCTAGCTGCTTTCATAGGAGGTGTGACCAGAACTTTCCAGTGCTGCAGTGATTTCCCCAGCCCTTTAAAGGGAATTCAGAGCTGGCATTAGTTGGACTAGCCTCCTGGCATCTAGTCTTACATGGGAGGTTGTGTCCATGCATATCTCATCCTAAAGAAACACTCCTTCCTGCTGGACCCACATTCAAGTGAGCAAGGACTAGCCAACATAGGTAAAGCTGAAGGACCTGGCTCATAGATCAGCAATGTAGAACACATCTAGGGTCAAGTTAACTTAAGTTATTCAAATGTTCAGACCTCACTAATACCATTAATAGTTTCTACTTTATTCTTAATACTGAAACATAAGCTGTTATCTGAGTTTTGAAACAAACAGCAGTGATTATTTTTCTGGTATCTTTTTGGGTCTTTGCTGGTCATGAATATTTCAAATATCCACTTAAGTGTAAAGTTTTGAAATAGTGAATACCATCGAGCGGCACTTACTACACTAATGATTTCTGTTAAGGTGTACTTGAAGTAATGGTGTATGGCATAATTATCTGGAATAAATTTGGTTTCTACCTTCACCATCTTACATTGCATCATAGTTTGACTAGTAGGTTGAATACTCCGTTATTTATCTTGCATCTACGAAAGGTGTTCTTGCTTCAGGCAATATACAGCCTGATCCAAAACCCATTGAAATCAATGGAAATACACTTACTGACATAACTGAGCTTTGGATTATCCCCCTAACACATTGAGAGGACACTTTGAAACTTGAAGAGTATCAGAGTGTCAGGGTTGTGAGGAAAAGTCAATCTATATGCCTTTAAAAACCTCTTCACATCAAATATCACTGAAACCATTCTCTTTGGTTTGACCATTTTCTTCCCATACTTTCCATTTTAATCTTGCAAAGCAATGTCTTCTGTTTTCTTTCTTCTCTTTTAGTGGAGCTTCCTGAGAACACCTTTATCAGGAGACAAAACCAAAAGGCAAAAACACATGCTAGGGTTATTTGAGATGTTTCTCTTTGCTCCTGTTAGTCACGTTTTTAAATAGAATTTTGTAGGCTGTTGTAAACCAAGTCCTCATCTTTGGAATTTAGACACAGTTAGATAATGGTCTTTCATCCTACTTGGAGGGAGAGCATGTGCCTAGCATAGATGAATATACAAATACTTAGCACTTACACTGAGCTTTTCATCTTCAAAGCACGTTGCAAACATTCACTAATTAATTTTCACAAAACCCCTGTGAGGTAAGTGATTACTATCCTAATGGAGCTTTCTACGAACATGAGAGAAAAAGGGAAACTGCTAATGAACATGTGGTAAAACCGGTGTTCTAGAGAGCAACAAACAGCTCATCCAATAAACAACCATAACTTCTTGCTGCAAGAAACTTCTGACTCGGGTTGTCCTTCAAAGTCCCTCTAGATCATACTTCTATGCACATTGTCCCCCCACCTTATCTAAGAGTTAATGTCCCACAATATAGTTGGACATTTTCAGATATGGGACACAAAATTGGTTTTGGATATATATATCCCTCTGAATCATCTTGTGTATGCACTACAAAGCATGTTCCCATTTCCCCCCCTTAGCAAAACATGATTCCAATTTCTCCACCCCCAGTCCCTGTTCCCATTCTCCCCCCTTACTTCCTGATTGACTGCAGACTATATAGTAAAACTTGAGTTCCGCTTAGCTATACCTTAACCAATTATTTTCCTGAAATTTAACTAACCAATCCTAACATATTGTAACATGATTATTTAACTAATTATATCCCACCACCTTAATTAGTTTACACCCAGCAAAATTAATTATACAGCAGACAGAAACAATCACAGAACCAGACAGATTATACAGACAAACAATAGGGAAATGGGGACTACAATGAATGAACAAACACAGAAATGAGGATTTCACATCCTGGCGATTGATAAGTGAATTCTTGCCAGACAGGATGCTATCAAACTAAGTTTCCTTTTACATCTTCTAGGCACTTCCCTTTCTCTGGAGGTGATAGGCACTATCAGGACAGGATTGTATTCCTAACAGCCCAATAGCACCTTATTTCAATGCGACTAGCATTTGCTTCCCAGCTTATGGCTGCCTCTGCTGTTTAGCCAAAGGCCTTAGCCTAAGAACAGGGCCTCAGACTCTCACAGTAAGAGAAGGCCCTTACACTGGCAGACAGTGATTTTGATTCTCTCTTTTATACCTCTATAACTAGCCAAGTGATAAGAATACACTTAAATTCTTAGAGTATAGGCCTTTACAGACAGGCCTGAATATCTATATCCTAACAATGCATACACACAAGTAGAAGCCCCATGCCAAATTTGCCCTAATATTTCCAACAGGAATAACAAACACAATGGAAACAGAGCTTCCAACAACGTTGTCTGGTAATAGCTTTCATTGGTAACATCAGTAGTGGAGTGTCAGAGATTGGAACAATCTGGGATGCAATCTTTACCCCTAGTTTTTATCCAAGAATAAAGACCTGAACTCAGCGACATGAGGTGCAGTTTTTTCCCCAGAATGTGTGTGCTTGAAGGCCTCTTTCCCACTGGAAATGTTCTCAGTCACTGTTGCACCAGTATGTTCATAAATATGAACATGGGTGGGTGATGACCTGGGTCCAGCCTCAGTGCTATGCTCAATCTCATTAAATTCTACGATCAGTGGTGTTGCTGTGGTGGATTCTTTCACATGCCTTTTATTGTTCTTATGTAGCCAGCTAGTCAAAGCAATAAGACTAAATGACCTCTTGTAATGGCAGATATTGTCTACTGTGCTATTTGTCGGTAAGCTCTTTGAGTCCAGGATCTTATCTGCATCTTCTCACAGCATCTTGTCACAGCAGGATCCTGTTCTTGACTGGGGTCTTTGGGTATTACCATAATATAAATATTGTAAAATACTAATGAATACTTCTGGTGCAGTACAAAATTAATAACACCACAATTTCAGGCTCTCATTCCTGGCCTGTGAGCTTTCAAATTGGTTGATCTGGTCTGGCAAGGAAGAGAGTAGCAGCCTGTCAAAATGTCTTGTGCCTTATATTGTATGTGTCTAGTTACCTGCAGCAACCTGGCTTGTGGCAATTTGTTCACAAAAGGGATGTAGGTGTTAGAGTGCTCAGAGTCACACATCCTAACTTTGAGATGCCTAGAAAATCACAGAAACAACACTATGGTCCTCAAACCTGAGCTAGGGGCCTAGGCTACTATACAATGAATAGGACGAGATAGGTGCTTTAGAAGGCAATCCACAAACACAACATTCCAGGGCTTGACTTGTGTGAAATTACTCCAGAACACTGTCTGGAACTTTTGGGGGGAGCCAGAACACCATTGACAATATTGGAAGTACCTGAAGTACATTCGGGCACTTCTAGGATTTAAGTACTGGAGCATGCTAGACAGGGAGACACCGAAGCTAGCCAATGGGAAATGCCAAATGAGAGGAGTACATCCTAAGCCTTGCTTCTCATACGGAGATAGATAACCAAGTCTGGGCTGCAGAGAGATGCCTCTGCTATTGAATCATAAACTGGGGGAAGATAGGTGCTCCTGAGACTAATACATTAAGAGGCCTGATTTGGTAGATGTGCTCAGAGGCCACCTATCACCAAAAAACAGGTGGGGGGAGAAAATGGGGGAGGAGTAGCACCTTTATAATCTCTATTCCAGAGATTAGAGCACTCATTCTGGATGTGGGTGACCAAGGGTTCAAGTTTCCCATCTAACAAGAAGAGGTTTGTTTCAGGGGAGCCTGGCTGTTTAAAAATAGCCAGAGCTTCGCGAACCAGCTGAGCGGCGGCGAACCGGCTGAGCAGTGGGGGACAGCAGAGCAGCACACAGCAGGAGTTTGCCTGGGATTGGTGAGTATCCGAGTGCGTGTTTGCTGAGTAAGTATCCGAGCATGTGTTTGCTGGGCGGGCAGTGTGAGAGCCTGAGCGAGTGTCTGATTGGCTGGTAGCCTGCAGGGGGCGGGCAGTGGGGCTGTCTGTTTGTTTGTTTCAGGGGAGCCTGGCTGTTTAAAAATAGCCAGAGCTTCGCGAACCAGCTGAGCGGCAGGGGACAGCAGAGCAGCACACAGCAGGAGTTTGCCTGGGAGTTCGCCTGGAGTGAGCCCAGTGAGGCTTACATCTTGCCAACTTCTCTGAGGAAGCTCATAGTAAGAAGGTGGTATGGAAGGGAAGGGTTCAGCTATTGTGACCTGCACTGGATGTGCCATGTTTGTCTTTCTTCCACAGGACAGAAGCGACTTTGTGTGTACAAAGTGCAGGCTGGTCTCCATACTGGAAGAGAAGATTGAAGGTCTGGAGCAACGACCCTGCGTTGCATATGAGAATCTGAGGATTTTCTGGACAAAAGTCAGGATATGCTTCTACGGGCACAAAGCTCTAAAGATTTAGAGCAGGTTGCACAGCGGAGCCAAGAGGCCAGTGAAGAAGCTTGGCAACATGTGACCTCCAGAAGAAGAAGGGGGAATGTCCGGGTTCCAGCAACGCGGACACAGGTAACTAACCGCTTTCATGTTCTCTCCACAGGTACTGTTGCAGAGAGTGGACCAGATGATACGTCTGGGGGGAGAAAGCAGAAGGAGACTCCACTGGTTGGAAGGCATGAGATGCGCTGTCCTGAGATGGGGGGTTCCACGACCACCACTCCCAAGAGAAGGAGGCGGGTGGTGGTGGTCGGGGACTCTCTCCTCCGGGGGACTGAGTCATCTATCTGCCGCCCTGACCGGGAAAACCGAGAAGTCTGCTGCTTGCTGGGGGCTAAGATTCGCGATGTGGCGGAGAGACTGCCGAGACTCATCAAGCCCTCTGATCGCTACCCCTTCCTGCTTCTCCACGTGGGCACCAATGATACTGCCAAGAATGACCTTGAGCGGATCACTGCAGACTACGTGGCTCTGGGAAGAAGGATAAAGGAGTTTGAGGTGCAGGTGGTGTTCTCGTCCATCCTCCCCATGGAAGGAAAAGGCCTGGGTAGGGACCGCCGAATAGTGGAAGTCAATGAATGGCTACGCAGGTGGTGTCGGAGAGAAGGCTTTGGATTCTTTGACCATGGGATGGTGTTCCATGAAGGAGGAGTGCTGGGCAGAGACGGGCTCCACCTTACGAAGAGAGGGAAGAGCATCTTTGTGAGCTGGCTAGCTAACCTAGTGAGGAGGGCTTTAAACTAGGTTCACCAGGGGAAGGAGACCAAAGCCCTGAGGTAAGTGGGAAAGCGGGATACCAGGAGGAAGCACAGGCAGGAATGTCTGTGAGGGGAGGGCTCCTGCCTCATACTGAGAATGAGGGGTGATCAGCAGATTATGTCAAGTGCTTATATACGGATGCACAAAGCCTTGGACACAAGCAGGGAGAACTGGAGGTCCTGGTGATATCAAGGAATTATGACGTGATTGGAATAACAGAGACTTGGTGGGATAACTCACATGACTGGAGTACTGTCATGGATGGTTATAAACTGTTCAGGAAGGACAGTTCAAGTTGCAGTGGGGGAGGTTTAGATTGGATATTAGGAAAAACTTTTTCACTAAGAGGGTGGTGAAACACTGGAATGCGTTACCTAGGGAGGTGGTAGAATCTCCTTCCTTAGAGATTTTTAAGGTCAGGCTTGACAAAACCCTGGCTGGGATGATTTAACTGGGAATTGGTCCTGCTTCGAGCAGGGGGTTGGACTAGATGACCTTCTGGGGTCCCTTCCAACCCTGATATTCTATGATTCTATGACAGGCAGGGCAGAAAAGGTGGGGGAGTAGCACTGTATGTAAGGGAGCAGTATGACTGCTCAGAGCTCCAGTACGATACTGCAAAAAAACCTTTCTGGATTAAGTTTAGAAGTGTGAGCAACAGGAGTGATGTAGTGGTGGGAGTCTGCTATAGACCAACGGACCAGGGGGATGAGGTGGATGAGGCTTTCTTCCGGCAGCTCGCAGAAGCTACTAGATCGCATGCCCTGGTTCTCATGGGTGACTTTAATTTTCCTGATATCTGCTGGGAGAGCAGTACAGCAGTGCATAGACAATCCAGGAAGTTTTTGGAAAGCGTAGGGGACAATTTCCTGGTGCAAGTGCTAGAGGAGCCAACTGGCGGGGAGCTTTTCTTGACCTGCTGCTCACAAACCGGGAAGAATTAGTAGGGGAAGCAAAAGTGGATGGGAATCTGGGAGGCAGTGACCATGAGTTGGTTGAGTTCAGGATCCTGACACAGGGAAGAAAGGTAAGCAGCAGGATACGGACCCTGGACTTCAGGAAAGCAGACTTCGACTCCCTCAGGGAACGGATGGGTAGGATCCCCTGGGGGACTAACATGAAGGGGAAAGGAGTCCAGGAGAGCTGGCTGTATTTCAAGGAATCCCTGTTGAGGTTACAGGGACAAACCATCCCGATGTGTCGAAAGAATAGTAAATATGGCAGGCGACCAGCTTGGCTTAACGGTGAAATCCTAGCGGATCTTAAGCATAAAAAAGAAGCTTACAAGAAGTGGAAGGTTGGACATATGACCAGGGAAGAGTATAAAAATATTGCTCGGGCATGTAGGAATGAAATTAGGAAGGCCAAATCGCACCTGGAGCTGCAGCTAGCGAGAGATGTTAAGAGTAACAAGAAGGGTTTCTTCAGGTATGTTGGCAACAAGAAGAAAGCCAAGGAAAGTGTGGGCCCCTTAATGAATGAGGGAGGCAACCTAGTGACAGAGGATGTGGAAAAAGCTAATGTACTCAATGATTTTTTTCCCTCTGTCTTCACGAACAAGATCAGCTCCCAGACTGCTGTGCTGGGCATCACAACATGGGGAATAGATGGCCAGCCCTCTGTGGAGAAAGAGGTGGTTAGGGACTATTTAGAAAAACTGGACGTGCACAAGTCCATGGGGCCAGATGAGTTGCATCCGAGAGTGCTAAAGGAACTGGCGGCTGTGATTGCAGAGCCATTGGCCATTATCTTTGAAAACTCGTGGCGAACGGGGGAAGTCCCGGATGACTGGAAAAAGGCTAATGTAGTGCCAATCTTTAAAAAAGGGAAGAAGGAGGATCCTGGGAACTACAGGCCAGTCAGCCTCACCTCAGTCCCCAGAAAAATCATGGAACAGGTCCTCAAAGAATCAATCCTGAAGCACTTACATGAGAGGAAAGTGATCAGGAACAGTCAGCATGGATTCACCAAGGGAAGGTCATGCCTGACTAATCTAATCGCCTTCTCTGATGAGATTACTGGTTCTGTGGATGAAGGGAAAGCAGTGGATGTATTGTATCTTGACTTTAGCAAAGCTTTTGACACGGTCTCCCACAGTATTCTTGTCAGCAAGTTAAGGAAGTATGGGCTGGATGAATGCACCATAAGGTGGGTAGAAAGTTGGCTAGATTGTCGGGCTCAACGGGTAGTGATCAATGGCTCCATGTCTAGTTGGCAGCCGGTGTCAAGTGGAGTGCCCCAGGCGTCGGTCCTGGGGCCGGTTTTGTTCAATATCTTCATAAATGATCTGGAGGATGGTGTGGATTGCACTCTCAGCAAATTTGCGGATGATACTAAACTGGGAGGAGTGGTAGATACACTGGAGGGCCGGGATAAGATACAGAGGGACCTAGACAAATTGGAGGATTGGGCCAAAAGGAATCTGATGAGGTTCAATACGGATAAGTGCAGGGTCCTGCACTTAGGACGGAAGAACCCAATGCACAGCTACAGACTAGGGACTGAATGGCTAGGCAGCAGTTCTGCGGAAAAGGACCTAGGGGTGACAGTGGATGAGAAGCTGGATATGAGCCAGCAGTGTGCCCTTGTTGCTAAGAAGGCCTATGGCATTTTGGGATGTATAAGTAGGGGCATAGCGAGCAAATCGAGGGACGTGATCGTCCCCCTCTATTCGACATTGGTGAGGCCTCATCTGGAGTACTGTGTCCAGTTTTGGGCCCCACACTACAAGAAGGATGTGGATAAATTGGAGAGAGTCCAGCGAAGGGCAACAAAAATGAATCATAGAATCATAGAATATCAGGGTTGGAAGGGACCCCAGAAGGTCATCTAGTCCAACCCCCTGCTCAAAGCAGGACCAATTCCCAGTTAAATCATCCCAGCCAGGGCTTTGTCAAGCCTGACCTTAAAAACCTCTAAGGAAGGAGATTCTACCACCTCCCTAGGTAACACATTCCAGTGTTTCACCACCCTCTTAGTGAAAAAGTTTTTCCTAATATCCAATCTAAACCTCCCCCACTGCAACTTGAGACCATTACTCCTCGTTCTGTCATCTGCTACCATTGAGAACAGTCTAGAGCCATCCTCTTTGGAACCCCCTTTCAGGTAGTTGAAAGCAGCTATCAAATCCCTCCTCATTCTTCTCTTCTGCAGGCTAAACAATCCCAGCTCCCTCAGCCTCTCCTCATAACTCATGTGTTCCAGTCCCCTAATCATTTTTGTTGCCCTTCGCTGGACTCTCTCCAATTTATCCACATCCTTCTTGAAGTGTGGGGCCCAAAACTGGACACAGTACTCCAGATGAGGCCTCACCAATGTAGAATAGAGGGGAACGATCACGTCCCTCGATCTGCTCGCTATGCCCCTACTTATATGATTAGGGGTCTGGAACACATGACTTATGAGGAGAGGCTGAGGGAACTGGGATTGTTTAGTCTGCAGAAAAGAAGAATGAGGGGGGATTTGATAGCTGCTTTCAACTACCTGAGAGGTAGTTCCAGGGAGAATGGTTCTAGACTATTCTCAGTGGTGGAAGAGGACAGGACAAGGAGTAATGGTCTCAAGTTGCAGTGGGGGAGGTTCAGGTTGGATATTAGGAAAAACTTTTTCACTAGGAGGTTGGTGAAACACTGGAATGCGTTGCCTAGGGAGGTGGTGGAATCTCCTTCCTTAGACTTTTTTAAGATCAGGATTGACAAAGCCCTGGCTGGGATGATTTAATTGGGTATGGGTCCTGCTTTTGAGCAGGGGGTTGGACTAGATGACCTCCTGAGGTCCCTTCCAACCCTGATATTCTATGATTCTATGATTCTAGGGTTCTGCCACTTCTCAGTTGAGTGCTCTAACCATGGAGCTACAGGATATTTGATGTAGGGCTCCTCTGTTGGATGGTGCCAGATTGGTGTGGTTATACTGAATGAATGGTGTGAGAACATGCCTTGACATGACTGAACTGCGAAAGAGGATTCTGGGAGCAGAATCCTTCCCTTAGCATCAGACAGATGCCAGAGGTGAAACTCACTGGCTCCATGCTGCGTGTATGATCAATACTGATCTTTGAGTCAGCAAATATGTCCACTTGAAAGCAAACTCCACGTGTAGAACGTCCTGAGTGGAGCATGGGCTGCCTGGGGCATCTCGACCCTGTTGAAGGACATCACTCAGGGGGATGAAGTGAATGATTGATAAGGGAGTGAATGTGGGGTAATTTTTAGTTGGCGCCTCCTCAAATACTAATTAGGTAAAAATTAGTAACCACACATCCACTGGGCATGTTTTTAAGACATGTGACTCCTTTGAGGAAAAAGACTATAAAAATCAAGCAAATTAAATTACTGTGGGGATTCCTTAATTACCGCTTAAAGAAGCAACGTTGCTAGACAGAGTAGCCAAAACTCTGCCCTGTGGGCTCAAGTAGGACTGTGAACCAGAGGGGTCTCAGGGCAACTGAGGTCTTGCTTCGGGGGAATCCGAGACAGACCAGAGGGCTGAGAAGAACAGACATGGAGAGAAGAAGCCGTCTATAAAACTGGTGACCACCTTCTCTATTTGCCAAGCAGGAAGTGCATGAGAATAGCGCAGGGCCTGTTTGTGTATATTTGTGAAAAAGAGACTCATTAAGGGGAACATATAGCTCTTAATGTATAGCTCAATGTCTAACATGGGAGTTATATGTTTGATATAACCCTTTATTGCTTGTGTAATTCCTTCTCAATAAACTACTGTGCATTGAAAATAATTACTGTGGACCCCTTTTCACTGGTATGACAGTAATCTGCTCTGCCGGGAGCCAGTAAAGATCCATTTTAGGGGTAGTAGCACCTCCTGTGTCAACACCCTCCATCTTTCCTATCAAAGTTAAATAATTGAATATTAACTGGGCGAGAGTGAGATTGACTCTATAGTTCAGTCATTAGGGTGCTCACCTTGAGAGATCATAGAATCATAGAACCATAGGGTTAGAAGAGACTCTAGGGGTCATCTAGTCTAACTCCCCTGCCAGGATGAAGGATTTGTTGTGTCTAAACCATCCAAGCCAGATGGCTATCCAGTTTCCTTTTGAAAACCTCCAGTGAAAGGGGCTTCCACGACCTCCCTAGGCAGTCTGTGCCATTGTCCTACTATTCTTACCCTTAGAAAGCTTTTCCTGAGATTTAATCTAAATCTGCTCCGCTGTAGTCTGAACCCATTGCCTCTTGTCCTGCCCTCTGTGGGAAGAGAGAACAACTTTTCTCCATCTTTATTACGGCAGCCTTTCAAGTATTTGAAGACTGCTATCGTGTCTCCTCCTGCCCCCCCCCCCCCCCCCCGTCCCCCCAATCTCCTCTTTTCCAAGCTAAACATATCATCTCTGTCACTTGCCTTTGGATCCATTCCAGTTTCTCCCCATTCCTTCTATGCATTGGTGACAGTATTCCAATTGGGGACTAACCAGCTCCAAGTAGAGCACTACTATCATCTCCAATGACTTGCATGCTATGCCTCTGTTAATGCAACCTAAGACAGATGATAGATACCTTTTCAATTCCCATCTCATCAGGCAGAGAGGGGCCTTGAACTTGTAGTTTCCCACATCCTAACTGTGTGGGCCAAGAATGACAAAGGAGGGTGCCTGCCCCAGCTGTTTTGTATGGAGTTAAGCAGCCACTGTGCACACCTACTAGATCAGTCTCCCTCCCCCCCGCAATTTATGTGGAAGATCTCTTATCTTTCCCTTGTTTGTGGATCGCTCCAGCTGCCTAGAGGGAAGCAGCAGTGTGCATGCTCAGAGACAGAAACATAGGTATCTAGAGACCTTTAACTGCAAAAACTTAAATGACAAGTGCATTTAGGCATCTACCGAGTTAGACAGAAGTTAAGCATGAGGTTTTTTTTTCATTGCATTGCTGTTTACAAATGGGAATTAGGCACCTAAATCTGGGGTTTAGGTGTGTAAGTGCCTATGTGGTTCTGGATCCAGTGTCCTCAGGACCTGCTTCATCCTGAGTCTTTTGGGGAGCATTGCAAACAAGCCATTTGGATGCATAATAAAGCAGAGAAATCTGAAAATTTTGGATAAAATGAATGGAAACATGGATTTATGAGCCTAATTTTAAGCTCCTATATTTAAAATCTTGGTCAATGTGTTAGAATAAATTATTAAAACTAACAGTAGTATGACAGTATATATAAATTGTTATGTGTATAGTGGGACTTTAGTTACTATAGGGATGGATGCTCTAGAAATATGACAGATAACCAACACACTGAGCTCAGGTCTTGAAAACAAGTAGTACTACCTTTGGATTCACTGAGCCAACCCAGCTGGAGAAAAGGACAGACTTAGGTAAGGTGCTGATTTGGCAGCCTTTGTTTTGAATCCATTTGATTTTGTGGCCCTGATTTTCAGTCTCTTCCAATTATCTATATGAAAATCAGGAGACAACTAAACAATAGCGCCTCTAAATTATTCATTAATTCATGAGTCAAGTATTGACTCCCAAGATTTCATCACTTCTGTTTTTGTGATGTTAATAATTCAGTGCTGCCAGAAAGGCAGAGCTTACTAGTATAGTGCTCTCGCTCTCTCTCATCTTCAGTTTCCTTAATGACATTACACTTCTCCGTCCAATTCTAATCGCTCAGCAGGGCTGAACCTCAGCTGGCAATTCTCAAGTCCTCACCAGTGGAATTGTATTGAAATTGACTAGAATTCACTGCAAGGAACTTATGTGTATACACTTAAATCCTCTTGTACTGTTCAGCTGCCACCAGACTTCACTCTGTCCCAAAATACCTTGGAAAATAAATAAATGCTACCCTCTGGTGTTTTTCCCCTGTAAATATTACTGTGCTATCCATCCTCATGTAAAACAAACACAAACAGTGCTCATAATTTGACGGCCTTTGTAACAACGAAAAGGAAACACAGTGTAGTCTAAGAAACTATGATTTTCATTCAGCCTTGGAACAACTAAATGAACCAGGACATATAAATTTTTAAAAGCAAGTCTGTGCTGCTGCCTGCAAGATGCAAAACACCTTGAACCGAAACAGAAAAATACTTACTGAATAAGATCCTTAAAATAATATGCTATGAGTACATAGGTGTTTACATATGGCATACACAGCGTACATGGTACTAGGGTGCGCTATGAAGTTTTTCTGGCACTCATTTGAGATGGTATGCATACATCACTGGTAACACGGCCAGTCGTGAGTAACATGATCACCCGAAAGTCATGCTAATAAAACCTTTATATCAAACCACAGCATCACGTACTGGATAGGTACAGCTATGATACATGGTGCTGTGGTGAGGTTTAATGGAGGAGTTATGTAGATCAGTGTTTCTCAACTTTTTTTTTTATGACTTGGGACTGCCTTGCTTCCTTCCTAAGCTGTGTCAGGGAGATCTCAGGGACAAGTGCCCGGGTAGATGTAGATGATCCCAAAGTCAAAGATTTTAAGGCAAAAAGACAGCATCCATTGTGAACATCCAGCCTGGCCTTCTGCATAATGCAGGCCATAGATCTCTCCCAGGGAGTCCTACACCTTGTAGTTGAACTACAGCCTCTCATTGTAAAAGACATCCACAGTCTTGAACTGAAGACTCTACATGATGGGGAATTCACTGTACCCATTGGGAAGCTGTTCCAACAGTTAATTACCCTCCTGATTAAAAAATGACATCTTATTTCCAGTTTGAACTGTGCTGACTGACTTCTAGCTGTTAGCTTTTATGATGATAAAAGCATTGTCTGTGCCAAGAATGAATGACAAGAAATCCGGTTGTCCATGTCACATCATCATGGGATGTGTTTATACCAGGGGATCGCCACCTTTTTCTTTCTGAGGCCCCCACAACGTGCTAATAAAAACTCCATGGCCCACTTGTGCCACAACAACTGTTTTTCTGCATATAAAAGGCAGGGCCAGCAGTAGTGGGTGGCAAGCAGGGCAATTGCCGGAGGCCCCACACCACAGGGGGCCCTGTGAAACTAAGTTACTTAGGCTTTGGCTTCAGCCCTGGGTGGCGGGGCTTGAAACCCCAGGCTTCAAACCCATGTGGTAGGCCTTCGGCTTTCTGCCCTGGGCCACAGCAAGTCTAATGTCGGCCCTGCTTGGGGGACCCCCTGAAATTTGCTTGGAGCCCCCAGTGGGCCCCGGACCCCTGGTTGAGAACCACTGGTTTATACCACATATTTAATAGCATAGCTATTAGAGAAAGTTTGTTGAGAGTTTTTTTTGTTTGTTTTTAAATGTTTGAATTATTTGCTGTATTCCCACCACCTCTAAAGTCTGATGCCTTAGTTACTATGAGATCACCCATATAGGGTTCAGAGAGAGAGAGAGAGGAAAATATAAATTATACATTTAAAATACCTTTAAAAATTAACTAAAACAGATTTTTTTTTCTAGCTAAGGGGAGGTAGAAGCCATTAAGTCAGATATCTTAGAACCTCCCACATCTAGGAACAAGCTCTGTGTGTCCTGTTAGGAAACTAGGACCCATCCTATTCTACGTGCATAAAGCTACCCTTTGTAGTCCTAAAAGGCCATGAAATTTATATAACACCTCTAGACAACTCACTATTATAGGACTTAACATTACTGTTATTTTGAGGGGATTTTCATATTTGGTGTGGGGGTGAAATGAAGGAGAAAACATTACTCAAGCAGATATAGATATCAGTTAGAATAAGTCATAGGAAAGCTGGATTAGTGGGCAGAGTGCAGGTCAGGCAATCAAAGACACAATATAATGCCATTTGTCCCAGGACTATGACCTCCACATGTATGGTGTATATGTATGCACAGGTGCTTATATCGAATCTTCTGTATACTTTTTGGTGGGTAACATTAGATCATCAATGAGCTCCTTGCTTAGTTGGCAAGTGATGACTTCCAGTTGTAGTCTTATGTATAGTTGTGGGTTAGTTTAACTAATTACCCACCTTGAGGGTTTACACACAATTTTATCTTAGTCTTGAGAGTTTAACTCTCAAGACTGACTACAGTAGAGAGTTACCAGTAGAAGGGGGACCTAATTTTGCACATGGACAACACAGTCCGCTTTTTGTAGTACTTACTTTTATTAGACAACCAAACAACCATACAAACACTGCAAGCCAGTAGAAGAGAGAGAGAGAGAGACCAATACAGAACACATCGTATTTGCATTACCGCACTGTGACTTTGCTGAAAAACC
The DNA here is from genome assembly GCF_965140295.1 of Lepidochelys olivacea. Classification (NCBI taxonomy): domain Eukaryota; kingdom Metazoa; phylum Chordata; order Testudines; family Cheloniidae; genus Lepidochelys; species Lepidochelys olivacea. Next base: position 11,085,127 of record NC_140415.1, on the reverse strand, counting down.
TGAAGTGTTGGTCATCATCCTCATTATTATCCTCACCATCAGTGGTCATCATCCTGGCATCTTGCCCAAGGCACGCAGACTGGAACACAGCTTTTACAATGTGTTACGTTGACGCATGTTAGGGTTCGTCCATATTTATGAAGGTTTTAACCCGTTTTTCTTATGTGAACTTCCATACCCCACTACTTTTGCGTGCCCTGTTTTTCATAGGCTAACTTGTTATATCCCCTGATGCTCATTAAAATTTACGTCACCTTATCACCATAGTAACTGGAGGTTACTTTAAAGAAGTCTCTGATATTTCTCCCTGGCAACCAATGGTCATCTTGTGGTGTCTACTGATCCCACCTAGACATTATTATCTAAACTTAGCAGTTATTTTCAAAACATCACCATATATAAACATAAACCCAAGCTCAGATTTATTATTATTATTAGATATTATTATGGGCTGGAGCTCGGACTCTGAGACACCTCCTTGATGCTATTTTTAGCTCCGTAGCCTGAGCCCTGCATGCTTGAGTTAGTTGACCCACCAGGTACTTGTAGGTATAGCTCCCCTGACTTCAGTGGTGCCGCATTACTTTGAAGCAGTCGATGCTTCGTCCCTGGTATGTGTCATTAATGTAAATCCTGGAGCAGTACTTCATAAACTGAGTGAGTGATGCAGCCACCCATCTCTTCTTAAGTCACCTGTTCTACCTGGTTTATTATAACATATGGTGCCCCAAATCATCCACTTTCCAAAGACCTCCCAATGTGCTAAAAGCAGAGGGGTTCTGCTTTCACTGCGCCTTTGTGGGTTTATGGTAAACCAGCTGGGGCATGTTTGCAAAGAGCTATGCAGAGCTGGAGGCATTTGACGCCCTAATCAAGTTAATGGCAACTGTGGGACTAAGTCCCTGAACAACGCAGAAAACACATTACAAAAAGTATAACTATTTCCTCATGTTTATTCCCCCCCATACTGCTCCTCACATGTTCTTGTCAACTGCTGGAAACGGCCCACCTTGATATCACTAAAAAAGGGTTTTTTTCCTCTCCTGCTGGCAATAGCTCACCTTACCTGATCACTCTCATTACAGGGTGTGTGGTAACACCCATTGTTTCATGTTCTCTGTGTATATAAATCTCCCCACTGTATTTTCCACTGTATGCATCCAATGAAGTGAGCTGTAGCTCACAAAAGCTTATGCTCAAATAAATTTGTTAGTCTCTAAGGTGTCACAAGTCCTCCTTTTCTTTTTACAGAAAACACAGTCATGAGTGTTGCTTTCATGCATTTAGTTATGCTAATATGGATGTTTTTCTTTCTCCCCTTTTGCTATGGGATCTAGATGAAAGACAGAAGGTTCTGTTAATTTGATCTCCTCTATAGCATGGGGCCCAAATTCAGGTTGGGTTCAAGTGGATGGAGAGCCATTAATGGCACTGCATGCGAAAGTCCTGATGGGAGCAAGTGCAAAGTTCCATTAACTACCCTGGATTACTCATGTTGAGGCACACAGGATTTAAATTTCTCAAGCAATCACAGCTTATTTCACAAGCAATCACAGCATAGCAGACTCCAGCAACAGCCGCCATTTCTGGAAAGATTCCCCCCCATAAAATTCCCCCCAAATCACAGATTGTAGCTTTGGAATAAGAAGCAAATTATCAGGAAAGAAAGAAGCGGGGAAAAGAAAGAGAAGAAAGCAGCCTGCAGATTAGTAGATAGAGGACTGTCTAGAAAATTATCAATAGCATTTCTCACTCGCAGCCCCTGGTGCAAACCCTTCCTATGAGGCTCTTAAATCACCTGCTTACAAATCCTTGTTGTAACCTAGAGGAAAGTATAGAGTTCTCCCACATCTCACTCAAGTGTCCCCAGGTGTCTTGAAAAGAGAGGCTTCAAGACAGCATAGCCCTAATCCTCTTCTATCTCAGCTCAAGGTCCCAGAGTGAGCCTCTGCAAGACCTGTTTACTGCACTGTACATCTGCTAAAGGGAAAGAACACCACGGTGGGGAGGCTTCGCCTTCCTTCTGTAGAGAAAACGGATGCAGGTTGCCCATAAACCTTTAGATCTAAAGGCTCGACTTCTGTCTTTAGATGCATCCTTGAGCAAGAGCTTGTGCATAAACTGCACCCATCAGGACTAGCCCCAGGGGCATAATAACTCAGAGACCCACTGAATCACAGGTCTCCACTCTGTTTTCTCCTTGTATAAACTGTCAGTCATTTACGGACCTTCCCCTGCTGCTCTGGCTCTGCTTCTCTGGTCTGTAAGCAAGGAGGTGGAACCAAATCTCTGTCCATTCCTTACCCTTTCTTATCTGCTCCCAAACCCAACTGCTCTGGGGGGTGAGGGAAAGAAGAAGTAGCCCCACTTACTGCTGTGGAGAGGAGACCCAAGGTCAGAGTAGCTGAGTAAGGGTACAAGGGAAGGAAAAGCCTGGCCAATAGTGTCTCACTGTTACATCATACTCCCCCGTCAATCTGTCTGTATCCATCCCATCCTATACTTTGATTGTAAGGGACGGACTGTTTATTTGGTCTGTGTTTGTACAGCATCCAGCACAATGGGGTCCTGGTGGAGGATTAGTGTTTCTAGGTACTACAGGAATAATAAATAATACAAATAATAATTAATGAAGGTCATGTGCCCCCCTCTGCCAATCTGTAGTCTGAATCCACAACCTAGGTAAATGGTGCCCTCCATAAATTAACTTCCCTGCAAGACTAGTTAAGATGGTAAAAATAATTCCCGTTGACTTAGAATGAGACAAGGGAAGAGGAATAAAGAGATAGTGCCCTGCCCCCTTTTTCTACTTTTGCATAAGGCAGGAACAAGTGTGGTCCAAAAAGCTACTCAGCAAGCTAGAGATAGGGAGTCAGGGTAAGATCCATGAAGATACTTAGGTGCCTCAACCCCAGACTTAGGGAGTCACAGATCCTAATGAGTGCCCCTTCCTGGCCCCCCATTAGGAATGCTAGGAGGGGAATCCAAGCCTCCTTGCTCCAGATCCCCAGGGTGTTTCAGTTCGTGGAGCCTGAAAGAGTGCAGCCACTGCCCCAATCTTGGAGTTCTTGGGCACACTCTCAGGGCTCAGACCTTCTCTTGGACATCCCTTGCGATTGTTGGAACTCACTGTCCAGACACCAGGCCCCTCCCGGTGTAGGGCTGAGCCTACAGATGGCCTGGCACTTAAATGCATCCTTCTCCCAGAACTCAACCCCAAAGATGTGACACTTCTGGTTTACAGCTTCTCTCTTTCAGGGGCATGCAGTGGTTTTGAAGCAGTCAACACACACATGCCTTATTCCAGCTAACATCTTTATCCTCTTTTATCCTTGAACACAAAAAGCACCGGACCCTACAGATTACACAAAACAATAAAACACCCCAAAATCCAATGTCCCTCATTTGCTCACCCTTCTCTTGGGAGTTCTTGAGTGATGTTATGTTCTGGCAGGCAGGGTCCCGTGCCTACTTGTCTAGCAGACTCCCTCAGCTTAATCTGGTGCTCAACGGCTCTCTCCCAGTTCCCCTTTGTGAGTCCATTTATAGGCTCCTGCTGGGCTCACTGCTTCTTTTGTTTTGCTCCTGGTAATTTACAAATACTCCAGACCTGTGGTGTTCCCAACCCCTGCCTCCAGGGCACATCTCCAAGTTCCTATGTTCCTAATACTGTCTCTTAGGAGGGAGTCTCTTTAAATTATAATCTTCTACAAACATATCTTTACACTGATCACTCCCCATTGTCTCTGGCCTGGCCTTCATAACCCTGCTAACTCATGGGGGAATCCACACATGCATAGGCTTTCCACGAGGCAGTCACAGCATGATAAAATGTCATCAAATTATCCACCATGAAGAAGTGGTACAGACAAATCCATCAAGTCATCACACCGAAATCTCAGGTTTAGTCACCTAAATCCCAGGTTTGGCTCCACTGCCACCCACAAAACTCCCGCTGAGCCCTTTAGGAGCCTAAGCTCCACCAGTGCCTACGTTTCTGCAGTAAAAGCTCTTTAGGCACCTACGTTCCTGCCTCTGGGCGTGTGCGCTGCTGCTTCCCTCAAGGTGCCTGGATGCCTTTCCCTTGCCTGAGCCCCAGAGTGATTCATGAACTTAGGGAAGATAGCTGTTTGGCCACTTAGGGACTGTTTAAGTATTTATCCCAAGTGGAAGAGTCAAGAGAAAGAGAAAGAGAAAGGGAATGACTCTGTAGCCCAATCGTTAAGGCACCCACATAGGGGACCCTGGGTCTAGTCCCCCTCCTCCAATCACGCTGTCATTATTTAATGAGAGTTCAATAGCTTCGGCAGTGCCGTAGGAATTATTGTGGGGAAGACCTTTGGCCTGTGTTATACAGGAGGTCAGGCTAGCTGATCACAATAGTCCCTTCTGGCCTTGGAATCTGTGGAAAAGGAGAGGTGCAGGGTGCCCCACACCAGACCGTCCTATAGCTCACTGGTCAGAGAGCTCATCTGAGGGTGGGAGAACCCTGTTAAAATTCCTTCCTCCCCAGTGGTGGGGACAGAATTAAACATGGGTCTCCTGTGTCTGAGGCAAGTGCACTAACCACTGGGATAAAAGTATGTGTGTGTGTGTGTGTGTGATGGGGCTACAATCTCCTCTGCCTGCCACTTTGCCTGCCAAACTCATTCCCTCCAAAAAGCAGCCAAGGTACCTAAGCTCCCTGACTCAAAGTGGTGGGTTCCTGTTTGTGGGTCACTCAGCTGACAAAGGCTCCTCCCTACAGCCTGGACTTAAGATACCTAACTCCAAGAGAGGGGCAGGGTTTAGCACACTCCCCTCTTGTCATCATCTCCGGGTAGCTCAGTGAGGCAGCTCCCTTCCTAGCATGCTGGCTTTTGAAGATCTCATGCTTAGGCGACGCTCTCTCCCCATTCATTGTAGAGGGGTGCTAGATGCTTTATGGATCGCAGTGGTTCTGTGCCTTTCTAGGCACCTAAATGGCATGCGCTGTGATGCTCAACATTGTAGCACCTATGTCCTTTCGTGGATCTCGCCCTCAGTATCATCACAGCTCCTGTGTTTACATTTGGGGTCTAAGCACCAACAAGGTAGAAAAGGTTGGGCCCTGGAAGTGGATTTTTCTGCGAATGGTGGATGGTGTCAAGGAAGCGGATCCAGAATGGAGGAGTGATTAAATGAGTCACTCCATGTAGGCAGCTAGTTGTAGTCTGAAAGCTTGAGACCTGCTTTTTTAACACCCTGTAATCATTAACCTGTGGAACTCATTGCCAGAAGGGAACATTGTAATCAGTTAGTCTGAACCTCTTGTGGGGAAGGATAGCTCGGTGGTTTGAGCATTGGCCTGCTAAACTCAGGGTTGTGAGTTCAATCCTTGAGGGGGCCATTTGGGATCTGGGGCAAAAATCGGGGATTGGTCCTGCTTTAAGCAGGGGATTGGACTAGATGACCTCCTGAGGTCCCTTCCAACCCTGATGTTCTATGATTCTTGCATAACATAGGCCACAGAATTTCAGCCAATGATTCTTTCATCAAACAGAGTGGCTGAACTAAAGCAGAACTTTTAAAAGGAGACATCAGTGTTTAAAGACTCATGATCCCCTGGTATGGAAAATCATCAGTATTCCACGCAGCAGCGGATGGGAGAACACAGGAATCCGTCCCGCGACCTCTTGCATGCAAACAAAGCCCGCTACCCATTAAGTTATTTTGCATGACAAACAAATGTTCTTATGCGCAACTGTAACAAACCACCCCTGTTATGCATTTGAAACAACCTGGTTTGAACCCTAAACTTTCAACACAGACCTCTACCACTTAGCTGAAGAAGTATTTGCTTCCACCTCTATGTGATACAGTAGGCCATCATCATGGACATTATTGCAGGTCAGATTTATTATTAGATGTTACTATTATTTCATAGGCACTTCACAGAAGATACAGAAATAGCATTAGCAACACTTGAGGCAATCTTCTGCCCTGAGATGCACATGTACCTCTCTCATTGACTTTATCTATAGAGCACCATCAGTGTGCATAGAGCACCACAGATACAAGTGAATATCCTTATCCTAGGAATTTGCAGTCTGAGATAGATTAATAACACATTGAAGAACAAAAATAGAACCAAGTGGGTGGGTAAGGAAGGAGAAGACATAGAGAAGGGAATGCTGCTGTTCTATAGTAGGTAGATCACAAAGCTTGATTAATTTTCATATATTTGCTGTTTCTTACAGGGGTTGTTGCTATTTAATGTCTGACATGGAGATCAGTGTTAGAAATTGAGCTGAATTTCTGGAAAGGTTCCCATATCAGCATTGCTGTTTCTTCTAGAAAACTACTGCCCTGTGTACATAGCAGAAAAGCAATACCAGTTTCCATCTCTAGGTGGCAGCAGCAGTCTAAAGACATGGATTGTTCAGAAGGAAAGTAGCAGTCTGTCTTACCCCAGTTTTACCCCGGTGTAACTTCATTGTGCCTAATTATGCTCTAAATCCAGAGCAACTCACTTGAGCTTAATGGAGTAACTCCGGTACTATAAAGCCCTATGTGTCCAGTGATTAAGCCTAATGATTTGGCAACAGAGTATAGAGCTATGGCTGCCTGGAAAAACACATCCTATAAGCATATTCTTCTCTCACTTTTCCACTCTTAGTATGTAACCATAAGTCATTGTTAAATAAATATAATGAAGAAGTTACAGAGAAAAAATATTATGTACATTTGATTTCCTTCCCAAACCCAAATAATCTTGTTTCTAACTTGGTACATTATCTGATAAAACAATTGGGTCTCCCATATTGTCAGTCGAACAGCTCCAGCGTTTAAAAGATCTTTTTTAAAAAAAAATGTCTGAAGTCTAACAGGAAAATAACAGTGAGTTTCTAAGGTTTTTCAAGCAAGCCTTAAAGGGTTTTATTCATCAGCAGTTGATGCTCTTGGGGCTCCAAGCTAGTGGCAGATCCAATAAAGAAATGCTTGTAAAATAAACTCTGATAAAATAAGCATATACTGGTAACACCAAAAGCTCCCAGTGAAAAAGTTAGAAAGCCCCCTTTGCTTTATATATATATTTGTAATTTAAAGTTTATTTGGAACTTTTATGGGAAGCTCATATTAACAATAGTCCTAAAGTCTACATTTTCAGTTGCTATTTTCTGAAGAAAGTACTTCACTGTATCATTTTTATGTTGCCCGAGTATATTGTGTCTCGTTATAGCAGGATAGAGCTTTGCTTTCATACATTTTTAAAGGAGCTTATAGTAAAGTTAAAGAAAGTACAATAATAGTTGTATTGGTTCAGTAAATCAAAACAATGTTTGTGAAATTAACGAGACTCCACTAAATCTTTAAGTCTCCTGCAATCTCTCAGCTACAGCAACAGACAAATAAATATGGGTGTAGAGCTTTGTGAGCTATTCGCAGTGAACAATATATTTAATTATTTTAGCCCCTATTAATGAAATGACTGCTAACACACTTGGATGTTTTACAATAATTATTATTATACCCTGACAGGTGCTGATTTGACCATGGTGATTCATGTATTGTAACCCCCAGGCTGGATTGATTCAATGCACTGTACCTGGGAATGAAACCATAGTCACCTTGAACCTGAAGCTGATGCAAAATGTGGCAGGATGCTTGAGGGCACTAATGGGATGTTAGGAACTCAGGATTTTGGTGTTCCAGTCATTACACTGGCTACCCATTAAATAGAATAAATTCAAGATCTCAATCTTCCAGCCTCTCAATGGTCCGGGCTCAGTCTTTCTCAGAGAAAAGTTCTCTCTCTCTCTGACCCCAGCTTGCCACAATAGCTGTTTCCCATAGTAATGATGGCATTTTCAACAAGAGCAAGATCACTGGGAGTGGGAGACAAGGTCTATTTGGTGGCTGGGCCATGGTTGTGGATCTCCTTTCCTACAGGAGTTAAAGGATGCAAGATCCATTTCTTCCCCATCACTCCCTCCTTCCCCTCTTTCCCAAGAAACAGTGGCTGGGGGAGAATAAAGAGCCTTTCGTTTGGACCATCTATTTTGCTTTATATACATTTGCAAGGTACCATGATAAGGAGTACAGATGATAAGTAGAAGTGGATGGACAGACAGATCTTAGACAATGCAATAGCATCTCACAATTGATCATGCTGAAAGTTGCTAATGCGATTCTAACAGAAAAGAAATCATCTGCCATTGCAACCAACACTGTCTGCAATATTATATCTTTTTCAGAAGCATCACTGCCAAGATCTCATTTTTCAATAACCTTACCTGAAAAGGGATGGTTAGGGACAAGGTGACACTTTAGAAGATCATTCATTTTGAAGAAGATTGTCTGAGAATCAGCTGAACTAGACCTGTGTTTTAAAGATGCTAGTAGACTACTCTCATGTTATAATTGCATTTACCAAAACTTTACTGTCAGTTGATAGATGTATTAAAGGGACACAGTCAATCTGAAGTTGTTAATTTCTAAAAATGAATCACCAGTGATTTCAGACATAATGCCTGCCTCCTGAATCACAGTGCTGATTTTTGTGGTTATACTATCAAATTCTATTTAAAAAAAAAAAAAAAAACAACACACAACACATTTTCTCTCCTATAGTGCTGTGTAAAAGACCTCACAAACAAAAGGAGAAACTGACAGATGGGATAAGAGAAACTGTGAAACTGACTCTATAGAGTGCTGTCAAATGAACAAGGAAAACAAACTGAAAAAAATGCAGAAAAATATTAAGTATAAAATATTAAATATTAAATCAATAGCTGGTGTAAATCACTGTAGCTCTTTTTAAGTAAAGAAGCAATGATCTGTCCCTGTATACCTTTCAGATAGAGTAATCTTAAGTGTTACTTGTAACAATATTTGGTATAACATTTTCTGGAGAGAAGTATGATTTTTCAGTTGACATAAAATATTTAAGTGAAAATATTTCTATCTTGCAAGTATCCCTAACAGTTATTCATATGCACAAATCAAGATAGCAAAAAGAACACACACAAGCAATCCACAGATCAGAGGAAAGGTTGTGTTTAGTGGAACACACAATTATTTGTACACTATAATAATAATACGTATATGTTTCTTTTATGGGCAATGTAAGATTTAGATGTCTTTAGCTATTTATTATCTTGTGTAATTTCATCACAACCAAATATGTACAGACACTAATGGCAAAAAGCAGGGATAGAGGCTGTGGACCACTTAAGCTCTATTAGTAGCAGGTTCTTTTCCTCAACCAGGTCAGCCACAAGAGGGAGACATGATCATACAATAAGTCATTGTATTATAGTTATTTTTAAGGATTTGCGGATTGTAAGTGTGGTGCTAGGTTAAGTACAGGACACAGGTCCACTTTGTAACATAAACTGGGTTATGAAGTGAAGTATTTTGGTTTTTCCCAGGAGAACGTGTAAGCCAACCCCCTAGGGAAGATTTTATATTTTAACCCACCCTGCTGTGTCCCTCAGCACAGTAAAGTGCATTTTTAAGGACATGAAGATTGCACGCTCCCAGGGTGCAGGAATTTATCTTAATGCCCTACTGGCAGAGTTGTGGATTATGTTACAGGAAGCCCAAGTTCAAATCAATTTCCACTCTCCATCTCTTCCTCTGCCAAATGACAAAGGCGCACCATCATGCTTAAATAGGTCAAGCAAAAAAAACCTTTAATTGACTCTCAGTTTCTTGGAAAGCAAAAGGAAACTATTTTTCCTCAGTTTTTCTCACTGGATGGGTGTTAGAACAAAAGGAAATTGCTGCAGAACATATAGATTAGAGGATCTATTGGACTTTTTGAGTATACTGCCATCACCAATAACTAGAGCTATTCATCCCCTTGATGTTTCCTCATCTTAATTTAAAAAAAATGCCCTTTTTATGAAGAGCTCCATTACTCTATGCTCTGTTCTTTCACTTGCTGCCCTATAATTCCACTTTCCTGCTGAGGAGGACTTCTGCTGGTGCTCCCTGAGTGAATGTGGGCAAACTGCACACCAAGGGATGGAGGGAGAGATTTTACAAGAGGCTAAAATCAGTCAGGGACATTCAGAAGGCATCAGGCAAAATAGAAAATGGAGTACTAACCATGGGTGTGCAGTCTGAGGACAGGGATTTGTAAAGAGGCTCACACTTTTCTCCCATGTATGGTCATGGTTTTTCTCTTTTGTTTTGTGGCTGCGCTGGCTTTATCCACACTCCCCCAAGATTTAAGCCATGATGACCTGTTGAAGTCATTGGGGACCTTTCTACCCACTTCAACGAACACAGAATAAGGCCCTAGCTGAACATTATTTTATTATCCACTTGTACAGTGGCAGCATCTAAAGGCCAGGGGCCCATTCTGTGCTACATGCTGTACAAACATGATACCATTCCTACCCTAAAGAGCTTAGAGTGTCAGAACCGAGGGCCATAGTTCTATGTCCTAGGAATATAAAGAAATTGAGGAAACCTTACCAGCTACCCAGTTACTCACCACTGGGGCCAGGTAGGTTCCCAGCAGAGCTGATCCTAGGTCATTTTGTAGGACATACAAGAATTGCATTAGGATCAAGAGTGCCAGATCCTCCATGTTCGTGATCTTTTCCCTGACCAATCCCTTCCTCTCATTCCTGTCCCTCCCCCATTCTTGCCTGAGGCTCAGGAGATGGGGAAGAGCTCGATGAAGCTGGGCCAGGGGGCAAATCTTTACTCCATCTCACTGAGGCTGGGAGGAGGGGGAAGATGATGGGAACTATTGGGCTGGAGGAATGTTGAGGAAGGGAGACATGGATGAGGAGCTGCTGGGAGGTTTTTGTTCCTCCCTCCCCCATCAGCAGCAGGGCTCCCCGGGGCTCTATCTCCAATCCATGCCCCTGCCTTCCTGTCTACTTCTTGTAACCTCTTTTGGGTGCTGCAGCCACATGACTCGTCCTGTGGGGGCGCCACATGTGACATCACATACAGGGTATTCCCAGGACTGACTGGCTATATGTGGACATTTGGAACACAGAGCTGAGTGATCTCTGGAGAAGCGATGCCCTGCAATGAGGACCACATGGGCAAGCAACAAGGCATCTACCTCAAGTATAACCTTGCTAGTTAACTTTGAAACTGTAACTCTCTGCAGTTAACACAGACTGGTCAGATACTGACATTGGTTCAGTGCAACCCAGCTTACAGGACCACAGTGGCAGTAAACCTTCTTGGAGCAAAGGCACAGTAGCAAAAGCTTCCTACAAGAGCTTCTGGGACACACCTGAAAGCCACAAAAGTGCATGGACAAATGTGTTGGGAGCAAAGCTAGACTGGCTGGGAGATACGCTGATTCGGCCTTTCTCCTGGGCTGCCTCCATCAGCTAGGCTTGTAGGTATTCATCGCATTCCGAAATTTACAGATGACTTCTTCCAACTATGAGGGATGAATATGTAATTCAGTGCAGGGTATGCCCCCACACTTGGAGGATGAATAACCCCGGTCTGTGCAGTCATTGGCTGCTCTTTACTAATGCAATCTTCCTTTTGAAGTTAGAAGGGTTTTTGTAAAAAAATAGAAATACATTAATTTCTACTTGAATCGTTTTAGGAGGCATTCTTTTAAATAATTTACTTTTGCTATTTTTAAACATATAGTTGAGTAACACTCTAGCATGCTGTTAAATTCTTCACTCTGGGTTTCTTTTAATCATCTTTAAATATACGCTGTCTTCCTCTCTGCATTTTCCCATTCCCATTATACAATCTTCTGCCATGTCTTTGTTTTCTCTGTTGTAACACTTGTTTCCTATTTTAACAAGGATTTTTCTCTTCCATAACTGCTAAGACAATCGCAGGAACCTATGACTCTGGACATACACCCCCATCTCTTATCATCTCAGCTAGTCTTTGTTCTACTAGAATCTTTCTGTATTTAAATTAATTCAGACCACAATAGCTAGTGGAAATTGGTATTCCTGTAAAAATATGAATCACTTGAAATTCTGCATGTTTTATATCTATTGACTGCAGATATATGCTGAGTTCAAGACCCTGAGTCACTTCAAATTATACTGATCATTATCATTCAATACCTAATTTTAAATATCTCTGCATTGTCCATATTAATACAGGAATAGTTTAGGTGAATTCTGATGAACGAGGAGGCTAGTATTGACTAAATGTAGTGAAGTAGAGCTTTAAAAAGAACATTAAGGCAGTGAAGTAACATTTCCTAGTGACATTATTTAGGTCAGATCAAAATAGATAGGAAAGTTGTTGTTTTTTCTTTTACATACATAGGTTACTGGTTTGGTTTCTTATGTCAATGTTTAAGCCTCCTGTTTTACCAAATAAGACTCTGGAATAGCACCTGATTCTACTCTTTATTCTCCACTTATCTTAATTAAGAAATTACTTAGTATGATAATTGGGCTAGAAGTTCTTGTAATGCTAAAATATGGTGAAAGTGACCCAATGGGATTAATTTAATGAGATCAGAAACAAAGCACAGCCACTTTTAAAATCAGCAAATGGGCTTGCTTTGTACTATTTAAATTAGTTGTGAATTATATAAATATTTGGGAATACTATAGCTAGTTTAGCTTAATTGTCCTTATCTGATATGGAAGAAACCTCTGACATAAGGGAAAAAAAATCTATGGCTTCTATCCTTGGTTAAGTGTTAAAATAATAACACATCATTAATAATAGTATGTTTTAAAAAGAATCTGCAATATCAGAAATCCTTACCCACTATGCCAAATTCTTCCCAAGCCTACATTCCATTGGAAGTAAATGGGTTGCATGGGGCAGGAGTAAGTCAGAACATAATACTGTGCCCTGTGTTTAATTGCTCTAAATGCTCCCCTATCTCCCTGATTTACTTGTAGTCCCAGTGATGTTACGTTTGTGAAACATAGGCTAGTCTATTGTGTGTATGTGAACAAGCACACATCACTCTCTCTACACTATTTAGAAGTGAAGGTTCAGGCCATATACTGTTTTCCAGAGGTGATGTATGACCATGCTGTGATAATAATTCAAGCATTCTTTAGTGAGAGTGTACCATCCATCTTCTCAAGTTAAATAAGGGAATATGTAATAGGAGCTCAGAACACTTAGCACCTAGAGGAGAATGAAAGGGAACAACCAGTTGCAAAATGGCTGCTTTAGAACCACAGCAGCTTGTCTCTACCAAAATTAAAGGATCAGCCTGACAGAAAGGCATGCTGGGAAAAATGCTATAAGAGGGGACCTTGCTCTGAAAGAGAATTATTAAGAGCTAATATATCTTCATGGGGGCTTCTAGAAATTGGATATTGCTGAGTGTTCCATTTTAAAAAAATTTTTTTTTAATATTTAGTTAAATTTGGACATGAATTTTAGTTCAACTATTTTCACATCCCTTTCAGGTTCACTTTCTCTTGAAAGGTTGAAAAGTCAAGCTTTATTGATATGTTTATTTGTGAAAATTTTTGAGCTGATATACTCCAACACCATAAGCGAATTTTGTATTTAGTATATGTCTGTAAAATGCAAAGTTCAAGCCGTTTTAGTTAGCTACAAAAATCAGCCAGTCAGGGAACAGAAATAATGCCAGGTGGTTTCTATAAGGTAGCCACTCAACAAATGGGAAAGCTAAAACATTAAATATTCCCCCAATTGATTGATTTGTTAATGAGCTGTTCATATTGGGGTGAAAAACTTGTGAATGACATTAAATAATGAATACATTAAGGAACTCTGCAATCTGCTTGTGGACATTTTTCAAGCAAAAGAGCCCAAATTCAATTAATTGTTTATTGTGACTTATTAGCTCTATTATTACAAGTGAGAAAAGAAACTAATTTATTAATAATGAAGAACAGCTTGGTATATTCAACAAAACACTTGCTTTGGCCAAAAAAAAAAAAAGAAAAGAAAAAAGGATGTAATATTTGTTGTATTTCCATTGCTACAGATGACCTGCAAATCTTAGAGCAAAATTCCCTCTAATATACCAGTTTGATCCTAACTACCACATTTTGGCACAATTATGCTCCTCACAAGGGTGTTGCAAGGTTTAAATAATTAGTGTTTATAAATCACATTGATATAATCAAAGATAGCAGCTGTAGAAATTCAGAGCATTATTATCACAATCATGTTTAACATACCCCCAAAAGTCATGTAAACTGAAGTGTAATTCAATACACTTGTGCCCCTGACACATGAAAAATCACTGTAGCTTTTGCTTTTGCAGTTTATGATGTGACAAAAACTGGTCAATTAAATGGTTGGTGGCACATTATGTTGCATATTCAATTATATAACTCTGCCTCATGCTGAGTAGAAATGGGGTCACAATTCACCCTCCTATTCTGCTTCCCGAGAAACTGATCCGGTTCCACAACATCTGAAAATAGTCTCTAATCTTCTCTTGTTGTAAACAAAGCAAACTGCAAAATAACCTTCTTAACTGCCCCACATTAATTATGTCTGTGTCCAGTTGTGAAATTGCATATAATGTAACTATATACAACACAACATAATTGGGACTAGAAACATAGAAACTAGTGGAGTTTCAATGACTGGGGAAGTTTGATTTGAGTTTCTTTAGATAAGAACTGAACAAGTCCAGGTGTTTGTCCAACCCTTTGCTAAACTATTGGAATCTTTTGGCCCTGAAAATCTTGAGACAACAGGCCATCTTTTGAGTTCCCCAAAACAACACATTCTGCTACCAGTCAGGTCAGAAACACCACAACAGCAGTAGTGCAGCATTTCTGTGTCTGTGCCCGGACGGAGTTGAAGGCACTTATGCCAGTTGTGAATTTCAGCCCTTGAATCACAGAAGTAACTAGCAATGAAACATAACACGGGAAATGATGAGTTAAACTTTTTTAACCCCCCAGAGCATTTATATTTGTGTTCCTTCAGAAGGTTCAGGGTAAAGGGAAGCAGTGTTCTGGTTTTACCCATTCTCTACTGTGATATGAACAACCAGAGAGCTCTTATAAAGACAGTAGGAATGGTCTTACAACTGAAAAACAACACTTGCAGGAAAAACTTGGAGTAAGGATGCCTAAGGCCTATTGTCAGCTGTGCCACTGGTTTGCTGTGCTACCTTGACAAGTTGCTAAAACCTCAAGTCCTCATTTTCTCCATCTGTAAAGGAGATGGGATAATAATACTTCTTTACTTCACACACATGTCTTGAGAATAAATTCACTGATGATGCTCAGATACCAATGGTGATAAGCACCATAAACATTCTTATAAATAAAAGGGGGGAAAGAATGATTTTTTCAGCAACAAAACTTACCAAAGAAAATGCAGGTAGAAGGTAACTCGGCTCAATATTTAGCTTCACATTTGGAAAAGTGCATGTGCAGAAGTGAATGTGCACTTTTGTACATGCCAAGGATGCCAGAGCAAAATGCCAGATGCATGGGTTGAGGGATCAGCATGCACATAGATGCCTGTACACACAAGTGCATGCAGTGAACATTTTTGTGCATACAGAGCTGGTGCTCACTTTTCAAAAGTTGGCCCTTGTGTGCTTACTCTGATTCTACAGATCTGACCAAGAAGCTCGTATCTGCAAAACAAAACTGCAATTATAAAGACATGATGGACCAAAAGTATAGGAATGATGTGGCAGGAATGTGTGCTAGGAGATAGGTGTCTTTGAACACTTTGATTAGAAAAACATATTCTACAAATCTTCCAGTTATTTTGATACGG
This sequence comes from Lepidochelys olivacea, assembly GCF_965140295.1. Taxonomy (NCBI): domain Eukaryota; kingdom Metazoa; phylum Chordata; order Testudines; family Cheloniidae; genus Lepidochelys; species Lepidochelys olivacea. The sequence goes on along the minus strand of NC_140415.1, from coordinate 11,069,455 downwards.
TGTTTTGTTTTTGTTTTATTTTTCTGAGCACCTAGGAAATAACATGGTGTGTCTATTTTTATATGCATGGTGTGGATTAGAGAGGTATTTCCTCAACACATTTGAGCGGTTATTAAAGATATCTGAGATGGCTCAAGAGAATGTTGCTCTTTCTTACTTTAACACATGAAAAAGATATATGGTATCTGGGCCAAAAGTTCAGAATACAAACATGTTTAGTATGAGATGCCTTTGTGATTTGGCTGGTATTTAAAGCAAGTCAGGCATTAAAGCAATTTCAGGATCAATTGAAGAACTCTTGAGGCATTTACTGATACTCCTCTTCCAATGCATAGACAACTAATTAAGCACTTTGCCATGTTTGCTGAGATAGAGCCATTAAAATAACAAGGCATGACCCAGTTAACACATGGCAATAAAAATAATAACTGAGCATGTATGTTGCTTTGCAATTGCACCTATTGGCTTTGAATGCAGGACCACCCAAAAGTAAAACTTAATTGGCACCAATTTCCAAGCCATGAAGATAGGGCAATGTTCCTGTTTCTTATATGTGCAATGAAGCCTCTTATATCAATGCAATCACAAATCTAATCTGGGGAGACTCAGATGATGGACCTTTACGGTGTCATCTGTAAAATAATGCATCTGTTGGAGGCCAAATTGATACTCTCTGGCAGTGGTTAAATCACTGAAATATAATAATGGTAAATGTTTGTGTACAAAAAGATCTTTTTTCTCCTCCACAAAATCCTGGTCTTGTGAAGTTAATAAATCAAATATTAATAGACAATGACAGGATTACTAGTATGATCACTGATGCAGAAACACAAGATAACACACAATGGAAGGAATAATTTGAATGGAAGGAACTGCTCATACACTTTACTGGGTTCCAAATGAACTATAACCACTTGGGAAAAAAAGACCTAGTCGTCAGTGTGGATGGTTCAATAAAATATTCTGTTTAATGTAAAGTGGCAGACAAAAAAGAGCACACAAAATGTTAGAATACATGAGGAATGAAATGGAAAATACACTGGAAATATTCTAAATGTTGGCATACCATCACCTGAAATATTGTGTTCAATTCTGGTCGCCCTGTCTCAGAAATGGGGGGAATTCATAGATGGGTGATAAAAATGGACAAAAGAATGATAGAATGAAATGGTTAGGACTTTTTAATTTGGAAAGGAGATCAATAATTGGTGATATAATAAAGGCATATAAAATTACTGATACAGGGAAGGTAGATGTATGCAGCCCTTCCTCATAATATGAGAACCAGGGAGCATTCAAAGAAACTGAAGGAAGTTTAGAACTGAGATTGCAAAATATTTTCTTACACAGCCTATCTGTCATCTGTGGAACTGATTGCCACGTGGTACCATTGACAGCAAGAATTAGGTAGGATTCAAAACAGCAGTAGCCAGTTATATGGAAAATGGGAATATCTGGAATTACACTAGATAGGATTCAATAAAAAGATGGTTTGTAAACTCACAGTTTTCAGGGAATGAATCAACCACTAGTTGAAGAAACTTTCATTCTAGAGATGATATTCCATAATTCTCCATCTTTTGTGGATCTGAGCCTATGTTCTTAAGTAAGAAGTAAAACCTCAGAGAGATTGGTCTGTGGTTAAAACCCAGGGGTAAAAAAATCTAGGTATCTGGAATCTATTCCCAACTTGACTACCCATTTGTTGTGATTCATTGGACAAGTCAGTTAACCCTTTTATACCTAATTTTCCACAGCTGTAAAATGGGGCCATTTAAACCTACTCCCTAGTAATGTTGTCAGGATACATTAATTACCATTCAGAAAATACACCATGATCCTTGCATGGAAGGTGTTATTGAAATGCAAAGAATTATATAAATTGCATGCTTTGGGTTTGGAAGTTTTTTCTTTTTTAATTTTATCTTAACCAGTTTTGTCCAGGGTAAAGTCTTCAATAAGCTTCAGTCAACAAGTAAAGGTGGAGCAGGAGGATATGGTAATTGAAGCAGAGCTGATTAATATTAAGGACTTGTCTGCATGAGAAAATGGCACCACTTAAATCAGTTTTTAAAGCAACGTAGTTAAACGAGTGAAAACCCCTGTGCTCAGATACTTAAACTCTTAATTCAGTTTAAAAGTGGTTTATTTTGTTTTAAATTAAATTTCTTCCAAGTGAGTTAAACTAAACCAAAAAAAGCCACTGAGAACAAAATGAGAGTGGCCATACAGAGTTTTCCGATGAAGTGGGCTGTAGCCCATGAAAGCTTATGATCAAATAAATTTGTTAGTCTCTAAGGTGCTACAAGTACTCCTGTTCTTTTTGCAGATACACACTAACACGACTGCTACTCTGAAACCTGCCTGAGTATAGATATGCTGGTTTAAGTTAAAATTTTAGGTTATACCGGTGCTACTTTCACATGCAGATGAGGCCTAACTGTATTAATTAGGGCTTCAAAATCCATGAAAGAGAAAGGCATGAGACACAGCTCAGTGGTATTTCTATGTGGCAGTTGAGGCCTTTTAGCCACCTGATTTATATCTATTTCATAAGATATGTCCTCTGCCAAAATCATCTGAGCAAAGCGCTCTGGGCTTTTGTAGGATCATAGAATATTAATAACTTTCTGTGAACTCTGCATCTATCCCAGCAGAATACAGAAAAGCAACTTTTATTGGAGGCCACTGAGCTTTAGGAGAAAATAAACGAGTCTTCAAAACATACCCAGGTTTAGTCAAAAGGCCTATCATAAACCAGCCAGGTTTACTAGTTAACACATAACATCACTTCCGTGATAGAGATTTAGTGCTTGAAGTCCTCCAGCTGATTGTAAAGTACAGTGAAATTCATAAAATCCTTCTATTTTGTTATATTTTGTAATTATTGTGAGATTTTTATTACAGAGGAGTGAATTTAGCGTTTATGAAAGGTGTCAGCTTGAGAGCACTGGAAACAAAACTCCTGCAATATAATCCACAAAAGAATTAGAGAAATGCAGTGACCACGGCACTTTCCCAGCAAGGTCTGTCTTTGTGCCTCAGCCTCAGGTCTGGAGGGATCACTTCTAAGCATGAGAGGGTAGTTCAGACACATGGGACAGATTCTAATCACAATTACACTGATGTTAATCTGAAGTAACTCTACTCCTATTGTCTGATGCTCTGTATTTCACAGGTATGTGAGAAGAATTTGGCCACAGAAGTATTCAGTATTTGGTCACACTATAGAGGTGACCAAACCCAGAAAATCTGGGGTTTGGCACTCATTCAGTGAAATTGTGTCCAAACTCTTTGAGTCACCATGACACAAGTTCATAATGTCAGAACATTTAAGAAGTTTCTGTTGACTCCCAGAACCAAGCATACTAATTTGAGATCACTTGCCCACTTCAGCTGGCTACTTGGCTTTAGCACTTTGGTCTACACACATTCTTGATACACTAGGCCAAAATTCAGAGGTGATATGGAAGGGTTTTACATGTTCACATGTTGTTAAGTAGAACTGGACAAATAATGGAAAAAGTATTTTCAAATAAATCATTAGAAAAATAATGACATAATTTGTCAGATGAATGAATTGTGGCTGATAATTGTATTGGCAAGAGGGAGATTCTGAGCCTTTACGCTAACCTGCAGAAAGATTATATAAGTTACATCAACTGTTTTTCACACTGATTTAGACCCAAAGCTGAATTTGTGACCATAAGTATGATTTAGAACTTGTTTATCTGAGAATGGTCCTGTTGTGAGGAACAAAATAGCTTCATCAATTTATCCTGAGCAGCAAGGGGCAAGAGTCCAAATTTATTCAAGCCTTAGGAGTCCATCCTTCCCTTGATACATGGCAAAACTCCCATTACGTATGTAAATCTATTTATATATATACTCATGTATCCATGAGGGGTGTTGACTTAGAAGCCTACTAAAGGCAATTTCAGTGGCAGCATACCTCTGGGATTGCTTGTGAGTAGAGTTCTGATGTAGAAGAAGCATGAGTAGATTGTAAGCTCTTTCAATGATTCATAGAGTTTTAAAGCCAAAATGGAGTGTTATATCAAGTCTGACCACATGTAAATAACCAGTCCTTAAATTACATCCAGTTACCCCTCTTTTGAGCACAACCATTTGTCCGTGAGTGAAGCATATTTTTCAGAAAGGCTTCTGGTTTTGATCTAGAGACTGCAACAGAGGGAGAAACCATCCCTTTCCTTAACGGTTTGTTCCAGTAGTTAATCCCCCTCATTGTTAAATATGTGTGCCTTATTTCTAATTTGCCACTGTATCTTGTTTCCAATTTCTGTGCTAGATTAAAGAGCTTTTTAGTGTTTTCTTCTCCTGAAGGTACTTAGAACTCAACCTTCTTTTTGATAAGCTAAACAGACTCATCTCTTTAAGTCTCTCATTGTAAGGCATTTTCTCCAGCCCTTAGATAATTTTGTGGTTCTCTTTTGCACCTTCTTCAATTTTTCACCTTCCATTTGAAAATATGGACATCAGAACTTTGTGTGGTATTCTAATATTGTTCTCATCAATACAGTCTACAGAGGTAAAATCACCTCTCTGTGTGTACTCGCTACTCCCACTCCCTTGTTTGTACATTCAAGGATCGTCACACTGGGAACGCATAGTGACTTGCTTGTCCACCATGGCCCCTACCAGATCTTTTGGGAAAGAAACCATCCCTATGTTGTACATTTGTATAGCACCTAGCACAATCGGGTCCTGGTCCATGACTGGTGCTTCTAAGTGCGACTGCAATAAAAATATTAAAAAATAAAAATCATAATAATTCCCCCCCCAAAAAAAATCCCATGGCCTCTGTCCAACCCTTGTGTAAAGAGGGGCTCAGCTTTCAATATTAGGTTGTGTCTGCTGCTTGTGTGGGTGTGCAATGCAAAGTCAGAAGAAAATGGGTTTGTTGCATCCTCTTACTCCATGTGTGGGGTATAAACAAGACCACCCCTTGTGCCTGCAAAGTAGAAGGACTCTCCAGGGTTAGCCTTAAGTCAATGCTATGCTATTCAGCGAGTCATGGCTCACATCAGCTTCTGCACTAGCCAGTGGAGCTGAGGGACAAGCACTGCCGTCTCCTCGAGGGCCTTCATCCAAACTCCATTGAAGTCTGCAGAAGGACTCCCATTGACTTCACAGGGCTTCAGATGATACCCAGAAAAATGGCACAATGGCTGTTCTCTCTGAGAGCCTCCCAGAACTCTGTGGGGCTGTGTGGAGCTTTGCGGCCCCGAGCATAACACTATGTCTGTTAGCTTACAGACATGACTCTTGAGTATGACAACAGGAGGGACATTTCACAAAGCAAAGTGCAATGAAATGTGTATAGTCTGCAAACCAATTATGAGACGCTGCAGATCACAAGAATTGTTTTAGCATAAATACAAGTTTTATTTCCAGAAGGAAATGTTTTGCTTCCCAGCTTAGATGTTTACAGCAGCATGTATGACACCAATGAAATCTTCTCTATTAAAGCCTCTATGGAGCTATCCTGGTAGGTAGAATAGCAGGAGAGAGAACTCTGGTTACTTAAAAATCATATCAGTATTCAATAGCTGAGTTTTTATAAATAAAATACTATGCAAAGGCTCTATAGTGATTAGTCCACATATAATTACTATTACTTCAGGGCTGTGTTCTCTGGTATTGTAAACTTCTAGCAGCTAAAATAGTAAAAACACCTAGCGCTCGTTTTCACCCTAGGATCTCAAAGCATTCTCCCTAGTAAACAACAATAACCTCTGGTGGGTCGGTAAGAATTATTATATTGGTCGTATAAATAGGTAAACTGAAGAAAAGAGTGCTCACTTGACATTCCAAGGTCAGACAGCAAATCAAGGCCCAAGTAAGGGCTAATACATTTAGCTCCTAGTCCCCTACTCTAACCAGTAGATTAAACTGAAGGTTGTGTAATAGCATATGGGAAGAATTGAACGCTGTGTGCATTTATTAGCACCGATTCAAATCTGTAAAAGGTTGTTATAAAGAGGATGGTGATCAGTTGTTCTCCATGTCCAGCAAGGGTAGAACAAGAAGTAATCATCTTAGGTTGCAGCAAGGGAGATTTAGTTTAGGTATTATGGAAAACTTTCTAATTATAAGGATAGTTAAGCACTGAAACAGGTTACTTCAGGAGATTGTGGCATCTCTGTTCTAGGAGGTTTTTTAAAACAGGTTAGACCAGGTGCGGTTCTGGTCTAGGAATGTTTAATCATGTCTCAGCAGAAGGTGATGGATGGATGACTTTTTAGGATCCCATCCAGCCCTACATTTCCATGATTCTATGACTGCATTATTGGATAATAAAATAGATGATTACATAGTAACTGCATAAGAGTCATTGTTTTGTATGGAATTTTATATACATTACCTACCAAAATAGCTGTATTAAATGAGTGCTCTTAATGTTGCAAAAGCCAACACAAATATTCAATATTATTTATATGGGAGTAGCTGGGGGAGCAGCAGCAACCCCTATATTTAGGTTTCTTAACACTTCCCATGATGATATTTTTTCCAAACATTTCTGAAGCATACTAGTGTCTGTGCTTTGCAGCAGGAACTTGAAATTTGGCATGGGGTAGTCCTTCGAATCAGAGACTTGCCTTTTTCTGCCCTCATACAATTATAGACACACATAGCAATGCATAATAATGCAACCTGGCACTGGTTGTGTGATATCACTACAACTGGCAGAGTGTCAAGGAATGGGGTCAAATGGTGGCGTCAGGAAAAAGTTCAAAGAGTCAAAATTAGACAATGTTGCCCAATAGCAGTGCCACACGGTGAGTCACTGGTAACCAAACAGGTTATAGAAGAAAACAGCACAGCTTTAATCAATGCCCAACCATCTCCATACCAGTTAATTACTGCTTCAGTTAATGTCTGTAACAATACTCACTTAGTATACACAGTATATCTTTTGGATAATCAAATGTAAGCAGTTTTATAGCTCTGTTGTTTCACATTGTGGTCTCAGAATGGTATGGCTCTATGAAGAGGTTTGCTGGAGATGTGGAATGTAATATTTAGCTTACCACCTCCTGTGCTGCCAGCTGCCAAGAACAATCCCTGTATCCTGCTAACAACCATTGTCATATTACCAGAGCAGCAGGGGTAAGATCTTGCAGACATGCCTTTCACATTTGCTCATGATGAACCGCGGCACCTTGCTGTTCCAATGGCTTGAGCACCATCTTCATGTGCCACATGGGGTCTCTCTCAGATCTAGGTCAATAAGCTGTCACTAATTCTAAAGGCCTGACACTCATCATGGGCCAGATACTGAACTGGTGCAATTCGGCATAGTTACTTCAGTGAAATACACCAGTTGAGGATGGGGCCAAATTTCTTATACCTTCATTTTGGATGAAATTCACCCCAGTGCAGAAGGCTAGTCCAAAGGTACTGCTGAACTGTGGAAAAAGGGACATGGCAAATACATCACAGCTCAGCCGTGAGCAAGCATATTCAATAGAATGAGCATGCTCAGCCAAATAAGCATGCTCAATAGAGTGCAATCAATATTCTACGGGTCTTGGAGGAGAGTAACTGCATGTTAGGAGAAGTCTCCACATTTGTGTGGGAGGTGAATGTCTCCACTGTCATTGGCTCTGAGAAGTGTAGTTTCAATGGTTTTCTTGCTGCTCTGTGACCTGCTGTTCTTCTTCTGTGGCTGCCCAAGACAGCTCTGCATTGTGCCACGACAGCACCTGAAAAAACTTAGGAGAAACTTCTTCCTAGAGTTGAGGACTAACACATTTGGCTCCTAGTCCCCTCCTCTAACCAGTAGATTAAGCTGAAGGTTCCATAGTAGCATGCACTCTGTGTGTATTTTATAGCTGTAGACGATTGTTATACACAGGATGGTGATCAGTTGTTCTTCACGTCCACCAAGGGTAAGACAAGAGCTCAACAAGTGCTATATCACTTTTGTTATTAAAGAGTAAAGTCTGTCCCATTACGTTTATTAATCACAGCAGATTGGTTCCAGAGCTGAGGCAACAGCTAGTCAAGGAATGGACTCAAGGGCATTCTGCGCATCAGTCTGCACTTCTGCTCTACATACATCACCTAAATCTTCCATATTCTTGTGTAGCTCTCTGTGTGGGGTGATTTTCACCCTCTACATAGTCTCTGTAAATTATCATTAATACTAAATGGATTTATTATTAAAGAATTCTGTCTACCATTAATTTGCTCTTAAATTCCATTTTTTCCATTTACATACCATATTCAGTAAATTCTATAGTTGTTAAATATGTATAAGATTGGATTATATGACACTACAGCCAAATAACAATATATAAAGCACAGTAGTAAAGATCATTGGTTGTTATCTGATTCAGAAAAGTTCTAGCATTATCAACAGTATGAAATTGCCAATAACTGCCTTTTAAGATGTATTCTGTATGTTAAGATGCCAAATACATTATATTTCTACAGTGTAAAGCTGTTTGAATACTTCAGACTTAGTGGAATTGAAAGCCCACTAACAAATTCTATGAACTGAACTCTGTTGCATTATCACAACATTGTAGAACAGTTATATTCTGTATGGGAAACTTCATGCAATTGTTTAACATTTTGAACATTAAATTGTTGCAACCCTGATGGGATTCTGCCATCCCAGTGTAGTGTGACCTAGCAGATAGGCCACTGGCTTGGGACTCAGGAGACCTGGCTTCAGTTCCCCACTCTGCTGCTCCTTTGCTGTGTCACTTTGGATTAGTCATGTCCTTTCTCTGTGCCTCAGTTTCCCCATATGTAAAATGCTGATATTGATACCTTGGCTGTAAAGTGCTTGGCAATCTCTGGGTGTAAAGCACTATGTAAGAGCTATGTGTTACTATTTAGGTGAAAAAGCATGCATAGGGGAGACCATACCCTAAAGATTAGGACTACCCCTGCAGTCCACTGCACAGTTCTTAGTCAGAAGCTCTACCTCTGTCACAAACCATTCTATGGGATCATTGGGCCTGTAGATTGTTATTGATAGATTCCAAGGCCAGAAGGGACCATTGAGATGTTCCAGTCTGATTTCCTGTATAACACTGGCCTTCAGGAATATGTTTTATGCTGCAGTAAGAGATCCACGGCCTGCCTGAGGCTGGCCTCATCCAATGACTTGGGCTCATGGGGCTTCGACTGTGGGGCTATAAAACTGAAGTGTAGTCATTCAGGCTTGGTCTGGAGCCTATGCTGTGAGGCCCTGAGAGGGAAGAGGTCTCAGTGTCTAACCTGCTATTTTTAGCATCTCATCCCTAGTCTTGCAAACCTGAGTCAGCTGACTTGGGCTCTGAGACTTGGTGGCACAGGGTTTTTAATTGCAGTGTAGCATGCAAACATCAGGTTACCTTTTGAAGAAACAAGTCGATTGTAATACACTCACACCTTTTTTTCCCCATTAGCTGAGACCACAAATCTATAAATGTCTCTACCTCTTCCTCCAACCCAGATTGGAACATAGCACCATTTTCCCTTCTCCCTTCTCACTCAGAATACTCATGAAAGGGAGCTCGGAAAGTGGCTCGAATTTGTCCACTGCTTAGGAGGGCTCATGTTTTCCATTTCTTTCTGGACCATTGAACTCCATCATACTCAGTGGTTTTGGTCACTTAAATATTCTTCTTAGGTTGCTTTTCTGCTTACCTTCCGATAATGTCACGTTTCGACACTGTGCAATGGTTTTATTTGCTCTCCATGGGTGTAACCTAGAGGCAGCAGTTCTGCATCTACTAAATGATCCTGTCAAAGGGAGGCTCAGACAGAACAGACTTTACTGATGGTATCCACGGCTTCTAAAAAAAAAAAGTGCAAATAGCAGTAAGCATTTCTCCAAGAGCTAACTGCCTATTCATACAGTTCAACAGACTCCATAGAATCTTGTGGTCCTTGAATAACATTACAGTCTGTGCCCTATCAGATTTTATTTTATTTTCTGTTTGAGGAGTGTGGGGAGAAAAAAAATAGTTGTCCTTCACTGATGTAGAGGCTATGAATAGTGTCCAGGTTGAGCATAAATGAAGTGGCCCCAAACTGGCTTTAATTAAGTCTCTCTCTAAAACTTGTATTTGTTTGACTAATCCGATGGGACAGCAAGCATAATTGGTTCCTTTCAACAAGTGTTATCCATTTGAAAAATGCATGCATTTCTATCCCTCTTTCTCCATGCATACTGGAATAGCGCCCACCCCTGTAATGCATGCTGTACCCTGGACACCAGAATGCTGAGTTTTGTATAACTTTAATGGCAGAGCAATGAATCGTGTCTCTCTCATTTACATCATCTTAAATCTTGAAATGATGGATTATCAAAACTCCAGTTATCCGATACTCCCTAGAATAACTGGGAACTGATGTGAATAGCAAAAACCTTGATTATCCAAATTGATTCAGTTTCACCTGTGTTTTCTGGATAATCAAAGTTGTGGTTCTTGTTTGTAGGGTGAAATTCACCCCTGCACTGAGGGCAAGCACAAAGACCTATGAACCCCCTAATTCCCAATTCACTCCCTCAAGAAAGGGGGTAATTATTGTTGGGGTAAATTTCATCCCATGTGCATAATCGAGGGGATAATCAAGCCTTTAGTCCAATAGGATACAGTTTTCAAAAGTACACAAGTATCTTTGGAGCCTAAGTCCCATTGACCTTCAATGAGACCTAGGGTCCTAGGTCATGTAGGGGCTTTTGAAAATGTTACTCCTAATGTTTATCTACTATATATAGTCCTGAGGATTTACTTTGTATTCCTGTATAATACAAAATCTGATTGCATTTGCTACCTTGAACTTTAACACATTGGATTTTTCTTCCTCTAATTTATTCTTGAAAATTAAAAACAAAAATATATTTAAAACAAAAACAAAGGATCTAGTTCTGGTCCTTGAATAAAAATGAAAGCAGTCATTTCAATTAGAAAAGGCTTCTGTTGTTGGTTTTTTATTCTGGTGATGGATAAAAGCTGTAACTAAAAGTCTTGCTTCACTGACTCTAATGGCATGATCCAATGTATACCAATTAAGGATCAGGCCCTTGGTTTCCAAATGTAAACGAATAATAGGGTCTTGCAGCAGGAGATAGTTTCCCTGGGCTGCTGTAGATATGGAACCATATACATACATAAAAACACACACACAAATGCCAACAGGTGTTTAATTATTTATCACTCCCAGAACATGGAGTGTGATAACATTCCTGGAGTCATTGCACTTCTTTTTGTTATAGCGGGTTTGCTTAATGAATGTTCAATATTTGTTTGCTAAGCATGAATGTAAAATGGCACAGAATAAGATCCTTGTCAAGGACCATTTAAATGGTAATGCCAGGGTTACAAAAGGTGATAGTCTGTTTTCTTTATAAACAATTTATTTCCATTTTCCTTGAACAGTCTGCTTGCCATGCTGACTGATTTAGCACCTGCTATTTTGGGTTTGCAAGGATTGTTCTAAGTGACTGTACTTGACAGAAGGCTTAGAGGCTAAAGGGGCATGTGTGTGCGTGTGTGCGGTAGTGTGCATCAGGGGAACTTTCCATAGTTCCGTTATGCAAGGCTTCAGAAAAAGAATTGTGGGATTTCTGTCTCTTCCCCAAAGAAAGTTTGTCTTGTGCATAAGGCACTAGATTGGGACGCAGGAGATCTAGTTTTAACTCCCAGATGTACCAAAGGCTTCTTGCTTGAGCTCAGTCAAGCCACACAGGACCTGATTTTCAGAGGCTCTGGGAATCTGTAGCTTCAATTGGAGCTAAGGATGATCAGCTGTTCTGAAAATTAAGCTCTTAATCTCTCTGTGACTCAGTTCTCCTCATGTGTAAAATGACAATAATGATCATTTCATTATTTGTCTTTCCTGCTTGGACTGTAAGATCTTTGGATCAGGGACAGGTTCTCAGTTTGTGTTTGTACAGTTCCTAGTATAATGGGGCCCTGTTTTTGAATGACACCCATAGGTGCTACTGTAATGCGAACAACAACATCAATAATATTAATAATTGCAACAGTATCATGGTTTTGAAAACCTGTAAACTATTCTACTTTGTGTATACGATCTTCATCATTATAGTATCTGAGCACGTGACAGTAGTGCGTTAAGTGGCTTGAGTAACATCTGTCATATATGGTTTTTCTCTCTGCCATTCTCTCCTCAGAGGAGAATTGCATGTGCAGTTGAGTATTTAAAAAAAAAAAAAAACCTTTGTAAATGTATGCACTACTCTGTGTTTATATTAGAGAATGCAGGTTGAAGAAATGCACTATGGTTTTGGAAGGGAAGTTGGTGAGGTTTGGGATGGTCAGTTCATGTGGGAGTTTGTTCTACTGTCTTGAACAATGGAACCATCTATGTCCTGCACAGGCAAGCTTTACCTTTGTGATCAAAAGCTCCATTGTTTCTGAGAAGTGGAGTTATTGACCTCTGGTTTCATCCCAGAGCTTTATATGATCTTGTTGATATCCTGGGCACAGGCCCCTGTGATTCCTGAAGATAAGGACCAAGACCTTGACTTGACTTTATATTCTAGGAGAAACCAGAGTAGAGAACAGAAGATGATTTGATGAGCTCTCAGTTGCCCATGTAGCTGCAGCAGTCTGGTCAATAAATGGCAACAAATGAGCACATCAGGGCACAGTCTTGCAAGCTCTTATGTGAGTGAAATCATGCATATGAATAGTGCCATTTTGTGCACAATCAAGCCCTAAGTATCTCACTTTGTTATACCTAGCAGAACCCCTTAGCTTCTGAACCCAGCAGATAAATTACTCATTGTGGCAATACTGGAAATGAGACTTTGGCAGTGAACTGGAACACTCAGTGAGTTTATTTGCATTTCTGTATGCAGAATGCTCTTCTAGTTCAGCTGTTTCATAGCAGCACTGTTATCTGAACTCTGGGGGAACAAAATGAAAAGTTCAGACATTGCTAGTGAGTTCACCCAGTTCTTTTCTGTGAGTTTTTGAATTAATTGAATGTTGGCTAAAGGAGGAACATCCAGAGTAACTGAAACCAGCCCGGATAAGCCTGAAAAGCATATTTCATGGTTCAGTTAATAGGAAAGTACACAGGGACATTTTATGTGAGATTTTCTGCTGTTGGTCTCCTAATACGGTCAACTTTGCCTATATTAAATATCACTATCTCCCTTTCTGACATATTTCTTGGATCATTTTTCAGATATTCTTTTAAACCCCATTACATTTGCCTTGAGTCTTCATATTAATGAAATTCACCCTGCGTAGAGTTGAAGGATTGTTTTCTGTCCATACTAAAATCTCTGTCTGTCTCTGTCATGTCCTCATAGATGGCCATCAGCTCAAGCTCAGCCTGGATAAAACCCTCCCCATTATCACCTTTCTCGATCACTGTGAACAAAACCTCCATCTTTCTTGTCATTCAGGTCTTTGACTTGGACCTCTCTCTAGGTCCTCATATCAGTGTTTAAGTCTCATAGATTATTTCTGCATAACATCGCTAAGATATAGCCTTTCCCATCCACACAGCTACAACTCTCACGAAATCCCACCAAAGCTTATGCCCAAATAAATGTGTTCGTCTCTAAGGTGCCACAAGGTCTCCTCGTTATTTTTACTGATACAGACTAACACAGCTACCCCTCTGAAACTCTCATCCAGACTCCTCCTGCATCTCAATTTCTGTATCATCCTTTTCTCTGGCCCTGACATATGCAATCTTGCTTCACTCATATCCATTCAGAATGCTGCTGCAAAGATCGTTTTCCTAGCCTGTGGCTTTGACCATGTCACCCCTCCCTTTGCATTCCTCCATTAGCTCCCTCTTCTCCACTGTATTAAACATAAGCTGCTTGTCTTCACTTTCAAGGTCCTTCATGGCCTATGCTCAGCCTACATATTGTCTCTCATTCAGTACTAAAAGGTTGAGTCCCACCTCCAATTGGTCCATGATGCCAGCCTCCATTGCCCAGTTGTTACATTTGCAATTCAGCAGCTTCTTGTTTTCTTCTATGCTGCCCATCATGCTTCTGGGGATACGCCCTGTAAACATCTGCAGAGCTCCATCACTATTCTCTTTCAAATCCCTCCTTAAAGTTCTCCTTTGCCTATAAAAAATCAACTTTACTTAGGCCATAGGTATCCAGGGACCACCGCCTATTATGCCAACCACTATTGTTTCACTGTTTCTTGTACTTCCCCATTAGTCTGTCTGTCTTCATCTATTGACTCTTATTTTTAGGTAATAAACCCTCTGGAGCAGAGACTGTCTTTTTGTTCGAAGTGTGTACACTGCTATTGTAATAAAAACAATAAACAATAACATTACTTAGGACCTATTTTGAGAATGAAAATGGTGCATTGGCTTTGTGCTAGCTCTCTTGCACAAAAGTGAATTTTATCCTAAATGCTTATCTCCACAAGATACTCAAAGGATACCATAACATAAAACAATGCATGTGCACACCATGTGAATTCCTCCCATGAGATACACCCGCCTGAATAAAACAGCCAACTACTGCTTGGTAAGGGTAAGGATGCCTCTTTATTAAATGCAAGCTTCATAAAAACATAATGCTATTAATAACAACAAGCTTTGTAATGAACATGACTGGTATTTAATTATTGTTTTCCTCTTTAGTCTTTTTGAAGTCACCAGGCTTTCAGGCAACTTCCAAAGACCCAAACTAGAGAGAGGTCTGAACAAAACTTTGGACATGAGTATATATAAACTTCAGGGAAGCCCAATGCTAGATCTGAACATTGTGGTATGGATTCCAATCCGTACAAAACTCTTCGGTAAACTTGTGACTCATATTAGGAAAAAGGTTTCTCCTTGGCCACTTTTAGTGGCTGTTCCACATAAGAAGTTTATGTTTGCACTTAGGGAGGCTTATGTTCACAGTCCCAAGTTCAAAGCCTGCTGAACCCTAAAGCTCCTAAATGGAAGGGTGGTTCAATGGGGTAGGGCCCTAGCCTGGGAATGAACATTTTTATTTGTTTTTTTCTGGAAAATTTAAATTGTTCATTGGACTTGAGATTTTCTCACAAAAACATTTTTTTCAATAAGATTATATTTTTATCAGGGAAACTTTCCACACTAAAAATTTTGAATTTTTTGGGGGGAGGGATAGCTCAGTGGTTTGAGCATTGGCCTGCTAAACGCAGGGTTGTGAGTTCGATCCTTGAGGGGGCCATTTGGGGCAAAAATTGGGGATTGGTCCTACTTTGAGCAGGGGGTTGGACTAGATGACCCCCTGAGCTCCCTTCCAATCCTTATATTCTATGATTCTATGATTTATTTACCGGCACCAGGATGGCCGAGTGGATAAGGCGTTGGACTTAAGAGTCAATGGATGCATGTCTGCGTGGGTTCGAACCCCACTCCTGGTAGCTGATGTTTGGCGGGACGGATAGCTCAGTGGTTTGAGCATTAGCCTGCTAAACCCAGGGTTGTGAGTTCAATCCTTGAGGGGGCCATTTAGGGATTGGGGCAAAAATTGGGGATTGGTCCTGCTTTGAGCAGGGGGTTGGACTAGATGACCTCCTGAGGTCCCTTCCAATCCTTATATTCTATGATTCTATGACCTGCTCTAGTCAAAGAGTTCAGTTGCAGGACAGAAACCAAGTGCTGGCCTTAATGGAGGACAGCAAGGATGGTCTTGTGGTTAAGGAGTGAGAGTCAGGAAATCTGGTTTCAGTTCCCAGCTTTCCCTCCCACTTCCACTGTGACCTTCGACAAATCACTTAGGCTTGAGGAGATGAGCCTGGGCTGCTGTTCAAATGACCCTTTTCATTCCTTCACTTGAGGAGATGAGCTAAATCTGACACAGCTGCATCTGACTGCCCGCCTCCTGAAAAGGCCAGCTCACCCTATGGTTAAGTTTAAAGCGGTTTTAAAGTTGTCTTAAATTATTTCACCAGAGCATTGTAAACTGGCTCTAGTGAAATGTGAATCAGGCCCCAAAAGTTTGTTTAATAGCAGAATGTTTCAGTATTGCAATAAAACATAATATACTTATGACATGCACTATTTTACCACAGACTAGTCACTGTCCATGCACTTTCCAAATCAAAGCATTTAGTGGCATTCAAAAATAATATGTCTAATACAGAAAATATAATTAATCAGAACCTTCCTATCTGGAAGTAGCACAGGTACAGAACCAGATTATAATTGATTTTTTTTTAAATTGCTAATGCTTTACTTGAAGTATCTTTCGTAGGGGCTCCAGTAGATTACTCATGTTTGGTGTACAGAAAGTACAAGTACAATATGAGATCATTCATGAATGATGTCTCACAGGAAGAAGCTGAAATTCTATTGTGCTGATTAGCATCTGATGACAGAAAGCAAGAGATCTGGGTTTTTTCTTACTAGAAACTGCTTGATACATTTTACTCAAAAATGGCATTTTAGTTTAAGCTGAATGTGGCCAATGAGCAGTCTGTGGGCTACTGAGTCATTCTACATCTTTAATGCAAAAGGTCTGCTAAAGCTACACTTCCCAGAATGCAATTTTATACTTCATCTAAACATCTTTTCTCCCTATACACTCTCCATATACCCAACCTTTTTCTATGGATTTCCCCCTCCTGTACATCATGGAGCAGTGGGAAGCACCAGAGGCCTAATGATTTTAAAGATATCTGAGAATTTAAAAATGTAATTTTGTCTGTTAATCTCTTTGGGCCAGGTCAATAGCTGGGATAAAGCAGCATAGCTCCACTGAAGTCAATGGAGGTGTGTCCCTTTTTACTGACCAAGAACCTGGTTCTTTATTTTCATTCCCTCACTGTCTCCCATTAGTTACAATATGAGCCAAGTTTTACCCTATTTTATACTCCATGCAGCCCTGTTGGAGTCACAGCAAACCTTGACCCTGTGTTTGTTCACCATGCAATAATACTGCAAACAGGTTCCACTATCGAATGAATAGAACCCTGTACAATATTGACGCTGCAAATGCCTTCTTTTCAATTGACCCTCCTGCCGGTGCTATTTTTCTTCCAAATGTTCTATGCGATTTTTGGCTTTTCATTCCATGTGAATCAGAAGGAGGAAAACAGCCACTCCTCCAAATACAAAATACTTCTCTTTTATATATGTGTATTTTTTTTTTCAGAAAAAGACTACAATTTCAGCATGAATAATAACCCTTGTGGGTTAGACAGAGACATTGTTCTTAGCTCTGAGTAAGGGGCAGAACAAAGCTTTGAATCACAACCTCTTCTCCGTTATTCCCTTGCTCCCTGGTGGAACTAGTTTTGTGCCACCCTTGACAATGCACATATTACTTCCCCCTCATGCCCTGACAGCTCTCCCTGCCAGCGCATTGGGGAAATGGAGTCAAGACTTCACCCACTCCCTAACTTCCTCTGCTTTGTCCCCACCCACCTGCTTACCTTGGGAAACAGCAATCTCATAGAGATTCATCTCCGCACCTTCCTGCCAGACTCCCAAAGTGGATAAGGTCTGGGTTGGGGGTTCCAATCTGTGATAGGAGTTCCAAATCAGGTTGTGGTCCTTGCTTCCCTTGTAGCCATAAAGGGATAAGTAACAAACTAGCCCTCTGCATTTATCTCCTTTCTAGGTTCACAAATCCTTTGCAAATTGATCTTGATTTTCCTCTAATGTATTCATTTGTGTACCTGTTTGAAAACTAGTTCAGACAGATCATTCTCAGGCTATAAACTATTCATGATTCAGCTTTTGCCTGTTTGGTATCCATGTTGAATGTTTGCTCCCCTAAGTTACATGCTTTGTTTCTGCTCCCTGAAACATTTTAAGCAGGAAAATAACAAGTCTCAATAAAAAAACTAGAGGTAAATTTTCCATACTTCTTTTTTAACCATTCATAAATTTTTAACAGATTTTTTTTTCAGGGTGGAGGGGAAAGGGAAGTTTCTGAAAAATATGTAGTGATTTCCCCCTCCTTCCCCCTCCCCAGCTCTAATCAATAAATCATTCCTAGAATGAGTTTCCAGATGAATAATCATTCATGCTCAAATATGTGAAACTTTCTGGATTCATGACATTTTCACAACCCCCTGGCATTTGTCTATTTACTGCTGGTAAACGATAATATGACCCCATGAATCACAGCAAATGGAACTCAAGATCTGTTCCTACAATCATTGAAGTCAGTGGCAACACTTCCATTGACTCCAGGGGGTACAGGATCAAACTCTGCCTAATTGGGAAAATATTGGCAAATGCTAGTTTTACTGTTTGGCCAGCTCTGCTTAAGTGTTCATGTTTGGTATTTCCCAGAGCATCCTTCTGGTTATAGTGACCTTCAGGCTTGAATGCCAATGCATTATTTAAAATTTTAGCATTCACCAAGACAGAGCATACATGAAAACAGAGAAGTACTTATGTAGGAATAATATTTGGAGTCTGATCGCATCAGACCACCGTCTTACCAACTTTATCCATTTGTAGCATCTGCTCAGCCCAGAGGGGCAAAACCCATAAGGACAGCAGGGCTCATAAGAAGGCAGAATGGTTTCAGAGGGTGGTTTAGAAACAGAAAACCAAATTTTTACAGTGCAGCAAATGAAGAGTGGCTTTGGTACCAAAAGGAGACTCTGAGCAAAGGCTGGGGTATGGAATTATTCCTGCCACCAGATGCTGTTTGTCTGCTTCTGTGCTCTAATTACTATCAATAATTAAACACAGGTCTCTGATTCGTATGCACAGAGGCAGCAATTCTTAAATTAAACATTTTAGAATCATTATAATCCATTTTATATGTTCAGCTAAACACTGTGCTTGTGCAGATTATGATTAAATATACTGATACCAAATTACATATGGATTCCCTAAATATCAATGCACAGACAGAAGGAATAAAAAGATCCATAGCAATGAGAGGAAACATTTTAATTTCAGATGATGAACTGATACCTTTGTATATAAAAGTTAGCTGGCACATTGTTTCAGGAGCTGGCGTCTCCCAGCTGACTTGCAGAAGCCAGGAAACACTTTGTCACTTTGGATAACATCAGATGTCAACAATATGGGGATCATGAGTTTGTGTGGCAGCCTCTTGGAAATTCAAGTTTGACTGCAAACTAGGCTTGTACTAGTAAATCAGACTGTGGCACAGAGGAGATTTCCAAAGTCTTTCTCCCCATGCCTCCAAGGTTGTGAGGTGTTGGTGGTCTTCACCATCCTTATTAGAATTGGGGACCAGTTTGGCTGGGAACCTAACTCCTCTCTGCTCCTTTGAAAATCCTAGCTTTTGTCTTTGCTGCCCTTTCCAAATCCAGAAAAGACTTGGCCTGGTTTTATTATTAGTCATTTACTGTAAAACAAGAAGGCCTGGAAGATTTTAATCAGAGGCATGATAATGAGCCACATTTGATGATTCACTTTTTTTCCAAATATAGCCAAAGAGGTCAGCGTGATGGTAACTTTAACATCAGGTTCACAAATGTGCAGATGCCTTGGGTATGTCTATATTGCAAGACAACACCCATGACTGGCCCATGTCAGTTGACTCAGACTGGTGGGGTCAGGCAATGAGGAAATAAAATTGCAATGTAGATATTCAGGCTTAGGTTGGAGCCCAGACTCTGGGACTCTTCCACCTCTGGGACTCTTCCACCTAGAGCTTGGGCTCCAGCCTGAGCCCGAACGTCTACTTTGCAGTTGTATAGTCCCGCAGCCTAAGACCCACCAGCACAAGTCAGCTGTTTTTTTTTAACCATTCATAAATGGTTAAATGCTGCACAGGTGCTTATTTGCAGTGTAGACATATCCTGTGAGGCCTGGGGATCCTACACACATGACTCCTACTCTGCCCTACCTCTATGGCACTGACTGCCCCCTCCAGCATCCTATGGATGCCCCTCTGTGAATCTCCCATTTGGGAGGGGCTGTGCAGTTTTGAGGACATAGATGAACGGCCAATAAGGGGATGCTCTATAAGGCAAAGTCCCACTGCGATTCTGCCTATAAAAGCAGCTGCCAATGAATTCAGATCAAAATGTTGTTAGCTTCTTCTGGTTCTCCTCAGCTGTGGCTGAGCAACTTCAGGGAGACACAAACAAAGGAAACAGAGCTCTTTTTGGAGCAAGTGAAGCCAGATGGAGGGGCTATTGTCTCTTCAGGATGGCTCTTCCTTCTATGGACCTGTGGATTTCCAGGATCTTCAGTCGAGGTGGTGAGGTGGTTCCAAAATCCATGGCTTTCATCCCCTACAATGGACTTCACAAGGAAAATGACAAAAAGGCAATCTCACAGAATGGTCTTCCCTACCCCACACCCCAGGCTACCCACCCTCTTCCCACAGGTTTTGCCATGACAGGGGACAATCTGGATTTCTGAAAAAAATGAGTTTAAATCCCAGCAAGACTGGCATGGATCAACACTTTTTCCTTCTGAGTTATGTAGACTGAGTCCCATTCAGGTTAGTGTGCATGAGCTATTTGGACCTGGCCTTGTAGATAATGTTCCTATGTGCTTTGATGTGTATACATTAAAGATGTTATGCCATGTTTAGTCTTGAGAAAAGAAGACTGAGACAGGACCTGATAAATAGTTTAATATAAGCTTCACTATATGAGGGCCTGCTCACTGTAGCCCTCTTGCTGCTGCTACTGGTACACACCCTCTGTCACTCTTCCTCTCTCCACACCCCTGGAATGACCAGCACTTCCTCTTCCTGGAACAACTCAGCAATCCCTCTGGCTCAAAAAGATACTGGAGAAATTCCTCATACTCCATTTGGTGTCCCTAGCTTCAATTTTGAGACAGCAAAAGTCACTCCACCACTGGAAGGCTCAGGTCACAAGGCATTTCCGAGCATGTGCAGTACAAAGGTAGGGGAAAGATCATCTGATCATAACTCTGAGGTAAACAATGGCAGCGAGCTCGCGCAGTAGAATGAGGAAGTAATGTATTGGCAGAGAGCCAAATAGACCACAAAAGTGGTAAACAACAATGATTGACAGATAACGGTCACAAAAGTGGTAGACAACAAATTGGAGGACAAAAATAGAATGGACAGATAGCCAATGAAATGCTGAGGCTAAAAATAGATGGTATAAAAGATCTGACAGCTAGCTCAGTATAAAAGGCCGATGGTTAGGGAAGAGAGAGAAATTGAGAGGAGTCGAGAGTCAGAACCAGGAACAGAAAGAGAGAGATCTAGAAGAAAGAGCTGACCTGACTTGACCACAAGGAGCTGAGGCGAAGGAGCTGATGGTGGCAGCAGCAAACAGCAGCAGCAGCAAATGTAGCAGACGCCAGCAGACAGAGTCAGCCTGCCAGTTTTAATTATAGCATAGCACAGTGTAGAATTAATGTTAGTCTCTCTGTGTGTGTGTGTTAATAAAGATATGTAACTGTGTGTTACTTGTAAAAAAGGTTTTATATATGTAAGATTTAAAGTACTGTTACCAACTGCTATCAATTCTCTGTGACAAACTGGCCATCTGTGACAGAACACAAACACTTAGAATAATATGAACAGTCTGTTACTGAGGTTTAAAATGATCTTTAACTCGTAATGGATGTCTGTTTTTATAACATCAATAAGGAATCTGTGTCTTATTTGTGTTTCTAGACCATCACTGTATTGGGGATTTTTGATTACACTAATAAAAAGGTGTCTTGTTTTGAAAAGAATACTGCTTGTGTCAATCATTTATCAGAAGGCTGTATCCGTGTCCTTCAAGTATACCCTGGAGACCCATACCTTAAGAAAGACAGACTAAGAGGGCAATAGGTAAGTTATTCTAGGGGGGCCCCAAAACCTGTTTTTGGGATGACAAGGGCCCATGCTCTCTCAACCCCAATCGGGTTACACATGTCATTAATGAAAATATTGACTAGTATCAGACTCAGGGCAGACCCTTGAATGACCACAGTAAAAGTCCCAGTTTCACAGTGAAGCACTGATAGCTACTCTTTGAGTACAATATTTTAATCACTTGTGCACCAACCTTATAGTAATTTTATACAGACAACATTTCCCTAGTTTGTTTGTGATAATGTTATGTGAGACTGTGTCAAAAGCATTACTTAAATCAACATATATCATGCCTAGTGGATGGGCGAAAGCCATAGACAAGAAACCCTACCAAAGAATGAAATTAGGTTGGTTTGCCATGATTTGTTCTTCAAAAAGTCATGTTGGCTATTGGGCATAATCCTATTGTCCTTTGGGTGTGTAAAAATTGATTGTTTGACAATTTGTTCCACTATGTTTCCAGATATTGAAGTTAGGCAGAATGGTCTATAATTCCCCAAGTCCTCTTTTTTTTGTCCTTTTCAAAGCTAGATACTATGTTTTCCTTTACCCAGTCCTCAGGGGTCTCACCCATTCTCCTTAAGTTCTAAAAAATTATCACTGGCAGTTCCAAGAGTGCTTCAGCTAATTCCTTAAGTACCCTAGGTAAATTTCAGCAGGGCCTGCTATTTGAATGCATCTAACTTATCTAATTATTCTTTAATCTGTTCTTTCCCTATTTTGGCTTACATTCTTCCCCCGGTTAATAATAATTGTGTTCAGTATCTGGTCACCATTGACCACCTTTTTAGTGACAATTGAAGCAAGACAGACATTATATATCTCAGTCTTCTTGATATCATTTGTTATTAGTCTTTTTTCCTGCTAAGTAGAGGACCTACACATTCTTTCATCTTTCTCTTGCTCCGAATGTATTTATAGAAGCTCTTCGTATTCCTTTTTATGTCCTTTGTTAGGTGTAACTCATTTTGCGACTTAGCCTTTGTGATTTTGTCCCTATGTGTTTGTGTTATTCTTTTGTACTCCTCCTTAGCAATTTGTCCATGTTTCCACATTTTGTAGGATTCCCTTTTGATATTCAGGTCATTAAAGAGCTCCTTTTGGAACCTTATTGGCCTCTTACTATTCTTCCTAGCTTTCCTTCACATTGGGCTAGTTTCCTTTAATATTGTTTAATTGAGAAACTCTCCTGAACTCCCTTTTCCCTTAGGTTTTCTTCCCAAGGTATCGTTCCTACCAATTATCTGAGTCTGTTAATGTCTGCTTTTTTGAAGTTCCTTGTCCTTATTCTGCTGCTTTCACTCCATCCTTTCCTTAGAATCATGACATCTATCATTTCATGATCACTTTCACCCAAATTGTCTTCCATCTTCAGATTTGCTACCAGTTCCTCACAGCATGACTTCAATTTTTAAGAAGAACCCATCTTTATATTGAATTATGATTCAAGAGACCCCACCATCTGAAAACATCCTCTCTCCTCTGCTTCTGCCTCTTAACTTTCTCTGTCCTTTTAATATTATCAATGGGGCGGGTACTGCCGTTAAGGTTGTCTCATATTTCCCATTAAAAGTCCCTGTTTTCAGTTGCTCATAATTTTGCAAAACTGGAACTGTTTGGTTAACTAAACATGTTCCAGCCCCTCACAGCTCCTACTACTGACTAGGTTGGATGAGAGCTGAGCTGAGAGAACTGAAACTGACTGGGAAAGAAGACAGGGGACTGACACTGAATGTGGGGAGCGAGGAGAGATTGTGAGGGAGGCAATTGGGACTGGAGAGGAACTAGGACTGGCTGGGCAAGGAGACTGGGATGAGAAGATTCAGTATTGGAGAATGGGATCAGAAGATGGGGTGGGGGAAAGAGAGGATTGGGACAGAATGAATCAAGGTTGTGGGGACAGAAACTAGAACACATTTTTTTTCCTGAGCCTGGACTGGAACTCATGATTCCAGAGTCTCACCATTCCGCTGCCATCAGCAAAAATCTGTAAAATCCACTAGCAAAGTTTCTGTCTCAGACCGGTCACATCAAGGATGACAACCTACTACTGCTATCAGTTACTCCACTGATAGCTAAAAGGCATGTCATAAATTCTGCAGGGGGAAAAATGAATATCTCAAACAGATGAATGTTGCCCCTGAGAACAGGAGTCTCCCTCTGGCACAGAGTTCCTGTGTGTTGCTGGGCAAATCATTTAAAGTAAACATTTCACACTGTGTTCCTCATTCACTGTGTTCCTCATTTTCTGGTGCCTTACTTAAGGCTCTGGTGTCTGATTTGCAGAAATGCTAAGCACTCACAACTGCAAGTGTTTGCTTTGAACATATAAAGTACTATATAAATCAGGTCATAGGTATCTCAAAATGGGCACCCAAAATTAATTAATATTTTTGACCTTAATCTCTTTTGTTCTTCTCCCCATCTGTAAAATGGGGATAATAATACCCTTTCATCTCACAAGGCTGAGGTGAAGATAATTTAATGAATGTTTGTGGAACACTCAGACACTATAGAGGAATTCCTGAGGAAACTGATCCTTCTGTTTTCAGAGCAGGCTTTGATCAGTGTGCAAGAAATAAGGCCTGGGGCCACACACTGAACAATGAGAATAAACGAAATATAGAATAGCTCCTCATTAAATGAGCCCCATCCATCCTCTGGGTGTGATCAAGTAATGAATTACCATCTCATAATGCATATGCACGGGGGACAAAGTTAAAGTTGCACAGGCAACATTCGTTCCGGCATTTCCTAACTTTTGAGTGACTGAGTTTGCAATCTTATCAATGTTCTTTTACCATAACTTTGTGTGTAATTACTTATTGTTTAATTTCATAAAGGTTTTTGAGATTGTTATGCCATTAATTTCAATGGGCACAGCATCTGGATCATTAAAACCAATGTATCTTTAAAAGACTCTGATAACTCATGCAAATAGATGAGCACTAACCATTCTCTCATAGTCTAAAAGCTTGTCTACTTGAACAATTAGTTCCAGGCAAGCTGAGATATGAATCTACTGCACACTAGCCTGCCATGGACTCATTGTTCATTTGTTAATGCACTTTAATATTGTCCTCTTTGAAATGGGACTACATCAAGGCACATTAACAAACTGTTAATGCACATCAGCAGGATCCATACGCAGAGTTAGTTTGTTGCAGGCTAGTGCAGGGTAGATTCACACCCCTGTTTTCAATGAACTAAATGTTTCTCTAGACAAATGCTAAGATAAGATTCAAGGTACACAGTTTGGACCTGTATGTTGGACACCTCAAAGCTCAGATCTGGGGATTAGATTCAGCTCATTATAAGAACAAGTATCACTTGGCAAATTTTGATCAGATTCAGATTTGGTGTAAAAGCCCAGGGATTCCATATTAGGGATTTGTTCACCTCAAATTTAAGTAAGAGGCAAGAGATAGGAACCACATTTCCCCACAGAAATATTTTATATGATTTGAAAACCCTAACAACTGGAGAGTGGGATTTTTTCTCTCTGCCTCACATTGCTAGTGAAAGAAGCATGAGACTTACAGACAAGAACTATTCTGATAATTTGTAACTGTTTACAACATTGCATCTGACACAATAATAGTTTTCTGTTCTGACAGCAAGTTTTCCATATCTGAAACCATCACTGCTCCACCTCAAGATTCTGCTGGATTACAGAGCAAGCATTGTTTTTCTTCTTTTAACAACCTGAATAATTTTGTGACTTTTATGTAAAGAGATTTGAACTTCTAGTTTTCCATATATTTGTTGGTCCTTTTAAACCCATCAACAGGAAGAAAAAGCAACATCAGGAGTAGCCCATGAACTAAAGAAATAGAATCTCTCACAAAATCCACTATTTAGAAGTAATACAAACCATATTAAGGAGAAAGCCACTGGAGCAGAATTGGAGCAGTAGATTTCCATGTCTGCTTGTCATCTACTATTTGTGCCTCTATATCATTAATTTTGTTTCCCTGTTATACTACATAGTGAACAGTATCTTTTCCTTTCACTAACCTCACGCCTTGGTTAGCTCTGCTTGTATATTAGATTCCAGGAAAAATTGTCCATATTCAGACAGTCAATTACTTCCAAACTGCAATTTGGAAATAACTACTATAGCGGGGTAGTTACCCCGCTCCTAGAAAAAAGGCTAGTCTGATTGGGGAAGCAGCCAAAACTGGGGCCATGCCCCAACCAGGCCACATCTGGCCCTGTTATAAGGGCTCAGGGAGAAGCTGGGTCAGTCTCTCTCTAGCTGTGGGAAATATCTAGTTGCCAGGAAGAAAAAAGCAAAGATCTAATTGCCAGGAAGAAAAGGGTACCTGGAGAGGAGCAGGGCTGGGGAAAGGCCAGAGGAGCTGGGGATCTCCAACCTGGCAACTCCCCAGCCTGAGGCAGCCCAGAGATAGGCAGCTGGTGCAACCTCCTTGCCAATGATGAGCGGCCATGGCAGACTGCAGTTTGCCCCAGTGAGCATGGGCTAGATGATGACTGGTAGTAGCCACTGAGGCAAGGTGTGTGAGAGGGTTGGGGGTTCCCCTCGGAGGGGAGACCTAGAGCCTGGTTGGGTTCTGCTGGGGAAGAACCCTGAGGTACAGGGCACCAAGGTCTGGGATAGACTCTCCAGTCTATCTTGACACCCAGACAAGTTGGACTTTGTGATAAAAGGTCACTTAAACCAAAAATCACACCACACTATGTTTCTCTCACTCCCAAGAGACCAGTCACTTACCCCAGATCAACTGGTACTCTAGATCTTACACCAGAGACAACACTGGTAGCCAATTCTATAGTAAGCTAACTAAAGGTTTATTAGCTAAGAAAAAGAAGTGAGAATTATTGAGAGGTTAAAGCATGTATAATATATGCATATATGAGTCAGAATTTGTAATTCCAAATGGTGGCAGTGATGTAATAAACTGTCAGTTTCCTAAAAAGACTTTTTAGGTTCCTAGATTGTCTCTAGGGATCATTGCTTTGCATCTGGTACACTTCCCTGTATGAGTCCACATAGGCCAGAGATTAAAGGATCTTTCCTTGAATCCATACTCATAGCTTCTTCTCACAGAAAACAAGCTGACAGTGTTATTACCAAGTGGGCTTTTCCTTTGACAGAGAGTGAGGAATGCATTTTGAGTCTTTGAACTCCACTCATCAAACACAATGACCACTTACTTTGAAATTAGCACTTTTCTTTTAAATTTCCTAATTTGCATTCCATGAGGCTTATTTCTCATTTGATGGATTATTGAGTTACAGGGGTATACTCAATGTAAATATTAGCTACTACATTATAATACAATACAGATAACTGAAAACAATACAAGGATCATCCCACTAGTTTTCATTAAGTTTAAACACCAAATACACTCTCATTCATTTAACAATAACTTTGATCTAGTGATCAAGTGAATTTGCCTTGGGCTCTGGCATGAACTGGCACCTGGTCTGAAGTATCTCACAGTGTATGGGAAGTTAATTAACAGAGTGCAATGGGATGAAGCAATTGCTTAAGTAATGGTGAACTATTAAGCACTTTTGAAACAGTACTGAAATAAAAAACTCTAAACAGTTGGCAGGTGAATTACTATATCATGAATGGGAAAATAAAACTGAGTTGAAAATAAGAGCTCCAAATTCATCCCTGATAGATTTCCTCTCAGTTCTTTAAAGATCCACCATGAATTTGGTCCAGAATTCCTAACACCATATCTAACTAAATTAAAAGACTTCTAATAAATTATTCACAACAGATTGAGTACCTGCCTAACATCATCCACTGACTTTAATGTGGATTCTGGAAGCTTATCACATTTCAGGAATTGTCCCATTGAAATTTCAATGCTATTAGATTTCAATATGTTTTATTCTGTATTGGTTATTTTCTTACCATATTCTGTATGTGTTAGATCCTGAAATCCTTACTCAACTACTGTGAGATCTGAGTGTGTTCAGCATATCTACCTTGCAGGATTGGATTCTCAATGGGAGTTTTACCAAAGCAAGGAGTGATTTAAAATTAAGGGCTACATCCTATAAATATCAATGCTTGTGCTTAATTTCAGTCCTAAAGAACTCAGTGGGAGTCACATGTATAAAGTTAAGCATATGCATAAGTGTTGGAAAGATATTCAGGACCCTGGTAAGTACTTCGGGATTTAGCTTTATATTATTATCCTCGTCTCTTTTCTCTTGTGCTTCAAAATGGAAAGAAATGTCTCCCTTTCATTTTTGATCCTGATTTATTTACCAGTGATCCAAGTTACTGACACTTAACTTAGGCCACTGTGCTAGCTGAGCTGTCAACTAAGGCTGGGATTTACAAAGCAGCCAAATGGAATGAGGTTCCCAATTATAGACTCTCATCTGGCCCCTTTGGAGAACCTAGATTGTACCTTTTTCTTCCCTTCAATTAGTATTTGTAATTGATTTAAAAAATAAGTACAAGGAAAATATATTTGTCACTGATATGACTTTGAGTCTGTTTCCTAGATACAACATCTTGGGTATAAAATGCTGTGGTGGAAGAGAGAATACAGCCTACTTATCCTCAACAGGCCAAGGCCACCAAGGTGAAAAAGTATTCCCTTTCCCAGGATTCCTGTAGACTTGCTGAGAGCATAACAGCTGCCCTGACTGTCCTGTACTGCAAAGCCAATAAAATGTATACACCAACAATAATTCTCCTAGCTCACAAACACTACCATCTATGAACTTTAACAGATCAGAAGCAGTGGAGCCTAGCTATTATCAAAATAAAGCTGTTGCATGAAGAAATAAATTGCCTGTAAAAAAGTAACCTAAAAAAAAAATCACAGGAAGTATTAGTAATAGCCAGTTCCACAGCCGTGCTCCCTGATATTGCATTACATAATTGTGTCTCTAACCACCAGAGGGTTGGTCTTTAGAAGCTGTAGAAAGATAATCTGTGCCAGTGCACTCTGCCTACAACCACTTTAAAATCAATTGTTGGAAATGCCTTATTCACCACAGACAGCTTTCCTTTTTCCCTTCTCTTCTCTGCCTCCACAGCATGAAATGGCATTAAGGTCATAAAGCTCAAGAGGGAGGTAAAGAACACGCCATAATATATTTAGCAAATGATTGTGCAAAATACCACAAATAGAAAGAAGAGGGAGAGAGACACTTCCAGTGTCAGGATTTTGCAGCCACTCAAGAATTCATTGACGTCAGCAGGAACTCAGGACACAAAAAGATAGACCTGTCTCTTGTAGCCTGAGTAATAGGAGCTTGTCAGTTTGGAACACAAGACTGTGTGCCAGATACTGAGTGTCCACTAAGTCTCCTGACACAAAGGGGATTTATAGCTGCCCTAGGGGAGCACATGAGGGTTCTTCTAGGATAATTCTCATTTGAGGGAGGGTGGGCTTCTGGTCTTCTGGTATGGTGGGCATTATGGAGCAGGCTAGGAGAAGGGAAGGGGTGTGTCAAGTGTGAGAAGGGGAGGAACTAGAGAATAAATGCACCCTGGTAATCCTAGCTGATAACATGTGACTGGTAAGCCATTATCCACTGGTGATAGTTACAACAGTGCTAAGACTGCTCTAACTTGCACCAAAGGCTGGTTCAATTTCCAGCAGCCTCCGAGATTGTGGGAATGTGGGGGGAAAGATGGTGAAAGCCACCTGTTGGGCCACCTTCCTCCCCGGCTCTGCCCAGTACTGCTCTTGTGCACCTGGCACTGATAGTTAAATTCATATGCTTCTGACAAATAGTATATTGTGTATGAAAATGACACATTTGCATGTCTCCCATCTACATAAAAACTGTTATATTTTAATATGTTACTTATATGTATGGAGCATAATACAACTTGCAACTTGCATATAGGTCAAAATGAGGACTGGTTAAATAATTTCTGTCAAAACTATCAATGGAAAATTGTTTTTTCCCCCACAAACTGTGTCTGCTGTCTGTGTAAAATTTAAACTTTGTAATGAAAAACTAACACCTTAAAACTGAAACTTTTTTTTTTTGACAGAAGACTGAAAACATTTGGCCAAAAGCCCAAAAAATTAAGTTTGGAAATGCCTCCACAATGCCTCCTGGAAGTTGTAGTTTTATTGTTTCATTCCCCCATTCTCCCCTAAAGTTTCTCCAGCCAGACTACATTTCCCCATATGTACTGTTGCCAAGGCCACACATGATAAACCAAAATGGCTCAGTGAGAGAGGAGACCATGCTGCATCATGGGAGATGTAGTTCAATCAGGGAGCCCAGCACAAAGAACAGAATGGACACCTCTAAACTACAGCTTCCATGAGGCATTGCCGTGATATTTCCAAATTAAGGTGTTGTTTGTTTGTTTTTCAGTCAAAAATGTTCAGTATTTGTCTGCAAAAAAAGTTTTCAATTTTTGCCAAAAAGTAAACATTTTCCACAGAAAAACAAAACAAAACATTTTTCCAACTAACTCTAGTCAAAAGTCTCAGACACAGTCAATATCATACCATATGTTACTTATATGGTATTTGCATGTAAGTTGCATATATGTATTTTTCCTGAAATAGCTGGTAGGCAGGAAGTCATTGTACCTTCAGAATCTTGATACTGGGAAAATATCTAGGGCCATATTTTTCCACAAATACCCTAAGCTTCAAATTTACACCAAGGCTGATTTTTTTCAGAGACAGGAATGTAGGCTCCTAAATCCATGCTATCTGTCTATCTTAGGTATTTATGCAACCTCCATCACCACAGTATCTAAACACCTCCCACTTGTTAATGTATTTATCCTCAGAATATTCCTGTGATGTGGAGAAGTGCTATCATTCCCATTTTACAGATAGGTAAGGCACAGATAGATTGTGTCTTGTCCAATGTCCCACAGGAAGTCTGTGGCAGAGCAGGGAATTGGAATCAGCACTCCCAAGTCCTAGTCTAGTGATTTAACCACTAGATATTTAGACTTCCAAATTAGTGGCCTGATTTTCAGAAATGCTAGGAAGGTTCTTTTGAAGTCAGTGGGGGTTTCTGGGTTCTCAGCATTCTTGAAAATGTGGCCACTTATTTATGTGGTCTAACTTAGGTTACTACGTTTAAAAATCTTGGCTTTTTGGCCTGATTTTCAGATGTGCTGAACAAGCACTTTCAGGACCAAATCAAGTCAATGTCTCAAGTCTGGAATCTAAAAATCAAGCCTTACACAATTAGTGGCCGCATTTGAACATGTGAACCTCTGGCTGTGTCTGCACTTGAAGCTGTGGTCTGTGGTTCCCAGCTTGCATAGACATAACTGAGCTACTGTTCTAAAAATATTGTCGCTGTGGAAGCATGGTCAGTGGCAAGCAGTGCCACAGGCTAGCCAACCTGAGTGCAAACCCCACCTGGACCTCATTGGGATGCCTATGCAAGCTGGGAATCGCACCCCCAAGCTCCAAGTGTAGATATACCATCAGCGTGTAGCTCCAGGGATAAGATTTTGTTGGGATGGAAAAGGGCTGTTTCCCTGTTTTTACCTCCTACATATAATTTGATATTTATTATTTATTTTATATATTTATTTTATATTTTAAAATAATAATTGTTTTTGGTTTTTGAAGGAGGAAACCAGGCCTTTTTCTCCTCCACACAAGCTCTTTTTAATCCGAAACACAGTAACTGTTTGTTGATAAGTGGGGAGGGGAAGGGGAGACCATTATTTTCCAGCCCAAAATGCTTATTTGAGGCCTATCTGTTTTGGGAACTGTATGGTCTCTGTTGCTTAGTAACCAGACTCCCTACTCGCTCAGCAGCTGGAGGGTGTTCTGCGCATGCCTGTGCATTGATGATCTGTTTTCTAGACCCACAGAAAGTCTCATTGTGATGCAGTCAGCTAGACTGTACATTTTTCACAGGAAATCATTTTAAGTAAGTACAGTGGCCAAGGTTTCAAACAGCTCTCCCTGACTTTGTGCTGAATGTGTCTGGGGTTGATGCACTCAGGTCATGATCATCTGTTTCCTTATTAAATTAATGGAGGGGAATGCAGACTGAGCAATGAGCTTTCTCTCTAGTTTTTACAAAAGGGTATTCTAAGAATGTGAATCTCTGCTGAAACCTTCAGTGTGTTTTCTCAGGACAGGAAAGCATTCCTAAGAATCTTCAACCACAAGGAGAGAAAAAGTACCCATTACTTGGGTGGGGCTCAGCTGAAAGGAAGGGAGTTAACAAATAGAACAGGCGACCATTTTTCTGCCATTTGATTTATATACAACATGGAAATAGGCTGATTATCTATCTGCATAGTTCTATGTATATTTGCATAAGTGTGTATATGTGTGCTATTCCTCAGGCACTGATGGATCTAAGGTGTACACTAGATGGTGCTTGCACAACACAGAGAATAAACAGCACATCTGTCTCCAGGTTTGCCAGCATCCCAATGCTCAACCTGCTTCTTAGGTATTTTCTGTGACACATATACTGTACTAAGTGGAGCCATATAATTAACTATAGAAGGATAATGATTGATGTAAGTGTTGCTTTTTTGCCATGTCGTAGAAGTGGTGTACTCTGGGAATAAAGAGTTGATTCTTTATATATGTAAAATAGCAGTCTATCTAATCATCATAATCTCCTTGAAAACTAGCTATTCCTAAAGGATGGGAGTGAGGGCAGTGAAAGAAACACCTTCTTTCATGTTTGGATGAGCCATATATGTACAAACCTGAGATAAAAATAATGGTAGAGACTGTAATTTACTATATTTTTATATAGTATTCAACACAATGGGTCCTCAACTTGATTGGTCTCTAGGCATTCCCAGAATATTAATGTCAAATAATAATATTGATAATCCATAAAAAGGACACATTTTGCTCATTTAAAAGGGGGGGAAGGCAGGAAGGAAAATGGCTGAACTACCTTGTACTTTGTAAAAAAAACAACTCTTTCTTGCCCATCCCCACCCCTCCATTTTACCAGAGTTTCCATTCTGGGAAAGAGACTCAATGCTGAAAGGGAGGGATAGCTCAGTGGTTTGAGCATTGGCCTGCTAAACCCAGGGTTCTGAGTTCAATCCTTGAGGGGTCTGGGCCAGATACTGGGGATTGGTCCTGCTTTGAGCAGCAGGTTGGACTAGATGACCTCCTGAGGTCTCTTCCAACCCTGACATTGTATGAAAGTGGTCCTCGGCCACTACAAAACTTGCAAACTGTGTAACAGCCTTTTACATGGTGCCTTCCTGTGTTTCATGATTTTTAAGAAACCAGAAGGGAAGGAAACCTTTGACAGTTAATAATTGGCAGTTCCATGTGCTTGGTAATCCCTGTGTATATCAACAGAGATTCTTCCAGACTTCATCAGGGGGGAAAAAAGCCCTATTGATACTGGATCAGGGATAGCATCCATATGTTCTCCAGTTAAATTTGTTTAAAGATCCAGCATATTTTGATCATGGTTGGAAGCCTGTCAGTCTGCTCTGGAGTATAAAATCAAATGTAATTATTTCCATGCTCTTACATTTGAACAAGTCTAAATGTTAGATGGCCAAAATAAAATTAAAAAGTTGTCATGAACAAAAGTAAGGGAAGGAAAGTCAAAAGCTGGATGTACCTGGATCCTGCCTGTCTTTGAACACCCAAATTGCACTGTCAAAATAAATAGAGGAGTCAAATGACAGTTTTTGCCACATTCTTACAC
The DNA here is from genome assembly GCF_965140295.1 of Lepidochelys olivacea. Classification (NCBI taxonomy): domain Eukaryota; kingdom Metazoa; phylum Chordata; order Testudines; family Cheloniidae; genus Lepidochelys; species Lepidochelys olivacea. The sequence goes on along the minus strand of NC_140415.1, from coordinate 11,036,067 downwards.
CAGCATGTGCGGCTGTCCAGATTTTTGTAGGTGGTATAGTTGAGGCACCACTATAGTCTATTTTTATAGTATCATTTATGAGTTTGTGGCCAAAATTTGGTAAGATCCAGTAGAGTCCCCATCCTGGATTTGAGTTTCTGTGGAACAGCTGCAGTGTGTGTGAAGAGGTGGTGTGGAGGGCAGGGGCAGGAAAGTTAAAGTGCAGCAGGAGCAGCTAAACATGATCTTTGTTTAGGAAGTGGAATTGGGCTTATCAGCACCACAGACTGACTCGTCCAGCCTCTCAGATTGATTGATGTTGCTGGAGTTAGAAGCAGCTACATTCGTACTGTCGTTAAGCAGCAGCATTTGCAGGGTGGGGGATAAAAAATGTCGGGATCAAGATCCAGGGATCTGGAGCACTATCCATCTGTCTCTGGATTGTGTTGTTGTAGCAGGAGTATCTTCACTCGGTCTCCATTTATGCAGCAGAATTTGGGATGGGAGCCAAAAGTTGGTTGGATCCAGCAGGATTCAAGTGCCAGGTTTTGCAGCACTGTTGCAGATTCAGGGGGAGTTGTGGGTGTTTTAGCATCAGACTTTTTCTTACAGTACAATCCGGGAGCCTTAGGTTCTAAATTGACAGGAAGATCGAGCTTTTACCCAGACCCGAAGGCAGGTCGGGAAAAGAGAACAACTATGTTCTTGCACTTCCAAGGGGGAAGGGGCAGTAGACACAGACATTTAGTGATTCCGATCCATCATGTGCATGGTATCAAATACAGTGAAAACACATCCCTGAAATTGGAGTTGGGTCGTTTGACCCTAAGACTTTGCATCGTCTACTGCATCATTGCAACCTGGATATCAAATTAATAAACAATACTTAATGAAACATAACAGGGCTGTGGATTAAACAAGGGCATGTTTGGCTGTAGGAATTAGCATCTCTGTCTGTGACAGGCTGAGAATGTGAGCTAATCTCCTGCAGCAGAGCAGTTAAAATAATTGATGAGTGTGTGCTGAATCCCCAGGAGCGGTTGGGTGGAGGGGTGCGGGGGGAAGGTGCTGATTTCAGCCCTGTAGCGTCAGGATTGCGTCAATTTGGGTTTCAACCACGTCTTCAGTCTCGGAGTCGATCTACTCAGAAGAGCCAAAACAGGAAGGGGGTTGCAAGTCACTGTGAAAAGGGAAGGTCTAAAAGCTCCCTCCCCTCCCCCCCTTACAGCCTCCTCCTCCTCCTCCGAAACCATCCCGATCTTTCATGTTTGTGTTTTCATCACGCTGGAAAAGAGGGCTCCGCTGGGTTTGTGCAAGCTAAGAGCTGGGCTAAGGAGAGGAAGTGCTTTTCAGTACCTCGGACAGAGCACGCAGCAAAAATGGCTCCGATTTCAGCGAACAGAGACGAATTTGGTAAGCAAGTTCCTTCTCAAACTTATAATGTCAGGCAATTTCCACCCTGAAGCCCGAGAGCTGGCTGGGCGTTTGTATGAACGTTCCATTTCATGGTCTTGGGCGCGCTGTAACTAAGGGTATGCATGTAATCTCGTCTGACCTGGCTCCTCAGCTTCCTTATTTCTCTTTCAGAGGAATCCTTTGAGCACTCGCATCTTTTGTTTTGTTTTGTTTTATGTCTTTGAAGTTCATAGATGTGTAATTTTCTTTTTTTTGTTGTTGTTGTTTTTGCAGCCCAGGCGCTGGCAAGCATTAAGCCTTTTTTGTGTATCACTGATGCCTTGATTATTTCCTCTATCTCGAGGAAAGATAGTATAGCCCAGAGTTGCGTTGTTCAAGTATATTCCATGCTAAAGATCAAATCCTTGCTCAATATACTCTTGGAATAGCTTTCACCCCGTCTTCTTAAAGAGGGGGGCATATAAAATCTTATCCACAGATACATATGCTCTTTTAATTGATGTTGCTAGGTGAGTGAATGTGTGATATCCCCACTTATTTTAAATGAACATCTTACTCCTTGGATGAATCTAGGTGCCGTGGATACTAGTATAAAAGGATAATAATACTAATAGAGAGTTTTAAATTCAACATTTTTTCTGTTGAATATAGGATTAACTTTATTACAGAAAGGGATTTGCAGAAACATTCATATAAATAGGTGTGTAAATACATATGTATCTTTACTTAGAGTTTATAAAAGAAAATGTTTCTGAACTATCCTTTACAAAATATTTACTCTAGTAAATAGTAAAGAAAATCTGAAATCACTCCCTTGATTTAAGTAGAGTGAATCCAGATGTACATCTGTGTTACTGAGATCAGAATCTGCTCTAGTATTAATAAACAGCATTTCAAAGAAATCTGGCTTTTCTGAATGGCTGGACAATTGACTTGCCATGTGAAAATAGCAACAAACACAGGTTGTTATCTAATTGAAGTAAATGTATAGCAATGATATTTACCATTTCATCTCCCTCCCCCCCCCCCCGACCCATCACCTGGGTTTTTCTAACTACATTTGTGACATCTTGCTCACCTGATGACTGATTTAATTAAGATAATTAATTTTAAGTACCAATTTTGTCCATTCAATGCTACCAGAAGCTGTAGATGTAACATTATTATTCACACTTTTATAAAGTCTGTCTAAATGTGATCTAATGAAAAGTGCTACAAAAATGCAAACTGATGCTTAAAACCGGTTTAAGCTGTGCTAATAATTATGATACCTACCTCGTTTTCTCCTATTGCATCTTATATATTTTCCATTTCTGAACCCTGAGGAATTGTCTAAACTCAGTGCCACATGCTTAACTTTAAAAAAAATGAATTCACTTATTGATCATATATATCATTTTATTGAGTTCTTACATTTAACTATAATGAATGATACAGAATAAGAGTAGAAGGGAAAATGACTCAACTCTTGGAAGAAATGTAAAGCCAGGCCTAACCCTTTAGCTTCTGGAAGTTTCTTTCCTAATATCTCTTTATAGAGCTATTTTTTCAGTCACTACAAAAAAAAATAGAGATGTAACAGTAAGTGAAAATTAGTTCCATCTGCCTAGCTTTTAACTATACATAACAGACTCACTCCTATATGACATCTGTACTCTTTCTCAACCAGAAAGTTCTGCTAATCATGTGTTAAAGAACCAGCACTCTTACATAAAGACCATAATTACCCTTATTCATACAAAATGTCATCACATTAATATTTTATTAGTTCCTCACTCTCACACTGATGTGGATTTAGCTCTGACTGGTATATTGTGGGATGTTAAAACTTGTTACTTATAAGGCAAATTTGATTTCCAGTTAGTTGTGCTGATGTGGCCCTTCATTGCATGCTTATGAAATACTAATGATATAAATCTATATGCAACCACTTTATCCACATTCCAAGTGAGATTGTAGCACTTGCACTGTTTTCCCCTTTGAAATGTAATTTTCAAATGCATGATGCATATGAACACAGGAGAGGAATCTAGCTCTAATGTTTTTTGTCATAATACACAATCTAATGAAATATTGTAAAATAAACAAGAACCCTCCTTCTATTGCTTTTAAATTCTCCGTGACATTGGTTAATAGTCGTATGGGTTCAATACTTAATGGATAGCAACACAGTGGGTTTTCTTGTTTTTAGAGTTGAACATGAATGCATAATGTTCAGGTAACAGGAAAAAGCCTTTATATATATAATTATTGTTTCAAGGACTCACTCCTGCAAGAAGGTGAGTACCTCCTAAGAAAGTGAATACCATCCCCTTCTATTAAACTCAGCATCTTCATGAGATACATCTAACCCCTTATGAGATCAGAACACAAAACATTTACCTCATTCAATACACAGAGCAGTCCAGGGAGCAATATAAAATGCAGATGGCATATATAAGTAATGAATATTTCAGATTATGTTTAAGCAACAAAATCCCGGAGACTCAATGCAGAAGCTGCAGGAGTGAGACGAAAATGCTTTTGCCTCATGGGTTCATACCAATTTAGTTGTTCTAAGTGAATTTAGAAACTTCCCATAGAGAGGAGCTATTTCAGAATAATTATTAATGATATTATTTTGTCTGACTGTTTTCCTCCCAATCACTCTGTTGTTAACAAGAAATGAACAGTACATTAAAATAATTGGCTACACTGTATATGGAAAAGTACTTACATGAAGAGTCCCTCTTGCTGTGTGGCTATACATTTATACCTGCAGGTGGCGTGAAATATAAACAGATCCTTTGCAATGGGTATAATGAAAAAGCATTTCAGTCTGCCTAGGTTGCTGCTAGTGCCATCTCTTTTGAGTGTATTTTCTAATATATCACATTATTATCTCAAGCACTGCTGTTTATATATTTGTTACTATTAATTTGATTTGCAGATGAAATTCCTACAGTGGTTGGGATCTTTAGTGCTTTTGGCCTTGTCTTCACAGTCTCCCTCTTTGCTTGGATCTGCTGCCAGCGTAAATCTTCCAAATCCAACAAGACCCCTCCCTACAAATTTGTCCATGTGCTGAAGGGGGTTGACATTTATCCCGAGAACCTTAACAGTAAGAAGAAATTTGGAGCAGATGACAAAAGTGAAACAAAAAGCAAATCAGTGATGCCAAAGAATTCTCTCCACCTCGACCTGGAAAAGAGAGATTTGAATGGCAACTTCCCCAAAACAACCCCCAAAATCCAGGGCTCTCCAGATCTTGAGAATTTGACTCCAAAGCACTTTGCAGAAAGAGAGAAAGATTCAATATCCCCCGAGAGCTTAAAGTCCAACACTTCACTGTCTTCTGAAGAGAAACAAGACAAGCTAGGGACTCTCTTTTTCTCCTTAGAGTACAACTTTGAGAAGAAGGCATTTGTGGTGAACATCAAAGAAGCACGTGGATTGCCAGCAATGGATGAACAGTCAATGACTTCTGATCCCTACATCAAAATGACAATCTTACCCGAGAAGAAGCATAAGGTGAAAACCAGAGTGCTGAGAAAAACCTTAGATCCAGCTTTCGATGAAACCTTCACATTTTATGGGATCCCCTATAGCCAAGTCCAAGATTTAATCCTTCACTTTATGATCTTGAGCTTTGACAGGTTTTCCAGAGATGACATCATTGGAGAAGTCCTCATTCCACTTGAAGGAATTGAATTGTTTGATGGAAGGATGCTAATGAACAGGGAGATCATCAAAAGAAATGTTAGGGTAATCTATTTTAAATATCTTTTAAAAAGTAATGTGCTTTTATTATTTATTATTATGTTATTATTTTACTAGTATCTTAGAAAACTAGGGAAAGAGTTCATCAGAACAAACATTAAGAAGCTTTACATGATGACATTATGGGGAGACAAGCATAGAAGTGCATTCAGGGATCAGTGCAGTGAGCTTGTTATAAGAAATTGCTAATGGATCAAATCCTATTTTCTTATGCAATTGGTCCAATTTACTTCAATTGGACCACTTATGTTAGGTCAGCAGGCTCTGACCCAAATTAATCAGGCTGGCAAGAACAGAATGCACAGCTTGTTTTCCCCATTCTCTATCGAAGATGGGCAATTATGACTTGACTCTAAGCTCATTGAAGTCAATGGGAATTTTTCAGTTGACGGCCATGCGCTTTGGATCAAGCCCTTAAAGATCAAAAATATTTTATTTGAAACCAGTCACAAAATCATATTGTTGACTACATTGTTTGATTTAAAACATATTATTTGACCTTTGTATTATTGTCCTGTATTGTAAGTATTGTAATATAGCCTGCAGCTCTACTAATAAAAGGAAGGCTATATGGGCAAAATCCTGGCCCCACTGAAATCTGTCAAAACTCCTGTTGGCTTCCGTGGAGCCAGAATTCACCCTGTATTTCTTATCCAGGTTCAGAATGAAAACATATTTCAAAACCATCACAGCTGAATTGTACCCACCAGCCCTTTCTGAGGATTTGGCATGTGTATTGACTGTTAATGTAATTGTTTTCAAAAGATCAAGCATTACATCAAATTGAATTAACATCTGCCAGCCAATATTCTGATCAGCAATATCATTGTTTGATAGTTCTAATCCTGCAGCACAACAGCTCTGTACTCATCTCATTGATACTGTACATACCAGAGACGTTCAGCCTTTTAGGTCCCTGTTTCTTTTCTTTGCTTTACTTGAAGTGAACCATTGTTCTTGCAAATTCAAATTAAATAATTATGCAGCAGAACCCTGATTTCCTCTTCCTCCCATTTAAATAGTAGTCCTCCAGAGCGTATTAGGGACAACATTTCAATAAAATGTTGAGTCTTTATTTGTCAAAAGATTTCATTGCAGATTTTGGTGAAGTACATGTGTTTGATAGATGTTTTCTATCTTAGCCCTGCTTCTACTCTTTTCTTTTCACTGAGATTTATTTCCTATGATGTAGGTGTTTCAAAATCAGTTTAAATCTTTATCTTACTATAGACCAAGTGAACTAATAGGTCTCTTCCATGACAATCTATGCTTTCACCTTGTTTTTCTAATCAGTTTACTAACAAGCACTCATTAAACCATTAACAAAGTTTTGTAACCAGAATACACTGGATCAAGTCTGGTAACATAAAGCAGCATAGCACTATGATTATAAATAATACTAATAATTCTACTCCTAATAATAATAAATGATAATAAATAATAATAAATAATAATAAATAGCTCCTTTAGAGCTACTCCAAGGTGCTCCAACATCTGGTCTCATATGACATTTTCAAAAAGTGTACTAATGACTCCAATTCATAGCCAAGATATTGGCCAAGATATTTGTCCATAAAGGTTCTCTTTTCATTTCCTCAGAAGTCATCTGGGCGTGGAGAATTACTGATCTCTCTCTGTTACCAATCTACAACAAACACTCTAACCGTGGTTGTTTTAAAAGCCAGGCACCTACCCAAAGCTGACGTTTCAGGATTATCAGGTAATGTCTTTATTTATGACTGTGGAGTAAGCAGAAGTGTAAAAACCATACTGAGCCTGGGTGTTTACAGATTAAACATAGTGCCTCTGTTATCACCCATGTATTCATGGACTGTATGATCTGCAATTCACTCTTACTTTATTCACAGAGACAAGTAATACTTTACATTCCAAGTCACAAATGTTATAAGCTTGTTCCTATATAGTATGTGCCCAGAAATTAAGTGGCCTAGCAGTTAATATGGAAGAAGTCCTCTTCCCAATGAAGTCAATGAGTTTTGCCCTTTTCTTCTGTAGGACTCCTCTGACATGAGCAGGATATTTTGTTGGGAAATACTGCAGAATTATAGTTTTATTGTAAATAAGTAATTTACAGGGGTTTATTTCTGAGACAGCCCCTCAGCTGGTGTAATTCAACATAGCTCCAGGGAAGTCACATTAGCCCTCAATATGGCTCATTACATGGTATTTGCAATGTAAGATAAGTCACTTGTAACACGATATTTGTGCATTGTAATGCAGTGTCCTTGGGATGCACTAAGGAAAAGCAGGTTTTGCAATCTATTTTCATGGCTCTATTATGCTACTGTTTCTTTTTATGGAACGTTCATTGAAGCCAATGGTAGATACACACAGACACAGACAGACACTATAGTATATGTATTCAATATATTTGAAGAGAGTCATAAGTAAGGGCATATCCAACCACTGGGCCCCCTGTCATGGTTTAATTTCACAATAAAATGCAATGGGTTGTTCTTCTGAGCATAAAATAAAATCCTCTTCAACCCTCAACACAACTCCTCCTGAATGCCCAAGGGAAAAGATGTGTCAGCCTACTAAGTACACTTCCAGGCCCATCGTTCAAAGCTGAAGATGCTTCAGAAAGGGATCTTTGCCTTTAGCATCTCTTCTGATCTCTGTTGTGTCAACATGGGCCAGGGAGAAAGGAGGTCTCTCAGGTAATCAGATGCCAATCATGACAAATAGACTCCTGTGATTCCCTGCATGGGAGAACCCCTCTCACTTTTACCGCTCACCTTTACCTTCTCAGCAAGATAGGAAGTGAGTCACTCAGGAGACTCTATAAACCACTTATATGATGCCCCAGCATCTCAACAAAACCTCCTGGTCAGTGGTATAAAAGGCTGCTGATAGATACGGGAGAAGCAAACTGGACACTTTAGATGTGTCTATGGTTGGGATATGTTAACCAACAATGTTTATTTGGCCGGAGATCAAGAGCACTATATGGCACTTTGATGGGTATTGATTTTGATATACAGAATGCTGGGGCGTTTGTGCTTCAAAAGGCCAGTTAATTATTTAAATATTTGAGGTTTATTCCTAAAGTTTTGGCTAACTATGAAAGTATAGTATGAAAGTGGAAATACATTTTAACACACTTTGTCACTGTCATACTGCACTTGAATATGTGCAATACAATCTTTGTTTCTTTATTTCTGCAAAATATACCATCAGGCCAAATGGACAAGTAACTTTGTCATCATCCAGCTCTTCCAATTTGATGTCCTCAGCCCAACAACTCTAAATGGGATTTGTGTTTAGTTCTGATCAATGGTAGAACTCTCAATGAATTCAATGGAAGAAGAGTCAAGCGAAACTTGAAAGCTGTTTAAAAAACACACGTTAGGTCAATTAACAGGACTAATAAAATATGGACCAAATTTAACCTTTTGAATTGGCTACTTCATGCTGCTGCAATGTTGCAACACAGTCATCAACTTGCTTAAGCTTGGGTGTATATAGCCTACCAACAAATCCAGCTCCGCATCTGGAGTTGCTGGTTCAAAATAACCAAATTAAATTGTATGGGGTCAAGTTAATCAAGCCCATTAAAATCACTGGAGTACACTGGAGTTACAAAAAAATGGAAGGTTTCAGAGTAACAGCCGTGTTAGTCTGTATTCGCAAAAAGAAAAGGAGTACTTATGGCACCTTAGAGACTAACCAATTTATTTGAGCATAAGCTTTCGTGCATCCAATGAAGTGAGCTGTAGCTCACGAAAGCTTATGCTCAAATAAATTGGTGAGTCTCTAAGGTGCCACAAGTACTCCTTTTCTTTTTGAAAAAAATGGAATACATTCTGTCCATTCAACCATTCCTTAAAGATTTTTTTTCTCCTATATATTTGCTTGCACAATTCTCATTAAGATGTGGCTTATTCTATACAAATAAGTGTGAATAACTAATTCATATTAAACATAAATACAGAGAGTTTTGCATTTCTGCCAATAGGCAAATAGAATTTTTTCCTTCATGCTGTAATAATGAACCAGATCTAACATTTATCAGTTATGCTTCAGTTGTTCAAGATTCATAGTTTAATTAAAAAATAAAAGACAACAAAGCTTGCAGTTGTCACTTAGGGTAAAGTTTTACAATTGAGACCTTTTTTCAACATCTATTTGTTTGTGGCAACACCTCATCATATAGTCATTATGTTGGTAGAATATATTTTACCATTTACATGATCCATGAATTGCTGTCGGACAACAGTCAATAGTCTTGTGGGTTTTTTTTGCTTGTCATTGCAGATCCTTATGTAAAAGTGAACCTCTACCATGCTAAGAAGAGAATCTCTAAAAAGAAAACCCATGTGAAGAAATGCACCCCCAATGCAGTATTCAATGAATTGTTTGTCTTTGACATTCCTTGTGAGGGCCTTGAAGATATCAGCATTGAATTTTTGGTTTTGGATTCAGATAGAGGGTCCAGGAATGAGATTATTGGCCGGTTAACCCTGGGAGCTTCAGCAGAAGGAACAAGTGGAGAGCACTGGAAGGAAATTTGTGAATATCCTAGGAGACAAATTGCCAAGTGGCATATGCTGTGTGATGGTTAGCAGCCTAGAAATGGGTTGGAACTTAACAAATATTTCCATAGGCAAGGAGCAATTTTCTTTCTGTATGATGCATAATTACAGGCTTGTAACAACAAGACATTTTTTTGTTAAAACTGGAGTGAACTATCAGAACAGAAGATAACTAAATTTTCACATTAAACAAAGGTCTTTCTAATTCATAGAAACTTGACATAATTTCATATGATATTCATATTCTGCTGGAGTTTACATAGTAATAGACTTGTGAAGCAGTGCAAACTTCAATAAGAGCAGTCTATCTGTTATGAATAAATCACTGGAAACTGTAGATTACTACTCCATGCAGAAATGATAACCTCATTAATATATATTGCTAGATCTAGGGACAGACTTTTTTTTTAAGTCTAAAAATTGGGAATGCGTGAGAGGCAGGAAGAGTATTTTATTTGGTTTACCATTGTATCAGAAATCTTCTCTTATAGAAATTCAACCAATTTTCATAAGTTTAGGGTACTTATACTTTGATCAACCAAAATACAAGACATTTTCAACAACTTGCTTTGCATATCACATCAAGTGCAAATAGTTGTTATGTGTGTGAAATATTGTATAGTCTTTTACGTTTGGGGTTTTTTATTAATTATTATTATTATTATTACAATGGATGAAATAAGTATGTGTTAAAGTAGCAAATGAATTAAAACTAATAGTTTTATAAAAAGGGCTCGGGTATAGGTATGCACATGTTACAATACGGTTAGGATTTGTGTTTTAAGTATGGCCTGCAATTCCTCCCCTCACCTGCCCCACACCCAGGACACAAACTGAGCATTTCTAATGAAGGTAAAACATTTTTACCAAGGCAATGAAATGTGAAGTATATTACAATGAATGGTCTTTCACTTGTTATATTTTAAAAACATTGGAAATATCTGAAATAAACTTGTCTCCATGTTTTTTTTCTATTTGCTTCACTCAGAAAAAAAACCAAAACCCAAAATAACCCGCCCCCCCACAAATTGTATTGTATGGCAGAAATCAAAGCCCCAATCCCATTAAAACATACATGTGTGTTTAACTTTATGAACTGTGAGTAGTCCCAATGAAATCAATAAGACTACTTACAGAGTATAAAATGAAACAGATATGTATAGGATTGAGGCCCAGATACACATGCTAAATCATCTTAGATGAACAATTTTAAAGTAGCATTTCATTTAAATCACTTTCATGTGCCCATGGCTGATTGTATTAAAAAATGGGAAAGGGGAGGGAAGTAACATGATTTCACTGTAGTATGCCACATGTATGTACCAAGTGATTTAAACTGTGATCACAATGCCAGATTGGGGGAATAAGTGTAACACAAAGTACACAAGTATATAAATAAAACATTTGAGCCCTGTGAATCTTATTTATGTTTACACTGGGTACATTGATTTCTTATACAGTGTTGTCTGCAAATATTTGTCCCATGATCCTTTTGAATGACAAGCTTTGTAAAGAAGAATATTTTTAAAGAACTGTTAGTGGTGGAAATAAGGATTAAAAAATTCAGGGTCAGTTTCTGATACCCTTGCTCAGACTGAGTACCTCCTCCTTCACAAGTAATGCCACTGAAATGAATGAGACTGTTTATGAATTAAGGTATTACTCAGTGTGAAGAACAGTGGCAGAATAGGGCCAATGATGAAAACATTTTAACAATTCGTATTGTATTAGACTGTCAGTGAAGGCCAAATCCTTGAAGTCTATAGGAGTTTTGCTGGCTTCACTGGGACCATAATTTGGCCATAAAATGACAAGTGGAGGAGGCTGGAATGTTAAATATGCAAGAAAGAAAGAAAAATACTACTGGAAGAATTCTATTTAGGTTCTTTCAGGTTTTGTGTCAGTACTTTATCCAGCTTTGAGAATGTGTTTGATATCTCAATGTTTATAAAGTTCTATAAAAATGCATTTTCAAAACAACATGCTTTTAATGACAACACTTAGTGTAAAAAAAATTCATATAGCTTGTACAAAAGAATAGAAACTTTTTGTTTGTTTAGACATGGATTATCTACTTCAGGGCTAACGTTTGCTAACCTTATACAAACAGGGCCTGAGCCAATGCCCACTAAGTCAAAAGAAAAAATTCCATTGACTTAGTGGTCTTTGGATCAAGACCATACAGTAGTATCTTAATCATAAATAGTCCCATCAATGGGACTGTTTATGGAGTAAGTAACTATTCAGTATAATTAAGGGTGATAGAATCTAGCCCAAAGATAGTAGTATTATAGAGCCAGACTGCAATATCCTTACTAATGTCAAAAAAGAATGTTACACAAGTAATTCCAGTGAAGTCAATGGGGTGTTATGTAATATAAGGTACAACTAAAACAAGGGTAAAGTTATTATAGTCTGGCTCACAGGTGGTGCATCATCTCTGTTAAAGTGATCAAATGATGAGATTTAGCATAAGTTCCTAGTGGATACAAAGCCTTTCATTCAGTAAAATAAATAAAGTTTCTCTTTTCTTTTTTTGTTAAAAAAATCAGCCATGGGTTGTGGCCATCTTTCATTTTTCCATCCAATGTGATGTTGTCAGGAGGGTGTCTTAAAGTTTCTATACCAGCCTAAAGGTTAATATTTCTACCAGATAAATGACAGCTGTTGCAGGGGAGGGAAAATGGGGAGGTGGGACGCAAATATCTTTTTATTACACTGGAAAAATTGTAAATAGGATTTTTGTTTTTAATTTGAAGCAATGATTAGCTTGGAAAGTTGAGTAAAAATGATTTGTGACCCATTCGTAAACCAGACGTGGCAGGAGTAAAAGTGATCCTGCCCTGAAATGAGAAATTTTGCCATTTTATAAAGTATTCAATTCTCAATGTGAATATCTTGAACTCTGTTAAGGATACTGTACTATATTAAACATGTAAAATAATGTTTGTCTAAGTAGCTTACAAAAAAAATCTGAATGGGAGGTTATCCATGTCTGAAGATCTGTTGTAACTAAATAACTGATTTCTTATGCTGTTGTAACTTGATAGGAGTTATTTGGGAGGAAGCATGGTGTATGAGGTTTTGTAAGTTTTTTGTGCCAGCTCTGTATGTTGTGCCATGTATGTAAGACAAGAATAAACTGCTGCTTTCATTCATCCCATCCTAACGCAAATATTCTACCACTGTATGTTTTCAATAGACTCAATTGGTTTGTTCTTGGTCTTTGTTTTTACACCTTCACCAGATAACCAATATTCCCTCTCCCAAGTCACTACCCCCAAAATAACACTGGGGTAGATTTGTTTTACGAAAGGCTTTTTTTATATACCATACTCTTCCCAGCTAGATCCTTATTCCATGCTGTTCATCCACAATAAACAGGGATGCATACCCTTTACTCCTTATCCAGAGAAGGTGGAAAGGGAGTAGCAGGGAATAAGTGGAATCTTGCTCTATTCTCCCTACTAACTTGCCAGAAGTAAATGATTATCCTTTGGAAGGAAACTGTGACTCAGAAGTACATCTCTGAGTCACAATGTCTGCCAGGGATATTCTGGGATGGAACCACTTGTGCTGATTAAACTTTCCCTTTCCATTTAGCCACAGAAAGCATGCAGTTCAAGCAGAGTCAATGCTAATGCAAGATTCCCTGAACTACTAGCGAATGTGTATTAACTGTACCTTGGAAGTTGTTCTGCTGGCAGATGATAGAGTAGTTGAGTTTTTATGCCCATCCACTCATAGAATCATAGAATATCAGGGTTGGAAGGGACCTCAGGAGGTCATCTAGTCCAACCCCCTGCTCAAAAGCAGGACCCATCCCCAATTAAATCATCCCAGCCAGGGCTTTGTCAAGCCTGACCTTAAAAACTTCTAAGGAAGGAGATTCCACCACCTCCCTAGGCAACACATTCCAGTGTTTCACCACCCTCCTAGTGAAAAAGTTTTTCCTAATATCCAATCTAAACCTCCCCCACTGCAACTTGAGACCATTACTCCTTGTCCTGTCCTCTTCTACCACTGAGAATAGTCTAGAACCATCCTCTCTGGAACCACCTCTCAGGTAGTTGAAAGCAGCTATCAAATCCCCCCTCATTCTTCTCTTCCGCAGACTAAACAATCCCAGTTCCCTCAGCCTCTCCTCATGAGTCATGTGTTCTAGACCCCTAATCATTTTTGTTGCCCTTCGCTGGACTCTCTCCAATTTATCTGCATCCTTCTTGTAGTGTGGGGCCCAAAACTGGACACAGTACTCCAGATGAGGCCTCACCAATGTCGAATAGAGGGGGACGATCACGTCCCTCAATCTGCTCGCTATGCCCCTACTTATACATCCCAAAATGCCATTGGCCTTCTTGGCAACAAGGGCACACTGCTGACTCATATCCAGCTTCTCGTCCACTGTCACCCCTAGGTCCTTTTCCACAGAACTGCTGCCTAGCCATTCGGTCCCTAGTCTGTAGCTGTGCATTGGGTTCTTCCGTCCTAAGTGCAGGACCCTGCACTTATCCTTATTGAACTTCATCAGATTTCTTTTGGCCCAATCCTCCAATTTGTCTAGGTCCCTCTGTATCCTATCCCTGCCCTCCAGCGTATCTACCACTCCTCCCAGTTTAGTATCATCCGCAAATTTGCTGAGAGTGCAATCCACACCATCCTCCAGATCATTTATGAAGATATTGAACAAAACCGGTCCCAGGACCGACCCCTGGGGCACTCCACTTGACACCGGCTGCCAACTAGACATGGAGCCATTGATCACTACCCGTTGAGCCCGACAATCTAGCCAACTTTCTACCCACCTTATAGTGCATTCATCCAGCCCATACTTCTTTAACTTGCTGACAAGAATACTGTGGGATTACTCCTCTCTCTCTTTCTCTCTCTCTTGTTCACTTGCTTTTTCTAATAGTGCCAACCTGTCAGATGAAAACAGCTCTTAATCATTAGTTATTTGAGCTAGGTTCAAAATAGTAATCAAGTGATTAAAGGTCTTCAGTCCATTACCAATCAACACAGCATCTACTCCCTCATTTCTCAAAACCTTAAAAAGTCTTACTTGCTCTTGGTGGAGAATGCATCCTTGGTTTCATTCCAGCTGCTCAAATAATCACATGTTATGGAAGACCTTGCTACAGTTTGTTTATAATTTTCCTTTTTTTGTTTACTATACAAGGAAGGGCACTCCAAGGACTTGTGTACATATAAAAATTAATCCGATTGAGGTAGGGTGCAAATTTAAAGTAGATTAACTGTTCTTGATTAATTCCATGTGTGGATGCTCTTATTCCAGAATAAGAGTGCTTTATTCCAAATGAACCTAATCCATTTCCAAAGTGAATTAAACTAATTAAGAATCAGACACACTTATTCATCCCAATGTTAATAGAATGGCTTCTGCAGTTCTGTTGTTTTCTAGCCAGCCAAGCATTTCTAGCCAGCCAAGATTTAATGTAGTCCTGAAGACAATCACAGATATTGCCATCTATTTTCTCTGACAGATGCTGTAAATATTTTCACATGATTCTGAAAACACAATTGGTTTTAAGGAAACAAATAAGAAGTATTTCACAGATATCAATAGCATTATTGATTCCTTTACTGTGATGCCCTCCAAATGAGATTGCCTCTAGGATGGTGTGAATGAAACTTCCAAGTCAGACATTAATGAATGGACAGAGGAGCCTGTATAAGTCTGCATTTAAAGTATGTGTGTGCAGGGCAGATATGCAGTATTTTACACTCAATTTTCCTTTCAGATGTACAGGACAAAATTTAACAGCTAGGATAGTAGCTATGAACTATTTTTTAATTAATTATTATGATTTTGCCCCAATCTCCAGGGCAGTAGTGCTGCTTTGGGGCCACACTTTCCTCTAATAAATTCCTTAGAATTGTACAGTTCAATGGATATACACGGAGAAGAAAAGAAATGTGAAGCAGGAAATCCATGCATGACAAGAGATAGTTATTCCAGGCTAACATCAAGAGGTGATATTAAGTGATGGTGAAAGTTATAGAATAGTAAATCAGCATGGGGTGAGTCTGTGTCACTATAATGTTCTGGGGGTGTGTGGGGGGGAGGGTGGAAATGTGAAGCTGCAGCAAGAGAAGCCGCCAACAGGACTATGTAAAATGAAATAAGTTAAAGCTGCTCCTGCTGTTATACACCCCCTATTGCCTCCTTTTCTTGCTGTACCATGACCCCTACTGACTCCTCAGTGAGTGCACTAAACACACCCTCACATCGACTTATGCTGATTTACGGCAACTGATGGTGATTTACTCTGACATGAGACTCACACTATGTTGCCTCTGAATCTCACACTATGTCGCCTCTGAATTTGGCACTACATCTACTTTGAATCAACTCTAAAGGTCTACACAAGTCCCCAAGGTATTATGTCCTGTCTCTTTTAATAGGTACCAAAATATCACTGGCTTCTGTTCCTGACATGCCAGTCTCCTTGTAGGACAGAGACTGGCAGTCAAACCTTTTGGTTCCTACATCCTAAAGCTGCTCCTCTTTGTTGGATTGTGGTTGCTTTTCTGCTACTTTCTCAAGCCATTTATCCAATGCATTACAATCTGCAAGTGAAAGGAGAGGTGGGGAAGGAATGTAACTTAATGTGCTTAATGTTAAAGCCAACTCTCTTCTCACAGTCAGTGTTACAGGGTTGAACTCAATGCACAACTGGTCCTTAGTTGATCAGTGGAAACTTCCAGATCTCAAAACTAGGGCAGATCTGAAATGTCACAAACAAAAGTTCACCCATCTCTGATTAAAACTGTAAAAATGCAACAAAGCCAGAAACAAACTTCTGCCAGGTATCAGAGTCTGGCAGCTTTCAGTGGCCAAATGACAATCCCTTGAATAATCTTATCAAAGTATTCTTTACTGAGAGGAAACAGACTTTTGCCCACCCAAAGTCACAGAGAGTGAAGAGTTCTAATGGAAACTTTTCATGTTCAGATTCATTTGCAATAAAAAAACGTGTCATTTAAAGGCCAGACTCCTAGGCCTCTCCCATCCCAGGAGAACCTGTTTGCCTTCCATGCAGATGTACTTCACAATGCACTGTAACAGAGGCAGATCTTTGAGTGAGTATTCTTAGCATAATTATAATGAATTCCAGAAAATGTAACTACTACTGTGACAGACTGGACCCCTGTATTCTTCCCTGGTATACTATTGTAATAATCTTTGTACAAAGTGTGCCTTGTGAGGTATCATTTGAACACTCATAATTTGCTGGTCATTATTGTCCTGATAAAATATGTGTGCCAACGTTGTATGTAAAGTTATAAGATTGCACTATATGGCGTTAATCATGTTCCAAGTCTGGGAAGTAGCCAAGCCATTTCCACAGGGACAAAGGGCAAGCTGACACCTCAGACAGGTGTAAACAAGGGCAATGCGTTTCTAAGTGGCTATTCATTGGCAGGAAAAGGGTCATGGGTGAAAAATCTACATGTCAGAAAAGAAACAGCATGGAGTTCCCATTCACACAGTCTGCCTGTTGCCATGCTCCCAGCTGGAGACGCTTCTCAAAGAAGGGAGAGGACTATAAAAAGAAAGGGGAGCCCCTCCTCTCTCTCTCTCTCTCTCTCTCTCTCTGTCTCTCTGTCTGTCCATTGATTCACTGCACAAGAAAGAACAAAAGAAGCAGCCATTACACAGAAGAAGGGATCCTAGTAAGACTAAAAAACTTAGCTTTGAATTTATCATAGTTTTTTAGGATAGGCATTAGTTGAGTTTTATCCTTATTTTTCTAGTAACCCTTCCTGGCTTTTAAGCTTTATTACTTGTATTCTCTTAAAATCTAGCTCTTTGTAGTTAATGAACTTGTTTTATTGCTTTATTTTACCCAGTGTGTTTGAACTGAAGTGTTTGGGAAAATCCAAACAAGATTTGTGCATATCATTTCTATTAATAAAATGATGGACATTACATGAGCTTGTATTGTCCAGAAGAGGGCTGGGCAGTGTAAGATATACATTTCCGGGGGCAAATCTGGCACTGGGAGTGTGCTGGGCCTGCAGTATAGCTCAGGCTGATAAGAGCCTGGGTATGACTAGCAGGTTGCAAGTGCACACGGACATAGCTGGGAGTGACATACATGCTGGAGGCTGTTTCTGAACACTCCTGTCTGGAGGCCACAGCAGGAAAGCCATGTAAAGGGCACCCCAACTTAGAAGGCAGGGGTAACACAGCAACCCTCTAATCTGGAATGTACTCAGGGTATGTCACAAGAACATAGTCGATAGAACAGCTGGTCAGGAATTTTTCAATAGAATGGTGTAAGTTCCTGCAGCTCCCACATCCCAAGAGAGTGCCCTAATGACCAGGCTACAGAGCTAGTCTTTTTTGTTGGCCCAATTAATATTTAATTATTTATGCAAAGTGGAGCAGCGCTGAGAGAGAGCTCCCACACCCACCCCAGGTTAACCAATAACATGGTGGTTAGGTCACCCAGCAACTATGAGAGAAACACAAGTTCAAGTCCCTGGCCTGAATCAGGCAGAACAAGGACTTGAGCCTGGATCTACTACATCACAGGTGAGTGTCTTAAGCACAGGGCTATTTGTGAGTGGGAGTCTCGCTGTATTTCCAAGAAAAACTTCAAAATAATTTGGGTTCATTTCAATGTGGAATGGGGAAAAAACCTGAGATCTTGTAATGACATTAGGAAGCACGATACTTACAAGCTAGAGAAAGAGAGACCATTACATGGTCCTGTAGCCTTACTGAAGAATCCCCTTTTATATACTCGTTACACCAAGTCCTGTCTCTTCTCTACCACAAGGGGCAATATGGGAACTTGGTACAAAAATGTTAAATGCTGCCAGACAGACTCAATGCCCGAATTTGAGGCATTTACTGGCCTGAGAATAAGATTGGACCCAGGTATTCCTGAATTATAACCTTGGTTCTGATGACTAATTCATTCTGTGATGAGTAGGAAGTCACTCAACCACAGCTGTAAAATGGGTACATAATATGTACTGACCAATCTCTAAGAACTATTGTGAGGGTCAATTAAATAACATTATTAAAGCACTTGGTAAATTAAAAGTGCTAAGAATTAGTATTAAATGTGATTATTCTGTGTGTCTCTAGCCTCTGTTTGCCAGAAGTTGGGAATGGGTGATCGGGGATGGATCACTTGATGATTATCTGTTCTGTTGATTCCCTCTGAAGCACCTGGCATTGGCCACTGTTGGAAGACAGGTTAGATGAACCACTGGTCTGACCCAGTATGGCTATTATTATGTTCTTCTCTCTACATGGTGAGGCAGTGTATGGAAATATCCCTTTCCTCTTAATTTCTAAAGAACAGAGATCCACAAAGCTAAGCAATATTTTTAAAAGGATAATATTGTTGTCCAATAGCAACATTTGGAATTAGTGAACTAAAAACTGTATTTGATAGTACTGACTGGTGTAGAATTCCTTTGATTATGTGCTTATCATGCAGTGCATGGCACTGGAAAATATCATTAATCCACATACCCATAATTGAATTTGTCCTTTGCTCAAATCTAAAATAAACGCTGCCTATGAAAAGCCGATAATGTTCACCATGAATCTGCTTTGAAATATGGACCCTAAAGGTGCTTCAAAACATGCACAAAGGCAATGTTACCAAACTACTTACAGTAAGTCATTTAGGTCCATAATATCAATTTGTTTTATTTTTTCTGTACTTTTTGTATTAGAGAAATGACAAAACTGCTTTATTGTAATGAATGAGACCGAGAATTATGCTATGCTATGCAGTGTTCACACCATTTTTATTCTACATAATAAATTTAGATGAAATATGCATGATCTGAATGAGTAGCTGCTATCTGAGCTGAAAACAACCATGTTCTCCTATAATCTTCATGCTATATTACCTTGTTGTACGTCATACTCATCATTTGTGTGCTCCTGAACCTTGCAATCAAAGTTTCTAAAAAATGATGTGTCTCACAGCCTTCCCTTAACCATATTGAATAACATGAATTCCCAATCCCTATTTACATAAGAACACAGGAATTTCTTTAGCAAGCAGAAGAACACTGGGGAAGGGCATGTACATATATATTGTCTGGTCTCACAGCTGGACTAGGAGCAGAAGTAGACAGGCTAATAATGAGGTGGGTATTCTTCGCTCTACCAGATCTCTCTGGTCCAGGTTGAACTTAAGTGTGTTGAGAGCATACAGGGTACATACCCACAGGGCTCAGGTGTGTCTCTACATCTATTCACCTAACCAGTGCCTCACCATCTACACTGCTATTTATCCCTGTTCTAGGGAGGTATGCAGTATATGTACTGTGCATGCAGCCACAAGTATATGGGAAGGCACAGATCTGAGAAGTATTATGACACAATAGCCCATATTTAGAGCTGGTTGCAATTTTTTTTGACTGAGCAGTTTTCAGGTGGAAAATGCAGTTTCATTGACTGAAATATCTTAGAATAGAATCATAGAATCTCAGGGTTGGAAGGGACCTCAGGAAGTCATCTAGTCCAACCCTCTGCTCAAAGCAGGACCAATCCCCAATTTTTGCCCCAGATCCCTAAATGGCCCCCTCAAGGATTGAGCTCACAACCCTGAGTTCAGCAGGCTAATGCTCAAACCACTGAGCTATCCCTCCCATTTTGCAATATTTCAAAGTGATGTTGAAACATTTTGAAATGTTTTCTGGGAATCTGTCCATCTTAGAGGGGAAAATGTTGAAATCAATCATTTCAGCTTTCTCATTTTGTTTCAATAATTTCAAAAAGTGTCCTTTATATGAGATGAACATGTTTTGGTTTTATTAGCATTTCAATTGATTTAGTTTTGATTTTTATATTATCCTTAATATTTCATGTTCTGACATTTTGACATTATTGAAACAAAACATTATGGAAATGAATTGTTTTGATTGTTCCCAATCAGTGTTTTTCAAAATTTTTGTTCTTGTGGGAATTTTTGAAATTTTGCATTTTTGCTCTGATTTGGAATGACAACAAATTCCAAAATATCAGCATTTCCAGTGGAACAGAACTTCTGTCTTCTGACCACCTCTATCCAAATTGCTTAACAGCCTCCACCAGCACTGAACACTCACATTGTCAAGAGGGGTGACAGGACTGATCCCTGTGGAACTTCTCCACTCGAGCATTTCTTCACGAGACAAACATTTTCTCATTACCATGCTCGGCAATCCAGCAAACAAGAATGATCTGAACCATTCTAATTCGACACTTTCTTACTGTGATGGGGTGTGCCAACCCCACACTGACTCAGAAAGGGTTAATGAGACCTGGCGAGCTCAGCCAGCTGTGCTCCATTTCACCTGCAGTAGGTGTCAAACTTGGAGAGAGAATTAAAAGAGCTGAACTTGGCTCAGGTGGATCTGTCAGAGAAGGAGGCTCTGGCTCTCACTTGGTGAGAGAAGCCCGGCTGGAGCCAGATTGCTGAGTTGGGCTGCTGGTAGATAGGGCTTCCCTGAAGGAAGGTAAACCTGCAAATGGGAGCTCAGGGCAGTTGGGAAGGAAAATGGCAAGAAGGGAGTCTGCCCAAGGTTTTCTACACTGATGAATGCTGTCCAAGCTTCTCTTCACTTGTGGAGGGGCCAGATATGCAGAATTCAAATGGAGCTATGGTGTGTGACTCCAGGATCTAGCCCTATAATATCATTGTGGATTTGTAAGTGATGGTACTGGACTTTCAGCCATCCTTTGTATTTCTTTAAAGTCCAGAGAGAAGGATCTTTGTTCTCTGGACTAGTGCTTCATAGTCACAACAGGTACATGCCATAAATGCACCATCAAAAAGAAAGGCCATTTACAGGGTTGTTAGTGGTTCTTTCTGGTAATGCTGTAAACTCCAAATGTTTTTCAAGCTGAGGACACAATAGACAGAATTTGTCTATTTGTCACAGATAAAAGGAGCAAAAAGCTATGAAAGGATAGATGTGATTGCTGTGCTGATGGATTTGATAACAGGGGCTGAATAGAAGTAAGGAAATATGTTGTGGGGAGAAATAAGGGACATAAACAATAGAAATTTCTATTGGTTTCTCTGTCTGCCATAAGTTAAATCTTTTATAGTGCCCATCCCTCTAAAACAGCAATTTCCTTAAAGTTTACCACAGATATACAGCCATTGCTCTGCCTTAAAATCATCATGACAGACCCTTAAAAAGAGTAATAGGTGCATTAGCCAATTATGTGCCTGCTACTGTCAGGAAACTGGACATGAGGGAGGGTGCAGAAAATCTGCCTTTTCTATGAGCTGCCTTCCCAGAGACTTCCAAAGAGGAAATATATGTGGTTTCATTCATAGCTTTCTTCTTTACCTACCTTTCTGCATCACTTAAACACTAGCATAGGGTGAGCATGAACTACAAACTTCTCGGCCTCCTTGGCTGGCTCAGGGCCTGAGTTTGCAGTCATCTCGATACACAGGGGATCAGCCAAGACCAGTTTTGAAATGGTGATATCTCTCTGAAACCCATATTCAGTGCCTCCCCCCTGCACTGAGAGGGCATTCAACTATTAGCCATAAACCACATGGAGTAGATCAGACTAGTAGTTTACACCCAGCACTGAAATAGGTAAAATAAATCTTTTTCATTTCACACATTACTTTCACATCTGGGGTGAAGGCTCTCATTCACTATCTGGAAGTCTGGACAGCCACTCCCCTGTGTCTTATTCATGAGGAAAAACAACACTTTGTCCTGTGAATTAAGTGGAAAACCATTTTTCAGACCTCTATAAATAGTTATTAATGGTGTGGTTAGATGTTGATAGATGTTCGGCTGCGCCTGTGTGGGTTTTTTGTGTGCTGCCCCAGCCCTGGGCAGACAGCTGGCACGGCAGACCTTGAGTGATCTGCCCAATGTCCACAAGATCCATTAAGGGACCCAGCCAGGTTTATTGTCAACGAAGCACAGTACTAGTATCCCACAGACTCTACCGGACCACTAATACATGTATGCCCGTAACAATGGACCAGCTCAGTGAACAGTGGGACTTTCCATTCCTTACTATGCCAGACAAAGATACTCCCTCTCAGATACATTTTTATACCCCGATACAAACAAGTTAGTACTGCCTCTGACATAGATATTTACTGCCCCCTGACATTGCTAGTTATTCCCCATTGTCTTGTACATGTTGGTTCGATCAAAACATCTTTATTACATACTGTTATTCTGACCTTATTTTTTAGGAGGGGTCAGTGTGTTCCTGCTATTCTTGGGGAATGTTTTTCTACCATCTTTGCCTTGATAGCAGGATGTTTTGGTACCACTTGATATCGGGTGTGTTTGCGTTCGTACTCTATGACTATCACTTTGTAGGAATGTATATTTCTGCAATATTAGCCCTGTTGTTGCCAGATTCTGTGAGCAGGTCCTGCCTCCTACCAGGCCTCTGATACAAGGGCGTATGCTCAAGCTCTCTTTCTACTATAAACAGTATTTTACAAGGGGCTTTATTTTCTGTGTCAATGTATTAGGAAGCACAATTAATGTTGACACTACAAATGACTGTTACCTTGAGGTGAGGTAGAAGGAAAATCAAAATTTACCATTGTTCAAAATGGAGATTCCATATCTCTTGCACCGAAAGTTAGGGAGGGAAGTAGGACTGGTATGCAAAGTAATTTAGAAGATATAGTTGAAAAGGTAAAAGTAGCCTTGGGAAGAGTCATCATTAGAGCTGTGTGAATCCTTCACAATGAAACCCCGAAGTCGTATCGCACTTGGTAATTCCATAGGAAGTGTCATAGCAAATCAAACCAGTGGTCCATCTGCTCTCCTGTCTCTGATTATGGCCAGATCATGTGTTTCAGAACAAGTTGCAATAAATCCTATATTGGCCAATTAAAGAATAATCTGTCCATAGGGGGGAAGGTATCAATTAGTGATTGGTTTATACTTGGAAGCATGAGGGTTTGCATCTTGAAATGAGTAGAAAGGACAATAAGGAGATATGAGAAATATTAAAAAATAACATTGCAGGGGAGACCAGCAAATAGATATAGCTTCCAGAAATGCATCTCCACATCCCAGGCAAAGACATAGTGGGACAATTCCTATGGCTTTGTCCTCATCCGGGGAGATTTTGCATTGATTTCTGAGGCCTTTAAGTAAGCATCTTGGACAGGTTTAGCTTGATTAGAGCAGTCAGGGGTGAAGCAATGGCTTTGATTTACTTTGGCTTTAAGAAGCCATTTCTTACAGAATCACAAAGAAGATGAATGTCTAATGTTAGCAACAACAATATTGATGATAATCCGTGGGATTAAAAACTGGCCCAGTAATGGAGTGATGGTATCAACTAGTCTTCTTATGAAAATGGCAGAAGTCTCTTTGTTTAGGTGATTTACAATGAATTCGACAAAACATAGATGTTGATTTTTTTTTCTGGGCTACATTGTGCCTGGCCTTTATGGCTGTACTTGAGTGACTAGGGAAAGTGTTGAAAAAGCCTATCCTGTTTGGATATCCCAGGCAAAAGTATTTCACAGGAACAGCCACGGCTGCACTCTGGGTGCACCCATAAGGAAGCATGACATTGCAAAGGGGACAGAGAGAAGGAGGAGCTATGGTGTCTTTCCTCTTTGCACCAGCCACTGAACCCATTGGCAATACATGGGGGAGCAGTCTGCACCATTGCAAAGAAGATGGGTCACCCTCCATACCAGGCTGCTTGGGATGTGGGAGTGAGAGCATAGATTGTGCCTTCCTTTGCACAGTCCCCCCAGGAGATTCCCACTGGATAGAGGGGTTCTGCACTGCCCACTATTCAAGCCACTGATTCAAGCCAGTGTCACAATGTGTCCCTTAATCTCCAATTTACATTCATGTAGAGACGGAACAAAATGGAGACCATCAGTGTAACCTCATCCTGTGCCATACTAGAAGGGCACTACCAAATTCACAGTCCATGTTGGTCAATTTCATGGTCACAGCAATTTAAAAATGGTAAATTTCATGATTTCTATTTAATCATCTATTAAAACAGAAAGCATGAAATTTAAAGCTGAGATTTCACAGTGTTGAAATTGCAGGGGTCCTAACCCAAAAGGGAGTTGTGGGAGGTTTTCAAGGTTATTGGGGGCGGATTTCAGTACTGCCACCCTTACTTCTGCGCTGCTGCTGGTGGCGGTGTGTGTCTTCAGAGCTGGGCAGCTGGAGAGTGGCAGCTGCTGGCCGGGAGCCCGGTTCTGACGGCAGAACTGCCGCCAGCAGCAGCACAGAATTAAGGATGGCCTGGTGTGGTTTTGCCATCCTTACTTCTCCGTTGCCGCTGGCGGGGCGCTGCCTTCAGAGCTGCTCACCTGGCCAACAGCCGCCACTCTCCAGCCACCCAGCTCTGAAGGCAGCTCAGAAGTAAGCGTGGCAATAGCGTGATTCCCCCTAAAATAACCTTGTGATTCCCCTGAAACTCCCTTTTGGATCTGGAACCCTAATTTGAGAAATGCTGGTTTCTCCCATGAAATCTGTATAGTATAGGGTAAAAGCACACACAAGACCAGATATCTCGGTCCGTGACGTGTTTTTCATGGCTGTGAATTTGGTAGGGCCCTACCACTAGCAACTCATCATCTGCTGAGTTTGGGAGATGAACAAACAAAATCAGGGCTAGTTTTGATCTGGTTTATATATTATTAATACCATCTTGGTTTGGGGCATTCAAGTAAAGGGCCAAATTGTAAGCCCCTTATTCACATATGTGAGCAGTTACTCACACAAGTAGTCCCACTGATGTCAACTGCTCATCAGTGCGTGAGCACAGGGCTTACAATTTCTATTATTTCTATTCTAAATAATTTCTATATTTCTATGTCTAGCTGGGCCTTGCTCTTAGTTCTGTGAATGCAACTGGTTAGCCATCAGGTGAGAGGGAGGTGATAAGTGAAGTGATTGTTCTGCGTCTTGTTCAAATGATATATCAATGACCTAAAATGGAGGACTAAGTAGCAGGGTGTGAAAATCTGCAGATATATGAACTCTAAGAAGAATCATGCCCAAAAGGACGAAGGGATTCTGCCCTCAGTGGTCCCAAACTACAGGATGAATAAAGGGACCTTGTGTGTGAGTTAGGAATGGATATAAATTTTAAACCATTCTCCCAGTGTCTGGCAAGAGTTTCACATGTAGGCAGAGCACTGAGATGAATAAATAGAGGAAACCAGAGTCAATTAGAATAGATCTTTATGCCACGAACAAAGGGTCAACCAAGTCACAGCTTAAGCTTTGTGTTTTTTTCTGGTTAATATATTACAGACCGGATATTGAAGAAGCGGGAAAAGTACAGAAAAGGACAAAAATAAAACGATTAAAGTGCATTTCGTCTGTCAGGACTGACTATGTAAAAACAGCACAGACCAAGGCAAGTTGTTAATGCTTGTTACTCCTGTTAACTCTGCAAAGGCAACACAGCTAAAAACGACTGAGCTGGTTTCTGATCCTTTTCGTGCAACATTAATAGAACTGTTTATGAAATCAGCTTCACCTATGTAAACACATTAAAAAATGAGCTGGCAGATAAGAAATCACTGTGGGAATAATTTGGCCTGCCAGACATTTATTACTGGGGGTGGTAGCCGAGAAGCAATTATACATTTTAATAAAGATTCTAGTTCTTGACCTTAACACTGCAGAGAAGTCCCATTAACAAAACTCAGATCCAGACAGGAGTTCAGGCTTTACCTTTCCACACCCACAGTGACCCCCAGACAGCAACAAAAGAGATAAACATGACCGTAATCTGAAAAAGAGTTAGATTGACCCTTATAGTGGTGCTGGAACAATTTTTAGGATGGGGATGCTGAGTTGCGCCCCCGCATACTACTTACGGGCCCCTCATCACCCCCTAGAGCTGGGAGCGGGAGCAAGGCCTTGGCTCCGGGAAGAGGGGACACAGACAGGCGTAAGGTGACTGAGGCTGGTGTCAAAGGGAGTACTTGCGGAGCCCCAGGCTGGAGCCAGGAGCAGAGCCCCGGATGTGGGGCTAGCAGCCGGGACCCCGAGCCGGGACACAGGACCGGCGGCTGGGACCCTGGGCCGGGACCCAGGGCCGGCAGTGGAGCTGGAACCTCAGTCATGGGGCCAGTGACTTGGACTGGCAGTGGAGCCCCAGGGCACTGGGCAGGGACCCTGCACAGCGGCTGAGACTCTGGGTGCAGGGACAGCAGCTGGGACCCCGAGCACGGGACTGGCAGCCAGGACCCAGCACAAAAGCTGGGGTTGCTACAGCAGACTCCGCACCCTTAGTTCCCATGCCTGTGGGCCCTTGCAGGGAGAAATAGACAGAGTACAGGTGCTAGGCTGACAAGTGGATGAGTTAGATGGGTTGTAAGGCTTCCATCTTCCCACCAGTGTCACTCTGTTAGAAAAAGAACTGAACTAAATTTCCAAAGTTGGGATTTTAAATATGATGAAAATATCCAATATTTGTATAGTCAAATAGGATAGTGTGCATGTATACACTTTAATTACTTACCCATGTATCATAGGCTGGGTAGTCCTTTAAGGGGAGTCACGTGCAACCTTGCCTGTGACCTAGAAGAGATCCCTCAGCAGGTTCTGATCTGGCAATGTAATTAGTGATCCTAGATCTGAAAGGGTCAGGAAAGACGACATATTAGGGAGGAGAACCCAGTTAGAAGGACTCAGGAGAGAGGAGGTAGGGAGTTCCCTCACTATGGGAAGAAACTGGGGAAAGCAAACTGAAGAAGGTCACAGGGATGGAATTAATCCCTGTGGTGGGCCCTGGAAAGGGGGCAAGACACAGAGAGTCAGTCTAGAGGGAATGGAATTCCAGCAGAGGAAGAAGGAACTGGGAGGACCTAGAGAGAAGCCAGAGGCCTGAAAACTAGAGGGAAGCTAGGTTAAGCATAGGCTGTGGGAAGCAGCACAAGGGGTTTGGAGTTAGGACGTGGTCCATGGAAACAGCAGCATGTCTGAGGGAGCAGACCTTGATGCCCAATACAGTGTCCTTGGGCCAGAACCCAGATCAGGGGCTGGGCATTGGGTTCTCCTACCGGCGCAAAGGAAGGGGTGTACAAGCCTGATGTAAGGACTGTTGGGCCCAGGGTGTGCCTGAAGACTAAGCTTCAAAGATGGGCCAAGGAATAGCCCAAGTGGAGGTAAAGATTTTTTGTGCTGGGACATTTGTGAGATTTTAGTATATTCTTGTCAACCTAGAGAGTGTCCAGACATGACAGGACATAGCTCGAGGGCTAAATCATGACAGAACCAGGTCACTGTAAAGTCAAAGTGAAGGCCAACAGGAAGTGCTAGATGTGGAAGCTCCAGCAGCATCATGCTCTGACGGTGGTGAGTGCAACTAGTTCCACCATATTTGGAAAACAAAATGAGCCTATACACATAATCATTTAAAAAATAAGCCGGTTTGTGGGAGAGTACCAGAGGAAAATATTAGAGAGACAAGGTGGGTGAGGTAATATCTTTTATTGGACCAACATCTGCTGGTGAGAGAGACAAACTTTTGAGCCACACAGAGCTCTTCTTCAGGTCCAGGAAAGGTCCTCCAAAGAAGAATGTCTTGAAGAAAAGCTTGTCTCTCTCACCAACAAAAGTTGGTCTAATAAAAGATATTACCTCACCCACCTTGTCTCTTTGATATCCTGACACCAACATGGCTACAACTACTCTGCATAGAGGAAAATGTCATTCAAAGTGATCAGATTGTGGAACTTTACAAGTTCCAATAATTTTTAAGGTGTATATAAATGGGACAGACAAAGCATGTAATTCAGTGCATGCAATACTTAATTCCGTGCACGATTCACAATTTCCTGGTGGTTAATTGTCCCTATGATCACACATTCTGGGCATGCTTTTGAAAATGTAACTTATTCTGGCTGTGACCAAATGGAAAAACAACAACAACAACCAGCTTTGCATCCTTTTTATGGAAAGGATAAATAGGGAATTTACAAAGTGCTCAAAGAGAAATGACTATTTATCATATATTACATTTACATTCCTTGGTTTTTTATCCGTCATGAAGCCCTGATGTCCTTTTCTGTAACAGTTGAGTATATCATCAAAACTGCAAAGAACCACTATGTTTACATTAAACTCAAACTAAACCAAGCCATAAAATGGCTTAAATTGTGCCTGGCATTAAACTAACCCATTATGGCTAATGCATTTGGCCTTACGCCACTTTCTCTACTTGGGTAGATTAACAAAAACAAAAGGGCTTTCAGGAGAGAGATTTTTTTTTTACAGGAACTGTATTAATGTTTGCAAATAAAGAAATGCCTGTGAAAACTATGGTCCAAAGTGTGTGGGGTAGGGGATAAATACACAAACATGTCCTTTGCAGTGAAATATGCCACCATTACCATATGATTTGCCAACAATTCCATTGTAACTTTATAATACCTTTGTATGGGTGAGGTGCTAGAAGGGGAGTATAGTCTTATGGGTAAAACAGTATTTGGTAGTCAGGACACCTCTTGTTGTTTTAGGGTTTTTCACTGATTCAATGACTGGCCTAGGGCAAGTCATTTACCACCGCACAATGCCTCAGTTTAGCGATCTGCTTTATGGAGTGATATTACTGACTTGTGTCACATGATTGATTGTCCTTGGCTGAAGGATGTTGCATTAGTGCACCTTACAATATCTCAGTGACCCCTATTTCTTCCATCCTCCCTAAAGGTCACATTTTGGGTAGATCTGCCTTTTGGTTAAGGAGATCAAAGTGGGCTGAGACCTGTCCAAAATACAGGAACTAATGCTCTGAAGGGAACTCTCAAAATGTTTCCCTTCATGGCCCCATCCCATCTACTTCACTCATTAATCACTCAGGGGGATCCTTAATACAGAGAGAGCAGAAATGGAGTTCTTGACTCTTCTATGCAGCTAGAATTGAGGAAAGAGTCAAGCTCTCTTAACTCAGGTCCCCTCTTTCTGAACAAACCTTTGTATTTATGTTTATCCTAAATAAACTGTACGATGGCTGCATTCCAGTAGCATTGCCCCTCCTGGCCAGTACAGAAGCTCCAGCAGTAGCTGTTTGTTTCACTGGAAGTCTTTTAAAAGCTGAACCAAAGCACCCCAAGCAGAGCACTCATGCATTGTTTACAACCATTTGCATAAATGAACAAGTCTCTTTAATGATTTTAGACATCAGCTGGGTAATTTATGGAGACCTAATGTTCCCTAAAGAAGCATTAGTTGCATTGTGGCACAAATGTAATTGTTTGCCTAGGTGTTGTTTTTTTTTAGTGTGCTCTGAAATGTACTTGATTTGAAATGCATTAAATGTGTCAAGTCCAGTCCTTGTGACCTGAAATGAAAGAATATTCTATTTTTTAAATTATTTTATTATCTGCATGGGAAAATATTATATAGTCATATCATATTATAACCCTTTCCATTCCACTAGTACTTCAGGAGGATGTTATACAGAAGCTTCAAACATTAGATATTTTTAAATCAGCAGTTCTGGACAACTTGTATCTAAGAGTTTTAAAAGACCTGGCTGAGGAGCTCACTGGACTATTAATGTTGATTTTCAATAAATCTTGGAATATTGGAGAAATTCCAGAAGACTAGAAGAAACCTAATTTTGTGCTGATATTTACAATGGATAATCAGGATGACACAGGTTTGTATAGCCTTGTCAGTCTAACATTTATCCTGGGCAAGATAATGTAATGGCTAGGGCTGTCAAGTAATTAATCACACTGTTAAACAATAAAATAGCATTTATTTAAATAGTTTTGGATATTTTCTAAATTTTCAAATATATTGATTTCAGTTACAATACAGAATACAAAGTGTACAGTACTCACTTTATATTATTTTTATTAGAAAATATTTGCAATGTAAAAACCAAAACAATATGATGGGTCATCATCTGAGACTGCTGTAACATGAAATACACAGCAGAATGTGGGTGAAACACAGAACAGGAGACATACAATTCTCCCCCAAGGAGTTCAGTCACAAATTGAATTAACTCATTATTTTTTTAATGAGCATCATCAGCTTGGAAACATGTCTGCTGGAATGGTGGCCAAAGCATGATTAGCATATCTGGCACAAAACTACCTTGCAATGCCTGCTACAAAAGTGCCATGTGAATGTCTGTTCTCTCTTTCAGATGACACTGTAAATAAGAAGTGGGCAACATTAGCTCCCGTAAATGTAAACAAACTTGTTTCTCTTAGCAATTGGCTGCACAAGAAGTAGGACTGAGTGGACTTGGAGACTCTAAAGTTTTACATTGTTTTGTTTTTGAAAGCAGTTATATAACAAAAACAATCTACATTTGTAAATTGCACTTTCACAATAAAGAGATTGCATTATGGTACTTGTATGAGGTGAATTGAAAAATGCGATTTCTTTTTATCATTTTTACAGTGCAAATATTTGTAATAAAAATAATATAACGTGAGCACCATACACTTTGTATTCTCTGTTGTAATTTAAATCAATATATTTGAAAATGTAGAAAAACATCCAAAATATTTAATACATTTCAATTGGTATTCTATTGTTAAACAGTGCGATTAATCATGATTAATTTTTGAGTTAATCACATGAGTTAACTGCAATTAATCGAAAGCCCTACCATAAACATAGCTCTGGTCCCCACTATATGTGTGTTCTCAGTGTGCTAAGTGTCCAAGTAACGTCTGGGTTTTGGAAGTGAGAATAGAGTTTTGTTTTATTGCATTCAGTTTTGGCCAGGTCCAAATCTATAAAATTATTGCCTGAAGGCTGAAAGTTTAAAAAATTTACGAGCAAGTACATGGAGCTATAATGGAAATGTTTGCAGACCCTTAACAGTAGCTGTTGCTAGTGCTCCAGCTATAATACCTAAATGCAGTAATATGTTGGTTTGTATTGCTTCCTTTGTAGAGGTTACCATAGACACTAACAGCACATAGGCAACTAATGGGTAAAAATAACGTATAAATGGATTTGGATTATGGCAAAAGAAATGTAATTATCAAAGTACAGCTACAGTACATATTTTTTATATGTAATGGCATAATTTTACTCAAGGATAATATTGAATTACCATGTACTCAGCAAGTGCTACACAGTGCTGTGGGTTTTTTTTTTTATCACCAAACCCCTCCTGAAAGCCTTTATGAATAACTAAGTATAAAACTATATTGTAAAATAAGACTTTCTTTTTAATATTTATATTGCTGGGACTACACCTAGGATTGCCAGTCATGGAGCAAGACCCCATTGTACTAGGTGCTAGATACATGGTTGTGAAGTAGATAGGTTTGCTACACACATAAGATACCTGACCTAAATGTAAGAAAAAATGTTAAGGCAACTTAAGGTATGTCTATACCTCTGAGTCTATACTGGCATATCTATGCTGGCATAACCCTGTAATGTAGATGCAGCCTACAGCAATAGAAGGGTTCTTTCCATCAGTTCAGGAACACCACATCCCTGAATGACAGTAGCTATGTCTACACTGTGGAGTAGGTTGGCATAGTTATGTCTGGTTTGTCACGCCCCTGACCAACATACCTATGTCTACCTAACTTAAATGTAGAGCAAGCCTTAGAGTACATACCCTCTTCTCTACCCACAGACATTATCGCAGTCACAGACTCTGTGCTACAACCTTAATTCAGCCCCATCTGTCCTCCATTCTCTACCAAAATATCCCCTCCCAACACTATCAGTTATGAACATTTGGCATGTGTAGTCATCTAGGTAATTAATCTGCAGGTCACGTCAAGTACTAAGACTAATAAGTTGATATCAAGTGCATCCCAAACTAAGAAAAGCTCAAGAAATGCAGTCACAAAACTGCAGGCGTTAAACGTGGTGATTTGATTAAGGCCCAGTCTGTTACTATGATAATTAACTCATAATTAAATAATGAATATGTTAGCCCTTAAAAATATGTATGACAAAGTATTCACGTGGGTTTAGATTTCTGACTAGCGTAAATTGTCTCTTGAAAAGTCCTGTTGAAAGAGAATACACAATGGACTTGCAAATAGCACATTAGACTTGGATTCACAAGAGCTAGGCACTAGCCCTAGATTTTCCAGTCACCTTTCTGTGTCTGTTTTCCTTTCTCACTCCCTATCTATCTAGATAGCAAACTTCTCAAGACAGAGGCTGTTGTCCAATATGTGTTCATACAGTACCTACCACAATGGAAAGCCACAAAGAAAGGCAGTAAATAGGAGAGTTTTGGAGGGAATGTGAGAAGCTTTCCTTCCAAATTAGCTCTATGTGTTATTCAATGGTGGCCAGCGATGGAACAGTATTGGTGACCTACAATGGATGTGCCATGCTTTCTTTCCTGCCTGAAAATAGAAAGGACTTCCTGGGCAGTAAGTGCAAATTGGTGGCTGTGTTGGAGGAAAAAGTTCTTGGATTGGAGAAGCAAGTAGAGAGATTACTCAGAATCAGAGAAGCTGAGGAGTTCCTAGGCAACCATGTTGAGGAAACATCAGTATCCCTGGTTCAAGGAAGAAAGGAGCTGACCACCAAAGAGTCAGAGAAAGAGACAGAGAGAGAGAGAGAGAGAGGAGACCTGGCAGTTTAAAACCACTAGGGGCAGAAGGTCAGAGCAGCATGCTACATGTCTGGAGACAAATGGGAATGGGCAGGCAGTGGCCACTAGAGAGAAGAGGACCACGAGAAATTCCACATTGTTAGAAATTTCCAATCAATACCAGATCCTCAACCTGGGAACTGTGGAAGATACCTTTCAAGGTACAGCTGGTCCAAGAAGACAAAGATGTACGGGACACACCTCTGGATGGCAGCTCATCCCAACCTGTAAAAAAACCAAGCTTTCCCACAAAGAGTTCTCCAACCATACAAAGAAGACAGACTACTCTTGTTGGGGATTCAGTATTAAGAAGAATCAAGAGAACATTCTGCAAGGCACAGGCAGACAAGAGGATGGTGTGCTGCCTTCCTGGAACCAAGGCATGAAATATCACTCCAAGATTGGCTGGGCTTCTGAAGTTAACAGGTCAGGATCCATTGGTGATGGTTCATATCAGAATAATGACACTGCATCAAGGGATATCTTGACGATAATAGATGGCTTCAGGAAACTCAGAAGCATACTGAAGAACAAGAATGTCCAAGCAATTTTTTCTCAGTCCCTTTCAGTGTCATGAAGAAAGGAAGACAAAAGGCAGAAGACTCTAGAAGTTAACAGATTACTAGGTTAATGGTGTATGGTATAGGGTTTTGGGTTTGTGGAACATTGTTCCACTTTCTATGGGCAAGGGGAAGTATAGGTTGGATGGCCTTCAACTCAGTAGAAGGGGATCTAGTCTCCACAGGGACAAGCTGGTTAAAGTAGTCAGGAAGGCATTGAACTAATAACAACAAAATGGGATGGTAAAAAGAGGGAAGATCTGGCCAATCATTTAGCACAAAATGAAGATATTGAGAACAAAAGTAATGAAGGAAACAAAGGAAATGAAGAGAAGAAATACTTGAATTGCTTGTGTACCAATGCTAGGAGCCTAGGTAACAAAGAAAAGGCATTGGGATTGCTCATTTATGAGCATAAATTAGTTCAAGTTGGTATTACTGAAACCTGGTGGCATAATTCACATGACTGGAATATTAAAACCAAAGGTTAAAACCTATTTGGGAAGGAGTGGGCAAAAGGAGAGGGGGAGTGGTATTCTATGTCAAAAATTTAATTACCTGTTTCCAAGTCACTGATAAGTTAAAAGAAAATTATCTTGAATACTTATAGAGGTAGATGCTAACAGATAAAGCACAAGATGGGGAATTAGATGGTGTCTGCTATATGCCACCATAACACATGATGACAGGCTCCTAATACACCTATCCTAATATATAGGTGGGGAAAGGTGCATGATCATGGGTTACTTCAATCTGAATGACATATCTGGAGATCTCATGATGCCAATACTAGACATTTTTGGAATTTCATCATGGATGAAAATTCCCTAACTCAAAAAGTGTTGCATCCAATATGGGGGAATTCTATATTACACCTTGCTTTGTTAGGTGAAAAGGAACTGATCACACCACTAAAAATTAATGGTAGCTTAGGTAGAAGTAATCATGACTTGATCAAATTTATAATGTGCAAACAGTATAAAGTCCAGACCAGAAATACATATACTTGGTACTTTAAAAGGGCCAATTTCACAAAGCTGAAAACAATAATGAGGCAAATCAGCTGGGAGGAAGAATTTAATCAGAAAAATGTGAATGATAATTGGGACTCATTTAAGAAAACTACCAGATGCCCAAAAAGCCACAAACCCCCAATCAAGGAAGAAGGGCACATTCATTAAATTACCAACCTGTATTAGAGGGGAAGTGAAGGCAGCTATTAAAAATAAAAAATAATATATAACAAATCGTAGAAAGGGGAAGTAAATAGTAATGAATATAAATCAGAAGCTAGGAATTGTAGAAAAGATAAGGGAAGCAAAGGGACACAGGGAGAAATCTATGGCAAGCAAAGTTAAAGACAATAAGAAGGGTTTTTTTTTTAAAAAAAAGTATATTAGGAACAAAAAGAATCCTAACAATGGTATTGGTCCATTATTAGAAGGAAATGGTGGATTATCAATAATAATGGACTTGTAGGTTCTAAAGTTTTACATTGTTTTGTTTTTGAATGCAATTATTTTTGTACATAGCTATACATTTATAAGGTCAACTTTCATGATAAAGATATTGCACTACAGTACTTGTATTAAGTGAATTGAAAAATACCATTTCTTTTATTTTTACAGTGAAAATATTTATCATAAAAATAAAAAGCGAGCTCTGTACACTTTGTATTCTGTATTGTAATTGAAATCAATATATTTGAAAATGTGGAAAACATCAAAAATATTTTTATAAATGGTATTCTATTATTAACAGCACAATTAATCGCGTGATTAATCATGATTAATATTTTTAATCGCTTGACAGCCATAGTTTATGGTTGATGTAAAATGTTGTAGGGCATGATATGAGGAAAATCTACAATGATCTATGGGTGCACCGCTCCATAGACATTACATTTGAAACCCAACCAAGTAGCTACAGAAAAGGAAACATAAACCCTATAGCAGTACCAGCATATGTCAGCCCTGAATAAATTGAAGGATTTCCCCTAATGTGAGTCAGGCTTTATTTGAGACATATATGTAACCATTTGGGCAAGTCTGACATTCCTTTCGGTAGTGGGTGTGGTGTATATAATCCTTTACATTATGATCTATTGGGACTGGAAGAATGAAATACCTACTGGAAATAATGAACACCCACAATAACATTTATTAAGTGGCTGATATGTTTGTAACGTAGAAGGCAATAATGCCCCTGTAGTATATTCCCCTGTGTCTTAGTTCCATTATTTGTAAAATGAGGATCACAATACCAGCCTATCATGCAGAAACATTACACTATTTTACAGGAAAGGAAACTGGCAAATGCTTAAAGGCCAATTATTCAAAAGAGTGAACTACCTTGTTATGGGTGCAATTTGCTCCCATAAAATGTGTATCTATCTCTTTCTTTGGTGAGTTAATTGAATATGCATCTGCAAATCTGAGAACTGGAACCTCTAGCTGAAGGTTCAAACTAGGCACCAGCTAGTGCTAGCATGATCAGTCAATGGAGGGAGACCCATTTTCAGTCCTACTATGTGGAAGATGTATCAGCCAACTCTGTGGTACAGCTCACACTTTTTATCATCCCATGTGGGGGGTTCCTGGTGTGGTCTAGATTCACATGCAGGAAGGTTATCCTGGAAGGCTAGATAATACAACTTGGGGCTGTATTTCCTACTCCACAGAGACTTCTCCACACAAGGAGTCCTCTGTCGCCACACCATCTTTAAGAAGAATCCTGGAGCACTTGTGGACAGGGGCAGTCTCTGGCAGCATTCCTTCCTTAGAGCTGCTCTGGATAGAGTGAAGTTGATGCTTGAAAGGATGGGCACTGAGAGCAGAGAGCTGAGCAGGAAGGCACAGGGACTTCTTGTGGATAGCCCAGCTCTCATGATGATTACCCACAATCCAGGTGGATTCCTGGGGATGCTCCAGGTTCATAGGTGGGTCCTGAGGCTCTTTCCAAAGCAGGGCAAACTCACCACCCATGACAAAATGATTGAGATTGAATTCTAGAAAGGGATCCTTAAAGAGTTTTCCTATTTCTTACCTCCCCCCGCCCATGAATTTTAATGTGATCCAATCCCAAGTAACTAAGGGAAGTAGGTCCTAGGGCAAGCCCTCTGATTTGCATCTGCAAAAAGGGAGTCTGGGACTTCAGCAGTTTTAAGAAAGGTACCCCAAAGTGACATGATTGATTGAATCTACATTAAATACTCTTAGTAAGTATGTACTAGTCTTCTAAAATGATAATATTTTAATAGCAAATTAATTCTTAGTAGGATTATCCAACTGACAAAATGTACAGGACCTGAGATCAATACCGGAGAGGGAGAGGAATTATTTAACCTCAATACCAGTGTGGACACAAGAACAAATGGATATAAACTGGCCATCGGGAAGTTTAGACTTGAAATTAGACAAAGGTTTCTAACCATCAGAGGAGTGAAGTTCTGAAATAGCCTTCCAAGGGAAGCAGTGGGGGCAAAAGACCTATCTGGCTTCAAGATTAAACTTGATAAGTTTATGGAGGAGCTGGTATGATGGGATAACATGATTTTGGCAATTAATTGATCTTTAACTATTCATGGTAAATAGGCCCATCCCTGTGATGGGATGTTAGATGGGGTGGGATCTGAGTTACTACAGAGAATTCTTTCCTGGGTATCTGGCTGGTGTATCTTGCCCACATGCTCAGGGTTCAGCTGATTGCCATATTTGGGTTCGGGAAGGAATTTTCCTCCAGGGCAGATTGGAAGAGGTCATGGGGGTTTTTTGCCTTCCTCTGTAGCATGGGGCATGGGTCACTTGCTGGAGGATTCTCTGCACCTTGAAGTCGTTAAACCATGATTTGAGGACTTCAATAGCTCAGACATAGGTGAGAGGTTTATCGCAGGAGTGGGTGAGTGAGCTTCTGTAGCCTGTGTTATGCAGGAGGTCAGACTAGATGATAATAATGGTCCCTTCTGACTTTAACGTCCATGAGTCTAACCCAAACATTGTAGGTCTGGTGGGTCAATGGAATGGAATGAAATGAATGAGGTTACACTAGCTTCACATTGAAGCAATGCCTTTCCAAGACCCCAATCCTGTAGAGAAAATCAGATAGAAAGACCCCTGTAACTGTATGGAGTCCTATTAATGTAATATATATGACATTATATATAAATAATATGTGTGTGAGAACTTGGTCAACCTCATTATTTGCTAAGCAAAGCTTGCATTTTCATTCTCTAGAAAAAATAGATCACAGCCCCCCAAATGCCATGATCTGAAATCAGAAATATGTCTCTGATGCCACTGTAATGATAAAGTTTAAAACCATGGAATAGCTAGCAACAGCTGGAATATGAAAATAATCAGCCTTCAATCAGTAAGAATGATTTCACAGCGGGCTTTTATTATTCAGCTGTGAATGTTTTGAATAACATTTTTATTGGTGCATGGAAAAAAAAAAGAATTAAGCAATAAAGCTTGTCAGAAACACTGTAGTATGTTTGATTAGGGTTACCTTATTACATACATATACACGAGATGGAATAACCTTTGAGAATGTTTCATGCACGGCAAGAGCACATTGCAGTCCCTGACTGATTTCTTTTGGTTTTTGTTTTGTATATGCTCAATAATAGAGAATGAATTATTTATGAAAAAATACATACTCGAAATACTGACCTGAAACTTCAATGCAGCCTTAAAAAAAACAAGCTTCACCACCACAAACTAAGGACCCTATCCTGCTGCAATTGAAGCCAAGAGGAGTTTTGCTATGATTGCCAATGGGTGTCGGACTGAGTCCCATATAATATATATTTACAATATGTATTTATGATAACATGACTCGTATGAGACAGCCAACTTAAATATGAAAATGAAAAGGGTTTCCAAGTATTTGAGAAGCACAGCAGTCATAAAACAATGCAGACCCTGTCGTTGGGTATGTTTTAGAATTCATAGCAGCTAGTTTGCAGAGTGTTTTTAAAAAGCAGGGGAAGGAAAACATAAGAATTTATCTAATCCTAAAAATAATCTTAAACTCTTTGAAGGCAGGGACCATTCTTTCACAATGGGATCCTCATCCGTGGCTGGGTCTCCTAGGCCCTATTGCAATACAGTTAATAAATAAATAATGATAATAATAAATAGAAATGTATAAAAAGTAAGATTCTGCCACCTTCAGTCATGTTGAGAAGGATCTTATTCCTTCAGTAATCCCATTGAAAGCACTGGCTTTGTATCTTTTAACTTCCTAGTTATGGTGGGAACCAGAAGCTGAAGTTCTAAAATACAAGACTGTCCTCTATTTTCTTGTTCCAAGAAGACCACCCAGGACCAGACTCTAATCTAAGTTATCCCACTCAATTCAGTGGGGTTACTCTTGACTGACACAGCTGTAACTGAGAGAAGGATTTAGCTCCTTGCCTAAAATACTTCTTACTATTTGTGGGAGATTCATCCTTATAATACAGACATCAAATAGATATGTTACTCCTGTACTAGTTCAAAAAGCATTGCACTCAAGATATGTGGTTTTAATGAGAATTCACTTGGGGAAAAAAAGTCTGTCCTATAGGAGCAACCAATACAATAGAGTCTTCCCACTGACAAAGATTTCCTTCCTTTTTACTCAGGATGACTTTTTGTAGCAATAAATGGTGTTGTGAAAAAGGACATTAGAAGTTCCCTGGTGACATAGGGCTAGATTCTGATCCCATAACTCAGCTTGTGAGGCATGATACTTCACACATAGTCCCAATGGCTATTTCTGGATTAAAGTGCCAGTCAGCGTGAATAATCCTATTGAAGTCAGTGGAGCTAGTTCTGAAATAAGGCACTATTCAGTGTGAGTAAACTGGGGATTAGAATCTACTCATAAAGTGGACTATTCCGAATGACAACCTCGCAAACGCAACCACCTTCCTTTCTTAACTAAATCTATATGCAATCTTATTGCCCTCATGGACTTCACAGCTCTTAGGGTTTCTGCATCACTGTTGAATTTTTTTCAGTTGATTTTGGGGATTTTTTTATACATCATTAATTTTCAGACCATAATAATGATATTCAAGTTGAGGATGTTTGGATGCTGCTCAGGAAAGATATATCCTGGAGCATTTTATAACACAACACATTAGTTCATCATTCTGTTCCTTATTTCAGACAATGAGTTGCCTGAAGGAGGATACATGGCTCATAAAGTTCTCAATGGACTAAAAGCAAGACCATCTGCTGAAGTCATCTGTGACTTGTTGGCTGAGCTTAGCAGCTGGGAAGCCTTCAACTCATCAGCCCTTCTTTAATCAGCTAGGCGTCTGTGAAGTCACTGGGAATTATTCTAATAGATTCTCAGAGAGTTGAGATAATGAGAGCCTCTCCATTTTCTTGTTTTAACTCATTTTTCCACTTACCCAGCTTATTCGTTGTTTCTTTGTTTTTGTTTTGTTTTTTTGTCCAAAGTTCTTCTTTCCAAACTACTACACACTTGTTTATATTGCTCGGACAGAACTGCTGTTCTGACTTGGAAAGTGCAAGGGTTCATTGACACCTTGTTTCTAGGATCGTTGATAAATGTTGTGGCTCCAGTTCAGATATGTGCTTCTGACTAATATTCACTCGTCTCATTTCCACAGAGAGACTGAGAAAGAGAGAAAATGGAGGTGTTGAGAAGAAGAATGATCTTTTTGTTGGGGAAGAGGGGTGGTCTTCTGATTAAAGCACTAGTCTGAAACTCTAGAGATGTTGGTTTAACTCTGATCTCTGCCACAGACTTCCTGCTTGACTTTGGGCAAGTTGCTTAGGGTATGTCTACCGTGAAATCAGAGGTGTGACTGCTGTGTGTGTAGACATACCCAAGCTAACTTTGATCTAAGTAGCTCAAATAACAAGAGCAGTGCCACCACAGAAGCATGGGATGGCCTCTCAAGTACATATTAAGGGTCCTGGGCAGCCTTGTGCAACCTTTGCTGCCATGGCTTCAGTCTTATTGTTATTCAAGCTAGTTAGATCAAAGCTAGCTTGCGTATGTCCACATGTGCTGCACTCTCACCTCTGATACCAATGGAAACACACCCGTAGTCTCTGTGCCAATCTTCTGCTTGCCTGTCCATTGACTTTACTGGGCCTTGGTCCAAGCCTTATGAAAACAAAAAAGGGAGATGGCCAGTGCTGAACATACTTAAAATGAAAAAGTATGGCATCGCATGTGATGTCTACAACGCAAAGATAAACCTGCAGCACTGAATCTGAGCCCAGGTCAACTGGCTTGGGCTTGCACAACCTATACTATAGGGATAAACACAGCAGTGTAGATCTTTGGGCATGGGTTGGAGCCTGAACTCTGAAATCCAGCAAGGAGGGCAGGGCCGAGGGCCGGGGTCCAGCCTGAGTGGGAACCTCTGCACTGCCATCTTTAGCACTGTAATCCAAGACATGTGAGCCAAGTCAATGGACTTGGGCTTTTTGACTAAGTGTTGTAATGTAGAAGTACCCTGAAGGCCTACAGACAAGTTTTAGTGACCTGTACCATGAGATCTGGAGCACAAATCCCTGAAGTGACTACAGAAGAACGGTGAATTTACAAATTGACAGTGATTTCACATTGGAAAACATATTCTGAGCTTTTTTGAAATTTTTCAAAATACTTCTGTTGTCAGGAAAAGCGATGAAGCAAAATTTGGGGAATTTTACATAATTATACCAAAAAATAGCAATAATCACTGGATGATAAATTTGCTGTCCTCACATTTCATCAATATATGTTTTCAGTACCTGCTACAGTATAAAGCAGATCAGTTGTGGTACTTTTTACCTTATTATCTATATCTTCTTTCCATGGCAGCTACATGGCACAAAACCCCATCAAAGTGTTAACATTAAAGCAGCTTCAAAGGAGCCCCTAAAATGGAAAATAATGATAATACTCTTATACGTTGATAAAATAATTCTGTTCATATAACTGAAAGATTTTTATATACGTCTTGAAACACAAAGTGCCACTGAAAACTGAAATCAATCTGATTATTATAGCATATATATTCACAATGTATTAAAGGGAAATGTCAAATCTAATATGCTAAGAAAAGCAAAATACTTACAATTTTCTCTCTTTACCTTGTTGCAAAAAAATAAGCAGACAGACACAAAAGGAGTTAATGGGATAAGAGGGAAGATCCTTTTGTGGATTGAGAACTGGTTAAAAGACAGGGAACAAAGGGTAGGAATAAATGGTAAATTTTCAGAATGGAGAGGGGTAACTAGTGGTGTTCCCCAAGGGTCAGTCCTAGGACCAATCCTATTCAACCTATTCATAAATGATGTGGAGAAAGGGATAAACAGAGAGGTGGCAAAGTTTGCAGATGATACTAAACTGCTCAAGATAGTTAAGACCAAAGCAGACTGTGAAGAACTTCAAAAAGATCTCACAGTGATTGGGCAACAAAATGGCAAATTAAATTTAATGTGGATAAACGTAAAGTAATGCACATTGGAAAAAATAACCCCAATTATACAGACAATATGATGGGAGCTAATTTAGCTACAACTAATCAGGAGAAAGATCTTGGAGTCATCGTGGATAGTTCTCTGAAAACGTCCATGCAGTGCGCAGCAGCAGTCAAAAAAGCAAACAGGATGTTAGGAATCATTAAAAAAGGGATAGAGAATAAGACGGAGAATATCTTATTGCCTTTATATAAATCCATGATATTCCCACATCTTGAATAGTGCATACAGATGTGGTCTCCTCATCTCAAAAAAGATATACTGGCATTAGAAAAGGTTCAGAAAAGGGCAACTAAAATGATTAGGGGTTTGGAATGGGTCCCATATGAGGAGAGATTAAAGAGACTAGGACTTTTCAGCTTGGAAAAGAGGAGACTAAGGGGGGGGTATGATAGAGGTATATAAAATCATGAGTGGTGTGGAGAAAGTGAATAAGGAAAAGTTATTTACTTGTTCCCATAATATAGGAACTAGGGGCCACCAAATGAAACTAATGGGTAGCAGGGTTAAAACAAATAAAAGGAAGTTCTTCTTCACTCAATGCAAAGTCAACCTGTGGAACTCCTTGCCTGAAGATGTTGTGAAGGCTAGGACTATAACAGGGTTTAAAAGAGAACTGGATAAATTCATGGAGGTTAAATCCATTAATGGCTATTAGCCAGGATGGGTAAGGAACTGTGTCCCTAGCCTCTGTTTGTCAGAGAGTGGAGAAGGACGGCAGGAGAGAGATCACTTGATCATTACCTATTAGGTTCACTTCCTCTGGGGCACCTGACATTGACCACTGTCTGTAGACAGGATACGGGTCTGGATGGACCTTTGGTCTGACCCAGTGTGTCCATTCTTATATTCTTATGTTGAGTTGCTCATTTACA
This sequence comes from Lepidochelys olivacea, assembly GCF_965140295.1. NCBI lineage: Eukaryota > Metazoa > Chordata > Testudines > Cheloniidae > Lepidochelys > Lepidochelys olivacea. Next base: position 10,992,840 of record NC_140415.1, on the reverse strand, counting down.
TGCAGCACAGAGACTAGACAGTGTTATTTCAATTTAAGAGCATTCTAACACTGAAGTCAGTGGGGATCTTTCCTTTAACTTTGAGGGGCTTTGGACCAAGTTCACTGTCGTCCATTGTATTGCACTGCTTAATATGCTTCAGCTGTGCCAAAAAGGGATGTATCATTAGTGATATGACAAATAGTATCTGCTGTCTCCGGTGGTAATTGTCATCATTCAGACCAAGATGCCTAAAAAAGTACCAGTGCTGTATAGCGTGACCAACTTCTGTGATTTTATGCAAGTCAGATGGTATTTGGTGATCTTCTTCAAAGCAAGCATTTGAAATCATGCAACTTCATAAGAATCTCAATATTCCTTAATTTTTTTAAAAAACTAACTTTTAAAAGCCATCGTGCTTGTGGAGAATAATCTCAAAAGGTGACCTTATTGCACTCCAAATGCCCAAAAGGACTCAAAATCTATCACAGAACAAAACACCCCATGATTATTTTGGGGGATAACTCATGATTCATGGACTTGTCAATATTGTTTATAGTCATTTCCAAATATGGAAGGGATTGCAAAGCTGGACAACTCTTGGACTGGAAAGAAATTTGAATGTCAAGTTACCTGGCTCTAGTCATACTCATACAGAGAACAAGTAGGTAAGTTTCCCTGGGAAAAAAATCTATGGGATAACAGAGTTCAGGGGAGCTGGCATTTTGTCAAGAAGGCAATATTAAAGGAAGACAAGTAAGTAGCTGGTAAAGCTCCATCAGGAGCTCTTTAATGACTTGAAAATCAAAAAGGGGAAACATGGACAAATTGCTAAGGAGGAATTTAAAATAATAGCACAAGCATATAGGGAAAAAATATTTAATTATTTTATGTTAAGTTGAATAAATTCAACAGAAAGACTGAGAAGGACCTTGTGATGGGGCAGCTTCCCCTCACTGGCAGAAAGAGGTTAAAAACAGTCCTAGGGAGGCTGTGCCAGAGGCAGCCAATCAGAGGAGGGCTGAAGGAAACCCCATGGAAATGTTAGGAAAAGGTTAGAAATAGTGACAGTGGGCAGAGTAGGGGTTGAAGGAGCAGCCAGAAGCTAAGGAGGCATGGGTTTGAGAGGGTATTAAGGGAAGGCTACATTGGAGCCCTATCTTGGAAGTAAGCCCAGTGGCTGTAGAGTTTCTAATACTCAGACTATTGTTCAGGGATTTATTTGGTGCTGCTGTATATGTTTTGTTCAAGATGCTACAGGACTACCTGTTGGTGTAGGAGAATAAACTGGATTTGTTTTATATGATTTGGGCCCATTCCAAATCATTAAGCTCTGAAGCTAGTAGAGATGAGTAATACTCAGGGCAGCCATTGTTTTGAAGAGCCAGCTCCTCATAAAAGAGGGAAAAATCAATTTCATTACATGGATTGGAAAAGGCATTGTTTTTCTTTATCACAGAAGAGGATGTCAGTGTAATTTCATAAAGTGGGACCGTGCCGTGAGTTACGAAGCCTGGAGTTTGCTTGTTGTTTTTAATGCAGTTGTTTTTTTTCCTCCTAGCAACCCTGGAATATAATATGATCAGGCTAAGTGAAGTAAACCTAGCCTATGTTCAGTAAGAATTAATCACACTATGCAATACAGAACCATGTTTTCTGTGTCTCTTAATGCCACACACACATACACACACGCTTTGGGGCATGGAAATGCAGAAATGAGTATGTTCTGATTTTAATGACTGCACAATAACAACCAACTTGTTAGTCCTGGTTCTGGTTTTATATTCATATAAAACTTGAGTAACTCCATTCAATTCAACCGAGTTACACCAGCAAAAAAAGCGGTAAAAAAAGATCAGTATTATGTCCATTTTCTATAATGTTGAGATGTTTTTTCTGAGTGGTTTCCCCTTCCTTGTCCTCTGCTTCCCATCTTCTTGTCTTCAGTTTTATTTTCCCTTGAAGTTTATAAGTTTAGAGAGATTCAGAATTATTATGGGGTTCATTGCATTGCAACAGAATATACTGTCCCCCATCATGCCCATGCATTTTCTTTAAAAATATCTGTGTAAAATATCTATGAAATGGGAAAAGGAAATTCTCATACACACATAGACTTTAAGGTCAGAAGGGACCATTGTGATAATCTAGTCTGACCATCTGCACATTGCAGGCCACAGGACCTCAGCCACCCACTCCTATAATAAATCCCTAACCTATGGTGAGATACTGAAGTCCTCAAATAATGGTTTAAAGATTTCAAGTTACAGAGAATTCACCATTTACACTAGTTTAAACCTGCCAGTGATCTGTGTCCCATGCTGCAGAGGAAGTAAAAAAAAAAAAAAACCAGGATCTCTGCCAATCTGAGCCAGGGGAAAATTCCTTCCCAGCCCCAAATATGGCACTAAGGTAGACCCTGAGCATGGGGGCAAGACCCACCAGCTCGACACCTGGGAAAGAATTTTCTGTAGTAACTCAGCCTTAATTTGGTTAGGCTAAACAAGCCAAGCTCTTGAATCTCCTCTCATAAGGTAGGTTTTCCAATCCTTGGAACATCCTGGTAGCACTTCTCTGTACCTGTTCTAGTTTGAATTTATCTTTCTCAAACATGGGAAACCAGAACTGCACACAGTATTCCAGCTGAGGTCTCACCAGTGCCTTATATAATGGTAATAACACTTCCCTGTCTCTACTGGGAATACCTCACCTGATGCATCCTAGCACTGCATTAGCCTTTTTCACAGCCACATTACATTGATGGCTCATAGTCATCCTTTGATCAATCAATACATCCAGGTCTCTTTCCTCTTCTGTCACTTCCAACTGTTAAGTACCCACATTATAGCAAAAAATATTGTTGTTAGTCCCTAAATGCATAACATTGCCCTTTGCAGTGTTAAAGTACATCCCATTTTTATTATTCCAGTTTACAAGGTCATCCAGATCTTCTTGTATGATATTCCAGTCCTCCTCCGTACTGGCAATACCTCCCAACTTTGTGTCACCCGCAAATTTTATTAGTGTACTCCCACTTTTTGTGCCAAGGTCAGTAATGAAAAAATATTAAGTAAGATTGGTCCCAAGACCAATCCCTAAGGAACTTCACTAGTAACCAGTCTCCTGCCTGACAGTTTACCTTTTAGTATGACTCGCTGTGGTCTTCCCTTTAACCAGTTCCTTATCCACCTTACAATTTTCATATTAATCCTCAACTTCTCCAATTTAACTTATAATTTCCCTTGTGGAACTGTATCAGATGCCATAGTGAAATCTAGGTAGATTAGATCTACTGCATTTCTTGGCTAAAAAATCAGTTATCTTCTCAAAGGAGATCAGGCTGATCTTTCATGATCTACCTTTTATAAAACCATGTTGTATGTTATTCCAATTTCTATTCACCTCTATCTTCTTAACTACTTTTTTCTTTCAAAATTTCTTCCAAGGTCCAAGACCTTGCATACAATGGAGATCAGACTAACAAGCATGTAATTTCCTGAATCACTTTTTACCCTTTCTTAAAAATAAGAACTATATTAGCAATTCTCCAGTGATAGGGTACAACCCCCGAGTTTACAGATTCATTAAAAATTCTTGCTATTGGACTTGCAATTTCATGTTCCAGTTCTTTTAATATTTTAGGATGGAGATTATCTAAGTGTTCCAATTTGGTCCCATTATTAAGCTGTTTGAGTTTGACTTTGACCTCAGATGTAATAATTCCTACCTACATACCCTTGTTTCCATTAGCTACCCTGCCACTATCCCTAAGCTCTTCATTAGCCTTATTTAAAAATGAGGTAAAAATATGTATTTAGGTGTTGGGCCATGCCTAATTTATCTTTAATCTCCACCACAATCTCAATGCTTAGCAGTGCCACTTCTTTTTCCTTGTTTTCATTTTATTTATATGGCTATAGAACCTTATACAATTAGTTTTAATTCCCTTTGCAGACTCCAACTCTGCTTGGCTTTTGGCAATTCTCATTTTAATCCTATACTTTCTGACCTCCAAGAGATGGCTTTCCTTGATGATCCATCCCATCTTTCATTCCTTGTCCTTGTCCTTTTCATTCTTTCTGCTTTCTCTTAATCACCTGTTTGAGATGCTTGTTCATACAGCTTGGTCTGCAACCCTTTCCTACAGTTCCCCCCCTTCCGTGGGATGCAGGCTTCAGGTAGCTTCTGCAACTTTGACTTAAAGTAATTCCTAGCCTCCTTCATATTCAGGTTCTTGAATTCATCAACCTAACTAATTCTCTTAATTTTTTAAAGTTAGATTTTTTTTAAATCAAAGATCCTTGTTGCAAATCTATTTTTGTTTATCCTTCTGAGAAACACCTCTAGAATGTATATGATTTTAATACATACATTTCGAAAAACAGTGGCCCACTATAGCCTAATTCAGTCTTTCTCCTTCCCAGGAAGATAAACTGAGTTTCCTTCAGTTTAGTAATTGTGGGTCTTTAAAAGCTGAAATCTTGTCTGTTCTTCATGAACATTCAAGATCCCGTAAGAGTGGGAGTTTACCCAGGTGTCATTGGCCAAAGGCCGTCTGACTTCCTCCTATACTTTGAAGTAGTTTGGTCTGCACTGGTTCTCTTCTGGGCATTATCATTAGGAAAGAAGCCACAGATGTCATGAATGGAATTAATGGGAGCTAAGGAAATAGGCCTATTGTTTGTAGGAATGTCATCAGTTTGATCTAGGTTATGACTGACTAATTTTGGGGTAAATGTGATACTGGCAAAATATGAACTTTCTCACATTTTATATTTTTGTGGAAGAACAGGTTTTTTGAGAAACACAGTGGCACCTTTTCATCTGAGAACTCTGCTTTCTGTTTTCATCACACCAGCCATGAAACTGAGTTAAAACTGGAAAAAAGGAGTGCATGTTTGTAGTGGTTGGAGGCACAGGACTGGCCAATAACCACTGGGCTTTCTAGGTGCTAATTTCTCTCTGCCACCCACTTGCTGTGTTACATTTGGTGAGTCATTTAGGTCTGTCACTTTGGTCCTCATCTTCATAAGTGGCCTCAGATTTCAGATGCCAATTTAAGGCAGATGCCTATTTTAATCATGCAGCATCAGAACCCACTTTTGCAAATACCAGTCTTATCTTCTTTCAATATTAGTTTATCTACCAGTAAAATGAATATAACACCAAATATTCCCAAATTTTAGCAGAGTGTTAAAATGCTCTTGGATCTGAAGTTCAGAGACAGTGTTGGAGGCCAAATTATTATCAATATAAATATCGAAGACAGAGTTGTCACAAAATTGTGGGCAGGGGGAAGGCTTTTTTTCTTACTGCCATTGGCTATGTTTTCACAGAGATCTGCTTAACTCTCACTAGTCTGAAAGGTAAATAGATAGCAGTTTCTTGTGATGTGATGGGAGGGGTTGGGGGAGGGTCAGCATCCACAAAAGTAGGTCTTTTTAAATGAAATGGAACTAAACTGCAGTTCTTAGGTCAGAAAGTGTTGCTTTTCTTTTTCTTTTCACATATTACTTTGGACGTCACATTATATTGTGTCAAACATACCACACTATGTGCGATATGGTGCTGTGACTAATGCAGAAAAAAGTGAAACATCACAACATGATGTGTCAGAAAAAAATTCCAGTTTGTCTCAAAGAGTCCTATTCTCTAACTCATTCCTCATCCAGGCATGGTTTAGTGCACAATGTCATTCTCCAGTAATTTTCATGCTATGTGTTATATTCATAGATTCCTATGCCAGAAGTGACCATTGTGATTGTCTAGTCTGACCTCCTCTATAACACAGGCCATAGAACTTCCCCAGAATAATTCCTAGAGCAGCTCTTTTGTCAAAACATCCAATCTTCATTTAAAAATTGCCAGTGATGGAGAATTCACCATGATCCTTGAAAAGTTGTTTCAATGGCTCATTACTCTCACTGTTAAAAATGCACCCCTTATTTTCAGTGTGAATTTATCTAGCTTCAACTTCCTGCCGTTGGATCAATGGGGTTCTTCAATCCATTCTCTGATGGATTGAAGAACCCCATTATCTTTGTTCCCTATGTTACTTCTAGACTGTAATCAAGTCACCCCTTAACCTTCTCTTAAATAGCTAAATAGATTGGGATCCATGAGCCTTTCACTGTAAGGATAGTGAGGCAGTGATAGAACTATAAGGTTCTTCTCTGAACTGTATACAAATTTATAATTTATCAACATCCTTCTTGAATTATGGACACGAGAATTGGACAAAGTATTCCAGCAGCAGTCACATCAGTGCCAAATACAGAGATAAAATAACCTCTCTGCTCCTATTCAAGAGTTCACTGTTTATGAAGCCAAGGATTGTGTTAGCCCTTTTAGGCATGGAATCGCATCGGGAGATTGCATAAGCACCAAATCTTTTTCAGAGTCACTGCTTCCCAGGATAGAGTCTCACATCCTGTAAGTATGGCCTACATTCTTTGTTCCGTTTACATTTAGCCATTTTAAAATGCATATTTTTTTTTGCTTTTGCCTAGCTTACCAAGCAACCCAGATCTCTCTGTATCAGTGACCTGTCATCTTCATTATTTACCACTCTCCCAAATTTTGTCCTCTGCAAATTTTATCAATGATGATCTTATATTTTCTTCCAGATAATTGATAAAAATGTTAAATAATATAGGACCAAGAACCAGGACACCACAAGAAACACACCTGTTTGTAGATGATTCCCCAGTTACACTTACATTTTGAGACCTATCAGTTAGCCAACCTTTAATGTGTGCTACATTAATTTTATGTCATTCTAGTTTTTTAATCAAAATGTCATGTGATACCTAGTCAATTACCTTTCAGAAGTCTATGTATATTGTACAGCACTATTCCTTTTATCAACCAAACTTGTAATTTCAATGAAAAAGATCTCAAGTTAGTTTGACAAGATCTTTTTTCCATAAATCCATGTGGATTGTTGTTAACTATATTACCCTCCTTTAATTCTTTATTAAATCCTGTATCAGCCACTCTATTATCTTATACTGGATCAACATCAGACTGACTGTGGATAACTTCCTAGCCCTTGGTTGTGGATCACCAGAGAGGAGCCCAGAGGTTAATTAGTCAACAGTGCTGGAGATCCTTTTTTTTTTTTTTTTTTTGTCCTAGGAACACAGGTCTTGATTCTCCTTTTGCTGACACCTGTTTCGCAGTGGTACAACTCCATAGTCATACCATGAAACCCTATTGAACATCAGCTTCAACATGAGAAAGAGACAGAAGGTGACATTAAAAGGGCAGCATTCAGACTGTCATTTTCCCTGTGGATGAACCTTGATGTGGAGCAGACACTTACATGTTTCAATAACAACAAGAGCTCTGCTGGAAGAAGTTCTAACTCCTGATAGGTCTAGCCAAGCTGGCCGGGTCAAATGGTAGGGACAAGATGAAAACCAGTTCATTGACCCACCAAGGTGGGAGCTGAGTGATAGGACAACAACCAGTCCCCATTAAACAAATAAATAAATAAATGATATTATAGAAACACAGCAAAGTACCTCTTCCTGCATACAGTATGATAGCCAGGGATAGTGGAGCCTTATTCATTCCCTAAACGGCATCTAATGGCACAGGAAGGATTCAAATTCAGAGTGTAGCAAGGGAACAAGTTGATCTTCACTTTTATTTGTGAGATCAAGAAAGCTATTGTTTCAAAAGTGGCTGTCTTTGCTGATGACACAGATAGAGAATAAGACGGAGAATATCTTATTGCCGTTATATAAATCCATGGAATGCCCACATCTTGAATACTGCGTACAGATGTGGTCTCCTCATCTCAAAAAAAATATACTGGCACTAGAAAAGGTTCAGAGAAGGGCAACTAAAATGATTAGGGGTTTGGAATGGGTCCCATATGAGGAGAGATTAAAGAGACTAGGACTTTTCAGCTTGAAAAAGAGGAGAATACAGGGGGTATGACAGGGGTATATAGAATCATGAGTGGTGTGGAGAAAGTGAATAAGGAAAAATTATTTACTTGTTCCCATAATATAGGAACTAGGGGCCACCAAATGAAATTAATGGGTAGCAGGGTTAAAACAAATAAAAGGAAGTTCTTCTTCACTCAATGCAAAGCCAACCTGTGGAACTCCTTGCCTGAGGAGGTTGTTAAGGCTAGGACTATAACAGGGTTTTAAAGAGAACTAGATAAAGTCATGGAGGTTAAGTCCATTAATGGCTATTAGCCAGGATGGGTAAGGAATGGTGTCCTTAACCTCTGTTTGTCAGAGGGTGGAGATGGATGGCAGAAAAGAGATCACTTGATCATTACCTGTTAGGTTCACTCCCTCTGGGGCACCTGGCATTGACCACTGTTGGAAGACAGGATACTGGGCTGGATGGACCTTTGGTCTGACCCAGTATGGCCATTCTTATGTTCTTATGTAATAGAAGGCTAGCAAAAGAGAAAACCAATTCAAATGTTTTCTGTGTACTAGGCTTCTGAGCTGAGAAGTAGCTCATGCAGTTGGAGTAATAAGGAAGTGTATATTAATAAAACTGGAATAAAAAATAATCACAATGCAAATTGTTGTACCTGAATGGAACCACAACAGAAAACACAGACCAGAGGCTGGAAAAAAAATTGGAGGGGATTATGGATAATAAACTAAAGTCATCTCCTAAAAGATTGGCACCAGAAACAGACACAAATCTGTCAGCATAGGTGCAAATAATGGCATTACATGAATTGGGAGAAGTTATCCTAATAATACATAAAGCCTAACCAAGCCAGACTTGAAATTTTGCATGCAGTTATACAAGAGAAAGATTGCTGAACATGAGAAAGTGCAGAGAGTCCCAAAGCTTTATTTGTTGGGGTTTATGTGTGTGAGGGAAAGGATTGTCAGGAAAATCGTAAGAACTGCCCTGTGTAACTTTGACTGAAAAATAAGAACAAGATAGCAATTAAAGAGGAAGCGGATCGAGGATTTAAGAATTTTTAGGGAAGAGGTATGTAAATTTTCAGCAGGATTTATTTACATGGGCCCAAATCCTCTTCTCCCGTCACAGGTACTTAGTGCCACTGAACCAAGGGAACCAATAGAGTTCCCCTGTGTCTGTGATACGTTCCTTGCAAGAAGTCTGCATTCTATACTCTGTGAAACTCAATTCCACTAACTACCCTGTGCTGCTGAGTATAGTGACTCTTTGAGATTAGGAGAGGGACAGGGTTAGAGGGTCTTCATGCCAGTCCTCCCACTCCTCCTCACTCAGAGCAGGTTTACTAGGCCATGGAGGCTACTTAAGCTCCACTGCCATTCCCTGGTCTTGGTAAAAAAAGATTCCTTCCCATGTCTCTCCAATATCCAGACAGTTTACTTGGGCTAGATGCTGTGGAGGGAAGAATTCGACTGATGTGGTGTAAATATTGGAAGGTACTGATTTGATATTGCCACCATAATTAAGTTCTGAGAGTCAGCTCAAGAAGGAGTTTCTTCAATCCATAAATTGTTGGCTGGAAATCTGAATGAAAACAAGGTGTGGTGCCATGTTCTGCTACATCCTGCTTCCCTTTGGGCTGGGAACTTTGCAAGAGAATATTTTTACTTACTGTTTTCACCAGTTTCAACAGTTTCACCACTGTTTTCAGGCAGTGAAGAGATGTATGAAAATAAATAGTAAATAAGGCTGGGATTTCAAAAGGATCCAGTGAATTTCAGTGGGATGGGGGTGAACTCACTTAGGTTCAGACTTTCAAATGAGCAGTTTCTTTTTAATACTCCAAGCATTAGAGAACCTTAAAAACATGTGGCCTCAGCACACCAGCCGCCTTGTCATTATAGCATTCTTAACATGCAGGGAGAGCTTATTGGCTACCCCAATGATGCATCCGAGTAGTGGCTTGACAAGTTACAACATGAATGGCAGCCAAACAGGCAAAGAGTAGTGTACTCATCAGCTTTTGCAACACAGCCTGGAAGGGGATTGTACACTAGTGTTTGGATTTCTGGTAAGATGTTTAGCTGCTACAACTCTAATTGTCCCAATAGCACGAAGCATATTTTACTTTCAGACTATAAATAAAGAAAGACTTTCTAAACTATTGGGAGAAGCATTAGAGGACTCTAAATTGAGAACTTGGACCATTAAATCTGCTGCTGTATTAACTCTGTGGTAATAAAGTTTTATAAATATTTTATCAGGGTTTTTTTGGTTCTGGTGCTTTGAGGAATTACTTGCAGGAATGCTTTAAACTGGCTGGGCTAGCAGTCCATCAAACTGAACGGAATGTAGGAAACAATAAAAGTTTACCAGAGGTTTGTGTGAGAAGTAAACTCAAACACACGGGCCTTGCCATGAGGCCACCAATGTAAACATTTCTTATTGGAAATACCCATTGATAAGAAAATGGCAGGAAAGGTCTTTGTTTTTTAAAGAATGGTTAGTGAGTACTGTGAGGAAGTCCAGTTTCACAGAATGGAATGTCCTCTTATATACATATTTTTTTCTAAGTGGAAATTTCCATTTCATTCACAATTTGGGATTTTTTGTTTGTTTTCTTCTTACAAATAGTAGACCCTTCCTCCATCCCTTTGCCACTGGGAAAAAGGGAGGGGAAAGATCCAAAGTTTTCTATTTTGCTACAGGAAAAAAGCATCATTTTCTGGGAAAAACAATTACCAGTTTTTAACCAGTTCTCATAATAAAGCAAGCTGTAAAACTGGAAGGGGCTTCTGGGTCACTGAATCCATACTGCTTGTGATGGTGTATATAAACCCCCTGTTGTTACTGAAAGGATTGAAGGGAGCTGGAGAGCAAAATTAAGGCACCTGGTGGCAACTACAGGGCATCAGTTAAGGATGAGAACCATCTGGGGAGGAGCTGGGTGGCTAATATAAAAGAAGGACTTCAGGGAAGATGGAGAAAAAAAAGAATGAGGGGTGAGGAGTCTTGGTACTGTCTCCTAGGTTGCCAGGGGAAAGTAGGCCTTGAGTTTCTCTCCCAAGAATGGATCTCTGGCAAAGGGCTAGGGAAGAAACAGGGATATCACAGGAACATGGCAAGCTCCTGGGGTGACCCTGGACAAAAGTTCAAGACCCCAGACAAGCAGACTGGGGGTCAGGTTTATGTGAAAAGTGACAGACACAGAGAGAGCCTTGGGAGAAGCCAACAGGAGCTAGAGCTCCAGGAAAAAAAACTTTGGTAGGCTTTGCTTGGTAGAAGAGCCAGAAAGAACTCTGTAGAGCCCAGGAAGGGGGGAAGAGGCTGAGGGAAAGAGACTTGAGACAGACTGAGATAGGAAGTCATCCAGGGAAGCAAGGACTCTGAGTAAAATGACCTTAGTTGCTTGCCATTGGGTCCCTGGACTGGAACACAGAAAAGAGGGAGGGCTTCAATTTCCTTACCAGCTACCGAAGAAGTTGATGTGAAAGCCCTTTAATATAAGGGCTGTAAGGACCACTGAACCCAGAGTCAGGCCAAAACCTGGTGCATGGTCACTGGATTATTGTTTTGTATGATTTTGTCACCTCAGAAATGTCACTTGACATAATCTGGAAAACAATGTAGTTATACAGATATAAATAAGGGTTGGATTTGGCATGTGGGAATTTTATTATGGGTGATGATACATGACCAAGAAAGAATTTAGCTTCATTCTCAGGACCAAAATTAGTTGACTGTGGGGGAGTCAGAAAGGAAGGAATCATTAGGCTCCATGGAGCTTCAGTACCTCGTATACACACTGGAATTATATTAGTAAAAGCCAATTAGAAACCTCCAGTTGTATTCAGGATTCCATGTCACAATCCTGTTGTTGTACATTTAGTGGCTAGACTGTGACTGACATGGTAAATCTAAGGTAATTGACCTGACTGATAATCTGACAATCTACAATAAAAGGGAAAAAGTATATTGAATGAGTCTATGGATGCTGGTTCAAAACCACCATGGAAGAAAGGATTTGGTCAAATGTTTGCTTAGGGTAATAAACTAAAAGCAACTAAATGTTATTCCCTGTCCCATTTTGTGAAAGTTGCTGGTGCAAAACATGACAGAATAAAAATGAGCCGTAGTTATTACGGCTGAACTAATATAGAGAGTAGGAGTTTATCACCAAGGAAGAGAAGAGTTTAATTTATGTTTGAGAGAAAAGGCTGACTTAAAAGGGAGTAGCATTTTTAGTGTGGGGGAAGGTAGATGTTCCATGACTTGCTATGAACCAGTGAACAGCAGATTAATCTACATCCTTCTATCAGGAAGACTGATGAAACCCTGTTGCTAGTTAATACCAGGTCCTTTTTCATCCAAAGGGTTGTCTTTGTGATGTGCCTTTTATGGCTTTCCAACTTTCCAAGGTTACTCTATTTATGGTAGATAATAATTTGCCAATTCTACTGCTGTTACTTAGAATAACATTCATCCTACTCTCAAGTTACAAGTTAATAGCCATCAGTATCCACTAGGGATACCTCTAACTATTGGAGATAGAGTAGGGTGTGGGACTCTTTCCACAGGTAAACATATCTGCTATTTAGATAGTTTCAAACTCATCCAACTGGCAAATAGATAAGTGAAAAATGGCTTTTAACAGATAACTTTAATTATCCTTTTGAAATAATTTAAATATAAAAATAATTTGTTGTTCAAGGTATTGTAACAATATGTCCATATTCACTGTCATCTCCACACAAGACTACTGGACTGTAATCTATTTAGAGCTATCTCTGACATTTACCTGTACGTTGGGTCCTGATCCAGCATGACTGAAGTCAACAGGACTTTTGCCATTGAGTCCAATGGCAGCAAGACTTGTCGGGATGCAGGGAGTAGATCATAGAACCATAGGGTTAGAAGAGACCACAAAGATCATCTAGTTTAACTCCCTACCAAGGTACAGGATTTGTTGTGTCTAAATCATCCAAGACAAATGGCTATCCAGCCTCCTTACGAAAACCTCCAATGAAGGAGCTTCCATAGTCTCTCTATGCAGTCTGTTCCATTGTCCTACTGTTCAGCTGGAACAGTAGAACAATGGAACATACTGACTTGGGTAAGTTGTCTGCTTTCTAAGCAAGGTGAGCCACAGTGAGCACAGCTATTGAGATCAGCACTCAGTACTATTTTACTTTACATTACTCAGGCAGTAGGTTGCTGAACCTAGAGTTTAACCCAACTGGACTGGATTTGAGTTGGAGGCCTTCATATTTGGAATTTGTCCCTTTTGATGGTCTGCCTGAGGCCAGGGCTAATAATCTTCAGGTCACAATATATTGCTTTTAAATTTAATTTAGCATTTGGGTCACTTTGTTTCGCATGGATGATGATGATTATGATGATGATTGATGATGGAAACAACTATTAGAGTTTGCTTTGAAGTAGTGGAAACATCATTTATACTACTTATTGTGACTAGGTTTGTAGATTAGGGCAAAATTACTCACTGGTATAAATCCATTCTAATCAATGGAGATCTTCCAGAGGTTAATTTTGCTGCATATGTACAGATGCAATTGTTATTAAAAGTGGCCTTTTTTAAAATTGTGTAATTAGTATGTGATGACAGTTCACCATGGTTCCTAAAAGATCTATTTGTATTCTAATGCAAAACCTTAACAGTGAGTCCAGGAGTGTTAAGGGATACTTACTTCCCAAATGTCTAGAGGGTGAGTGATAGACAGGTGTGCTGATCTGTTGATATAGCTGTTATAAAAGTATCTGAGGTCACTGTTAAGGTTTTACATTAGTGAGCAAGCGTGATGAAGTTGCAGGGTACATATTGCTTTTGGATATCTGGAGATGAAGGTAAAAGCTTTATGAGTACTGGGGAGTATTATTGATAAGTTTGTAGGAAATATGAAAGTGGAAAGAAATGCACAAAAATGTCCCTTTAGCCTCTTCTTTCCATTTTATTGATGGAATGTGTCCTATTGCAATCTTAATTACCACTAAATGATAGCTTTTCTTTGCTATTTGTGTATAGGATAAACTGCCTGTCAGTCTGTACCATTTGTGTGGAAGAGAGCACCCTTATGAGATTAGGGTTTGAATAAATGTCAATACCAAATCTAGGAAAAACTTATTTTGGAGACCTAACATGTATAGAGAAGAGTTTTTTTATTGATATGTAGTCAGGGGAAAAAACTTTTTTTCTAGAGAAACTTATAAACAAGAAACAAATACAGAGTTATGATTTACTTTGGTTTGTAATAATGCTTAGAAAATAGGTTCAGAGAAAATATAGTGGTTTATGTCTGCTGTCCGACATGAATTCAAAACTCTTGGGCTTCTCCTAACCAGAGTTCACAAAATTATTCAGTGTTGAATCTTAGACTCTCGGCGCTTATGGTAAAAAAAAAAAAAAAGAAATGTTAGCTTGCCTAAGCTCCTCTCTTCAGGGTGTGGGAAGCTGTCAACATTTGTAAGAAAATCTATACCAAGCTACATTTCATGAAGGAATGATAGCTCTATGTCTAAAAAGTTCTGTAGCCTTAAAAATCTGTTTGATTTAACAAAGGAAAAGAAAAAAGGATGATATTGAGGTATGAGATTTGACACGGGGTGCTGGAACTCTAGAGAAATTTATCAACCAAGACTTGAAAAAATTATCAATGGCATAGCCCTAAGTGTTCATACCTCTGCCTGGGGTCTTACTCCCATGAATCCTAATAAAGTAAATGGGATTCTCATATATCCCCAAATACTGCTCTGAAAATTCTCTCTTGGTCCTGATCCGGAGTCCATTGAAGTCAATGGAAAGTCTTCTATAGTGAGACCCTTCTGAGAATCTTTTTGATGTGGAACCAGACAACAGTCCTACAAAATGTATTGAAAGACAGCCCTGTAAAAGGTTTAATAGGGGAAGAGAGATTAATGATTTTCAAACCAAATATCACCAGTGGCAGGGGCTCTTCTATGACGAACAGGAAAACGTTGCCAATTAGAGGGCAGATGTCCTTAGCTGTCACAGAACAAATGGCAGTCATTTAAGAATAACAAGTATATTACATGTAGTAATAGAAGCCACCACTATTCTAGCAAGACTAGAATAATGAGTTCTGAGAAACAGTGCTATTAGCAGTTAAACAACAAGGAACAGAATGAATGGCTCATATACATGAGGACCTGGAATTCCCATCTGATGGGAGGTACTGTGAGTTACAAATCTTGCATGTTAGAATTAGAGAAGTTCTGCTCCTAAAGACATTGTCCTACCCCTCCTCTGCCCCGGGACAAGGGTTGTTATCCTTGCAATTAGAGTTTGTAGAAATTTTTTGCTCAATTTTTATTAATGGAAAAAAATGTTAGTGGAAAATACAAATTACATATACATTTTTCAAAAAAGTGTTTTTTAAATGACTGAAACCTTAAAATATTCAGGGTTCAGTTTTTCATTCCCAAACTGGTAAATTCCTGCAAAAAAGTTTTGAAAAACTCTCAAGTATGTAATTACCTTTGCTTTTTGTTTGCTTGCTTGTTCCCCACCACAGGGAACACTTAGCATTTTCCAACCAGCTCTAACTGCAAATGTTTACCAAAGGCTGGATGCTGATCCCTTTCTGTGACCATTTAAATAGTAACACAGCATTTAAAAGGATCAACCTGGGCCATCAGTAAAGCCCAAAGAATCTGACTTAGCAAAGCTGTGTGACATTTTTTTCATAAATCAATAAGCACTGCCTTAAATGACTCTGGCTGTGTTAGACAAATTGAATGTACTGTCATTGGTGTAAAAACAGTCTTTATGGTTTTCTCCTCCAGCATTTATAACCCATACAGATATATTCCTTCTGATTAAAACAGCTAAAGGCTCAACTAAAATCATAAAAACCAATTGGAAAGAGTAGGATATCCCTAGTGAGTCTCTGGGGTTAATGCTGACTGAGTTTTCAGACACGATTCATAATTAACCATAATAGAGGCCTTGGGCTACATTTGTAGATGCTGCATCCAAAGAACAAGTCTCAGCTTGCCTTGCCGAAGATGATCTTCTATTGAGATTAGAAGACATGAGATAAGTCACTGATGAAACTAAGCCAGTAAACCTGCACACATTATTGTTCATATGGAATTTGCTAATGAAGTTATCTTATCAGATGGCACATGACCTTGTACATGTGGCTTGCAAGGGTGTTGTCAGAAATTTGGCTAGGGTTTTGGTGTGTGGTGGTTAGGTTTATGGGTCTACAGCACAGTTACCAACTTTCACACGGTAAATAAGCACCCCGACATTCACAATAAGCAAAAATCAAGCTAATCCCATTTGAAAACAAGGCCAAAACAAGACGATCCCTAAGACCCCCAACACTCCATGTGACTAGATCTCTCCCCCCAGCGTGCAGTCTGGGACTGTGCTGGGCCTTCTGTGCACCCCTGACTCTCTCCCCACCCTTGCCTCTGCTTGTCCCTTGCCCCTGCTTACCCCCTCTTGCCCCTGCTTGCTGGAAGCCAATCAAAAAAAAAAAAAAAAGAAGCTACAAGCCACACAAGCAACAAGCTGCAAGCAAAAAACTAGCCAACAAACAACTCACAAGCCAATTAACCCAAAAACAAGCCCAATTTCTGCGCTTTTTCCACAGGTTTGGCATGTCTGGTCTACAGTTTAAGATTTTAGTCCAGCTCACCTATTCCAAACTATAATGGCTATTGCCCACTCTGCGTACAGATTATTCTGATGCGCCCTGCATTGTTTTTCTTCTCTTGTGTCTAAGCTTTAGAAATTGGGAACTATCCCACCTCCACTGCAAGCCAAGCCAAACTTCATGTACTGCTCCCGCAACCATCTCCAGGTTCATTCCATGCCACCCCTTGTGCACGAACAACCTTCCTGCCCTAGTCTGCCAAACGACCATCCTCTCTCCAGTCAAAATCTTCCTGAAGACTCATTACTTCCATGATGCTGACAAGAAATTGGTCAGCAATAATATCAATAACAACAACCTTAGTGAATTTCCTCATCTGGGCTCTGCGATCCATCCATCTGCGTCTCCTCTGTTAGTCTGCGATTGTGATCATCATCAAGGATCTACAACCTATCCTGGTTGGATGACTGTAGCCAGACAGACAGCCCCCCCCCCCCAGACCAGCATTGCTGGAAACACAGGAGGAAGCCGGAACAGGGACTTAACATATATTCCAGCACAGCCTTTGAAGCTGTGAAAGCACAGGTGTGCTGCTACAATGTGCCTCTGGGAACAGATACAACGATTAAGCTCACAGCAGGCAGAGGCCCTGTGACAGACATGGCTCTTAGCCCCTACTAAATAGCGTGATGCACACACCCCAACATCCTAGGTGGGAAAATATTTACCCTGATAAAAGAAATGTCCAGTAGTCGAAACTTACTGTTTCTCTCCCTTGCAA
Source organism: Lepidochelys olivacea (assembly GCF_965140295.1). Taxonomy (NCBI): domain Eukaryota; kingdom Metazoa; phylum Chordata; order Testudines; family Cheloniidae; genus Lepidochelys; species Lepidochelys olivacea. Next base: position 10,975,530 of record NC_140415.1, on the reverse strand, counting down.
GTGTATACTACTCTTGCGAAAGCTGGCGTCACACAGACAGACCAGCCTCAATTTGGCATAAGAAAGGAGAAAGAGAATAAAGGAGTACAGAGGTATAAGTAGGGGACCTACAGCACCATGATTTTTGAGTGCTTTTCACTATCTATCTGCTGGTCAGATAAGTGACAGCCTCCCAAGGCTTCTGCAGCTAAGAGGGTCCCTACGCCTTGTCCCTTATTCATCTTTCCGTGGAATTGAGTGACCGATCCTGGCTTGGCACCGCTGGAATCGAGAGATGCAAGGAGGGTAAGAAGCACCCACACCTGATCTCCTATCTTTAGTGTACACATATTTTGAAATAGAGCTCTATACTTTGTTTTCTTTCTTTGGGATTGTGGCTTCAGTTTTGTAACTTGTTTGTGTGTGTAACATCTCTAAATTTAAATAAGTAGGCACTAGCAATTTTGTAACCACATGATTAGAACCTAGCTTAATAAATTTTGGTAACCATTTATGCATAAGCCTGACTTGTTTTCTCTGGTTTACTGTAAAGCAGCCAACACAATTAAAGAACCTCAGCCGTTTTGGCTCTAAAGCCTGGCCATTAGGTGAGAGTACTAAGAGCCTAGTGTTGAGTTGTGCCGCCTCCACGGGGCAAACTCTTGGGGCACCTGTCAGTCAATCCTGGCTGCCTGCTGCGAAGGAGATCTGAGCTCTAGCAGTTAAAGTCACGGGTGTGGAGAGGCTCTTAGTGCTGCCATTGGGGCACCTGTCAGTCAGTATTGACTGCCCGCTGCGAAGGAGCTCTGAGCTCTATCAGTTAAAGTCACGGGTGGTTAGGACTTTGGGGCATCCGTCAGCCTAGCCCGGGCTGCCCGCCACGAAGGGACAGTGCGTCCTAGTGGTTAAAGTCACAGATGGTATAAACGGGCATAGCTGGCACCTCACCAAACATCCTTGGCCGTCGGCTAACAATGACCCATCACTCTCACAGATCTTGGGAGACAGGCCAGTGCTTGCTTACAGACAGCCCCCCAACCTGAAGCAAATACTCAACAGCAACCATATACCACACAACAGAACCACTAACCCAGGAACCTATCCTTGCAACAAAGCCCGTTACCAACTGTGTCCATATATCTATTCAGGGAACACCATCATAGGGCCTAATCACATCAGCCACACTATCAGAGGCTCGTTCACCTGCACATCTACCAATGTGATATATGCCATCATGTGCCAGTAATGCCCCTCTGCCATGTACATTGGCCAAACTGGACAGTCTCTACGTAAAAGAATAAATGGACACAAATCAGACATCAAGAATTATAACATTCAAAAACCAGTCGGAGAACACTTCAATCGCTTTGGTCACTCGATCACAGACCTAAAAGTGGCAATTCTTCAACAAAAAACTTCAAAAACAGACTCCAACGAAAGACTGCTGAATTGGAATTAATTTGCAAACTGGACACCATTAAATTAGGCTTGAATAAAGACTGGGAGTGGATGGGTCATTACACAAAGTAAAACTATTTCCCCATGTTAATTCCCCCACCTCCCCCTGCTGTTTCTCGGATGTTCTTGTCAACTGCTGGAAACGGCCCACCTTGATTATCACTACAAAATGTTCCCCTCCCGCCCCCGCTCTCCTGCTGGTAACTCACCTTATCTGATCCCTCTCCTTACAGTGTGTATGGTAACACCCATTGTTTCATGTTCTCTGTGTATATAAATCTCCCCACTGTATTTTCCACTGAATGCATCCAATGAAGTGAGCTGTAGCTCACAAAAACTTATGCTCAAATACATTTGTTGGTCTCTAAGGTGCCACAAGTCGTCCTTTTCTTTTTTCAGATTCTAGTGTGATGGAAATGGCATAAGAACTTGACGAGAATAATGCTGCACAGCAATGAATGCATTCATTTACATTGATTGACCTCTGTATAGCACCATGTATACGTACATAAACATACTCATATACTGCTAGATTGTGACTGACCAAGAAGAATAAGGGAGAATAAGAAACCCACCACCATTATACCGGCTATCCAGACTGTAGGTCCAGATGTGCCCAAGTGAGTGGGCGGGAATTAGGAAGTGGGTGGACAGAAAAGGACAGGGATTGGATAAAGCCTTGGCTTTGACCCTCGAAATATGCTCGCCAGAGCCAGGAGAGAGCAGAGAAGAGTCTCAGGACTCTGTGTCTGAGGACAATGACTCCCAGGGCTATTAAAGAGGTAGCGCAGCTTACCACTGCTCACACAGGCCTGTACCTAAACACACAACATAGCCCATACCGTGGTAGGAAACTTTGAGATAGCTACTAACTACTTTCCATTTCTATGCTAAGCCACTGATAGAATGGTTCCTGTGAGGCTGGATTAGTGGTGGCTGAGATATTGCCTTTCTTAACCCTTCTGGCATATCACTAAACACAGTCTGTTAGGAGCTACGAAGAATTTGCAAAGTGGCCAAATCGACTCTTACAGATTTGAATCTTACAGAATCTTCCATAAGTGAGAAAAGTGTTGGAGCACCGAACTTTTAGGTGCCCCTGCTACCTGAGTTAGGAGCCCAGGTTCCCAATACAATCCAGGGGGAGATTTAGGGATCTGACCATTTCACACAGGTCAGCATGCTGAGCCTAAGCTAACCAATAGGAAATATCAAGTAGCAGGATGTGGCTTTAGTCTCCCAAAGGGAGGGAGGTACCTATCTCTGCTTGGGATACACAGCTGTAAACCCTTTCCTGGAGTTAGGCGCCTAAGCCACTTTTTATAACCTTTAGCCTTGTAGTTGGGGGGCATTCACCCAGCAGATGGGAGACCCACATTCAGTTACACCCCCGGCGGCTATGAATCATAGATTTGAACATGACTCTCCCGTATTATAGGTGAACGCACTAGCCGCTGAGCAATGGGGTATTCTGCAGTGGGGCACCTGGCAATCTCACCTGCTGAAGCTGTTCCGTGGTATTAAATAATTAAATATATGTTGGGCCAGAGCCCCTATGAGAATGACTTGATAGCCTAGTGGTGATGGTATTGACGTCCAAAGGGGCAGTTCCTGAGCTCAACTCCCTTCTCTGCGAAAAGGGGGAATTGAACTGGTCTCCCACATCTGGTGTGAGTGCTGTAACCCCTAGGCTAAAGGTTATAATAAACATGCTGCTCGCTCCTCCTCCCAGACTTTTGTGTGTGAATAGGCATGCTCAGAGCACAGCTCCCGGACCAGCCCCAAAGGACAGGCAGGAGGAAGAATGACTAGTGTGTGAATCCTTCGGGCGCTTAGGGGCTCAGCTGTTGAATGATGTCATGCTCAGCTGCTGAAATTGAGGCACCTTGGGGACTTTAACTGTGGCAATGTAGGTGCCTTGGGATATTAGGTGCCTCCAGAGTTAGGTGACAGTTGATCAGAGAGTTTTTCTTTGTTTATTTTTTAATGCCAGTGGGGCCTAAATATTGGACTTAGGTGCCTGAGTTCCTCTGTGAATCTAGCCCTAAGTGCCAGGGGTGCTGGAACTGTGGGGCCAGGGGGCCATGGCCCCACCACTTTTTACTGGCCCATAAGGGCAAGAGAGGGGGGGGGGCAGAGAGGAGCAAGAGAGGGGAGGGGCCTTGAGGGAAGAGGTCACTTTTGAAAATGGGGCTTAGCCATGTAAGCCGCGTAGGCCTTACAATGCTGAGAAAAGCAATACCTAAATACCTTCAAAAAATCTATTCATTGTAGAGCTGGCACCGCCCTGTGTATGAAATCTTAATTATAGTGTTGGCTGCCATTCCCATCACAATAACCTGTGGAAACACATGATAATTAGCATTAGGAATTTGATATCTTGCCTTTCTGTGACGCCTCTCATGCAATGGGGTCCCAAAGTGCTTTGCAAATTAAAGTTATCATTATTACTATGATGATGATGAAGAGGTAAAAGTATAGACTCTTGTGAACAGTACCAGAGCTGCAATGAAACAGTATAGGAGATCTGGTATGGTGTATTTTTTTCACCCCTCTGGGGATGCTATTTTAAAAGTGGGACTTATATTATGTTGGACCATATGCTCTAGAAGTTGTTGATGCTGTTATTCTGCACTGGAGTACAGCCTCCAGTGTCAGCCATAAAATAAAATTCATATTTGAAATCCATACCTGTCATGTTTTCATGTATTCGAGTCCCTGAGCACTTCAGGTAATTCCAGGGACACCTGTCGTCTAGAAATTCACCATATCGGTTTGTGATTTATGGACATTTCTGACTCCAGCCTTGCTAGGATGTTTTTTAAAAAAATTATTCCAAGTAAGCTTCCTATAAATTTTGGACAAATGGTGTCTGAGGGTATTGGGAGTATGCATGTGGCTGTTGAGGTGTATGTGACTATGCTGGAGGAGATGACTGAGAGCAGTCTTAACATTTAAGCTATCTCCTTTTCTTATTTTCATATTAGTGGCCAGGGGCTATATTTTCCATCACAGATGTGCTATAACATGAGATCAGAGAGGTGGGTGGGAGACAATGTTGCCTCAGATACCTCAGTGCCAGGCTGGTTACCTGGGGCAGATTACATCAGCCTGAAGGCTAATCTAAAATGGTCCCCTCAAAATACTTTAAAAATATTGAATCAAGTCTCACCATACCCTTGTGATGTGGGCAGCAGCCTTAGCCTTCAGTTCAGAGACCTCATCCAGGAAGGCTGTGGTAGAGGTGGGAATAGAAACCAAACCAGTTCTTCTAGCTCCCAGCTAAGCGTTAACCACAAAACCATCTGTTTTCCTTTACAGTGAAGTCCCCATGCCAGATGCAAGAGAATGGCTGTAATAAGTACACATGAAAACTTTTTTTCCAGAAGCAGTTACTCGACACTTTTGTCAATCACTGTTTGATCAGGAATAAGAGCTTTTTCTTAAATAGCTGGTTTCCTCCTATGAGTTTTGAGTTAATATCCCACAAAGGGTCATTTTCATTTTTCTATAATTATATTTTGCCTATTTCTGGCAAGTACTCAAAAAGTCCCCCCCCCGCAGTTAAAATTAAAATTAATACCCTGTCAAGGCTTCATACAGTATCTGTGAAACTGTCTCAGATCCAGACTGCCGCCCCTCTCACTCCCTACACACAGCTGCAGTTTCATGTCCTCACCTCTGCCAGCTTGAGTGAATCCTTGCACACAGAACTGCGAGATGCTTGCAATTCATGAACTAATTAGATGTTTCAAAGTTTGGAAAAAGGGATTATTAGGCAGTTGCTTTAGTGAAATTCATGCATTTTCACCACCCTCCCTTTCTTCGCTTCTCACTGCATAGAAATGACACAAAAGATTCATGTCATAGGGATAGGGAAAAAAGTGTACAGTTCCTTCTGTAAATATGAAAAAGCTTTGAGGCTTGCAAGGGAAAGAAATAATCCTTTAAGTATGGAAGTATAAAAAAGCTTCACACCTAATGGGCTGAGATGTACTATAATTCTGATCTAAACATCCTTTCTTTTTAATGGTATATGTCTGGTTTTGATTAATCCACATGTCAGTATTTAGGAATGTGTTCTTAGGAAGAATAGACTCCTGCATTTGAGACCTGGTTCTGCTCACACTGAAGGAAATGGGAGTCTTCCCATAGACTTAAGTGGGAGTAGGAGCTAATCTTTAGGGTGAGATTTTCAAAAGCACTCCCCCTGGGCCTCATTCTGATCCCATTGAAATAAATGGGACTTTACTCTTGACTCCAGTGTAAGAAGAGTAGGGGCAATGGTGAGTGCTTTTGAAAATTCCAACCTTTTTGACTGTCTTGACTTTTTAATAAGGAACTTTGGGGGGACGGGTAATCAATCATAAATTGCATTACCCCCGTTCTGCCATTGTTAAATATTATGGTTACTAATGTAACTACCAGGAGGGAGATAAAGAAGGTACGGGCTGGATGAATGCACTATAAGGTGGGTAGAAAGTTGGCTAGATTGTCGGGCTCAACGGGTAGTGATCAATGGCTCCATGTCTAGTTGGCAGCCGGTGTCAAGTGGAGTGCCCCAGGGGTCGGTCCTGGGGCCGGTTTTGTTCAATATCTTCATAAATGACCTGGAGGATGGTGTGGATTGCACTCTCAGCAAATTTGCGGATGATACTAAACTGGGAGGAGTGGTAGATACGCTGGAGGGCAGGGATAGGATACAGAGGGACCTAGACAAATTGGAGGATTGGGCCAAAAGAAATCTGATGAGGTTCAATAAGGATAAGTGCAGGGTCCTGCACTTAGGACAGAAGAACCCAATGCACAGCTACAGACTAGGGACCGAATGGCTAGGCAGCAGTTCTGTGGAAAAGGACCTAGGGGTGACAGTGGACAAGAAGCTGGATATGAGTCAGCAGCGTGCCCTTGTTGCCAAGAAGGCCAATGGCATTTTGGGATGTATAAGTAGGGGCAGAGCGAGCAGATCGAGGGACGTGATCGTCCCCCTCTATTCGACATTGGTGAGGCCTCATCTGGAGTACTGTGTCCAGTTTTGGGCCCCACACTACAAGAAGGATGTGGATAAATTGGAAAGAGCCCAGCGAAGGACAACAAAAATGATTAGGGGTCTGGAACACATGACTTATGAGGAGAGGCTGAGGGAACTGGGATTGTTTAGTCTGCAGAAGAGAAGAATGAGGGGGGATTTGATAGCTGCTTTCAACTGCCTGAGAGGTGGTTCCAGAGAGGATGGTTCTAGACTATTCTCAGTGGTAGAAGAGGACAGGACAAGGAGTAATGGTCTCAAGTTGCAGTGGGGGGGGGGGGGTAGGTTGGATATTAGGAAAAACTTTTTCACTAGGAGGGTGGTGAAACACTGGAATGCGTTGCCTAGGGAGGTGGTGGAATCTCCTTCCTTAGAAGTTTTTAAGGTCAGGCTTGACAAAGCCCTGGCTGGGATGATTTAATTCGGGATGGGTCCCGCTTTAGAGCAGGGGGTTGGACTAGATGACCTCCTGAGGTCCCTTCCAACCCTGATATTCTATGATTCTAAGGTGTTCTATTGTGATGCTACTGTCCCTGGTGCAGTTATGTTGTGTCCAATCCCAACACAGAAGAATTGATTGCAGAAGTAGCACAAAAACAAGTAAAAAGAAAAGGAGGACTTGTGGCACCTTAGAGACTAACCAATTTATTTGAGCATAAGCTTTCGTGAGCTACAGCTCACTTCATCGGATGCATACTGTGGAAACAGCAGAAGACATTATATACACAGAGACCATGAAACAATACCTCCTCCCACCCCACTCTCCTGCTGGTAATAGCTTATTCAAAGTGATCACTCTCCTTACAATGTGTATGATAATCAAGTTGGGCCATTTCCAGCACAAATCCAGGTTTTCTCACCCTCCGCCCCCCTTTTTTTTTTTTTCCCAAAAACACACATACAAACTCACTCTCCTGCTGGTAATAGCTCATCCAAACTGACCACTCTCCTTACAATGTGTATGATAATCAAGGTGAGCCATTTCCAGCATAAATCCAAGTTTAACCAGAACGTCTGGGGGGGTGGGGGCGGGGTATAGGAAAAAAACAAGGGGAAATAGGCTACCTTGCATAATGACTTAGCCACTCCCAGTCTCTCTTTAAGCCTAAATTAATAGTATCCAATTTGCAAATGAATTCCAATTCAGCAGTTTCTCACTGGAGTCTGGATTTGAAGTTTTTTTGTTTTAAGAAAGCGACCTTCATGTCTGTGATTGCGTGACCAGAGAGATTGAAGTGTTCTCCGACTGGTTTATGAATGTTATAATTCTTGACATTTGATTTGTGTCCATTTATTCTTTTACGTAGAGACTGTCCAGTTTGACCAATGTAAATGGCAGAGGGGCATTGCTGGCACATGATGGCATATATCACATTGGTGGATGTGCAGGTGAACGAGCCTCTGATAGTGTGGCTGATGTTATTAGGCCCTGTGATGGTGTCCCCTGAATAGATATGTGGGCACAGTTGGCAACGGGCTTTGTTGCAAGGATAGGTTCCTGGGTTAGTGGTTCTGTTGTGTGGTATGTGGTTGTTGGTGAGTATTTGCTTCAGGTTGGGGGGCTGTCTGTAGGCAAGGACCGGCCTGTCTCCCAAGATTTGTGAGAGTGTTGGGTCATCCTTCAGGATAGGCTGTAGATCCTTAATAATGCGTTGGAAGGGTTTTAGTTGGGGGCTGAAGGTGACAGCTAGTGGCGTTCTGTTATTTTCTTTGTTAGGCCTGTCCTGTAGTAGGTGACTGTGCCCACATATCTATTCAGGGGACACCGTCACAGGGCCTAATAACATCAGCCACACTATCAGAGGCCCACCTTGATTATCATGCACATTGTAGGGAGAATGGTCACTTTGGATGAACTATTACCAGCAGGAGAGTGAGTTTGTGTGTGTGTGTTTTTTGGGGGGTGGGGGGGTGAGAAAACCTGGATTTGTGCTGGAAATGGCCCACCTTGATTTTCATACACATTGTAAGGAGAGTGGTCACTTTGGATAAGCTATTACCAGCAGGAGAGTGAGTTTGTGTGTGTGGTTTTTGGAAGAAAAAAGGGGGGGCGGTGAGAAAACCTGGATTTGTGCTGGAAATGGCCCAACTTGATTATCATACACATTGTAAGGAGAGTGATCACTTTGAATAAGCTATTACCAGCAGGAGAGTGGGGTGGGAGGAGGTATTGTTTCATGGTCTCTGTGTATATATAATGTCTTCTGCAGTTTCCACAGTATGCATCCGATGAAGTGAGCTGTAGCTCACGTAGCTTATGCTCAAATAAATTGGTTAGTCTCTAGGGTGCCACAAGTACTCCTTTTCTTTTTGCGAATACAGACTAACACGGCTGTTACTCTGAAAAACAAGTAAATATTTCTTCACAGCATTAAAAGGGCAGCCCAATGTCAGGTCATACAAGCATACAGTGGTAACCTCATCTGTGTTTCTTAATCCATTACATAAACATAATTCATTATGGGCCTGATCCAAAGCTCATGAATTTCAATGGAAAAACTTCCATTGATTTCAGTGGGCTTTGGATCAGGCTCTGTGCCAAAGTTGCAATAGAGTACTAGTGAATGTGGAACAGATGCATTCAGATCATGGGTAGCTTATGTCAAAAGCCATCTCTGACACAACATTCAGCTGCTCTTAGATTTGTTCCATAAGACTGAACAGACCCTATGACCTTTCCCCCCCCTGGGACCTACCTATCAGTGTCTGCTTTCAGCCTTCTATTTCTTAGAGTGACTAGTTATTAAAGCTATAGATAGATATTCCTTTACAAAAGAAGTCCTTTTTAAGTCCCTGATCCTGCTAACATTATGCACATGATTAACTTTAATTCCCATAATTAATGAAAAGAATCTTATTAATGGAGCCCTACAGATAAAGATCTGTCACATTATCCCTCCAAGCACATCTAGACAAGTAGGAGTTCTTTTTTTTTCCTTTCACCTTCTCTTTGGGTTTGAATAGAGACTGGGAGTGGCTGGGTCATTACACATATTGAATCTATTTCCCTAAGTTAAGTATCCTCACACCTTCTTGTCAACTGTCTAAATGGGCCCTCTTGATTATCACAACAAAAGTTTTTCTTTCTCCTGCTGATAATAGCTCATCTTAACTAATTAGCCTCTTGCAGTTTGTATGGAAACTTCCAACTTTTCTGTATGTACATATATATCATCTTACTATATGTTCCATTCTATGCATCTGATGAAGTGGGCTGTAGCCCATGAAAGCTTATGCTCTAATAAATGTGTTAGTTTCTAAGGTGCCACAAGTACTCCTGCAAAAAGAAAAGGAGGACTTGTGGCACCTTAGAGACTAACCATTGCATCCAATGAAGTGAGCTGTAGCTCACGAAAGCTCATGCTCAAATAAATTGGTTAGTCTCTAAGGTGCCACAAGTACTCCTTTTCTTTTTGCAAAGACAAACTAACACGGCTGTTACTCTGAAACAAGTACTCCTGTTCTTTTTGCGGATACAGACTAACACGGCTGCTACTCGGAAATATAACAAACATTTCTCAGTTCTCCCTGTAATGGAATTGAGCCCTGGTTCTAGAGCAGGCTACCTGACAGATTGCCCTGGAGCCTCAGACCTGCCTGGAAGCCCTCTGTTCCCTGGCTCGGGGATAGTCCAGTTGGCAGGTTGGTGGGGAACTGCAGATGTTGGGACTCCAGGCTGCCAAGAAATCACAAGCTTTCCCTGTCAGAGCACCTGGTGGGTTGAAGGGGACTCAGAAGATGGGAAACCATGCTCACCATAGCGCGAAAAGAAAACCTAATGCAAACAGGTTACAAAGTTGCATCCTAGTTTTCTCCCACTTTAAATAACAATCTGGTTTTCCATTGACACACAATGGGAAGAAGAATACATGTGGTAATTTTGTGTCTATGTTACAGATGGTACAGATGGTTTGGGTGTTAAATTCATTTACAAGTACATTGGAGCAAAATTTTAATATTGAAGATTTACTCATTAATGATTATAAAAAGGGAGCAAGCCAGGAGGAATCATCCACAGTATCACCGATTTGAGGAATAAAATAAAAATACTGCTGTGCTAAAAATTAAGAGCAAAATAATTCATGTGCTTAACAGTGTGGGTTTTTTCTGTGATGCTATATGCTGCTTGGCAGTTGCTGTAGCATAAAGGCATTGGGAAATGCACTGTGACTGATACCTTCAAGTCTCGTTCAATGAATGTTAATTGTCTGCCTTTAATTTGAGGTTTCCAAAGATTCAGAACTCTAGAAAATTTAATCTCCTTAAATTCCAGCAGGTTGTCAATTAAAGTTGACTGATTATACTCACCCTTATCCCATAAAGATAATCCACAATTAAATTGCTATGGTGCACGAATTACAGCAGGCCAAGAATAGTTTCCAGACCTTTCAGGGAATGCTTGGCAATGTACCCCCAGGCTTTCCAGACTCCTGAATCTTTATTTTAATATTCACAGTGTCAGACTTGGTGATTTGTATGGGACTCAGAATGCACTTCTGTCATTTGTGCACACAATTGATGGTGTGCAAAAGGTGTACAACCAAGCGATATTGTGTTCACAGAGGATATGTTTTGTAAATTGGGCCTTGAAAGTTAAATGGATATAAGCAAAGTGCTTCACAATATTCAGCAAAGTTGATTTAGGGCTAAATATAAACAGATCTTACAAAACCTGACTCACAGATAAACCTTCCCTAGGATTTGGTAGAGCTTGTTGAGAAGTGGAGGGAGGGGGAACGAACCCTTCACCAATACATTCATAACTTCCCCAATGTTTTCCTTTTTCAGGAATGCAAAAATAACCTGATTTATGCTTTTGGGAAATATATTTTCCCCCAAACTCTAGGGGTATACCTCAATATTGATGCAAAAATGGTTATTAAACAGTATTATTGTTATACGTTTAGGTTATTACCGCAACATTTATACACCTGATACTTGAAGACTGGAAATTGCAATAATGATTGCATTCAAAAAGTCAAGAAAATTTTCAAAGAAAGTCAGCCATTACTTTGTGAAATCTTTCCTTTTAGAAAAATAGCCATTTTCTATCAACAACACATTTATCTGAAAAATATCTACCAGCTCTAGCTTCTGGTGTGCAGTCTGATTATTAGTTTCTCTTTCCTCTTCCTCTGAATTCCAGGTAGCATCTTTCTTAATAATAATTTTCATGTATATGGCACTTTCCACCTTAGTTTCTGAAACTGCTTTATAAACATTAGCGGTTTAAGAAAGGGGAGTATTATTATTCCAATTTTACAGATGGGGAAGTTGGCACACACAAGTTTCTGGTGGCATAAGATACTGAATAGAAGAGATCCCAGGTTCCCTAGAAACATACATATTATTATATGTCAGACCAGTAGTCCATCTTTTCCTGTGTCTTGACTTTGGATTGACATGTACCTAATACTTCAACGCATTGTGGGTATTCCCACTGACTGGACGTCTCGTTGAAATCAATTCCCACTGACATGAATTAGGGCCCTAATCTTGTACCACAGTAGTCAATGGGATTTTTGCCATTGAGCTCAGTGGGAGCAGGATCAAGACATAGATGAATGCACATGTTTAAATTTAAGCACTTTAAAATTCAGCACTTTGGAGGATTAAGCCCTGAAATGCAGCTTTTCACTTGTTGGTGAATTAACTACATCATAAAATTATTGTATTGCTTGCATTCCAGATATCTCAGCCTAAAAGAAAAGCTAATATATTGATCAACTCTTGTAAGAATATCATCTTTAAAATGATGAATATGGTAACAAGTGACAAACCACAGTGTCTCCAATAGCTTCATTAGAGATGAATCCTGAATCTTGATTGAACGTCAAGGGCAGATGATATTTTAACCACTACAGCATGACTCCTCTTTATTGCACTTTCTAAATCTCCTTGTAAGCTCTGCACTGATATCTAATGATTTCTTTAACAAATCTATATCGTTGGCTCTCTCACAGTAACAGAGTTTCAAAAGAGTACTCAGGTCTATAAATTCTTAGAGGGATAATTCCTTCTCCGTCTTCTCCTGGCCTTTCCTCCTTGTACCCAATAATACCAGAGCAGCATTTTCAGTTGTTTCTGTAACCTGTGCCATTTAGGACTCAAACCAATCAATGCAAATAAATCTTGATAACTACTTAGTTGGGCTTTTCAATTTGTCTAAAATTGTATCCATATTTTTCAAAATGCCTGTGGCCCCTTTCTTTTTAATGATCTATATCTGCTGTGGATTATATAGTATTAACCTCTTTTTGTCCAGTAACAAACCTACAGCAAGTTTCCACATAAGCACAAACCGAAAACCACTAAATCTATGAGACTTTGTTAAATCAACGTATGTGATATGTCTCTGCATTCATTTTGCAGGGCTTAATGTGCAGATTCACTTCAAGTTTTGTAAATTGTATCAGTTTTCTGCACACACAGTTCCTACTGACTTCAATGGGTGTTTCATGGCTTAATCTGCAGGCAAAATAGTTTTATTTGAAATTATTGAAACAAGCAGAATAGCTAAGAATTTAATAGACCCCACTCCAGTCAAACATTGTATTAGCTTTCTACTCTATTCCTTATATGAATTTTAAAGTATGAGGAGCACAATTAGGTGGGCACTTATATATTTATGAGAAGGGGACATTGCTCAATGGGAAGTTGTGAGGACTTACAATTCTCCCTGAATTCACAGAAAATCGGATCATAGCTAGGAAGTGCAATTATACATGTGAATTACATGTGCATGGAAATAGGCTTGTGTTCAGCCAAACCACACATACTTTAGTGGCGTTTCTGAAAATAACTGTGTCTTTCCATGTTCAGGTTTGTGTGCCATTTTCCACAATTGAACTCTGAAAACTTAGCCTGCAATGTCCAGTAACTGCAGACACTCAGCAATATTGTTTGTTATTAGGAGTTGATAATGTGCTCGGAGCTGCACAACACACAATCTATACAAATAGTCCCTACCTAAGAACTTACAGTCTAAGCAGAGGTGAATCACAGTAGACAGTGAGCCTCGGGAAGCCCAGAGGAGGAAATAACAATGTACAACCTAATTTGGTGGTTACCTCACAAGCTTATATTCTTATGCTATTGACTCATTTCTAGTGGGTCTTCTTCTTAGCATATGCACAACCTGCCTCAGGTGGTGTGTGACCAGGATTCATCACTAGATTTGGTGCACTGGTTGTATCATTAGCTTTCCTGGCACCAGGTGCTGATGGGGAGTAGAACATGAACAGTGACATGTAAACAATGAGTTTTCAGGACTCATTTGAATGAATAACAGGTAGTGGTTTGTCAGATGAGAATTGAGCTGACATTCTCTGCAGCAGGTATGCAAGGTTCTCTGCAGCAGGTATGCAAGGTGAGCTACGTAGAAACTATGGCCCTAATTCAGTATGGTACCTAAACAAGTGCCTAACTTAGGCATGTGAGTCGTTCCACTGAAATGCACAGGAGTACGCACATACTTATTAAAGTGAGGCATATACATAGGTATCCTTCTGACTAGGAGTCTAAATGACATAGCATAACTATGTTCCCCTATTTCCATTCTGCAGTGACCAGGACTAGTAAATTCAGAATCTAAACCTGGGCTAAAGACAAAAGCATTGATCTGAGCTCCACCTCCCCATAAACCGTATATTTCTCAATACATTCTTCAACATGCTGATGTTAATTCCTAATCATTAGAGTTGGTTGAAAAATTAGAGATTTTTCATTAAAAAAGACCCCCTTTTGTCTGAAAATGTTAGTTTGAAATATTTTAATGAGCTCTACTAATAATTTTACTAGAAAACTGAGTATAAACCAAATAAATAAAAATGCTACCAAAAACAGAAAACAAAGAGTAACTATCAGCGAATTCACCCTTGAATTATTTGTAGTTCTATGTAAAGTACAACTGACATTTGTCTCTTAAAGGGTTAAGAAAGTTTAATATGATGTCCACCTGAGGAACAGCATCAAACGGGTGCCACAGAGACCAACAATCCTTTTGTCACTGATGACCTACGTGAAGGCACAAATGCAAGTGTGAACAAATTTGCTGACAATATTGCATTCAGTGGGCTAGCAAACACACCAGAGAGCAGATCCAAACAGTGGATTAACTGTTTAACTGAATATCGATCTAAGTTACGCAATTTCAGCTACGTGAATAACGTAGCTGAAGTCTACGTACTTAGACCTACTCACCGAGGTGTCTTCACTACGGTGAGTCGACTGCTGCCGCTGCCCCGTCGACTCTGCCTGCGCCTCTCGTGGCGGTGGAGTACAGGAGTCAATGGGAGAGCACTTGGCAGTCGATTTATCTCGTCTAGACTAGATGCGATAAATCGACCCCCGCTGGATCGATTGCTGCCCGCTGATCCAGTGGGTAGTATAGACATACCTCTAGAGATATTAGAACAGTGGGTGACCTTGCAATGAGATGTTCATTGAATCCAAATATGCCTAGGGAAAAGAAATAAATTGCAGATCCATACAGAAGAAGAGTCATCTGGAAAGCAGCAAGTCAGAGAGACAATTATGAATTATTTAAAATCTAGAGCCATGACTTGACTGTGCACGAGGGGGAGAAATCATTGCCCATCTTCTTGTATGCATGTCTATATATAGGGATTTGAATATAAGTGTGTGTGTGTATGTAAATATATACACATTTACGTGTGTGTGTATATATATGTAAATGTGTGTATATTTACACAAACACACACTTATATGTATATATGCAAATCCCTGTATATAGACATCCATCCAAAAAAAGTGACAATGATTCCCCCCCCCCCACAGTCGCATGTGTGTGTGTGTGTATGTGTACGTGTGTGCATAGTGCTTCCCAACATATCCCTGGTTTGAAAATAAAGTGAAGACCAACCAGAAAAAAATGTCAATGCCCAGAGTATAAAACATATGAGCAGAGATGAAGGGAACTAAATTTATGTAGTTTAGGAAAGAAGTCTCAAGGGGAAGCAAGCTATGACACAATCAATAAATATCTTCAAAGTTACAATATAAATGAAGCAAGCTTCTGATCACAAGCTGTTAGGACAAGAGAGAGCCTGAGAAGAAGGAAGGAAAAAATTTAGCCTAGATAATGGCAAAAAAGTTCTTATAAGGAAGAAGTATAAGGAAGTGGAAGAATCCCAAGGTAGACTTTTGAGGTATTGTCATGGTGGGCATTCAGGAACAGATTAGACAAAATAGTAGAGGGAAGGAAGTAACAACTTTCCTAAACCTAGTAGGTATTAATTTACTTTCCAGGTTTTGCACTGTTTCTCTCCCTAGCTCCAAGTGCATTACAAAGCATGTATGAAACAATTTTAGTAAAGTGTTAAGAGAGAACTCAAGCAAGTGTAAATCCACAGTTCGTACCAGAAGCACTCAGACATCCTAGAGCATCTTCCAAATCTCAAATATCTTCCAACTCATCTTTTGCCTCCTCAGTAGAAACACTGGAGGATAGCTGGGTCATGTGTGTGTATATATAAGTATGTATATATTCATATATATGCAACATGTGCTGTTGCAAAGCTGTCTTTAAATTTTGCATATCTTCAATGTCAATATATCACATTTAAAATGTAGATAATAATTAAGTCTATCCTTGAACATAATTAAAATTCTAGTCAATCTGCACAAATCCAGGAGTGACCTGAAATCATTAATGCCTGATACCAGTCAGATCATAAATCATCTGTGAGACCATATTGGAAACCCAGAGAAAATAGCATTTCTAGTGACATACACTGGGATTTGACCTGCACCTTCTATATTCTAAGAGAAGTTGTAGATCAGTCACTTACCAATTTATAATGTCACTACAATAAAAACATTGAAAAATGTTTTCTTTTTAGAATGGAATAAGCACATTCTACCTTGATGCTATTTGCATTATTATCTGAGTTGAAAATAGGGATGGGCAAACTGGATGATAATGCCCTGGATTCCTGGAGCAAACCTCCTTTTTCCTGTCTACAAAGTAACTGTATTCTATCATTTCAAATCCCTCCATAAAATCTAGCTCTTTCAGGAAGCACTGGCTTATATTGCTGTGTGTCTTCCTCTGTGAATGTCCTTTATTCTCATATTTAAAATTTGTTCTTTCATTCTACCTACTGAAAAGTTGTTTCATATCTTCTTATTTGTAGCCCATTTTGTCTTTCCCAGCCTGCTGTTGTTATTCAGTGTGCTGGTATAATTTTGTGAGTTCATTGGAACAGAGGCAATGCACACCATGTGGGCTGACATTAGGGATGGAACTAAAGTCCTCAGAGCTAAAGGCATATCTTTGAGCTGAAGAACCAGTCTGTGAAGGTGGGAGAAATAAAACTTACGTCAGAGAGTGGGAAGTGTGTCGCTAACTCTGTCTGTGGGTTACACAGACAACTTGCCACTTTCTTCTCTAAAGTGCCATATAAACATGTATAGCATTATTTAAATAATTCATAGCAATTTTGTACCTGTGTAGGACCTTCCAATGAAAGATTTCAAAGTGTTTTACAAACCCTAATGTAATAAGCCACACTGCACCCTATGAATTAGAAAAGTTTTATTATCCCTATGCTACAGATGAGTAAACTAGGCATAAGAAAAGGAAAGCAATTACCTAAAGTAATTCAGGATGTCTGTGGCAGACCAGTGATTTAACTATTGGGTGTTGTTTCTAATAAGAACCCAATTTACAAAGTGTTGAGCATCTCCCTACAATGGACCAAGATCCCTTAACAAAAGGACTTGAAGGTGCTCACATTCCCTTACAATATAAGTTAAATTTGCACCCCTAGCTCTCATACTCTGCCTAGCACTTAGTCTATTATCATGCTGGCTATATCTCACCACATTGATGGTGGTAGGTTAGTGTGTCAAATACACTGTTTCTCAAGAAAGAATCTCATCAAAGCTCCAGCACTGTGCAGTAATTTCACGGATAGTACTCCATTTCTTGGTGTATTAGTAATGCAGTTCATCAGCTCATGAAACTGGCTTCAGGGCTTCATCCTGAAGGTAGATTTTTCCCCTCTATCCCCCAAAGGATTGTGGTGGTGTTTGTTTGTTTAAAGAAAAGGAGTACTTGTGGCACCTTAGAGACTAACCAATTTATTTGAGCATAAGCTTTCGAGAGCTACAGCTCACTGCATCCGATGAAGTCTGACTAACACGGCTGCTACTCTGAAACCTTTGTTAAACATTTCTTCCGAATGCTATGGATAAGATGAGGCTTGGAAGAGCAGTTAGTATCTCCTTAATGGAATGGTCTCCAATGTGCTCATGCATATTCACTTATTATTAAATAAGTGAACATGTCTTTTAAACCATAGAACACAAATCTCTTAAGATTTACATTTTGCTTGTGACTCAAGATTTTAAAATTCCAAGCTCTCTGCCTAGTGACAAGAATACTTGTCCAGGTTAATTGATAAAGTCTTTCAAAGGTAAAGTCCTGCAGGCAGCAATCACATAGCATTCACATGTGGCATTACCCTTTTTATTTTTTTCCACAACCCCAGAGCAAGAAGGCATCCCTGGGTAGAATACTGTTTTGCTCAGTCTCTGAGGCACAGTCTCTTCTAGTCCTTGCCCTGGAGCAAGGCCCCTTACTGAAGATGATGCCTCAAGGCGCAATCTTGTCTATACCACAATTTACAGTATTAACAGTAGCAACATGTACTCAGCTGAAACAACTGAGATTTTAAATATTGAATGCATGCAATGAACTGCTTGCAAAAAATTTCAGAAATTACAGAGCAAACATTATCCAGAATGACAAACCTGATAGTCTGGCTATCTATTCATGAGCGATCTGTGGACAGCAAAAGAGGCAAACCTTTTAAAATAAATTATTCATTTTGGATTATTTGCCCAGCTCTTCCCCACCTTTGCGGATGCTCTTCTTTGGCCAGGGACATTTTTCTATTTATTCACATCCTGACAAATGTACCTTTGAAATAGAACAAATATGGAGATTTTTTAATGCCAATTTAGAATTAGCAGATTATTATATTATGCACCAAAAATTGTAAAGGCCCAAAAAATCACAGCATCAGGTATAGGTCTGCAATTTCCTCCTGTTATTGATTAAGGTAGTTACATTGGAGGTCTTTACTACAGTATGTGGATTACAATGAGTAATTTCCACCCTTGTGCAAATTCTCTCAGAAGAAACCTGAGCACAAAAGTCTCTGTTCTTGCCCTGTTACCCGCACACTTTAGGGCACCCCACCTTTAACCTTCCATGGGCTAATGGCATAGTCCAGTTAATTTAGGCACCCCCACCCCTTCCCAGTTCCTAGGGCTCTGGGCAAAAAGCATCCCTTACTCAGTTCCTAGGGGCATAATCTTCCTCAGGGCATAATCTTCTGAGGGTTTGCGGAGCCTTTTACCAGTGAAAGAGCCTTACACATTAATATCCTTAACCTCTATTTATTAACAGTTACCAAAGCAGAATACACATGCTAAGCACACAGTGTTCACCACTCCCAATAAGGAAGAAGATTTTTTTCCTGGTGGACAGTCAGGATCAGGTCATCCAGGGCTCCAACTTCTGTATGATATGATTGGCAGGGTGTTGAGGTCTGGCAGCTCTGATCTTGGGCTGTGTCCTGGAATTAGGTTCTGAAGAACTTCCTTTTGGACCCCAGTTAAACTTGGGTCCTGCTTAGCTATACCTTAACCAATCATTTTAAACTAAAGTTCTACAAAACAGTATTTTCACCAATCCTAGCCCATTATGAAACAATTCTTTACCCAATGACACCCCACCACCTTAGTTGATTTAAATCTTGCAAAATTAGTTATGCAACAGACAGAAACAATCAAAGAATCAGGGAGGAACCATATCGATAAACAATAGAGAAGTAGGGGCCATAAAGGCAAAACAATACAGAAGTATAGATTTCACAATCACAACTGCTGATAAGTGATTTATTGCCAGACAGAATTCCATCAAACAAAGTTTTCTTTAAACATCTTAAAATCTGTTTCTTTATCTGGTGATGGTGGGTACTATTAGGACAGGAGCGCCTCCTTAACAGCCCAATTTCGCATTGTTTTGATGCCATTTAGATGGAATTGGAGGATGTGACTCTCTGATTCTTAGTTTATGGCTGCTGCTGTTTACTGCAGGAAAAGGCATCAGACCTTAAAGCCCAGGCTCCTACTTGGACAATAAAGGGGAGATACATAGTGTTGCCATAAAATAGATATGGTTTCTTAGGGTCTAAGAGCTTGATCTCACAAGACTGAAATTAATGAGTTTGCATTAGTTCAGGATTCAATGAAAGCAAGATTATCCAAAATAGGGTTGTGGTTACAAACTACGAGAACAAGGTTTTGATCATGGGAAGGAATGGTTATGAGATCCAGAGTTGTTTGTTTGTAGATGATCAGTGCTAGTTGTGATCAGAGTATTTCTCAAAGGTTCTCTCTGATCTCACCCACCCTTTTTCACTAGTCATGGTAAATCTTAGTGTCAACCAAGATTTACTGCTAATTTCTAAGGTGAAGACTCCTGAGGAATGAGTTGGTTATGTAGCTGGGATGCCACCAGGAAAACCCAAATGCTTCAGAAAACGATGATGATATATTGCATTCTTCCTGCTGAGTCAATACTGTATTAACACTTGAGTGTGACTTTAAGGACAATAAGAATGATTCATTTCCTATGGACGCTAATGGGAATCTTCTCATTGACTTCACCTGGAGTTGAATTGATCCCAGCCTGAGTGGCCTGGTGGAGCTGCGCTCTGGCCATTTGTGTTCATTAAGGTTCATTTTGTATAACTAGCTGAGGTAATGTTAGTGTCTTGGCTAAATTCCATCTTAAGTAATTACATTCTGCCTCCTTACATTCCCCTTGGAGTTTCAAATGACTATAGTATTACTCACTTTATAAAGCAGTGTGATGCAGTGTTAATGGCATGCTCCACTACATCCAACCAGCTATCTATATTGAAAAGCTGCACTAGAGAATTATTTACCTGTTCTGATCCAATGATTGTTACATTTACTCCAGAATATATTGGGGGGGGGACATTCTCAATTCAGTGCATGATATTGCTGTGTGTTCAACAGACATTTACATCTGCCACCTTATTGTGAACTGTTTGTCTAAATCTTTGTACAATGAGCTGAAATGTAAGTCCTTCCCACAGCTTTTGTCTAAAGCTATACCCCCACCCAAGAAAGTCACTGGGCAGTGGGAGGGGGAGCAAAATGGAATATGGACTTTAATGACAGTTGCTGGGTGCTCACCAGTTTTGCAAATCCATCCAGTTACTCTATTTGGGACTCTAAATTTAGACTCCTATTATAAACTTTGGCCTTTTGCGCTTAATTGAAATGAACCTCTGGAGTTCTCGAATAGGTCTGGTCAAAAATTTTGCATCAAAGATTTTTGCTCAGGGAAAATTGAGTTTTCGATTAAACAAAATTTTACATGGAAAGAGACTGCATTCCTCACATCTGAGTTTTCATCAGAAAACTAAAACATTGAAAATGGATCATTTTCACCCAAAAACAAAAAAACAATGTAAATGTCTGCTGAAAAATTTAAGTTCCCAGTTTTGTGATAAAAGTCAAAATGCCCCCCTCATCTCTTTCCATCCCTATTTTCCAACCAGTTCTATGACTGATTTTTTTTTTTTTTCATTTTAAAACCTGGATCCTGCTTTCTACCAATTGGTTAAATCTTGTGACACAATTACAAGAAGTGAAGAAGTAGGAACAAAGCCTTCCAGATGTGCACACACATTCCTGAGCAACCCCATGATCTCAGCAGTTATCTGTGTCTTTCTTCTATTCCCATTCCCTCCCTTTATAAACCTTTTGAGTTGTGTTCATGCTCGGTGCTTTGCCTATTTGTTATTCATTATCCGGGTTGGTCAGATAAGTCACATGGTATTTTTCCTGCTTCCTGAGTGAGTGACTGAAATATTTTAAAAAGGAGAATAATAAATAATGAACTGCTGGCAAGACTATTTGGCTGGATAATCCCTGGTTGCTAAAATCTATGAAACTTCTGGGATTTACAAATATTTCCATGCTTATTCAGTCATTGTCCAAACACTCACAAATAATTAGTGATGTTTCTCAAATAGTGGCCATTTTTAATGACAATTTTTTGAAGCTTTTCATGGGAAGAAAAATCAAATGTCTACAAATAAGCATACTTCAAACTCAACACTTCTACCTGTGAATGATACGAAAACAATGGATGCTATGGAAAATCCTAATGTGGAGAGGTTGTGTTATTTGTGAAACCATTGAAAAACAGAAAAAAAAGAGTATTTTATAAAGCTGTCTCTTATTTTTCTGGAAATGGATCATTCAACCGAGTGCAAATCTGGCAACTTCAGTCAACACAGGTTAACGCCCCAGTGGCAAAGCAACTGGCTGTTACACCTCCATTCTCTCTTTAAAATAAAATAAGTTCTGCATTGAGAAGCTTAAGAATTAAGAGATATGTGATAAATTTTTTC
Source organism: Lepidochelys olivacea (assembly GCF_965140295.1). Taxonomy (NCBI): domain Eukaryota; kingdom Metazoa; phylum Chordata; order Testudines; family Cheloniidae; genus Lepidochelys; species Lepidochelys olivacea. The sequence goes on along the minus strand of NC_140415.1, from coordinate 10,953,579 downwards.
CCCCTGAGGCTCCGCTTAGTTAAAATCTAAAGACATAGCAACACCCATATGCAGCAGAGCTCCTGAGTCTTACAAAACTGCTTCTGTCCAGGAAGAGACACATAGAGAGAATGATACAGAGATGGGAGGGGGCAGAGAGAGATTTTTATTGGAAGCTGTTAAAGTGGTTGCTATGAGACCTTCTCCAGCTACCGCAGGAACAGCCGTGAGTGTGAGGCTGATAAATCATACCTCTTGTATCATACCTTTCTTTTTTTTTATTTATGCTGCTTTTATAGTTGTTTAAGATCAGAGCAAGCACTTGTCAGTTGCTTTTTCCTCCTTCTCACTCTCCTCTGGTCCCTTGTGCAAGATGGAGCTAGAAAATGAAATGATCAGCTCCTCCAGCAATTCTTCAGCAGGCTCCCGGGAGTACAAGGTGGTGATGCTGGGAGCAGGGGGAGTTGGCAAAAGCGGTAAGTTTTTAATTAACAGCAAGGGGTGGATCAGAGTGTAAACTTCTGAGAACAAGAATGGCTTGATAAGGGGCTTGTTCCCCACCCACAGTTCAGTTGAAGATGGTTTGGATTAAAAAATATTGAAATTAACGACTGGGGGCATGAGTCAGCTTAATTTTGTTGCAGAGAAAAATGTTGTAATCCTTTTTTTTTTCCTTAGCCAGCCTTCTCTTTCCTTTACAGACATTGGGGTCCAGTCAGCCTGCTGCTGTTAGCTTACTGTTCCGTTCTGCCTGTGACAATGCCACTGTGGCACTTTTTAAGGGGTACCGGCATGTTGGACAGTGTAGGTATAACTTGTGGGCCTGTAAATCATCCTTCATAGAGGCACGTGGGAGAGACCACTTGCAAAACCGACTGCCAAGTCAGGTCTGCAGTGGAAAGTGAGGAGGATGACACAGCTTCTAAGTTACTTCTTTACTGTGTGACATTATGGCTCTGCTGGTGGTACTCGCACCTCCTGTCTGGAAAGTTATAGGATGCATATCTGAGTGTCTCTCCAGGTCAGAAGGCTGATACCCAGCATATTTGAATATCGCTGTCCAGTGCTGGCAAGACATGATATTGTCTGCGGTGGCATCTCTTCAGAGGAGCTATGATTTTTTCTCCGGACGAGGTTTTCTTTTTCTCAGATATTATCACCTTTTGATTTATTGTCACTGACACTAACGTTCCCTGATCTTTAAAAAAAGCAAAGAAAAGACTTTGCTGAGCATGCAGTGTCTGCCTGGTAGCCAGCATATTTAACCCAGCACAACAAGTATATAATTAAATCTGCGGGAAATGACTATACAACTGGGATACAGTATTTCACAGACTAGCCTCCATGCAAGTCGGAGGGCAGACAGAATAAGCAAGCTGTAAAACTAAACTACTGATATTGCAGACAAGCCAAACACTGTTTGCGACCTACCTGGTAAGACTAGATGTAGATAGTTATATTTTAAGTAGTGAGGACATCATTCTCTATATCCATATGCTATAGCCAGTGTTCCATTTGGTTTTAGTTTTAGGGTTGCATCCTTCATCTAAGAGGACTATACCCCCTCAATATTAATCTAACCAAGCCAGTGACAATTTTTGCAGTGGTATATTGAGAAACAATTGCTGTTCGCTACATAAAACATGAACAATTGGGCTTCTTATGTTAGTTTACTGCATGTATTTCCCAACTCACTTTTCTGCAGCAAGCAGGATCTCTGTGAAATATCTTTCCTTTGTAACTTTCAACAAAGCCATGCTTGTTTTTGCTGAGAGTATCCCAAAGGTGGCAGCAATTTTGTCCACCTTGTCTATGCAAGCACCATTTATTTTAAAAGAGCAGTTCCCCAACCGCTGTGACATTTCAAAGTAAAGATATACATGCTGCAATATTCATAATGGAATTGGATTGTGGGAGATGAATCTCAGATACAAATTAAGGAAACTTCAACAAGTTAATAATTTCTAGTATTTGAAACATCATGATGCCTACATGAAGCTTATTCCAACTAATCCAAATCTTCTTGGTTTGGAAATTAAATTGATGGCTTCATTTAAACAAGACTTCTTCTAATATTTTTGATCTTCTAATTTCCTGATCCAGCCCTGGTTGGAAGCAAGCAAAGCAGATGGAGTGTGTGGAGCGGGGCGGGGGGATTAGAACAAGGAGCAATGGTCTCAAGTTGCAGTGGGCAAGGTCTAGGATCCAATGAAGTGAGCTGTAGCTCACGAAAGCTTATGCTCAAATAAATTGGTTAGTCTCTAAGGTGCCACAAGTACTCCTTTTCTTTTTAGAAAACACTGTTTCACTAGGAGGGTGGTGAAGCACTGGGATGGGTTACCTAGGGAGCTGGTGGAATCTCCATCCTTAGAGATTTTTAAGGCCCAGCTTGCCACAACCCTGGCTAGGATGATTTGGTTGTGGTTGGTCCTGTTTTGAGCAGGGGGTTGGACGACAAGACCACCTGAGATCTCTTCCAACCATAATCCTCTATGATTCTATGAAAATTAAGAGTTATATTGCAAGCCCCATACTCAAACTGAGTAATGCATTAAACAGCCTCACTGAATTCCGTGGGACTACTCATGTTGTCAGTTATTGTTCAACATGATGATGGAGTTCACAATCTGTCCCCATATGAACATTTATTGACATTGAAAGACATAGATTTTGTTGAATTTTGAAGTAAAGGTAAAGTTCAGGCAATTCCTTATCTTATGCAAAATAACTCATAGACTCTAAGGTCAGAAGGGGCAATTATGATCATTTAGTCTGACTTCCTGCACATTTCAGGCCACAGAACCACACCCACCTATTTCTGTAATAGACCCGTAATCTCTGGCTGAGTTATTGAAGTCCTCAAACCATGATTTAAAGACTTCAAGTTACTCATCCGTACATACAACACAGATATTGGCAGCTAGGTAACCTCTACTTCCTCACAGTCATTCCTGGCCTGGAAACTACACAGGAACTTATTCATTTGGTGTCACTGGTGTATTATGAAATCAATTATATAAAAAAGCTCTGCAGATAAGTTTTTCTCTTCTTTTAAGCATCTGCACTTCTGGCTTTGTATGGATTTGTAAGGAGGAGGGCAGAAATATAATAAGAAAAATGGCTTCAAAGGGGTCTTAAGATGCCCCACCTAGGTTTGCAAAGCCAAGACTTTTGGTTGCATATCTTAAACACGATAAACTCAACAATCAAATGTAGGGGTTTTATTTATCACTAAGGTGCTTCTTTACTAGACTAGTGCTCAGTTCTGCTTTCATTTACCACCACATTAATATCATTGGTATAAATGGAAGAAGAATGTGGCTCAACTTTACAAGTACTAGGGAAAATATCAGCAATAAAATACCAATCGTTATGCAAAAGAATCACCTGCTTTGGGATCATAAGAACATAAACAGCCATACTGGATCAGACCAAAAGATCCATCTAATCCAGTATCCTGTCTTCCAACAGAGGCCAATGCCAGGTGCCCCAGAGGGAATGAACAGAACAGCTAACTTGCTCCAGGTTGGCAAAAGGTTTTGATCAAACCTAGGTGCAGTTTTGAATTAACCTGGAATGATTTATGGCTTGTACAGAAATCATGTGAGATTTTCTGTTAATCGTCATTTTGGATGGGGAAAATAACAGGTGAAATATACTGAAGTTTGTTCCTGTTCTGAAACTGAAAGTGAAATCTGGATGTTGTGAACCCATTTATATCAAATCCAAAATCATAATGTATATACACATTCCCATGAAGATGGCAACAAAAGTTGATTTAGTTGGGGTTGGTCCTGCTTTGAGCAGGGGGTTGGACTAGATGACCTCCTAAATTCTCTTCCAACCCTAATCTTCTATAATTTCTATGATTCTATGATTGAAAAGCCAATGGAAAAATAAGGGCAGAAGTCAACTGAAAATTGAGCTGTTACCAATGGGGCTGACAGATTTCTGCTGAAAATCCTGGTCCAGGGAGAGATGAAACATGGCTGGAACCCCAAACCTGAACGTTTTCAATCTTTAGGTGGAGTCAGCTTTGGGATTTGAATCTCAAGATAAAAACCTGTCACTGTAGTTTTAGTTACAGACTGGAATGCAAAACTAGCAGAAGCCTAGTTTCTGGTTCTGACTGGATAGTAGTGAACTGTTTTTCTTGCAAGATTGTGGGCTAAAATGGCAGATATCTTAGAAGAGCCAATCTCACAACACTTATCCCATTCAGTGTAGCAGAAATCTTACAGGAAGAGCTAATGAGATCTTAATGGTGGGGCACCCAAAGTTAAACCCTATTTTCAGAACCCAAATCTCGAATCCTATCCTAAATCCCAACTAAAATCAGATCTGAACATCACCTCTTAGCTCATCGCTAGTTAAGAATAGTGATGTATTAACTTCAAAAGATTTTAAGGATTCTGAATTTAAGGTCCCCAAATTTGCAATTTCATTCAACAAACAATAATTACATCGATTTTACTCTGGGGCAGGGAGAAGCCAATTTAGTCTTATGGGTTTATTTCAATTAAGGTACAGAAATAAAGCTACACAGGCATATTATAACTGGGCAAGTAGTTTCACTATAGTTAATGAGGAAGTAACAGTGTTCTGTCCTTCAAAAGTAAACTGACCGCTGTATATTATATTTTGAAAAAAGAGATCCCTTTCTGAGTTCTAGAGAAATACTAAAATGTTATTTCAAGCAGTTTGGGGCTGAGACTAAGTAAAGCCATTCATCATTCACTGCTTTGATTCAAGATGGACCCAAAATCTGCACTTTGAAACCCTGCTGCCTTTGAGGCCATTTGGACCTGAAAGCAGATTTTGCATTGGCCCCTGTTTTATAATGATCTGTACTAAAATCCCATCTCCAAACTTATCCTGTGTTGGCTTGTAAGATTCACAAACCTTAGTTAGTCTTTTGACAAAGTGTGTGTATGTGAGAGAGAGAGAGATAGAGAGAGAGACTAGAGAGAGAGAGAGAGAGAGAGAGACTGGGTTTGTTTATAAATATTATTCATAGCTCTGGGCTTGGTTGGTGAATCTAGTTCCAGGATAGACCCCAGCTAAGCAACACAGTCTAACCAGCTTGGTTTAATCACCTATTTTATTCAGTAATACACAAAAGATAAACAGAACAGCCTCTGAATTCTGCAGGCTATTCATTTCCAGCTTAATTTTAGCAACACCAATAATAATTAATTATAACACACTCTGTGAAACATTTGTATAAGCCTCTCAGGTAATTATTGCTAAGCATAGCATAAAGAACAAACAAGTTGAGCTATCCTAACATTTGAATAAAATAACTCTGCCTCACAAGGGATGTTATTTCCTAAAGGATGCTTCAATCTGGTCAGTTTTGTCTATCTCCTGAAAGAAGTCAGACCTGCTGAATGAACATGATCGGCTATGTTACTCATAATACCATTTAGACATAGCCAATCTATTGGTGGTAAAAGGTGCTGGATTGGAACATACTGGAGTTGCCCCCTCACCTGAGCTAAAGGGATCATGTCTTGGGTCAGAAGTAGAGCTTTTCAAAAACTTTGCATTGAAAGAGTTTTTTTAGAATGGAAAATGGCTTTTTTTTTTCTCTCACAAGAAATGAGCATGCTTGAGAAGTGTTCAGGTTGTCATTGGAAAAATGAAAATCTGACTACATAAATGTTCATGGGACTAGCAACCCCAAAACCCAAATATTTTCTGCAAGAAAACCCACACAATTTTTGATTGTCAGGTGTTCAACTAAAAACCAGAGAAATTATGAGGAATTTTTTTTTGCATGCACACACAAAGAAAAATGCCTTTCCTGACCTGATCTAGTCAGCAGTATTTAACTGTTCCACGGTCCATTCATTCTGTTCGCGCTCTCTGATGCCGACAGCTGAACAAATGCCCCAGTCCTGCAAACATTTAAGCAGGTGAATAGTCCATTGATTTCAGGATATTTTTCCAGAATCAGGACCAGCCTGGGTTTTTGGGAGGTGAAAATGTATGCTCTAGGAACTGGACTGAAACCACAAACTCATACCACTTGAGTTTATAAACAGTCTTTTAGTGGGGCAGTTTCTCTGTCCTGCTCTGCTCCCCCTCCAGGTAGTGCAAAGGAGTAGAGCTTGCTTTTCCCGGGGGATTTCTTCAGTGGTGGGGGGTCCTCAGGAAATGTAGTGACATTATAATGAGCCCGTACACCATCTGCCTTACAGGTACACCACAGGATATATGTTAGGAAGTTGGCTGTAGCATTGTGGGCTCTGGCTAAGCACAACTGCTGGATTGTCCCTTGGGGACTATTGCAAAGTGGTACAAGTTAGAGCACTCCCCAGGGTTCTACCAGGGCCAAGAAGAGAAACAAATCTCTGAGCATAAACTTGAGGAATCAGACAACCTGGTCCAGTAACTCCAGTAACAGTTTCAAAGTTCATATCTGCACTTCAAACAAATTGGGCACAGTTCACCTCTGCTATAACTCAGTGAATTTAGATTTACTAGATTGGTGTGGCACAAAACATATCCACTATGCAATGTACACCACACAGTACTACATTTTGCAGAGTATTAGGTCTTAAACCTGCCTTGTGATCAATACAGGGGCAGCACTCACCCTCTACATATCACAGTGCAGGACTGGACTTTTGTGTGGTATTACACAATAGATCACAGCTGCTCAAGGAAGGGATTGATTTCTCTGAGTGGAGAGTGATGAGCACTCTGTGGATGCTACTGAAACGGAATAATAAGAACACATACAGGATTGTTTCAGATCAATCAGTAAAACTTGCCTCCACCATAAAATTCTTCTCCTTCCTTCTTTTCTAACCCACCTTCAAACTACCCTTTTAAGAGAAGGTCTAGGAAAACAGACTGGCCTGTGGTGTCAACAAATGTGAGCTCTGCTCAACCTGATGGGAATGGCATGTCACTAGTTATATGTCTAAACGACTCCTTAAATAATTTCAATAAATCCGTTTGGTTATAGTACAAAGTGGGGGTGAGGATGGGAGAGGGGATGCCTTTGAAAGTAGCTGCAGAAGTAAAAAACACAAAAGGTGTGGTTGTGACCCTTGCAGGTGTGTAATTTTTAATCCTATGCCAGGCTATTTATCATGGGGTGCAGCATAGGGGAGAGCACAACTTTTAAGAGGCTGCTGTTTCCTCTCCCCCACATATGTGAGCAAAGCCTTGACTCTGCCCACAATGTGCCAGCCTGCTTGGCTCAGCCAGCACAGTGGAAGAAATAATCTGTACCTGACCCTGGGTTTACTCACATTACTTGCCCACAGATACAAGAGGAGAGACAGGGACCAGATTGTTACTCCTAGGCCATGTCTATGCTCCAAACGTCTGCTGGAATAGTTATGTCAGTCAGGGTTGTGAAGAGGAGAGATCCCTGGCCAACACAGCTAACCAGTCAAAAGCCCGTAGTGCAGACGCAGCTATAATTGCAACATTACACTTTTATCAATATATTTTGTAACAAGGCAGCCTGCCCCATTTAAAGGCCTGGAGGGTCAGCCCTGTACAATTAGCCCTGCCTTGCTACGGCATTGCTGGATGCTTGGACTTAAGAGGAGGATGGGAGAGGAGCTCTCTCCCATCCCAGGGATATGAGAGAGGCATTGGATCCAGAAACCAACCCACCTGCAGAGATGGTGTATGCAACAGACATACCAGGGATAACAGTAGCCCCTCCCTACGCTACTGCACAGATTAATCTATGAGGGGCTGGATGAGATAGAGGAGAGGGTTTCTGTGGCTGATGATCATGGAGCAGAGGTCTTTGCCCAACAGAGCAGCTCTCAAATTCAGATGACAAAATGCTTGCAGGTGCCGGAACTGGCTATGCTCCAGGCAGCAATGAGTGCTGTAAAATAGGGGCTCAAAGGTGAGCTTCCCTTGTAAAAGCAGAGAGGGTATTGATAACTGGAAAGCAAGAGCTGGGTTCTTTAACTAATGGGAAGCCGGAGAAGGCTGGGTTTAGAGACCAGGTCTTGTGTACTGAACAGTTTAAAGACATTCTGACAACCCCAGAAGAGGCCCCACAGCTCCAAGAGGGAGTAATGTGTAGTCTAGTGACAGAACTGTGTGAGCCCCTGGCAGAGATAAAGGCCAGGGAGCAGAAGCTTGAGGCCACATGATGTGCAGTGGGATGCCAGACGGTCCCTAATGGAGAAGCAGAAGATTGTAGTCACTGGCTCACTCCCTCTCAGTATACCTGGTGGCAACTGATAAACGAGCACCAGAAGACACTAAGGGAGAGGAGCCTTCTAATTTCGATGGTCAGTAAGCTTGAGGGGGAGCTAAAGCATCTACAAGCACAGAACCCACCACAGCCCTGAGGCAGAAGACATAAATAAATCAGATCTGAAGAGTACAGGAGAGGACCTTCTAGATTATAGAGCTTGCCCTCAGGCTGGGCAAGGGGGGTGGAAGAATGTAATAAGTGATCTGGGGCCAGCCAGTCCTGCTCAGTTAGCTATGTCCCTCAACACCTGTGCTGGGAGTTGGACTTAAAAGGAGGACAGCCCAGCAGTTGAGTGATGACTGGGGAAGAGAGCAGACAAACTGCTCCTACCTGGGCATGGGAAGCCTGATTGAGGGCTAGGAGCTCTCTGAGGAGTGTTCCAGCCAGAGCCCTTTGTAGGAGGGTGGGCCTGGACTGGATGATTGAACAGACCAGAGAACATGTACCTGTTGGGGGGTGCTGAGACAGCCCATTGCACCTTGGGCCTGCCTGTAAGGAAGGGGGCTGTATGCTGAACCTGACTAGGTCAAAGATTTCTTTCCTTTTGTGCTTTTGCTGTACTTTATCTAAGGGACTCTGTTACCCGGGGAGGGGTTGAATTTTCTAATGTGGCTTGGCTGGAGGGTCAAGTCATATCTGTGGCTGGAATAGTCCAAAGAACATGGTGGGGAAACTGAGGCAGAACGGCTGCAATGCCACACTGTGCTACAAGGGGGTGCTCTGGAATGGTGAGTCTTGTGATAAGTTTATTTCTCTTGGGGTGGGGCTGGAATAAGATATACCAGCAAAAGCAATTTTGCTAATTTACTCTGCATCCACACTCAGAGTGCTTTTCTGGTGTAGTCCTATACTGGCATAAAGCAGACATGACCTTAGACACAATCTTGTTCCTGATCTGCTCCTGGTTAAACACAACTACACATTGCCCCTTACTTAGACTTTTAGTAAAGCCACAATGTAGCTCCAAATGGCTTCTAGAGGTTAAAAAGTGTGGGTGAAATTCTGTCACCTGAACTCTCACTGAGTACTACCTTCTAGAATAAGTAGGTCACAATGATCTCAAAGACACAGTTGGAGGACTTGGGTACTAGCCAGCATGACTTAGCTTGAAAAACAGTGGCCCTTTGAGTGCATACACTTCTAGCAGATTGTAATGAATGGTGGCTGACTTTGTCTCTGTTTCAGAAGCCGTTTTAACTAACAGGTTTGGAGTTTACTTTTGTGCTGCTGTTGCTGTACAAACTCCTCTTTCCTAGTGAATGACATGTGAGCCATCCATGTATGGATTAATAAATAGACACATTAATAAATAATTGTTCCCTCTCTTTTCTGCCTGAAGAACGGCAACATGTTTGTTATCCACTTGGCAGGATGAAGCACTGGCTCATTCATTTATTTTATGAATTTGGACAAGACATCAGGGACAGAATTGTTTGCCTCAGGGATGAGAGTTAAAGATATTTCATTACTGTGGCTGTTCACGCCCTTCAGTAGCTTTAGAGGAGGAGGAGTCCATTGTGGTTCTCATGTGTACGTTTAATAGGATGATTTCTGTAGGTCAAATACCAATTGACTATTGAGAACACTGTACATAAGACCATAACATAAAAATGGCCATACGAGGTCAGACAGATGGTCCATCTAGCCCAGTATCCTGTTTTCTGACAGCGGCCAGTGCCCGATGCTTCAGAGGGAATGAACAGAACAGGGCTATGTCAAGTTATTCATCCCATCATCCAGTCCCACTTTCTGGTAGTCAGAATTAGGAAAGAGCAGACTCGCTGGTGTGGTGCCTCCTGCTGGTCATCTTGGGAATTAGCTCAACTCCAGCTCCACAGCGCCTTCTGGTGGCCGGTGACTCGCCTGCCTCAGGCCCCGATATCCCTCCCGGACCCCAGTGCCCTTTACCTCAGGGTTCTGCCCCAGCAGTACCCCCAAACTCTGGGTCTCCCCTCCTAGGGGAACTTCCAACCCTCTAAGCCCACCTTGTCTCAGTGGCTACTGCCAGTTATCATCTAGCCCCCTCTCACTGGGGCAAACTGCAGTCTGTAAAGGCCACTCATCACCGGCAAGGGGGTTGGACCAGCTGCCTCTGCCTAACCCCAAGTTGCACATTCCAGCCCCAGTACCCGCATAGGCCTTTCTCAAGGCCTCAGCCTGGGGAGTTGCTAGGCTGGAGCTCCCCAGCACCTCTTGCCCTTCCCCAGCACTGCTCTGCTTCAAGTACCTTATTCCCAGGCAGCCAGGTCCTTCTGTTTCCACAGCTAGAGAGTGAGTGAGACAGCTCCTCCTTGAGCCCTTATAACAGGGCCAGTTGTGGCCTGGTTGGGGCATGGCCCCAGCTGTGGCTGCCTCCCCAATCAGCCTAGCCTTTTCCACCGCAGTGGGGTAACTGCCCCACTACACAGAGGTTTAGGGACATCCAGAGCAGAGGGCTGTGTCCCTGACCATCTTCACTTATAGCCATTGATGAGCCACCTTTCCTCCATGTCTAGGCTTCATCCTTCCACTGATCACTAGCCCACCTAAGGCCTGAATCAAGGAAGCATTTAAGCACATGATTAAGTCATAAGAACTGTATGCAGTCCCAGTCCCTTCAATACCTGAAAGCTGCTGCTGAATTGGAGAGAGTTCAGAGAAGATCAACAAAAATGATTAAAGTGCCTAGAAAATTTGAATTATGATTCCAGATGAGTAAAAGACCAATATTTGTATAGCTTGGACAAACAATATACCATGATTCTTCACTGTGTTACTTACACATGGATAAAATGGTGTAATGTAGTCAAGAATCAGGCTCAGTGTCTACACTGGAGATGACAGTCTATCATATTTCAAGTGTGTAAATATCAAGGAAGAGAAGGAACTGGTGGAAGCACTCATGAGCATTTGGCTAGGAGGAATGGAATGAAATGTTTAGATAAAAGCTAAGAACATGTATACACATTCAGTCTATCTATAAGGGGTTCACTCCCTGTCGTTTCTAGGAAGGTAGGGTATCTATCTGTAACTATTTGCTAAGAGTGAGGTTGATTAGATTGTGGAATAGTCTCCCAAGGTTGGTGGAAGTCCCAGCCCAGGTACCGTTTTTAGCTGAGCTAAACAGAATGCAGGAGAATGAACTGTAGAGACCAGTCCTATACTGTCAAGAGAACGGATCAGGTGACTAGAAGAGCTTTTCAGTCTCTAATTTCTATAATTATCCTGTGTTCCTCTCTGCCACTGGGGAGAGTCCTGCACACACTTAGGTACTTGAAGTCAACAGGACTAATCACATGTGTAAAGTTACTTACATGCCTAGATGTTTACAGGAATGGTGCCTTACGCTGTGTCTATGATTCACAATGCTGAATGTCGAGCTTCTGTATGGCACTAGTGAAAAATGAAAATCAGCCAATTACTGTGACAGTGGTCTGGTTTGGAATTGGGGATTTGGTTCATCCCCGTGCTCCACTGATTCAGGGTCTACCTGTCACACACACTCAGGACAGCTGAATCATGATGGATGTGAATGTAAGTCACCAGCGGTTACATGAGCATATCTGGTTTTCACCTGCAGACTGACTCAAAGAGGTTTTCCAGTCACAACTGTAGATGGGGACTATGTTGTTACCATTTTCTTTTCACTTCTAATTGGTTCTTATTAAGGAAAGGAAGCCTTTTGACTAAAGGAGTCTAGCTACAAAAGCCTCCATATGGAAACATTTCTGTTCTGCTGGTCCCAAGTAAACTCCGAAATAAGGAAATAAACAGGGCTACATGACAATGATTGGGCACTGTCAGTCCCTTTGCTGTTCACCATCTGCGAGGCAGCCACAGGGGGCTGCATTTTCCATTCTAACACATCCCTGCTGCTGAGCCAAGCCATCTGCAGTTCAGGGCACTGCTGTAGTTAGGATGAAGAGGGGAATTCATTAGAGACCCTTCAAAGCACAATTAGGAAAGAATGTGTGTTTTGTTTGTTTGTTTGTTTTTTCTGCTGCTTTCATTGACTCTCCTATGCTTTCCCTTTCACTTCTCTGTCCTTATCCTTTTCCACTTTTAATTTCTCCACTGACTTTAATTAAATTCCCCCTACACCTGCAAGCTTTTTTTTTTTTTTTTTTTGTTCTTCCTGTGTAAAGAGAAGCAAGGGAAGTCTTCAGACTCACACAGTTCTACTGACAGGTTCTACGTGCTTTCAAAGCACTGTGCAGGGGCTTAGCTGAGGAGCACTCACCGACTCAGGAAGCCACCTTGCTGCAGTTTACTCACAACATACCTGACCGTGGGTCAGATCCCAATGGAGTGACACCGATTGATGTCAGCTGAGGAGCCGGCTCAAAATATTTCATGTCGAAGTCACCAGCTTGCCTGCCTCCTCCCATATAAATATACATAGGCAGAAGCTGTAATTCAGTGAAAGAGTATTCCCAGAATTGTATGCCGTGTAGCTGTAGCTGTGTCTGTCCCAGGATATTAGAGAGACAAGGTTGGTGAGGTCATATCTTTTATTGGACTAACTTCTGTTGGTGAGGGAAACAAGCCTTCAACCCACACAGAGCTCTTCTTCAGGTCTAGGAAAGGTACTCTGAGCATCATAGCTAAATGCAAGGTGAATTTGATCACTCTGTATCTGACCAATCAGTTCTCATCCTCAAAGGAAACCTGCACAACACTTTCAAAAGATCAGAGGGGTAGCCGTGTTACTCTGTTTCCACAAAAACAACGAGGAGTCCAGTGGCACCTTAAAGACAAACAAAATTATTTGGGCATAAGCTTTTGTGAGTAAAAATCCCACGTCTTCAGATGCATGGAGTGAAAATTACAGATGCAGGCATTATTATACTGACACATGAAGAGAAGGGAGTTACCTTACGAGTGGAGAACCAGTGCTGACAAGGCCAATTCAATCAGGTTGGATGTGGTCCACTCCCAATAATTGATGAGGAGGTGTCAACACTAAGAGAGGGAAAGTAGTGAGCCAGCTACTCCCTGTCCTTATTCAAGCCCAAATTAATGGTGTTAAATTTTTAAATGAATTTTAGTTCTGCAGTTTCTCTTTGAAGTCTGTTTTTGAAGTTTTTTTTTGTTGCAGGATGGCTACTTTTAAGTCTGTTATAGAATGTCCAGGGAGATTGAAGTGTTCACCTACTGGGTTTTGTATGTTACCATTCCTGATGTCTGATTTGTGTCCATTTATTCTTTTACGTAGAGACTGTCTGGTTTGGCCAATGTATATGGCAGAGAGGCACTGCTGGCATATATCACATTAATAGATGTTCAGGTGAATGGTCCCCGGATGGTGTGGCTGATGTGGTTGGGTCCTCTGATGGTGTCACTAGAGTAGATAGGGGGACAGAGTAGGCAACAAGGTTTGTTACAGGGGTTGGTTCCTGTGTTAGTGTCTCTGTGGCATGGTGTGTAGTTGCTGGTGAGTATTTGCTTCACGCTGGGGGGCTGTTTGTAAGCGAGGATGAGTCTGGGAGCTTAAATTCAAAAGATGAACCTGAGAGCTTAAATTCATAACTCTGCTAGACACTAAAAATCATGGACTGAACAGAGACACAAAATTTCTGGATTATTACAACTATCTGTAACCCACTAACCTCCTCTTTTTATCCTATGACTGCAGAGGTGTTGACGGCCCACACTACCCTGAATGGTCCCTTAGAATATGTGCTAACTACTTATGCTAAACAATCTGTACCACTTTGCATTTAGCTGTGATGCTTGGAGTACCTTTCCTAGACCAGAAGAAAAAGAGAGTTTGTGTGGCTCAAAAGCTTGTCTCTCTCACCCACAGAAGTTGGTCCAATAAATGATATTAACTCCCACACCTTTTCTCTCTATTCCAAGAATTGTTCAATTGGGATTGTGGTGTTTGCACCCTACTATGGGCAACCCAATTTTCTGCTCATGTTCCCCATGTGTTCACACTAGTGAAGATCATTAACTTGACTATTTACAGAAAGTAAAGTAAAAAGGGGGGAAACAAATTTAAATTTGAAAACTTTAATCAATATCCATTGCATTTCCCCCACCTACCCCAAGTTTTTGATCACAGCAGATTTTAATCATGATCAGCTGGCATGATGCTGCATGTGTTTCCTCCTGGCCTACACTGACCTACAAGGTCATGCTTGATATTGTGTCATCTAACTTGATGCTTAACAATTTGTGTTCAAACACAATAAAGCTTTATAATATAGACAAGCCCATTTACACAGTTTGTTTGCTCTGTGCAGCACAAAAGAACTATGAGTGGAATCTCAGTCTTGGGTTATGTGGATTGGTGCACAGTGAAATACTTTCATTTTACCAGGGCTACTTATCATGTTTCATACTTCCCCATGAGATCCCTGGATTCTTTGAAGGCTTCTTGTTGCTGCCATGGAATTTGGATACCCCTTGAGTGGAATATGCTTAGCTCATGCCAATGGCCAAAATCTACAATATCTTGACTGCAACTTTCCTTAACTGTCTGAAAATCAATAAACCGGAGCTGCAGATTTTTAACTCAAAATGCTTACTGCTGTAAATCAACATAGCCATATTGACTTAAATGGAGTTATGGTGCCTTAAACCAGCTGAGCACCAGGATAACAGTAGCCTAGAGCTTATTCCCTTTGCTGAATTGCTTTAACAGAAACATGACTTCTTTGCTATCTATCTGTGCCCAGGATAGCTAAAAAGCAAATTTACAGTCACTTTCTATGCAACTAAATAAAATTCTCTATCTAAACAATCCCCTGTGTAGTCAATATTCTTCCTCATCTCTGGAGGAGGAGGATGAGACGAGAGGTCAAAATTGGGGCTAGATGGAAAACAACAATTCTGTTTCATGTAAAATTGTGCAGGTTTCAAAAGTTGCTTTCATTCTTCATTGGAATGAAACCAAAGCCTTCCAATTCTTCTGGTGATAAAAATGGGTGAAAAAGCCTTGGAGAATAGTCAATAGCTCAATAGTTAGGGCACTTGCTTGGGATATAGAATACCTAGGGTTTAGTCCCTATTCTGTCAGAGCTGGAGCTTTGACTTGCATCTCAGTCTGCCTCATCCCAGGTAAACTCACTAACCATTGGGTATTCTGCATTTGCTTGCACACTGTCTCTCTGAATTGGGATATGCAAGGAAGTGGGAGAGCAGGATTTATTAAGAGAACAAAACAAGGTGGGAAGAGAATTAATTATATAATCGAGAGCACAAAAGTAGATGAATAGATGCTGGAACATATAAAAGACACAAATAAGAGAGAATAATAAAAACAGAAGGACATTGGAGGGGGATAAGAAAAAACAAAGGTAAGAAGAGTATGGTGAGAGAGAGTTTAAGGCAGTGAGAATTACTCAGATCCCACAACAAGGTCAATGAGCCTCTGCTTTCTGTTCTTACAACATCTACCCCTTTCAATGCTAGCTGCATTACTCCCCTTCCTGAAGGCTGCACGCTTGTGACATCTGTCCTTAGGGGCCAGAACTCATCCCTCTACATTTCACTCCCAGTGGGTTGGCTTCCCAGTAGACTTTGTCCACAGGCTCAAAGTTGACAGTAAGAAGTAAGAGTCACTCTGCCACTATTAGCAAATGAATCACAAACCTTTCTAGGTCAATCCTTTTCTTCCAACCCTGCCAGTGCTTTGGAACAAACTCACCCAGCCTTTAGCCATGATGCTAGCTTATATAAATGCAATGCCAGAGAGAGCAGTGAGTCACTTTGCTGTGTATCCCCCACATACCTCTGAAAGTGGGATGTGGGAACATTTAGGGACTAACTCTGAGTAGTACTAAGTGCCTTTCAACGTCAATGGGAATGTCTCTGTGCTTTGAAGGATCAAACCCTGAGTGCAAATAGAATAATGCATTGTATCACTACTTGGACATATTTTTTTTCCCCCCTGCAGGGCCTGAAAATACAATCAGGCTTCATTTATCCCAAGCCCAAAGAAGCAAAGTGCCACGAAGCAAAGTAAAATGTGCAGCTGTCTCTCTTCTTCTCCTAACCCTCCTTGTTAGAGATCCAGCACATTCACTCATTCTCCTGTCTCTTATCGTTTATTTAAATATGTACTGAAGTAACATCAACCTACTCCTCTTAAAAAGGAGGAGAGATGGCTGTAAGGGGAGCTATAAAAATAAATTGCCAGTGACTATAACCATTGGGGAAAAAACAAAAACATTTCCCTAAGATACAGTCAAGAAAAATGTATTTAAATGTAAAATAATTAAAGTACATTTTCACTTGTTTATTGAAAACTAGTTGTTAAAGCCCTGACATGTTAGTCAAGGATGAATTATTGAAGGCTCTGCCAAACCCATTGAGATAACCACTTTCCACTGATTGACAGTGACAATATATTAAAGGAATAGAATATTTGGTGATTGAATGCCTTTCGTTCCTCAATGTCATCCGCTTGAAAAGGACTACGGATCAAATCAGTTTGTGATATTGGAGTGTTTATTTCTAACGCATCACTGTCCCTGCTGGACGAATCTCAGTCTTTTACATTTCTTAATCAAGTATTTACTTGATTTATCCTTAGCTGATATAAAGGGGCATAGCTACACTGAAGTCAATGAAATTATGCCAGTTTGCATGAGCAGAGTGTCTTGCTCCTTGTTCTATAATTAGGTTGAAAACATAAGAATTAGGGATCCTGCATTGGCACCTGATTCTGTCAGGTTCTAAGCACTTCCTGCCTGGCTCTAAGAATCCTCAATTCCCAGTGAAGTCAATGAAGCTGAGGGCACTCAGCACTTATAGAATTTGGACCCAAAGGGAAGCCTTTCATATCTATGCCATTAATATATGCAGAATAAATAGCATGATGCATGACTGAGAGAGGGAGAGAAATTAGGTTTTATCGTGGTCTTTGCTAGGACACCAAGACTGCTCGGATACTGACCCCGGCAAAACAGAATAGCTAACGGCAGAAATGCTGCTGGAACTTTCCCGAAAGGATTCACCGTGTTCATCAAAGCTTGGTTCAAGTTCAATGCAATGGACAAAATCTCATGAATAATTCATTTTGAAGCTACTGCGTAAACTGTTGATGAAAAATCAGGAAGTGCTTCACAGTGGAATTATTTGTGCTTGTTTCCCTCCCCACCCCCAAACCCCTTCCTTTGCATGGACTTTTAAGTCTGTGGAAGAATTTATGAGGGCTGTGGTAGAGGTAAATTAGTGCCTATTTGTGTTAGTGGGATTTGTGCACCCCACACTGGTTTTCATAAGTTTTATGTTTCTCATAAACTACTTTTAAGTGTAGTGCATGTTAATAAAAAATATTTTTATTAAAAATATGTGGGGTTTGAAGGGCTTTGGTTTGTAAGCAATTGTCTACTAGGCATTTTTCCATTCTTACTCTAATCTTTCTGTATATTTCTTTGAGATTTTTAAAAATCACACACCCTGTAGTAAGTGATAGCTCTGTGACTAATATTATTTGTATTATCATAATGCGTAGGAGCCTCAGCCATGGACCAGGTTAACTATAGATAGAGTGGGACTTATTGTTCCCTCTGTGGCTTCTGAGTCATGTCTGGTTTGCTCAGTGATAAGTGTCAGCTCAGCACCTCTGAGTCGGAATGTGTAACTGCCAGAGATATATGGAAAAAGCAAGCTCTGCCTCATGCATCACAAAGAAAACTGGAAGCTAACTACTGATTACGGCAATCTTTGTTTGCCCTTAACAGTGGAGCAGAAAGAGCACAGCTCAATTTTCAGCAGCTAGGCTTGTTTTGCAGAGCTGGAAGATAGAAAAATGAGGCTTTAATCAAAAGGAGAAACTTTGATCAGGAAACCACTGGCTGGGTGGGTGGGTAAATACACTGGGAATGCTGTAATGACCTGAGGACATTCGTTCCAGGTTGCTGACCAGGGGGTTGGAACGACCAAAGAAGAGACTGGCTCCAGAAATTTTATCCCCTGTTTTACGCTGAGCCCAGTGCTTGCTCATATAAAAGTCTGGGGGTTTAGGGCCTGGTCCAAAGCCAAGTGAAGTCATAGAATCATAGAATATCAGGGTTGGAAGGGACCTCAGGAGGTCATCTAGTCCAACCCCCTGCTCAAAGCAGGACCACTCCCCAACTAAATCATCCCAGCCAGGGCTTTGTCAAGCCAGGCCTTAAAAACCTCTAAGGAAGGAGATTCTACCACCTCCATTCCAGTGTTTCACTACCCTCCTAGTGAAAAAGGTTTTCCTAACATCCAACCTAAACCTCCTGCAACTTGAGACCGTTACTGCTTGTTCTATCCTTACAGGCTCCCCCCCCCCCCCCCAAGAGGAAGCTGGCAACGTGCCTGTTTCACATGGCCCCAGGGCCCACACCATCTCCTCTCTGTCTGTCCCATCTGCTGCTGGAGTCTCTGCAGCTCCAAGGGGGTTGGAATCTTTATATGCACCCCTCCTGGAAGGAAGCTGATGGAACAGCCTGCCCCACATAGCTGCCTTTGGGGTGATTCTAGGGGCCCAATGCCTCGCTCCCTGCTGTGACTGCTAATGCTTTCTGCACTACAGCTTTAAATCTCACTATTAGAGAATTGCCCCAACACAGTATTCCGTAGTGTGTTTGGATCTCACCCACCCCCATTAAAGTCAGGGAGCATACAGTCCTGGCATTAACTGTTAGCTCAATTCCTCTGAGCCAGTCTCATCCACATATGCACATTATTAGTCACCGTACTAGTGCAGCTGAGGCAGGTTTCAGGGTCAGAAGCAGTCTTGGAAGAAAACCTTACTGTTGCACAGGACAGACCCCAGTAGCAGGAGCCTGACAATGCAGCAAAACTACCTCCAGGAAGCAGCTGTCACAGCTCCAGGATGCTGGCCTGGACTTTCAATGCCCAGGTGGTGTTTGCAAAATCTGGGACAGTCTTATCCTGATCAGGATTCTTGGCACCTCTTTAGGTCTCCTGTGGAATTGTGAGTGGCCAATTTCACACTGAGAGGCGTTCAGAGATTATTAGCACAGTCCTTTTATGAGAGACACTAGCCAGTGTCAACATTCCAGGTCGCATCCTTAGCTGATGTAAATATTGAATGAAGCTCCATGGACCATGTATCTATGCTGATTTACACCAGCTGCGGATCTATCTCTATCCTTTTCTTTAACAATCATAAATACACAATAGCCACTTCTCTGTCTGGTTTAGTGCAGTGCAGAAATTCTCATGCATACATGCAGTACCTAAGACCTCATATATTTGCACTGGTTTTGACCGTTCTGTGCATCCTACTGTGTGAGGGTAGAAGTTTCTGTCCATTCATAGTGTTAACATCTGTGCGTACACATGCACTCACTCTTTTTCCAGGTGTGTGTATGACATCAAAAGTTTGGGAAACCTAACCCTCAGACTGCACCCTCATATCTCAGACTGCGGATTTAATTTCTATTGGAATGCACAAATCAGTATGATTAATGACCTCTTTGTTTACTTTTAAATATAAAAAATGGAAGTTGAAATTGCTCTAGCTGCATGAGGTGTTACCGTTGGATTTATATGTATCACTGAGCTAGCAGCTGAAGTATATGCAGAGGGAAAGCTGAATGCCATTGAAAGAATGATGCATATGCAGATAGGAATCTCTACATTAATTTTCCTCTATAACCTCTCCTATTCTTGAGCTGAGAGGAATAGGGCCAGTCTGATACTGACTGCCAAATCTGGAGCTCATTTGTTTTTAGAACATGAAGCCTGTGCCCCTTTCCCAGCTCATTGTTACCTCTGAGGGGCAGTGTGGTCTAGTGTAGAAAGGACATGAATGAGGATGTTTGATTTTATCCCTCAGTCTGCCATTGCACTGTTGTGTGACCATGAGCAATGCACTTCACCTCTCTCTACCTGTGTGACCCCATCCGCAAAAATGGGAATAATGACACTTGTCCTCCTTTGTAAAGTGCTGTGGGGTCTACAGATGGAAAATACTATGTAAAGTTATGGGAAAGCCACCACCACTTCAGATAATTTGTTCCAATGGTTAATTACCCCCACTGTTACAAAATCGATGCCTTATTTCTAGTCTGAATTGGTCTATCTTCAGTTTCCAGCCACTAAATCTTGTTATACCTTCCCCCCACACTAGATTAAAGAGCTGCCTACTGTAACAAACCTCTTCATCATATAACTACTTCTAGACTGTGATCAAGTCACTTTTTAAAAGGGGGAATGTGGGATTTTCAGTTTGATTTTGCAAATGTTTCCCCCCATTTTTAATCCAACTAAAGAGTGGTGGCCATTTTTTAACCAATTTCAAAATTTAAATGTAAAATTGGCAACTCTTAAAATTTCAGTGAAAAAATGTAGACAGTGTTTTCACTCATTTCCCCCCTCCCAGCTTTTTCCAACCAACTTATGGAGAAACAGAGTACCAAACCATACAGAGCCACCCAACTACCTGCAAAGACATATTCCACAGGGTTGGGATGAGCATGCAGCAGAACTGGAACTCTTCTCTTCTGTGAGTGAAGATAACCATCTCAGGGTACTGGACTGGGGAGAACACAGACCTAAATGAATTCCATGTGTATCAATAGAGAGAGCGAGAGCTGTATAATTTCCGTTCAGAATATCAAACATATTAAGCCATTTGTTTACATTTTGATTCTTTCCTTTTGTTCAAAATGCTGAATAACATGTAACCCACTGATGAGTGTATGATATGTCCAGCTGTGATTGGGTGTGCTCCCCACATTGGCCCTGAGAAGGTAGATTAGGCCTAATTAACCTATAGGATACACCAGGAGGAAAGCCAGGGAGAGCTGAGACCTACATGCTGTCAGTACCCAGCTGAGAAGGAACAGGCAGCGCAGGTATAAAGTCAGGGAGCAGGAAACAGAGGGGGGCCTGCTGTCACTCTCTCAGAGGAGGGTGGTTGAGCTGGCAAACTCAGAGGGAGAGGGGGAGCCAGAAGGTACAGCTGGGAAGTAGGAAGGAGTCAAGGGAAAGAGGAACATGGTATGGGAGTGAGCAGGCCACCTTGCTAGAGATAGGGTCCCTGGTTGGAATCTGGAGTAGAGGGTGGGTCCGGGTTCCCCTACCAGCAACGGGAGGGGTGTCATGGTCACAGCAGTGAAGGGAAAACTGCCATTTGTATAGCAGAACTTTGATACCCCAGGAAGGGGGAACCACATAATGATCAGGCTGGAGGGCCGAGTCACAAAGAGGAGGCTGGAGTGAGAGGGACTAGCAGGGTGAGAAACGGTGGGTAGGGACACTGCCAGAGGAGGACAGGACCTGAGAGAGCAAATCCCCTGGATGGTCAGGATGACTCACTACTTGCTGTGAGTGGACCCCCTGTGACAAGAGCTCTGTGAGGAGCTCTGTGTTTCCCCAGGGGTCGGTCCTGGGGCCGGTTTTGTTCAATATCTTCATAAATGATCTGGAGGATGGTGTGGATTGCACTCTCAGCAAATTTGCGGATGATACTAAACTGGGAGGAGTGGTAGATACTCTGGAGAGTAGGGATAGGATACAAAGGGACCTAGACAAATTGGAGGATTGGGCCAAAAGAAATCTGATGAGGTTCAATAAGGATAAGTGCAGGGTCCTGCACTTAGGACGGAAGAACCCAATGCACAGCTACAGACTAGGGACCGAATGGCTAGGCAGCAGTTCTGAGGAAAAGGACCTAGGGGTGACAGTGGACGAGAAGCTGGATATGAGTCAGCACTGTGCCCTTGTTGTCAAGAAGGCCAATGGCATTTTGGATGTATAAGTAGGGGCATAGCGAGCAGATCGAGGGACGTGATCATCCCCCTCTATTTGACATTGGTGAGGCCTCATCTGGAGTACTGTGTCCAGTTTTGGGCCCCACACTACAAGAAGGATGTGGATAAATTGGAAAGAGCCCAGCGAAGGACAACAAAAATGATTAGGGGTCTGGAACACATGACTTATGAGGAGAGGCTGAGGGAACTGGGATTGTTTAGTCTGCGGAAGAGAAGAATGAGGGGGGATTTGATAGCTGCTTTCAACTACCTGAAAGGTGGTTCCAGGGAGGATGGTTCTAGACTATTCTCAGTGGTAGAAGAGGACAGGACAAGAAGAAATGGTCTCAAGTTGCAGTGGGGGAGGTTTAGGTTGGATATTAGGAAAAACTTTTTTCACTAGGAGGGTGGTGAAACACTGGAATGCGTTACCTAGGGAGGTGATAGAATCTCCTTCCTTAGAAGTTTTTAAGGTCAGGCTTGACAAAGCCCTGGCTGGGATGATTTAATTGGAGATTGGTCCTGCTTTTGAGCAGGGGGTTGGACTAGATGACCTCCTGAGGTCCCTTCCAACACTGATATTCTATGATTCTATAAGAGTCTGCTATAGCTCCTTTTCTACAGAGCCTGCTTTTTTAGCTCAAGATGTAGAAAACTCATGTTTTTAGTTCTGGAGGTCCCAATTCAATCCCCAGCGCTGGCCCAGATGGCAGCCACCACAAGTTCAAGTGTTGGATCCTTTCCTACCCTCACCTTTGTTTCAGAACAGTTGCAGTCGAGTCAGGCCATAATATAACAAAGGTCATCATCTGAGACTCTGTATGTATCATTCATTTTTCAAACCAGGCCCTTCATCTTATTTTTTGCACATGATACAAGAGTGAATCTATCAGTATTATAAATTTGCCTATCGCTGTTGTATGTAAGAACCATGAATCTCTGTGGAAGAAATTTTCCCAAATACTTTCTCTTAGTGATACTGCATGCTTCCTTAGATGAAACACACCATAGCAGACAATATTTCTTCTCAAGGCAATACATTTTTAACTACTTAATATCCTAGCTTCCTAAAAAGATGGTTGGATTGGAGCTAACTGACGAGATGCTGAACTGTTCTTTGCTCTTGCTCTGTCAGAGAATTCTACTTGATATTCATAGTATCACTAAAGCAAGTGTATTCAGCAGGTGTCACTATATTTTGAGGACTCAGTGAAAGATGAGTCAGTGCTTCATGGGGCACAGTCATACCTTCTGACATCAGCATCATTCTGTCTTCTGTGCCACTGCTCACTTTCATTGGAGGTTGTCCTGACTGATTTCTTGATATATTGGACTTCCTTCATCATGGTCAATGATCCAAGGGCATGAAAGATTCATCATATGACAACAAACAGTTCATAGTTTATGATGTTTCTTCCCCTTTGGATTAGGCCCAATTACTTACTCTAGGGAGCTGAGCGCAAATGGAATATGACAATTCTGGCACTTCTGTTCCATACCTCCATTCTCTTACGATGGGTGAACATGACATGCACTAGCAGAGTTAAATTATCTGAATAATAATAAAAAGTAATTGCTCTAAGGGAGGGGAGTGGTATGAAGCAAATTAAATTCTGTCCTGACACGTCGAGCAAGACACATACCTGCAACCCTGACTGACAGCTCTTTGTTGTTTTTCAAAAACGGATCTTCTCCATTCTTAAAACACGTGCATAACTAAAATAAACTTTTCTAACCTGTAAATCTGCCTCGGTGCCTCTACAGCTCAGGTACTGTGGTACCTGAGCACGTCACAAACACTAATGAATTAATTTTCACAACAACTCTCTGAGATCAGGATCCCCATCTTATCATTATCTCCATTTCATAAATGGGAAAATGAGGCACATAGAGATCGTTTTCCAAAACGATCAATGTTGAGCTAGTTCTGTTAAGTCAGTGGGAGCAGAGTTAAGCCAACACTGAGTGCTTAAGAAAATCTCACCCTCAGTTCATACAAGCAGGCTGTATCAGATCAAGAAATCAAACCTAGGTTTCCCAAGTCCCTGGCCAATGACTTAACCCCAAGACCATACTTCTTCTTTGAGAGGGGCTATCCAATTTGTACTTCATTTAAGTCAGAATACCTATCAGGATCAGGCCCAGAGGTTCTGCTGAAAAAACAGTCTGGTTCCTTTTATGTTATTTTCTGAAAGATGAAAAACAATCAAAGAGACAAAATGAGAACTTTGCATAACAGGCAGATGAAATATAATTTTAAACTGTCTAGTGGCTGACTATAATAACTGAGCTTAGCAAATTACTTTCCTAAAAACAAGTGGCTGAATCATCTAGTGCAACACCAGTCAATATCATGAACCACAGATGTGTCAAATCTGAACATACATACACCTTTCCAAGCAGGTGCCTGGGACGGCACTCAGAATGGGGCGGCCGTCCGTGTCCTGCGGCGGCAATTCCGCCTTCCTGCCGCGGCGGCTTTTGGGCGGTAGCTTTGGCGACGGCGGCAATTCAGTGGCGATTGCTTGGGGTGGTGAAATTGGTAGAGCCGCCCCTGGTGATAACTGAGCCTCATCCACGCATTTGTCTGCTCCTAGATTGTCACCACACCCCCATGTTTGTTTTTTTTTACTGACTCCCAGTAAATTCAGATTACACAGATAAATCTTGTTAGGTTTGTTCTGCTCTGAAAAGAAGAGGCGTTTTTCTGCTTACAATTCGGGTTTTTTCACTTTCGAAGGGGTGGAGTCAATAACAGCTATTTGACTGCCCTGTGCATTGACCCTTTGCCTTACACAGCATGCCCACTGTCATATCACTGTTGACATTTGAAATCCCTGCTTATTTTCATCCAAATACATTTTTGAGTGTTCAGTAGACACATTTCCCAACCCCCATTCACCAGATACCTCAATGTATAGAACTACTATGGGGATGCCTTGAGCAAAATAACTTGAGCTACAATGGTGCAAGGAGGAGAGGAGAATATACTCACTACTCCAGACCCTCAGCTAGTATAAATTGGCATAGCTCATTAATAGCCCTCTAGATGCATTCCATAAAACTACTGGCATTTTTAAAACCAGTAGAGTAAAATACGCTCCTTCCCCTTTGTCACCTTAATCCTACCACCTATATTCCTTTCCCTGCTCATTCTCTTTTCCATTGAAGAACATAAGAGATACCATACTGGGCCTGACCATGGTCTACCTTCCCCAGTATCCTGTCTCTGACAATGGCCTGTACCATAGCTATCAGCAGGAGCATACAGAACAGAACAATTCTGGAGTGATCAACCCCCGTCTTCCGCTTCTGGTAGCCAGAGTTTTAGAGTCACCCCTAGCATGGGGTGCATTCTTGGCCACATTGGCTAACAGCCATTCATAGACCTATCTTCCATGAATTTACCCAGTTCTTTTTCAACCCATGTATACTTTTGGCTATCACAACATCCCGTGGAAATTAGTTCCACAAGTTAGTTGTGTGTTGTGTGAAAAAGTACTTCCTTTTCATTGTACCAACTTCTTGCCTACTAATTTCATTGAGTGACCCCTGGTTTTGCATCGTGTAAATAACATTTCTGTTTTTATTCACCGTTTGTATACCATTTATGATTGTATAGACATCTATCATATCCCACCATAGTAATCTCTTTTCTAAGACGAACAGCCCTAATCTTTTTATTTCTCCTCATCAGGAAACCATGCCATACCCTTGATCATCCAGGCTGCCCTTCTCTGAACCTTTTCCAGTTTCATTATAAACATTTTGATATATGAGGTGACCAGAACTACACACAGTATTCAAGGTGATTTATATAGTGGCATTATGATATTTTCTGTCTTATTTTCTCTCACTTTCCTATTAGTTCCGGACATACTGTTAGGCTTTTTGACTGCATTAAACAGAAGTTTTCAGTTAACTAACTATCCGTGGTGTCTCCAAGAGCTCTTTCTTGAGTGGTAACAACTAATTTAGAACCCATCACTGTATATGTATAGATGGAATTATTTTTTCCCAGTGTGCATTACTTTCAGTTATCAATGTTGGATATTATCTGATGTGCTGTTGCCCAGTTTTGTGAGATCCCTGTGTAACTCCTCAAAGTTTGCTTTGGATTTAACGATTTTGAATAATTGTGTACCATCTGCAAATTTTGCCACTTCTCTGTACACCATCTTTTCTAGATAATTTATGAAGATGTTGAACAGCACAGGTCCTAGTACAGATCCTTGTGGTACTCCACTGTTCTCTCCTCTCCATTGTGAAAACTGACCATTTATTCCTATCCTTTTTTTACTGTCTTGCAACTAGTAACTGATCCATGAAAAGACCTTTCCTCTTATTGCATGCCTACTTAATTTCCTTAAGAGCCTATTATGAGGGATCTTGTCAAAGGTTTTTTTGTCAAAGGTTTTCTGAAAATCCAAGTACACTATATCAATTGGGTCCCCCTCTTCCACATGCTTGTTGTCTCCCTCAAAGAATTCTAATAGATTGGTGGGTCATGACTTTGCAACACTTCCTCACAAAATCTTGACTCTTCCCTATGAAATATTGTTTATCAATGTGTCTGATAATTCTGTTCTTTACTACATTTTCTACCAATTTTCCTGGTACTCAGATAAGGCTCACCAGCTTATTGCCAAGATCTCTTTTGGAGCCTTTTTTTTTAAAAAAAAATTGTTACCTTCCAGTCATCTGGCACAGAGGCTGATTTCAGTGAGAGTTGACATACTACAGTGACAGGTTTCAGAGTGATAGCCATGTTAGTCTGTATCAGGAAAAACAATGAGGAGTCCTTGTGGCACCTTAGAGACTAACAAATGTATTTGGGCATAAGCTTTCATGGTCTAGAACCCACTTCATCAGATGCATGGAGTGGAAAATACAGAATCAGGTATAAATACACAGCACATGAAAAGATGGGAGTTACCTTACCAAATGGGGGATCATGTACTATGTATATATACCTGCTACTGTATTTTCCACTCCATGCATCTGATGAAGTGGGTTCTAGACCACGAAAGCTTATGACCAAATATATTTGTTAGTCTCTAAGGTGCCACAAGGACTCCTCATTTTTTATACTGCAGTGAATAATTCTGCAATTTCATATATGAGTTCCTTCAGAACCCTTGGGTGAATACCACCTTGTCCCATTTGTGATATTTTTTACCTACTTCATCCAAATCACAAACTGAGAACAAACCAAGGCTTTTTTTGAAGTTTGAACAAAAACCCGATTAACGAGCACTCAGAAGGAGTCAGGGTTTTCCTACAGAGATAAGACTTTGTATCTAAACTGTCTCTCTGGAAAGGTCCACCTACTGGGCCCCTGATCATCCTTAATTTAAAATATAAATAAATAAAATGGAAATTTAATTTTGCTAGAAACAAAGGGCCAGATTTGTACTTGTCCTATAGCCCTTTGTGCCAGCTTAGGAATGCCACTGCCCACAACACTTTCTTCCCCCAGTTGTCCCATCTATGGCTTACCCAAGAATGCCCCTTACATGCAGTCTGTATCCACAGCTCCTGAAAAGATCACACAGAGTTTGTTCTGGATCAGGTTTAGAGGCCAACTGGGATGGCGGTAAGCCTGAGAGTGAGGCAACAACGTGCCTACCCTCTGGCCTCTTTGCACCAGCTAACACTGCATAACAAAAACTACAACCCAGATCAAGCAGTTTGAAACCAGATCAAGTAGTTTGAAACCAGATCAAGCCTGCTTTATCCTGCACGGGGAGCTGTGCAGATTGCGAACAGACCTGAATAAGGGAGGTAAAAGCTGCCTACCCTCTGCCCCAGTGCAAGTCTCCATGACTGCACGGGATGAATCTCCTTCAAAATCTCCTCAATAGTGCAGTGCATATGGCAAGAAATGGTGTGGAGAACATTAACATCTATGCAGTACCCTTGTGACAGAAATTGCCACGCTCCTGTGTATTGGAGTTTATAAAAATGAAAGGAAATCCAACCTCTAATAGATCTTGTATGTTTCATAACTGCACTACAGTGTTTCCAAAATCAGATCCTTGCAAAACAATTTCAGTAATTGCAAGACATGTACTGAAGAGTGTGCTCCTCTATTACCATTATCCACTTTGAAATATGAGTCTTTCAGGGGGAAAAACATTTTTGTGAGTAATTCTGTTTAAGGGAGCTGACCTTCCTACATTCAAGGTTAAAAATAAATCACTAAGAAAAGGAATTCTGTATTATTCAGAATATTTTGTCAGTATCCAAATCAATCTAACGGAATGTTTGAGAGAATAATTGGTCAATTGCATATTCCACTACATGAAACTGCATATAGCACCTAGGTCTGATCCAAAGCCCACTGAAATCAATAAAAAGACTCACATTGTCTATCATATCAGGTCAGGGGAGGGATAGCTCAGTGGTTTGAGCATTGGTCCCCTAAACTTAGGGTTGTGAATTCAATCTTTGAGGGGGCCATTTAGAGATCTGGGGCAAAAATTGGAGATTGGTCCTGCTTTGAGTAGGGGGTTGGACTAGACGATCTCCTGAAGTTCCTTCCAACCCTGATGTTCTGTGATCAGGCCCCTGCTGGCCAGAGACTTCATATTTAGGTGTGCTAGAAATTGCACTAAGCTGTATGTATGTTTAATTACACTCCATCAGTGCTTAGGTCTTTTGAGTGTCTCCTGGTTAAATAATAAAAAATTATGCTGAAATATTACGGATTTTACAGTATCCCTTTATGCTCTGAAGCCAGACAGGAAATGAGATTCAGATTGATATGAATTCAATCATTGTCAAAAGATCCATTTTTCTTTCTTTTCTTTCCTTTTCTTATAAGAGTGCTATAAAATGCTGAAGAATCTTAGCTTGGTATATCTGCTCTTCAAAGTTTCTTTGAAGAAAGAGAAGTAAAACTTCAGGGGGGAAAAAGGGTAACTGAGGGAAATTGCAATTCAGTACATTAGAGTTCTTTCTTTTCAGGTTAACATAATAAGGTACAGCAAACACCTTCAAAAGCTTTTAGGTTCCAATTCAGCCAACTCTTCCTATTTAGCAAAGAATGCAAGGATGAGCTTAGCTTTAGGCATATGCTTTGGTGACTAGAGATAGACTTAAGCATGTGTTTATATTCTGTCCTGAATTGAGGTCTTAAGGCCTTATTCAAAGCCCATTGAAGTCAATGGAAAGACTCCCATTGACTTCAGTGAGCTTTGGATCAGATTTTACTGTGAGACATTATCCACGATGCTTAGAATGGAAAATCACTGCAAGCACAATACATAATATTTAAATTGTTCTCCTAGTAAATGGCAATAGTCTAAGGTCACCCCTACACATTTACAAATGCAGACAAGGGAAAGCATATACATTACTAATGGAAAATACCTATCAGGCCATCTAGTACCCCCCAACACCAGCTCCCCCACTACATGGACAGTTCCCTACAGTTTATGCAAGAAAGTGCATATTCTAATGCTTTGTCCAACACCATTGCCAGGATAACATAAACCAAGTCTGGATTAAACCAAGAGATCAAATCTATTTAGATCTGAGGGCGGGCATAGGAATAGTCTTCCAAGGAGAGTGATCTGTCTTCTATATGCTTCTAGTGCCACCGGATGCAACAGGAGGTGGATTCTCCATAAGGCAGCTCCTATGCTATGGTCCATTAGCAATCTAGGCTGCTCCTGGGACAAGACACAACTTCCTTGAGTTTTGCACTTGAGAAAATTAAGAGTTCATGTGACTCAAGTGCATTCCATCTCTCAGGAGGGACATGGGTGACCCATGTCTAATAGTCCTCTGCTCATTGATCAAATGAAGCATTAATATTGAAGGCAATGCATATCCTCCCTTCTAGCTAATGCCCTGAAGAGACAACCATCCCAGTAACACAGGGAAGAAGAGGAACAGCAACTAAATGTGGAAAAATAATTAACAAAAGCTAAGAGAGAATTGCAATGGGCATTGGGTGAAATTCTAATATCCAACTTCTCCGATTGGAACAATTTACGCAGGGTTGTACTGGCTTCTTAGTCACTGGCAATTTTTAAATCAAGATATGCTTTAGTTCAAGCACAAATTGACTGAGGGAAGTCCTATGGCCTATATTATACAGGAGGTCAGACTAAATCATCACAGAGGTCCCGTCTGGACTTTTAATCTATGAAAAAATCTAACCACTGAGACCAACCTGTCTTCCACTTGTATGGTGCTGCTTGAGCATCTGTGATCTCAAACAACATATGAGCTATTATATTGTCCTGGTAAGGCTGACTCTTAGTTTCTGAAACACCTGTCATTCTTTCTCTTACCACACAAAGTTTCTTAATTAGGAATCTGGATGTTTAGCAAATAATTGGGAAATGTTTCACCTTAGCATATTTCTATAAAATGTCAAGTATCATTTTGTTGCTATTTAATTTATTCTGTTTTCCATACACTATTTATGATAATGTTCTCACAACTAACAGTTGGAGGAGGAATTAGAATGACTGTCTCCCATAAAAAAAGATCAGGTTGAATAAATTGCATAGTAATTTAGATTTCTTTAAAATAAAAAAAGGCATACAGTTACTGAAAGCTCAGTTCGGTTTCCATACTGATACGTTGTTTCAGTATGCAGTGTATAGAATACTGTGTTAAAATTGTAGGCTGTCACTTCAAATTTCAGGGGGGTTTCCTGGTCCTGCTTGCAAGCTAAGGGGCTCTGTAGGGAAGCATGCAATCAGGGCTTGGTAGCAGGCTGTCTGCATAGAGCCAACCTAGAGAAAGTTGGGGTGAGTTGTGCCTCTGTTTTTGGGGAACCGCCTGCTTTGTCTCTCTCTAGTTTTGGGTCCTTTGTGTTATTGTTCTGAATTCTAAGAAACAAAGTTGTGTTATGTTACCATCTTCCAGCAAAAATATTTTATGTTTTTATCTAACTTCTCGGTATGTATGCTGTGAACATAACACAGTGACTTACATTTTATTGTCATATGACTGACAATGGAAATGGCAGGGATAAAGAACAATTCATGGACATGACACATTCACTTTATTTTCTTCTTACGGTACCTTTATGCCAACCAATGGTGCAGTATCTGGGCACCTCACAATTTTTAATGTAGTTATACTCACAACATCCCTATGAAGTAAAGGAATACTGGTATCCACATTTTACAGATGGGGAACTGAGGCACAGGGGCCTGAATCTACAAAGGGATTTAGATGGTGCAATGCTCAGCATTGCAATGCTAAACGTTATGTGCCTTGAAAATCATTGGTGAGTACCCTAAACCCTAAGCTAAAGGTTATCAGGGTGTTCGCCTCCTCCTGCCCGTTTTCTGTGCAGTTAGGTATGCTCTGAGCATTCTTACCAGACCATGCCCTACAGACCAGGCAGGTGGGGGAACACCTCTCATCTAGTTTGATGATCAGTTGGGGCTTAGGCATGAGATAGACATCTGGACATCCACTTGAGGCAGCAGTGCACATCCCAGAGACAGAAACAGGGGCAGCTAGGGAACTTTTTCAGTGAAAATGTACATGCTGAGTGGATTTAAGTGCCTATAGAGTTAGGTGGCAGCTGAACATGGATTTTGTGGATCACCGTGGTGCCTAAAACTGGGACTTAGGCTCCTAAATCTACATTTTGGGCACCTAAGTCCCTTTGTAGATCTGGACCTAGGAAACTGTGCCCAAGGTCACACAGGGCACCTGTGATACAGTAGAGAACTGAATGT
This sequence comes from Lepidochelys olivacea, assembly GCF_965140295.1. Classification (NCBI taxonomy): domain Eukaryota; kingdom Metazoa; phylum Chordata; order Testudines; family Cheloniidae; genus Lepidochelys; species Lepidochelys olivacea. The sequence goes on along the minus strand of NC_140415.1, from coordinate 10,921,957 downwards.
AGGTCTTCTAGGTCCCAGGCTATGGTCCTAAATACTGGACCATCTTCCTTTCTTTGGAAGGCAGCTTCAGCCTGATCTAAAACATGATAAAGTCAGTGGGAGTCTTTCTAATGACTTCAATAGGCTTTGGATAAGGCTCATAACAAGCATAGCTGGACAATGCAAGTACTTGATAAAGGATTTACTCTCAGAAATATCAAGATTATCAAGGAAATTACAAGACTGTTCTTGCACGAAAGTATGGCATTAACGAGAATTATATACAGCAGGCCTTTCGATATGTCCCTCTGGAATTACTGCTATATTGTTTTTTGATGCACACCAATGGCTAAATTATGCCTCGGTACTACATTGAAACAGTTCAGAGTCACCCAAGTGGGAAATCCCAAGAGGCATTGTTCCTCATGGAGACACAATGTCCCTAAGAGTTTCCATGGCAGGAAACTGTCACCTTAAGGGCCTGATCCATATCCTTTTGAAATCAATGGGAAGACTGCCATTGACTTCAAAGGACTTGGACTGGTTGTCTAGAAAGGAGGCAGCATGTTTACTTCTTCATGGTTAGCCAGATTTGCTGACTGGTGTGACAGGGCCATAAATTCACCTCTTCTCTGCTGCTCCACACCTCAGGGCAGAGGCTAAGTCTTGCCGAATCCACAAGTTGTGCCCACATCCCTGCAAAAGAATCAGAAAAGAAAAAAAGTTTCTTCTTACACCTGAGCAGGGACTGGACACGTGATTAAACCCACAGTGCTTTCTGCATTCTGTACGTGTGTGCTGGGAACTAGCAATCACGAGCCACTTGTTTGCCCAGCACAATGGGGTCCATGACTCAGGCTCCTCAGCACGACTGCAGTGCTAATAATTAATAATAATAGCTATAGCTGAGCTGTAAGGATCAGAAAAGAGGTTAGAGAGCAGATGAGGCTGGATATGAAATCCACAGATGGAATTTACATAACAGACAAAAATATAGAACCGGAGATGAGCTGAAGCTGCCTGGATTCAGAGCCTTCCTCCACAAGTTTTGGGGTGTTTGGATATGGGATTCTGGTGAAGAAACATTTGTAATTAAAGAGGATTTTGAATGTAAACTAACTTGGAAAAAATCTCTTCTCATTTAGGAAACATGTTTCACTTCAGGAATATCAAATTGCAGCAGTGTTCAGTACTTATGAGCAATTGGTTTGTAACCATCAATGTTTTACTCATTAGGTTTATAGGTAAATAATTTGCATTAGCTTTATATCACGGTTATTATTTATATAGCACTACAGGTGCTCATGGCAATTTGAAAGCAGATACAAAAGGCTAGGTCTCTGGCTACAGTTTACAAACAAAGTCCCTGAACCCACAAAGAACTCTGTGTCAGCAGACACCTGAACCAGCATGGAGCTCCAGTTATATCAGCGGGGGTCTGCATGAGAACAAGAGTCTGCCCATGCCCGGCACATGGCAGGATTGAGGCCTAAATTGGATGATGAATTTAAAACAAAAGAAACCCTGGAGAATAGTCCTGATCCAAAACCCAGTGAGGTCAATGGGAGCATTTCTATTGACTTCGAGGCCTTACATCAGGTCCTAAATTAGGGGATGGTTTGAAAGAAAGTCCTCTGCCAATGAAAGGAAAACACATGTTATTAAACAGTTGAAATAAGTAATTTAAAAGAAACCACAGAATCTAAGGGCAGAGATAATGCAGAGATGTGTGGTTATAGACAGTAATAATTGTCTAACTGGGTGTGAATAAGAGGAATCACAGAGGCCCCTGCTCTAAATTACTAAGCCCAGTGGATGGAAATAACATCAAAGTGAATTTATAGTTTGCTCACTGCAGTCTCTCTTGCTCAGAGTATTTTATGAAGGAGAGCTTGCTGGGGTGGGTTCAGCCTGAATGTGTGTATGTTGCAATGTAAGGGATTTACTAGCTAATCACTGATTTATTTAATGAGCAGTTTGGTAAACAGCAGAATCATGTTTCATATAAATAACATGATCAATAATAGCTGCCCCTCTGCTCATAGGTCTAACTCATCCTTCTTAGAAATAAATTTGCTTTGTGTGAGCTGGGAGCAAATGTTATTTTCAGTTGATTTCATTCCTCTGGTGAAGTGAGAGCCTCTTTGCCTCTCAGTGGAGAATTGGCACAGATAGAAGGCTTAGATGAACAGTCAGACCTAGAGCAAAACTGGAACTATATTAACTGACAGTGAGTGACCCTTGCGACCAAGGGATAGTGGAAAAATAATAACAGCCTCTTCTATGCCTTGGCTCATCCCTCTCTTATCAATCACATTTTAACTCTTTGAATGGCATCTGCCAGATCCAGATCTTCTCCCAGATAAAAATGATTCCTGCAAAAGTCAAGTATTTGCTCATTGCTTTATATTCAATGGATTTGTGTTCCTAAACAAATCTTGCAACAGCATAGCATGAACTGCAATCCATCATTTAATGAAATCTGGTTTTAGAACAAATCTTTTCAATGTGGGAATGAAAATGTGTTGCTGAGATTTTGCAGGGGCAGGAGCATAACATGGTATCTTGCTATCTGCTGGTGATTTAATCTTCTCTTTGGTAATTCAGCTCGCCACCAGATTTGTATTAGCTTCTGGCAAGGAAAACCAGCACACAACTCATTAACCTTTTGACACAAGCAGTTGGGACCTTTTGGCCCATAATATTCCACTGATGACACCAAGCTCACTGCGACAGAAAAGTTGCTTTGCAGTCTGCAATTGTTTGATGGTGATGGCTTTAGTGATGAACTATCTGCTATACAGATCGATTGAAACAGTCCCTGTGCATCCTTTTGTTAGCAATGGACAACTAAGTGATTCACCGTCTCTCAAAGGCCCTATCTTCATAGTTATGCCCAACAATGAAGTCATACAACAGTGGGCTATTTAAAGGACAAAAACAGAGTGCAACATTATTTTGACCTTTATGGAGCCACTACATTGGATATTCTCACAGGAGGTTTTTTTTTTTTTAAAAAAAATTCTATATAAAAGAAGAACTTGTGGCACCTTAGAGATTAGTTAGTTAGTTAGTCTCTAAGGTGCCACAAGTCCTCCTTTTCTTTTTGCGAATACAGACTAACATGGCTGCTACTCTGAAACCTAATTCTATATAGTAGTGAAAAAATATTATAGGTGAAATATCAAGAAAGTGATATACCTACTAATGGACACAAAAAAAAAACGTATCTTGTAAATACAGTTACATCTTTGCAGGAAACCAGTGATTTCACTGATATGTCGATCGAAGCTAGGAAATGTCCTATTGCTTGTTCTCAGCTGGTCCATAGATGCAATTCTGTGCTTGCTAATGTTTGTTTTCCCCAAAAGGTCATGCCTTCCTTTTTATGCCAGCCCAAATTAAGGCCCCAATCCAACTCCTATTGAAGTCAATGGAAAGCCTCTTGCTAATTTCAATGGGCTCTGAATCAGATCCATAGTGCTGGTTCAATAGCTTTAAAAATTTGACCACTGAAACCAAAGGCAGCATCTAAAACTTTGCTAATTTGTTCTGAAGAAATACTGTATCGAAATGCAATTGCACTAAATAGTGAAGAACGGGGTGGGGGAGCTTTCGATTCAAATTAAGTGAAAGAGGCTCAAATAATGTTCCGTCTTTGTTCAATGTTTTAAGATTCTTTTAATGAAAAGAATCTGAAAGAAAAAAACCCTCTAGTTGGAGCAGCAGCCGGCATGCAGGTAAAAGTGCCTCAAGGCAAAAGAAAAAGCAAGAACCCCAACTGTGTCTTTGAACACCTCCATATACTCTGTGAAGCATAAAGCCACACTTGGCAGGGAAAGCTCTGCCAAGTGAATACAGTTATGGGTAGGAAAAATAAATGCTTGCCTAGGGCCATCTTGTTAGTAGGACTGCATGCAAAATCTGCCTCTGAAACTTCATTGATCTGTTTTGTCACAGCTAAGATGCAAATGTGCCAGATTTCATCCACTTCGTCACCCTGGATATTCCTCCAGCAATGAAGATGTTTCACATATATTAAAAAAAACAAAAAAACAAAAAAACAGGCAATTATTTTAGTAGAGATGAAGTAAAAATAAAAGATGCACAAGGATTCCCCAGAGAAAATCTAATGTTAAATGAAGCAAATGTTCTCAACCACAGATTTCTTTACCTCCCTATAACCATGAGTGTAGAAAAGACATGGACAATCTTTGTGGATGTTTAAATAGGGTGTTTAAAACCCACAAGTACATGAAGAGTTTGAAGTATGCCATTTGTTTTCATGTCTTTCTTATATTTTGCTGAAAAAGAACCACCTTCCTTATTCATGAGAGTTGCATCTATGGTCTACGTTCTCAAAAGTCACTAGGGATTTTTGGATGCTTCAGTTTTTGGCCATCCAACTGGAAACAGCACTTTCTGAAAATCTAAGTATCTCAGATTGGGCTCTCAAAATATGAGATGGCCAAAATCATTAGTGACTTTGAAAATCTTGGCTAGAGAGGTATGTAATGTACCATATTCTCAACTGGTATAAATTAATGTTGCTCTAGTTAAGTCAAACTCTAATTTACACTCACTGCAACTCTGGCACTATGATATCTTGAATATTGTCTTATTAGTGCAGTGGTGGTGCAATTTTAATGAAAATCTCATAGTCCAGAAGCATTCAGAAATAATTCATAAAAGGTTTTACCCTGTTCAACATGATCATGAACATTACATGACATCCCTCCCATTCAGATATATTCCAAGAGACAGCTGGGATGAAAATTGCAGTCTTGATAATATGTGAACACAGGAATAATTTGTGTTTCAGCACTGAAGCAATTCTTGAAGTGGATCTTTTTTTGTGTGTGTGTCTGTGTCAGGGGGGAAACAATCAATCCTTGATACACAGAAGGAAGAAACATGATACAGCATCCTTTGGCAGAAGTTAATGATCCGTTGGGTTCATGGAGAGAGCATTCCCTGTAGTCCCACAAGCACTGGGTCCATTGTGATTGTTCTTGATCCTGGCACAGCGCATGCAAGCTAGAGATGGAAGAGACGGCTCCATATGTCTTCCTCACCCAAATGTAGGGCTGGTCAATTCTATTCTATTCTATTCTATTCTATTCTATTTATTTATTTATTTGGACAGAACAATTTTGGAAAATGCCATTTTGTTGAAATTTAATTTCTTTGAAAGAATGTTGATTTTGACTAGGGTGACCAGATGTCCCATTTTTATAGGGACAGCCTCATTTTGGGGGACTTTTTCTTATATAGGTGTCTATTACCCCCTATTCCCGTCCCATTTTTTTCACAGTTGCTATCTGGCCACCCTAATTTTGACAAAAATGTTGATTGAAAAATTTTGAAAGAGACAAAACCAAAATATTCCATTTCAATGTTCTCATTTTGTTTCCTTCAAACTTTCTTATTTGTTTCTTTTCAACTAGAATATAATATGTTCCACTCTGAATGTAATTAATATATTTAAAATGAAAAAGTTTGCTAAAGTCTTCAATGTTTCCAAATAAAAAATTTTTACAATTTCCATTCTGGGAAAAAAATCTAAATTATGATTTGTTTTCTTCCCAATTGAAGCTTAAAAGAAAATTCAAAATGCAGAAATTTTCTGTGGGATGGACATTCTGTTTTCTGACCCCATCTACCAAGGAGGTCACTCTAGCTTACAAAATCTAGTTAGTTTTCTACAGAAGCTATATTTTCTACAGGAAAGGAATATGTTTAAATCTTTTGATATATACAGTAAAATCTGCCTTACCTCTGACGAGAGACCAGCTGTTATGAGTGATGACTTGCAGAGGCCATGGAATACCATGTGCAAACCTTTGAAGAGAGACCACCTATTACAAGTGACTTTTGTCATTTTTGCTAACTCCCATGAGTGGCAGCTTCTGGCAGCTTTTCCTGTACAGGTGGTCTCTTATTTAGAAGGACTCTGTCTCCACATTGCTTATCTAAGCAGGATTCACTCCAAAGACACATTACATTTACTGAACACATATCTGCTGCCTGGCAAGAAGATGGTCAAGGATGAGTGAGCTTCCCTTTAGATCCTCCAGATTTCTGTGATTATCTAGAGCACATTCTCCAGGATACTTGTCCCCTTATTCTTATTTATACCTGAGTCCTAGACACCCTGACTGTATCTAAGGTGAGCGTATAATTATACTATATATGTCAGTGTTCCCTTGCCACTGCACACCGGGGATGCAAATCTGAGGGTGTGTTTGCTGGGCTGGCAGTTAAAATATGCAAGCTTTTTACTTGTCAATTGAGCAAATATGACTTAGGGAAATAACTGAGACACAATAAATGTGGCAACACACAAAGTTGCTTGTCAGAACAGAAATACACACTTAGAGTATGTCTACACTGCAATTAAAATCCCACAGCTGGCCCCTATCAGCTGACTTGGACACAGGCTAAGGGGATATTTGATTGCAGTTTAGACATTCGGGCTTGTGCTGGAGCCCAGGTTCTAGGACCCTGAGGGCGGGAGAGTCCCAGAGCTCAAGCTCCAGCCTGAGCCCAAACATCTAGACTGCAATTAGACAGCCCCTTAGCCTGAACTCCACAAGCCTGAGTCAGCTGGCATGGGCTAGCCATGGATGTCTAACTGCAGAGTAATTATCCTTATGGCCTGAAAGCTGGTGTGTAGACTCACCAGTTGGGGAAGGAAAAAGTAAAGTCCCAATTGCAGCTGATTTCCCATCCCTTTCCTCAGAGCTTTATTTACAAAAATACAAACTCAAACGCAGAACAAATCAACTTGAATCCACTGAATTATATCCATCTGCCTTTCTAACTCAGAGGGCTGGGAGGAAGGTGGGCATGTCCATCCCATATGATAAAGCTTCTTTGTACCCCTTTCTTTTTATAACTTAGATCAGCCATGCAATAGGCAGTAACTCATTACATACCAGAGTGCCTTTACAACTTGTCATCCAGTGTAAAACCAGTGTAAAACTCACTGATTTCAGTGGAATCATTTAAGACTTTCCCCAGTGTAAATGAGAGAAGATTCAGGCCTTACACCTTCTCTCTGCATCCAGAAAACTCCAGCTTTCGCTCTCTAATATACATGCAAATCTTCTCCCCGACATTGACCTGTCCACCCTGTTCTTTGCTCCATCCCTTCTGCAAACCTTCATACCCCCATGATATATATGCTGGAGGAGAAGTACACAAAGGAAATCCTTGCTATGTGATGATGAAAAAAGGACTGGTTTAAAAGCTGATATACCTTGCTTTGGACACCTATCAAACATTAAAAAGAATGATTTATTTCCATTTGGGCACTAACCAAATAGCATTGTATACTGCCCTGGGCATATATCAGGTATCTGTCTGTGTGCTGAATTGCTAATGAGTAGCCACAGGGTTCTCATGTTCTTATCCTTCCATTTGTTTGTTTCTCAGTTTTGCATGCCCCTTTATGTCCCACAGCACAGTATATTGTATTCTCTATCATTCAGATTGCACTGTGATTCAATCACATCAATAGTATACACAATAAACCTGACTAACAGACAAATGCTCAGCCATCAAGCCTAACTGGGTTAACAATTGTGTATATGACAATCAATGGGATCACCTGCAAAATGTTCCTATATTTCTTTCCTTCATTGATTGACATGCTGGGCTGATGATGAATGGCAAAATGAGTCAGCATTGGCATGTTTCCTTGTCCTGTCATTTTTTTAAATACTGAAAGGAGTCATTAAAATGCTTGTCACATTATAATTTTATTTATCATTGCTGTCCTTAAAGATAGTGGTCTGTGGGCAGGTTTGCCGTGGGTTTCCCACAATAGCACTGTAGCCACCTGATCTGACATAAACACTGTCTACTGTATAAAACTGGTGAATTTCTAGCTTTGGATGTACGGTGTAATATAATGACCATTCATAAGTCCTTTATTCCGTCATTGTTTCTTTGTATTTCCCCATCCATCTATCTGTACCCTCCTGCTGTCTCTTGAATTCTACTTAGGTTGCAAGGTATATGGGGCAGGAACCATCATTTTGTTCTGTGTTTGTACAATGCCTAGCACTATGGGGTCCTGGTACATGACTGGTGTTTTCAGGTACTCCCAAAATAATAATTATAATCATAATAACAATATGTAAGGAAAGTATACATATGGAAGAAATAGAGGCACGGAGAAAATACAGAACCCATGCTCAAGTTATGGAAGTACATGGAAATATTCCCATTGAGTCCCATGAGCTTTGGTCCAGACCCACAATGATTTGGGTGATGGGCAGAGTATTCTAGCAGATTATCAAATCGTGAAAACTGAAGTACAGTTTCCATGGACATTAATTATTAATCATGATTTTTACAGTAGCTTAAGCACTAACCTCATTGTGCTAGGCACTGTACAAACACAGAGTCAGAGAGAGTGATGTCATGGAACTTTTTTGTAACAACAAGGTCTTGCTCTGGTAGCCCTATTCAAAATTTTATTTTCTCTCATTCTTGTGCAGTGGACAGTGCAGCAAACATATGCCTGGAAATTCATAGAATCATAGAATATCAGGGTTGGAAGGAACCTCAGGAGGTCATCTAGTCCAACCCCCTGCTGAAAGCAGGACCAATCCCAACTAAATCATCCCACCTAGGGATTTGTCAAGCCTGACCTTAAAAATATCTAAGGAAGGAGATTCCACCACCTCCGTAGGTAACGCATTCTAGTGTTTCACCACCCTCCTAGTGAAAAGGTTTTTCCTAATATCCAACCTAAACCTCCCCCACTGCAACTTGAGACCATTACTTCTTGTTCTGTCATCAGCTACCACAGAGAACAGTCTAGATCCATCCTCTTTGGAACTCCCTTTCAGGTAGTTGAAAGCAGCTATCAAATCCCCCCTCATTCTTCTCTTCCGCAGACTAAACATCCCCAGTTCCCTCAGCCTCTCCTCATAACTCATGTGTTCCAGTCCCCTAATCATTTTTGTTGCCCTCCGCTGGATTCTCTCCAATTTTTCCACATCCTTCTTGTGGTGTGGGGCCCAAAACTGGACACAGTACTCCAGATGAGGCCTCACCAATGTCAAATAGAGGGGAACGATCACGTCCCTCAATCTGCTGGCAATGCCCCTACATATACATCCCAAAATGCCATTGGCCTTCTTGGCAACAAGGGCACACTGTTGACACTTATCCATCTTCTCATCTACTGTAAACCCTAGGTCCTTTTCTGCTGAACTGCTGCCGAGCCATTCGGTCCCTAGTCTGTAGCGGTGCATGGGATTCTTCCGTCCTAAGTGCAGGACTCTGAACTTGACCTTGTTGAACCTCATCAGATTTCTTTTGGCCCAATCCTCTGATTTGTCTAGGGCCCTCTGTATCCTATCCCTACCCTCCAGCGTATCTACCACTCCTCCCAGTTTAGTGTTGTCAAGGTTCCTCCCCCACTCTGAACTCTAGGGTACAGATGTGGGGACCTGCATGAAAAACCTCCTAAGCTTATCTTTACCAGCTTAGGTCAAAACTTCCCCAAGGTACAAAATATTACCTCCGTTATCCTTGGAATGTCCGCTACCACCACCAAACTAATACTGGTTACTGGGGAAGAGCTGTTTGGACGCGTCCTTCCCCCCAAAATACTTCCCAAAACCTTGCACCCCACTTCCTGGACAAGGTTTGGTAAAAAGCCTCACCAATTTGCCTAGGTGACTACAGACCCAGACCCTTGGATCTTAAGAACAATGAACAATCCTCCCAACACTTGCACTCCCCCTTTCCTGGGAAATGTTGGATAAAAAGCCTCACCAATTTGCATAGGTGACCACAGACCCAAACCCTTGGATCTGAGAACAATGAAAAAGCATTCAGTGTTTTACAAGAAGACTTTTAATAAAAAATAGAAGTAAATAGAAATAAAGAAATCCCCCCTGTAAAATCAGGATGGTAGATATCTTACAGGGTAATTAGGTTCAAAAACATAGAGAACCCCTCTAGGCAAAACCTTAAGTTACAAAAAAGATACACAGACAGAAATAGTTATTCTATTCAGCACAATTATTTTCTCAGCCATTTAAAGAAATCATAATCTAACACATACCTAGCTAGATTACTTACTAAAAGTTCTAAGACTCCATTCCTGTTCTGTCCCCGGCCAAGACGACTACAGACAGACCCAGACCCTTTGTTTCTCTCCCTCCTCGCAGCTTTTGAAAGTATCTTGTCTCCTCATTGGTCATTTTGGTCAGGTGCCAGCGAGGTTACCTTTAGCTTCTTAACCCTTTACAGGTGAGAGGAGCTTTCCCCTGGCCAGGAGGGATTTCAAAGGGGTTTACCCTTCCCTTTATATTTATGACAAGTGTCATCTGCAAACTTGCTGAGGGTGCAATCCACACCACCCTTCAGATCATTTATGAAGATATTGAACAAAACCGGCCCCAGGACCGACCCTTGGGGCACTCCACTTGATACCGTCTGCCAACTAGACATGGAGCCATTGATCACTACCCGTTGAGTCTGACAATCTAGCCAGCTTTCTATCCACCTTATAGTCCATTCATCCAGCCCATACTTCTTTAACTTGCTGGCAAGAATACTGTGGGAGACCATGTCAAAAGCTTTGCTAAAGTCAAGGAACAACACGTCCACCGCTTTCCCCTCATCCACAGAGCCAGTTATCTCATCATAGAAGGCAATTAGATTATTCAGGCATGACTTGCCCTTGGTGAATCCATGCTGACTGTTCCTGATCACTTTCCTCTCCTCTAAGTGCTTCAGAATTGATTCCTTGAGAACCTGCTCCATGATGTTTCCAGGGACTGAGGTGAGGCTGACTGGCCTGTAGTTCCCAGGATCCTCCTTCTTCCCTTTTTTAAAGATGGGCCCTACATTAGCCTTTTTCCAATCGTCCGGGACCTCCTCCGATTGCCACGAGTTTTCAAAGATAATGGCCAATGGCTCTGCAATCACATCCGCCAACACCTTTAGCATTCTCGGTTGCAGCGCATCCGGCCCCATGGACTTGTGCTCCTCCAGCTTTTCTAAATAGTCCTGAACCACTTCTTTCTCCACAGAGGGCTAGTCACCTCCTCCCCATGCTGTGTCGCCCAGTGTAGCAGTCTGGCAGCTGACCTTGTTCGTGAAGACAGAGGCAAAAAAAGCATTGAGTGCATTGGCTTTTTCCACATCCTCTGTCACTAGGTTGCCTCCCTCCCTCAGTAAAGGGCCCAGACTTTCCTTTAGAACCTAGGCTAACTGCTTTGGTACAGTGTGCACTGTGTTTACCACAGTTTGTAATGGGTTTGGGGATCTTTCAAGATGAAAGGTGCTACATACATGTAAAATATTTATATTATAAACACCCATAATATGCTTATGATTAAAATAACACAAAATAACATGAGGAAATACAGTTTTCTGAGGTCTATGAGCACCCTCTTGTGAAATGTGCTTCAGTATTCAAGACAGGGTAAATGAACTGAAGCAGGGAAAGCAATCATTCCAAAGATCACAGTTAATGTTTCAAAGGGAACAGCTCTATCTATTTTGGTGATGCCAAGTATTTCTTCTGAAACTGTATCTCGTTATTTCGTTCACATCATGCTGAGTAACATGGCTTCATTTAGTAATGGGAGGTAGAATGAGATTTGTCACCTACAAAATAAACTCATATTACTTCAAAGTACTGTAGCAGGGGAAAAAAAGAATCACAGATGTTAAAAGAAGGAAAGACCCATTAGATCATCTGGTCCATATCCCTACAGAATTGTAATCTACGGTCTATTTCCTAATTATTCATCCATTCAAGTATTTAAAAAATCCCAAGCCAGAGATTCCTTTTTTACTGATGGGGAACTGAGACACAGATACTAAGGGCCACATTCTCAAAGGTATTGAGGCACCAGAGTTAGGCACCTGAATACTCTTGAAAATCTGGACATAAGTGACTTGCTAAAATCACACATGAAACGGGCGGTGGAAGAGGATGTTGAATCCAACTCTCCTGAATCTGAGGGTAATGCCTTAAACATTAGACCATCCTTCCTTGTCCTTATTCTGTAATGGTAATAATAGTGAATTAGGCTTAATTATTCTGTAGTAATAATTATTTTAACAGCTATTCATGTACCACCACTTTAAATAATCTTTTGTCACTTAAATAAGTTTTCCTATAGAGAGATAGGAGTGAGAAATATTCATAAACCACCTCTAATCCATCTTTTTTGTTTGCTTGAAAGATTTTCTCATGTCCATTTAACATCTCAAAGAAGATAGGTTCCTGTAGCTTGGCATAATAAGGAAATAAAGCACATTTTTTAAATGGTGAGAGTAATTAACCATTGGCACAATGTACCATACTGGATTCTCCATGACTGACAATTTTAGAATCAAGTGTGGATGCTTTTCTAAAAGATATGATTTAGGAATTATTTTGGAGAAGTTCTATGGCCTAAGTTATATAGAAGATCAGACTAGATCATTACAAGAATCCCTTCTGGCCTTTAAATCTATGAATCTATAGAGTAAGGATCTGGGGCCAGCAAGCCCTCTTCCAAGGAATGGAAAGATATTTCTGGGCAGGATCATCAGACCGCGCTGTGAATGGGGAGGAAAGGGCAGATCTATGATCGCCTGCTGGGGTTTAAATGGAGTGATCTTAGCTAAGAGGAAAGCCTAGGGAGACCAGTGTTTAAAGTGTGTCAAGCCACAATGTACCACAGACCCTGGAAATAACATCTCTAAGAAGAAAGCAGGCCCTAAAGGAATACATATTTTCAATACCGACTGGGCGGGGGCCCTCTGATTGGCTGCTTTCCTCATTTGTCTGCCTCCTGAGGTGTAAGGAGCCAATCACAGCTGCTGAAGGAAGTAGTGAAAGTTCTCTGCCCTTCCCTCAGGAGCTGAAGCTCAGGGTGCCGCTGCTCCCTCCTCCCTTCCTGTGAATAATAGGATGGATCCTCTGCTTCTCCCCAGTTCCCTGTCCCTCCCTGCTACACCAAGCCTGGGAAGTGTGGGAGGGGACTCTGCTGCAGTCCCCACCCCCTGGGTTGGGAGAGGGGGTAAAGAGTCCCTGGAGCTGCAGGAAGAACCGAAGTGAGGCAGGGAGCGGAAGTGATGTGGGGCAGAATTTTCTCTCCAAACCCAGAATGAGCTCAAGTTTATTCAAAACTCAGTCTAAGGACCTTCCAAATTTGGCTCGAGACCCGATAAAACTGGCTCCATGTTCTCAAAACGTTCACAGTCCTTGGGAAAACATTTAGCAAATTGGCCTGAGTTTCCAGGTTGCAACAAAACCCTTTGGCTGGTGAGTTATTCAGATCACTAACTAGTCTATTTTATCACCTGTACATTTGTTATCATATGTCTATGTTTGGGTAACAACTTTCCTTTACAATGCTGTCCCATTGTGTGCTTATGATGAGAGCTCTGTCCAGTGTCTATATTCCACTGTCCTTGTAAATGGAGTGCTAACACTTTTTGTTTGTGCTGTTGTGCCATCAACTCCTGTACTTATGCGGTGGATGTATGACTTTAGCCTTGCTCTTGACATCTGAATCTAACTATGCCATCTACTGCTTTGTGGAGTCTACAAACAGCTTTAGAGTTATTCTTCCCATATATTTCACTGCAGCAGTATCTCTTGGGCTTTCATGCTCGTTTTGTATTTGTTAAAGCTAGAGGTTCATATATTTTGGATATCAGGTAACTCACAGCTCAGAGATGGAGCATCTGTGCTGTCTTCCCATGTGAGCACCATGAATGAATTCAGAATAAGAACCAAAACAGATATGCTATTCTGAAACATGTATATCAACAGTTTACTCAAGCACCTAATAATGGGTTAAGTTTCAGTGGACTGGAACCTTCTGCTTCAGGTATTGTTCGATAATCTGTTGTTTACTGACAGCTCAGTGGGGTGCTTTTTGCCTCATAAGTATGAGAAAATGTGTTTTGCCCAATGGCCTCGCAGTATAAACTCTACAGAGTATTCCCCTTACAAAACAAAGGTGCTGATGTACAAACTTAATGGTACGCAAACAATGACATCACCGAATATCCATCATTGTTTACATTGTGTTCCTTGACCTATGGCTATGATAAAGTTAGCCTGAGACTGGGAGACTTTGAATTAGTATTAGCAAGGAATAAGTTAATGTGGCAAGTCATGTTGTAATGCCAGACTGCAAAATTGCACTGGATATTCTTACAGACCTTTACTCTGTAGCCACCAGTCTATATATCCACATTAATATGAGCTTAATGACCTTTAAATTAATACACAAATCAGGGACACCATTTACACATAATCTACTTTTACTGTTAGAATTTGAAATTCTGTTGATGCACCAATGTCTTAAAACCAGTTGAGCTGACTGAACAGGATTCCAAAATATTAAAATTGGCTATTTTTGGTTATCACTAGCTTCAAAAAGCATTTATAAAGAAGTCCACTGATTTGGAAATATATGAAGAATATCACAAGTGAACAAGTGGTAGCCTGTAGACCATTCTCAAAGTAGTCAATGTTGGTAGAAGGTACATGAATTTCAGATTTGATAAACCATGTATTCTAGTAGGTGGAATGCACGTATTCTGTGTTGAATTTGTGAATTTCAGCAAACCAGGCAGACCAGTCAAGAAGGATTGTGAATTTGCAAATGCAAAAAGGTTTAATGAAGTGGAGGGTCATGCTGAATTGAAGTTCTAGTATTCACCAAATGTTCATTATTTTACTTTCCGCCATTCATTGTATTTCACTACAGTTTTCGATATAGTTACCCAGCTAATTACATAAAAGTAAAAGGGAAACAGTACTTAATAAATTGCAATAAAAACTTGATATAAGATGTGAAATTTAGCGAAATTCATCAGAAAGACTCTGATCAAAAATTATTAAGGGTATGGAACAGATTCCAGAAGAGGAGAGATTAACAAGAATGGAACCGTTCAGCTTGGAACAAGATGACTGGGGCAGCGGTGGGGGGATGGAAATATAATAGAGGTCTGATAAATCATGAATGGTATAGAAAAAATGAATAAGGAAGTGCTATTTACCCCTTCACATAACACAAGAACGAAGCATCACACCATGAAATTAATAGGCAGCAGGTTTAAAACAAACAAAAGGAAGTATCTTTTCACACAATGCACACTCAACCTGTAGAACTTATTGCCAAAAGATGCTCTCAGGGCAAAACTTTAATGGGGTTCAAAAAAGAATTAGGTAGCTTCATGGAGGATAGGTCTATCAATGGCTATTAGCCAAGATGGAACCCCATGCTATGGTGTCCCTAAGCCTTTGACTGCCAGATGCTGGAACTGGACAACTGGGGATGGACCACTTGATAATTGCCCTGTTCTGTTCACTCCTTTTGAAGCACTGGGCCTTGGCCTCTGTCAGAAGACAGGATGCTGGGTTAGATGGACCACTGGTATGATCCAGTATGACTGTTCTTATGTTGTTATGACGATAGCTACAGAGCAAAACAGATGGACAGTTGTAACATACAGAAGGAATCCACTGAGTGGGAGGGGCACGTTGTCCCTTTGCAGACACCAGGGCAAAATAAACATAGCATAGCATTACACTATTTAGTGAGTTTCACCTGGTTTTAGTTGTTCCACAAGTTTGGAATGTGAAATATTAATAAATTCACCAATAGATAGAGAAATTCTAGTTATCTGTCTCAGATCTAGTGTGCTCCTATGTTAAAGAAATGTAGACAAAAATGGGCATTCCACTTTTTGACTGGAGTTGTTATTTTGGATTAAGTATATGGCTGAATTTCCACAGGATACAGGAAAAATATAAAATGATGAAGACTCTATAAATTAGCTAGTGGCATCGTACAACCCAATAAATAACACATTTTCCAGATGCCAACTTCTGTGTTGTTTATAGAGACTTTACATTTTTGATTTTGTTCAGCTGAAAAGAAAACTAGAGAGTTCACGTGAACTGGAACAAACAAAAAGTTGGAGAGACACAAAGTGTGTGAGATGATATCTTGTATTGGACCAACTTCTGTTGGTGAGAGAGACAAGGTTTCAAGCTGATACAGAGATCTTCTGAAGAGAGCTTGTCTCTCTTGTCAGTAGAAATTAGTCTAATATAAGATATTACATCACTCACCTTGTCTCTCTAATATCCTGGGCCCGACACAGCTACAACAGTTGATACCAAAAGTTGATGAGTCATCTGAGGGTCTTAGCCTGACCCAATGCCCATTGAAGTCAATGGAGAGATTCCTATTTACTTCAGTCTTCAGTGGATTGGGCCCCAAAAGAACAGAGATTCCTTCAGCTCTATTAATACGCAAATATATTTATCCCATAGATAGTTGGAGGCAGTGGCTAGAACTGCAGAATGCTTCACTAATATAGCTGAGACACAACATTACTTTGTGCATGAGGAGACAGGCAGTGAAGGGAAGTAGATGGCAGGATGATATAAAAACTGAGTTGAACCATCCACCAAAACATGATTCATATCTGAATAATTTTATCTGTTCAAAAAGTTAATTAATTTTATTCCTCAGCATCTTTCTGTTTGTACCACCAGTCCAACCCAAACAAAGGAATCCTTGCAGGGTAGTTGGAGGGAAGGCATATGTTTGCAAAATTTCCACTCTGATTTTCACCATAAGACTTCTAGATAATAATGTCCTGGATAAGCATATAGGGTTGACTCCTAAGAGTCCATGACACTAGGGGCAGACCCTAGGGTTTATTTTAACTAGCTGATGTGTGAAAACTACATCTTCCTTGCCCACACTAGGGTTTTATCACATTAGCTAATGTGGTTTAAACAAACAAACTAACAAAACACCTTTCCCAAGGTTTGTAAGTAATGGTGTAACAGCTGCTTCCCAGCAGGTGGCCAGCACCCCTCCTGCCTTGATCTCTGAACTTTTGGTTGCTTGTGTAAACCAAACCTCTGAAATCAAATGACAACTCCAAACTGTTGCTCTGTGAATATTAGACTGCATCATACACAACGCATGACTCAATTCACTGGGACTTATAGCTGGAAAATATGAACTATACTGTAACCTGACAACTAGGTACAGCTACAGCAAAGCTACAGCCTCCTAGGTGAGGTCTTAGGGTCGGTTCTAGGGTGGGCAAGCAGGGCAGTTTCCTTGGATGCCAACTCTCTCCTTTTTTTTTCTACTCCATTCTGAATAGCCGGCTGCTTTTACTTTAAAAAAAGAAAGGGAGTACTTGTGGCACCTTAGAGACTAAGGTGCCACAAGTCCTCCTTTTCTTTTTGCGAATACAGACTAACACGGCTGTTACTCTGAAACCTGCTTTTACTTTGTCGATTGTCTGGACATTTATTTATGTATTTATTTGCTCCATTGATTGGCCAGCTGTGTTTTTTTTGCTCAGTGGTTTGTGGGGAGATAGGGCATGGCACCATAAAGGTTTTCTGCCCTGGCTGGCAAAACAGCCAGGGCTGCTCTTGTGAGAACTGAACCTTGCTCCTGGAATCCAAACTCTTCTGCCTCCTAAATGCCAGAGAATATATATATGGAGGATCTCAGCCCAATTCTTGTCTGATTGAAGTCAAGTGGCATTTTGCCGTTGACTTCAATGGGAGCAGAATCTGACCTGGCAGAAATCATTCCAAAATTTCTAGATACTTATAATGCATCTTTCCCATTGTTCATGAAGACACCATGCCTTAGCATGCAGTCCCTAAATGAGTTTGTATTTGTCTAATAGCAGCTTCAGCCTTTAAAAAAAAAAGACTGTGTGTGATAACCAGAAAATGTGTAGGTCTATTAGGAAAGAAAATCCTGGAGGTGAAGGTGACAGCTTTACTGCACTAGCCCTTGCCTTATTTGCAGTAACTCATTTTATATACAGTGTTTCATACTGGTGAAGCTAAAGGCTAGAGCTGCTTGTGATTTACTCCAACCCATAAGGGGGATAGTAGTATCCAAAAAGAAAATAGGTCTGTTGATTAGAACTGTAAATTAGGGAAAGACAGAAGGGGAGAGAAGAATAACTGGATTCCACAGACGTCCATAAACCTTTCATGTTTGCTGCTTGTTACTTGGCTTCCCTATAAACTGCGCACTAGAAGTCTTTAAACCAATAATAAAGCTTTCTTTCTCTTCCCACGCCCTGTGTTATTTATCTCCCCCTTGGTTAGTCAGACCTTCTGTTTGTTTAACCTCTGTTACGGAAACAAAAGCAAAGCTGTTTTGTTTGCATGGCCCAGACTGTTAAAAAAGGCAAAAGTCAATTTAGGCGACCCGCTTGCCTTCTTCAGGCTGAATGGAGACATTGCCTCTAAGCAAAGGCCTGGAGGAGAACTGCTCATGGCAGGCCTGGCTACATAGAATTCAGAGAGCATTTCATGCAAGTCTTCATAGCATTCAATTTTTATTTTTGATTTGGACATTTTAAGAAATTCTCCTTTAGTTTCATGATTTGTTTCCCTGTGTTTTTCAAGATGCAATAATAGGCCTGTCAGAGGCTGGTCATTTTCTAAGTGCCTCTATTTACAAAAAGGCCCATATCACTCATTTCTCAATATAGTGGGCCAACTGAGATTTTTTAATATGCAGTTTCTCTAGAAACATGAAAAATAGTTCCAGAAAGCTTTTCAATATAGTCAAAATGATGCTAATTCACACTAATGATTGGGGTGCTCATTGCACATTGGTTGATTCTCCAAAGAAGTGTGTTATGCCCCACTCCAGCAATGCACTAAAGCACACGCTTAACTTCAAGTCATAAATGGTCTCATTGACTTTAAAGTGAAGCCTGGGCTTAAGTGCTTGGCTGGATCAGGGCCTAAGCAACCAAAACACAATAAAAATAGCAATGACAGGGCATCATAAAATGGGTAACTTGACAAGTGCAGCTTAGATTAATTCACTTATATTACTTCCTATCACTTACATGGTTTCTGCCCTTTTGAAAGTTTTTACTGGTTCTAGAATAATCTAGTATAATGACCAGCATAATCTTTTCGACTAGGTGAAAATATTTTAAGTGTTTATTACTAAATATTATATCTTAGTAACTGGAGATATCTCTGCTACTAAAATGTTTTTGAGAAGTGAAGAAAGCCCATCATTTAAGAATATAAGAATGGCCACACTGGATCAGACCCAAGGTCCATCTAGCCCAGTATCCTGTCTTCTGACAATGGCCAATGCCAGGTGCTTCAGCGGGAATGAACAGAATGGTAATCATCAAGTGATCCGTCCCCTGTTGCCCGTTCCCAGCTTCTGGCAAACAGAGGCTAGGGACACCATCCTGCTCATCCTGGCTAATAGCCATTGATGAACCTATCCACAATGAATTTATCTAGTTCTTTTTTGAACCGTGTTATAGTCTTGGCCTTCACAATGTCTCCCAGCTAGGAGTTCTACAGATTGACTGCATTGTGTGAAGAAATACTTCCTTTTGTTTGTATATGCAAATCACAACATTTATAAAGCGAAATACCTAGTTCTCATATGGTCATTTTCATAAGTAGATCTCAAATGAGGGCAGTAGCTCTATTTTCATTTTACAGATGGGGAAACTGAGGCACAGATACATGAACTGTCTTACCCAAGCTCACCTAGAAGATCTATGGGAGTGCCAGGAATAGAACCCGTGTCTCCTGTGTCCCAAGCTAGTGCATTAGGCCATACTGCTCTGAAGAGAAACCAGACTAGCGAGGTTCTACTATACTTCTTTCTTCTGTTCTGGTTTTATTAGTGAGCATTGGCCCATTATTTCCCTTTATATGTGACTGCATTATCAATGGAGAATTGATATTGTAAAGAAAAAAGTGTGGTCAAGTGGTTAGAGGAATAGCAAGGGAATCAAGGGCCCCTGGTTTTGATTTTCATCTCTTTCTGAATGGCTCACTAAGGGTGAAACCACCCCTCTGCAGAGTGCCAGCAGTACTTAAATCCTATTTTTAGCTCCTTAGTGGGATTTAACCAGTGAATAAGACTTCCCAAATCCCCACTCTTAGTAGGTTGAGGAGATGTCCCCAAGAACACCATGCACAAGCAGGAATTGTAAAGCTGGGTACCTGATTCCAGTTGCTTGAAAAGTAATATCATTAGACAGAGGCGAAGAAGAAAATAACAGCCTAAAGCTTCTGCTCCTAAATGCAACATCAGCTATTAACAAAATCAGCATCATTCGTGATCTCATTTTGGATGAAGCACCTGGCTTCAGTTGCAGCACGGAAGCATAGTTCAGTGTCACCTCCAACCCTATCCTAGCACAGCTAGTCCCCACAGGACACCCTGAATGTCGTCAGCCTAGACAGACTCCAGAATGCACCGGGGAAAAAAGAAAGGGAAGTGGAGTATGACTCCTCCTCCCATCCAGCCTCAGATGCAGAATACAATTAATCCCAGAAATAGTGCATCCATACGGAAGAGGGAATTGTTTTCTGCATCTGATGCAGGAAGGGAAGAGGATGCCTACTCCACCTCCTCCTTCTTTCTTTTTTTTCCTGTTTATTCTGGAGTCTCTCTAGGCTTGCAAGAACAAGATGCCTTGTGGTATAAAGACCTCCAGATGGAAATCCTGTCAACTCCCTGGAGGAACTTACTAAGCCATAGCCCTGCACAGTACTAGAATCCCCCAGATCCTACGTCCTCAGTACCCTCAACCTTCACATACACAATCTCAGTCATACAGTAGCAATTGGTCTCATGGCCTAGATGGAAACCAGGGGACTCTCCCAGGCTGTCTCTGGGCCTACATATGCAGCAAGACACAGGCTGGATCATAGGATCCAGCATAGGACTGGATATCAGAGATGTCACAATATGTTCTACAAGTCTGAGCACTACCTCATTCAGGCAGAGATCAGAGCCTTCCCTCCTTCCCACCAGGTAGTGAGAAACCAAAGCTGGTCTGCCCTTGAAGACTCCTGAACTTGGATTCCAACTTGTCCTAGGGGAACAAGTCACACAATGCAAGGCTAAAGTGCCAATGAGTTAGTACAACTGGGCAATCACCTGTTGTCTACAATCATTGATATCTTCGCCCCAAGCCATCCACATCCTCCACTCTGACCAAGGTCACCATGAGTCACAGACGATCTATAGCAGATGAAGTGCAGAGGCAGCGAGTTAGAACACCAGTGACACAAAGAGCAGCATGAAGCCCTTTGTCACCAGCACACGAGCAATGTTTACAGGACTAGGCTAATCCACTAAAGGTGGGAAAATGATCTTTCTACTCCTTTGTAATCAGTGTGGTAGAATCATGGCCAGCAGACATATTTTGCACAGACAACCAGCTAATCAACCCAGACTGCATAGACCAGATGCCAGACCCAAGCACTGACCATCGTGACAAGCGAACGACATACTTCACTGATAAAATGAACGGATTATGTATAGAGTGAACTGGGAAAGAAGATTACATCCCTTACTAGATTATATCATCCTCCCCACCACTCCTGACTGAGTTTGGCTCCATCACACATAATGAAGCTTAAGAAGTCCTTGAAAAATATTAGCTCCTCAACCTGTGAAATGGAGCTATGTCCCTCCTAGCTAGTAAAAGCCAGTGAAGAATAATGATACCAACTACTAATGTAAATAGTCAGTTCCTCCTTCAGAGAAGCTTGCTTACCAAACTCCTTGAAAATTGCAATAGTTCATCCAATCCTTCAGCAGTCAACACTCATCTCTGAAGATATCTTCAGCTACTGTCCTGGCCCCAACCTCCTATTCCTGGGCAAAATCATTGAAGTAATAGTCACCACCAATCACCAACATCATATTACATCAGCCAACAAGGTGGATCACTATCAGGGTTCTGAACAAGGCATAGCACAGAGATGCATGTGATGGCACTAAATGATTAGCCCCCTCATGGCCATGAACAGAGATAAGATCTCTATGGCCATGGTCATGGCCAACCACTACAGTGGCTCCAATCAGTCCTCTCGAGCAAAACTCAGAGTGATGATGGGTAACTTTCCTCTCTTGTGGGATCCTGCAGGGATCCATACAATGCCCGCTTCTCTTCAATATCTACATGAGGCCACTTGGAGAGAGAATGAGATTTCATGGGCTTAGCTGCCAACACAATTCGGACGATGCTTAACTATATATCTCACTCTCAACTGACACAACCACTAGAATTACCCCAGTGTTAGCATGCCTACAGAAAATTAGTTCTTGGATGAAGAACAGCTGGCTTATGTGAAACCAGACAAGACCAAAGTGATGCTGTTTGGAAAAGAGAAATGCTCCAAAGACCAGCCCAGATATTGTCTCTGCCTATCATTGAAGACATTCAGAATGCATTCACTAAATTTGTGTGAAACCTTGGAATTTTGTTTGACTCTTCACTAAATTTGGATGACCAGGTAGCATCTGATTCCAAAAATGCCTTCTTTCACCTCCAGCTTGCTAAGAAATTTCAGCCCTTCCTCCCAGACAAGGACCTGCCTGCAGTGATCTATGAATTTGTTGCCTGCAGGGAAAGCGGATCACTATAACTCACTGTATCTGATGCTGAATGTGAAGACAATGCAGAGGCTTCAGCTGGTACAGAATGTGGCTTCCCGTTTCCTTCATGGCTCAGGACACCATGAGCATCAGGCATGTGCTCAAGTCTCTTCACTGGCTCCTAGTCATTTTCTGATGCCACTTCAAGGCCTGGGGCCTATTTTTCAAAGCAATTAATTGATCAAGCCTCAGCTGCATCAAGAGAATTTCAATCCATGAACCATTGTGACCTCTGTGCTCTTCTGGGTCACTGCAGATCACAAAGCCCAGGATGAATCATGTCAGATTTGGGGACAAAACATTCTCTGTCAAGGGGTTCCAGGTGTGGAGCAATCTTCTGGAGGAGATCAGGCAAATCCAACACCTTACAATCTTTAGGAAATATTACAAGGCCTTCCTCTTTAATACCTTCCACTATAAGTGACTCTTACAATTCAAACATCCCTTTTATTCCCAAACCTTCTTAGCCCCCCCACAAGCCCTCCTAATCCCCCCAAAACCCTACCCCAAGCAGAGTTTTTACCGCAAAAGGGGAAAAGTATCACCAATCCCATGAAGTATACTAGGAACTTTTCTTTTGCTATCAATTGTACATAGAAGTTGCATAGATACTTCAGTGATGGGTGGCATTTAAACCCCAAAGTTAGATAAATGGATTCACACTGTTAAAAATAAGAGGAGAATCAAGACCTCAAAGTGCAGTGCAAACTGCATTCAGTTCAATTTATCAACCTCAGAAGGAAGAAAGACTCAAATTCAGAC
Organism: Lepidochelys olivacea; assembly: GCF_965140295.1. NCBI lineage: Eukaryota > Metazoa > Chordata > Testudines > Cheloniidae > Lepidochelys > Lepidochelys olivacea. Next base: position 10,898,732 of record NC_140415.1, on the reverse strand, counting down.
TGTTCTGGGGAGTCTAAATATTTGCAACCTGGTGCTTAGGTCTCTGAGCTAGCCCCCTCTAGCTGTAGAATGGACCATTTTTAATTTTTTTCTGTGTTGTTAAGATTGATGGGCTTAACATTTGCTATTTACACAGAAGGTACAAACCTTAATAAACTAATGTAGATTCAACCAGTGAAAATAAAACCAGCTGGCTCAAACTTTTGTGTATGAGTTTTGCAGCTTTCTGACCTTTTCAGTTACACATTAATGTTACAATAAATCACTTCTTTAGTGCCTGGAGTGCTACCTTTCACCCTAGAACACATCTTACAATTGTCCCTATTGTCAATATATCATCATAATGTAACTTGTATATGTGTGAGGGAATATGAATGCCTTTTTCTTGGATGTAAACTTCATATCCAGGATACACTGTGGGAGGAAGTGGAGGATATGTAGCTATATCATTTTATCACCTTCATAAATACAATATAGTTCTTTCATCCACATTGAAAACTAATACCAGTAACTAATATCTATGCTGTAAGCTGTTTACTGTCATACATCTTGACAGATCTCATCCAGAAAACTACATAATGAGGAAATGGATCAGTTTCACTCATTCATATTTCCTTCTTTGTTATTATCCTAACTTGACCTTAGATTAACAACCAAAGACCAGATCCTTTGCTGGTATATATCATCATCATCATCTACAAATAATTAAGAACATTATAAAATACCTCAGTCTTGTATAGCACTTTTCCATAGTAAATCTCCAAGTGCTTTACAAAGGAAATAAGTATCACAACCTCCATTTTACAGATTGAGAAACTGAGGCATAGAGAGATACTGTGACTTGTCCAAGGTTACCCAGCGGACTAGTAGCAGAGGCAAGAAAAAATGCCAAGTCTTTCAAGTTCCAGTCTAGCCACTAGGCAACACTACATCTTCAATGGCATTATGCTGATATACACTAGAAAAAGAGCTGGCCCTACATGTTATAGGCATGGTAATAAAGTGAAACAGCTGGACCAAAATAAAAGAACAACAGAGTCATTGTCACCTCCTATCTACCTAAGGTACTTATATGGGCATCATCACCATCATATGAGCATCTCACAATCTTCAATGTATTTCACTCCACAACTCCACACCTCCACCCTGATGAGGTGGAACAGTATGATGGTCTCCAATTTAGAGAGGGGAACTGAGGCACAAAGAGAATAAGGCCCATGTTCTCAATAGTATTTAGGCACTTAACTCCCATTTAAATCAATGGGTGTTAGGTGCTTAAATATCTTAGATGAGCTGGGCCTATGTAACTTAGACACAGTCACAAACGTAGTCTGTGGGCAAGCAGGGAAGAGAGCCCCAGGTTAGTACCCTAAACATTGGACTGCTCTTCCTCTCCTCTACCTTGCCTAAAGAAAATAACTTAAAATGAACCCAGCCTGTTTCTGAAACAATAACTTTTCCTGTTGCACAACTCGTGTGTGGTACCAGAGGTGAATTGTATATTTTAAGAGTGTCCCTGCTGCAAGAGTAACAGTCTTGATGATTTGCTAACACACACACACACAAAGGTTCCCAAGCATTACCTTCTTGTTTCAACAATTCCTTATTAATTTTGTTAGCCTGTGATTTTTACCTCCAGTGCTAAATTCTTTTCTTAGTGATGTTGGTGATACAACAGGACTGCCTGCCCTTATCTCCACCAATTCTTGCTCTGATGATCACTGTGGTTTACAGAGACTTTCTTAAATATATGTCAGAAGGTTGCATTTGAGTTTTGGAACACAATTCAAAATAGCTTTTCATATAGTCCAACTAACTCAGACATCCCTGATTTTGTTTAAATATCTCATCTTCCTAGGATAGGTGTAAAAGACATGCATTTTTCATGTTGGGACTGTTGGCCATATGGATTACGCTGAATTATGAAGTGTTACCTAGCTGGGTGAGAGAGAAACATAATTGGAATATGACAAGGAAAATCTGCTGTTCAAACTCATGTATCTGTAGTGAGTTATATTTTTCAGCTAATCAGTTACAGATTGTGTGAGATGTCTAGCACCTTCAGTTCTCATTGAAATACATGTGACTATAAATACATGAGTATGAAATAAATCCTTTGTGGCAATATGTTGGTAATAGAGTTCTCATTACCAGCTTCCCTCCATGAATTTGGATTTGTATCTGGCTCTTTGAGTTCATTGGCCCAATAGTCTTCTGCTGTGAATTCCCAGCATTGTTTCCATGTTCAGAAACTATTCTCATCTTCTTAGGGTGATTTCTTGGGGTCTGACCCAAAGCTCATTGAAGTCAGTGGGACAATTTTCATTGACTTTAATACAGCTGGTTGAAAAGTGAAATTTCTGAGATTTAGAAATTTGTTTTCATTTTGAATTGGATCAAAAAGCTGAAATTTAAAAATTTCCTGTGACACAAAACATTTGGAATTTGGGACTATTGAAACATTTTTTTTCAATAAGAGCAACACATTCTCATAGAAAATATAACAAAATATGATATAATGGAGTTGAAATGTGTCAAAATAATAAAGTCACGAGAAAACATTTTGACATTGTCAAAATGAAACAATAAAACTGAAACAAGATGTTTGACTTTTTCCCAGTGAAATTTCAATGATTTTCCATGAAATGTTTTGACTTTGATGAAACTGCATTTTCCAATGGAAAACTATTCTATCATTCCCCCCACCCCACCCCTGCAATTCTCATCTCTAATGACCCATACATCGGGGTTTTGTATAACAAGGGGGCATGTCCCTTTCGGTCATTTCATTACCTGTCAATTCCAAAAGCTGACAGTTTGGCACCAAAGGGTGGACAGAGTTTAAAACCAGAATATAACTTCTTTACTGGGTTAAATGGAAAAGTGTGTTTCTTCCTGACACCTGACACCAATTTTCCAGCCCACAGGTTTGGCGTTCAGAATGTAACTACAACATTATAGAAGTGACTATACTCCCATTCACAAGAATCTGCAACTGCTCTCACTGCCAATTCATCACTGCTTAACGTATGCATTGTAATTTCATATAGAGGGTATCGTAGGAACTAACCACTCCTTTATGTTATTAAACCTGCTAACCCTCTCAATTTACCTCTACTTGAAACAGCAGTGAACAAAGTCAGACCACCACAAGTCATTATATGGAATTGTGACAGCAGTTAAACAGAAAAAGAAATATATGCAACTGATGAGAGTTGTCTTTCACTGGGCTAAGGATTCCTCCAAGACATTATCCTTTCTTGGAAGTATATTTTACTGTGCGCTAATGATGTCAGAGGATCTGTTGACTTGAAGCAGGGATTGATTGATACAAAGAACTGGCTTCCCTCCCCCTCCCCCGCCGTTTAATTTTATCTTGATAAGATAATGAAATATTACACACAAAAAAACCAGAGCTAGATCCTCAAACCAGCTTCCATTGACTTTAATGGAGAGATGCCTATTTATACAAGCTGATAATCTGTCATGTTTTCAGAAATATGTATGGAAAATATGTAGTCTTTCAAGGCTTTTCAAAGTATTCTTCACAAAAAAAAAATTGTTATACGAGAGCTTGCTCTAAAAGCTTTCAAAACCTTTTATGTCATTATGTCATTTTGTATTGTTTTCTGGCTGAGGTATTCTATTGCCATAGGGTTTTCTAGCTGGAGTACAGTAGAATACACATTAAAGTTATCTTGCTGTTTCTAATCTAATGGGTGAAACGCTTACAGTAGTAACATGCACCAAGAGTCCCATTTTCCAGAGGTAATTGCTATTTATTAATGCATCTTGCCAAAACTTATAAGCTAAGCAGGAATAGGCTAGTTCAGTACTTTTATGGGAGACCTCTTAGGGAGAACAAATGGTACTTAGAAAATGGTGTTTAATCAGTATTAAACTAATGCACCATTATAGTGTGTGAGGTCATATCTTACCAGTGATGGTGCTGTCTGTTGCATGAGTAATAACAACTAGGTCATTTTGATCTCCTGTAGACCTTAAAAATCAGCCAACAGTTTTCACCACATCAGTCAGTGAATTTCACAATATGGTACATTCTGCCTCTGTATATTCTGAGAGTAAGTGCAGCTAAATGTGGTCATCAGTTGAGCTGCATAAATAACAGTCTTTTGGGTTTATTGACAGTTCCAAAAAATCAAATAAAAATTGTTTCAGATTGACTCAAAAATATTTTTTTTTCAGAATTTTCAATGAGTCAGAAAATCAACAAAAATAATTTGGGTCAAACTAAATCTTTTGTTCATCACAAGATATTCCCTTTGGATTTCAAGCAATTGGTTTGGTTTGGTTTGGTTTGCAATTTTAAAAACTAAATTGAAGGATTTTTCAAAATAAAGTCATTTCAACCACAAAACCTGAAATATTTTATTGCAAAAACGTCAAAATGTTACACTTTGACTTTTTTTATAATTCTTTCACCTAGTCCTAGTCATAAGTGCCTCTCCTACATTATTTGTTTGTACAACGTTATTACTTATGCACAGATAGCAGAATGTATTTGAGCAAACCCCATTCTTGCTGAGTGTCCTGGAGAATATCACCGGGACATGTCATGAGATACCACAATGCTCTGCATTGATATTTTTCATTGTTGCTTCTCTGGGGTCTATTCAAATTTAGAGGAGTTGGTTGGAAGCAGAAATATAAGTGTGTATATATATTGCAAACATATTGAAACTTTGTTTTCATTTTCCCTTGAAAGTTAGTTTCAACAGAAATGTTCTGCATAGCTGTAATGTCTGGTGTAAAACGGCCATCTTCCATAGCTACAATATTTCTTGTGAAACTATGCACTACCCTCATTTTCCCATTAAAGGGCTGCTACTTTCTTCCCCAACCAGTGGGCAGTCTTGGTTATGTCCCCCTTCCCCAAGGCATGCTGTCAGTGGACCTGGGCACTGCTAGGGAAGCAATCTTTGTCAAGTACTAGGTTTGGTGCAGCTTACATTCCCTCCCCCGAAACAGAGGGAAGAAAACAGGGACCACACTGTAATTCTGAGTCAAAATCTCTACCTTGGTCTGCATCCATGACAGGGTTGCTATGCTTGCCTGTTACTCAGAGTTTGAGATAAAGTTACTTTTGAGCCCTAAATAGTTATTAATTGCAGATAGATGGGTGGTGATATAACTGACCCATGGGTGCCTTTCAAATAACCAACCCCCTGCCAGTTCAGTAAGAAATCACCTTCAATGATGTTGTCATTATTCAAAGTACAGCCACTGAACTGAGGAATTCTGGGAGTGAAGCTACAGCTTAGGCCAGTCATTGATCTTTACATGGTGACACCTATTCCTCAAATTCCGATTTTCACAGATGGACATTTCCAAATAGTTCAGTGAAGGCTGCTCAGATGAGTAGCTGAGGTGCATCAGATGCAACAGAAGGATTTGAAATCTCCCTTGCAGTGCCCTGACTCTGCTACAGAAGCAAGCAACTTTATTTTAAAAGGTTTAGAGGCAGATCAGGTAGCCAAATACCTTTAAGTGTAAAAGAACAGTTTCTGACCCCCCCCCCACCTTTTCTAAATAAACATAGAGTTGATATTGAGCAGCCCAATATTTCTCTTTAGCTCAACAATGTAAAGAACAAATGATTCCAGAGTCCTAAAATGAATCATAAGAGATTTAACCTAATTGCATGCATTACACTTGCACTTTTCTTTCACCATCTTTATCTTGTGATTTAACAATTGACAAGAAATAATGGAGAAGCCCATTTTTTCCTCTTAATAGGGACCATTAATCATTGCATTAGCTTTTATTACTTTTATAATTAAAGTAGTTAAATACATAGCTGAGGGGGAGGGGGATGTGTCAGTCTTTCTATCTATATATCTTGATCCCTGCTTAGCAAATTACCAAAATATGGGAGAGTTGTACATTTCCTGAGGATGAGTGAAGGGGTAAATATCCAGGGGGGAATTGTAATTTGAAAACATTTTATCCCATCCCTCACCCCCAGAATGCAAAAGTAATACTAGAAAAGTCACAAGATGAAGCCTAGTTAGTTATGAGACCCTGTCTCTCAGATGTGATTTAAGTGAGGCCGTAATCTGTTTAACCATTACACTACTTCAACAGATGATGGGATACAGAGCCTTTCCCTCCCAGGTCATCATTCTGAATCTAGAACATGGTCATACTAACAGCAATAAGAAGTTGTTGCCATTTGATAGCTCTTAAGGGGCCTATGTGACATTAGTTGGTGATCTGGAATGAAACACTGGAATGCGTTGCCTAGGGAGGTGGTGGAATCTCCTTCCTTAGAAGTTTTTAAGGTCAGGCTTGACAAAGCCCTGGCTGGGATGATTTAATTGGGGATGGGTCCTGCTTTTGAGCAGGGGGTTGGACTAGATGACCTCCTGAGGTCCCTTCCAACCCTGATATTCTATGATTCTATGATCTCAGTCCAGTTCTGGTAGATAGGATTTCTATGTTTGCATCACACAATGTTATGCCACGGTGGCACTAATTTGGTTCATTTGCTTTCACCTATTACTGACTTGGTGATATCTGGGTCATCTCAGCCCCTATGTTCCCTTTTGCTGCATGGCATAGAGGAATATGGAAAGATGGTAAGAGAGCTAAGTGGGCAGTTGGGCACAATGCTGTATTTTTCCATGATGTAAGAAAAAAAAGAAAACCCAGCAGCACAGAGAACTAAAATTCAACTTGCCTTTATTTTCCTGACTGTGCTCAATAAGTAATTGTTACTCTGAAACCTAATATATCATAATACCTTAAAATTAGTAATAATTGCACCTCCCATTATTTGCCCATTTCTGTCATGAAATTATGAACCAAAGCCCTCAACCCAGACCCTCTGTGCTCCTTGTTCCTCTTAGCAATTAAACCTAATAAGGATCTTGTCAAGATAAACACCCTCATCAGTTTTAACCTTCACCCACTACCCTGGAGCTCTAGGCCTCCACCTAGAAAAGCCCACACTTAAGCATGTGTAGCACTATATGCATGTGGCTAGTCCCATTAATTCTAGTGGGACTAGCTGTGTGCTTAACGTCATTCACATACTTAAGCGCTTTGCTGAAGCAGCGTCTCTGCCTTTGCCCCCCACACCCACAGGTAATGCAAATACATTACACATCATGGAAAGTCGTGACTTTCCTGCAATCCATCCAGCTCAAAATATCTGTCCCCTTCTCCTTTTTAGCCAGTGCTCATTTATATTGGTTCACACTGAAGTGAAGCAGTGGAACATACCAACTGTAATTTGACATCCAGATGCTTTTTGCTTGAGGTCAAGTATCTGCTGCTGTTCTTTATTTATTCTAAGGATGTGCTGGGACCCAAATACAACAGCTAAAGATAAAAAAGAGAAAATATCCTCTAGTGTATCTATCAATCAAACTGGGTTTTGCGAGTGCAATCTATTGATATGAAAAGCTGTCATCAGAAAGAAACGTTTGCTGTGTTATAGGACTTCTTGGTCAAAGGCACAAGAAAGAAAATACAATGTGGCGCCTCAATAACTCAGTCTAATTAGGTCTAAGTATTAAGTGCTATGGTAGGTAATGACTTCCACTGCATGAATAATACATGGATAGACATACCATTCTGGGATTCTTTTGTGTCCCTACACAAGTACATCAGCAAACTAAGGCTTATTCCAGTCATTATTATAGAAGAATATAAGTTTTGGTGATACACAAACTTCACGCAAATGAATGGGAGGTCTTGACATATATTTAAAAGCACAGGAACATAGCCTGCTTACAACTCCCCCTTTATTTCCATCATCTCCATCACTTGTGGATCTGGCTAGAGCTGTCTGCCCATATTAGAGCAAAATAGAATAATGGCCAGAAGGCCTAGAGTTACTGAATGTACAGGAACTCCTTCTAGTAAAAGCAACTGTTTAAATGTCTCTATTGTATTTGTGTTCCTGGCTTTATTACTGTCTTCAGTAGTGCACGCATTCTCAGAATAGCAATACAATTCAGATACCAGGCAGCTTCCTGGAAGAAACAATATTTATGCCTTTTGCTGTTCATCATGTATATATATGTATGCACATTATTATTACACAAAACCCTTTTGATAAGAAATCAATCGGTAGAAGAATAATCGTGATTGTCTTTTACCTGATAAGTTAAGCTAAATGTTAAGGAATGAACTCCCACTTAGTTATAAAAATGTTTGTTACTTTTCTAAGCCAATGCAAAAGAAGCCAAGGTTCCAATCTCTAAATGTGACCACTTCACAGGATGACAAACCCCAGAGTGTCAGGAAATGAAGCCATCAGGAATGCCAGAGCTGTTCAAATTGTCTATTTCCACTTTACAAATATTTGTGTTGACAGGGAATGTTTCAAATGCACATAATAAAATCCTTGCATGCTTAATGAAAGGGTGGAATTTTGTCATTTGTGACATTTTTGACACTTTTTTAAAAATAGAAAACAAAACAAACAAAAATAATAAAATGTTGACATAATCCACATCTCCAATCTATATTTGAAATAGATCATGACATTTACAAATTTGACAGAGAATCAAAATATCTATTATGGCATAGTCTGCTCCTTCCACGATCTACATATCCCTGCCCCTAACTACTTATCCACTCCTATCTCTTGCTGTGTTGTACCCCTAATGCCCACTGTCTTCTGCTCCAACTGGGATGCAAGTCTCAATAGCTTGTTTGTCCCATCTCCATCCTAATGATTATCAATATAGTTTTTCCATGCTAATGAGCTTGTGCCTTGTTGTAAGCAAGACACAAGAAGCAATTCTTTCACTCTACTCCACATTGATTAAGCCTCAACTGGAGTATTGTATCCAGTTCTGGGAACCACATTTCAGGAAAGTTGTGAAAGAGCAACAAAAATGAATAAAGGTCTAGAAAACATGATGTATGAAGGAAGTTTGAAAAAAAATGGGTTTGTTTAGTGTGGAGAAGGTTGAGGGAGGACATGATAACAGTTGTCAAGTACATAAAAGGTTGTTACAAGGAGGAGGCAGAAAAATTGTTCTCTTTAACCTGTATGGATAGGACAAGAAAGCAATGGGCTTAAACTGCAGCAGGGCCAATTTAGCTTGGATATTAGGGAAAACTTCCTAACTGTCAGGATAGTTAAGCACTGGAATACATTGCCTAGGGAGATTGTGGAGTCTCCATCATTGGAGACTTTTACGAACAGCTTAGACAAACACCTGGCAGGGATGGTCTAGATAATACTTAGTCCTGTCCTGAGTGGAGGGGAGTAGATTAGAAGACCTCTCTGGGTCCCTTCCAGTCCTACAATTATATGATTGTATGAGCTGATCTGCCAGGCCGCTAACTTATTCTCATTCAAATTTTTCCTCAAGGCCTACTTCTACAGTGGCCAATGCCAGAGCCATGTTTTGTAATGTTGTGGAGTGGTGAGTCATTGGGAGTGGGGGGAGGGGAGCTACAGAGTGAGCCCACCCCACACTCACGTGGAAGCGGTGGCTCCTGTTCTATGGGGCTAGTCCTGGCTCCCTACTTTGGGTATTACACCTGATGCACAGGATTGTAACACCACTGAGGTTTTGCCTGGCCATAAGAGAGGTGGCTTAGCCAAATTTGAATGAGTGGCATTGCAACATGATGCATGGGGTCCCAGAGCTCCATGGCTCTGCATGTCATGTCACAGCACCCAGAGCAGGGAGTCAGGCCCAGTCCTCTGGGACAGGTGCCGCCATGGCTGGGTAAGTGGACAGGGTCACTCTCCAGCCCAACGTGAAGATTTCTGTTGTACACATTCTTTTGTCAATTGTATAATATACCTGAATGCACATACACCTAAAAGCTGCCAGATGACAGGGATGCACTCACCGTCCTATCCTCCTGTTAGTTCCTCCCCTGTAGAAACCTCCAAGAAATGAGCAGACTAGTAACAGCTATGCTGAGGAGCAACTGGGATCTTTTATATATCTAAAAAGACCAAAACAAAGCCAACCAAACAGAAACTTACTGAATTGCCAAGATGTGGCCAATTATTACCTCCCCCCCTCCTTAGATTGTAAGCTTTTGTGATAGGAAAGGCAAAATATGGAGACAGATGAATATAGGTGGCAGAGTGGCACAGGAGGTTGGGAGAAGATATGAATGGGGTAGAACACTGAGTGAGAAGGGAGAACATGGTAAGACAGAGATGAAGTATCCATATAATAAAACCACCACAGATGGTACCAATGGCACCCTTAACAGAAAGTCTGTTGAGATGGAACTACCCTGGTAGAGGTCTATACTGATCAACGTTGAGAGGAATTGGTAGGGCAGCATGATTGTGCTGTGTCTGCTCCGTATATAGAAAACTTCAGTCTCCAGACTGTTGAGCCAACATCCTTTACGAGCACCAATTGCGATTAGACTGTCTTTCATATCATTTGCAGTGTTGTTGTAGCCCTTTTGGTCCCAGGATGTGAAAGAGACCAAATGGGTGAGGTAATATCTTTTGTTGGGCCAACAGAAGTCGTTCTCACCCACTTTGTCTCTCTCTTTCATATCAAATTTCATGATGATGCACTGAGCAAAATAAGTAAAGCTTCTTTTTGAACTGCAAAAACAATGAGGAGTCTGGTGGCACCTTAAAGAACAACAGATTTATTTGGGCATAAGCTTTCGTGGGAAAAAAAAACCCTTGCAGATGCAGATGCATCTGAAGAAGTGGGTTTTTTACCCACAAAAGCTTATGCCCAAATAAATCTGTTGTTCTTTAAGGTGCCACCAGACTCCTCATTGCTTTTGTGGATACAGACTAATAGGGCTACCCCTCTGATTTTTGAACTGCAACGTTTCAGAACAAACAATATTGTCTGAACATTTCTCTACAATATGGTAATTGCCTGCTGGGACAGGGGAGTAAATACTAGGTGTAGGTGAGTCGAAACTAAGTAGAAATAACTAGATAAGATTAACATTATCATTCACAGAGAATAATTATATACCGTGTAGTGCTAATACAGATATAATATATATGCAGATCACGTACAAGTACAACAATTATAAGAGCTATTAGGAGATAATTAACATTTAATTATTGATTATAACAAATAAAAATTAGAAAAGAATAATAGGGAATGGAAATAAAAGGTTATTCCAGGCTCTAAAAAGCACATATTTTTGATTTTGAAAATACAAGTGAACATTACAGTTAGATAGTTACTGATACATATCAAGCTTGCATCTGTTCATCTAAGAACATTTGTACTTACCTAGCTACAGATAGATATAAGGGGGATACCTATTCATCTGAAACAATGATCCTTTTACTAATACTAGTGGCGATGTGATAAACATGTGCCGCTTAAACAGAGTGCTCTTCAAAGCTTAATAAAATATTCATTAAATATCTATAGGGTGACTTGCAATTCAAATTGTTTCATAATAACTGCAACAGATTAAATAGGAGTATTTCTATAATAAATATTTTTGTAGTGACCCTTTTGCATGTATATGTATTTATTTAAATATCAAGCTCATCCTTTTATTCCATTTTATCATTCCATTTTAAAGTATCATTTTAATATATTGCTTTTTGTGTGGAATAAATCAGAGTTAAATGCTCCTCATTTATAGATTTGTAAAATTTTGCTGTATTGTTCATTATGCTGAGCCTAGGATGGGGCATGCTCCCATCCCAATCTGGAGAAGGCTAACGAGCGCCTCTGGGCTCAGTCCCTACCAAGATAGATACACCTGCAGAGCCTTCCCCAGCTGGAGGAGCAAGCTTACCAAGAAGAGCCAGTCATAGGAAGAGGTGGCAACCAGGAGGAAAGCTGCTGTGTCTTGAAAGGAGCTGACTCTTGCTACAGAGTAGCTGAGAGGGAGAAAGCTGACAAGACTCCACCATCCACAATGAGTTACCAAAACCCCAAAACAACCCTTGAAAGGGAGAAAGGGCTCTGAAGCCACCTCAGTCTCACCCCTGAGACAGGCCCTTCCTGTCACAGAGCCCCAGAGTAATTTGGTCAGAGCCAGAGCATGTTTGATCGGGGACTGTGTGTGTGTATGAATGGTGGGAGGAAGGCAGGTAATAACAATATTAGATGGGGTGGGATTTGAGTTACTACAGAGAATTATTTCCTGGGTATCTGGCTGGTGAATCTTGCCCATATGCTCAGAGTTCAGCTGATTGCCATATTTGGGGTCGGGAAGGAATTTTCCTCCAGAGCAGATTGGAAGAGGCCCTGGAGGTTTTCGCCTTCCTCTGTAGCATGGGGCATGGGTCACTTGCTGGAGGATTCTCTGCACCTTGAAGTCTTTAAACCACGATTTGAGGACTTCAATAGCTCAGACATAAGTGAGAGGTTTTTCGCAGGAGTGGGTGGGTGAGATTCTGTGGCCTGCGTTGTGCAGGAGGTCAGAGTAGATGATCATAATGGTCCCTTCTGACCTTAATATCTTTGAATCTATGAAAAGTAGGAAAAGAGAGACAAGAATATTTACTTAAAACATCATAGAATACTCATACATTTTTCTTATTAGTGTATGAAATTAATTTGTTCTGGAGAAGAACTTTGATTCCGATACCACTCTCACTGAAGAAACCTGTTTATTTCAGTGGGTTCAGGGACTGCCTAGGGGCAAACTGAGTCAGATTCTATTAATAGATTCCAAGACCAGAAGGGACCAGTATGAGTCTGACCTCCTGTATAACACCAGCCATAGGAACTTCCCCAAAATCATTCCTAGAGTAGATCTTTTAGAAAATAAATCCAATCTTGATTTAAAATTGTCAGTGATGGAGAATCCCCCACAACCCTTGTTCCAATTGTTCCAGTGGTTAATTACCCACACTGTTAAAAAGGAATGCCTATATCCATTCTGAATTTGTTGAGCTTCATCTTCCAGCCATTGGTCTCATTATACCTTTCTCTGCTAGACTGAAGAGCCCATTACTGAATATTTGTGCCCCAGGTAAATAATTATTGACTGTGATCAAGTCACCCCTTAACCTTCTCTTTCTTAAGCTAAACCATTGAGCTCTTTGAGTCAGTCGCTATAAGGCAAGTTTCCTAATCCTTTAATCATTCTCATTGCTCTTCTCAGAACCCTTTCCAATTTATCACTATTCTTCTTGAATTGTGGGCACTAGAACTGGACAGAATTCCAACATCAGTCACACCAGTGCCAAATACAAAGGTAAAATAGCCTCTCTACTTCTGTTTGCGTTTCCCCTGTTTAAGTATCCTACAATCCCATTCATTCTTTTGGCCACAGCATCACATTGGGAGCTCATGCTCAGCTGATTATCCACCATGACCAATCTTTTCTAGAGGCACTGCTTCCCAGGATAAGGTCCCCCATTTTGTAAGTACATTTTTTTAAAAATTTCCTAGATGTGTACATTTGTATTCAGATGTATTAAAACACATATTGTTTGTTTTCACCCAGTTTACTAAGCAATCCAGAATGCTCTGAATCTATGACCAGTCGTCTTCATTCTTTACCACTTCCCCAATTTCTGTGTTATCTGCAAACTTTAGCAGTAATGATTTTATGTTTTCTTCCAGGTCATTGATTAAAATGCTAAATAGTATAGGGCCAAGAACTGATCCCTGCAGAGCACCACTGGAAACACACACCCTTGATGACAGTTACCAACTTACGATTACATTTGGAGATCTATCTTTTAGCAACTTTTTAATCCATTTAATGTATGCCATGTTCATTTTATATTGTTCTAGTTTTTTAATCAAAATGTCATGCAGTATCAAGTCAAACTCCTTAGAGAAGTCTAAGTATATTAAGTCAACACTATTACCTTTATCAACAAAACTTGAAATCTCATTAAAGAAACAATTTCAATTAGCTTGGACATGATCTATTTTCCACAAACTCATGTTGATTTTCATTGATTACATGCTCTCCTTTAATTCTTGAGTAACCAAATCCCATATCAGTGGTGTCATTATCTTATCTGGGATCAATAATAGGCTCTCAGGTCAATAATTACACAGGTCATCCCATTTACCCTTTTTTTTAAAAAATATGGCACAATATTAGCTTTCTTCCAATCTTTTAGAACTTCTCCAGCTTTCCAAGACTTACTGAAAATCAACATTAACAGTTCAGCAAAACTCTTGGATGCAAGCTATCTGGACCTGTTGATTTAAAAATGTCTAACTTTATTGGCTTTTGTTTAAAATCCCAGAGATACTAATGGAATAGAAAGAGTGTTATCATCACCATATAATGACACTATATCATCTGCTTTTACCCAAATATATAACACACATATTTATTGACTATTTCTGCCTTCTCTGCATTATTATTGATAAGTATACCATTTCCATCTAGTAACAGACCAGTACCATTGTCAGGATTCTTTTTGTTTCTGATACATTTAAAAAACTCCTTATTTTTGTAACTCTGCTGTCTGAATATTTCTCTTTGTGTCCCTTTGTTTACCTTATCAATTTTCTACTATTCCTGACTTCTGATCTGTATTTATTAATATCAACTTCCCCTTTCTTCCATTTGTTATTATTATTATTTATTATTTATTATAGTTGCCTTCACTTCCCCTCTAAACCAGGTCTTTTTTGTAACCTGCACACCTTCTTCCTCTATTTTTGTATTCAGAGTAACAGCCGTGTTAGTCTGTATTCGCAAAAAGAAAAGGAGTACTTGTGGCACCTTAGAGACTAATCAATTTATTTGAGCATGAGCTTTTGTGAGCTACAGCTCACTTCATCGGATGCATACTGTGGAAAGTGTAAAAGATCTTCTACACTTTCCACAGTATGCATCCGATGAAGTGAGCTGTAGCTCACGAAAGCTTATGCTCAAATAAATTGGTTAGTCTATAAGGTGCCACAAGTACTCCTTTAATTTTTGTATTGTTGCTTTTTGGGCATCTGGTAAACTGTTCTTAAATTATTCCCAGTTATAATTTCACTGGCTCCAGCTGAGTTGTGCTTTCTTATACCTTTAGTGAATTTGACTCCTAAAAGACTAAAGTTCACTATGTAGCTGCTTAATAGGTCTGACTTGGGCACTGCACATTTCAATGCCGCCCCACACCAGTGGGCCTCAACTTTTCTTGGGAGGGAAAATACCTAGAAATGACCATGTAAATCCAGTCTTCTTGCACATTAGTGTAAACAGCCAGTACAATGCCTATGAACCCATAGAAATTGAAACTAGATACATTCAGACTGGAAATAAGGTATACATTTTTAACTGTGCAGGTAGTTAACCACTGGAACACCTTACCAAGAGTTGGAAAGGATTTTACATTACTTTCAATTTTTAAATTAAGTTTGAATGTTTTTTTCTGAAAGATATCCTGTAGTTCAAACAGAATTCTGGGGGGAAGTTCTATGGACTGTGTTCTACAGAAGGTCAGACTAGATGACCACAGTGGTCTCTTCTGATCTTAGAATCATTTAAATCTATGAACAACAAAATTTCCTCTTAAGTCCTGTGCTAAGGATTTAACAGGGATATAAATGGTGCACCGTCTTTATGCTGGTTCATGGAAAACGGGAAAGTTTAATCCTGAATCCCTGGCTTCTGATGAGAATTTCAGCAATTGTTTCAGTTTTCACAATAGATTTTGTGACATGGACATTGGTCCACTGGGAACTGGATTGAGAATGGATTAGTGGAGGGTACCTTCAAGAGAGCTGGCAATAGCACCCACAAGGGAATGGAACTAGTTGGATCCATTTGCTGTGCAGACAGTGTGTGATCTCAGAAAAGTTGCAATGAAGGCTTGTATGCCTGAATCTTATGGGATGTGTCTCAGTGGTTCCACGTCTGGTAACAAACTGAGAATATGACATTGGGCATTAACTTATTTCTCACAAGCCACCAAATAGTTATCAGATGGGGGTCTCTAAAAATCTTGCTGGGTTAAAAACAGGTGGCCTGGCTATGGAAGTACCCAAATGCATACAGTACTCAAAACAGTAATGCATTTGATTGCGCACAAGATTGAAAACATTAATGTAACTGCATGTTGTTTTATTCACCCATGGTATGTGGACTTTAAATAAGCTTTTTAACACACTTATCCTGTCTGTGTGGCTATGAATTTATAATGCTGCTCCTTAACATTTATATTTGTCTACCCTAAATATGCAATATTTTATTAACATGGTAATAAATATTTAATCCAGCTTTTCTGTAACATTTTTTTCAGGACATCTTGTTAACCCATGATTCCCTAAGATAACAGCAGAAAGAGTATTTCAACAAAGTAATGCAATTCTGGACTAATTTAAATAAATAATTTTCAAAGTAGGGATGCTGTAGTGTCCATCTGCTCTGCCATTCAAGATATCCTGGTTAGAATCTCATTTTTGATTTAACATGTCATAATAGGTAGCTTGGACCAGGGAAGAGGTACTATATTCAGCCCTGGGGTTGGGAAGTGTATTTTATATGTATCCTAGGGGAGGTAGCATGGCCTGGTAGACTGAGCATTGGACTTGGATTTGAGACCTGGGTTCATTTCCTGGCCATGGCATACTGGGTGACCTTGGGCAGCTTGCTGCCCTGCCATGTGCCTCAGTTTGCCAGTCTGTAAAATAGGAATAATGGTACTGATCTCTCTTATAAGGTGTTTTGAGATCTGCTGATGAAAAGCACTATATAAGAGCGAGGTATAAGTATGTTACAATATGACATATTGCCAACTCCAACCATTCAAAAATGATGAGTTAAGCTCCACTAAAAGTCATAAAAAGAAAAGGAGGACTTGTGGCACCTTAGAGACTAACCAATTTATTAGAGCATAAGCTTTCGTGAGCTACAGCTCACTTCCTCAGGTGCATCTGAGGAAGTGAGCTGTAGCTCACGAAAGCTTATGCTCTAATAAATTGGTTAGTCTCTAAGGTGCCACAAGTCCTCCTTTTCTTTTTGCGAATACAGACTAACACGGCTGCTACTCTGAAACTAAAAGTCATGAGATTGTTTTAAAAATCATGAGATTTTTTTAAACCACTTTGATTTTGTTTTATTAACCTTCCGGTTCTGAGCCTTTATGGTCAACTCCTTTCACATTTTCAACCATTTCCCTGAAACCTTTAGGGCTACAAAGTTACTTGTTTTCTTTTCAGTGAAAGCTGAGTTCCTCATGCAATCTCTTTGACACTGGTGAAACACCAAAATATTGTGGGATGCTATAAAATCAGGAGAGTTGGCAGCACAGCTTGTTTAAGCAAGAAGTGGCATTGATGGGATTTGAGACCCCATCCAGATTCTCTTAGCAAACAGAAGTCAGAAACACAAGTCTCTTAGCAAACAATGACAATTGACCCAAGCAAGCTGAAACTCAGTCTAGTTCTAATGGTCTTTATGAGGGTTATGTACCACTTAATCCCTTAAAATAAGATTTAAGTGTGATTTACATGTTGCTGGCCATCTGCACAGAGATCAATTTCACCCCCAGGAAACACCACACCGCAAAATGCTATGAGTTCGTTTTTGGCCGGCTGAAATGACTTTTCTAAAACTTTTATTAGCCCTGGTCTACACTAGGACTTTAGGTCGAATTTAGCAGCGTTAAATCGATTTAAACCTGCACCCGTCCACACAGTGAAGCCCTTTATTTCGACTTAAAGGGCTCTTAAAATTGATTTCCTTACTCCACCCCTGACAAGTGGATTAGCGCTTAAACCGACGTTCCCGGCTCGAATTTGGGGTACTGTGGACACAATTCGATGGTATTGGCCTCCTGGAGCTATCCCAGAGTGCTCCATTCTGACCGCTCTGGACAGCACTCTCAACTCAGATGCACTGGCCAGGTAGACAGGAAAAGAACCGCAAACTTTTGAATCTCATTTCCTGTTTGGCCAGCGTGGCAAGCTGCAGGTGACCATGCAGAGCTCATCAGCACAGGTGACCATGATGGAGTCCCAGAATCGCAAAGAGCTCCAGCATGGACCGAACGGGAGGTACGGGATCTGATCGCTGTTTGGGGAGAGGAATCCGTGCTATCAGAACTCCGTTCCAGTTTTCGAAATGCCAAAACCTTTGTCAAAATCTCCCAGGGCATGAAGGACAGAGGCCATAACAGGGACCCGAAGCAGTGCCGCGTGAAACTGAAGGAGCTGAGGCAAGCCTACCAGAAAACCAGAGAGGCGAACAGCCGCTCTGGGTCAGAGCCCCAAACATGCCGCTTCTATGATGAGCTGCATGCCATTTTAGGGGGTTCAGCCACCACTATCCCAGCCGTGTTGTTTGACTCCTTCAATGGAGATGGAGGCAATATGGAAGCAGGTTTTGGGGACGAAGAAGATGATGATGAGGAGGAGGTTGTAGATAGCTCACAGCAAGCAAGCGGAGAAACCGGTTTTCCCGACAGCCAGGAACTGTTTCTCACCCTAGACCTGGAGCCAGTACCCCCCGAACCCACCCAAGGCTGCCTCCTGGACCCAGCAGGCGGAGAAGGGACCTCTGGTGAGTGTACCTTTTAAAATGCTATACATGGTTTAAAAGCAAGCATGTGAAAGGATTACTTTGCCCTGGCATTTGCGGTTCTCCTAGATGTAGTCCTAAAGCCTTTGCAAAAGGTTTCTGGGGAGGGCAGCCTTATTTCGTCCTTCATGGTAGGACACTTTACCACTCCAGGCCAGTAACACGTACTCGGGAATCACTGTAGAACAAAGCATTGCAGTGTATGTTTGCTGGCATTCAACCAAAATCCGTTCTTTATCTCTCTGTGTTATCCTCAGGAGAGTGAGATATAATTCATGGTCACCTGGTTGAAATAGAGTGCTTTTCTTCAGGGGACACTCAGAGGAGCCCATTCCTGCTGGGCTGTTTGCCTGTGGCTAAACAGAAATGTTCCCCGCTGTTAGCCACAGGGAGGGGGCAAGGTTGAGGGGGTAGTCACGCGGTGGGAGGAGGCAAAATGCGACCTTGTAACGAAAGCACATGTGCTATGTATGTAATGTTAACAGCAAGGTTTACCCTGAAAGAGTGTAGCGACTGTTTTATAAAATGTGTCTTTTTAAATACCGCTGTCCCTTTTTTTTTCTCCACCAGCTGCATGTGTTTCAATGATCACAGGATCTTCTCCTTCCCAGAGGCTAGTGAAGCTTAGAAAGAAAAAAAAAACGCACTCGCGATGAAATGTTCTCCGAGCTCATGCTGTCCTCCCACACTGACAGAGCACAGACGAATGCGTGGAGGCAAATAATGTCAGAGTGCAGGAAAGCACAAAATGACCGGGAGGAGAGGTGGCGGGCTGAAGAGAGTAAGTGGCGGGCTGAAGAGAGTAAGTGGCGGGCTGAAGAGAGTAAGTGGCGGGCTGAAGACAGGGCTGAAGCTCAAATGTGGTGACAGCGTGATGAGAGGAGGCAGGATTCAATGCTGAGGCTGCTGCAGCACCAAACCAGTATGCTCCAGTGTATGGTTGAGCTGCAGCAAAGGCAGCTGGAGCACAGACTGCCACTGCTGCCCCTCTGTAACCAACCGCCCTCCTCCCCAAGTTCCATAGCCTCCACACCCAGACACCCAAGAACGCGGTGGGGGGGCCTCCGGCCAACCAGCCACTCCACCACAGAGGATTGCCCCAAAAAAAGAAGGCTGTCATTCAATAAATTTTAAAGTTGTAAACTTTTAAAGTGCTGTGCTTAAAGTGCTGTGTGGCATTTTCCTTCCCTCCTCCACCACCCCTCCTGGGATACCTTGGTAGTCATCTCCCTATTTGTGTGATGAATGAATAAAGAATGCATGACTGTGAAGCAGCAATGACTTTATTGCCTCTGCAAGCGGTGATTAAAGGGAGGAGGGGAGGGTGGTTAGCTTACAGGGAAGTAGAGTGAACCAAGGGGCAGGGGGTTTCATCAAGGAGAAACAAACAGAACTTTCACACCGTAGCCTGGCCAGTCATGAAACTGGTTTTCAAAGCTTCTCTGATGCGTACCGCGCCCTCCTGTGCTCTTCTAACCGCCCTGGTGTCTGGCTGCGCGTAACCAGCAGCTAGGCGATTTGCCTCAGCCTCCCACCCCACCATAAACGTCTCCTCCTTACTCTCACAGATATTGTGGAGCACACAGCAAGCAGTAATAACAGTGGGAATATTGGTTTCGCTGAGGTCTAAGTGAGTCAGTAAACTGCGCCAGCGCGCCTTTAAACGTCCAAATGCACATTCTACCACCATTCTGCACTTGCTCAGCCTGTAGTTGAACAGCTCCTGACTACTGTCCAGGCTGCCTGTGTACGGCTTCATGAGCCATGGCATTAAGGGGTAGGCTGGGTCCCCAAGGATACATATAGGCATTTCAACATCCCCAACAGTTATTTTCTGGTCTGGGAATAAAGTCCCTTCCTGCAGCTTTTGAAACAGACCAGAGTTCCTGAAGATGCGAGCATCATGTACCTTTCCCGGCCATCCCACGTTGATGTTGGTGAAACGTCCCTTGTGATCCACCAGAGCTTGCAGCACTATCGAAAAGTACCTCTTGCGGTTTATGTACTCGGCGGCTTGGTGCTCCGGTGCCAAGATAGGGATATGGGTTCCGTCTATAGCCCCACCACAGTTAGGGAATCCCATTGCAGCAAAGCCATCCGCTATGACCTGCACATTTCCCAGGGTCACTACCCTTGATATCAGCAGATCTTTGATTGCGTGAGCTACTTGCATAACAGCAGCCCCCACAGTAGATTTGCCCACTCCAAATTGATTCCCAACTGACCGGTAGCTGTCTGGCGTTGCAAGCTTCCACAGGGCTATCACCACTCGCTTCTCAACTGTGAGGGCTGCTCTCATCTTGGTATTCATGCGCCTCAGAGCAGGGGAAAGCAAGTCACAAAGTTCCATGAAAGTGCCCTTACGCATGCGAAAGTTTCGCAGCCACTGGGAATCGTCCCAGACCTGCAACACTGTGCGGTCCCACCAGTCTGTGCTTGTTTCCCGAGCCCAGAATCGGCGTTCCACAGCATGAACCTGCCCCATTAGCACCATGATGCATGCATTGTCAGGGCCCATGCTTTCAGAGAAATCTGTGTCCATGTCCTGATCACTCACGGGACCGCGCTGACGTCGCCTCCTCGCCCGGTATCGCGTTGCCATGTTCTGGTGCTGCATATACTGCTGGATAATGCGTGTGGTGTTTAATGTGCTCCTAATTGCCAAAATGAGCTCAGCGGCCTCCATGCTTGCCTTGGTATGGCGTCTGCACAGAAAAAAGGCACGGAACGATTGTCTGCCGTTGCTCTGACGGAGGGAGGGGCGACTGACGACACGGTTTACAGGGTTGGCTTCAGGGAGCTAAAATCAACAAAGGGTGTGCCTGTACATCAAGGAGTATTTCAGGCAGGACTGCATGGAGGGTTCCAATAAGAAATGGTGCATCTAAGTTATCGTTGTTATTGGAACAAGGAGGTTAGCCTGGCCTCTGATTGATACATGGCTAGATTTACCTCGCTGCACATTCTCTGTGAGTGACTGCAGTGTGATCTAGACAGGGGAGGAGGCAAATGAGTACAAAACAAATCTGGTCTATTTCTTGTTCTGACCCACTCCATCTATCTTTTACATCTTTGGCTGGCAGCAGACGGTGCAGAAGGACTGCATGCCATCCACATCTCATGGCTGCTCAGCAGAAGATGGTACAGTACGACTGCTAGCCATCTTCATCTCTTGCCTGCCTGGCATAAGATGGTACAATACGACTGCTAGCAATCCTCATCTCTTGCCTGCCTGGCAGAAGATGGTACAGTACGACTGCTAGCAGTCCGTATCGCCTGCCCGCTCACCATAAGACGGTTCAATAGGACTGCAGGACTAAAGAGAATGACCTGGTCAAGTCACTCCAAATTTAGTCCCTGCGCCCATGTCTGCCCAGGCGCTCCCAGCCGACGTGGCCAGGAGCACCTCGGACACGACGAGGATGACTACCAGTCGTATTGCACCGTCTGCTGCCAGAAGGCAATGGGTTGCTGCTACTGTGCAGCAAAGCCGTACCGCGTCTGCCAGCACCCAGGAGACATAGGGTGACGGTTACCTGAGCGGGCTCCATGCTTGCCGTGGTATGGCGTCTGCACAGGTAACTCAGGAAAAAAGGCGCGAAATGATTGTCTGCCCTTGCTTTCACGGGGGGAGGGAGGGAACGGGGGCCTGACGATATGTACCCAGAACCACCCGCGACAATGTTTTAGCCCCATCAGGCATTGGGATCTCAACCCAGAATTCCAATGGGCAGCGGAGACTGCGGGAACTGTGGGATAGCTACCCACAGTGCAACTCTCCGGAAGTCGACGCTTGCCTCGGTACTGTGGAAGCGCTCCGCCGAGTTAATGCACTTAGAGCATTTTCTGTGGGGACACACACACTCGAATATATAAAACCGATTTCTAAAAAAACGACTTCTATAAATTCGACCTAATTTCGTAGTGTAGACATACCCTTAGTGGATAACATTCAGGCATAAAATAACCGGATGGGAGGAAACTTGATTCCACATAGTGTAAAGAAGGATTGTTTGTCTCTTACATCATATTTAACGGGAGTTCACGTTTGAAAGAAGCATCAGATATGAAATCAGGTACTGCAGTTGATGTTACTTTGGGCCTGTCTACACGACAAAATTAAGTCAACTTAAGTCGCCATACTGTCACCGCAGTAATTAAAATGGTGGTTCATGTCCACACTTGCTCCTTCTGTAGGTGGCATGCCTCCTCACCAGGAGCAATTCCACCGACTGAAGTGGGGCATTGTGGGACACTTACAGCTAAAGCCCAGCAGCCCTGGGGTTGACAACCTCAGCTGTAGGCATGGGGCTCAGAGCGGCTGCCCTCTCCCGCCGTCAGCAAGATGCAGGCTCACAGATGGACTCTTCCCACACCCAGGTGCTGACACTCCAAGCTTTCAGTGTCAGGAGCCCCAGCTGTGAGCCCAGCACCCAGCTGACAACTCGGGCTGTCAGCGTTGGGGACGGGGGGTGGGGGGAGGCCCATTCAGGGCTGACCGCCAATAGCCAATGTAGGTAACGCAGTGTCTACCCAGACACTTTGTCCCCTAACAACATCAACATAAGTGCTATGCCTCTCACAGAGGTGGAATTATTATGTTGGTATAGAGAGCCACTTACTTTGGCAGAAGCAGCATTGTAGTGTAGAACCTGACATAATTAGGTAGCCATAAACTGCCTTATGGTGACCTAACTCAGTAATGTAGGCCAAGCCTTTGTACAGTTCTGAATTATTCATATAGGATGATGAGGTTTTGGTAGGAAAGGAGTGAATCAGAAGAATCTGTTACACACTCACCTTAAGGACTCTTCTTGGACCTAATTTATTTTTCTCTTCAACATTAAAAACAATTTCTCCATCTGATGATACTTTCTAAATACTTTACTTTATAATGCATGCTTAATCATGATGGTTCCTTTACTGAGATACTTCATGGGGCACCTGATGAAGAGTACGAGTGTGCTATTGTATAACTGGGAGAATATGAGCAACAGTTTTGTTTAAGGGAGATATTTGACCAGTGCCAAGGTGTTACATAGTATTTATCCA
Source organism: Lepidochelys olivacea (assembly GCF_965140295.1). NCBI lineage: Eukaryota > Metazoa > Chordata > Testudines > Cheloniidae > Lepidochelys > Lepidochelys olivacea. Next base: position 10,875,239 of record NC_140415.1, on the reverse strand, counting down.
GATACTAAATAGACATGACAATCTCATCTCTGACCTTTTAGTAAAAAAACTGCTCAATAAAGTTTTAAAAAAAGAAGAAACTGAGGTGTATTTCAATGACCATAATGTTTAATATTGTATTTTTCCATTATTGTATTTAAATATATATTAACACAATGCCCACAGATTTTTCATTAAAACTTTCTGTTCCTCATTGCCCCATCTGCAAAAGGGAGGTATTTTCCTACCTCACAAGAATAAGTTATTAATGTCTGGAAAGCCTATAAAGACCTTTATATTTATGAGGTACTTTGGCATCATTTCCTCCTACCCGCTCACCCTTTATAAGCTCTTTCTTTGGAGTTACATGGGTTTAATAATCCATATATACTGCGGTTCCTGGTCTGGGGATGACCAAGAGGCAGCAATGTTTCTCCATTAACCACACACATTTTTATGGGTAAATTAATACAGATTGGGCCAACTTTAACATAGCTAACATTCCCTCTGCACTGTTGAATCCCTCTTTGGAGAAGAGCAGTGTTACAAGGGCAGTAGCTAACTTGCGGCCTGGAGGGCTGATGTTCCATGTCCCTTTGGTGCATGGATCTCTTTGGTTTTATCCTCTAAAACTTCTTGTTGTTCTGTGGGGCATGCAGACCCTGATGCTACATGAGACTCATATTGTTTGAAATTGTTTCCATGCATTATTTTCACAAAGGGGATGAGCTGGCCAATAATTGTCCCCTGGGTAGTCCCAATTAAGACCAAGTTAAGACATTCACAAGCTATTTTTATCAACCTGTCTTAGCCTGCTACAAGATTGCTCCCTAGAGGATATCCTCTTATCCTATTTTAAATTACTGTAGTGATTGGCATCTACTAAAGCTGGGCAAACAGTCTGCAGAGAAAGGCACACAAAATCAATCGGGCTTTGTCTTGTGCAATTGCAAATATCAGCCATGTGCTTGGACCATTGGCTGATGTTTGGCTTTGTGAATTCTGCCTACATTTTCCTATGCTTTATTTCACCCCATATCTCTTCACTGTTTTCTTTTGTAACCTCTCTCTTTTTCTCCTTCTCAGCAATGACAATGCAGTTCATAAGCCATCGGTTCCCTGATTACCATGATCCAACCATAGGTGAGTACAGATTGTTCTTTTCTTTATTCCATCCAGTCTGGCTGCTCTATGAGATTTACCCCAGTAGCTCTCAACCTGTCCACACTGGGATCCCTTTTCTTTAGTGGGATTCCCCTTGCAATTAGCAAGATGGGAATAGCAGGGCCATGGCAACCACCTAACAATGCTTTGTGAAGTGCCTGGGAGTTATAACTTTCAAACTGAGAATATTTGTTTGATGGTCATTTGGTTGGTCATGGTCATGTGATAGACAGTTGGTCCTCAGATGATGGAGTCTCATGTTGATGTTGAGGATTCAGCCCACACTATTGGTGAACACATATATGCGAGGTCAGATTAATGCAAGAACCAGAAACACTGCTACATGTAGCACAGACAGGATTGTCCATGACCACCGCGGGCTGTTGCATCCTTGCTTTGCACTGTTCACCTTTTCCACATTAGGTCTTAATGCACCAGGTTTCAAAGTGGTTAATGGTGGCATGCCACATCTGCCACCACCTTGCTCTGTCACCAGTGGCACCAAACAATGTTGCATGCTGGTTCCCACACTCTTTTTTCACATACTTTGATGGATGCATTTCAGGGCATCAACAGAGGAGTATTTATCCATTCTGCACTGATGGGAAGTTGTTCCTATGCCCACATGAAAGAGGCAGATTTAGTTATTAAGGAGCCTTTATTTGCTGATGACTGTGTACCGGTTGCACACTCAATTGGTGATGCTCAATTTATAACTGATCACTTCACTTGTGCAGTCAATTGTTTTGGTTTCACAATCAGCCTGAAGAAAACTGAAGTATTGTACCAAACAGTATCAGGCGATGCACATCTTTACCCAATTATTAAGATAAACACTGCTCCGATGAAGTGAGCTGTAGCTCACGAAAGCTCATGCTCAAATAAATCGGTTAGTCTCTAAGGTGCCACAAGTACTCCTTTTCTTCTTACTGCTCCTCTTGTCTCTGTGGTGAAGTTTTGCTACCTGGGGAGTTTGCTGTCACAGAATGCCACAATTGATGAAAACATGATCCATCATATAGTCAAGGCCAGCTCTACACTTGTGATGCCAGTCCTGAAACACTGTGAAAGAAAATTCTTTTACCAATAGGTGAGTGAAGCCATGAAATCTAATTAATGCTATATGTTAACAAGGGCAGCATTCGCTTGTGGAAAAGGCCTATTCAACATCCTGTGTTATTCCATCGTAGGGAGAAAATGCTCAAACTCTATGGTTTGCTTTCCTATTTTCAAACCATTTCTTATCAAGATAAACATTATTGCTGTTTTTATGAGAAAATAATTGTGACTACTGGGTTTACTGCATGATAGATGCAGTTTACTGCACGATAGATAGGGTCACACTCTCTTCTGGGTTAGTTCTCTTGATTTCAATGGACTTATGCCATCAGAGAATTTTTCCTGTAATAAATAAAGGGTTGAGAGTCATCCAGGAGAACACTTTCAAATCTATCTTCTTTAGAAACTTGCATCTGTTTTAAGGATCACATTGTTGAGCCAGGGTGGGAAGGGCCTGAGCTGGAAAAGAAGTCCAGTTTGGAGCCCCACACTACAAGAAGGATGTGGAAAAATTGGAAAGCATCCAGCGGAGGGCAACAAAAATGATTAGGGGACTGGAACACATGACTTATGAGGAGAGGCTGAGGGAACTGGGATTGTTTAGTCTGCAGAAGAGAAGAATGAGCAGATAGCTGCTTTCAACTATGTGAAAGGGGGTTCCAAAGAGGATAGATCTAGACTGTTCTCAGTGGTAGCAGATGACAGAATGAGGAGTCATGGTCTTAAGTTGCAGTGGGGGAGGTTTAGGTTGGATATTTGGAAAAAAACTTTTTCACAAGGAGGGTGGTGAAGCACTGGAATGGGTTACCTAGGGAGGTGGTGGAATCTCCTTCCTTTGAGGTTTTTAAGGTCAGTCTTGATAAAGCTCTGGCTCGGATGATTTAGTTGGAGATCGGTCCTGCTTTGAGCAGGGGATTGGACTAGATGACCTCCTGAGGTCCCTTCCAACACTGATATTCTATGATTCTTTGATTCTGGTTGATTCCACTGGATTTCCTCTTGGGGTTCAGTGACTGTGTGAGCAGAAGAGGCAGATTTGGTTGAAAGAGTGCAGAGTGGGTTCCCTTCTACACGAGGAGTTAAGAGCTGCACGTGAAGAGCTGCACACAGGGAAGCCATTTAGAGTGCACAGCAACAAGAAGTTTTACTAGACCTTCAAAATCCAGGATCTATGCTGCATAGTCTTGCATGCCATCTACTAGCATTTGACCTATTAACTGTTTATCGATATATAGGAATCTCTCTTTTCTAGAGCACTCCTGTAACAACAGGCTAGTCTGGAGCAGGGTTGTACCATGGCCTCTTCCTTCCCCACATCTCTGTAAGAAAGCTAGCTGAACAGGCAGCGCTGTCCAGGAGCGGTGCCACCACTTCCCAGAAGGATTACATACAGTCCAGCCCCACGTTTCCGGCTTATCATTACTTTGAATTGCTGTTTCCAATCACTGTTACAAATGTTCTGACTCTCATTATCCATCGGTTACTACTGCTTGATTCTGAGGTCAGGCATTGTTATAGATCTTAAAGGTACCACCTTTAAAAGGAGCAGTGAGTAATGAGTGCAGATTTATCCCTTTGGACATCCACTGGGCACATCCATCACCTCGGATTACCTTCACTGAACATTCTGTACTGACAGATGGCTGAAAGCACATCTATCTGGCTCTAAAGAAAAAAAACATGAAAGCATAAGTCTGGAAGTGTCCTCTGGGAGGACTTCATTCCTTTCATTCTTTCCAGATCTCTTCATTTCTTTGCTCTCTGGATAAAGGCAATAGCTAATAGTTTCTTTTGTTGGACAAGGGTTAAGTTTTCTCCTGTGTTATCTGGGTGAATCGTAAATATAATTAATGACAAGTTCAGTTTGTGAACCACACCCTACTAGGGTGAACAGGAATCTAGAAGGAAGTAAGGTCTCTCCTTGTTTGCAGCAATCAATGAGTTCTCAAAATTTTTCAGTCTGAGATGGCAGAGCTGTTGCCATCTTGTCATGGGCTAAGAGCTCCCAGGTGTTGAGGTCAATTTTGAAAGGTTGGAAGTTGGTCTTGAGAGAGAGTCTTTGTAATGTTTGCTTGGTCTGCCCCTAAAACGAGTTCCAATCTTCAATTCTTTGTAAAAGACTGTTTTCGGTATTCTACTGTCAGACGTACAGACCACATGACTGTACCATCTCAGCTGCACTCTTACTATGAAAGCTTCAGTGCCTGTGATCTTGAGGCATTCAAGGACCTTGGTGTTTAGAATTAAATCTTGCCATTTAATTGCCATTATTCACCATAGACATTGTAGCTGGGATTGGTCCAAGCAATTTAGGTGGTGTTGATAAGTAATTCACATATTGCAGCCATAGAGGAAAGTGGTAATGACAATAGAACTGTAAACATCAATTTTCATTCCCAGTCTGACAGCATATTCATTCCAGAGATGACACTGGTGATTTCTGAAGGCCTCGTAGCCTGTGCCAATGAACTTTGTAATGTTGTCAATTATTGCATCCCATGAAATGATACTCCCTAGGATGCAAAATTTGTCACCAACTTTGAGTGGTACATCATTGACAGACCCAACTGGAATAAGAAAAGGAGTACTTGTGGCACCTTAGAGACTAACCAATTTATTTGAGCATGAGCTTTCGTGAGCTACAGCTCACTTCATCGGATGCATGCCGTGGAAACTGCAGCAGACTTTATTTATACACAGAGAATATGAAAAAATACCTCCTCCCACCCCACTCTCCTGCTGGTAATAGCTTATCTAAAGTGATCATCAGGTGGGCCATTTCCAGCACAAATCCAGATTTTTTCACCCTCCACCCCCCCACACAAATTCACTCTCCTGCTGGTGATAGCCCATCCAAAGTGACAACTCTTTACACAATGTGCATGATAATAAAGTTGGGCCATTTCCTGCACAAATCCAGGTTCTCTCACCCCCTCACCCCCCTCCCAAAAACCACACACACAAACTCAGTATCCTGCTGGTAATAGCTCATCCAAAGTGACTATTCTCCCTACAATGTGCATAATTAAGGTGGGCCATTTCCAGCACAAATCCAGGTTTTCGGGGTGGGGGGGATGTGAGAAAACCTGGATTTGTGCTGGAAATGGCCCACCTTAATTATGCACATTGTAGGGAGAATGGTCACTTTGGATGAGCTATTACCAGCAGGATACTGAGTTTGTGTGTGTGGTTTTTGGGAGGGGGGTGAGGGGGTGAGAGAACCTGGATTTGTGCAGGAAATGGCCCAACTTTATTATCATGCACATTGTGTAAAGAGTTGTCACTTTGGATGGGCTATCACCAGCAGGAGAGTGAATTTGTGTGGGGGGGTGGAGGGTGAGAAAACCTGGATTTGTGCTGGAAATGGCCCACCTGATGATCACTTTAGATAAGCTATTACCAGCAGGACAGTGGGGTGGGAGGAGGTATTTTTTTCATATTCCCTGTGTATAAATAAAGTCTGCTGCAGTTTCCACGGCATGCATCCGATGAAGTGAGCTGTAGCTCACGAAAGCTCATGCTCAAATAAATTGGTTAGTCTCTAAGGTGCCACAAGTACTCCTTTTCTTTTTGCGAATACAGACTAACACGGCTGTTACTCTGAAACCAACTGGAATAGTTGCAGTACTTCTCAGTTGAGACTGGACCATGACTTCTGTCATCTTCAGGCTGATTGTTAAACCAAAATGTTTTCCTGCATGTGCAAAGCAGCCAGAGAGCAACTGAATGGTCCTGAGGTTATGGGCCAATAAAGCACAATCACCAACTAACAGTAATTTATGAATAGTTGTCTTTATAACTTTTCTCTTCGTATGCAGGCAATAAGTCACCTCCATCCATATGGTATTGCATATAAATGCCACAACCAATATCTCTGAATTCCTCTATTAAAACATCAGCAAAACATGATGCTAAATAACATTGGAACAAGAACACAGCGTTGTTTTATTCCATCAGTGACAACAAAGGCAGCTGAGAAGCAGTCTTGGTCAAGGACACAAACTGCATTCCTGTGTGAAAAGATTTAATAATGTTGACAAACTTATCAGGGCAACCAAATTTGCAGATGTCTGTCCACAGACCATCTCGATTTACAGTGTCAAAGGCCCTAGTAAGGTCAAAAGAAACAACATATAGGTCTTAATAGTGCTCACAACATTTCTCCTGACTTTGTGGAATAATAAACTGTTAGTATTATGCACCCAGGACAATATCTAAGACTTTTATGACCATTTAAAGAAAAATCGCACACAAAAAAAAGAATGTGAATATCAGCTCTAAAGAGAACTAAACTACAAGAAAATCTCAACATGCACATTCATTGCACTCAGGAAAACAGTGAATAAACAGAAATGAGAAAAAAGTGGGGGAGAAGAGAACCATTATAGTCATTGAGAACAATAAGTCACACACTCATCTTTAACATTAACTTGTCTATCATCTACCACATATTTAACTGTGTATTGTCTTGTCATAATCCCAGATTGTGGGCCTCTAGGCACTATCATAATATGAAAAATAATGATCAATAAAGAGATAGAAGTGATTATTATGTATTATGTTAATCACAGTAGCACTTTCAGGCACCAGTCAGAATCAAGAGCCCATTGTGCACAAACACATAATAAGAGACAGTCGCTATCCTAAAGAGATTACAATCTATATAGATAAGACATACAGTAGGAAGGGAAATAGAGGAACAGAAAAATGAAATAGCTTTCTAAAGGTTGCACAGCAAATCAATGGAAGAGCTGGATATGAACCAAGTACCCTAACTACCAGACTCTGATGTCTCTCAAGATGTGCTGAGAAATGCTCAGTTTCTATTCCTGCTATGGAATATGTACTAAATGGAAAACAAAATAGTGGAAGCTTTATTGTCACATCTGGGACCCTGCACTCTCTTAGGATCAAGCTCCCCATTCAGCATACTACAAACCAATTGGAATGTGTATAACTCACCAGTAAGTGAGGATTACAGGTCCCCCTCTGTTTCTGATCCACAAAGAATATGAGTAGTTACAACCCCTCCCCCAGCTACAGAGAGTTGGCTCTTTAGTTCAAGCTGGAGCTGTTTATACCTTTAGCTGTGGATATCCCCAGTTCAATCCCTGGTGTGCTAGCCAAGAATGCAATTGTCAACAGTACAACCAGAGACAAAATGAAAGAAATAATATATTGTCTGAATTGTAAGAGAATTCTAAAACATCCCCAGTAGGCTGTCAGAAAACCAGCTACAGTTGTACCATGAACAATGGATAATATTAAAAGAGAACAGCTCCTGAATTTAAAGGCTGACTAAACTGTTTGGTGCATTTGAGTGTTTAATTTGTCATTATATTGGCCAAGACAGAAATTTACAAATAAGGCAGCATGGGATTGTTAAAAGTACATAAATGTAGTGACTGAAGAGACTAATTGACAGACCCTCAGCTGGTGTAAATCAGAAAAACTCCATTGAACTCAATGTAGCTACATAACATAAATTTACATAAGCTGATGAAGACCACAGTTGGTTAAAGAAAGGAGGGTTTACTTCAACTAATATTAGCTCCAGCCATTATTTACTCCAATCCATCAGAAAGCCAAAGGTGAAAAGATTTAGCTGGATCCTCTTCATTTAAAACTCATGTGCACAGTCCAAACAAAACACAGATTTAATCAGATTAGGGAAATACTTCCATCTGTCAAGTGAACAATACACTACTTGGTACATGGCATGTGAGCCTAAGTAGCTTGAGGTTGCAAGATGAGTTACAGACATTACAACTGTCTAGATGATTTCACTGAAGGCTTTATGCTGTTCAGAAAAAAAAGATGTCTCTCTCTTTCCGCTTGTAAGAGATAAGACTCTCTGACAGGTGGAGTCTGAAAAGCACAGACTGCCTGGCTGACACTAGCTAGACAGGTGGCCGCAGTTACCCCATGTTGCTTGTGACTTTATTTCAGCAGAAACTGCATATTCAGATATAAAGAAACTGAGGGATTGATTCTAGTTCACTTTAAGTCCCTTCTAGGCCTCTCCATGGCACAAAGAGGAAGTAGAGAAGCCTCTCCCCTATGGTGCCCCTGTGTTGGTAGAAGGCATTCCCTGTGCAGATGGGGTGCCTCTAACATTTTGAAGAACTAGCGACACATGGCTGATTTCACACTGAATTATCTCTCTCCACCTACTAGCTATCAGGTGCTGGACCACAGCACCTCATCTATCGAGGGTACATATATGGCCCCATATCACCATGCTATCTGAGCACTTCATGCTCATTCATGTATTTATCCTCATAATACCCCACAAGGTAGGAAAGTAGATAGGAATTTGTGGTTCAAAGAAGCTAAGAGACTTGGCCAGGGTCACACAGAAAGCCTGTGACAGAACAAGGAATTGAACCCACATCTTCAGCTAGTTTCATAACTACTAGACCATCCTTACTCTGTCAATCTATGTAGTTGCCACCGTGACCTACTATGGGTAGTGTCTCTTCCCCCGCTAGTGAAGAATTTTTCCAGGTAGGAAAAAGCTGTGGTCGCAACACTAGAGGACTATAGCCATTTGACTTTTTCCTCCTTCATCATAATGCCCTAAGGAGATGGCTTTTCCATGACTATCAGTCCCCCGTGTTATGATTTACTAATCAGAGATTATCATTGTTACACCTTGTTTTTCTATGGTGATTTGTATCTATAGAACTATGACTATAAATGCATCTTGAAGTGTGAAGACAAGGTTTTACCCTTACAGGTGGACCCCAGAATTTTTGGATGATCCAGTGACATTTCTGAAATATCATTTAAGGTCTTGTTCAGCCTAGAAAATCGCACGTAGCACAGAGTGAAGCAGAATGCTTATTATATGGTGTTTCATTCACCATGTTACAAACATATGCTCCGTGAGCTGCCCTAGCGACCAGGTTTCAGGGGGGTAGCCGTGTTAGTCTGTATCACAAAAAACAATGAGGAGTCCTTGTGTTAGTCTCTAAGGTGTCACAAGGACTCCTCGTTGTCCTAGCTACCAGCTAATTTTCAGGCAATACTTATTTTGATTTCTACTAGGTTTTGACCTAGAAAGCAACAAATGGTTTTGGATCTATCTACCTGAGATGATCTTTCCCATATATGATACAGTGGCAGCTGAAATCATAAGGGCACTAATATTTAGCAGTGAGGGTAATTACCCATTGGAACAATTTACCAAAGGTTAAGGTGGATTCTCAGGCATTACAGGCAACTTTTAAATCAAGATTGGATGTATTTTCTAAAAGAGATGCTCCAGTTCAAACAGGAATTATTTTTGGGAAGTTCTATGACGTGTTGTTCAGAAGATCAGGCTTGATGATCACTGTGGTCCCTTCTGGCCTTAGACTCTGTCCTTTGGACTAATTGTGAGAAGGCTGGGATCCCAAGTTGAGTTTACAGTGCTAGATGTTAAATCTAAAAATATTTGCAAAGAAAACTGATCAAATATGTTATCATAGTCTCTGAGGAAATAGATACAGAATCCATGGAGTCATTTGTTTGAGTATTACCACATATTAATCAAAGCATTTGAGGTGTGATTATAGAATTCCTGGTCCTCTGCAATTACCAGAGAGGATCAGGAAGTGTTGCAATGGGGAGCTCAGTTAATGAGGAACATCCTGGTTTGAGAGTACTCTACTTGCTGCTGAAAGCATGGCTCCTAGAGTGTATGTCCTCACGCTACAGGGTGTCAGAAATTTGTGAATCCCTCTCTATAGGAGCACAGGAAAGAAAAGAAAACCCTAAACTGCCAGAGTGAATTACTAGGGAAAGTGGATAATCAGACAGGAGATCTGTAAAGCAACAGCAGAAAGGAGGCAGAACCTTGTCTCAGCAGTAGCACAAATGGCTCTTTTACAAAAGTTTGATTTTGATAATTCGAGCATCTGGCCTTGCTAGATTTGTAGATTTGAGGGGTGGGTTGTTTTTTGTTTTTTTTTGGGCGGGGGGGTGCGATAGGGTGGTTTATGGTTTAATGAAGAAAACACAAAAATACCAGGTAATTGTCCTGATATTTGACATGGGTGATGCTGCTGATGATACCCTATGTGCTGTACCTCTCTCTGCTGAGGAAAAGAATGAATACTCCAATGTGAAAGAGGCTTCGATGCCTCTTTGATAGGCAGACCGAATATTATACGTGAAAGGGCCAAATTTAATAGGAGGTGTCAAAAACAAGGGGAAACAGCTAAGATTGTTGTTACTTGCAGTTCACAGGCTTACTGAACATTGCAAATATGGAGTGTTAAAAGGAGAATAAAAAAGACAGGACAGTTGTTGACATAAGACACACCAGTTTATAAGCACAGGTTTTTTCAGTTAGACACAGATCTCATGCTAGCAAAAGCTATAGCAAAAAGTGAGAATGCTGTCTCTCTGGTGTTTTGCAATGTCACTTACATGCGAGCAGAAGAGGGAAGATGGTATCAGACAATACTGACACAGCAAAAAGGAGAAAAATACACAGGTGAAAGGAGCACCCAGGCCAAATATACAACATAAGAACAGTGCACCACTAGACAGGTTATTTGGTCTCTCACTTAATAAGAGGGGTTGTTGGAAAAAAGATGTGGAAGCTGTGGCAAGACACCAAGCCACAGCTAGCCAGCAAAAGAACCAGAATGTAGGCGATGCCGCAAAATGGGACATCTTGCAATAGCTTGCAGATCACCCAGAGTAGTGGAAACAATCCAAAAGGGAATGGTATCTGATGACAATGAGTCAATACTTCTAGGGACTATATCCTCAATAGAACAAACACCTTGGTACACAATCATAGAGCTAAATGGTCAAAAACTTACATTTAAAACTGATAGTGGGGCAGCAGCCACTGAAATTCCAAAAAACAGTTATCATCAATCCCAGAATGGAGAACTGCAAAAATTTTGTATGGGGCTATAACAATACATTGGATGTTTTTGGCCATTTCTTTGGGAAACTGGAGAAAGGACTGAATGTTCTTCATGAAATAATATATGTAATACAAGGATTGACAACTTCCCTATTACAAAAAGAAAAGGAGGACTTGTGGCACCTTAGAGACTAACCAATTTATTTGAGCATAAGCTTTCGTGAGCTACAGCTCACTTCTTCGGATGCATATCGTAGAAACTGCAGAAGACATTATATACACAGAGACCATGAAACAATACCTCCTCCTACCCCACTCTCCTGCTGGTAATAGCCCATCCAAAGTGACCACTCTCTTTACAATGTGTATGATAATCAAGGTGGGCCATTTCCAGCACAAATCCAGGTTTTCTCACCCCCCCCCACTTTTTTCCAAAAACCACACACACAAACTCACTCTCCTGCTGGTAATAGCTTATCCAAAGTGACCACTCTCCTTACAATGTGTATGAAAATCAAGGTGGACCATTTCCAGCACAAATCCAGGTTTTCTCACCCTCTTCCCCCCCCCCACACACAAACTCACTCTCCTGCTGGTAATAGCTCATGCAAAGTGATCACTTTCTTTACAATGTGCATGATAATCAAGGTCGGCCATTTCCTCTGATAGTGTGGCTGATGTTATTAGGCCCTGTGATGGTGTCCCCGGAATAGATATGTGGGCACAGTTGGCAACGGGCTTTGTTGCAAGAATAGGTTCCTGGGTTAGTGGTTCTGTTGTGTGGTATGTGGTTGTTGGTGAGTATTTGCTTCAGGTTGGGGGGCTGTCTGTAGGCAAGGACTGGCCTGTCTCCCAAGATTTGTGAGAGTGTTGGGTCATCCTTCAGGATAGGTTGTAGATCCTTAATAATGCTTTGGAGGGGTTTTAGTTGGGGGCTGAAGATGACGGCTAGTGGCGTTCTGTTATTTTCTTTGTTAGGCCTGTCCTGTAGTAGGTGACTGTGCCCACATATCTGTTCAGGAGACACCATCACAGGGCCTAATAACATCAACCACACTATCGGAGGCTCGTTCACCTGCACATCTACCAATGTGATATATGCCATCATGTGCCAGCAATGCCCCTCTGTCATGTACATTGGCCAAACTGGACAGTCTCTACGTAAAAGAATAAATGGACACAAATCAGATGTCAAGAATTATAACATTCATAAACCAGTCGGAGAACACTTCAATCTCTCTGGTCACGCAATTACAGACATGAAGGTCGCTATCTTAAAACAAAAAAACTTCAAATCCAGACTCCAGCGAGAAACTGCTGAATTGGAATTCATTTGCAAATTGGATACTATTAATTTAGGCTTAAATAGAGACTGGGAGTGGCTAAGTCATTATGCAAGGTAGCCTATTTCCCCTTGTTTTTTCCCACCCCCCACCCCCGATGTTCTGGTTAAACTTGGATTTGTGCTGGAAATGGCCCACCTTGATTTTCATACACATTGTAAAGAGAGTGGTCACTTTGGATGGGCTATTACCAGCAGGAGAGAGAGTTTGTGTGTGTGGAGGGGGGGTGAGAGAACCTGGATTTGTGCTGGAAATGGCCCAACTTGATTATCATACACATTGTAAGGAGAGTGATCACTTTAGATAAGCTATTACCAGCAGGAGAGTGGGGTGGGAGGAGGTATTGTTTCATGGTCTCTGTGTATATAATGTCTTCTGCAGTTTCCACAGTATGCATCTGATGAAGTGAGCTGTAGCTCACGAAAGCTCATGCTCAAATAAATTGGTTAGTCTCTAAGGTGCCACAAGTACTCCTTTTCTTTTTGCGAATACAGACTAACACGGCTGTTACTCTGTTCCCTATTACAGTTGCCAGCAATGCAAGCACTGTACCTAGTAGGGAAACTGGAATGCATTAATAAGAAAAAAATCAAACTACAGGAAATATCTTCAAAGGCTATGAAAACCATCCAGGGAGTACAAAATAAAACTGGTGTCATCAGCAACTCCCTTTGCTCTCACAGCCCCATGTCACCTCCCTATACTTTTGCTAGGGAAAGTCAAAGAAGAATTAAAGAGAATGGAAGACACGGGGATTGTTTCCCAAACAGAAGAATCCACTGACTGGTATTTGGGCAGGATTGTAGTACTAATGCCCAATGTTAAAATTCCGATTTATGTGGAGCTTATACAACTTAATAAAAGCATGTGGAGAGAGAGAGAGATGCTTCCTGCAGTTAACCAGACATTAGCTCAGTTATCAGAAGCTAAAGTCATCTCAAAGTTAGATAGTACAGCAGGCTGCCTGCAAATCCCTCTTGCTAAAGGGGCTATATCATTAACTCCGTTCATCACCCTAGTTGAAGGGTACTGTTTCAAGCATCTTCCAATTGACATATCTTCAGCGTCAGAACATTTACAAAAGAGAATCTCTCAGATCATGTCAGATTTGCCTGGCATCTTTGCCATGCAGATGTTGTGTTAATATATGGCAGATATAAAAATGAACATGATGAGTGACTACATGCAGTTTTGAAACACTTCCACAACCTGGCTCTGAATGAGAAATGTGAATTTGGAAATGAGCAGATAAAACCTGTAGGACACATAATTAGCAAACAGGGAATTCAGATATATTCAGACAAACTGAAATCATTACTTTCCTTACCCTAACCCAAAGAAGTTTCTGGTCTAAGAAGGTTTCTGTGCATGACAAATCATTTTTTGGAAATTCTTGCCAAATTCAGCTCATCCAACAAACTTTAAGAGATCTTCTTAATGGTCATATTATGTGAATCTGGGCTATTCCACAACAAAACACATTTAATAAAATAAAAGTACTACTGACCTTACCATCTATTTTGGCACAATGTTAGGTAAACTATTCAACAGTATCAATGGACATACCTTTATATCGTTTAGGAGTAGTGCTCTCACAGAAGCAGCCAAAAGTAGACCAGAGACCTGTTGTATTCACATCAAGAAGCTTCACAGAAACAAAGCAGCAGTATGGGCAAATGGAAGAGAAAGCTCTAGCCATCATTTGGGTTTGTGAATGGCTCAGTGTCATAAATATAAAGGGAAGGGTAAACCCCTTTGAAATCCCTCCTGGCCAGGGGAAAGCTCCTCTCACCTGTAAAGGGTTAAGAAGCTAAAGGTAACCTCGCTGGCACCTGACCAAAATGACCAACGAGGAGACAAGATACTTTCAAAAGCTGGGAGGAGGGAGAGAAACAAAGGGTCTGTGTGTCTGTCTATATTCTGTCTTTGCCGGGGATAGACCAGGAATGGAGTCTTAGAACTTTTAGTAAGTAATCTAGCTAGGTACGTGTTAGATTATGATTTCTTTAAATGGCTGAGAAAAGAACTGTGCTGAATAGAATAACTATTTCTGTCTGTGTATCTTTTTTGTAACTTAAGGTTTTGCCTAGAGGGGTTCTCTATGTTTTGAATCTAATTACCCTGTAAGGTATCTACCATCCTGATTTTACAGGGGGGATTTCTTTATTTCTATTTACTTCTATTTTTTATTATAAGTCTTCTTGTAAGAAAACTGTATGCTTTTTCATTGTTCTCAGATCCAAGGGTTTGGGTCTGTGGTCACCTATGCAAATTGGTGAGGCTTTTTATCCAACATTTCCCAGGAAAGGGGGGGGGTGCAAGTGTTGGGAGGATTGTTCATTGTTCTTAAGATCCAAGGGTCTGGGTCTGTAGTCACCTAGGCAAATTGGTGAGGCTTTTTACCAAACCTTGTCCAGGAAGTGGGGTGCAAGGTTTTGGGAAGTATTTTGGGGGGAAAGATGTGTCCAAACAGCTCTTCCCCAGTAACCAGTATTAGTTTGGTGGTGGTAGCGACCAATCCAAGGACAAAGGGTGGAATATTTTTTACCTTGGGGAAGTTTTGACCTAAGCTGGTAAACATAAGCTTAGGAGGTTTTTCATGCAGGTCCCCACATCTGTACCCTAGAGTTCAGAGTGGGGGAGGAACCTTGACACTCAGTTTGGGTTGAATTTCAACATAGGAACAGGGGCATTGCTAGATTGCAAACCACTGGATGACCTTCTACCTATGACTCAAAGATTTAGATTGATGTGGTTTTCTTTTGACATTGAACACATATGAGGGACAGTACTCACTCTATCTTGAGCCCCAATTAAGCAGATACTAACAAATGAAGATAGATTTTATGGCAGCAATTCCCAGAATCTGCTGGCCAACTTCAGCAAATTAGAGAACAACAAAAGGATGAGACTTGCCAGAAACTGACTCAACTCTGCCAAAGAGGGTGGGGTTGAAGGAAGCAACCTTCAAGAGCCCTGCTAACATGGTGGCAGGACCAAAATGACCTTCATATGGCTGATGGCCTGCTTCTGAAAGGATGGTACATTCTTATCCCAAAAAGAAAAGGAGTACTAGTGGCACCTTAGAGACTAACCAATTTCTTTGAGCATCCAAGCTTTCGTGAGCTACAGCTCACTTCATCGGATGCAGATAGATGAAGTGAGCCATAGCTCACGAAAGCTTATGCTCAAATAAATTGGTTAGTTTCTAAGGTACCACTAGTACTCCTTTTTTTTTCCAAATACAGACTAACATGGCTGCTACTCTGAAACCTATTCTTATCCCAATGACACTTCAGAAAGAGATTGTCTGCAAAATCCATGAGGAGACACCAAGATATAAATAAGTGCAGGGCATAAGCAGAACAATCCATACTATGGCCCTGTCTGAGTAGGCAAATTTAAACTTTAGTAGAAGGCTGAAAAATATGTAACAAGGGGAAAAATTCACCAGAACCATTATTCTCTGCAAAGTTACCTGACAGACTTTGGCAGCGGGTAGCCACAGATTTATTTTTTTTTCTGGAAAGGACACACATACATTATTGCAGCTGATTACTTCTCCAGAAATATTGACTTGGCTATACTTTGTGACAGGGTCAGGCCAGATGGCTAAGGAGAGTAATAGAAGGCAGATATATTAGCCCCAGGTTAAGTAGGTGCCTTTTCCCTGGGTAAGGTAACAGGGAAGGTTTTTTTTTTGTTTGTTTTTTTTTGGTTTTTGGTTTTTTTTTAAACAGAAAAGAAGTTTATTGGTAACACTTACAAGAATTACCAAAGGAAACAAAACAACTATGCAACAAAACAACACAAACAGAAGGTATAACACAGCAGCTTTCAGGAGGGAGAAGTGTTCAGGCTAGCCTAGGCCCAGAGCAGGGGGGGCTTCCTCGACACTCGTGGTCTTCCACCCTCCTGAGTTACCTGGTGGCCTAGAGCGGGGGGGGCTTCCTCGACACTCGTGGTCTTGCACCCCCTCGAGTTACCTAGTGCCGCACCCAGTGTCACTGATCCTCCCTCTCCTGAGAGTGCCCGGCAAGATGGGCACGGCTGTGGGGTGGGCGGTTTAGGGGTGTGGGGGGGTAGACACCCATGTATTATAGGACCCTCTCCTAGATGACAGTAATGATGGTATCCACAGCGGCAACAGCTGGGGCTGGCGTCTCTCGCTCTTCCCCTCAATCAAAGGGTCAGATGGAGGGAACTGGACGGGGTCACTGAGCAGAGAACCCCGGACAGCGCCCACCGCTCCTCGAAGGCGTCAAGGGAGTCGGTGGATGCCGCCCAGAGGAACTCCGCCCAGATACGTGAATGTACTGAGGATCGGAAAAAGGCCCTACAATCGCAGGACGTTTCATGGGCCCACCTCCTCTCTCTGGTTTTATAAATGGCTGTTTTAGCCAAGGCTAGGAGGAGGTTGACCAGGAGATTCCGCGACTTTGTGGGGCCACGGATGGGAAGTGTATAGATAAAAAGGTGAGGGGAGAAATGAAGCCAGAAGCGCAATAGAATATTTGTGAGGAGCCGGAAAAGGGGCTGCAATCTGGCACACTCTAAATATACGTGCGCAAGGGTTTCCCTCACATTACAAAAAGGGCAAGTATCCGGGATGGGGGTAAACCGTGTCAGAAACACGCCCGTGCTCACAGCTCCATGAAGGAGCTGCCAACTGATGTCCTCGACGGGCCTCAGGACCAAGGTGGAATACAGGCTGGCCCATCGAGGTTGCTCACCCTCCAAAGGTGGCAGGAGGTCCCGCCACTTTGTATCGGGGCGGGACACCAGGGTGTGGGCGTGAAGGGTGTGAAGCGTGAGTGTGTATAAACATTTCTGTGGTGCAATTTGAAAACTGACCGGCTGCAGTTCATGCAGCCAGCTTGCAGTGAAAGGGTGAGGGGTTTGTTGGGATCTACGGGGTAGGGGCCCAATGGAAAGGTCCAGCGGGCCTGGGGTAGAGGATGGGCGGGGTGCGCCCTTGCGCAAGGCTCGGTTGACATAAGCCCGAGCAGCGGGGGTCATGGCGGCCTTCACCTCCTGAAGTACGCGCCGGGAGGTACGGGGGCTGGAGAGCCCCATGCGCCGAGCGAGCATCAAGGGATCCAGCCAGTCTCTCCGGTCGTAGTCCAGGAGGTCTCCGACCCTCGTGACTTCCACCAGGACCAACCTCTGGCACACCGAGCGGGACTCCGCCACCTGCACACGGAGCTGGGGGTTGTGTAGCAGGGGCTCCGTGAGGAGATCTGCTCCCACAGTGGCCGCCATGGACCTGGTCGTTAGAAACAGTTTCCAGGTCCGGAGGAGGTCCTGGTAGAAGACCGGCAGCCCGGAGTGGTCTCGTGGAAAACCCCTCGGACAAAGATAAAAGAGCTGCCGGTCATATTGGAGCCCTTGGAAGCGGCGCAGGAAGGCGTGCGCCAATATGCTCCACGTTGAACTACCTGCACTATAAAGGAGCCTCTGCAGGGCCTGGAGGCGGAAAACGTGGACCTGAGTGTACAGACACTTCAGGCCCTGCCCTCCTTCCTTCAGGGGTAGATGAAGAACTCCAACAGGGGCCCAGTGCATTCCTGACCAGAAGAACTCTAGAATCAATCTCCAGAGGTGGGTCAGGAAACCCGGGGCCGGGGCCAGGGTGTTGAGCCGGTACCAGAGCGTGGACAGGACTAGTTGGTTAAGCACCAGTGCTCTCCCTCGGAGGGAGAGACATTGGAGTAGCCTCGTCCATTTCCGGATCCGCTCTATCACCCCGCCCTCTAAATTTTGCCAGTTCTCCAGTGGGGAAGGGTGCGTGGTGGAAAGGTAAACGCCGAGATAGAGCAGTGGACCCGCACTCCACTGGATGGTCTGAAGCGCGGGTGGGAGGGAGCTTACCTGCCGCCAGTCCCCCACCGCCAAGCCAGAGCTCTTGACCCAGTTGACTCGGGCGGAGGAGGCTGCCGAATAGATGGCATGGCATGCCTCCACTCGCGCCAAGTCGCCCGGGTCCTGGACCACGAGGAGCACGTCATCGGCGTACGCCGACAGGACCAGCCGCAGCTCCGGCTCCTGCAGCACCAACCCTGTCATCCTCCTGCGGAGGAGACAGAGGAAAGGCTCGATCGCCAGAGCGTACAACTGGCCCGAGAGGGGGCACCCCTGCCGCACTCCTCGCCCGAAGCTGACCGGTTCAGTCAGGGTCCAGTTGAGCCTAACCAAACACTCCGCGGAGGCATACAGCACCCGGAGAAAACTCACAAACTGAGGTCTGAATCCAAACGCCTGCAGAGTGCTCAGGAGGTGCCCATGGTCTACTCTATCGAACGCCTTCTCCTGATCAAGAGACAGGAGGGCAAACGACAGACCATCTCTCCGTCCGAGTTCCAAAAGATCTCGGACTAGAAATAGGTTGTCAAAAATGCTGCGACCCGGGACAGTATAGGTCTGATCTGGGTGGATCACGTCCGCCATCACGGACCCTAGCCGCAGCGAGATTGCTTTCGCTACGATTTTGTAATCCGTGCTAAGGAGTGAGACGGGACGCCAGTTCCGTAAATCGCGGAGGTCCCCCTTCTTCGGCAGCAAGGCGAGCACCGCTCGCCTGCACGACAGAGGGAGGACCCCGCTCTGCAAGGACTCAGCCCAGATGGTGACTAGGTCTGGGCCGAGGATGTCCCAGAACGTGCGGTAAAACTCCACGGTCAGCCCGTCCATGCCCAGAGATTTATTGGTGGGCATGCGACAGAGGGCTTCCGAGAACTCGGCCAGGGTGAGAGGCAGCTCTAGTCAGTCTCGGTCGCCCACGCTGACCGTGGTGAGTTCCTCCCAGAGCACCCCGCAAGCGCCAGGATCGGTCGGATCCGGGGAGAAAAGGCTTGTGTAGAAGTCACGGGCCCTCCCACACATCTCCTCCGGATCCGTGAGGGGAGTGCCGTCTTCCGCAAGAAGGCAGGTGACGTGTTTCTTGGCCCCCCTCGTTTTCTCCAGGGCATAGAAGAAGCGGGAGCCACGGTCCATCTCCCAAAGGAGGCGGATGCGGGACCGAACAAAGGCACCTCGGGCCCGGTGGTCCTCGAGGGCCCGGAGCTCCTCCCACTTCTCCCGGCATGCTCCACAGAGGGACGGGTCCTCAGGGTTGGCAGCCAGGCGCCTCTCCATCTCTAAGACCTCCCATTCCAACTGCTGTATCGCCGCATTTTGCCATCGGCTGGTGCCCTGAGTGTAGTCACGGCAGAAGAGCTTGGCTCGCACATTCCCACCCGAGTTCCCACCATCGCCGCACCGAGGGAAAGGCACGCCACTGCTCTCGCCAGGCCAGCCAAAACTCCCGGAAGGATGTCACGAAGCTCTTGTCCTCCAACAGGCTGTTGTTAAAGTGCCAATAGGCCAGCCCCGGTCTCTCTGCACGGAGGGAGACCGTTACGGTGACTAAACGATGTCGGAGAATGGGGCCGGCCGAATGGCGGAGGAGTGGGCCTGTGAAAGATGGAAACGGGATAAGTAAATACGGTCCAACCAAGAGTGGTGTGACCGATGGGCCTCCACCCGGACAAAAGTGAACGTGGAAGTGTCATCTGGGTGATGGTCACGCCAGACGTCCACTAGGGAGTGATGTTCAACTATCCCTCGGAGAATATTCGTGGCGGCCGGGCTCGGCTCGGCCCCTCAGAGGTCCCGTTCCTCGAGGGTGGTGTTAAAGTCCCCTCCCAGGACCAGGCACTCGTGCGAATCTAGGGTGCCGAGAAACTCGGACACCCACTGATAGAATTGTGGCCGCCTTGAGCTCATTTGCGGGGCATAGATGTTAACAAGATTGACCACGAGCCCCTCCATACGGACTCAAAGGTGCAGCAGGTGGCCCGGCACATCCTCAGTGACCC
Organism: Lepidochelys olivacea; assembly: GCF_965140295.1. Taxonomy (NCBI): domain Eukaryota; kingdom Metazoa; phylum Chordata; order Testudines; family Cheloniidae; genus Lepidochelys; species Lepidochelys olivacea. Next base: position 10,854,972 of record NC_140415.1, on the reverse strand, counting down.
CTAGCACCTCGGGCCATAGGTTGGGGGAGAACAGGGTCTCCACTCCAGCTTGCCAAGTCGTGAAGTGGCTAAAGTATACCCCGTCCCCCCACTCCAGCCGCCACCTGTCCTCGGCGGTCGGGTCTGTATGGGTCTCCTGCAGGAAAACTACAGAGTACCCCCATTCCCGAAGGTAAGAGAGCACCTGGGACCTGCAGAGAGCCATCCTACAGCCCCTGGTATTCAGGGTCGCAATAATAAGAGGCGTCATGCGGAGGGCTGGGGGGGTGGGGGTTTCTTGTTGGCGGGGGTGTTCAGGGCCCCCGGCGGGTTGCGCAGCAACCCGTGACCCATCCCATGGATGAATAGATCGTGTCGGAAGCCTCAGGCTCGCTCGTAGGTCGCAGCACCGCGCCTTCCTTGCCCCCTGCCCTCCTTTATAAGGGCCCTTGTGGCCTGGAGGATTTGGTCAAAGTCCCCCCATAGCTGAAGAGCCAGCTGTACCCTATTGTGGGCGCCACGGGTGTGTTCTAGGAACTTCCGTAGCGCATGCCGCAGCTCATGGGGGGGTGGGGTTACAATTTCCGGGGTGTTCCTTGGTGGGACTCTTAATACAGCCTCGTGGTCTGCTAAGGCGGGTAGACAGGGTGCGGACCACCAACAGGGCATCTGACAGGCTGGGGTTATTAAATTCATTTCACGCCTTGGGGTGGAGGGGGATGGCAGGGAAAAAATTGCAACTCCTAATGGGTCGCGACTAGAAAGTGCAAAGACTGCTCCCTGGGGGGAATCTGTGAAAGGCGGAAAGGAAATAACCCCAGGGGCGGTATTAGCATTGCAGGAGGAGGGGACTTGGGCAGGAACAGTGGAGGGGGCAGGGGCAGGGGTAAGGCTCTGGGGTTCAGGAGGCAAGCAGCTAAAGGAAAGTGCCTCCTGAGCAGAGTCAAGGGTTAAGGGGTAAGGGAGGGGGCTCCCAATAATGCTAGGCGCTGGCTCCGTGGTGGTCTTGGCAGCCATGGCATCAGATGGTGGACCACCTTCTGCAGGGTGCTCGCCCGGGAAGGCAATTAGGGGGAGGGAACATGGGGAAAGGGGGGCTGGGGTAAGGTTGCCCAGCTTGAGGCCAGCTGGCAGTAGATCATCCTCTCCCTGGGTGACTGGGGTCAAATCTAGGGCCTCAATCTCCACATACACGGAGGAGAGGCCAGCTCCTGCTACCCCGGGGGCCTCTCTCTAGGGCCCGCCTCAACGGTCGCCTTGGGGTCCGCGGGGGGTTCGGGTGGTATCCAGGCAGAAAGGGCATCCTCAGGAGTCTCGGAGGGGAGGGTCTCCCGTGGAGGGGGGATTCTGCCCTCCAATGCCAGTCCGCCTTCCCCTCCCGACACCAGCGGATGGATTTCACTCGTGGCCATAGTGGGAGGCTCAATATCAGTGCCTCCTTTCCTGGTCTTCCAGGGGGCTTCCACGTCGGATGGATGCAGCGGAGCTCGAGCTTTCCGCTTGCCTCGCTGCCCCTGGACTAGGGTCAAGCCCTCCATAGAGTCGTCTGGGGGTTGGTTAGCAGGGGTTGTGTCGGGGCGCGGAGGCGATGGTTCAAGGGTTCGGGGGGGTAGCGGTGAGGCAGCATGGGGGGCGGGGGGTTCTCCTTGGGGCGGGCCCTCTCCTGTACCCGGTAATATCCTTGCCACACCCTCCTCCATAGGCTCTACTGGATTGATAATAGCAAGGGTGGAACTCCTTGCTCACCTGGGCGTTGTAGGGAAGGTATCTCTTGGGCCCAGACGGGAGCAGCGATGGGTCGAGTAGCAGGAGGGTTGTTTTCAGGTGCTGGGCAGCCAGAGGCGTCGGCAGCGATGGGGCCAATGTCCTGCCGGGTCTCGGGGGTCTCGGGTGCCCCTCCCCCCGGGCCAAAGGGCAGTCTCTGCGGACATGCCCCGCTGAGTGGCAGAGGTAGCACCGGGCCTCTCCGGTGGAGTAAAAGACCCGACAGCGGGCTCCCTGGTAGGGGACTAGGAAAGACCCCTCGAGCGCCTCTCCGTCACACGCCCCCGCCGGCGGTAGAAGCTGCACTTGCCGGCGGAACGAAAGGACGTGATGGAGGGTGGGGTCCTTGCAGCCCAACGGGAAAGGGCAACAGACAGAGATGACAGAGACAAGTTTCCCCAGGGTGGAGAGGGCGGGTAACAGGGCACCATTGGGTAAGAATGGAGGAACGGAGGTGAGGACGAGGCGAACGCCCAGGTCTTCCAGCGGCTCTAGGGGGACAAACACCCCCCCTACCGTCAGGCCCCTCTCCACCTCCTTCTGGGCAGCAGCCTCCGAAGCTAGGAAAAAAACGACCTTCCCATATATCTTGGAGGCCTCCACAATAGCCGTGGGTCCTACCACCTTTGCCAACGCCTGCACGTATGTCTCCACGTGGGGCGAGGCGGGCACCAGGAGGCAACGGACACCGTGCCTCCTGGTCATGGCGGGGAAAGGGCCCCGGCTGCTGGTGATGGTAGTGGAGGCGGGGGTGGGGGCAAGATGACGAGGCGGCAGGCAGGGGGGAGCCTGTCACCGCCTGGGCATACGTCCTGGGGGCCGGGGGAGGGACAATCGCAGAGCTGGTGGAGGGAAACGCAGGGAGGGGCGCCACGGTTGATGACGAGGGCACAGCGGTGGGGGCAGCCCCTGCCATGGAGGGCTTAGTGGTTTTAGCGGGGCCCTTTCCTTTCTTCCCGCCCTGGCCCTTCCGGCCAGCTGGGGGGGGGGGTGGTTCCTAGAATCTGGGGGGGGCGGTGGGCGCAGCAGCAGCAGTAATCACCCCGGTGCCTCCTGCTGCCGGTGCCCCAGCAGGGGAGGGTGGCAAGTACCTTAACAATAGTGGTGGGGGGGGACCTTGGGGGTCAGGCAGAGGGGAGGTGGGGGAGGGACAACTAATTTTGTTAAAAGGGCCTCGCCCCTCTCATTCCCCACCATTGTGAGCAGGGAGAGACGAGGAGACACCGGAAGGAGGAGGAGGGAGGGGGAAGCAAAGTAACCGCTCCTCCCTGCTGGGCTGCAGGCGGGGGGGGGGAATGCCAAAGGGGTTGGACTGGGCGGGGGGGAAACAAATCGGGGTCCGGTAATAGGGACAAGCTGTGGGATAAGCAATCCGGGGGGGTGGTGCAGACCCACGTATGTTTGTCCAAAGAGTCTCGGTTGGTTGGCTGTTATGTCCGGTCCGAAAGGCAAAGTTCAAAGCAAACAGCTGGATCCGAAGGTAGATGGCAGGTTGCCAGCAGGGACGGATGGCGGGGGGGCCATAACAGTTGTAGTAATGGTGAGGAGGTGGGCACCGATGTATCGGGGGAGGGGACTCCACGCCACAACCCCTGTGCAGCCACAAACGCAAGGAAACAACAGTCAAACTCCCCCCCACGAGAGTATAATTCAGAAAATTACTCAGTCTTACGGCCCCCTTCACGATGATTTGTAGCTTCCCTGGGTTATTTCTCCTGTCTTCTGAAATCTTCTCCAGCTGTGTTGGCTGTGTTCCAAGGCTTCCGGCATGCTGAGAATGTTGTAAAGTAAAATCCGAGATGCCAGCAAAACGGCTGGGTCTGGGGGTTTCCACTCCCCCTCCGGATAGCAAAATTGGCAATCTTCCCCCCCCCCCTCCTTGGGGGTGTTCAGCTGAGGCAAATAGCTGTGCCCGAAAGCAGGCGTGGGTGGGGGGCGGGTGCTGGAGGCAAGCTGAAGGCCGACCAGCACGTAAACGGCAAGAAAAAAAATAACAAAAATCAAACCAAAACAAAAAGCGTCTGGCCCGGTCGGAGGGGAAAACTAAGGCAGGTTCGAAAAGTAAGAAAAATCCAGACCAGGGGGCTTTAGAAAAGAATAGAAAGCAGATAGCTGAGGAGCAAGCAAAGGACGTTCCGTTTTCCAACAGGGCAGTTTCCAGAACAATCAGGAACCTTCTGGAGACAATTAAGACAGGCTGATTAGAACACCTGCAGCCAATCAAGAAGCTGCTAAAATCAATTAGGGCAGGCTAATCAGGGCACCTGGGTTTAAAAAGGAGCTCACTTCATTTTGTGGTGAGCGTGTGTGGAGCTGGGAGCAAGAGGTACTAGGAGCTGAGAGTGAGAAGGCGTACTGTTGGAGGACTGAGGAGTACAAGCATTATAGGACACCAGGAGGAAGGTCATGGGGAAGTAGCCCAGGGAGTTGTAGCTGTCACACAGCTGTTCCAGGAGGCACTCTAGACAGCTGCATTCCACAGGGCCCTGGGCTGGAACCCGAAGTAGAGGGCGGGCCCGGGTTCCCCCCAAACCTCCCAACTCCTGGTCAGACACAGGAGGAGTTGACCTGGACTGTGGGTTCATGAAAATGGCCAAACTGAGGGCTGCCATGAAGCTCCAAAGCGAGCAAATCCACCAATAATTGCAAGACCCACCAAGGTAGAGCAGGAACTTTGTCACAACTTACACAGACTTCATCAGCACAGATCATCCAGAAGCTAAAGTCAATACTTGTGAGTTCCTGAAGTCCTCATATCTGATAATGAACCTTAGTTTACTTCTGAAACTTTTCTAGCATTTGCGCAGGACTTTCGTTTTTCAACATGATACTGATAGTCCGTATTACTGAGAAAGCGGTGCAGACTTTAAAAAGACTTCTGCAAAAATCAGTGGACCCATATACAGCACCTCTTGGTATATCTGTCAACACTATTCATGTCTGGACTATCTTCAGCAGAACTTCTGATGTGAAGATGATGACGGATACCTTTACCTGTGGCACTGATCCACCTTAAACCTCAGGCTGAGAGACCTGATCTGAAGGCTTTTTGAAACTGGGATGCTGAACTAAAAATTTGGTAGCAACAAAATGTCGATGTTTGGCACAGAACAAAAATACCACCTGAACAAAAAGCTCTACTCTGGAGGAACTGGGTTCATCTTCAGGGTTCCCAGCATAGCAAAGAGAGTATCTGGAACCTGCTGGTACTCTGTCAGCAATTGAGCTCCCCTGTGCAAGGAAATCCATGCACAAACCCAGCAAAAATGAAAAAATGGTCTGGAAGACTGATCTGATTCCCTCAAAGACTTGATCCTTGGAATACGGCTCAGGACTATTTAAATATAATTGATAAAGAGACGTAGTAGTATAATTTAAAGAAATTTGAAGTTTATTTTGAATTGTATATACTTTGGCTTATAACTTGTTTTAATTTTATTGTAAAGGAAGGGAAATCTGGAGACGTTATAAAGTTCTTGGTCCTTCACAGTTACCAGAGAGGACCCCAAAGTATTCTTCAGCAGGCAGCTCAATAAATGTAGGAACTTCCTATTTAGGGAATATTCTATGTGCTGCTGAAATCATGGCTTTTTGTATTTATGTCTTTACACTACAGCATTAATAATGACCATTTATTACGATCTGGCCACAGACTTTCCAGTTTAAAATTTCCAGACAGAAACATGTTATTTTGTAAGAGAGTGGGGGAAAAGTCTTGCACTGCTGGATAGACCATATGCAGGCAAAATTTCAGCAGTTAGCACTTGGAGAAAATGAAGTGATTTCTGCTGTATATTTAGTATTTAATTATACTCAACAATGGAAAACATTTCCAAGCAGCGGTAGATGTGATCATTTTCTGGAACAAATGGATAAGGGCAATTTATACTCTGTGCAATCCTTGGCAGTATCACAGAGAGTTAATGTAGTAGAGTGGTGGGAAGGGAAGCATGACATAGTGTGACAAAATGGACACCCTCCAAGATGCTCGTTAGCCATGTGACTAATCTCAAAATGAATACATAATGCAAATGAGATGTGAAAGCAGCTTCCTGTTTTCATGAGATATTACTGTATGACATTGTGTCAAATAAGTGGCACAAGGCGTTGAGAGCATTAGGGCTGTGTCAATATCACATTTTGATTGAAATGGGGGTAGGGAGGGAGACGTTTCAGTGTCAAATGCAAATTTCGATAAGATTTACAAAAGTTAAAATGCGATTCACTAATTCATTAACAAGGCCATGGAAATTCTAGGGTGGGCTTGCGAAAGAGGATGAATATGTGCCTCAAAATATTTTAAGTTTATATAAATACCAAAAATGTACCTGCTTATTGGTGAATGCTTTCTTTTCTTCATGGCCCACAGTGGTGTTGTGGGGGACAAGGCTGACAACCCCACTATTTATGGTAGAATTAAAGAAGCCAAAGGTAGAACAAGCCTATTGGATCATGAAACCCACCACTTTGCCACTGCAGGATCATTCAGATTCTTACACTACAAGGAATCTGTCTGGTAATCTCAGTTAATAGTGAAGTATCTGGTACTTCCTGGTCTAAAACACTGTTTGGTTACTTATGTTCCATCTCTGGGGATGTGATTAATAAAGATTTGAATCCCTCAATCCCATCATCATTTTCTTATAAATTATAAACTATTGATGATGGGTTGAACCAGATTTCATACATTAAAAATGGACTTGAACTCAATCTTTTTTGTTTCTTTCTTTTGTAAGATTAGCTTCATCTGGGATTGGAAAAGAAAGCATCAAAATACTAATCTGGAAGTACTAGAAATCTTGTCGGAAAGACTGCTTAAAAGAGCCTGACTGTAAATCTGTCTATCTAGCTCAAATATACCGATGCTAGAAATGCAACCGTGGTACAGCCGCAGCACTGCAGATGTGCTGCTGAGTATAGCTGCTTACTACAGCAATGGAAGGGGATCCTCCATCACAGCAGTAAAGCCACCTCTCCGAGAGGCAGTAGCTAGGCTGACAGAGGAATTAATCACTGACCTAGTTGTGTCTACACTGGGGCTTTGATTGGCTTAACTGTGTCACACAAAATATGATTTTTTTCACAGCCCTGAGAGATGTAGTTAAGAAAACCTAATTTGTAGTGTAGACTAGCCCTAAATCATCTATGTTCTATACCATGTCATCATATAGGCTGAATGATTCTGAGGTATGGAAAAACTTCTGAGTTTTTTGGGGTGCTCATCTGAACTAAACTTGTGTTTTTATTTATTATTATTAATAATAATAATTATTATTTTATTATGATGATTGATTTATTTATTTCATCTCTATATGTACAGTTTCTAGGTATTTCTATGGAGCTAGTCTCCACAGTGTCTCAGCACCTTTACAAGTATTTCCATTTCTACTTTTAAGCATGAGGGAGTTCTTCAGATAGAGCAAGGATCATCCCTAAACCTTCATCCAAATATCAACCCAAAATTAACCTTTTTTTTTTTACTTTGACGAAGCAAAGAACATTTTTTTTCTTCATATGTCTTTGCATTTCGGACTACCAGTCAGAAGTCATAGTGCTGAAAGACTGTTCTACTGCATCCTAGAGGAATCGTGGCCTAGTGGATAGTGAGCTGAACTGGTATTTAGCAAATCTGAGTTCTTGTCTTGGCTCTCTACTGCTGGTTGATTTTGAGCAAGTGGCTTTGCATTTTGGTGTTTCAGTTTCCATAGCTGTAAACTTGATACAATGATACTAACCTCCTTTGTAATATGCTTTGAAGTCTACTGATGGGAAGTGCTATAGAGGAGCTCATTGTTGTGACTGGCCAAGCAAGTGAGACACTACACTCAACTTAATGGCTCTTCTCTGTTTGTCTGTTAGTATTGTTATTTCTGGCCTGAGTTGAAGTAAGAATTAACAGAGAAGCCATGGAAGACAGAGATTGGAAACACCTAGTAGATGATCCAGTCTATCTCCTTGCAGCCAATGTGGGATCATGCCCGATAGTGGATTTGCCCATGTTTTATTCAGTCTAGTTTTAAAACTCCCTGGAAATAGACCTTCCATCACTTCCACTGGGAAGGATATTCTCACATGGCTTCCAGCCCATCTTCTAAGGGTAGATTAAGACAAATTGGATCCAGATCCATCAAAATTCAAGCCTCTCCAACCTCCTGGTCAGACACCTCCTCCAACTTTGGTGCCACTCCTTCCCAAGCTGGGTTCTTTTTCCTTTTCTCCCCTAGGTGAGTTTTCTCTTTTCCCAATCAAGAGTCATCCATCCTCCTGCTAAATGAGGGAGTATAGCAACATTTTGAATGTGTTGTGCTGCTTGCTTTAAATATGTGCTCAGTTGCTCTGCCAACAAGCCTGGCTCAGAAGAATCCCAGGATTCTGACTCACTCCACCCCAGTTAATTTTTCAGACCTAGAAGGTCTGCAGGCTTCTTAATCAATCAGTTTTATTAGATCACATGTGACATATGTCACTTGCATATGCAAAAAGAAAAATGTGCACAATCTAAAACACAGTAATCTATATAATTTTCATACAATACATTAAAACATCAATCAGAACTTAATAAAAACTCTCTTCTGCACAATGCTAAAAGGACAAAAATTGCCACCTATGTGATTACTGCTTGAGATTGAGAAAATACCAAAAACCATTAATCTCTTGAGATGGTAATAAAGATTCTTTTTTATACAAAAGAGGTAAAATCCAGTGTGCTGTCAGAAGCTAGAAAATTCTACAGTCCAAAAGATGAGTTAGATCTTACAATTCTCCAGATTTACATGAATATGTGAATGAACTTTTCCATATCTACCTTCAAGGTGAGAAGTTTCCATGGTTTGGAATCTGAAATGAGTATGCGCCTTATGTAAATGAGGATTCGATAACTTGTCATATAATACATCATATAATGTAACATATAATGTGATGTCACTGTAGCTATTGATTCAGAGATCAAAAATGAATATTAACATTTAGATGAATCTTGGGTGAAATAATGCCATTATCTATATGTCTCTTTAAAGTCTGTGATAGACTGCCTAATGGATACATTATCTTATGTTAGTCCATGTAGTTAATTACCAGTGAGGTTTAGGAAACAGAAGTTACATCAAAAGCCTCTTATTCGCCCAGGAGTGCATGGTCAAGTGGCTGCTAGAAAACTGTATAAAAGACCCTTGGGTCCTGATCCTTTTTATCTCAGACCTGTTTGATGGTTCATGCAGGGGAAGCTTAAGACAAAAGGCTGAGATCTCCAGTCCTAACCTGGAATCACCCTGAACATAAACATTGGACAATAACCTCTGAACTGATTCTGAAAGAACTCTTTGCAACTACAAAGCTTACCATCTCTACTATGAATCTGAATCTCAAGAACTGTACTCTTGTCTGTATGTATACTGATCTTTTAACCAATACTCTCTCTCTCTTTTCTTTTTTAATACATTTTAGTTTAGTTAATAAGGATTGGCTGTAAGTGTGTATTTGGGTAAGAGCTGGAATATTCATTAACCTGGGAGGTAGTATGTCTGATCCTTTGGGATTGGTAGAACTTTCTTATATGATTCAAAAGATTTTCAGTAATCCTCATCATATTTGACTTGGGTGTCTGGGTGGAGGCCTAAGGCTGGGTTGCTTTAAGGGAAATGCGGTGTTGGCTTCTGTGTAACCAGAAGGGGTCAGTTTCAGTTAGTGCTGTTTATCATTTACATTGTTTTATAGCACCCCAAGTTTGCTAAGCACTTCACAAATGAAAATGTTGATGTGTCACTAGCCTAAATTGCTTATAGTCTATGGTTCTGGTACACAAACACATCACAAACAACTACCAGGGCTGCTGCAGTCCCTGACTTCAGTAGAACTTTTCTTGGGATCATATTTATGCATAGGTTATAATGCAGAAGGCATCATTGTGCTTATATAGTCTGACCTCTTGTATAACACCAGCCATAGGACTTTCCTGAAATAATTCCTTTTTGACCTAGAGCAATCATTTAGAAAAATAAATCCAATCTCCATTTAAAAATTTCCATGTTGGGGCATCCACCACAATTCTTGGTAAGTTCCTCCAATGGTTAATTACCTTCACTGTTAAAAAATTGTGTCATGCAGGACCACTTACAGCCTCAATAGGCAAACTGAGGAGAAAGGAAATGGAATATACACAAGAATATTCATTTGATCTATTCTTCCTTTCATCCCTGTCCACTACTTCTGAAAATATGTCTTCCTTGCTATTGCCTGGTTTTGTTCTTTCACTATGATTACCCTTTGCATTTTCATTGTTTATCTCATGACTGTTGTTGGATCATTGCTTACTCTGAAGCCCTTTCTCAGAATTCAATTTTGATTTTCTTGTACTTTTGACCCTCCCATCACTCTTCTTTCCTAACCCTTTTCTGTTTTCAATTGTTCTGGATTGATTGTTAAACCCATTCACATTTTGAAGTTTTATATATCATTTTGATTGTAATACCGCTATTCCCATTTTATATTTATCCATCCATCGATCTACCTATAGGACTATTGTTTTCTTTAGTGCCTTTAACCCTGTCTTATTGGCCTTTCGATTGCTGGTTTGTATCCTTTCCCCATAGTTCAATTGTATTTTATTTTTCCTCTTACTTTTCTTTACCGTATTTACTTTCATTTTCTAAACTATATGTTCACCCTATTCCAAAACATTTCTACTTTTTTATATTGCTATTTTTACATATCCTATCCCATTTTCATTTTTATAGAATTCTACTTATTTTGTCATTTCAAGTTTTTGTTATTATTCATATTAACTCTTTCCTAATAACTTGAATGTAAACTTTTGGTATTTAAGGAGGAACAAGGGTTAAAACACACACTAGTAACCTCTTTTTCTGACTCCAGCTCTCAGTGCCTTCTCATAACAGTAATCCTCATGGTTTTTAATATTAAGACTTGGAGAGATTGTTGCATCTTTTTCAATTTTTCTACTCATACCTTGTAAGTACTGGTCCAAAGCCCACTGAAATCAATTGAAGGACTCCCATGGTCTTCAACGGACCATATACCAAGAAAGGTCAGTATAATTATCCCCATTTTCAGATAGGTAAACTGAGGCATAGATTGCATAAGTGCCCTGCTTAATTTCACACCGCTTGTCAGTAGCAGAGCTTGGACCACAGGCTTAGGAGGAAGAAATATAGGGTATGTCTACACTGCACACCATAGGTGCTGCCACACCCCTTGGCTTGAAGTGGTTTCCATCATACACAGGGTTTACAGTTTGGTTCAATGACTGTGTAGTGCAGTAAGAACATGGTATCACAGGTGTGAGACCTGGGTCCAGCAACTGTAAACCCAGGTTTAGAGTGAAAAGTGGATCTCCAGGATGGCTTGAAAACATGGAGTCCACAACCCTGGGTCTCACAGACTTGGGCTTCGTATGCAGTGTAGACATACCCCTAGAGACTACTTGGAAAATTTTGAAAAATACCTAAGTCCCATTTTTTAAAAGTAACTTGGGATTTAGGCTCTGAAGTGTCTAATTCACTTTTGAAAATGAGACTTGGGCTCTGAAATCACTCACATGCATTTTAAATTTTACCTTCAGTCTGAGAGATACTTCAGGAAAGGGTATGGCAGGATTTAAGGATAAGGAGCGTAGTTTTGAAACGGTTCACTTATCCCTTGACAATTTGTTTCCTTTTCCACAATTTGTATGCCCATTGTTTTCTTATCAGTTAATTAAGCTGTACAGCTGTGCGAGACCTACTGTATTTAGAAAGCTTAATTACCTTTAATATGTCGGACAATATGATTGGTTTGTTTGGAGTTAATTTTAAGTTGAACATTGAGAAAAAAGAAAAAAAAGCTGAGGAGGAATATGTGTCTCTCTTTCTCCTGCAGAATGTGATTCATAGATGTTGGGAAATCACTTTGTTTTGCTGCCTGTATGATCCAGCTCAGGGCTTCTTTGAACTCCCAGATATGGGATACATGTCAAACCTTCCTAATAGGCATAACGGTTTTTCCTCCCTTAATGGGCCCTAACAGGAAGCTACACACTTAATATTGACTCATTTATTTGTCAGAGCTGGCAAAAGGAAAGAAAGCATGAGTGAAAATAGAATCAAGACAGTACATGTGTAATGGAAAGACTCTTTTTAGAATGACCCTGTCATAAATATAAAGGGAAGGGTAACAACCTTCCTGTATACAGCACTATAAAATCCCTCCTGGCCAGAGGCACAAAATCCTTTTACCTGTAAAGGGTTAAGAAACTCAGATAACCTGGCTGGCACCTGACCAAAAGGATCAATAAGGGGACAAGATTCTTTCAAATCTGGGTGGGGAAGGTTTTGGTCTGTCTGTTCTGTGTGCTTGCCGGACACAGATCAAGGAAGCAAGCAATCCAACTCCATTAGAATTAGTAAGTACTAGCAAGGGAATGTGTTAGCTTATTTTTGTTTTGGCTTGTGATTTTCTCTGTGCTGAGAGGAAGGTGTATTCCTGGTTTTCTTTTTGTATCTGTGAAGTTTGGCCCAGAGGGAAATCCTCTGTGTTTTTGAATCTGATTGCCCTGTAAGATTATCTTCCATTCTAATTTTACAGAGGTGCTTCTCTTACCTTTTTTCTTTCTAATAAAGTTCTGTTTCTTTTAGAATCTGATTAGGCTTTTTTTGTGTGTCCTAAAAAACACAAGGTTGGTCTGTGCTCATCTTGTTTATTCTCAAGCTTCCCCAGGAAAGGGGCTGTGGGGGCTTGGGGGGATATTAGGAGGGAGTAGAAACTCCAAGTGGTCCTTTCCCTGAGTTAGTATAAATCATTTGGTGGTGGCAGCGTTACCTAATCCAAGGTACAAGGGAGAATTTGTGCCTTGGGGAGATTTTAACCTAAGCTGGTAGAAATAAGCTTAGGGGGTCTCTCATGTGGGTCCCCATGTCTGTACCCAAGAGTTCAGAATGGGGAGGGAACCCTGACAGACCCCTATTATAGGACATAATCGTAATAAAAGAGAGAGAGAGAGAGAGAGAGAGAAAGATTTGAGGGTAACTTCAGTTTTGGCTCCACTGAAGTCAATTAGCTTACACATAGACTGAATTTTGCCCTTCATTGGTATTCATTACCTCCCATTGCTGCTAGAAAATATAAAATAGTAAGTTTCCTGAGAAACGGACTGGCCATTTGTGCATGGTGTATTGTGTGCCTCGCAATGTATGCTGTCAAGGTTCCTTCCCCACTCTGAACTCTAGGGTACAGATGTGGGGACCTGCATGAAAACCTCCTAAGCTTACTTTTACCAGCTTAGCTTAAAACTTCCCCAAGGTACAAATTAATTTTACCCTTTGCCCTTGGATTTCCACTGCCACCACCAAACTTTATCTGGGTTTACTGGAAAACATAGTTTGGACACATCTTTCCCCCCAAAATCCTCCCAATCCTTGCACCCCACTGCCTGGGAAAGGTTTGGTAAAAATCCTCACCAATTTGCATAGGTGACCACAGACCCAAACCCTTGGATCTGAGAACAATGAAAAAGTATTCAGTTTTCTTACAAGAAGACTTTTCATAGAAATAGAAGTAAAGGAATCACCTCTATAAAATCAGGATGGTAGATACCTTACAGGGTAATTAGATTCAAAACATAGAGAATCCCTCTACGCAAAACCTTAAGTTACAAAAAAGACACACAGACAGAAATAGTCATTCTATTCAGCACAGTTCTTTTCTCAGCTATTTAAAGAAATCATAATCTAACATATACCTAGCTAGATTACTTACTAAAAGTTCTAAAACTCCATTCCTGGTCTATCCCCGGCAAAAGCAGCATACCGACAGACACAGATCCTTTGTTTCTCTCCCTCCTCCCAGCTTTTGAAAGTATCTTGTCTCCTCATTGGTCATTTTGGTCAGGTGCCAGCGAGGTTACCTTTAGCTTCTTAACCCTTTACAGGTGAGAGGACTTTTCCTCTGGCCAGGAGGGATTTTAAAGGGGTTTACCCTTCCCTTTATATTTATGACATATGCCTACTTGCAAACCGAGCCAGGTGCCAATTAAAGATTGTGAAATCTACAAGAGAGAAAATCTACAGGAAAAAACAAACAGCAGAGAGAGGGAAGGGGGGAGGGAGCTGTTTATGAATAGGACAAAAAGATTGGTCAGGGACACACTGAATCCTTCACCTAGGAGGCAAACTGACAACAGACTTGTCTCACGAAATGAGGGTCACCGCCAGCTTGGCTGTAAAGCGCTCAAGGATTTGGGGTGAGCAATACTCTACAAGACATGACAGTATCTTCCTAATTAAGTCTAAAGTGTGTTACAATTTTATCTGATATGTAGCCATTTGTTTCCAATACTTGTTACCACCAGCATCTCTGTGCTTTGTTAAATAAACGTTTACTTGTTTTCACTGTCAACATATCTCAGTGCTGTGTGTTGAGTAGTGCAGTGATCTGCAGTGGAACTGGTGAGCTGCGCTGCACCGTTTCTTTGGAAACAGCAAATCTGTGAATACTGTGAGTGCCCAGTGGAGCAGGGGCTGGATGCTTCAGGGAGATACTCAGAGGAATTGAAGGTTGGAGTGTGCCAATTGCTAACCTGTGACAGCATGGCCTGTTAGGCTTAGAGGGGAGTGTTTGCGTTGCCTATGGCACTGGAGGCACTGAGCCATGCCAGGCACAGACAAAGCTTCCTCATGCCAAGGGCAGGTGATAGCAAGGTGCCTCGCAAACCTGGGTAGCCCTGGGAAGCGTCATACCCCTTCTCTGGCAATGACTCCAGTGTGCCTTCCGTTATGAAATCCATGGGGCCAGCCTAGAAATGTTCTGTGGTCCATATCAGGTATACACCCACCCCTTCATGACTGCTCCACCTGTTCTCGCTCTTGCAGCCCCTTTTCAAGGCTTGTGCTGTCCTTCTACACCAAGTACTAGTGTCACCCTAGCTGAACACCTGTGTAATCCTATCTCATACCCCCAGGCTCTTCTTCATCCCTCTCCCTCCTGGAGTATATTCTATTACCACCTGTTCGTTGATCCACAATTTAGAGTCTAAACACTTTGAGGCAGGGAGTCATAGAATCATAGAATATCAGGGTTGGAAGGGACCCCTGAAGGTCATCTAGTCCAACCCCCTGCTCGAAGCAGGACCAATTCCCAGTTAAATCATCTGAAAATAGAGTCATCTGAAATAGATTTTTCGCGAAGGACCTAACATTCGCATGGGCCTCTAAAATCTTCAATAATAGTAAAAAAATAGTAAATAATAAGGGTAGCTGACATAAGCTCCTTAATGCTAGCTGAGCAGTCTCAAATCAAGGAGCTGTGCAAGAAGCCCCTGCCTGGATTTAAATGCAGGATCCCCAGCATTGCAGCATAAATGTCTCCTGCCTGAGCTAAAGTGGTAATGCCACAAGCTGATAGCTGTAGACGAATGTTACCCTTTATGTGGACAAGAGGAGGCTGTGACCAATGTTTTTTTTTTCTCAGTTGCACATACAATATGTTCAGTGTGACCCCTACGTAGATGTGTATGCACTGAATATTAAGCAAATGCCCTGAAATTTCCAGAGTGGCTGCTTGGAAGCAGCTCTCTGTGGTCTGATAAAGGACCTTACTGTTTTCAGTTTTGCTGTTGTTATAGTCACTGCTATGCAGTAATAGATCTGAAGGATCATGAGCTGTCTTTAGCAGATAGTCCCAGTAAATCTCCGTCAGCTAATATACCTCTAGATGCAGGGACCCCAGATGGCTTCTTTTTGTTCACATGCTCTTCATATGTTTCATTTGGCTTTTTTTTCCTTTTTTGTTCCATGTTTCTGAGGAGAAAAAGAGATGGAACTTTGTTTTCTAGCTTTTTGTCTCTATTGTGTGAATCCTAATTAGAGCTGGGCAGCAAAACCTAGTGTTTCCGCTTTCCAAAGATTCCTGTGAACATTGCCACTGGCATCCGATCCCATTCTGACTCTGAACATTAAGGCTGTCATAAATATAAAGGGAAGGGTAAACCCCTTTAAAATCCCTCCTGGCCAGAGGAAAAATCCTCTCACCTGTAAAGGGTTAAGAAGCTAAAGGTAACCTCGCTGGCACCTGACCAAAATGACCAATGAGGAGACAAGATACTTTCAAAAGCTGGGAGGAGGGAGAGAAACAAAGGATCTGTGTCTGTCGGTATGCTGCTTTTGCCGGGGATAGAACAGGAATGGAGTCTTAGAACTTTTAGTAAGTAATCTAGCTAGGTATGTGTTAGATTATGATTTCTTTAAATAGCTGAGAAAAGAACTGTGCTGAATACAATGACTATTTCTGTCTGTGTGTCTTTTTTGTAACTTAAGGTTTTGCCTAGAGGGATTCTCTATGTTTTGAATCTAATTACCTTGTAAGGTATCTACCATCCTGATTTTACAGAGGTGATTCCTTTACTTCTATTTACTTCTATTTCTATGAAAAGTCTTCTTGTAAGAAATCTGAATGCTTTTTCATTGTTCTCAGATCCAAGGGTTTGGGTCTGTGGTCACCTATGCAAATTGGTGAGGATTTTTACCAAACCTTTCCCAGGAAGTGGGGTGCAAGGGTTGGGAGGATTTTGGAGGGAAAGACGTGTCCAAACTACTTTTCCCAGTGAACCCAGTTAGAGTTTGGTGGTGGCAGTGGATATTCCAAGGACAAAGGATAAAATTAATTTGTACCTTGGGGAAGTTTTAAGCTAAGCTGGTAAAAGTAAGTTTAGGAGGTTTTCATGCAGGTCCCCACATCTGTACCCTAGAGTTCAGAGTTGGGGAGGAACCTTGACAAAGGCGCAATGCCTGCAGCCTCAGAATGAAATGGTGGAATGCTGCATATATCTCAGAAACCAGCCTAGGTTTCTTTGGGACTAGAGCCAGTATCAATCAATCTATCACCCCAAACTTTGGGACGTTCCAATCTGAATCAGGAAATTTGTGTCTTAAGTTTGTTTCTAGTCCTGAGCCCTTTGTAGTACATGTTGGGCATTTCTCCATATTGCAGGTACCTGCTACATATGGGGCATTTATCATACCTAAAATATATCAGTTGGGAGTGTAGAGTGGGAAACTGAGTCAACACATTCACCCAATTTCGGCTTTATCAATTTTGCTTTTATTTAATACAATTTCAGACAGGATTATTGTCCAGACACCATAAGTGACATGCATTTATGCCAATAAGTAATAACAGACAAGATGGAATAGCTAAATGAGCCCAAATTACCTCATTCTGGAGCACTGTGAAGTCCTTCCTTCTTCCATGGTGGTTGTCACCTCCCCGATCTCCTGGTCAGATCCTTCTGTCCCATTCTTCAGTTTCTGATCCAGTGTTTCTCCAGTTTGGGGCCCATTTTTACACATATTCTTACACATTTTCACATTCTCCATTACCTAATTTTCCACCAATCAGCATTCAACAGATTATCTAATGAATTTTACATAAACTGTACATTATGCATGTGCAAGCACTAATCACCTATCATCTACATTTGTCCTGCTGAATTTATAGTTTTTGTGTCATGTTTCCCTGGGTCACCCTGTTTCTAAATTCCCAGAACAAGGAAGTTTTGGTTTATCTTTACATGTTTGTATCTCTTACATCTTCCAGCACGACAGGTTACTTATCTTGCCAACAATATCATTTTAAACAAATCAGAAAATTATATCAAAGAGAAATTAACAAAAATACACTCGTGCCAGGTAAAGCTTTGGCCTGTGTGTTACCTTATCTATATTTCCTCAATATCCATAATTACAATTTATTAAAAACGTACCTAACAAAGCTTTTAATCTTATCATTAGCAACCCTTCATTTTAATGTTATAGATCAGTATGTGTTTCCATGAGTATATTTCCTCCTGCTTAATCTATTAGAAGTGGCATTTTAGAAAGTATGCTGTGGTTCTTTAATGTCAACATTTCTTATCCTCTGCAAACACTAATTTTTCAGGGGATTTTTTATTTTACTCAAAGTCCAAAACCTTTCTACTTTTTTATAGCTAAATGTTATCAATATTTTTCCTGTTACAAAATTTTAAGTGTTCTGGGTTTTAGGTCTTGGTTTTTAGTTAGTTTTAATGATACCCCAACAATATTCATTCAAACACTCTCAGAAACCTAAACAGTTTTGATTATTTATTTGTATTGTTGTAACACCTAGGAGTTCTAATCTTGGACCAGGGCCCCATGTGCTAGGTGCTATATAAAAACAGAATGTAGTACTCCGTTTGCATTTCTGGCAGTCTTGAGCTAACATTCTTGACCTCAGTCATCTGAAAAAAGAAGCTTTTACATTGGATTGCATGTCCAACACTATATTTTATCTCCCTCTAACTGTCTATCTATTCCCTATTCATGACCATGGTGCCTTCAAACATTTCCCATCCTACACAGTTTGCTGTGGATTCATTTTTCATTTGGGTCACTTTCAGAATTTCTGGTGCCTTTGCTAGTTTCTAATTTGCTTAGTAATATATTGCTTGATAGCAAGTGCAGAATGGGAGAAGACGGCCCTCAAATCAAAATACTTCTGTTGGGTCCTCTTGCTCAACCCCATCACCATTAACGGTGTTTCTTTTTATGACTACAGAAAATCAACACCCGAGCAGAAGCTAAGTATCACCCATCTCGTCTGACTTTCAGCAAAGAAAGAAACAAAGTAATACACCTAGAAGCAAGTGTTGAGGGAGAAAGATAGTTGTGTGTGTACCTACAGACAACACTGAGATAGAAAGTGTGCCAGGCAACATATCCTAGAAC
The DNA here is from genome assembly GCF_965140295.1 of Lepidochelys olivacea. Classification (NCBI taxonomy): domain Eukaryota; kingdom Metazoa; phylum Chordata; order Testudines; family Cheloniidae; genus Lepidochelys; species Lepidochelys olivacea. The sequence goes on along the minus strand of NC_140415.1, from coordinate 10,836,496 downwards.
TTGGAAGGCACTGAATTGCATTTGGGGCCATTTAGCAAATTAATGAGTAAGTTACCTATCTACAAATCAATCAGGCTACTTCAGCAGCTGTGTGTTATCAGTCTTGCTCTGCAGTACAGAGAGCTGAGCCATTAGGCAGCCCAACAAGAGGGAGAAGCTTAATTTGAGAGCAGATGCTTAAGAAGGATACATAATGACTTTAAAGGGGGAACATTGTGGTTAGCTGAGAAACAAAACAGAGTGACCTGTTAGGAGAAAAGAAGCTTTTAGCTTTTATTACTGACTAAGATTGACCATGGAACTCAGCTAGGGGTGTAGACTTCATCGCAGTTGGAACATCAGTGAAGTTAAACAAAGGAATTGAAAACTGAGATAGTAATAGTTTGGGAATCAACTAGTTGTCCAGTGGATAGAATGCTGAGTCTCAGTAGATCCAGGTGCAATTCCCTTCTCCACCACAGACTTCCTGTGTGACATTGAGCAAATCCATTTACAATACGCCCTTATGACTAGCCAAAAACATGTGCAACTATGCTTTACTTTCCCTAACACCATTCTAGTCTTCCCAATGCCTACACTGCATTCTGTTCATCAGACTAAGACTGGAAGTGTAGTATTGACTGCATTGAACGCAACACTACTTTTCAGTTTGTGTTTTATTGAAAAGCCAAGCTACACCAGAGATCTGTCTGGTTATGGCAACGATAGATTCAGCGTGCGAGGTCTGGGGTACCAGAAGGTTGTGGTGATCTCGTGTCTATTCCACAAGCAATCAGCAACCAGGTGTTTAATATATTCTCTAATGATCCGTGAAAGGGAGTCAACAGTGAAGTGGCCGAATTTCAGATGACACAAAATTATTAAGGGTAAAGACTCAGTAGAAGAATCTAACAAAGCTAGGTGAATGGGGAGAGGTAACTCAATGCTGACAAATTTAAAATAAGAATGGAAGGAATAATCTGAACTACTCATACACACCGGGATGATATATATAGACTAATATGTGTTACTAGACAGTATTGGAGAGTGGATACTTGAATAGATGGACTATTGGATGGATCAGCATGGTCATTTCTATTTTCCTGTGTTGCTACCCTATTGTTAAAGGATATTCCTGTCTACACAAGTTCTTAACAAAAAACAAAAAACAAACAAGGCAAAAGCAGTGAAAGTAGGCAATTCCACTCTAGCCAAGCTCAGTTTATCACTGAGCACACATCTTTGTGTGCTTACGTATCTGTGTGAGTATGATTATATACAAGGTAGCTGTAGAACTTTACAAGCCCTGCAGAATTTGCTGACTGATTTCTAAGGATATACATACCTTATCTCATCATAAGTTGATTTACATCCATTGACTGTTATGGGGTGTTGGAGCCTCATGCCAGATGTCTTTCTTACTTGAATAGTCCTTACTCTTACTGGAGGTCTTACTGGAGACAATGTGACTACTCATGACAGGATGGGGTTTAGAATCTGGCCTTATGTGTGTAAGAATCCAGGAACCAAGATGAGAGTGTAGGAGGTAATATACGCACATCAAGAGCGGGTCACTGGTTCTCCTTTTGGCACACAATGAGAGCAAAAAGATGAAGACCCGCAGAGTCTGACTGACTGAGCTGAACATCCTTCTGCTCATTTGGCACCCAACTAGCAAAATAAAACACATTTTGGCTTGGGTATACCAGGGAGTAACTGATTGTTTGTAAGTGTTTGTGATTGATAGTGTGGAAGATAGAGAGGAAAGGGGGAAATTTGATGGCAGCATTAGCTACTGCAGGAACAAAGCAGGTCACCTAGATTTCAGGAAATAGAACACGACTTTATGGTGGTGATGAAAAGTCCATTCCAAATTTCCTTTAGGTTGTAGCCCATCCAAGTCAATTTTGCCATAAAGAGGTTGCCTGCTTGCAGCAGAAGAAGCTGTCTGTTAAAAAAAAAATATGAACCCAGATTAGCTGTTGCTAAAATAATAATTTATGGCAGTTCCAATCTGAAGTAATTAATGTAATCCTATCTCCAGAACTATGTCCCTATAGTCAGAATGGTTAAAAAAAAGGGGGTGGGGAATAAAGGGAAAGATTCTGTAAATCTTGTAGGAAAACAGAAATCACAAAAAGTATTGCTAAACTAGTACAGAATGTGTGAAGAATACAAAGGACAACTGTGGTGTCAAGACAGCAAAGTATGTTAAACTCGCTTCCTCTTTTCTGAAATGAGAGAACAATGGAAGGAAGAATAAGTTAATAATAAAATAATTAATAATAGTCATTCTAATAGGGAGAGTTGGAATGTTTTTCCTCCCATGGAAAATTTTGAATGTTCATCAAAAATCTTGAAACCTCCCCTCCCCCACTCAAAAAAAAAATCAGCTTAAAATTTTCGGTGGTGTGGCTTTTGGTTTTCCAATGAAAAAATCATCCCCTATCCCCAAGGAATGTGGATACTTTCTGTGACAACTTTTGTTTAGTTGAAAACCCAGGTTTTTGTCCAAAAAGAGTACAGAAAATTTTCAACTAGCCGTAACAATATTTCTACTCTTATTTAGATTGTGATATATATATATATATATATATATATATATATATATATAGGTTTAGTTATCGCTACCACTAATTGGCTCATTACACCTACAAACTTTGTGTGCAGACAGTCTATGTCTGAATTACTGTGAGCCATGTCCCCCGACTCTGGCCCAGTTCACACTGTCATATGTTTGTTTCACCCATCTACTGCTTTTTGTCGTAAATTAAATCAGATCCATGCACAGAGGTTCATTGAAGCCAAACACTTGGACACAGTTGAGAGCAGATCAAACTCAGTGCACAGCGTAGTTCACAAAAATACAATGAAAATGTTAGGACATATAAATAATTATGAAATAATCCAGAAAGCTATGGAATGCCATTGGCTCACTGTGTGATTTCAGGCAAGTAATGGAACTTCTTGTGCCTTCGTTTTCCCAGTGGATGATTGTGATCAGAATGCTCACTCATCTTTGCAAAGTACATTGAGACCTATGGATTAAAAGCACTGAATAAATGTGAATAATGCATTGGTTTTCATGTTCAGTGTGTCCTTCTTGAGGCACAAGGACTGTGAGCATAGTGCCTGATTGTATTGCTCCAGATTTACACAGGAGGAACCCTGTTGATTACAGTGGAATTACACTGGAATCCAATTGGAGTAACACAGTGGAGTATCAGCACTTTATTTATTTATTTATTTATTTACACTGGAAGCTGAGATTCTCCTTCATGGAAGCTTATGGGTGGGTTTGTTAGCAAGAGGCTCTCACCAGCTCATCTCTGTTAGCAAGTGTTTTGGGCTCTTGCCTGATTTCTGCCTACATTTTGTTTTCAGTTACAACAGTGCCCATCTGAGGTAACTGCACTGAAGTCAGGAGACTTTGAATTTACACTGGTCCAAGTGAGAGCAGAAATTGGACCGCGACATCTAGGCTGGAGAGAGTGAAGCAACAGAGCCAGGAATGGAGTTGTGAGGGTGACACACGTTACAGAGATACAGATACAGTGCATTTTAAATAATTATTTTTAAATATTCATAATTAAACTTACATTGAGGAAATAAATCATTTTGTATTAATTTTTGCTGGAAAGATAGAAGTGGCACTGCATGCAACCTTCTCCTTCACACCTGGATAGGTTAGTTAAAATTTTGTGCAATTTCATGCACAGTGTATTATCTAGCCTACGAATTGAGGAACAACACCCAGTGGAAAGATATCCATTGATGCATTGCACATTGGATTGGAAGATGAGGCCCCGATAAGGCATGGTACTTAATCACATACTCAACTTCAAGCATGTGAGTAATTCTGTTGCCAGTGGGAATACTGATTTGCTTAAAGTCAGGCATGTGTGTCAATAGTTTGCTGAATTGGGGCCTGAAAGAAGACATAATAGTGTGAGATCATGTCGTTAAAGACTGTGAGAATGCCTCCACAGCAAAACCTGTGCTCAGGCTAGCCTACTGAGTCAGCTTGAACTCAGCTATCACAGGTACCAATAACAGTGAAGACAGTGCAGTGTGGGTTTCAGCATAAGTCAGGAATGGACCCTGGGTGCACATTTTACTCACTAGCCCACTCTGGAATCCGTGCTGTGCTGTTCACTACCATTTGTTAACCACACTAGTTGGACTGAAGATAGCTCAGGTAGGCTAGTCTGAGCACAGCTTCTGCTGCGTAGACATACCCGAAATGGTAATGCGTGCACAGAAGGGGCAGAGTTAAGGTTGTGAAAATAACATTTATTTTGGCCATTCTTCATTTGTGCATGCTTTATTGTACAGCCCCACTGTTCTTTTAATGTTTTTTGTATAAGCTAATATGATATTGTATGTAACTGAGGAGTTCAGCATCGCTAAGAAATGAGTTTAAATGCACTATTTATATTTCCTGCTACCCGCAATGTAATGCCATTAAGGAAACAGTCCTGAAAATTCTCTGTCCCTGGGACTCTCATCAATTTCAATGGGAGTTCTGATTGTAGAGGGCTTGCACCCTCAAGCCATAGGACACAGCTGACCATATGCTCGTGCTGATTAATGACACTTCTCAGGTGCATTGGAAGCACTTGTCTTCACCTCATGCCTCGCTGCACAGCCAAGGTACACCATCAATCAGCATAACCACACAGTATGCCGTTCGTTATCCTTTAATTAAACAGCACAGATAATTTCTGCAATTATTTCCAATATAAATATTGTCCGATGCCTCGGCTCTCTTTAGCCTTATCAGGGGAATATAAACAATAAGAGAGGAATGAAATATACATTTGAGCAAAACAACATACACAGATATTAGTTAACCCTTTAAAAATATCTTTAGCTTGACAAACCAAGGGTGAATAGAATGGTCCACCAAGCACAGTGGTTCAGGGTGAGAATACTGAAATTATTTATTAAAAAATAAATCCATTTACTTACCTCACAGGGATGTTGTGAGGTGTGATTAAGTAATGTCTACCGAGGGGCTGATCCAAAGTTCAGTGAAGCCAATAAATGTCTTTCCCACTAATTCCAATGGACTTTTGTTCAGGGCTTTGAGGTATCTGGATGAAAGCTACTATGGAAGTGCAAAGTACTATTCCTATTATGTGAAATTCACACTTGGGCAGAGAGCCAGAAGAAGACCTTGGCATCAGTGGGGATTAAGTGGTACATTGGCTTTGTGCAAGCTTTCTGCATGGAGTGAATTTCACTTATTCGGTGTATTGGGAAATCGTAATAAAAATGCATGGCTCGTTTCTCCTTTCCAAAGTTCCTTATAAGCTCTAACTTTGGACTTATGGTGGGATTTTTAAAAGGACTCGGCATTGGCTTAGCTCTGCTGCCATTGAAATCAATGGTAAAACACCTGCTGCCTTCAGTGGGAGGGGACAGGAGTCTGCACTGACGCCTTTTGAAAATCCCACTCTAAGGCTGCACATTTGTTTCCTTTTCTATTTGCTGAGCACCCCTACTGCCTTGTGTTTTTCAGAGGATGCTTATAAAACTCAAGTGCGAATAGATGACGAACCAGCTTACTTGGACATTCTAGACACTGCTGGACAGGTGAGTAGTTTCTTAATGTATACTTCTGTAACAGAGATAAAAGCAAAGACCTCCAATATATGGGTCACAAGGATGGAGACAAGCTTCACTATTCAGGCACGAAAGGAACAGTGTTGGCACAACATGTGTGATTTAGTACAAAAGAGATCAAGGGGAGCATCAGAAATATAATGTGACTCAGTTACCTGACCAGTAGAGATAGGCAACATTAGAACAAATGATTAGCACAATAGAGGTTTTTCACATACACACATGGAGAACGTGTTGTAATAAAGACATGAGTAAATGTTGCTGCACATTTGATCTTAATGTTTCTGATGTCTCTAGTCAATAATACCAGTCATTTGGTTCTCTCCCCCAAAATTCTCCTGTTCCTAGTAAGCAAAACTCTGTCATGTTTTTTAGCTAGCACAAGGCAGTCGGAAAATCTGAAAGTGCCATTTTTTTATGATTTCTTATGTATAAATTTATTGATTTTGATATAATTGCTGTAGAGATATAAGGCAAACATAACCATTAAAAGAGGGATTTTTCTAAAGTACTCAGTGTCCCCCTAACACTAGTCTCAGTGAAGTGGCTGGACCAACACTGAGTACTTCTGAAGTTCCCACCCTAAATGTCAAGCTTCACCAGGCACTGTGATTTCCAAGAGATGAGGTACAAAATCCTCAAAAGATGGCCCAGCAGCCCACATTTCTCCATGTATTTCACAACTTTCTGATTTGTAGTGATTCAGGGAGTATCATACTAAGAATCAGGACACAAATGTTCTTCTGTTGCACTGTAGCGTATGGAGAAGCCACAGCTCCGTTTCCCTGTCCATTTAAAAAAAAAGAGTTTAAAACATACACAGATTTGTGGAGCCTCTTAAAAGTGTTTAGAGCTATCACTGAGTCAGAGGGCCAGATTCTCAGCTTGTATGAATCAGTGCAGCTCCGTCGACTTCATTGACTATCCTGACTTATACCAGCTGAAGATTTGACCCAAAATTTTAGCTTTGTTTTAACACATTATATGTGGTTGAGTTAGTACGTATTTTAAGAAAGCATAACTCAATGTCCACCATATCTACCGAGCTACAGTGACTGAAGCAGGCTGTTGCATCAGAATTATTATTTTAAAAGAGGTTAAAAGGAGGACATTTCTCTTTTTTAAATATTCTCTATAATAATTTATGATAGTTGTATGGGGCTTCACTCGGGGCCAGCAGGTCTAGTGGCCAAGCCATGACTCAGCGGTCTCTCAGAGTCTTGGAATGGCCTTGCCAGGCAATCTGAAGCCTAGCGGGCGAGTTACAGTTCTTCCTGGGTTCTCCTGACTGGGGGGAGGGGAAGAGGGGGAGGGGAGAAGGGTACAGGAACCCAGGCCCTCCCTTTCCACCAGGTCCCAGCCAGTGCCCAAGGGGGAAGATGTGAAGAGAGTCTTAGTCTCCTCTAGCAGGTGCAACAGACCAGTCTCCCCCTGGACTCCTTCCTACCTCCCCTGTTCTCTCTTTAGTTTGGAGTGTGGTCCCAGCACTCAGCTTCCTTCTCAAATTGTTGCTCAAACAGTCCCAATGATTCAGACAGTCAGTTGGGGTTTCCTTGCTCACTTTTCAGTGTCCAATTGTTCTCCCTTGTCAGGGAAAAGCAAGGGAGTAAAAGGAGTCAGGATCTTGGCCTACCAGTCCGGTCTTAACCACAGTCTGGACCCTTCAACTGTTAGGGTGATCACACGGCAAGTGTGAAAAATCAGGATGGGGGTAGTGGGGTAATAGACACCTATATAATAAAAAAAACCCAAATAAAAGTACTGTCCCTATCAAATCGGGACATCTGGTTACCCTATCCCCTGTGGACCCCTCGGTGCCAGAAGCTGCAACCTGGCTGCGGATGTCTCTCCTTCACTCTCCTCCCTGCTTGACTTTTGGAGTCCCCTTTTAAGCAGGTCCTCCATTTGGGACATTATCTGCAGCTGCTGCGGGGCAGGGTCTTTTTGGCCCAATACTGCTCCACAAGTCCCTTAGCTGTGGCCTAGTCAACACTATAAAATTAGGCTGGTTTAATTGTTTTGGTCAGGGATATGACAAATCCACTACCCTGAGCAGCGTCGTTAAGCCAGCCTAAGTCCTTGTATAGATATCACTAGGTCAATGGAAGAATTCTTCCATTGACTTAGCTACTACCTCTTGGGGAGGTAGATTACCTATGCCAGTGGGAGAACCCTTCCCATCAGCATAGGTAAAGTCTATGCTGAAGTGCTACAGTGGCACAGCTGTTTTAAGTGTAGACAAGCCCTTAATATGGGGTATGTAAGCCCCATCAAAATAATATAATAATCATCTCACAGTCTTGTACAACTGAGGCCTAAAAGATAGTTTCAGCTGTTAAAGAAAGTCACTTACAGTTTAGTTTAGGATAACCACTTTAATTGGATGGAAGGAAGGGAAAACCATATGAAAAATAAGAAACAGCACTTTAGTTTAAGGTTACAGAGTAGCAGCCGTATTTAGTCTGTATTCACAAAAAAAAAAAAAGGAGGACTTGTGGCACCTTAGAGACTAACAAATTTATTTTAAGGTATCTTTCGGGAAAACTCCGTTTCCCTTACCATATCATGTATGTTTCTCTCAAATGTACATTTCTACTGCCCTCCGGTATACAATGGAATTATCATAAGCTTCAATGTAATGTTTACAATGGTAGTTATCAGGTTTAATACATTTCAATAATCTTAAAAAAAGGACGGGTGGTCACCTGCCTTAGCTACTTTTTTATTGTGTTAGTTTACAACGTTTTATCATTTAAACTTTGAACACCATATGACTCCATGAGCCTTTTGAAGTTATGTAACTTGCCTGCCATGAATTCCAGGTTTAAGAGTTTGATATAAGGGTGTCATAAATATAAAGGGAAGGATAACAACCTTTATGTATGCAGTAACATAAAATCCCTCCTGGCCAGAGGTACAGAATCACTTACCTGTAAGAGGTTAATCAGTTTAATTAACCTTGTTGGAACCTGACCAGAAGGACCAATGGAGAAAGAAGATACTTTCAAATCTGGGGGGGGCAGGGAAGGTTTTGTTTGGGCTCTCTTTGTTTGTTCCCTCTTGGGACAGAGAGAGAGACCAAGCAGGTAAACCAGCTCCTAAAAAAGATCCTGAAATGATATTTCTAAATTTACAGAAATTGTAAGTAATAGCAAGGAAATGTGTTAGATTATCTTATGTTTTTAGCTTGTGAATTTCCCCTATGCTAAGAGGGAGGCTTATTCCTGTTTTTGTAACTTTGAAGTTGAGCCTAGAGGGGAATCCTCTGTGTTTTAAATCTTTTTATTACCCTGTAAAATTACCTTCCATCCTGATTTTACAGAGGTGCTTCTTTTACTTTTTTCTTTATAATAAATTTCTTCTTTTAAGAACCCGATTGATTTTTAGTGCCCTAAAAATAAAGGGTCTGGTCCGTACTTTTATTAAAGGCAATTGGTTGGTATATTATTCTCAAGCCTCCCCAGGGGTGGGGAGTGAAGGGGGTGAAGGCGTTTGGGGGAATATTTTGGGGAAACAGGGACTCCAAGTGGCCCTTTTCCTGAATCTTTGGCTAAATCACTCGGTGGTGGCACCAATACCATCCAAGGACAAGGAAAGGATTTTTGCCTTGGGGAAGTTTTAACCTAAGCTGGTAGAAATAAGCTTGGGGGGTCTTTCATGGGGGTCCCCATATCTGTACCCCAGAGTTCAGAGTGAGGAGAAGAACCTGACAAAGGGCAGGCAATTCCAAATGCTGTATAGAATTAAATCAAATGCATAGAGAATATTTCCATTAAAACTGTTCCTTTGCTAGAATATACCCCTCAAAAAGGGCCAGTATGCTAGTGTAAAATTGGAGTAACTTCACTGAAGAGTTGTTTCCAGACATGCACTAGTGTAAAAGAAAGCAGAATTGTCCCAATAAAATCTGGTGAATTATTTTTATGGAAGATAATGTCATCACAAAGGTAGAAGTAGCAAATGTGAGCTTCCTAAAATCCCATCTAAAATATCTTTAATCTTTTGCCTGTTTAGTATATACATAAATTGTAACTTTGCACTTCTTACCAAATGCTGTGATTCGTTCCCATTTAATATCTTTATGTTAGAATTGGGCCCAGACTGAAAAGTTTATATCTGGTATATATCTGAATTTGTATCAAAATCTGTGGTGTTCAGATAAGGGACTGTGGGGAGGGGAGTTTGGGGCCATTGTAAACATAGATGCCATTTGAGAAATATATTTCTGGTTTTGAACCTCAGCAACTAGTTTAAAAGAAAAACAGGTGACCAAGCCATCAAGCTAAGGTGATTTTGAATCCAGTCAATTGCTTTTTTCTTCTCCTTAAATGGAGACCATCAAACCTGAGCAAGCTCTCATCACAAAAAAAGAGTCCAAATGTTCTGTGAATCCTAAATTACTGCCTCTCTGCACCACTGGTCCTTCTCTGCTGTCACTCTTTCTTGCTGCTGGCCGGAGCTATACTGGATCCATGCTTCTTGTGTCATCTCCTACCACAGGTGTGTCTATGCTTTCTTCTCTGCCCTTACTTGGTGTGACATGTTGAATGTTGTGTTGTACTATGGGATATGAATATCTCCTTCTTCTGTTAATCAGTGCATTGAAGTTGCCCAGCTCCTATTCTGTTTGCATTAGAGCTGGTTGGAAAGCAAAATTTCCATCCCATGAGAAACTGTACTAGTTCTATCTTTCATTTCATCCCAAACTGGGACAAAAAGTTAAAATATGGGAAAATTTCCCAGAACAAAAAGTTCAGAATATTTTAATTTGGAAATGAGAAAACAAAAAAAATGACTACTTTTTTGATTGAGTTGAAATGTCTATTCAACATGAACAGTGTCATTTTGAACTGACATTTCAGCTTAAAATGATGTAAGAATGAAACTGGAAGTCAAAATGTCAGTTTGAAACAAAATGTAAAACATAAAAACATTTTAAAATAAAACCTTTTGCTTCCTTTCAAAATGTTGATTCTGAAAATCAAAATGTTTTCTTGAAATCATTATTTTCCTGTGGAAAACTTTGATTTTGATGGAACCACGTTTTCAGGAGAAAAATCTTTTCATTGGATGCTTTCCTAACATCTCTAGTTTGCAGACTGTGGTTGCTTTGGAGGCTCATTCTGGTGTCTTTGGAGTTAATAGCAAAACCCCATTTGACTAAGGGACGCAGGATGGAGCCCTTACTAGGAAGGAGGCTTGAGTTGAGTTTTTAGCCTCTTTCCTTTATTAACTATGTCCCTTGAAACTCACCCCTATGCTGCTCTCTGTCTGTTGGTTGTTCTGGGATTATACTGGTGTAAGTGAGAGGAGACTCGGGCTTTTAGTCCTTTATTTCTGCCTCAGATCTGCGGACTGATTATCAGTGACTGGCACCCTCCGCCCCAGCTGTCCCAGCCCTACACAAACAGCTGTCACACAGAGCCTTGGAAACATTTCTCACTTTCAGCCATTTTTCATTCTAAGCTCAAAATGTGTGCTGTCTGCAGCCCTGTTTAAATTCCTCCCTCATGAACAGACACAGCAGTTATCTCCTTTGTTATGTTCTTCCACTGTTTGCTGACACAAGGCTTTTATTCTTCGGCTCATGATCCCAAGCTCCTTATTGAGTCCCCATAAAGGGCTTTAAAAAAAAAACAGCACCACCCAGAACCCTACTTGCAGAAAGAGAACCCTAGAAGACCCTAGACAGGCAGGCAAACTTGTTTGCACACAGAGAAGGCACTTGCGCAGAAAAATGGGTAAATGCACCTGACAATCAGAACTTACATATGCACAATTATTGGGCCAACTTTGCATGTCCAAATGGTGTATTTTTAAACGCAGTTGATGCAGAAGCATATTTTCCAGATTAAAAACCTGCCTTAAAGTGCTAAGGGATATCATTTAAAGGAGAATTTCCTTTGTCTAGAGCAGTCTGTGTTTTAATTCATTTTGAGACAGGCACTTCCAACCTGACAACAACAGTACACTCTGTACTGAAATCTGTCTCCCAAATTGCTAGCAAATCGCAAGACATGTTTATCCTGCCAGCCTCCAAGACTAAGATTTTTACCCCCTGCTTCAAGCTTTGAAGAGGGAACCATATTAACCCAAGAGCCCTTCAGATAAACACACTTTTCCAGACTAAACATCATAGCCTGATGACTCACCCAGATTGTTCTCTGTGATCCTTCTAGTAATTATCAAAACATGCTGCTCCATAATCCTGAATCAGTGCTAGTTGAGTTTCAAATCGGACTACTGAAGCTTGTCTAAAGGAAATTTAAAATGGAGCTTTGGCAGTAATTATATTTTAATGGGCCTTTAGAGCTTATTCTTTTGTGGAGAAAATAACTTTAATGCATATTCTCTTATATACTGTAATGTGTAAATGAAATATTCTCATTTTATTTTTAAGGCACTGTATTAGTGAGCTAAACTGTGAACATTATTAACTCAATGTGCTAAGTGAATAGTATGAATTTAATTTTCTTTTTATATTTATTTGTTAGGCAAGCTGATGCCGGCATTCAGAAAAAAAAAATCAAACCATGATCCTGAATGCTTTGTTGAATTCCTTATCATGGCAAACTACTCTATATTTTGACACTCAGTCTTGCAGAGAGAGACAAAATCCATCTCATCACTAAATCACTTTGTTTCAGAAGCTGCAAATTTGGGAGAAGCAGTTGAGGTTTGGGAAATTAAACAAAGATTTTGGTAAATCGTAGATTCAGTGACAGGAATAGATCATAACAGTAGAGGGCTTCTTCTTATTCTATTATAATCTATGGCAAGGCTTTCACTGACTTCAATGGGAGAAGGGCCTATGTTGTGTAAAGACCATTTGTCTAGCTGGAGCAGGTGTCTGGGAGCTAAAATTTCTGAGTTTACTTTCTGTCTCTGTCATCAAATGAACCACAGCATAACCAAGGGTGTCACTTTACCTTTCTACACCTGTTTACCCCTCTGTCAGATAGGTGTAATATATGGCTGTATGAAGCAGATATTGACTGATGGTGAATATCAGAGTTTATTGATGCCAGAGGTGCTGATGTCCCCACTTCCCCCCTGCAAATGTGGCTTTCAAACCATATCACCACTGGAGCACTAGATGACCCAAGGTATCATTGTGACCTGACCCATGTCTAATAGCAGCTGGTATTTCTACTACTCCCCTTTCCTAGGGATTCTTATTGCAGGACAAGGCAGGTTCTATTCGTGGTTAGAGTTCCATATTAGGCCTGGGTGAAAGTTTTCAATTTAAACTCTTTTTCTTAAATATAAAAGACTTTTTTCTAAACAAAAAATTCATGGAAAATATGTATTTCATTTGAAAATTCATGGCTTTGATATATTTTGGTTTTCCAAAACAAAAAACATCAGTTTTTGCTGTTCCCCACAAAATTACAAGCAAACAGAACCACCACAACAAAACCCCAGAAAATGTCCAAGAAAAAAATGGGGCAAATATTGTTTTGTTTGTTTCCAAATTTTTCAGGAAATTACTTACCATTTTCCAAACAGTTCCATAATAGTTTGTACTGGGAATGAGCTTACATCCATCACCATCCAAACTTTCCCCCTCCCCCAGCTCTTACAGCACCACATCATTACGTAGTTCTATCCCTTTTAGTGACACCTGTATCCCATTTCTGTTACCAGCATTACCCCTCTGATGAGAGGTGGATGAACTTGGAGGTTGCATCTCAGTGGAGGAGAAATCAGTGACATGGAGTCTGGGTATATGCTAAGTACAATTTACTTTATTTTCACACATATACCAGATGTGGCCACAACAGCATACAGGCAATCCCATATTTCAGAAGACTCATTCCAGACACCAATATCTGATGCTCAGGAACCAACTCTGCACTGGCAACTGATTCCAGCATGAGAAAATCTTCTTGCTACTTGCAACAGCGACCTCGAAACAGAACTTCAAGACTCAAACTCACAATAATGCAAGCATTTTTTTCCCAGAGCAAAAACGTGTGGACACACTAAAATTACGTGTACCAGTGCTGCCATAACCGAAGAACTACTTGACCATGTGTATGACCTTAGGCAGAAAGTGGGGTTGTGAGCACCTTGCAGGCTTTGGATCAGTGGGAGTATAAAAGTGTTTTGGTGCAAGGCAACCATGGCTCAGAAAATGTTAGCTGTGTCTCATGCTGCACGATAGCTGCTGGGTTGGTTGATGGGGGCTCCAAAGTAGGTTCCAAGGGAAAGAGGGGGCCATTCAAGCAAGAAGGTGTTGAGGTGCCCGTGATGAGTTCCTTACAGTGGCACTGGAACCATTTGTATAGTGGAGGTTCTGAGTGTCAATGAACCAAACGGTAAACCCTGAATATGATTGAAACCACTTCAAGCCGGGGGTGCAGCAGCCCCTAGTTCCAGCACCTATGGGTACCTATTCATGTCTTATCTGAACTCCCCAAATCTTTTGAATCTGCCAGATTGCACTGAGAATCTCACACGAAAAGGCTTTCTAAAGAGATTCTCGGTATTTTCTATTTCATGAGCATGAGAAACAAAAAAGCAGAAGCTGTCTCTCAGGATACAGTATCCCAAGCAGAACCAGGAAGAGAGCTGCAAACAAATGAAATTTAAAAACATCAGCAAATGTTTCAGCTTGAGTTTCCGTTGTGTATTCATGCTGGTGAGTATTTTAATTGATTCAACCCACTTCAGCCGTTTTTTCTGGTTCTGGGAAATCCTGACCTGGCTGATGCTACTGTTGAGTATGAAAACCATTCCAAAGGGGAAAGGAAGGGCAAAAGAGAAATTATTTCAAGAAAATTATTAATGCAATAGGGGATCTTTATTACACCAGATCTAGTTCAGATTTGTATTTCTCTTGCTTCGTCCAGCTCCGATAGATTTTCTCTCCTGCTTTTGTTAGGGAGTGATAGCTAATGAGAATATATTGTTGCCACAGCAGTTTTATGTAATTACCAGAACAGTGTGAGGATTCAAAACAAACTTTGCTCAGCAGGTGCTTCTCTTGAAAGAACAAAAGCTCATCTGCAGATCTACTGACTGTACCTATACAGGAATTTAGATCTGTTTATCATGCTGATCTCTTTTATCTTCAGCCTCTTAGCTACAAATTGGTGTCTGACCCCTATTTTAAGGCAGGAGGAGAAAAGGAAAACTGCATGAGATTTTTTTTTCCTGGCATGTCCCCCAAATTTTTCTGACAGAGGCAAGGCTTTGTCACTAGGTTTGAAGGCCCGCAGCATCATTCATCATCTTTTGGGACTATTGATCCTAGAATTCATATGCTCCCCCAGTGCCATAGTTCTGAGCCTCGTCTTTATCCCCATAACAATCCTGTGAGGTAGGGAAGAACTATTATGCCCATTTCACAGATGAGCAGCTGAACCACAGAGAGACTAAGGGCTAGATGCACAAAAGGACTTAAATGGTGCAAAACTGAACATTGTAACACCTAACTTGTAGACACCTAGAAAATCACAAGAGCAAAACTGAAATTCACAAAGCCTGGGTTAGGTGCCTAGGATCCGTACACAATGAATGTTAAAAGGAAGACTTAGCATCATAGAATATCAGGGTTGGAAGGGACCTTAGGAGGTCATCTAGTCCAACCACCTGCTCAAAGCAGGGCCAATCCCCAATTTTGGCCCCAGATCCCTAAATGTCCCCCTCAAGGATTGAACTCACAACCCTATGTTTAGCAGGCCAATGCTCAAACCACTGAGCTATCCGACCCCCCTTGCTTTGTACAATGTGATCCACAAAAAATCACCACGCTAGGTGGTGAGCCTCCTAAGCTACCTGATGGGAGATGCTGATGGCAGGACAATGTCCTAAGCCCCACTACCTCATGGAAATAGGTACCTAATTCCAGGCTGGAGGGAGACTCCTGTCTCTGCTAGCAATCCACAGCCTGGGGACTCTCACCGGGAGTCAGGAGACTTAGGCGCTGAAGGCATTTCTTGTGAGAATACATTAGGCAGGATGCCTCACTGCACACAAAACAGGCAGAGGAGGAGAGGGTGCTGCCACCCACCTCATAGCTTTTTGCCCAGTGGCTAAAGCACACAGCTGAGATATGGGACACCCAGGTTCGTTTCCCACCTCAGCCTGGGAGGGAGAAAGTATTTGAATGGGGTCTCCCACACCTTACAGGAGGAGAGTATTCTAACCACTAATTTGTGTGATATTCTGATGAAGAACTCCCTGAATCTCTCCTGTTGAAGCAGTATGCTCCAATAATTCTTTAATTATTTATACGCAGTAATGCGTATAAATAATTAAAGAATTATTGGAGCATACTGGACCCTGGGTCTCCCATCTCCGTACCCTAATCACCAGGCTACAGAGTCATTCATACTTGTTCTCTCTTGCCCAATGACTCTTTAATTATTTATCCAGGGGGAAGAGTTTCAATAGAGGAGACTGAGGGACCCCCCTCATCAGAATATCCCACAGCTCAGCAGTTAGAGCATGTGCTTGAGGGGTAGGAGACCCCAGTTTAAACCCTTCTCTCCCTCAGGCTTAAGTTTCCCACACTTAAGGTGAGTGCTCTAACCATTAGATTGGAATTTGCAGGGTAGGTACCAGCACCTCCTCTTCTGGCCAAATTTGGAACGGGACCTGCTCCAGTAGGTCGTCTCTGAGCATGCCTCGCAGATTGGACTTCACATTGAGAAAGGTGGGCGAATACCTTTCCTTCCCCAGTTTGTGCATCCCTCTGGGCTTAGACAGGTGTCTGAACACTTAGGGTGAGGCAGCAGTGCACATGTCCAGAGGCAGAAACTTGGGCTCCAAGGGAACTTTTACTCTGGAAATTTGGCATCGGCCAAGCAGGGTTCTGTGGATTGCAGTGGGGCCTAAATCAGGGGTTATGGTGCCTAATTCCCAGAGTTAGTCACATAAGTACTTTTGCGAATCCCACCCTAAGTGACTTTCCCAGTGTTACACAGGAAGTCAGTGGCAGAGCAAGGAATTCAACCCTTGTCTTGTGAATTGCAAGCTAGCACCCTAACCACGAAACCACCCTTTCTCTAGTTCTTGCTAATATTATTTTTCTGCATCCTTAAGTTCCTTTATGTACACTATGCCTCCCCTACATGATTTCACTGGACCACCTATATGCATCAATCACCTCTCAATATCAGTATGTATCTTCGAGTGATGAGGCTCAGTTGCCATCATTCCCTATAAGAAAGATTCTCAACTAGACGACTCCACAATTTGTGCTCCACTTTTTAGAATGCAGCAATAGGTTTGTTCAATGGTTGGATTATTTTATAATTACCCTGTGGTTTACATGGGCCGTTTAAAAGGATTGAATTGACTTTAAATTAGCACTGTTGCTTTTCAAAGCTTTAATATTGCAGGACTTCTCCTTCATTCTTGTCCTTTTGGATATCTCCACTCACACACTCCTATCTTCTAGAGGTCCACTGTCACAACTCAGGATGGCAAAGGTTTTTAATTGGTTGGACCAACTCTACTCATCCTTTAACTTTAATATCCAGTCATGGTCGGGAATGAGACCATGTAAAAATGGCCATGTCCTAACAACAGAATATAGGATCTGCATCCCCTCTTACTTACACCAGTGTGACTCCATTGATCTCAGTGAAACTATTCCTGACTTACACCAGTGCCCAGACCTCATGGTGATGTGCATGTCACAAATCCCTGAGTGGAGGGATGAACAAAAGAAGATCAAACCCATACATAGCTAGATAGGTAGTTTAGATGAGAGGAGATTCAGCCTTCATTATCTGTTCCCTGTGGACCTAATTAGTGCAAGATGAAATCAGATAAGAATGGTAGTATTGGACACCTACTTTGCACTGGTGTAAATGATTACATATGGTGTAAGGGCAGTGGGACAATCATGCCATTTGTGTCATAGAATCATACCAGACTTTAATGCTGTGATCAACACAAAATCAATACAACTAAAGAAGAGCTATTTCTGTTTCTTTATATTGAAAGTTTTATTCACAATTCAGAACTATTATGATTTCTAGAACAGGTGTCCAAGCCTCAGCAAAATGCTTAGCTAAATTTCAGTGGCTGGAATTTCACTACGTGTGATGATGACATGCTGTAAGAGACAAAGAAAAGCCCAGCTTGATATTCAAATCCCAGGTTAGGTTTGCAGCTCGGGGGTGGGAGGGGAGCTACCATCTCTTGGGATTTGTAAGGTAAGCAGACTGGATGGAAGTCACCACAAGGCAGTAAATATGCAAGCCCAGAATGTCATTCTGAGTCACTTATCAGAACATCAATATGTCGATTCCTTGGCCTCCTGTTTTACCTTTGCTGAGCCACCCTGGGAAAAATTGTAAGTCTGTGTTCCTTGTGCGAGCTGACACGGGCTTGTTCTAATCCCTGGTGAGCCTTTCCCAGCCAGCTGCAGACATTACCACTACACTTCTGTTATTCTGCTGTTTACTAAAATATATTTACTGAGCAATTAATTCCTTCCCTTTACCACTTAGGATGCATTTTTTGATAAAAGATGAAAATCTGTTTTATTTTTGCCTGAATACAAATTAGGAGGGGGAAGTGTTTTATGGCATGCAATAAATCAAATGCACGTGGGGTGTTTAGAGATAGTTAACAATGAAGTTTGCTTCAGTGAATGCATTTAAGAGAAAATTATAAAAGTGTTTATTCCCACAGAAGAAGCCATGAGCATTAACATGAAAGAAAAAGACAGTTCACTGAGCTAGGGACTGTTGCTTCAAGGTGTTTTAT
The DNA here is from genome assembly GCF_965140295.1 of Lepidochelys olivacea. NCBI lineage: Eukaryota > Metazoa > Chordata > Testudines > Cheloniidae > Lepidochelys > Lepidochelys olivacea. The sequence goes on along the minus strand of NC_140415.1, from coordinate 10,818,160 downwards.
TGCTAGTGTGGAGAATTGATTTAATGCTTCCAGCCTTGTTTGGGGGTGAATGGAAAGCCTGTGTTGACTCCCAGATGAGAGAGGGTATATTTTCATTATTGAGTGACAGGGAGGTTTGCCACTTTAAGAAAAGTTTGATTAATACAGCTACACTTGCAGCATAGGTGCAGCAAATTGGTGAATGCCTAGTCACCTGAGGCCAGGAACCAGAGTACAAACAGGAACCCTGGTGCAAAGAAGCTAGTTCTGGAATAGCGATCTGAACGCTAGAGCTGGTTAGTTAGTAGCCTCTTTAGTACACAAAAGGGCTGCTGTCATGCTGTTTTGCAATTTCTGTTATTTTTCGTAGGGCTTTGTTCTGCTTCTTTGCTCTGTTGTGGGAAGGATCCTTGTTATTTTTTCATCCTTACTGATTGGGAGCACAATTGTTTTATAAGCCAGCCTGGCTGTGCAGTCTCCCTGACACTGAGCAACACTAAGAAAAATATTTGTGAAATAAAATGTTTTTCTATTGGCCACTGGGGCAGCACAACCAGAAAAACTAGATGAATCAAGATGTAAGTAAAGACACCATTGTTTGAAAGGGAACCTGTACTAATGGTTAGTGGGGCTTAATTCAGGAGGGTTTCTGTGGCTGGAAACAGTGAAAGTGTGTGGGGCGGGAAGAGGTGGTGGTAATTGGAAAGTAAGGATGATCCTGGGCTAGAAAGCTCAAATGTAGATTCTGATCCATATTCGTAACTTCCCAAGTTGAAGGGTATTTGGATCTGGTGTTCCAGTTCAGGAGTATATCTAGTTCAGGCACATGTGGTCAAAAGAGACCATGGATCTTTGCTTCTACCATGTCTGCCCCTACTATATCCCCAAAAAAACCCATAGCCCTAGCCCTACCTTGGTTTAGATAGAAAAGAGTCTAATCAAGGTCACAAGATGTAATAAGTGAGAACAGGTTTGGACTCTACATAATGTCTCAGAATTTATTTTTCTCTTTGATTAAGCTGTTACTAATGCCCTGATGCTGTGGTAATAGACATGGTATAAAACCCTCTAGAGAGAGAACCAAAACCCCAATGTCTCTGGATTCATTCTGTCCAAATATTGATGGAAGCTTTCCTTTAAGGCTTTTGAAGTTAGAAAGTCCCTCAGATACTTATGGATACCCAGTCTTCATAGCCATGATGAGGGACAAGTGCCCTATACTGAGGGGAAAACAAGAACTCATGTCCCTGCACTGCTGCCCATTTCTAGACCCAAACATGACCCAATCCTTTATAGAAGTCTAAAGCGCTACCGGGTTCTAGCTGGGATGAGAAGGCCAGGAAAACAGTGAGAAGAATGATGTAGCAGAAACCTCAAGAAGGAGCTTATTTGCCTGAGATTTGTAGCCTTTTTTGTGCAGACTCAGGAGATTAGGATATAATGTGGGTATTTATCCAATTAGAAGCTGAGCTTCCAGCACTTAGAGGTTCACCTGTTATTTATCAGGATCTGAAATAAGGCAACTTACTTGCTTCTTATTTCAATTGCCTCTGAAGTTAATCATTGGATGAAATTCTACAGCCAGTGTTATACAGCGGACAGAGGGTCATAATGGTCCCTTCTGCCTTTAAAACCTCATTTATACTAAGGCACATTTACACTGCTTTGGCATTACATTTACTCCCATTCCAAGTCCTCTTTACTCTGTCTGTGTGCGTATGTATAGTGGAACTTTTTTAATTTCAGCACTTCGGTCAGCTCCATTAACTCTGTTCTTCATGGTCTGGAAGAAAAATACATGTTTCTTGTATTATGCATATATCATTTGAAAAGTTAGAGGGTCTCTGCTTCAATAGCTCTATTAATTTTCTTCTTTGAGAGCAAGAAACCTGCTCAATGGAATGTGTGTGAGAGAGAGAAATCTACCCCATGGACTGCAAGGGGTGGTTTTAGCTGAACTTGCCTGTTACATTCCAAATCATGGGAGTTCATTTCTGCTATTTCTTACCCCAGTTTTTTATTGCTTTAGCCTCATTGAGTTAAGAGAATCATACCACAGACGTTACAAAATGTCATCTGAACTAAATTCAGATTTAAAATACTTTGTTGGGAACAGAGATTATCTTTCATGATAACTTTGTGCTGTACAATGTCAACCTTTGCAATGCATTCTTTGCCCCCACCACAAATTAACGATAGCAAGGAGCACAATGCTCTTTATAATGGGAAAAGATGAGGAAAGATTCCTCCCTGTAATTCTATGGAGAGAAGGAGACTGATCACTAATCAATGGACTGATTATAATAATAATCCACCTCCACTGCAGACCCAGGCACTAATTCTGATTTACAGTAAGGCCCATTCACATTGTTTTAGCATCCTGCCAAAGCAGTGTAAAGGAGCCTTTAAACAGGTGTAATTTTACTGCCAGAGCAATGTAAAGGAGCCTTAGTGTAAATCCGTATCAGGCCCCCAGTGTTTAAGCCATAGCTACTATTCTTGTTCTGCTCTATATCTGCACTTTTATCAAATTCTCCACTTTCCCTTTCAGCTGAGTGGCAGATGGTTTGGTTTGTTTCAGATGGCCTGGTATCCTGCTGTAAACTCCTTTCATTCTCCTTCCCTGTACAGCAGATTTTGTTCCTGATCTTCTGAAAGTTAGCTTTGGTGGGAGGAGAAAGCAGGAGGAGAAGGGTGAAGTGATGGGGCTTTAATGTTGTTCAGTGCTCTTGCAGCTTTGCTTACACTGGTGGCTGGTGGCAGATTGATGTGCATTAATCAGTGCAGATGGCACCTGGGTGTAAGTGTGCCAATGCAGATTCCAGGATTGCCACCTTGACTCTTGTAATGGAAAAAGTCTGGCTGCAATTTCAGCTGGAGACAGACTTTCGCGCCAAAGCTGCTATGTGCCAGTTCTTTTGCTGAGTGCTGAAAAAGTGAAATGCACCTGATTTACCTCGGGATGGTGCAATGCCTTCCCCACCATTAGAAATGTGTAGGGGGAAAGCTGTGGAAGGAAGCAGCCATGTAACAAAAGGTTTATACGTCAGCCCTGCACAGACCAACATGGAAGCCTGTGGTGGGGTGGGATCCATGGGAACTATCCGATTCAGCCGTGGGATTTGAATCCAGATCTACTAGGTCCCAGGTGAATGCCCTAATCAGCAGACTATAGCGTCAAACTCAATATCTCTGTTTGGCTTAATAAATATTTAAATAATTATACAAAGTAGAACAGTTTTATTGGAGAGAGTGAAAGCAGCCCACCTCAGAATACCCTACAACCTGGTTGTATAGTGCTCACCTGGCAGGTGGGACACTTGAATTTACGTCCCTGTTCCAGAGCTGGGACTCAAGCCTGCGTCCCTGACAAGTGCCATAACTACTGGAAAACACACTTTTGTTCTGGGCTGACCAAAACTGTTGCCTACAAACTATTTGCCTGGGGAAAAACATTCCCTAGCTATTGCCTGGTAGGCCTCATTTGTGAAAAGTTCCACACCTCAAGTAACTAATTTGGGCCACTTGCCCCTAGTTTAACTGAACCTGTAACTATTTACACTAACCACCATCTATTTATATCCTGCCTCCTCTGGGAGATGGTCTAGTGGTCCACTTCCTTGTATATCTCAGGCCCGGAGATATTCCATGGAGACTAGTCTCTCTGAAAGGATGGAACAGGAGAAGTTGGGTCTCATTATAAGAGGGAAGAGGTGTTTGAGAAGCACTTGAGAATTGTACCATCAAGTCCTATTGACTTTAGTGGGGTGGCATGTAGAATAATGATCTTAAAATGCATTTTCTGGTAAAAGTTCACCTTCACCAAATTAATAAAATTCTCACAGGAACTTAAGAAAATGTCAGCTTTTGCAAAAGCAAATCTGTAAAGTGAATTTTAAATCAGTACTTTTGCACAGGTGTCTTCACAGTACAGGGTCAGCTTTTGATTTTTTCCCCCTCCCATTTGTCATTTGAAGGGTTTTTTTTTTGTTCTTTCTGTATCCTTCTTGTTCACTTTATCCTTGATTGTTCATTGTCGTAGACAGACAATGCACTGGCTCTTTCTGCAAAATCCCCCTGTGGTGTTTTTTTTTATATATATATATAAATGTGAAAACTTCTTAATAAGAGTGACTCCTGTGGTAATCATGCAGACAGCTGTGGTTAAGAACATCTGTTAGCAGATTCCCAATTCTAAAGTCAAGCAGAAAACAAGACAAGCAGATATAGAAAGGGGCATTTTTCAGATTAAATTGGGCTCCCTAAGGAGGTTCTGATCTCTTCCAAGACAGGTACAAGCCAAGATCAGACATAAAAATGTATTGAGTGTGGTGCTTGAAACTGTGACGCCTTTGCTTTCTATGTGTAGCACCTTTAAATTTCTAAGAGCTCCACTTCAGTGGAAGCAGTCATTTTGTCCTCAACGTTGCTGCAGTATGTAATAAAGGAGCAAAACATTCTGTACTGTCTTGGCGATTGCTTTTGATCTGTCTTCTCTTATTTAACTCCTGATAGTGTGGTCTATTGGGGAGAGCCCTGGACTGAGACTAAGGAGGCCTTGGTGCCATTTGTTTGCTGGGTAACAGTGGGAAGTCACTTCCCCTCATTCTGACTTGGTTTCCCAATGGCAGGAACCCCCAGGGATCTGTACTGGGACATATGCTGTTCAACAGATTCATAAATGATCTGGGAAAAGGGGTAAACAGTAAGGTGGCAAAGCTGGCAGATGATACAAAAGTATACAAGATAGTTAAGTCCAAAGCAGACTGCAAAGAATTACAAGGGATCTCACAAAACTGGGTGACTGGACAACAAAATGTCAGATTAAATTCAATGTGAAGTGCAAGTTAGAGCACATTGGAAAACATAATCCCAACTATGCATAGAAAAGGATGGGGTATAAATTAGCTGTTACCTCTCAAGAAAGAAATCTTGGAGTCATGGATCATTTTCTAAAAACATCTGCAACATGCAGCAGCAACGAAAAAGCTAATAATCTTAGGAACCATTAGGAAAGAAATAACAGTAAATATTATAATGCAATCAGAACTGCAAGCAGTATTCATATTGCCTCTATATAAAACCATGGTATACCCACACCTTGAATACTGCTTGTAGTTCTGGTTGCCAGATCTCAAAAAAAGATATTAGAACTGGAAAAGGTATAGAGAAGGGCAACAAATTTGAGGTGTATGGAAGAGCTTCCATATGAGGAAAGATTAAAAAGACTGGAAGTGTTCAGTTTGGGTAAAATATATGAATGATGAAGGATATGATAAAGGTCTATAAAATCATGAATGGTGTGAGGGAAGCAAATAAGGAAGTGTTATTTACCCCTTCACATAAATATAAGAACTAGGGGTTACCGATGAAATTATTAGGCAGCAGGTTTAAAACAAACAAAAGGAAGCACTGCTTCACACAACCTGCAAGGAACTTATTGCCAGGGGATGTTCTGAAGTCCAGAAATATAACCGGGTTCAAAAGAGAACTAGATAAGTTCGTAGAGGGAAGGTCCATCAATGGCTATTGTCCAAGACGGTCATGGACACAACCCCATGCTCTGGGTGTCCCTAAACTTCTGACAGCCAGATGCTGGGACTGGATGACAGGGAGTGGATCACTTAATTGTCCTGTTCTGTTCATTCCCTCTGAAGCATCTGGCATTGGTCACTATCAGAAGACAGGATACTGGGCTAGATGATCTGACCCAGTATGGCAATTCTTTATGTCCTTATTTGCATCAGGAAAGTTCCATGTGCCTTTTCAGAGGAGACAGTTTTGAGGTGCCCCAATTTAAAGTTGTGCATTGCAAGCAACATTAAGTTCTGCTGGATGGATCCCTTGTATTCTTTCTTCCTCTGGGAGCAGTACAGAAGTTTAGATATTTGGGTCTCACTTGAGTCCAGAAGTCTAGATATATATTGAAACTGTATATACCTGTCTTACTTGACCAAATTTACCTGGATATTTCATGAGGACAGGCTTTTTATTGCTGACACATCACGGCAAAAATTATTGGACCAGAAACACGGCAAAAATTATTAGACTGGATAAGATCTGAGATCCATCTAGTTCACTATCCTGTCTATGGCAGTGTTCAGTACCACATGTTTCAAAGGAAGGTGCAAGAAGCCCTAGACTATTCCATTATGGTGTAACTTTCCACAGGGACATTTTCTTCCTTGACTCCATTAGTTATAAAATGGTTTGAAGCATGGGGTTTGAAGTTGGTTTGAAGTTATATCTGTGTGTTTTGTTTCCCCCATTCCCCAATCCAATCTATTGTGTGAAAAGTAAAGGAAAATCATGTGGCATTCTTTGAACTTTAGAAAACGTTTGGTTCTGTTTCTAGATGGAGTTTATTTTACCTAAACCACTTCACTCATTCCAAATCCGAGATCGTTTGAAATGGAATCACTTTCCTATTGTATTTTTCAATAAACTCCTAGTTATAGTACATAAGTATTAGAACTCATGTCAAGCTGCAAACCATGACAAATTTTCCGTTTGATTCTGAGAATTTTGAAGATTTGTGACTTACTCTTATCTCTTCCGTTTTGCATTTACCCATGTGGAAATGTTCAGTATTTTTTTCCTCATGCATAACAAATGACATCAGTAATGTTCCTGGAAAAAATAACCAACAAACACATTTACAGCAGAAAACATTAAAGAAGCATTAGCATTCAGGATGTACGGAACACTGTGTGCCGTTATCTAGGTTATAAATGAACCAAGGAAAATATTGAATTGTCATAAACATAAAGGGAAGGGTAAACCCCTTTGAAATCCCTCCTGGGCAGGGGAAAGCTCCTCTCACCTGTAAAGGGTTAAGAAGCTAAAGGTAACCTCGCTGGCACCTGACCAAAATGACCAATGAGGAGACAAGATACTTTCAAAAGCTGCGAGGAGGGAGAGAAACAAAGGGTCTGTCTGTCTGTCTATATTCTGTCTTTGTCGGGGATAGACCAGGAATGGAGTCTTAGAACTTTTAGTAAGTAATCTAGCTAGGTACGTGTTAGATTATGATTTCTTTAAATGGCTGAGAAAAGAACTGTGCTGAATAGAATAACTATTTCTGTCTGTGTATCTTTTTTGTAACTTAAGGTTTTGCCTAGAGGGGTTCTCTATGTTTTGAATCTAATTACCCTGTAAGGTATCTACCATCCTGATTTTACAGGGGGGATTTCTTCATTTCTATTTACTTCTATTTTTATTAAAAGTCTTCTTGTAAGAAAACTGTATGCTTTTTCATTGTTCTCAGATCCAAGGGTTTGGGTCTGTGGTCACCTATGCAAATTGGTGAGGCTTTTTATCCAACATTTCCCAGGAAAGGGGGGGTGCAAGTGTTGGGAGGATTGTTCATTGTTCTTAAGATCCAAGGGTCTGGGTCTGTAGTCACCTAGGCAAATTGGTGAGGCTTTTTACCAAACCTTGTCCAGGAAGTGGGGTGCAAGGTTTTGGGAAGTATTTTGGGGGGAAAGATGTGTCCAAACAGCTCTTCCCCAGTAACCAGTATTAGTTTGGTGGTGGTAGCGGCCAATCCAAGGACGACGGGTGGAATATTTTGTACCTTGGGGAAGTTTTGACCTAAGCTGGTAAAGATAAGCTTAGGAGGTTTTTCATGCAGGTCCCCACATCTGTACCCTAGAGTTCAGAGTGGGGGAGGAACCTTGACATGAATAGTTACTTGTAACGTCTTCAGGAATCACAAAGCTTAGATCTTGATCCATCTCTGAACTTTTGCAAATTCCAGACCTGTTGGAATGCAAAATTTTGAACTTTTTCATTGTAGAGATGGAGTAAGCAATGGATATTTGATCTGGACTTGAATTAAAACTTCATCAGTGTCTCCAGGAGATTAGATATAAGTTTTGGTTTGGTCCCAACTCTAATAAAATTTAGCACTGGTCTCTTATAGTGTATCATAAATTACCTCTGCCCCAAAATCTATATACTGTCTTATATTCAGGTCCAGAAGATGCTTCTAATGTCAGGATTCTGAGTGACTAGGCAGAATTAAGGGAAACCAGTGGGAAAATCTAAGAAAGGTCTCTTGGTTTTTAATTTAATCCTTGACTCCATAATTAGCAACCATGCCAAAGGCAAGAGAGGTAGGTGGAAACCAGCATCCAAAATCCAAGAAAAACTGCAAATGAACAGGTGGACTGCCCCAATCCAATTTGCATAGAATATTTAATGCATGCTAAAATGGATCACTCCAAGCATGGCACGAAAGGTGTTTTGGCAGTTCATCCAATACATTACCTGCAGTAACATGTCAGAATAAGCAGTTGCATAAACAAACTAATTTGTATCCTTTAAGTCATAACTTTACTGTACTGCCATGTCTCGAAACAAAGGGCAGTAGAAATGTAAATGTAGAAAGCACAGGCTTTGGGAAAATGCTTGGAATGAGTGAGTGACAGTGGCAACCTTGCCTTGTGGAATAGTCATCCTGAATAATGCACTCCACACCCTGTCCCTTTCTGGCTGAAGTCACTGGGGAACTTTGCCATCAACCTCAATTGCAGCAGGACTAAGGCCTATGGTTTGAGTCAAGTTCTGCTCCTAGATGTGTGTGGGAGCTCCCATTGACTTCAGTTGGGGTTTCACTTGTATAATACAGTGTACCTCTGTTTATTGGAAAACCTATTACCCAAACCTCCATTTTCTGAATCCATTCAAGCATGAGATTTATGGAGGACAAGGAAGGGCTTCAAATAGTGTGGAGGTCTGGATAATAGAGCAGAGACTCCAGGTCAGGACTGAGAGGAGGACCATCCCCCAGCCATGGGGGAGGCCACGTTGCTTCTGAATGGCTCCTGTGGTGGTGTACGGAGCCTTCTGCAGCCCACCTGTCATGAGAGGGAGTGAGCTGGGCCATCATAGTGGAGCTGCAGTGGGTTCCCTGTGCTGCCACAGGGCCAGTGACATTAAATTCTCTGCAGCTGCAGGGAGGGAGGCTGTGGTCCTGGTGGGTAGAGCAAAGATCTTTGGCCATGACTGCAAAGAGGATGAGCCTCTGGCCAGAGGGGAAGCTTCCCCCACCCCTGCCACCAGTTGAATGACTCCTGCCCCCTCAATTATCCAAACTCCCAATTATCAGAAAAAAAATGGTCCCTCATATTCCAGTAACAGGTATATACTGTATTTACCTCTTTGAGTAGTTTGTCTGTTCATCACAGCAGAAGTCTATGGGCTAAATCCTTTTCTTATTTACACCAGAGAAACCTGACTGGCTTCTGTGGGATTGCTCACATGTGTATATTGAGCAGATAACAATTTTCCAATGCAACAATTCTCTATTGTCAAATGAACATTTGCTGGGAACATACAAAAACATGCAATAAAAAATAATAAAGATGTTTCATTTTGACAATTGTGAAAGGTTTTGTTTTGAAGCACTTTGTTTCAACTTTTTACAATATATAATATCTAATGGTTTTACAATATCTTGGAAGGAAATTCCAGGTTTTGACAAGCTCTAGTAAATTTGACACAGTATTTCACCCAAAAGCCACCTATTAATCTGCTAGTCTGGAGATAAATGTATGAGCTTTTCCCCTGTGGAGATAAAGTACTCTGAAATATGTGAGAAACTCCTTATTAAAGGATGGATCACAATAAGGGATTGTCATAAATATATAGGGAAGGGTAACAACCTTCCTGTATACAGTACTATAAAATCCCTCCTGGCCAGAGGCACAATATCCTTTTACCTGTAAAGGGTTAAGAAACTCAGGTAACCTGGCTGGCACCTGACCAAAAGGACCAATAAGGGGACAAGATACTTTCAAATCGGGGGTGGGGGGGAGAAAGGCTTTTGTCTGTCTGTTCTGTGTGCTTGCCGGAGAGAGATCAAGAAAGAAAGCAATCAAACTCCATTAGAATTAGTAAGTACTAGCAAGGAAATGTGTTAGTTTACTTTTGTTTCAGCTTGTGATTTTCTCTGTGCTGAGAGGAAGGTGTATTCCTGGTTTTCTTTTTGTAACTTTAAAGTTTTTGCCTAGAGGGAAATCCTCTGTGTTTTAAATCTGATTGCCCTGGGAGATTAGCTTCCCTTCTAATTTTACAGAGGTGCTTCTTTTACCTTTTTTTTCCTAATAAGGTTCTGTTTCTTTTAAGAGCCTGAGTGATTTCTCTATTGTCCTAAGACCCAGGGGTTTGGGTCTGTAATAACTTTGTAACCAATTACAGGATATTATTCTCAAGCCTCCCCAGGAAAGGGAGGTAAAGGATTGGGGGGGATATTCTGGGGGAATAGGAACTCCAAGTGGTCCTTTCCCTGATTCTTTGTTAAATCACTTGGTGGTGGCAGTTTACCCTCCAAGGGCAAAGAGTTTGTACCTTGGGGAAGTTTTACCCTAAGCTGGAAGAAATAAGCATAGGTGGTCTTTCATGCAGGTCCCCACACCTGTACCCTAGAGTTCAGAGTGGGGAAGGAACCCTGGCCAGGATAATGGTCAACAAGTATAGAGCCATCAATTGTGGATGATGGTAATCCATATGGCCTAGTTAAATACTTTAGAGATGCTTAATGCTGATAACTTTAAAGGGGCAAAAGGTTTTAGATGCACAGTTTCCACTGAATTTAAGTGAGAGTTAGGGACCTTCCTCCCTTAGGCTACTTTGAAAATCCTAATTTAAATTCTCGGGTTTGTAAAAGGTTCAGTTTACAGAGGCACTCCAACATTTATAGGTGTATTCTGAACTTTATTAGAGCCTCTTGAGTATGGAAATCTTGTGAGAATAAGTTCTGTCATGAGAATTCTCATTCGGACCAACTGTTGTCATAGGATTTGGGGCCCTTTCACTTTTATTCCAGGCTGTGATCAAGAACAAAGGCACTTGAAAATGAAAGTTGTTTAAAAAAACCCAAAACAATCTCAGGGGGCAATAATTGGATCTGCTTTTTGAACAGCAAAGCTTAAGATTTTCCAAATGTTGTACTCTGAGTTAATACCCATTAACTTCCAGGGGAGCAAGACCAAGGCATATGGTTCTGAACCAAAAGCTATCTTTAAAAATAATGCTAATGTGGCAAAAAAAGTTCCCATTGAGTTTGGGGTAGATTTTTGGAACAGTTTTTATTTTATTCAAAGTAGCTCACCCATCTTTAGTGATAGTGTTCCACACTGGAATGGAAACTGGTGTCTTTTGAGGTGCTAGATGAAAAATAGAAGTTTTATTATGTTTTTTTTTTCTTGTATCAAGTCTTCTAGGGACTAATCCAAAGCCCATTCAAGTCAATGGGAGTCTTTCCTTTGACATGATGGGGCTCTGGATCAAGTCTATAAACAGGAGACAAGTCTAAACGAAGTAACTGTTCACACATGAAAGCTCATGCTCCAATACGTCTGTTAGTCCTGTAAGCCACAGGACTCTTCGCTGCTTTTACAGATCCAGACTAACACGGCTACCCCTCTGAAGTCTAAAATTGCTATCTTTAGGAATAAGATCCAGGTGCTCTTCACTTCTTATCTGTCAGTATCCAATGTGTAGTAAGCATCTTCCACATACACCAAAATACAGATATTGTGGAAGAAGCTAGAAAAACATGAGACTAAGAAATATTAGGAATCAATATAAGATTGCTCATCTGTGAAAAAGAAATTGCCTAAGGAAAAACTAGGAGGTGAATTACCCAGAGACAAATTGCTGTCTTGGTCCCTGGAGGAAGACTACATTTTGCTAAGAACTAGTTAAAAAAAGTAAACAATCAATCTAAAATTATGCTAGAAAAACTCTCATCACGTCCATTATTTATAGGCGGATTATTTTGTTTACTAAATTATAGAGCATGTCGTTCTTACTCTGCAGGCAGAATTCACAGCCATGAGGGACCAATATATGCGAGGTGGAGAGGGTTTCATTATCTGCTATTCCATCACAGACCGCCAATCCTTTCAGGAAGCTGCAGAGTTTAAGGAGCTCATTTATCGTGTCCGGCACACTTATGACATCCCATTGGTGCTGGTGGGAAACAAAATAGATCTTGAGGAGTTCAGGCAGGTAAGTGAAGTTTCTTTCTGCTCCTTTTCCTCTGCTATGTTAGGCATTTATGCAGCATGTGTCATATGGTACTGTTGAGAATTATTGCCCCAGAATAGGCCGGGATCAAAGAGCAATGCACCAGGATTGTTAATAAATTAAGGTAAATATTACCGTTAATTTCTATGACCCTTTTCACTCTAAAGGAGCCTAATCCACTCATATCCACAGCTAGCAGGTTTTGTAAACTGATCATATTTGCTCTGGAAGCTACTGACATATCAAACATGGAAACCCAGGATGCCATTTATACCGAGTAGAATTGAACTTCAAATAAATTATGTAACTTGGGTATAGAAAATATAACAGTTTAAAGTGCTGTTCTCTAGTTCATTAGCATCTGTGTTCACATGCATGCCTATTGCCTTTTCATGTTTTAGCATGTCACCCCCATGTGTTCCCTCTTCTCTTCCTTAGAAAATTCAATACAACAATAGGAGTGAAATTAGTTTTGGGACTCCGAGAAACATCTAAAGAGTTTCACATTTATTTCCAGGTCATTGACTTTCTCCCTAAATCAGACTGAGACAAAAGCCTAATGGTGACAATCCAGCTGTAGCATAATGCTCAGCTTGAGACCTTGAACAATAGTGCTCTGTGTAATATTCTGTAAAATACATGTAACTCTTGAGGCGATATATATGGTGGGGGAAGGAATGTGAATCCAATCATTCCACTAAGAATATTCCATTACACATAACAGGAGTTCACTACATTTAATTTCTTTATCTATTGTTATTTATAGATGAATTTTCAGCAAGTCACTATGTGCAATGATATTTGTGTTAGGAAATATTTTTATTCCCCTCACCCTCTGTATCTCTGTAGCTCCCAGATTCTAAGCTCATGTTTTATTGGGCGTTCAGGCTTGCATTAGTTGATGGGATAAGTGGTCATACTCCTGACATAATGGTCAGTTACTAGTACGTTTAGTAACCTTCCTGATCTAAAATATTTAGAGATAGGCTTGAAACAAAACCAGAAATACAAATATCCCTTCACTTTGAGGAACTTTGGACCACGATCTGAATTTTGTAACTCGACCTTTATGTCTATACTAGGCCATACCCAATTCCCAGATTCAGCCTTTCCTGGTATAAATATTATGAAAACTGGGGTCTAGCTGTTGAACACTAAAGTTTGGACCATCTCTAAAATGTTACATCTTTGACTTGTAAAAACCCCAAATCATGCTATTAATATTGAGATTTTAAAATATGTATTTCCAATCAGTTATAAATGTGTCAACTGTCACAATGAATTCAGCCATCTGTGCAGTGGATGATGGTTGAAACTATATAAAATACATATTAGAGAACAACAGAAAGTTGGATTTTAATCTTTTCAGGTCTCAGAAGCTTAGGAAGAACAGTGTGGTCAACATTTGGATGGGAGACTTTATATGAAACTCCAGAGTGATACAGGGAGAGGTGCTGGGAGCACTGATGCTAGAGATATCCTCACTCCAAAGAGAACAAGAATGAGATGATGACCATTATGGGTCATTAAAGATCTTGAGTAAAACTTTCCAAAGTGCCTAAATGGCTTGGTAGGCAGAGTCCCATTTTCAAGAGTAACTTAGCCACTGAGAAGAACTACATCCCATTGATTTTCAATATGCCTAAGTCACTTTTGAAAATGTCACTGTAGCTACCAAACCACTTAAGTGCTTTTGAAAATGTTACCCCTCAGGATTAGACCAGGTCAAAATCTTTTAAATTAAAAGTTCTTTAATTGAAAAATGGCTTTTTATTAGAACCATTTGTTGGTGGAAAATTTTTTTTGTAATAATCAGACTCTTCCTTTTTCACTGTGTTTCATAGTGGGTTTTTCCCAGTGTTTGATTTGGGATGACAAGTACAGGAGCTCAACCAATAATAATGATGTTCTCCACATGGTGTGATGTCATATGTCCTCTAAATGAGAGGTCACACCGTGCATGCCAGGGACTGAAGAGGTGCTGGGGCTGAACCCTGGTAAGCCTGGGGACAAATTAAGCTCTATTTTCCCCCTCAAAATGGCTATCACAATTTTTTGTTTAGCAAAAACCATTATGACAAAAACATTGATGATGAACTTCAAGCCCTGAGAAACAAAAGCAACTTCAAAATTTTGAATCATAGTCCCCCTCACCCCCAGCAACCGGCTCTACTCCTGCTACCTTTCGCAAGGTTCAGGCTGTTTTCCAAATGACTGCTATAGTGAGGGATCTCCTTAGAACCATGAACAGTGGACAAACATCTGCGCTGACGTTATTAGATCTATTAGCTGCTATTGACATGAGAGGTCATAAAATACTAAACCTAGAAGGAATGGGTGAACTACATCAATCTGTTTTTGCTCATGCCCCTTCAGCAGACCTCACTGGAATCCTTTATATATGGGAGTCCAAGGCTCAATTTTATATGCTGAACATGACAGAAGATAATTATGTATGAGACTGTACCCATTCCTTTCCACTGAGGACCTAATTACAGTGGTCCAGTCTTCAGTCATCGGGCTATTTTTAAAGGCCACCAAGAAACTTCAACCTGGACCAGCCTCCCTACCAGCTGAAAATGGATCACACGGGTGTTCAGTGGCCAATACTGTCTCCCTGTGCTATGACAAACACAAATCAAGGTCCTGATTCTGATTTTTTTTAAAGCCTCTAGGGAGCGTGGACCAATCTGCCTTCGAACTTCTCCCTCCATGAGTCCTCTACAGCAGTCAGCAAGCACACTCTAACACTTCAGACGGGATGTCCTCAGCTGACCCACATTCTAGGCTATTCTCTGTTGAATTCCCTGCCACTAGAGATTAGAATGAGGACACACGTCCAATCTTTTCTCCAGCGAAAGCTTGCCTCTGGGCTCAATCTACAAGGTAGGGCTGTGATTTCCTCTGCTCACGTACACGTACTTGTGGTAGATCGATGAATGCTGCGGCTGCCTGTGCTACTGTGCCTACGTTACTTATACCCATTCTAGGCCTCACCGGACTACTGCAAGTCTGTGTGTGGGAGCTGTGGAATCACACCCCAGGCTTACGGCGTTGATGTAGCCTTAGTAATGAGGGTATTAGATGAGAGGCCTATCAATCTCCTTTCAGGAAGACAGATGAGCACTGGATAATGTGGTGGTTTTTTGAGTAAAATCTACATTATTGGTATACAACAGAAATAAAAGGTGTGGGGTTTTTTGTGTTTGTTTTTTTACAAGATGGAAATGTGCTTCTTTAGGTACCAGTTCCATAAGGCACCTAAGCCAATCTCCAGCTTTAACCATGTCAGTAGTCCATTGGACTTCAGTGTGTTTACTCATGTGCATACGTTTTTGCAGGCTCAGGGCCTGAATGAGCTTTCTGTTGAACACAGCTGGATAAAATGAGTAGCTGTGACTGTTCACATGCTTAAAGTTAGGCACATGCTTAAGTACCTTGCAGAATTGGGGTCTTAATTCTGTTCATGGGGCTATATTAAAAATGCTTAGACAGGAATCGTTGCACCCACCAATGAAGTGCAGCCACCTCTGGGAAGAAATACAATGGTTTAATAGTACAAAGCAATGTGACAAAACAGACTATAACAAACTGTGAGAAAGAAAACTACCCAATTAAAGCTACTGAGGGAATGTTACATAGGCAGAACGCAATTACCCAAATTGGAAATCGGCCCGGGTACCAAGACTAACACTAAGACTTTTTTCTGAGTAGCAGCCGTGTTAGTCTGTATCCGCAAAAACAAAAGGAGGACTTGTGGCACCTTAAAGACTAACCAGTTTATTTGAGCATAAGCTTTTGTGAGCTACAGCTCACTCCACTGAATGCATCCAATGAAGTGAGCTGTAGCTCACGAAAGCTTATGCTCAAATAAATTGGTCAGTCTCTAAGGTGCCACAAGTCCTCCTTTTCTTTTTACTAAGACTTTTGTTAAAGCCATTTTTTCATACTAAAGTCATTAAAGATACATTTCCAAATGCCTTGACTAATATGGCAGTAACATTAGATCCAATGTTCCTTAATCCTGTACCACAATTTCATAACAATCAGACAGGCTGTAGGAGTTGGGTCAGCAAAGCTACTGTTTGAAATGCTATCCCCTACACAGTGAAATTAATGATGCATGCCATCTCTCTTAAATCTATTGATAGTGATATGAGAACAAGAATAATCTGCAATTAAAATTAAGTGTATGAAACAACCCAACTCAAAGTGAGCTTTATTATTTTAAATAATGTTCCTTTCTGATGCCTCTCGTGGATTTTGTTAAGCATCTCTTGTCACTTTTAAGTATGTCTTGTCCTTAAAAACGTGGGTTTATCTGTGCTCCTTCTTAAAAACCAACTGGAATTTCAAGAGCTTAAAGAATAAAAACCATCCACTTCATCTGTAAAGCATGAGCAACTGAGTCACAAGTCATAGTTAATAAGTGCTGATACGTGGTTTCTTATCCTATTTTGCATGTCCAGTTGATTGCAAGTACTGGTAGATATTCTCTTCACCCCTATCTATCCTAGAAGGCAGGGTACTTAATTAAGGGCTTGATCTTGCAAGGTGCTAAGTACTCTAGCCTGATCCAACTAATCACATGATTTACTTTAAGCATGTGAATAGTCCCATCAACATCATTAGCTACCCGATGTGCTTTAAGTTAAGCATGTGCTACACGCTTTGTTGAATCAGGATGAAGTGCTAATGCACCTAAAGATGCAGATAGGACCCCTGTGCAATTTTCACAAGTCCCTAAGCAAGTTGGATACTGACTACCCATTGATTTAAATGGGACTTAAGCTCTTAGCTGCTTATGAAAATTCCATTTAGTGCTTATCTGGGTCTTCAGGTTCCTAAATATATTATAAAATCTGGCCCTTAGGCCCAGTGTTTTTTGTTCGTGTGTTTGGGGGGGGGGGGTTAGTATTAGGTGTTGCAGCACTAGTGTTGCAATGCCTAACTGAGTTATGACCCTAAAGCTCATTTTCAAAAGGAATTTAGGCACTTCAGAGTCAAGATCTGGTTGACAGTCAGTGGGGATTTAGGCTCTTTCATGTCTAGGAGACTAAATTTAGGATTTTGGCATCTGCATAAGTACTTTGCTGACCTGGGCCCTAACTTTAAGCACCTAAGTAGTCCCATTGACTTCACTAGGCTATTGGTCTACTTAAATGCCCCAGTTCAAGAAAGCATCTCTATTCAAGAAAGTATATTGGTATGTGCTTTAGTCTCATTGATTTCAGTACAACTAATTTATGTTAGTGTGTGTTTTTGGTGGGTTGGTTGGTTTCAGTCGTGGTCTTAGATTTCTAATTCTTGTCTTTAATCAGGCAATAAATGCATGACTAAAGATCAATTTAATACCAGTGCCATTTTACATTTAAGTAGTTAGATTAATAAAGATAGGCAGTGTATGTATTTTAATTGCAGTTAGATTATTTGAAAACATTAAGGGCAAGATCTTCAGCTGGCGTAAATAGGCATACCTACATTGACTTCAGTGGAACTACACCAATTTTCACCAGCTGAGGATCTGGCCCTTAATGAGGTTTAAAACCTGTCATAGATAAACATTTAATCTAATTAAAACAGATTAATCTGTACAAAAGATACAATAACAACTAATACCATTTAAAAATAGATTTTTAGGGCACTTAATTTAAATTATATTGATTTGATTAATTCAAACACAATTAAACATAGGCATGGTCATGTTGCTAAAAGCTGCCAGAGTGTAAGTGATTGACGAATTTGCATAGATTGTTTCTATTGGCCCCCAGGACGTAGGCGCCTGCCATACAATCCCAAGCACCCCCCAGTGCCCATCAGTGTGCCTCCACTCTGACCAGGAGAGAATATCTCTTGGTTTACAAGGGCAGCTGATGCTTCACTCAGCCCTTGACCTCTCTGGGAAGCCTGTCACCAAAGATGTTAGTTTTACTAACTACAGCCCTAATCCTGCAAAGAATTACACACTTGTTTACCTTTCAGCATATGACTAGCTTTACTGGCTTCAATGTATAAATCTTTACATAATCAGTGCCCATGATTGCATATTTTTTTTTCACACTAGGAGCTCATTAGAGCACTCTTTTAAACTGAACATTATCAGATGGTGTGTCCATTAATTGTATTTGTGTGGTTACATTAAAACTCGATGGTTTCACTATGCCATGTGCCCAGATAATATCCAGATCTGTAGTATGGCACCTGAGCAGGTTCTCTTGATTCTAACTTGCTGTCTTTGGAACATTCAGGCTTAGATGTTAATGCTTGTGACCTGAATTTGGGCAAGATGAACAAAAGAACAACCATACTGGGTCAGACTAATGGTCCATCTAGCCCAGTATCTTGTCTGCTGACAATGGCCAATGCCAGGTGCCTCAGAGGGAATGAACAGAACAAGTAATCATCAAATGATCCATCCCCTGTTGTCCACTCCCAGCTTCTATTGAACAAAGGCTCAGGACACCATCCCTGCTCATTCAGGCTAATAGCCATCGATGGACCTATTCTCCATGAACTTATCTAGTTCTTTTTTGAACCCTGTTTATAGTTTTGGCCTTCATAATATCCCCTGGCATACAGTTCCAGAGGTTGACTGTGTGATGAGTGAAGAAGTATTTCCTTTTGTTTGTTTTAAACTTGCTGCCTATTAGTTTCATTGGGTGACCCCTAGTTCTTGTGTTATGTGAAGGAGTAAATAACACTTCCTTATTACTTTATGTGCTTAGTGCTTGTCATGAGAGTCAACATTATGTTGCTGCTGTGAAAAAGGTGAATACCACTCTGGGGTGTATTAATAGGAATATTATATGTAAGACACAGGAGGTAATTGTTTCATTCTACTTAACACTGGGGAGACCTCACCTGGGGTATTATATCCAGTTTTGGCACCACACTGTAGGAAAGATGTGAAGAAATTGGAGAGACTCCAGAGGAGAGCAGCAAAAATATGAGGTTTAGAAAACATGATTATGAGGAAAGGTTGGAAGAATTGGGAGTGTTTAGTCTAGAGAAGCAAAGGCTGAGGGGAGACATGGTAACAGTCTTAAATTATATAAAATATTATTACATGAGGATTATGTTCTGTTTATTCACCAAGTGTGGGAAAAGAAATAATAAGGTTAGTTTGCAGCAATTGACATTTAGATTAGATATGAGGAAAATCTTTATAGCTAAGGGTAGTTAAGCACTGGAACAGTTTAAGTTGTTACAAGCTTCCAGGGATGGGAATTCTGCAACAGGTTAGGCAAAAACCTGTCAGAGACGGTCTACGTATTTTTAATCATGCCTTGGCATGAGAAAATGGACTAGATGACCTCTTGAGCTTCCTTCCAGCCCTACATTTCTATGACTGTGATGTACCCGCAACCCCAACTTTTGTACTTCTACTTTCCCAGCTGTTAACACCTGTGAGACCAGGTTCTCTACATTTGAAGTAATTTGAATTCTAAGGGCAGGTCTATGCTACAAATTTACAGTGGTGCAGCTTCACCACTGTGGAGCTTCTTGTGAAGACACTGTAAAGCGACGGGAGAGAGCTCCCCCATCGACTTAACTCAGCCTCCGTGAGAGGCGGTACCTATGTCACTGGGAGAAGCTCTCCTGCTGACATAGCGCTGTCTAAACTGGTGCTTAGCTGGTATAACTATGTCACTCAGGGTGTGAATAATCCACACCCCCGAGCAACAGAATTATGTCAAAGTCATTCTGTAGTGTAGACCAGCGCTGAGGTTTTTTTTTTTCTTTTTCTGTGCAGTCATCTCATCACCATCTCTGGAGTGTTTCCAAGCTATATCCCATGCTGGCTGGCAGAGACTTTGAGATACTTAAAACACAAGTCTATACTCTATTTTTTTTTTTTTTGGTCTGGTAGACTGCTATGAAGAAATAATTGCTGAACTTCCTTTCACCCCCATTAGTCACTGGTACTGTGGAACTCTGAACAGATGATCTCAGTAGTTGGCGGGCAGGAAGACTGGGGAGAATCCACTGCCTACTGTTACCATTTTGCAGCAGTTAACAATAGTAATAGCTTATATTTTAAAAATACTTTTCATGATGAGGGATCCCAAAGCATTTTATAGACTTTATTTTGTGAGTGGAAGGGGACACAGCAGATATTTGAGTCTATGCTCTATCCAGTCATCAAAGTGGTGCACAATACAGCTGTCCTACTGGATTTCTTGTTGCTCCTCAACATTAATAGTAGCTATAGTTAGGCCCTTTGCTACTTTTGTCTGACACAGTGACTGTGGCTTTCCTTTCAGATGCAAACCTAGCTGCAGTGAGTCATGGTTTTGCCCCCTACATGTGAGAACGTTGCAATGTGCTCTACCTGGCTTTGATCATGAGGCATGTGCTGAAGCTTCATCTGGTCCAACATGCAGCAGCCCATCTACTAGGAAATGCAAGTCACAATATGTCAGTGCTTATTCCCCGCATTGTCTTCCTGTCCTGTCCCAAATCCACTTCCAGATCTTGGAGTCCACCTTTAAAACTCTGAATGGGTTAGGATCTGTATATGTGAGAGGCCACCTCCGTCTTCATGATCCAGCACAACAGTTTCATTCAGCAGCTGGTGAAGCCCAGGATAAAAGTCTTATAGGATGCATCTCTGCAGGCTTTCCCTAAATAACTATGTTGAATAAATGGCAACACTTCTAATAGAGACATAACCAGCATAACCAAATCATTGGAGGGCTGGAGCACAAAGTCAGTCTGGGAACATTCTTCAAAGCATTTGAATGTTTGGTTGTTTTTTTTAAAAAAAACAAATCTTCTTTGTCCCTGTTCATGCCCCTTTAATATTCATTTTTAATTAACATTTGGGTGATAACGTTTTGCTAGCATCAATGCTTGAAGAAAGTGAATTAAGTTTAGAAATATCTGCAACTATCTCTCCTTTGTATTGTATTGCGCAAAACACCACCCCTTTAAGAATATATTTTCACTCTCTGCTAACTTAAGTATTATTTTTGTTTTGCTATTTTCATGATACTGAATTCCCTTAACATCTGACACTAAAAGCTTTGAAGTAGCAGCCACACTTATCTCACCTTCGTTATTTTCTTTTCTTCCCAAGAATAAATCTAGAAGTTTCTCTTCAGTTCCTTTTTAAAATCTCTATTTTCTGTTGCATTAACTGTTAATTAGATCTCATTCCATTAGAAATGATCATCTGATGGAGGGATTTTTTTCCCACCACATTTAGTCGCTCCTTTCTATCCTGAGATCTCGCCTTATGACATTGTAATAAACTCTTTCAATGCTACTCCTCCACTGCCAAAACAAAATACATCTTGTATGTTTTTTCCTCTCTGCCAAGACAACAGGTGGGATTTTATTTAGCAATTTTCAGTCTCATGCAAAGAAGCACTATTTAGCTTTTCCCCCTCTAACAACTGTTCAGTTATGCTTACTTAATCTGTCATTCCAATACTTCTATATTTCATAATCAAAACACATGCATGCATATTACCTTAAGATGTGACTAAACGACCAAGCACACAAACAGCTGTAATGAATCTGCTACTGGCTCACTATTGGGCCCAGTGTTAACCCCCAGTCCAACTTCCAGCCAGTACAGGACACCATAATCTCTCCAGCACAGTAAAAGAGAGTTCTAGTTGAAGCTGGAGGGTACCAGGCTCTGGAGGGAATGGAAGGCTTTATGTGATCAGGAATGTCTGGCCAGAGGTAGCAGCCTGGGAGCTGTCTGCAGAAGGAAGTCTAGATAGCTGGCTGCCAGAACATGGGGACTGGAGGGCATATGAGCTGGGTGGAGAAACACTCTGTTGCTAGCAGAGATCCAACAGTAGCCACAGCAGGAGGATACAGGGCTCTGACCAGAAGGCAATAGGATGGTGTGGAAGGGTGAGACCAGCCTGGTATAGGGGTGTGTGTGTAAACACGGCATATTGGGGCATTGTTGAAAGGGGACATTTTAAGGGTGCATCAGATACCTTAATTGTGCATTTCCTGGTTTTCAGAATTTTGCTCAACTCAACATTTTATGAGGGGATATCATACCATGCTGCAACCTCAATGCTATATTAACCTTGTCTGTTGCCATTGAATTTCCTAGTTTTTGTTTTTAAATAGGAAAAGATATGTTGTTGGAAAGAGTTAGTAGTCTGGGAGGCAATTATACATATAATGCCCTGCAATTTGTATACCAATCCCTAGGCCATAGGGTACTCCTTGCTCTTGTGCAAACTGTTGTAACCTTGTGACCCAGGATTTGCTCAGAATCCATATGCTGGAAATCAAGGCAGTGCACATTTCTTTCCCTTCAGCATTCAAGGAACCTATGCTCTTAGTTCCAAACTTCCACACTGTGTTTATGGAAACACCATATTAATCTTCCCCAAGATCAAGAAGTCAATGCTTATATCCCCCAGATCACCTCAAACAACCAATCCCAGGCTTGTCTACCCTTACCTGTCCATCCACAACCACAACCCCTTGCACTGTCTCTTTCCCCCCAGCACACACACAGTCTTCTGTCTCATGAGGATTTCAGAGCACTTAAAAGCGTTGTTCTTTAAGGAACAATAGAGGGATGATGCAGGGAAAGGGTTCCTCCATACAGCCATCTCCATCCACAGCAAGGGAGGCTCTGAAAGGTGGGAATGTGATGTTCTCAGCTGAATAAGAACAGCCAATGGTAATTAATGAAACTATAGCTCTGAGAGCTGTGAACTGCTCCATTCTTCTCAATGGGTGTTCCCTATACTCCTGAGTTCTTTAGAGCCTGTGATATGCAGGAAGCTTACCTGTTCTCAGCTCCCCCACGCAGAGTTGCAACACTTTCCCAGAAGTTGTCTCGGATGAGGAAGGTAGAGAAGTTGGTCTAACTCATGTAGATGGGCATGGCTCCCCCAGATCCTGGCACACATACAGGAGCTCAGTCACCCCTGGAGGGGTAAGCCCTCCATCCATATTCCAGCTTTTATAAGGGGACAAGGAGTGGGGGTCTCAGACCCCATTAGATGGGCAAGAGCACCCAAGATCTGGGTGCATACACAAGAGGGGAGATGGTGGGTATGGCAAGTATCCCTGCCCCTGTTCTTCCTCAGGGAGGCCGCTCATCCAGTTTTATACTAGACAGTCCTCTTTTTGACTGGTTTGTCCCCCATCCAGGACAATACCAGATGTGATTTCACCTGGTATCAGATGGGGGACACCATCTTGAATAGCATGCCGCTCTGCCCCCACCAGAGTGATCCCACACACATACTGCATGGGAGGTCAGGGTGGCTGGGGCAGGATGATGCACTCTTGAAAATGACATTCTCTTTGTGTGGTGACCTGGCAAGCACTGTGTGTACAAGGTCACACTGGCAGGAGCAGGGTAATGCAGGCAGGGGTGGGATCATGCTGTTCCCTGAAGTACTGAAATGTCTGGTATTCCAGAAATGTGTGAGTGGCCACCCTACCCAGTATGCTACCACTCACCCGCATCTCTCCTTTCCCATTGTCCCGCCCCTCCATTTTCTCTAACCCCACACCTCCCTCACCTGAGCCCCCAAGCTTTCTTCCCTCCCCTACCATCCATTCCTACTTAATATCCTTCCCTCAGTGCAGCCCCAGATACCTCTCCCCACATTTCCCCATGCCCTAATCCTTCTCTCCTCCCAGGAAGCATGCCTATGTCCAATTTTTGCCACAAAGACTTCAATTACATTCCTGCCAAATAAAATTGCCACCCATGTTTCACAAATTGTAACAACCTCCAATCACTTAGTCCCAAACTCTTTTTGTCTGAGATGGGGGCTTGTGATTAACTTATCCTTAGTTATATTAATTGAAGGGTGAGTTTACAGGCATCACTTTCAATGGGGTCTGTGATTTGTCCAGTGATTAGTAGCTCTCTGTTTAATAGAATCATAGAATATCAGGGTTGGAAGGGACCTCAGGAGGTCATCTAGTCCAACCCCCTGCTCAAAGCAGGACCAATCCCCAATTTTTGCCCCAGTTCCCTAAATGGCCCCCTCAAGGATTGAACTCACAACCCTGGGTTTAGCAGGCCAATGCGCAAACCACTGAGCTATCCCTCCCCCCCAAAAGTCAGTCTCCTTCGAGCCAGAAGTACAATAGTAATAGTACAAAAGCAGCAGAAGGAATGATTTGGGGGAGGAGGCGGGAAACGGGGCACTGTAACTCAGGAACCCCTCAGTCAAATGAGTCCAAATTTGGATCACTAATACTATGATTATCCCTATGAGGGATACCAAATTTCAAAATAATCCAAGCAGCCGTTTGGATTTTAGAGTATGTACAATGGTTGAGCTTTCAAGCATATAAAATGGCACAAATGGAAACACTCTAGCCATTTGTGTGAATTGGCACATGAGCATTGCAACAAATGTGCATGTTCTTAAATACCATTCTCAGTTTGGGACCCTCAAAGATTTAGTGGGTGCCAAGCACTACCTTTGGTAAAACTTGATAGTTTGAGATCATTTTGACCTGCATCATATCAATGAATTTATCTCTAGCTCTGAGCAAAACAAACTTGCCTAGAAATTTTGTGAAATATGTCTATTTTTTCTCAGGCTTATATCTCTGTGAACCTTAGCTCAGATAACCCCAAATGTGGGTTACTAACGCTATCCTGCACCTTTCTGAGGTACACCATATTTCAAAGGAATCCAGCTAATCATGGCATTTTTAAAGAATGTAGAAAGGTCAACCTTTAAACAGAAGTCATAATGTAACCTTAACTATAGTGACAATGTCATGGCATTATAATTATTATTTATATTATCATCATGCCTATGAACACTAGTCCTGGACCAGGACCCCTGGGGTTCTCCCATTGTCATAGGTAATCCACCTCCCTAAGGCGTGGTAGTTAGGTCGATGGAAGAATTATTCTACACAGGGACTTAGGTTGGCTTTACTATGTGTGAATTTTTCACTCTCCCGAGCAATGTAGTTATACGGGCCTAATTTTCTAGTGTAGACCAGGCCTGAGATCGTTCTAAGTAGTCCTCTAAAACCAGGAATACTTAGCACTATCTCAGTCATCAGTATCATATAAAGGATCAAATACTAGGGCTCTGTGGGAGTTCAATTGCTGTGAATTTACAACTAATTGGCTAATTAACATCCCTGGCTTACCCCAGAGTCCAAAGTATTTGATTGTGTAGAGGGGCCCTAAAACAAGATGGACATTGACAGACCCATATGAGAGTACAAGAGAACAATGAGACAACATTGTTCAGCATGCTAGATTGTGGTCTCAGCACATTAGCAAACCTGGCTAGATGTCTCTGCAGGGGGGTAAAGGCCACTAAGATCTTACTTCTCCTCCTAGAAGGAAGTGGGGATAAAGTGAGTGGCGCTTTGGTTACATATTCTCCTTCTAACATATCAGCCAGCCTGTATGGGGAATTAAGATGCAACAATGAAAGAGCTGTCATAATTTATTTTCCACCTTGTGCAAGTAGGAAGTAGGAACCTGGTTGTCAATCACAGTCTGGTGTCTGGGTTGGGTAGGGATTGCTGGAAAACAAGAATTTCATTACACACACACACACAAAAAAGAGGACCTACCTTTCGGTTTCAAGTGGAACAAATAAATGAGACCTTTTCAAATTTTTCATGAAAAAAATGAGAGCATGAGAGCAACTCACCCCAGAATAGCCTGGTGGTTAAGGCACTCAGGTGGGATGTACTTGAGCCAGGTTCAAGCCCATGCTTTGTCCTAAACACCAGACTGTTTTGGGGTCTCTCTTTTGCATTGTGCCCATCTACTTAGTTCTTACTGATTATTTGTTATGGCTCCAATTCAGGGGAACACTTAAGCACATTTTTACTTGATTTTTTTGTGTATTCTTGAAGTTAGGCTGTACATGAATAAGGCTGCTTTCCTGAAATGGGGCCAAAATGAACACATTTGGAAGTCTCAAAATCTGTAAGAAGATCAATTGGTGAGCGAAAGAGGTAAAATGTGTTGAATGAATTGTTTTCTGCAAAGAGTTTGCCCATGTCTAGTAGCATGGTTGATTTCTTTTGTGCTAGTTCAACAGTAATTCAAGTTACTTTGGAGAAGAAAATTTGCCAGAGCTTAATTACTGCTCGTTATGGTATTACAAATAATAAGAGCCCGACCTAACATTTAAAAAGAAAGGAGGATTAATCTGTTTAATCGTTTTTGTTTGAAAGGCTCATTTGCAGTCCTGACTTACAAACTTGTTTTTTTCAGACAAAGGAGGAAATTAGAGCGATTTGTTTAGCTCTAGAAGTGCCAACTTGGCTAAGAATAGTAACGTTATCTCCACACACAAATGTCTGTGACACAGCTAAATCTGTGCAGTCGTGACAGCCAAAAACAAAAAAAAAGAGAGAGAGGGAAAAAAAAAATAAAACATACCCCAAACCAACAACAACACTGAAAGGGAAAATGGCTTATATCTTACTAGAAATGTTTATTCGCTAGAACTATAGTTTGGCCAAGACAGTCAGATATGTTTCTAAAGTTAGATTTCCAAATCATGATTTAGGTTGCTAAATAAAGGTCACTTAACATAAATATGTCAATAAAGCCTGGAAAATTGCAAATAATAAAAAATATGTAAAAAAGAATGCTATTGAGGTTGCAAAGTCAAGCAATCAAAAGTTAAAGAATGCCTGTGTAAAGGGGTGGTTTGCCCATGGGCTGGAGAGCTAGGGTTAAACCAGCCCTGAGCCCCCCTGAAAGGAATAAGGGATACCAATATAAAAGGCTGCAGTAAGCTGCAGGGAAGGGGCGCTTGAAAGAAGTAGCTGAGGCAGGTCTACACTTAAAACGCTGCAGAGGTGCTGTTGCAGTGCTTAATGAAGACACTCTATGACGACAGGAGAGAGATCTCCTGTCAGTATAGTTAAACAATGTCCGTAAGAGGCAGCAGCTATGTCGGGGAGAGAAGCTCTCCCACCCACGCAGCACTGTCTACACTAGCACTGAGGTTAGTATAATTCCATTGCTCAGGGGTGTGGATTTTACCCTGGTTCTGATCTGACTTACTCAGCATTTACACCAGTGTATCTCCATTGACTTCAGTGGATTTACTCCAGATTTACCATGTAAGAAAGAGCAGAGTTGGGTCTATAATTTCCTGATTTAGGATGTGTTACTTCCTACAAACAAACTAGACCTAAAGGCTGCTCCCTTTGAAGCAAATGGAAAAACCCTTCATGATTTCAGTGGGGACCAAATCAGGCCCTTTGTTGTATTATCTGAACTCATTCTGAATAACTAGGTCACTTCTGAATAAACACCTCTGTCTTTTGTATTTCTTAATATAATCCAAAAGGTTAATAAGGAAGAAAATTTAAGACCTGTCAGTCTTTTTATATCATCTGGCTGTAAATGTGAACACAAATGTGTTTTTAATCAACACTGACAATATGTGGAGTGCAGGCTAGGCACCTTCACCACATGGCACCCTCTGGATGTTTCTGTCATTTATGGTTAATCACTAGAATTTGTAGTCAGCTCCACTTCTCCTCCAAGGTGTTGGAGGAGAGAGTGTGCCTACATTTAATGATTTTTTGTCATCACCAAATCCCTCTCTTCTTCTCTGTGCAGCTGACCAGGATAATTTCTTACACTTCCCTCCCTGCTATGACTCCTGATTTTTGTATATTATCATGAATATTCTTATTATTGAAAAATAATACTTGTCTTTGCTTGTAAATCTTTCTTCACCATCAGCCTCCATGATTTTATGGATTTCAGCTTTGAGGAAAATGGGATAACACTTGCATTTTACTCTCTCAGATTGGACCAGCCTTATCCAGTCTGACCCTCAGCTAGCTAGCTCCACAACCAGATACTGATCTCATTTACTTGCTGGGTCATCTATTCCACTGCACCAGCTAGGAAAAACAGGATGGTGGTTCAGAACTGCGCCCCAATACCACACACCAAATCCCTTTACTAAGGACCTGATCCAGCTTCCTTTGAAGGCTAGAATCCCACTGACTTCACTGGGAGTTGGATCAGGGAGTTGGATCTCTAACTCTCCTAGAATCTTCATGTGTACATTAAAAAAGAGAGGAGGAAACAGAGAACCTGATAGTTGCTCATTTGAGAGAATCTTCAAGGCAGAAAAGCAGTTGCCCAAAACTCCGGGATCTCTCACAAAGGAAGAATTGAGGTTACTCCATCTCTTCTGCTGTGCATGTGGATATGTTGACAGCATTTCATGGTGAATGGTATTGAAGCCACCTGACAGGCTTAAAAGAAACAGTGTTCACATGACTTAGAGATGCTGTAGTGGATGCAAAGAAAATCTTTCTTCAACACCTGAACAGCCACACTGTAAAAGTTTAATAAATTCTTTATGTTGCAGCCGTTCTGACTCTTGGCATGAGACTTCTGCTATGGTGATCAAGTTGTTTCCCTCTCACTTCATCCATTATAGGTCAACCATTGGGAGGCAGGGGAATCTCCATCTTGGGAGGTTTTTAAGAACAGGGAGGGTCTAGATAATACTTAGTCCTGCCACAGTGCAGGGGACTGGACTAGATGACCTATTGAGGTCCCTTCCAGTCCTACATTAATATGATCTGTGAGGTTGATGTTGGGGGAGAACTGGTGCTCATAGGCTGCGATACAAGCAAATCACCCCTATTCAGAAAAAAAAACACTTACACATGCACATATTTTAAAACATGTGTTTGAGTCCCAAGTCCCTTTGATTTTAATGGGTTTCAGAGTAACAGCCGTGTTAGTCTGTATTCGCAAAAAGAAAAGGAGTACTTGTGGCACCTTAGAGACTAACCAATTCATCGGATGAAGTGAGCTGTAGCTCACGAAAGCTTATGCTCAAATAAATTGGTTAGTCTCTAAGGTGCCACAAGTATTTCTTTTTTTTTTATTTTAATGGGACTTAAACAGTGGTGGAGAGTTAATCACGTGCTTAAGCGTTTTGCTGAATGGAGGCCTTAGGACCTACTGAAAGGACATTGAAGTCTATGTGTTTCTTTCCATTGACCTCAATGGGCTTTAGACCAGGCAGTCTTTTTCCAAGAGGACAAAGGGTAACAACATCTCCACATTTAGCTCTAAACACTTTTATTGGCAGTCTAAGGATATGTCTACACTAGAAACACTACCTCAGCACAGTGGACCTAACTACAGCGATAGAAGGGATTTTTCTGTTACTGGAGTAAATCCATATCTCCGAGAGGTGGTAGCTAAGTCAACAGAAGAATTCTTCCATCCATGTAGTGGTGTCTACATCAGGGCTTCAGTCAGATTAATTACATTGAACAGGGTGTGAAAATTTTCACAGTCCTGAGTGATGTAGTTAAGCTGACCTAACTTTGTAGTGTAGACCATCCCTCAGCAGATGGAAGGATTTAATAGGCAGAGGAATTGAATTTCTCTCTGTTTTGTTGCTCCTCCTAGATAAGAATTAAAGCACATTGTCAGGGGTTTGTGGGAAAATATAAAGTGCCACGTCCCAGGCCTGTCTTCTGTGAACAAATATGAGACTTCTTTCCCCAGGGCTGTCAGTCCATCAACATTCATGTAATTTAAATTTACCACGAAAAGGAGAAGACAAAATGTTATTCATTTTGGAACCATAACACATGGAAATAATGTTATTTTTGTACTAACAGCATGACATTTTTAATGCAGAATTTCTGCAGGTAGAAAATAATTGCTTTTTTTTAATGGAGAACAAGTATAATAACCATGAGGTAAAGAGGATGTGCTTAAAATAAATGTTACTAGAGAACTCTAATAGGGTTCTTTGATTCCCCCTTCCCCCCCCACACACACACTGAAATTAAACCTTAATGTTGTGCCAAAATTTAACAGCAGTATGATAACTTCCTTCATTTTCATAATTATTAGATTCCTGTATCTTGCAAATAGAGTGTCTGATTTTTCTCATGAAGTGGGTTGCATTAAAGCAAAATGGCCATTCTCCTTCAGTTATCAAAATGGGGAAGAAGCATTAGGGAGCTGTCTGGTATTGAAATCCCAACACAAAATCTTTAGGAGGGAATTCTGTTGTATAAAGTACACTAATGGTTAGAAATAAAATGAACACACAGCAATAGACAAAATAAATCCTATGGTACCTGAAATTAACTAGCAAGCAATTACTAAGAAACTGCTCCATTGAATAGTCCATTAAAATGGATTAAATCATCTGCTTCCCCAATATACTGTTTCATTTGTGCGGAGGATGATTGCAAATAGAACTAGCATTTAAGAAAACATTTCTGACATCTTAATTTTTGTGCAAAAATGTGGGTGTCAACATAAGCCACTGCGAATAGCCCTTCTATACAATGTACTCACTTCTGAAACTCCTTCCTGAGGCTTGAAAAGATTGGTCAGTGTGTTATATCCCCCTACCCCAGGTTCATCTACCTTTCTGGATTTCATCATGAGGAGGAAGCACTGACATATAATGAAAGAGGCTCGTATTCTGGTACTTCTAATCTGAATAAACTAAAAAGTACTTGAAGTGGAGAGGAGACTAAAAGTGAAACAATTATGGAGAGAGATGAACCTGATTTGCAAAGCTGGGATCTGAATTGGCAAATTTTGACTCAGTGGTTATATTTAACTCATTATAAACATAAGATCTGGGTGCAAACTTCAGAGCAGGTTTTGGGTCTTGATGCAAACTTCTCAAACTATTGGTAGAGTTTAGATTTGGGGGGTTGATCTGTACTGTTCCCAGGACTCAGGACCTGAAAGTGTCAGCTACCAAACATCTTTGTGTCCAATCTGCTATCACTGTATTTCTATGTCCCTCCATGTTTTACAAAGACCTTAATCCTCTGCCTGCAAAATGTCCCCTTCATTATTATGCAGGAAAGCTATCAGCTGGAGTGAGTGCCTCTAAGCCCAGTTAGTAAGGGTATGTCGACACTGCTTTCCTCCTGAGAAAATCAATGCCTAGAAGACCCAGTCATGGGCAAGGACAGATTGTGCTAGGTGATGTACAAACACAATGCAGAAAGATGGAATCTGCCCCCAAAATCTTACAATCTAAGCATCCAAAAGGAGAAAGCAAGTAGTTAAAGATGGGGAAGCTCAAGGAAACAATGAGACAGTCCTGGTCAGAACAGTCTTATCCCACCAACTGGCAGTTTTTTTCTGGTCATCACAGCAAACGAAAGTTGAAGAGGGATTTGAAGGAGGTCAATGAGGCAGTTTTGCAATGTTTGCGGCGAGCTCCATCCATTTGTGAGAGGCAGCATACAACTGAGCACAAAGGTGACTGAAAATGTAATCATGGGCTGTGGAGGCCAGCATCAGTGGTGGAGTGAAGGCAGGAGTCAAGATTTCAATAGTACATAAGAGATGGTAGTTAGGGTGGAGATAGGCTCTAAAGAGCTTTGAAAACAGTTTGCATTTGAAGTGATGGAGAAGTGGGAACCAGTGAAGGGACACTAAGAGAAAGGTGACATAATCAAAGGAGTGAGCTAAAACATGATCCTTGAGAGTGTTTTGAATGGAGATAAGTGGGGAAGGCCTGCATTTGTCAAGGACAGAGAAGAGTCAAGACATGAAATGCTGAGATCCTGGATGAGAGTTTTAGCTGTGTATTGATTACACTCCTCCTTTGAACATGGCTCCAGCCTGGGTGGCTATGGCCACTCTTTGAGGCAGCTGCAGGAAATGTAATAGTAGTTTGGGGAGCAATTGTCCTCCTCATCCAGTCCAAGTGAGTATGTTTGTGTTGTGTAATGATATACATATGGCTCATTAAATCAGATGTCTGTGATCCAACCTGCACACATCATTGTTTTCTGACTACAGCAGTCGTGTAAGGCAATTTGCCTGAGTAGCCCTGACAGAGGCTGAAGTTGACCACTGCAGGTGGCTGGCAGCTTTATCACCTATTCTCTAAAGATTCTTTGCACTTATCTAACCCTTTCATCACAGGATTTTGAAGTGCTTTGCAAACAATAATTAATTCACACACTACCTCCATGAGGTAGGCAAGGATTAGCACTGAGGAATGACAAACAAATCATTCATAGGCATTTTCTTATTCTGTATGCATGATTATTTCTGTGAAAGATCCTTGGACTGTAAATGGTTTGTGAGCAGCTTGGTAAAAGTAATTGAAATTAAATAAAATTGAGCTGTGGTGATTAATTTTGATGGGACACACAGGCCTCCCAGGATTATTGTTCTTCCTGGTTTGGATGAACATAGGTCTTAGAGTAATTTGTCCTGTAAAGTTGTGTATATTTACAAATTCAAAAGTAGTGACTAGTGAGGGTAATTAACAATTAGAACTGTTTACCTAGGGATGTGGTATATTTTCACCACTTACATTATTTAAATCAAGACCGAATATATTTTTTAAAAAGAGATACTCTCTGTAAAACAGAAGTAATGGGTTTAATGCAGACTTTATTCGGTGACATTCTTTGACAGGTTTTATGTAGGAAGATCACAAAGGTCTTAAAATCGATGAATCTATTAATATTTCCAATCTTCCCTTAAAATTCACTGTTTCCAGGGAGATTCTTGCCAGTAAACTCATTCACTAGAATAGATGCTGGAAAAGAAAACAAAAGGAGCATTATATAGCTGTAGCTAAGTCAATTTCTAATGAGTTTCCCAGAAACTTTTTTATGCTCTGACTAGATATACACATTTAGCAGGCACACAAGTGTAAAGTCACACAGAATATCAGTAGTGGTTACAGAAATAGAATCTAGGAATCCTGACTTCTAGTCTGCTTTTCCAGCACTGAGTACCACTGCCTCCCTGGAACTTGATGGCATCTGTCTTGTCATTTCACAACAGAAAATAGCAAGTAATAAAGGGAAGATAGGCTTGCTGATGCATCTGAAGAGGCAAACTCCAAACCCTAAGGCTGACATTGCCTTTTAGAACACTTTTGGCTCTATGTGCAAACAGATGTCAACCTAGAGGGAAAAACTGATCAGCAATGCCACTAATTCGATGTCCTCAATGCTTCACTAGCTGGATGATTTTCCATCCTGGACCACTGGCCCATTAAGCCTGTCTTTTACTGCACAGTCATAAACATGAATGGCAGAAACTAAATAGTTACAGCTAATCAAACGGAAAGCAAAGGATCTATGTGACCCCATTTGCCTAAGACAGTGAGGGACGGATTGAAACCTGAGGGCTAATTTAGGAAAACATAAATGGTTGTTTTCTGTAGCAGGAAAGAAATAAGACATTTGTAGTGACGTGGGGGAGATATTTAAAACTAAATGTCTGATGAATTGTAGAAATATCCTCCCATTTATATAGCATATAATGGGGGCGGGGGGAGTCAAGGCATATCTCTTTTGCTATCAAAATCCTGTGTTACATTTGCCATCATTCCAGCAAGGGAATGCTGGATAGGATTCCCTTTAGAGTTTAGTAATGACTCATTGGTGACCCTTTAAAGGTTGAAATTGGATCCAGTTTCGATAAACGTCACAGATTACTGATGGTTTATTTGAGCTTTCTGAGTCTACAAAATTGAGTTGGAAACTTCACAAACTCTCTACACAGTTTTTTCTCACCAAAATTTCAAATATCTCTTTCTGCTTCCAGACATGGTTGGATATAACTCAAGAAGGGATTTCTCATAGTGTTTTATTCGTCTTAGCTCTGGTCAAAACCAGATATGAAAAAACCTCAACCAACTAAAGATATAAGTGAATTCTTCAGAACTAAGAACCTGATTCTCTTCTTACTGACGCTAGCATGACGCAAGACTAGGGGTATGTCGACACTAGAGATGTTACAGTGCTGCAGCTGTGGCTTGGTAGTATAGCCACTTATTATAGTGTAGCCCTGTAATGTGGATGGCAATGGATTATTGCATCACTGAAGTAAATCCACCTCTTTGAGAGGGGGTCGTTACCCAGGGTGTTGTGAACCCAAAGCAGTGGTAACTTAACTGTTTTTCTTCAGGTGGCGTTAGGAATAAATCAATGGGGACACAGCTCCTCCATCTGATAAGTGATTGATACAAACAAGAATCATTTTACCTAAAACTACTTTTTATTAGGTCTCAAGCACACACACATATATTCTGTAACAGTAGGTTTGGAGCACTCCAAACATTATAGTTCCCCAAAGTCTGAGATGGTTTCAAGTGATCAACAGCAAGGCTTCTGGGGGCCCTCCTTCTGTCCAGATGAGGGAAATTTAGGTGTTAGCGCTTTGCCCAAAGAAAAGCTTCCTCGGACTTCTCGAACATGTATTCTTTTGCTTAATCTTTTACAGCTAATTTAAACAAAGCAGATAACTCATAGTGACTCCTAGTGGGTTATCAATTCTCCTAATTTCAGCAAATTACTCATTATCTCTTTTTATCAAAACATTTCTAGTCATAACAACAATACAGTGTATATGTCAGGGACACTTAAAGCCAAGGTAGGCTGTCAAAAACATTCCTTTCATTCTCGTGGTACATTAGTTCTCACGGTACATTAGTTCTCACTCCCATCCTCCAATTCTGATTAACAAAACTGCAATCATGTAGCTGTTTGATCTTGCCTCTCAGAGCCCTGCTGATCATTCCTAGCTATGTGGTATTTGGTTTTCAACTTGCAGTGGCTGGGCACACAAAATGGCTGACTGCAGTAATGTCAAGTTGTGGGTCAATAGGGTAGCTGGGTCGATGGAAGAATTCTTCCATCAACCTAGTGATGTCTACATCGGGGCTTATGTTGGCTTGCTTACATTGCACAGGTTGCAGAAATTTTCTTATCCCTAAGTGATGTAGTTAAGCCAACCTAACTTTGTAGTGTAGACTGGCCCTAGTTCCACTGAAGACCATGGATTTATAAGACTTAAGTGGGACTTTGGTAGAAAAGTGGGACTTCTGCACGGGGTGTATTTCTTCCTTTAAGATGAAAGAACGGTTACAATATTGAACACCAGTATGGCTTTTCCACTGAACTGTAGAGTCAGAAGTCCAATAAGTGAATGGAAAATCAAACTCAGAGTGTTCAGTTTGAGTTTGTTCTATCACAGGGCGAAAACTTGAAGTGGGAGAGAATGTCTTTATTTTTGTTTAATAAGCCCTATAACCCATCTCTGTTGTTAGTGTTACCTTCTTTAGGGCCTGCTCCAAAGTCCACTGAAGTGAGTGTGAGTCTTTCCATTGACTACAGCGGTCTTAGGATCAGAGCCTAATAGACCAGAAGTTGCAAAGGAAGTAACTACACTTGCTCCCCAGGACACAGACTGACTATGCTGCCCCCTTTAGCACTGCCATATACCGAGGAATAAGGAACCTAGAGAACAGGAGTGGAAATCAAACTCTGGTCTCCAAAATGATAGTGCAAAGTGTGTTGTATGCAGTGATGTAATTGAAAGAAGTTGTGCCAGATATGACAATATCCTGGGCAAAACTGCTAGAGTTAAATGCCAAGAAAGGTGATGTTCAGGGGAGCCGGAAGCCTGAGAGAGGCTACCCTGGCTGGACCAATAAGGGGAAATATAGGAGCAGTTGTCCTGAAATGTGACAGAGGTGTCATTCTGTTTTTTTTGTGGACTGTGCTTTTGGATATGGAAGATTCTCACTGCTTGCACCAGGGAGCAGCTACAGGCAGCTGCCATTAGTTGTTTCATTTCACCTACAAAGAATTAGAGTGAATCACACTATTCTATCTTGCACAGAGGTTCTATGGGCCCTGTCTCACTGCGTCAGTACTTCTGTGTTACACCAACATGGGTTTAGTGAAGTCAGTGGGAGCTGCTGGATGCTCTGCATTTTTGAAAATCGGGCTAGTTAGCTGACTAAATATGAATTAAGGAGCATAAAGTTTGGGGTTTATTTACATTTTGTACACTTGTTTGTTATTATTATTTAAGTTGTAAGATTTTACAGGCCTAAAATTTTCACACCCAGTTGGTTTGGGATGTTCAGATAAACTCCAGACAAACCTCCAAACTCTTGGAAGCTTATTCAAACCAAATCTGAATTCCAGAGCTTTTGAGGCTCACTCATCTTCTCAAGGAATCTGCAGAATTTAAAAGAAGTCTAAGTCATCCTAACTATAGGAGGACTTTAACTAGAGCACAGGATCCAAGCGTCCTTGAACTGGAAATGCGGGATTTGTATCCAGATTCAGAATAGAACTTCCTGGCTTGGGCCCATCTCTATAAAATGGAACTGAACTGTATTACTGAATCCACACCTTGAGCTTGAGTCATACTGCAATGCTCCAGAATGCCATTCCGGCATGGTCTTGGGGAGCTGGAATAGCACTTCCACTATGTGTTCCAACACTTTTTTTTTATGACTGGAGCACTGATCAGCACCCCTTGAACTTTGGGGAAGTTTGGATCTACATCTAGCGACAAACTTTACATAGTTACTTAAGGCTTGTCTAAACAAAGTGTTAGTGTGCGGAAAGCTGGGGTGTAAATCTACCTCACATTAGGGTCCATGTGCTGACTGTCTGTGTGGACACTGCTATCACACACTAAAAGTAGCACAACAGCAGGGTCTACATGGATGGTTAGTACACAGCAAGCCAGCACAAGTCAGATTTACACCCCAGCTTGTTGTGAACTGTTTGTTTAGACAAGCCCTATGATTGTAAGTCTCATAAGGCAAGGACCGTCTTTTTGTTCTGTGTTTGTACAGGGCCTAGCAGAATGAGGTCCTTGTCTATGATTGGTTCCCTAGGCAATATTATTATTATTATTTATTATTAAGAACAGCTTTTGTCCATCTGTAAATTCTAATTTTGGTTCAGTGGAAAAGCCTCAGTAATGTTGAATATCATAACCTTGAACAGCTCTTTTTCCAATGTAAATGGTGACATTTTCCCCCACGCAAAGGACCAGTGAAAGACTAATGCATCACTTCAGTCCCTCTAAAGCATCACTTAGGTTCTCAAACTATGAGGCAGGCCTCCCAAGGGAAGCACGGGAATGTGTCAAGGCAGGTGTGAGCTGTGTACTTTTTTTGCCTTTTTTTTTTTTTTAAGATCTCTGGCTGTCAGCCATGTGTTGTTGAGGCTCATGCAGAAGGGTTGTGCACACCCAGGAGGCAGGGCTAAAGGGCACAGCCAGAGATTTCCCCCCTCCCCAATCCTTAACTGGGAGTGCAGAAGTAAGGTGGCAGTGGGTCACTAAGTCTGCTGTGAAAAGTGATATTTGTCAATATCACTTTTCACATTGCTACCCTTACTTCTGCACTGTTGCTGACACAGAGATACCTTCAGAGCTGGGCGCCCAGTCAGCAGCAACTGCTCTCTGCTCTGCCTTCAGAGCTGGGTGGGCAGTATATGTACTTTTGGGGGCAGGGCAGTTGTAAACAACTACAGACACAAAGAAAAGGGTCCTGATCAAATAAGTTTGAGAACCCCTGACTTGTCTAATGACCTTGTGCTTGTCCCCTGCACTGGAGTGAATTTCACCGAAAGCGAATAAATACTTTGTGTTTGATTGAAGTGACACACATGGAAAAGCAGAACACTAAAATAGAAATTGATTAGCCCCTCCTGTAATTTCTAATTGCAAGTTTCTGATTATTTTTTGTAATTAATTCCTTTAATTTGTTCTTTTGGTGGTATGTGCTTTACAACAGCATCAGTAAAATGCATAGATTGCAAAAAAGCGAGATGCTTTTTTTTTATAGAAAAGAAGATGAAATCATCATATTCCAGACAGAGTAATGAGTTTTAATGATAATTAGTGGTATATGAATAGATTTCAATAACAACAATTAATATACTCTCCATAGCAATTACACCAAAGTATTGAGAGGATTACTCAGTAGCAGACTGGGATCATTGAACTAATCTTAGCCCAATTCTTGCTGTCATGCAACACAGCATCTTTGAATGTTTCAGAAGCACATAGTAATACAGTGATCTACCCATAACTGGTCAGGAAGGGCTGTTGAAAAATGCTCAGGAAAATATGTAAATTGTTGTGATTCTTTGGAAGGGAGAAGGTAACTGAGCATTTAAGTTTTATTGCAAGATTTCCCCACCCCACCCCTTTAATGGATGCTATTTTGTGTGGGGGTGAACTGGAAGATTATGTTGTAGCTAGCAGTGAATGTTAACATAATTTTTGGTACATTGTATTAATAAAACAAGTGTAATGAAGCATACTAATGAGCAATATCAGGTCAATGTGAGAATTAAGCTAGAAATAATTATAATACTAACACTGATTGTATTCTAATTATCCCATGGCCAATAATACAAGGATGACTGGCTCAACCCAAATGTATTTGATTTGGAGTAATTTCAGCATGGAGATGTGCTGGCTGTGGAACTACTATTGTATTTTCATGAGCTATTTTTCCAGTTATTTAAACTCTTTGCTTTTTTCTTTCATGACAATATTATACTTGCTGATAAACCATGATACGTGATGATGTAAACTCACCTTATATATTGATAGATATGGAAAGAGTGTAGGTCTGGTGCTTTTTAGGTAATGCTAAGCAAACTTCTACTCAGCCAGTCTCATAACATAAAAACAAGGGAATTTAAGGCAACAAATTCAAAATTGACAATGCACAATTAGTCTATGGGATACATTGGCACAAGGCAGCATTGAGACCAAGAATTTAACCGGACTGGAAGAAAATGAACATGTATATGGATAACAAGAATATCCTGTTATAATTATCACTATTAAAAAAAGAAGTAAATTATATTTTTGGAAAGGATATATATCCTTAAACTTCAGAACTTATGCAAACATCTAGCTAGTGGTTTTAGGACGAAATTTATCTGTGAGCTGGTTATTCCATATCTGCCTTCTTCGGGATTTCTTGCACCTTCCTCTGAAGCACCTGGTATCGGCCATTGTTAGTGAGAGAATGCTGGACAAGAAGGTTACTAGTCTGATCCACTACAGTAACTCCTGTGTCCCCTATGTAACTATTCATGGTAATTAATATTCTCAACTAGGGCTAGTCAGAAATTTTCTGTCAAAATATTTTTTTTGAGAGAAAAGGTGGGTGAGATAATATCTTTTATTGGACCAACTTCTGTTGGAGAGAGTGAGAAGCTTTCAGGCTTACACAGAGCTCTCCTTCAGGTTTGAGAAAGGTACTCAGAGTGCCACGGGTGGCACAGATTGTTTAGCATAAGTAGTTAACACATGTTTCAAGGGAGCATTCAAGATGAAATGGCCTGTTAACACCACTCCCCTCATGGTGGGAAAGGAAGGCAATAGGGAGGTGGTTAGTGGGTAATAGATTGTTGTAATAAGCTATAAATCCAGTGTCTCTGTTCAATCCATGAATTTTAGTGTCTAACAAAGTTATAAATTTAAGCTCCCAGGCTCATCTTTTGAAAGGGTTTTGCAGCTTTCCTTTGAGGATGAGGACTGACATAGAGTGATCACTTTGTGAAAAGTGTTCACCCATAGGTGATTTGGTGTTTTTATCTTTTATCATTTTCCTGTGTGAGTTCATTTGAGAGCAAAGTGATTGTTGGTTTTCATCCATACAGTTGTTGTTGGGGCATTTAGTGCACTGGACGAGGTACACCACATGTTCTAATAGGCATGTGTAGGATGCATGGATCTTGAAAGTTGTAGGGGGTGTTGATCATTGTAGCAGTGGAAATATGTCTGCAGGTTTGGCATCTGTTGTTCTGGCAGGGTCTGGTGCTGCTTTGAGTTGGCATGTCTTGGTCTATGGGTAGCTTGCTTCTGATGATGAGCTTGGCAAGGTGAGGGGTTGTTTGAAGACCAGAAAAGGGGGTTCAGAAAAGATTTCTATCAGGATGGTGTCCCCGTTGAGTTTGGGTTGTAGTTGTGTGATGATCTCCCATACAGGTTTCAGTGTGGAGTGATAGGTGACAACTTGGGATGTGTGGTTGGTGATGGTGGGGAAGGTTGGTATTTCTGTATTGAAGCAGGTCCCTCAAGGTATTTTGTTGCCCTTCTCCATGATACAGTCTACTTCTCTGGTGGGATGTCCTTGTTTGGTGAAGGTGATTTTGTGTGTGTTAAGGGGAATATCCCTGACTTTCACTGCAGAGCATATTCTGTGGTGTCTGAGTGCCTGGCAATAGACAACAGATTTCTTGGTGTGTTTGGGGTGGTTACTGGATCTATGAAGGTAGGTATCATGATCTGTGGGTTCCCTGTAGCAGAAGGAGGCACATACTCAGGCTGCTGTCTGGGACCTAGTGACATTCTACCCTGCTCTGCTTTTGCAGGCTCATGCCTAGGGATTATTGGCTATCTGCCACTATTCCAGTACTAAGAGGAGGATCCAGATATGTGAGGTTCCCTAGAACATGGACTGAATCCCTCCTAAGTCTGCCTAGAGCCAAACTATTTTAATTAAACTGAGGAGGGTCAGTAAGCACATCAGTGGCTCCTGTTTAGAAACTATAATGACAACATAGAACTGATTCTAGTTTTGTACTGGTATAGCACTATTTAATTCAGTGGTGTGTATCTCTGATTTACATTGGGGTCCACCGAGATTGAGATGAGGCCACAGTAGTGTAACACTGTTGAATTCAGTGGAGGTAACTCTTTACTAGCACCTCAGTCTCTCTCATCCTCGCCTGTGGTAGCCAACAGTTTATTCAACTGAGGACTGATATGCTTTTGTCTGACTGAGCTCAGTGGGCTCAAGGGAGGGGTGAAATTTAAACGAAGAGCAGGTTCAGTGTTCTAATGGAGTTAACTGAAGAAAATCAAGACCCGGGAAGACATCAGAGAGTGCTATCTAATAAGTGCAAAGACAGTTCTAATAATAGCAAAATCTAAAAGAGATGAATGGATTAGCAATACTATTGGGCAGCAGTGGAAAAAAGCACATGTGTAAAGCAAAAATTCACAAATGCTAATGCATGTAAAGAGACATAGGTGCTGGCTTTCTAATGTGCTGGGGGAGTGCTCCCCGCAGCACCGCCCCAGGCCCTGCCCCCAATCACCTCTTTCCCTAAGGCCCCAGCCCCATCCCGCCTCTTCCCGACCCTACCCAGGCCCCCACCTCTGAGCATGCCCCCACCCTCACTCCTCCCCCCTTCCCTCAACACCTCCTGAACACCAAGGAACAGCTGATCCGTGGTGGGTAGGAGGTGCTGAGAGGAAGGTGGAGGTGATGATCTGTGGGGCCACTGACAGGCAGGAAGTGCTGGGGGGAGGGCGAGGCACTGATAGGGGGGCTTCTAGTGAGTGCTTGGCACCCACCCTTCTTTTCCCATAGGTGCTCCAGGGTTCGAGCACTCATGGAATTGGCACCTATGTGAAAAGACAAGCAAGTGTCAAGAAGAATACAGAGTTCTAGATAGAGAGGTAAAAAAAGGAGTGCTAGAAGAGATAAAAGGTTATATTTATCAAGCAGCTGAAGATGCTAGCCAAAGGGGTGACCTTACAACCTTCTATAAGACAATTAAACAGCTAACAGGAAATTTTAGCAGTACTGGAGGCCCTATTAAAAATGCAAATAGAAAAACTCTTAGTATAGAAAAAGAACAAAGGAAAAGATTAGCAGAACATTTTCAGGCTGCTGTAAATAGTCCCAAGAGAACTACTAGAAATATATTATGAAGACCTTTCACTAGAACTTTGTATTGTTTTTGGAGATATTATAGAATCATAGAATCATAGAATATCAGGGTTGGAAGGGACCCCAGAAGGTCATCTAGTCCAACCCCCTGCTCGAAGCCGGACCAATTCCCAGTTAAATCATCCCAGCCAGGGCTTTGTCAAGCCTGACCTTAAAAACCTCTAAGGAAGGAGATTCTACCACCTCCCTAGGTAACGCATTCCAGTATTTCACCACCCTCTTAGTGAAAAAGTTTTTCCTAATATCCAATCTAAACCTCCCCCACTGCAACTTGAGACCATTACTCCTTGTTCTGTCATCTGCTAGACCATTACTCCTCGTTCTATCATCTGCTATATTACAATTGTAGAAGTTAGAAAAGCCATCAGTAAGCTCAAATATGGGAAAGCAGTTGGAGAGGATAATGTTACTAGAGAGATGCTTAAAGCAAGTGATGAAATAGGGCCTCTAGGCTTTCGTTGTATTTTTGGAAAGAAATTGGAATGAAGGACCCAACACCGCAGAAGAGAGGCCTTATGATAAAATTGCCAAAGAAGGGTGACCTTACCAATTGCAATAATTGGAGAGTAATCACATTACTCTCAGTGCCTGAGGAAACCATGTGCAAGATCATCCTGGAATGTATGAAGAAACAAATAGACCTTCAACTTTCAGAGGACCAAGCAGGTTGTAGACCACTGATATGATGTGCAGACCATGTTGCCGTTCCCAGATGTATTATAGGACAGAGTGCAGAGTGGCAAGAACTTCTTGTGATCATTGTTTTTAATCACACTTATCCCGTTACCCCCTATATTTACATTTGTCTGAAATGAAAATCTTTGCAGTGAAGTTATTATTTCCATTGTATAGAGCAGCAATTACATTTTCATTCCATACACCTAAGTAGAGCGAGCCAAGCATACTGATAAATACTGCAGGAGAGATAAGACATATTTTTGCTTGCTTGTTTCCAGAACTATGAAAAGCCATTCCTCATAATATGACATCTATGATTTGTTTTGTTTCTTCTCTTTCCAATTTATATTCATAATCCCAAACCTGGCTTGCTAACTGGGGCCTTGCATATGGCCTTGATTGTTACATTTTTACAACCAATTACTTACATCATTGCATCACTGGCTAGATAATCTGAAGGTTGCTTTTTTAACAATACTAATGGAGCTTGTGAACTGATCTAGATTCGTTACATACCTCTGGTTTTTATGGAGGTGTCGATATGACGTATGGACGTATGACATAAGAGCCAGTAGATGCTTGAATTACCATTTGGTGACCATTTGGTATGATATGGTGAAATGAAGCCATGTATGCTCAAATTCTTATGTTATGCATTCACGAGTCTTGTGATATTTGATGTTTTTATTTAAGCCCCAATCACTGAAGTCACGTGATTGTGTCAAAATCTCAACTTTCATATACATAAAAAAGGAAGATTCTGGTCTTCATGACAGCAGAGAAAAGCTTGAAAAGCATGACCCAGCTGTAACCAAGCAGCTTAGAAACTAGAATGCAAATAACATGAACCCAGCATTAATTATAGTTTAGCAATATCATGGTTATTAAGCAACGATTTTGGGGTGCTGGATTAATCATTTTTAAATGTTTAGGTTTGGAAACACTGATGGGGGGTGACTGAAATTAACTTGAACTGTTTCCGATACAGGTATGATAGGAGCCTCTCCATTGGCCCAGATTCAGCTGAAAATAAAAATGTGCAGACCTAGGGTCTGGTTATCCCTCTTTGATTCCATACAGGAAGGAACCCTCCATGCATAGGGTTACACTCTTTGCTTGGGTGGGTTGGGAGCAATTGCCCCGCTTCCATAGAATTATTTCCTCCTGCCTTGGGCTTCTCAGAGAGCAACTGATGGATTTGGAGGTCCACAGCTGGAGAAGTGATAGTGTGTGGAGGGCTGGGGGGGTGGTTATCGTCCAGTCCTTAGCCACATGGGGAATCCAAGAAATTAGTGATTTAGGAGTTCCACCAAGACCCACTATGCTGTGGAAATCTCCTTTCACTGGGGTGATTCTAAAATCAGCCAGTGGTCCAGGAAATCCAAGCAGTGTCCCTCCACTAGGTGTAGAGCTGGGGAGGGGATGAGGCTGAAGAGAAATGCGAGGTAAGCCAGAGCTCCTCTGGGGAGTCCAGGGAGTCTCTTTCTAGATGATCCTGACCTCATGTGACCACCATAGAATGATCTGGAGAAAACTTTGCAATGTTTCTTTTTTTTCAAGTACCCCTAACATAAATATAAAGGGAAGGGTAAACCCCTTTAAAATCCCTCCTGGCCAGAGAAAAAAATCCTCTCACCTGTAAAGGGTTAAGAAGCTAAAGGTAACCTCACTGGCACCTGACCAAAATGACCAATGAGGAGACAAGATACTTTCAAAAGCTGCGAGGAGGGAGAGAAACAAAGGGTCTGTGTGTCTGTCCATATTCTATCTTGGCCGGGGATAGACCAGGAATGGAGTCTTAGAACTTTTAGTAAGTAATCTAGCTAGGTATGTGTTAGATTATGATTTCTTTAAATGGCTGAGAAAAGAACTGTGCTGAATAGAATAACTATTTCTGTCTGTGTATCTTTTTTGTAACTTAAGGTTTCGCCTAGAGGGATTCTCTATGTTTTGAATCTAATTACCCTGTAAGGTATCTACCATCCTGATTTTACAGGGGGGATTTCTTCATTTCTATTTACTTCTATTTTTATTAAAAGTCTTCTTGTAAGAAAACTGAATGCTTTTTCATTGGTCTCAGATCCAAGGGTTTGGGTCTGTGGTCACCTATGCAAATTGGTGAGACTTTTTATCCAACATTTCCCAGGAAAGTGGGGGTGCAAGTGTTGGGAGGATTGTTCATTGTTCTTAAGATCCAAGGGTCTGGGTCTGTAGTCACCTAGGCAAATTGGTGAG
The DNA here is from genome assembly GCF_965140295.1 of Lepidochelys olivacea. Lineage (NCBI taxonomy): Eukaryota > Metazoa > Chordata > Testudines > Cheloniidae > Lepidochelys > Lepidochelys olivacea. The sequence goes on along the minus strand of NC_140415.1, from coordinate 10,773,713 downwards.
GCTTTTTCCAAACCTTGTCCAGGAAGTGGGGTGCAAGGTTTTGGGAAGTATTTTGGGGGGAAAGACGTGTCCAAACAGCTCTTCCCCAGTAACCAGTATTAGTTTGGTGGTGGTAGCGGCCAATCCAAGGACGACGGGTGGAATATTTTGTACCTTGGGGAAGTTTTGACCTAAGCTGGTAAAGATAAGCTTAGGAGGTTTTTCATGCAGGTCCCCACATCTGTACCCTAGAGTTCAGAGTGGGGGAGGAACCTTGACAACCCCTCTTGCTGGAGGGAGTCATTTGGCCTTGAATGGTCATCCTGCTTAACAGAGGCTCATTGGAATACATTACTCTGGGAAAGAGTTGCTTTTATTTAATGGGCCAAATCCTGCACTCCTACTCGAGGACTAAAGGAATTTTACCTGAGTTACTCTTGGTACTATGTGCACATAAAAACAAAAAATAATAGAAATTGGAAGTCAGGTCAATAGGATGAGGGAAAAAGCAACCCGCATTAAGTAGTTGGCTAGGAAGGAAGACCAGCTGGAGGAAGACCACTGTGTTTTCAGAAGGAGAGGGCTCGACGAGCTTTGTGGAATTAATACCCCTCTGCACAGTATGAGAATAATATACTGTAAGGATGTGGGGTCTGATCTGCCAGCAAATCAGAGAAGTATGGTCATAGGGGGCTGCAGCTGAGGGGACCAAGAGGATCAGGTGTTTTTTGCAACTGGATTTAGGGAAATATACTTTTGGATCTACCTTGGGGAAGCCCTGGCGTGTGTATTTTGTTTGGCCCTAATGGGGCAGCACATACTTCATATTTTCTTTGTGGATTTATAGCAAACCTCAGAATAAAGGTGAAAGTGCACCTCTACCCACACAGCTTATTCCTGCTCCAAGAGCTCCTCATAGCCCCCTAGGCTTTTGCCCTTAGTGCAGGATTTTCCCCTACCATGTATTTTCTAGTGCTTTTCCCAGCATAGTGTTAAATATATGCATTGATAGGACTTCTACCACTTACTAGATTTCCCGTTGTTACAAAGATCTCCACTCTCTCCTTTGGAACAATGACACAATAATACATTCACAATGCTAAATAAAAACATAGGGACAGATCCTAAGCTACCATCAATCAGTGTAGGCCCATTGAAATCACCAATTTATACCAGTTGAAAGTTTGGTCCTAAATGTGTTTAAAAGCTATGATATGAGGATATGGATTTACAACTCTACTGAAAATGAAATTGGTATTGGTTCACCCCATGAAGGCTTCATTTACAGTGTTCAGTTATGTTGCTAAGTTATTTTTATTATTATTTATATAAACAATGAAATGTTGGGAAAGTCTAAAATAACACGATAGATGGTTAATCAAGGACATCCACAACAGACAGAGATAAATTAGGGAGGCTCTGAATGGTACCCAGCAACCATCTGCTAAACTAAATCAAAAGTAATAATAAGTTAAAGTAGAATTCCTTTGTGGATAATTTCCTTCCAGCTGCACCTACTGTTAAGAAGGACTGCTATGAAAAGCTATTCATTAATTGTTTCTTATAGGATTTTTTTTTCACAGAGTCAACTTAGATCTGGGGATAGGAATAGCTATAAAAGGCTTCTCAGGCATGATAATAGTATAATAATAATAGTGTGCACTTAGAGCTTTTCATCTTGGAATCTCAAACTCTTTGCAAATATTAATTAAGGCTTTTCAGAACCCCAGTGAGCTAGGTAAATGGTGGGGCTAAGCAAAAGTTTTGTACCAAAACTTGAAAACAGGTGATACTCACTTGCTAGGATATAGAATATCCGAGTTGGAAGGGACCTCAGGAGGTCATCTAGTCCAACCCCCTGCTCAAAGCAGGACCAATCCCCAATTTTTGCCCCAGATCCCTAAATGGCCCCCTCAAGGATTGAACTTGCAACCCTGGGTTTAGCGCGCCAATGCTCAAACCACTGTGAACTCCACCCCCCCCTTTATTTTTTTTTTGAGGTTTGCATGGATTTCTAGTTGAAATCTGTGAACTTCAGAGATGATTTTAGCCAGAAACAGATCTGCCTTTAGAACATAGACCTCTTTCTTCTGAACGGCCTGGGACCGTCTTACCTTCTAACAGTAATAACTAGAACAGTGCAAAACTTGGCAGTCTCTGCCCATATTGGTTTAAAGTGAACATTTTCCCACGCAATTTTGGTTTGGAACACCAAAAGTCATCATTGGAGCTGGTGGTGGACATCCTTCCTTTCTTCAATTTACTGCACAGCTGTAGAGATGGTTACATTCCCCCCCCCCCCCCCCGCATTAGACATTTTAATAAAATTTATCATTGACATTTTGGTAGGAAAACTAAAACAAACAAACAAAAACCAAGAAAAACCTTTCTTCAGCAATGTAGCCAATGTTCCCCTCACATTTTCGGCCCACTTGAGTTATATAATAATCCTATTATTAATAATACTATTAGTATATTGGTGTGATTTTCTAAAGTGCTCAGCACTGGCCTAATCTACTCTCATTGAAGAGTGTGATGGATTGAATATGTATGTCAAGAAAGTAATATTGAATTCTATTCTATTTTCAGAGTAGCAGCCGTGTTAGTCTGTATTCACAAAAAGAAAAGGAGGACTTGTGGCACCTTAGAGACTAACCAATTTATTTGAGCATAAGCTTTCGTGAGCTACAGCTCACTTCATCGGATGCAGTGAGCTGTAGCTCACGAAAGCTTATGCTCAAATAAATTGGTTAGTCTCTAAGGTGACACAAGTACTCCTTTTCTTTATTCTATATAGGTTCTTATGCCACTCTCCTCACTGTAGTATCTGAGTACCTTTCAGTAGTGCAGTAAGTAACATGACTGATCCTCTCCCCGGGGGAGAATTTTATGTGCAGTGATTTATTTTGGTGGGGTTTTGTTTTTATTTTATTTTTTAATTTAACTTTTTTTAAAATATACCCACTGCTCTGTATTTATATCAGAGAACGCAGGTCAAAGAAAGTGGGCTTTGCATTTGCAGCAGAAGGTGGTGAGGTTTTAGCTGCTGTGGGAGTTCATTGCAGAGACGCGATTGCCATCGGAGAAAGTCCTATTTCCTGCACAGACAAGCTTTACTTCCATTGTGCCTCAGTCCTCCATTGTGCCTCAGTCCTCATCCTGAAGCTTTAGGCAATGTTTTAGATATCCTGGGTATGAGCAACTGAGCATTTTGAAGATAAGGACTGATATCTTGAAGAAGGCTGGGCAGAATCTAAGGGAAGCCAGTGCAGAGAGCAGAGAACAAGTCTGATGTACTCAGAGTAGCCTGCAACATTGAGTAAATGCATATGAGCATTCTATACTATTTGGAGTTTCTGAAGGCCTGAAGGCTTCATGCCTGGGTATATTACATCATAACAATGGAGGTGGGAGCCTGAGTTAAGCTTTAAAACTCCCCTGCCAGACAAAACTATCATCTTCAATGAACTATGTGTATGGTCCATCAGCCACCACTTTATTTGATAGCCAAGCTGATCTGATGAATGCACTCTGGGAGATGGGTCATTAGGCCTTTGAAAGGTGGCTATTAAAGGTGGCTGTGTTCTCAATGGGATATCATTTAAGCTTTGGCAAGCAGGTTCAAAATGCTATTGTGTGTGTGGATAACTGGGGGAAACTGATTAGAGAATGGGGTGTCTGCCATAGTTGATGGGAAGTATATGTAGACCAGAGCTGGTCAGAAAATGGAATTTCTGTTCTGCAAAAAATATCGCCATTTAAAAATTGTTTTCACTCTAAATTGGTATGAAAAGACTAAATTTCTCATGAAACAAAAATTCCAAAAAAATTCAATTCAAGACCATCAACGTGATTCATATGTATATATTAAAATTATTTAATTAAATTAAATGAATCCAAATGAAACATTTTTACCTTATTCAAACAAAACATTCACCCTTAGAAACACAAAACAAGAAAGTTGAAATGTCATTTCAACTTTTTTCCCCCCATCTAAAATTTCATTGGAATCCACACATTCCTGCCAAATGCTTCGCTTTTAGTGAAACTGCATTTTCAAATGGAAAACTGTTCTGTCAATTTTTTTTTCAGACACACATGCTAGCATAGGCAATCCCAAATGTTCAAAAATCTTGAGATTGGCTTTAAAATTGTAAGATTGTGTACAATAATAGATTTGTTCTTTTTATTTGCTTTCTGCTTTGGGGGCCTTTATGGTGCACTGGGGTCACATTTTGAAGCTTTCTCCACAGCCATGAGGGCTAGAAATGTACTTTTTCTTTAAGATTGAAGGCTGAAATCATCACATGTCCACTTGACTCCAGGAACTGTGGCTTTAAGAAAAACAATAATTACCATAAAAAAGAAAAGGAGTACTTGTGGCACCTTAGAGACTAACCAATTTATTTGAGCATAAGCTTTCGTGAGCTACAGCTCACTTCATCGGATGCTGTAGCTCACGAAAGCTTATGCTCAAATAAATTGGTTAGTCTTTAAGGTGCCACAAGTCCTCCTTTTCTTTTTGTGAATACAAACTAACACGGTTGCTACTCTGAAAGCAATAATTATCATGAGACTCATGACCAAATCCTCAGAATTGGGAACACTGCATACACGGGGCAGATGGAAGAGAGATTGCTAAACATACGTAAGTAAAGATCTCTCTCTCTTTCTCACACACACACACCGAGGACGGCAGGGGGTTGGAACTCTGACACTGGGGTCATGCCTACAAATTGATTTTTGGAACATGTATACATGCGGGGGGCAGTCTTTAACTTAGACTGACGCTGTCTTGCCTATTGTAACTTCTGCAAAGGGTAAATCTAGGTGTGTTAAGCAAACTCTTTCTTTTTTTAACACATTTTCTCTCTCTTTTTGATAAATCTTGTTCTTGTTAATAAATCTGTTGTTGTATGGAGGGAATTTTCACCCAGTCCATACTTTAGGTAAAAGCATGCCCTGCAACCATGTAAGGGAGGTGCAGGATACAAAAGTGGTTCCAGTACCTTAGGTCTCGATTCAATAACGCACAAGTAAAGATGTCCACTCGGAGTCAGGTGTGTTGCAAAATTCTCTGGTGGGCAAACACCTGGGGAAATGCCGCGAGGGACCAAAAAGGAAATGCGAGTTCTTCCTGGAGTTAATTAACAAAGTCGAGGGCTGGATTTTCCATTGACTTCAGTGGTGGCAGTGTTGTTCCAACACTGCTGAGTTATTTTGCAAATCCATCCCATAATAATAATGTCTTGAATTTATCTGAGAACATTTTTCATGCAGAAACTTTACAGACTTCAAAAATATGTACTGTATACATAGGAGTCTCTTTATATATCAATGAAACAGAGTCCCCTGGAGTTGAAATGTGGCAGCTGGCTGGCTGGTCCAAGCATCTCTTCTCTACACATAGAGGCCGATTCTGCAACCCTTATTCACTTTGAGACCAGTCATATGAGTAACCCCTGTACAGTCAATGAGACTACTTGCATGAGTAAAAGCCACTCATGGTGAATGCACTTTGCAAAATCCGGCCACAAACACAGAAATTCACGTGAGAAATTGTTATGGACCATATTATCTTACACACAAATCTGCATCTTGTGTGAGCTGTACTGCCCTAGTGGAGGATGGGAAGGGACATCTTCCCTTTTCCTTTTCTTCTGGAATGAAAACTAAGCACCATCTTGCAGATTTTTGAGATTGTCACAAAGGTTCCAATGTAGCTCCCATATAAATTGGGCCCAAAGTGTAAGATGTCCATAGACCTCATACAAACCTAATATATTGAGTTTCTCTCCCAGTATTCATCTGGAGGCATGGCTTGCAATGCCTGATGTATGGACTTAAAATGCAAATATTTCTATAAAGAAGCAGGAATAATAACCTTCCCCAATAAAATTCCCACTTCTTTCACATGTCAACATGAACTTTGTGCATGTGAAAATGCAATTTTCATTCAAATGATTGTTTGTTGTAAATAAACAAATAAATAATTAGCACATCTAAATAGTAAAGAAAAAAGGATGAAATGCTTCTTTCTTTCTTTTTTTTTTTTTGCACAGACCCAATTAAATTACAATATCAAGCTGGTTGCAGCGGGAGTCCATTAAAGATTTAGTTACCTTCTGTGGTAAACATTAAGAAGCTATTACTCAAATTCTATTTAAACAGTTAAAATGAATTAAAATGTATACGAGAGATCATTACATATCATGAGCTAATTTTCTAACGAAAGCTTAGCGGATAGATTGTTTAAGATAGATTGTTTAAGCCTCTCCAAGGTTTTAGTTTCCTGCTCAATAATTCAGAGACGAGAGTGGGGTTATGTTGATTTATAATTTGTTGCTATCTGTCTCTCTCAGACAGAAAATGGTGTGGTACAGTACTGGGCCTCATTTTCTATTCTTTGTTTGAAGTCGTGTTCTCCAAGTTTGAACTTGATGCTTATCAAAAAGGAAAATGGCAACAGGCCACCAAAGGCTGAATGTGTTCCAGTCACCACAGTGTTTTCTTCTCAAACTTCTCATCCCCTAAAGAGGGAAGAAGTAATTTTTCTTCTGTTGGCTCAGAAAAGCCATGCATGCATCTGTGCATTTCTTCCCGGTGAGAAAGTACTTTGCAATTTACAAGGCGCTGCTTTCTTTTAATTTTATTTTTTTGGTAAGGAGACAGGCTGTTAACAGCCTCCTGATATCTGTTTTCATTAGCTCAGGAAGGTTCTCTCTTCCAAGGGCGTGAAATGACTATTTCTTCCAGTTTAATATATTTTTCTCCTTCAGTTTAGGCTTATCTTCAGAGACCAAATGTCTTGGACAAAAATAAATAGCCTTTTTTGTTTATGAGGAGATTTTTGTGTGCATGCGTGTACTATTTGGTGTCTAAAGGCCATTGTCCTGTGAAGCAGCATGTGGTCTGTTGGAAGAGGTTTATGACTGGGAGGCAGGAGATCTAGGTTAACTCCCCAGTGTCTCTCACTGAGTCATCCTTTCACTCTGGGTAAGTCACTTAGCTAACATTTTCAAAAGGTGGTTGCTGATTTCGAGTGCCTCCATCCTAAAAAGCCCAGCAGGAAATAACTCGGTACTGATTTGCAGAAGCGCTGAGCACCCAGAATTAGAGTCACAGCTGCTCAGAACATCTGAAAATAAGCTCACAGGGCTAGATTCATAAAGGTACTTAGGTGTAGGGTGACCTTATTTCCCCAGCGGAAAACAGGACACCACACGGGGCTGGCCTGAACCGCTCGCCCTAGCCCCACCCCTGCACATGGGGCTGGCCCATGCCTTGCCTTCCTGCCTCCGCACACGGAGCTGACCTAAGTCGCTGGCCCGAGCCCTGCGTCCCCCCAAAAAAGGGCTCTCGTTCGAGCCCAGCCTGCTCTCTGCGCGGGCCTGGCATTGCCACTCGCCTGAGCCCTGCGTGCTCCCTGTGTGTTTGGCTGTTCCTGCTCCCCGGAGCCCCGGTTCCACCACCTTGCCCCCCTGCACATTCCTCTGCACCCCGCTAGGTGTGCACCACCACTTTTTTGGCAAAAGTGGGCATTTGTCCCCTTTGCTCTTGCTGACTGATCATCAGTTGCCAAGAGCAAACAGCACAAATGCCCACTTTTGCCAAAAAAGTCAGGACGGCCGGGACAGGGCTCAATAAAGGGACTGTCCTGGCCAAAACGGGGCATGTGGGCACCCTACTTAGGTGTTAAAATGCTCAGTATTGCAAAGCTTAATTCCTCATCACCCAGGTGCCTAGTGGGATTCTCAGCCCTGAGTTAGTCAATCTGGGTGCCTATACAACACATGGGAACAGTTAGGCACCTAAGAAATGGATTCTGTGAAGCTGAGTAGGAGCTTGGGTAGCCATCCGTGCTATCTAGGAGTGAAACACAGATTCAAGTCCCTACTCCAATAACTATTTAATTATTTAGACAAAGTGGAACAGCTTCAACAGGAGAGACTGGGGTTGGGCACTCTCTCTGGCTTTTCTTTTCTTTTCTTTTCTTTTCTTTTCTTTTCTTTTCTTTTCTTTTCTTTTCTCATTTCTCAACAAATATTGGTTTCAGCTCAACACTAAATCAAAAGAGTTCAGGTGCTACAAGACCGGCAATTTGTTTGACACCGGCCATTTCTGAAGCCAGGATATACAGCACTCAGAGTGGCACCAACAATTAAAATATTTATTTGTCAAATATATATAACAACATTTTTTCACATAAAATATTTAGAGACCATGTTCAAGAATTATTTTCTAGGTCCTGTTAAGTTATGAATTTAGTATGGCCATGTGTGGCAAAATAATTTCACATAGCTCTGTATTTTATCCCATGCTTTCACAATTTATAACAGTGTGGTGCAATACATCACACAGGTATCACCGCTACATTTGTGGTATGGGTAGAAACATATAAACAGAACGTTCCAATAAATCTCTTCCTTTTAATGAAACTTTTCATAATAGCCCACAATGATCCCAATTCAGCAAGGAACTTATGACATACTTAAGTTACTTGCAGAATTGCCTTGTTAGTAAAACTTAAGCACATTCTTAAATTCTGTTGAATTTGATGGGACTAAAATGCATGTCTAACGTTAAGCACATGTCTTTCTTGGGTACTTATATGGCCTCATTACCATAGTATATGAGCACCTCACAATCTTTTAATATATTCATCCTCACAAAGCATTCTATGAGGTAAAGAAGTCATAATATTTACCTCTGCCACCAGAGCTTCCTCAGGATTTGAGCCCAGAACCTCTAACTTTACAGGTGTGTGTCACACCACTAGACAACCAAGAATCAAGACTGTAGGGGTTATGTTGTTCTTTTAAGTTTCTTTTCTAACAAATTTGAAACAGGGGCTTAAGCATATGGCAAAATAGAAATTTTTACTCCAAGCTGCTTACTGAACATTTGGTCTCTTTATTTTGTCTTCTTTTTTGGTTTCCTGCTACCTTTTTCTGTACCATGTTTTTATGTGTGTGTGTGTGTCATGTGTTAAGTTAGTTATCAAATGCCAGCATGTGTGATGGCATTATAACTAGAGAGAGGCAAACCATGGCAGGCAAAAGAACAAATAGCACCCCTAACTCACCTCGATTCATGTCTAAACCTCTTTGGCATCTGAAGGAGCCCTCTACCTGCCTCCTCTCAGAGGGGTAGACTGCACCTTCAGGCACATTGCTGCTGAACAAGGAGTGATGCACAGAGCAGCCCTGAATGGCAATTTCCTTATGGCTACCCCTTGCTCCAGGGTGGTAGAAATTTGCTGCTTAGAATGACACACCTGCACATGGCCCCACTGCTTCGGCTGGTGCATTGCAGGGGGGAACATTGGCTTCACCCATTTCCCATCCACCTCCCTAATCCTGTGATGAGGATGAAGAGCAAGTAGACATACCACAACCAGACCTGAGGCCAGACAACCTGGACAGGAATTTAAGGGGAGTTTTCACTCCTATTTCCCCTGCATGTTTGTACGGCCAAAGTTACAATCTAGCTCGGAGATTAAGTATTTTCTGTCCTCTGACATGTGCACACAACTCCCTTTTGAAGACCTCTGGCTTTGAACACTCTAGGGGCAGAGTTTGGCTTTCCAGTTTATGATTTAAGGAAGGGAAGGTGTTGGACTGTGGATAATAAGAGTCCAGGGATGAAGAAGAAACACTACAGCTTTATGTCATACAGCAACATAACAATAATATGATGAAAGCATGGGTTTTGAAGTATCTGAGCGACCAGAAGTGCCTTTCTCCTAGATGATTGAGAGTTGAAGGCTACATCATATGACTCTGGAAAAGTAATTGTCCCTTGTATTTCCATTAAGGTCTTAGCTTTCACAAATGAGCAGAATCTCATGATAATTTGAGTGTTCTTAATATAGGTATTTCTCAGATGGGTGCTCCCACTGTTTTTAAATGTCAAGTATAATTTTTATCAATTGTGTATGTATGGTAGCATTTTATTTTATAGGGTTTTAGCAGAAATGCTAAATATTCAGTAATAATTGCTATTATTGTAGCAAAAGAGGCACATAGAAAAAGTAATGAATGTCTTGATTAATGTTTGGTTAGGTAGCCTGCCCTTATTTAATAAAGACATTTGCCTTAAATGATTGTTCTGAAATATTCCCTGGATTATATAGCAACATATTCTGAACACATGGACTTCCTTTAATGGTCAGTGTTGCTAAAGGTTACTACACAGTGGTAACTGAGATAATACATTTTCCACCTACAGTTTGAATAGGAAATAACTGTGGGCCTGGGGCTGTATTATCTTTCCTGCCTATTCTCTGCTGGGAAATTATCTAAATGTTTCTGGCTTTACCCCTTCTTTCATGACTTCTCAGTTTCCTGACTGCTTTGCGCAGCACTGATCACTGTGTCACAGAGAGATGTCTGGGTGCCAGTAGATGGAAGAATATGTAGCCGAGACCTCGGGTTTTGTCGAACCAATACAACTTGTAGCACCCTGCAAACGGTTTCCTGTGAATAGCTCTTTTCCTGGAGCTCTTAAGTGCTGAGCCTATACAGTGCTTTCTATGGGGTCCAAGGAGAGAGGGAACGTTACTGTGGAAATATCTGGAACCTCCTCTCTTGTAAGAGGATATGTTAACACTTGCTGAGGATCTTCTGCACATGGATCAAGAGAGTATGATCCTGGTTATGAGTTAACAGTTTAGCTCTTGTTGACGAATATTGATTTTTAGTTGTAACTAATGATTGTGTACCAGCATGGAAGCAGCTAAATCAAAAAAAGTGAAGCTGCACTCACTATTCCCCAGAACAGATGCAGAAGTAAGATTACTGACTCTGATGGAGGCTATCCAAATAAGTATTTTTTTTTTCTGAATGAACTGGAGATTTTGCCTTCTGGACAACTGTGTGCTTCTATGACTAGAAAAACTTAAACAAGATACCAACCATTCTACCATCTGGAAAAAAAAAAGAGATTTCTCTTCTCTTAGAATATAATCCGAGCATACACAGCAGAAAAGAAATTCCAATTACTGCATTAGTGATAACAAAACAACAGTGGAAAGACTTGAATAATTAAATGATTATTGTGTACAGGGGTTTCACTGGGATTTGTAATTTACAAAGCTTTTTTCAATTATTTAGGTGCACAATGTGGAAAAAGGTAAAATTGAAAAGCAAAATGAAAATCCCAGTAACTGCTCTTTCTTACCATGTATCTGAAAGATGTGGTGCTGGATTCTTTTGTATCTGCAGGTGCTTACAGACAAAAGGTATCTATGTGGGTTAACTGATAGATAAACACAGCTGAGTTTGGAAAAGACACCCCCTTTTCAGGTACTAGAGGCCAGGGAGTTAGTGAGAAAGCCGAGTGATCATTTTAAAAGCTATAGAACCCTGCCGCTGAGGAAATTAAGACATCAGACTGGAAGGGACCTGTTGGGTCATCAAATACACTCTCTTGCTATCATAGACAATGCTATCATATAAGCTTGTTCATAAACTTATCAAATGATTGCTCCCTTTTCTCTAAATGCTGTCTTCATTTGGAGCTCAATCCTGAAACACACTTACTTCCCGGCACAATGCTTACTACCTACCATGAGTACAGCTGGTTGAAAAATTTTCATTGAAATTTTTTCAACAGGAAATTCGGCATTTGACAGAATGATTTCTCCCCTCCCCCGCACCGTGCCCTGAAAAGTATCTATTTGCTCTGGAAAATTTCAATATTTTGTCAAAAAAACTAAACACCCCCAAAATGAAACATTTCAGCCCAAATTTCATTATTTTTATGAAAAGTTTTCATGGAAAACGTTAATAAAAATGGAAGCAAATTGTTTGTTTGTTTGTTTACATTTTCGGTGGAAACAAAACTCTGTCTTCCAACCGGCTCTAACCATGAGTGTTCCCATTGATTTCAGTGGGACTAAGCATTATTGGCCTGATCTAAAGCTCACTGAATAAATGGAAAGACGTCCATTGATTTGCATCATGTCCTATGTCTGATAGCAAATGATTCCAGGATCCAACTCAGACAGGTTTCCGTGATCAGTTATAGCACATTCCCATTTGTTTATTATGTCTAACTGTGAATCCTATCCTGATTTGTTCACTGTTTTTCTACTTCGGTATTAGATTATGAACAACACTTTGTTTCCAAAGTGCTTCAATAAATTCAGATTATTTTTTTTTTATGTTCTTGCCATACAGAGCCTGGTACAAGGTCCACTGAAGTAAAGGAGAATATGAATTCTATTGGATCAGTCCCTAAATAACTATTTCCGTTGCAAATCAAACACGATACTCTTTCTTTCTTTCTTTCTTTCTTTCTTTCTTTCTTTCTTTCTTTCTTTCTTTCTTTCTTTCTTTCTTTCTTTCTTTCTTTCTTTCTTTCTTTCTTTCTTTCAACTTCTGAAACTCAAAATCTTTGCCACACAAAGAATGCAAATATATTTTATAGCCAGAAAATCTGACAAAAGATAAAGGAGGCAGAAAAAATAAATGGAAAGAGAGAAAAAGAATGTATAATGCTGGTTCATTAAGAACCTCTTGCCAAAAGGATGGGAGGGTTTAAGGGACCGGGAATGGGACCTTGAGCCATTTAGGTCAAATCTGAATCACTGATCCTAAATTGATTTGACAGCTCTTTGTTGTCCAACGTGAAATGAGTTGGAGGTTCTAGTCCATTTTCTTGTGGGCAGGTGCCTGCTTAATTCAAACCACTCTCCCAAGTATTTTTGTTCTCCGATGTGCCAGAAAGGCCAAAGATTGTTGGACAAAGAGGTTGTCCCAGACTCCTACCCCAAAATATGTTCTCATAAGGATTGTACTGAGATCCATTGGCCACCTGCAGCATGAGGAAAATTTAACTGCTACTGTTCCTGCTGTACTGGACTTTGGGGGTTGGGGAGTACTGAATAAAACTAAATTAAAACCGCACAAGCACACCACACGCACACACACACGCACACAATACACACCCCATCATTCTCTTCTCATTTGATACTGGAATAATTCCACGGACTTCACTGGAGCTATTCCTGATTAAGACTTGTTTTTGTGAGAGGAGAATCAGGTTCAAGAGCTTTTATCTTCAGGGCTGTCGATCTGACATCTTTCACCACCACTCAATTGAAAAAGTAATAAAATAAATGGCTCTTTTTAAAGTGACAATGAGCAGCTGACAGTGCCCAAAGTCTCTGATCAAAGCTTCAGCTGAAGCCTTAATATAAACATTCACCTCTATTTTGCAGCTTCACAGCAATGAGTGCTTGGATGATTGAGTTTTATGATGAGTTAAGTTTCCTTTCAGTTAAAACTCTAATTAGAATCTGGAGAAGGACACTGATTATCGAAAGCCACCCATTTACCAGCTCTCAATGATGCAAAGCTGGGCTCTTGTCACTGAATAACATTTTAAAAATCCCTAGGCCCACTCGACCAAGTACTTGCTTGGCAGGACTCCATTGTTTACAATGGGTTGATACCAGGGACGAGTCTAACTGGTTATGGTAAGCGGGAGGAAAAAATATTCATCCAATGTGCCCAAGCAAAGATAATAGAGGCAGATGGTGGATCTGAAGAGAGGCAACTGAGGAAGAGGAAAAGTCTAGAGGAGAAAAACTTGCTGTAGAGAGGACAGCTGTTCTCATGGATAAACCACTTGCTTAAGGGCTTGTCTACACTGCCCTGCAGTTCAGACTACAGGGGCGTGAATAGTCCTGCAGACCAAAGTGTAGCACTGTAACTCCCCCACGTGGCCACTGCAAGCGCAAACTGAAAGTTTCTGAGTTTGCATAAACATAGTCAACTTCAAACAGGACTACATTAATGTGAGCTAGAAACCTTTTAGTTTGTGCCTTCTGGATTACATGGGGCTGTTATGATGCAGCACTTTGGGCTGCCCTGCTATTCACACTCCTGTAGTCTGACCAGTGTAGACATAGCCTCAGACGGTATGGGTTCAATTCCCTGCTCTGCCATAAACTCCCTTTGTAACCTTGGGTAACTCATTTAATCTGTCTCAGTTCAACATCTGTAGAACAGTTACTATAATAGTTCCTTACTCCTCCAGCCTTTATCTATTTTGCTTGTAAGTGTTCCAGGACAGGGAGTGACTCTTATGATATGTACATATACAGTACCTAGCAGAATGGGCCTCTAACCATTGTTGGTGCCAATAGGTGCTGCTATAATACTGCTCTATAAATTGCCCTATCTTGCAATCCCCCTTTCAGCTGCATTTTGTTTCCCTTTTAACTCACTTTCTTTTGCAAAAACCCATGCAGGAACGGTTCAGTTATCTGGATGGATTTTCTTTTCTTTTTTTCCTTCTTTTCCTGCACTTAGAAAGCGAGTTAACAGATGTTCTTGAGCCACAAACCACTGAAAGAATAGCAAAGCTTTCTGGGAAGAGAAGGAGGGACAACTTTTCAAAGAGTTCCAGGGACCTTTTAAAAAGGTGTGTGTGGGGGGGGAGGGTAGAGGAATAAACATATTATTGATGTTTGGGGAAATTCCTTCTATTTTCCATACATCCCTTATTCTTTTCTCTTATCCTTCAACAAGGAGCTATTTTTTCTTAGTGGAAGGATATAATGATTAATAACCACACCACTCCATAAAATAATGGAGCCCTACTCTAAGCAATAAGTCACACCAGAGTATCTAGTAGGTATTACTGAGTACTTCTCAAGTAACTCAAGGCATTCACTCTTTTAGCCTCACTTCATGCTCATGTTTCAGAGTAATAGCCGTGTTAGTCTGTATTCGCAAAAAGAAAAGGAGTACTTGTGGCACCTTAGAGACTAACCAATTTATTTGAGCATAAGCTCACGAAAGCTTATGCTCAAATAAATTGGTTAGTCTCTAAGGTGCCACAAGTACTCCTTTTCTTTTCATGCTCATGACCACCAACAGCTGGTTAAATAATGAAAACAAAAAATCCCAACACAAATATATTTGCAATTAGTCTTATCAAGTTCATTCCACTACAACTCGGGGGATCAGATTATTTGTTGTTGTCATGGAATCAGAAATCCACCAAGTATTGGTGAAAATGATTGAAAATCCCCAAAGTTTCCTTCATTTTTGCATGGTTGATTATTCACTCATACCAGAAAAGTTCATACAAAAAATGTATCATTTGTGATTTGCTATTTGTTACTCTCCTGTTTAAAAAAATTTCAATCATCCAATCAGGAAGAAAAACAACAACATGACTGTTTATCAACTGCACTATGACTGATAAACAGAGACTAGTGAAAGCAAACGGTTTTCAAACCACCCCCAGTCTGAAAATGTTTTGTCTAGATATTTTGGCCAATTGCTATGAACAATCAATTCAAAGAAAATGGTTTGCAAATGATTCACTAACCATAAAAGGGATTAAGTTTATAATGAATATTCTTGGTAACAACTAGTTTGACTGGCTGTACCACTAATGGATGCCCTGCAATGGGGTGCGGGGAAACAAGAGATCAAAATTGTTTTATCAGATTGTATTTTTTGGTTCATACCTTTTGAAAACTAGCCTGAAGGAGTAATTTTAACTGAACTCTTCCTCCACATGAGTTCATGTTGAAGCATTGATGGAAAAAACCCTTATCACAACAAGGACTTATTATTACATCCTAGGCAATATCAGCAGGTTTGAACAAATACCCATCCCTCTTCTATATTGAAGAGGTTCCAACTAGAGTTGGTCAGGAATTTTTTAGTGAAACATTTTTTAATTGGAAAACGCCGGTTCATCAAAACCAAACCTATTCAGATGAAAGGGTCGGTTTAGATGATTTTCCCCTTCCAAATTCAAAACAAAACAAATCACAAACTTTAGATGTTTTGATTGACCTGATCCAAAAATGTGGGGGGATTCTCAGTTCACAAATATTTTCTGAGATTTTGACATTTCCTCCAGTTTGGGGATGGGATTTTTTTTTTCTTTAAATCTCAAAAATTCTCACAGGATAGAAAAACCATTTCCTGCCCAGGTCTAGTTCCCATGAATATATCCTAGGACCTGATACAACACATTTCATTAAAGTCCTTGCTTTGACTTCAGTGGGCTTTGGATCAGGTCCTTAGTGCATTTGAATGTATGTGCTGAGGAGACCAATCAGGAAGTGGCTATAGAGTTTCTCAGAAACCATAATACATGCAATTCCATTATCCTTTCCCTGACTCAGTTCCCTCTGCCAGGGAAATGGTCAGCTGAAGAGACAGACTCTTGTTAGGCCTGGGTTGACGATGCTCTGAGGACTGAAGATGCCCTGACTCTCCTCAGGGCTGTGAGCAGCTGGGAAGAGGGGACTGCTCTGGTCATTGAGAGATATTTCTTTGCAATTTCTGATATGGAGCAGATATCACTTCAAGTCCCATGTGATAGCAGGGTTAGAGGCACTGCTAGTAATAGCTGGCAAGAGAACAAAGGAGTGGGAAATACTCCGAGCAAAACCCAGCCCTGACGCCAGGGGACCAAGCTTCCATTTAAATGAATGGGACACTGATCTGCATGCACCACAGTTCACTTTATGCCAGTATGAAACATAGTTTGCTGGATAAAAGTGTAGCTTTGGTCAAATCCTCCCTTTTCCCACCCCCGTCCGCACCAGAAGATAGAAATATTTCAGTTACTTGTATTATTGATTCTTTAATGCAATACATGTCACAAAAGTTTATGTCTTCTTTTCCTATTGTCCTCCACATTATGTCGTGTCTCATCTTATAATGTGCTGTCAACAGACATCATGACAAAAGCCAACTTGATGCACCATGACAAGATGGGGCAGAGGTCGCTGTGATACTACGTGGTACAGCTTTTCAGAGTTTCTCAGCAATGCTTTAAGAGGGGTTTTACTGACAAATCCCCTGCCTAGCACGCGGTACTGAAACATCAGGTGTTCCGGTCAAGTTAATGAGGTGCTTAGGTCCTGAAGATCATTTCTTTGTAGAATTATGAATGTGCCACGCAGGTATCAGACAACAAGCAAACCCCAACATGTTGTTCCTTCCAGCTGATAGTCCCTCACCCACATATCCTGCTTGTGCTGGTGCACCAACCATCACACCACGCACCTCCTTCCTGCTAGGAGGATGTGGAATATGTGTCCAGTTCCGCAGGCCTTTCCATTAATCACCAAGGGCTAGATTGTCACAGGCTATATTCAGCTGCAAAAGGGAGTAAGGTCCCCCTTACACCCTGGCGTGGCTCGGATCTGGTTGTGACTCCCCACGGTGAAGAAGTGGGAAGGGAGAGGGCAGAGAAAGGTGAGGGAGTGGGAGGCGCTCTGGTACTGCCCCTACTACTCCCCAGCCACGGTAACAAAGAGTAAGCTGCTCTCTGTAACTTACTACTCCCCCAAAGCAAGGGGGGAAGCAGGGGAAGGATTGTGATTCTCTGTGTCACGACTCATTCTCCGTTTGGCTTGTGGGACAATGCAGCTAGCTCCGCACAGCCCCTTACTCCAGGCTAGTTGCACAGTTACAATCCATCCCTACACAGTGGGGAATTTGCATAGTATGTTGAAGTTGGATGGGAAACTGCACTGCAAATTCTGCTGCTGCCCCCCCCAGCTTACTTAGAAAACTATTTTGTTACAAAAATGAATGAAAAAATATGTCCCACTTCCCTCTGAACATTTCACCCCCTTCTTGTATTTGATCTTTGCCAGCCACACAAAGGTTAATTGCAGCTATGCCAAGAACTTCACCCCCTTGGTCCCAAGAAGCACAGTTGGAACACAAAGCTGCCCCCACCTCCCGTACATGTGTAATTGATATATCCGCTTTCATAAACTCTTAGAGAGCTGAGCAACAACATAACCTTGTATGATGGCAAGTTGTGTAATAACTGCATGTGTATTCATTGTGGGCTTGTTTCCGCAAGGTACTTTTGAGCAACCTTTGGCTTTTGCAGGCTTTCATGGAGGTTGTCAGTGCAGTGCATCTTTCAGGAGTTCTCTCTGTGTTGCAGAATCAAGCCCTCGCTCACCTCCTCTGATGCTTATCTGACCTTTTACACATCTGCAGTGATGGTGCTTTGCCCAGCTGCCACGGGGTGTGCTGGTCTGTTCCACAGCACAGTCACACTTTCTGCTCAGAACCTTTGTCTTCCTTAGAATCAGGTTGCAGCCTCTCGACTCAGAGTCACCGAACTCCAGTTGCGAGTAATTCACTCCCTGAGCTCTCATTCTTACCTTGAAGACCTTCAGTGAGTGTGACATAGGCCAGACATGGATGTTTAATTGCAGTGTAGACACACTCCATCTGACCTCTGACTATAATCTTTTTTAGAGGAGGCACAGGAATTATCAGAGCATACCAAGTAAATATAACCAGGAGTAAGAGGCTGAAATGGATTGACCCCGCCCCCAGCTTCCACTGAGGTACATGGGAGTCTGGTCGTTGACTGCAGTGACAGTTGAATTGGGACCCTTGACCACAACCCATGATATGTGGACTTTGTGAGCTTGCTGGGTTCTTTACTTTGAGGCAAGGAGCCTTCTGTTAAAAAAATCAAGTTCTGTCATCTTTAGCTTTACATCCAAGTTCAGAACAAAGCTTACTCCTCATTTCACAGGAGTAGGGAGCGATCTGTTCTGTTCAGCAGTCACAGAACTTTCCAGTGCGGTGTGAACTCTCCAGATGCCTTCTGAACCCCGACATAAAAAAATAGCAGCTACTCCACTCAGGAGATGGGCAAAATTTTTCAAGCAAAACTTTTGTGTCCATGTCAGCAAATTGTTTTGGTGGGGGGAAAAAAAAGAGAACAAGGCAAAACATTTTGTTTCTACTTTTTGAGTTGATTCTGAAAATTGCTTTAATAAATATATATTTTTAAATGTATAGGAAAAAAGCTCAGAATTGAAACAAAATGTTTTGTGCGACCCAATATATATTTTTGATTTGGTGAAAATATTGAAACATTTCATTTTCAGATTGACCCAAAATGAGGGGTTTTTTTCAGAATTGCCTGAGAATCAAAAATCACAGTTTTACTGCACATACTTGCCATGATTTTACTTGTGGCAATAGCTCCTTGTGGGAGAGAAAACTGATTCAGGTGAAATAATTAACTTTTGCATATAACTTAAACTGAACTGAACTTCTTTTGTGATTGGCTATGCACTTTCTTCCCTATCATTTCTCATTTTTAGCAGACACCCCGCCCCCTCCACCCCCACCCCCAAACACAAAGTTTTTGAACTTATGGTTCTAATGAACCCAGACTCTTTAAAGAAAACTTGATTGATGAAAACATGCAAACTTACTAATTTAGCATGATTTCTTTGGGAAGCCATAAACTGGCTATATCTGGCTCAAGACTGCTTCAAGTGTTTGAGAATCTTTCAGTGAATCTCATCTGAGTTTCATATTTGTAACTAAATTTCAAAGTCACTTGAGCCTTACATTATTATTGTTTATTATTTGTACTATGTTAAGACCTAAAAGCTCCAAATGGATCTGGGCCACATTGTGCCAGGGTACAACTAGTTATTTAAAAGTTAAGTCCTGCCCCAAAGAGCTTACAGCAAGATTACAACGAGTAGCTGAACCAAGAAACAGAGTGTAGGGGCAAGAGAATGGGGAACACTAGAACAAACACATCTGAGTAAAAGGAACATTAGGTATGTCTCACCACCTGTCAGCTAGCAGTATTAGTTTCAGGTATCATTACGGAGGTGAGACTTAGGGAAAGATTTGCAGGATGATAAGGAGATGGTTGCATAATTTCTGAATGCATTTCCATAAATTCATAAACTGGTAGATTTTAAGGCTAGAAGGGACCATTATGACCCTCTAGTCTGACCTCCTGCATTACACAGACCAGAGAAACTCACCCAGTGATTCCTACATCACCTTCATGTCTTGAGGTTGAGCTAGAGCATATCTTCATGGGGAAAAAAATCATGCCTTTGATTTAAAGACTGTAAGTGGAAGAAAATCCACCACATATATTTTTGCAATGGTTAATTACCTGCACTGTTAAAAATGTGTTCCTTATTTTTAGCCTGCATTTATCAAATTTCCAGCAATTGCCTTGGTCTGCAAGACTGTGAATATTTCAAAAAGCTCATACAAACATGCTTTATCCTCAGCATCTCCCAGTGTAGCTTCCAAACAGCAAAGCACAAACAACATTTTTTGATATCCTCCTACTTCACTAGTTTAGGATTAACAGGCTTACTATGCTGTTTCATGGAAATAGATTATGAAAACATGAGAAATTTAGGAGTTTCCAAACTATCCCTTTGTCATTTCTATCTATCTTTATTGCTCAGCAAGCCATGCAGGTATGGAGGCACTTCATAAATGGATAATAAATAAAATAGAGAAAAGAATATAGCCAAGGAGAAGCATCAGCTGATAGCTGTATGATTATTATGAGAATGGGTTAATTCTGCACTGGTTACCCCTTTTCTAGTTATAATCTGTTTCAAGTGAATAGATTAATTTGTCCCATTTTCCGTTCTCATTACAGCTTTTGTCATGAAAAGTGGGTTACCATAGCATTTTACTGCCTGATATATTTGGTGAATTATGATGGTGTGTCAAGGACATTTACCCTTTCTCAGTATTGTGTCTCTTGATTGACTCACTGTTCACTCTTTCCCCGCATATATAAAACTGTAAACTTTAGTGCAGCAAAATTATTTCTTTGCATATGATTTCAAAGATGGCTGCTTTCTGCTGAACTAGAAGCAAAGTAGGAGGCTATAGTATGGAAGTGCGGATCAAAATGAAGGTTTATTCTTGTATAGGAAGTTGTGAGATGAAAGAGTGCTCTCATGAATGTAATGCTGATGAAAGGTCCTAAACAGAGATCCTTGGATGAAGAAATACTGAGTCACATAAGAACATAAGAATAGCCATACTGGGTCAGACCAAAGATCCATCAAGCCCATTATCCTGTCCTCTGACAGTGGCCAATGGCAGATGCCAAAGGAAATGAACAGACAGGTTATCATCAAGTGATCCATGCTCTGTCACCC
The DNA here is from genome assembly GCF_965140295.1 of Lepidochelys olivacea. Lineage (NCBI taxonomy): Eukaryota > Metazoa > Chordata > Testudines > Cheloniidae > Lepidochelys > Lepidochelys olivacea. The sequence continues at coordinate 10,752,769 of NC_140415.1, read as the reverse complement.
AATTCTTCTGGCAAACAGAGGCTAGGGACACCATTCCTGCCCATCCTGGCTAATAGCCATTGATGGACCTACTTTCCATGAATCTATCTAGCTCCCTTTAGAACTGCATTAAGAGTCACAGCTTTTGTGGTGGCAATTTAAGCAACCACAACCTGCCTCACCAATGTGCTTTAGTTCTGTCGTGAAGAATGCTCTCCGAGTCACATTTACTTCCCCCTGATGTTTCTGGCATTGCCCTTACACAGGTCTGCATGCAAAGGAACAATCTAGCCTCTTACAAATGTTAATGGGCTAAAACGTACACATCACAGCGAAGACAAGCATATGTGGTGTTATTACTTGGCTGAAATTCTGCAGTCCTTACCCAGAAGTTGCTTAACATTAGTAATCTTTATTCTTCTGATTAAAGGTTGCAGAAACAGGGCAATAAAGTGTGGTTGTCCCACTGAAAAGGACAGGTCACTAGACTTGCAATCCTAGGCAAAAGGAAGCATTCATAGTCATCTTGATCACTCCAACACCAGTGAACAGCATGTGTTGAAAAGTTTAAGAGGTTCTAATCAAAAGCCATGGTTGCCTAAATAGAATGTGATAAAAATACCATCAGTCCCCTACAATACTGCCTGCCAATTGTGCCCTGTGTGGAGATATAAACAAATCTTGTGTAAAGGCAATTAACACATTTATCCTGGAACAAGAAGGTCTAAACCAGATTTATGTCTAGTCAAAACATTATTCCTTACACTACAATCCATTAACGGTGCATAAACTTGTTCAAGCAATTTAGATAATGTGGATAATGGGGGACCAGAGCACTATCGGTACCCTGGGGTAAAATATTTTAGAAACTAGTGTCATTCTGAGCTTCATGTCCAGATGTAAACTGACTGTTTGTCATAATAAATTAATCCCTGAAAGGCTAAAGGGAGGAAGCAATTAAAGGAACTGATATGTTCTAAACTCTTCCATAACAAATTATCCACTATGACCATTCAACTGTATAATGTATTGGAACAAATCTACAGAATAAGATTTGTGTGTGTATGTGTGTGTGTGAACATTAAAGTCCTGATCCTACAACCGTTACTCACTTTGGTGAGCACTTAGGCGTGCAAGTTATCCCATTAGGACGATTCACATAGGTCACTGCTTGCCAACATGAGCAAAGATTGTACAATAAGCCACCAGAGTAACATTATTAAGTTAATCAGGCAGGTCAGTCCAGCCTGAGCATCAATAGGGATCAGATTTTTAAAAAGTCTTGAATTAGTAATTAAATTAGTAGCATCAGTAGCAATTAGTAGAGCTGATGAACATTTTTTTCAAAATTTAACATTTTTTAGAAGATTTTTTTTTTTTACAAAAGATTTTCACCATTTTTCATCCGGCTGTGGGAACCATAATTAGTTAATTAGTTAACCATAATTAATATGGTGAGGTGAATCACCATATGTCCATTGCAGTCAGTGGTGCTACACCAATTTACCTCAGCTGAAAATCTGGCTGTACAGGTGAATACTTGCCAGACATCCTGCTGTTTTCTCACAACCCTGATGTCTGGTTCTCCCCCCCACCCCCGGATCTGATTTTAAATGACTTAACCAATGGTCCTTCCATCTTTTTCTATAGGAGGCTATTTCTGATTCTAGTCTGGTCTTTCTACTAAGAACAACTGTACAGGATTACAAGAAATGTTTAAGAGTTTCCAATATAAGAATTAAACTTCCATCCAAAAATTTGTCAGAAATTTTGTCTTAGTGATTATTTCCATCAGCATTCTCTGGGTGTGGGTGTGAATGCATGAAGTTCTGAAGCACATATGTTTTGTCTCATGTGGATGACTGACTGATGCTTCTCAGAAATGAAGGTTAATATTATTCTATATACCATACTGAAGGAAGTACAAACCAGAAACATATTCACACATGTGGTGTGAATCACATGGACTGTTCACTAATGGTTCTCCATTAACAACCAGAGAATAACCATACATGATGTTTCATGGTTGGGTCTTTATCTGGGGGCCTGATCCAAAGCCCATTGCAATGAATGGGAGTTTTTTCATTGACTTCAATGGGCTTTGGATCAGGCCCCTGGAATTTCACATCTACCACGGGCAACACAGAAAGACCCCTTGTGTTTAGGCACTTCACATGAGAGGCACTTTCCCTGGCTAAGAACCAATTCTTTCATCAGATGTACTCAAACAGCCACATGGAGAAGTTTTTCTTCACTAACACAGCCCTCCAAACAGAAATGCTTGGGAACTCGGCTTACCTGTATGAGTTATTCAGCAACATGGTGATCCCATCTACCTACAAAGTGGGGCCATGCTGTAACTGATCCGGAAATGACCATATTGTATCCAGGTCTCTCTTGCAGTCTGGAAAGGATTTTAGATGGACCAATGGTCTGTTACATCACGAAAGTTTCCTGTCTTCCATATTTTGGAGAATCACAATTTTTGTGCTGGCCTTTAAAAGAAGTCAAAGGTGATATTCCCCCCCCCCCCACCTCTTCTTGAACAATTGTATGCCAGACTCTAATGTTTATTGATTACTTTTATCACTTTCCATTGATTGGTTGTGTCCATAGTTATGCATAAGGAGTATTGATCTTGTAGTAATTATCCTCTAATGGGGGTCATCTAAGGTCACTAGTAGAGCCTTGCCCTTCTTGATTTTTGTTAATTTGTTTTATTGGGATTTTGGTTTTCTCATTTTTTGGAATTGATCTTCCCTTTGGTGCCTTTTTATATGCCACACACTATTTAGGTGGTTTACAAGCTGTGCAGCATCTTGAACTGCATCAGTTATTTAGGCAATATCTATTCCAGTTGCTAGCCACTGGATTGAAGGAATGTAAAAAATAAAACATTAGTACCATCCGCAGAAATAATTTTTTGTTGGTTTTCCTTAGAGACAACTGGCTAGGTTGTGATTCAAACTACATCCCCACTCCAGTGTGCAAAATGAATGAAGCCCCATCATACACAAACTACCTGGGCTCTGGGTGCATGGTAGTGAGCATGGCTACGTGCCTACTTCCTTCCTTCCTGGAACAGGTGGGTTGGGAGGGAAGGTAAGTGGACAGGGATTGGCCAGAACCTTGATTCTACTCTTCAAGGGATTGGCCAGAGTAGTTGAACCAACGCAGGTAATGTGAATAGTAATTTACTGTTGGTGCAGGCTAGCAGTGTGCCATTATTCCCTGGACCCAAAAAAGAAATAGGGACATAATTAAGATGCAGATCTCTTATTACTTTTTTTTTATTACTTTCACTTGTCATGCTTTAAATTAGATTTTAAACTCTTATGGGCAGACCCATATCTTCCTATGCACAACACCTAATATGATGGTGTTCTGTTGCTGGGTGAGGACTTTGGAGACAGTATGGCAATAAAAATGTTAATTAATAGTAACTGGATTGAAACAGTCATCAGGAAGTAACAGAACTTGGATGCTGCAAACCTGAGTTGCATTTCAACTGGTGATTTAGGAGGGAAAATGCCTGGTAGCAAAATTTAAATAGCACTTTGCATTTTCAAATTACTTTATATTAATTAAGGCCCAATTTTGCCATCAGATGTGCACAGAGAAATCTCACTTTCTCCAGGGTGTATCGCATTTATGTAATTAAAGATGGTGATAGTCCCCTGGGCCACTTAGTGCCCAAGTTTGCTGATGCTCTTCCAGTTTGTTGTTGCTTCTGTATGATGCAATGAACCTGTTTTTATTGTTGTCTGTATTGTCTTTTGTGCACATGATATAAAGAGTGAGTGGGGTCACATAAATGTTAAGGTAAATGGGATGCTAAGTAAGTTCCCTGAATGTACTTCTTCAGGCTATTTCATAGCAGCATTGTTGTCCAAGCTCTAGTGACAGGATAAACTATTTGGAGATCCTTGTGGATGCATGGAATCCATTTCTGTAGGTTAGAATCCACACATTTAAAATGATCCAACTGTATGAGAAAGCCCTAACTATTTGTTTCATCCAAAAACTAAAATGAAAACCAAGCAGATCGGTCCATTAGGAAGTTACTTTTGACTTGAGGTGCAATTACATATGAAAAGTCAAGAAATCTGGCGGGAATATGCCTTCAACACATGTCACAGACACAGCTAGTTCCTTGCTAGTTGACGAGTGCGTTTCAGCCAGTACTTTACTTATTTCAGGCTGTACAGATCTCACAACCTTCAGCACTACTTTAGTTTTGAAACTGCTTAGATAATTCCCATGGCTCTTCTTCACACTGGCCTTTATATCAGCCCATTGTTCACAGTTGAGGTGGGTCAGGCAGATTTTGCTTTGTGAGTCAAACTGGGTGGTATGTTAGTCTCAAAGTTTTTATTTTTATTTGGGGGGAGGCAGCGTGTTAGGGGAAGTGTACAGAGCAGGGCAATGCTAGCGAGATCCACTTCTGTCTTTCCCTCCCAGCTTCTGGCAGTCAGAAATGTGGAGTCATCTCGGGCAATACTGAGCGCACCACTCTTCCACCCTTCAACCACTGCCCTGCCCAGGCTGGCAGAGATCTCCCTTTTCTGGGATGCTGCCATTTAGGACTACACCACTGACCACAAGCATGGGGTTGCATCCCTCATCTTGGCTAATATCCTATCTGCCAAGAACTTTACCAAATTCTTTTTTTAACCCAGTTGCACTTTTGGCCATCACAACATCCCATGGCAATGAGTTCCACAAGTTAACTGTGTATTGTGTGCAAAAAGTACTTCCTTATGTTTCTATTAAACCAACTGCCTATTAATTTAATTAGGTGACCCCTGTTTTTTTTTTGTATTGTTGGTAAGGGAGAATAACATTTCTCTGTTCTCTTTTTTCCACACCATTCTTGATTTTATAGACCTCCATCATATCCCCGCTTAGTCACCTCTTTTCTAATATGACCAGTTCCAGTCTTTTTAGTGTCTCCCTGTTTGAAAGCCATTCTATAACCTTGATCATCTTTGTTGTCCTTCTTTGAACATGTTTTAGTATCACTATATCCTTTTTGAGATGGTACAACCAGAACTGGACACAGTATTCCAGATGTGGGCATACCAAAGATTTATATAGTAGTCTTACAATGTTTTATATCCCTTTCCTAATAGTTCCTAACATTCTGTTAGCCTTTTTGATCACTGCTGAGAACTGAGCTTAAGTTTTCAGAGAATTATCCACTATTACTTCAAGATCTCTTTCTTGAGTGGTAACAGCTAATTTAGAACCTATAATCAAGTATGTGTAGTTGAGATTATTTTTTGTTCCAAAAAAATTCATCTACTGTTTTGTTGCTCAGTCACTCAGTTTTGTGAGATCCGCCTGTAACTCTGCAGTCAGCTTTGGATTTAACTATCTCAAGCAATTTTGTATAATTTGCAAATGTTGCCCTTCACTATTCACTCCCCTTTTCAGATCATTAGTGAACATGTTGAACAGCACAGGTCCCAGTACAAATCCATGGGGGACCCCACTGTTTACAACTCTCCATTGTGAAAACTGAGCATTTATTTCTACTCTCTGTTTTCTATCTTTTAACCAGTTACTGATCCATGAGAGGACCTTCCTTGTTATCCCATGACTGCTTAGTTTCCTTAATAGTCTCTGGTGAGGGATCTGATCAAAGGCTTTCTGAAAATCAAAGTACACCATATTGACTGGCTCAACCTTATCCACATGCTTGTTCACCCCCTCAAAGAATTCTCATAGATTGGTGAGGCGTGACTTCCCTTTACAAAAGCTGTGTTGATTCTTCCCCAAAAAATCATGTTCATATATGTGCCTGTTGACTCTGTTCTTTACTATAGTTTCTACCAATTTGCCCGATACTGAAGTTAGGATCATTGGCCTGTAATTACAAGGATCACCTCTGAAGCCCTTTTTAAAAATCTGTGTTACATTAGCTACCTTCCAGTCATCCGGTACAGAGGCTTGTTTCAATGATAGGTTAAATATTACATTTAGGAGTTCTGCAATTTAATATTTGAGTTTCTTCTTGGGGTAAATACCATCTGGTCCTGCTGATTTCTTTCTCTTTAATTTTTCAGTTTGTTTTAAAACCTCTCCAACAGGGTCCCCGGAGTGCAACCTGGAATTTGGGTACCGCTGTGCTCCCTTAACTCTCCAGCCTGGGCTGTTTTTCACAGTGCTTTGCTATGGATAAGCAGCAAATCCCTCCAGGTGCTGTTATCACTCCGCATGTGGAGCCCCACACCCAGCTAGACTGCATGAATACTCCCAAAACGTCACACAAGGAAAGGCACCTGCCAATTCCCTCTTCCCCAGCTCCACAGCCTTGCACCCTTAAGCTGCACCATCTAGCCCTGGTCAGAAGTCTGACCAGTATACATATATTACCCAGTCCACCCCTCCCTCAATGTGGAGAGGACATGCACCAGCTTTGTAAACTGAGTTGAGATTTCCCAAACATTTCAAGCAAAATACACTGTTTTAAGTAAAGTATAAAACAGATTAATTAACTACAGAAAGATAGATTTTAAGTGATTGCAAGTGGCAGGCACAAAAGGTCACAGATAGTTATGAAAGACAATAAAAGATAAGCACACAATCTAAATCTTGAAACTTATTCACTAAGCAGTATTTAGATCAAGCAATTTTCTCACCCCACTAGATGTTACAGCCAACTGTGCCCACATATTTATTCAGGGGACACCACCACAGGGCCTAATAACGTCAGCCACACTATCAGAGGCTCGTTCACCTGCACATCCACCAATGTGATATATGCCATCATGTGCCAGCAATGCCCCTCTGCCATTTACATTGGTCAAACTGGACAGTCTCTAAGTAAAAGAATAAATGGACACAAGTCAGATGTCAAGAATTATACCATTCATAAACCAGTCGGAGAACACCTCAATCTCTCTGGTCATGCAATCGCAGACATGAAGGTCGCTATCTTACAACAAAAAAACTTCAAATCCAGACTCCAGCGAGAAACTGCTGAATTGGAATTCATTTGCAAATTGGATACTATTAATTTAGACTTAAATAGAGACTGGGAGTGGCTAAGTCATTATGCAAGTTAACCTATTTCCCCTTGTTTTTTCCTATCCCCCCCCCCCCCGACGTTCTGGTTAAACTTGGATTTAAACTTGGAGAGTGGTCAGTTTGGATGAGCTATTGCCAGCAGGAGAGTGAGTTTGTGTGTGTGTTTCCGGGGGGAGGGGGGGTTAGAAAGCCTGGATTTGTGCTGGAAATGGCCCACCTTGATTACCATGCAGATTGTAGGGAGAGTGGTCACTTTGGATAAGCTATTACCAGCAGGAGAGTGAGTTTGTGAGTGTGGTTTTTGGAGGGGGGTGAGGGGGTGAGAGAACCTGGATTTGTGCAGGAAATGGCCCACCTTGATTATCATACACATTGTGAAGAGAGTGGTCACTTTGGATGGGCTATTACCAGCAGGAGAGTGAGTTTGGGGGGGGGAGGGTGAGAAAACCTGGATTTGTGCTGGAAATGGCCCAACTTGATGATCACTTTAGATAAGCTATTACCAGCAGGACAGTGGGGTGGAAGGAGGTATTGTTTCATGGTCTCTGTGTGTATATAATGTCTTCTGCAGTTTCCACAGTATGCATCCGATGAAGTGAGCTGTAGCTCACGAAAGCTCATGCTCAAATAAATTGGTTAGTCTCTAAGGTGCCACAAGTACTCCTTTTCTTTTTGCGAAGACAGACTAACACGGCTGTTACTCTGAAACCAGTCCTTAATACACAGATTCTCCCTGAAGCCTGGACTAGTCTCCTCAGCGTTGTTGTTGCTTCCAGTGTATGTGTAGAAGGAGGAAGGCAAAGACAAGATGCCATTGTTCCTTATTTTATAGGTTCAGGCCATCTGCCTGGAAAACACTAACCCAGACATGCCCTGATGGGCTTTGCTGAGTCATAGAGCTGAGCAGTCCCCATTGTGTGGTATTTAGGTAGTCCTCATTGAATTGTAAATCCCTTGACTACAACTCCCCTGCTGATTAATGGTTGTTGAACACCCTCCTGGGCAGGAGTCCTTTGTATGTCACTAACAAATTTACAGCATATTTCGGTAACAACCATACAGCAAAATCTCATAACTTTATACCCACTAAAGATACACATATTTGGACAGAACAATGGGTTTCAGGAGATTATGACCTTTCATATGATATCTTACATGGCAGGCTTTGTATGAAATATCACAACCATATGTGAATGATGAATATGGGGGTTACAGGGTGCCATTTTGAGGTACAGTGTATCACAAACTCTTCCATTGACACAGCAATGTGGGGCAGATTTGTCACTGAAAAAGGATATCTCTGATGTGGGTCTCTCCTCCACATCTTCTGCAGTGAAGACTGCTTCAAAGAATTCATTTTGCTTCTCTGCAATGTCCTTGTCTTTCCTGAGTACTGCTTTAACACCTTACCTGTTTGGCAGGCATCCTTCTTCTGATGTGCTTAAAGAAATTCTTACTGTTACTTTTTGCATCTTTAGCAACTTGCTTCTCAAGTTGGCCTGCCTTATTATACTTTTTACACATAACCTGAAGGAGTTGGTGCACCTTCCTAGTAACCTCGCTAGGTTTTGACTTCTAAATTTTAAAGGATCCCTTTTTGTATTTAACAGCCACCATGACTCTGCATGTAGCTATGGTATTCTTTTGGTCCTCTTACTGTCTTTTATAACTTGAGTTATTTAGTCTGAGCCCCCATTATGGTGTTTTTAAATAGTCTCCATGCTGTTTGCAGGCATTTAACCCTTGTGACAGCTCTTTTCAATTTCCATCTAACAAGCATCCTCATGTTTGTGTAGTTCCTCCTTTGGAAGTTAAATGTTATGGTAACGGGTGTTTTTGGTACTATCCACCTTACAAAGATATTACAATTAATTAATTAGTGATTAATTAATCACTAGGACTGTGCAGTTCAGCTATAGTCACCTCTTAAACCACATCCTGTGCATCACTTTGCATTAAATCAAGAATTGCCTCCCAGTCCCTCCTTCTGGGTTCCAGGACTAGCTTCTCCAAGAAGCATTATAAAACACTAGATTTTATTGATTGAAAACACCAATGCAGCCTTAACTGTGAGTTTGATCAGACATCGCTTACTCAGGTAAAACTCCCATTGACTTTGAGGAACTTCAAGGAATTGAAGGATCTGACCCTATATTGAGACCACTAGGTTCTGCTCTGCTGAAAAAAAAGCATATTACATTGTGCCTGATTTCCGCCCCCCACATAATTATTTTTCTACTTGCACTTACTGATGGAATAAGGACAGCTAGAGGACTCTTATCAGACCAGCTCATTCAGCAATATTAAGTGAACTTTGTTTTATGTTGAGACAGTTTAGCCAAGATGCCTTTTACTTGACTAATTTCTGTCAAATATGTCAAAAGTGCTTTTTCAGATGCACTGCATTCACTATGGCATCAGCTAGCTGTTTTTCTGTTCCATGTACCGGTGCATATTAACTGGACAAAGAATTAAGGCTTAGGTGTTCCCACCGGGGCTGTCTTGCAGCAAAGAGACAGCAGCACTCAGCCCACAAGCAGTGCTATTATGGCATCTCCATTTGTTTTCTTTCCCATTCAAATATCAGTCAGGTTAGCTTTCCTATTGGCACAAAAATAGTTAGCTCACAATACTGATCCTGTGGATAAACAGAGTGGGAAACAGGTTAAAATTCCAGCAGAGTATTGTGAAAACAACACTGCCCACTTAAGAAGATGACTGCATGACCCTTGTTATGACTTAGCTGGGAGTTCTTTCTATCAATGCAACAAGACTCAGTGGTGAGTTACACAACTAGAGCTTTAGTGACCATGGGTAAAATGTGCAAGAACACCTAAGTGACTTAAGAGTTTAAATTCCATTTTTCAAGGCTGGCTTTCAAAGAAGATCCTAAGGGCCCAAATTTCAAAGGTTTTTAGGCACCTAAAGATGCAGATAGGCACCTAGTGAGATTTTTCAGAAGGACCTAAGCAGATTAGATGCCTAACTCCCACGGAGATCTCACAACAGTCCCTGCTCTCACCCAAAGGCCTGGAGCCACAATGTGCTACCCATGGAGCTCTTGGGGTGGGTTGTCTTACTCCCTCTTAGTTCTCTGTATGTCCGTTTAGGCCTAGTTACCAATCTAGGTTACAGTAGACCTTGTTACAGTAACAAAACATTCGGAACATAATAATATAGTGTCATCAAAGAGTCTGATAGAATTTGGGTCACATTGTAATGCATCTCCACTGTGCCCTCTCTCGAATGTGGATGGCATCCCGTCCTCCATCATTCACCACTCTTCCAATGGTGTAACAGGTCCCCCATGCCCAACCATCACTTGGATAATGCCCAAATCTACAATGGCTCCGAGTTCTGTCTTTACTACCTTTCTCGCCATCACCCCAGTGCAGTGAGTATATTTGAGAAACATATTAAGACAAAACATCTATCTTTAAAGTTGAATAAAATTATACGCCTTCAGAATGACTTTGGCTGTTACAGCACAGCTCTGGATGGAACATATGGATAGAGTATACACATTACCCAATTTCATCTGCTCTGTTGTCAAAAGGGGTCAGTAAGGTTTCGAGAACAAAGAGTAGATACTTGACAGACACTGGTGCTCGTGACCCACAGCAGGTATCACTGATAGCAAGGACTCACCTTGGAGACAGGTGCCAAATTAGTATCCTGAAGGTCCAAAGCAGGGACATAACTTGGTGTTGTTCTGCAGCCCTGAAAAATCTGTCAGATACAATATTTCTTCCGCGGTTACCAAAGTTCATACTTTTCTTTTAACCCATGCTGGCCTTTTCTTTATTTTGTTACATATTTCCTTTGCTTTAGAAATAAGATATATTCACATATTGACAAAGCACTGTGACCACAGAACATTTAAATAATTCTGACATTTCATTTTGGGTCATGAAATGTATTTTCCAACCGGAAAGTGCAGAATTAAGAAAATAGTGGATGAAGGTTTCTCATTAAAAAGTAGGAGGAAAGAACCTGCAGGGATCCCTGCTCCCTCTAAAGTTGAAGAAGAAATACCCTCACCTCCCAGGAAGATGGCCCTTGCTCATTTTACATACAATTCTGCCTGCATTGAGCATATGGAAAAATGCTTCCTAAATAACAGAGCCTGGTTCTATAAGGTGCTAAGCCCCCACCACTTTCCTTACTCCACGGTTACAGAGTTTTTCCACAGCCCTTATTTAGGGAAATCTTCTCAAGTTGATGGAAGTTTTGCCTATGTACAGACTAAGTAAGGCTCTCAGGAAACACTTACATTGACTTTACTGGGAGTTGGATTGGATCCTTGGTCATTATTGATCTGGTGAGGATTTCACTAGACAGTCTAGAGATGTTCTTAGTCGACTCGGTTAGGAATTTTTGGACTAAACGTTTCTGCATCAGAGAATAGCAATTTGTTGATGAAACCTGATTCGTTTTGATGAAAATGTTTCTCGATTTCTGATCAAAATGAAGAGAGTTCCACCTAGTATGTTGGTGACCCAGGTTCAATTCCCTGTACCTGATTCCAACCAGGGACTTGAAATTGGGTCTCCTACATCCTAGCTCTCTTTGGTTTTGACCAGAAATTCCATCCTGAAGCTGGGAAATATTTTCATCAAAACCAATCAGTTTCATCAACAAATTGGCATTTTCCCAGGTGAGTACCCCAACCATTGGGCTAGTCACTATCCTGGCATCTCGCTCTCTCATGTTTTTCCACTAAATTTTTAAAGGTCTCAGTTTTGTTCCAATACATAACAAAAACACATTGCAAAACTTTGAAATGTTTTGAAAAACAGATTTTTTTTTTCTGGCCAGCTGTAGTTTTAGTGAATGTTTATATACGTGAAGTTTATAAGGACTGGCCTTTTGAGAGCACTACACCTACCAATACATTATTCATCTCCAGATAATGAATATGATGATTCATTGGACCATCTGGATATATTAATTGTCACTGCCTAATAACAGTATCTTTACCTCTTAGCTGAATGCACTACCTTCTCTACTGATATTTGCCTCAAGACTCTTGCTTGCATAGAACAAAGATTTCCACTAACTTTGGTGGGAGTTGGACAGGCCCCCCCAAAATTGTTACCATTTGTTGACTGTTCAGTGGCCTATGTGAAATTAGTTTTATACCTCGATCCAATTTCCATGGCTCTGTTAACATAGCCACCACTACAATGGGCACTGATTCATATCCTTCTGACAATCTTGGTAGACGGCCAAAGAGTGAATGGGTTATGGAAACTGAACTACTCTCTCAGCTCTTGGGCTGGTTCACTGGAGCACATCGGAGTGCAAGTGGTAGGAAGACTGCAGTACCACTCACCATATTTTACCTGTGAATAGAGGACTTTACCTCTGGAGCTGTCAGTCTGGTACCTTTTGTGAGCACTATATTTACATAGGGGAAAATGTGAATGGATTACTTAAGGCTAGACTGTGACTAGAGCTGGTCAGAACTTATTTTCTATAGAAAATTTCAACAAAAACTAACAAAAATTGTTTTCAGAGAAATTTTCTCAAGAAATTTTTTATTTTTGCAATGGAAGACTGAAATATTGTGTCTGAAAAGCAAAATATTTTTATCCTGAAATGCAGCCATGATGCCTTGTGGAGTTGCAGTTTGCATGTTCATGATCCTCTCTAGGCACAACATTTCCCATAAGGCACCATGGCCTCCTCTCTTGGTTAGGGGAGGCAGTGCATCATAGCAGTCACATGGTTATGGTGCATCATGAGACATGTAGCCTGGCTGCACATCACAGCCCATAAGAGATGGGGGCATGATTCTCCCAAACTAACACTCCTCTGAGGTGCTACATAGCGGTTCCCAAACTAGGGGTGCCGTTTGTTCAGGGAAAGCCCCTGGTGGGCCGGGCCGGTTTGTTTACCTGCCGCGTCCGCCGGTTCAGCCGATTGCGGCTCCCACTGGCTGCGGTTCGCCGCTCCAGGCCAATGGGGGCTGCAGGAAGTGGCGCCCAGCACATCCCTCAGCCCACGCCACTTCCCGCAGCCCTCATTGGCCGAGAACTGTGAACCATGGCCACTGGGGGATGCGGGAAGCGGCGTGGGCTGAGGGATGTGCTGGATGCCACTTCCTGCAGCCCCCGTTGACCTGGAGCAGCAAACCGCGGCCAGTGGGAGCCGCGATCAGCCTAACCTGCGGACGTGGCAGGTAAACAAACCGGCCCGACCCGCCAGGGGCTTTCCCTGAACAAGTGGCGCCCCTAGTTTGGGAACCACTGCACGACAACAACATTTCAGAATCACAATATTTCAGTTTTCAGCTGAAGATAAAAATTGTTTCAGTTTTCAGGTATGGATTTTTTCTACCAAAATCCAAATTTTCCATGGAATGCAAACACTTTTTGCGAAAAAATAATAATCACTTAGCCAAAAAATTGTTTTTTTAATTGAAAAACACTTTTAAAGGGGAAATTTTCAACCAGCTCTAACCGTGACTTGTAGCACACTCCAAAAGGAGAATAAGCGTATGTAGCAACTTCTCTTACATCCCTACACAGGCTACTTGGACCTGTGCATACAAATAAGCAGGGCTATTCAGCGGCTTACTTCTTTCCCAGAGGAGAGAGATGGAGTAAACATAGGGAATGTTCAGGGTAATTAACTACCCTAGACACTGGCCAAAGTGGCTGAGTGTCAGGGGGAGGGGAGAGAAAATTAATGTTGGTGTAGGCTAGCAGCAAATTACTACCCCCTAGAAAGGAGGATGAGACGGGAGGAATTATGATTTACAGGTGTCATAATGCCTCCCTGGGTTACTCCTGGCTTGATGCAGCTCATTCATCACCCTTGCTCCTGGCTATATGTAAACTCAAAACAATAAGGTATGCAACATTAAACTCCTGGAGTGAAGTCTTGGACCCATTCAACTCAATGGCAAATCTCCCATTGACTTCAGTTGGGCCAATATTTGACACCTGGAATTTGCAAAGCATGCTATGAAATATTCATGCCAAAATTAGATGTGCTTAGAATAGCAAGGACAGCTTGTAGAAGCAATGGTGTAACTTTCCCTTGGAAATGGTTATATCCTGCATAGACATAACTTGTTGGAATTAACAGATTTGATGTTCATAGGGTTTTTTTTTTTTCATTTTTTCCCCCTCATGTGACTTTCTAATGAAAAAAAAAAATAAAAGATTTAACATAGCTTTAGCCAGGGGTTAGCCTTGGAGAGTAATTTAATATGACTATCATTATTAAAATCCCACTGCTTCAAATGGATTTTTTTAGATTAATAAATCTACAGAGATATAAAATTATCTGATTTATAACTATGTATTAGTAGATCTGAAATGTCAGTTATTATCTGTCCTGCTTAATGCTTAGATTGTCATATAATTTTATGCATCTTCTAGAAAAGACTAAAAAGTAAAAGGAATTAGAAAGTTTTAGCCACCATTAAAAATTAGAACTTCAGCTCAAAGAACAGCATTCAAGGTTACAATTTTCCCAGTTAACACAATCGAGAATAAAATATCATAACATTAGTAATAGCTGTGGTAAATAGTTTCATTTAGGAAAGTAATTTCTTGTTTATTAGAAGCCTGGCTACACTGGAAACGATTTAGAATATGAAGATTCATTCATATGTAAATCAAATGAACAAAAAGTTATGAACCCAACCTATTGATTTATGAAACCACAGCAAGGCTCCAATCCTAAAGATTACTTATCTATTGAGAAGATTTACCAAATAAGATCAAGAACTTGATCCTACTGTTGAAGTCAGAGGCCACAGGAGAATGAGAACATAAATGGGTTAGAGGTGCTCTTCTTTTTGGATTGGCATTGAATCGATGATTCATTGTCGTGCTTGGGGCACTGTGTTGCACACCCAGTTTTTCAGACGAGACATAAAGTCAAGGCCCTGATCATTCATCAGTAAGAATTCCTTGGCTCTTAATGTATGACTGAGGATATGTCTACACAGCAGAGTGCTTCCAAGCGTGGGTAGACAGACATGCGCTAGCTCTTCTCAAGCTGGCAGGCTAAAAATAGCAGTGTGGTTGCAGTGGCATGGGCGGCAGCTCCGACTAGCCACTCGAATACAATCCACCCAACCCCCGGGTGGGTACTTGGGAGGGTAGCCCCTGCCACTGCCTGGGCTGCCATGACAACACTGCTATTTTTAGCATGCTAGTTTGAGCAGAGCTGGAGTGTGTCTGTCTACCCATCCAGCTGCTGTGTAGACATTCCCTAAGAGTTTAACCCCAGTATCCTGGCCAGTCTCTAGTTTGATTATTCTGCCTACCTAACTTCTCCTCTTCTGTTTCAGTTGGATAGGGTATTCTCTTCAACTATCCTGTCCTAAACTGTTCTACAGTGTAGCCCATTGGGAATAACATCCCTGGAGGGGCATCTGAACTAATTCTGTACTGGATTCCCAGGTGTGAATCTGGCAGCTGAACAGATGGTGATGCCTGCCCTTGACTCTGCCTTCTCCCATCTCAGCAACAGAGCACCCTCTATACCCAGTCCAGGAGAAGAGCTACTGTGGAATGTAAGGGAGAAAAGGCTGATGGCATCATCCCCTCCTCTGTGAAGATGGGGGAAACTTGCTCATGGGGGGGGTCCCCTTCTTGCATATCTGTAGAGGGGATGCATTCATCTATTTCATGGATTAAAAGTGGAGTAGAGACGGTGTCTTGTTATTTTGCAAAAGAATTGTGAAAGTCAAATATCTGCCTGATGTACTGTTCACCTATCTCAGGAAGAAGAGAATCTCAGCAAAACTTTCCTGACAGTGAATTGCTTCAAACACTAAAATAGTCTCTCAAGGGAATAGTGTGGTGGGAAGCCCAGTCACTTGGGACTTTTCAAAAACTAGACTGGACAGTGTATTGTTGGGAATACTCCTTCATTGTCACAACATGGACTAGATGTCCAAATAGGTCTTTATCATTTCTGCAAGATTCTACCCTGAAAGGCAAAACATCTAGGTAGATTTTTCACTTTCCACACCTGGTGAGAGAGCCTCCCACCCAGCAATAGTTCTTGCTGAGGGCTCTGGATATTCCCTTTGTGTTAAGAGTCCTGCCTAATTTCCAAAGCATTTAAGTCGTTGGTATCAGTTTCTCTTTTAGTCTGCTTGAAGCAGGACTTTGGAGAGGAGCCCAGAGCTGGAGTGTGGAGCAGCTCTGGAGCAGTGGAGCTGCAGGTTTTTGCCTGGAGCTGGAGTGGAGCCGAAGCACAGCTCCAAAGCCCTGGCTTGAAGACTTCCATAAAGTCCTAAAGAAAGAGAATAATAATACCATGGTCTGCAGTGATGGAGCACACAATAATAAATGCCTTTTCCTTGTGTAAAGTTGCATGAGATGTGGTCTGAAGACGCAGTTAAGATGGAAAGAACATTGCAGAGCAAGTCTGATCAGACCTTTGAGTGTCCTCATTTCTATTTTTCTTAATGGCAAATTTCTTTATCTTTCCACTTTATTCTTCTAGGGTGAAGCCTTGGCCCCATTCAAGCCAATGGGAGTTTTGCAACAGAGTTGATGGAGCTAGGATTTCTACCCTAATATTTGCATAATTTGTCTTTTGTTCAAGATAGAAGCCTAAAGTGACTTTACTCACTTCCTCTTAGGGAAAACTGTTCTGTAGCTCAGTTCCTGTGAGCTCCTCCACATTAGTTGCTACAAACAGCTAGTGATCCATTTTCCCCAGATCTCTGCTCTTCAAACTACTCAATGTAAAGTGCAATAGAAAAGTTGAAATACGATGTTTTGGTCCTACCATGGATTTCATCAGCTCTCTGAGAAGAGTGGCTACCTAGGGCTCCCCGAAGCATTTGAGTTTTGAGGAAAAAATAGGCAAAAGCCGGGTAAAATAGGCCTGAAGAAAGCGGACAGAGCAGCAAGATGAAACAATAGTATTACCCCAATGAGTGAATGCAGGTATGGAATTAACATGATTACATAGATGAGAGCCAGGCTCCAGGTGTTGAAGAAAAATTAGTGGGTGCTCTGCACCCTCCAGCAGCCAAGCTCCCCTCCCTGCCCCACCTCACCTCACCTCACCTCACCTCCGCCTCTACCTCCTCCCCTGAGCGCACTGCATCCCCGTTTCTCTGCCTACCTCCGGTGCTTGCTGCAGCGAAACAAGTTCCGAGAGGGACGGGGGAGGAGCGGGAATGTGGCGCACTCAGGAGGTGGGGATGAGGCAGGGCTGGGGCGGGGATTTGGGGAAGGGGTTGGAATGGGGGCAGGGCAGGGGCAGAAGGGGGCAGGGAAGGGGTGGAGTTGGGGTGGGGCCTGGGGCAGAGAGGGGTCGAGCACCCACCGGCGCCAGCAGAAGTCGGCGCCTATGGACTTGCTATGGATATAAAAGCCCAGCCCTCAATTTACCTTGAAGTTACTGTGGAAACTTGAAAGGGGAGGTTTTTCAGTGGAGTTACTAAGGGTGTTTGGCTAGAGCTTTGACACTGGTCTGAAACTGTGACATTGGCCGATAATGACCATTAATACTGAGGGCTGGAACATTTAGGTATATTGGTTCTTTGGTGGTTTCCTTTTAAATTCTTGGTAACTGCATGTCATTAACTCATGAAGTTTGGCATACAAAAATCCTGAGAGCAAATACAGCAAGCCTCTTTCTCCACATACCAACACAGATTCATCTTGCAGTGCCTTTTCTGTAAGGTCCTAAGCAGGAAAATTTCTCACGGATTTCAGCAGGGTTTTACCTGACCCAGGGTTTAATCTTAGTCAAATATGTAGATAGAATCTCCCCCCACCCTTTGATTCAGTTCATAATTTAAATAAAACTCTAGTGAACAGTCTGTGTTGTAATCACTTCTCCTACTCATTTCACAGCTATGGCTAGTGCTATTTTTGTTCTGTTTATCTGGTTTAGCCCAGTGTTTTGATGTGTTCCAAGATCATTGTAGCATGCTTTGTATCCCTTCCTAGTATATCACTATTCCATCTGCAGCTTGCAGTATATTCCACATCTAAATCCTTGAACCTCAGTGTTATGACATTTTTCATATGGCAGACAACATAGAGATATGGGGATTTTTTAAACAAAATCTCTTTACCTCATTGTAGTCTATCAAGTTAGTGTTTGTCTTCAGTTTCTCTTTCCATTGCTTTGATTCAATATTAGGTTCTGTATAGTACACAGAAATGGGCAATTTGGTTTTGAAATAACACTGACCCACCTCCTCCATTTTCACCAAACACGGGCCTAACCTTTAATGAGCCTCTGAAATGTTCAGATACATTTTCTTCACATCAGGTTGCTAGCCAGTAAAGAAGCAGAAGTGCTGCAAAAAAAAGAGCTGTTCTCTGGGTATTCTGGGTCAGAATCATCAGTGGCACAGCTAGAAATCTCAGAAGAAAGCCTCTTCTTATCAGGATTCCAATCTAGTTTTGCAGTCTAAGAAGGTTTGCATGGTTTGGATAAAGCATCTACGCTTTTGAATAGAGTTCTGACTCTTTGGGAGATGGCCCCACACGCAGCTAGAAGCCAAATTAAGTGGGTGCTAATCTTACATTCACTCAACGGTCCCATTTTAATCTTTCTGAAAAAGCAGGTAAAGCATATCCCTCACATAAAGCAAATTCTGTAGTTTCCTGGTTCCTGTGGGCAATGCTAGCAGATGGTACCAGCAGTATCCTGTCGGATAGGGCTCAAAGTCAGCTTTTTGTTTCTTTTTCTCTCTCTCTCTCTTTTTACATTTTAATTAAAGGCTATGCATGGTAACTGCTAGAGCTTGTCAAATAATTATTGGGAAATACCATGTATTGTGAATGTTGGTATCCGTTCATTCAACTATTATTTGCAAATAATTTGTTTCATTATACAGCCAGGTAGTCTGCTATAGTAACTACCACAGAGGCTATTCAAATGAAATTTCCTTGCCATGTGTTACCTACAGCAGATTCAGCATAGGGCAGTAGAGAATTCAGTCGCCCTTTGCCACAGCTCTTTAAGCAGCCTTAGTGGTACCTTTTAGGGCTTTTTTCCATTAGAGATGGGCCTGATAGAAGTCAGAGTTTGGTACTGCAGGGCAGCATGCTGAAGAATCAGAGAGGGCAGTGCAGAATGGGGAAGAAAACTGGCAGCATGTGAATTCCAGAAGAAGAAAGAGGAGAACCCATGTACCCCCCAATGCAGATAGAGGTACAAAACCATTTCCAGGTTCTCTGCACAGGTGGCGTTATTATTAATTTAAACTTATTTTTTTCACAAAAATAAGGATTAAACTGGTAAATTAGAGGACTAGAACTGAAACATTAGTCTCATATCTTGTTTGCCAAGAAGAAAGAAAGTACAGTAGCACCTCAGAGTTACAAGCATCTCGGGAATGGAGGTTGTTCATAACTCTGAACTGTTGCTAACTCTGAACAAAATGTTATGGCTGTTCTTTCGAAAGTTTACAATTGAACATTGACTTATACCGCTTTGATTCTTTACTATACAGAAGAAAATGATGCTTTCCTTTTATTTTTTTAGTAGTTTACATTTAACACAGTACTGTACTGTATTTACTTTTCTGCTGGTTTATTTTCTGGTCTCTGCTGCTGCCTGATTGTGTACTTCCAGTTCCAGATGAGGTGTGTGGTTGACTGGTCAGTTCATTACTCCAGCGTTCAGAACCCTGAGGTTCTACTGGAAATGTTACATAGAAAAATAAAATATCAATGTAATGTCTTCTATAATTGTGCATCAAGGATGGTAACAATGTATCAGCAAAGTTCTGCTGTTAAACTCATGATAGTCATGCTCAGTGATGAGCTGCCAAAATCTTAACAACGGGTTCTCTCCTCACCCCACGAGGGGGTCGTTGCCCACCCCCGCCCCCCGGGACTCCTGCCCCATCCAACCCCCCGCGTTCCTTGACGCCCCCCCCCAAGACCCCTGCCCCATCCACCCCCCTCCCCTGTCCCCTGACTGCCCCCAGAACCGGGCAGGAGGGTCTCGTGGGCCACTGTAGTGGGTGTCCACCCCACCCCTAAGAGCCAGAGGGATCTGCCAGGGGGCAAGGTGGAGAGTCCCGGAGGTGCTTACCTGGGGCAGCTCCAGGAAGCATCTGGCAGGTCCCTCTGGCTCCTAGGGGTGGGGGGAGCGTAGCTGGGGGGGAGCAGGGGGAGCGGCCGCTCCCCCACTGATCACATCAAAAGTTGCGCGTTAGGCGTCGACTCCCTGGGTGCTCCGGGGCTGGAGCCCCCATGGGGAAAATTTGGTGGGTGCCCCCACCGGCAGCTCCCCGCCCTGCGCCTGTCCCAGCTCACCTCCACTCCACCTCCGCCTCCTCCCCTGAATGCACCGCCCCGCTCTGCTTCTCTGCCCCACCCTGCCCCGGCTTCCCGCAAATCAGCTGTTTGGCGGGAAGCCTGGGAGGGCTGAGAAGCAGGCGGCGGCTTCACACTCAGGCCAAGGGTGGCGGAGGTGAGCTGGGGCGGGGAGCGGTTCCCCTGCGCAGCCTCCCCCACCCCCCCTGGTTACTTGCTGTGGAGCGGGCGGCCCTCCTCGCCCGCCCGCCCCCGGCCCGAGGTCACCTCTGCCTCCCTGGGCCTGACTGGGAAGCCGCCACCTGCTTCTCAGCCTGCCCCAGCTTTCTATGCAAACAGCTGATTTGCGGGAAGCCTGGGGGGGCGGAGAAGCAGAGTGGGGCGGCACATTCAGGGAAGGAGGCGGAGGCGGAGTGGAGGTGAGCTGGGGCCAGGGGTGGGGCGGGGAGCTGCCGGTGGGTTCTCTGCACCCACCAAATTTTCTCCTTGGGTGCTCCAGGGCTGGAGCACCCATGGAGTCAGCGCCTAAGGCACCACTTTTGGCCAGTTACATTTAGAAGCCCTTTTAGAACTGGTTGTCCCTCGTGGAACAACCAGTTCTAAAAGGGATTCTAAATTTAACAACCGGTTCTAGCGAACCGGTGTGAACCGGCTCCAGCTCACCACTGGTCATGCTGCCATGCACATCTTTTACCCTGAAATCAGGAATAGTATCTTTTATCTCAGTGGCTTTAAAATGGCATTAAGGTGTCCAATGAGATTCAAATAACTATTTTTTCCCATAGGTGCTGGAACTAGGGGTGCTCCCACACACCCTGGCTTGAAGGGGTTTCCATCATATGCAGGTTTCCATCATTTACAGTTTGGTTCAATAGCTCTCAGCACCCCCACTATAAAAATTGTTCCAGCACCCCTGCTTTTCCCATCTTAAAATTACAGTATGCGTGAAGTGACTCTACCTTTCTATATGTTCTCCACAATATCCACAAGAATTTCTAGGAAACAGGATGTCCACGATCAAAAAATTAGCCCTGCCACTTTGCTTTGTTAACTTTAACATCCTTAGAAATGTAACTCTGCCCTTGTCATGGTGACATTCATCAATTATTTACCAAAATTTCTCCTTCCATATCATTTTGTTATGTCACTGACTTACATCACTGATTAAAATGCTGTCCAACAGTGGCATATTTATAAGTGTGACTCCAAAGTCGTTACTGTGTCTAGAAATGTAGGCATCACACAGTAAGAAATTCCTCTCAAGTTCTCTGTATTGGTGGTCTTGGTTATACAATTGTTGGATTTAAGTCCCAAAACTCTGAATGAAACCGCAAAAGCTTTAGATAGAAAAAGTATGCTGCACTACACTGACAATTATTTTAACAAGTCACATGGTGATCTTAAAGGTAAGCACATGCTCAAATGATTTGCTGAGCAGGGATGGACTTGAACACATGCTTAAAGTTAAGTACATCTTCAGAGCTTTGCTATATCAGACAGTGACCATCTACGCATTTTTGAAGGATCTAAGGAGAAGAATTGTTTAAGTCATTCCAAGATAGCTATTCAGATTCTATAGTAGTGGCCTTAGTAAAATAGGTAGGTGGATAAGGATAAAAAGAGTGATAGGATGAAACTGAACAAAAAATATGCAGACTGAATAGCAAGAATAAAGTTCCTAACGGTAAAGTCTATTAGGCTATGATATTATCTTCCATGGATAATGATAGAAACACCATCTCTTAATCACTAGACACTGGACTGAAAAAGACACTCAGAAACAGACAGTGGAGAAAAATCTGGTACTTAGAGAGAGAGGGAACTAGATAATCTACAAGACTTTTCCATTCAGTAATTTCTCTGATACTAGTCGCATGAGTTAGTGACAGATACTGTGTAGTAAAGTCTGTGTGTCTGAGATTTTTAAGAGATTCGTTTAATAAGCCTTCCCTGTGATTTTTGTTGCTGATATGAACTGCAATTATCCAGCCAAGTAATGAGACTCTAATGAACATGTCTTTCCTAGATTACTTTAGAAGTTCACCAGAGAAGCCTGATAATATTGTAAAGCTAAAATCTGTTTTTTTACCCTCAGGACACATTTGATTGTTTTACTGAGTACTTTCTGCAAGAGTAATTGTGACCTGGAAAATAAAGAAGTACAAATGTAAAATATTTGTTGTTTTTATTTAACATGTGTACCTAATGCCAGGGATGTGCACAGTGGTGAATTTCACCCAGTGAAAATAAAGATATGTGAAGGGTAATTCTCCCCAGATCCCTGTGTCCAGGTCAACTTTCTACCGGCAGGTCTCTTACTTAATGAATGGATGGTTAGGGACTAACCTAAGCACCCCACTACTACCCCAAACTAGGCAATTAGCAGGATGTCCTGTTAAAACTCTCACAATTTTAATGCTACTGTGTTAATACTTGTCCGTAGTGCATCAGCATTTATCATTATGGCCCCAATTCAGGAGATCATTCCTATTCAGAGTGGCATGCTTAAATTCCAGGCATTGTAACACACTCATATTTAAAGTTAAGCACATGATTAAGTGCTGTCCTGAATGCTTATGGACTTAAGTGCTTTCCTGGGAATAGGTGTCCACAGGGCACATATTCACTTATCATCCACATATGATAAACCTGTTAGCCTTGAGCCTCTTACCATTTCACTAAAGGTCAAGACAATTATAATCTTTTCTTTAGCACCATTCACATTTTTATCCTATACATAGTAGATCTGCTAAAATTTACTTATGGTCGGATCAAAGATCTAATTTCTTATCTTCCAACTGAGATACATGTGGGTGGGTGTGTATATATATATACAATCACATAATGCAATGGTGGATTCAGCAGCACTAAATTAAAATTGCCTGTACAGCCTTAAATCTGTCCCCTTTTGCATGTGCATTATGATACAGTCTTTAATTTGATGATCACATACTAATAGTGTGTGTGTGTGTGTGTGTGTGTGTGTACTGATGCAAAAGGGGACTGATTTAAGGGGACTGATTTAAGGCTGCACATTCAATTTTAATTCTGGCATTTCCTCGACTTTGCAACCTTAATAATGTTCTTTTAATGTAATTTTTGTAATATACACACATATAAAGTCAGAAGATAAACTTAATGTAGCCATTACAGAGCAATTTGTGAATAATTTCAATTGGCAACAGTTAGCAATGCCTAACCATGAGTTCTGTGGATCTACGATTAGCGTTCCAACTACTAATATTGGATTGCCCGTTGCAACTATCTTATTCTGCAGCATATGGCTGGAATACATTAAAACAGCGAAAAGCATCAAGCCATTCAACAGCAGCCACAGAAAAAAGAATGGTTTTCTTCTAATAATTAGCATTGCTGAATCAATGTGAGAAAATAGACTCATTTTTGTGTCTAACATAAACCACTGCAATTCCTGAGCAATGTGCAACATTTTTACCCATTACGTTTCTGCGAGTGTTGCAGAAAATTTAGTGCTGCTGTATCCACCATTGCATTATGTGATTCAAAAGTTGTCATGGTAACTACACTTAATTTAAGCAATAACGCGGTACAGAGTATGCTTTCTACGACAATTAATACATGCCTTGGGTGTATTGCAACCACATTGCTTCAGCGGCTTACAGTGACTATGGTTAATGGGGCAATAAAATAATGCTATAAGTGGTCTTACTGGGATAAGACTGAAAGCATGTATTTTAAAATTGTATTTAAACATATTCCAATAAAAAAAAAGGAAAGATTGTAATGTTTAGCATCTCCTTCTGCTTTGATAAATCCTTCCAGGAAAAGGCAGAGAAAACAAATAGGAGAAAAAGTTGACACTCTTAATTGAATGTATATTTTTTCTACATGTCTACACAAGAGGGAAAGGTCCTTATTCAATCATTGCTCAATCAGATTAGCTTAAATTAATTGGAAAGGCTGCTTAATGCCCACGTAGACACAGCTTAATACCTTTTCAGTCATGTGGTAGGCTGTTCAGTTAGCTGGTCATGTGGTAGGCTAGGTAACATGACCATGCCAGGTTTCAGAGTAGCAGCTGTGTCAGTCTGTATCCGCACAAAGAAAAGGAGGACTTGTGGCACCTTAGAGACGAACAAATTTATTTGAGCATAAGCTTTCGTGAGCTACAGCCCACTTCATCGGATGTATGTAGTGGAAAATACAGTGGGGAGATTTTATATACATAGAGAACATGAAACAATGGGTGTTACCATACAGACTGTAACAAGAGTGATCAGGTAAGGTGAGCTATTACTAGCAGGAGAGCGGGGGCGCTGGGAAAACTTTTGTAGTGATAATCAAGGTGGGCCATTTCCAGCAGTTGACAAGAATGTCTGAGGAACAGTGTGTGTGTGTGTGTGGGGAGAATGGACATGGGGAAATAGTTTTACTTTGTGTAATGACCCATCCGCTCCCAGTCTTTATTGAACCCTAAGTTAATTGTATCCAGTTTGCAAATTAATTCCAATTCAGCAGTCTCTCGTTGGAGTCTGTTTTTGAAGTTTTTTTGTTGAAGAATTGCCACTTTTAGGTCTGTAATCGAGTGACCAAAGAGATTGAAGTGTTCTCCAACTGGTTTTTGAATGTTATAATTCTTGACGTCTGATTTGTGTCCATTTATTCTTTTATGTAGAGACTGTCCAGTTTGGCCAATGTACATGGCAGAGGGGCATTGCTGGCACATGATGGCATATATCACATTGGTAGATGTGCAGGTGAACGAGCCTCTGATAGTGTGGCTGATGTGATTAGGCCCTATGATGGTGTCCCCCTAGATATGTGGACACAGATGGCAATGGGCTTTGTTGCAAGGATAGGTTCCTGGGTTAGTGGTTCTGTTGTGTGGTGTGTGGTTGAGAGGAAAACATGCAAGAGATAACTAGGCATTGTGATTGAGCAGAGCAAAGAGACCAGGATGGGATTCAGGAGGAAATGAGAGCCAAGGTCCAGAGCAGTTGAATTATGGAGAGACCTTGGAGGAGAAAAGAAGATTGACATTTATGTTGAAGAAAATAGGGAGCTAGGGCACCAAGACAAAAGCCAGGAGAGTGGGATGCGGTTGAAGTAGTGGTTAGTTATTGCTCTTAAATTCAGCTGGAAGTCACTTAGGTACCATTGTCATTGGTGGCAGTACAAGACAAATAGATAGACAGTAGCAAGGAAAAGAAATCATAAGAGCTGGTCATAAATGTTTAATTTTAACTCCCTCCACCCCAGCAGCTGAAACCTGGGACGGGGAGGGAGATATTTTTTTCAACAAACAAATTTTAAAAATAGTAATTTTTCAGTGACAAAAATGAAAAATGTTCATTTTCATTTAATTGTGTCTTGGAAAATGTAATATATTTTTCAGCCAGTTCTAAAATATATTTTGTCGGTAACTTTGTTATTAGGTCCATCCTTATATTTATAGCTAGGGTACTTAATTTGTACTTAAAATAATAATGAAGAATGGTAAAATAATGTAATTTTGGAGGTGTAGGTTTGGAGCTGTTCTTATAATATCCAGAGTGGTTTCCCCCATTCCTTGGATAACAATGAAATGAAAAAGCTGCATAGCTAGTGAGGAGTGCTATAAGGTGCAGGGCTGAGCTTTGCAAATCCCTTATTTATGTAAAATAAATGAGTGAGTGAGTTTAGTGAGTGAGCCCATAAGTGATACATAACAGAAAACAGATTTCAAAATTGCCATAAGTAGGATAAATGGTGACATTACTTCTGCAATGCACATATGAAAATGGATTATCTAAGAGAAAAGCAATAACATGCAAAATATTCTTATTTAATAAATTTTCAGTGCTCAGCTCAGGATTTTGCACTAAATAATAACAGTAAAAAACAAAACAAAACAGGAAGGAAGCTACCATCCCTAGATCTTTGTAAATCTTAGTGTCATATTTTCTCTTAGTGTAGCATTTTCTTTATTAATTTTCTATTTCAATGTCAATAGAAATACCTAGATACCAGTGTGAAAGATGCTCAGAAATATCTAGAAACTGTCTGTGCTTGGAACTTGCTCTGATTACAGCAATTAATGACTAGCTATTAATTTAGCCATAGTGTTTCAAATTTGAAGGATAGCCAAGGAAAGCTGTGATTTGCACTGCTGCAGTTCAGCCCCTCTTAAAACCGTTCAATTCAATGAGATCACTCACAGGTTACTCTTGTGCATAAGGGTATGTCTACACTGGCAGAGTTACATCACCGCAGTTACAGCACAGCTCAGAGAGCGCTGAAGGGAAACGGCTGTTGTGTGTTCACACTGGCAGCTGCCTGCGCAAGAGCTTGTTCACACTTTCGGCACTTGCATCAGTATTCGGAGTGGTGCACTTTGGGCAGCTATCCCACAGAGCATCACTTCCTTTTTTGCCACTAAGAGTTGTGGGAAGGTGGAGGGGGTCACAGGGTCCTGTCCCAATGCCTGGGTCCTGTCCCAATGCCCCGTTATGCACTGCTTCGCATCCCAGCAATCCCTGTGCTTCCAGCCACATTTGGCACCATCTTTCAAATGTTTGTGTACTGTGCGTTCTGCCTCTTCGGTTTGCAGGAAAGGATCCCACACTGTTACCCAATATGCTGCTCGCTCTCACTATCACGTCACGAGTGGCAGTGGAGTTATTCCTTAAACTACAAAGGCAAGAGGAGTTCGACATTGATCTCGCCACACGTAGTAGCTATGACTCAAGATTGCTTGTGGCATTCATGGAGGTGTTGACCACAGTGGAATGCCACTTTGGGGCTCAGAAAACTAGCACTGACTGGTGGGATCACGTCGTCATTCACGTCTGGGATGAGGGACAGTGGCTGGATGAGGAAAGATGCATTCATCGGACTGGGTGATGAGGAAAGACGCATTCATGGGACTGTGAGATGAGCTCGCCCAGCCCTGTGGTGCAAGGCCACGAGAATGAGAGCTTCCCTGTCTTTGGAGAAGCATGTGGCAATTGCACTGTGGAAACCGGCTACTCCAGACCGCTACTGATCAGTCGCTAACCAGTTCGGAGTGGGAAAGTCGAAAATTGGACTCATCTGACAGAAGTTTGCAGGGCCATTAATCGCATCCTGCTCCAAAAGACCATGACTCTGGACAACATATATGACATTGTGGATGGTTTTCCACAAATGGGCTTCCCTAGCTGCGGAGGGGCAATAGATGGCAAGCATATTCCACTTCTGGCACCAGACCACCTAGCCACTGAGTACATTAATTGGAAGGGGTATTTCTCTATGGTTCTCCATGTGCTTGTGGATCACTGTGGGTGTTTCATGGACATTAATGCAGGCTGGTCTGGAAAGGTGCATGATGCACGCATCTTTTGGAACACTGTTTTGGAAGCTGTAAGCAGGGACTTTCTTCCCGGACCAGAAGATCACCGTAGGGGAAGTCGAAATGCCCATTGTGATCGTGAGAGACCCTGCCTACCTCTTAATGACGTGGCTAATGAAACCAAACAAGGGGAACCTTGACAGCAGCATGGAGTAGTTCAACACAGGCTGAGCAAGTGCAGAATGACTGTTGAGTGTGCTTTTGGCTGTTTAAAGGCCCGCTGGTGCTGCCTATATGGGAGGCTGGACCTGGCTGATGACAATATTTCTATGCTTATAGCCGCATGCTGTACGTTCCATAATATTTGTGAAGGGAAGGGTGAAAGTTTCATTCGGGGCTAGACCGCTGAGGCTCAGCACCTGTAGGCTGAATTTGAACAGCCAGTGACTAGGGCTATCAGGGGGCACAGCGTGGGGCCATAAGGATCAGGGATGCCTTAAGGAACCAATTTGAAGCTGAATGCCACTAATATTTGTTGCTATGCTCGGGAGTGCAGTGCTTGTAATGCTAGGAGGTGATTGTGATTAGCGCAGACAATGCACTGTGAAGGTTTAATAAAATTGCCTGTTGCTTTGCAGGGCTCTGTTTGCTTTTAATTAATGGAATAAAAATTGCTTTCAAACCAACACAATTCTTTTATTAAAGAACAACAACTGGAGGACAGAGACAAACAAAAAAAAAAACACATCAGCACTGTGAGGGGAAGGGCAGGTCCCAGGAGGAGGTGGGGTCCTGGGATGGTTAAAGATATGTCCAGATATCATATGCAACCTCGTCCTTTGGAGTACAGTGCAGTGGGTACTCTACTTCAGCAGGGATAAACTGCAGAGGGACAGGTGTTGAGTGCAATGTGTACTGGGAGTCCACAGGGCTGGACTGCGATGGGGCAGGAGTGGAATGCAGACGGTAGAGAGTGGAGGCAGGAGGTTGATAAGAGTATGTTGGCAGTGTCTGGAGGGTGCATGAGAAAGAGTTTTGTGACAGCAGCTGCAGTGGAGGGAGGGCGTGGAGCTGCTCACTTTGCATGCTAGTAGCACCTGGAGCCTGTCTGCTTGGCGCTCCATAAACTTTAAGAGTCGCTCCGTGGCTTTGTTCTGGCATGTAGCGTTCTCCTTTTAGTCCCTCTTCTCACTGTCCCGCCTCTCCTTCAATTCTTGTTTTTCAGCCACAGAGGGCATCATGACATCACGCAGAAAGTCCTCTTTAGTTCTTCGTGGCTGTTTTCTAATTCTGCGCAGCTGTTCAGCCGATGATAACAAAGAGGGAGGCTGGGCTCCCAAAGTCATCTCTGTGAAGCCAAAATGCAACATTTTACAGAATCAGTATTGTTTGCAACACACAGACCTCTGATTCAGTGATTTAACACACAACCACTATTCACATACCTGTCACTAACTGGCTGACCACAGGCAAGCACACATGAGCCACAAGACTCCCAAAATGGTGAGTAACCTCAGGGACAGGGGAAATTATTGTTCCAGGACCGTACTGTACTCTGGGCACGTGGCTCTTGGGGAGAGCCAGCACTGGGGCGGGGAGCTTATAATCATTACTGTCCCCACATTTTTCACAGCCTGTGCTCATTATGAAGGATATCTCGCTGCTGAGGGCGAGCAGAGACTCAAGGGAGGGTCTTCGCCAAGACTCGCCTTCTGCCCTGGCCCTTAGGTGGCTCACCTGAGTGCAGCAATGGTCGCCCCCAGAGTGGTGGGGGAAAGTTACCATTAATGGGGCAAGAAACAAAGTAGCTCTGCCAAAGAACCTGTGGCAGTGGATTGCCCAGTATCTCCATAAGAATTTTGTGGAGATCTCTGAGACAGATTCCTGTGAAGTGAGGGAGTCAAACAACACCCTTTCTGCCGCTCAGTCTAGGCATGTGGTGGTACGTGCATCATACAGACAAACCTACTTTCCGCAACCCTCCTGCCCCTAACAACTTGCTTCAACGATTCCCAAAATCAAAGCCACTTACCAGGGGCCTCCTCTCCTGTTTGCGCTTCACCAAGCTCCGACAGCTGTGACTGGCTAGCCTTCTCCAGTGTAGAGAAGAGCTCCTGGCTGCATGCATCTCTGTCCTCCAAGTCATCCTCTGCCTCTAGGTTCCCCTCCACATCCTTGTCCAAGATTTCCTCCTCCTGGCTTGGTCCGCTCTTGCCTGGCATACAAGCCACCGAAATATCCACAGTGGCCTTCACAATGGAAGTGAGGTCGCCACTGAGTGTCACCTCCAGCTCTTTGTAGAACCAGAAGCTCGTGGGCACAGCACCGGTGTGGCGGTTTGCCTCCCGCGCCTTGTGGTAGGCGTTCCACTGCTCCTTCACTTTGACTCTGCTCTGCAGTGTGTCCCGCTCATGGCCCCTTTCTGTCGTGCATTGTGAAATCAGTCCGTAGGTATCATAATTCCTACGGCTAGAACGCACCTGGGCCTGGACAGCCTCCTCTCCCCAAATGATGAGGAGGTGCAGCCGCTTGGCATTGCTCCAAGCGGGGGATCGCCTGGTGCATGGAGCAGGCACGGTCACCTGGAAAGACGTGCCGAGACCACTGAGCAAACAGGAAGGGGACTTTCAAAATTCCAAAGGAATTTACAGGATGGGGATGATGGTTGGTCACCTGAAGGCAGGGCAGTAGAGTTCAAACCAATGACCAGAGAACAGGCATTATGGGACACCTCCCGGAGACCAATCGCAGCACTGTTATCCACCAGGGTGTCTACACTGGCACTGCAGCCCCAGCGCAGAAAGCTCTACGCCTCTCGTTGGGGTGGTTTTTTTACAGTGTTGCAACTGCACAGTTTCTGTGCACTAGGTGGCTGGGCAGCATGTGCACCTCGGGACTTACACCGCAGAAAGCTGCTTTACTGTGCAGAAACTTGCCAGTGTAGATAAGGCCTAAGTGTTTGCAGGATTGGGGCCACAGTTTGTAAATCTATTAGGGCAGGCATTAGAATCATAGAATATCAGGGTTGGAAGGGACCTCAGGAGGTCATCTAGTCCAACCCCCTGCTCAAAGCAGGGCCAATCCCCAATTTTTGCCCCAGATCCCTAAATGGCCCCTTCAAGGATTGAACTTACAACCCTGGGCTTAACAGTCCAATGCTTAAACCACTGAGCTATCTCTCCCCCCGTGAATTCTGCATTTTAATTATTTTGTAAGAGAGCATGCATCTCTGTGGCCCTGTACCATAAAGAAATAATTATAATTGTCAGTTCATTACTATTATTATACAGCTTATTCCATTAGAATGTGAGCTCTTTGGTGCAGGAAGAATATTTTTGTTCTATGTTTGTATAGCATTTAGCAAAACTGGGAAGTGGGGGGGTGTCCTGATCCATCACTGGGGTCCCTAGGTTACTACAATATAAACTATAAATAATAATAATTAATACAATATTTTTGAACCTGTGAAATGATCGAGTTTGCATTTTGGAATACATTTTTGTTGAGTTTCAGCTTCCCTTTATCTGAGCTGTAGTTTGTCCCACATAACATGCAGGAATTTACCTGCAAAATACCCATTTAACTTTAACATGGACCACAGTTCACCATTATACTGGATAATCTCCTTTTTACAGTTAGTTTAAATTTGACTCCATTATGTCTTTCTCTCGGGTGCTTTGTGTAGCATTTCTAGGCCCCAGAACAGAGTTCCTCAGCCCTGTGGTAAACCCAGAACACTGATGTGTTTCACTCACCACTAATATCTCAAACCTCTGTCTGCATCGGATGGGCAAATTAAATCCAACATGTCAAAGCCCTACGTCCCACTAATCTCTGCAGAAATGTACAATAGTTACTTTTGCAATAAATTAATAAGATAAATGGAAAATTGCTTCTTACCTTGTGAGCCCCAAACCATCCATCTCTTTGTTCACACTAGATTAATTTTCCTCTTCACAAGTGGCCTACTCCTAATTTTACATTCTGTACAGATTATGGATAATACTGAAGACTGTAAATTTGTGGCACAACAGTTTAATGGGATGTTCATTATGATCCTTCTCCTATGGGATTGTGTTTTCAAATCTACCGTCTGCTTTGAGACCTGAAAGGCTAGCCTCATCCAAACATAAGCTGTGTAAACTAGAGCCCCGCAGGGAACTAGTGTAGAGCCCTGCAGTGGGACTGGGTTCTGCGGCCATAACAGCAGGAGCGGGTGGATACTGTGGGGCAGGATGGAAGGGAGCTGGATTAAAAATAGTCCTGCTCAGGGTTCTAGTGTAAACCTCTGGATTTTCCTTCTGCACCTGGATACCACCTATGTCCAGGTTTCAGGCTGGGATTACTTCCCCCCTGTGATCACCCAGACCAGTAAAGAATTCTGCCACTACATGTATTGTAACTTTGAATGCTATAATACTTTTCTGCTATGGCTTAGAGCACTGACACTATTTAGCTAGCCTACAAGCATCAAGGTCTCAACTCCAGCTTCCACCAGCCTAATTACAGGGTGACCTCAACAACCCCCTCTGTCCCTAGTCCCCCTCCCCCCCAAAAAAATCCATCTCTCTGAGTTCTTAACTCCCAAACACGTGGACTTTACCATATAGCAAGCAAAGATCAAGCCCTGTGGTACTGCAACACTGTTATCACATCCAGGGCAATCTATGTTCCCCAAAATACCAGTGACCCTGGGAATTTTAAACCCAGAGTAAGGAAGTTATGCAGGAGTCCATTCTATGGAATCCAGTATGGTTTGCAATTCTGGATACATGCTTTTCCATTGCTTTCATGAAGAACAGTTCAGTGAAATGTTTAGAAAATTGATATTACTTATTAGGGGCAAAATGTGATCCTCTGTGATCATGAAAGTAATAAAAAAACATGCAAAAATCAATTCAGATGCAGCTTAGTATAATTATAGGATAGGAGGGGCCAGATGTAAGCATTTTTAAAATGAACAATAAGAGAACTAATTTTCTCCCATCAGTTCTGATGATACCATAACTCCAGTATATATTTTGATGTTATTTTAAGGGGATATTGCAAGAAGTTGGATCAGACATTTCATCATTTTTTTACTTATTATTTTTCTTTCAAAGTCCAAGACAATATTTGTTGTTATTACTCTATTGAAATAACACCTAGAGGTCTCAAACAAGATCAGAACCCATTAAATTAAGTTTGGCATATATGCATACAAAGAATAAATCCATGCCCTGAAACACTCTCAGTCTAAGTTCTGCCCAAGTGCATCTCATCAACAAGACACATAGGTGAACATGGGCAGAGACAACATTAGATTCTAGCCGCAAACAAACGAGGCAGAATTATTATCCCTATTTTACAGATGAGGAACTGAGGCACAGTGAATTTAAGTGGCTCCCCCAAAGTCATGCAGGAAGATTGTGGCAGGGCTGGAATTGAACCCAGATTTTCTGAGATCCAGACCTGTGCCATCAGTAAGACTTCATGTAGTAATAACGGTCTAATCTAGGAGATCCTGATGCAGGATCAAGGCCATTCCACATATTTTTGTAAGTGCTCCTGTTATTTAAATAGCACTCACTAGTGCATTAGGAATTTTGCACACAAATGTAAAATATATATATTCCCTACTTCTGAGAGCTCACAGTCTACATTCTGGATAAGATGTAATGAGTGACAGCAACAAATGGGAAGGGAGAATCCAGGTTATAAAGACCAGGCCATACGGTTACTTAGGTTTATAATGTGAACATCTCAGTCATTCAGATATAAAGAAGATTTTTTTTAAATCCCTATCACATATAGAGTTCCTTGAACTGTGTCCTTTTAATGTTGTGAGTTTTGTTTTTCTTTGACCCTCTATCAGTCTGATTAGACAGACGGACAAATTATTCCTCTCTAAGCCTTTGTGACTGGAGAATAATTCTGGCCAAATCCGTTGACTGCAAATCAGATGTTGTCAGGGTTCCTCCCCCACTCTGAACTCTAGGGTACAGATGTGGGGACCTGCATGAAAGACCCCCTAAGCTTATTCTTAGCAGCTTAGGTTAAAAACTTCTCCAAGGTACAAATTTTGCCTTGTACTTGAACAGTATGCTGCCACCACCAAGTGTTTTAAACAAAGAACAGGGAAAGAGACCACTTGGAGACTTCGATTAGGATGGGTTGGAGAAGATGGATTTCTGTCTGGCCTCTCTCAGTCCCAAGAGAGAACAAAAATGTAAACAAAGAGCACAAAACAAAAGCCTCCCCCCCCCCAAGATTTGAAAGTATCTTGTCTCCTTATTGGTCCCTTGGGTCAGGTGCCAGCCAGGTTAGCTGAGCTTCTTAACCCTTTACAGGTAACAGGATGTTGCCTCTGGCCAGGAGGGATTTTATAGCACTGTATACAGAAAGGTGGTTACCCTTCCCTTTATATTTATGACACGCCCCCCAAATCAGATAGGGTGAAACAATGGCTGTGATTTCTTCCTGGAGCTCTAGGAGAAAACAAAGTTAATAAGACACATGCATCTCTAAATATACTACTAACTGTATAAAGACTAACAATAGATTCCACATCTTAGGGACGATTTGGACCAGTTGATTCTGGGAAACTTTCATGGGAAAGCGCATCAGCCACTTTGTTAGAAGCTCCTGAGATGTGTTGGATGTCGAAATCAAAATCTTGGAGAGCTAAACTCCACCGAAGAAGTTTTTTGTTATTTCCTGTGGCGGTATGAAGCCACTGTAGCCCAGCATGGTTGGTTAGCAAGTGGAAACGCCGTCCGCAAAAGTATGGGCATAGCTTTTCCAGAGCATAGATAATGGCATAACATTCCTTTTCACTGATTGACCAGTGGATTTCCCTCTCAGACAGCTTCTTGCTGAGAAACATGACAAGATGGAACTCTTGATTCGGTCCTTCCTGCATTAAAACTGCTCCCACACCACACTTGGACGCATCTGTGGTTACTAGGAACGGTTTGTCAAAGTCTGGGGCCCTTAGCACAGGGTCAGACACTAGTGTCGCTTTAAGCTGGTTAAAGACCTTCTGACACTCTTCAGCCCACTGAACTGCATTTGGCTCTTTCTTTTTGGTTAGGTCTGTCAGTGGGGCGGCGATTTGGCTGTATTGCAGTGCAAATCGCCTGTAATATCTGGCCAAGCCTAAGAAGGATTGGACCTGTTTCTTTGACTTTGGGACAGGCCACTTTTGGATAGCATCCACTTTGGCCTGTAGGGGGTTGACAGTTCCTTGACCCACTTCCTGCCTCCCTTATGCACTCGAAGACTTTTTGTAGATGTTTCCATGTGTTCTGCCCAGGAATCCAAAAATATGGCCACATTGTCAAGGTAGGCGACTGCATATTCTCCCAATCCCACTAGGAGACTAGCTACAAGTTTTTGGAAGGTGGCAGGTGCATTCCGCAGCCCAAAAGGGAGCACATTCAATTCATACAGCCCAACATGTGTGATGAAGGCTGACCTTTCCTTGGCGGATTCATCTAGTGGTACCTGCCAATATCCCTTGGTTAAGTCCAAGGTAAAGATGAACTGGACCCGTCCCAGTTTCTCCAATAGTTCATCAGTGCGTGGCATTGGATAGTTGTCTCGGCAAGTTACAGTATATAGCTTACAGTAGTCCATGCAAAAACATATCTCCCCATCTGGTTTGGGAACTAGAACCACTGGAGATGCCCATGCACTGTGGGAGGGACAGATTACACCCATCTGGATCTCCCGTTCTATAGCAGTTTTAGCTTGAGGAGAAACCCGGTAAGGATGGGCTCTAATTGGGTGAACATTACCTGTGTCAATGGAGTGGTATGCCCGTTCAGTCAGTCCTGGGGTGCCTGAGAATGTTGGTCCGTAGCTAGTGCACAGCTTCCTGATCTGCTGTCGCTGCATATGCCCGAGGGTCATGGAGAGGTTCACCTCTTCCACGTCACCATCACTTTTCTCTTCGTAGTAGACACCTTCAGGTGACTCAGCATCATCTCCTCCCTGGGCAGTAAACTGACAAACTTTTAATTCTCTGGAATAAAAGGGCTTTAGAGAATTAATATGGTACACCTTAGGCTTTTGGGTTGAGGTGGGGAATGCTATGACATAGTTAACAGCTAGGCGCTCTTGGAATGAATGGCCCTTCCCACGATGCTTCCATTTTATGGGCCTGGAGCACCTTTAAGACCATGATCTGGTCCCCTACTATGAAGGAATGCTCTCTGGCATGTTTATCATACCAGGCTTTTTGCTCTTTTTGAGCATCTTTTAGGTTTTTTTTTTTAGCAAGGGCTAAAAAGGTTCAGAGGGTGGTTTGTAGGTTGGTTACAAAGTCCAAAATGTTAGTTCCTGGAGAAGGTGTAAATCCCTCCCATTGCTGCTTCACCAACTGTAATGGCCCCTTAACCTCACGGCCATATACAAGTTCAAATGGGGAAAACCCTAAACTGGGGTGTGGTACAGCTCTGTAGGCAAAGAGCAATGGCTGCAACACTAGGTCCCAATCATTGGAGTGTTCATTTACGAATTTACGTATCATGGCCCCCAAAGTTCCATTAAACTTCTCCACCAGGCCATTTGTTTGATGGTGGTAAGGAGTGGCAACCAAGTGATTTAGCCCATGAGCTTCCCAAAGGCTTTCCATAGTTTCTGCCAGGAAATTAGTTCCTACATCTGTAAGGATGTCGGAGGGCCAACCTACCCTGACAAAAATGTCTGTTAGTGCCTTGCACACACTTTTAGCCCTGGTGTTGCTTAGAGCTACTGACCCAGAAAAGGACCCAGAATATCCACAGCTACTCACTGAAATGGAACCTCAGTGATGGGGAGTGGCTGGAGAGGGGCTTTGACCTCATCTTGGGATTTTCCCACTCTTCAGCATACCTCACAAGATCGAACATAGGCAGAAAATCCTTGCCCATTCTCTCCCAGGGGAATGACCTCCCCAAACAGTCTTTGGTCCTGTTCACCCCAGCATGGCCACTAGGATGATCACGGGCTAAGCTCAAGAGCTTTTCCCGGTACTTAGTTGGAACTACCAACTGTCTCTGAGGATGCCAGTTTTCCTGGTGCCCATCAGAAAGAGTTTCCATGTATAAAAGTCCTCTTTCTACAACAAACTGGGATTGATTAGAAGAGTTGAGAGGCGGTGGGTTGCTCCATGCTTCCATCCAAGCTCTCTGGAGGCTTTCATCTGCTTCCTGTTTGGCCTGGAACTGTTCCCTTGATGCTGGAGACATCAATTCCTCACTGGATTGTAGACCTGGGCTTGGTCCCTCTGGAAGCGATGCAGGTGATGGGGCTGTTTCCGTTGATGGTGAATCGCTCTCCGCTGGTACACTATTGGGTATTTCAGGCTCTGGCTGAGCCTCTTGTGTAGGGTCATCTGCTGCTGCTGCCAGTGCAGGCTCGGTGGTGCCCTCTGGTGTTGGAGCTGTAGACGGGGTTACAAGCACTGGACTCAGTGCTGGCAATGGTTCTGGTGCTGGTTGCTTCGCCAGTTTCGGTTAGGTAACTGGCTTTGGCTGGGTCTCTGGGACTGGATCCACTACGGCCGTTGCAGTCATTGGCAGGGTATCCAGTTCCACCACCTCCATCTGGGTCTCTGATAACACAGACGGGGCCCTGGTGGAAGGCTCAGAAACAGGGATAGGTGTGGAAGCTTGCTTAGTCTGGCTGCGGGTGACTATTCCCACCCTCTTGGCCAGCTTGACCTGGTTGGCCAAGTCTTCCCACAGCAGCATGGGAATAGGATAATCATCATAGACTGAAAAAGTCCACATTCCTGACCAGCCCTTGTACTGGACAGGCAACTTGGCTGTAGGCAAATTGAAAGAGTTGGACTTGAAGGGTTGAATTGTCACTTGGGCAAAAGAACAGGGAAAGAGACCACTTGGAGACTTGGATTAGGATGGTTTGGAGAAGATAGATTTCTGTCTGGCCTCTCTCAGTCCCAAGAGAGAACAAAAACGTAAACAAAGAGCACAAAACAAAAATCTCCCCCCCCCCCCCCAAGATTTGAAAGTATCTTGTCTCCTTATTGGTCCCTTGGGTCAGGTGCCAGCCAGGTTAGCTGAGCTTCTTAACCCTTTACTGGTAACAGGATGTTGCCTCTGGCCAGGAGGGATTTTATAGCACTGTATACAGAAAGGTGATTACCTTTCCCTTTATATTTATGACAGATGTCAATTCAAAGGTTTCCACATATAGCTCAGAAAGCCTAATTTGCATACAGAAAATTAGTTTGCAAACCAAAGAATCCCTGTTTTAAGATAATGATCTTATAAATGTATAGCTACTTAGTCCCTGGTCTAGAAAAAGACATTTTGATTTTGGTTGTGTAATTTATTTATTTATTGTGACTATCACTTAATATTTCTTGCTGCTGTATACATCGCTTGCTGTTTATGTGATATGCATGTTCATTTTTTCCTATTCAGTAAGTTTACAATAACGTTAGAATTAGATGCAGACCTAGAAGATTGTGTTAGGCTCCAGATTACATTTAGATTAAGGTTGGGAATTAGGGGCCAAAATTTCTGATGGCTTATCCTTAAATCTATCACCACGGATTCGTTGACGTTCATAAAGCTGCATATACCATGCAAATTCAAGCCCTGTAGTGCCAAACCAGGACTAAGGTTGGTGATTGAATTTGACAGAATCAGAACCACATGAAATTGGCCAATCTGATGAGAGTTTAGATAGATACAAACTAGAACTGGAAAACAGTGTTGTTGTTTTTTTTTTTCTGGTTTGACGTGTATTCTGGAGATTTTAATTTAAATTCTCTCCATCCTAGAATTTGAGGGGGTTCAGCAGTGAGGTTCAGGATTTGGCTCATCTCAAATAGAAGAGGGAGAGTTTAATTAAAAAGAAATGGATGTATAATTTAAAGACAGCTCAAACTAAAAATGAAAACAAGGCCTTTAAAAAAACAAAAGAGGGGGGAAAATGGAATGAAGTTGCACAAGTTAAAGCACCGAAGCAATAAAACATGAAGATAAGGGAGATTTTTTTAAAGATGAATAATGAAAGTTGGACACATTTACCCTTCTCCCAACATACTAACCTACAAGAAACCAAAACTATGTGAGCCCTGAAACTCATACAAACCCATAACCTTATTATCGGCTTCCTCCTTGTGCTATATTTTCTATCCCAGAATACAATGGGTTGTATTATTTCCTTCAGGATCCTGCAGAGAGAAAAACTGGATCAGTCATGTTACATCTCACATTGGTTTCAATTTTGCAATGAGATTCTGACTTCAGTGGTGGTCTTTCAGGCACTGGGATCTGCCCAGATGTATAAATTTGTAAGCCCAGGATCATAAGCTATTTGGAGTTTGGATCTTATCCTTGTTTTGGCCAGAAAAGCACCTATTATATTGGACTGAACAAATGTTAATGATAACAATCCACTGTAGATGATTTATAACTAGCACTGTTCAAAGTAATGGGGGAAAAGTTCCCTCTAAAATTTCAGTAAATTCAAAATCATTTTCCATTCTCTTAATTTTTCTAACAGTGCAATTTTTCATTGTCTGATTGTTTCATAGATAACTTTTCCCTAAAAGGAGTTTTTCATTTTCAAAAATGGATTTTTAAAAACAAAAACATGGGACTTTCTGATTTTTAAATAGAAACATTAGGTTTGGGAATCTTCCAATTTTGGGGGTGAGGGACCCTCATTCACTAAAACATGACAAATGGAAAATGCAAAGACAAAAAACAATTTGAAGAATAAGTAGCAGGCAGATATTTTGAATTACATTTTCTGCCAGAGTTATTTGATTATATTTTTTTAAAGGGCAAAGTTTTCTGAGAAATAATCAGCTTTTGTGAAAAGTCTGCATGTCTATGGAATTGTGGGTGGGTGTGCGTGCACATATGTGTGAGAGAGAAAGTCCACCAGGCTGGACTTTTGACAAAGACAGGTTTGCTGAGCATTATTTTCAGAGTATTACCTTATAGACATATAATTTCTAATGAGCCTGCCAAGTAATATGTAGATAATCTAAAGTGCAGCCCCAATCTGACTGGTCTGAGACTCCTAAAATGTTTGATTTTTCTCCCCCCCCACACACACATTATTTAGCTAATAAAACAGTTCAAATAGCTTGACTAAGCATCCAAAGTAGCATGACAAAACTTCATCCCTATACACCATATAAAAGACTGGAAGCGCATAAAGTGTTCTTAAAATCCCTGAATGTGGCCAAGGGAAAATTGCCCAGGCTCAAGCACTGGAGAAGATAGTCATGAAGTAAATAGAATGAAATTCAATAAGGACAAATGCAAAGTACTCCACTTAGGAAGGAACAATCAGTTGCATACATACAAAATGGGAAATGACTGCCTAGGAAAGAGTACTGCAGAAAGGGATGTGGGGGTCATAGTAGATCACAAGCTAAATGTGTGTCAACAGTGTAACGCTGTTGCAAAAAAAGCAAACATCATTTTGGGATGTATTAGCAGGAGTATTGTAAGCAAGACATGAGAAGTAATTATTCCACTCTACTCCGCACTGATTAGGCCTCAACTGAAGTATTGTGTCCAGTTCTGGGTGCCACATTTCAGGAAGGATGTGGACAAATTGGAGAAAGTCCAGAGAAGAGCAACAAAAATGATTAAAGGTCTAGAAAACATGACCTATGAGGGAAGATTGAAAAAATTGGGTTTGTTTAGTCTGGAGAAGAGAAGACTGAGAGGGAACATGATAACAGTTTTCAGGTACATAAAAGGTTGTTACAAGGAGGAGGGACAAACATTGTTCTTCTTAACCTCTGAGGATAGGACAAGAAGCAATGGGCTTAAATTGCAGCAAGGGCAGTTTAGGTTGGACATTAGGAAAAACTTTCTGTCAGAGTGGTTAAGCACTGGAATAAATTGCCTAGGGAGGTGGTGGAATATCCATCATTGGGGATTTTTAAGAGCAGATTGGACAAACACCTGTCAGGGATGGTCTAGATAATTAGTCCTGCTACGAGTGTAGGGAACTGGACTAGAGGACCTCTCGAGGTCCCTTCCAGTTCTATGATTCTATAAAGCTGCCCCGCAAAGATCACCCCACAAGCTCTGAGATAGGGGCATGTGGGTAAGGCACTGGAGAGGCATATTGTGGTTGAGGCCACAGCACACAGAACTGTGGAGATTCTAGGCAGCACTGTGACCAATAGTGCAGCCCAGGAGGCTGACGTAACAAAGGCTCCAGGGCTCAGTTGCACCAGGGGGTCTCTCCAGCTGCTGGAATAGACCATGATTGGGAGAGTTTAAAGTCTCCATAGCTGTCTTGCTGGACTGTGAGTTCTGTCCAATGCCTGCCTGCTACTAGGCAGCTCAGAATCTTGCCCCAAAACTTTTGCTTGCATATTCAATGTGTACCTGGACTCTGTACAGAGATTTGTCCATCTATACTCATTTTATCTGTAATAAGCAAAGTGCCATCTGATTCAGAGCGTTACTCTAGTATGCATTTTCCTAGTAGAAACCGCCATAGTGCAATATTTCCACAACATATTATTTGTAAATTGCTTGACAGTTATTTCCCTCCATTATTATTTATCATGTTTTACTCCTCATAATGTTGAATGAAGGGTTCCTTTGCTGTTTAACAAGGTATAATAAGAAGATGTCTCTTGATAAATGACAGGATATGAATCAGGTTATATCACGCATTGTGAAACAGTTTCCCATAATAAAAGTGCAACAAATAATAATTTCATCAGCTTTATTGGGTTTTGGTTACTACCAGAGATGCTCACATTCATGTGCTCATATGGATCTCTTTAAGCAGCAGTGGAAATT
Source organism: Lepidochelys olivacea (assembly GCF_965140295.1). NCBI lineage: Eukaryota > Metazoa > Chordata > Testudines > Cheloniidae > Lepidochelys > Lepidochelys olivacea. The sequence continues at coordinate 10,711,421 of NC_140415.1, read as the reverse complement.
GGTACAAATCCCAAAACCCCCGTCAAATGTTGTTATATGAGAGGGCAAGTGCATAGTGAAGTATCAGAGGGGTAGCCGTGTTAGTCTGGATCTGTGAAAGCGGCAAAGAGTCCTTTGGCAACTTATAGACTAACAGATGTATTGGAGCCTAAGCTTTTGTGGGTGAATACCCACTGTTTCAGACGCATGTAGTGGAAATTTTCCAGAGGCAGGTATAAGTATGCAAGCAAATATACCTGAGCCACGCCCCATAACACAAGAACCAGGGATCACCCAATCAAATTAATAGGAAACAGGTTTAAAACAAACATAATAAAGTTCTTCTCCACACAATACACAGCCAACCTGTGGAACTCATTGCCGGAGGATGTCGTGAAGGCCAAAAGTACAAGTGGGTTCATAAAAGAATTAGATAAGTTCATGGAGCATAGGTCCATCAATGTCTATTAGCCATGATGGTCAGGGAAGCAACCCCAGGCTCTAAACCTCTGACTGACAGAAGTCAGATGGGGATGGATCACTCAATAATTTCCCTGTTCTGTTTGTTCTCTCTGAAGCATCTAGCACTGGCCACTGTCAGAAGACAGGATACTGGACTAGATGGACTTTTTATTTTACTTCTGTGTATGGCATGGGTGAGAGCGATCCTGGAATACTGTGTACAGTTCTAACATCCACATTTTAAGATAGATGTTGAAGAATAAAGAGAGACAAAAGATTATTTGAGGGCTGGAAAAAAATGTCTCAATATGAGAGACTTAAAGAGCTCCATCTGTTTAGCTTCTCATTCAAAAAAAGGATTGAGAGGTGACTTGATTACCAAGTATAAGTATCTTCACAGGGAAAAAAAATACCAGCCAGTAAAGGGCTCTTTAACCTAATGGAGAAATGCCGAACAAGAACCAGTGTCTGACTGGAAGTTAAAGCCAGACACATTCAAATTGAAATAAGGCACAGGTTTTTAACAACAATGATTAATCACTGGCACAAACTACCAAGGGGCATGGTGGATTCTCCATCTCTTGAAGTTTTCAAGTCAAAACTGGGTGTCTTTCTGGAAGGCATGCTTTAGCCAAACACAAGTTATTGGGCTCAGGGCAGGGGGAAATGGGGGAAGTTATATGTCTGATGTTATACAGGAGGTCAGAGTAGGTGATCTAATTGTTCTTCGAAATCTATGAACATTTAAAATGGAAAAATTGGCACTTCCCTGCCTCAAAGGGGTGTTGTGAGGATAAAAGCATGAAAGATTATGAGGTGCTGAGATACTGTGGGAATAGGGGGATATATAAGATAGAAAGATTGTACATGTCATTTAGTCTCACTCTGTCTTGGTTTCCTCATCTGTAAAACAGAGATAGTAAAAGTTCCTTACAGCACAGAGTGATTTGAGGCTTATGAATACACATTTTAAAAGGCGTTGAGGTTCTTGTAAGGAAGGAGCTACATAAGCACAAAGGATTGTTATTAATATTGTTATTACTGCAAGCAGAGGAACAGTGATTGAGATTCACTGATTTAGGTTATAGTACAGGGGTGGCCAAACTGCAGCTCACAAGCCATAAACGGGTCTTTTATAATTAAAGTACAGCTCACAGAGGCCCCCCCCCATATTCCCACCATTCTCCACCTGCCAGACTGGAGGTGAAGAGCTTATGGCTTCTTCTTGATGGTTGGGCTAGAAGCTTCTGCCAGAGATGACTGATGCCTGCTGAAAAGAGAGGGGAACAATTTAAAGGTTTGAGCCACGCCCCTGAGCCACAAATCAGTGGCACTCCCCATAGTTCCCAGCTGTTTGCTACTGCCTCTCCCCATGGCAGCAGCTTCCAGGTTGCTGGCTCCAGCAGCTGCTGTGCAGGGAGGGGGCCCGGCGGCACCATGTGACCAAGTGGAGCCAGCAAACCCTGGCAAAAATCTGGCGGGGCACATGACCTCACGTGCCTCCCTCACATGTCAGTTCTGGCTTCTGCCCAGTGGGGAGAGAGGTCTCAGGGCTTCAGCCCCATGGGTCACGCTTGCCAGGGCTTGGGACTTTGGCAGGAGTGGGTCTTCAGCCGTGAGCCCTGGCAGGCACTTCCCACAGGGCTGAAGCCTGAGACCCTCCTCCCAGCAGGGCTGAAACCCCAACAGGCATGCACCGGCTTTTGAACTTCTGAAGATTGTCATATGCCGCCTGAAAGGTCAGTAAGTTTGGCCACTCCTGTTATTGTGTTTGTCTTATTGAAGATGAGAGAGATGTTTTGCTACAGCAGCGGTATCTGCAAGTCTGAAAAAGCAGATCAACAGATTAAGAAGAAATTTATGCTAAGAGGTCATAGAAAACTGTTGATTGTGGATTTCTTTTTAGTGACAAAGAAGCAGCTTGCTTTATATAAGCACAATGGTATTTAAAAGGTCTTATGATGATCGATCTATCTGATAAACACAATTACTTACAACAGGAAATTCAGGATGCCATGTTAGCAGAACTCCCTAGCTTTGAAGATCAGCTAATGTACCTGGGAGATACTAATCAGTTTATCTGATATATTCAATTTTTCTTTCTCTCTTTGTGCTCTGTACCTTTCTGTATCTTAAAAGGAAATAAAAATAAGGGAAATCAAAGCACTCTGCTGTAGAGTACATTACAAAGGTAGCACAATGAGCAAAAAAAAAAACAGTCATGATGAAACATTTTCTGATAAAAGATTTAAGATGACACTGCTGTCTAACTAATTCTGTCATTTTTACCTCATTCACGAGACCAGCAAGCACAAGCCAGCCCCGAATGAATGTTTATTTTTAACCTTTGTTTTGGAGGTTAGGTTTTCTTTTTCTGCATGATGGCTTCGTTGCTTTCAAAGAGACTTTGATGGCGATTTCATAATAGCAAAGCATATATGTAAGCCTCACCCAGGAAGTTAAGAAATAAATGCCCCCATGTGCTGTGTGTGTGTGTGTGTAAATGGTTGGATTTTCAAAAGCACTTATCACTGGCCTAACTCTGATCCCTTTGAAGTCATCGGTAAAAGCCCAATGGGAGTAGAGTTTAAACCATAATGAGTGCATTTCAAAGTTCCACCCATAGCGACTACTAGTGATTTGGGGTGATTCAGTTTTGGGGCACCCAGATTCGAAACATGTTAAAGGGATTTGCTATTCAGATAGTGCTGAGAACCTGCCCTTCAAAAATGAGGCCCCTTTAAGGTGTCGCAAATTCGGAATCTGAAAAACGGAGGCACCCAAAATAGGTAGTCACTTTTAAAAATATTAACCATGTAGAGATGTGGGAGAAAGGGCGGGGCGTGGAGATATACATACAAAGTCCTCTGGGCTAAAGCAATGCACATCCCTTTCGCTAGCCTCCTGCACAGGGCAAATTTCACCCTACATAAATTCAAGAAAAGCGTTTTATGCTGCAGGTCATGTTATTGTGAAGGATGGGTAGGCTCTGATAATTATCTTAATGATCTGCTTGTTTCGAGCACAAAATGAAAGAAATTAAATTGCTGAGACAGACTGGCTGGTCAGTGAGTTTATGAATCTCTGAGCACAGAGGAACAGCATCACACACTGAGAGAATGCCAAATAGATTATATTGTTCTTATATTATATTATTCTTGTAAGCAAGTTAAGGAAGTATGGGCTGGATGAATGCACCATAAGGTGGATAGAAAGTTGGCTAGATTGTCGGGCTCAACGGGTAGTGATCAATGGCTCCATGTCTAGTTGGCAGCCGGTGTCAAGTGGAGTGCCCCAGGGGTCGGTCCTGGAGCCGGTTTTGTTCAATATCTTCATCAATGATCTGGAGGATGGTGTGGATTGCACTCTCAGCAAATTTGCGGATGATACTAAACTGGGAGGAGTGGTAGATACGCTGGAGGGCAGGGATAGGATACAGAGGGACCTAGACAAATTGGAGGATTGGGCCAAAAGAAATCTGATGAGTTCAATAAGGATAAGTGCAGGGTCCTGCACTTAGGACGGAAGAACCCAATGCACAGCTACAGACTAGGGACCGAATGGCTAGGCAGCAGTTCTGCGGAAAAGGACCTAGGGGTGACAGTGGACGAGAAGCTGGATATGAGCCAGCAGTGTGCCCTTGTTGCCAAGAAGGCCAATGGCATTTTGGGATGTATAAGTAGGGGCATAGCGAGCAGATCGAGGGACGTGATCGTCCCCCTCTATTCGACATTGGTGAGGCCTCATCTGGAGTACTGTGTCCAGTTTTGGGCCCCACACTACAAGAAGGATGTGGATAAATTGGAGAGAGTCCAGCGAAGGGCAACAAAAATGATTAGGGGTCTGGAACACATGACTTATGAGGAGAGGCTGAGGGAACTGGGATTGTTTAGTCTGCAGAAGAGAAGAATGAGGGGGGATTTGATAGCTGCTTTCAACTACCTGAGAGGTAGTTCCAGAGGGGATGGTTCTAGACTATTCTCAGTGGTAGAAGAGGACAGGACAAGGAATAATGGTCTCAAGTTGCAGTGCGGGAGGTTCAGGTTGGATATTAGGAAAAACTTTTTCACTAGGAGGGTGGTGAAACACTGGAATGCGTTGCCTAGGGAGGTGGTGGAATCTCCTTCCTTAGAAGTTTTTAAGGTCAGGCTTGACAAAGCCCTGGCTGGGATGATTTAATTGGGTATGGGTCCTGCTTTTGAGCAGGGGGTTGGACTAGATGACCTCCTGAGGTCCCTTCCAACCCTGATATTCTGTGATTCTATGATTCAAGTCATTGCTTGGTCCTTTTAAAATTCATCTTTTAAAAGATGTGAGTGAATTTAAGCCTAATAGGAGTGGTGAGACGAACCAAAATGCCTGGAGTTAGGAGCAATTTGGACAGGTGCTACACAAACTTATCGGCATGCAGCCTTGCCAGCACAATTCAGTTTTGACTTACCCTGCCTCTCTTATCATAATGCCTAGCTTCTCTCCAGCAAAAATACCCAGCTATGCTAAATTATGTCAAATTGCATGGTGGCTTCGTGATACAGACAAGGATGAGACACCAGGCTCATTGCTGCTTCAGACCTACATTCAACTAGTTTTGAGTTACAAGAAAACAATGAAATAAACCCATCAAAGTCAGAGGCATTGTGGTCTAGTAGATAGAGCATCCATCCGGGAGTTAAGAAACTGGGTATATTCCCAGGTCTACTATTAAACAACTGGGACCTTGAAGAAGTCACTTCACTTCTCTGTGCATTGATTTCTGCTCCCATCCTTTCTCTGTCTTGACTATTTATATTGTAAGCAATCCAGGACAGGGACTGTCTCATACTGTGTTTGTACAGGAAGGGGTTCCAATCTGAGTTGGAACATCTAAGTGTTTCTTTAATTCAAATAATTAACTAATCATAGAAAAAAGAAAAAGTGTCTTATTTCACCCCGGCCCTTCCAGCTTTATCCAAAGCATTTCCAGTGCTTTGTCCAGTCCACTTATCATTGGGAAAGTCACTACATATCTGTAAAATGGTATAAGGCCTACCTCACAGGATTGAGATGAGGCCTAATCAATTGTTATTTGCAAAGTGCTTTGAGATCCTTTGTGAAAAGGAGCTATGGAATATAAAACAGTATTAGAAAGAAGGACCTTTTGGTGAAGGCGCTTAGATGGACTCAGGAGATCTGGGTTCTATTCCAGTTTTTCTTGTGTCACCTTGGGCAAGTCTTTTAATCCCTCTGCACCTCAGTCCCCCAGCTGTAAACATGGGAACAACAATACAACATGTCTCCTACACTTTGCCTCTTGCCCTTTGTCTGTCTTGTCTAGCTCTGTTGTGGCATCTTTAGCACAGGGACTGGCTTGTTCTAGGTGTAGGTACAGCACAATGCAGGATGCAATCTCTGTTGAGGCTGCTAGATAGCCGTATAAAAAAGTCACAGCAAGAGGTGAGCAGAGTGTTCAGCGTTGTTCCTATGTTAGGTGTGACTTTCCCATATACAGGGCTGTTCCCTTTTTAAATACACAGTCTCTATTTCTGTGTGGTTCAGAGTTGGGGAAAATGTCACTGTAGCATCTGACAGATTGCCCTGAGTGTTTATCCGATCTTCCCAACTGCCGCCACTGTGGCTCCCTGAGAAAAGATCAGAAGGGCTGAGGCTGGCAGGTGCTGACTCAAAGCAAACCAACAAAAGGATTGACTTTCACGGGTTCCTCACCTCCCCATCTCTTGCTTCCGACCAATAATACTGTAAAAATCCCCATCGGCTTTGTCCCTGTAACCAAAAATAGCACTTGGTAACAAGTCTGTGCAGCTAGCTCAGACAGAAACCTGAGCACATTGTTCCAGCTCATTTTTCACAGAAAAGAAAGGCAAGATTTACAGCTGCTCAAACCAGCCACTAAATGTGTGTGTGTGATATTTGGGGCACATGGTATCTTGGGCTATTTCCAAAAGCACCTAAATGACTTAGGAGCATACAGACCATTTTCAAAAGTGACGAGACACCTAGGAGAGTAAGTTTCATTGAAAATCAATGGGGCTTTGGTGCCTAAGTTCCTAAGTCACTTTTGAAAACAGAGCAGAGGCTCCAAAGTCACTTAAGCACTTTTGAAAATTTACCCTGGATGTACGTGCAAGTGAAGTGCAGTTAAAATTCTCTTTATACCACAGTGGGACCAAGCATGCAGGATCAAGTGGCAAATGTACCGACTATTTCCACTACTCAGGTGGGCAGGGACTCTCTCTATCTTTCTCATATATAATGTTTTATATTGATACCCATCTCCCAGGTATCTGAACACCTTCCACATAAAATCAATAGCATGAGCAAAGTCCCTAGTATACTTTATGGAGCCTTGTCTCCATACGTTTTTTATATACCTAATACTGCTAACCCCATTGTTCAAAAATCATGAATCAGACTCCACCAAATCTTGAGACTGGCTTAGAAATGCCGAGATCTTTTTAAAAATAAATAATACATTTTGATTCTTTATCTTTGATTTCTGATATCTGAGCCTTTTGGATAAACTGGGGTGATATTTGCAAGTGTTTCTCCACAACCACAAGGACTAGAAGCTTGATTGTTTTTTAAATGAAAGATGAACACAATGTACCAAGGAGTTGAGGAAGCACCCTCCATCAAGATCAACAACTATGAACTTGAAATGGTGAACGAGTTCACATACCTGGAGTCCACTATCTTAGTCAACCTTTCACTTGAAACTGAACTTGACATCCGCATTTGGAAAAGCTGCCACAACAATGTCTAGACTGAACAGGAGGGTATGGCTAAAGAACAAACCGGCAGAACACACAAAGATCTGTGAATATCGTGTATCTGCTATCAGCACACTTTTGTATGGGAGCAAAACATGGACCTTATACTCTCATCAGGAAAAGAGGCTCAAAAACTTTCATGTGCTGCCTTCATCGAATCTTTGGAATCTCCTGGAGGGACAGATTCACCAACACTGAGGCGCTCAAGCGGGCCAGCATACAAACACTCCTCAACCAGAGACACCTCCACTGGCTTGGGTATGTGCCTAACTAATGATGAGTGCATTCCTATGGACATCCTCTATGGAGAATTGGAATCTGGAAAAAGTCCCAAAAGATGCCCAAAATTGTGTTTCATTCTGTGCAAGTGAGACCTCAAAGAAATTGACATGGACGTGGACAAATGGGAAGATCATACTCAAGACCACAGCCTTTGGGAACAAGAACTTAACAGAACTCTCCAGAGTTACAAGAGGAAGCCATCCAACTTAGTAGAGGAGAAAAGAGCTCACAGAAAGCAGAGCCCAAAGGGCCAAAACACCACCTTTAAATGTGACAGATGCAACAGAGATTGTCTCTCTCAAGTAGGTCTCATCAACCATGCCCACAGCTGCCATAAAACCAACTGAGTAAATTCTTTACCTTTCAGGGGTGCATACCCACAGTAGCATAGCTGGGGAGGGGAGGAAGGGGAGCAGCGGCCACTCTCCCACCAATCAGAAGTGGCACCTTTTCAATTTTGGGGTGCCTTTTTAATTTTTACTAACCTAGCAGCACTCTGGGTCTTTGGCGGTGGGTTAGGTGGCACTCCAGGTCTTCAGCGGCACTTCAGCTTCGGGTCCTTCACTTGCTCAGGGTCTTCGGCAGCACTTCGGCGTCGGGTCGTTCACTCACTCAGGGTCTTCGGCTACACTTCAGCATCGGATCGTTCACTCGCTCAGGGTCCTAGGCGGCACTTCAGCGTCGGGTCCTTCACTCGCTCAGGGTCTTCAGCGGCATTTCGGCGTCGGGTCATTCACTCGCTCAGAGTCTTCGGCAGCATTTTGGCGTCGGGTCCTTCAGTCACTCAGGGTCTTCAGCGCCACTTCAGCGTCAGGTCCTTCACTCACTCAGGGTCTTCAGCGGCACTTCAGCGTCGGGTCGTTCACTCGCTCAGGGTCTTCAGAGGCACTTCGGCATCGGATCGTTCACTCGCTCCGGTCTTCAGCAGCATTTCGGCGTGGGGTCATTCACTCGCTCAGGGTCTTCAGCGGCATTTCGGCGTCGGGTCCTTCACTCGCTCAGGGTCCTCAGCGGCACTTCGGCATCAGGTCGTTCACTCGCTCAGGGTCTTCGGCGGCACTTTGGCGTCGGGTCCTTCACTCGCTCAGGGTCCTCAGCGGCATTTCGGCGTCGGGACCTTCACTCCCTCAGGGTCTTCAGCGGCACTTCAGCGTCAGGTCGTTCACTCGCTCAAGGTCTTCGGCGGCACTTTGGCGTTGGGTCCTTCACTTGCTCCGTTCTTCGGTGGCATTTCGGCATTGGGTCCTTCACTCAAGGAAGGCACTGAAGGACCCCTGCCCTGCTGAAGTGCCACTGAAGACCTTGAGCGAGTGAACGACCCTACGCTGAAAGGGTCCTGCAAGGACAGGCAAGACAAGCCTACAGACAGCCCCCCAACCTGAAGCAAATACTCACCAGCAACCACATACCACACAACAGAACCACTAACCCAGGAACCTATCCTTGCAACAAAGCCCGTTGCCAACTGTGCCCACATATCTATTCAGGGGACACAATCACAGGGCCTAATAACATCAGCCACACTATCAGAGGCTCGTTCACCTGCACATCCACCAATATGATATATGCCATCATGTGCCAGCAATGCCCCTCTGCCATGTACATTGGTCAAACTGGACAGTCTCTACGTAAAAGAATAAATGGACACAAATCAGATGTCAAGAATTATAACATTCATAAACCAGTTGGAGAACACTTCAATCTCTCTGGTCACGTGATTACAGACATGAAAGTTGCTATATTATAACAAAAAAACTTCAAATCCAGACTCCAGCGAGAAACTGTTGAATTGGAACTCATTTGCAAATTGGATACAATTAACTTAGGCTTGAATAGAGACTGGGAGTGGCTAAGTCATTATGCAAGGTAACCTATTTCCCCTTGTTTTTTTCTACCCCCCCCCCCGACATTCTTGTTAAACCCTGGATTTGTGCTGGAAATGGCCCACCTTTATTATCATACACATTGTAAGGAGAGTGGTCACTTTAGATAAGCTATTACCAGCAGGAGAGTGGGGTGGGTGGAGGTATTTTTTCATGCTTTGTGTGTATATAAAAAGATCTTCTACACTTTCCATAGTATGCATCCGATGAAGTGAGCTGTAGCTCACGAAAGCTTATGCTCAAATAAATTGGTTAGTCTCTAAGGTGCCACAAGTCCTCCTTTTCTTTTATTGCAAGGGCAGAGATCATTACCTAAGAAAACAAGACTATTAATCCTGATGGGGAAGTTTAATATTTGCATTTTCCATGAGTAACCCTACTGATTTGGCAGGACTACATAGCATACTCAGGCACACAACTCTGGTAGTGGAATAGAAAGGAGGACAACATCAGGCACCCTTAATCCCTCAAAGACTAAGGAAATTGAAAACTGGCAAATCTTATTGTGGAGCGGTTTGTATTATAGTTTTAATTTAAACTACATCCCAGAGGTATTGCTGTTCTGATCTGTTTCTCTTCCAGTGTTGTTGATGCCACCATAAGATTATTGACTGCAAAGTGTAGTATGCACCCCAGACCCAAGGAAATATTGACTAATAGAAATATATCAAGGTCATTTATTTCCCACTACAGATTTCAAAGAAATTGAACTATTGCTATAAATGTCCAAATGGGAAACCAATAGCAAATCCCTTCTGGTCCACAAGATTATTAGGACCCATGCTTTATATGAAAATTGACAGCTGTTCTGGATTGCAAACAAACAAGCTCATCTGCTTGTGTTTGAACACCCTTAGGCCATTACGGTCTAATCCACTCCTCTTCTTCATTGCCTCTTCCTTTTGCATTTTGTTTACTTGGAAACACCCCCTGTTCAGTGACTAATTAATATTTGTTACCTAGCTACAGTCACAGGGTCTGATCTAAAGTCCAGGGATGTTATCTGGAATCTTTCTAATGAATTCAATATGCTTAGCCCTTGAACTTTGTTGTTAACAACATTGTGTGGTGTGAGAGTTGTGCATTTCTACCATCTTTTATCTTGTTTCTCATGTGTGCTGGTCATGATCCACCTTCTCCTGGAATGTGTTATTTGTTGTTGTTTTTTATTTCAATAAAATATGCTTTGAAACAAGAAGGAGAATTGGAGGATCTAATTAAATGAATTCAAAAGAAGAGAGAATAAATTCTACCAGATACAGAGTTTAAACTAAGTGCACCAAAACTTAAATGTATTAATATCATGTACCTCTGTTTCCCTTGCATCCTTTGTCTTATCTGTTTAGATTGTAGCTCTTCAGGGCAGGAGTTCTAACTATGTGTTTTTGTGCAGCATCTAGGACAAGAGACCCACTATTTTGGGCCACTAGCTGCAACCTCAATACAAATAATAATAATTGGATTAAATGTTAAGTACTTGAAATGGACATCCCGTTACCTAACTTCCCTTCATCCTGTAGCAAATAGAAGACATCGATGGAATACTAATGAGTGTACTTCACTTGACTATGGCAAAACTTTACCATAGGCAATTGCAGCTTTCTAAGTCATTTAATAACCCCAGCTTTATTTCTGTATGGGATAAACAGGGTGATAACATGTCCTGAATTGTTACTGACGGCAACTGTTAAGGCTTTGAGCTCTTATCGGTAGTCACCAGCTGTTGCTTTTAACACTATATTCACAAAAACTATAAATTCTTTTTTTTTTCCTTCTCGTTTGTGTGTGTGTAAAAACAGACGGGAAACTGTATATGTCCCCTATGGGTGAATTCAAATTAAGCACTTTCTCTTGAGTGCTGTGTCAGTATGTGAACTACATACTTATTGCCCAATTCAAAGGAATCTAGTGTCCATTCAGATTGCCTTTGAAATTGGACACTTCTCAGTTTTCCACACAGGAAGGGGAAAGGCTCTGTTCCAGAAAGGAGTTGACACAAGGCCAGATTGTCCTTATTCAGCAATGTCAGTTTTGGCTCAAAAAGCTTCCATGCCGTTTTATCAAGTGAACCACTCTACTATTTCCTCTCTTTAAAAAAAAAAAATGCTACAGTGTCACCTTAAATAATCTGTAAAAAAAAAAAAGGGGGGGGGGGAATGCAGCTTCTGGTGATCTTCATATGGAGAAAAAGGCACCATACTGGATCTTTTACATTGACCTATGAGCTGCCTTTAGCATCATTGATGAGGTATTGCTGAGCATCAGGAATAGAAATGGTTGCTCTTGAATGTATCTATTCCTTTCTGTCTGAAAGGACATAGAGGGAATTTACCTGCCTGGGAGGCCATCTCACGTGGAGTGGAATACGGCAGGGTCTGTTGTGTCACACCTCCTGTTCCACATTGATGTAAATCCCTGTAGCAAGGCACGACTCATCGGTGCGGTGCCTCCCACTGGTTGTCCTGGGAATTAGCTCTCCAGACTCTGGAATGCCCTCTGCAGGCTGGTGTCCCGCTTGCCTCAGGCTGCCATGTCCCTCCCAGACCCCAGGGCCCCTTCCCTCGGGGTTCTGCCCTCTGCAGTCCCCCCGCAGTCTCTGGGTCTCCCCGCCCTGGGGAACCCCCAACCCTCTATTCCCACCTTGCCTCTGCGGCTACTGCCAGTCCTCATCTAGACCCCGCACACTGGGGTGGACTGCAGTCTGTACCACTCATCATCGGCAAGGAGGGTTTGGACCTGCTGCCTTTGCCTAACCTTGGGCTGCCCCTCTGCAACCCCAGCACCTGCTTTAGGCCTTCAGCAAGGCCTGCAGGTTGGGGGTTTTCTAGCCTGGAGCTCCCCAGCTCCTCTGGCCTTTCCACAGCCTTGCTTCACTCTAGGCACCCTGATGAGCTCCCAAGCAGCCAGGCCCATCTTTCTTCACAGCTAGAGAGAGATTGCCTGAGCTCCCGGCTTACAGCCTTTCATAGGGCCAGCTGTGGCCTGACTGGGGCATGGCCCCAGCTGTGGCTGCCTTCCCCATCAGCCTAGCCGTTGGCTCCCCTGGAACAGCCCTTTCCCTGGGCTGTTTTAACTCCTTTGGGACCAGAGCGGGTGACCACCCTGCTACAATCCCTCAGAGAAGCTAGTGAGACAGTGTGAAGTGTGGGGTCTGCAGTGTGCAGATGACACCAAGTTTCATGTCTCTATCCCATGTGTCCCAGAGAGTGCAGCTCATTGTCTTTGCAAGCGTCCAGACAAGATCATAGAATCATAGAATAACAGAGTTGGAAGGGACCTATGGAGGCCATCTAGTCCAACCCCCTGCCCAGAGCAGGACCAATCCCAACTAAATCATCCCAGCCAGGGCTTTGTCAAGCCTGATCTTAAAAACTTCTAAGGAAGGGGATTCCACCACCTCCCTAAGTAACGCATTCCAGTGTTTCACCACCCTCCTAGTGAAAAAGTTTTTCCTAATATCCAACCTAAACCTCCCCGACTGCAACTTGAGACCATTACTCCTTGTCCTCTCATCTGCTATCACTGAGAATAGTCTAGATCCATCCTCTTTGGATCCACCTTTTAGGTAGTTAAAAGCAGCTATCAAATCCCCCCTCATTCTTCTCTTCTGTAGATTAAACAATTCCAGTTCCCTCGGCCTCTCCTCATAACTCAGGTGTTCCAGTCCCCTAATCATTTTTGTTGCCCTTCGCTGGACTCTCTCTAATTTCTCCACATCCTTCTTGTAGTGTGTGGCCCAAAACTGGACTCAGTACTCCAGATGAGGCCTCACCAATGTCGAATAGAGGAGAACAATCACATTCCTCGATCTGCTGGCAATGCCCCTACTTATACAGCCCAAAATGCCATTGGCCTTCTTGGCAACAAGGGCACACTGTTAACTCATATCCAGCTTCTCGTCCACTGTCACCCCTAGGTCCTTCTCTGCAGAACTGCTGCTGAGCCATTTGGTCCCTAGTCTGTAGCGGTGCATTGGATTCTTCCGTCCTAAGTGCAGGACTCTGCACTTGTCCTTGTTGAACCTCATCAGATTTCTTTTGGCCCAATCCTCCAATTTGTCTAGGTCCCTCTGTATCCTATCCCTGCCCTCCAGCATATCTACCACTCCTCCCAGTTTAGTCTCAGACTCCTCCCAGTTTAGTGTCATGGGATGGGAACTGGAATAGGCACTAGCTGGCCGAGGTACTCAACAAAACAAAAGTCATAGAACAGTTGCAGGCCGCAGAGGCCCTGGGGCCAGTCGCGTAGCCGGGGGGTGGGGGGGAGCGGCCGCCCCCCCTCTGAGCACAAGTGGCACCTTTTTAATTTATAGGCGACTTTTTAAATTCGTACTCACCCGGCGGCGCGCCGAGTCTTCGGTGGCGGGGGCCTTCACGGGGTCTGGCTCGGCGGAGGGGGCCTTCACTCGTTCTGGGTCCTCGGCGGCATTTCAGTGGAGGGGGCCTTCAGTGCCGCCGAGGACCCGGAGCGCCGCCCGGTGAGCACAAGCGGGTGGCACCTTCTTTATGTCCGTTGACCCTATTTGCTCCACCTAGTTACACCACTGCCTGGGGCTAGAGCTCTTTTGGTGTCAAAGGAGTTTTTGGAAGAGCATTCTCCATGTTGGCCCCTTAACTCTCCCTTAACTTCCACTTTGACACACCACATTCAGTTAACTTTTCAGTCAGGTTGCAAGGCCCATCTTTTCTCCCACGCATTCTGGAAAGGAATAGTTTGAGGTCAAGGGCAGCTTTTCAGTGTGTGTGTGTGTGTGTGTGTGTGTGTGTGGCAGGGTGGGAGTGGGGCGGATAGCGTTAGCTACATTCCTATCTAGGGTAGTCAGTTATATTGGATGATGATATCAATTTGTTCATTGTAATTGGTGTAAGGGCTCCCAGGGCACAGGACTGGGCATATATTACTGGAAAAAATATCTTTTATACATTAAAAGAATACATGAATTAACATAAGATTTCTCAACACAGAGGGACAAGGCTATAGACCTCTACCCTTCCTGTGTCGACCTTGTAAACAGAGAATCAGCCCAGACTGTTAGCCAGCAAGTTTCTTAGAAGGGTTAGTTTTGCTTTCTTTCCTAAAGTGGCATGACATGGGATCAGCCTGATCTCAGGCTGCAGTGCTTTCCAAAGTTACCGGTCCTTAGCTTTAAAAACACCCTGATTCTGCCCCTGTGAGCTTTCACCTGAGTTCACTCAGCCATTGCTTCTGGGCTGAATACACGTACCATGGCAGGGAGCAGGTATTTAAGATGAATTAGGAATATAAAAGGCCCGCTGCTTGAAAAGGAACCTGTAATGCATACCAAGTGCAGAGTGCAAGATATTAGGGTGATGTGATCTGGCTGATGTGCCCCACTAAGCAAAGTGCATTGTTACAGGTATTCCAACCCACTGGCCAGCTACAATTCTTTAATTGCCTCTCTAGGAACACATATTTCTAAGCACTGACTGCGTCATATGCGTTTTTTTCCACTGCAGTTTTATATTGCAAAAATCTCCACAAAAGCAGATTGTATTTTCTTAGGACCGTGAATGGGACTAAAAGGAGGCGCATATGACGACTGTTACGCCCATCTTCTGGTATGTTCGCCATGGGACTATCTATGCTTCCATGTCCCTGTGACTCGGGGCAGGTCAACACTTACAATGCTGCAGTGGCGCAGCTGTGAATGTCCTACTAGGTCTACAGAAGAGCTTCTCCAGTCACCATCGTTAATCCATCTCCATGAGAGACGGTAGCTATGTCAACGGGGGAGGTCTTCCCATCAACACAGCGCTATCTACACCAGGGGTTAGGTCGGTATAACTGCATCGCTCATCAGGGGTGCTGGACCAATTGGTATAGTGGGGGGTACTGAGAGCCATTGAACCAAACTGTAAACCCTGTATAGGATGGAAACCACTTCAAGCCAGGGGGCGCTGCAGCACCCCCCACACCCCTACTTCCAGAACCTAGGTTGCTCACGGGTATTGATTTTTTTTCATACCCATGAGCGATGTACTTATACTGATGTAAGTTTATAGTGTAGACCTGACCTAACCTGACCACTATAAGGTGGATAGAAAGCTGGCTAGATTGTCGGGCTCAACAGGTAGTGATCAGTGGCTCCATGTCTAGTTGGCAGCCGGTATCAAGTGGAGTGCCCCAAGGGTCGGTCCTGGGGCCAGTTTTGTTCAATATCTTCATAAATGATCTGGAGGATGGTGTGGATTGCACGCTCAGCAAGTTTGCAGATGACACTAAACTGGGAGAAGAGGTAGATACTCTGGCAGGTAGGGATAGGATACAGAGGAACCTAGACAAATTGGAGGATTGGGCCAAAGGAAATCTGATGAGGTTCAACAAGGACAAGTGCAGAGTCCTGCACTTAGGACGGAAGAATCCAATGCACCGCTACAGACTAGGGACCGAATGGCTCGGCAGCAGTTCTGCAGAGAAGAACCTAGGGGTTACAGTGGACGAGAAGCTGGATATGAGTCAACAGTGTGTCCTTGTTACCAAGAAGGCCAATGGCATTTTGGGCTGTATAAGTAGGGGCATTGCCAGCAGATCAAGGGACGTGATCGTTCCCTCTATTTGACACTGGTGAGGCCTCATCTGGAGTACTGTGTCCAGTTTTGGGCCCCACACCACAAGAAGGATGTGGAAAAATTGGAAAGAGTCAAGCGGAGGGCAACAAAAATGATTAGGGGACTGGACACCTGGGTTATGAGGCGAGGCTGAGGGAACTGGGGATGTTTAGTCTACGGAAGAGAAGAATGAGGGAGGATTTAATAGCTGCTTTTAACTACCTGAAAGGGGGTTCCAAAGAGGATGGCTCTAGACTGTTCTCAGTGGTAGCAGATGACAGAACAAGGAGTAATTGTCTCAAGTTGCAGTGGGGGAGATTTAGGTTGGATATTCGGAAAAACTTTTTCACTAGGAGGGTGGTGAAACACTGAAATGCGTTACCTAGGGAGGTGGTGGAATCTCCTTCCTTAGAAGTTTTGGAGGTCAGGCTTGACAAAGCCCTGGCTGGGATGACTTAATTGGCGATTGGTCCTGCTTTGAGCAGGGGGTTGGACTAGATGACCTCCTGAGGTCCCTTCCAACCCTGATATTCTATGATTCTATGATTCTAAGAAAAGATCCTTTCCTTGCCTTTTCTAGTCTTTTCTTTTCCGAGCCTGCAGGAAAGGAAATAAAAAGGGAAGACACTAGTGAAACTCCCATTAATCTTCTTATGTCAATTCTTATCCTGCCGAAGTGTGACATTTTGCCTTAACTGGTACCATCATTGGGGAAGATCAATGGTATTAGTTTAATGAAGATACCACTCAAGTGTTCTACTTAATGAGAGGTTCTGACTAACCCTCCCAATAAACTCAGAGATTTATAAAACCTCAAAATTAAATTACACATTCCAGAAGAAAAACCAACCCACAGCTTACTCCCTCAATTACCCTCCCGCATCACTTGTAGCAAATAATTCTCTGTTTGAAAAGCAGCTCAAGTAATAAATTGAAGGATGGAACATGTGTTCTGTACCCTGTGCATAATGGCAGTTTGATACCTCATACATTTGCAATGCTTTCTTACTCTAGCAAACTATTTCTGAAAAAAGGCTATTCCATTGCACTCCGGTTCTATATAAATCCATTGTAAATTCTCTCCCTGTCTCCCCTGTATAGAATACCCACTTCAGCAGAATAGATAGAATCCCAACAAATGATCAGCATGTGGAGAAGGTGGGAAGGGAAAGGGAGAGTTTTGTAGTGCTTTCCCTTTCATTGCTAAGGCATAGCAACATATTCTCTGTTTGTTTGGCAGCAAGCCTTCGATGGCTCTTAGCTATGAATACTATAAAGAATGGTATATATGCACCACACTTCATGCAGTGGATGAAGCAGCAGGCAATGTCAGTGACACACAATGCTGTTTGTTGCATTTTGAACAGACTTTATCATGACCTGTCCAGTCTAATGTTTAATGCCCTAATTCAGCAAGGTACTTAAGCATGTATACAACTTTAAGCATTTGAGTAGTCCCAGGGAAATCAATAGGACTATTCATATGCTTAAAGCAACACATGTGCTTATGTATTTTATTGAATATGGGCCTCAAAGAACTTGCTCCAGCACTAGAAATTATTTTAGTTCTGGACTTGTGGCATGTAAGTCAAACAAATTTTCCATTACATCTAAAGATCTCCCCCCCCCCCACACACACACACATGGTTCCTGTTACTCCCCTTCCTCCTCTGCAATCTGGTTCTCCATGCATACATTACCCTCTTCCTCTTTAAGTATCTATCGTATTAGTCCTGTCTTCCCAGTAGTGATAACATAATATTAATTAGGGAGAGATTTGTTTGGGTTAGATCATATCTTTACAAAGGTATGCACATTGCCTAGCACAATCAGGGCCATTGTCCTGCAATACAAATACGAAATACATAAATAATTATAATTATGATTATGGATTTGAAAGTTTAGATAGGTAAGAATAAAAGGGATTGGTTAAACTGGCTTTAAAGTTCCTTTGTGCCACCAAAGCAGTGCAAAGCTGCCTTAGCAGGAATCAGAATTTGGCTCAGTGGACCTTTGAGGGTTTTCTTGGGTTTGCTTTTTTGTTGTTTTCTATTTTTCCTGATCGTGGCTAAATAAGCAACATTCACAGCCTTCGTTTTACATGCTAATCTTTTTGTAACCATCTGTTGGCAGCAGATGATAAAAATTAACAAAACTTTGTTGTTGCTTAGAAGAAAATTTGAATAAATTCCTTGGGTTTAAGTACTAAAAAACAAATTAATCTTTGAAGTTATTTTCATACAAATAGAGAGATCCTACTTCTAATAAGTATCTATAAATAAATGTCTTATTTTGTCTGCCCTCTTCTGCCTGACAATACATTCTGCTAGGCTTTGAAATCAGTGCATCTTTAATGATTATCGATAATTTAGAAAATTGTGAGATCCGTGAAAACGCTTTGAGCAACTGACCCTTAATCATTCTTCTTGAAGATTAACACTGAAGATTTAACAGCCCTCAGAGTCTCTTCATATTAGAAACAGAGCTGCCCATGGAAGATGTGAAATAGCATGGCTTTGAGTATCCTATTTTGTCAAGTCCCAACTCCATCTTTCCAGAATTACATCCTGGTATAATGTTGCCTTAACCTTACCCATCAGTTCTGCTGTTGACAAGATAAAGCCACAGGAATGCAGTTCAGAGAAGTGAACTACAGCTTCAGAGCCAAACCTGCAGGTAATTTCCATAGCTGGCTTTACATTAAACACCAGGCCAATTTAGTTATTTATCGCTGTATGTGATAATGAAGGAGTAGTGATTATTGCCGAGTTCTAACGATAGGTCTGGGAGCATTGTGTATTTCATGTCACTCAAAATCATCTATGTCTCTTTATTTAAAACAATGATTTCTCATAACACAAATTAAAATAGCTGGGAGGGGAGGACTCCTTTTGTACAGTGGCTAGTGCAGGTCTGAGCGGCGGAGAGGATCACAGTGGGGATGAGCATGAGAGAATTGTGTGAGCCCTGCAATTTGAGGCTGATTGCACCTCGAAAGTCATGGTTATTTCTCTGTTGCATCTTTCTTCTTTTGGAAGTGTATTTCTTTCAGCCTCCTGCTGCAGTGTTTCTGGGCCTCATTTATCCTTGGGCTGGTATAGGGGCACAGTGGAAACATTCTGAGCCCTTTATTATTCAGGGGTTGGGGCAGCCCATGGCATACACCAGGATGGCATTCATAGCTGTGCTAGCCTGCACACCTGCAGGTGACGCAGAATTGCTGGACATATATCACATTGACCATACCTCTTCCTGGTCTTGATATGTCTCCTTCCCTGGCCCACCTCCATCATGCCTCCTGCCTGACTTGACATTTCCATTGCACTGGGGGTTCCTATAGAGATAGCTCAGAGCTGTGTCTACTCCTGGTATACAGGTCTCCTATGCCATTGGTAAAGCCTGTGTGGGCTTTGTACCTGCCCTTCAGACTAGCTGGGTGAAAAAGGTGGTAGGGTGATATAAATCAGGCCTTACCAGTGCAATCCTACTGACTTCAGCAGAATTACTCTTGATTTACACCAGTGTAAATAAGATCAGAATCGGATCCTGAATATTTATTACACAATATTTATACAACTGGAACAAGGTCACATTCTAATCACTGATACTCCTAAAGCATGCAAACAGCAAACTTCGCATTCAGAAAAAAGGAACAAATGGGGCAGTCTTCTTATGTGACATCAGCTTTTGTGTAAGTCTGGGGAAAGCAAGCAATGGAATGAGTTGTAACGCACTCCCAATAATGATTAATTGTGTGGCAGCCTTTATCTCATCGCGCCTTGTAATCTAGAAAGTCAGCAAAACTGAGCCCACAGAATTGCTTGCAATGAAGTGAGAGTGAGGTTTCCTCAGCTGATTACCTCTGAAGACTTCCAAATGGCTTTAAGAGTAATGTCAGTGTCTTGAAATTCTGCACTTGCATTTGTGCCATGTGATCAAATTATCCCCATGTTGCTCATTTAGTGATGGGGTAGAAAGTAGGCCATGTCTTCCAGTTTGAACTGATTTCCTTTTGATCTTGGTTTTCCCATTTTAATGAGGGCTGTCAGCGCTCAGTGGCAATGATGAAATGGTTAAAAATGTAAATGGCTGGAGAATGATGCTGGTGGTGGGGGGGGGGGCGTTAAAATATTTTTTTTAATCTTCCAGGACATAAATAATTTGTAGGTAAATAATGTCAGTGCTGCTTGTATTTAGAAAAAAAAAAGAAAGCTTGATCGATTTGCCTCTCCAGTCTAGTTTTACCTATCTTATACACAATGATCACAATGGTATACAAGCATGTAGTGAGCAATATCATTTAACCAATGAACACAGTAGGCTGGATTCTTAAACCAACCAGAGATTCCTCTTGGAGACTTCCACCTGGGCAGGACATATCACTGCCAGTGTAAAGCTTCCTATAACACTATGTCATTGCCATAACCTTTGTATAAGGGAAAGGAGAGGTCAGGTTACAGGGCATAAAGGGGTGAGTCAGCTTGAACTCCACTAGGCCTGATTCCCTTCTGGTTTAAACTGCAGTGCTTACGCCAGTGGCAAAAGTTAGAGCCACCCACCTGCTGCTCTAACTTCTGACAACACTGAGTGGCTGGGTATTAGGGAGCAGCAGCCAGCTCCATGTACTCATCACTGTCTTGGACGTAGTGGAGAATGGAGTTCAGAAAAGAGCAGTGCAGCTTCAGAGCCAAACCTGCAAGTCCTGCGCTGAATAATTCCTTCTGACTGTCACTAGCCAGTATTTTACAGTGGGGATAATTTGTTTCTGTCAAAATACCAACCATTTAGAGCTTGATCCAAAGCCAATAGAATTTTTTCTATTGGATTCAATGGGTTTTGGATAAGGCTTTTGGAACAGAGTTGAACGACTTGCCTTCCCTTCTTCCTTAGTTTTGGCATCAAAGCCCATTACGTCCTGCAGCAACCACTCTAAAACTGAGTCTAAATGAAGCTTTTAAGTCTGTAGTTGCCACTGTGTTTACCATTGAAAAGCTAATGAGGTCACCTTGGATGGAACTCTAAGTAACAAACGTTTAGGAGAATCCTTGTAACTATTATCATTTCATCTGTGGCCTATACAATTTCTCCGTGGCAGAGCTCCTAATGACTCAGGCAGCGGGTGCTGATCGCCACCACTGTAGGTGTGAGGTGTGTGAGGGGAGAGACATTGCTTTCCAGTATGGAGACCAACACCAGCCTTGCCATGCTGATTTTGCTGATTTTGCTAATGCTGACTCTCTGAATGAAACACCCTTTGAGATGCTGCTGCGGCTGTTCTGACAAAGATGAAAAGGTTAAACACAGCACAGACTGATCCTGAAGGAGATTTTCTCCGTATTGACAACCCAAGGGCATGCGTAGAAAATTGATCCATTTTGATTCTTCATCCCTCCATCCCAAAGTACAAATGTTTTGGTGTTCTTCATCTGATGCGCTCCGGTGATTGCCAGTGCCTCCCCATCTGCACCCAAGCTTGGCGTTTCATGCTGTCCTTTCAGTTGTGCAGGACTTGACCTTAATATGTAGCTGGCTGTCATTAACATGGCAGCTCATCCATCACCGCCTCCACATGCTGTCAGCAATCCATTTAATCTCACTTGTAATTTTCCGAGGGAGGCTTGCAAAAGCCACAAACAGAATTTTAATGTTGTAAAATGCTGTTTGGAGCCAGTAAATATTTTCTTTCATTGTGAGGTCATGCTACACAAACATTCCCCAAGTTCAGTTTAGCTCCCTTTACTTTAGGAGACCGCACATCTGCATAGACCCCAACCTGCAACCCATACACCCCAAATGGGCCACATTCTTTGCTAATGTGACTGGTGAGGCAGTGGCAAGCTCAGCTCCCTGACCCCAACCTCTACAGTTACCCCTCCAACTCTCTCTTCAGTTGAGTCCTGATCTTCAGATGCTCAAGTTCTCTGACCAGTCCAGCTCTGTGGCTGCTGCCATAGGGCCTGATTCAATCCCAGTTTAAATCAATAGAAACACGTGTACACACTTCACCCAAATAGAATTTGGATCAGGCCCCTGGAGCCTTCAACAGCCCGTCACCTTAACTCCCTCTATGCCTCCCTTCTATCCATTGTCCCACACATACTCCTCCAGGCTCCAGTGTGCCATTATTTTAAAAGAGTGAACAAGATAACCCAGGTAATTATAGGCCTGTCTGTCTGACATTGATCCCAGAGTGGCTGATTTGGGATTTGATTAATAAAGAATTAAAGGAGGATAATATAATTAATGCCAATCAACGTGGGTTTATGGAAAATAGATCTGTCAAACTAACTTGATTTTTTTTTTAGGCGATCACAAGTTTGGTTGATAAAGAGAATAGTGGAGGGAATATAATTGGGGTATATCTACACTGCAATTATAAACCCACGGCTGGCCCATGCCAGCTGACACAGGCTCACGGGGCTTGGGCTAAGAGGCTGTTTAATTGCAGTGGAGACATTTGGGCTTGGAGTGGAGCCCAGCTCTTGGACCCTGAAAGGTCGAATGGTCCCAGCTTGAGCCCGAACATCTACACCCAATTACACATATCCTTAGCCTGAGCCCCATGAGCCTGAGTAAGCTGGCATGGGCCTGACACGGATTTCTAATTGCCATGTAGACATGTCTTTAGATTTCTATCAGGCATTTGTCTCGGTACCTCATGACATTTTGATTAAAAAAAACCTAGAATGATATACAATTAAGTTGGCACACCTGAATGGATTACAAGCTGTCTAACTGATAGGTTTCAATATGTAATTGTAAATGGGGACTCATCATCAGGCAGGTGTGTTTCTAGTGGGATCCCACAGAGATCTGTTCTTGGTCCTATGCTAGTTAACATTTTTATCAATAACCTGGAAGAAAATATAAAATCATTGCTGACGAAGTTTGCAGATAACACAAAAGTTGGGAGACTAGTAAATAATGAAGAGGAGGACAGGTCACTAATACAGAATGACCTAGATTTCTTGGTAAGCCGGACTCAAGCAAAACAATATGTGTTTTAATACGGCTAACTGTAAATGGATACATCTAGGAACAAAGAAAATAGGCCATACTTACACAATGGGGGACTCTAGCCTGGGAAACAGTGACTCTGGAAAAGATTTAAGAATCATGGTGGATAATGAGCTGAACATGAGCTCCTAGGGTGATGCTGTGGCCAAAAGGGCTAATGCAATCCTTGGATGCATGAACAGGAGCATCTCAAGTAGGAGCAGAGAGGTTATTTTACTTCTGTATTTGGAACTGGTGTGACTGCTGCTGGAGTGTCCAGTTCTAGTGTCCACAATTTAAGATTGATGTTGATAAATTGGAGAGGGTTCAGAGAAAAGCCACGAGAATGAATAAAGGATGAAAAAACTTGCCTTACCGTGATAGACTGAAAGAGCTCAATCTATTTAGCTTTACAAACAGAAAGATAAGGGGCAACTTGATTACAGTCTAGAAGTACCTACATGGGAAACAAATATTTAATAATGGACTCTTCAATCTAGCACAGAAAAATGAAATTTTCAGATTATCAAGATCCAATGGCTGGAAGTTGAAGCTAGACAAATTCAAACTGGAAATAAGGTGTACGTTTTTAACAGTGAGAGTGATTAACCATTGGAACAATTAAGCAAGAATCATGGTGAATTCTCCATTACTGACCATTTTTTAAACTAAGATTGGATGTGTTTTATGTGCTCTAGGAATGGATTTGGGAAAGGTCGATGGATTGTACAGGAAGTCAGACTAGATGATCACAGTTGTCCCTTCTGGCTTTGGAATCTATAAATCTGTAAATTTCATCAGCTACGGCGCAAGCCTTCACTCATACTTTCTCCCGTATGACCAGAATTTTTCTCTGGCAAATCATAACAAGTTCATCAACCAAACAGTGTACCCTCCCTAGAGAAGTCACAAGCTCCATCTCCCAGGGAACATATTCTGCAATTTTCTCCCTTCCCGACAGATCAGGGCTGCCTCTAGTAAATTCCAGATCTGCATTCTAGGATTCCCCTAATCCCATGATATGGGCCTCCAGGCAACCGTGAGATGTTAACAAACCTTTGGTTAGTTCTGACATGGGCTGGATTTGATCTCACAATGTAGTCAGTACCCCTGAAATGAGATGCACAGAGGACTGACCGTTGCAGTCATGTTGAGCCCCAGTGCCTTTATTCAGAGCTTTATACCCCATTACTAATCTTCAGAACCATCTAATCCCATGACTGATTTATTATTTGAAAAAAAATCTTGCATTTTTCCTCAGCACATTGCTGGGAGTTTAAAATTTCATCAGCAATCAGATAATTATAAATGAATTTACAATATAGATATTCTAGAGTTATGCTCAGACTTTCCATTTGAAGACCCTGTTTTCAGTTACTTCTAACTTTGCCAACTGGGCTGAAGTTTTCCACGTTGGGAGTCTGCCTCAGACTTGGAAAGTTTCAGTAAAAACAGTTCAGCAGTGCCTGAGTATGAAATAAGGGGGAAATGCCATATGTTGCCAATTTTGAAAAAAATAACCATTTGTTATGACACTTTATTAACCTCAATGCTTTGAAGCAGGGACATGAAATCTGGTAGCAAGGGTCACCCTGGACTCAAAGAGCTGACTTTTGCTATCTCTCTGAAAATCCAATCAAATTTGTGCAAGTCATAAACCAGTGAAACTAGCTGCATTGAGTTTATTAGAGAACTCCAGCAAAATTCTCCAAACGATCTGTCTCTACTGAATATGCCCCACCCCTACTGAGCTCCATGCTAACTATACTCAGCGTGCACCACCCCCACAGAGATTACTAAGCATTCTCCATTCTCCAGCTGAGCAGGTCTTTTCCTGCCATTGTTCCTTTTGTCTGGTGGGAGCTTCTGTGGTGTCAGGCAGCAGAACTGAGAGAAGAGACTCTCCTGTGCTCTCAATGGACCCCAGGCAGGAGGAAGTATGAGGGAAGCGAGGAGGAGGGCACAGAAAGACTATCAGGAGGATGGGGGCAGGGACAGAGGAGTGGGGGAAATGGACCAGGCATTTTCCAAGGTTGAATACTTGACTTTGAAACCTTAACTTTCGTTTAACATAGCTGTTTTAGGGGTTTTAAAGATTATTATTTTATGTAATAAATAAAATCTTCAATAAAATTACAGCTCCATTTACGGGTTTGCTCAGAGAATTGCAGCGCCTTTAAAAAAGTGAATTCCTCCTTCAACAAGAACAAGGCACAATGAGAGAATGATTAAAAAGTACAAAATAGGCCATCAGAGTCTTCTATTCACACAATCAGTTTCTCAGTGGTGCCCATTAGACATACTGAATCATGCATTTTGCTTACACAGCTGCCCTGAGAAAAGCAAGGAGCATATTGCTACCACCTCCTTTTGCAGAAGGTGGGCAATTATAGCAGTCTTAAAGTGGTAACACTCTTTCTTGGTGTCATTGAGTATCATTTAGGTTAGCGTACAACTGACTTGCTTACCTTTACAATATCTGTTATCACTTTAAGATTAAAATAATGTATAATCCTGCTAATGTTTCAAATTACTGGGCTGAACACAGGGGTATCTGGGTAAAATTTTATGGCCTGTTTTATGTCGGGGGTCTGATTAGGTGATCTGTTGGCCCTTTCTGGCCTTAAACTCTATGGATGAATACGAAAATCTGCAACTCTCCAAAAAAAGTATATGCATGGATGTGATAGCTACAGACTAGTTTCCAGGCTAGATCGGTCTATTGGTCCATCTAGTCCAGAGTCCTGTTTCTGATAGTGATCAGCACCAAATGCTTCAGAGGAAGGTTCAAAAAGCCCAAGTTAGGAAAATGATGAAATAACCTATTCATAAAGAAAGTCTCCTTCTAACGCTAGCTGGTAAGTGGTTTGCTTACACCCTGAAGCACGAGGGCTTATATCTCTAATAAATGTGACAGAAACACTGGCTCAATGTGATTGGGCTGAAGAACAAAAGATGGCTTAGCCCTGACGTACTCAAAGGAAATTGGTATTTCTCACAACCTAGGATTTAGTTAGATATTGATAGGGGTCTCACACAGCCCTCATCTTATTATCATGATTTTAAACATATTTGAATAAATCCTGATATCTAAATATAAATAAATATAAAAACTGGGACTCCTGGCCTTGAATTTGAATTCAATTCTGAAGGTTTACCCTTCCAGCTTAGTACTCAACACTGGTTTGCATGATGGTCTGGGGCTTAGGAGACCTAGGTCCACATCCCTGCCCTTCTGCAGATCTCGCGTACATTCTTTAGTCTCTCTGTGCCTCTGTTTCCCATGTGAAATGAGGATAATAGTATTTCCCTGCCTTTCAGGGTTCTTGCGAGTTGCTTAAATACTGTGGTAATGGAGGCCATTAACGTATAGAATACTTATATTCAGACAGCTTGTGGACAGTCTTTGATGCATTCTACTCTCCGTGACATGATGTGTTAGTATGTTTGGCTATTAACCAAAAGATTGGTGGTTCATATCCACCTAAGGGTGGAGCTCCTTGTGATGGGTTCCCCTGGGGTACCACCTGGAACTGGGGTACCACTGAGCCCTCTGACCCACCAGTCTGGGCTCCCTCTCACACGGTGCTTCTGTGACAAGCTGCAAAGCCCTTCAAACTTGCACATTCACCAGCATTTACACAGGTAGGGCCACACCCAGCTGCAGTCACATGCAGGCTCTCTAACCAGCAGCTTCCCAGCCTAGGACCGCAGAGCAATACCGTCCTGCCCTGGCTAAATCTGTCCGGTAGATGGGTTTAATACCTGGTCTACCTCTCCCCCAATGTGAAGAGGGCCATGCACACTTGTGGTAACCAAACTAAGATTTTTCCCAGAAACCTTAGTCACCACTGGTTTGGATTAAATCATAAAATAATTGTATTAATTAAAAAAATAGATTTTAAATTATTATGAGTGATAGCAAACAGATCAAAGCAGATTACCTAGTAAATAAACAAAACCACAAACTGAGCTTAACATATTAGGATAGGATATGAATTAGCAAATTCTCACCCTGAGTGATAAACAGGGTGGCAGATTCTTAAGGCACAAGCTGCCTTTGCTTTGCAGCTTGGGTTTCCCAGGTTTTCATACACAGGCTAGAAATCCCTCTAGCCTGGGTCCATCACTTCCCCCAGTTCAGTCTTCGATCCTCAGGTGTTTCCAGGTTTGTTGTTGTAGGGAGAGTGAGGTACCATCATGATGTTATTTCAACCTTTTATGTCTTCTTCCCACTTGCTGGAAAGCTCTTTTGCTGTGACCTGGGTCCAACAGTTCCCTTTGTGTAGTGCTATCACTAAGAGGTTTTATTGTACACAGTTCCTGGGGCAATTCTTGTGCTTGTGTGCATTTCCTCAATAAGCCATTAACTTTGTTTGGCCTTGTTACTGTTGTATCTGAAAGGCGGCTTTGGGGTGTTTTCAACCTCTCAACAGGTTTCAGTGACACATACCTAGCCAAACTTCATAACTTCACATTCAATGATAGCACACACAATCCAATGAGATATTGATGTCTAGCAGATCCAGACTCTAAGAATGATACCTCACAAGGCAAACTTTGTGCAAAACATATCCTAATTATATGACAGTGGTGAATAAGGGGTGCCAGGGTGTCACACTCCTGTGATTCACAGGTCAGACTAGATGATCTAAGGCTCCCTTCTGGCTTCAAACTTTATTAACCTGTTGTTGTTAATGGCCTTTTTTTTTTTTGGTAGGTCTCGACTGAAGAAGGCATGAGCTTGGCGAGAGAGTATTCTTGTTCCTTCTTTGAGACCTCAGCTGCCCTGCGCTTCTACATTGATGATGTCTTTCATGGACTGGTGCGGGAAATCCGCAGAAAAGAATCCTCACTGCCCCTGACAGAGAAGAAGATGAAGAGGAAGGACAGTCTGTGGCAGATGCTGAAAGGATCTTTGAAGAAGAAAAGGGAAAGCACAACCTGATGGCACTTTCCAGTGAGCCACCTTTAGGGAGCTGATCACAGTCATCTGTAGCAATTCCTAAGGCAGCATTTACACAGCATTGTCAGGGCCCAGTTCTGGAGTCCTTTCTCTGCTTTCATTCAGTCCTTATGCAGGAATAACTTATATGAGGCCCAATCTATGGTTGTCTGGTAGCCCCTTTATGCCAAAATAGCCAATGCAGAAGGAACCACATAACAGTCAGTTACCCTTCCCCTCACTTTTGGCACAGTAGGCCCTCTTGTGTAAGATACAGAGGCAGCAGAGCGAACATTGTACATTTCCCTGCATGATCCCCCAGCAAGGGGTATTCAAGGTCATCAAGGATAGGAAACAGTATTTTAGGCATGGAGCAATTCTCCAAAACGGGCCATGTTTGGCAATTTAATGTACCCACCATACAAACATCCAAGTCATATATAATTTAAAAGCTTATTTTATGTATGTTTGGATGAATTATGATGTGGAGCAGTCACATGGTGTCGTAAGCTGGTAGGCATGGTGAAATAATGGTACCCCAAATGAAAAAGTGTCACGTTGTGCATCGTTCCTGCAACATTGCAACATGATTATAACTACAGCTTTTACTGTTTATGTTAATTTCAACACCTTAATGTGGGGTTCCTTGCTCAAAGCCACCAAACAACAAACTATTAACATATCTTATTGGTTTTTCATGGACAAGCATTTTTTTTAGAATGGATTAAGCTGCTCAGCATGTGGCAAAAATGCCGAATATCAACATTTTGCAGTAAGCTAACATCAAATATTTTCACATCACAGATTCTTAATTGTCAAAGTATCTCAGAAGTGATTATAATAGTTGTCAATATTTTCAGTTGAAATATGCGACGTGATCAATCTCACAGAGAAGGTGGTGCATGATTAGCTGTAGATTGCATGCCCATCATTTGTCCTGCCAAGTGGGTAGATAGAAATGTATGTAAATTCCTAACATAATGCTTCTCCATTTGTAAGCTTTCGTACAGACAAAGTAGCATCTTGGTCTGCCCAGTAGAAGCTTTTCATTTGTAATTGTCTACGTGTGCAGTACTATCCTTTGAAATATTCTAGAAACTAGCTTTTTTCATTCAATGACACTTAAGCACAGGCTGGCATTAGTGTTAGAGATGACAATACACCTCTTCATACTGGGTTGCAATCAAAGTGCGTTTCAATCAGCAAAAAATGGCAATTTTGATATTAACATATAGATCTAGTTTATATGTAACATAGCACAAATCTGAATATTTGTAAAAAATGAAAAAATTATGTTAGTGGGGGTGGTATTGCTAAGAATACACTTTGGAAATTTTACCTCTACAGGGAGCTTACAGTATGTGAAGGCATGGAGGATACAAGCTCCTTAATAAACAAAGGTTTCAGAGTAACAGCCGTGTTAGTCTGTATTCGCAAAAAGAAAAAGGAGTACTTGTGGCATCTTAGAGACTAACCAATTTATTTGAGCATAAGCTTTCGTGAGCTACAGCTCACTTCATCGGATGCATACTGTGGAAAGTTTAGAAGATCTTATTATATACACTGAAAGCATGAAAAAATACCTCCTCCCACCCCACTCTCCTGCTGGTTATAGCTTATCTAAAGTGATCACTCTCCTTACAATGTGTATGATAATCAAGTTCATAAACCAGTCGGAGAACACTTCAATCTCTCTGGTCACGCGATTACAGACATGAAAGTCGCTATTTTACAACAAAAAAACTTCAAATCCAGACTCCAGCGAGAAACTGCTGAATTGGAATTCATTTTCAAATTGGATACAATTAGCTTAGGCTTGAATAGAGACTGGGAGCGGCTTAGTCATTATGCAAGGTAGCCTATTTCCCCTTGTTTTTTTTCTTACCCCCCCCAACCCCCAGACGTTCTTGTTAAACCCTGGATTTGTGCTGGAAATGGCCCACCTTGATTATCATACACAATGTAAGGAGAGTGATCACTTTAGATAAGCTATTACCAGCAGGAGAGTGGGGTAGGAGGAGGTATATTTTCATGCTTTGTGTGTATATAATAAGATCTTCTAAACTTTCCACAGTATGCATCCGATGAAGTGAGCTGTACCTCACGAAAGCTTATGCTCAAATAAATTGGTTAGTCTCTAAGGTGCCACAAGTCCTCCTTTTCTTTTTAATAAACAAAGGCTTTCCACAAACTTTTAGAAATGTGCTATTTGTCAAGAAAAATCAAAAGAATTCAGAACTGTCAAAAGCTGCCAGTGCTAGACAGAATTCTGTGATGCTGGCAGTAGTGGCAGGAGAGATGAATGGTATTGGCACCTACTGGATTAATTCCCTATTTTAGCTGATGTGTCACCAATACTCTATCATAGAGGTTGCTTTCAGACATACATAAGCAAGTTAAATTTGGCACATGTCAGAGTTGTACTGAACCCAGGAAAGAAAACAGACTCTGAATCTGATCAGACAGCATCATGTTCACCTGCTTCCATAGCTGCCAGAGCTAGTACATCCTCCACTTCTACACTCAGTTGTGTTGTTTGCTTGCGAAAAACACACCATTAAGATAAGAAACTTCACAAAATGGAAACATCTGAGAAAGCAGCTAATCTAGGAAAGGCATCACTTCAAAGAGGATGATGACATGTTGTGTAGAATATCTGTGGAAGACTTGATTGCTCAGAATGGAGTCTATCACTCAACATGACACTCTTCCTACTTCAGTAAAACAAATCTTAAAGCAAAACCACCTCGTTACACTGCAACAATGCAAAAAGAAAAGGAGTACTTGTGGCACCTTAGAGACTAACAAATTTATTTGAGCATAAGCTTTCGTGAGCTACAGCTCACTTCATCTGATGCACCCAGTGGAAAATACAGTAGGGAGATTTTATATACACAGAGAACATAAAACAGTGGCTGTTACCAATATTGCGACTTTTAGGTCTGTAATCGAGTGACCAGAGAGATTGAAGTGTTCTCTGACTGGTTTTTGAATGCTATAATTCTTGATGTCTGATTTGTGTCCATTTATTCTTTTATGTAGAGACTGTCCGGTTTGGCCAATGTACACGATTTCAACAATTTCCATCCCACCATCAACCTCAGCCTGGACCAGTCCACACAAGAGATCCACTTCCTGGACACTACAGTGCTAATAAATGATGGTCACATAAACACCACCCTATACCAGAAGCCTACTGACCGCTACACTTACCTACATGCCTCCAGCTTTCATCCAGACCACACCACACGATCCATTGTCTACAGCTAAGCTCTATGATACAACATTTGCTCCAACCCCTCAGACAGAGACAAACACCTACAAGATCTCTATCAAGCATACTTACAACTATAATACCCACCTGCTGAAGTGAAGAAACAGATTGACAGAGCCAGAAGACTACCCAGAAGTTACCTACTACAGGACAGGCCCAACAAAGAAAATAACAGAACGCCACTAGCCATCACCTTCAGCCCCCAACTAAAACCTCTCCCATGCATCATCAAGGATCTACAACCTATCCTGAAGGATGACCAATCACTCTCACAGATCTTGGGAGACAGGGCAGTCCTTGCTTACAGCCAGCCCCCCAACCTGAAGCAAATACTCACCAGTAACCACACACCACACAACAAAAACACTAACCCAGGAACCTATCCTTGCAACAAAGCCTGTTGCCAACTGTGTCCACATATCTATTCAGGGGACACCATCATAGGGCCTAATCACATCAGCCACACTATCAGATGTGATTAGGCCCTATCAGAAGCTCATTCACCTGCACATCTGCCAATGAGATATATGCCATCATGTGCCAGCAATGCCCCTCTGCCATATACATTGGCCAAAGTGGACAGTCTCTAAGTAAAAGAATAAATGGACACAAATCAGACGTCAAGAATTATAGCATTCAAAAACCAGTCGGAGAACACTTCAAATCTCTCTGGTCACTCGATTACAGACCTAAAAGTTGCAATTCTTCAACAAAAAAACTTCAAAAACAGACTCCAACGAGAGACTGCTGAATTGGAATTAATTTGCAAACTGGACACCATTAAATTAGGCTTGAATAAAGACTGGGAGTGGATGTGTCATTACACAAAGTAAAACTATTTCCCCATGTTTATTTTTACCCCCTACTGTTCCTCACAAGTTCTTGTCAACTGCTGGAAATGGCCCACCTTGATTATCACTACAAAAGGTTTTTTTTCTCTCCTGCTGCTAATAGCTCACCTTACCTGATCACTCTCATAACAGTGTGTATGGTAACAGCCATTGTTTCATGTTCTCTGTGTATATAAAATCTCCCCACTGTATTTTCCACTGAATGCATCCAGTGCAGTGAGCTGTAGCTCACAAAAGCTTATGCTCAAATAAATTTGTTAGTCTCTAAGGTGCCACAAGTACTCCTTTTCTTTTTGCGGATACAGACTAACACGGATGCTACTCTGAACCCTGCAACAATACAATCACCTTATGACATCTCATTGTATCAGCTGCTTGAAGCGAGACTAGAGATAATGATCTTATGTATAACAAGAAGGCTGTTCAAGCTGCTACAAAGTTATAAAGCCCTATTTCCCTCAGATGTAGAAACTGCAAGCCACTCCAGAAGCAAATTACAGGCAAAATTAGAAAAACACCACGGTTCTGCAATTTCATTCCATGAACAGCATGGACGAGGCAAGTCTACCATTGTTCTATGCAGCACAAAAACATTAGCTGATGCTATCCAAGATGCTACTAATCTGAAGCAGAAACATAAGTCATCCAAACACTTTGTGGATGTTCTTTTGGCGAGTAACCCTGGTCAACAGCTTTCAAATGAATAAGTGGTTTTGTATAATGCCACTTCAATCATTCCATCTGAAACTAACTAAAATAAAACCTCTGAATAGCATCCCAAACCAGGTGATTGCCGTTAACAGAGGTCTGGTTCTTTTGGGCCCCAGCTGCTGCAGGAATTTGTCCTTTGGTTAATAGATAGAGACATATAATTCAGACAGCAATGAATATCATCCTTCAGAAGACAGTCAAAGAGGGCAACTGTCAATTCTGGAGAGCATAGTATTTAACAGTTCCAAAATTATTACACTTTTGCACATAAGCCTTGCTGCACAGTTACACCATGAGTTTGGATTTCACAATTTAAGTGAAGTACTACACCTTCATGGATTCTGCCTCAGTTATGTTGAGCTGAGGCAGTTCATCACTAATGCTGCAAAAACTGAAGTAGAAAGACTTCAGGGAGGCATGTTCATTCCAACTGGAATTGTCCCGTTTCATGCTGGTGGAAATCTCATCCATGAAGGAGAATATAATATATACATCAACACAGAGATCATTGATGGAAAGACTAAAGTGGGTTTTCAAGAACAATCTGCAGATAGTCCAGGATCACGAGAAATATCACTGAAGTTTGGGAAGGAAAAGTCACTTACTCTCCCTGGGCAATCAGAGCATGCAGTGTGCAGCATTTGAAAAATTTAGAACATGTCCAGAACTGACTTGCCATGAAAAAGTACTTGAGAAAATAAACTCTTGTCAACTACATATAAATGCTTTTCAAGATTTCTCCTGGTGTTTTTTGAGACTATTAGCCTGTGATATCATGCCAGTATGAAAGGATACTGATATTGTTCACACTCAGATGATTCCATTTTGGACTGGTTCCAACCACAATCTTGCAAGAAAGAAGAACACATACACAGCAGTTGCATATGCACCTATTGTGGATGCCAAACCAGCTGATATGGCCAGTCTATCCAACATGCTGAAACATAAGGAAATTTCGGGGGCTTTAGGATAGCAGTATGCTATTCAGACCATGGATCAGCAGCTGTATGCTGTTGTTCAGAAAATGAAATAGACTCTCACAAATGAACTTGGGACCAATGTGATTTGCCTGGGTGGTTTTTCACATAATTTTATCGCATGTATTGGGAAATTGTGGATTGCCAGACCTTCTTGTTGATTCTGATGTATATGCAACTTGTACTGCAAAGCAAATGCTTCCTGGTAAGCAATTTAGCCATGCTCTCCATGTCTTGATTCTAGCATTTGAGGCCATGAGTGCTCTGAAGTTTTATTCATTTGTTAAGCGGTATGAGCAGGGAGCAGGTACTCAAATAGTTCTAGCAATTGTCTGGCAAATGCTGATGAACTCAATAGGTGTTTGAGTCTGAAGACATTGAGTCCTTGTAACAGGTCATTAAAGAATTTGATGATGCTGTAACTCAGCATTTGCAACCACTACTGGAGGAATTTCAGTCATAGGGTTATGCCCAGTCTCCTCCATTCAAGTTCTGTGTTCATTTTCTCCAGGTTATGTAGATCCTACTTCTAAATGTCCATGCAGAGCAAGAGCGTGAATGGAAACATCACCTACACAGACAGTATGGCATGCTTCAATGCGTCTTTGGTGCAAACAGGCCCAGATATGCTTGGTGGTTGCCAATCTATATTCTTGATTATTTAAATCACCATGAAGAAGTACACAATGCCTTTGAACCTGGGGAATTTGTGTGTCAGAGTCCTGGTTCTTTCAGTGGAATTTGGAGGTGACATGAAAACAGAGAAAACTGTCATCAAAAACTCAGATGGCAACAGTGGGATTGTAGGCCTGACAAGAAAGAAGCCAGCCTTTATCAGATGGACCCTCACAAGACATGTCCTGAGTGAATATGCAAAAGCTATGAGATTAATCACACAATCTGTCAAAGTTTGACTCAGACTCACAATTTATCAGACCACTCTGTTTTATTAGCAAAGCTGCTCTGCTAATACATTTAGAAGTGAGCCCCCCGAGTGGGGCTTGTGTCTCTTAATTTATACAGTTTTTGGAGAACAAGTTACAGAGAAGTTACAGACAAAAGAAGAAAAAAGATTTTAGTCACCACCCTTCGAGATCCCTGAGACCAGTCACGTATCTTCAATTACCTGCCACCCTTAACAATCTCCTTTAACAGCTTCCAGTTAACTTAACAAATTGCCCTTCACACCTTCCATTCTGATGCCTGCTTCTTAGACGTGCTGGCTCTATCTTAATTGCTTCTCCATTCAAAAGCTAACTGTCCCTACATGTGCTCCCTCAGATACTTTGTAACATGTTTTGGCATGCCCTCTCATATACAATGTATCCAGCATGTCCCCTTATACAACCCTATACTTATACAATGTTATACTTCCACAAATCATAGAATATCAGGGTTGGAAGGGACCTCAGGAGGTCATCTAGTCCAACCCCCTGCTCAAAGCAGGACCGATCCCCAATTAAATCATCCCAGCCAAGGCTTTGTCAAGCCTGACCTTCAAAACTTCTAAGGAAGGAGATTCCACCACCTCCCTAGGTAACGCATTTCAGTGTTTCACCACCCTCCTAGTGAAAAAGTTTTTCCTAATATCCAGCCTAAATCTCCCCCACTGCAACTTGAGACCATTACTCCTTGTTCTGTCATCTGCTACCACTGAGAACAGTCTAGATCCATCCTCTTTGGAACCCCCTTTCAGGTAGCTGAAAGCAGCTATCAAATCCCCCCTCATTCTTCTCTTCTGCAGACTAAACAATCCCAGTTCCCTCAGCCTCTCCTCATAACTCATGTGTTCCAGTCCCGTAATCATTTTTGTTGCCCTCTGCTGGACTCTTTCCAATTTTTCCACATCCTTCTTGTAGTGTGGGGCCCAAAACTGGACACAGTACTCCAGATGAGGCCTCACCTTGTCAAATAGAGGGGAATGATCATGTCCCTCGATCTCCTGGCAATGCCCCTACTCATACATCCCAAAATGCCATTGGCCTTCTTGGCAACAAGGACACATTGTTCTAGCTTCTTGTCCACTGTAACCCCTAGGTCCTTTTCTGCAGAACTGCTGCCTAGTCTGTAGCGGTGCATTGGATTCTTCCGTCCTAAGTGCAGGACTCTGCACTTGTCCTTGTTGAACCTCATCAGATTTCTTTTGGCCCAATCCTCCAATTTGTCTAAGTCCCTCTGTATCCTATCCCTACCCTCCAGCATATCTACCTCTCCTCCCAGTTTAGTGTCATCTGCAAACTTGCTGAGGGTGCAATCCACACCACCCTCCAGATCATTTATGAAGATATTGAACAAAACCGGCCCCAGGACCGACCCTTGGTGCACTCCACTTGATATTGACTGCCAACTAGACATGGAGCCATTGATCACTACCCGTTGAGCCCGACAATCTAGCCAACTTTCTATCCACCTTATAGTCCGTTCATCCAGCCCATACTTCTTTAATTTGCTATCAAAAATACTGTGGGAGACTGTGTCAAAAGCTTTGCTAAAGTCAAGGAACAACACGTCCACTGCTTTCCCTTCATCCACAGAACTAGTTATCTTGTCATAGAAGGCAATTAGATTAGTCAGGCATGACTTGCCCTTGGTGAATCCATGCTGACTGTTTCCGATCACTTTCCTCTCCTCTAAGTGCTTCAGAATTGATTCCTTGAGGACCTGCTCCATGATTTTTCCAGGGACTGAGGTGAGGCTGACTGACCTGTAGTTCCTAGGATCCTCCTTCTTCCCTTTTTTAAAGATGGGCACTACATTAGCCTTTTTAAGAAGTGACCTAACAAGAAGTAGTGGAGACAAAGTCCACAAACAAGTCTTTACCTCAGCACTGAAGAGGGATTAAAAGCATGTTACAGCTCTTAACAATCATTTAACCAACAATACAGCAAACCCATTTTACCCTGAATTACACTCTGTGAAAACTACAGAAAGATAATGCCGGACAAGATCTAAGGTTAGATGGAAGAAATACCAAGTTTCTAAACATGGCATCCAACAAGCAGTCACTTGTAAAATTGCTCTGTGGATATATGGTTCAAAATGCACTTGAGAATGAAGGAGCACACCTAACACAAACACTCCTTCTTGTGAAGGCTTTTCCAGTGGTGAAGTCCATCACCAGTGGAGGAGGTGAAGAAACCCAAGACTTCTACAGTACTTGGCGCAAGGCTATTGCCAAATGCTGTATGTGCCAATATGGCTTTTGGGTCTCTTGGTGTCCAAGGAACCATAGTAATTAGGTCACCTGATACAGATGTTTTGGTCCTTGCTGTTCAATACTTTCCAAAAAATGGAACACATAGGTAACATGGGGGTTGAAACAGGCACAATTACCAGCACAACTGGCAAGTGTCGCTTTGTATGTGTATGTGCAATTTGTGATGCTCACTCCTGACTTCTGCAACCTACTTCCTGCTCTACACACATTAACAGGATGTGGCTCTGTATCATTCCTATTTGGTACTTGGGAAAAAAAAATCTGTGTTTAATGTTTTCACAATAGAGACAGCTAACTGCTTCAGAGATCTTGGCAAATTGGGAGACAGGGACTAACAAGCTGAAATTTCTAAAGCAAGGAGGTTGGTAGCAGTGCTGTATGAGCAAAGCAAGAAAGAAAAGGAGTCCCACAGAACCTGAATGGCTTGCACATCAATCTAGCCATCAAAACGGACAAGTCACTAGCCAAACGTCCACCATGTGAGGACCATTTTGAAGAGCATTTCAAAAGAGCATCTGGGCAATCAAAGATTTTGATGTCTTCATGCACAGGTAAACCAGGTATTGGATCATCACTTCAATATAGATGGAAAATGTGGATGATGAACTACTTCCTGTATTCTTCAAGGGCCCGGTGGCATCTTGGCTTCTACAGGACCTTATTTGTGCCTATATCAATAAGGGTTTCTACACAATCCACTGTTTATAGTCAGAAAAATCTTCGCTCCTCAGAACTGTGCACATGCCGAGACAATGAAGACTGTGGTAACCCACACACTCTTGACAAAGATCATAATGATGAACAAGATGATGATAATGATGATAATATCATCAGCACTATTACATTGCAATAATATCTGTACACATTTATTATTATATTTTATTTTACCCTTTAGATTGTTATGTTGCTTTCAGGTCACAAAAAATATCCAATCATATCTCTTGAAATGACATAGACTCAGTAAACTAACAGAAGCAAAGACAAATGTTTCAAAGTAGTTATTTTAACATGTTGATGGTGTCACTTGTTTATCCCTGTTTTTTATGTTAATAGCACCATTTGGTAGCTCCACATCATATATCATCTTAAAATAGACATATTATGTTTTCAAATTATGTATGATGTGTATGTATGTAGAGAGAGTACATTAAGTTGACCAAATCAGTGGTGTCTGCCACTCACCTATATGGCCAAGACATTCTTGTGCCCTGGTTAGTCTCCAGATGGGATGGGTAGGACCTGCACCCAATGTCTAATAAGTCCTCATCAGCTCCAGAAAAATGGATGTACATGCTGCCTTCTTTGTGTCCTTACACGGGGCTCTGCACCAGCACAGGGATGAAAGGGTGACATTCGCTTCAATGGGAGTTTTGCCTCTATAAGGATTAGTAGCTAAGGACTTTAGGATTTGACCTTCAACTTTACATACATTTGCAGGTTAAATGCTAGGTTGTGCTCAGCATCTGTATGTATGTGCATGGGCACAAAGCCAGGAGGAATACAAAGGCCTCCCTTCTTTGCCCCATGATGGACAGCCTTGGCACAGCTGTAGTCCTTCTTTTTGGTGGAAGGGCAGGGCAAGGATTCAGAAGTCAGGCATGGCTAGCTATCCCAAGGGGGCAGGGCCAAGGCTCTGTTTCCCCTCCCTACCAGTCTGCAGAGATAGTTGGTCACAGTGGAGTGTACATTGCACTCTCTGTTAAGGGATAGTGAAGCAGCCATATATTCCTGCACAGCAAGGAGCTAGGGAAACACAAAGCTGCCTAGAGCTCTCACTGGGCAGTGCAGCTCTGTACAAGCCTTAGTATGGAGCAGCACATGTAGTGCACAATTCAGCCCTCTACAAACTACAGAACGACATGCTATCAGATACTGTTTATTCACAAGCCTTGACTGGCCAAAGGGATTCTTTTACCAATCATTTGGATAGGTCTTATATTTTAATAAAACAGCCATGAAATAGAAGAGTCTTGTTACTTTTTTTTTTTTAATTCCTCTTTTTGAAATGGATTTTATTTATAAATTTTACAGGTAAAGCATGCAGACATTGTGTTAAAAATAAAGATCACAATTTCCATGAAACAAAGTAATGAAAGTTGTGTCTGTTATCTCCTGATCTTTTAAAACATTTGTTGATAGAAACCTGTCCCCTTCCTTATAGGTCCTGCTCATGTGATTAGAGAGTTCATTTGAAAGGCTATGTATCCCTGTTAAATTTTCATTTTACTCAACATCATTTTTCTTTGAAATTTTGTGGGGTTTTATTAAAAAAAGCAAACAAAAACACACTTTTTTTGGCAAATCTGAACATTTTCAATGAAAATAGAAATAGTTTCCTTGAAAATCCACTTTACTGAAAGGCCAAGTTTTACCAATAATAATAATTTAAAAATGTTTCATTGAAAACTTTTTCAACCAGGTCTTATCCCAGTGCATTTGCCAGTAGAGCAAACACTTTGTAGATCTGGCTTAGTATAATGAGTAGTGTCGTGGAAAAAATAACCATGCGTTGTGCTTGGATCAGAACAAGTCTGAGGCTCCTTTATTGATTACGAGCACAGGGGGGTAATAGCTCTAAGTAGCTGCCCCTGGATTCAAAGCACACACAGCTTTTTAAAGCTTAAAACCACAGACAAATTACACATACTTCCATATTAATTACCTTATTTGGAATACATTGCAAACTTAACACTGGTCAAAAGCAAAAACAAGTGTCTCCCCCACTAGGCCCTTCCTGTTATTCACTGTCTTTTCTTTTGCAATCTGCGACCTTTCTAACACAACTGTTGTTATATATTTCATAATCATGACTATTGCAAATATGTTCTGTCTGGGGACTTTTCCATCCTGCCCCTTCATGCCCCTTATGCACAGAAAACCATTTTTTCTGTTTTGGGGACTTTTCACTGTGACTTCTCCTACCCCTTGACACACATAAGCAAGCAGGATCTCAGTTTACAGCCTGGAGGCAAGCTTGACCAAAGTCAAGGCCTTGACCTGAGTTTTATGTTCTATTAATTTTCCCTCACAGTAGGCATGGCAGAATTTAAAAAAAAATAATTTTGACAGAGAATATCCATGTTTATTTTAAAGCATTTTTCTACTTGTATTAATTTAATTTTTCACAGTTGCATGAAATTATGGGGGGGTCAGATAATAGGGGCTCAGCCAGTAATTACTTAATGATATTAGATGTTAAGACTCAAAAAGTTAATGCTTTATAACCATTACAACACAAATTGTCAACATCACGTGTCAAAATATATCATGTATATATCCTTAAATCAAACTCTTCTAAGCTCTCAAACAACTTTTTTCCTACTTTGTCTCTCTGTAAATTTTCATTATTAATGATGGAAATATTTTTTCATCAGTTTGTGCATACAGTGAACATGGGCAGCACATAATGGAGGCTATGGGAGGCTAAGCCTTCCCAAAACTCATGCTGCCGGGGGGACCTGAGGGCAGTGGTGGATTTGGGGGGCCCTGAAAAATGTCCTACCACCACAGCCCCAGGCTGGAGAAGCACTTGCTCCCCGTCACAGCTCCAGGGCTGCACTGGTGGCACAGAGCTTATCCGGGCTCGAGGCTGCAATGAGGGGGGAGGGGGAAGGAGTAAGTGGGGCCAGGGCCTTGGCCAGTAGAGACAGGGCAAGGGGCTAGCCTCCCCAAGGGGAAGCTTCACCCACTGCCCATGCCTGTGAAATTGATGTTGACTGATAAAAAGCTCATCCTTCCATGCCTAATAATAAGGCTGTGTTTCCACTTTAGGACTGTGATGGAGAAGGAATGAACTTAGTCAAGGTCAGTTGTAGTTTTTGTTCACTGTCTCTTACATTTAAAGGCAGCTCTCGCAGTAGGTAGTCTTATAATCTTTAATTATTTGTATTTCCAAAGTGCCCATAGGCCCATAGTCTTACTGTGATAGACACTGTACAAATATATAAACAAAGACATAGTCCCATCTCAAAGAGTTTATAAGCTAAAGGTAGGTCTACACTTCGGGGGAGTGTAGAGTATAGACACTGCCTGCCCAGGTCACACTGGTATAAATAGCAGTGTAGATGAAGAGGCCCTACTTAGGTGAGTGGCATATGGATATGCCAGAACTGTACGGTATCTACCCTACATGACTATATGCCCAATCAGTGCCTTCCTTGTCTAAACTGCTATTTTCAGCAGTGTAGTGTCCTGCTGCCTCGCAAGTGCTGGAGCCTTTCCCTGCTGCCTACCCCTGCCAGAGCCTGCCACTGTGGCATGTAGCTAAACATACCCTAGATGCTTACAGGTCCTAAGTATGTGCTGAGAGACAACAGCAGGCTACATCAAATAGATTTGGGGAGCACAAGGAAACAGTGAGACAATAAGTAAGAGGACACCGCTGTGAATAGCCCAGATACTGG
This sequence comes from Lepidochelys olivacea, assembly GCF_965140295.1. Taxonomy (NCBI): domain Eukaryota; kingdom Metazoa; phylum Chordata; order Testudines; family Cheloniidae; genus Lepidochelys; species Lepidochelys olivacea. Next base: position 10,670,105 of record NC_140415.1, on the reverse strand, counting down.
ACTTTGTGCAGGCAAGTGTCATTGCATGCATAGGTGACCACATAGAAAGATACACTGAGACACCGACATAGAAACCAAGACCAAGTATGTGGGCTGATTTCCCACATCTCTGAAAATCAGACCTTAAGAACCAGATTTTCAAAGGTATTTCGGTCCCTACAGATGAGATGGACATTTCAATGGGAGCCAGGTGCCTAACCAGTTTAGCACTTTTGAAAATCCCATTAAGAGTCTATCTGCATCTTTAGGCACCTAAATATTTTGAAAAAATGGCCCTAAGTGACTTGCCCACTGTACAGACAGGAAGTCTGTGGTGTAATGTCACAGATCACCTGACTCCGACTTCTAGCCCTTAAATACATGGACATCTTTCCCCTCTATAATGAAAATGTCATCCTGATTTACAATCATCTGATTTCTCAATGATCTGTAATACTTAACCTCAGCTAATTGAGCAGAGCTTATGGAGGTTATAGTCAGTGAAAATAATATAAGTCATAACTGAATGAGAGAACTGGTGCTGCTTCTTTTCCTAATTAGTCATTATGCCTCCATCAGAGAAGTTGTATTTAGCTGTCAGACCTGGTTGATAGACTTAGAAATCAGCAGCTCTGCATCTGAAGACTTCTCCGTGTCTGACTACTCTTTCTTGTCCCCTAATCATGTTTGGGAGATTTCAAGAAGGAAACAGGTAATTTTATTGTGCTCTGGTACCTACAGTCCCATGAAGATGGCCACTATAATTTACTCCACTGTCAGTCCATGCTGCAGTTGGAGGGTAATTCAGCTTCCTCCAGGGGTATAATAAAGGACGTTAATAATAAAATAAAATAATATGACTTTTCAAATGGATCCGTGGTGTCTTTTACATATATAATATATCATATGTAATATATGAAAATTTATTACCCTTTTCCCCAGCTTTGGCAGATCACATGCTGTATCCGGCTATGAAGTCATTATCTCTGGAAGGGGTTGTAAGACAAGATGGAATATAGGCATAATTTTGGTTTTCCCATAAATGTGTTCTTCATGGATGATGCTGGGCCAGTAACACTGAAGCCTGCTCTGTCTGTAGAATCGCACTTCTCATTTAATGACATCATCCCCTTTGGCTCCAAAGGTACCTACAATCCACACAAATCTGATGTCCCATCATCACTTTTCTTAGGGAAAATAATGTACAAACAAAATAAAGAATTGTGAGGCTGGGGTTATTTACAGAAAGTATTGCTGACACTGAAGGAAGGAACCAAACCCCAATTTTTGAAGTTTTCCTACATGAAAAACTTTCCCCCCATCATGTAGGCCCTTTGTCACACAGGTACAGAGGCATGCATGGAACATGTACAAGATGGGCATCACTAGTGAAAGCATCCCCATATTGGTACTTACTACTCTATTAATACCTTCCTTTGCCTTCTTCCCCAGCTTTGAAAGAGTATTACAACCGCTGTGAGCTAAATTACTCACAAGGAGTAGTATTTCATTCCACAAGTGGCCCCATTAACTTCAGTGGGACTTCTCATGGCATAAGGTAAACGAACAATTCAATATGAGCAAGAACATCACTATCTGGCCCTATGAATCTGCCAAGACAGCAACTAAAGGTATCAGTTGGTGCCACCCATAATAGTGATATGAGATGAGGAGACCTGTCTTTTAGGGGTGAACTGCAGTCCATCAATTGATTTCACACTGGTCATCCAACATTTAAAGTCACTGTAGGAATCCACCAGTTTGGACTATTTTATACCAGTAACTGAGAGGGAGAATCTCTCTATATGACTAAGTCATCCAGCCTCCTTGCCAGTGTTACTTAACCAAATACATTTTGTCCATGTAAATGAACTGCAAACTAAGAGCTGGATTGCAACCCCATTCGTCACGTATGTAAGCAGAGTCAGGATGAGCTCCACCCTGACATCTGGTGGTGAGTTGTGGCAAGTTGTGGAAAAGAACTTCAGGGGCTGATCTCGTTTGCATAGGCACACCCACCCTGCCTAGAATGAGGCCATAGCTGCCCAAATGGTCACTTTGGCTGCTGTGGGATCCCCGGTGTCTCTGTTATTGGGGCAGGAAGAATAAATTGTTATTACCCTGATTATGGGAATCAAGGACAGTGGAACTGTACTTGGCCTTTTGTATGATGGAGGGACTCACCATCAACAAAGTAGTACTTGCTAGGCAAGGGACATGGGTTCCAAAACTCTGTGAATTAAGAGAGGCTTGAGACAGGTATTAGTACCTGGTGGTGGTGGTGTGGGCCCCTTTGTGAGGGCCTGAAACACTAATTGCACCTCTATCTCGCTCCACTGTGGAATATCAGAGCTAATTTAGGGTCTATTAAGAGTCTCGCTACAGGTACTGTGCTGAATTCACTTTGGCCTTATGGTGCACCAGCACTAAGACTCCCACTACTACAAGCTGAAATCACTAAGAGCTGAAATCACTGAGCACTGTGTCAAGTAGTGGGGAGCCTGAAGATCTAGAGTGCAGTGGTGCTGTTCATGGCTAGGCTGGCGGAGCGTTTGTGAGACGGCGAGTGGAGCCATTCGTGAGATGTGGAGCCCTGTAGAGCTGTGGGGCAGTCAGCTTCAGGTCATGTAAGGTGCCCCTTACCTCTCCCCCCGCCCCCCACAGGCACATTTTTACCCAGACTGGGGAGTAACACTCTGCAGATGAACTTTTGAACTCTGGGACTGGACTTTTTGGACTTTGGGTGATTTTTGGATTGCTGGACTCAAGAGATGTTTGGGTTGTGGGATTCAAGAACCCAAGGGAAAGGACGTGGCCCAATTTGTTGGGGTGGGTCTTTGCTCATGGTTTGGTTAATGAACACTAGTTGTGGTGTTTTCCCAATTTAATGCTGATGTCGTTTACCTCAAGTTATTAAAGATTCTCTGCTACACCGAGACTCTGCGCTTGCGAGAGGGGAAGTATTGCCTCTTTGAGGCACCCAGGGGGTGTGTAAGATTTTCCCAGGTCACTGGGTGGGGGCTTGAGCCAGTTTTGCATTTGCTTTGGTGAGAGGGAACCCCTGTGTACTGAACCCGGCCCTTGCTGCTATCAACTTGGCCTGGCAGAAGGGTTACACATAGATGAGCAATTACTTGCACAAAAAGCCCCATGACACTGCAACCATCTAAAGGCACAATCTAGCTCTCTATAAATGACAGAGATGGATCCAAGCTACAAAATTTATCTTTTAATCCAGATTTAAAATTTCCACTTCCCACTAAATAGCAGGTAGCTATTAGCCCAAATCCAATCAACTATTTCGGAACATTGTTTTTAGCTTATCCTGCACAGACTCTTCCATTTCATGGGGCTTCTTGGGATGTAAAGTGATTTGTAATGGAAAAGGCATTGCCTTCTTGCTGCTGTGAAAGTCACCTCATGCAGCATTGCCCTGCACCTCTATCCTGATTTATAACTCCCCTGTGCTCCTGGTTCTGAGCCTTCTCGAGTCAAACTCTTCAATTTTGCTACACTTCTCTGAATTATGGGGTTGCTATGTGATGAGGACAAACGCTGACTTGAGAGCTCCAAACTCATTTCCTGATTTGAACTTCTCCCCCAAGAGGTAAGAAAGTTGCATCACCTACTGTATATCTTCTGTCATTTGATAATTAATGTGACAATGAGATTTTCCCACTCCAGTGCTTTGTCATGCATTGTCTTACTTGCAGCGCTTTTAGCCTTACAACTGGTTCAACAACTATATGACCAAGCTCAAAAGGAAAATTATTGATCACAGCCACAGTTAGAACAAAATACAAGGTACAGAATTATAACAGGAAGGTAAAGCAAAGCAAGATTTTAGATTAATTCTTGCATGGAATGCCACTAGACAAACTATTTTTACAAGTTGGGGAGACACCAGTGTCTTTTCAGACCTTACGCATTAACTGAGGGGCCTGATCCGAAGCTCATTGAATTCACTGGGAAAGACCCTAGCTCTGGCTTATCTGCACTGAAGTCAAACAGAATACACATGGAATTCCCTACCCTGGAACAGTGTGCTGAGGAAGTGAGGTGGGAGGGTTAACAGACTTGGGACCTACTCCACATTTTGGAATGGCTCGCCTGCAACCCCTCCAAGGTCTCTCCCTCAATAAGGGGACTATTACAATCTTTGCCATTCACCCTTTCTATTCACCCAACACACAAGTATCAAACCATGTTGAGCTTCAACTAGATCCATTCTCATTCACACCCTGTGGAAATTGTTCCACTGCAGCATCCGGGGAAGTGCAACAGGGAGCCATTATCAGAGAAAAAGCACTGCACTTGATATCTCCTCTCTGAACCGTCTATTAGCCTCAGATGCATACTGAACAGGACTGACAAGATAGAATCCTATAGTATGTGCCATAAGAAAGCTTTGAGGTCCCATGAGCAATCACTCAACCCTCCCAGCTCTCTCAGAATTAAAAAAGCACAGCTACTCCAAAGAGAATTAATCTTCCCTCCTATATTCTGTACACGGATCTCAATACCTCGTGATCGACAGCACTGAAGGCAGCTGCAGATCTAAAAGAATCAGCTTTGACACTTGAGACCAGAACCTCAGCTGGAGTAAATCCGTGCAGCTCCATTGAGGGCAATGGAAGATTTAGCTCTTGATTCTCATCCATTTCTGGCAGACAATCATGCAGAAATGTTCTTTCACAGAATGAAATGTACAGAGCACTACACAAACACAGCTCAAGGTGCTCTCCCTGCCCCAAAGAGCTTACAAACTGCATAAACCAAATCAAGCCTGAGATCACACTTGAGGAGAGGAAAAGTGAGGAGATTATTAATGATGAGAAGAGGTGAATTTTAAGGAATAGGTTTAAAGAAGGAAAGATGGATTGGTTGATGAGAACTGGGAAGGGGAATAGGCCAACGTAATAGATATCACAAAGCTGACAATGGGAAAAGGAATGAGGGATGAGTAAGGTAAGAGGACTATGAAGGACATGGAGAAGGAGAGTGGAGATGTAGCCAGGGAAAGATTATATTAGGGGAAGTGGAGGAGCTTGATTTTGATGCAGTGAGATACAGGAGGCTAATGGCAGCATTCAAAGAGCAGGGGATCATTGTTGGAGTAGTGGGAGAAGAAGAGGATTTAGCAACAGTGTTTTGGCCAGATTGGAAGGTTGAGAGACAACAGCAAAGGGAAGATTTCAGTCATCAGAGTGAGAGACAACCACGGTATGGAAAAATGTTTTAATGGGGAGACTATGGAGGGAACAGAGATTATGAGGGCAGTAAAGAGGAAGCAACAGGATTTAGGGCCAGATTCAAAGCCATGAAAATTGGGGGGAAAGCCTCCCTTTGATTTCAATGGGCTTTGGATCAGGCCTTTCCTGAGCATCCAGAGATGGATGGAATGGAGCAGGATGTCTCAACAGTGGAAATTGACCCTGCCAGTTCTATAGATAGCAGTAACCCTGGCCCAGTAGAGCAAGGCTCTTTCTGATGTTCCAGCTTACGACTGATTTCCAGCGTGAGTCCGGCTGTATGAATTGAAGCAGCTTTTGCACATAAAAGGGGAAAAAAAGGGAGATTTGCAGTCCTATTTTTGGGCTGAGTAGCTGCAAACACCGTTTGTGCCCCTCACAACTCACCTGAATGATGGAATGGCAGCTCCCTGCTGGAGGTTTCCACTGGTACTTCAAGCATGCACTTTCATCTGGAGAAGTGGCTACCAGTTTGCAACCAGTGCATGCAGGACATTCATTGCTGGCTGCTTTTCTTCCTGCCACTCTCAGACCAGAGGTTAGTGTAAAATGTGAGAGATTGGCTTTTCATTACTGTTTAGCTAATAAAGTGTCCTCCGAATACTCCTCAGACTTTATCAACCAAAACTGGATGAAAGCCAAGTGTAGTCCATGGGGGGGAATGGCCCCTCCCCACCCCCGGGTCTGTGGGCAGCGAATCCACCTCAGTACCTTGCTGGGAGGCCACCTGGCGTGGGGAATCAGCAAGGCGATGGGAGACATGAACATGGATCTGTGATCAGGGCCAAATGACAAACACAGTCACAGAGCCCAGCAGCTGGTCAGGGCGGGGTAGCAAAGAGTCTCTGGCTCAGGCCGGGCTAGGTAGCCAGCTACTTAGCTCAGGCCCTTGCTCAGGGTGGGCCAGTGGAGAGTCTGTGGGCTCAGGCCTGCACTCAGCCTGAGCAATTAAACAATTAGGGAGCCCAGGCCCTGGGTCAGAAACTCAGGGCTCAGGCCTGTACTCAGGATGAACTGCAAGCAGTCAGGCCTCCTAGATCCAGCGGAAGGCTGACAAGTGCAAGCTTCTTGCCTAAGCGAGGGGCAGACTGGCACCCACGAATTGGAGCGGCAGGGGGGACGCAGGCCCATGGACTCCACTGCATCCTGGCCCAGGGCCCTAGCAGTGGCAGAGCGGTCTGCCTCTGGGTCAGCGAGGATCCTGACCGCAACACCCTGACTCGCTTGCTAGCAGCATTGCAACCAGACAGGGGTTGGCTACCCCTGGGCCACTTCCAAATCCCCCTCTGGGCATATCTGGCTCTGTAGAGGGTCATCCTGGTCATTGGGGAAGAAGTCCTCTATCAAGGCTTGCAGCTCCTCCATGTTTGGGTCTGGCAGTCCTGGCCAGTTCTCATCTTCCTCAGGGTCTGCGGCAGCCTCGGAGCTTACCAGAGGCGTTTGGCTCCTCTGGCAGCTGGGCCCCAACTGAGTTCTCCAGCCCACCTTTTATACTTCCGGTCCCGCCCACTGACTTCCGGTGGGAGGGTTGAGCGTGATGTGCCTCCGCCCATCAGGGTTCAATGAGGGGCCCCTCCCCCTCTGGGTCTGTGGGCGACCAATCCACCTCACTACACCAAGTCATCAGAGAATACATGTGGGATGACTTTAAAGAGGCAGATGTTCAAAGGGGTATTTTGAAGAGTTCTTCAGTGTGTGAGGGGTTGAGTCCGATAACACAGATGAGAGCTGAGGGGGCATGCGGGGGGGGAATTAGTTGATACTGCAAAATCTGGGAGAATTTGCTATGTCTGCCAACATTAGCCTTGACAAAGGCATAAGTTAAGGCTGCTGTAAGATCTAGTGATGGTAAAACACATGGTTCAGGGTAGATACCTAGGGTCTACTGAGAAACTAGAGCATGAGGACAGTCAGTGGGGAATGTTCTTGCTCATCTATTAAGGATTTTTCAATCTACTCCCCACCAATCGGTAAGAAATCTTTATCAGGAATCACAGTGAATATCTGACCAAATAGATGGGAAGAAGGAGACATCATGGTGATGAGGGATAGTCATTCTAGTAGCAAAGCAGCTGGGCTGCAGACACACCACCTTAAGCTGAGATCTTGTCAGAATTCATATGCCAAACCACTCAAAGTAGGGCTGAAGACTTCTGTTGAAACCTAAGGTAATGAAGAAAGCACAGTAATGTCAGTACACTACTGATTTAGTACAATAGTGATTTAGTAGGTCTTCCTGATTCATTGCTGAGCTTTACCTTGGTGTCAGAGCATGCTGGGCCAGTAGGATACTTGTTTTCTGGATGACATGTAAAATGGAGGTCCTTTTGATTAATTGTAGTCATTACAAATCTCACGGCACATTTCATAACAATCCATTAATAAGGTGATTGTGAGTCAGCTCTGGTCAGCATGCCAACTGCACCACCCCATAAGACAGTACATCACACCCCATTTCCTGTCTCCAGCCAGTCTTGGTGGCTGGTTCATACTAAGGTATGGAACCATAGCTCTGCTCTCATGGTTCCCCGCTTAAAATCTATGGGGGTAATAAGAAGAAGCAGACAAGGCAGAACCTTCAAGATTTTGGCCAGAGCCTCTGTAAGAGTGCAAGGGAGGTCTTCCTTGCCCTTTTAACCCTCCTATCCAATTCTGCAATGGTGTCGTGTCTAGCCATGCTGTTTCAGGAGCATAAAACAGGCACTGCAGTATTAGCTGTTCTTCTTATGGAAAAGTGCTATCTCCATTAGCATAAATGTCTGCCCTTTGCTAGATTCTTATTATACAGGTGTGTTTAGTTTTAAAGCAGGATACTAGAAACTAGAACTAGATCATCTACAGGAAAATGACAAAGTGTTTTTGACATTTTTGTTGCCTGAAATATGCCAGGAAAGTTTCAAAGTGATCAGAACCAAGGTTAAAGAGAAGTGGAAAGAAAATAAATATTTATAGTCTCAGACACAGCCATTTTCTTCTTGACTCCTATAGTAGAAAAGGAGCAATCTGACTGGTTGGGTATCAGAAAATATAGGATTTTATCTGCCCCTTTAAACGCATATATTTTGGAATTTATCTAACTAAAACCGGAGCAAGAAAACACGTGTAAGAATTAAAATAGTGAATTTTATTCTGCAGACGTTTTTACCACAGTAGCACAGAAAAGATTAAAGAGGGAATTTGTTTGTGTAAAAGACACCATAAATATTATGCTAAAGGATCACAACTGGTAAGGACCTATCACTTCCCTGTTACTACTGCAAATGCTTATATTCTAAGAATGTGAGGCAACATTCTTCCACCTTTGCTCACGGTGAGTACCTTACTGCAAATATGAAAAAGACTACTCATAGACCAAGGTACTGTCCAATGTAACGGTGACCGAATCATTCCCCTAGTAATTATCTATAAGGATCTGAAGGATGCTGTCATGGGATGTACAGGCCCCACACTGAACTAGCACAATACTGGGCTAGGGAAACCATGCACCTTGGCAGGTACAGGGCATGTTCCAAGTGGAGAAACAGTTTAAAAGGATGCTTGTAGCCCAAGAAAAGGAGCTGTATGATACACCAGGAAACAACGCTAGTGCTGAGAACTGTCAGGTGATGCTACAGCTTTGTGACGGCGGCTCTAGCTGTAGGGATTTTGATTCTCCCCTCTTTGGGAGCCGAAAGCCCTGACGGATATCACTTGAACAGGACACCAAGAGACTGACTAATGTATTCTAAACCAGTGACCATGCCCCAAATTAAAAAGCTCCAGACAATTAGGAAGTGATCCAGGGGAAAGCCTAATTTGGGGTAGCTCAGTAACTAGACTGCACGCTTTGATAAACCCCTAAGGCCCTTGGTTGGGACTTGGTTGAGTGGGTGGGCCTGGGTCCTCCGACCATGTGTCTCCTCCCTGTTCTTCAGTAGGGAGAGAGCCTCGGGAGGGGAGGGAAGCAATCCGAGCACATGGGAATAATTGAAGCCTTAATTGGGGCCCCTTCTGAGATGACTAGGCTGGCAGAAACCATAGGACCCCGGGCTGACCACTAGGGCAGCTGGTCATCGGACCATCCTGCTACAGATGCAGATACTGCAGCTGGTGACTACTTAAACAAGAAGTCCCATCAAAGTTAATGGAACTCTTCATATTCGTAAGTACTCACCAACAGAAGCTGGGCTAAAATTGCACAAGTAGACCCCCACAGAGGGGGTGGATCGTTGTGGATACGCATTCATTAGGAGCAATAGGACAAATTCAGAAAGAAATAAAATATAATTTGTTTGTATTGACAAGCTTCTAAATGGCAAGCTACATCTGATGGTAGAATAGTCATCCAAAGGAACAGGTGGAGGCCTTTTCATCTATATTTAAACCAGGCAGAGCGCTGGTCCATGTGCTGCAAGGAGCAATCCTGACATAATACATCATTCCTGTCTGTAGCTTTCATGTTTCTCTGATGGATTGCTCAGCTGCTGTTACAATACAAGGAGTACAACTGAGAGGAACACACCAACTATTTGTCTATTATTTACCTATTTAACCATTTACCAGGTTCAGTTCCATGTCCTGGCCTGAATCAGAATTGCGACGGAGTCTAGAATATTAGTTTAATGGAGATGAGCATGTGGTTGGCTAGCTTCTTTATGAGCTTTCTCAGGAATAGAAGTTTTGACACTGGATTGTAGTTGACTGGGACTGAAGTATCCAGGGTGGTTTTTTTTCCAGTGTTGGTCAAATTATTGCCCATTTGAAGGAGCAAGGGAAGATATCCTCTCTGGCTAGTCACGAGAATCTAAGGGAGAATACACATTCTTAGAACCAAACTCTACACTCATCTACCTTCTTCAGAGGCCCATGCTATGGAAACTGTTCCCTAAATTGGGTGATGAATAGTATTCTATGTTTGTTCTATAATTTTTAAACTATGAGCTATGTAGTTACTATAAGCTGTAATATTGACCAGTTTAAGTTCATGACAAATGTATTACTTGATAACATAGCACTGTTAATGCAGCTGTGAAATGGATAATGCAGAAGGCAGCTCATATCACAGAAAAATCAACAACTCATCAGATTTCCCAGGATCTCTCAAGAGCACCCAACAAAGCCATACCCTTTTTGTTGCAGCTGTTTGAAGCATTTCTGAGCCATTGTCCGTATCATAGAAGAAGCATGCAATGCCAGCACGGCCAACAAGTTTATTACCATCATATTTTCAAAACACTAGGCTACTTCCAAGATATTTAAGTGTGTTTTGTTCTCTTGTAAACACAGGAACAAGTTCCAAAAGGAGAACTGTGACAACTGTTTTGGTATGTAATAGAAATTTAGCTTCTGTGGGCCATGGAAGAAATATAAACAATATTTAAGTTCATAGTATTGAGGCTCGATGTATCACTGAACAAGTTCATTTAAAAAGATGCCATCCCCCAATGGAGGAAAAAGTTTTTTTTTTTTTTAATGTAGATACTTTGGTATGATGGAAACTGAGCTTTAAAGAAGTAAGACCTGTTCTACACCAACTCTGGACTGTACTATGTTATTACAATTATAATAACATCAAACAGGTTGGCTAGCCTTGATGCAAGTCTGTCTTGGGGCATCACAGAAGAAAACAACATGTTTGAGATATAAACACATAGCAAATATTCATAACTTCACATACAAAGCTAATACATGGATTTAAACAAGATAATAAGATTTAGCAGTCTATAACTTTTCCATTGATACATCAAAAGGCATACTTTGTACAAGATTTATGGCAATTTTGTAACAGTGGTGATTGTATTAGTTTCAGAGTAACAGCCGTGTTAGTCTGTATTCCCAAAAAGAAAAGGAGGACTTGTGGCACCTTAGAGACTAACCAATTTATTTGAGCATAAGCTTTCGTGAGCTACAGCTCACTTCATGATCCGATGAAGTGAGCTGTAGCTCACGAAAGCTTATGCTCAAATAAATTGATTGTATTAGTGTATCTAGTTATCTTTCTTTTTTATACAGCATCCCATCTGGTTTCATCATAAGATCATACAAATTCAAAATGAAACATACCTGTTTAACTCAATTAGTATATCCTTCATGAGTAGTACAGGATTCTTCCCTACAGTGTATTTTCTAGCACTTTAACAAAGCCAGTTATAAAATTCTTAAGCAATGTATCTTCCATCTCTTTTCTCAGAGGAATGGTTTGCAGTCAGCTAAGATCACCTAAAACTAAGATCAGCTAAAATGTTTAGGGTTTGGGGGGTGTTGAATAGCAGGTTATTTGAAAGGGGGGGGAACCTTCTAAAATGGGTTTCTACACCTTTTTATTTCCAATTTTCTCTTTTTGTTTGCTTAGAAAAACCGGGGGGGGGGGGGGGGGGGGGGAAATCACGGGAAATTTAAGGGGGGAAAGAGAACATTTTCAAAATGTTCCACAAAACAATAATTGGCATTTTTAGATTTCAGTGCATTGAAACTTTTAATCAAAAGATATTTGAATGTCATTGATCATTTGAAATGGAGGAGGAAGGTGAAAGCCATTGCTGCAGCTGTTTTCCATTAGTTTTACTAGAAAAGCACTTCAAATCTTAGAACTTTGGACTGGAATCCAAGATCAAGAAAGAAAATAAAGAATCATACTCTTACAGCTATATCTTCTGAAACTGTTACAATGCTCTTTATTGCCTCTGCTGTTTATTAATTAAAATACATATATTTAGCATATCTCGCTGAGTTTATAAGGGATCATTCACTGCAATAATGACATGGTAAAGAAAGCACACAAAGAAAGAAAAGGAGTACTTGTGGCACCTTAGAGACTAACCAATTTATTTGAGCGTAAGCTTTTGTGAGCTACAGCTCACTTCATTGGATGAAGTGAGCTGTAGCTCACGAAAGCTTACGCTCAGATAAATTGGTTAGTCTCTAAGGTGCCACAAGTACTCCTTTTCTTTTTGCAAATACAGACTAACACAGCTGTTACTCTGAAACCATACAAAGAAAGTGATCATCCTTCATCGGTTGGATACATTGAAGTCTGTGGCAGATTTGTGTGTGCAACTGACAAGCTGATCAGGGTCAAGAGGTTTGTTTCTTTACATGGTATGATGGTATGTATTAGTTGTTTGCTTCCCTCTCCTCATGGCTCTGCTACCTGGGTGTGCCCTTCCTGCAGAAGGTGTCCTTTTGACTGGCAGGATTACTCAGTTCAGTCCTTTGAAAACTGCCCAGAGAGGACACCCAGGCTCAACTTGGTCATCCAGTGGCTAGAAGAGTTGGGAGCAGGCAGAAGCAAGGCACAGCAGGCAAGATAAAAATGATTTGTTTGCTTCTTCCATTCTGGATGAAGGTGGGAGAGGGGAAGAAGGTTCTCCCCTACCTTTACCCAACAAGCCTGGCTAAGTCAAGGGTTTAACTGTTTCTGTACATTTCGGACCATGTTTTATGTTTTTACATTTTAAAGTCCAGTTGGCCATTTTGATTTGAATATCAAGTTATGGCAGTAAAGTCCATGTGAGCTCCCTTTGCAAGATGCACCGCTACCTCAGGTGGACCTGGGACACATGGCAAGTGGTCTCTGGCTCATGTCATCTATTCTAAACACCCACTGTTTCAGACCTCACTGGACAAATGGATCCCGCTGTAATGGACCCTTCCTTATTAATTGGTAGGACAGTGCCAACCAGAGTCAACACTGTTACTGAGAATCCAATCACTTTAGGAGACAGAATTGAGACGTGCCAATCAGCGTTCAGTCTCTGTAGAAAATGAGTGGCAGATATTTTTTCTACTGTTTTGGGGCCCCTGTCTGCTTAAATGAACCACTTCTTCTTGGTTTTACCCTAAAACTCTGTCCCTTGCCACAATTAAATGGAATGTGATTAACGAAAAATCCAGGCCGGTAGAGCTCATGATACAGTATACCTGCAAAATCAGCCTTCAAGAAGCTGGCGAGGAGAGTTCAGACAGCTCCATCAGGCTCAGTTCTCTTGTGATTTGGTTTAAATTTAAATACAGACCATTAGAAATCCATTAATTTTCCTTGACAAATTGCTGAAACATTCCAGTATTCTACTTAATGAATAAGAAAGCTCATTGGAAATAGTCTGTTAGTGTACATCACTGAAGTCTTTGCTTGAACCTAGTATACAGGGCTTTGTTAGTGAGACCAATAAACTGTACTCCAGGTACAATTTTTCCTGGCATGCCTTTTGTAGAGGGGAAGGAAATTATTTTAGACTATTTGGCCCAGAGCATCAGCTGAGTAAATTAGTTCATCCACCAAAAGGCTGTTGAAATACATTGATACACACCAAATGGAGAGCTGTATCATCATATCTAAGGGATAATATGTGGAAATCCTATGGGAAAGCATTCCCTTACATGGATAATACCAGTCAAAACAATGGTGCTACTTGGCTCACCAGTATGGACAGGAGTTTGTTCCACCACCACGATGACAACACTAAAAGTTCAAAAGTGGAATTTCCCACCCAAGCTTTTAATGTTTGCACCTATTTTTACAGAGGAAAAAAATCAAGACAGCTTTGAAGTCTACACATACAGCCCATAATCATTAAATAGAAGGTCCTAAAAAAGTCAGGTAGACAGAATTATTATACCAGTTCAATTCTGGCTCACTGAACCTAGTTTTCATAATCCATTCTTCTTTAAGTGTTATCTGTGAATCTTTAATGACTGTAGCCAAACATTTAGGATTCATTTACTACAGGATATACCATTTAAACCCCCCCCCTCATTATACACATTATATAAATTAATCATTTCAAATAGTCCTCTATAATCGAGAAGCTTTCACAAGTTAATCTTATGGACTTTTCAGATGCTGTAGATGATATATCTTGGCTCAGACAGTAATTGATACTCCAGATAATAGTTGCTAGAAGTTTAGACCAATAGGGCCTTGCATACAAACCTTTGAAAACAAATTAAGTAACCCATATTCATTTCCACTGAGAGTACAGCAGCTGTTTAATTAGGATACCAGATTACGGGGTGGAAAGTAGAAGACAAGTAACAGATTATAAATATATTTTAAATAAAATATCTCCACAGAACTCCTGTATGACCACTATTGAACATTTATAAATGTAATTTTCATCAATAGACATCATAATGACTTACAAGGGAGGCCAGAATGATCACTACATTATAGATAAACTGAAGAGCTGAAAGGTGATATGATCTGCCCAAAATTATCCAGCACACCTGAGGTAGACCATATAGTGATGAGTGCTGAATAAAAAAAGATAAACAACTAAATACCTGGCAATAGAAACCAGGTCTTGGGAGTCACAGGCTAGTGATCTATCCACTAGGGGACAACTCAGAAGAAGAAAACTAAGAGACAGCTCCAACCATTCTCCTTTCTGGCTGAGCTGGGTGCTCCATCCTCGACTTGGGGGCTGCCCCTGACAACCCAGCTCCAGCTTCATATTTCTGGCAGAGCCGGGTGCTCTGTTCTCACCCTGGAGGTGGGGGCATCTGTCTCTTCCTGGTGGGCAGATGGGCTCCAGGGACCTCCCAGTTACAGCCTCCTGTGGACGGAGACCCTCTCCCCTTCCTTGGGGTGCCCACCAGAAAGCCTCCCCACCCTCCACTACAGCTCGACTATTAATCTTTCCTCTGTGGCTTGTGCCAGGGTGCATGATCCCCGGTGAGCTGCATTTGTAGAGACATCCCGTCCGGAAAAAAATTCCGGCCACCGGGTCAACCCATTGGGTCCAATGGGTAGACGCTATTGCTGACTCCCCAGGCTGCCACCTCACGCCAGTTCTCCCGCCAGCTGCTACCCAGCCTCCCCTTGCCCTGTCTGCCCCAGGCCCCAGTCCCCTTGTGCCACCTGCTCATGATGCTCCTTCCACCATTCGGAGAAGCAGCCACTCCGGCTCACTGTCTGCAGCCCTAGCCCCCAGACTCAGTCGGCCACCAGGGAAACCCAGCACTCCATTCAGACGTTAAGACAGCTGTGGCTCAACAGACTGTTGGAGAAAAATCCAGGCAGAGCAAAGCTTGCCAAGAAAGAGGCCCTTGGCCAGGGTTTGTCCAAGATTCGAATGAGGGATCTCGTGCTCCAAAAAGCAAGAATCAGGCTCCAAGATGAACAAGCCACTCTTGCAAAGGAAAGGATAAACACGCCTTGGAAGCTTGGGAGAAAGAACAGGCTGCTCTCGGCACAACAATGAAAAGGACTGCAAGAACAGGCAGAGATAGCCCTAAAATAAAAAAAAAATACTGCCCCTGACCTTACCTTTCCAAAGTCTCCTCCTCGCTCTCTCACGCCCTAAGTGAGAATCATACTCCTGCACCAAGGAACCAAATTCAGATCCTAATGCAGCCCACGCTCTATGTTCCCCTTTCCGAGATCATCTCCACAGTGGGTCTGTCACACCTCTTGAGTAAGAAACCAAATTCACACCCTAACGCCACTCTCACGCCACAGGATTGGGGAGAAAAACACAGGCAGAAGTCAGGAAAATAAAGGAAGGGACAGCGGCAAACACACCCTTTCGTAGGGGCTTGTCCTGGAGTTGACCACAGGGCCTCTTGCACCCGAAGCAACACTTGGACTCCCAAAAGTCAACAAACCATGCTTTGGAGCCAAAACAAACATAATTTCTCACAACTTTGGCGACCAAACCAAACCCACACAAGCCCCACAAGAACAGGCAGAGTTATCCCTAAAATGAAAACGTGCTGTACCTGACTTTACCTTTCCAAGCTCTTCTCCACACTCTCTCACACCCTAAGTGAGAATCATATACCTGCACCAAGGAACCAAATTCGGACCCTAATGCAGCCCTCACCCTATGGGCTGTTGGAGAGAAACACAGGCCAAACCCCCTCCTAAACTGTCAGCTGCAAACAGAGCCTTGGCAAGGGCATGGATGAAATTTGAACCCAGGATTTCTTGTGCCCTAAAGCTGATTCATTCACTAGTAAAACAAATCACAGCAGTTTCCAAAAACTAGGCAACAAACAGCCAGAAGGAGACTGTATACTGGAAGGTACTGCAGCAAACACACTCTGCAGGCAGGGAGTGTCGTTTCGGGTGCGAGAGGCCCCGTGGTTAACTCCAGGACAAGCCCTCGCAAAAAGGTCTGTTTGCCGCTGTCCTTTCCTTTATTTTCCCAACTTCTGCCTGTGTTTTCTCCCCAATCCTGTGGCGTGAGAGCGGCACTAGGGTGTGAATTTGGTTTGCTACTCTAGGGGTGTGACAGACCCACCGTAGAGATGACCCTGGAAAGGGGAACATAAGCGCCGTCCTTTTCAACTTTGTACCTACAGCAGTCCAGCCTTTCTCCCAAACTTCTGAGGCATGCCCAGCCCTCCCTTTGCAAGTGTGGCTCGTTGGTCTAGGGGGGTGTGATTCTCGTTTTGGGTGCGAGAGAGCCTGGGTTTAAATCCCGGACAAGTCCTTGCTATGGTTTCTTTTCTGCGGAGAAGGAGGCCCATGGATTAGCCTTTGCCTGGGGGTAGTTTTGCAGCTGTTCTTTCCATTTGGTTAATATTACCGCGTGGGTCCATTCACTGCTGGGTGGCGCCTCCTTGTGGCTCCTCATGGTAATAGGCTCGGTCATGCTGATGCCCCAACAGTGGTTACACCCTGTCAGTTTCTTTTCTGCAGCCCCTCTGTCGCTCTCAGGATCTGCAGCTGTCCTCTTGAGGATTCAGCCCTCCGGCTAAGTCTCTCTGCATTTCCCTCTTTCCAGGATACAATGCTTCCATTCTCTGTTACAAGCACAGTGACCTAGGCCATCTCGTCCTACAATGCTCCACACCTGGTCTATGCCATGGTCTGGGTGGCTGATAGGGGAAGCTGGGCAGGCCCTCTTCTGAGGGATCCAGTCCAGGGACCCTACAACTAGCAGTTCTGGGATCTCTTCTCCTGGCCTGGACTGCTTCCTAAAACTCCTTTCTTCTCTCCTTGCTCTGGGTGTACCAGATAAAAATTCTCCTCCCTCTTCCCAGGGAGTGAGTGTTCTTTCCCAGCAGCAGCCCCCTTTTGTTGCCAGCTTCCTGGATTTAAAGGCCCTGCCCATTCCTTCCCAACTGAGTCTGCTTGCACTCAATTTCTGCTCTGTGGCTGTTCTTTCAGGTGCAACCTGTGGAGTTGATAGGCCTACCTGGCCACCTTAACACCTTCCAGTCCTGTGTGTGGGGTGGACACCTCCTCAGAAAAATTAGCACTTTGTTTGTTTTTTTCTGAGGTGTGAGGGCTTACTGTGTGCCCTTGCATGGCTTGTTGGTCTAGGAGCATGATTCTTGACTTGGAAACAAGAAGTCCCGTGTTCAAGTTCTGGACAAGCTCTGGCCAAAAGTCTCTTTCCTGGCAACCTTTCTTCTGTCTGCAGTTTTCTCCAATATGCTGTCAAGCCAAAGCTTTGTTAGCCTCTGAATGGAGTTCCAGGTTGCCCTAGTAGCAGACGGAGTTTGGGGGCTAGGGCTGCAGAGGGCGAGCCGGAATGACTGTTTCCCCCAGTGGTGGAAGGAGCATCATGAGCAGATGGCACAAAGGCACTCGGGCAGGCAGGGCAAAGGTAGGCTGGGCAGTGGCTGGTGGGAGAGCGTGATTGAGGTGGTGGCCCAGGGAATTAGCAGCATTGTTGACTCATTGGAGCCAATGGGTTGACCTGGTGGTTGGAATTCTTTCCGGGCGGGATCTCTTAGCAAATGCAGCCCAGTGGGGATCATGCCCCCCAGCACAAGCCATGAAGGAAGGCGAAATAGTCGAGCTGTAGTGGAGGGTGGGGAGGCTTTCTGGTGGGTAACCCAAGGAAGGTGAGAGGCTTAACAGTCTCCCTCCACAGGAGGCTGAGGCTGGGAGGTCCCCAGAGCCCGTCTGCCTACTCAGCAGTGGCAGACGCCCCGACCCCCAAAGCTAGAATGGAGCACCCGGCTCAGCCATAAAAGTGCAGTCGAGAATGCAGCACCTAGCTCAGCCACAAAGGAAAATGGTTGCAACTTTCAGTCAGTTTTCTTCTACCCAGACTTCCCCTAATTGTCAGGGGCTCAAAGTATCTCTCCCTGGGAGGTGAAGATGCAGGCTCTGGATTCTATATACCGGTGGCCAATGGCACACCCAGAGACTGTGGCCTAGGGTATTGTGGGCATTGTACGAATGCCATTTAGAAGTGGTCAAACTTTACAGCAAGACTGATCTTTCACCAAACCCTCTGAATGCTGACAAAAGCCAGGATGGCAAAAGGTGGCTTGTTGGTCATGGGGCATGATTCTCTCTTTGAGTGGGAGAATCCTGGGTTCCATGCCCTGACAAGCCCTCCTCGAGGGTGTGTTTGCTGCAGTACTTTCCAGTTTACAGGCTCCTTCTAGGTGTTTGTCATCTTATTTTTGAAAACTGCTATGAAATGCTCCTTTCCTTAGAATTCTGAAAAGATTTGTTTTATTAGTGCGTTTGTCAGTTTTAGGGCATAAGAGATCCTGGGTTCAAATTTCATCCATGCCCTTGCCAAGGCTGTGTTTGCAGCTGACAGTTTAGGGGGCGTTGGCCTGTGTTTCTCTCCAACAACCTGTAGAGTGAGGGCTGCATTAGTGTCCGAATTTGGTTCCTTGGTGCAGGTATATGATTCTCACTTAGGGTGTGAGAGAGTGTGGAGAAGAGCTTGGAAAGGTAAAGTCAGGTACAGCACTTTTTCATTTTAGGGATAACTCTGCCTGTTCTTGTGGGGCTTGTCTGGCTTTGGTTTGGTCACCAAAGTTTTGAGAAATGATGTTTGTTTTGGCTCCAAAGCATAGTTTGTTGACTTTTGGGAGTCCAAGTGTTGCTTCGGGTGCAAGAGGCCCTGTGGTCAACTCCAGAACAAGCCCTTACAAAAGGGTGTGTTTGCCGCTGTCCCTTCCTTTATTTTCCTGACTTCTGCCTGTGTTTTTCTCCCCAATCCTGTGGCGTGAGAGTGGCGTTAGGGTGTGAATTTGGTTTCTTACTCAAGAGGTGTGACAGACCCACTGTGGAGATGGAGATGCATGTGCAGGGACATCCTGGTAGGAAAGAATTTCAGCCACCAGGTCAACCCATTGGGTACAATAGGTCGAAGATGCTGCTGACTCCCTGGGCCGCCACCTCAAGCCGGTTCTCCCTGGCATCAGACGTCACCCATGTGGTGCTCTGTTCTGTTCAATGTTGATAACAGTTGGCTGTGTGAATGTGTTCCCTCTGTGTGCTGCCCCTGCTCTGCAAATCGCTGACACAGCAGACCCCGAGAGAACCCCCAATGACAACAGACTCCAATAATGTACAAAGGCACCCAGCCAGGTTTATTGTCAACGAAGCACAGTAATAGTTTCCAGCAGACTCTACAGGACACACTACGAATATGTGCCCCCTGACAAAGAATACTCAACTGCCTCCTAGGCTGGACAGACACACTGCCTCACGGATGCATTCTTATACACAGGTGCAAACAAGTTACACATCACTCCTGTTAAGGAAAAGTTAGCACATGTGACTCCATTTTGGTTTGGGGCCCACCATTGTTTAAATGCCAGCACATCATACACCAGGAGTAATCCTTAAATACTGAATCCCTGTGAAAATCCTCCTCCTTGTCTCCAGCCTGCCTTGACTCCCAGTATCTGGTTTTTGTCAGTCTCTAACTCCCTGTCTCTTGGCCTTGATGTGAGGCCTCCCATCCTGATAATAAAAGTTACTGATGCATGGCTTTAGGACCATGCTGTGTAATTAACATACTGGTATAGCATGAGGAATGCACCAAGCAGGGATAGGTGGTAGATAAGACAAGGGTTTGTTTATTGGCTAAGGTTTCCGATGCACGAGGGCAACATGCTTTGCTAAAAGGTATATAACCTTTGTATAATCTGCATTCAGGGTCCCCTCCTGGCTAGCAGGGGGGCACCACGCTCGAGCGTAATAAACTTAGTGTTTTTTGGGAACTCTGCAGTTGTGGACTTTATTTCTGTGCCTCAGCCTAGATTCGAACTGTGCGTGTCCTATCAGGTATAATTCGCAGCATTGGTGTGTGTGTCCTATCAGGTATAATTCGCAGCAGTTGTGTGCGTGTCCTACAAGGTGTAATTCGTAGCACTTGTGTGCGTGTCCTACCAGGTGTAATTTGTAGCACTTGTGTGCGTGTCCTACAAAGTGTAATTCATAGCACTTGTGTGCGTGTCCTACCAGGTGTAATTTGTAACACTCCTGACGTACTGAGGTGCAACACATCCACGTAGCAAGGTAAAACCCATCTACGCAGTAAGGTGTCACCTCTCAACTTGTACATGTTCTTTTGAACAAAACAACTCGATCCATCATATTACCCTTTTGCGCCTGTCTTGAGGATGGGCCAACCGGTTCCCTGTTATCTGTGTAGCATGTCCAAGTATCGGAGAGTTCTGGTAGCTGCCTAGACTATGTTTATATCTCTAGTGTGCAATACCTCTTAGGCTGGCCAGGATGGCTAAGTGGTTAAGGTCTTGATCTTCACAGCCTAGAGGCCTTGCTGTCTAACCATTTGAATCCTGCTTCTGGCAGGCCTTTGCTGCTTCCTGCTGACCAGTTGGTAGAAGCCTTCAAGCAACTGCTGCTGCTTTTAATTATTTTGAGGCATACCACCATATTGTCTCCAGATGAACTCACTCTCTTACGGTCTCAGTTTAAACTTTTCACCACCCTTGCCATTCATAGTCTGTACAATAGTTAATGATGTGAGAGTCTAACCTCACACTTGTTCTGCCCCCACACCCACCTGTTCTGCCTCCCCAGCTCCCCCACCTCACACTGAGCCCCACTCCAGCAATACACCCCTCCCCACCTCTGCTTCTCCTGGTTTTCTTCCCCTCTCAATCAGGGGGCTCCAGCAGGGTCCCCAATCACCTTCCAGGCTTGGGGTGGGGCGCTGGTGGCTCTTCCCCTGCCTCCAACCGGCAGCTGCAGGAAGGAGGTGGAGGGGCAGAGGAGCTGATCCATTGCCCCCAGGTGGGGAGCAGGGAGGAGAGGGAGATTGAGCTCTGATTGGTTGCTCTGCTTCTGGAGTGAGGCAGATGGCCAATCAGAAGGTGGGTTTCTCCACCTTCTTTCCCCCTTCCCCACTCCACAGGACTCAAATTTGCCATCTTAACCTCGCTTTGGGGAATGGAATGTGACGCATGCATCATATTTGAAAGGGGCCGCATTCCAGAGATCAAAAGTACAGACTACAATCTGGTTCTGACATTAATGAAAATACAAGGGAATGCTTTTTTGTTCTCACATGTCGTTTTCCAAAAATTTCTGCAGCGTACCTTTTCGTGCCTGACGGCACATCAGTGTGCTGCAGCACACCACCTGGCAAACACTGATCTAGGCCAAACCTCTGACTCTTTTGGGGTAGCCGTTTACTGTTGGATCCAAACTGGACTTTAAAATGATCGTATCTACATACAAAAAGCAAATAACAAAAATATTCATGTCAGACCCTCAGCTGGTATCAATCAGAATAACTCCATTGAAGTCACGGGTGCTATGCCAATTTACACCTGCTGAGGACCTGATCCCTTAGTTTAGTGAACATGTTGTTGTGCAAGGTTCTCTCATTCATAACATTCAGCTACCACTCACCAAAGATCTGCTCTACTCCTTTGGTAGGTCAGCATGGGACATTTTCTGGGCATTGGATTATGGCCGCCAAAGCACATTGTGGCTAATGGCTCACTTGGAGCTACTCCACTAGCTAAGATCCATGGTGCTTATGTTACTCTTCCCTGACATGCCTTGTCCCAGCCCCTAACCAATTCTGGAAAGCCATCTACACTGTAGGGAGAAGGAAGACAATAGCAGCAGCCCTATATTAGATGAAGATTCCCATATGCTAAATTAATCCTCAGGTACCGCTGTTAACCATCTTTTAGGCCCCTTTCTTGGAGTGGCAAAAAGGGGATTTAGAAAGAACAGAAGACTTGTTTTTTGTTCCTGTGTGTTTCATTCAGGAGAGTTTTATTTCACCTTTAAGCAGGGCTGGCCAGAAAACAACATTTCTATTTAACAAAAAAACTGAGTTTTCTCCATTTGTTTTTCTTCCGTTGTAGAATAAAATGAGACTGGGGGTGGGTGGAGAAAATGGAGGAAGGAAAGGAGGAACACTGCCAAAGAGCAGTTAACAGGTTGGTCGTTACAGTCCTCCAAGAAACGTTGGGACAATCTGGTTCAAATCCATGCTGTGTCAGGTTACTTGACCCTAATTCCATACATTCCTGAGAAATCTTCCTGAAACCCTTTTTGTCAAAACTGAGACATTTGCACAAAAAGTTTCAGTTTTGACAAATTTGCATTTTCTGACGAAAAAATATCAAAAAATTCCTGACTGATTCTAATTTTAAGAATTTTAAGTCTTCTATTAAATTGTTTCCTAAAAAAAAAAATCACCTCATCTCTTTACTGTTTCTTAACAGAGTATCTTGAAAGTGTCCCACCTCAAGAAATTCTTCTGTCTTTCTTCATTTTTAAACTGTTGATTTTGAGTGTTTTGTTTCTTTATATGGGTTCTGCCATGATTTCAAAATAAATTATCAGGACCATCCTTCCGAAGCAAGACACAATAAAACATTATTTACACCTACAAAAGGAGATTAAAAAGCTTGCATTAAGATGTTGTTGAACCCCATGAAAACTTGCTTCTTTTATTAGGTCTGTGCTGCGTTTAAGGGACTGACCAGTCATGACATATAGAAAAAATTACCTCGCTGAAACAGGAGAAATGATTCTGCCAAGATGCTTCAGTATAATCCAAATGTTTACATCCTGCTAGGCACACAAAGGCTGTACTTACATCATTCTGTTGGGAAACTGGAACTTTCAGTACTGTGATCATCTCAGGCAAAAGGGTCAAAATGGCTCTGCTTTCTACACACACTAAAATGTAAAGGATTGGACAGTCTGGAATATTTTAGTGTGGCAAAAGGTTTTCATTAAGATGGTTCTAGTTGCTTTAGTATATAGTGTAATTTTAAAAACAAAACCAACCACAGCAAAACAAACAAAAGGTAATCTAGTAATGTTGGATTCATGTCAAGTCCTCCAGACAAGTTTCCAGTGATTGAGGCACTTCCCAAATGGCAGTAGTTTAATAAGTGTATTTACAGTGAATATTCAGGATATTAAATGCAGAATCAATGAGAATTTTTTCCATTGACTTCAATGAAAACAGAGTTGTGGCCCCATTGGTTACTTTTGGAAATCTCACCATAGATGCTTCTATAGGTGTTGGATCCAGGATTTGGCATTTCAGTCAAACAAGAAAGCACTCATCCCCTCTAAAACTGGTTGATTACCTTGAAGGATGGAGCCCCCTGTGAGTAGCAGTAACAAACACAGGAAGGAATAGAGTCATTACTGGTGTGGAGACCGCCAGGCAATGGTTAAGTAGAATGCTGCACAAAGGTAATGGGTTGTGCGGAGGGATTCGGAGAAAGAAAGGGAGAGGGGGAGACTTGGATTACATTACATTAATTTATTAATTTGCCTTAGAGCTGGTCAAAACTAATTTGTACATCAAAATTAAAACCAAAAAGGAAGAAATCACCACAAAATTTTACACCATTTTTTCTAAAAAAGCAGTTGAAATGTTTCCAGTTTCAATAAAATTTTGAGTTTTAAAATTTAAAATTTGGGGAAAAAATCAAGTCTAAAAAAATGCAAAATTTTGTCCTTTTTTGGGGTCCAGTTAATTTGCATGGTTACTAATTTCTTATTATTTCATTTAGGGTCAACTCCCCCCCATCCATGTTAAATGAAAAATGTCAATGGGAGTTTGATTAGGCCATCTTATGTATCTTCTGTACAAGATGGTACACATGTTTGCATACCTTG
Organism: Lepidochelys olivacea; assembly: GCF_965140295.1. Lineage (NCBI taxonomy): Eukaryota > Metazoa > Chordata > Testudines > Cheloniidae > Lepidochelys > Lepidochelys olivacea. Next base: position 10,646,060 of record NC_140415.1, on the reverse strand, counting down.
CAAGATTGTGTGTCTGTTGTGTCTGCCTGAGTATTTACACTCTTGTAATCATCTACATTTAAGAACTCACAACAGAAATTGGAGAGAAACTTGTCTTTAATGTTGTTTTTGCCCAAAACAACTCCTCACAAATTATCTATGTGGCCGTACAATGCATAATCTTTATATTTTTAATATCCACTATTAAACCTGCACATGTGTATTGTCAGATGCTGGGAAGAGGAAAGCAAAATACTAATGGTCCTAAGTCACAGATGCTAAAATACCAGCAGTGCAATAAATCTCTTTAAAGTACTTTTTTCATTTTGTTCAGTCCTGCATATTTTCTGATAAATTATTACGGTAAATTGAAAGCCACTGGAATATTCTGAGAGTGAAACAGCAATAGGATTTATTAGCACAAAACACCATAGTAATTAAAAATAAATCTGGGAGATGTAGAGAAAATTCAGCTCAAGGAAAAATCTATGTCCAGCAGAGTTAAGGACAATAAGAGTGATTTTTTAAAGTATATTAGGAACAAAAAGAATCCTAACCATCATATTTGTCCATTACTAGGTGCAAATGGTAGAATTATCAACAATAAAGCAGAAAATGCAGAAGTCTTCAATAAATGGGGTGGGGGGACATATCATATACGGGAAGTCTTACTGTATCTCACTCTTTCCATTCCATTTGTACCTCAGGTGGATGTGAAACAGAAGCTTTTTTTTAAAAATCAGTAGGTCCAGATAACTTGCATCCAAGAGTTTTTAAAGAGCTGGATAAGGAGTTTCCTGGACTGCTATTGCTGATTTTCAATACATCTATGGACACTAAGGAAGATCCAGAGGACTGGAAGAAAGCTAATATTGTGCCAATAATTATTAAGGATAAACGGGATGACCTGGGTAGTTATAGACCTATCAGTTGGACACTGATCCCAGGCAAGATAATGGAGCCGCTGGTATAGTACTCGATTAAAACAGAATAAAAAGAGTGTAATGTAAATAATGGCAATCAAAATGTGTTTATGGAAAATAGCTCCTGTCAAACTAACTTGATTTTTTTAATGATACTATAAGTTTGGTTGATAAAGGAAATAGTATTGATGGACTTCAGTAAGGAATTTGACTTAGTACCGCATGACATTTTGATTAAAAAACTAGAATGATATAAAAATCTCATGGCACACATTTAATGGATTAAAAGTTGGTTAACTGATAGGCCTCAAAATATAATTTAAATCAGGAATCATAATCAAATGGGTGGGTTTCTAGTGGGGTCCCACATGGATGGGTTCTTGGCCCTATGCTATTTAACATTTTTATTAATTACTTGGAAGAAAAAATAAATTCATTACTGATAAAGCTTGCAGATGACACAAAAATTGGTAGGATCGTAAATAATGAAGTCAGGTCACTGATAAAGAATAACCTGGGTAATTTGGTAAGCAGGGCCCAAGCAAACAATATGTGTTTTCATACTGCTAAATGTAAATGTATACATCTAGGAACAACAAACGTGGTCCACACTTACATGATGTGGGACTGTATCCTGGGAAGCAGTGACTCTGAAAAAGATTTGGGAATCATGGTAGATAATCAGTGAAACATGAGTTCTCAATGCAACGTTATATCCAAAAAGCCTAATGTGATCCTTGGATGCATAAACAGAATGTTGAGTAGGAGTACACTGTTACCTGTGTATTTGGCATTCGTCCTGGAATACTGTCTCCAGTTCTGGTGTCCACAAATCAAGAAGGATGTTGCAAGATGTTGAAGGTTGTTGGAGAAGGTTCAGAGAAGAGCTACAAGAACGATAAGGAGTAGAAAACATGCTTTATAGTGATAGACTCAAGAATCTCAATCGATTTAGCTTAACAAAGAGAAGGTTAAAGGGTGACTTGATTACAGTCTTTAAGTTCCTACATGGGGAACAAATATTTAATATTGGGCTCTTCAGTCTAGCAGAGAAAGGTATTACATGATCCAATGGCTGGAAGTTGAAGCTATATAAATTCAGACTGGAAATAAGGCATACATTTTTAAGTGAGAGCAATTAACCATTGGAACAATTTACCAAAAGTTGTGGTGGATTCTCCATCACTGACAATTTTTAAATGAAGATGGGATGTTTTTCTAAAAGGTCTGCTCTAGGAATGATTTTGGGGAAGTTCTATGGACTGTGTTATACAGGAGGTCAGACTAGATGATCACAGTAATCACTTCTGGCCTTAGAATCTACGAAGCTATCATCACCTTCTCCTATCTGAATACAGTATAATACATATACTACTAATGATAATAATACATAAAACTCCATCCTAATTTCCCCTCTTTTAATGGTGATGAAATTCAATGGGTTTCAAATTTCAGCTTCAAACTGGGTCTGAAATATTGACTATTCTTGAGGTGAATCACAGAATATCAGGGTTGGAAGGGACCTCAGGAGGTCATCTAGCCCAAGCCCCTACTCAAAGCAGGACCAATCCCCAATTTTTGTCCCAGAACTCTAAATGGCCCCCTCAAGGATTGAACTCACAACCCTGGGTTTAGCAGGCCAATGCTCAAACCACTGAGCTATCCCTCCCCACAATGCCAAGGCAAATCCATGCCTATGGTATCACATAATGTCATTATTTCTATAGAATTAAAAATGGAAGCTAACCCTGCAAAAAATGTTTACATGACTTGTGAGGGAGGTTGTTTACTCTCTAGCATTAGCAAAGTGCAGAAAATATATTTTCCCCCGGTAAAGTGTGTATAATTTCCCTGCGGGCATTATAATGTAAAGGTTGTGGTACACCTGACTAGGAAACAGATAGGACAAGTTCTTGAGCAATTTGGGGCAAATTCTCAGCGGCACTCAGCTCATGGTGGATGCAACTGAAAAGAGGCAGGGGCCACCTTCCTGGTCCCTGTATCATGAATCTGGCAGGGGTCCAGAATGGCCGGTAGATTAATCTAGAGCACCCTAAATGCTGCTCTAAATTACTGCTGGTGAAGCATCAGACAGAATACCATGTGCTCTAGCCCTGGTACTCCAAACTTTGACACACCCTCCTTGCTTATCCCCACCCCTAACATACGACATACTCAAAATGGTGGGGTTACATTGACTTTACATCACCCAAGTATAATCCTGTATTATGGATCTTCGGCTGCATCTTTAGGGTAGCTTTCCAGGTGTTGTGCCTTACATGAGCAGTACAAAGTATTTGGATCAGACCTGAGCATCTGAAACTGTGATTATAAAGAGGGGGAAGGCCCAATTTGGAAATCAACTTCAAATATTTAATGGGAGTGGCAGCAGGCCTACACAAAAACTAATGGCTACCTGCATAGTTGTGGAACTGTTGTGACTTGTCCTTTCATGGTGAGGGGAGGTGGTTGGATTATAGGAGTCCCTCGTCTAGGGGTATCATGGGAGATGTAGTCCATCGGCCGAATGCAGCCCACACAGGAGAATAGTGACATGAGGTAACAAACTACAAATCCCATGAGGTACTAGATGTCAATTTTACGTTTTGGAGCTTTTTTCAGTGAACATTTGAAAATTTCTACAAAAAGTAGACACATTTATTTTAAAAAAAGTCAAAAATTAATTTTCTATTAAAAATCAGTTTTGATGAAAAAGTTTCAACGAGACCTCATGAAAACATTTTAACATACTGTAATTAGGACCACCTGTCCTGGGGATGCATCTTGATGTGGTGGGAAGGTTTGCATGCTCTAATGACCCTGAAAGTTATGCCAGTGGGAGTTTTAAGTCCTAGCACGTCCGTCCAAACCAAACAGGTCAAAGAATACGGACCAGATGAATAGCAGCCCACTGCTCCTCCAGCTTGGGGGGCTCAGCAATACGCCAACAACTAACTCTTGTAAAAAAGTTAAGTCATAGACAAAAAACAAGATAGCCATTGTAGCAAACAGCATAATAGCCAGGGAAGGTAGAGCTTTGTTCATGCCATAAGCTGCATCTATTGGGGCAGTCAGAATTCACATTCAACATTAGGACAGAATTTTTTACTTTAGCTGGATCCATTTAAAAACAACGCACAATATCCATCAAGTTGATGACAGCTCAACTTCCAGCATCTGTTATGATCAATCTCAGTGAATGTCTTGTCTTCCAATATTGCTGGCATATGGCATTTTGTGAACTATTTCATGCAAATAAACGATGCTGCCAATGAAACATGAGCTCTCTCTTTTAGCCTATGATGCACAAAACAATGATATACCATATATATATATATTTGGTATATCATTGTTTTGTGCATATATACATACACACTCATTGTTTTGCTGGCAAAGATCCACAAGCAAAACTCACAAATATCTTTGACTCCTGGTCCCAGATATAATCAATTATGAACCTTATTGAAGTGGGCTATGCTGTAGCAAACGAACAACTTCATTATGCTGTCACATTGATGACATCCGATCACAGGTTTCTATAGCAGTCTGTCAGACTTTGGTACTGCAATGTCAACATTAGCAAGGCCCTGTCATATCTGCTTCTGGGAATTACTGCTGTTTTGCCGGATGTGCAGCTAACAGTGATGAGACTGTATGAAAAGCTGCCGGAGTCAGATGAGGCTTTAACACTTCAGAATTTTGTTGAGATCATGCAAGAAGCAGCAGTAGTAAATCACTCAACATCATCATCTGGATTGATATATTATATAACCCCCTTAACCCAACGAACTCAACGAACTGTAGAATCTTGATTTTACGAACACTTAATGGCAAATTATATGAACCATTTTTCCTGATCAGGAAAAGAAACTAAACCAAAATCCTGTAATGAAAGCTTTCTGATGCCTTCAGTGCCCTGAAAATCACTATTTAGTGGTTTGAAGTGATGAAGGGTACCATTCGTTTCCATTCCCACTGCAATTTTGAGATTTTCAGTTTAATGAACTTTCTGATTGTACTGTCTCCTCAATACCTATTTAGTACATACATTGGGGTTTTACTTTACTTTATAAATAATAACTAGGGCTGTTGATTAATCACAGTTAACTCATGCAATTAACTCAAAAAATTATTCATGATTAATCACACTGTTAAACAATAGAACACCAATTGAAATTTATTAAATATTTAGATGGTTTTCTACATTTTCAAATATATCGATTTCAATTACAACACAAAATATAAAGTGTACAGTGCTCACTTGTTATTATTTTAATTACAAATATTTGCACTGCAAAAATGACAAAAGAAATAATATTTTTCTATTCACCTCATACAAGTACTTTTGTGCAATCTCCTTATCATGAAAGCGCAACTTACAAATACAGTTTTTTTTTTGTTACGTAACTGCACTCAAAACCAAAACAATGTAAAACCTTAGCACCTACAAGTCCACTCAGTCCTGCTTCTTGTTCAAACAATTGCTAAAAGAAACAAGTTTGTTTACATTTAAGGGAGATAATGCTGCCCGCTTCTTAATTACAATGTCACCTGAAAGTGAGAACAGGCATTCACATGACACTGTTGTAGTTGGTGTCACAAGATATTTATGTGCCAAATGCACTAAAGATTTTTATGCCTCTTTATGGTTCGGTCATCATTCCAGAGGATATGCTTCCATGCTGATGACGCTCAATAAAAGATAATGTGTTAATTAAATTTGAGAATGAACAAATGATAAAAATGAACATGCATCCGTCTGCACTGCCTTGGATCGTTATCGAGCAGAACCCATCATCAGCATGGATGTATGTCTTCTGGAACAGTGGTTGAAGCATCATGGAACATATGAATCTTTAATGCATCTAGCATGCAAATATCTTGCGAGCTGGCTACAACAGTGCCATGGAAATGCCTGTTCTTACTTTCAGGTGACATTGTAATTAAGAAGTGGGCAGCATTATCTCCTGCAAATGTAACAAACTTGTTTGTCTGAGCGATTGGCTGAACAAGAACTAGGACTGAGTGGACTTGTAGGCTCTAAAGTTTTACATTGTTTTATTTTTGAATGCAGGGGTTTTTTTTGACATAATTCTACATTTGTAAGTTCAACATTCATGATAAATAGATTGCACTACAGTACTTGTATTAGGTGAAATGAAAAATACTATTTCTTTTATTTTTTCCAGTGCAAATATTTATAATAAAAAAAAATATAAAGTGAGCACTGTCCACTTTGTGTTCTGTGTTGTAATTGAAATCAATATATTTGAAAATGTAGAAAACATCCAAAATATTTAAATAAATGGTATTCTATTATTAACAGTGAGATTGTTTGATTAATCACAATTAATTTTTATTATTGTGTCATTAATTGTGATTAATTTTTTAATTGCTTGACAGCCCTAGTGCAAAGCATATATAAGTGCAACGTATTACAGTTATTATTATTAGTCTTGATTTATTCCAATGTACATGATAGGAGAATCAGTTTGTCAAAATGGATCTTGAGGCGCGACTCAGCTCTAGCGTGCCTGCATTGTCACACAGGAGCTGTATGGGAATAAGTATTGGTGATTTAAAAGTAATACCAATTTCTCGTTATGTTCTCCTTAAAGTTACCTTCAGGAAAGAAAGTGGAGAAAAAATGTGCATTTAATTACAGATGAGAGAGAGAACATTAAGTGTAATTACATGGCTCCCACTGGCCATCTTCTGGACTTCGTATGTTAAAACTTTCTATGCTCTGCCCAGTGGTGCTGGAACTCGGAGCGCTGGGGATGCTGCTGCAGCCCCTGCTTTGAGGTCGGAATACCAAATACACAGTTTCCATGATTTCCATCATCAGCACCCCCACTGTAAAAAATGTTTCAGCACCCCTGGCTCAGCTTGTGATGCTGCAGTAAACATAAAGCAAATTCTTTCTTCTTTAGCCCCTGAAGAAAAAATCTCCAAGGTAGCAGCTTACCATGAACATCACAAGGCACTTTGTTACCTGTTGCTTTGCACATATATGGCTGTGTGTGCCTAGGCCAGCTGACATAGATAGGATTGGAAGGATATGTTTTCTATTGGTAAATGTTGGTAAAAAGTTTATTTAACCTCTCACTCACAAGCCAGAGAAAAATATTTCTATAGATAATAATAGACATTTACAGATAGGTAAAGTAAGAAAAATGCTGCTTGAGAACTTGTTAGAGTTTGATTTAAGGATATTCAGTTTATATATTTTGACATGTGATGTTGAGAATTTGTTTTGAATAAGTTATAAAAGCTTTAACTGTTTGAATCTCAACATGTACTGTCATTAAATAGTGTCGGAGTCCCCACACCCCAGTGCCTGACCCCCCCATAATTTCCTGCAAATCTGAAAAAAAAATTAAATCTATAAAATTAAATAAAAATAGATTAAATTTAAATTCGATTTAAATTAAGTAAATCTATAAAATTAAAACAAAAATTAAAACCCATATTTTTGTGCAACCATGAAAATGTAAATTCATAGAAATCAAAACAAATGCTTAAAAATAAATACCAATACCATCCATTGAAATTATACACAAATAAAAATTGAATTTGCCAAACCTACCCATAAAGCAGCTGTTTTACTTTAATCAGTCTCAGAGGTGGAATCTGTTTATAGACCATATTCCACACGGCTAGTCAAGAAGAACATGCTTATAATGACAGGATTCAGAGTAACAGCTGTGTTAGTCTGTATTCGCAAAAAGAAAAGGAGTACTTGTGGCACCTTAGAGACTAACCAATTGAAGTGAGCTGTAGCTCACGAAAGCTTATGCTTATAATGGGTTTCATTCAAGTGTTGCCCACTTGACAATCCAGGAAGTTTTTGGAAAGCATAGAGGACAATTTCCTGGTGCAAGTGCTAGAGGAGCCAACTAGGGGGGGGAGCTTTTCTTGACCTGCTGCTCACAAACCGGGAAGAATTAGTAGGGGAAGCAAAAGTGGATGGGAATCTGGGAGGCAGTGACCATGAGTTGGTTGAGTTCAGGATCCTGACACAGGGAAGAAAGGTAAGCAGCAGGATACGGACCCTGGACTTCAGGAAAGCAGACTTCGACTCCCTCAGGAAACGGATGGGTAGGATCCCCTGGGGGACTAACATGAAGGGGAAAGGAGTCCAGGAGAGCAGGCTGTATTTCAAGGAATCCCTGTTGAGGTTACAGGGACAAACCATCCCGATGTGTCGAAAGAATAGTAAATATGGCAGGCGACCAGCTTGGCTTAACAGTGAAAACCCAGCGGATCTTAAGCATAAAAAAGAAGCTTACAAGAAGTGGAAGGTTGGACATATGACCAGGGAGGAGTATAAAAATATTGCTCGGGCATGTAGGAATGAAATTAGGAGGGCCAAATCGCACCTGGGGCTGCAGCTAGCGAGAAATGTTAAGAATAACAAGAAGGATTTCTTCAGGTATGTTGGCAACAAGAAGAAAGCCAAGGAAAATGTGGGCCCCTTACTGAATGAGGGAGGCAACCTAGTGACAGAGGATGTGGAAAAAGCTAATGTACTCAATGCTTTTTTTACCTCTGTCTTCACGAACAAGGTCAGCTCCCAGACTGCTGCGCTGGGCATCACAACATGGGGAATAGATGGCCAGCCCTCTGTGGAGAAAGAGGTGGTTAGGGACTATTTAGAAAAGCTGGACGTGCACAAGTCCATGGGGCCGGATGAGTTGCATCCGAGAGTGCTGAAGGAATTGGCGGCTGTGATTGCAGAGCCATTGGCCATTATCTTTGAAAACTCGTGGCGAACGGGGGAAGTCTCGGATGACTGGAAAAAGGCTAATGTAGTGCCAATCTTTAAAAAAGGGAAGAAGGAGGATCCTGGGAACTACAGGCCAGTCAGCCTCACCTCAGTCCCCAGAAAAATCATGGAGCAGGTCCTCAAAGAATCAATCCTGAAGCACTTACATGAGAGGAAAGTGATCAGGAACAGTCAGCATGGATTCACCAAGGGAAGGTCATGCCTGACTAATCTAATCACCTTCTATGATGAGATTACTGGTTCTGTGGATGAAGGGAAAGCAGTGGATGTATTGTTTCTTGACTTTAGCAAAGCTTTTGACACTGTCTCCCACAGTATTCTTGTCAGCAAGTTAAAGAAGTACGGGCTGGATGAATGCACTATAAGGTGGGTAGAAAGTTGGCTAGATTGTCGGGCTCAACGGGTAGTGATCAATGGCTCCATGTCTAGTTGGCAGCCGGTGTCAAGTGGAGTGCCCCAGGGGTTGGTCCTGGGGCTGGTTTTGTTCAATATCTTCATAAAAGATCTGGAGGATGATGTGGATTGCACTCTCAGCAAATTTGTGGATGATACTAAACTGGGAGGAGTGGTAGATACACTGGAGGGCAGGGATAGGATACAGAGGGACCTAGACAAATTGGAGGATTGGGCCAAAAGAAATCTGATGAGGTTCAATAAGGATAAGTGCAGGGTCCTGCACTTAGGACGGAAGAACCCAATGCACAGCTACAGACTAGGGACCGAATGGCTAGGCAGCAGTTCTGAGGAAAAGGACCTAGGGGTGACAGTGGACGAGAAGCTGGATATGAGTCAGCAGTGTGCCCTTGTTGCCAAGAAGGCCAATGACATTTTGGGATGTATAAGTAGGGGCACAGCGAGCAGATCGAGGGACGTGATCGTCCCCCTCTATTCGACATTGGTGAGGCCTCATCTGGAGTACTGTGTCCAGTTTTGGACCCCACACTACAAGAAGGATGTGGATAAATTGGAGAGAGTCCAGCGAAGGTCAACAAAAATGATTAGGGGTCTGGAACACATGACTTATGAGGAGAGGCTGAGGGAACTGGGATTGTTTAGTCTGCGGAAGAGAAGAATGAGGGGGGATTTGATAGCTGCTTTCAACTACCTGAGAAGTGGTTCCAGAGAGGATGGTTCAAGACTATTCTCAGTAGTGGAAGAGGACAGGACAAGGAGTAATGGTCTCAAGTTGCAGTGGGGGAGGTTCAGGTTGGATATTAGGAAAAACTTTTTCACTAGGAGGGTGGTGAAACACTGGAATGCGTTGCCTAGGGAGGTGGTGGAATCTCCTTCCTTAGAAGTTTTTAAGGTCAGGCTTGACAAAGCCCTGGCTGGGATGATTTAACTGGGAATTGGTCCTGCTTCGAGCAGGGGGTTGGACTAGATGACCTCCTGAGGTCCCTTCCAACCCTGATATTCTATGATTCTATGATTCACTTTTTTAATAAGCCACAGACAAACCACATACCCCTTCTCTTCTTCATTGAGGCCATGGTTTTGCACCATGTTTCTGAAGGCACATTTAGGGCACACTGTTTTCTTGGTGCCTCTCTGATTTCCACTCTTAGGCTATGTCTACATTTAAGGCCGTGTGCAGTTGCCTTTCCATGGGGTAAATAGCAATTAGATGATGAGGCACTGTTTAGGCAAACAAAGACACACCAGAACTGTAGAGTATATACCCTACACAGCTCTCCACACATCCAAGCCATGCCTTCCCCATTTACACTGCTATTTTTAGCAATGTAGTGTCCTGCTGCCTCCCCACTGTCAGAGCCTTTGACTGCTGCATGCCACAATGTTGACATCGGGGCTGCTTTTCACTGCAGCACATAGCTACGCTTACCCTACATGCTGCCCACAGCATGGACAAGGCCTCAGGCACCCTTCCTTTGTGCTGCATATTCCACATAGATACTAGAATCCAGCCTATAGCTTGTTCATGGTGATATTGGGAGAGAGTTGAGAATAGAAAGGCAGTAGAAACGGGTGGATTAGAACTTGGACCCACAGGTGGGGGTGGAGTCCAGGCCATGGATGCTTCTGCATCACCACTAGAATCTTAGACTAGGTTTCGCTGGAGGATCCCGTGAAGCTAGGCACTGCAGGAAGTACGACCCAGCATGGCCTGAGTGGAGCCCCCCCCTGAGCCCACTGATTGACTCACGCTGGTATATTAACAGGAAGCCAGCATGTGCAGCTGTATCAGCAATGGTGTAGACTTCCTGCTTGCTTCTGCTCCAGACCTTGCATTGCTGTGGACTCTAGACTCTGGCGTCTGACTAGGGCTGCCAACTTTCTACTTGCACAAAACTGAACACCCTTGCCCCGCCCCTGCCCGCCCTCCTCGGAGGCCCCACCTTGCTCCTTCCCTGAGGCCCTGCCCCCTCTCATTCCATCTCGCCTCCCTCTGTCGTTTGCTCTCCCCATCCTCACTCACTCACTCATTTTCACTAGGCTAGCTCAGGGCATTGGGGTGCAGGAGGGGGTGAGGATTCTGGCTGGGGGTGTGGGCTCTGGGGTGGGGCCAGGTATGTGGGGTTTGGAGTGCAGGAGGGGGGCTCTGGGCTGGGGTTGGAGCCAAGGGGTTCAGAATATGGGAGCGGGCTCTGGGCTCAGGCAGGGGTTCAGGGTGTGGGAGGGAGCTCTGGGGTGGGGCAGGAGGTTGGAGTGTATGGGGTGAGAGCTCTGTCTGGGGGTGCGGGCTCTGGTAGGGGGCTGGGGATGAGGGATTTGGGGTGCAGGAGGCGGTTCCAGTCTGGGGCCAAGGGGTTCGGAGGGCAGGAGGAGGATCAGGGCTGGGGCAGTGGGTTGGGGCATGGGAGGGGGTCAGAGGTGCAGGCTCCATGCGGCACTTACCTCAAACAGCTCCTGAGAGTAGTGGCATGTCTCCCCTCCAGCTCCTACACGGAGGTGCGTCCAGGTGGCACTGCGCACCGCCTCGTCTGCAGGCCAATAGGAGCTGCGGAGCAGGTGCTTGGGGTGGGGGCAGTGTGAGGAGCCCCCTGTCTGCCCCTACCCGTAGGAGCCAGAGGGGAAACATGACACTGCTTCTGGGAGCCTTATGGAACCATGGCAGGCAGGGAGCCTGCCTTAGTCCCCCTGCACTGCCGACTGGATTTTAAACGGCTTGGTCAGCGGTGCTGACCGGAGTCGCCAGGTTCCCTTTTTGACCGGGCGTTCCAGTCGAAAACCGGATATTTGGCAACCTACATCTGACCCCAGTGCATCCCTGACTCTGCTACTTGCCTGTTGTCTGTAACTTGGGGCCTGACTCTGACTGCCTACTATCCTCACCTGCCTTGACTTCAACCCTGCTACTCATCTTCTGACCACAACTTGGTAACTGACCGGTGCACACAGGCCACTTATGGCCAAGCCCTGTCATGAAGCAATTACAGAAAAGAGTCTAAAAGCTTGTGTGACTAACATCTGTTCTACGGGGTGTTGTTGTAGCCATATCAGTCCCAGGATATTAAAGAGATAAGGTGGATGAGGTAATATCTCTCACCAATTGAAGTTGGCCCAATAAAAGATATTACTGCACCCACCTTGTCTCTTTCATATCTGTTCTGCCTTCCATGGATGTCCTTAAACTGTAATCAGCCTTCTCTCTCCTCCGCCCCCCGCCAAATGTTCAACCATATTATAAGAGATAATCCCTCTGCTTCAACATCAAAGACAAAGGGTGAAGGAAAGCAAGAATTACTAGAGATGGCCAAAAAGGCATTTTTAATGCTCTGTTGACAAACCAGACTTTTTTGCAAGAAAACATCCATTTTTACTTGCATTTTTCAGGTTTTCATCAAAGAAAGACATTTGAAAATATTTGGGGGGTTTTGACAATCAAACATCAGCATTTTTCATTTTATGAGTTTTCTGTTTTTATGGTGAAAACTCCAGATAATTCTGGCAGGAGGTGGGGGACAACCTTCCAGTATTTTTTAAGGAAATAAAATACCTTTCCTAACCACTTCTAGTTGTTATCCTCATTGTACATAAGGGGAACTAAGGCACAGCTCATTGCTCAAGGTCATACAAGATGGCCATAGTAGAGTCAGGAACTGAACCCAGTTTTCTTGAGGCCTAGTTCTGTACCTTCGCTGCAAGTCATTCTTTCTCTACAAATCAAAGTCTGACTTCTAAAGTAAAATGATTTAATATTAGCAAAGTAGGAGGGAAGGGGACCATAAATTTGAAAAATCAATTGGCCAGATCCTCAGCTAATGTAAACTGGTATTAGTTCCTCCGGTTTCAGTAGAGTTTTGTTAGTTTATATCAGGACATCAAAGATAGAGGAGGCTCTTTCCCCCTATCTGTGATAAGGCTATCACCAGAGAATCTAGGTATTGGTTTCTGAGTTGGAAAGGAGTCATGTTACATGCGTATAAAGTATTTTTTGTTTGTTATTTGCACTGCAGTAGCACATAGAGTTCCCAAGCAAAGATTGGGGCCCCATTGTGCTAGTGTAGTTATATATACAAGGAGAAGATGGACGGTTGTTGCTTACTACTTGTATTGTGACAGGTTTCAGAGTAACAGCCGTGTTAGTCTGTATTCACAAAAAGAAAAGGAGGACTTGTGGAACCTGAGAGACTAATAAATGCTCAAATAAATTGGTTAGTCTCTAAGGTGCCACAAGTACTCCTTTTCTTTTTACTTGTATTGTGTGGATCAGAACTTATTTTTTGTAGGGTGTATACAGCAGATTCAGTTAAATATTTGTTTTCTGGTGAGTTTTAAAGCAGGATTGACTGCTCCAAAAGTTAGTCATGCCTGTTTGCTTTGTCTGTGTCTCAGTGAACCAAGGGTGGTTACAAATGGACAAGTTTGCAGTGGAAAATGTAGTGAAGTCTTCAAGGAGCCATACATGGGGATCTATACTGTACAGGGAGCTGGATTTCTTGGCTCAAATAGAAGCCAAATGATGTGCATCAGAACTGTGTTATGTGCTTGGCAAAATACACCTGCATTTATTATTTCTACATCATCACAGGTATGCATGACATAGGAGAAGTGGCCCTCACCCACAGTGCCTTATATTCTAGGATCCAGACTGTTGCTAGCCCTATGATGAGTGTTCAAGGAGAGGAGGGAGAAGCTGCAAGAACCTCTCTTCCTCTAAGCCCCCACTGTCCTTACAACCTTGTACAGGAGGCAGACTCGGTCCAGAATCTTGCTCTGAATGAAAGGATGCAATAGCATGAGCATTTCTGGGTGGAGATGAACCAATTCATGGACTTGAGAGCTCACCCGACACATGGGAAACTCATGCTTCACCATTGCAAAGGGTAGCACCTGTGTTTTCCTTGCAGTGTCAGAGGTACAGTGGGTGCCTCAGATACATCCAGGAGCTCACACTGAGATGGTAAGCCTACATGCCACCTCCTCCCGTAGGCTGTGCTTTAGCACAAAGTGATATATCTGCCTATAACATACCCGTACACAACATACATGTGTGAGCAAGCTGCATTTTTCAGAAATTGGAAGCCAACGTTATATATCAGAGAGCTTTCTGACGGCTTTGTCCTTGTGTGAATCCCCTTGTTGATATGAGAAATGGGGTCAGCCTGGCAAACAGAGTTTCAAAATGTCTCCAGTATATTTCCCCATGTGGCGGCACAACGGGGTCAAGTGACTGCACTTACATTTAGAACTATTTCCGGAAGGTTGTATTATCCACTCTAAATATTGTAGGAGTGATCTCACTGAAATCTGAATATTGCTCTGAAGTGATTTTTTCCTCTGAAATATTTATGAAAAGGGAAGCAAAGAATGCTACAGAAAAATCATAAACCACAATCAAGGAGGATGCTTTATTAATCCAAACCCATAATATAGCACTTGGTGGAAGAAGGATAAAAATGACCTTACCTTGTGATAAGATTACAGTAGGAATTACAAAAGGAAACCTTTGCAGGAAGCAGGCTGTTTCCTAAGGGGCTAATTCTGCAGCTGCTGTGCAGGCCTAGTTCTGACCTGACTTACACCAGTTTTTTATTACTATAGCTGCACTGATCCCAATAGACTTATTCCTGATTTACAATGGTGTAAATCAGATCTGAGTCAGGCTCTACAATCATAGCTCCCTTTGTGTGCAATGAAAGTTCTGTATGCAGGGTAGTTACAGAATTGGAACTTACATGAAGAAAAAGATGTTTAACAAAAAAGCTTATACACAGCAATGTTGTTTATTGACTTGAAACAATGCTTAGTGAGGACCTGGGGGTGCTGAAGTTAACAGAAGTTGTGGGTGCTCAGCACCTCTCAAGAATAGGCTCCCATACTTTCAGACGCACACATTGAGCAAGATTCTCAATTAGTTTAAATTAACATAGCTCTACTTGGCCTATCTACTCCAGCTGGGGGTTTGACCTCTCCTATTTATGAGAGTTCCAGCAATCCTTCACTACAACTCAATCAAACTCCAGTACTATGAGAGCAGCTTCACAGAAGACAGATTTGCAGAGGAAGACTCAGTTGTGTGCACCTTCCAAAGTCCACATTTGCACAAACAGATCAGGTCATTTGCACATGAAATTGATTACTTAGGTTGCATGTGCCTTTTCCTCCTCAAATGCTGTTTGTGCATAAGAACACATAGTGCAGTTACTGGCTTTTGGAGGTTCACAGTCGTTGTGCAACAACCAGCAGTAAAAATGTGCTGCTGGTTTAAAACAATAGGCCAGGACATATCTTTTTAGGATAAAGACACCTCTTCCAATGGAGCAGGTAGCTTTTTCCCAGCACCACAGGGCTGCATGTGTTACCCTCCTGCTGTCCTGAAAGCTTGTAGCAGCTTAATTATTTAACAACCCTCTGCTGACACAGGCTAGTAAAAGGATCAGGATGTTCAATTCCTAAACTTTCTTTTGAAAATCCTTTAAGAAACTCCTGGATATTTAATGTGCCTCAGTCAGTGCCGGGAAGATGGCACCATTAACAGCAAAACCAAATGACACTCGTTGTGCATACATCCCAGAGCTGTTTAAAACCAAGCAGTGTTAGCTCCCTGAATGGCTGTTCCATGCTGGTTCAGCCTTTATGACCAGGCGCAAAAGGCATTCTTTTTTCTCATTTCCTCTTGGAGAATGGAATGGACCAAACTGTAAAAGAATGAGCATGTAAATTGTGTGCATTTAAAAGAAAAGGCTCACATCTGTTCAAAATTGGGTAAGTGGGCCTAGATCAAAGCGTCGGAGAGATAGCATGCATTCTAATGTTTAATCAGAATAAAATTACAGCTATCTGCCAGGAAAAGGCAAAGCTGGCCAAAGATTATGTCTCTGTAACTTTGGATGCAAGAAAAAACGAACAAACATTGACTTTGACTTAAACTGTGTATTTTGTTCTTCTCACGGTATGAAAACTTCACAGGGATTTTAAGTACACATAGCAAAGTATTTCACTTGTCTTTCTTTACCTCACTTTCCCCATCTGTTGCTCAGGAAACAGAAGGAGAAAAAAAATCTTTCTAAAATATCAAGCTGAAAAATCACTTTCACATATATGTAACTTCAAGTATGCTAGTAGTTCCAGCAAGGTCAATCAGACCTCTTATTAGGACTGGTTGGAAACTTTCCATCTAAGTTTCAGAGGAACAGCCGTGTTAGTCTGTATTTGCAAAAAGAAAAGGAGTACTTGTGGCACCTTGGAGACTAACCAATTTATTTGAGCATAAGCTTTTGTGAGCTACAGCTCACTTCATCGAATGCATACTGTGGAAAATATAGAAGATGTTCTTATACATACAAATCATGAAAAAAAGGGTGTTTACCACTACAAAAGGTTTTTTCTCCCCCCACCCCACTCTCCTGCTGGTAATAGCTTATCTAAAGTGATCTCTCTCCTTACAATGTGTATGATAATCAAGGTGGGCCATTTCCAGCACAAATCCAGGTTTTCTCCCCCCCCCCCTTTTTTTTTCCACACACACAAACCCACTCTCCTGTTGGTAATAGCTCATCTAAAGTGATTACTCTCCTTACAATGTGCATGATAATCAAGGTGGGCCATTTCCAGTACAAATCCAGGGTTTAACAAGAACGTCTGAGGAACGGGAGGGGAGTGGGTTTGGGGGGGGGGGGGGGGAAACCTGGATTTATGCTGGAAATGGCCCAACTTGATTATCATACACATTGTAAGGAGAGTGATCACTTTAGATAAGCTATTACCAGCAGGAGAGTGGGGTGGGGGAAGAGAAAACCTTAAGTAGTGGTAAACACCCATTTTTTAATGGTATTTATGTATAAGAACATCTTCTGTGTTTTCCACAGTATGCATTCGATGAAGTGAGCTGTAGCTCACGAAAGCTTATGCTCAAATAAATTGGTTAGTCTCTAAGGTGCCACAAGTACTCCTTTTCTTTCCATCTAAGTTGTTTTTGATGGAAATTTGGGTTTTTGAGGAAGTTGAATTTTTCATGAAAACTGCCTGACTTCTGTTGATATTTTTTTAATCAAAAAAACCCTCCTGAAACTCAAAATATTTTGACTCAATATGGTGCCATCGCGCATCATGGGAGTTGTTGTGCGGGTGCCTTATGCTACCACTCTCCTCTAGAGAGAGGGCTTTATGGAGTTCTTTATCTACCGTGATGCAACATAGCCAGGTATTCCTATGATACACTCCCTCCCATCAACAAAAGGGGTGAAAGTAGTGCATCATGGGAGATGTAGTTCAACAAGACACCCTCGCCCATAGAGAAGAGACTCATAGACTTTAAGGTCAGAAGGGACCATTGTGATCATCTAGTCTGACCTCCTGCACATTGCAGGCCACTACTGAAATAGACCCTTAACCTCTTGCTGAGTTACTGAAGTCCTCAGATCATGGTTTAAAGACCTCAATTTACAGAGAATTCACCATTTACACTAGTTTAATCTGCAAGTGACTCATGCCCCAGGCTGCAGAGGAAGTAAAAAAAAAAAAACCCAGGGTCTCGGCCAATCTGACCTCAGGGGAAATTCCTTCCTATAATTCCTATAAAGTATCCAAACTAGAGCTCTCATGAGACACTGCAACACTAGTTTGAATCAAAACATTTGGATTCTTTCAGCTGACTTTTTTGCTCACATGACAAAATTTTCAGTGGAAAAAAACCTAATTTCCCACCAGCTCTACTTCTTATGTGTTTAAAATTACACAGGAAGCTGCTGGTTGAAAAACAAGCCTGCATTTATTTGGATGTTTTCATGGAAATTTCATCCTTTTTCCCATCAAAATTTCAATCAAAAATATTATCAGAATTACAAATTGTTTTTCAGCCAGCTCTCTTGTACACATGGACACACTAGTCCCAATGAAATCAACAGGAGTTGGATTAGGACCATGATAAATGCTGTGCTTGATAGGGACCATAGTAAAACCAGAGGTTTGGCAAAGCCTACTGAACCCAGCAGTCATCGAAGAGAAATTGTGGATGGCAAGTCTATCTGATGCTAGCAAATAAATATTACACAATGCTCCAGGGGAAGGGGAAACAACAAACCAATCAGCCAAACTTAAAACAAGTTTATTACAAATACAGTGTGGAAAAATCCCTTCCTGACCCAGAGTTTGACAACCAATTCAGAACACAATGGATGTAAAAAGGAATCACCATGATTCTGAATTGTTCTAGGTGTAAAAAACACACACTAGAGTTAAGACTGAGTTCAAATTTCCATTTTAAATCTGGGACTTCTTTTACAGTGTTTATGACGGGAGCTGGTCAAAGGTTCTGGTTCCTTAATTGGTCCAAGTTTAAGGAATTTACATGCTTTGTCAGATGAAGGGGATGGCCCAGTGGTTGGGCTGCCAAGCTATAACTTACAAGGCTGTTGTTCAATTCCTTTCTCTGGAAAATAAATCAATAAAATTACCCAGGGACTTAGGCATCTATATTCTGTCTCTCTCTGACTTAGTTCCCCATCTGTAAAATGGGGTTAATAGCAGTGCCCTACATCACAGGGATGCTGGAAAGATAAACATGCTAAAGTCTGAGATGCTTAATTGCTACAATAATTGGGTCCATAGGCATGTAAGATTAATAACTCACTCTTTCTTTGAAGACCAAATTAAAAATAAACCGAAATAAACAGGACAGTGACAAGAATTCTTCATTATGGACTGTAGACTGACTACAAAAGAATCTGTGCTACAGATTCCCTTATAATATATTGAAGAACTCTATACTGGGATCTACTAAGTTAGTAGCGTATTGGGAATAGGGAATAGTATCTTTAGGGAATAGTATCTTCAAGGACCTGTGGGCTGTTTTAGATCCAGGAGGGCAGGGTTGCTATTGATGGGGGAACTACTATAACTTAGAGCATCATTGCAGTCTCACAGTGTAGCTTTGCATAAACCACTTGCCTTGTGACACTGTGAATTTAAAACTATGCTGCAGATAATGCACTACAAATTGAATAAATAATGTAAGAACAAAGCAGTCACAGAAATGCACTGTGAGTGTTTCAACCCCATCCAAAGGCCCTCCACTATAATTGTCTGTGAGGAGAAGGTTCCTGTATTTCAAGTATTTTGACGGCCAGTGACCTTAAACAGGATTATCATTAGCCTTCTTGTAATAGTGCCTCTCCCTTGAACTCAAATTACTGTGCGTCTCAAATGGTTTTATAAAGAAAGTTCAGTGCTGTAGTTAGCATAATTCAAGCTGCTTTAATCAATGCCACATCTTTGTAAATAAAGCTGGAATTTGAAATAAATGCTGTAATAATTACATCCATATTTTGTAATATTTATTGCAATAATTTTGACTACAGTTATTTGAATTATGGCTGCGCGCAAGCAATATGGAGGAACACAGTCAGTAATTCATGCTAATAAATATATCAATTCCCTGTCTAGCATTGGGTTCTGTTTATGGCAAAACACCAGGATAATAATAACGCCATGGTTCAGAGGCCGCAAAATTATCCTGAACCAGGAACTCATCTGCAGGCTATAGAATCTTCCGTGCTCTCCCAAGATGGGATGAAAACATGCTTCTCTCTTCCTCTCTATGGAAGGTGCCCCAATACAAATGGCTTATCAAAGGCTGACCAATGCACACTGAAAGAACAGGGATGTCAACACCAAGGCAGAGATGCTTGAGATCTGACTGACAGTAGCCCTTGCAGCAGGTCACTCTTTACAGGGAACCATGTGGTGATTTAAGGCAGTGCTTGGCAGGGGTCTGTTAATGACTCTGGATAGTGAAGTAAAATGTCCTCAAGCATTTACTTTTCTCCACTTCCTGATCACGGCCAAGAATGTACAAAATGACCAAGTGTCAGAGGGTAGCTGGCCCTCTGAAACAGTCAGGGGCTCAGCCTACTTCTGACAGGCTTCACAAGGGGGAATGAGGCAACTCAGGTTCACCTTGGACCAGGGCTGGATTTCCAGTTAGGCACAGTAGGCATGTGCCTAGGGGTGCCAACATTCTAGGCATGTCTAAAAGTTAAACGTCTATTTTTTTTAATGGAAAACCCAAAAGTCAGCTGTAGGCAAGGGAGGGCTGAAGATGCTGTGCCTAGGGGTACATACGGTGTAAATCCGGTCCTGCCTGGGACTAATTAACTCACGGAGAAACTGGAAGGCAGTTAAATAGGGAATCACCTCAAAGTGATAAAGGGGAGCCACTCAGGCAGGGATTGGGGGCTAGAGAACAGAGGCTCCAGGAGAGAAACAGTCTCTGGAACACAAAGAGAAAGCTCCCAAAGGAAGGGCTTCTTGGAGGGAGCCGGGGGTGGGGGGCTGGGGGGGGCACACCAGGAAAGGAAACTAAGAAAGAATGCTCCTGGGCAGGAAAGGCTCCGAAAGGGAGGAGCTATAAATGCCAACTCTCAGTGGAACTTGAGCCTCAAGGAAGGACATCACCAGTCCTGAGGGGTGATATACTGTTCTGGAAGGGTCATCGTGATTTGACTTCTGTGGGGACCTTGACCCAAGAGAAGGAACCCTTTCCCAGCTGATGATAAGAGGCCCTGGCTCCAGAAGAGGGTTCCTGGCCAAAAGAGACTTGCTGGTAAGGGAGTTGACATAGGAGGGATTGATGGATTAAGGTTAACTCATCCCCTCTCCTCCTCCAGATAGAGATGCTGGATGGAAGCCTTTTTGTATAATGCTCATCCTTTGGTTAAATAAACTACACTCTTGCAGGGGCACTGTTCAATATACATACGCCTCATTGGACTTATTGAAGCCCAGTAGGGGAAACCGAGGCAGTGATACAATGGTGGTGCTGTACTGGGACATCAGGGAGTGCTGCAGGGATGAGGCCCCCTATTACACTAACTTTATCTGTATTTGACCTCACTTTCATTATACAGTCATCTTCAGCCCCACAAGTTCAATCCTCAGCAATTTTTAAATCAAAATTGGATATTTCTTTCTGAAAGATACGCTCTAGTTCAAAAGGAATTAATTCAGGGAAGTTCTCTGGCCTGTGTTATACAGGATTTCAGCTTAGATTATCCCAATGGACCCTTCTGGCCTTTGAATCTATTAATCTTAGTTCTCGTCTACAATCATTAGGCTTTTTCTTCTGTCCATCAGACTGCAGCCATGAAGGCCAAGGTTTATACACAGAATGACTGGTGATTTTGGGTGCTCAACCGAATCAGTCTTCAAGAAGTGTCACTTCCTAAGTGTGCTGAAAATCAGAATTGTTGAAAATCATGCCCCTTTAAAGCATCTCAGGTTGGGCATCCACAAATTGAGGCATCCACATGTGCTGGTCACTTTTGAAAATCATGACCAAACATGACATTTCTTATGGAAGAGAACTCCTTGGTTCATAGCCTCTGGACCAAGGTTTCCCAGTGGGATTATCTCCAGATATTATTCTTAGTGCTCTCAACCCCACAAGTTCAAAAATCCTGAGTTCATACAGGCTTTCACAAGTAGTTGAAAGTAGCAGTGGAATGCCGGGCATCAGAAGTCTTGTTTTTTCATCCTGGCTCTGGGAGCAAATTGTGCTCTAGAGGTTACAGACAGCATAGTCAAATGTAACAACGGCCCCTTTGGGTCATCTGGGGGGGCTGAACCTGAGGTCACCTGCTATAAAAGCAAGATCCTCTGCTGAGTAAGCTAAAGAATTACCTCTCTTAGCTGTAGCAATGGAATCATAAACCTCTGACTATAGTTTATAGGTAGAGCATGAAAGAGCCCCACTGTGTTAGTGTGGGTTACAGAAGTATCTAATTTTGCATAGCCCTTCTGAAAGACTGCAGCAAAGATGATGATCATGGTTCTGTTATATAGGCAACCAGGGTTCTATTCCTTGCTCTGCTTGAAATAACTTTGTGTAAACTCTCATTTACCTTCTTGGTGAAAGATAGTTACCTCCTAAGGAACAATATGAAGTGTGGGTCCATATAACTGGTTTCTTCACTGAGCATGAAGGGCACACTTTTTTTTTAAGTTAGTTGAAATAACTGGCTCTAGAACTTATGGCCTGTGGGCTCGCCTTTCCTGTAGTGGTGAGTCTTTCTCTGATTTTGCTTCTAAAATTAAGGGAGGCACAGCTTTTCACTTCTTTGCAAGATTATCCTCAGCATTGGTCCAAATCACATTACTTGTGATAAAATCACCAGAGCTGTCATCACTGCATATTTACACTAACTCTTCTTCAAAGCAGACGTTGTTGCACCTCTCCAGGACAGTGTGCATGAGTCTGAGACAGGCACCTCTTGTGATTTTACTCGTCTAAATAAATGCCTTTCCAAACAATAGTCTATGACCCAAGTGGCCTTGCCCGGCACTTATTCTGCTTACTAGCCACTCATTTGCCAACTGACTATTAGTCACATTTTACTGCCACCTGCCTCTTTTCTGTGACCTCTACACATCAGTCTCTTAGTAATTTTCAGCTCTTTGCAGGCTGGGCAGAAACACTGCCTCATCTCAGGTGATTTCAGCTCTCATTTGAGCACTTTAACGTAACAAAGACTCCCTCCCAATGAAGCCTATTTAGATCTTTCTTTAAAGGTGGGGAGGAACAGGTTAAACCAGACTGGGGACCCTTAGAGACAGTCCATACCTCCTGGCTGGTACACCTGTCCCCACCCCTCTTACTTTCAGAGTTCTCTGACATTCAAGCTCCTGGCCTAATGAGGTCCTTTCAATTGAGGGTGACCCCCTAATTTGGTACAGGTTAAGAATAGTTCTGCTCCCCTTTATTCATACAATATTGACAACAGCATTGATAACAGCATTTCACTACCCCTGCATTAGTACTAAAGTGATTTGTAACCCAACACCAACCAAAGTTGATTACTTTGAGCAACACCACTCTATCTACTGGATATCTAAGCAGAGTAGCTGTGTTCATGTCAACTTGCTCCTGAAGTCTCCCCCCTCCCAGCTAGCTGTCAGGGGACAATTCATTCAGACCATGCTTGCATATATGGATGTGATATTTTATACAAAGCATGCCTTCTAAGGTATCAGATGAAAGGTCATGATCCGCTGAAACTCATTGCTCGTTCAAATATGTATACTTTTATTGTGTATGAAGTTAGGAGGTTTTTCTATATGGTTGTTATTGAAATATGTCGTGAGTCTGGGAGATGCCCACAGCTCTCCAAAGGCAACAAATGAGTTGACCCACACCCAGGCTGCCGTTAACAACCAGCACCAGACATTGATCCGCAGGGGAATCGTAAACAAGAGATTTACAGTTCAGTAGGAGACAGCTGCACAAGCACCACACAATGGAGACTGCTCAATTCTGAGACTTAGCAAGGTCCACCAGGACGTGTCTGGGGTAGGATTCTTCCAGGGACACGAATTTAGAGTATAACATAAGGGACAGTGGCATCATGAGACCACCTTTCTCCTCCTCTACCTACTTTGAAGTCAACAAGAACACTGGGAAGACAAAGACTTTGGTCCCAGGCTGAGAAGGGAATTCAGCCTGTGTATTAAGAACAGTAACCTGCCGTCAACATCCAGTTAGGTGAGAAAAGCTGTTTGAATCAGATCCTACTGAGTCTGATAAAGTTCAGGATTTAGAATGCATGTTTATTTTTTATTTCAGAGGTAACTATCGTGGCCTTTATGCCTACCACTTACAATCACTTCAAACCTATCTTTCTGTAGTTAAGAAACTTATTTTAATGTTTTACTTTTCCCAGTGAGTTTCCCTAAAGTGCTTGGGGAATCTGGACAGATTAGAAATGCTGATGCCTGTCCACTACCTTTTGACAAAATGATGAACTAATTAATGAGCTTGCATTGTTCAAGAGAAGGTCTTGAGCAGTGTGAAATGGTACATTTCTGGGATGCAAAGTTTGGGGGCTGGGGGAATTTGCTGGTCTTTCCCTGTGTATGGTTCATGAGTGACTTAGAGAGCATTTGTGCAACTTAGCTGAGTGTGTCGCTGCATGTTGTTGACTGAGTGATCACAGCACCTGGAGAGCTTTGCTGCTTGTCACTAGCAAAACATCATGAGAGGCTGGAGAGTTAAAGGGTTACAGCAATCCCACAGCTCCAGGTTGTACCCCAGGGGTCTGGTAACAATTATATGGAAATGCTAGCCAGCACTGCCGGTTTTTCCAGCTGATTTATTTCATAGTGGGAGCCAGGGAGAGTCAATGTATTTTTTCAAGACCCAGGCACCCTTTTCTATCTAACCTTTAAATGCAGAATGACACATGGAGAGGCTTCCTTACAGTCTTTAATTAAATAGAACAGACTAAGGGAAACAAGAGCTTTTAGCCTTGATTCTACAATCCAATAACACTTTTAACCTTGAGAACATTGCTTTAACCTGACATCAGAAAATGCTTTATAAATTGTATTTCTGACAGTCATAAGAAAGTCCAGAAGCTAACACGATATAAAGCAATGCCAGAAAGTCACTGGCACTACAGAAGCATATGCCGCTGTCTAACATGGACTGACCAAGTTAAAGGGAGTCTATAGTCCTAAAATGGAAAGAAAAATGGGTCTGACTTAACAAAACAGTGAAAACAGGACATCAATTAAACAGACCCCCATCTAAACAAAATATTTACACATCAACTTCTACTGGACTGGAGATAAGGACAGGATGACAGGGTGACGCATAGAGATGTTTTGATCGGACAAGCAGGTACAAGGTAAAGAGTGATAACTAACAACGACAGACAGGAAATATGCAACTTGTTTGTATCAGTGTATAAAAGAGGAGCCTCAGAGGAAGTGTCTTTGTCCAGCCGAGGCGGGAATGGAAAGTCCTGCCATTCACTGAGTTGAGTCCATTGTAACGGGCATACCTGTTTTAGCATCCCCTTAGAGTCTGCTGGGTGCTATTATCATGACTCGTTGGCAATAAACCTGGCCGAGTGCCTTCACTACAGAAAGTGAGTCCGTGGCAATATGACTGGAGCCTGCTGTACAGGCTATTTGGACAGAGCCAGTGCAGCATGCAGTGAGAAAACACACAGCCAACAGCTAACTACACATGGAAATCTCTGTACAAATGGTTAACATTGGCAAATTTATAGGTAACTGAAAACATGGTCTCATAATAGAAAGTGTTGGAAAGCCTTAACAATAGGAGAAATACCAGGACCTTCTATAAGATCATAATGAATCCATTACACAGAGCAGGTTACTGGGAGGGATCTTGGGCCATGAATCCCTATGAAGCTCCTGAATGAGGAAGGTATCCAGACCCACTGATTGCCCGCAGCTCTCTACTTAAACCAGAAGGAGGCACAGGAATTTGTCCAAGGAACTCACTTGCCCAGGAACAGCCTTGTCTGGCTGTTACTATGGACCCTGAATACTTTCTTGACTCCTGTGCCCTGCTTCCCAGCCTGTTTCTGTGCTCCTGATCTCAGACCTCTGTCTATTCCTGGTTTCTGC
Source organism: Lepidochelys olivacea (assembly GCF_965140295.1). Lineage (NCBI taxonomy): Eukaryota > Metazoa > Chordata > Testudines > Cheloniidae > Lepidochelys > Lepidochelys olivacea. The sequence continues at coordinate 10,620,533 of NC_140415.1, read as the reverse complement.
CTTGCTTCAGGTCCATGCCCCTATGCCCTGGCCCAGATGTTGTCTCAGAGTTCAACCCCGGCTTGACTCCTGACTCTGGCTCTGGCTCTGACCTTTGACTTGGCACCTGACTTTGACCCTGGTTCTGATACTGGCTCTGGTTCCAGGCTCTTGATTCTAACCATTAGTCATGACTACCCACACCCCAGTCCCTGCAGCTTGCTTGAACCACTACCAACTTCTCTGAGTGGGCCAAGGATGGACCAAGCAGAGTTCCCCATACTAAAAGGAATATCAGCACTGCAAACACAGGTGATCTACCACCAAGCAGATGACTGAGTATTGTGGGTGCAGTATGAACAGCTGGCCACTGAGATTCAAACATTGCTGAAGCAAGTCCACCAACTCCACACAAAGAATGCTGTACTCTGGGTCTGTCTAGGTGTGCAGTCACCTGAGCAAGGACCTACTATCCCTCTGCCCAAGCACTCCGATAAAAGCGACTCCGAATTCCAGGGCTTTGTGAATCAGGGCTGCCTTTTGTTCTTGCTTCAACCACAGATGCATGCATTCGTCCGTACGAAGGTAGTCAGCTTGCAGATGGGAGGTGTTGTAGTGAGCCTTTCCCCTGCTGGAAGACAACCATCTGGTTCTGTCCGACTGGGATGCCTTCCAGCAGGCAATATCGTTAATCTTCAACACCCCCAACCACACCCACTTCGCTGAGGCTGCTCTGTGGAAACTCCAATTGAGCTGAGCACAGCCACTTCCTACATAGCTCACTTTCTCCATCTTGTATAAGATTCAGAATGAAATGAAGTGGCCCAGTTATTTCAGTTTCAGTGGGACTTGCAGGATGAAGATAAGGAGGAGTTGGCCTGAGTTGAGACCCCAATGGGTTTGGACACCTTCATAGATCTTGTTATCTGTACTGGTAATTGCCTAAGTGAGCGACCAGAAGAAAGAAGAGGGGTGTTGCAACCATATCCCCCGCTATTGGATTCCACCCCACCAGCTGAGCTGATGCAGATAGATCTGACCTGCAGGCAACTCACCCCTGAAGAGAGTGAGTGCTGACAACACCATAACCTGTGTACTACTGTGGCAAGCAAGGACAAGTTATTTCAGGTTGCACGCCATTAGAATCCAGTCCAAAGGAATCCGGGAAACAAGCCAGCCGAGGCTCAGTGAAGGGTGCCAGCCTGGATGTCCTGACAGAGTGTCTCTCTGAATCCTGAATCGAGACCCCGATGGGATCACACATTAGCTCCCATCAACCAGCTCTTCACCAACAAGTACCATTCAGGTTATTAATTGTGGGGCATCCCCATCCACTGCCTCTCCAGCAAGCCCTGACTGACTTCGGCGCAACAGATGACTTTGTTGATGCAGAAGCAGCTGGGCACTACTAATTCCTCTGTGGCCCAAGCCCATTCTGGACCTTGTAGGGACAATCAGTGTGTCCCTCTTACCCACTAGGCCAGTGCTTCTCAAGCTATCTGATGTGGGGGACCGGCAATTTTTTTTTCCAATGTGCGCGCAGACCGGCAGCCATGGCTTGCGGACCGGCACCGGTCCACGGACCACCACTTTGAGTAGCACTGCTCTTGGCCAATGGCCACAGAAACTGTTCCTTTTGAGGTTACTATCCAAAGGCATTCAGTTCAATGCCTTCCATTCCCTGCACTGTCCTCTGATTCTGAATATCTCATAACTGGCCTTCCACACCCCTTATCAGCTGGCATGAACTAAAAGTCACATTTTTCTCAGAATTCTGCCACCGACACTGCTTGATTCCAGGACATAGGCAGCATACAGTAGTTCCTCAGCAGTTGCACACCAGGGCACCTGGCCAAGCACAGCCGGCCACTGATTCCAGTCCTTGACTTCCATCCAAATATAGCTACTACAGAGATGTCTTCAGGAAAAAGAAAAGACAAAGAAAACACAGACACTTTTGTCTATTAATTATATTGATTACTTAAGAATTCCAAATTAACACTTTGAGGTTTGGTAGGTCCTTGTCCCAAGATCAGGCCCACTATTCAAATTACTGTTCAGTTGGGAACTCCGACGTGCATGGTTGCAACACTCACACTTAGGAAAAACCTTAATAATAGTAATAGTAATAATAATAATAGTAATAATAGTAATAGTTTTATTAACACAGTTAGCAAAGTTACAAGCTCTCCAGCCCAGTCAGGTAGATAGAGATAATGCAGAATGTATATCTGAGCATCCATATAATCACACCATCCCTTGAAGAACAACCTGGAGTTCAAGTCATTATCTTCCTCGTAACCAGCAGCAGTGGTCACCATTCTGGCATCTCCTAAGAGGTACATCTCCCTCAAGGCACGGAGACCAAGGATACAGTCTTTAGAATGTGTTATGCTGAAGCCACTATGCTTAATGCATATTCAGTAGGGGTTTCACCCCCTTTTCCTTATTTGTATTTCCTCACTCTACTAATGTTGGGGTTCCCTTCTCCCACAGGTTACTAATCTTTTTACTTCAAGTTCATTAGCATATATGTCTATTAATTACCATGGTATCCTTGTGATCAGACATGTGCTGATGTTCCTAACTGTAAAATACCTCAGACTGCTATAAGCTAGCATTGTGTGGTCACCTATCAGCGGCCTACTTATACTTGTGTATATCTTGTGATATATTATGATTTAGGGCTACTCCTGGTTAACTACTTATTCAAAGGCTTTTGAGGCCTTATGTCTTGTGTAGCTAAGCTATTGTTTTACAGGTCTTGAGGCTTGTAGGCTCATTGCACGACTACCTTAACTTATACCTATGCCTTACCTACAGGCTACACCTTGCCCCCTCCCTCCGTCCCTCCCAGTGACTACAATTGTCCAATCAAGCTACAACCAATGACATAGATTTCATTTGCATGTATATGCCATATCTTAGCTGGAACTATTTGTGCTGTGCACCTACCTTCAGGAGAACCTAACCAAGGCTTTTATTATCAGTCCACTTAGTCTGCCAGGGCACCCGTCTTCTTGTTAAAAAGGCAATTCAGATGGCCTTTGAAGAGGTACCAGGCCTATATACAAGGAGCCTGGTACCCCATCCAGGTGTACATCAATCATAAAAACCTTGAATATCTGTGCAGGGACAAGGTCTTTACAAGGTCTGAACAACAACTTTAGTTGGCCTTATTCTTTTTACTCTTTGATTTTGTAATCTGTTATCCAGGCATCAAAAATAGCAAAGCTGATGCATTGTTGGAGAAGGGTGAATATTATGCTGACTACAAGGACTCGAGCCTCCAAACCTCCTGCATCCTGAAGTCTCAGAACTTTCTGGGTGAGGGTCCCTGCCAAGATCTGCTCCTTCTCATACTATCAGCCTTGACCTATAGGATACGTGATGAGCAGGAAGCCATAAGTAAGGAACCCCACAATGTATGAGATGGAGTAACCTACTTAAAAGGGAATATATATAGTCCCCCTAGGCCTCTGATACTACAATCCTACAAATACGTCATTACTCCCCCTGGCAGGACATTTTGACAACTTTAAAACTTAACACTTAGTCTCTTGTGTCTTCTGATGGCCTCACATGTAGGCCACAGTGCAGGCCATTCTGGCCTCTTGCATTGTATGCACCTGCTCCCAGGTGCAGCATAATAAACCCCCAGACTCCTTCACAGGGCTGGCTCCAGCTTTTTTGCCGCCCCAAGCAGCGAAGGAAAAAAACAAAAAACAAAACAAGCCTGGTTGAGCTGCTGCCGAAGTGCCGCTGAAGAGGAAGAGAGGGACTGCAGGGCTCGCCGCCGAATTGCCGCCAAAGACCCGGACGTGCCGCCCCAATGACGGACGGAGTGCCTCCCCTTTCTATTGGCCGCCCCAGGCATCTGCTTCCTTCTCTGGTGTCTGGAGCTGGCCCTGCTCCTTCAACCTCTTGCGAGTCCACCTGGCCCCTGCACTGTCACCATCTTAGATTTTATAGTAAAAATACCCAAGTCCAGTGGGTTCACAACCATTCTGTCAGCAGTGGACCACCTCCCAAAGATGGCATACTTCATCCCCAGCGCTGGCCTACTCTCAACCCAGGAAACAGCCCAGCTCTAGGTGCACCAAATCATCTACATCCAGGGCGTTCCAGAGCACATCATCTCCGACTGTGGTCCACAATTTATTTCCCTCTTCTGGCAAGAAGGTTTCTGGATTTGGGGCATCCACTTCTGCCTCTCTTCCACATACCACCCTCACACAAATGTCCAAGCACTGTCATTCAGTTGTTTTTCCATTCTTCACTCCTGTAAACATTTCATTGTGGTGGAGACAACAGTGGCAGATACACTTGGTGGTGTTTCTTTACAACAGGACTCAAGAAGCCCTAGGGAGGCAGGTTTGCTTGGCATACTCCTAGCAGGATCTGAAGTTTTCACCTCTGGGCTACTAAATTTGAATTGCTGGTGCTAACTGAAAGTTAAATTGCTGGTGGTAGCAAGCTGATAGCTGATTGGTGGTGCATTTGAAACGAGATTGGTAGATCTCTCAGCCAAGCTCCTAATGGACAGGCATCCACTTCATAAAACCACCAATACCAAAGTTGGCATTAATTGGCTCCTTTATGGGCCATTTCAGTAAAGGAGCCAAGGACTGAATTGGTTTCTAGAGTAAACTACCTTCTTACCCTTAGAATTATGGCTGAGGTACCATGGCTCAGGGCTTTTTGGAATAGTTTGCATGATTTCTGCCCATGAAATACCTGCTCATGAAATACCTGCAGTGGATAGACAGACTGATAGCTAGATTAGTGTGTGACATATATAGTAGCAAAAGGAAATAACTCTAATCACAGCACCAGTGTGACCTTTTCTGTGAGTAGAAGGATCACAAGGATGCCCCCTGCAGTCTCTTACTGACTTGGCATGTTAGCTCCACTGGAGAAACAGGATTTGTAAAAGCCCCCTGTGGTACTACGAGTGGAAACAATGGCATAAGAAAGGAGGTGGGGCATTCAGTGCTCAGCACTTGGAAAGCTCAGTTTAGAAAAGAAATGGTGGATTCTTTATCAGTTGAAGTTTTTAAATCAAGATTAGATGTTTTCGAAGGGGCTCTCCATAAGTTACGTAACACATTATTTGGTGATTTTTCAAGACCTGCTCACCCCCTTGTAACACTGAAACAAACATGCAAAATTAAAGACCCACCCACCCCCTAATGCTCTCTGTAATTTATGGATACCCCCTAAAAGACATGACTATAGATTGCTGACCATCTGGCTTCATTCATAACCACACTTACAATACTTTTTTTCTTTATAATTCAAAGTGCATCCCTGCCAGACCAAGTTTATGGTCTGATCCAAGTTCATCTTTGTTGCAAGCCCTCATTTTAAAGGCAGATAAAAGATGGACAAATATCCTGTATTTAACTGCATGCCAACTTTCGTGTCTTTTGTAACTACCGAGTAATTAGATGTTCTTGCAGACTACTATCTAATAAGCAAGATTTTTGCAAACAAGTGTCTACTCTAAATGGCATGCATCTAAATATGTACACATGTTATCTGTGTGAGCACTGAGTAAACCATACAAATTGCTATTTGGGTAACAGCGTGTTCAAATAGTTGTCTGCACCCTCTATTTTGTTTGTATCCTGGGGCAAAACTAATTGCCTATTTAGAAAACGTAGCCCACTAAATTCAGAGGTAATTTTCCAAATGCATGCTAAGTTAATGCCCATGCAATGGAGAATCAGGCTGATTAATTTTTAGGTCAAAATGTAGCCCCTCCCCATCTGACAATTAGTGCTGTTCTTCATTTCTCATTTCTAGGTTAGGTGCATAAAATGAGAAGCCATTGGATCTGAGAGGTCCCATATAAGTAGCATAATCCTCAGGCTGTCAGGGTCAAACCTAAAGTTTGATTAAATCAGAATAAATCTCCAAAAGTTTGGTTGCTTCTCTGAACAGTATCACTGAAGCTTTTACTCATTATTAATATCAGTGAGTATTACAACATGGTGATCAGTTCTGTTTCCTAGGGCCATGTTCTGAGGCACTTAATCATTTTTTTATTCATCCCCTATGCAGGCAAAATTCCTCTTGAGTTCATTGTGAAGTTTGCCTTAGTAAGGTCAGCATAGTAAATGAAGACTTCAGGATTTGACTAACAGTGAAAATAAATCTCTTCCATTATAATTTTCTCTTCCATTTCATAGTGAGGAAAAACCCAATAGAGCTGAAGAGAGAATGATAACTTTCCAGGAGGATTCTGAATTCACTTTGTAAGATTTCCTATAGGATTTTTAAACTAGCATATGTTACATTCACTTCAGCTGAGGTACACTGATTTACACCATCTGCGAATTTGGCCCATTAAGTTCTATAGCAGGGATATAATTCTCTGCAAAGGCCTGTTGGTTGGTTTAAAATTCTGTGTAGAGGTTTTCATTCTCTGTAGGATTGTACAGTGATTTCTATAGAACCATATTGGTTTCACCTCTTTTAAATTCTACCGGAGCTTAGGAATGATGTCTCTAATGCAAACCCAATTTGTAATTAGCTGATGAAGACTCCCATAGAAAATTGGAGAAAATACTTTGTACAGTTTGGTATGAAATCCTCATTTTCAATTTGTTAGATACATCCTGCATTACACAGTATACACCAGATCCCCCTCCTCATCAGACTTCTACAGCCCACTAAGCCCTGCAAGAATATGTCTCTCCCTTTTACTTAAGAACTAAAAAGAACTTTTGATACAGTTTTACATGGCTTACCCAGTAATCTTATAGAGGTTACCATACAGCCTTTTGCTGCACCAGAATATATCGCCCTTGATAAACTCTTAGTCACAGCTGCCAAAGTGAATGCCACATGCCTTGTTACAGATTCCAGCCAAGTACACATATTACCCTTCCAGTTCACTCCCTAGCACCTTTTCTTTTCAGTTTTGCTTCACTCGGATTGCAATTCCTCAGTCTTTCTTGCCACTTTGTATTCAGTTGTGCTTGTGTCTGCTAAAATTTCTGGCTAATAACTGTCATTCCAAAGCGCAGCCTTACACAGCTCCTAGCACACTGGTACACACTGCCACGAACTGTCAGCTCCCACTGTAGCACTGAATTCTCATCTAAATGGAAATCACCTTGCAAAGGCTTCAAATTCTGGCTACTGCTTGGCCAAAGGGGCAACATTATCCTCACATGCTTGCCACAGTTATTGCTGATGGAAAGTGCTTCTAGCTTTCCAAATCCAAATTTACCTGATTGAGACAAATAATAATATTAGCAGCAGTGGTATTGTTAGGAGCACCTAAAAATCCTATTTTGGGGGTCAGAGCCATCTGGCTCTACCTAGGCACAGTATACAAACACAATAAAAAAACCAGTCCTTGCTCTGTACAGTTTGCAGTCTAAACATAGCTGTGATAAATGAAGTAGGAGTTAGCTCCCTTTTGTGGACACCCAGCCAGCCAGTTAGCTGTAAAATCCCTGTTAGTAGCTGTTCTCTACTTGCTTTACCTGTAAGGGGTTTAAAGAAAGCCCATAGGTAAAAGGAAGGGAGTGGGCACCTGACCAAAAGAGCCAATGGGAGGGGTAGAACTTTTAAAATTGGGAAAAAAAAATCTCTTTGTCTGTCTGTTGTTGTTCTCCAGAGAGAGGAGATGCAGAGCAGGAACAGGGCTGAGCTATGCTGTAAGAAGCTTAAAGCCAGGTATGAAAAACCATCAGATCATACCTAGAAAATACTTATTTAAAACCCCCAGATATGTAAGTAGATCAGGAAATGTCTAGGAAGACATGATTAGGTTTCTCTCTTTTATTTCTTTATGGCTTGTGGACTCCTCTGTGCTATCCCCAGGTGCTTTAGTTTTGCTTGTAACCTTTAAGCTGGACTTCAGGAAAACTACTCTTGATGCTTAATTTTTATAATTAAATTTTATAATTTTTATTTTAATTTTTATATTTGCTCTTTTTAAATCTAGCAATAGCCTACGTTCTAGGTGTATTTTCTTTCTTTTTGTTTTTAATAAAATTTACCTTTTTTTAAGAACAGGATTGGATTTTTTATGTCCTAAGAAGTTTGTTCACATGTTGTTTAATTAGCTGGTGACAACAGCTGATTTCATTTTCTTTCTCAGCTGTTCCCTAGAGGGGGGTGAAAGGGCTTGAGGGTACTGCACAGGGAGGAATTCCCAAGTGCACCTTCCTGGGTCTAAAGGGGTTTTTTGCACTTGGCTAGTGGCAGCATCTACCCATCCAAGGTCAGAGAGAAACTGTGACCTTGGGAGTTTAATACCAGCCTGGAGTGGCCAGAATTTAGTTTTAGAATCCTTGCGGGCCCCCACCTCCTGCACTCGAAGTGCCAGAGTGGGGAATCAGCCTTGACAATAGCACAAGGCCTACAAAACATCTGGTCTTAGGTAAAGCCATTTGCCGTCATGCCAGAATCAGACTAGGAGCTTTCTTGACCTTTAGAGCTCTCCCTGAGGATAGAGTAAATATACACATGCAATGATGCAGGACACCTTAACAGGCTTGTATGACATCACTTTACTTGATTGGATTGTTTTACTTTTTGGACTAATCATAGTGGTAATACAACTTTTGCAATTACAAAAGATCTTCCTGGAGAGTGAATATTGCTGTCATTGTTGTGACAAAACAGTAATCCTGATGACACTGGGCCTGATCTTGAGACAAGAACCTACCAAATTTGAGAGTGTTAATTGAGGAAACTAAATAAAATCAATATACAACCAATAGATCAGGCAACATACAACAGGTGTGGGGGCGGGGAATAAAAAAAAACAGAGACAAGGTACAGGAAAATGATCACAGTTGGTATTGTGAACAACAGTCCCATTGGTACCCTAACACTGTGAGAAGAATCTTCATGTGGCTGTATATCCAGGGCACTATTTTCTCCTGGGGCTATGAAGGGATGGGATTTGGAACAACAGTTGTTAGCCAGAACATTTTAACCATATCAGGGGATTTAAGAGAGTTGCTGTATTTTCTGAGTGTACTTTGTTTATTTACAAAGTACACACCAGTCCTGTTCCCTCAAACAGCAGCACGAACAAACAGCATGCAGGCTGATCTCTTTTGCTGAAATCCCACATAAGGCAATCCACCCTTTTACCCAAGAAGCAGGTACTTTTTGCCTCTTCTTCTAATCAAAGACCCATAGAGATCCACTATCCTTTTTCACTCCATCTGTGTAACCCATAGCCTTGTTCTAGCACCCAGTCTCTTTGTTTAGAACTTGGAAAACCTTTTAGCTGCCCACTCTGCTGGGGACAAATGGCCTGTGGGGGTCTTGGCCATTAACCTTACAGCATCTCTTTACTACTCTCTGAATGGTTTTCCTGCATTTTGAGGCTATGTCTGCACTGGCAATTGAATGACAAAATGTTTGTCTTTCAGAGGTGTTAACCCTCCCACCCCCTCTCCCCTGAAAGACAAAAGTTTTGATGGGGACAAGTGAAGGTGTGCACAGTGCTTTGTTGGCAGAAGCGCTCTCCCGCCAACAAGGCAAACGCCACTCATTGAAGGTGGATGCTTTTTATCGGCAGGAGAGCCTACAGACAGCAGCTACGCTGAGTGACTTTTTAGTGGCACAGCTGTAATGACACAGACATGTTGCGAAAAGCTCTATAGAGTAGACATAGCCTGACAGAGAGTTTACCCTTGGGAGACTTCTTCAGAAACCCTTAATGGACAAGCCATCACATATCTTGTTCTGAACAACAGGATTTGCACGGTAGCTGGCATTGTTTTTAACTATTTCTTTATTTTTGAAGGGACAAATCTTGAAGTCCTTAGTACTTATTTAAAGCTGAGATTTAAACTCCAGGGTTCCATGTTCCCTGGATGTAAGCATAGACAAAATTACTTAAATGCATATTTCCTGGGAGAAGTATTTGCCTTCTGAACTTTCAGGGTCAAATCCCAAACTGGTCTAAATTGGCCTAGCCCTGTTAAAGCCCATGGAGCGACACTGATTCACACCAGGTGAGGATCTGGCCCTCAGATTGGTAAAAATTGGTAAAAATCAACAAAACAGATAAAAAATTATTTTACTTCCTGTTAAAGGCAGCTGGGAAGGTGAGCTCTCTGGCACTGTATTATACATCCTTGGGGACATTTACATTTTTCAAAGGCACCATGGCTTCATAATTAACTACATGCAGGTCTTGATAACCTGGTGCCTTCCAGATGGCCAAACACATTCTGCAGTTATACTGCTGAGGCACCAGCCCTGGGGAGGATGTTCTTTCTACTCTGGTTATTCATCTTCTCCATCCTAAGTGCATGATCCACCGTACCAGGGATCACAAATCTCTCTTCATTTACACAATGTAGACATGCAAATAGAGGGAATGCAGGAGGCAGCAGCTGAGTTCGTGTCACAGCCCAGCCCTCTGGCCAGGTAACTGGTAGGGGAATCCGGGCCTGCCACTACTCCAGATTCCAGTCCAGGACCCCATGACTAGCAATCCAGGTCTGCTCAGTCTCAGATGCTGTTGTTGTTTCCTTGAGCTCCTTCCTACCCCACCTCTTTATTTCCTTGCCTATCTCTGGGTTTACCACAGAAGAGTCCTCTGCTCCCAGGGTACTTCACCTTTCTTGGCCTCCTGCCAGACTCCCTAGCATAGCCATGACTCCAGGGCTTACTCTCCTCCTGGATCTCCTCTTGTCCCTGGCCAACTCCCTTTCTCACAAAGGAGTGACAGTAGCCCCCTTCTGCTTTCCACTTCCTGGCTTTACACTAATCAGCTTGCTCCTGCCCAGTTGGGCTTCATGAATAGTTAAACCTGGCTCTCCCTCCACAAGCAGCCAGGTACCATAATTGACCTCTGAGACCCATATTAACTCCTTAAGGGCCAGTGTGGGGTTGCACACACCACCACACTCCCCATCATGCATGGTTACATTTGCCCCCTTCGCAGAATACCTATATGGTTAATATACTGCCCAGCAAAGGAAGTCTGACCAGGGAAAAGGGAGGGAGAAGCCATCAAACAGGTTTTCTAAACTAGACTTTTCCTCCAGAATTGTGCGTGTAGGACAGCAAAAGGAGACTCAAACTCCTGATGCTTGTGCCAATGTTGAATTATAGCTGCATACTCTATGGGTTGCATCAAGTCTTATCAATGGTAGGAACACAAGTGGTATCTTAAAATGTGTAAGATAATATTTCTTATTAATATTAATATTTCTTAATCACATTCTTAAACACCAGTTAGCACCTAATGGAGAGAAAGACAGTGATATTGTCTCACATGTCACACTATCTGGAGTGGCTCACGATGGTGAAATCAAATGTCAGGGCAGATTGCAAGAAGCAGGGCAGAGACCCCAAACTGGTGGTGTGTTCTACAATTAGATTTCACCATCCCAGTAACAAATGTGAATTCCTGAAGCACTATGAGAGTCTTCCCACGGGATCACAGACAGTCTCCTTGGGCATTCCAGTCTATCTTGCCACGTAGGCAAGCTAGAATTAATGATAAGTGGTTGCTATACACTAAGGAACACAGAATATTCAGGTTTCTCCCAGTCCCAAGAGACCAGTCACTTACCCCAGATCCATTTGTACCTTAGATGTCATGCCAAAGACAATGCTTTTAGCCAGTCCTATAGTATACTATCTAAGGATTTATTAACTAAAAAAAAAATAGAGTGTTATTACAAGGTTAAAACAGGCAAACATACAAACACAAATATGTTACAGTTTATGGTTTTAAAAGGTTACAGAGTTGTAGTAATTTGTCAGCTCTGAACATCTTTTAGGGGCTAACCCAGGTTGAGGATCTGGGGATCTCTGCTTCTGTTTCATAGCTCTAGCCTTGTGAGAGTCCAACATGCACAAGAGATGAATTATTTTCTTGTCAGCTGGTTTTATTTCCTTGTTCCATAATTCAAGCTGATGGAACAAGCCCTTTTGCAGGTAGCCTACCTCTTCAAAGTATGAGGGGGGCAATTAACAAAGTCTTTGTATTGTGACGTTTCACAAGGGCCCATTTAGTTTTGATAGTTCTTTTTGATGGGCAGGACATGATCCCTGCTGACTGGGTTCGGTTTCAGAGCAAACAGTTTTACAGTTATAAAGCAAAAACTTAAATATTGCCTTATTGCCTGTGATAAAGATATTATATGTGAAATTAATGCATGTAGCAATTTACAAACGTTCTATAAAGTCTAAACACTAAACACATAGTTATAAGCTCAATACCCATCTGAACCATACTAACACACACAGGTGAAACAGACTAATTTCCAGAAATGAATTTGTCAGTGCTCAGCTGAGGCCTAAAGCCTTGGCAAGAACGGGCACCTGGTCTGCCAGCGTCACAAAGTGTTTCAAAGATCACGGGCTTTGTCTACACTAGGTGCTAAGTGGTGTATAAAATGTAATAATTCATACATTAGCTAACCAGTTTTCAAACATCACTCATTTCCACCTCTAGACGAGCCCGCAGAAGGGTAACAGAGGTCTGTGGAGGACAGGAGAGCCAGTGACAACACTGTGTGAATGCAGCCCTGCTGCCGGTTCTGGTACAGTGGTCAGAGATGAATGAAGACGGAATGTCTCTCTAAATAGCTGGAATAGGTCAGCAACAGGCTGGAGCTTTGCATTCCCAAACAGATCCAGACTCTGCAGCTTTTTCTGCCCCTCCCCTTCTCCTCCATTTATTAAAGGCAACACAGAAATTTGCATTAATTTATTCCCTAGTGTGTATGTGAGTGGAGCCAACATGACACAGTTTCCAAAAACAAATTCAATTTCTTTCTTTCTTTCTTTCTTTCTTTGTACCGAGGGACTGGTTTCTTCATGGTGACTTTACAGAAACATCTTAGAAGGTCATGTCCCTGAAAGATCTAAAAGAGGTGGATTCCCTATTCTGTTGGGACCCTAAAGCATAACATTGTCAACTGGCGAGGGGGTCACAGGAATATTCTGGTCCTGGTATGTACATTCTGGGTCACCAAAGAGTGTCATGTGACATCTTAAATGAAAGCCAGGCTCATGCTGGTTATTAATATAATTGTTAAATGTATGTATAGATACTATGTAAGGAGTTATGTGTGCATAATGAAAATATGTTCCTGAAGTCTGTATCAAGGCAGGGATGACAAAAAGATTTCTGCCAGACAAAGGATATGTATTCACCCATCACTCTGGGTGACAGGAGATGGATCACTTGGTGATTACCTGTTCTGTTCATTCCCTCTGGGGCACCTGGCACTGGCCACTGTTGGAAGATAGGATACTGGGCTAGATGGACCTTTGGTCTGACCCAGTATGGCCATTCTTAAGTTCTCTTGGTTCATATGTAAATTGAGCATTAGAAGCCAACACAATGAAAGTCCCATTTACATACAAAGTCAACAGGGCGATGTGAAGTCAACAGGGAGAAAAGACACCAGAAAATGAGCCGCAGGGGGTTGTCCTGTCTTTTGGGAAAACAATGCACTTTGTGGAACATAAAAAGGCAAAGAGACACCCCTTTATTCTGTACCTAGGAAGTAATTGGGCAGTGTGATTACGTTCATGAAAACAGGATCACAACCAGCCCTGGCTGAAATGCTGCAGAAGACCTTTGGGGTGAGATAAATTGAGACAGATTGTTAGCCTGTTTAGTTTCTAGAAAGCATTTTATACTTGTGATTTATATGTAACCTGTTGTTTCCATTATCCTTACTCAATATCTCTTAAATTTTGATCTTTGATAATGAACTTAGGTTTGTTCTCATCTCATTATAACTATATCTCAACTGTGGTATTAATCGAGGTGCTGATCCTAAGTTGAATCATACAGATATATTGTTCCCTTTGGGTCAGCTGACCTGGTATTTATGTGAGTGTTCAGTTGATAAAGGTCTGGACACTACAGGTGAGTCCTTTGAAGGAACTTAGGGACTGGGGTGTACCTGTTGTTACCCTGCAAGGCACCGTAAGGGCTGGTTTAGCCCAGGGGAGATTGTTAGCTAACAGGCTGGTAGTTTCAGGAAGCTGACATCCAGTCAATCACAAGCAAGCCTCTCTCTGGAGGGAGGAGGGTAACAAGGTGACTCATACTCCTGGGCAGCCCAAGAACAGTCACATCTGTATGTGGCATTGTCAAGGTTCCTCCCCCACTCTGAACTCTAGGGTACAGATGTGGGGACCTGCATGAAAACCTCCTAAGCTTACTTTTACCAGCTTAGCTTAAAACTTCCCCAAGGTACAAATTAATTTTACCCTTTGCCCTTGGAATTTCCACTGCCACCACCAAAATTTAACTGGGTTTACTGGGAAACATAGTTTGGACACGTCTTTTCCCCCCAAATCCTCCCAACCCTTGCACCCCACTTCCTGTGGAAGGTTTGGTAAAAATCCTCACCAATTTGCATAGGTGACCACAGACCCAAACCCTTGGATCTGAGAACAATGAAAAAGCATTCAGTTTTCTTACAAGAAGACTTTTAATAGAAGTAAAGGAATCACCTCTGTAAAATCAGGATGGTAGATACCTTACAGGGTAATTAGATTCAAACATAGAGAATTCCTCTAGGCAAAACCTTAAGTTACAAAAAAGGTACACAGACAGGAATAGTCCTTCTATTCAGCACAGTTCTTTTCTCAGCCATTTAAAGAAATCATAATCTAACACATACCTAGCTAGATTACTTACTAAAAGTTCTAAGACTCCATTCCTGTTCTATCCCCGGCAAAAGCAGCATACAGACAGACACAGACCCTTTGTTTCTCTCCCTCCTCCCAGCTTTTGAAAGTATCTTGTCTCCTCATTGGTCATTTTGGTCAGGTGCCAGCGAGGTTACCTTTAGCTTCTTAACCCTTTACAAGTGAGAGGATTTTTCCTCTGGCCAGGAGGGATTTTAAAGAGGTTTACCCTTCCCTTTATATTTATGACATGCCCCCCAATCTCAGCTAGGGTGAAACACTGGCTGGGATTTCTTCCTGGAGCTCTAGGAAAAACAGAGTTAATAAGACACATGCACCACTAAATATACTACCAAGTACATAAAGACTAACAATATTTTCCACATCTCAAGGACGTTTTTAACCAGTTGATTCTGGGAAACTTTCACGGGAGAGTGCATCAGCCACTTTGTTAGAAGCTCCTGAGATGTGTTGGATGTCGAAATCAAAATCTTGGAGAGCTAAACTCCACCGAATAAGTTTTTTGTTATTTCCCATGGTGGTATGAAGCCACTGTAGCGCAGCATGGTCGGTTTGTAGGTGGAAACGCTGTCCCCAAACATATGGGCGTAGCTTTTCCAGAGTGTAGACAAAGGCGTAACATTCTTTTTCCGTGACTGACCAGTTGCTTTCCCTCTCAGACAGTTTTTTGCTGAGAAACACTCCAGGGTAGAATTCTTGATCAGGTTCTTTCTGCATTAAAACTGCTCCCACACCACGCTCGGATGCATCTGTGGTTACTAGGAATGGTTTGTCAAAGTCTGGGGCCCTTAGTACAGGGACAGACATGAGTGTCGCTTTAAGCTTGTTAAAGGCCTTCTGACACTTTTCGGTCCACTGAACAGCATTTGGCTGTTTCTGTTTGGTTAGGATTGTCAATGGGGCGGCGATTTGGCTGTATTGCAGTACAAATCATCTGTAATAACTGGCCAAGCCTAAGAAGGATTGAACCTGTTTCTTTGACTTTGGGACAGGCCACTTTTGGATAGCATCCACTTTGGCCTGTAGGGGGCTGATAGTTCCTTGACCCACCTGGTGTCCAAGGTAAGTCACTCTGTGTAGGACTATTTGACACTTCTTAGCCTTAACAGTTAGTCCTGCCTCCCTTATGTGCTCAAGGACTTTTTGTAGATGTTCCAGGTGTTCTGCCCAGGAATCCGAAAATGTGGCCACATCGTCAAGGTAGGCGACTGCATATTCTCCTAATCCTGCTAGGAGACCATCTACAAGTCTTTGGAAGGTGGCGGGTGCATTTCACAGCCCGAAAGGGAGTACATTAAATTCATACAGCCTGAGATGTGTGGCGAAGGCTGACCTTTCCTTGGCGGATTCATCTAGCAGTACCTGCCAGTACCCCTTGGTTAAGTCCAAGGTAGAGATGAACTGGGCCCGTCCCAGTTTCTCTAATAGTTTATCTGTGCGTGGCATTGGATAGTTGTCTGGGTGAGTTACAGCATTTAGCTTATGGTAGTCCACGCAAAAACGTATCTCCCCATCTGGTTTGGGAACTAGAACCACTGGAGATGCCCATGCACTTCCAGAGGGGCGGATTACACCCATCTGTAACATATCCTGGATCTCCCGTTCTATAGCAGTTTTAGCTTGAGGAGACACCCAGTAAGGTTGGACTTTAATTGGGTGAGCATTACCTGTGTCAATGGAGTGGTATGCCTGTTCAGTCAGTCCTGGGGTGGCTGAGAAAGTTGGCGTGTAGCTAGTGCACAGCTCCTTGATCTGCTGTCGCTCATACGCCCAAGGGTCATGGAGAGGTTCACCTCTTCCACACCACCAGCACTTTTCCCTTCATAGCAGACACCTTCAGGTCACTCAGCGTCGTCTCCTCCCTGGGCTGGAAACTGAAAAACCTTTAATTCTCTAAAATAAAAGGGCTTTAGAGAATTAATATGGTACTGTCAAGGTTCCTCCCCCACTCTGAACTCTAGGGTACAGATGTGGGGACCTGCATGAAAAACCTCCTAAGCTTATCTTTACCAGCTTAGGTCAAAACTTCCCCAAGGTAACAAATATTACCCCCGTTATCCTTGGAATGGCCGCTACCACCACCAAACTAATACTGGTTACTGGGGAAGAGCTGTTTGGACGCGTCCTTCCCCCCAAAATACTTCCCAAAACCTTGCACCCCACTTCCTGGACAAGGTTTGGTAAAAAGCCTCACCAATTTGCCTAGGTGACTACAGACCCAGACCCTTGGATCTTAAGAACAATGAACAATCCTCCCAACACTTGCACTCCCCCTTTCCTGGGAAATGTTGGATAAAAAGCCTCACCAATTTGCCTAGGTGACCACAAACCCAAACCCTTGGATCTGAGAACAATGAAAAAGCATTCAGTGTTTTACAAGAAGACTTTTAATAAAAAATAGAAGTAAATAGAAATAAAGAAATTCCCCCTGTAAAATCAGGATGGTATATATCTTACAGGGTAATTAGATTCAAAAACATAGAGAACCCCTCTAGGCAAAACCTTAAGTTACAAAAAAGATACACAGACAGAAATAGTTATTCTATTCAGCACAATTCTTTTCTCAGCCATTTAAAGAAATCATAATCTAACACATACCTAGCTAGATTACTTACTAAAAGTTCTAAGACTCCATTCCTGTTCTGTCCCCGGCCAAGACGACTACAGACAGACCCACAAACCCTTTGTTTCTCTCCCTCCTCCCAGCTTTTGAAAGTATCTTGTCTCCTCATTGGTCATTTTGGTCAGGTGCCAGCGAGGTTACCTTTAGCTTCTTAACCCTTTACAGGTGAGAGGAGCTTTCCCCTGGCCAGGAGGGATTTCAAAGGGGTTTACCCTTCCCTTTATATTTATGACACGCCCCCCAAATCTCAGCTAGGGTGAAACACTGGCTGGGATTTCTTCCTGGAGCTCTAGGAAAACAGAGTTAATAAGACACATGCATCTCTAAATATACTACCAAGTACATAAAGACTAACAATATTTTCCACATCTCAAGGACGATTTTAACCAGTTGATTCTGGGAAACTTTCACGGGAGAGTGCATCAGCCACTTTGTTAGAAGCTCCTGAGATGTGTTGGATGTCGAAATCAAAATCTTGGAGAGCTAAACTCCACCGAAGAAGTTTTCTGTTAGTTTCTTTGACGGTGTGAAGCCACTTTAGTGCAGCATGGTCGGTTTGCAGGTGGAAACGCCGTCCCCAAACATATGGGCGTAGCTTTTCCAGAGCGTAGACAATGGCATAACATTCTTTTTCAGTGACTGACCAGTTGCTTTCCCTCTCAGACAGTTTTTTGCTGAGAAACACTACAGGGTGGAATTCTTGATCAGGTCCTTTCTGCATTAAAACTGCTCCCACACCACGCTCGGATGCATCTGTGGTTACTAGGAACGGTTTGTCAAAGTCTGGGGCCCTTAGTATAGGGTCAGACATGAGTGTCGCTTTAAGCTTGTTAAAGGCCTTCTGACACTTTCCGGTCCACTGAACAGCATTTGGCTGTTTCTTTTTGGTTAGGTCTGTCAGTGGGGCAGCAATTTGGCTGTAGTGCGGTACAAATCGTCTGTAATAACCGGCCAAGCCTAAGAAGGATTGAACCTGTTTCTTTGACCTTGGGACAGGCCACTTTTGGATAGCATCCACTTTGGCCTGTAGGGGGCTGATAGTTCCTTGACCCACCTGGTGTCCAAGGTAAGTCACTCTGTTTAGGCCTATTTGACACTTCTTAGCCTTAACAGTTAGTCCTGCCTCCCTTATGCGCTCAAGGACTTTTTGTAGATGTTCCAGGTGGTCTGCCCAGGAATCCGAAAATATGGCCACATCGTCAAGGTAGGCAACTGCATATTCTCCTAATCCCGCTAGGAGACCATCTACAAGTCTTTGGAAAGTGGCGGGTGCATTTCGCAGCCCGAAAGGGAGTACATTAAATTCATACAGCCCGAGATGTGTGATGAAGGCTGACCTTTCCTTGGCAGATTCATCTAGCGGTACCTGCCAGTACCCCTTGGTTAAGTCCAAGGTAGAGATGAACTGGGCCCGTCCCAGTTTCTCTAATAGTTCATCAGTGCGTGGCATTGGATAATTGTCTGGGCGAGTTACAGCATTTAGCTTACGGTAGTCCACGCAAAAACGTATTTCCCCATCTGGTTTGGGAACTAGAACCACTGGAGATGCCCATGCACTTTCAGAGGGGCGGATTACACCCATCTGTAACATATCCTGGATCTCCCGTTCTATAGCAGTTTTAGCTTGAGGAGACACCCGGTAAGGTTGGACCCTAATTGGGTGAGCATTACCTGTGTCAATGGAGTGGTATGCCCGTTCAGTCAGTCCTGGGGTGGCTGAGAATGTTGGCGCGTAGCTAGTGCACAGCTCCTGGATCTGCTGTCGCTGCATACGCCCAAGGGTCATGGAGAGGTTCACCTCTTCCACACCACCAGCACATTTCCCTTCGTAGTAGACACCTTCAGGCCACTCAGCGTCGTCTCCTCCCTGGGCTGTAAACTGACAAACCTTTAATTCTCTGGAATAAAAGGGCTTTAGAGAATTAATATGATACACCTTAGGCTTTCGGTTGGAGGTGGGGAATGCTATGAGATAATTAACAGCTCCCAGGCGCTCCTGGACCACGAATGGCCCTTCCCACGATGCTTCCATTTTATGGGCCTGGAGCGCCTTTAAGACCATGACCTGGTCTCCTACTTCGAAGGAACGCTCTCTGGCATGTTTATCATACCAGGCTTTTTGCTCTTTTTGAGCATTCTGTAAGTTTTCTCTAGCAAGGGCTAAAGAGGTTCGGAGGGTGTTTTGTAGGTTGGTTACAAAGTCCAGAATGTTAGTTCCTGGAGAAGGTGTAAATCCCTCCCATTGCTGCTTCACCAACTGCAATGGCCCCTTAACCTCACGGCCATATACAAGTTCAAATGGGGAAAACCCTAAACTGGGATGTGGTACAGCTCTGTAGGCAAAGAGCAACTGCTGCAATACTAGGTCCCAATCATTGGAGTGCTCATTTACGAATTTACGTATCATGGCCCCCAAAGTTCCATTAAACTTCTCCACCATGCCATTTGTTTGATGATGGTAAGGAGTGGCAACCAAGTGATTTACCCCATGAGCTTCCCAAAGGTTTTTCATAGTTCCTGCCAGGAAATTAGTCCCTGCATCTGTGAGGATGTCGGAGGGCCAACCTACCCTGGCAAAAATGTCTGCTAGTGCCTGGCACACACTTTTAGCCCTGGTGTTGCTTACAGCTACTGCTTCCGGCCATCGGGTGGCAAAATCCATGAAAGTCAGTATGTACTGCTTTCCTCTGGGTGTCTTTTTCGGAAAAGGACCCAGAATATCCACAGCTACTCGCTGCAATGGAACTTCAATGATGGGGAGTGGCTGGAGAGGAGCTTTGACCTGGTCTTGGGGTTTTCCCACTCTTTGGCACACCTCACAAGACTGGACATAGGTAGAAACATCCTTGCCCATTCCCTCCCAGTGGAATGACCCCCCCAAACGGTCTTTGGTCCTGTTCACCCCAGCATGGCCACTAGGGTGATCATGGGCTAAGCTCAAGAGCTTGGCCCGGTATTTAGTTGGAACTACCAACTGTCTCTGAGGATGCCAGTCTTCCTGGTGTCCCCCAGAAAGAGTTTCCTTGTATAAAAGTCCTCTTTCTACAACAAACCTGGATCTATTAGAAGAGCTGAGAGGCGGTGGGTTGCTCCGTGCCGCCGTCCAAGCTCTCTGGAGGCTTTCATCTGCTTCCTGTTCGGTCTGGAACTGTTCCCTTGATGCTGGAGACATCAGTTCCTCATGGGATTGTGGACCTAGGCTTGGTCCCTCTGGAAGCGATATAGGGGATGGAGCTGTTTCTGTTGACTGTGAACCGCTCTCCGCTGGTGCACTATGTGGGGATTCAGGCTCCGGCTGAGCCTCTTGTGTAGGGTTATCGGCTGCTGCCAGTTCAGGTTCGGTGGGGCCCTCTGGTGTTGAGGTTGCAAGTACTGGATTCAGTGCTGGCACGGGGTCTGGTGTTGGTTGTTTGGCTGGTTCCGGTTCTGGGACTGGTTCCGTCTGGGTCTCTGGGACTGGATCCACTACTGCTGTTGCAGACATTGGCCTGGGGTCCAGGTCCATCACCTCTGACTGGGTCCGGATAGAAGTTTCCGGAACAGAGCTAGGCCTCACGGCTTGTTTAGCCTGGTTGCGGGTGACCATTCCCACCCTCTTGGCCTGCTTCACATGATTGGCCAAGTCTTCCCCCAACAGCATGGGGATGGGATAATCATCATAGACTGCAAAAGTCCACATTCCTGACCAGCCCTTGTACTGGACAGGCAACTTGGCTGTAGGCAAATTGAAAGAGTTGGACTTGAAGGGTTGAATCGTCACTTGGATCTCTGGGTTGATTAAATTGGGGTCCACTAAGGAAGCATGGATAGCTGACACTTGTGCTCCGGTGTCCCTCCACGCGGTGACCTTCTTCCCACCCACACTCACAGTTTCCCTCCGCTCCAAGGGTATCTGGGAGGTATCTGGGCCTGTGGACCTCTGGTGTGATTCCGGTGCAATGAACTGTAATCTGTTGGGGTTCTTGGGGCAGTTGGCCTTTACATGCCCCAGCTCGTTACATTTAAAACATCGTCCAGCTGACGGGTCACCGGGGCGAGGAGGGTTGCTGGAGAACGGGGTGGTGGGACGATAAGGGGTCTGGAGGGTTCTTTGGGAGGTAGCTGGGGCTTTGGGCGGCCCCCGGTAATAGGGTGTGGTCTGGGGTGGTCCCTTCTGGTCTCCGCTCCAACTGCGACCAGTTTTCTTCTTCTCTGCCACCTCCACCCATCTGGCTCCAATCTCTCCTGCCTCAATTACAGTTTTGGGTTTCCCATCTAGGATGTATCTTTCTATTTCCTCAGGAACACCCTCTAAGAATTGTTCCATTTGCATTAGGAAGGGCAAATTTACTGGAGATTCAACACTTGCTCCTGATATCCAGGCATCCCAATGTTTTACAATGTGGTAGGCATGTCGGGTAAATGACATGTCTGGTTTCCACCTTAGGGCTCTGAACCTCCGACGAGACTGCTCGGGTGTTATCCCCATTCTGACTCTCGCCTTGGATTTAAACAGTTCATACTTGTTCATGTGTTCTTTAGGCATTTCAGCTGCCACCTCAGCTAAGGGTCCACTGAGCTGCGGCCTCAGCTCTACCATGTATTGGTCAGTAGAGATGTTGTACCCAAGGCAGGCCCTTTCGAAGTTTTCTAAGAAGGCCTCAGTATCATCACCTGCCTTGTAGGTGGGGAACTTTCTGGGATGGGAAGTGGTACCTGGAGAAGGATTGCTAGGGTTTGTTGGTATATTCTGCTGGGCCTTTATCCTCTCCATCTCCTCCACATGCTTCCTTGCCTCCATTTCCCTCTTGTGGGCAGCCTCCTGTACCTCCTTCTCCAGCCGCATGAGTTCTATCTGTCTTTCATGTTCCCTTTGTTTTTCCTCAGCCTGAAATTTGGCTAATTCCAGCTGTAGTCGAGCTGAGGATTTGGCCATTCTAACCTCTCTGTTTTTAACTAACTTTACACCCGAGGTTTAGAAATAAACAAACAAAACTTGGCTGTAAACTTTTGCTGTGCTGGAATAGAGTACCTATTCTCTGATAGTGATTGTCAGCCTACAGAAAAAGACAATTCCCTTGTCTCTGCTCTGGGCCCAAATTAAAGCAAAAAACCTCCAACTACTTGGAAAACTGCTTACCCAGCCCAAAGAAAAAAAAAAATTTCTTTTCAAACCTGTGCTCCTTGTAAAACAAAAAAAAAAAAATCAAAATCCTAAAAAAAAACCCTGCCACTTTTGTCTCCAGGCAAATGGGTAGAGCACACACCCCCTATTTACTTTTAGGAAGAAAAGAAAAAAAAAAAACCTCTGGGTTGGAAGACTGTGAATTTCCCTGCAGGAGTTAAGTACCCTGCCTCCAGGCAAGAAAACCTGCAATTCACAAGATAATCCCCTTTTGTCTCTGCTTGGCCACAAAGCAGAGAGAAACCAAGCTGCTTTCAGTTTCAAAGCTGCCTTCTGGACTTCCTAAAAATTCCTTTTTAAAATCTGTATTTCTAGTTCAAAAAATCTCAACTGGATCTCAAAATGATTTCAGGTTAATCCCACCGCTGCGCCACCATGTCAAAGTTCCTCCCCCACTCTGAACTCTAGGGTACAGATGTGGGGACCTGCATGAAAAACCTCCTAAGCTTATCTTTACCAGCTTAGGTCAAAACTTCCCCAAGGTAACAAATATTACCCCCGTTATCCTTGGAATGGCCGCTACCACCACCAAACTAATACTGGTTACTGGGGAAGAGCTGTTTGGACGCGTCTTTCCCCCCAAAATACTTCCCAAAACCTTGCACCCCACTTCCTGGACAAGGTTTGGTAAAAAGCCTCACCAATTTGCCTAGGTGACTACAGACCCAGACCCTTGGATCTTAAGAACAATGAACAATCCTCCCAACACTTGCACTCCCCCTTTCCTGGGAAATGTTGGATAAAAAGCCTCACCAATTTGCCTAGGTGACCACAAACCCAAACCCTTGGATCTGAGAACAATGAAAAAGCATTCAGTGTTTTACAAGAAGACTTTTAATAAAAAATAGAAGTAAATAGAAATAAAGAAATTCCCCCTGTAAAATCAGGATGGTATATATCTTACAGGGTAATTAGATTCAAAAACATAGAGAACCCCTCTAGGCAAAACCTTAAGTTACAAAAAAGATACACAGACAGAAATAGTTATTCTATTCAGCACAATTCTTTTCTCAGCCATTTAAAGAAATCATAATCTAACACATACCTAGCTAGATTACTTACTAAAAGTTCTAAGACTCCATTCCTGTTCTGTCCCCGGCCAAGACGACTACAGACAGACCCACAAACCCTTTGTTTCTCTCCCTCCTCCCAGCTTTTGAAAGTATCTTGTCTCCTCATTGGTCATTTTGGTCAGGTGCCAGCGAGGTTACCTTTAGCTTCTTAACCCTTTACAGGTGAGAGGAGCTTTCCCCTGGCCAGGAGGGATTTCAAAGGGGTTTACCCTTCCCTTTATATTTATGATAGGTACACCTTAGGCTTTCGGTTGGAGGTGGGGAACGCTATGAAATAATTAACAGCTCCCAGGCACTCCTGGACCATGAATGGCCCTTCCCACGATGCTTCCATTTTATGGGCCTGGAGCGCCTTTAAGACCATGACCTGGTCCCCTACTTTGAAGGAACGCTCTCTGGCATGTTTATCATACCAGATTTTTTGGTCTTTTTGAGCATCCTGTAACTTTTCTTTAGCAAGGGCTAAAGAGGTCGGAGGGTGTTTTGTAGGTTGGTTACAAAGTCCAGAATGTTAGTTTCTCGAGAAGGTGTAAATCCCTCCCATTGCTGCTTCACCAACTGTAATGGCCCCTTAACCTCACGGCCATATACAAGTTCAAATGGGGAAAACCCTAAACTGGGGTGTGGTACAGCTCTGTAGGCAAAGAGCAACTGCTGCAACACTAGGTCCCAATCATTGGAGTGCTCATTTACGAATTTATGTATCATGGCCCCCAAAGTTCCATTAAACTTCTCCACCATGCCATTTGTTTGATGGTGGTAAGGAGTGACAACCAAGTGATTTACCCCATGAGCTTCCCAAAGGTTTTCCATAGTTCCTGCCAGGAAATTAGTCCCTGCATCTGTGAGGATGTCGGAGGGCCAACCTACCCTGGCAAAAATGTCTGCTAGTGCCTGGCACACACTTTTAGCCCTGGTGTTGCTTAGAGCTACTGCTTTTGGCCATCGGGTGGCAAAATCCATGAAAGTCAGTATGTACTGCTTTCCTCTGGGTGTCTTTTTTGGAAAAGGACCCAGAATATCCACAGCTACTCGCTGAAATGGAACTTCAATGATGGGGAGTGGCTGGAGAGGGGCTTTGACCTGGTCTTGGGGTTTTCCCACTCTTTGGCATACTTCACAAGACCAGACATAGGTAGAAACATCCTTGCCCATTCCCTCCCAGTGGAATGACCCCCCCAAATGGTCTTTGGTCCTGTTCACCCCAGCATGGCCACTAGGGTGATTGTGGACTAAGCTCAAGAGCTTGGCCCGGTATTTAGTTGGAACTACCAACTGTCTCTGAGGATGCCAGTCTTCCTGGTGTCCCCCAGAAAGAGTTTCCTTGTATAAAAGTCCTCTTTCTACAACAAACCTGGAACGATTAGAAAAGCTGAGAGGTGGTGGGTTGCTCTGTGCCGCCATCCAAGCTCTCTGGAGGCTTTCATCTGCTTCCTGTTCAGTCTGGAACTGTTCCCTTGATGTTGGAGACATCAGTTCCTCATGGGATTGTGGACCTAGGCTTGGTCCCTCTGGAAGCGATGTAGGGGATGGGGCTGTTTCCGTTGACTGTGAACCGCTCTCCGCTGGGACACTATGTTGGGGTTCAGTCTCTGGCTGAGTCTCTTGTGTAGGGTTATGGGCTGCTGCCGGTTCAGGTTTGAGGTGGGGCCCTCTGGTGTTGAGGTTGCAAGTACTGGATTCAGTGTTGGCAAATGGTCTGGTGCTGGTTGTTCCACTGGTTCCGGTTCTGGGACTGGTTCTATCTGGGTCTCTGGGACTGGATCCACTACTGCTGTTGCAGACATTGGCCTGGAGTCCAGGTCCATCACCTCTGACCGGGTCCTGATAGAATTTTCCAGAACAGAGCTAGGCCTCACGGCTTGTTTAGCCTGGCTGCGGGTGACCATTCCCACCCTCTTGGCCCGCTTCACATGATTGGCCAAGTCTTCCCCCAACAGCATGGGAATGGGATAATCATCATCGACTGCAAAATTCCACGTTCCTGATCAGCCCTGGTACTGGACAGGCAACTTGGCTGTAGGCAAATTGAAAGAGTTGGACTTGAAGGGTTGAATCGTCACTTGGATCTCTGGGTTGATTAAATTGGGATCCACTAAGGAAGCATGGATAGCTGACACTTGTGCTCCGGTGTCCCTCCACCTTCTTCCCGCCCACACTCACAGTTTCCCTCCGCTCCAAGGGTATCTGGGAGGTATCTGGGCCTGCAGACCTCTGGTGTGATTCCGGTGCAATGAACTGTAATCTGTTGGGGTTCTTGGGGCAGTTGGCCTTTACATGCCCCAGCTCGTTACATTTAAAACATCATCCAGCTGACGGGTCACTGGGGCAAGGTACGTTGCTGGAGAACGGGGTGGTGGGATGATAAGGTGTCTGGAGGGTTCTTTGGGAGGTAGGTAGGGCCTTGGGTGGCCCCCGGTAATAGGGTGTGGTCTGGGGTTGTCCCTTCTGCTCTCTGCTCCAACTGCGACCAGTTTTCTTCTTCTCTGCCACCTCCACCCATCTGGCTCCAATCTTTCCTGCATCGATTACAGTTTTGGGCTTTCCATGTAGGATGTATCTTTCTATTTCCTCAGGAACCCCCTCTAAGAATTGTTCCATTTGCATTAGGAAGGGCAAATTTTCTGGAGATTCAACACTTGCTCCTGATATCCAGGCATCCCAATGTTTCACAATGTGGTAGGCATGTCGGGTAAATGACACGTCTGGTTTCCACCTTAGGGCTCTGAACCTCCGACGAGAATGCTCGGGTGTTATCCCCATTCTGACTCTTGCCTTGGATTTAAACAGTTCATACTTGTTCATGTGTTCTTTAGGTATTTCAGCCACCACCTCAGCTAAGGGTCCACTGAGCTGCGGCCTCAGCTCTACCATGTATTGGTTGGTAGAGATGCTGTACCCAAGGCAGGCCCTTTCGAAGTTTTCTAAGAAGGCCTCCGTATCATCGCCTGCCTTGTAGGTGGGGAACTTTCTGGGATGGGAACTGGTACCTGGAGAAGGATTGCTAGGGTTTGTTGGTATATTCTGCTGAGCCTTTATCTTCTCCATCTCCTCCACATGCTTCCTCTCTTTTTCCTTCTCCTCCAGCTCTTTGGCCCTTGCCTCCCTTTCTCTCCTGTGGGCAGCCTCCTGTACCTCCTTCTCCAGCCGCATGAGTTCTATCTGTCTTTCATGTTCCTTTTGTTTTTCCTCAGCCTGAAATCTGGCTAATTCCAGCTTTTGTTGAGCCGTGGATTCTGTCATCCTAACCTCTCTGTTTTTAACTAACTTTACGCCCGAGGTTTAGAAATAAACAAACAAAACTTGGCTGTAAAATTTTGCTGTGCTGGAATAGGATACCTATTCTCTGATAGTGATTGTCAGCCTACAGAAAAAGACAATTTCCTTTGTCTCTGCTCTGGGCCCAAATTAAAGCAAAAAACGTCCATCTACTTGGAAACCTGCTTACCAGAAGCCCAAAGGAAAAAAAAAATTCCTTTCAAACCTGTGCTCCTTGTAAAAAAATAAATCAAAATCCTAAAAAAACCCAAAAAACCTACCACTTTTGTCTCCAGGCAAATGAGTAGAACACCCCCCTATTTACTTTTAGGGGGGAAAAAAAACCCTCTGGTTTGCGAAGACTCTGAATTTCCCTGCAGGAGTTAATTACTCTGCCTCCAGGCAAAGAAAACCTGCAATTCACAAAGATAATCCCCTTTTGTCTCTGCTCTGGCCCCGAAGCAGAGAAAAAACTAGCTGCTTTCAGCTGGACCTCCTTTCCAGCAGCCCCAAATGAAAAAAAAATTCCTTTTTAAAATCTGTTTTTCTGGTTCAAAAAATCTAAAATTGATCTCAAAAGGATTTTAGGTTAATCCCACTTTTGCCACCATGTCAAGGTTCCTCCCAAACTCTGAACTCTAGGGTACAGATGTGGGGACCTGCATGAAAACCTCCTAAGCTTACTTTTACCAGCTTAGCTTAAAACTTCCCCAAGGTACAAATTAATTTTACCCTTTGCCCTTGGAATTTCCACTGCCACCATCAAACTTTAACTGGGTTTACTGGGAAACGTAGTTTGGACACGTCTTTTGCCCCCAAATCCTCCCAACCCTTGCACCCCACTTCCTGGGGAAGGTTTGGTAGAAATCCTCACCAATTTGCATAGGTGACCACAGACCCAAACCCTTGGATCTTAGAACAATGAAAAAGCATTCAGTTTTCTTACAAGAAGACTTTTAATAGAAGTAAAGGAATCACCTCTCTAAAATCAGGATGGTAGATACCTTACAGGGTAATTAGATTCAAAACATAGAGAATTCCTCTAGGCAAAACCTTAAGTTACAAAAAAGACACACAGACAAGGATAGTCATTCTATTCAGCACAGTTCTTTTCTCAGCCATTTAAAGAAATCATAATCTAACACAATC
Source organism: Lepidochelys olivacea (assembly GCF_965140295.1). Classification (NCBI taxonomy): domain Eukaryota; kingdom Metazoa; phylum Chordata; order Testudines; family Cheloniidae; genus Lepidochelys; species Lepidochelys olivacea. The sequence continues at coordinate 10,592,614 of NC_140415.1, read as the reverse complement.
TACTATTATGTTGCAGTGAGAGTATTTAATGTTTTAAAATCCAATTTATTTGTTTATCTACTATGAACATTGTATACCTGCTGGGACGAACACAGAGTGGACAATTTAGATGGACATTACAAGACTAATCAAAGATGTTTTAAATTGTATAAACAGTGCAAGAATCCAATATGAATTTATATTATTGGTGAATGAAACTCAAAAAATATGGATCTAAACTTAAATCTGAAAACTTAGGCTGGAAATCATATGCAATATGTGTTTTCCAAGGAGTCACATTGCTTCTAAATTCTACTGTGGCTAGACATTTCATCATGGAGCAGCTGTTTGTATGTTATTTCAATGCTTCTGCTCAAAGCTGGCACGAGAAATTGTACAAATGCCAAACATTGTATTAAAAATAAAGTTATCAAACTTTTTTTACTTCAAAGTAATATTGGTTTTAATTTGGGCAGATAGCCTGTTTGATTGTTGGCTGTTATTTTATCCAGACCAATTTGATGAGTGCCTTTTAAAGACTAAAGAGCCTGATTTCATAATTGTCTGCTATGTTTCGCACATGTAAAAGTATATATAATATTGTGAATGAAATTTGTCCATGCAAGTACTGTGAATGTACATGCAGATCAAGGTGGTTCCCCACCCCCGCCTCCAAAATGTCCAATTGCTTGTGCAAATTACCATTTGCTCAGGCAGTTACCTGATCATCATATGCAATCACACTTATTAGACATGTAAATGACGTGTGTGCTTTTGTTTGCACAAATGCATTTGCACAGTTTAAATTAATTAGGCCCTAATTGTGGCCCACTTTAGAGATGTTGGACCATATTCTCAACTAGTTTAAATTGGTGTAACTCCATAGTATTCAGTGAAGCTCTGGTGATTTATACTAGCAGGGAATCAGGCTTGTAAAATGTTGGATAACTTCTAAGAGTTGTTATTTGTAGATTGTTTTTAATGTCTAGTGGTATACCAATCAAATTGTAAAATGGATATTCATAAAGCGAGTATCAAAGTTCCCAAAAAAGAAAACATCATTCTGGGATGTATTAGCAGGCGTGTTGTAAGCAAGACACAAGAAGTAATTCTTCCACTCAACTCTGCGCTGATTAAGCATCAACTGGAGTATTGTGTCCAGTTTTGGGTGCCACATTTCAGGAAAGATGTGGACAAATTGGAAAAAGTCCAGAGAAGATAAACAACAAAGATTAAAGATCTAGAAAACATAATTTAGGAGGGAAGATTGAAAAAAATTGGGTTTGTTTAGTCTGAAGGAGAGAAGACTGAGGGGGGACATGATAACAGTTTTCAAGCACATAGAAGGTTGTTACAAGGAGGAAGGGGGAAAGTTGTTCTTGTTAACGTCTGAGGATAGGACAAGAAGCAATGGACTTAAATTGAAGCAAGGTCAGTTTAGGTTGGACATTAGGGAAAACTTCCTAACTGTCCTGGTAGTCAAACAATGGAATAAATTGTCTAGGGAGGTTGTGGAATTTCCATCATTGGAGATTATTAAGAGCAGATTAAACAAAGACTGGTCAGGATGGGCTAATACTTAGATAATACTTAGTTCTGCCATGAGTGCAGGGGAGTGGATTTGAAGACCTCTTGAGGTACCTTCAAGTCCTATTAGTGTTAGAAATCTTCCACTCCTGGTTCAGACCACTCAAGTGAAGTCCCTAAAACTACTAGAGTTAAAGTGATCTTTGTTGATGGTTATAACAGATGGAACCCAATGAGCTTTAGAAAAACACAACAAAAGTATTCTTTTTGACCAAACATAACATAAAAGGAGATTTATCTAGGATAGAACAATATTCTATATAGTTCTATTATAGTAGAACCTCAGAGTTATGAACACCAGAGTCACAAACTGACCAGTCAAATACACACCTCATTTGGAACCAGCAGTACACAATCAGGCAGCAGCAGAGACCAAAAAAAAAAAAAAAAAAAAAAAGCAAATACAGTACAGTGCTGTGTTAAATGTAAACTAATAAAAAATAAAGGGAAAGCAGCATATTTCTTCCACATAGTAAAGTTTCAAAACTGTATTAAGCCAATGTTCAGTTGTAAACTTTCGAAGTAACAATGATCAGAATTACGAACATTTCAGAGTTACGAACAACCTCCATTCCCGAGATGTTTGGAACTCTGAGGTTCTACTGTATGTGCTTTAGGAATGGGGCTAGGGAGAGCTAACAGCACAGTCAGAGAGACGTTATCACTGGCTGCATTCTTATGCCTGTGATAAAAATAGCAGCTGTTTCTCTATATTTTTTTTTTAAAAACCACCAAGTTTATATCAGCGGTTAGCAGGAGAAAGCCACAGACATTGATCTTAGAGGCCCTTGGTGGCACTTCTGATTTCCCCTAAAAAAATTTAATTGAGGTTATCAAGTGCCATGAAATTTAACTTAAATAAAGCTTAAGAGGATCCAGCTCTGTTCAAGAATTACATAGTTAGCAGAATTGGTCAGCAACCTTTTTGACCTGGTCAGACAGCTGGTTCATATAGAAGTTGAGCAAAGTTACACATAGTAATATTACTTTGTAATTTAGGAAGCACCTTGTTTCAACCCAGACCTGTTCTTCAATTAAATGCTGCACCTAGGAGCTTGAGGAACGATGGTTTTATAATTAAGGGCTAGTGGTTGGGAGCTTTGCATTCAGTTCCCAGCTGTGCCACAGCTTTCCTTTGTGACTTTGGGTAAATAATTTAATCTCTCTGTGACTCATTTCCCCATCTGCAAAATGGGGATAATAATCCTTCCTGCCTCTACTTAGATTACAAGCTCTTTTGGACAGGGACTCTCTTGCTGTGTTTATTTATGGCATCTATTTTGGTAGACCCTACCATAATGCATATAAATATATAAATAATAGCAACATCCAATACCACTGAAATGCACACACTTCTGGGGTAGAGGGCACACACCACAGGGCCTTGGAGGGAGAAGACACTGTGGCCAAGGCTCTCAAGCAAACCTCTGTTTTTTTGTGTAAAATGATATGAGATCTTTACTACCCTTGTAGAGTAGATAGTCTCTGTAGTATGAAGTCTCATCCATACATGGTAAACTTCATGATACTAATAAATCGCCAAGGAGCCAACATGTTAAAAAAACCTAGGCCCCTCTTCTCCACTGCTTTTCTCCAAATCAAAATGGAGCATTTGTAACACACAGGTTTCAGAGTAACAGCCGTGTTTGTCTATTCGCAAAAAGAAAAGGAGGACTTGTGGCACCTTAGAGACTAACCAATGTATTTGAGCATAAGCTTTCGTGAGCTACAGCTCACTTCATCGGATGCATACTGTGGAAAGTATAGAAGATCTTTTTATACACACAAAGCATGAAAAAATGGGTGTTTACCAAAATAGCTGTTACCAGCAGGAGAGTGGGGTGGGGGGAGAGAAAACCTTTTGTAGTGGTAAACACCCATTTTTTTCATGCTTTGTGTATATAAAAAGATCTTCTATACTTTCCAGAGTATGCATCCGATGAAGTGAGCTGTAGCTCATGAAAGCTCATGCTCAAATACATTGGTTAGTCTCTAAGGTCCCACAAGTACTCCTTTTCTTTTTGTAACACACAGCCACTCAGTGTTCCCCTCTAGTGGTGGCTGAACCATAGTTGGAGATAACCAAGGCTTTAGCAGGCAAACAGATGTGGCCCATATTCTGAGGGGGGTGTCTGTAGATTTTAGGGGCAGGATCTGCCCCCCACTCTCACACATTCTGAGGGAGATCGCTGGGGATACTAGGGGCTGGGGCTGCAACCACAAAATACAACATCAGTGAGCATTAGAGCAAATGGACTTTTATTTTATTGTAAATAGTAGCTTTCTACACAAAGTATGCTTTTAGCACACAGAACCATTGTTTAGGTTCATCATAATAAGTTCAAGGCTATTTGCGTGTGTGTGTGTGTAATAAAATAGTGTGTTTGCTAAAAAAAAATTGATGCCCATCATTTCAAGGGGTGTTCTCCCTCATTCAGGGTCATTCTCCCTCATGATAGAGTCTGGGGATTTAGAGGTATGTAGGTATGTTACATGCCCACTTTCTTCACACTTGGTATCAGTGTAAATGGCTACACAAGGAACCTGGCAGTGCAGAATCAGTCTCATGATGTGTAGACCACTAAAACATCACTATTATTTGTATGGCTGGAGCCGCAAAGCCAGAGGCTGCCCTACAAAATACACTGCATAGACTCTATGGAAATGATCAACAGTAGATCTTCATATTCACAGGTTATATTTGACATGAGTTGTGATATAATTGACTGACAGCCAGAAAACTCCAATGATATAAGAAAAGGAGTACTTGTGGCACCTTAGAGACTAACAAATTTATTTGAGCATAAGCTTTCGTGAGCTACAGCTCACTTCAGCAGATGCATTCAATGATATAGGAATTTTATAGCCATTTACGAGTATGCTTATTACAATATTACCTACATAGCACCATACATTTACATGGTATTTTATCAAGCTCCCTGCCCCAAAGATCTTGCGATCTAAGTTCTGATCCTGCTGTCAGATCCATATAGGTAGATTCTGTTGTCCATGAAGACACCCACTGAGAATGATATACAAGTTCTAAATGGGGCCATTTGGTGCTACCATAATACAAATATTTTGTACTACTGCTCCTGGAATGGGGTTCCATATGAGATTTGCACAGATCGCAATTTCAGAGCCAGGGCCTGAAACAAACAAAACAAATACACAGGACAGCAGTCCAGGTAGACAGCAAGCTGGGATAGTAGATGGGCTGATGCAGAACTAAGAACACAGCATAAGAAGGGTCTGAATGAGCTCTCCCCTGACACCGGGTGATGAGCTGGAGGAAAAAATTTCAGGAGCAGACCATGTTTGTATAGATACGCCTACTCTGCCTAGGTGCGCAGCAGATGAAGCTGCTTTGCCAAAATGATCATTTTTGACTGGTTTGGGGTTACAAATCACTCTAGTATTGAGAACAGGGGTAAAGGAAAGTTGTTATCCTTATTGTATGAGTAAAGGGCAGCAGAACTGTGCTTAGCCTGTCCTGATTGAGGGGGGGGGGTCATGCTACACTGAACCTCACTTGCTAAGCAAGGGGTAGGAATGCCAAATGCAAGTGAAGAGGAGAATGTGTAAAGACAGGTATCTGTAGACATCATTTGACCTGTTCTTTGCCAGCATTTAATGAAACAGCTGATTAGACTCAATTGAAAGTTCTTGTTTTCAGTGGGTGATTCCTAGTGTTGATATCATGGCTGAACAGGACTAGGAGCTAAGCCTTGTGTGGAGATAGTGAACGATGACATAGAAACTGCATTGGTAGTGAGGTTCCCCGCTACCTGCTGAAACTGCTGAGAGCTGGGTTAAGTGGTGGAACCTCATAATGTGATTTGCAGGACTAACAAGCAGTGGTAGCTAGTGGCAGCAGAGAAACAGTGGCCAGCGCTGGCAGAGAAGCAGTAGCAGCAGTAGAGGCATTGCTCAACTACCCGGTGGGAGGGAAAGATGAACCCTGCGAATGCATCTCTGAACTCTGGGTCTTCACTAACCAGGGACATCCAACTGTGCGTGGGGTGCAGCAGAGGGAGAGGGAAGAGATCTGCTAAAGGTATATTCATTTGTTGGAATTTCCCACCACAAGGTGGGAAACTGAGGCAAGGGACACTACCCAATATGCTGTGGGGTCGGGTTTGCTTCTGGTCATGTGCTTTTGAATGTGCTTGTGGTGTTTCTCCAAATTAATCTTGGTTCCCTTTTCCTTTTAATAAAAGTTCCATTTTGTTACACACAGGCTCAGTGCATGTGAGTGGGGAAATATTGCCTTTTAGAGCAACCCAAGGGTTGTGTTAGGTTTCCCCAGATTACTGGGTAGGGGCTCAAACTGGTTCTGTTTTTTATTTTCAAGAGGAACCCCTAGATATTGAACCTGGCCCTTGCTGCTGACTTTCACCTGACAGAAGGGTTGCAATAGTAATGCACTCTAGCAGATGAATGTCACACAAATCTTCCATAAACCTTGCAAGTTAGAACAGTTGCAAAGATCACTGTGATATCAATTAATTAGACTCTGCTCTAAGGTGCATTGATATAAGCAATATTGGGATTTGGCCTGATGTGCTTTGTTTTTTGTATTTAGGACAGAAACTACTCTTTATAGGGATTTTATTTCTTTATACAATTAGGCTCCTATTCAGCCAGGCACTTAAGCATATGCTTTAAACAGAGCCCCAGAGCAGCATATTAATTCAGTATATTACTCATTTGGCTGCAAAGCATTTATGCTTTGAACGTGAAGGGATAAAATTCATCATGTCTGCAGATGATCAGAACTGAGGGTGGCGAGTATGTCCTTTCCCTGCTGGGTTGGGTTGGTTGGTTTGTTTTCCAAGCCAGGGAATTCTTAACTAGAATGAAATATTTGATAAGCAGAGAACCTTGGTTGTCATTTTTGCTTTCAAATTGACTGTGTTGAAAGAGGTTGGAACATCAGTGTACAAATATTTCCTCCACAGAATTTTTGGGGTTGAAACTTTCACAAACAGGAGCCTAAAGTTAGGCTTCTGAATCTATATGTAGGCTTCACCTCAATTTTTCAAAAGTGGTGAGCACCCACCAGTTCTCACTGAGGTCAAAGCGCAGTCTAATCTAGTGTAAAGGCTTTTCAGCAGGAGTGAAGGTTTAGTTCAATCCAAAGAAATGTCCATAAAGTCCCTATGCTTCTTCAAACTGCTGGCTGAAAGTAGCACAAAAGAAGACTCTCTCCTGGGACTGTATTTCCTGCTTCAGCATGAGCTGGAAATATCACAGGCACTTACAGTATTTCTCACAATATCTTGGCACTTCAGGTCTCAGAGGGAATCAACAAGGGCAGAGGAGTGTGAAAGTACTGAAACACTGTAATCATTTAAAAAAGTTCAACAGAATATTTTAGAATTTCAACTATGGTTCAGTTCTAGCGTCAGATATTCTCCGGATTCTTATTTTATCCAAACTAGCATGACCAATTTAGTATTATAATAATTTTAGCATTTTAGCTGTTTGTTTAGCTCTTTAGATCAAGCTGTAGAAACTCTTGCTTTCTATTAGAACTGGTCAGAACTTTGCTGACTGAATATTTATCGGTCATGGAACATATTGATTTTGACAAGATTGTAATGGAAATTAGGCAGGATGTGGATGGAACCCTGCCTGGTTTCCTGCCAGCTGCCGCACCCCCCCCCGCCCTCCCCACGATTCCTCAAAAGGTCACGTAGCAGGCTGATGGATAGCTATGAGTCTGCAAACACTGGTTTCCAAGCTCCCAGTTCCTAAGCAGTCCCAGCTCCCGGGCCTTCTCGTTCCCCAGCTTCAGGACAACTTCACTGAACCAAGGACCTCTTGAGGTAAAAAGTAGAGCTACATGGAAATTGGAATTCCCATTTGGTGGAAAACTCTGAATTTTCATAATAAATAATATAATAATAATAATTAATAATTAATAATATCCTTCTGAAATGGAATTAAAAAAAACTCCTTTGTATAGCACTTTGAAATCTACTTGTGAAAAGTGCTGTATAAGAGCTAGGTTTGATTGTAGCTGGAATTTACCTGTGGAGATCTACAGAGTCACAGGATATTCATGGGCCGGTTACCATGATAAATAACATATTACCACAAAATCTCCATCCATCATTCCTGTCAGTATCCCAAGACTGTTGGCTCCGCTTCAGGGCAGACAGTTCAACAACAGTGACATGAACCTGGTGCCAGCTGTGGCTCTAACTAGCTAACCATACTGCTTATTAGCTCCCTAGACTTTCACCAGCCTCAGTGTAGAGTTGAAACAGTCCCCTTGGAAAAGTCAGTCCCTCCTGACACCAGCCCTTTTTCCATAATGTTAGAGAAAATCCAAGTTCCTCTGTTCCAAAAGGAACATATCACAGCCACAAGTCCGTTCCTCCTTAGATTCCCCTCCTTTACTCAATAAGGCCATGCTCAGTCTGATCCCATAGTAAACTTATGTTGGCTTTGTTAATTAAATGAAAATGAAGCAAGTGTTTTCACAGTGCTAAGGATACTAAAGATACAGATAGGCAAAAGCATAAACCTAGGTTATTGTCTTATAAAACTTCTGTTCAACATAACAAAGTCACATAGGTTCATCTGCTGAGGCTTATCCCAGCTGTGGCAGTCAGGGGTCCTTTACCTGGCAGACAAAGTTCTTGCCTTTTAGGAGCCACTTTGGCAAAAAGAACCTTATTCCCTTCACTAGGCAACTTTTATCTGAAAACCCTTCCATATGACCGTTCTGACCCCAAGCTCATTGAGGCAAAGGTTTGTGTCTGGGGGCCCCTGAGGTAATTCTTTGATGAAGTCATCCTGCTGGGAGTTTCCCCTTCTCCATTGTCCTGAAAACTGTATTCTAGCTGCTGTACTGAGAATTGAGGAGTTTCTTCCGTACACGCTGCTTTTCAATGGGTATTACTTGACCACTTTCTCGCCTAAGGGGTATAGCCATTTCTATGGGCAACAATTAATCACTCTTGTTATCATTGAGTCTGTCCCAGCCATGTGAGAGTTATGTAACACAAATGTTCAGATATTACTCTTAACATGAGAAATACAGAGATTAGCACATATGAGTATTACAGTCTCCTGCTCACCAGCATTTAGGAAAGTCCAAGCACTGCATATTTTACTGCCATTTTAACAACTTAATTTTAATAACCTTCTACCAGCACTAAGCCTAACAGACTCTTAGAGTATGTCTACACAGAAAAGAAAAACTCATGGCTGATCCGTGGCAGCTGACTCAGGCTCTCAGGGTTTGGGCTGCGGAGCTGTTACACTGCTGTGTAGACTTCTGGACCCTCCCACCTCACAGGGTCCTACAGCTTGGGCTCCAGCCCAAGCCCAGATGTCTACACAGCAGTGAAACAGCCCCGCAATCCAGCCCTGCGAGACTAAGTCGGCGGAGATGGGCCAACAGCAGGTGTTCAGTTGCTGTGTAGACATACCCCTTAGGTGATACTTAGGCCCACAGTATTCCTAAATCACCAGCACCACACCATCAACAAGATGCCAAGACATACAACAGGAATGTACCATTCCTCATAATAAAAATAAATACAGTTCAATATGTAGTACATCAAAGCAGATAATTACACATAACCCCTATGCAAGCAGAATTTAGAGAAATGACCATTTCACATGATTTATTTCATTGCTCTGCAGGCTTGGTGAAATGCTATACATTCTCTTTTTTCCAGGAAGGTGGAAATAAAGCCAAGACGATGCATCTGTTAGCCTGGAAATATGCCTATGGCATTCAGTGAAAACATGGGATAATGACCCCAAATTCTACAATCACAGGGGAAATTCACTACACTCCATGCTTAGTTTTCACTGCTTAGTTATGTAGGTTTTCTGTGCTATACAGAGACACTGTAGGCCTGACATGATGAATTGCCCCCTTGGTCTCAGCAAGGATAATTATTCTCCTAGCTACGCACACAGCCACCCCCATCACACAGAAAGAATGCAAAAGTCAGGCAAGCTGATATGAATGCGTGGGTGTTAAGGCTGCTTAGGCTCAACAGGTGTTTGAACGTGAACTGAGCTGATAAACGCCTCTCTAGAGGGTTGCAAAGTGACAGCTGTAAACACTGGTTCCCAAGGAGGTGAAGAAGCATTCCACCTGCTAGGATCCCAGCCTCCTGTGCCAACGGAAAGAATTTTCCAATTGACAGAAATGTTCATTGCACTTGGAAGCAAAACCTGTACCGCCCAGAGGGGTAAGTGATGGCTGCAGTTAAAAGGATAAATGGCACTTGCTGGGCCTCTTGACTTCAGTCTGAATCACCTCTTTCCCCAGTCTGCCAGCACAATAAGCAGTCTTAGTGTGCACAGCGTAGAGAGTACAAACGCACCATGATGCTGTCAAAATGAGTAAGGGGGAGCCAAGACAAAGTAGGAAGCGAGGGACTTCAGAATTGCTATTGATTTTATCTGCAGGGTGCTCAGATACTATGGCGATGGGTGGCAGTATAAAACTCTAAGAGAAATAGAGAGATTTTGATCATGGGAAATACAAGTATGTTTAAAATCACCCAGTGGTTATCCCAAGAGAACAACATGAGGGGTTGAAGAAAGGACCTAACTATTTCTAGCCTCATTTTGGGCCAGAGTCTGATTCCTTTTGGCCTGACTCTGCTCAAAGAATCATTTTCAAACTCCCTTATCAGAAGGATTACAGATGCACTTAGAGGGCCTCCACTGAGCCTGAAGTTCCACTGCGGTAGGTGCCGTGCAGCAGCCACAGTCTTGAAAAACTTACCAACTCAGCAGACTAGACAAAGGAGTATTCTCCTGTTATACAAGATAGAGATCTGAGGCACAGAGAGGCTAAATGAGTTGCCCAAAATCACACGGGAAAGCTGTGGCGGAGCTAGGAATCTTCTCCAGTACCTTACCTACAAGAGCACTTTTCTACTCCCCTTTGCCTTATGGAGAATCCCAAAAGATTTAACAGAGGATGATAACTTCCCTATAGGATCATCCTTTAGAATGTAATAGAAAAATATTAGATCCCTACTATACATGCTCCCACGTTCCTATAGAAATGAGACCATTCACTGTTGTATCCTGTGGCTTGCATAGAGTCTGGTGCGGAGCCAGCCTGCCCCGGGGGAAGGGATTGTTTCTAAGGGCACTGTTTGCTTGCTGCCCCTCCTGGAGCACCATGGACACGAAGGCAGCAGTTTCGTCAAATTTGAGTGAGTGGCGTTGTGATCTGGCGCATGGGGTCACAGCGCTACTTACATTTGGCCCAGCCACCTCTCCATTGTGACGGATGGGTGGCTGGCCCGAACCTGAGTGGTGCTGTGATCCTGTGCACCAGGTCACACCACCCAGAAGCAGGGAGCCAGACCCAGGCCCTTGGGGCAGGAGCCACTGCTGTGGGGTGGGTGCTCAAGCTCCCCAGGGTGTTCCCTCCACACTCAAGTTTGGCTCGGGGTGAAAGTGCTGCTCAGGTTTGGCAGCATGAAGCAGCGGATACATATCAGTGGAGTGTCAAAAACAACAAAAAAAACCACAGTGTTTTTAAACCCTTGGTTTTATGATTCCTGTGGGTGCCACTGAATCCATGAATCCGTGCTAAAGCTGCCCCTGGAATAATGTCCATAGAAAGTGACTGGTTTTGTCCCTATTAAATTCTATGGGACTTTTCCCATCAGGCCCAGCTCAGTCAATTGTGGTATGAGACAGGAATCAGTTACATGGGGTGGGAGAAAAATGTTTCTCACCCTTACCCAAAAAATACTACAGCTGACTGGGTTAGTGTGACCTGATATAGCTGGAGACCAAGGAGATTATTTGCTGTGGTGAAGCCCAGGGGATTGGTCTGTGAAAGGGTTAATTGGATTATTTGTGTTAAATCCCCTTTACGAGTCAGGTGGAGAGGGCTGATTGGTCAAGACCTACCAAATGGTGTAGCTAAGGGACTATAAAGTCTGCTTAGTCCTTGTGAAGTTCACTTCCAGTTTGGGAGTTTCAGCCTAGATGTATGTCACTTCAGCTCGAAAAGGCTGGTTAACTTTCAGAACTTTGTTTAGGCATACACCTGTTCAGAGGGTCTTACTCTGGATGGATGCTTTAATTTAGCTGTGAAGGTTGCTTGAGTTTAAGAAGTTTATTCTGCAGTGGAGAGATGGGTGATGTTAATAAGGTGATTGCAATCGTAAGCTTTCCTACTCTTAGCAAGGTAGGTATTTTACAAGAGCTGTTTTGGGCATTCTAGTAATTTAAGGTTTCAGAGTAGCAGTCATGTTAGTTTATATCCGCAAAAAGAAAAGGAGTACTTGTGGCACCTTGGAGACTAACACATTTATTTGAGCATAAGCTTTTGTGAGCTACAGCCCACTTCATCAGATGCATGCAGTGGAAAATACAGTGGGGAGATTTTATATAAACAGAGAACATGAAACAATGGGTGTTACCACACACAGTGTAATGAGAGTGATCAGGTAAGCTATTACCAGCAGGAGAGGAAAAAAACCTTTTGTAGTGATAATCAAGGTGGGCCATTTCCAGCAGTTGACAAGAATGTGTGAGGAACAGTTGGGGGGGGGGGAATAAACATGGGGAAATAGTTTTACTTTGTGTAATGACACATCCACTCCCAGTCTTTATTCAAGCTTATGTTAATGGTGTCCAGTTTGCAAATTAATTCCAATTCAGCAGTCTCTTGGAGTCTGTTTTTGAAGTTTTTTTGCTGAAGATTTTTTGTTGAAGAACTTTTAGGTCTGTAATCAAGTGACCAGAGAGATTGAAGTGTTCTCCGACTGATTTTTGAATGTTATAATTCTTGATGTCTGATTTGTGTCCATTTATTCTTTTACGTAGAGACTGTCTGGTTTGGCCAATGTACATGGCAGAGGGGTATTGCTGGCACATGATGACATATATATCACATTGGTAGATATGCAGGTGAATGAGCCTCTGATAGTGTGGCTGATGTGATTAGGTCCTATGATGGTGTCCCCTGAATAGATATGTGGACACAGTTGGCAACAGGCTTTGTTGCAAAGATAGGTTCCTGGGTTAGTGATTCTGTTGTGTGGTGTGTGGTTGCTGGTGAGTATTTGCTTCAGGTTGGGGGGCTGTCTGTAAGCAAGGACTGGCCTGTCTCCCAAGATCTGTGAGAGTGATGGGTCGTCCTTCAGGATAGGTTGTAGATCCTTGATGATGCATTGGAGAGGTTTTAGTTGGGGGCTGAAGGTGATGGCTAGTGGCGTTCTGTTCTTTTCTTTGTTGGTCCTGTCCTGTAGTAGGTAATTTCTGGGTACTGTTCTGGCTCTGTCAATCTGTTTCTTCACTTCAGCAGGTGGGTATTATAGTTGTAAGAATGCTTGATAGAGATCCTGTAGGCGTTTGTCTCTGTCTGAGAGGTTAGAGCAAATGCAGTTGTATCGTAGAGCTTGGCTGTAGACAATGGATCGTGTGGTGTGGTCTGGGTGAAAGCTGGAGGCATGTAGGTAGGAATAGCGGTCAGTAGGTTTCCGGTATAGGGTGGTGTTTATGTGACCATCGCTCATGAGCACCGTAATGTCCAGGAAGTGGATCTCTTGTGTGGACTGGTCCAGGCTGAGGTTGATGGTGGGATGGAAATTGTTGAAATCATGGTGGAATTCCTCAAGGGCTTCTTTTCCATGGGTCCAGATGACAAAGATGTCATCATTGTAGCGCAAGTAGAGTAGAAGAATTAGGGGACGAGAGCTGAGGAAGTGTTGTTCTAAGCCAGCCATAAAAATGTTGGCATACTGTGGGGCCATGCGGGTACCCATAGCAGTGCCACTGATTTGAAGGTATACATTGTCCCCAAATGTGAAATAGTTATGGGTGAGGACAAAGTCACAAAGGTCAGCCACCAGGTTTGTTGTGACATTATTGGGGATACTGTTCCTGACGGCTTGTAGTCCATCTTTGTGTGGAATGTTGGTGTAGAGAGCTTCTACATCCATAGTGGCTAGGATGGTCTTTTCAGGAAGATCACCAATAGATTGTAGTTTCCTCAGGAAGTCAGTGGTGTCTCGAAGGTAGCTGGGAGTGCTGGTAGCGTAGGGCCTGAGGAGGGAGTCTACATAGCCAGACAATCCTGCTGTCAGGGTGCCAATGCCTGAGATGATGGGGCATCCAGAATTTCCAGGTTTATGGATCTTGGGTAGTAGATAGAATATCCCTGGTCAGGGTTCCAGGGGTGTGTCTGTGCGGATTTGTTCTTGTGCTTTTTCAGGGAGTTTCTTGAGCAGATGGTGTAGTTTCTTTTGGTAACCCTCAGTGGGATCAGAGGGGTAATGGCTTGTAGAAAGTGGTGGTGTAGAGCTGCCTAGCAGCCTCTTGTTCATATCCCACCTATTTATGATGACAGCACCTTCTTTGTCAGTCTTTTTGATTATGATGTCAGAGTTATTTCTGAGGCTGTGGATGGTATTGTGTTCTGCACGGCTGAGGTTATTAGTAATTTAAATGCTCTTTCTTGTTAGTGTTCTACAATCAAAAGTTCAGGCATTATTTTATATTTTAATGGACTCCTAATAACTCTTTTCCTTCCCTGTTTTGATTAGCCTATGCCCCTCTACACGCCTTCTTCTTCCCACACTCAGGCTACAGCTGTTGCATGATAATTGCTTTGAATCAAATGCTTAAGAAACACTACAGAAGCTGCTGAGCTACTCTGATGGGTGCAGTACAAACTACAGCTATATAAGTACACATTTCTGTAAAATGGGTAATTCTGCACAGTCATAGAGTTTAAAAAAGTAAAAGATGTATTAGGTTAATTGTTCTTTTCATTGCACTTCACAAAACCAAACAAGATGAGGAAACTACTAAAGCGAGCGCAGTCGGGTCCTAATGAACTGTTTGTGAAAAGAATGAGGTGTACTTGTGGCACCTTAGAGACTAACAAATTTATCTGGGCATAAGCTTTCGTGGGCTAAAGCGCACTTCATCCGATGCATGCAGTGGAAAATATAGTAGGGAGATAGCCTGATATAGATATATACACAGAGAACATGGAAAAATCGGTGTTGCCATTAGAGTTGGTATAGCAACACCCATTTTTTTCATGTTCTCTGTGTGTATCTCTCTCTCTCTCTTCCTACTGTATTTTCCACTGCATGCATCTGATGAAGTGCACTTTAGCACATGAAAGCTTATGCCCAGATAAACTTGTTAGTCTCTAAGATGCCACAAGTATTCCTCATTCTTTTTGCTGATACAGACTAACACGGCTACCACTCTGAAACCTGTGTTTGAGAAATATGCACAAATACACAAGACCTATCTAGCTGCATACTGCTGCTCCAGCTGGCTACTGGCAATTTCTAAATATACTGTACTAGATGGCTTATGAACTATTTAAAGTGTTGCTGTTGTTGTAACATCTTGTTACTTTATTTTAAGGGATACTGATCTATTCCTGCACACTAAGGGTATGTCTACACTATAATGTAAGCCTAGGGTTAGTAGAACTTGAGTTGGCAGACCCTGAGTTTGTTAACCTAGGGCTAGAGACTCTACACTCACTTGTAAACTTAGGTTAGGAGTTGTTGAACCCTGGGGCTCCGGCCTCTACACTGCATTATGCAGGCCGGAATCCAATCACTCATATCCCAGATTTCCTAGCATCCTCCCAAAATGTGGCCACTCTATCCATTGTTTGTAGTGCAGTGTGGAAAAACTTGACTGTCTGCCAAATGTGACTGTCCAGAAGACAAAGTAAGTCAGTCCACAGGATACTTTTGGTGGACTCCCAGAGCACAAGTCCAGTGGGGCTGCATCTACACGTCAAAGCACTAGACTTGAAATGTGGGTCCCAGCTTGCACTTTTCACCCCTAGGGGGTCCTGGGTCAGCACAATTTGTGTATAGACAGAAGTGGGGTTAGGCTTGAGCCTGATTTTGAACCATGGGCTTACACTGCAGTGCAGACATGTAGAGTCCTGCGCGGACACACATTTATACCCGCGGATGTGGATATCTGTGGATATAAATCAGTATTCGCGGAACTGCAGGGATCTCCCGAGAACTGCAGCAGCAAAAGGAGCAGAAAGGGGGGCTGCCACTCCCAGGAGCCAGCACCCAACACCGGCAGCTCCTCTGGTGTGGCTGTACCATGCCTAGCCCTGCCCTCATCTCTTCCACACAGATGTCTGTCTCCTGTCTGGGGGCATGCGTGCTGCTTGAACACACGAGCGCGACCAGGGACAGCTGCCGGTAAGCCTGGTGCCCGCCCCAGTGGGCAGGGCTGGGGGCAGTACAACCACGTTGGAAGAGCGCCTGGTGTGGGATGCTGGCTCCTGGGAGCGGCGGCCCCACATTCTGCTCCTTTTGCCACTGCAGCTCCCAGGAGAGCCCTGTGGTTCCGCGGATACCGATTAATATCCGTGGATACCCACATCTGCTGGTATAAATTTGTATCTGCGCAGGGCTCTACAGACATGCCCTAAATGTACCTGTACTCTAGCCAGTTACATTGTTCCCTACAGCACACCCTCTGTCTCTTTGTTCAGTCTAGCTTTAAATACCCCAGCATGGGTGATCTCATTGCCAGGAAGGTTTCCGTGTCGATTCAACTCACTGTTCCTTTCTTTAATTTACTCCCCTATTCCCTAGTTAGTCTCCTTTTGTATTGCACGCAGCAAACATTTTTGTCACAGGCCATGGATAGACTGAGGTGATAAGCATTCAATTACTGACACATCTCTGGCAATAATGTATTTAGCGTGAAGTATTTATTAGAAGGAAATGAAAGTTCCAGTCTTCTTGAGGAAGTGTAGCAAGCTTTCAAGATTAACTGACAAGGAAATATATTGTGCGCTACTAATGGGAGATGTGTCCCATATCGTAGCTATTGAAGCTGCCACACAAAATAATGAAATATTTTACAAAATGTGCCCACAAGGTAATTTATACAGAACCGACACTTGTCATAACGTTGGTAGCGAGTGACCTATGATGTTCTAATGTGCCTGTAACCTCATTAGTTATTTCGAGGGTGGGGAGTGTTGCAGTCAGATGTCCTGAGATTGTGTGATGGAGGGAAGAGAGAGCATGAAAACAGACCCATGCCAACAGCCGTCTCAGACGATTACAGAGCAGATTTGTAAAGTTTATATGAAAAGTTCTTGTAGAGAACAGGAGATTGTCTCAGTTAACACACAAACAAGCTTTGAAGTGTGCCTGAGGCTGATCCACTAAGAAATCAGATCCTATCACATCTCACAAGCTAAGCAGAGTTTGGAGCATGGGGTTAGACATAGACCAAATAGATAGCTGTCTATGGAGCCTGTTTTTAAAGGAGCATCTCAGCCCCATTCTGCACGAGATGGGAGTTGAGCCAGCATGGCTATGGACCCTTTAAAGGTGATTTATGCTTCATTTGTGTCTGGATCATCTGCCATATCAGATCTCACTCTGACACCAGGGTAATGAGTAAACCCTAGCTTTAGTGTGGCTGCTTACAACATGGCTTCTTCAGCCACACGGCTTGCCTGACAGTTGTTCTGGAGGTGTCCCTTCCAAACGGTTCCCCCTCGGGTACA
Organism: Lepidochelys olivacea; assembly: GCF_965140295.1. Lineage (NCBI taxonomy): Eukaryota > Metazoa > Chordata > Testudines > Cheloniidae > Lepidochelys > Lepidochelys olivacea. The sequence continues at coordinate 10,575,513 of NC_140415.1, read as the reverse complement.
GCATACATGCCTGAAAAAGTGTCTGCTAGCACTTTCATACTGCTACACCCCGCAATATCAATGGCATCCATGACTGGGAGCCTAGATGCCATACTCCATCTCAGCTGCATCCTAGTACAGCATGCGGGGTAGAGGGGAGTATCTGCCCCTTAAAGGTAAGGATGCTCTTACTCTCCCCTCAGTCTCGTCAGCCCCTCCCCTCCCCCATCCCATAAGCAGTAGGGGCCAAGGCAAATGCTGGCAGCAAAGAGCTGCTGCTCCCAAGTTGTTATGGACCAGCACCCTGCCCATCACCAAATTTGTAGGTGTGGTGTGTGGGGTCTATTGCTAATGCTGGCCCAGATGGTTTGGGGACAAAAAAGTTGTTGGATAGGAAACCTCTAAGGAATCATTTGGGGCTGCAGGGCTGGAGGTTGGGGATTAGCAGGTAACAAGCAACCTTCTGTGCATCCCAATAGCGAATCACTATTCCACTGTGCCTGAGGGACACATGCTACTGGAGATGTTCAATCACATCCTTGGCCCCCTCTGCAACTTCTTTGTGCCACCCTGTTGACAGACCATAAAGCTGGCTTAATGCTCCAGCTGAGGATTCCCTAACACAAAGGACCTCCCCAAGTGATGTAGAGCCAGTGAATCTAGCCATCTGCTTCCCCACTCATGGCTCTTGGGCCAGGGGGAAGGATATGGTCATAGCACCGTCACATTTTGATAATCACTGGCTGCTGGAATGGCCCTTGGGCTGCTCTAAATTGCCCTCCAGGTCTGGACCGGTGCACATAAGCCTAAATTGTATGGCCAGAGAAGCCACACAAAATCAAAAAATTGCAGTTACCTTCCAATATAAGTGTTGCAATCTCTGGGCTAGCTGGTACATCCCTGAGTAAGCGGCAGTCACAGTGGCATTACCGCATGCAGAGTCCCTGGAAGGTTTGGTGCCTCTGAGAATCACAGGTCCTCTCTGCACTGGGAATTAGGTCACTTTGACATCACTTGGCATTATTGCTGCACAGGACTTCTGAAAATTAGAACAATCTTTGTTAAGCATTTCATGAGCTTTTCTACTTAACAAACCATTGCCAAGTGCACAGGGCACTAGATGAGATTTCAGGAGCCCTGGATTCCATTCCTAGCTTTGCCATTGACCTGCTATGTGCTGTTGAGCAAGTCACTTCACCTCTCTGTGTCCGGGAAATGATGCTAACAATACTAAGTACCTTCCTTTCGAAAACAGATTAAGATCCATGTATGAACAGCTAAGTATTGGTGTAGCTTGGGATAAACCTCATTGAAACAGGCGAGTGTTAACAGCTGCCCTTCATTCAGAATAAATGTAGGAAACAAAAGGGACTTCAAACAAAAACACAGTCCAGGTTCCTGCCCCAAACCCATATGAGTCCACTCAGAAATTTGAATAATGTGGGCAGAGGGATTTTACTGGGCCTTCTTTGGTGTGTGCCAGAGCATCAGCAAAAGCATCAGCAAAGCCCACAGATAGCAAGGAAGCCCAGAGACATCCTGAAGAATCATTGAGTATGTGGTGCTGAGAAAAGTTTAGAGGAGAGAGCTTTCGTGCTTCGTGCTGGCTGAAAGGGGCTTGGAGCTGTGGGCAAAGAAACAATCTCATTTGTTTGATTTCTCCTTTGTAACTAAACAGGATTGTCCCAAAGATACTTGACTCCATTACCAATTTTCCCTCCTAAAGTAAATAATGTGCAGGATCCTAGAGGGTTGAAAGGGGTAACAGTATGATTGAAAATGTTTATCAGTCAAAAGGGTTTGAATTTGCACAAAGACAATCAAGTCTAAATTATCTTTCAATTGCCATTAAAGAACTATATACAACTAAAATTAAAGAGCAGGTAACACTCATGTTACTGGACTGATTGCACAGTTGCCACAATAAAATCTTCCTTCTCCTCTGACTGCACTTTGGCAAAGAGCATGAAGAAGTAAAATGCAATACTGATCAAAGAACATGTGTAACTAATTATCTGAATCTCTCTCATTCCTCCTTCTCTCTGCAGGCAATGATGTGTAAAATGAAATAGAGTTGTGAAGTAAGATCAAAAGAACATTACCTGAATGTGCTCGTCTCTTTTCTTCCTCCCACCCCCAACAGTCTCAACTTCTCTCTGGTCTCCTGATTTTAGCTGCTATTTGTTGCACGTCAGTTATTCTTTTTTGTCTCTTTACTTTTGGACAGAGAGCTGTCTTGTGCACATTTAAGGCAAGAGCATGTGAAAAATAATTGGAAGCTGGCTGGTGATCCTTTCTATTTTCCTCCAAGGAGGGGGGAAAATGTTTTCACTAAATTTAAGCAATAAAGGTTGAAAATTTCAGCTTACCCTGGCCTCAGCATTATCTAAACTGAACCAGGAAAACAGAGACATATTCAAGAGGTGAGACAGAGAATTGCTGAAACTAAATGTCATACCAAAAGCCTCTGTTGCAAAACCTGGGGTCACATGAAACTTGCTTCATTACAAATCTCAGCCCTGGTCTACACTAGGACTTTAGGTCGAATTTAGCAGCGTTAAATCGATGTAAACCTGCACCCGTCCACACGATGAAGCCCTTTTTTTCGACTTAAAGGGCTCTTAAAATTGATTTCCTTACTCTACCCCTGACAAGTGGATTAGGGCTTAAATCGGCCTTGCCAGGTCGAATTTGGGGTACTATGGACACAATTTGACGGTATTGGCCTCCGGGAGCTATCTCAGAGTGCTCCATTGTGACTGCTCTGGACAGCACTCTCAACTCAGATGCACTGGCCAGGTAGACAGGAAAAGAACCGCGAACTTTTGAATCTCATTTCCTGTTTGGTCAGCGTGGCAAGCTGCAGGTGACCATGCAGAGCCCATCAGCAGAGGTGACCATGCAGAGCTCATCAGCAGAGGTGACCATGATGGAGTCCCAGAATCGCAAAAGAGCTCCAGCATGGACTGAACGGGAGGTACAGGATCTGATCGCTGTATGGGGAGAGGAATCCATGCTATCAGAACTCCATTCCAGTTTTCAAAATGCCAAAACCTTTGTCAAAATCTCCCAGGGCATGAAGGACAGAGGCCATAACAGGGACCCGAAGCAGTGCCACATGAAACTTAAGGAGCTGAGGCAAGCCTACCAGAAAACCAGAGAGGCAAACGGCTGCTCCGGGTTCAGAGCCCCAAACATGCCGCTTCTATGATGAGCTGCATGCTGTTTTAGGGGGTTCAGCCACCACTACCCCAGCCATGTTGTTTGACTCCTTCAATGGAGATGGAGGCAACACGGAAGCAGGTTTTGGGGACGAAGAAGATGATGATGATGATTGATGATGAGGTTGTAGATAGCTCACAGCAAGCAACAGGACAACCAGGAACAGTTTCTCACCCTGGACTTGAAGCCAGTACCCCCCGAACCCACCCAAGGCTGCTTCCTGGACCCAGCAGGCAGAGAAGGGACCTCCGGTGAGTGTACCTTTTAAAATACTATACATGGTTTAAAAGCAAGCATGTGAAAGGATTAATTTGCCCTGGCATTCGCGGCTCTCCTGGATGTACTCCCAAAGCCTTTGCAAAAGGTTTCTGGGGAGGGCAGCCTTATTGCATCTTCCATGGTAGGACACTTTACCACTCCAGGCCAGTAACACATACTCGGGAATCATTGTACAACAAAGCATTGCAGTGTATGTTTGCTTGTGTTCAAACAACATCCGTTCTTTATCTCTCTGTGTTATCCTCTGGAGAGTGAGATATCATTCATGGTCACCTGGTTGAAATAGGGTGCTTTTTTTCAGGGGACACTCAGAGGTGCCCGTTCCTGCTGGGCTGTTTGCCTGTGGCTGAACAGAAATGTTCCCCACTGTTAGCCATGGGGAGGGTTGAGGGGGTAGCCATGCAGTGGGGGGAGGCAAAATGCAACCTTGTAACGAAAGCACATGTGCTATGTATATAATGTTAACAGCAAGGTTTACCCTGAAAGAGTGTAGCCACTGTTTTATAAAATGTGTCTTTTTAAATACCGCTGTCCCTTTTTTTTTCTCCACCAGCTGCATGTGTTTCAATGATCACAGGATCTTCTCCTTCCCAGAGGCTAGTGAAGATTAGAAAAAAAAATGCACTCTTGATGAAATGTTCTCTGAGCTCATGCTGTTCTCCCACACTGACAGACCAAAGACAAATGTGTGGAGGCAAATAATGTCAGAGTGCAGGAAAGCACAAAATGACCGGGAGGAGAGGTGGCGGGCTGAAGAGAGTAAGTGGCGGGCTGAAGACAGGGCTGAAGCTTAAATGTGGCAGCAGCGTGATGAGAGGAGGCAGGATTCAATGCTGAGGCTGCTGGAGGATCAAACCAGTATGCTTCCAGTGTATGGTTGAGCTGCAGCAAAGGCAGCTGGAACACAGACTGCCACTACAGCCCCTGTGTAACCAACCGCCCTCCTCCCCAAGCTCCATAGCCTCCACACCCAGACGCCCACAGAGGATTGCCCAAAAAACAGAAGGCTGGCATTCAATAAATTTTAAAGTTGTAAACTTTTAAAGTGCTGTGTGGCATTTTCCTTCCCTCCTCCACCACCCCTCCTGGGCTACCTTGGTAGTCATCCCCCTATTTGTGTGATGAATGAATAAAGAATGCATGAATGTGAAGCAACAATGACTTTATTGCCTCTGCAAGCGGTGATCGAAGGGAGGAAGGGAGAGTGGTTAGCTTACAGGGAAGTAGAGTGAACCAAGGGGCGGGGGGTTTCATCAAGGAGAAACAAACAGAACTTTCACACCGTAGCCTGTCCAGTCATGAAACTGGTTTTCAAAGCTTCTCTGATGTGTATCGCACCCTCCTGTGCTCTTCTAACCGCCCTAGTGTCTGGCTGCGCGTAACCAGCAGCCAGGCGATTTGCCTCAACCTCCCACCCCGCCATAAACGTCTCCCCCTTACTCTCACAGATATTGTGGAGCACTCAGTAAGCAGTAATAACAGTGGGAAGATTGGTTTCGCTGAGGTGTAAGCGAGTCAGTAAACTGCGCCAGCGCGCCTTTAAACGTCCAAATGCACATTCTACCACCATTCTGCACTTGCTCAGCCTGTAGTTGAACAGCTCCTGACTACTGTCCAGGGTGCCTGTGTACGGCTTCATGAGCCATGGCATTAAGGTGTAGGCTGGGTCCCCAAGGATAACTATAGGCATTTCAACATCCCCAACAGTTATTTTCTGGTCTGGGAATAAAGTCCCTTCCTGCAGCTTTTGAAACAGACCAGAGTTCCTGAAGATGCGAGCGTCATGTACCTTTCCCGGCCATCCCACATTGATGTTGGTGAAATGTCCCTTGTGATCCACCAGAGCTTGCAGCACTATTGAAAAGTACCCCTTGCGGTTTATGTACTCGCTGGCTTGGTGCTCCGGTGCCAAGACAGACGGAACCCATATCCCTATGGCCCCACCACATTTAGGTAATCCCATTGCAGCAAAGCCATCCACTATGACCTGCACATTTCCCAGGGTCACTACCCTTGATATCAGCAGATCTTTGATTGTGTTGGCTACTTGCATCACAGCAGCCCCCACAGTAGATTTGCCCACTCCAAATTGATTCCCAACTGACCGGTAGCTGTCTGGCGTTGCAAGCTTCCACAGGGCTATTGCCTCTCGCTTCTCAACTGTGAGGGCTGCTCTCATCTTGGTATTCATGCTGTCATAAATATAAAGGGAAGGGTAAACCCCTTTGAAATCCCTCCTGGCCAGGGGAAGGCTCCTCTCCCCTGTAAAGGGTTAAGAAGCTAAAGGTAACCTTGCTGGCACCTGACCAAAATGACCAATGAGGAGACAAGATACTTTCAAAAGCTGGGAGGAGGGAGAGAAACAAAGGGTCTGTGTCTGTCTGTATGCTGGTTTTCTGCCAGGGATAGACCAGGAATGGAGCCTTAGAACTTTTAGTAAATAATCTAGCTAGGTATGTGTTAGATTATGATTTCTTTAAATGGCTGAGAAAAGAATTGTGCTGAATAGAATAACTATTTCTGTCTGTGTATCTTTTTTGTAACTTAAGGTTTTGCCTAGAGGGGTTCTCTATGTTTTTGAATCTAATTACCCTGTAAGATATCTACCATCCTGATTTTACAGGGGGGATTTCTTTATTTCTATTTACTTCTATTTTTTATTAAAAGTCTTCTTGTAAAAAACTGAATGCTTTTTCATTGTTCTCAGATCCAAGGGTTTGGGTCTGTGGTCACCTATGCAAATTGGTGAGGCTTTTTATCCAACATTTCCCAGGAAAGGGGGGGTGCAAGTGTTGGAAGGATTGTTCATTGTTCTTAAGATCCAAGGGTCTGGGTCTGTAGTCACCTAGGCAAATTGGTGAGGCTTTTTACCAAACCTTGTCCAGGAAGTGGGGTGCAAGGTTTTGGGAAGTATTTTGGGGGGAAGGACGCGTCCAAACAGCTCTTCCCCAGTAACCAGTATTAGTTTGGTGGTGGTAGCGGCCAGTCCAAGGATAACGGGTGTAATATTTTGTACCTTGGGGAAGTTTTGACCTAAGCTGGTAAAGATAAGCTTAGGAGGTTTTTCATGCAGGTCCCCACATCTGTACCCTAGAGTTCAGAGTGGGGGAGGAACCTTGACACATGCGCTTCAGGGCAGGGGAAAGCAAGTCACAAAGTTCCATGAAAGTGCCCTTATGCATGCGAAAGTTTCGCAGCCACTGGGAATCATCCCAGACCTGCAACACTGTGCGGTCCCACCAGTCTGTGCTTGTTTCCCGAGCCCAGAATCGGCGTTCCACAGCATGAACCTGTCCCATTAGCACCATGATGCATGTATTGGCAGGGCCCATGCTTTGAGAGAAATCTGTGTCCATGTCCTGATCACTCACGTGACCGCGCTGACGTCGCCTCCTCGCCCGGTATCGCTCTGCCAGGTTCTGGTGCTGCATATACTGCTGGATAATGCATGTGGTGTTTAATGTGCTCTTAATTGCCAAAGTGACCTGAACGGCCTCCATGCTTGCCTTGGTATGGCGTCTGTACAGAAAAAAGGCGCGGAACAATTGTCTGCCATTGCTCTGGTGGAGGGAGGGGCGACTGATGACATGGCTTACAGGGAATTAAAATCAACAAAGGGGGTGGCTTTACATCAATGGGTATTTCAGGCAGGACTTCACGGAGGGTTCCAATAAGAAATGGTGCACCTAAGTAATTGTTCTTATTGGAACAAGCAGGTTGGTCTGGCCTCTGATTGATACATGGCTAGATTTACCTCGCTGCACCTTCTCTGTGAGTGACTGCAGTGTGACCTAGAGGACTGAGTCCCCTAGATGGGGGGAAGGGGAGAAGCAAATGAGTACAAAACAAATCTGGTCTATTTCTTGTTTTGATCCACTCCCATCTATCTTTTACATCTTTGGCTGGCAGCAGACGGTGCAGAAGGACTGCAAGCCATCCACATCTCATGGCTGCTCAGCAGAAGATGGTGCAGTAGGACTGCTAGCTATCCTCATCTCTTGCCTGTCTGACAGAATATGGTACAGTAGGACTGCTAGCAATCCATATCGCCTGCCTGCTCACCATAAGATGGTTCAATAGGACTGACTGCAGGACTAAAGAGAATGACTTGGTCAAGTCACTTCTAATGTAGTCCCTGCACCCATGTCTGCCCAGGCGCTCCCAGCCGACGTGGCCAGGAGCACCTCGGACATGATGATGATGGCTACCAGTCCTACTGCACCGTCTGCTGCCACAAGACAAGGGGTTGCTGCTGCTGGGTAGCAATGCAGTACCACGTCTGCCAGCACCCAGGAAACATACGGTGACGGTTACCTGAGCGGGCTCCATACTTGCCGTGGTATGGCGTCTGCACAGATAACTCAAGAAAAAATGCGTGAAACGATTGTCTGCTGCTGCTTTCACAGAGGGAGGGAGGGAACGGGGACCTGACAATATGTACCCAGAACCACCCGCGACAATGTTTTAGCCCCATCAGGCATTGGGATCTCAACCCAGAATTCCAATGGGCAGTGGAGACTGCGGGAACTGTGGGATAGCTACCCACAGTGCAACATTCTGGAAGTCGACTCTAGCCTCGGTACTGTGGAACCACTCCGCTGAGTTAATGCACTTAATACACTCAGAGCATTTTCTGTGGGGACACACACACTCGAATATATAAAAACGATTTCTAAAAAACCAACTTCTATAAATTCAACCTAATTTCGTAGTTAGACATACCCTCAGACACAGCAGAGGTTTGTGAGAAACAAAGCCAAGTGTACTGTAAACAGGGTGCTTTCGCAATTGAGCATGAAAACGATTTGAAACTTGGCAAAAGTGGAACAATGTGATAGCTTTGGCTGAGTCTTGCCTTGACTTAATAGATCGATTTGTAACCCAGAAACACAAAGCAAAATTGGAAGGTGTTGTGAGAGAACAGTAGAAACTTGGCACAAGCTTCTGCAAAATTAAACCACTGACCTTCACATAACTCAGGCTATAGCATACGAGATTTAACAAACAGAGGAATGGAGGTGGGCCAATAAAATTATATTTGGATCTGGAGTCAAACTAAGGCTTTTGATTTGGAATTGAAATCAAATCAATGTTTGTATTTGGGTTCTACAGCCTGGAAATCTCTGTGGTGGTGTTTTTAAAAAGCCTAGCAAACTGGGACCTCATTTTTGGTTGGTCTTTAGGCTCTAATCATTCATAAATGAATAATAGATTCTATAAATACATTATGAGTAAGAGAAAGGCAAAGTGTAGGTCCTCTGATTAGGAGAGAAGCAGAGCTAATAATGGATGACCTCTGCTCTTCCCCAGGCCCCACACCCACTCCATCCCTTCCGCCAATGCCCCCACCTCTTTGTGCCCCGTTTGCCCCCTGCCCCAAGAGCATCCTGCCCTTGCTCTTCACGCTCCCCCACAGCACCTCCTCCATGCGGTGGAACAGCTGATCCTGGCAGGTGGAAGTCTCTGGGAAGGAGCAGGAGGTGCTGATCGGTGAGGCTGCTGGTGTGTGCTTACCATTTTTTTCTCATGGGTGTTCCAGCCCAAGAGCACTCACGGAGTTGATGCCAATGTGAGAGAATCCATAGGAGAGTAACAAAGATGATGAAAGGTTTAGAAAGCCTGACCCATGAGGAAAGGTTAGAAAACAGGGCATGTTTAATCTTACAAATGGACAGCTGGGGACAGGGGGACCTGATAAGTCTTCAAATGTGTTAAAGGCTGTTATAAAGAGGATGGTGATCAGTTGTTCTCCACATCCACTGAAAGTAGGACAAGAAGTAATGGGCTTAATCTGTATCAAGGGTGATGTAGGTTAGATATTAGGAATAATATTCTAACTATAAGAATAGTTAAACTCTGGAATAGGCTTCCAAGGGAGGTTGTGGAATCCCCATCAGAAGACAAGAATATGTTAATTGAACACATGTCAGAGATGGTCTAAGTGCTGCCTCAATGCAGGAAGCTGGACTAGATGACCTATCCAGGTCCCTTCCAGTCCCATTGCCAGAGGGTGAAAGTATTGTTTAGGATGGTCTGAGTAAAATTTAATAGCTCCCTCAGAGGAGGGCTGGAAAGTGAGCCCATGATGTCCCATACTCACCACAGGAAGTGGTGGCTCCTGCCCACAGGGCCAATGTTATGAGAGGTGACTACAAGAATTTGGTTTGTTTAGCCTAGCAAACTGAAGGCTGAGGAGGGATATGATTGTTCTCTATAAATACGCCAGTGGTAAATACCAGGGAAGGAAAAGAGCTATATAAGCTAAAAGACAATGTTGACATTAGAATAAATGGGTATAAACCAGCCAGGAATAAATTTAGGCTGTAAATTAGAAGACTGTTTCTAACCATCAGAGAACTGAGGTTCTGTAACAACCTTCCAATATGCGCAGTGGGTGTAAACAGCCTAACTAGTTTTAAGATGGAGCTTGGTTTATTAATGGGATGTTATGATGGGGCTCCCTATGGTAGCAGGGGACTGGACTCAGTGACGCATAAGGTTCCTTCCAGTCCTATGTTCTGTGTTCCTAAGTCAGTGCATACTTATTTTGCATTGATGTAAATGACTACACAAGACGCAAAGAAGGGAGAATCGGATGCATGAGTTCCGGCATCAAATATCCAGCTTGCATTATAAAGAAAATGAGAGACCCAGAAAGAGCAATGGAAATTTCTCACTGAAAGTAGGAGAGGTGCCCAGGGAGAAGTGAATGTGACACTCAGTTATAATAACAGAGCAAGTGAAAGCCACAAAATTGCATACCTGTAAGTCAAATCTGTCATACCCGCCTGCTCTCCATTTCCCCTCTTCTTCTGCTCCTGCTGCAACAGAGGAAAAATTCTTGTGCTACTGACTGCAATCAAAGTGAGAGTTCAAAATGACAGGTTCAGGGGAAAGACAAGGTGGGTGAGGTAATATATTTTATTGGAACAACTTCTACTGGTGAGGGAGACAAGCTTTCAAGCCACACACGCGCAAGGGAGTCAGTGGCACTGCTGAATCTATCAGTAGCACTGGGCAACAGCAGGTTGACAAAGCAGTTATAATCTACCTGGACATTAAAAGCCTTTCAGTATGCTTCTGCTAAAAGAGTATTGTAGAGAAACGGGAAGTTCTGTGTTCATGGTGAAATTCTAATCTGAATGGAACATTGACTCAGTTACTGGGAACAGAGGGGAGTGGGAAATGGACACAGATCAGGGACAGATGACTACGGAGGAGTATAAAAATATTGCTCAAGAATGCAGGGGTGTAATCAGAAAGGCGAAAGCACAACTGGAGTTGCAGCTAATAAGAAATGTGAAGGGTAACAAAGGGTTTCTACAGGTATGTTAGCAACAAGAAGAAGGTCAGGGAAAGCGTGGGACCCTTACTGAATGAGGGAGGCAACCTAGTGACAGAGGATGTGGAAAAAGTTGAAGTACTCAATGCTTTTTTTGCCTCAGTCTTCACAGAGAAAGTCAGCACCCAGACTGCTGCACTGGGCAGCACAGTTTGGAGAGGAGGTGAGCAGCCCTCAGTGGTGAAACAGCAGGTTAAAGACTATTTAGAAAAGCTGGACATGCACAAGTCCATGGGGCCAGATGCAATGCATCCGAGGGCTTTGAGGGAGTTGGCTGATGTGATTGCAGAGCCATTAGCCATTATCTTTGAAAACTCATGTAGATTGCAGGAGGTACCGGACAATTGGAAATAATCATCTTCATTAATGATCTGGGTGATGGGATGGATTACACCCTCATAAACTTTCCAGGTGACACTAATCTGGGGGGAGAGGTAGATATGCTGGAGGGTAGGGATAGGGTCCAGAGTGACTTAGACAAATTTTGTAGGATTGAGCCAAAAGAAATCTGATGAGGTTCAACAAGGACAAGTGCAGAGTCCTGCACTTAGGACAGAAGAATCCCATGCACTGCTACAGGCTGGGGACCGACTGGCTACGTGGCAGTTCTGCAGAAAAGAACCTGCTGGATTACAGTGGACGAGGCGCTGGATATGAGTCAGCAGTGTGCCCTTGTTGCCAAGAAGGCTTATGGCATATTGGGCTGCATTAGTAGGAGCATTGCCAGCATTCCCCTCTATTCGGCACTGGTGAGGCCACATCTGGAGTACTGTGTCCAGTTTTGGGGCCCCCACTACAGAAAGGATGTGGACAAATTGGAGAGAGTCCAGCAGAAGGCATCGAAAATTATTAGGGGGCTGGGGCACATGACTGATGAGGAAAGGCTGAGGGAACTGGGCTTTTTTAGTCTGCAGAAGAGAAGAGTGAGGGGGGATTTGATAGCAGCCTTCAACTACCTGAAGGAGGGTTCCAAAGAGGATGGAGCTAGGCTGTTCTCAGTGGTAGCAGATGACAGAAAAGGAGCAATGGTCTCAGATTGCAGTGGGGGAGGTCTAGGTTGGATATTAGGAAGAACTATTTCACTAGGAGGGTGGTGAAGGACTGGAATGGATTACCTAGGGAGGTGGTGGAATCTCCATCCCTAGAGGTTTTTAAAGCCTGGCTTGAGAAAGCCCTGGCTGGGATGATTTAGTTGAAGATTGGTCCTGCTTTGAGCAGGGAGTTGGACTAGATGACCTCCTGACATCTCTCCCAACCCGAATCTTCTATGATTCTATGAGAGGGCTGTGAAGAGGGAAGTGACACTCCCTGATTGACAGGCTGGGAAGGTGACTTCAGCAGCTCACTTCATAGGAGCATTTGTGAGGATTAATTCACTATTTACAAAGTACCTTGAGATCATCAGATAGAAGCTGTTATGCAAATGCAAAACATTATGGGCTTGAATTTCAGAAGTGCTGCAGAGTACCTGCACCTCCCATTGATTTCAACGAGATCTGAAAGTCCTCAGATCAGCAGCCAAAGAAAACCAGCACCCATAGATTAATGTTTTATTGTCACTAGTACCCACCCAAACCTAGACACACATCAGTGACCGAGATTGGAAGGATTTCATACCTATTACCCAGGACCACCAAATACCCTTTGGCTAGTTTGTTTCATTTAATAACTTCTTTACTCTGAGATGCTCCACTCTTACTATCTATAATATTGGTTGGATTTACATTTCACAAGCATGTGACTATACTTTCTTAGAGTTGCAGTGCATATTGTGTGAGATCCACAATCCAATCTGTCACCTCTAGCTTTTCTTCTCTTAGCTGTAGCTGTGTCCTTCTAGTATATACCTCCATGTTTCAGTTAATCTTAACATCATTGCTCTAATCACTCTGTTTTAACCACTATGCAGCCTTATATCATAAGACCTTCTGTGGGTTGTCTCTTCTTAATCTAAGACTAACTGTCAATGAAAATTATGTCCTAAAGGCCTTTTTCATTAGCTTCTTTTGAACTTCTAAATGCTTTCCCTGGGATTTTGAGGACTTCCAGGCTGGCACTTCCTAACAAGGCTTTTGATGTAAACTTTCATGCCACTGTTACCATGACAATAGGGTAATACTGCAGCAGTGTTAATTGGAATTTCGATGACTTCTTTCACTCAGAAGGCTCAATAAGTTTTAACAACTGGTTCAACTGTGCCTCAAATAAATGCTTCCAGGCAAAGCTAGAATCTTTTGTTCTCTGTAAATTCTGAGTTAAAAGTTAGAGCTACAGAAGAGGAAGGAATGGGGGGTGTAAATGCCATCATAACTCAAACAAAATCCAAATTTACTGGTTTGTTGCATACATGATTTCCTATGGTCAGCCCTTAAATGTAAAACATGCACCGTTGCATGCCTCAGAGGAAATTCTTACCCAGCTTCATATTATGTTTCCATGCCCAAAGTGCAAAACAGGTGACTCTAGCCTAAACTGACTTTTATTTTAGATTGAGGAATAAGGGAAGAGAGAACAAAAGTAATGTTTTCATGAGAGATCACAGTGTATGTGTTTTTCTTCTGGAAAAAGACACAGTGAGTTTGTGGACAAAATGGCTGCTTTCTCTGCAGATTGGCAGAGTTCTTGGAAATTTAAAGGTGCACTTCATAGAAAAGAAGGACATTTTATACAGATATACTACACTTCCCCTCTCAGCTTAACTACCAGAGTAACAGGTCCCTTAGATAAAATACATAGAAAGGTATTGCATTACAGGTTGGGTTATTCCTAATCCAGAGCCAGAAATGCCAACATCCCTTTAGAACAGCTATTCTAAATTATGTTTCTGGACAGGTTCAGTTGCAGAATGTTCAATAGTCTCACAAGAAAGTCTGTTCTTAGGAGAGTTCAAGCAAAGGTTTCCAGGCCCAACTGCTTTGGATAAGCAGTGACTTCTAGATGCTTATCTAAACTCAACTCCAAATCTTTGGAGGTTCATTGTCTCTGGTAATGGGGGTGTGTTATCAGATGATAACCATGCCTGTTCATCTGTGTCCCCACTGTTCCTTTTTGACCTTCTAATCTATTAATCTACCTAGATACAGATGCTTGACAGCTGAAGTGGTCAAGCTACACCAAACACTGAATCACTCGGCTAACCAGCACATGCTTTCCATAGCGCTGCAGTAAAATAAAGTTTCAGTCACTGTGGAGAAGGAACTATGTTAACTTGAAATTGTATGAGAAGCTATTGTAGGGTAAGTGTTAAGTGAAATTGTATGGTGGGGTATGTTGTGAGACAACAACCAAACAGAACATATGCCGCTGGGTGCACAGAGACACAGAGGCTTGGACTCTGGGGTGGAAGTTTCACCCCATACTGCTCATTTGGAACTTTGGGGGCTTGAATTTGAAGGATCATTGGTTGGCTCCTGAGGGGAGAGGAAGGAGGATCCCAGAGGGGGGTCAGGGAGCTACACTATGGTCAGGAAAGGAAAAACTGCTGGCTCTTTGAAGATGAGGCTTTCCCTGTTAGAGTAAGAAGTAGGAAGGTTACTGAACACTATTGTTATATTTATATTTTGCTTACTATTGTTAAATAACAACTTAGTGATTTTTTTTTCAAACCCAGCATTCAGAGGCATAATCAATCAGTGGTATTTTGAAAAGATCCGCAGCAGGGCCCTCAAAATGGAGTTAAGGGAAGCAGCCAAGATCACCTGATACTCACAGGCAAGTGTCCTGGGAGAAAGATTAGAGGGAAAAAAGGCTGTACGAGTGTCCCAGAGACAGTGGTGTTGAACAACGTGTGCCAAGGAAAGGACCAGTCATGACCGTCATCAGGAATTTCTTTGAAGAATTCTAGAAGTAATGAAGGGTGTTCAGCACAAAATAAGCTTTATTCACTATTCTATCTGGATTTTAAATCCCCATTGTCAGTAATTCTGACTCCCCAGCCTATAGGCCTTGCTTAAAATGGCCGTTCTATTAGTGTCACTGGACATTGTGCCCATAAAGATACAAAATCCATCCTTTACATGAGCAAAGTCATAATATAAGTTGTCTTGTACAGCAAACCATATTCCCACATTATCAGAGACATGTAGCGTATACGTGGCCCGGAGAAATCAATGGGAACTGTCTTGAACAGCTTGATCAATGTCTGCCCCCACCCATCTCAGCCTGGATATTCATCTCCTGTTGTACTGCAGACAACTCACACATTAATAATGAAGCATAAAACCAAGTTAGTGGTGGCATATAAGCAGAGAAGATGTAGGGCCATGTATTTCACATTACGGCCACTCTGTACCAGCAATTCATCACCCTGCTCTGCAGTGTCTCCCCTCAAACACCCACAGATTGGAGACCACAGCTGGTTACTGAAATCAGTAGGGCTGTCATGGTTTACATCAGCCGAAGTTCTGTTTAGAGTAACTTTCTGTAAGAACCCTATTGTTTTTATCCCTATTAAATTATACAGCATTTTTCTATAAGAACTATGACAACACTCTGGGGAGGTTTTGGGCAGCTGTGAGATGGTGATGTAATCCACTGTCCAGTAACTGTTACGTTTCTGTGTTTCCCTGGCTGGGATGATTTAGTTGGGGATTGGTCCTGCTTTGAGCAGGGGGTTGGACTAGATGACCTCCTGAGGTCCCTTCCAACCCTGACATTCTATGATATTCTATGATTCTATGTCCCCCTGTGTATTGATCCACATGAGTCTAATATAGTTTCAGCTACAGGATATAGGACTTTAGCTTAAGCTATTGTTGCCCATGTTTTTAGCTGTGTGGAGGTCTTGGTTTAATCTCTGGTCATGCCCAAGATGGCAGTCCTTTTCTTCTTAAATCTGTCCTTCGCCAATTGTTTTCAAACTACAGGAGATAAAATCTTTTTTACTCTTAAAAAAAACCAAAAAACAAATACAAACAAAGATCATGAAGCTACTACTTTGCTGCTCCATTACTCGGCATCTACCTTTTGTGTTTACACATTGTCTATGAAGACAAAAAGAAAAGGAGTACTTGTGGCACCTTAGAGACTAACCAATTTATTTGGGCATGAGCTTTCGTGAGCTACAGCTCACTTCATCGGATGCTCATGCTCAAATAAATTGGTTAGTCTCTAAGGTGCCACAAGTACTCCTTCGAATACAGACTAATACGGCTGTTACTCTGAAACCTGTCTCTATGAAGACAGTGAGTTCTCTAGGGCAAGGCCTTCATACCTGCCTGTGAAGCATTTTGACACTCTATTGGCACCATACAGATCATCATAATAATAGTTAATAAATAATAAATTGTTCATTTTTTTTCAAATTTCATTGAAATTTCAACATTCAAATTATGAAAAAAAATTGGGAATAACTTCAGTGAAATAGTTCTGCATTTTCCAGCCGAGCCATTGAGTTGATCAACATTGTTTTGTTTTTGTATTTGAAATTTCAAATTTTGAAAGTTAGAATTTTTAAAAATGGGGCAGGGGAATATTTTGCAAAAAGATTTCTCTTCTTTTACAACCAGGTATTATAAATGATGCAGCTACCTAATAGGCATGTTAGAAATGTGATAGACAGCTACCATATCCATGACCAAGGATATTTTCAGGGGTGCTTTCCTGGTGAACATGGCAAAGGGAAACTGCTACTGGTTTTAAAGCTGTGAATACCAGGTCCATCCTTTGTTTTGACACAATTTGAACCAATATTGTAACTCTGTTGTAAATATCTTACTCTAATTTCCCCAGAGTTCTCTAAAGCTTTCCTGGAAATCTACTGTTTTGGACAAACAAGAAAAAAAGAAAAAGACTGACATTTTCACGTAAAAAAAATCACATCTGCTCAAATCACTTTGCCTTGCATTTTCAGCTCACTGACAGAGCTAATAAACTGCAGTCAGAAATCATATGTGAAGCAGACTCTGTTAAACATATGCAAATATTGGGCAGGATAGTGGTGGAAAAAAGCAAGCACTGGGAATCCTTGTAACGTTTTGCTTGTATAACGCTTTATAATTAGTCAGAAGGACCATACTACAGCAGCCCACTGTCTACAACTGAGTAGAAAAACCTAATCTTCTTAAGTGAGTGAATTGACACATCTTAACAAGACTGAAATACAAATACTGACTATTTAGGGGATTACATAGGGATTTTGGATTTAGTGTTTGCCTGCCTTCCTGTTTTGGTAATACAAAGTGAATGTTATTAGTAAAATTAGCAGTCAAATGAGAAAATCATCTTAATAACAAGAAGCTCTGCTACAAGATTAATTGTCAAGCATGACCCTTGTAGTGTAGAATCACCTACTGTATTTAACGTTCCTTTGAATGGATGGCCCATCAATGAATATTCCAGTAGGTTTTATATGAATCTATGAATCTATAAGTGATGGCCAACTCATCCTGTTAACCTGCCCATACAATGAAACACCAATAACCTGCATGATTACCTCCCAATTTAACTAATCTATTCTAGTAGATCTATTAGACTATATAATGATCTCCTAAAGGAAGAGGTGAAGACAATTACAACTAAAAAAATATATGTAGAGAACCATCCTTCACTAGAATGATCAAGAAGACATTCAAATATCTCATTTCTATGACCCTCGGCATCTCTGTTGATTAGATGATAGAGATACTGGTTTTGGTGATATGAACAGTTGCATGTTTAACTAGACTAAGTTAAAATCAAACTAAAGGGTTATCAGTCACTCTTGGATGATTAGCCACTACCCCGTTTACTGAATATGAACTAGCAACCCAGAAATCAAAACATTCATAAAAAGAACAGGAGTACTTGTGGCACCTTAGAGAATAACAAATTTATTACTCCTGTTCTTTTTGCAGATACAGACTAACGTGGCTGCTACTTTAAAAGATTCATAGGCCATTATTCTTCCTTGAGCCATCTGGTTCTTCAAAAGTGTGATTTTAAGAATTACACAATGTGCCCACAAACTGAAAAAATTACACCCAAAACCTCTAAGCCACGAGCATGATTTTCACACTTGTCACAATAAGCATAATCCTAATGTCAAGGAAATTAATCCTCCTTACTGAGCACTGTATTATTGAATTGCCTGGGAGTGTTGATTTTGTACTAACAGGCTCCCTGTTTTTTCAACATCAGTTTTAAAAGTGTTTTGAAATCTCCTTACAGATATTTACTTTTGAAAAGAGCCATGATTTTCTGAGAGCAGCTCTAAAGTCGCAATGAATATATGAGTTTTAGCAAACACAAAGGCCTCCTATAAAATGCCTCCTTCAAATTCCCATTCCTTCCTGATGCTAGATTACTCTACCCTGCCCAAAACAAGTTTCAGAGCAGCAGCCATGTTAGTCTGTTTCTGCAAAAAGAAAAGGAGTACTTGTGGCACCTTAGAGACTAACAAATTTATTTGAGCATAAGCTTTAAGCTATGAAGTGAGCTGTAGCTCACGAAAGCTTATGCTCAAATAAATTTGTTAGTCTCTAAGGTTCCACAAGTACTCCTTTTCTTTTTCCTAAAACAAGCGTTACTTTAACTCTTACTTTGTCCCCATATCAAGGTGTGGTGTTGGATGTAGCCGTGAATTGAGTTCTGCATCATTAATACAGGCATACAGATAATGGAGACAAAGTATGATATATGACAATTCTGCTACTAATGTTTTAAATGCAAGATCAAATTTGGGGCTCTCACCACCTCAGACATTTAAATTTTCCAACCATGTTTATGTTTTGGCTACCATTAATCTACGTACAACCACTTGTGTGTTGAAGCAACCCTTCCTTTCTTCCTCTGCCTTATTTCTCCTATGCAAACCTGGCACCTGTCTTTGCCCACTTAGTCATATCTTCCTACATTCCCACTTCTCCAATGTGTCTTTTCTTTCTGGCACAAAACATAAAGCAACTTAAGAGGAAGAGAGAGCATTATCCATAAGAAGGGGTGGTAAGGGAGGAGGACATAGGAGCTGTCTGAAATAGTTCATGAGTATTATATATTCCATTTGTCTGATTGTTACTACATTGTTTGCTGTATGGTTATGAAGGGTTAATTCAAGGAGGACTTAACTGCAGGAAAGCATACAGCTTCATTTACTGATACTCAATGGACAATGCAAGGGTCATTCCCTTTTACATTTACCTCTGATCAAGCTTTCAATACCCTGGGCTGACACAGAGGAGGAGGAAATGGATTCACCAAGGGAAGGTCATGCCTGACTAATCTAATCGCTTTTTATGATGAGATTACTGGTTCTGTGGATGAAGGGAAAGCAGTGGATGTATTGTTTCTTGACTTTAGCAAAGCTTTTGACACGGTCTCCCACAGTATTCTTGTCAGCAAGTTAAGGAAGTATGGGCTGGATGAATGCACTATAAGGTGGATAGAAAGCTGGCTAGATTGTCGGGCTCAATGGGTAGTGATCAATGGCTCCATGTCTAGTTGGCAGCCGGTATCAAGTGGAGTGCCCCAAGGGTCGGTCCTGGGGCCGGTTTTGTTCAATATATTCATAAATGATCTGGAGGATGGTGTGGATTGCACTCTCAGCAAATTTGCGGATGGTACTAAACTGGGAGGAGTGGTAGATACGCTGGAGGGGAGGGATAGGATACAGAAGGACCTAGACAAATTGGAGGATTGGGCCAAAAGAAATCTGATGAGGTTCAATAAGGATAAGTGCAGGGTCCTGCACTTAGGACGTAAGAACCCAATGCACAGCTACAGACTAGGGACCGAATGGCTAGGCAGCAGTTCTGCGGAAAAGGACCTAGGGGTGACAGTGGACGAGAAGCTGGATATGAGTCAGCAGTGTGCCCTTGTTGCCAAGAAGGCCAATGGCATTTTGGGATGTATAAGTAGGGGCATAGCGAGCAGATCGAGGGACGTGATCGTTCCCCTCTATTCGACATTGGTGAGGCCTCATCTGGAGTACTGTGTCCAGTTTTGGGCCCCACACTTCAAGAAGGATGGGGATAAATTGGAGAGAGTCCAGCGAAGGGCAACAAAAATGATTAGGGGACTGGAACACATGAGTTATGAGGAGAGGCTGAGGGAGCTGGGATTGTTTAGCCTGCAGAAGAGAAGAATGAGGGGGGATTTGATAGCTGCATTCAACTACCTGAAAGGGCGTTCCAAAGAGGATGGCTCTAGACTGTTCTCAATGGTAGCAGATGACAGAACGAGGAGTAATGGTCTCAAGTTGCAGTGGGGGAGGTTTAGATTGGATATTAGGAAAAACTTTTTCACTAAGAGGGTGGTGAAACACTGGAATGCGTTACCTAGGGAGGTGGTAGAATCTCCTTCCTTAGAGGTTTTTAAGGTCAGGCTTGACAAAGCCCTGGCTGGGATGATTTATCTAGGAATTGGTCCTGCTTTGAGCAGGGGGTTGGACTAGATGACCTTCTGGGGTCCCTTCCAACCCTGATATTCTATGATTCTATGATTCTATGAAATCCAAGCAGAGAACTGAAACAAAGAACTCTGGGATGGATAAAAACTCATCTCCTTGCTCACAGGAGAGAGAGAGGCAGAAACTGTGGGGAAGGAGACTGAAGCTCAGTCCCCAGAAGTGGGGGTGTCTGGGATAAGTGAGGAGGCCTACCTGTGCTTTGTGTAAGGCAGATATGTATGTAGACTGTTGTGTTAAACACCTTTTTCTCTGTTAGGTTTTGTTCCTGCTGTTGTGATTAATTAATATGTTGTTTTGTAAAGGTTGTTTTGGGTCACTGTGTTCAACAACTGCTGACAGCTCCCAAAGGGAAGAGTTGAAGGTAGCCATACCTAGTCAGCTGAGCAATTACAGTTGTTACATAGGTTACTTGTTCCCTGGGACTGAGTCTGAGAGTGGGAGAATCATGAGATTCCGCCCTGAGAGAGTGAAGGTTCAGTGCTCCTCACTTGAAAGGGTGCACTCAGCTGGACTAGAAAGGACTCAAAGGTGCAGCTAGCCCTGAACTGTGACTATCACTGATGAAGGAATATAAAAACATTCTGGTTCCATTCAAATATGTTCCCCTCACATTTGGATCGTAATCTAAACTGTCTGAGTGTCCTGAGTATAGAAATTTGGGCTGGAAGGCTAATCAGAATATTTCCATAAGATTTTCAGTATTTACTGCTTCTGGACAGGCCAGAAATGCCACCCAAAATAGCATTTCTTGTAGTGTTTCAGCTTTTCCTGTCCTGGTCAAAGTTCAGAAATTTAGGGGCATATGAAAATATTACTATTAATATTATTAATTTGTAACTTTATAAAGTGAAATGGTCTCTTGAGAAAAGACTTGGTGTGCATTTGGGCAAAGGGAGTCCTTATATTCATACCTATTCCACAAACCCTAGCCTTAATATCTCTTTGAGATACTATGGAATAAAATTAAATTGAGAATTCTCCCAAACTGTCATCTGGTCTTTATCTATATAAAGATAATAGAGGAAATTTTCCTTCTCTTCTCACTCAGTTCAGTCTTAAAATTGTGTCCCTCCCTTCTGTGACTGTGGGTGAACCATGAAAATGACCCTCACCATACCATATTGACCTCTGCATATCTTTTTCATAAGAACATAGGAATAGCCATGCTGGGTCAAACTAAAGGTCCATCCAGCCCAGTACGCTGTCTGCCGACAGTGGCCAATGCCAGGTGCCCCAGAGGGAGTGAATCTAATAGGTAATGATCAAGTGATCTCTCTCCTGCCATCCATCTCCACCCTCTGAGAAACAGAGGCTAGAGACACCATTCCTTACCCATCCTGGCTAATAGCCATTAATGGACTTAACCTCCATGAATTTATCTAGTTCTCTTTTAAACACTATAGTCCTAGCCTTCACAACCTCCTCAGGCAAGAAGTTCCATAGGTTGACTGTGCGCTGTGTGAAGAAGAACTTCCTTTTATTTGTTTTAAACCTGCTGCCCATCAATTTCATTTGGTGGCCCCTAGTTCTTATATTATGGGAACAAATAAATAACTTTTCCTTATTCACTTTCTCCACACCACTCATGATTTTATATATATATATATTTATAGCTCTATCATATCCCCCTTAGTCTCCTCTTTTCCAAGCTGAAAAGTCCTAGCCTCTTTAATCTCTCCCCATATGGGACCCATTCCAAACCCCTAATCATTTTAGTTGCCCTTCTCTGAACCTTTTCTAATGCCAGTATATCTTTTTTGAGATGAGGAGACCACATCTGTACGCAAGTATTCAAGATGTGGGCGTACCATGGATTTATATAAAGGCAATAAGATATTCTCTGTCTTATTCTCTATCCCTTTTAAAATGATTCCTAACATCTTGTTTGCTTTTTTGACTACCGCTGCACACTGTGTGGACATCTTCAGAGAACTATCCATGATGACTCCAAGATCTCTTTCCTGATTAGCTGTAGATAAATTAGCCCCCATCGTACTGTATGTATAGTTGTTTTTTTCCAATGTGCATTACTTTACACTTATCCACATTAAATTTCATTTGCCATTTTGTTGCCCAATCACTTAGTTTTGTGAGATCTTTTTGAAGTTCTTCAGTCTGCTTTGGTCTTAACTATCTTGAGCAGTTTAGTATCGTCTGCAAACTTTGGCACCTCACTTTGGCACCTTTCCCCAGATCATTTATGATAAGTTGAATAGGATTGGTCCTAGGACTGACCCTTGGGGAACAACACTAGTTACCCCTCTCTATTCTGAAAATTTACCATTTATTCCTACCCTTTATTCCCTGTCTTTTAACCAGTTCTCAATCCATGAAAGGATCTTTCCTCTTATCCCATGACAACTTAATTTACATAAGAACCTTTGGTGAGGGACCTTGTCAAAGGCTTTCTGGAAATCTAAGTACACTACGTCCACTGGATCCCCCTTGTCCAAATGTTTGTTGACCCCTTCAAAGAACTCTAATCGACTAGTAAGGCATGATGTCCCTTTACAGAAACCATATTGACTTTTCCCCAACAATTTATGTCCGTCTATGTGTCTGACAATTTTATTCTTTACTATTGTTTCAACTAATTTGCCTACTACTACGTTAGACTTACCGGTTTGTAATTGTTGGGATCACTTCTAGAGCCCTTTTTAAATATTGACATTACATTAGCTATCTTCCTGTCATTGGGTACAGAAGCTGATTTAAAGGACAGGTTACAAACCATAGTTAATAGATCTGCAATTTCATATTTGAGTTCTTTCAGAACTCTTGAGTGAATGCCATCTGGTCCCCATGACTTGTTTTGTTAAGTTTATCAATTAATTCCAAAACCTCCTTTAATGACACTTCAATCTATGACAATTCCTCAGATTTGTCACCTACAAAGGACAGCTCAGGTTTGGGAATTTCCCTAACATCCTCAGCCATGAAGACTGAAACAAAGAATTCATTTAGTTTCTCCACAATGACTTTATCGTCTTTAAGTGCTCCTTTTGTATCTCAGTCGTCCAGGGGACCCACTGGTTGTTGAGCAGGCTTCCTGCTTCTGATTTATCATAGGTAACCTCTGTACCCTAATACTTCCTAATTCTGATGCATATTTCAGAATATAATAATAGAACATAAGAATGGCCATATTGGGTCAGACCAAAGGTCCATTTAGCCCAGTATCCTGTCTTCCAGTGGTGGCCAAGGCCAGGTGCCCCAGAGGGACTGAACAGAACAGGTAATCATCAAGTGATACATCCCCTGTCACCCACTCCCAGCTTTTGGCAAACAGAGGCTAGGGACACCATCACTGCCCAACCTGGCTAATAGCCATTGATGGCCCTATCCTTCATGAATTTATCTAGTTCTTTTTGAACCTGGTTATAGTCTTGGCCTTCACAACATCCCCTGGCAAAGAGTTCCACAGATTGACTGTGTTGTGTGAAAAAATACTTCCTTTTGTTTGTTTTAAACCTGCTGCCTATTAATTTAATTTGGTGATTCCCTACTTCTTGTGTTATGAGAAGGAGTAAATAACACTTCCTTATTTACTTTCTCCACACCAGTCATGATTTTATAGACCTTTATTATATCCCCCCTTAGTCATCTCTTTTCCAAGCTGAAAAGTCCAAGTCTTATTAATCTCTCCTCATACGGAAGCCTTTCCATACCTCTGATCATTTTTGTTGCCCTTTTCTGAACCTTTTCCAGGTCCAGAATATCTTTTTTGAAATGGGGTGACCACATCTGCATGTAGTATTTAAAATGTGGGCATACCATGGATTTCTATAGGGGAAATACGATATTTTCTGTCTTATTATCTCTCCCTTTCTTAATGATTCCCAACTTACTGTTTGCTTTTTTTTTTTTTTTGACTGCCACTGCACATTGAGTGGATGTTTTCAGAGAACTATCCACAAGGACTCCAAAATCTCTTTCTTGAGTAGTAACAGCCAATTTAGAACATTCAGGAAACCACTAACTTCTGAGCCCGATTTCAGTTATAGGAAAGGTACGGTAATTATCAATAAGAGAAGAGACTATAAAACATTTAGAAATGCATAATTTATTAAGGGGCAGTCAGGATGGACTCATAAAAAGGAGAAATGTACTAGCATTTGGAGTACATTACTGCAGATGTGTTATAGATAAGGGGGAAACTAATAATGAAGATTGTCTGAATTTCAGGAAAGCATATGGTAAGGCAATGTATATTACATTGATTCACAATCTGAGGAATCAAGGAACAAGGGAGGCAGCTCACTAAATGGATCAATGATAGTTTAGGGAGAGAAAACTGAAAAAAAAATCTGTTCAGAACACTGTAGAATTTTAGCCATGTGACTCCCAGGAAAGTCCTGAATAGTTTGTGCTAAACATCTGTTCTATGGTTTTGGATCTGAAGATTCTAAATTTTGGCTATCTTTAGGTTGTCTCTGATATTTACAAGGCACATCGCTAAGTATCCCCTATCTCGTGTGGGATTTCTGTATGGCACAGCTGTGATATCTGTGCATACAGCCATGGATTTATTACAAACTCTTTGAAAATTGGAGTCCCGTGTATCAGCGAATGGGAGGAGCTCAGATTGGACAAAGCTGAAAAGTTTGGTTGTAAAAGTCAGGACTAGAAAATGTGGCACTGTCTAATTCACTCTTCTGCCAGAGGGTAGCATGTCAGTGCTTGGCCTAGCTTGTGGGTACATCATATACCTAGGAGCCTCTGAATCACCCAGATCACTAGCCCTTTTAAATGTTTTTTTCCCCAGATTTATTTATTCTGCCTGAAAATTTGCACTGGGGCAGGAATGTCTTTCCCTAGCTGGCCTCTGTAAAATCGAAGAAATAGGATGGAACACGTATAAATACCTTTCTGGAGTTAAATACCTTCTTATCTCCTTTACTGCAGTTTGGAGTTCATTAAGGCTATAGATTATTGTAACTATTTACTATGGCAGATACCACTTTTGACTCTCATGGCACCCAACCTCCAGTATGTGGCAAGAACTGGTTTCTATTATTCAGATGCTTTATATTTGGGGGGGAAGGTGAGGGAGGTGAGATCTCTTAGTAATTTTTTCCATATCTTTTGTCTCATATTCATAACTGTTCTTATGGTTTTGTGATGGCAAAACTAGATGCAGACAAAGAAACTAAACTTAAAAAAAAAGGATTGCATTGTCCAAAAAAGATCTGGAAGGTCTTATCAATGCGCAATTCCCCTTCACTGTTTGGCTCATTTTAAATAGGAATATAGTTGATTTTGTATGACCGAGTTCCTTCATTCTCAGTAATTTGTCAAGAAGCCTGATAAATTTGGTTACAAGTCTTGATGACCTGTTTTAAGACACCAGCTTAAGTCTAGCTTTTTAAAAATAACATTAGCTCAATGGGAGATCAATGCTGAATAGAGCACTGCCTGCTGGAGAGACTTTGATCAATGGAGAGTTTGGTGGGTTTTATCTCATTGATACTTGGATGAGCACAGATAATGACACGGAAATAACTCCTTGATAGTTGATATATCTCCTTTCTCTTTTAGTTTCTGTGTATACATAGAAGGTTGACAGACAAGACACAAAGGACTGATAATAAGTTGATGGAAGAGACAAGCTCTCAAACTACACAGACCTGGGCTGAGACCTGAAGAAGAGTTGTGTGTAGCTCGAAAGCTTGTCTCTTTCACCAACAGCATTTGGTCCAATAGAAGGTATTACCTCATCTCTCTAATAACCTGGAACCAAGATGGCTACAACAACATGGCAAACAAAGTATAACAAAGGGGAAACTTTACTGGGAATTGGAAAATAGGATCTGGGGTTCGGAAAGGTTAAGTGGGTTAACCAATTAGTATCAAACATTAACAAATCAACAAATTCCTCACCTCCCAACATTCACAATTGATCTTAACCCCTACCTCCCACCAGAGCATCTTCCCAGGGTGGTAACATACTGAAGATGAGTCCACAGGCTTAAGCAAAAAGATCCCCTAACAGTGTCGTTGCCCTGGGTGGGGCAAGGTGGTCTCCAGGATCCCTGGTTGAAGTCCTGTGGAGGCATCAGGTGATTCTTGGAAGCTGGCTCCAGGCTGGTTCTCTGCCACTCTCGGTGCTGGTCTCCATACCTGGCCCATGCACTAGATCCCACGGCAGTTGAATCCGACCCCCTTTTGTGGGGCAGGGGAGTTAATTAGAGGCTCCCTGGGCTGTTCTGCTTCTCTCAGCTGCCAGACTCAAAGTTGAAACTAAAACCAGTCTCTCTGCCTCTGAGTCAAACTGTGCCCTACCTCTGAGAGGCTGAGCAGCCCTGGCTCATCATTGCCCCAGCAGACTGCTTGGTACATGTCACCCCATGCAGAAGCCTCCCTACTGGCCTCCGCAGGAATTTCTAGTCCATTCTGTCCCCACATCTGACTTTCAGCATGCTGGGAAATGATAGCAGAGGGCTCTGGTTCTTACCCCAAGATTTAGATCTCAGGCACTCCAATGACAGTTTGCCTAAGACTATGCAATTTGCTTTATCCAAAGGGGTAATAAGGTAGTGGTCCACCTTAGAGGAATTGCCCGAGTGTTACCAGGGGGCTTGTCTGTGACCCGTAGAGGGCTCCCCAGAGCAAACTAATTTTGCAAACCCTTAGAAGGACTGATACAGCCTTCTGATCAAGGATGGACACACAAGCAGTAATTCTTCGAAAACAAACTAATATTTATTTAAAAGAAATAAGTAGTTACAATGTATCCAATAAAGCAGAAAGAACACATAAAACAGAGTAAAATACAATAGAATTACATTTAAAGAATCGAATAATAAAGCGGCACCAAAAAAACCCACAACCCACAGAATATACAGGATACACAGACCTTATAGCAGTTACACTGGAATAGGCATATAGAAACTCTGCATACACCAAAGCCTTAGTAAGGTATAATGTAACATGCATGACCTTTACATGCACGTACAAGAGACTATTACAAGGTTAGTGATGAAATGAAATCATTAGCTGCACACTGTGAGCGGATGGGTGGGGTGGATCTCACTCAAACACAGGCATCCTGCTTTATTGACAGGCACACCCAGACGCCCTTTAAGGGGCGATGGCACAGTCAGACTTACTCTCTTTCTTCTCAGTTCCCTCTGACTCGTCTCAGGGGGTCCTTCTGTTCTGTCGGTTGGGTGGGGTTGGCACCGGCGATGGTGGCCGGTGCTGGCTCCGCGCAGTAGAGGCAGCCGTTCGTCCTGAAGGACCTGCCGCTGTAGTGGCAGTTAAAGCTGCTGCCGGCATCTCCCTCAGGACGTCCGCCTTCGAGGCTCCCGTAGCTGCGGGGCGCTAAAGCTGCTGCCCTCCAGAAGGCTCTGCGGCTGCTGCTTCTGCAGGTAGCTGCTTTCCGGAAGCTTCTTGAGATGCTGCTGTAGTTGGCTCCGGTGCTGCGGTTCTTGCTGCTTCTTGAGGCTTCTGATCTTCACAAACCCCACAACTAAGCCTCTCCAAGGTCTGCTCATTAACATAATTTATTGCCCTGGCTCAGCCGACCAGCTTCCTGTAATTAGCATATTTCTAAATCCTTCTTATTCCATCATACCTCTTTTTAGATCGCTAAGCTCCTCTCTCTGATGCCATTTTAGGTAGAGCGTCTCCCCGGACCTATTTTTAGATAGCAAAGCTTCTCCCTATGAGTTGCTGGAACGTTCCATACCCTAGCCCTGAGCTTTCATAGAGGATTATTGCATCTCCCATTTTGATTTCTAATTTTAAACTATCACTAATTACTATTTATCTAAAGACTTAATCTTAAAACTAGCTGCTGTTTTATGCAAGTCAAAGTATCCTGATACTGTCACCACCTTAATTATATTAATGGGGAGAGGTGAAATTTATGATATTTAAACCCCTTTTTTCAGTTTTTCTCTGCCGCTCTCTGTCAGGGTGCTGCAAGCCTTTTCAAAACAGCTGAAAGCAAAATTTCTCGTTATGTGGTGGCCATTGTTGTTGTAGGGCACAGGGTAGGATCCCTTAGAAGCTCAGTCCAGAGTTCAGGAGCACTTGAACTTAAGTGGGGGTAGAGGAGGAAATAAGTTTAATGGGCATAGGAGAAAGCAAGAAGCTGGAGTTGCAGAGGGACAGCAATGTCATGTAGAAAGGGGCGGGGGGTGATTGCTGCTCATGTAGGCCCTGATTCAAACCCCGTTGAAATCACTCCCCATTAGAAATCTAGCAGCATGATTAGTGGTCCATAATTTCACAGGTCTTTAGTGGTATTTATAATATAAAATAAATTTCATTGTATGTTGGCAATGATCAAAATAAGATATCAGAATAAAGAGAATCACCCATGGAACGCAACTCTATTAATCCAAAACATTTTTTTTTAGCAAAATGGCCAAATCCTGTAGTTACTACTCAGTTCTTACTTACAGTAGTCACTGGGAAATTTGCCTGGGCTTTAAGATTTGACCCTATTGGGAAATATTTTGAATTAACCAAAGACATTTCATAATATAGTCTGTACCAGCATATATGTGTTTAGGAAACTAAAGCAAATCACTGCATTCCCTTTAGGTACACTGATAAAAAGGATTAGGTGCTGTGATTTAATGACCGGATTGAAATAGGTTTGGAAATGCAAACATTTGCTGGTTAAAAGGATACAATACACAAACTCAATGTGATTTTCTGGATTTTACATCCCGTAGTGGAATCCAAAGACACCATCCTTTTAAATATGTCTCATCAGTTTTGCTTCATTTTGATCTTCATAGAGATGTTCAACAGTACAACAACCAGAGCTGGGCAAAAACTCCAGTTTCAACCTCAAAGTTTTATGCAAGTATTTTCTTCAGTTTTTGTTCACATGGGTTTGCACAAGTTTCTCTTTGAGCTATAGGTTTAAATGGTCTCAAAATCTCAAAGTGAAACTTGGTGAACATGATCAAGTCTCATCTTGCTCCCCAATTAAATTGTGCAGTTTGGTAAATTTCCCATTATTCTGATGTGGGAATGTGGGGAAGAACACAGGATCATTAAAAACTATGTCCATGTTCACTTAAATATTCAGAACAACTTAGCAAACCTTTCAGTGAATCTGTTTGGGTTTGTAAGAAAACACATAGCCCATGTGAAACTGATGTACTTTGTGTTTCATCATGTGGTGTAGTTGAAAATTATGTTGGAATTTGTAGGCCGTCACTTTAATTTGTACAGGGTTTCCTGGTCCTGCTTGCAGACTTTGGGGCTCTATAGGGAAGTATGCAATCAGAATCAGTCTGGAAGGACCCAGCCTAGAACAAGGTGAGATGAGTTTTTCCTCTCAGTTTTAGGGAGCAGCCTATCTTGTCTCTCTCTGTTTTTGTTACCGTGTGTTATCATTCTGGATTCTAAGAATAAAAGTAGTGTCATTTTGCAACCTTCTAGAAAGAGTATTTGAAGTCTTTATCTAACTTTTCTGTTTGTATGTGTTGCAAATCTTTTACATGCCTCTAGAACCTACCCACTACTCTCTGATTTTGTTTCTAGAAATGCCATCTGTGATGGCCTTCACTCGTGGGGAGCATTGCTGAATAGGCAGGGCTTAGGCCTTTCAAACTGGGAGGCGGGGTTGGTAGGGGATACCAAACCCTCCTACTCCACTGGACTCTGTGAGGGCTATCAAAGATCTGACAGTCTAAAGATCTAATTTTATAAGGGGCTCCTTAAGGCTGCAGTCCCTGGACCACTTCCTACTACCCCATGATTGCCCGAAGCTCACCGTCTGTGGTAAGGAGAGGTTCAGGGGGT
The DNA here is from genome assembly GCF_965140295.1 of Lepidochelys olivacea. NCBI lineage: Eukaryota > Metazoa > Chordata > Testudines > Cheloniidae > Lepidochelys > Lepidochelys olivacea. Next base: position 10,545,541 of record NC_140415.1, on the reverse strand, counting down.
AAGCTCAGTGCTTTGCACATACTTGTGGCCGTACATGGTATGGTAAATCTTTCTTTTTTGAAGTGGTGGCTGCCTCCTCCTCTGGCTTGTCCCTCAGCCAGGTCAGTTCCAAATGTCTCCCCTGGTAGGGTAGTCCATAAACACAACAAGGGGAATTAACACAAACTGAGTCCATAGGGGAGAGAGAGGGGTATGCCTCCCTCTCGGGGTATATCTGAAGCAGGTCCTCCCTTCCCTCAGGGAAGGACCTTTGGGCAGTTGTTATAGGGAGAGATCTTGCCTTCCCTCAGTTTTTCTCTCAGGAGCTACAAGTTGCAGGTCTGCTCTCTTTCCTGGCCTGCACCCAAGTGAGCTAATCTTCTCCTTTTTAACTTCTCCTCTACTCTGTGCATCTCTTGCAGATGTGGCAGGGTAGGACTGGCTAAAGCCAGAGCAGCTTCTTAATCCCTTGTTTTACCCAGTGTGGGGTTCATATAGCCATCATAAAGAAGCATTTAGTTCTTTCTGTAATGGCATTACATCACAGACCTAAAAGCAGTGGAAGAATTAAAATTAACTATGGGCCAAACTCTGAAAGTGTGGTTGAGGTAGTGCACAAAATTTTGGATGCTTTCCTGATGCTTGACTAAAGTACACATACTTTGTGAGTGTGCAAAATTTGGGTCTTCATTCTTCTTTCCGCACAAGAGCAAAATTCCCATTGAAACTGGCAGGAGATAAATGTAAGTAAAATTTACAGGGACAGGACACAGAAACGTAAGAATTGCCATACTGGGTCAGGTCCATGGTCCATCTTGTCCACTATCCTATCTTGAACAACATGTCTAATGAGATTTCCAGTGCCATCTTTTGTCTGAGTCACAATAATCTTTCTCATGGCAGCTCAATACTTAGGGTCCCTGCTGAAACTCATCACTACAATGTATGAAAACGGTGTGGGGAAGTAAACAACATTCTTTGAAAACACCAATAAAATTCAGTTTGCCAGAAGCTGGGAATGGACGACAGGGGATGGATCACTTGATGATTCCTGTTCTATTCATTCCCTCTGAAGCACCTGGCATTGGCCACTGTCGGAAGACCATTGGTCTGACACCGTATGGCCATTCTTATGTTCAAGGTTGGTTGAAGGTTCCAGGAGGTTCCTATTTTACCTGAGCCAGTTTTATCCATTGATGGCAAAAGATGCGTGTGTTTGTGTTTAAGAGGAAAATTAGGAAGAGTTGAAGAAGAGGCATGATTTGTTCATAAGGAGGTGGAAGCTGTTTGAAAGGGTAACATGCTTAGAGATATAAGGGTATGCTGTGAATCAAAGCAAAGGCCAGGCACCTGGGGAGTTTAGGAGAAAAGTCTTTATGCACAGTGTAATTGGTGTATGAAACAGACTCAGACAACAAGACCATTAGAACTGTGCAACTGCGAACACGTTTTAAAAAGGCATTAAGTAAGAACTTTGAAGAAAAAGCACAAGTTCCAGACTGATGCTAAGATATTACAGTCATGGGCATAGGAATGTAGACAGTCACATGGTCTACTTGAATCATTATTACAGTGACAGGCTTTTGATAGTATGTTATTTCTGACAAAGACAGCAACATCCCAAAAGAGCAGAAATTCTATCCTACCCACCTGGCGAAATGTTCTGAAGGCAAATAATTCTTTGCAATTAGTATAGCTCTTTATATGTTCAAAGTGCGATACACACAGTAAATAATCAATGGCCCATTAGAAATGTGAGATTATTAGTCATGACAGTCTTTCTTAGCTGGAGTGTCTCTTTCACAACTCTATGAGGCTACAGCCACAAGAGTTATGTGTGGGGCATAACTCCCAAGGGAGTTAAGGGGCATGGTGTTCATACCACCAAAGATAAATGCACTATTGGTCAGTAGATGCCATATCTGACAGAATACGTTGGTCACTCTTGCAGTGTGACGGTGCTGGCCTGTCCAGCTCGTAGACGAGTGCCATAAAAAACCAAAAAGCATGGTTTAGTAAAAGGCTTTGTTACCCCCGCCCCCACTCACACACACAGGAACACACAAGTCCAGGTGCACTTAACCTATTGTCAGAGCGGATACAATGGAGAATAAAGTTCCATGCTTTTTACGCTAATCAGACCTGCTTATGAACAGGGCCCTATCAAATGCAGGGTCCATTTTTGTCAATTTAATGGTCATAGGATTTTAAACATAGTAAATGTCATGATTTCAGATATTTCAATCTGAAATTTCACAGTGTTGCAACCATAGGGGTCCTGACCCAAAAGGGGATGGGGCGGGGGGTTTGAAAGGTTATTGTAGCAGGGGTTACAATATTGCCACCCTTACTTCTGTGCTGCTGCTGGCGGGGCTCCACCTTCAGAGCCGGGCACCCGGCTGACAGCTGCTGCTCTCCAGCCACCCAGCTCTGAAGGCAGCACAGAAGTAAGGGTGGCAATACCGCAACCCCCCTACAATAACCTTTCAACCCCCCACAACCCTCTTTTGGGATAGGACCCCCAGTTTGTGGAATGCTGGTCTTCTTCATGAAATCTGAACAGTATACGTTAAAAGTACACAAACAACTTAATTTCACAGGGGAGACCAGATTTCGTGGTCCATGATGCATTTTTCACTGCTGTGAATTTGATAGGGCTCTGCTTATCAAAGACTTCCCCTTTTGGGAAACGCCTAATGAATTTAATGGGAAATGATAAATATTCTATGGTTTTAATCATCTTATAGACTTTAGCAGTGAAATATATGCCTTCTGTAGAATTTTTAAGGTGGCTACCAAAAAACCTGTTCAATTGTACAGGACTTCAGAGTGATCATTATAGAGTCTTGTTAAATTTCCATTGAACTTTATTGGTTTCATTGCTATTAAATTCTAAAGGATATTTGTATAATTGGTGCTATTATAGAGCAGTGCCCACACCTAGTGATGAGCAGGGACTCAGGTGTGCCTGGCCTCTGCATCGAATGTACCCCCCCCCCATTTACAGTCTCAAGCTGGTTGAAAAAAGGAGAAAAAATATCATGAGCAGTTGTTGTTTTTTTAAATCCCCCCACGCCCCCCCCACACTTTTTTTTAAGTTGCAAAATTTAGAGATTTGAAAAAGTTGAGCAGGTCTATAGTTAATGAAAAACATGGGGACTTTTCTCACACAGAAATGTCCTATTTTTCCCTCAAATTTAATTGCTTTTACAAACTATGTCCACCGGGTCTAGTTTCCATTCAAAGATAATCCATCCTTTTCAGCTCAGTGATAGGTCAGTTGGTTGGGCCTTCAGACAAACCCAGGTTAACTCCCTAAGACCTTTGTCACAGTTGCTAAATTTATGACACTTACTTACTATTGCATGGGAAAAAATAAACAAAAAAAAGATAAAACTTAATTTGCAGGATTGATCTGCAAATTAGGAGCTTAGACACAGTTAGGAGCTAAGACACAGGACCAGAGAATGGGTAATTAGCCTATCATTTTTAAAGTGATTAACCGTTTAAATATTAAAATCAGAGTTGCACATTGGTCTCTGATGAGCTCGCTCTTCGGTGTCATAAAATGGCAACCTCTTGCCTGATTGACTTCCAGTGTGGCAGAAAAATCCTAACACAGCTTCAGACTTTGCCTACCAGATTTGAGGCTGATATTTTTTGCTTGTCTGAGGTTAAGGGAAGAACTGAGTTTCTTAAGAAAGCTAAATAGCAACCTTAACTATGGAGCACCCACTGCCTTTTCATGATTATAATTCAGGGATATTCAATTATTCCGTTAATCTATAATGCATGAACTACTTTTAGATCACAGAAAACCATGTAGAACTGAGTGCCATAGACTTAGCAGTCTCCACTGCACATTATTGCAAAGGTAATAAGGGCTCTAAATTGACTTTTGGCCTCAACTTGACAGTGGTTTGGTCACTCTGAGTGCTTCCGCCTTTAGACTAGAATAATAGAATCATAGAATATCAGGGTTGGAAGGGACCTCAGGAGGTCATCTAGTCCAACCCCCTGCTCAAAGCAGGACCAATCCCCAACTAAATCATCCCAGCCAGAGCTCTGTCAAGCCTGACCTTAAAAACCTCTAAGGAAGGAGATTCTAACACCTCTCTAGGTAACACATTCCAGTGTTTCACCACCCTCCTAGTGAAAAAGTTTTTCCTAATATCCAACCTAAATCTCCCCCACTGCAACTTGAGACCATTACTCCTTGTCCTGTCCTCTTCTACCACTGAGAATAGTCTAGAACCATCCTCTTTGGAACCCCCTTTCAAGTAGTTGAAAGCAGCTATCAAATCCCCCCTCATTCTTCTCTTCTTCAGACTAAACATCCCCAGTTCCCTCAGCCTCTCCTCATAAGTCATGTGTTCCAGACCCCTAATCATGTTTGTTGCCCTTTGCTGGACTCTCTCCAATTTATCCACATCCTTCTTGTAGTGCGGGGCCCAAAACTGGACTCAGTACTCCAGATGAGGTCTCACCAATGTCGAATAGAGGGGAACGATCACGTCCCTCGATCTGCTGGCTATGCCCCTACTTATACATCCCAAAATGCCATTGGCCTTCTTGGCAACAAGGGCACACTGTTGACTCATATCCAGCTTCTCGTCCACTGTCACCCCTAGGTCCTTTTCCGCAGAACTGCTGCCTAGCCATTTGGTCCCTAGTCTGTAGCGGTGCATTGGGTTCTTCCGTCCTAAGTGCAGGACCCTGCACTTATCCTTGTTGAACCTCATCAGATTTCTTTTGGCCCAATCCTCCAATTTGTCTAGGTCCCTCTGTATCCTATCCCTGCCCTCCAGCGTATCTACCACTCCTCCTAGTTTAGTATCATCCACAAATTTGCTGAGAGTGCAATCCACACCATCCTCCACATCATTTATGAAGATATTGAACAAAACCGGCCCCAGGACCGACCCTTGGGGCACTCCACTTGATACCGGATGCCAACTACACATGGAGCCATTGATCACTACCCGTTGAGCCCGACAATCTAGCCAACTTTCTACCCACCTTATAGTGCATTCATCCAGCCCATACTTCTTTAACTTACTGGCAAGAATACTGTGGGAGACCATGTCAAAAGCTTTGTTAAAGTCAAGAAACAATACATCCACTGCTTTCCCTTCATCCACAGAACCAGTAATCTCATCATAGAAGGCGATTAGATTAGTCAGGCATGACCTTCCCTTGGTGAATCCATGCTGACTGTTCCTGATCACTTTCCTCTCATGTAAGTGCTTCAGGATTTTTTCCTTGAGGACCTGCTCCATGATTTTTCCGGGGACTGAGGTGAGGCTGACTGGCCTGTAGTTCCCAGGATCCTCCTTCTTCCCTTTTTTAAAGATTGGCACTACATTAGCCTTTTTCCAGTTATCCGGGACTTCCCCCGTTCGCCATGAGTTTTCAAAGATAATGGCCAGTGGCTCTGCAATCACGGCCGCCAATTCCTTCAGCACTCTCGGATGCAACTCGTCCGGCCCCATGGACTTGTGCACGTCCAGCTTTTCTAAACAGGGAACTAGAACTCTTTCTAGGCTATTAGGAGTTGAGGTTTGTACCATACGTCATTCAAATGATCCTTTTCCTTAGATTTCCAATAAAATTGCAGATTTGACCTATGATCTTAGTGTGAGTTATGTTCTGGCCTTTATTCGAAAGGGTGTCTGTGTAATTTGTAATGATGAAATTTTTCTCTGAGTAGGTTATCATGTGGAAGAGGAGGTATGGGATGAATTAATTTTAAAGGAAAAAGAGATTATCAATAAAACTTAAGTATCAGGTTGCCTAGTGTTTTATTTTACTAGGCAACATTTCAATATAATCATTTCATCTTTAGTGTGTTGGGTGGAATAAAAGAGGTAAAAAACTACTATATAAAATTCTAATGAACGCAAAGACCTTGAAAGTGTTAGTGGTTCTGCAAGCCAAATGCTTATCCGGCTGATAGAATATGCAGGAATAAAATGGTTAGCAGTTAAAATGCGGCGCCACAATAATAATCTGCCCCTATAATTCTATTTCTCATTCCCTGATTATTGTCTGATTTTTTTTGTTTATCACTGAATCATACTCAGTTCCTTCATGTGCACCTCCCTGCAGGGGGAAAAAAACGTGCATGTTCACTCTTGAAGAACACAAAAGACCACGAGAATAAATTTAACAATGTTTCTCTTCCACTATTTTTAAGCTGCAATGGCCCAGATAATTTTTTATTTCTATTTTTAACAAACTTCTGCCTTTGAAGAATAAGTGGATCTGATCTCCCCCTAAATTACATGAAAACACCTGTGTTCTGCAATTATTGATATTTTTTCCGGGGCTGAAATGTACGTTCTTTGTTTAAGTTAATGAGCTTGCGCAGAACTTATCTCAAGGGAGCCAAGCATGCAATTAAAGTGTGGGACACATACAGTCATGTTCCTCTGCATGGGAACGGGTGGGTGTGCATGAGGACTGTCCTCAGCAATGTCATCTTAAAATTGTCTGCAGCGCTGTTCTGAAAAAGGGGAGATCAGTGCTGGGTCTTACGTAAGAGATACTCACAGAACTGGCGTGAAAGTATTTGGAGGCGAAGTAAAAACTAACGGGGGAGAAAAATGCACACATGAGAAATTCAAATATTTGTGTTCACACAGCAGAGAAAGCAAACGCGTTGACTTTATGAAACTTAAATTTGTATGGAGGATAGTAAAGGGCTCTATTTTCCGAGATAGGTGGGAATTCTAGGAGCTAAACATTTGCACATCTTAAAATTAAAGCTGCAATGAGCTGCTTACCTGTGATTCAGACTCAGCTGAACAAGATCACTTGCTGGAGCCCTGAATGAGTCCTGTATTTTTTTTCCCATGAGGCCCTTGATAGACAGCAAGCTTAGAGTAAAGCTGTAAATCCAAGCCACTGGAGGAACATAAGTGCCTCCAAACCTGGTAGCCAAAGGGGAGCCATTATCGTACTGATAAACCTCATAGTGAAACAAACATGAGCAACATCATTATGACACAATCTCAGTAATGATAGGTGAATAGTTATGTTTGGTTCAGTTCCGTTAAGCACCCAAAAGTCTGGCTACTCCTCCTTATTTTACTTGGATTTTTGTGTGTGCAAAACAGGCCTGGAAATCTCTCCAGAAATGACTTTCATGCAAAATTGCCAGGGTTTGTTCTTTTAGTGCCTCATTCATCTGGATTATTACAACCCTTCCCTACCTCTCTCCCCTTTCCAAAACACTTCAGCTAAAATAATCGTCCTGTCATCCCTCTGCCCAAATCTGCATCTTTGCTGACTTCCTTCTCTTTTAGGGTAATCAGATGTCTAGATATGAGGGGCTTTATCTTATATACACAAACAGACACCCGACTTCAAAAAAAGTATCCTAATTTTTCACACTTGCTATCTGATCACCCTATTCTCTTTCCACTTCAAGCTCAACCTCCTTGGCCAAATTCTGCTCTTAAGCACACCAGCACACCACCGGAGTAAGAGTACTGAAGCCAGTGGAAATACTCCAAATATAAGACCCCATAATGCAAATAATTACGCAAGCGCTCATCTTTACACACATGAGCCCATTAAGTGCATGTGTTAGTCTCATTGAGCTTAGTGGAACTATTCACATGTGTGAGGTTAAACATATACGCAAATGCTTGCAGGCCTGGGGCAGTTCATCGGTTAAACTGATTGAAGGATTTGGCTCCTTGTTCTGGTCTTCAAGGGACTACTCAGCTCTGTCCATGTGATGTGTCAGTCTGCGAATCCTTCTATCCCATTTTCTTTTACCCCGCTTTCTCCCATTCCTTTCCTCTTATTACCCCCTTAATTTCTGACTCCCATTCAAATCTCCTGCACCTGATTCTCTTTACCTTTACATCGGTGTAACTCTATTGACTTCAAATGAGTTATTCTATTTAAAATAGTGTAATTTGGAATCAAATTATGGCCTCAGCCTTTTGTCATGCTGCCCCGTGTGCCTGGAATGGCCTCCCTAAGCTCACCCTCCTTATTGGAGTCTACCACTGAAATGGGCTTCTGCAGTTAGCCTCTCACTACTAACCTCAACTACAGGGCCAAGTGCTGGTGATCTCATTCACCCAGATAAGAGGTGGATTAACAGATCTGCAACCCAAAGTCTTTTGCTTATCCTCCAAACAGATACAATACAGGTGGCAGTCTTGCAAATTCCCACACCCACTACACCTCTTTCCTGAGAGGTGAGACGGTAACTCAGTCTCCACTTCCCCCCATCCCTGGGGTCATTGACCACTCTGCTATGGCTGTCAAAAGAGGAGCCAATTGCTACCAGTCATAGGGGTGGTTTATGTTGTGGGAAACTGGGCTGAAACCTCATGTAGGTGTCCATCTGACAATATTTTGCAGTCATTGCTAACCTCAGTTGTATTTGAACCAGCTGTTTAGAGAAGTCTCTGCAGCCCATTACCCTGAAATGTCCAAACTGCTTGCTTCAGCTCTGAAGCAGGTGGCTGTTTTCTGAATAAAAAGCACAGTATTTTGGTCTAAGATTTTCTTACCTAAAATACATTTCCATGGCATCCTCAGAAACTTTACCTTACTCAAGGTGAGGATTTAAAAAAACCCAGCAATTCAAAGCTCACTTCCTAATGGGACTGTGGTGCTTTCTCAGGAAGCCCAGAACTATGGGTGACTTTGTTACCCCACAGCCTTAGCAAAGAAGGAACTTGCTGGAGCTAAACGTGGTGACAGCATGTCACCCCAATCTGTTAGCCAACCAACCAAGCTCTGCCAGCTTTTATTTTTCCTTGTAGGTAACACTTGAGGTGCTCTAGTCCCTGACACCCCCCCGCCCCCGGAAGACCATTCCTCTGCAGTATCCATCCCCTGTCACTGGATGCTCAGAGAAATTGCCCAGTGTTTAAAGAGACATTATGCACACCAGCCCGTTAGATTAACAGAGTATTCACACTTTAGCATTACAACGCTGAGAAGAACTTATAGTAAAATCAAGAATTAGTTCATTAACAAAGGACAGAGATTTAAGTGATATTAAGTAAAGATAATAGAGACAGAAATGGTTACAAATAAAACAAACCAAAAAAACTCAAAAAAACCCCAACAACCAACCTTGCTTCTACAAGACTAAAACATAATTCTAGCAAGTTAATCTTATTTAAAACAGATTCTCACCTAAAACCCTTCTGTACAGCTGGTATTCAGTCATACCAGGATCCAGATTTCCATTATTCCCCTACACCCTACAAGAGCTTTCCTCAATAAATGGATAAAGTCTAAATCTTTTCCACCTCTTGTTCTAGTCCAGTGCACCTTTGAAATGTAGGACAATGGAACAGACTACCTACGGAGGTTGGGGAAGCTCCTTCACTGGAGATTTTCAAAAAGAGCCTGGAGCCATCTGTCTTGGATGGCTGAGATATAACAAATTCTGCATCTTGGCAGGGGGTTAGACTAGATGACCCTTGCAGTCCTCTCTAACCCTCTAATTCTATGTTCCTTTGAAGCATATCAGTAGACTGAGTTCCTTGCCTCCACTGTTTATTCTTCATTGTGTAGACACAGTGCTATGTTGTTCTTTTGTTAATTTGCTTTTCTTGTTGTCACACTATGCAAATATAACCTCCACTGTGTTTTGCTAAGTCTGCTTAATTTACATTACAGACAGGGAGATAAATACCTCCCCTCCTGTCTGAAAGAAAACCTGTTTTTCCCTTTGCTTGGTCACAGAATTTCATGCAATCATAGAATCATAGAATATCAAGGTTGGAAGGGACCTCAGGAGGTCAGCTAGTCCAACCCCCTGTTCAAAGCAGGACCAGTCCCCAACTACATCATCCCAGCCAGGGCTTTGTCAAGCCTGACCTTAAAAACATCTAAGGAAGGAGATTCCACCACCTCCCTAGGTAACCCATTCCAGAGCTTCACCACCCTACCAGTGAAATAGTGTTTCCTAATATCCAACCTAACCCTCCCCCACTGCAACTTGAGACCATTACTCCTTGTTCTGTCATCTGCTACCATTGAGAACAGTTTAGATCCAGCCTCTTTGGAACCCCCTTTCAGGTAGTTGAAAGCAGCTATCAAACTCCCCCTCATTCTTCTCTTTTGCAGACTAAATAATCCCAGTTCCCTCAGCCTCTCCTCATAAGTCCTGTGTTCCAGTCCCCTAATCATTTTTGTTGCCCTCCGCTTGACTCTTTCCAATTTTTCCACATCCTTCTTGTAGGTGGGGCCCAAAACTGGACACGGTACTCCAGATGAGGCCTCACCAATGCCGAATAGAGAGGAACAATCATGTCCCTCGATCTGCTGGCAATGACCCTACTTATACATTCCAAAATGCCGTTGGCCTTCTTGGCAACAAGGGCACACTGTTGACTCATATCCAGCTTCTCGTCCACTGTAACCCCTAGGTCCTTTTCTGCTGAACTGCCATTTAGCCAGTTGGTCCCCAGCCTGTAGCAATGCATGGGATTCTTCCATTCTAAGTGCAGGACTCTGCACTTTTCCTTATAGAACCTCATCAGATTTCTTTTGGCCCAATCCTCTAATTTGTCAAGGGCCCTCTGTATCCTATCCCTACCCTCAAGCATATCTACCACTCCTCACAGTTTAGTGTCATCTGCAAATTTGCCAAGGGTACAATCCACGCCATCCTCCAGATCATTAGTGAAGATATTGAACAAAACCAGCCCCAGGACCATCCCTGGGGGCACTCTGCTTGATACTGGCTGCCAACTAGACATGGAGCCATTGATCACTACCCATTGAGCCTGGTGATCTAGCCAGCTTTCTATCCACCTTATAGTCCATTCATCCAGCCCATACTTCTTTAACTTGCTGGCAAGCATACAGTGGGAGACCATATCAAAAGCTTTGCTAAAGTCAAGGAATAACATGCCCACTGCTTTCCCCTCATCCACAGAGCCAGTTATCTCATCATAGAAGGCAATTAGGTTAGTCAGGCATGACTTGCCCTTGGTGAATCAATGCTGACTTCCTGATCACTTTCCTTTCCTCTCTTCTATGTGCTTCAAAATTGCTTTCTTGAGGACCTGCTCCATTATTTTTCCAGGAATTGAGGTGAGGCTGACTGGCCTATAGTTCCCTGGATCCTCCTTCTTCCCTTTTTTAAAGATGGGCACTACTTTAGCCTTTTTCCAGTCGTCCAGGACCTCCCCGGATCGCCATGAGTTTTCAAAGATAATGGCCAATGGCTCTGCAATCACATCCACCAACTTCTTTAGCACCCTTGGATGCAGTGCATCTGGCCCCATGGGCTTGTGCTCATGCAGCTTTTCTAAATTGTCCTGAACCACTTCTTTCTCCACAGTTGGTCACCTCCTCCCAATACTGTGCTGCCCAGTGCAGTAGTCTGGGAGCTGACCTTGTTCATGAAGACAGAGGCAAAAAAAGCATTGAGTACATTAGCTTTTTCCACATCCTCTGTCACTAGTCTCCCCCATTCAGTAAGGGGCCACACTTTCTTTGACCTTCTTCTTGTTGCTAACATACCTGTAAAAACACTTCTTGTTACTCTTAACATCCCTTGCTAGTTGCAACTCCAAGTGTGATTTGGCCTTCCTGATTTCACTTCTGCATGCCTGAGCAATATTTTTATATTCCTCCATGGTCATTTGTCCAATCTTCCATGGAGAATTCCATGCAGAATTTATAGCATAATATCAATAAGTATCACTAATTTCTCCTATAGTGGTAATACATGTATTTCACAATAATATTTATGGCTGGTGTGTTATAAGTTTTCATACGATACCTTACACAACATGCTTTATGGATAAATGCTATCAAAGCAATGTGTTAGGTGAAGTGATTTTGTGAGGTCTGATAGAAGTTGCTGTTATAGGACAGTGAAGTCTTATTGAGGGCCTCTTAGGGTCACAAGCTGATCAAGAAAAAGAACAAACAAACACATAAGGAGGTGCATCAAAAGTAGAAATCCTTAGATCCATGCTGCAGCAAACACAGGCTGAGAATGAAGACAAACAAGGTAGGGCAGCATAATCACCAACCATCTGCTTCCTGTGGTGTTTTTTTTTTCCCATTTGCTTCTTCAAAGAATTCCAGCAGTTCCTCCTCTGAAGTGTGACTTACTTAGACTAGGAGATATTGTACGTAAATATTGTCTCCAGTACTTGGTACAAAGTGGCCCATTGCTGCAAGCAATATTACTCAGTGTCACGAGCCTGGCCCGCCCCAAACATAACCTCAGGGAGTATTCAAGCTGCCATCCTTTCAGCAGTGTATTTGGGACATGTTTTCTGTGACAGCTCTGGGATATAGTCATTACCAACCAGCAGAGGCTGAGGAAGGACGAGGATGTGGGGAGTGACACTTCAAAAAATAAACTCAAAGGCGTTTCATCTTGCCCCCTGCTGCTGTGGCAGCTCTTGTAACTCCTGACATCGATAGTGATGATGAGGGCTGTATAATGTCAGTTCAAGATGAGTGGCTACTGCACAGTGGAAAAGATTCCTCTGAAGGTGAGTCCCATGGCAGCAGAGTAGCACTTAGCTGACTTTTTGCTGTCTAAGATGTGACAGGCTGAGAGGGCCTGTGCAGTGCCAGTTAGGGACTAAATTCTGCCTGGCTATTGTGTAAGGGGCTGTGGGGCATGCACAGAGATTGCCCCCTCCTAGTGCCCCCTGGGAGGGACTAAACCATCCGAAGGGAGAGGGGTGGGAAGCAGAAACATGTCCAATGCAGAGAAGGAAGCCACCATGTCTCCTTAAAGGGCAATGCAGTGTACACATTTCCCCTCTTTTCCCCAGACTTCCTAGAGGGATTTTGCCTGGATATCTCCACTCTTTTCCAGTGGGTCAGTGTAGTGTAGTATAGACCAGCCCAAACACCCATCCGACGGTAATGCCATTCAGAACAGTCAGACTCTGCCTGCATTTCATCTAGTGTCATATGGTCTCTATCGGTTCTTCTGAGCCACTTGCATGTCGAATACAGCCTGATTCTGATATTTCTTGCTGCCTTAATTTTATTCTGTCTTTTAGATTCTCCATTAACTTTAATCTCCTCCCAGACAAAGAAACTGTGGTCTGAAAGCCTGAAGTTGTTTTCAAAATGAAGCCGAAAAAGTTTTGCTTGCTGGGTATTTTTTCCAGCTCCTTCTTCTGCACAGAACCAGTATTGCATCCTTCAGATCTCATTTTACACAGTTCACACAGTTCTAACTCCTATGGTTTATGAGCAAAGAGTTTCACTGGAGTCCAAAATAGGATCTAAAACAATATGAAAACATCAGGCATATTCCACTCATCAGACAGAAATCTACAGAACCAATCTACAGAAGAGGCCAGAGATCATAGAGTCAGGATGGGAGGGGTAAAACTTGCAGTTTTGGATACAAACTCACACACCATGGTGTCTTTAAAAGAAAGTTACTATAATTTATCACAGCGGTTCTCACTATGGCTGGCTGGAAAACAAGAATTCGGTAAAAAAATTCAAGGTTTCAACATTTTCTTTTGTTCTGCATCAAAACAAAACTGAGACCCTTCAAAAATTTTCAAAAACAAAAGGTCCCCCCAAAAAAAACCCAAAGAGTGAGAGACAGACAGACCTACCCCAGAAGAATCAAAAAGTTAGTGGTTACGGCACTCCCCAGGGATGTAGGAGACCAAAGTTCTAGTCTCAGCACCGAATCAGGAAGACAAATATCTGGGTTTTCCATGTCTCAGCTGAATGTTCTAACCACTGGGCTATTGGCTACTCTGGGGTGGGTCTCTCTCAACCGGAAATTGCATCCTGGACCTGATAAACCTTTCCCAACTGAAGTTTCATAAAAACAATACGTTTCTGACAAATTGGCGAAATAAAAAATAAAAGAAAACGTTTTGCTGGAAAATTCCGAGCCATCTCTAGTTCTAACCCTTTTCCACATATGATCCCCTTTTCCATATCACAGCTGAACTCTTCTCCATACACACACATCACTACCACTATGGATAGGGCAGGGATGGCATGATCCCTTGACACCTCTTTCTGACCTCCAGGTTGAGCACCCCTTCTGTAAACAATAGTTCTGGATACTGAAATACATCCCTGCATGTTAGGAAGATCCTATATGAATTGCATAAGTTATTGCAAATCACATACATACCCACCTATTTTTACTCAGTGGGCTCAAATCTACACCTATAATTTAAGTACAATTTGGCCTCTCCATTCCTCCACATTCTTGATTCAGTCACTGCTTGTTTTGCTCCGTGCTTACAGTGTAAATAGATTTGTGTGTGTTTTCTTATTGGCAGAACTTCCAGGCTGGCCACAAGATTCACTGTAAGGTCTTCTCCTTATGATTGCTGCAGGGCTTCTATCCCACCCAACCAGGGAGTGAAGGAATGGAATCCGGGTCTCTTATGTTGTATAGTACAAACCACAGGACCCTTAAGTGAGTTGTCACGTGTTAAACACTAAGGGACAGAAGAAACATAATGTATGTTGCTACATTATTTTTGAGCACAAGACATTGTGGCATTAGCTGGTACTGGAACACCTAGGAACATTTAAAGGCATGCATTTTGATGTATAATCCATGTATTCTCCAATAGGGCCCGAGCCAAAGTCCAGCAAAGTCAATGGCAGTCATTCCAGTGGTTTCATGGGGTTGTGGATCAGTCACTTACCTGAAGTGGCTGCCTTGTAATGTGGTTTAGCCTAAGTCCATGATTCAGGAGATCTGATAGAGGTCATGCCATGATACAAGTTACCAAGGTAAGTTGTGAAATCCTCATCACTGGAGGTTTTAAGCCTCCATTTCCCCATCTGAGAAATGGGAATAATACTTGCCTACTTCACAGGGATGTGGCAAGGATTCTATATTAATGTTTTCGAAGTACTTTGGGATCCTTGGACACTTGTAAAAGGCAAAGTATTTCCATTAAGAATCCATTCCCATTGTTGAAATTTGAAATACCACGAAATAAATAAACCAACAACCATTTCATCTCATTGTAATTACAGAGGCAGCTCTTTCTAAACCTATTCTCAGTTTGTCCTCTTCCTCCAAATGCTGAACAAAGTGGACAGTTGTCACTCAGATTTATGGTGCTGTCCATTTTAAACCATTTACTGCAAACCTCCATAACTACTGGACCATAAAGAAAGTAAAAACTACTATTGAACTTTAGTTTGCCCTGCACACTGTTGAAATGCAGATATTGGCTGGTAGCTTAGAGCTATATACGAAGAATAGATGTATATGTCATGAAAACTTCCAACTCTACTTTTTTTTTGTCATGGAGAATTTATCTTTTTCAGTTCTGCCCGGTATCATTTTTCACATTTGAATGGCTTTATGCTAGTTATAAGATATGCTTCTTTCTGGCTATAAAGATGAGTAATGCTTTTGGAGAAATGTTTGATTAAAATAAAGGAATACAAACCATTTTCTGTCATTTTTTGGGTTTTAGACACAATTTGTACATTTTACATCTCCACCCAAACAAATGTTACTTTTCCCAAGAGGATGCTGCCTCAGGAGTGCATAAACAAGAGTTATTGTTTGGAGGAAATTAGTTGTTCTAGATAAACACACACACACACAAGTTGTCTAATAAAAATCCATTAAATCTCCATATTATATGTATGTCCGACTGTGAAGCAATTAATAAAGCTACAAATGTTGAAATCTGTAAAAAATCTTAAGGAGTATTTGAAATTCTAATAGGCCCATAGAGGAGACTGAACTGCAGCTCCAACGAGGCAGAATTCCAATTTCTGGGTCACTTATCCAAAGAATGGTTTCTGTGGCTGTGATATCGGCTGTGGTATCTGTAGCACTCAGAGCCCAGGTTGATAACAGACTGGTTCCAGTCTGGTCACCTTTAACTGACCAAGACTATGGGGCTCGCTCACACATCCTTTGCTACTTAGGGATTGGTTCCTGATGGTCAAATTGATCCTTACTGGGTAACTTTCTGTGGCCTCACTTTTAGCTTTTTGTTTTCTTGTTTTGATGAGCACACAGGAAACTCAAAGGACTAGATCTATGGAGGCCTTCCTCATATAAGTACACTCATTGATTTTCATGGGGCTAAGTACTCATCCTCAATACTGTAAGTACTCATCCTCAGTAGTGAGGCCTGCACAATCTAAAACTTTGTCCACCACCGTTTAAATTATATTACATATGTTTTTGAGATACCTACCATGATCAATTTGGGTGTATGACACAACACAACAACCTGTGATTAACACACTCAGTGAAGGTCCTGTATTAGAGGTCCTGTGTTATGGATTTTTGTGGTGAATTCTCCATCCCTGGCAATTTTTAAAGCAAGATTGGATCATTTTCTGAATGATATTATCTAGATCAAACAGGAATTATTTCAGGGAAGTTCTATGGCCCGTGTTATGCAAGAGTTACTTCACAAGTGGAGAACCAGTGTTGACAGGGCCAATTCGATCAGGGTGGATGTGGTCCACTCCCAATAATAGATGAGGAGGTGTCAATTCCAGGAGAGGAAAAGCAGCTTTTGTAGTGAGCCAGCCACTCACAGTCCCTATTCAAGCCCAAATTAATGGTGTTGAATTTGCAAATGAATTTTAGTTCTGCTGTTTCTCTTTGAAGTCTGTTTCTGAAGTTTTTTTGTTCAAGTATGGCTACTTTTAAATCTGTTATAGAATGCCCAGGAAGATTGAAGTGTTCTCCTACTGGCTTTTGTGTGTTACCGTTCCTGAGGTCTGATTTGTGTCCATTTATTCTTTTATGTAGGGACTGTCTGGTTTGGCCAATATACATGGCAGAGGGGCATTGCTCATTACAAAAGCAGCTCATTACAAAAGCAGCTTTGCCTCTCCTGGAATTGACGCCTCCTCATCTATTATTGGGAGTGGACTACATCCACCCTGATCAAACTGGCCCTGTCCATGCTGGTTCAGTATATTTATGCCTGCATCTGTAATTTGCACTCCATGCATCTGAAGAAGTGGGTTTTTTACCCACGAAAGCTTATGCCCAAATAAATCTGTTAGTCTTTAAGGTGCCATCGGACTCCTTGTTGTTTCTACCTAATGGAGCTACTCAGAGTCACCGTCCCTGTTCCTAGGTATAGCAAACTGCAATAGCAAAACCTGGTATGGATCCCAATGGCTATATTAGAGTCTCATAAGATAGAGGTGCCATTTTCTATGGAAGAGGGTTTTTTAAGTGGTGTGGCTATCTACAAGCAATGAAGAGTCCAGAAGGATGGCTAACCTGTAGACTGGCAATGGGGTGAAATCCACTGATTATTTATTTATTATCTGTATTACTATTTATTCTTATTTGTATAACATCTAGCAGCCCCAGTCCACATGAGTGCCCCATTGTGTTAAGTGCTGTACAAACACATAATAAGAAGCAGTCCCTGCTTTGAAGAGCTTACAGTCCGAAAAGACAAAGGGTGAGAGGGAAAACCGAGGTGAAGAGACTTACTCAAGGTCACACAGCAGCTGAATGGAATGGGACCCGTTTCTCCTTTCTGCTGGACCAGTCCCCTACCCATTGGTCAAAACTGCTTCTCAGTTTAGAAATATTTCTCTCTTTTGATCACATCTGTTGTCAGTTGTTGGCTGCATGTGTTTCATCTGTGTGCTGCGCCAGGTCACCAATATAGCAGACCTCGATCAAAACTGCCCAAGAAGAGCTCATATTCTGTCCAATGGTGAAGGTGCTCGGCCAGGTTTATTGCCAAGAAAGCACAGTCTCAGTGCCCTATATGTGCTACAGGTACCCTTAATGCATGTATGCCCATGACAATGGACCAGCTCAGGGAGCAGCAGGACTTTCCGCTCCCCCCGCCCCACAGGCCAGACAAAGTGTTAAGGGGAGACATCCCAACTATAGACTGAGACAAACAATCTGGGATAAACAACTTACATATCACCTTACGTGTTTCCTGACATGTGGGTTACCTCCCCTCGTACCTTTCTTCTGATGTTTCAGACGAAACATCACGATTCGTTTCTTCTGTCAAATCATCTTATTGTGTGCTAGGTTGGGCAGTTCTTGTCCTAGCCTGCCGGAACGTATTTACATATTCTGTGTGTTTTAGCAATGCAAGCAATACTCGTGCTGAGTCCGTATACCAGACAGAGAACTTGCAGGCAAACATCTGCTTTTGACATATGCTTTCGCTCAGAGCATGACTTTCATAGAATCCTAGAACATCAGGGTTGGAAGGTTCCTCAGGAGGTCATCTAGTCCAACCCCCTGCTCAGAGCAGGACCGATTCCCAATTTTTGCCCCAGATCCCAAATGGCCCCCTCAAGGATTGAACTCACAACCCTGGGTTTAGCAGGCCAATGCTCAAACCACTGAGCTATCCCTCCCCCCGAAGAAATAAATAAAAAAATAAAAATAAAATTCTGAAGCTGATTGCCCCACCTCTCCATGGGGCTCCGCTCCGCTCCGCTCCACCAGCCATCCCACAAATCACTCTGTTCTGCCAGCCCCCCATGAGCTGTTCCAGCCGTCCTGCAAACAGCTCCGCTCCGCCAGCCACTCCACTCTGCCAGCTGCCCCAAGAGCTGCTCCACAATATATCTTCAGGCTCCCCCACTACTTAACACAACACTCAGTGATTTCAGCTCTTAGTAATTTTAGCTCTTTTGTGATTTCACCTTGTAGTAGAGGCGCCTCATTGGTGGTGCACCATCAGCCCAAAGTGAACTTTTGCTGCCTTTGGTTCAGGCCTCAGGCCTTGTACCAGGCCCCATGCTCCAGACTCTGCTACAGCATCACCTCAGTTTTTCCACATTACTGTTTGAACCCACTGTCCTTCATTCAGGTCCTAACTTCCTCCATGCTCTAGAACATCTGCAGGGAAAGAGTAAGCTACACAAGGACTCTGCCTTGTCTCCAACACAGATGTGCAGTAAAACTTTGGATTGATGAGGACCAAGAAGAGAAAATAATAGGGACAGTAATTTAAACAGACATGTTCTACGCTCATTCTGAGTGAGAGTGACAGAATCTGGCCCTTAGAACTGATTGAAGAAAAGGAAAGAAAATAAGTGTGTGGAAATAATGTTTTTGTTACTCATGGTCATCAGGAAAGTGTCCCATCTGGATCAGGTCACTGTTTTTTCTCCCCTTTCCTTTCAGATTTAATTACTATTATTGCATAGGTCTCTTAGTTCTATTGTGCAGTGTCCTATTTTTCTTCAACAGCTTTTAAGTGCAATGATGTTCTCCCCACCCAGCATTAGTAAATTCTTGTCAAGAAAAATGAAAACACAATTAACCTGATCTATTCAATCTCTCATATATCTTAATTTAGTATGCTGCTGCTATCTCAGAGCTGGTTTGACCGTTGCATAATAACTAGTGACCACAATGGTGCTGATGAAGAGATAGATAGAATAATTCAGAGGAGAGAGAAGCGCATCTTGTGAAGTTCAAGGATTTGCAAAATTAGGTCAAACACCTTTTCTCCCTCCCCCATAATTTAACTTCTTTTAATTCAAGGAAGATTTTTGTTTTAAAAAGACAACACATTTTCTAGCTAAAGAGAAACAGATGTAAGGCATAAATTACATGTATGCCTACAGGCACCAACTTTCTAATGTGCTGGAGGGGTGGTCCCCCTGGCTCCACCACAGGCCCTGCCCCACCTCTTCCCACCCCCTTATGCCCCCTTCCCTGAGCACGCCCACCCTCGCTTCTCCCCCCACTCTAGCACCTCCTGCACACCGTGTAACAGCTAATCTGTGGCAGGCGGGAGGCGCTGAGAGAAAGAACGGGAGAGAAGGAGGGTGAGGTGCTTATCAGTGGGGCCACTGGCCGGTGGGAAGTGGTGAGGGGAGCAGGAGGTGCTTGATGGGGGGCTTCCAGTGTGTGCTCAGCACCCACCATTTTTTTTTCCCATGGGTGCTCCAGCCCTGGAGCACCCACGGACTCGGTGCTTAAGTGTATGCCTACTTTAAGGCCTCTTTACCCTGCCTTTGGTAAACCCTTGGATCCTCTGCATTTTTCACTCTGCCTACACTGTGTGATTTCCCCCCACTTTGCACTTCAGTGCAGATAGATGAGGGATGGATTTGGCCCTAGTCCTCTTCTTCATCAGCAGTGATTGATATCATGCATACATATTGAGCAAAATCAAGCAATAAGGAATGCTGCTCAGGAACATAACTACCAACTCATTCATAAAAGATGAATGGATGGATTAATAATGCATTTCTCTGACATGGGTGTCCTAGAACATAACGATGGTGATCAGAGTGGGTTCCTGAAACCTGATGTTTGAAAATGGCTGCTTGTGCTTTGGACTTCTGCAGGACAAGTGCTTAGGTGATATTTATCTTTACAAACATCTCACGAGTCAGAGAAAAGATTCTGTTGAGTGATATTAAAAAAATGGCTTCCTAAAAATGCTGCTCCCATGATACAGCCAGATTAAGAAAGTGGGACTGAGAATTATTTTGAACATCTCTCCAGCATGGCAGTGCTGACCATCATTACCAGAACACTGAACCCAAGTGAGAGTGAAACCACATGCCTCACCAGAAAGGAAGGATGGTCATAAACTCAGTATTGGTCTTGGACTTAAGCATGTGCATAAGTCTTGTCAGAATCAGGGGCTAAAATTCTACAGATGCAAAGATCTCTGCTTGTTACTTCTCCCTTTGGGGAATATGGCCCAGTGTTTTCAGACTTGCCCCAGCAGCTGTCATTGGGATATGAGTTAGGAACAGAGACGGAGCCTGAATTCTGAACTGACAGATGTCAAAGGTTACATAGGATCTTTGGTGGGGTTTTCACAGATTTTGATTTAGAATCTCTATGGAGAATTTTAGCCTGGAACAAAGTTTTGTGACTATGTTCAGATCATCTTGGAAACAGGGGTTTTCTCAGGATGGGTACATTGATAGAGATAAAATAAGGACTTTGCTTCCACCTCTGGAAGCAATCACACTGACCCTTCCCCCCAAACTTTAACTGGGCTTTGGTAGAGATTTGAAAGGTTTGGGAAAAACCAGAAGTGTGAATGCTGAAATACTCTGAGAAGTCAGGATCAAGGAGAACCAGTAATATCATGACACAGCTTTTTACCATGAGAGTTCAAAATGAGTTTTGTAGACCCAAACAAATCAAGGCTCGATCTGATGAAGTCTGAGCATCTCCTGATTTGGGGCTGAAGGCCCTCAACCTAGCATCATGTCAGTCCCATAGCTACACTTTGGATTGAGGGCCTAATTCTGCAGTCATGAGCCATGTTAAATACCATTGCACTGAGGCAAGTAACTCTGTTACAGTGTGATTAGAGCACAGAACTCGGAGGCAGGGAGCTTGATCCCAGTCCACCAGTTGCTTCCACACAAGATGAGCCCTGCACCAGTGCAGAGCCTCATTGTAGTTAATGTGGCTCCATGCAGGCACATAGACTCATAGACTTTAAGATCAGAAGGGACCATTGTGTTAATCTACTCTGACCATCTGCCCATTGCAGGCCACAGAACCTCACCCACACACTCCTGTGATCGACCCCCAACCTCTGGCTGAGTTACTGAAGTCCTCAAACCATGGTTTAAAGACTTCAAATTACAGAGAATTCATCATTTAAACTAGTTTAAACCTGCAAGTGATCCATGCCCCATGCTGCAGAGGAAGGTGAAAGACCTCCCAGGGTCTCAGTCAATCTGACCCAGGGGAAGATTCCTTCCTGATCCCAAAAATTGTATTACATGACTCCATCAGTGTGGAGGCAGTTCTATTATTAAGGCCTTGGATTGAATATTTGGAGCTCTGATACTGACTTGCCATGTGAACTTGTGCAAATCACTTCACCCTTCTGTGCTTCTATCTCCCTGCTGGTAAAATGCTGATCCTGATATTCTACCACCTTTGTAAAGTGCTTTGAGATCCTGACTGAAGCTTGTTATCAAAGTATTATCATTATTACTATTGACTCAGTATGACAGCTCGAATGAGTAAAGCACTGCAGAACTGGGCTTTGTGCTGAATCCCCAATACTTGGGATGTCTGCCTGTCAGCTGTTCATATATAATAGAAATCGTGACAGACTCTTAACAAGAACACTTGTAGCAGGCAGCACTCACATAAAAGCAATCTTATTTACAGCAGGCCTCGAGATGTTGCTTTGAGTTGAAAAGTTCACCGGTGACTGTTTTCCTTAGCTTGTCTCCTTTTGTGCCATTTCCCCTGCATGCAGCTCAAAGTCTTGAATTTTATTAGAAAGGATGTAGAAATACGAAAGGAAAAATATAAACTGAAGCATATTCTTTAATACTGCGGGAGTCCCATCTCTTGGAGTTTAATGGCAGTGCGTTCTACATTTCCCTGTCAAAGAGACAAAGCAGTTCTTATAAACTTAATCTACAATATCACATATCCTTTGTATGTTTGTGCCTGTTATTATCTGCTATCCATGGGCATTCAATCCTAACTTAATTAAGCTGGCAAGCAGCAGTACTGGGCTGTGCAACAGTCAGTGTCTGTTACGTTCACAAATCGGCATACACAGCTGGGGGTATCAAGATTCTTTAGCTGCCTACATTTCGTTTTGATCTTTGTGACACAATAAATCGAGTCTGCTACCAAGGGTGCTTGGTTCCGTACCACTATTTTCCTGAGAATTGGCAAACTAGATTCTTACACTAAAATTAAAAGCCATCCCTTATCCCTTAAGTCCATATGAACCCAAACTCAATCTTATTTTTCCTCATTTGATTTTTGGGGGGAGGGAAGGGTGTCAGTGTGTGTCTGCATGCGTGTGTGATGTGCTACATTCAAGAACAGAAAATTCTGGCTATGTAGAGGCACAAGAGGTTGGCATGAAGCATCTATGGTTACACTGGTCAGCATTTTAGTACCCATATAGGATTAGGTTCTGGTTTCAGTTACATGGTTGTAAATACAGATGCAAATTAGGTCCAGTGTTTTTTGGTACTGGCATATGAAAAATACATTTATCTGGCCTGACTGATTCAGCTCTTAATTAACAAAACAGATGAGCTGAATTGACCTTTTTTGATGTGTGAATAACTATCAGTAAGCAGTTGAGTTTCACATAGGTACCAACTGAAAAAGAGCTTACGGTTAGCTGTCAGCAATTCCTGACAAGCCTAACAAACCCATTACACCCAATACATTGGTATAGAAGTATTTATCCTTAAATACTGTCTTTTAAAGTATCAAATAAAATATTATGGCATATTGGTCATCATTGCAAAATGTATGTATGGATGTCACATAAGGAGCTGTATGTAGATACTGAAATTATATTTTAGAGACTAGACCAACAAGACACACACAGTTTCCCAACAAGCCCACACTCCTCAAAATGTACCCACAAAACACTAACTGTGCTGATATGGATTCGCCCAACCCCCACTCTCCCCCCGCAACAGGACCAGAAGGCATTAAGATGGCCAGGTAGGCCTATCAACTCCACCAGGCTGCACCTGGAGGAAGAGCCAGGGAGCAGAGATGGAGTGCAAGTGGACTCAGCTGGGCAGGACGAGGCAGGGCCTCTAAAGCCAGGAAGCTGGCAAGAGAGAAAGAGAGAGGCCGCTGCTGGGAAAGGGCACTCGCTCCCTGGAAGGATTTGGAGCTGGTACACCCAGAGCAAGGAGGGAAGCCAGGAGTTTTAGGAAGCAGTCCAGGCAAGGAGGAGAAAGCCCAGAACTGGTAGCTATAGGGTCCCTGGACTGGATCCTGCAGAAGAGGGCCCGCCCAGGTTCCCCTTCCAGCCACCCAGGGCATGGCATAGACCAGGCGCAGGGCACTGAAGGGTATGACCGCCTGGTTCACTGAGGTAGTGACAGAGAATGGAAGCACTGTACGCCGGAAGGGGGGAAATGCCGAGTCACCTAGCCGGAGGGCTTAATCCCAAAAAGGACAGCTGCAGCTCCTGAGAGTGAGAGACGGCTCTAGAGGAGTAACTGACAGGGTGTAACCGCTGGTTGGGGCATTGGCCTGACGGAGTCTATTCCCCAGAGGAGCCACAAGGACACGCTGTCCAGCGGTGAGTGGACCCGGGCCGTCACACTACCCAAATGGAAAGAACAGCAGGAAAAGCACCTCCAGGGAAAGACAAGCCCCCAGCCCCTCCGAATTCACCATAGAGCAGCAAAGAAACCATGGCAAGGGCTTGTGTGGGATTTCTCGCACCCTAGGCGAGAATCATCTCTCTAGACCAAGAAGCCCCTCTTGCCAGGGAGGGCTTGGCACGCCTTGGAAGTTTGGGAGAAACAACAGGCCACTGTCAGCATAAAGTTGAAAAGGACTGCTCCTATCTTCACCTTCCCAAGGTCATCTCCAGGCTGGGTCTGTCACACCTTTAGAGCAACCAATCAAATGTATACCCTATCGCCACTCTCACACCACAGGCCTGGGGAGAAAAACACAGGCAAAAGTTGGGGGGAGGGAAGAAAGGGACAGTGGCAAACAGACCCTTTTGCAAGGGCTTGTCCGGGAATTGACCCCAGGGCCTCTCGCACCTGAAGCCACACTTGGACTCGCAAAAGTCAACGAACCATTTCTTTGGAGCCATAGCGAATATCATTTCTCACGATTTTCGCAACCAAAGCAAATGAAACCAAACCAAGCCCCACAAGAGCAGGCAGAGTTAGCCCTAAAATGAAAAATGTTAGAGAGCTTATTCCTTCACTCTCCCACTTCCCTGGTCCTTCTCGCATGAACAGAGAGCAACAATACCCGAAGTCCGAAGGTGCAAACAATTCGATGTTTATTGGGGTGAACTTTCAGCAAGCTTAAATACAAGTTCCTTTTTCCTTATTTTCAAATCCCAACTTACTTCCTGTTTGCCCCTAATTTATATATTAATATTCTTAGCTATACCTTAACCAATCATTCTACTGAAATTTAACTAACCAATCCTAACATATTGTAACATGATTAGCTAATCAATTATATCCCACCACAATAATTAGATTATGCCCAGCAAAATTAATTATACAGCAGACAGAAACAATCACAGAACCAAACAGAGATTATACAGACAAACAATAGCAAAGTGGGAACTATAATGACAAAACAATACAGAAGTGAGGATTTCACATCCCAGCTATTGATAAGTGAGTTCTTGCCAGACAGGATGCTATCAAACTAAGTTTCCTTTTACATTTTCTAGGCACTTCCCTTTCTCTGGAGGTGATAGGAATACAATCCTGTCCTGATAGGGCCTGACAGCCCAATAGCACCTTATTTCAATGTGACTAGTTTGGAATGTGAGGATGTGACTATTCACTTCCTAGCTTATGGCTGCCTCTGCTGCTTAGCCAAAGGCCTTAGCCTAAGAACAGGGCCTCAGATTGTCACAGTAAGAGAAAGACCTTACACTGGCAGACAGTGATTTTGATTTTTTCTTTTATACCTCTAACTAGCCAAGTGATAAGAATACACCTAAATTCTTAAAGTACAGGCCTTTACAGACAGGCCTGAATATCTATATCCTAACAAAAAAGTACTGTGCCTGTCTTCACCTTTCCAAGGTCTCCTCCTTGCTCTCTCACACCATAAGTGAGAACCATTCACCTGGACCCAGGAACAAAATTCAGACCCGAATGCAGCCCTCACTCTACAAGATGC
This sequence comes from Lepidochelys olivacea, assembly GCF_965140295.1. NCBI lineage: Eukaryota > Metazoa > Chordata > Testudines > Cheloniidae > Lepidochelys > Lepidochelys olivacea. The sequence goes on along the minus strand of NC_140415.1, from coordinate 10,519,971 downwards.
TGGAGGGAAACAGGAAGAAAAAAACCCTCAATGGTCAGCTGCAAACACAGGCTTGGCAAGGGCATGGATGAAATATGGAGCCGGGATCTCTTGCTCCCAAAAGCAGACTCACGCTCCAGTCCAACTAATCCTTTTGGAACTCTAAGGAAAGCAGCATTTCACAGGAGTTTCCAAAAAGCAACCCAGAAAGAGCCTGGAAACACAAAGGTAGAACAGGAAACACAACTTCAGGGAGGGCTTGTCTGGGATTTGAACCTGGGACCTCTCGCACCCAAAACGAGAATTCTACTCCTAGACCAACAAGCCACCTTTGGCTGTGGTGTCTGCCATTGTCTGGCCTCAGAAGGTTAGGCCCAAAACCAACCTTCCTGTAAGTTTTCACCACTTCTAAATCATGACCCTCCAGTGCCATGATACTGTAGGCATTCGTCTCTGTGTGTGCCATTGGCCACCAGTAGGTAGAATCCAGTGCCTGCATCTTCACCTCCCAGGGAGGGATACATTGAGCCCATGACAATCAGGAGAAGACTGGGTAGAAGAAAAGAGATAGAAAGTTGCAAGAGTTCTCCTTTCCAGCTGAGCTGAGTGCTCAATTCTCCACTCGGGGGGCTGCCCCATACAGCTGGACGGATAGGGTGCAGACAACCACAGCTCTGGCTGCACTTTCCTGCGTGAGCCGGGCACTCCATTCTTGGCTTCGGGGTGGGAGCGTCTGTCTCTGCCGAGTGGGCGGATTGGCTCTGGGGAGCTCCCAACCACATCAACCTGCAGAGGCCCACCCTTAAGCCTCTCCCTTTTCTTGGGGTGCCCAGCAGAAAGCCTCCCTACCCTGTGCTACAGCTCGTCTCTTAAGGCTCCCTGCGTGGCTTGTGCTGGGGAGTATGAATCTCCGCTGGGCTGCATTTGCGGGGACATCCCAGCAGGAAAAGATTTCAGCCACCAGCAGCACTTTGGGCCCAATGGGTGGAAGATGCCGCTGACTCCCCGTGCTGCCACCTCAAACTGGTTCTCCCACCAGTGGCCGAGGCCACTGTCCAGCCTCCCCTTGCCCTGCGCACCCCAGTCGCCCTTGCGCCACGTGCTCAAGATGCTCATTCCACCATTGGGAGAGGCAGCCACCCCGGCTCACCCTCTGCATCCCTAGCCCTGGCCCCCAGGCTCTGTTGGCCACCAGGGCAACCCCGGCATTACATTGATAAGGCAGCTGCGGTTCAAGAGACTGTTGGAAAAAAACATAGGTTTGACAAAGCTTTCCAGGAAAAGGCACTGTTCTTGGGCTTGTCCAGGGCTGAAACCCATTCCCTCTTGCTCCCAAGGGAAGAATTCTGCGCTTAGACCTGCAGTTTTCAAATGTGGCCATCATGAAGGGTTCATGTTTAGCTATTCCACCTGGAAGCAGGCAGGGCACACCCTGACTGTTTTGTAGAAGCAATTGCTCTATCCAAGGACAAGGGCTAGATATGAACCATGAGAACTTGATTGTTGGGACAGCAACTGTGGGAAGCTTTCTTAGCCTGGGCTCAAGGCCTGAGAACCAGGATTGTAGTAGATAAAGGATGGTAAATAAGTATATTAATCAACGTCATACATTCCTCTGTGTATCTTTTTGCGGTAGCAGTGTGTAATGCTTAGGGGGGAGAAATATAATAAAAGGAGAAGGTGGAAGGCGGGGGGGGCAGAACAGCCCATCTCAGCTGACCAGCCTGCTTGCTTGCATAAAGCTGTGTTCTGTCTCATCATTGAACCGCCACAACTGGCGCCCAAACGTGGGGCCCTCAGCACTCACCTCGCCCGGCAAGGGTTTCAGACGTGTCACTCATCCGCTTTGCGGATCCCGGTGAGTATTTTTCATTGTGGTAAGTATGGGAAGCTCCCTCTCTGCTTTGCAAGTGCAACACCGCAATGAGCTGCAGTATTTGCTGCATAAGGCTCAGCATGACTGCCCGGCTCGAGCACTTACTCTCCTGTTACAGGAGGTGAGTGCCCAGTGCCCGTAGTATCCTGAAGCCAGAAGCCTTAAGCTAGCAGACTGGGAGCGATTGGGCCAGACATTGCACGAAGAGCCTCGGGCGCCCGTGCAGGCTTTACATGCCTGGCACCTTTGTCGCGACGCGATACTGCGTGTCACCTCGGATAGGCCCTCTTTCACGAGGCTGGTGATCTCGCCACGCCCGTCGGCTCCTGTAGCCATCCCCGTTGCAGCTCTCTCCCCTTCTACTGATGCAACCCAGCGTGTCGCTTCGGAAAGACCCTCTCCCGTACCCACAGCCCTCCCTCTCCCTGCTTTGCCCCCAGTGTCTTCATTACCACCGCCTCCCTTGCCTTCCCCACCGGAGCCAGTGTGTGATCACCCTCCGTCCGTGGGGCCCCATGCTCCGGGGCCCCCCGGAGGGTCATCTGTATCTGCTCAGAAGCTTTCGCTGGTGCAACAAATGGTTCATGCAGCGAAAGCTCGATCAGATCTTACAGCGGAGGAGCTGGCTGACCTGGTCTCAGTTTGCCCGGTGACCTGGCAGAATGATGACCAGGGCAACCCCATGGGCACCTGGACCACTTTGCCATACTCGGTGGTTAGAGAGGTAAAGAAAGCAATTCGTGAGTTTGGCCTGACTAGCACCTTTGTGCGTGGTCTCATTGAAGGGATAGGTACTGGGTACTCCCTAATCCCTGAGGATTGGAAAACGCTGCTGCGCATGATGTTATCACCCAGTCAGTATGTTATTTGGATTAGTGAGTATCGGCAGATGTCAGAACGCCAAGCTCAGGTACATAGAGAGCACGGTATCATTTATGAGCATTTGGCAAGGGAGGGCCCGTTTGCTACTATTGAGATGCAGTCTCAACTCCCTCAGGCCGTCTTCCCCATTACTTCCACCTGTGCCCAGCATGCTTTCAAGAAGGTCCCGGATTCAGGCAAGCCTACCAAAAGCTTTGTCAGTATCCGTCAGGGTGCCTCAGAGTCCTTTTTGGATTTTACCAACAGATTGCAGGAGGCTATCCTCCGACAGGTGGATAACACTGAGGCAGCTCACGAGCTCCTGTTAAAATTGGCAGTTGAAAATGCAAACGAGGATTGCCGCCGTGCTCTCCAGGCAGCGCAAGCCTCTGGTATTTTAGAGCTCTCAGACATGCTGCGGGTGTGCCAGAACATTGGCACACAAGCCCACAAGGCTGGAGTTCTGGCTGCCGCCCTGAGAAAAACTGGGAAGGAGGGGAAGCGTTGCTACCGCTGTGGTAAGGAGGGTCATTTTCAGCGGGAGTGCCGCTCATCTAAGGCACCAGCCTGACCCTCAAAGAAGTGCCCCAAGTCTGGGAAAGGTTATCACTGGGCTAATCAGTGTCGTAGCGGGTCGGGAAACCGCGCGACGGGTCCCCCCCGAACCCAGGGCCAAACGGGGGTGTTTCCCACTCAGACAACCGCTCCTCTGCCTTAAAATCCGTAGACTCTATGAGGGCGGCGACTGCTGGAAGTGCAGGGCTTGATTTGATCATGCAGGAGGACACTGACTTTCGGCTGCCAAGGGAGGTCTGTGCCATACCTACACAGGTGACGGGACCTCTCCCTGCCGGCTTTGTAGGTCTTGTTCTCCCTCGCTCACATGCTGGGAAACAGGGCTTTTTTGTCATTCCAGGGGTCATTGATGCTGATTACACTGGCATTATTAAGGTTCAGGTGTGGACTCATCTTCCACAGTTGCTCCCGCGTGGACGGTCAGTTGCACAATTGATTTTAGTCCCCTATCAGGTGCCAGCTGCCGAGGATCGAACTCGGGGCGGAGGAGGCTTTGGATCGACGTTGTCTCACTCGCCGTCTCACAGCGCGTCTTCTTCACTTGTTGCTCTGACAATGTCAGTCCGCCCCTCGAAACCTCAGTTAACACTTCTCTTAAATGATGTTCCTTTTACAGGGCTGGTGGACACTGGAGCTGACGTTACGGTGATTCGTGATCTGGAGTGGCCGGTTAGTTGGCCTACGGTTCCTTCTAAAGAATTGTGGGAGATTGGGGGTAGTAAACCCGGGCGCCACAGTTTGTCTTGGGTCACAGTCTCTAAACCGGGAGGCCGTGCCCTTGCTACTATCCGCCCTTTTGTACTCCCTGTCCACCTCAATATTTGGGGCTGTGATTTACTTACAAAGTTAGACACCACCCTTGATATTAACATCTGATGGCCCAAAACCCTCCCTCACCCACCGTGCCCTCCGCATTACCCTTGTTAAATTACAACAGATTTTGGGTCATTTAAATTGGATTCGGCCCTACTTTCGTCTCCCCACTTCAATGGTGCAGCCGTTGTTTGAGCTCCTGCGTGGAGCCCGGGCACCGGGTGCGGTTATTGCCATCACTGAAAAGCATACTGCCTGCATTCGACAAATCAATGCAGCATTGAGTCAGCAGTTTGTGGACAGACTCCCAGAGGTCCGTCCCTTACGATTGGTTCTTCTTGCCACCCCTCATACGCCAACTGCGGCTCCGTTTGTACCCCGTACAGACACAGCCGTCTCTATAATAGAATGGCTATACCTTTCATCCACCCCTCCTCGAAATATTTATCTGTATTTAGATGCCCTATCTGATCTTGTTCGTAAAGCCCGCCACCGTGCAGTGCAACTCACTGGCACTGATTTAGTTGCTGTCAAGGTTCCTCCCCCACTCTGAACGCTAGGATACAGATGTGGGGACCTGCATGAAAAACCTCCTAAGCTTATCTTTACCAGCTTAGGTCAAAACTTCCCCAAGGTACAAAATATTCCACCCGTTGTCCTTGGATTGGCCGCTACCACCACCAAACTAATACTGGTTACTAGGGAAGAGCTGTTTGGACGCGTCCTTCCCCCCCAAAATACTTCCCAAAACCTTGCACCCCACTTCCTGGACAAGGTTTGGTAAAAAGCCTCACCAATTTGCCTAGGTGACTACAGACCCAGACCCTTGGATCTTAAGAACAATGAACAATCCTCCCAACACTTGCACCCCCCCTTTCCTGGGAAATGTTGGATAAAAAACCTCACCAATTTGCATAGGTGACCACAGACCCAAACCCTTGGATCTGAGAACAATGAAAAAGCATTCAGTTTTTTACAAGAAGACTTTTAATAAAAAATAGAAGTAAATAGAAATAAAGAAATCCCCCCTGTAAAATCAGGATGGTAGATATCTTACAGGGTAATTAGATTCAAAAACATAGAGAACCCCTCTAGGCAAAACCTTAAGTTACAAAAAAGATACACAGACAGAAATAGTTATTCTATTCAGCACAATTCTTTTCTCAGCCATTTAAAGAAATCATAATCTAACACATACCTAGCTAGATTACTTACTAAAAGTTCTAAGACTCCATTCCTGGTCTGTCCCTGGCAAGAGCAGCATACAGACAGACACAGACCCTTTGTTTCTCTCCCTCCTCCCAGCTTTTGAAAGTATCTTGTCTCCTCATTGGTCATTTTGGTCAGGTGCCAGCGAGGTTACCTTTAGCTTCTTAACCCTTTACAGGTGAGAGGAGCTTTCCCCTGGCCAGGAGGGATTTCAAAGGGGTTTACCCTTCCCTTTATATTTATGACAGTTGCCATTGTGCTCCCCTTGTCCCGTTCTGAATTTGACTCTTTGTGCCACACCTCCTTGGCCTGGCAGGTTGCTCTTTGTGATTATGTGGGAGAGATTTCTTACAATCCTCCAAAAGATCCTCGGTTGGTCATTACCCAAAAGGTGCCCCTAGTTGTTCATCGTCTTAGCCGCTCTCAACCCATTGTTTCCGCTGTCACTCTTTTTACTGATGGCTCTCCCCACCGAGGTGTAGTCACTTATCAGTTGGGTGACCCCCCTCGTTGGCATTCTCGTTTTACCCTGCCTCAGCGTTCTGCACAGCGTTCAGAATTGGCTGCTGTTATTTTTGCCTTTCAACTTTTTGCTGATTGTCCCTTTAATTTAATTGTGGATACCCATTATGTTTATCAGGTAATTGATCATTTACCCCTTGCCCTCATTACCCCTCAGGTTGATGCAGACCTCCTTCGCCTGTTTTTGTCTTTGCAGCATCTTCTTGCCACTCGTCATTTCCCTTACTTTGTTGCTCATATTCGCAGTCATACCCCTCTGCCTGGGCCACTCACTGAGGGCAATGCACGCGCCGATCGTGCGTTGCGTGGTCAGGTAAATTCCCTTTTTTCTGACCCCATTGAAAGCCATGCCTTTTTTCATCAGTCTGCCTCTGTTTTGGCCCGGCAGTTTCACATTCCTGCTGATCATGCACGTTCTATTGTTCGTTCCTGCCCCCACTGTGCTGCTGCTGCTCCTACTTTTTCTTATGCCGTTAACCCCCGAGGTACCGCAGCAAATCAGCTGTGGCAAATGGATGTTACTCATGTGCCACAATTCCGCCCCTATTCATTTTTACATGTTTCCGTTGATACTTATTCGGGCTTCCTTTGGGCAACCCCACAATGTGAGGAAGCCACTAACAAAGTTATTCACCATTTGCTGGCCTGCTTTTCTGTTATGGGTTGCCCCTGCCAAATTAAAACAGATAATGCCCCAGCCTACTGCTCTGCAGCCCTCTCCACCTTTTGTGCCCGCTGGGACGTCCGTCTTAAACACGGAATCCCTTATAATTCCACGGGCCAAGCCATTGTTGAACGTGCCAATGGCACACTCAAAACCTTGCTAGATAAACAATTAAAACAAGGGGAGCTGCGTCTCCGAACCTTAGGAGACATTCAACAACAAATGCATATCCTCTTGTTTACTTTAAATAATTTAACACTGAATGCAGATCAGCAGACCCCCGCGGATCGGCATTTTCACAAATCTGAGGTACTGGAAAGACCGCGTGTCTATTACCGTCAGCTGCCCGATCCACAGTGGCTGGGCCCAGCACCTCTAATCACTTGGGGTCGGGGATATGCTGCTGTGTCTCTCCCTGCAGGACCGTTGTGGGTTCCGGCCCGGTGTGTGCGACCGGCACTTAAACAACATAGCATGGCACCAGGGGCTGTCGAATCCCATACCAGAGTTTCAGCTGACCTTGGAGGAGACCGCGTTGCCCCCCCAGTCGACAACGACGGGACGGAAACAGAGGAGGCGTAGTGTCCCAAACCGGCCCGTGACATGGGGAGCAGTAAAAGCATTGGTCGCCGCGGCCCAATGAAGACTGGCAGCAGATCAACAGCCAGAGACTCCTGAGACTTCGTTTGTGGCGATTCTCGCCCAAATCACTGCTAATTCTGTGATGATTGTGTGCCTTTTGTGCCTGCTATTTCCTGTAGGGGTTGGCTCGGAAGCGCTTCCCCCGTTACGAGCCCGAATGACATATAACATATGGGAAAGATTGGCTTCAATAGCAAATGTTACCCACTTTTGTCTATCTAAATCTGTAGCAGCCGGAGATTTGTTAGGTACATGCCTTATTCCAGTATGTCATCACCCTGAGGAGATGGAGAATAAGACACTGTTCTCTGCTTATGCGAATCTTTCCTCCCAGTACTCTAGCATGGCTAATTGGGGCCCGGCCAACTATACTCTGCCTCGCACGGCTATATCCCTCCACACACCGTACCCGGCCGGGGCTCACAATGTCACCTGTGCGCGTGTAGTTAACTGCACTAGTACAAAGGTGCCCTTGGGCTGTCGAAAAATTTCTCAACCCCTTTTAAATTGTTCCCATGCTGTTAATGTTTCATATAATTATGGCCATATCATCCTACCATCAGGATGGTTTTTTACTTGCGGTTCACTCACCTTTAATTATATTCCTGCAAATTTAAGTGATGGCACCCTTTGCTGTCTTAGTAGAATGACACTTATATTGCCTTTTGCTGGTCAAAACCGTAGTAAAAGAAGTGTACCCCTTTTAGATGATTGTATTGCAGATGTTGAGCTTTTTAGTCGTGCTGAGTATACTGCCTTAGCGGCCTCTATTGTTGGGGTCCCCGCGCTTGCTATGTATTCAGCCAGAACTTTAAATAACCTGGCATGCTTTGCAGCAAAGGCAATTAATACAACATCCCAGGCTATTGCCTTACTTAACACAGAACAACACGAATTAAGGGGTGAAATTTTGGATAACAGAGCAGCCATTGATTTTCTGCTCCTGAAACACCATCTAGGCTGCTCCACGTTTCAGCACATGTGTTGCTTTAATTTAACTGATAATAGTCGCTCCATAGAAACTAGACTGGCTGAATTGGCCAGTCTTACAACACACATACGCCAAGATCTGGGGTTTGAGGGTTTTTGGAATTGGCTTACAGGTTGGCTGCCCTCTCTAGAATGGCTGCGACAGCTTTTTGGTTATTCTGTGTTTGTAATCATTGGGCTTATTTTTTGCTGCTGCTGTGTACAATGTATTCCTTCCTTGTTAAGACTTTGTAAAATTTCGTCCTGGAAAGCTCCCCAAGTTATGTCCTTGTCTGTCTGGGAGTTAAATAGCATGACAAAACAAATTGACGGCTACCATGAGATGGCCAAATATCATTAAATAAAAAACGGGGGGATGAAGGGTTCATGTTTAGCTATTCCACCTGGAAGCAGGCGGGGCTCACCCTGACTGTTTCCTAGAAGCAATGCACACATTGCTCTATCCAAGGACAAGGGCTAGATATGAACCATGAGAACTTGATTGTTGGGACAGCAACTGTGGGAAGCTTTCTTAGCCTGGGCTCAAGGCCTGAGAACCAGGATTGTAGTAGATAAAGGATGGTAAATAAGTATATTAATCAACGTCATACATTCCTCTGTGTATCTTTTTGCGGTAGCAGTGTGTAATGCTTAGGGGGGAGAAATATAATAAAAGGAGAAGGTGGAAGGCGGGGGGACAGAACAGCCCATCTCAGCTGACCAGCTTGCTTGCTTGCATAAAGCTGTGTTCTGTCTCATCATTGAACCGCCACAGCCATCAGAGTCTTTTCTTGTGGTCACAGCTGTCACGCAATCACAGGGTGGTGATTGTGGGGATTGCCAAGCATTGGCCCCTCCCCTGCATCTGCAAGTAGGGGTTGGGCCATTCTCTCCTTTTCAATGAAAATGCTGGCAGTATAGATAGCCGGTTCGAGTTCCCCAGCTTCCTGTGGCCCGTGAGGCTCAGGGTTCTGGCGTCAGCTCTGGGGTTGCCAGCAGCAATTCTCGGCCAAGTGGCAGGAGGCTCTGGCCACTGGGCTTCAGGCTCATCACCACCCTCATCGCCTCTTGCTGCATCACTTCCCATGGTGCCTGGCCTATTCACCCCTGGCTTCCAGTGTCTCTCTACCCACTTCCCCATCCAGTTCTTAACGTGTCCCCCTGCTTGTCAAGGCAAAGTAAACCTGGTGAAAAGTGTTATTTGTATGTTTGTTAATATCACTTTTTACTGCCTCCCTGCTAGTTAACAAGTCTGTTGCTTTGAAAAGTGATATTAACAAACATACAAAGATCACCTTTCACAGAAGCAGATTTACTAGCTAGCAATTCTATTACCCCCCCCCCAAAAAACCCAGAAACCTAAAAAAGCAAAAGCTACAATGACCACAAAAATACAAGAACATGCAAAACACCTTATTAGTGTTTCTATTCTGTTTAAAGCTCCAGTAAAGAATAGAGACAACTGTATGACAAAATTTGCAGATCATACAAAATTACTAAAGGTAGTTAAGACCCAGGCAGACTGCAAAGACCTACAAAAGGATCTTTCAAAACTGGCTGACTGGGCAACAAAATGGCAGGTGAAATTTAATGTTGATAAATGCAAAGTAATGCACATTGGAAAGCATAATCCCAACTAAAATGATGGGGTCTAAATTAGCTGTGACAACTCGAGAAAGAAATCTTGGAGTCATTGTGGATAGTTCTCTGAAAACATCCACTCAATGTGCAGTGGCAGTCAAAAAAGTGAACAGAATGCTGGGAATAATTAAGAAAGGGATAGATAATAAGAGAGAAAATATCATGTTGCCTCTATATAAATCCATGGTATGCCCACATCTTGAATACTGTGTGCAGATGTGGTCGCCTCATCTCAAAAAAGATATATTGGATTTGCAAAAGGTTCCGAAAAGGGCAACAAAAATGATTGGGGTATGGAACGGCTTCCGTATGAGGAGAGATTAATAAGACTGGGATATTTCAGCTTGGAAAAGAGGATATGACTGAGGTCTATAAAATCATGACTGGTGTGCAGAAAGTAAATAAGCAAGTGTTATTTACTTCTTCTTATAACACAAGAACTAGGGGTTACCACATGAAATTAAGAGGCAGCAGATTTAAAACAAACAAAAGGAAGTATTTCTTTACAAAATGCACAGTCAACCTGTGGAACTCTTTGCCAGAGGATGTTGTGAAGGCCAAGACTATAACAGGGTTCAAAAAAGAAGTAGATAAGTTAATAAAGGATAGGTCCATCAACGGCTATTAGCCAGGATGGGCAGGGATGGTGTCCCTAGCCTCTGTTTGCCAGAAGCTGGGAATGGGCAATAGGGGATGGATCACTTGATGATTACCTGCTCTATTCATTCCCTCTGGGGCACCTGGCGTTGGAAGACAGGATACTGGAACAGATGGACCTTTTGTCTGACCCAGTGTGGCTGTTCTTATGTTCCTCTGTTTCCAAAGTGCCAGTTGGGATTCTGAAGTGTGGTGTCCTAAGATCATTAAAACAAATTTCCAGGCCTTCTGCTCTTTTGTAGTTTACTCACTGCTGCACAAACTGCTGCTTAATGACTATAAAATTTTTGCTCAGTTTCATGTCACTTGAACAACAAATATATTCAAAGGAAATGGGCTTCAGTGAAAGCTGGGGGTATTTTTAAAATTAGAGGTAGCCTGAAAACTGCTAAACACATCCGTATTTTTTAATCTCAGCCAAAAGAGTTTAAGCCACCTGCCTTGAAAAGAGGACTTGCTATGGGAACCACTCCTTAAACGTTTGACTCTGCAACAATTTAACAAGCCTGCTGACCATTTTTTTTAAATCTGAAATATTTTTTTATGGGTTCAAATTTATGACTGAAGCATATAAATGGAGTCATATATCAAACAAAGTGCACTATAAATTCCTGCAACAAAATCATTTGACGGTGAAACCAAAATATCCTTTTAAACACAGGCCTACAAAGTAATCCATGTTACTGGGATGACATTGAGGCAAGGGAACAATTTGAAGTAAACAAACTTGCCTTTCCCTGCTTCAAACACTAAAAAAAGAGAAGAGCATGTCTGCTAAAGATAGAAAGGGTTAAATTATTGATGAGCTTATGTTAAAACAATTGAGAATGGACCTGAACTGGAATGCCACACCCAAACCCCTTCAGAGTTTGGGATGTGGATTGGAATAGAATTGTCCAGACTCTTCTCTTCTCTCAGCCATGTTGTATTAATAATAACTACTGAACTTTACGTAAATGCATGTTTAGCAGCATCTCAGACACAATCATGTTCACTTTGTCACAACATCTGGCAGCTTGAAAAGTAAAGGTGATGAGGCATGTCGGGAAGTCACTGGGGCCTTTAACACTCATATATTCTATCAGATTTGGGCTGAACAGGGATGCTGCTGTGGTTGCTCACAGGTAATAACGATGCTTTGCCTGACCGATGGTTGAAAAATCTTCACCAGACTTATACCCACTTCCTGTTTGGGGGAAATGGACTTTACTTTAGGTTAGTTTACCCACTTCTTCCTTCCTTTTTTTTTTACCACTACAACCACAGATCTGTCATATCTTAGCCCTGCGCCCTCACCATTGGGAGAGAGAGCCTGTCTTCATTTCCAAAAGTCCAATTTTCATTCCACTGTAATGCAATGCAAACACTTTTTGAAATGTCAAATGTTTTGTGAAACAAATTAGTAGTTTTCTGGCCAGCCCTACAGATAGATAACATCATGCTTGTTTCCTTGACCTGCTTCCTGGATTTTAAAACAATATTGGTAATCTCGTGTGACTAGTCTTCAGGGATTGATCTATAGCTAAGGATATTAAAAATGTAGATTTATGTTACATATCGCCCCAATGCAGTGCCCATTTAAGTCAATGGAAAGATTGCCATTGACTTCAGTGGGCACTGGATGAGTCCCAGAAGGTTAAATGTTGATGCATTTATTAACACAGAGTGGTACCTTACTGCATGAGTAGTACCACTTAGTTTGACCGGCTGTACTGATAAATTAGAATAACATACCAAGATCCACAGTGGATTTGACAGAGGACTCTACTCTTCATCCTTCCTAGGTTGCAATAAGCAGAGCCAGATGCTGAGTCCGGGAGCCCTGACTCCCATTTCTTTGCTATAACCACTGGTCAACATAGTCTTTTTGTTTTATAGCTCTGGTTTAGAGGTGGATATACGCACCTTAAGAAGCAAGAAGAAAGAAATGCAATGCAACTTAATCCATTGTTTACATGATCCAGTCACTGTATTGCTGCACAGGAGAAATTTGGTGTCGTGGTGATGAAATCCAGCCGTCTCACAATGCCAAGTGATGCACTAGTAGCCATGGCAACAAGGTATTTCCTTCCAGCAAATGCCTGTAATGGTGCTTTTAAGACTGTACATCAAAGCCATAGCATAGTGTTGAATCACCCCTAAGCAAGTACCAATGTCCAAGCAAAAAGGTCAGAACAATCAGTCTTAAATGGAAAACAATTCCTTTCCATAATGTGACTTCTTATTTTTTACTTTGGAATATGTTTCTAGATAAAAGTGGAATAGAGCACCACAGCAACTCTCCCATTGCTCTAGAGCAGGGGTTCCCAAACTTGTTCCACCACTTGTGCAGGGAAAGCCCCTGGCGGGGCGGTTTGTTCACCTGCCACGTCCCCAGGTTCGGCCAATCGCGGCTCACAGTGGCCGCAGTTCGCCACTCCAGGCCAATCGGAGCTGCTGGAAGCAGTGCGGGCTGAGGGACATACAGAAAAATATTTTGTCTAAGTGTTACATATGATGTAGATATTCTTGTTCTTATTCTATTCTTATTAATAATTCATAAGCATTGTTTTGACAAAGTCTTTTTGGCAAAACAATTTTTGGAGACATTTTTTCGTTTTTTATTTGTTTTGTTTTCTAAACCAAATTGAGAAAAAAGAAATTAGTGGCTAGGATTTACTTTCTATCCCTACTCGTGAATGGTTTCCAAATGGTTCTGAGGATTGTGGCATTGAATTCCACACTCCCCAAACTGGGAGCTGCAGAGGCCTTTCGGGAAGACTTTTATGGGCTTTTGGACAAATTGTGAAGCATTAAAAGTTCTGGTCTGTCTAGAAAACTAAACCCACAAACAGTTTAATTTTTTCCTAAAGCAAGTTCTATTGGGGATAGTGGATGAAATAATGTAATTTTGTCTGACCTTTTTTGCTTTTAGTTTAGTTTTCTACCTTGTGGAATTGGTGTCTGGTGGTTGTAACAGGGCAGTGGTGCTACTGGGGGGTTGATTTACAGTAAATGAGAAATAGGATGAAATTCAGAAGAGGAAATTTATTGCAGAATATAAGGAACTGTTTGTTAACAGAGAGATCAATATTCTTATGACTAATATACTAAGGGAAATGGTGGAAGGCACAAGACAAGAATACAAGACAAGGGGACATTCAATGGAATTAAAAGGTGGCAAGTTCAAACTGATAACAGGTAATACTTTTTTTCCACAAAACTTAATTAAACTGTAGAACTCATTGCCAAGGAAGTCATTGAGGCAAAAAAAATCAGCAAGAGTCAGAGAGAGATTGGGCATTTACACGGATAACAACAATAGCCAAGGTTAGAACAGTAAATGCTAATAGGTTTCAGAGTGGTAGCCGTGTTAGTCTGTATCAGTCTGTTAGTCTGTATTACAAAACCTAAACCTAATTTTCCCCATACTAATTTCCCCCTACTGTTGCTCACACCTTCTTGTCAACTGTTTGAAATGGGCCACTCTCATTACCACTACAAAAGTTATTTTTCCTCCCTTGGTATCCTGCCGTTAATTTAATTGTCTCATTAGACTGACCTCACACTTGGTAAGGCAACTCCCATCTTTTCATGTATTTATACCTGCTCCTGTATTTTCCACTCCATGCATCTGATGAAGTGGGTTCTAGCTCACGAAAGCTTATGACCAAATCAATTTGTTAGTCTCTAAGGTGCCACAAGGACTCCTCACTGCTTTTAGTACATGCTTACAAATTTTGAAAGAGATATTAAACCTTATGCTTCAGGGTTAAACCAAGCTCTAACCTGTAAAGATGAGGGGGATGTGTGTGTGGGGAGGGGGAGAGGGGAGCAGGGAGCAGATAATCTCATATCTACCTTACTGCAGGTTTTTTGCTTCTTCCATTAAAGTATGTGGTGCTGTCTACTTTTGGAGATGGGATATTGGGCTAGATGGACCATGGATCTGATGCAGTATAGCAATTCCTATTTTCCTATCAATGTACTGTAAGGAACAATCCTGTTCTAGTCAGGGCACGGGATGGTCTCTCAATCTGTTTTTCTTCTTTGTCTTGTGCATCCTATGAAATCCCAGAGGATGCTGTCATCATTTGGTCCAAACTAAGATCAATGGGGGGGGAGGAAAATAAAAACTAAATAATAAAGTTGGACCTGAAGCAAAATCTGAAGCTGGACATCATTGAACTAAGAGAGGTCTGAAACCCAGATCACAATGGTGCAGCTCTTGTCTATGTAATGTCAAAGACAACTTCTTGACAACAAAATCTGTTAGTGGCTTAGTCTCCCAAGAATAGTGTCCCAGCCTCTACTGGGACATTTGAAACTATGCCACGAAAAGCACTGGAGAATATGTGATAGGAAGCAGCCTTGCATTGGTCTTTGCATTGGTCTTGGAAGATGGTGAAGATAAACTAACAGGTTTTTCCATCCATTTCTTAATTATTCACAGTGTTACTGAATTCTCATTTTAGAATTCTTTTCCCCACCTCTGTCAATTTAGTTCTTTAAATTTTCTTCTCCAAAGCCCCAATTCAGCAAAACACTTAAGCACGTGCTGACTAATTCAATTAGTTTGTTCTTTGACCAGAGGAGATGAGCAGACGATTGATTTTCTGAAGGATAATATGTCACATTGCTGTGTCACCGAACCTGTTAATAACCATCCCGTGTTCCATTTGAACTATTTAACCAATCTTTTTTTAGGAACAGCAAATTGTATACCTAGAAGTGAAAGCAATTCATCTTTGTAAGAGCTTTCATTCTATGCAAATCAAGGGCTATTTAGCAATGCTTAAAATTGTGATCATTTTGCCCCCACAGAGGTCGATAACTGCTCCAATAATTGCTCACTTGTATTGCTGTTTTTCTGCTTTTCATTTAAGCAAAGAAGCTTAATTAGAATTTGGAGAGTAATCTGCTCATTACGTGGGAAAAGATGCCAACCTCAGGGCGTGACATTCAAAACAAAATCGATACTTTTACAGAAAATTTAAACATCTCAGGTAATATCACAGTACCCAAGTAATCTGTGCCATTTTCAAAGTTCTAATTAGAGATGCAACCGGAGTAGGGAATGTGTTTCATCATTACTCAGTCTGTGCTTTACCTCCTTTACTCATACAAAGCTATTGATTATATGTGCATGTTTATTATGCCTTCTTTGTTTTTTCCCCTGCTCATGAGGGTGAGAAATGAATGCTAGGATGGATGGAACATTTTCATTCCCTGTCAAGTATGTGATGCACTCAAGGTCAGAGGCAGATAAAAGAGAAGGAAAGAAATGGAAAGGGTCTGTTTAGGTAGGACTGAGCAACAGATGATTTCTATTTCCTAAAATATCCTCTTCATGTTCATCAAGGGAGTCGCGCCTCAGAGCAGTAATTCATATTGTAAAAGGGGTTAGATTTGCTGAGATCATGATAGCCCCTGATGCTTAAACAAATCTAATTCATGGGCCAGTTCAGGGACAAATCATGGAACACTTATTTACGTGGAGTGATCCCTCACTCCACAAGTTGTCCCAGTGTCTTCAAGAGGAATAGTTCAGGGAATAAGGTACTATTCAACATGAATAAGGGTCCTAGAATCTGACCCTCCATGTTTTCTTTAAGATGGTCTCTGTGTATTCCTCTGATACCAATGAGCCCTCAGAATGTTTGAATATGTAGAGGAAAGAGTCATGAAACAACACACAGATTGGTACTCCTGGGGGAATTCTGCACCAAAAATTTAAAAATTCTGCAAAATTCTGCATATTTTATTTATCAAAATAATGCAATATAATCACTCTGGTTTCAATTATTTCAGTAATTTATTTAAACTACTATGCAATGGATGGAGAATGGGAGTGGGGAGCATTGGAGGAAATCCCTAACCCCCCTTTCCTAAAAGTAATGTAGCTAGGTTTGACCCTTTATTTCTAGTTATTAATCAACAAATATATGCAGCCATATGTTTAGTGTTATTTCATAGGCAACTGAAGAGCAAGTGAGGGCTGGGGAATCAAAGTCACAATTTATATTGGCTACTGCCCATCTCCAGAAAGGTCAGTAGCAAACAGTTCATGGAGCACATTTTGACAGGAAATTTTTTCAGTCCAAAAATTTAGACCAGTTCTTATCACAAAAGCACCATAAGCATTTATAAGGCCATACTGTCCTTTACACCACCCTGGCAATATGAAGGAGACTTAAAACTTTTACACCTATTTTATACTCCTGGGGAAATTCACAAAGATAATGGGAACAATTCACTAAACAGGCAGCTAAATTCTGCTCTGCATGAGTGGGACAGAACCTGCCGCACACCTACCTCCTCAGAAACACCCCAAAGCCCTGCCCCTCCACGCCAAGCGTGCTGCAATAGTGAGCAAGAGGAACAAAGTATGTGTGTGTCTCTCTCTCATTCTCATGACTACCAAGCCTCCTCCCAACCCGGCGGTGATTTACGGCTGCTCTGGGCACCCGAGCCAACCTGACTGTGCTGCCAGGGAGAGGCACATGACCACTCTTGCAGCTTCCCTTTGCTTTCCTGTCAGAAGTCATTTTTCTGCGTGGAAGCAAATAAATCTGTGGGGGACATGAATTCTGTGCACGTGCAGTTGTTACGAATTACACCTTGTAGGACACGCACACAAGTGCTACGAATTACACCTGGTAGGACACGCACACAAGTGCTACGAATTACGCCTTGTAGGACACGCACACCAGTGCTGCGAATTATACCTGATAGGACACGCACACCAGTGCTGCGAATTATACCTGATAGGTCACGCACAGTTCGAATCTAGGCTGAGGCACAGAAACAAAGTCCACAACTGCAGAGTTCCCAAAAGATACTAAGTTTATTACGCTCGAGCGTGGTGCCCCCCTGCTAGCCAGGAGGGGACCCTGAATGCAGATTATACAAAAGTTATATACCTTTTAGCAAAGCATGTTGCCCTCGTGCATCGGAAACCTTAGCCAATAAACAAACCCTTGTCTTATCTACCACCTATCCCTGCTTGGTGCATTCCTCGTGCTATACCAGTATGTTAATTACACAGCATGGTCCTAAAGCCATGCATCAGTAACTTTTATTATCAGGATAGGAGGCCTCACATCAAGGCCAAGAGACAGGGAGTTAGAGACTGACAAAAACCAGATACTGGGAGTCAAGGCAGGCTGGAGACAAGGAGGAGGATTTTCACAGGGATTCAATATCTAAGGATTACTCCTCCTGGTGTATGATGTGCTGGCATTTAAACAATGGTGGGCCCCAAACCAAAAGGGAGTCACATGTGCTAACTTTTCCTTAACACAGTGAAGCAGAATTCCCTCAGGAGTAAGCTTGGGTAGATCATTTTCTGCCTCACTGGAGCTGTGAGAATCAAGAAATTAATTTATAGATTCTCAGGTAGTTTTCATTATTTTTAAAAGGTCAAATGCCACCCTCTTGTGTGTGCAAATCCTATTAGTTTCAATGGGAGCTGAATGAGCATTTCTGGTAGCAGAATTGAACAGAAAAATTTACACAACTAGGGTTGGAGATTCTTTCCTTGTAATGTTTAAGGGCCTAAATCTTGCCACCCTCTACGTCTACTGGGTTTGTCCTCAATTTACTCCCTTTCTGTGGTTTGCCTTTGTGTTTGATGTTATAATGTTAACAAATATTACCCTAAGCGGATACTGGTGAATGGTAATGGAACTACTTGTTTGAATACAGCTAACTTAGGTGAGCAAAGCTGTGCAAAACCAGGCAGCTGATTTGTTGTGTAGTCTCACTTCATCTCTCTCTGCTTCACTTATCCCATTTGTACAATGGTTATGTTTGTGGACATTTGTACAGTGCTTTGGGATCTATGGTAGAAAAGTTATATATAGAGATGCAACAGGTAAATGCTGATTATCCAAAACCCAGTTATCTGAAATTCAGAAATGGCCCCCAGCATCAGAATTCTGAATTTCCAAAACCCTGATATTCTGAAATTTTGATCTGTCCCCTGAGCCATTCAGATAATCAAAGTCCATCTGTATCATTAATGGACAATTATCTGGACTATCATCATTAATGTGCAATCAAACATTTCAAGGTCCCTTTCAGGCCTACAATTCTAAGATTCTATTATTATGATTATGTAAGTGCCATCTGCCTAGCTATGATCATGTAATCTCACTGGGGCAGGGCACATCTTTTTGCTCTGTGTTTGTACAACACCTAGCATAGTGAGGTCTTGGGCCATGCCTGGGGTTCCTAGGTGCTCTGGCAAAACAAATAATTAATAATAATTAGGTGGTCAAGCTGTCTGGAATGGCTCACAAACAAGGACGCCAATTTCAGGGCAGACTGTCACAAACCAGGGCACAAACCCCAAACTGGTTGTGTGTTCTATAATTAGATTTCACCAACCAAGTAACAAACGTGAACACTTCAGACACTATAACTGCCTTAACATGGAATCACAGACAGTGCCCTTGGGCACTCCGGTCAATCTTGCCATCCAGGCAAGCCTGCCTTTGTGATAGATTGTGCCTTACATCAAAAATCACAACAATATTCAGGTTACTCCCAGGCCCAAAGTCACTTAGCCCACATCAGTTGTACCTATGATCTCAAACTAAGGACAATGCTTGTAGTCAATCCTATAATAAACTAACTAAAGATTAATTAACTAGGAAAAAAGAAATGAGAGTTATTTACAAAGTTAATGCAGGTAAACTTACACACAAATGAATTACAATCTTAGGTTTCAAAAACTAATAGAAGCTGCTGTAGTGTGCAAGCTTTATATGTCCTTTGAGGTTAACTCAAGGTAAGCAGCTTGGGGATCCCTTGCGTATGCTTAGAAATATTGTCCTCTTCAAATTCCAAGCAGCAAAGTGAATACAGTTCCTTCTTGTCAGGGATTTTTATTCCCTTTCCCCAGAGTTCAAACTGATTTAGCTGGGGATTGGTCCTTCTTTGAGCAGGGGGTTCGACTGGATGACCTCCTGAGGTCCCTTCCAACCCTGATATTCTATGATTCTATTATGGGAGAAGAGATGGCACCTGTCTCCTCTTCATGTGTGTGTGTGGCGGGAGGGACGGGGACGACAACAAAATATTTGTCATTTGATGTTTCAGAGTGTCTCATTTGGCTTCCATGTGCCTTCCTGTGCACATGATCACCACTTCAATTAATTAGTGCTTCTTTCCTGTTTGAATTACATACTTTATGATGCAAAGACTCCATATAACTTTATATCATGAGATACAGATAAGTGAAATCAATACATGCAGCATCCTACAAGCATTTCATTAAGTCTAAATACAAACCACATTCTTAAAAACATTACATCTATTTTAACAATGGTAACCCACAGGTCAGGTAGACTGGTTTGCAGCTATGCATTTGTAAGTGTTCAGTGAGGTCTAGGGGCTTGGCTTGAGCTGGCACCTGGTCTGCCAGCATCACACTATCACAGTAGAGTGGGATTAAAAAGGGATTAGAAGGAAGACAGGGTACATTTGTTCAGGGTATTAGGAGAAGGTTTTCCTTTCATAAGGGACATTGTGGAAGAAGACAGAAAGGTGCTTATGGGAAAACTAGGTAAATGGGGATGGAGTCTGCCATCATTAAAAGAAAGAGAGGATGGGGGATGAAAATCATTCAAGGATTTTCTCTGTTCTAAGTGTTACTTTTGCTAATATAGGGCAAAATATGCTTCTTTTTTAAGCTTGAACCTGGGAATGATTATTATGGAGCAGCCCTCTGGAATATATTTGCTGGTAATGGAAATAAGGCTAGTCAGTTGATACATTTTCTATTCAGTGAGGTTATGCTTTGAAAATTACCAAGTCTTTCAGCACTAAGATAATGCACTGCATGTAGCCATTCAGGCTCTGTTAACCATTAAACTAAATAGAATGCTATTTCATGCATGATTTCTTTCTGTTAGATGAAGAATGCAATAGTGGGTCGGAAAAGGTAATGGGCAAAAGTGGAAATAAAAAATCCTTTTGTCGGGTGGCATTTTCTTGTGACTTTAAATGCCTTATTAAGAGATCATTATGGCTACCCCATTTTTGTGAGCTGAACATATTAACAGATGATTCTGCCCCTGATGTTGATAACACAGCTGTTTGTCTCTCTCCCAATAGAAAGGAACAGATTAAGTCTGGCTACTTGTGACCTAGGAGACTTGCATCACAGATAATAAGCACATTCTTTAAGTGCTCCTGAAAACACTGGATGGCATCATGCAATCAGTCTAATGAACAGAGCCCTGTAACTAACAGCAAACTAAATGATGCTATTTTCCTCAGATTGGCTGACATATTTTTATTCTATTCATGCCCTTTTTTGTGGGGGAAAATTGTGCAGGGATCCATGATATGCAATTCTCATTCCTGACTACACTGGCTACATCAATACAAGGAAAATAGTCACTGTGCTGAAACATGGCTGGGCCTGGGTGCCACACGCTAGCTGTAACCCTCGTAAAGTACGCTATTCCCTTGTGTTATCTTCCAATAAGACACATTAGCCGCATCTATAGCTGTGAGAACCCTTCGTGCTGAAGTCTTGTTGGAGACATTCAGCACCACTTAACGAACCTTTTCTTGAACCTTGGGGTTGCCCCTGTTCTCCAGAGATCACAAAGGCATGGCATTTAGTGAAGCATTTACTCAAAATCAGCAGTTTGGTGCTAGTATTTCATGTTAAAATGAAGGAAAGTCTCTGGCCTCATAGCTAGTGAGATGATTAGAGAGCAGACGGACCATCACAACTCACTGATGGATCAAATGGCATGTGTTGTTTTTCTCCACGTTTTGTACTAGATTTTTGGGTTCACATTAGGGTAACTAGATATCAAGTGTAAAAAATCGGGATGTGGGGGGGGGGGCAATAGGTGCCTATATAAAAAAAAAGCCCCCAAAATTGGGACTGTCCCTATGAAATCGGGACATCTGGTCACCCTAGTTCACATGAACCTGATGGTCATGGGGCTGCTTCCAACTTGAACCTCTTAGGGAATCAATGTGTTTTCTACCCTCCAGGACATATTAAGCAAACCCCTTGCTTCTGTTAACATGAAACTTCCCTCTAATTTACCCTAATCTTCCTGCACAAACACACAGATCTATTCTGGATGAATTTATTATTCCCCTAGATGCATAGAGTTTAAGGCAGAGGCATTACATCATATAGTCTGACCTCCTCTATATTGTAAGCCATTACATTTTACCCAGTTCACTCCTCTGTTGAACCCAATAACTTGGGTTTGGCTAAAACACAAGTTTGCAGTCCTGATTTGAAGATACCAAGAGATGGTGACTTCACTACTTCCCTTGGTTACTTGTTCCACTGGTTAATCACACTCACTGTTAAAAAGAAATGTGTCTAATTTCTAATTTAAACTTGTCTGTCTTAGCTTCCAGCCATTGGTTCTTGTTACATCTTTCTCCGCTCGATTAAAGAGCCCTTTAGCACCTAGTATATTTTTTTCCCTGTGGAGGTACTTATACACTGTAATCAAGTCACTTCTGAAAACCTTTCTTTGAGATCCTAAACAGACTGACCTCTTGAAGTCTCTGTGTGAGGCATTTTTTTCCAGCCCTCAAATAATGTTTGTGTCTCCTTTCTGCTCCTTCTCTAATTCTTCAAAATCCTTTTTAAAACGTAGACACTTACGCACTATTCCATTATCGGTCATACTCATGCCATATATAGAGGTAAAATCACCTTCCCACCCCTACTCATTACTCCCCTGTTTATATATCCAAGTATCACATTGTCCCGTTTGGCCACAGCATAACACCGAGTGCTTGTTTTCATTTGTTGGTCCACTATGACCTCTTTTCAGAAGCGTTGCTTTCCAGGGTGCAGTCCCCCATTATGAAGGTATGGCTTGCATTCCTTGTTCTTATATATATGTGACTTTGCATTTGGCTGAATTAAAAAGCATTTTGTTTGATTGGGCCCCGATTATTGAGCAATTTCGATTGCTGTGTCTGACTGCACTGTCCCTATCATTATTTACATCTGTGCCAGTCTGTGTCATACACACATTTCATCAGCAGTGATTTCATATTTACTTCCAAATCACTG
Organism: Lepidochelys olivacea; assembly: GCF_965140295.1. NCBI lineage: Eukaryota > Metazoa > Chordata > Testudines > Cheloniidae > Lepidochelys > Lepidochelys olivacea. The sequence goes on along the minus strand of NC_140415.1, from coordinate 10,497,510 downwards.
ACGAAAACGTTGAGTATCGCCAGGCCTATTACAAATCCCCTCCCGACCCCACTAGAAACTCCCCCATACATAGAGTGACCAGATGTCCCGTTTTTAAAGGGACAGTCTATTTCCGCCTATTACCCCCCTCAACCCTTGTCCCGTTTTTTCACATTGCTATCTGATAACCCTACCCTTCCAGTGCTATCTTCTCATTGACAGCTACTTTATGAGATCTGTCAGTTAGCCAGTTTTTAATCCATTTAACATGTGCTTTATTCGTATTCTGCAGTGCCCATTTTTTAAAATCAGAAACTTGTGTGGTAATAAGTCAAACACCTTATGAAACTCTATTACATCTACACCTTTATCAAGAAAACTTGTAATCTCATCCAGGAATGAAATTAGATTTGTTTAACAAGATGTGACTAGCATGACAAGATGTGGTTGACTAGCATTATTAATATTCCTATCATAATTCTTTTTCAATTGAATCCCATATCACTGTTTCCTTTATTCTGCCTGGGACTGATGTCAGACTAACTGGCCTTTTGTTACTCAGGTCATCCTACTTGTCCTCTCTCAATATTCGTACAATGTTAGCAATCTTCTAGTTTGGTGCTGTCTGACAAGCAAGCTGGGATGGGGGAGAATGTTGGCTCAGCATTAGCTCTCTTCCTGTCTTCTGGAATTTCTTCAGTTTTCTGTGGGTTGTTACAAATTAACTTAAGTGAGCCAGAAATCTCCAAATGCTTTTAGGACTCTTGGATGAAAGTTATCTGGTTCTACTGATTTAAAAAGATGTGTCCCTAGGAGATGATGTCTAGCATCTTCCTCAGTTATTAATGGACTGGAAAGTACTTTATCATCCTCATATGACAGGAGTACATGATCTTGCTTCTTTCCAACTACAGAACAGAAATGTTTGTTGAACACTTCAGCCTTTTCTGAATCGTTATTAACAATTTGACCATCTTCATTTAGTAATGGCCCTATACTACTGCTGGGTTTTCTCTTGTTCCTAATACACCCGGAAAACTCCTCCTTATTGTAGTTAGACCTTCCAGCCATGGCTTTTTCCGTTATATTTTTAGCTTCCCTTATCAATTTCAGCTTCCCAGTCAGACTTAATCACTTCCAATTTATAAATCTATTTCCCCTGTTTCCATTTGTTATATAGTAACCTTGTATTTCTAACTGCTTTATTTTTATTTTATTTCTAACTGCTTTTATTTCTAAGTGGCCTTCACTTTGCCACTCAGTCAGAATTAATTTTAACCAACAGTTGACCTCTTTTTTCTTTGTGGAATTGTGTCTTTTTGGCCATCTAATAGAACTCGTCTTAAAGAACTCCCAATTTTCATTCACATTTTTTTGTCTAAATGTTTCCTCCCAATTAATTTCATTCATATTTTCCTTCAGTTTTGGGAAATTAGCTCTTTAGAAGCACAAAATATATACATATTAGTGGTTCAGGCTGTTTGCCCACACTGAAGGTCATTGGTCCCTTGGCAACAGCCAATTTCCAGCCCTTTAATTAATTCACCTTCATCTGTCATAATGAGGTCCAAAATAGCTACCTGGTAATTGGTGAACACCACTCGCCTTTTTCCAATATGTTAAACAGTAACCATTTAGTGTCAGGTAAGGAGAAGAAAGTCAAATCCTCTTGGACTTGCAGCCAGTCATTCTAAACCAATAGTTCCACAGAGGGACCCAGACTGGTAGGAGTGGTGGGCAGCGGGGGTACCCCTGAGCTCTGAGCTGCGTGGGGGACCCTGGAACTGCGAGCTGCCATAGGCAGTAGGCCCACAGCTCCTGGCTGCTCTGGGCAGTGGGGTTACCCTGGAGCTATGAGCCACTGGCGGTGGCAGGGGACCCTGGAGCTCGGAGCAGCCGCCGCAGCTGCCCAACCTCTGCAGACGGTGTGGGGACCCCACAGCTGAGCTCCCCATTTTGTCAGGGATACTTTAGTAAAAGTCACAGACAGGTCACAGGCTTCCGTGAATTTTTATTTATTGCCCATGACCTGTCCTGTCTGTGACTTTTACTAAAATTATCTGTGACAAAATCTTAGCTTTGTCCATGAGAACAGAATTTGAACCATAGCATTTTGAATTCCTTCTAGTATAAGCTCTGAGTTCAGTACTTGTCAGAACAGGAAACACCAGTTGAACTACACTAGTCAGAATCTTTAACAAGAACCTAAAGCAGAGTGGAATACTAAGAGCAAACCTCAAATTATCTCTTGGCTTCTTCCTAACACATGTACAGTACCTCCAGAGAAGCGTTCAGGAAACCAGGCAACCACAAAACTTCATCCAAACTTGACAGAATCTAAAAACCAGCCCTCTCATAATTTCCCTGTTCACTGACTCCTGTCTTCATGTCTCGAATCACAGAATGGGGCTGGTGGAAAATTTTAAAATATTTTTTTTAACAGGAAATTGAGTTTTCAATTAATTGATATGTTTGGTGGAAAGCATCTGCTGTCCTCAAACAAGTTAGATTTTCCCTTGGAAAGCCAAACTTTTTTGGTTTTCAAGTTTTTAGTTTTTTGATCAAATATTTTTAATTGTGTTGAAATTTTCTATGGAAGAAAAAATCCAACCAAATCTATTAGAGAATCCTAAAAGTTAGAACTGGTAAATACTTAAAACATCAGGTTATTTAGTGCATTCCTGGGGCCAAAAAGAAATATTGTTTTGCTGAGACTGTGGGTTTTTTTTAATTGAAGAATATATTTAATATATTTGCATCATAAAGCTTTTCTGGCCCTTTAAAATGCTTGTCACAGCATCGCTTTATCTCTCCAAACAGTGCACAATTTATAGCTTACGGACACTGGCAAAGGTTCTCTGCTCTCATTTCCTTTTGTACTTGCAATATTACCAAGTCATTTAAGCGTAATTCCCATACAACACATGCACTTTACAAAGTAATAGAACAATATAGTAGAGTAATAACCCTGAAGATAGCCCCACAAATTAGACAAAGTATGCTCAAAATACAGCTTTGAGAGTCAGTTTAAATGAGGACAACAAACAGGCCTTTATTTCTTTAAAGAGGCTAATCTCCGGATAAATGACTGCAAAAAAAGAGAAACCATTCACTGTGTGGTTTCCAGGGAGTCGCTGGAATACATGTGAGCTGCCGGTGGAAGATCATATGCTACAGGATGGCTGATAGGGAATGAGCAAGACAACAAGACAGGAGAAAGATGGATTATAAAGAGTATTGGGTGGTAACAAGCAGAGCTGTGCTGGCATAGAAACACCCATTATTATCCCATAGTGTTTACAGCACTTTCTCCTAGGTCATAGGAACGTATAAGAATGTGAAGAGCCCAGTTCCTCTCTGGTGTAACTCCATTGTCCAACATATCAGAGAAGGAGAAAAAAACACAAAGCTGAAGGAATATTTTTAGAACAATTTCTGATTCATCACCGGCTGTTGCCGGATGGGACTATCTTTAAAAGGCAGCCTTGTGTTGTGGATGACTGAGCGGGAAAGATTTTCAAAGGCACAAATGGGAGACAGGAGACAATGGGCCAGATTCCCAGCTGGCGTAAATCAGCATAGTTCCACTGACTCTTTTACAGTGTGGCTCTGACTCTGAAAATGGTTGAAAACCTGCATCTAAAATATTTCTACTCAGATCTGTCTGGAAGCACCAATCTTAACCTGCGAAGCACTGTAATGCCATGGCCACCACCCAAGTGTACCCCTCAAGCCCAGGGGTACCTCTGCTGTGCCCCTGTTTTTCCCTGCTTCAGGGGTCTTTAAACAAACTCCACACTGCCTTGCTCACCACGTGCAACACTTCTTGGGGTGTGGTTTCTACATTAGCGCAGTTTCAAAAAAGCAAGCTTAACAGTAAATCTTCCACTCTGCCTCAAATTGCACCCCGTGAGGTATGGTCCCTTCTTGCTGTCTCAGGGACCAACTCCCTTCTTCAGGGACCACTGCTGGAGAGCCTCTCTTTTTTTGCTCCTCTCTGCAGCTCCCCTTCTACCACCACACTCACTGAACTCTCTTTGACCCTCTGTAGCCCAGGGGCAGCCCTGGCCCCTTTAATGGGCTCACTTGGGAGCACCTGCTCTGGCATGGAGGATCTGGACCTATTGCAATCACAGGAAGCCAGCCACCCTGTGACAAGAACCAACTTGTGCATAAAGCCATCAGTTAGGAACTATAGATTTCTGAGGTTTTGCCTCTGCCAGTATTGTGATGTTGGGCAAGACACTTAGTTTCTCTCTCTCTGTGACCCAGTTCCCCATCTGCAAGATGGGATAATAGCACTTTCCTACACTTCAGAGCTTTTTTGGGGGGGAAATTCATTAAGATTTGTGAAGAACTAATTGTATAGCGAGGAGTGTCATAGAAAAGCCTCTCTTTCTCACTCCGCTCCCCTCCCCCAAGAAAATTAAAAATGGAAAATGCTATCAATTCTGTGGAATCTATTTTGAAGAGGATATTTTATATGATGGCTATAGTGAATAACACTGATTGTGAATTTTTGCCAATTGCCCCTCAATAGTTCTTCACAAATACAATTTGCCACTATTCAGCCAGCTCTGTAGAAAGTTAAATTATAGTAATCAAACACTTTATGATATTTTCTATCATCTATAAATAAATCATGTATTTGCAAATTATTTCCCCTGCTCAATCATCTTTATCGTTAAGAGATCCAAGAAGCTCTCCATCATATTGTGAAAATAAAAATGTATGTCCACTAAAAGCTGATCCAAAGTCCATTGAAATCAATGGGTCTTTCAATTGATTTCATAGGCCCTATTTCTAAGTCTCGTGGCAACAGTGTTTCCAACTTTTTTCCCCCTAACACATTCAGGAAAAACAATAGAGAAGAATCAACGCAAAATGTTTCCGCGGTTTTCCATTGCTCACTGACTTCTAAGCCAGGTGTAACTCAGCAATGGCTTTGAAATATTGCCTCCACCTAAGAATATGATGTGACATACCAGGGTACAGTCTAGATCAGTGAAGGGATGTGCCACCCTTGCAATTTTGGGTGCCTTACAATGCCTTGCTGAAGTAGCTCTCACCTGGGCCGCTCACAAACAGCCTTCTGGCATGCAAGTCACACCCTGAGTATCTGTGTGTAACTGTAGCCTGCCAGCCAGACGTGGGTTACACTTGGGCTCTTACCTGCCTTGGCTATACTGCAGGGAGACCCTAGCACACCCCCAGTCCCAGATTTACTCCCAGAAATGTATGTTCTGTACTGCCCAGCCCTCTCCTGGGCAGTGCAAATATTTTAAGTCCATTATTCCTTAAAAGGAATAATATGCTAGCTTCTGATTTCAAATAGTTATTCAGACACTTCAATTTAAGCACACTGGATCTGATAAAACAGTAAAACAAGCTTATTGACTACAAAGAGAAAAAAATTAAGTGAGTACAAGTAGGGAGGCATACAAGTCAGATATGGTTACAAGAGAAATAAAATGCTTATTATTGCCTAACTTAAACTGTATCAGAGTCACACAAATTTTCTCACCATGTGCTTTCAGCACTCTTACTGAAACTCTGTAGGTCAGGAACCTTCCACCAGAGTTCAAAAAATGCTTCCTTTATCTCTTCAGGTGCAGTGAATGTGATGGGCAGGGAGACAGAGAGGGGTCCTTTGGGTTGTTTGTCCTTCCTTGTCATAGTTTCAAAGTCCCTCTCTTTAAAAACATCTCCAGCTGGGCACTAGGAGACAAAGAGTCTATATGGAAGGATGTTCCCTGCTGGCTTTTTCTCACCTGTTCGAGCTTTTATTTTTTTCCTGTCTGCTTGATGACTCTATTTACAGTTTAAATGCAAAATTAAGCAGAGCACACATTCCTTTGTTTAGGACAGACATTTTTGCCAACTTCTGTTTGGGGAGGGCTGTGGGGTTAATAACACCATACAGGGAAATCTTATAACTTTACATACAGTGTTGCCACACATTTTATCAGGACAGTACTGACCAGCAAATGATGAGTTTTCAAATTGTACCTCACAAGACATACTTTGTACAAAGATTATTATAATAATGTGTAGGGTGTGAATACAGGGGTATATTCTGTCACTCACGAGTCCGGATAATAAGTAATATTTTCACCAAAAAAGCAAAGGAGAGGAAAAGTCTAGTGGGAGTGAGCAAGGCTGGAATGGCAATGAGAAAGCGGAACTAGGCAAAAGTAAAATCATTCTTTAAACAACCCTAAATTAAAGCAAAATGTACAGCTGTGGCTGCAATGTACATAAGCATTCAGCATACATTGGGCATTGTGCAATGGGGCAAGGTATGCCCCTCAGATCAATAACCTTTTCTTTCTGATATAATAGCTACTACAAATAAATCATTGCTTCTCCTAGCTTCTCTTCCCTTCCTCCCTTTTCTCTGATACTTGACCCTGCATTTTATTCTGTCTCTGTTTTCTCTTCTTCCCATGCTTTTTAACTCTATTTTGTTCTTCCTGTTACTTCATTTTTCAATTTTCACAAATATTCCCATTTATGAAACAGGAGCATTCCTTCTAAGGTCATGTCTTATTGAATGAAGGGCACACTGACCTGCAAGAGAAATGGATTTGTTGTATCACACTGAGCTGAATAGGAGCTATGTGGGGAAAGAAAAGTACAGGTTTGATTCTGGGATGGATTCTCACCTGTCATAAATCAGTGTAGCTCTTTTGAAGGCAGGTTGATGGACTCACTCCATCATCTGCACAAGTGAGGCAGGGGTCTTATGGAAAAAACAGTATGCAAACATGTATTTAAAGACTGCTTTGTAATTAATATGTGGAAGTATGCAGAATTATGGTTACTCAGAGAACCTTACCTCTGGTATTTCCTAAAATTTGAGCACTGGGGAGGGCAGATAGCCTCAGAACTTTTCTCGTACAACTGATGGGCAAGCTCCAAAATATTGCCAAGCATTGCGGGGAAATAATCCAGGGAACTAGGGTTTTATTTAGCCCTGGAGTTTACCAATGCTGATGGTCTTCAAATACTACATATGAGAAAGAAGGACTTTCACTTGAAGTTCAGTGGATTGCTATATCTGCATGCAGTGATGAAAAATTGCTGGCATGGATATGGTGCACATTAATAATGAAGAGAAAGTCAACTGGGGAAACATACTGGATGCTCTCTTGTCTCAAAATTGTAGCTGTCAAGTGATATATTAGCTCCACCTGGTGACCACCACTAATTCTGCTAGAATCAGATACCAATAACACCATGTTGCATGTTTGCAGAACATAAGGATGGCCATCCTGGGTCAGACCAAAGGTCCATCTAGCCCAGTATTCTGTCTTCCGACCATGGCTAATGCCAGGTGCTTCAGAGGGAATGAACAGAACAGGTAATCATGATGTGATCCATCTCCTGTCACCCATTCCCAGCTTCTGGCAAACAGAGGCTAGGGACATCATCCCTGCCCATCCTGGCTGATAGCCATTGATGGACCCATCCTCCATAAATTTATCTAGTTCTTTTAGTTATAGTCTTAACCTTCAGAACTTTAGATATTGTCTGAACTAGAACCGAGTGAGCTGTTTATTTAAAAAGAAAAAGAGTACTTGTGGCACCTTAGAGACTAACCAATTTATTTTTGCAAATACAGACTAACACGGCTGCTACTCTGAAACCTGTTTATTTAAAGAGAGTCAATCACTGTAAAGATATTCCTCAAGGGTTCAGTTTTGCTCTTAGTTATATATGTCCATGAGATCAATGGGAGATGGGCCTTTGTACTTGATAGCAGAAGTGGGCCTGAGAATTCTGAGTCTAACTTATTATAGTTTACAAATTCTTCAGGTCTCCTCAGTATGTAAATAACACCAGTTCAGTTGCCCTACGTATCACTTCTGCACCTGCAATGTGAAGTACCCTGAATTTGAAAAGTGCTATATAAGTGTGAGGGATGGGCCACACTTCTTCAAAGTGTGAGTGTGGGAAGATTTTGGGCAAGGGGGAATCTGCCTAAAGCCCTATATCTATGATTCTCGTTCCATTTTGGATCCAAAACTGGAAGGAACTTCTTTTTTCTGGTGCATGAAAGCTCACAGGAACTGTTGTTGAGGTTTCATCTTTTTGCTTTGATTTGTTTTGCATTTGGACCCAAATCCTTACTCTGTTTCCTTCTTATAACCATAACCCAAACACAGTCCTAAACCTAATCTGAATGCTGGTGCCTGTTTAACGCACATATTATATTTACCATCATTTTCTATTTGTCATTTAGCAATTATACAATAGTCATATAAAAGAATGCAGTTAAAATTGAGTAAATACCATGCTACTGACAAGTACCATTAATTATTGTTATTAACTATTATTATTGCTTTGCAGTAGTACCTAGTGGCTACAACCTTGGGTCCCCCATTGTACTAGCTATGGAACAGAACATATAGAAACAATAGTCCCTGCCCTAGAGAGACAGTCTTAGCTTAACTCCTGATATATCACATGGCTTGGTTCTCCTGTCTGAGCCCACAAGGGAAGAGCTATCACTCTGCTTCCACTCCCTTCCCCCTGGGCTTCCTTCCTCCCAGTCTTTTATATAGCCCCTGGCTAATTGGGTGGGCAGCTGCCTCCCATTCCCCAACGAGGCCCAGGTTTTCTCTAGCTAGCTCCAATTTACTGCCCTTAATGGGGGCTGGTGTGACAGAGGGATGAGTTGGCAGTTTTTGCCCAGCACCCTGTCGCAGGAGAAAAGAAAGGAAGGAGGATGAGGAAACAGCAAAACAAGCATGCTTGTTAGATATGGAGGATTTTTGTTTGGATCATTGGTTAATGGAGAAAAATAAGCCAATCGGTAGCAGTTATCAGAGCTCACCACGAGCCTAGATATCCATTGTCGGCTTACAAACTTCAATAGGCATCATGGCACAAGTCTTTAATACATACCCTTTTCAGACCTCTTGACTAGATTGGTGCAAAATGCTCTCAGGACATCCCCTGAAGACCACTCAGAAAGTTTAGGTGATGTGGAATGTGATGACCCTGTTGTTTAGCATTGCTTCTTACAGGAAGCAGATTATATCAGTGCTTTGTCATTGGCACTTTGTTGTCCAACTCATTTCTGGGTGTTATTCTATAAAGGTCATAGTTTGGGTCCCAGCTACCACACAGGTTGCCTCTTTCTTCGTGTGTTGCCATGGCAATTGAGATTGGCTGGGGTCTTGAGTTAGCAGCCCCTGGATTGAAATGGGAAAGGGGTGTGGAGGCAGGGTGTTGACAATGGAATACATCTATGGTTTTCCAGGTTCGAAATTTGTTAACAGACCAGTCAGATCAGGAAGGTTTTTCTGTGGGGAAGGCTGAGTGTGTACGAATGGATGTAGAGATGCTGACGAGGTGGTTTTTGTTTGGATGGGCAGAGGAGGATTTGAGTTAGGGACACTGGTGTAATTTATAGTTTATCCTGACCAACTTGTGTGAATGTCCAGAGAGTGATGGCTAGGTGCTCTTGAAATAAAATCTAAATAAATAGAAATATGACCCTCCCTCATAGAAACTCCGAAGACCTGTTGTGTGAGCAAGTATAGTTCTGAAGCATGTGCAGCATGCAAGAATAACATAGGGGTGTGAGGATAATGTGATGCTACAAGACAGTATCAGCCATTTAAAATAACTCATACATGTATTAGCCTGTAGCAAGCCAACCCCCACTGTTTTCTGTCTCCTGACTGCCCCGCCCCCCGAACCTCCACCCCATCCAACCGCCCCCTGTGTCCTCACTGCCCCCCGGGGGCTCCTGCCCCTTATCCAACTCCCCCCCCCGCTTTACCCTTACCCTCACCCTCACCCTTACCAGGCCGCTCAGAGCAGCAGGACAGGCTGATTTGAAAGTCTGGGAGGTGGGCGGGTGTAAGCTGTGCTGCCCGCGTGGCTGCGTTACTGCGGGGGAGAGGGGACAGCGGGGGAGGAGCTGGGGACTAGCCTCCCCGGCCAGGAGCTCAGGGGCCAGGCAAGATGGTCCTGCGGGCTGGATGTGGCCCACGGGCCATAGTTTGCCCACCCCTGCCATAAACAATATGCATGTCTGTACAGGGCCTAGCACAATGAGGTCCTGGATCATGACCGAGGCTCTTGGGTGGTGTTATTGCAATACCAATTTATTATGAATTACTCCAAGCTTTTTCCCCAGCCATTACTCTCACTTCCCAACCACTCACTCCTGCACCAGCAAAGTGTGCGCCAATACCTATTGGACGACTACGTAATAGGAAGGGTTTATTTGGAAGAACGGAGGAAAATCCCCTCACCCATTAAGACTCCCTCACTCTGTCTCCAGATGAGACCCTTCCTATACACTTAATCTACCTTGTCTATCAACTAGGCAGCTGGTGTGCTGAGACAATTATCTATCATGCTAGCTCATACTGTCTCTTTGTTTTCTTGTACTCCCTTGTCAATCTGTCTGGAACCACCTGTTGTCTCTTGACTTAGATTGTGAGCTCTGTGGGGCATGGACCATCTTCTTGTTCTGTGTTTGTACAGAACCTAACACAATGGGGTCTTGGTCTGTGACAAGGGCTCGTAGATGATACCACAATAAAATAACAAATAAATACAAATAAAATGAAGAGTGCTAAGGATGAGCATATATCTCACTAATACTGTACAACCTGCCGTATAGAAATGGTTTCCTATAACACCAAATGAACCTTCTTGTAAGAGGAGATGATAAAAGTGGGATTTGTCAGTTTGGACATCTGACCTAGTGCATAGAGCACTAGACTAGGACTCAGGAGATCTGGTTTCTATTTCCAACTCTGCCATTAGCCTGCTGGGTGATCTTGGGCAAGTCACCTCACTGCTCTGTGCCTCATTTCCCCCATTTGTGAAATGGGGATAATCATACAATCCTCCTTTGTAAAATGCTCTGAGATCTACAGACTGAGAGCATAGTATTATATGTTATGCCAGTCATTCATAACCTAACAATATGGAGTATGCTGCCCATCTGGAAATAGGCTGGCAGACTAACCTGAAGAAGATTATTAAAATGTCTGTGGCATCGCTTCTCTGTCCTTCTGTAAATACTGTTTTGGTGCTTCTTCAGAGGTAAGAAAGTGCTCCATTTGACTAGAAGAGACTGTCTGGGTCACTATTCTAGTACCTTGCAATCACAGGAAACCCCATCATAAAATCTGGTGCATGGTCACACAAGTAATCTGTAGCAGAGCAGGAAATTGAAACTGGATCTTCTAGGTCTCATGCTAATGCCCTAAAACTGGATAATTCTCTAGTGAGTGTGTTAGCTAACTCCCTAAACATCAGATAATTCATGTAATTAGGAATGCCTGAAAAATGGAATTGAATTCCCATAGAAAATATATTTTGACATTTGTTTTAGATGAAAAGTCAAAATATCAAAACATTTCACAGATTGAAAAGTTCCAAAAAAAATTGATTTGGAAAGGAAAATGTTTCATTTTGACAATTTTTATCAAATGAAACATTTTGATAGTTTCAGAGTGAAATAATTTGTTTACATTGTCCTGATGGGAAATTCCAACAAAATCAACTTAATCCCCTGGAAAAGTTTAATTTTGATAAAGCCCTGATTTCCAACAGGAAAATGATTAACTCAGTTTTTTTTTACCAGCCATACTATCAGCTCTCCTGGCTGATTAATACATATTCAGATTTTCCAAGTGTTCTTTGGCTTGCCCCTTATTACTAATTTTCTTTTGTATTTTTCCATACTCATCATATAAACATCTTTACTTTATTTTTCTTGTTAACAGTTTGCCATTTCTGCCAGTTTTGAGTCCTCTATTTTCATTTTCCTCTTCACTTATAAAAAGGCTTGTTTTCTCCTTACCACTGCTCTTTCCCCTGGAAAAAAAATAAACATTTTACTCCTAGTTACTGGCTAATGTGTATAATTTTCAAAAGCATCTAAGTGATTTAGGAGCTGAATTCCCATTGACTTGCACTTAGATTGTCAGCTATTTGGGGGCCAGAATCATCTTTTTTGCTCTGGGTTTATACAGCACCTGGCACCGGGGGGGTCCTGGTCCCAAACTAGGTGCTATCACTATAAAAATAATAAATAAAATAGGCAGTTTGGGAAATTTACTCAGCATTAATGGATGTCCCCTTACTTTGTTGCTTGCAAGCCAACTAACATGAAGAAGAGTTGTGTGTAGCTCGGAAGCTTGTCTCTTTCACGGACAGAAGTCGGTCCAATAAAAGATATTACCTCACCATCTTATCTTTCTAATATCCTGAGATCAACATAGCTGCAACAACACTGTACAATTACAACTACAAAGAAGTAAATGTGAGTCACATGTTTTAATCCACTCAGTATAATTTATTTGTGTCTGATGCTTATGCTGCTTGTTACATAGCATCTATTATTTCTGTTGAAAAAAAAAACGATAGAGATTATCAGTAGAAATAATAGAGAAACTAGTGTGATTAAGGGAAAAATAAATTGTCAAACCTGGATTGAGAGAGCTAACCTCTCCAGCCTTCCTGGCTTCTCCAGTGTCCTATGGGTTCTACTTTTTCTAATACCATGTGCTGTAGAGTGATTCTGTGTCACGAGCTGAATGGTTCATGTCCTGTTATTGTTGGAACATGCTGCTGTGTTTGACAGGGGGTGTCTGATTGTGCTTTGCCATGTGTGCAGTTCACCCTCAGCCTTTCTCCAAGCTCTCATCTGTATGTATTTAAGCTGAGAGCTGAGCAAATGTACTCTGCGCCCCAGTCCACAGTGTGTCATAATGGCAACACCTAGGAAACCACCCATTAATATTTATGGGATTGGAACAAAGAAACCAAGCACTCACTAGGTCTTTTCATTATGATTAGATTAAAACATTTTGGAGAGGTCAGTGCTGGTACACACGCAAGGGGAGCCTGAAGCACGCATAATACAGAGGGTTTTATCATGATCTAGGAGAATCATGCTCATTTCCTCCAGTTCAAGTAAATAGAAGTAGTTTTTTTTCCCCCCATCATCACCACTTTAATCTAGGATATTGCTTTTTATTACTATGTTCTCACAAGCTTACAGATTATTGACATAAAATATCAGAAACAAAGTGATAATCATTCCATCCATGAGTTTATTTTTTTTTCCTCAGAGAAACATTGTGCGATGATATAATCGTCCATGCTTGTCGTTTACCAGGGCGTGGTTAGCAGATTGCCACGTGAGCTTCTTTACACCAGGCAGCACATATTTAATCTCTTTTGTTGCGTGTTTCCTAATAAGCACTTTGTCCCTGATCCTCAAAAGCATTTAGGGTCCTAATTAAGGGCCATTAGGAACCTAAATATTTTTAAGGATCTGGGCCTTTCGCCTCATTGAGGACCAGATGGTCCCAGGCCGTTATACAGGTGTATAAGGGGAACAAACAGCTTTTGTCCTCACTCACTCTCTTATATAGTCCATACAGGGGTCATGAAGAATTGATGTCTTGTGTACAGTGACTCCTTCACTAGTCCCACAGATGCCCATATATCCTCACTGGGGGCAGTGAGGGAGAGAGATCACAGCTGCCACTTTCTTTCACCCAGACTCATCAGCAGGACTGGCATAAAGAGGCTGCTCCTTCCATCTTTGAAGAGATGCATTAATGAACCCCCTTCTGTGTAGGTGGGATGGGTGGGTTGCAGAGTCCTTAGTACAGGGCTCTGTCTTCAAGGCATTATCTAGCCCTGCTATCATAGAATTCTGCAGTTCTGTAACATTTCCCAAGTGAGTGCCTTAAAGTGTTTTGCAAACAAATGTATCATCTAGCTAGGTATTTACATCATACATATTACCATGGGATCTGGGTACCTAATGGATTTGGCCTTACTAACACCTTTGTGCGGATGCTAGGTAAATATCATTCACTCTCTTTTACAGATTGATGCACTGAGGCAGAAGGAAGATAAGTGATACACCAGTCAAGGAAAAGCAGTGCAGTCCAATGGGTAGGACATTGTTCTGGGACTTAGGAAACCTGGGTGCTATTCCTGGCACTGCCCAGCTGTGTAATTTTGGACTAGTCAATTTGCATCTCTATTTCCCCACTCATTGTCTGTTTAGTCTGTACATTCTAAAGAGCAGGGACTGTTCCTTACCATGTTGTATGTACAGTGCCTAACACCATAGGGCCCTGTTTTTGGTTAATGTGTTTAGGTCTAACTGGAATACAAATAACATTAAATAAGTCAATGGGAATAAAACCAGTGTCTACTGACACCAGTTGTATGCATTAGACATATGATCATCCTTCCTCCACCAGCGTTTGTGATGATTTAGAGTACGGCATTCAGTACAGCTCTGTGGCCCAGGAATAGTAGAATGTGCTATTTCCCCAGCTGCAACAGAATTCTTTGTGCAGGACAAATCCTTTCAGTTTCATTTTTGGCCGTTCCAGGTGCTATGTTGTGCTCCGGGTGTCTCATCCAAATCAAACTGCGGACCCCCCTCTCCCACTAGTCAGAAAATAAAGGGATTTGCATGACTGTAAACAGAAGGATCAAAGTCCTTGACTGTCAGTGCCTACACTGCTGTTGCAACAAAAGACTCAGGGTGCAGCGTTTGCCTCTTCTACTGTGAGCTGCTTGATTTCCTACTGCTAGAGCTTTTTCCTTTAACTTCTGGCTCTGTGTGTGTGTCTCTCTGTTATCTCTAGAGTTTTACTTGAATTTAGTTGTTCACTTTGTATTGTTTTATCTGCGGTATCAGCCTTGCGAAATGAGTCTGAAAATTTACCAGGGCAGGCACAAAGCCTATTCACCTGCCCTTTATTGCAAAGATAGATAGCAATTAAAAAAACAAACAAACAACCCTAATGATATTTTGCTCTTTTCCAATTATAAACCAAGGTGAGTGGAGTTTTGCAAGACTGCACGGCATTTTTTCCCCCAAATGTTTTGCAGGTGCCTCTGAGAATGAAGGGAATGGGTAACCAGCTGATCTGTGCATGAAAGAGCAACATTCTTCCATCTACCACCCAAAAGCCTCTTTGCAAGGGCACAGTCAGTATCTCGCTACCATCACACACTCACTGTTACCCAATTCTCCATCCCTCCCAGACCCCCAAACCCTCTGGGTCAGATTCTCAAAGATATTTATGCTCCTAACATCCATTGATTTGAGGATCTGAGCCTTTGGGTATATTGTCTACCTGTTGTGATTTGTTGCAACATAGTCCCCAAGCTTGCCAGGAGTTGTGCCTGTGTGGACCCCTGTGCCCGCACACAGCCCCATTAACAACGGTGGGGTTCTGAGCAGACACAGGTCTATTTCCACAAAGCACCATAGGGAACTGAGAATGTAGACTGCAAGCTGTGTGGGTCAGGGACTGTCTTGTTAATAAGTGTATAGTGCTTAGCACAATGGGGTCCTTATCTTTGAGTTAAGCTTGTTTACCATGTCATATTGGTCTCCTTTCTCTAGTTCATTCTGATTTTAAAAATCTAACATTAGAAAAAGTAATATAGGAAAAGTATTTTAATTTTCAAACCCAGGCAATAGAACAGAGACTTCCAAAAATAAATACATCATATAATCATAGAAGCGCAGGGCTGGAAGGGACCTTGAGAAGGTATCAAATCCAGAGCCACCTTCACTGTGGCTGGACCAAGTAAAACTAGACCATCCTGAACAAGTGTTTGTCCAACCCATTCTTAAAAGCATCCAATGATGGGGATTTCACAACCTCCCTGGGAAATCTATTCCAAAGTTTAACTACCCTTATAGTTAGAATCCCCCTCACCCCCAATATCTAACCTAAATCACCCTTGCTGCAGCTTTTCTCCTTGTCCTACCAGCAGTGGACATGGAGAACAATTGGTCAAAGTCCTCTTTATAACTTTTCGTAGGCTTTAAGGTCAGAAGGGACCATTATGATCATCTAGTCTGACCTCCTGCACAATGCAGGCCACAGAATCTCACCCGCCCACTCCTGTAACAAACCCCTAACCTATGTCTGAGCTACTGAAGTCCTCAAATTGTGGTTTAAAGACTTCAAGGTGCAGAGAATCCTCCAGCAAGTGACCCGTGCCCCACACTGCAGAGAAAGGTGAAAAAAACCCAGGGCCTCTGCCAATCTGCCCTGGAGGAAAATTCCTTCCTCACCCCAAATATGGCAATCAGCTAAACCCTGAGCATGTGGGCAAGACTCACCAGCCAGCCACCCAGGAAAGAATTCTCTGTCGTAACTCAGATCCCACCCCATCTAACATCCCATCACAGACCATTGGGCATATCTACTGCTAATAGTTGAAGATCAATTAATTGCCAAAATTAACAAAAAGAAAAGGAGTACTTGTGGCACCTTAGAGACTAACCAATTTATTTGAGCATGAGCTTTCGTGAGCTACAGCTCACTTCATCGGATGCATACCGTGGAAACTACAGCAGATATTATATACACACAGAGATCATGAAACAATACCTCCTCCCACCCCACTGTCCTGCTGGTAATAGCTTATCTAAAGTGATCATCAGGTTGGGCCATTTCCAGCACAAATCCAGGTTTTCTCACCCTCCACCCCCCTCCACACAAACTCACTCTCCTGCTGGTAATAGCCCATCCAAAGTGACGACTCTCTTCACAATGTGCATGATAATCAAGGTGGGCCATTTCCTGCACAAATCCAGGTTCTCTCACCCCCTCACCCCCCTCCAAAAACCACACACACAAACTAACTCTCCTGCTGGTAAAAGCTCATCCAAAGTGACCACTCTCCCTACAATGTGCATGATAATCAAGGTGGGCCATTTCCAGCACAAATCCAGATTTTCTCACCCCTCCACCCCCATACACACACAAACTCACTCTCCTGCTGGTAATAGCTCATCCAAAGTGACCACTCTCCCTACAATGTGCATGTTTGTGTGTCCCCCGGGGGGGGGGGGGGGCGAAGGCGGGGGGGTGAGAGAACCTGGATTTGTGCTGGAAATGGCCCAACTTGATGATCACTTTAGATAAGCTATTACCAGCAGGACAGTGGGGTGGGAGGAGGTATTGTTTCGTGATCTCTGTGTATATAATGTCTACTGCAGTTTCCATGGCATGCATCTGATGAAGTGAGCTGTAGCTCACGAAAGCTCATGCTCAAATAAATTGGTTAGTCTCTAAGGTGCCACAAGTCTTCCTTTCTTTTTGCGAATACAGACTAACACGGCTGTTACTCTGAAACCTGCCAAAATTAGGCTATCCCATCATATCGTCCCTTCCATAAACTTATCAAGCTTAGTCTTGAAGCCAGATATGTCTTTTGCCCCCACTGCTTCCCTTGGAAGGCTGTTCTAGAACTGCACTCCTCTGATGGTTAGAAACCTTTGTCTAATTTCAAGTCTAAACTTCCTGATGGCCAGTTTATATCCATTTATTTTTGTCTCTATATTAGTACTGAGCTTAAATAATTCTTCTCCCTCTGTGGTATTTATCCCTCTGGTATATTTATAGAGAGCAATCATGTCTCCTCTCAGCCTTCTTTTGGTTAGGCTAAACAAGCCAAACTCTTTGAGTCTCCTTTCATAAGATGTTTTTTCCATTCCTCAGATCACCCTAGTAGCCCTTCTCTGTACCTGTTCCAGTTTGAATTCATCTTTCTTAAACATGGGAGACCAGAACTGTAAACAATATTCCAGATGAGGGCTCACCAGTGCCTTGTATAACGGTACTAACACCTCCTTATCTCCACTGGAAATACCTCACCTGATGCATCCCAAGTCTGCATTAGCTTTTTTCATGGCCATATCACATTGGCGGCTCATAGCCATTCTGTGATCAACCAATACTCTGAGGTCCTTCTCCTCCTCCGTTAGTTCTAATTGATGCATCCCCAGTTTATAACTAAAATTCTTGTTATTAATCCCTAAATACATGATTTTGCACTTTTCACTATTAAATTTCATCCTATTACTATTACTCCAGTTTACAAGGTCATCCAGAACTTCCTGTATGATATCCCTGTCCTTCTCTGTATTGGCAATACCTCCCAGCTTTGTGTCATCTGCAAACTTTATTAGCACATTCCTGCTTTTTGTGCCAAGGTCAGTAATAAAAAGATTAAATAAGATTGGTCCCAAAACCAATCCCTGAGGAACTCCACTAGTAACCTCCTTCCAGCCTGACAATTCACCTTTCAGTGTGACCCATTGTAGTCTCCCCTTTAACCAGTTCCTTATCCACCTTTCAATTTTCATATTGATCCCCATCTTTTCCAATTTAGCTAATAATTCCCCATGTGGCACAGTATCAAACGCCTTACTGAAATCTAGGTAAATTAGATCCACTGCATTTCCTTTGTCTAAAAAATCTGCTACCTTCTCAAAAAAAGAAAAGGAGTACTTGTGGCACCTTAGAGACTAACCAATTTATTTGAGCATAAGCTTTCATGAGCTACAGCTCACTTCATCGGATGCAAGCTGTAGCTCAGGAAAGCTTATGCTCAAATAAATTGGTTAGTCTCTAAGGTGCCACAAGTACTCCTTTTCTTTTTGCGAATACAGACTAACACGGCTGTTACTCTGAAACTTCTCAAAAAACGAGATCAGATTGGTTTGACATGATCTATCTTTTGTAAAACTATGTTGTATTTTGTCTCAGTTACCACTGACCTCAATGTCCTTAACTACTTTTCCCTTCAAAAACTTTCCCAAGATCTTGCATACTACAGATGTCAAACTAACAGGCCTGTAGTTACCCGGATCACTTTTTTTTCCTTTCTTAAAAATAGGAACTATGTTAGCAATTCTCCAGTCATACAATACAACCCATGAGTTTACAGATTCATTAATTTTTTTTTTTTTTTTTTTTTTTTTTTGCTAATGGGCTTGCAATTTCATGTGCCAGTTCCTTTAATATTCTTGGATGAAGATTATCTGGACCCCCCAATTTAGTCCCATTAAGCTGTTCAAGTTTGGCTTCTACCTCAGATGTGGTAATATCTATCTCCATATCCTCATTCCCATTTGTCATTTTACCATTGTCTCTAAGCTCCTCATTAGCCTCATTACAGACTGAGGCAAAGTATTTGTTTAGATATTGGGTCATGCCTAGATTATCCTTAACCTCCACTCCTTCCTCGGTGTTTAGCGGACCTACTTCTTCTTTCTTTGTTTTCTTCTTATTTATATGGCTATAGAACCTTTTACTATTGGTTTTAATTCCCTTTGCAAGGTCCAACTCTACATGGCTTTTGGCCTCTCATTTTATCCCTACATGTTCTGACCTCAATAAGGTAGTTTTCCTTGCTGATCCCTCCCATCTTCCACTTCTTGTAGGCTTTCTGCTTTTTCTTAATCACTTCTCTGAGATGCTCGCTCATCCAGCTTGGCCTACAACTCCTGTCTATGAATTTTTTTCCCTTTCTTGGGATACAGGCTTCTGATACTTTCTGCAACTTTGACTTGAAGTAATTCCAGGCCTCCTCTGTCTTTAGATCCACAAGTTCTTCAGCCCAATCTACTTCCCTAACTAATTTCCTTAATTTTTTTAAAGTTAGCCCTTTTGAAATCAAAAACCCTAGTCACAGATCTATTTCTGTTTATCCTTCCATTTAGTTTGAACTGAATTAGCTCATGATTGCTTGAACCAAGGTTGTCCCCTTAACATATATGTAGACTATTATCAAGGCCCTCTTTAGTCTCCTTTTCTCAGGACTAAACATGCCCAGTTCTTTTTCACCTCTCCTCATAGGTCAGGTTTTCTCAATCTTTTTATCATTTTTGTTGCTCTCCTCTGTCATCTCCAATTTATCCACCTCATTCCTAAAATGTGGCACCCAGGACTGGAAACAGTACTCCAGTTGAGGCCTCACCAGTGCTGACTAGAGCAGGACAATTACCTCGTGTGTCATACACACAACACTTCTGTTAATAAACCCCGGAATGATATTAGCCTTTCACAACTGCATAACACTGTTGACTTATTCAATTTGTGACCATATAACCTCCTGATCCTTTTCAGCAGTACCACCACCTAGCCAGTGATTCCCTATTTTGTAGTTGTGCATTTGCTTTTTCCTTCCTAAGTGAAGTACTTTGAACTTGTTTTTATTATGTTTCATCTTGTTGATTTCAGACCAATTCTCCAATTCATCAAGGTCCTTTTGAATTCTAATCCTGTCCTCCAAAGTGCTTGCAACCCTTCCCATCTTGGAGCCACCTGAAAATTTTATAGGCAAACTCTCCACGCCATTATCCAAGAAAATATGCAACAGTACCAGATCCAGGACAGACCCTTGTGGGACCCCAATAGATACACCCTCCCAACTTGAAAGCAACCAATGATAACTGTTCTTTTGAGAATAATATTTCAATGAGTTATGCACCCACCTTATAGTAATTTCAACTAGACCACATTTCCCTAGTTTGCTTATAAAAATGTCATGTGTGACTGTGTAAAAAACTGTACTAAAACCAAAATATATCATGTCTACTGCCTCCCAACATCCAGTAAGACAGAAATTGTACAATTTATTCCAGTATCTTTCCAGGTATCAAAGTTGGGCTGATTGGTCTATAATTTGCTGGGTCTTCTTTGTTCCCCTTTTTAAAGATAGATACTATGTTTGCCCTTCTCCAGTCTTCTTTGACTCATCCATCTTCCAGGAGTTCTCAAAGATGATTGCTAACGGTTCCAAGGTTATTTCAACTAGTCCCTTACGTACCCTCAGATGAATTCCATCAGGCCCTGCCAACTTGAATATTAGTTAATTATCTAATTATCCTTTAACCTGTTCTTTCTGTGTTTTGGTTTGTGTAACCCTTCTGCCCATCAGACTTGGCAGCAATAAGGGCTGGGTTCAATATCTAGGGGATCCATTCCAATAACACAATGCAAACTGGCTCGAGCCCCCACCCAGTGACCTGGGACAAATATATACCACCCCCGCTGGGTGCCTCCAAGAGGCAATACTTCCCCTCTCGCAAGCACATAGTCTGAGTGTAGCAAAAAGCCTTTTAATAACAGAGAGAAACAATGTGGCATTATGTTGGGGAAACACCACCAACAGGATTCATAACACAACCCATGAGCAAAAAACCCACCCCAAGCAAATTGGGGCATGCCCCTTTCCCTTTGGTTCTTGAGTCCAGCAACCCCAAATCACCCAAAAGTCCAATGACCCAAAAGTCTCTGTCCCTGGTCAGGGCAGCCTCAGAGTTCAAAAGTTTATCTGCAGAGCTTTATCTCCCAACCTGGGTGGAGATGGGGAGGAGGAAGAGAGAGGGAGGTAAGAGGCACCTTACATGATCTGAAACTGACCGCTCCAAAGCTCCATAGGCCTTCACTCCACTCCGCTCCACCAGCAGCCCCACAAACTGTTTCGCTCGGCTCTGCGGCTCACAAGCAGCTCCCGCCATCCCACAAACTGCTCTACCAGCCAGTCCACGAACTGCTCCGCTCCACGTCCCACAAGCAGCTCCCGCCGACCTATGAACTGCTCCACCAGCCTGCCCACGAGGCACTCCAGCCGTCCCACAAACTGCTCCACAATATAGCTTCCCCACTACTTAACACAACACTCAGTGATTTCAGCTCTTAGGTGAATTCAGCTTGTAGTAGGGGAGCCTCAGTGCTGGTGCACCATTAGCCTAAAGTGAGCTCAGCAGCTTGTAACTAGACTCCTAATGGAATCAAAATTAGCTCTGATATTCCACAGTGGAGAGAGGAGGAAGTGCAATTAGTATGTAAGGCCCTCACCAAGGGGCCCATGCCACCAAGTATTAATACTTGTCCCCAGCCTCTCTCAATTCAGAGTTTTGGAACCCATGTCCCTTGCCTAGCGAGTGCTGTTTAGTTGGTGGCGAGTCCCTCCATCATAACAAAAGGCCCAGTACAGTTCCAAGCACAGTTCCCATAATCAGAGTAATAACAATTTATTCTTCCTGCCCCAATAACAGAGACACTGGGGATCCCACAGCAGCCAAAGTGACCATTTGGGCAGCTATGGGCTCATGCTAGGCGGGGTGGGTGTGCCTATGCAAATGAGATCAGCCCCTGAAGTTCTTTTCCACAACTTGCCACACCTCACCACCAGATGTCAGGGTGGAGCTCATCCTGACTCTGTTTACATCTGCATTCCTTGTCCCTTGTTATTAATAGCAATTGTGTTGAATATCTGGTCACCATACATCTTTTTAGTGAAGATAGAAGGAAAATAAGCATTAAACATCTCAGCCTTCTTGATATCATCCATTATTAGCTCTCCTTCCCTTATAAGTAGAGGAGTTACACTATCCTTTGTCTTTCTCTTACTCCTAATATATTTAAAGATCCTCTTCTTATTTCCTTTTGTGTCCCTTGCTGGGTGATACTAATCTTGTCTCTTAGCCTTCTGATTTTGTCCCTATATGCTTGTGCTGTTCTTTTATACTCCTCTTTAGCAATGTTTCCACTTTTTATAGGGTTCCTTTTTGATTTTCAGATCACTAAAAATCTCCTGATGGAGCCATATTGGCCTCTTACTCATCTTTTTATCTTTCCTTTGCATCGGGACAGTTTACAGTTGTACCTTCAAATTGTGTCCTTCAGAAGCTGCCAGCTCTCCTGAATTCCTTTTTTCTTTAGATTTTTTTCCCATGGGACCATACTTACCAGTTCACTGAGTTTGTTAAAGTTTTCTTTTTTGAAGTCCATTGTCCTTATTCTGCTGCTATCATACCTTTCTTTCCTTAGAATCATGAAATCTATCATTTCATGATGACTTTCACCCAAATTGCCTTCCATCTTCAGTTTTGCCACCAATTCCTCCATGTTGGTAAATGAATAAATAAAAGCCAGCAAAATGTGTGGCTGGCACCATTGTTGCTGCACTGATGTGGAAATTTGAATGAATCCATGAAAATAACATTTATTTCATCTTTATATTAAAGCAGCCTTACTAATCAATAATTTTCTTACAGTGGAAGCAAAGTTTGAATTCAGCCTGGCCAAAGTCAGCAAAATCAGGATGATCAATGGCGATAACATAAAATAAAGAAAGAGTTAACTAACCTAGCACAGGTCCTAATAAGGTGGAATACACATCAGAAATGTTTGACACATTTGACAGCGGGCACTCCAAAGAAAGGTTTAGAATTAATTGAGCATGGAAAATGAACAAGCATCTCAATGTATTGTCCTCTAGTTAAAGGTTGATATGCTCTGGTGAAGCCAGAGACAGAATTTACCTTGTGGAAATGTCACTGTCTCACACTACAAGGAAGCTGTGGCTTAAAAAAATAAATAAATGAAAGCAATCGGATAGTAATGGCTACTAGTTGGAGAAGAGACTGACAGCTTTACCCTTTCCACTGCACACAGTGATTTTACTTCAGTGCATGACTTGCCAGCTGTCGAAATCTACCACTGCAACCCAAGGAATAGCATTCATCTGAATGTGCTTAACTGTAGGTTTCATTCTGATCAGCTAACAATTAAGATAAAGAATTAAACCAGTTGCAATCACATGGAGTTTTGCAGATATAATATTTTTTATTCATCTGGCATGTGCCTTATGGCCAAAAAAATTGTACAAATATTTTAGGTTCATTTCATGGGGCAGGGATCTATGGATTTGTGAAATTTCTGTAACATGATACATGCAGAACTCATGCATTTTCACTGTTGTATTGACAGGGTAGGGGTGTCTTGGGCCCAAACAAGGTTTACAATGTTTTAAAAGCCTTGTTTATAATTCCAGCAAAGTGTGTTTCAGAGTTTTGTCTCGAGTTCTCCCAAGCTTTTACCCATTTAGAGCTAGTTGGGAATTTTCCAACTAAATACTTTTTGTCAGAAAATGTGGATTCCTCAAAATCAGAAGTGTTTGCATGAAAGAGTTGGTTCTGATGAGTCTCCCGATTAGACATTTTTTAAAAAAGTTTTGAAAATGTCCAGTCTGTTTTTTTATTCAAAATGACTTTTCATTTTGAAATTTTAGATAACTGATGCTAACAATGTTATTTTTTAAAAAAATCAGTATTGAAATGAAGTGTTTCAAAATTATGGAAATGAAACATTTCAGGTGACTTGATCCAATTTGTGTTGTGGGAGAGGAAGGGCAGAGGGGATTATCAGTTTGTAAAAAAAAAAAAAATTAAGATTTCAACTTTTTGCCCCATTTTGGGATGCAAAAAATCTTGAAATCTCAAACTTTCATGGGACAGGAAAACCATGTCCTGCCCAGTTCTATTCCCATTGAACCCCATTAAAAATCTTTTACTATTTATATATTTAATGAGATTTTAAATAATCAAAAGATGCTTGTCCAAGACTTTAGGTGTCCTAACACCTCATAAACAATACAAGGATCCCAGCAGCATTAAAGTATTCATTTCAGCAGAAAAAAAGACAGAAACCAACAGGGATTCCTTTCCAACCTTTCTTCATCATGGGAAGCAGAAAAAAGAAAGGGAAAACAGTTAAATAATTTTAAATGTAGCAAGTAATGCTTCCATTTTAACAATCTCTTTTATTCTCTTCCCCTGTAGTAGTAGAAGGTTTTTTACAGGGGAAAAAAAGTCCCTCACTTGACAGTGCTTCGGGTGATATTAAGAGAAGGCATTAACAATCCTTGTTAGGGAAAAGAAAAAAGTCAGTACAGAAGGTCTTGAGCCATTGTTAAAGTTTGATCCTGTTTCTTTAAATATAAAACACAAGAAATGCACACACATGGGGAGATGAAGATAGAACATGTAGATTTGGCCTTTGTGTTTTTCTTCCTTGCAGTCTAACTGCTGGATAGTTATAGGCACCCACCAAGACTTAGCCACTTACCAGCCACTCCATGACTTGTGCAATTGGTACATCTGACTTTGCCATTTTAGGCAGATGGTTTATCAAACAGAATATATGCTAATTACTTATGCTAAACTATCGGTTCAACCTTGTATTTAGCTGTAACACTCAGAGTACCTTTCCCAGACCTGAGGAAGAGCTCTGTGCAGCTCAAAAGCTTGTCTCTTTCACCAACAGAAGTTGGTGCAATAAATAGGGCTCTTCCAAATTCACGGCCATGAAAAATGCATCACAGATTGTGAAATCTGGTCTTTTGTGTGCTTTTACTATATACTACAGATATCTCACGAGGGAGACCAGCATTTCTCAAATTGGGGGTCCTGACCCAAAAGGCAGTTACTGGGGGGGTCACAAGATTATTTTAGGGGGGTTGTGGTATTGCCACCCTTACTTCTGCATTGCCTTCAGAGCTGGGTGGCCAGAGAGTGGTGGCTGCTGACTGAGGGCCCAGCTCGACAGGCAGCCATGCAGATTTAAGGGTGTCAATCCCACACCAGGCCATCCTTACTCCTGCGCTGGTGCTGGCAGGGCTCTGCCTTTAGAGCTGGGCTCCCGGCCAGCCGCTGCCACTCTCCAGCCGCCCAGCTCTGAAGGCAGCACCGCTGCCAGCAGCAGCGCAGAAGTAAGGGTAACAGTACTGCAACCCCCCTACAATAACCTTGTGACCCTTCCACAACTCCTTTTGGGGTCAGGACCCCAACAATTACACCACCATGAAATTTACGATTTTAAAATCCTAATTTGATAGGGCCCTACCAATAAAAGATATTACCTCACTCACCTTGTCTCTCTACTCTCCTGGGACCGACATGACTACAGCAACACTGCATATGAAGGTAATACACAGAAAGCAGTGTGAATGTAAGAAAGAGTGCAGACATCACCCATTGGAAGGAGGCTGGTTGGAGATTTTCTATGGAAACTGCTTTTTAATGAAAATTGTGTTTTCAACTATATATATATGTGTGTGTATAAATATATATACCAGCCACAAATATAAAATCTGTAAACACTGTCAGCTTCCCATGATTGTGTGCAGTGTTGTTGTACCTGTGTTGGTCCCAGAATAGAGAGGCAATGTGGGTGAGGTAATACTTTGTATTGGACCAACTTCTGCTGGTGAGAGAGACAAGGTCTGGGACCTGAAGAAGAGCTCTGTGTAAGCTTGAAAGCTTTTTCTCTCACCAACAGAAGTTAGTCCACTAAAATATATTACTTCACTGACCTTGTATCTTTGCTTTCCACGAAACATGTTGAGGTTTCATCAAAAACGTTTTGGCTGAAAATCCTTTGACCAAAAACTTTTTGATTTTCATTTTTTTGATGAAAACTCAAAATTTCCCAAAGATAGTATTGACAAAAACAATATATTTTTTTCCATTTTCAGTGAAATTTTCCATTGACAGGGGGCAAAATTCTACCAAGCTGTAATTAGAAGATCAAGACAGAGAAACTCATGGGTTCAAAGAAGGAACTTGAAAAGATTTTAAGGAAGATCTCATAAGTAATGATAAAAGGGTCTGAAAAGTTGCATAATTATGAATGAAGGCAATCTGAGGTAGACAACTGTCCTTGGGAGAGATTGTATGCAGTGTTGTTGTAGCCATGTTGGTCCAGGATATTAGACAGAAAAAGTGGGTGAGGTAGTATATTTTACTGGACCCACTTCTGTTGGTGAGAGAGACAAGCTTTTGAGCCTACACCAAGCTATTCTTCAGGTCTGGGAAACTTAGGTTATGTCAACACTGTAAATTACTTTGGTACAACTTATGTTGCTCAGGGATGTGAATAATCCACACCCCTGAGCGACATAAGTTATATTGACCTAAGCCCTGGTGTAGGCAGCGTTATGCCGGTGGGAGAAGCTACCCATAGCTACCCATATTGACATAGCTACCACCTTTTGTAGAGGCAGAAGTTATTAATACCCCTCCAGTTATAAGGAAGAAAGGAAGGAGGGAGGAAGAAAGTGAGGAGCAGGGGTGTTAATACTGGATTATAGATTGTTGTAATAAGGAGAGAGATTCTCAGACTGCTGTTTTTGCTTAATAAAGCTAAATGCTGTCAATTTAAAGAGTCAGAGCTCACAAGAATGAGCAACTGTTCTGTGGGTAACAGTGCTGATAAGCCACGTCTGTCTGATGTGGAGTGCTACCAATTGGTAAAACTATACCACAGGACTTTACAGCATCCTCTTAAAGGCAGAAGGGAAACCAAATAAAGAAAGAGCACCCCCCCCCCCACCACCACCCCCATCCTGATGTTCAGCTTGGTCATTTCTTTTCATCTGCTTGGGGAAAACCACTTCTGGGCAGGGCATCTTGATAGCAGGGATCATTAGTTTTGAAGAAAGGCAAATGGAAAACAGGGAATTTGTATTTCAGTCACAAAGCAGATCAAAGGAAACTTTCCTAGGGCAAAGAGTTGTTGTCAAGTTTGTCCTGAAGAAAGGAAAATCATTAAAGAGGATTATATATAACGGTGGCTCTCAACCTTTCTTTCAGCTTGTGTACCCCAAGGCAATACTTCAGTGTGACTGATTGTGATTGCCAAATGCCTGGAAAAAGGCACACATTTACTCCTATGTTTCTACACACATTCTGTATAGAGACTCAGGTTTTGTTTTATTTTTATATTTATACTCACACATACTCTAGTTTAAAAAAAAATCCCTGAGTCACATTTCTTTCATATTCTGTCTTCCAGGTGATAAAATTCACTGAATTCAGTCAAGAATGTCTTCTGGTTTAGATGATCACAATACCTGCTCCATTACCTTTCCTCAATGTCTGTAATTAGAGCTCTCTGGACGTTCTCATATGGCTGTTGATGAGCTCTATGGGTAGTGTTTAGAAGTACTTTGATTGATGATGAGAAGGCACAGTGATTTCAATAACTGCAGGAGCAACCAAATCAGTTTAAGTCTTCTCAGGCATCTGGAACCATACAGCACATTGAGCATGTTTGTCAGAAACAGTGGAGCTCTTAATTGTAGCTCTTTGTTGCAGGGACTCTCTTTGCTCTGTGTTCATACAGTGTTTAGCACAATATGGTCCTGGTGCGTGACTGGGGTTTTCTAGACACTACCACAGTAATAAAATAAATAATAATAATAGTAATAATAATAATAATAATAAAAAAATAATTAATAGTAATGAGAAACCTAACAATTACCAGAATATTTTGTCCTACCACCTGTAGGTTCTCCAAGCAATGCACCACGTCATTCTGCATATGAAAAAGGAAACCCATTCAAAGGTCTAGTTATGATCTTTCTGAAAACAAACACAACTTACTGTTTCCTTGATGTACCTGCATGATAAAACATATTTTTAAGAACAGGTAATTCCATTCTGTTTATTTAAGGGAAGCAAATGGGAGTATCTTATGGTTAATATCTAGGACTCAGAATCAGAAGACCTGTTCTCTGTTCCAGAGGCTTGTTATATGACACCAGGCAAGTCATTTAAGATCTCTGTACCTCAGTTTCCTCATATTTAAATGGAGATAATAATACATTCCTCAAGGTTATGGCGTGAATCTGTATCTGATAATATTTGAAAAGCGGTTTCACCCCCTTTGCTAAAAGACAAAAAGTATTTTAAAGACACATTTTTGACACATTATTATGACATCTTCTAAAAAGATGCAGATTATTATTCCAGCAAGCTTCTTCTTGAAATTCCACACAAGTACAGTGGGCTGTTAAGTATGTTGCTGAAGAATGTTCTTACTGCTGCTAGGTTATTATGGCTGCTCAGTGCTTCTGTGCTTGGAGCTCCGGTGTTATCAGCACTAGCAGATAATGCAGCCTGCTAATTCAGCAGACGTCAATGTTACTCATGGAGAAAGAGCATGGGCACAGATCAGGGACAAAGGGACTCAAGTCAGATTTATTGCCCTCAAGGCCCCATCATAGCATCCCATAGGAGCTATTAGGTACACTAACACATGAGTGCCCTGTGGCAAGGAGCGGCTCAGTCAGGAGTGGGAATTTCTGCTATCCCCTCGGCCTCACAAAGAGTTAAGACATTTATAGACTGAGGCAAACAACTTACATATCACCTTATGTGTTTCAGGACATCTGCTTGTTATGTCCCCTTATACCTTGCTCCGAATGTGTCAGGCAAAACATCTCTATTCATCGCTTCTGTCAAACCCTCTCACCTTGCGTTAGGTCAGGATGTACTTATGTTAACCTTCTGGAGTGTGTTCACACACATACCCAGTATTTATTTCTTCTTAGGCGTGCCTGTGTTTTAGCAACACTAGCATTAAACTTCCCAAGATCATATATCAGACAGTGAACTTGTAAGCATCTGCTTTAATACATGGCCTGACTTTGGTTCATGGCTTGGCCTGACTTTGCTGACTATGGTTCAGGTGTCCGGTCTTGCACCAGGCCCTGTGCTCCATCTCTCTTTCTCTCCTATGCAGTTTAATTAATTACAAAGCTGACACACCAAGAAAAACCAGAAGACCTAGAATATGACACATGTTTAACAATTCCAGTCAGGAGAAGAATTAACCAGAATAAATAGGATTGTCTTGCAAAAAAAAAAAGTATATGAATGAATTAAATAGGTACCTATTTTCTGCATATACTCAAAGCATAAGAAGCAGTATGGTCTAGTAGAGAGAGCACTGGACTAGGAGCTAGAAAAGCTGTTATGTCACTGACCTGCTGTGTAAGTCACTTCACTTCTGTCCCTCTGTGTCCCCTTCTACTCTTTGTCTGTTTACACTGTAAGCTCTTTGGGACAGAAACTGTCTTTCACGAAATGCTTGTAAAGTGCATCCCCAATTTTGAATGGAACTTCTTAACGCTACTCTAATAAAAATAACTAATTATAATGAGGCAAAGATATATTTTATATATTCAGATATAGATATATGAAACCCTTTAAAAGCAAGGTGTTTAAATGCTGAATTTTATCAATACAGCTACACAGACAAATGCACTGGTGTGTTATTAGAGATCACGCTTCTGCTGCCATTGGTTAGGTCTGTGTCTGAAATACTTGCCTGGGCTTACTCTGTTATATAAACCCCTTTGCAGATGGATTATGCTGGAGTTAAAAAGAGCAGAATGAAATAATATTCCCATCACAGCCTACCTCACTGGAATTCCACATATCATTCTCTTCTACATTTCCCTTGGAACAGAAGGCAGCTGTGCGTAGCTATGTAGGTTCAGCAGATGCTGAACACCACTTATCAAACCCTGGTGGCTAGTTTAATTGCCCCTTTCCACTTATTTGAGATGGTGGGATAGAAGCAAAGTAGTAGAATCTGCTCCATCACTCTCTGAACTGGCCACTCTGCCAGTAAGGATGGATGTGAAAAAGAGAAGAAACTTTCAGATTCTTCTGAGACAGCCTGCAAGAAAAAAGATAAAGGGGAGGAGGGGAGAGAGGAGAATTTTATGACTTAATTGTGTAATTGGAAGCTCACCTGTAACTTTCATGAGGCAGCTGTGATTGTTTTACAAGTGAAGGGATCGTCAACAGTAAAGATACAGCATGAGTGTTTCTGACAATTTTGTAATACTGTAAAACATCTCGGTAGATTTAATAAGCAGGGATGATCTGACCTCCTGCCATTCCCATCCAATTTGCCCATTGCATCTGTCCAGTTCACCCTATTAATGGGGACACTGCAGCGACAGGAGGGGGCAGAAAACGCCATTTTAAATGGAGATAGCATCTTTTACTTGGGCTGGTTTCTTTATTGGACACATGCCCCCCTCCCCCTTGAGTTAGACATGTTGGAGCCTATTTTTCCCTGGGGCAGGGAGCTGTGGAGGGGTTTGCGGCTTTCCTTGTAAATGTTAATTAACGGGACAAAACCAGAGGAGATTAGAAGACTGATCTTTGGTCTTCATGATTTTTAAAAGTTTTTGTTGTCATTTTGTTATTTATATGGTACCTTGCTTCCCAATAGAAGTTATAGTGTTTCCATGATCAGCAGGCTGCTTTGTTATTTCCTCTACTAAGGAGCTAATCCTGTAAGGTGCTGAGCACCTCATATGAGGCTCTCAAATTATCAGGACACTATCCCTGGACACTAAGAACCCCTCAGCATTTCACAAGACCAACCCTACATTTCTGTAATTTAGAGATCTATGATTTCTCTCTGGAGCTGAAGGCCAAATCAGCAAAAGCAACAGCAAGAGAAACTGAACTGCTCAGTTTTCTCTATGCCTGGGGGCTATTATTAATTATTGTTACAGAACTGTTAATTCACATAGTACATTACAAACAAAGCTAAAACATTTCCTTTCCAAAAGATCTTGCATTGCAGATAAGGAAAAAAAAGAAGAGGTGTGTTAAACAGGGCTTCTCAAAAATTTTCCGTTGTTATTCTTTTTTGATGGAAAATTGTATTTTCCATCAGACAAACATTTTTTCCAGTGCCTACTGCCCTCACTTTTTCTTTTGAATTTTCAATGGAAATAAAAATACTGGAAAACTAAAACTTTTCAGCTGAAAACTGAAATTTTCAGGGGATTTGGATGCTTTTGCTTCATTTTTTGTATGTTTGTTATTTTTATTTTTGGCAGGTTTTGGCTCTAATTTTTATTTTATTTTATTTTATTTTATTTTATTTTCAGCTTCCTGAACCCAAACACTTTGGGGAGATGGGAGTTTTTTGACAAAAAGTAAATTTTTTCTACAGAAAATATTGGTAATTTTTTTTCTGCATTTCCATTGAAATTTTCCGGGGAAGGGGCAGGGGGGTTCTAATTTCTAATCAGTAAGGCTAAGATTTTGTCACATATATTTTTAGTAAAAGTCATGGACAGGTCCCAAGCAATAAACAAAAAATCACAGAAGCCTGTGGCCTGTCCATGACTTTTACTAAAAATATCCCTGACATATTGGGGAGCAAGGAACGTTCAGCAGCAACAGCTTCTGGGGCTCCAGGGCCACCCACACTGGCTGCAGGTTCTGGGCAGCTGTGGAGTCCCCCACCCACTGAGGTTGGGAGCTGCTCTGGGGCACCCCCACCACCCGTGGTGGCTGGGAGCTGGGGTGGGGAGGGGCTTGCCGCCTGCCAAGGCTCAGCAGCTGCGGGGGGTGCCCCTAGCAACTGGGGTGGCAGGGAAGCTGCTGGGGTTCCTCCCGCCACCCATAGCGGCTAGGCAGCTGCGGGGTCCCCTTGTTGCCCAGTGGCTGCGAGCTGCAGGAAGGCCACCAGCTGATAGCTCCAGCCCCAGTGTCCTGGGCTGAAACAGAAAATGCCACAGAGGCCTCATTCAATTCATACCTTCCAACTTCTGCAACAAATGAAGCAGGGTTCCTAGAGAGAACAGTTTCCTTTCCCTACACTATCCTGATTGATCTCCACAAGCAGGTCTCTCCGATGCAATGAAGGAGTCAGGAGGTTCTGAAGTTGAAAACATTGTATTTAATAGTGTAATCATAATAGTGTAATAGTGCACGAGGCGGAGGGGGAGAATGTGATTCCATGACCTCCGTGACATAATCATAGCCTTAGTAATCAGTTCTAATTTTGAGAAGGCATTTGAAGGAGGAGAAGGGGAGAGAGAGAGAGGAACAGGCCAGAAATGCTGGCAGAGGGAAAAAAGAGAGGCTGCGACAAGAAAAGAGAGAAATGAGAACAGAGATGAAAGTAAGGGACTGGTAGGTATGGCTGAGGTATGGAAAGAGAAAGGAAGCCAGTGAAATGTCAGCCTGCCTGATTGTTTAAATCCTTGTGTATTAGCCTGTGTTTCTAATGGCATTCACAGGAGTGTTTTACTCCTCTTGATGTGTCATTGCAACTCTTATTAAACTGATTGTAAGATCATCAGCTCCTTGGGGCAATCTTCTTATGTGCCCTGACAATAGTGCCCTGACCCTTAACTGAGGGCTCTGGCCCCTACTGCAATGCAAATATTCAATACATTTTCTGTCACCTGTTTCCCATTCTGATGACAGAGTTGTTTGCTCTTCTGCCATGTGGAAGCAGATGTATGGGGCCTTGCAGGTCAGCTTCCCTGAGGAGGAGAAATCAATGGCATGGACTCTAGGTATATTCTGAATGTAACTTGTTTTATTTACACCAGTACATTGGTCCTAAAAGGAGAGAGCCAAGTAACATGCAGGGCAATCCCTTCTTCCAGGAATTTCCACCTAACACCAATGTCCAGTTCCCAGGATGCAATTCTATCTCAAGAATTGATTCTAATCACAGTCCAAGGCAGAAAACAAATTGTGTCCTACTGATCACACAGCTCTCTCACTCCTAAATCTGCCTCTAAACCAAAAGCTTGTCTCGCTCAAACGAAGAACAATACCTCATATCTTCCCAAGAGTCTAAACTTGCTCACACGTTAAGAGACAGCATGTTAAAGACTCTATATAACAGTACCACCTGGTGATGGCTCCATGACAATAGAAACTATGTGGTCATGTGTTAGAAAGGGCTGCTCCGCTGATTTCAATACTCTGTCATTGGCAAACGTGCCTCTCAAGGTCAAGTATAATTGGTTCAAATATATGCGTATTGTAAATAGGACTAGAGGAGAATCTAGTGTCTACCCAGAGAAACTGCAAGACAGAAGCAGGTATAGGTTCAGAATAAAATGCCTTCTGTGGTGATATTAATATCTATTTCTATTTTCTAAGAATAAATGAAGGGGTGGGGAATTCTTGCTCTTATTTTCTTTTAATCCTTCAGTGATCAGGGAAACTTTTGATGTCAAAGACTGATGTGTGTTAATTCCCTCTTAAATCCTGTATAAATATTATATGAACCAAATTACAGGGGGAAAAATATGTGCAGAAAATTCAAACCCTTTTCACGTTTTATCATAACCTGTCCAATCATAACAATTTTATGTCATTTTTCGCAGCCCTGGTGAGTAATTTCAAAAGATAATGGATAGATAATTATATGGTAGGAGGCTTGAAAATGGTGATTCTTTTTTCAAAACTATTAAGCTTTTTCAGTATACTAATTGGTATCTATTCCTTACTGCTTTGTGCTGTTTCCTCCAAGTGGGCTCTGGAGAAGTAACAGTAATAATTAATAATATATTTTACTTGTGGAGTGCCGTCCATCCAAAGGGTGTCTAAATATTTCAGAAACATTAATGACTTCAGCTTTTCAGCACCACTGAGAGGAAGGTCAGTATCATCATACCCATTTTACAGCTGGGGAAATCGAGGCACATCAAGGCTACGACTTCCCTAAGGTCAGAGAGGGAGTCTGGAATAGACCTTAGATATCCAGGCCTGTGCTTTTATGACAAGACCATCCTTCCAAAAAAAAAAAAAAATCTTGTAATTCCCTCCCTAGCCATTTGGTGTGAATGATCCAATCTTTTTGTTTGCCTAGGGTATTTCTAGGGATAATCGTAGCTTTTGTTAGGTCCTGTCAGAAGTAGAACATTTGAAATTCGTTCTCTACCTCATCCTTGATGTCCTAATACCCACAAAATTGACCACTTCTTCATGTTTGCACTTATTTTGCGCTCCCTTTCATAGGCTGACTAACTTCTGCTAGCAAAAATATTTGTATCTGGTAATTGCAGAGCTCTTCCTCCAAAATACTTAGAGAAAACAAATTTTCAAATTCACTGTCTGTGCCTCTTTTATCATTTATTATTTTTATTATATTAGAACCAGGGAGCCCCAGTCCTGGATCAGCAATCCATTGTGCTAGGCCCTGTACAAATAGAGAATAAAAAGACAATCTCTGCCCCAAAGAGCTGCCTGGAGAAACTTGCAAATAATAACAATATCCTAGGAATTTTTGGATCAATCATAATGAGGCAGGAGTACTTTGAATTTTGGATTTAAAATTCTGAAGAACAAGACAAAAAGTAAATTAATTTCGGGGGGGAGAAGTTAATGCATAAAAATGAGAAAATTGTAATGTTTTCATGAACAGAAACGGAGGCAACAGTCATAGAAAAAAATGATTTGCGATGAATTATTTGCTCTTTACAATTCTTCGTTTTTCCAACTTCCTTGTTACTTTGTGAAAGCCACATATATTAACATACATTTAACATATTTAGCATATATTTCCAGGAAACTGGGTAACAGAATTAATAGAGAAGTCAGTGGTTTGGTTACTAGGAGCATGCACGTGCTCTGACAGTCAAAGTCAGATTTAGAGGTCTGCCAGTCAGGTGTATTCATATTCACAAACTGAAGCATTTCAAAAATAAGTTACAGACGATGGGATCAATAGGAAGAGAAAGAGAGAACAGTGTCATATGAAGCATTAATTAATATTAAGCCCACAGCTGGGTGTGGGAAATGTCAAATTCTACTGGATACATCAAGGCTGAGCCTGGGTTTCACAACATCTCGTGTCCTCTGTCCAATAAATTGCCAAGTTGTTTGCTTTGCCTGTCATTGAAATGTATCAGTTTTTCATGTGGTCTAAGAAGGAAGGGCCACATTTCTTTGGATCCCTGACTTTTCTCCATCGTTAATAATGCATTAATCTAGCAAAATATTTGCTTCTGCTCAAGCTCTTGATGTCAGGGAATTATATATATATATGTGTGTGTGTGAAAAATACAATAAATATTCAAGAAATAAATCTTTCTCTGATCCTCCCTTTCCCCTTTTCATTAAGGAAGCTCTCTTAGCTATGAGATTGATTCTTGAATTTCAACTCACACAGAAAGTCTTCATTAAATTTGAGGTGAGGAGCTCAACCCTGTTTTTCCTGCGTCTGTGAGTTTAAAATGCAACCTGAGCATCGAATGAACCCAAGGCCCAATTCACCACTGTGTTACTGCAGTTTTACGCTGATGTAACTCCTCTGATTTCAATAAGAGTTACATGGTAGTAGTGAATCAGGCCACTAGGATTTTCTTTTTCTTTGTCTTTTAGCTTCTTGTCCTAGTCTGAATGTAAATCCTGAGCAACGGAGAGTTCCTTAAGGGCTGGAGAGAAGGAAACTTTGCCCCAGTTTTGCAGTGTCCGTTCCCCACCATGGATTAAATTGTGCGGATATGCCCGTTATGGAAGCTCTATCTCTCTTGCAGAGTCCCCAGCGAATGGCTACGCAGGTGGTGTCGGAGAGAAGGCTTTGGTTTCTTTGACCATGGGATGGTGTTCCATGAAGGAGGAGTGCTGGGCAGAGACGGGCTCCACCTTACGAAGAGAGGGAAGAGCATCTTTGCCAGCAGGCTGGCTAACCTAGTGAGGAGGGCTTTAAACTAGGTTCACCGGGGGAAGGAGACCAAAGCCCTGAGGTAAGTGGGAAAGCGGGATACCGGGAGGAAGCACAGGCAGGAATGTCTGTGAGGGGAGGGCTCCTGCCTCATACTGAGAATGAGGGGCGATCAGCAGGTTATCTCAAGTGCTTATATACAAATGCACAAAGCCTTGGAAACAAGCAGGGAGAACTGGAGGTCCTGGTGATGTCAAGGAACTATGACGTGATCGGAATAACAGAGACTTGGTGGGATAACTCACATGACTGGAGTACTGTCATGGATGGTTATAAACTGTTCAGGAAGGACAGGCAGGGCAGAAAAGGTGGGGGAGTAGCACTGTATGTAAGGGAGCAGTATGACTGCTCAGAGCTCCGGTACGAAACTGCAGAAAAACCTGAGTGTCTCTGGATTAAGTTTAGAAGTGTGTGCAACAAGAGTGATGTAGTGGTGGGAGTCTGCTATAGACCACCGGACCAGGGGGATGAGGTAGATGAGGCTTTCTTCCGGCAGCTCACGGAAGCTACTAGATCGCATGCCCTGATTCTCATGGGTGACTTTAATTTTCCTGATATCTGCTGGGAGAGCAATAAAGCGGTGCATAGACAATCCAGGAAGTTTTTGGAAAGCGTAGGGGACAATTTCCTGGTGCAAGTGCTAGAGGAGCCAACTAGGGGGGGCACTTTTCTTGACCTGCTGCTCACAAACCGGGTAGAATTAGTGGGGGAAGCAAAAGTGGATGGGAATCTGGGAGGCAGTGACCATGAGTTGGTTGAGTTCAGGATCCTGACGCAGGGAAGAAAGGTAAGCAGCAGGATACGGACCCTGGACTTCAGGAAAGCAGACTTCGACTCCCTCAGGGAATGGATGGCCAGGATCCCCTGGGGGACTAACTTGAAGGGGAAAGGAGTCCAGGAGAGCTGGCTGTATTTCAAGGAATCCCTGTTGAGGTTACAGGGACAAACCATCCCAATGAGTCGAAAGAATAGTAAATATGGCAGGCGACCAGCTTGGCTTAATGGTGAAATCCTAGCGGATCTGAAACATAAAAAAGAAGCTTACAAGAAGTGGAAGGTTGGACATATGACCAGGGAAGAGTATAAAAATATTGCTCGGGCATGTAGGAATGTTATCAGGAGGGCCAAATCGCACCTGGAGCTGCAGCTAGCCAGAGATGTCAAGAGTAACAAGAAGGGTTTCTTCAGGTATGTTGGCAACAAGAAGAAAGCCAAGGAATGTGTGGGCCCCTTACTGAATGAGGGAGGCAACCTAGTGACAGAGGATGTGGAAAAAGCTAATGTACTCAACGCTTTTTTTGCCTCTGTCTTCACGAACAAGGTCAGCTCCCAGACTGCTGTGCTGGGCATCACAACATGGGGAATAGATGGCCAGCCCTCTGTGGAGATAGAGGTGGTTAGGGACTATTTAGAAAAGCTGGACGTGCACAAGTCCATGGGGCCGGACGAGTTGCATCCGAGAGTGCTGAAGGAATTGGCGGCTGTGATTGCAGAGCCATTGGCCATTATCTTTGAAAACTCGTGGCGAACCGGGGAAGTCCCGGATGACTGGAAAAAGGCTAATGTAGTGCCAATCTTTAAAAAAGGGAAGAAGGAGGATCCTGGGAACTACAGGCCAGTCAGCCTCACTTCAGTCCCTGGAAAAATCATGGAGCAGGTCCTCAAAGAATCAATCCTGAAGCACTTGCATGAGAGGAAAGTGATCAGGAACAGCCAGCATGGATTCACCAAGGGAAGGTCATGCCTGACTAATCTAATCGCCTTTTATGATGAGATTACTGGTTCCGTGGATGAAGGGAAAGCAGTGGATGTATTGTTTCTTGACTTTAGCAAAGCTTTTGACACGGTCTCCCACAGTATTCTTGTCAGCAAGTTAAGGAAGTATGGGCTGGATGAATGCACTATAAGGTGGGTAGAAAGCTGGCTAGATTGTCGGGCTCAACGGGTAGTGATCAATGGCTCCATGTCTAGTTGGCAGCCGGTATCAAGTGGAGTACCCCAAGGGTCGGTCCTGGGGCCGGTTTTGTTCAATATCTTCATAAATGATCTGGACGATGGTGTGGATTGCACTCTCAGCAAATTTGCGGATGATACTAAACTGGGAGGAGTGGTAGATACGCTGGAGGGGAGGGATAGGATACAGAAGGACCTAGACAAATTGGAGGATTGGGCCAAAAGAAATCTGATGAGGTTCAATAAGGATAAGTGCAGGGTCCTGCACTTAGGACGGAAGAACCCAATGCACAGCTACAGACTAGGGACCGAATGGCTAGGCAGCAGTTCTGCGGAAAAGGACCTAGGGGTGACAGTGGATGAGAAGCTGGATATGAGTCAGCAGTGTGCCCTTGTTGCCAAGAAGGCCAATGGCATTTTGGGATGTATAAGTAGGGGCATAACGAGCAGATCGAGGGATGTGATCATTCCCCTCTATTCGACATTGGTGAGGCCTCATCTGGAGTACTGTGTCCAGTTTTGGGCCCCACACTTCAAGAAGGATGTGCATAAATTGGAGAGAGTCCAGTGAAGGGCAACAAAAATGATTAGGGGACTGGAACACATGAGTTATGAGGAGAGGCTGAGGGAGCTGGGCTTGTTTAGCCTGCAGAAGAGAAGAATGAGGGGGGATTTGATAGCTGCTTTCAACTACCTGAAAGGGGGTTCCAAAGAGGATGGCTCTAGACTGTTCTCAATGGTAGCAGATGACAGAACGAGGAGTAATGGTCTCAAGTTGCAGTGGGGGAGGTTTAGATTGGATATTAGGAAAAACTTTTTCACTAAGAGGGTGGTGAAACACTGGAATGCGTTACCTAGGGAGGTGGTAGAATCTCCTTCCTTAGAGGTTTTTAAGGTCAGGCTTGACAAAGCCCTGGCTGGGATGATTTAACTGGGAATTGGTCCTGCTTTGAGCAGGGGGTTGGACTAGATGACCTTCTGGGGTCCTTCCAACCCTGATATTCTATGATTCTATGATTCTATAGCTTCTGCAGCTTTGATTTAAAGTAATCCCAGACCTCCTCTGCCTTTAGGTCCATAAGTTCTTCAGTCCAATCCACTTTCCTAAGTAATTTCCTTAATTTTTGAAAGTCAGCCCTTTTGAAATCAAAAACCCTAGTTGCAGATTTATTTTTGTAATCCTTCCATTCAGTTTGAACTGAATTAGCTCATGATCACTCGAACCAAGATTATCCCCTACAACCATTTCTTCTATGAGGTCCTCACTACTCACCAAAACCAAATCTAAAATGGCATCCCCTCTAGCCAGTTCAGCAACGACTTGGTGAAGGAATCCATCAGCTATCGCTTCTAAGAAAATCTGAGCCCTATTATTATTACTAGCACTTGTCCTCCAGTCTATATCTGGGAAATTAAAGTCTCCCATGATCACGGAGTTTCCATTAGTATTTACTTCATTAAAAACATTAAAAAGGGCTCTATCCATATCCAAATTAGATCCCGGAGGTCTATAGCACACCCCAAGCACTATCCCAGCGGAGGCTCTAATAGTTTTGTTCCCCAATGTAATTTTTGCCCTGACAGACTCTGTCTTATCCATTCCATTGCTTCTTATTTCTTTACATTCTACCTCCTCATTGATATACAATGCTACTCTACCACCTTTACCTTTATTGCTGTCTTTCCTAAACAGCACATACCCTTCAATACCTGTAGCCCAGTCATGACGACTATTCCACCATGTTTCTGTTATCCCTATAATATCTGGTTTCACTTCCTGCACCAGTAGCTCTAGTTCCTCCATTTTGTTACCTAGGCTCCTCGCATTAGTGTACAAACATCTTAATTTTTGCTGTTTGGCCTCGCTCACATTCTGTACCCTATTAGGCACGGTCATTCTACAGCCAGTATCACCTGTTAGACTGGTATCCACACTGCCCTTCCTCCTTATATACATTCCCCTACTCACAGCTGTATCCTTTCTTACTTTGTTTTCTTCCCCCTCAATGCTAAAATCCGGCGTGGAGATTACCTGGACATCTCCCAACCATCTCCCCCAAATTCCTAGTTTAAAGCTCTCTTAATCAGTTGTGTCAGCCTCCATCCTAGAAATCTATTTTCTTCCCTACTCAGATGAAGTCCATCCCGAGAGAACTGTCCTCTGTCCATGAATGCCTCCCAGTGGCCATACATCCCAAAGCCCTCCTTATAGCACCACTGCCTAAGCCATCTGTTGATAGTCATAATCTTGTCACACCTTTGTTGCCCTTCTCTAGGAACAGGCAGAATCCCACTAAAGATCACCTGAGCCTCGATTTCCTTAAGCGTCTTCCCCAGCCTAGCATAGTCTCCCTTAATACTTTCCAGCGAGAATCTAGCCGTATCATTTGTTCTCACATGAAGGATAATTAGGGGATTCTTTCCTGCTCCCTTTAGAATCCTTTTCAACCTCAGGTCTACATCCAGTATCTTAGCACCTGGAAGACAGCACACCCTCCTATTCTCTGGATCAGCTCTGGTTACAGGCCTCTCCATTCTTCTCAGTAAAGAGTCCCCGATCACATAGACCTGCCTTTTCCTGGTGACAGTGCTATTCTCCAGTCTGACATTCTCCAGTCTATCCCCTGTTCCCTCTGGCTGCAAGTTCTTTCCATTCCTATTCTCCCTTGTAATCCTCTTCAACCCATCCTGTATCCTCCTGGGGCTCATATTTGGTGTAGTCTCCATTGATTCTTCCCCTTTTCCTATAGGACTAGCTGCTCTTCTCTTCTTCCTTGCCCTTCCACCTTCAGTGACTACCTGCTGAGCCCCTTCTTCATTTTCCAACTCTGCAAACCTGTTCTTGAGCTCTATTTCTCCTTCACTGGCCCGTCTTTTCCTCTGCCTGGTTCTTTTAGTCACATGCTTCCACTGACCACTTTCCTCACCCAGTCTCCCCTCAGAATTCCCCAGCCCTGATTCCACCTGCAAGTCTGAGCTTTTCCCTTCAGATACCTCATGTCTTTGCTCCATAATCTGCTCGAACCCCTTTCTAAACTCAACCAGACTTTCCACCTGCATCTCCAAACCTTGGATCTTTTCCTCCATCAGCTCTATCAGACGGCATTTCATGCAGACAAAACTCTTACCAGGTACCCCCTCCAGGATCATGTACATACCACAGCTTCCACATCCAGTCATCTTCATTGTGTCTTCCACTACATGAGTCACTCCCACTGCTGCCTCTGAACTCTTTGGGGGAGAATAGTATGTCTCCTCCTTTGTTTTACGCACATTCTGCCATATATTTTGTGTTATGGCAGTCTCGGATAATGACCCAGCACATGTTGTTCATTTAAAGAACACTTTCACTACCGATTTGTCAAAATGTAAAGAAAGTACCAATGTGAGATTTCTAAAGATAGCTACAGCACTCGACCCAAGGTTTAAGAATCTGAAGTGCCTTCCAAAATTTGAGAGGGAAGAGGTGTGGAGCATGCTTTCAGAAGTCTTAAAAGAGTAACACTCCGATGCAGAAACTGTAGAACCTAAACCACCAAAAAAGAAAATCTACCTTCTGGTGGCATCTGACTCAGATGGTGAAAATGAACATGCATCAGACTGCACTGCTTTGGATCATTATTGAGCAGAACTTGTCATCAGTCTGGAGGCATGTCATCTGGAATGGTGGTTGAAGCATGAAGGGACATATGAATCTTTAGCGCACCTGGTATGTAAATATCTTGTGACGTCGGCTATAACAAATGCCACGAGAATGCCTGTTCTCATGTTCAGGTGACATTGTAAACACAAGAAATGAGCAGCATTATCTTCTGCATATGTAAACAAACTGGTTTGTCTGAGTGATTGCCTGAACAAGAAGTAGGACTGAGTGGACTTGTAGGCTCTAAAGTTTTACATTATTTTATTTTGGAATGCAGGTTTTTTTGTACATAATTCTACACTTGTAATTTGCACTTTCACAATGAAGAGATTGTACTGCAGTACTTGTATTAGGTGAACTGAGAAATAATATTTCTTTTGCCTTTTACAATGCAAATATTTGTAATAAAAATAAATATAAAGTGAGCACTGTACACTTTGTATTCTGTGCTGTAATTGAAATCAAAATATTGGAAAATGTAGAAAACATCCAAAAATATTTAAATAAATGGTATTCTGTTGTTTAACAGCATGATTAATCGTGATTATTTTTTTAATCATGTGATTAATCATGATTACATTTTTAATCGCCTGACAGCCCTAAAAAAACACCTTAATTTAATTTTACAAAAACAAACAAACAACCTCCCCCCACCTTTTTCTTTTCAAATGAAATGTCAAAATCAACACAGTCTTGTGGAAAGTTTTGATTTTGACAAAGTGGCATTTTCTGGCAGAAAAACATTCTGTTGGAAATTTTCCAATGAGATCTACTATTTAGGCCACAAACCTTCAATATCATGTGTGGTGGATCTCTCTTTCTCTGCAGAGTTTCATTGACTACAGTGGATAAACGGCAGCCTGGCTTGATCAAATAGCAGGATCAGGGCATTAGTTATTTTCATGTTTCCTCATAAATCAGCACTCCCAACCTTTTGCTAATTTCTGATGCACTTCTCTGAATTCCCCACAGTGTTAACATCTTTTTGCTTTTATCTAGTGTTACCAAGGGGTGGCCAGATAGCCTGGTGATGGACTTGAGAAAGACAGGCAGACAGATCAGACTGAACTGTACAATATGTAATTAATCAAATATCATGGGCCAGATTCCCATCTGCTATGCCAGTGTAAATCCAGAGTGTCATTGGGGATTCTTTGAATATACCGAACATCAGATTAACTGAGATTTGAAACTGGCTGATTAAGTAACACAATTCTTACGCATAGCATTTGTGGGGGCAGACAGTGGATGATTAGCCCGTGCTTGAATGCCACTCTACATTAACTACTGGAAGATATGTGAATTAAACTCTGATCACACAGCACTTATCCTCTAATTAAAAGTGCAAGCCAGCCCCAAGCTAAATTTCAAGGTTCCTTAAAGACAACAGACTTCATAGATTGCTTATGATCACTGAACCCTGCAAAAATCAATATTTTAAAACAGTTAGTAATTACAGTAGAGAATAATAGCCCAATACAGTGTTTCCATTTGTTCCAGCAGCATATAAACTGGTCTGTTATAGTAGGAAAAGGTGTTCATAAAGAGACAAAATAATAGCCTGCGATAATTTATCCATGGAGGGAAATGCTATTTATGATGAGGGGAGCAGCACATAATCCAAGCTAACATGCTGTGATACTTTGAGCTATTTCACCTGATCATACATTGCTGTATATGTGCTAGCCATTAAGAGAGACAGAGGCTATCATGGAGTAAAGGAACATGTATGCACTACAGTATTCAGTGGTGTCAATAAGAGAAGAAACAGTGGGAAGGATGCATAGTTCTTGTTCCGTGTGTCTGCAGGCTTATGGGAGCCAGGCAAGGGGTGGGCCAGAATCATCCACAACTTGGGTGTGGCAGGCTCTAGGCATACTCATTAGCTGTTTGAAGTTACTTGGGTGATTTCCACAGTGGACAAATGGCTTGGCAGGATACACCAAGCTACCCTCTGAAAAGGTGGTATTTACCAATGGAAATCCTGGGGGAGGGGGAAGAGTTATAAATAGGCTAACTGGTAGTCATACTAAAGAGCTTGGTGGTGGAGCAGTGCAAGGCCCAGTAGGGTCTGCTGTAAGGATTGAGTTCAAGGGACTCTGCCAGTTTTGTTGGATTAGACTGTAGGCTCCCTATCCCCACTGAAGAAAAAGAAGAGGAGGAAAATTTGCTGCAGGGTCTACAAATTGCAGACTGTCATTGCAAAGACTAAAGGGGAGTTTGAAGGAGACGCTGGGACTAGCAGTTGTTCCTCACTTTTAAGGAGCTGGTATGTCCTACATAAGATTTGAACACCATTCCACAGACACTGAGAAGGGTAAATCCTCCTAGAGAAGAGCCCTAGGGGGGCACATGTGTATGTGCATGAATATAACTATATTTTGCATTTGAACTTGTGAGAGTAACATGTACTAAATGTGGGGGGGGAAACCTTGAAAGTGTTGTCTGTAGGCAATATTCAAAATTGCTTCAAGGGTTGTAAGTACTGTTATGTATGCATATATCCATACAGTCAGAGAGAAGGAAATTTAATGTTTTCCTTTAGAGATTTTGTGCCACTCCCTTT
This sequence comes from Lepidochelys olivacea, assembly GCF_965140295.1. Taxonomy (NCBI): domain Eukaryota; kingdom Metazoa; phylum Chordata; order Testudines; family Cheloniidae; genus Lepidochelys; species Lepidochelys olivacea. The sequence goes on along the minus strand of NC_140415.1, from coordinate 10,453,409 downwards.
CCATCAGCGATTTAACCCTGTCTGCTATATATCTCTGCTCTCTTTTTCACCTTATTTTTCATTGGATTATATTCTCCTTCCCACTCTCGATTTCTCTTTCCGCTGTCTCTCCTTTTGACATAAATTGACATTTTAGCCCTCAGTATTTGACTGGTTTGTAAATTAGGCAAAATGAGTTTCCTTATCCTTAAACCAAACAACATCATTTGTTTTTTAGCAAGGCAGGTGAATTTGTATTGCTGTTTTCCTAACTCACCTGCAGATGTCTAATTGCTGTGGCTTCCAGCACCTCCACAGCTGTTTGACAATAGCTTCTGCTGCCATTCCATACACGCTATTCTAAACCAACGCAAATGTGTGGTCTTTTTGAAGAGAGCTTATGATGCATCTTACATAATGGGATGCTAGAAGGGCAAACTGTGTACCTAAAACAACCCAGGGAATCTAAAATGCAGCCCTCCACCTCCCTCTCCTATTGTAGCAGGATCAGAACAAAATGATCAGCTGCACTGTTTTATCTATTAATTCAGTTTTCAGACAGTACCTCTTCGTTTGGCAAACAGATCACTGGTTCCAATATTGTGATGTGAATTTATTTTTCCTTTAAAAGATGCATGTAAACATGTGTACTATGGCCTCGGTCCCGCAGGTGGTGATAGACTAAGGCACCTGCACACAGCCCCATTGGCAACACGGCGGACTGGCTGTGTGCTATGCACTGCAGGGTTTGGATCTAATTCAGGAGTCACCCTGCGGCTCACTAAAGTCAACAGGAGCTTCGAGGTATTCAGCAGTCAGATTAATTATTTAAGAGCCTAAATTTTCACTTAGGAAAAAACATTGAAGCCCTATTTTGTCTTGACCCTGGATTCTGGGAAGTTGCCCATATGGCCCTTGGTGTCACGGAGATATGTCACCATTGCTGTGCTGCTGAGTTGATTCATCAGCCCCATTCACTGTATTAGTGGTTTCATAGATTCATAGATTTTAGGCCAGAAGGGACTATTAGATAATCGAATCTGACCTCCTGTGTATCACTCGCCATAGACTATCACCCAGTTACCCCTGTATTGAGCCTAATAACTTGTGTGAATCTCAAACCTTTGAGAGCAGGTTCCAAATTCAGAGCCAGAGCCAAATGTTGTGGCACCTTTGTTCCTAACTGTGGAACTCACCCTTGGAATGTTTCTATCAGGCTAGAAAATTACAGCCTCTGTTATGTGACATGGAATGTAAGTTACCCAGGTATTTACAGCCTCATGATTTTGCTAGAGCTCAAATTGAACTGTGCAGTATTTTGTAATACATGTTGGCTCTTTTTATTTGATGATAAAAGCAGTGAAGGGCAACTGCAAAAGCTTCATGTTCTTGTATCACTGTGGACAGTTTCCCTTAACTTACCAACCCCTCCTCTGCAGATTCAGTAGCTGCCCTGCTACGGTGAGTATAAAAGTCTAATCAATCCAGCAGGTGCAACTTCCATGGAAATCTTAGGGGTGACATACATGGTGGTTTAAGTTAATTGGTCAGATCCCTGGGTTCAGCCAAGCTGTGCTTATCACGTGCCTTTAAAAGCTGGGGGCCAAATTCTTCCCCAATTCAGCAGACAACTGGGGGCCAAAACAGCCTCCAGCATAATTTAAAGCAGCCTAAGGGCTGCTGTAAATTAGGCCAACTACAACAGTTCCCTAGGACAACTCCACAGGTTGAGATTAGCTGGAGTGCATCATTCTCCATTCTTCTTCACATGCCTAGCCTGAATACACCTACACGCAAAAGAGTATGTGAGGGGAATCCCTGGCTGCCCCCTTTGAGAAGCTCTCCAGCTCCTTTGTGCTACCACAGATATAAGAGGAGATAAGAAGGAAAGGGCTAGACTGTGAAAGGCGTTAAAGGTGAGGATCTATATATAATCTACATGTACTTAACAGTAGATACAAGTTACAGAGGTGGTAGTGTTGAAATATAGATCCTGTTTCGCAGCTGGATTCGTTAGCTATGAATTTTTTGAAGCTTTTGACACGGTCTCCCACAGTATTCTTGTCAGCAAGTTAAGGAAGTATGGGCTGGATGAATGCACTATAAGGTGGGTAGAAAGCGGGCTAGATTGTCGGGCTCAACGGGTAGTGATCAATGGCTCCATGTCTAGTTGGCAGCCGGTATCAAGTGGAGTGCCCCAAGGGTCGGTCCTGGGGCCGGTTTTGTTCAATATCTTCATAAATGATCTGGAGGATGGTGTGGATTGCACTCTCAGCAAATTTGCAGATGATACTAAACTGGGAGGAATGGTAGATACGCTGGAGGGTAGGGATAGGATACAGAGGGACCTAGACAAATTGGAGGATTGGGCCAAAAGAAATCTGATGAGGTTCAATAAGGATAAGTGCAGGGTCCTGCACTTAGGACGGAAGAACCCAATGCACAGCTACAGACTAGGGACCAAATGGCTAGGCAGCAGTTCTGCGGAAAAGGACCTAAGGGTGACAGTGGACGAGAAGCTGGATATGAGTCAGCAGTGTGCCCTTGTTGCCAAGAAGGCCAATGGCATTTTGGGATGTATAAGTAGGGGCATAGCGAGCAGATCGAGGGACGTGATCGTTCCCCTCTATTCGACATTGGTGAGGCCTCATCTGGAGTACTGTGTCCAGTTTTGGGCCCCACACTTCAAGAAGGATGTGGATAAATTGGAGAGAGTCCAGCGAAGGGCAACAAAAATGATTAGGGGACTGGAACACATGAGTTATGAGGAGAGGCTGAGGGAGCTGGGCTTGTTTAGCCTGCAGAAGAGAAGAATGAGGGGGGATTTGATAGCTGCTTTCAACTACCTGAAAGGGGGTTCCGAAGAGGATGGCTCTATACTGTTCTCAATGGTAGCAGATGACAGAACGAGGAGTAATGGTCTCAAGTTGCAGTGGGGGAGGTTTAGATTGGATATTAGGAAAAACTTTTTCACTAAGAGGGTGGTGAAACACTGGAATGCGTTACCTAGGGAGGTGGTAGAATCTCCTTCCTTAGAGGTTTTTAAGGTCAGGCTTGACAAAGCCCTGGCTGGGATGATTTAACTGGGAATTGGTCCTGCTTTGAGCAGGGGGTTGGACTAGATGACCTTCTGGGGTCCCTTCCAACCCTGATATTCTATGATTCTATGATAATTCTCATGATGTTTTGGTCTGACATGTCAGAAATCTTCTGATTGGTTATTATTACTATTTTATTTGTACTGTGGTAGCCCATAGGAGCTGCAGTCACGGATCAGGACCCCATTGTGCTAGGGGCTGTGCAAACCAGAACAAAAAGAGATTTCCACCATCAGTTGTTCATAGATAGCTGTTTCTGAATGATATTGGCTACCTGAGCCAGAAATTAGGCCCCTTCTTGATTTTGATCAATAATGAAAAAGTGGATTTTAATGAAAATCACACTACTCCTATATTTTGCACATAGTTATTAAGCACATGACCAGTGCGTAATAAATTATAAATCAGAATAATGCATTCACAGTCCCACTTGGGGCCCCTCCCAATATTTTTAAACAAACTAACATGTCACTATTTGCATCCCTTTATGAGCCAGGATGTTTCTCATGTGCTTGGCAAAGTTACGTTTTTAAATTCTGCAGCCACAGCCTCAAACAATTTTGTAGAGTACTATGTTCTGCAAAGCATTTTGTGGTGGATTTTTATGAACTCCACACTATCAAAGGTTTTATTATCATCATCTCAGGAATAAACAGTTATCAAAGCCTTTGTGTATCACGTTAATTGCTCTGATTGCAACTAGGCCGTGTTGTTGTAGCCATGTCAGTTCCAGGATATTAGAGAGACAAGGTGAGTGAGGTAACATCTTCTATTGGACGAACTTTTGTTGGTGAGAGAGAGATGCTTTCTTTTTAGCTTCCAGGCTCGTCTCTCGGACCAATAGAAGTTGGTCCAATAAAAGATTTTACCTCACCCATCTTGTCTCTCTAATGGTTGCAACCTGACACAGGAAGAGTGGAGTGTGCTTTCATTTCCTTTGGTGAAAACCCATGCAGACACAGTTAGCTACTGCCAAACAGCGTGGCCGCGTAATGTTAGGGCCCAGAAAGAAAAGAGAATGGGAAGGGATCGACAGCTATTAAACTTGGGTAGGGACTGGCACAGTTCCCTCTGGTGAGTGACAGATGAGGTTATGTGACTGGACAACAATTTGAAGGGTTGAATTATTCATGACCAGTTCAAGGCAAAAGGGTTTAACCTGCTGATATCATCTTCTTGTGGTATTTCACTGGGGTAAGAGAGGCTATTCCGGACATTTTTATTTTTATGGAGTTTTTAGTATATTTGTGTATAAGATCACATGTACAGAAAAGAGTTAAAAAAACTCACCCAATTTTCAGTGAAACTTGGGTGCACACATTATGGTTTCAGACCCAGGTGCTGTTTAAAATTGGAGAGCTTTATTACTTGTGTCATAAATATAAAGGGAAGGGTAAACCCCTTTGAAATCCCTCCTGGCCAGGGGAAAGCTCCTCTCACCTATAAAGGGTTAAGAAGCTAAAGGTAACCTCGCTGGCACCTGACCAAAATGACCAATGAGGAGACAAGATACTTTCAAAAGCTGGGAGGAAGGAGAGAAACAAAGGGTCTCTGTCTGCCTATATAAAAAGAAAAGGAGGACTTGTGGCACCTTAGAGACTAACCAATTTATTTGAGCATGAGCTTTCGTGAGCTACAGCTCACTTCATCGGATGCATACCGTGGAAACTGCAGAAGACATTATATACACACAGAGACCATGAAACAATACCTCCTCCCACCCCACTCTCCTGCTGGTAATAGCTTATCTAAAATGATCATCAAGTTGGGCCATTTCCAGCACAAATCCAGGTTTTCTCACCTGGAAATGCTGGAAATGGCCCAACTTGATGATCACTTTAGATAAGCTATTACCAGCAGGAGAGTGGGGTGGGAGGAGGTATTGTTTCATGGTCTCTGTGTATATAATGTCTTCTGCAGTTTCCACGGTATGCATCCGATGAAGTGAGCTGTAGCTCACGAAAGCTCATGCTCAAATAAATTGGTTAGTCTCTAAGGTGCCACAAGTACTCCTTTTCTTTTTGCGAATACAGACTAACATGGCTGTTACTCTGAAACCTGTCTGTCTATATGCTGCTTTTGCCGGGGATAGACCAGGAATGGAGTCTTAGAACTTTTAGTAAGTAATCTAGCCAGGTATGTGTTAGATTATGATTTCTTTAAATGGCTGAGAAAAGAATTGTGCTGAATAGAATAACTATTTCTGTCTGTGTATCTTTTTTGTAACTTAAGGTTTTGCCTAGAGGGATTCTATGTGTTTTGAATCTAATTACTCTGTAAGGTATCTACCATCCTGATTTTACAGGGGTGATTTCTTTACTTCTATTTACTTCTATTTCTATTAAAAGTCTTCTTGTAAGAAAACTGAATGCTTTTTCATTGTTCTCAGATCCAAGGGTTTGGGTCTGTGGTCACCTATGCAAATTGGTGAGGCTTTTTATCCAACATTTCCCAGGAAAGGGGGGGTGCAAGTGTTGGGAGGATTGTTCATTGTTCTTAAGATCCAAGGATCTGGGTCTGTAGTCACCTAGGCAAATTGGTGAGGCTTTTTACCAAACCTTGTCCAGGAAGTGGGGTGCAAGGTTTTGGGAAGTATTTTAGGGGGAAAGACGTTTCCAAACAGCTCTTCCCCAGTAACCAGTATTAGTTTGGTGGTAGTGGCCAATCCAAGGACAACGGGTGGAATATTTTGTACCTTGGGGAAGTTTTGACCTAAGCTGGTAAAGATAAGCTTAGGAGGTTTTTTCATGCAGGTCCCCACATCTGTACCCTAGCGTTCAGAGTGGGGGAGGAACCTTGATAACTTGTGCCATAATTAAAACCAAACAACTTGCACAATACCACTGTTGGAGAGGCTCACAGGAGTACTCCACACACTGCTCTGACCATATCCTGCTCTTCCCACAGCGGAGTGCCATTGACATCTTCAGCGAAGCATAAATCCTTGAAGAACCAGGCCGAGGAAGCTATAGCCCTGGCATGCCACCCAGTTCTTAAACAAAAAACGGGAACCAGTGGAGTGAGTAGGGGTGCCCTGTGTCGTTTTCATTGCAGGATCAAGGCCCTGGTTTGTAAACAATTCAGGACTTATTTGGGGGCTTTCTCAATATAACATATTATGATTATTAATCAATATCCCCTTCCCTCTTGTAGTTAGCCTTCCTCTTTCAAACAGCACTTGCCACACTCTTGCATGACTTTCTACCAGACTGTGTGGAAGCTCGGAGTTCTACACATATCAAGCAAGAGAAAGCAGTTGCAATGTTTTCTCCTCTACTTCATCCATGCTTCTGTCAGTCAGCCAGCCCTAACATTAGCCAAGCCACTGGCTACTGAAAAACTGCTAGTCATACCATCCAGAAATATTTCCAGCAGTGTGTATAAAGGACCAAATTTTCATCTGGTGTAAACTGGCACAGCTCCACTGAATTGAATGGAACTGTGCCATTGTGTACTTGTGGAAAATTTGGGCCTGAATATATATATTTCCTAGACAGCCAAACGTATAATAATTGAGGGGTGGGATTCTACAGTCCATACACATTTCCTATCCAAGCAAAGCTCTCGCTAAGCTCAATGTGTAACATAAGAGTGCAGCTTTTGCACAAGGTAGGTAATAAAATAAATAAGTAAAATGAGCAAATGGTAAAACTGGGGAGACACTGGACAGAAAAGGAAGACACCTGAGATAATTAGAGCTAAAGTACAGATTTCAAAAAGCCTCAATAACAGAGAGTAGCAAAATAATTCCTGGACCACAGCTCAAATCTCCTAGTGTTTGTTATATATTCCCCCACTAGTTTTCCATGAAGTTGTGTGTGTGGCTCAATGTTCTTTGCCCTGATTTTCTAGAGTGGACACAACAGAATGGAGAGCCTTTTGTCCATCTATGATACTTACGTGTCTCCATTTCAGAGTCCACTTCACCATCTCTAATGCATTTACCCTCATGACACTTGTGTGAGGTCAGGCTGTGCTATTATGTTCCCATTGTACAGATGGGCAACTTAGGCACAGAGAGGCTAGGTGACTTGCCCAGGGTCACACAGCATGTCTGTGGCAGAGCATGGAATGTGATCCTGGCTCTCCCAAGTCCCAGCTAGAACCCTTACCACTGGACCATCCTTCTTCTCCACATGCTCAAGAATACAGCTGCTTACAAAGACTTGTGCTGCAGTTGCCACTGGGCTGTGTCAACAGGACATAAAGGGACGGAGGAAGCAGAGACACAGGCCCATGTGTCTCCACACCAGCCAGAAGAGCTGGCCAGCTGCAGAGGGGAACCCAAGCTCCTCTCTCTTTAAGGTCAATGCAGCATCTGTGCTCTTCAGTGGCATTTTGCCTCTCTGGGGTTGCTAGAGCTCGCAAATTTTGGTGTTCTTCTTCATGTCTTGGCTTCTTGAGTCAGGTGCAAATTTCCATCTTCGTTTTAAAAAAAAAAAGTTGAGGAGAAATGCTTGAAAATGTTACCCAAGCGCTCTCGTGATTTTTAAACCAATCTCTTTTTTTGGAGCCTGACTCCTGATTTTGGAGCTCCTGCGGTTGGCAGTGCTACCTACCCTGATACCTCTCCTTCCCCTGGGAGCCCCTACTGAAGTGATGCAGCTCACGCAGTCCAAACAGGGCTGCTGTGTAAAGCCACAGCTTAGCCCACCAGTTCGAACTCATGCCAACGGTTTTTGCAACCTCAGTGCCTGCTCTTTGGGGGCTTAGCCTCCTTCACTCAATTCTTTGGTCATTGTCAGGGCTGCGTTGAGTCTAGACAGGATCATATAAGGAATATCTCATTTAGCTTTCCTTTGGGGAGATGAGGAAGAGTGCTTTTCCTGTGCAACTCTAAGTTCACAGTCCTGGCTATTATAATAATGCCACAGGGATAAAATCTAATCTGCCTAACGGAAAAGCATAACACAGGAAGAAGTTTGGGGAGCAATAATTTTCACTGCATAGTGAATAATAATAATGAGAAAAAAATGGAAAGAGAACATAACGTTTAGTTAAAGGGTTTTTTTGCCCCCTGTCTTTAGTTCCTTCATAAGTAGCACATCAGCTGTCAGCTTTCCTTGCTCAGAAACCTTAAACCCCATGCGGTTCCCCTTACACAAGTAAATTAATTATTTAGCGAGTGATGGATTACCCGACACAGAAGTAGCAAAAATGCCCCAAGGAGATGATGAAAGAGTAAAATCCATGAAACCAGTGTTGGATGATGAGAGCAGAAAATAGGCCAGTTGTTTCTAAGCTTATATCCAGTGCAGGCAAAAGGCGGAACTTACCCTCTCATGCCAGTCGATTGTCTACAGCTATGCAATTGATTTTTACAGTCGGATTGTGTTCAGGCAGTCCCCTCACTTCCACGGCTGGGGAGATATGCTTGATATACTGTATGCTGCTGATGTTGTGGGGAGATGACTCTTGGAGTATCTTGATGCCTCTGATTTTCTTGACCCTTCTCAGTTGGGGTTCCAGCCTGCAGACAGTATGCAGGCAACCCTGTTCAGCCTGGTGGATCTCCTCACACGCTGGAGCTGTGCTGTTTTTCACCTGCTGAGGATCTGGCCTCAAGTGTTCAAGCTCATATTAGATCTACCAGCTGCCTTTGTTACTGAGAAGCATGAGTTCACCTACCGGTAGTCCATGGTGGGAGTATACAGAGCGGCACTCTGGTGGCGTTGTTCCTTTGGGTACATCTACACTGCAGTAAAAGACCCGCTGCATGGCTGTGGCTGGCCCAGGGCTTGTGGGGCTCAGGCTGCGGGGCTACAGCATTGCAGTGTAGATGCTTGGGCTTGGGCTGGAGCCCAGCCCCTGAAGCCCCGAGAGAGGGGGGTGGGCAGCCCAGCCTGAGCCAGAAAGTCTACGCTGAATTTTTTAGCCCAACAGCCTGAGCCCCACGAGCCTGAGTCAGATGACTCGGGTGGTGAGATTTGGTGCCCCAGGTTTGTTTTATAGCAGTGTAGACATACCTTTTCTGAATGAATCCAGAGGGTAATATTGGGCAGATGCTCTCTTGTCCGTAATGTGCTCTCTCAGGTCATTTGTTTGTCTCATAGGTACCACAGGATTCTGTTACTGTCATTCCTCTTAATCAAATTTAGGGCTTTTGATTTTAGGTTTTAATTGCTAAAACTGATAAAACACCCCTAACACACACACACACACAAATGACAGCAGTGTTTGTCCGATTAAACACCAGAAAGAAACCAGAAATGGCTACTCAATTCATACTGACTTAATCCCTGTCCCAGTGCAGTTTGTGTATCTAGGCAATGACCCTGCTCCCTGGCTTGTCTACAAGGGGCAGTAACGTAGACTACGGGTGTGTGGTTCCTAAAGCGCACTAATGTGTTGGACATTAGTTGGACGTGTAGACCCTGCTGGTGTGTGCTAAAGGTTCCCTAGTTCGCTTTAATGTAAATGAAAGAGTCCTACATTTATATACACAGGGAAAGCCCTGAACCCTCTCAATTTTTGTACATTTACACTGAACTCAAAAATTGCTAAAAAATAAACACTGAAAAAATGAAATTAATAAACCACAAAAAATAGAAGCTCTATCAATGTGCATATGACGCCAATAGGAGAATTAGGCCTGATCCAACTCCCTTTGAAGTCAATTGTAATTCCCTGGGGCAGGAGCAGGTCCCTACAGATGCGATATGGGCTGGCATGCTTTCTCAATGCTTGGTGCCATGAGGATAGGGAGTATCTGCATCTCACCCAGCTTGGAGAGTGCTGTTGAGTGTCTGTCTCACTGTCTGAGCGAAGCTGGGCATGGATGAGACTCCACATAGAAAAAGATTGAGATGATTATGCTGGGTGAGGGGAGGCCCCCAGAGGGTTGAATTGATGTGGACCCCGCTGAGGCTGATAAGGTTGTGTGATGTGAATCCCTGACCATTGGCAAACAAAATGCACAAGCTAGGGGTTTGGTTAGAGTCTCATTTGCTTATAGATGTTCAAATAGCCACAGCATCTAGGTGGTTTGGTCAAGGAGATTGCATCTTTTTCTCCAACAGCAGACCTTGCTACTGAGATTCATGCCTTTGTCCCCTCTAGAACAGACTTCTGCCTGTGGGCTGCATCTTTAACCCATTCAAAAGCTGAAGTTAGTGCAGAATGTGACTACCTGCTTATTAAGTGGAGCTTTGCACCATGACACGTGTCACCAGCGCTCCAGGATCTGCACTGGCTGCACCTTGGCTTCCAGGTAGGATGTAAAGTCCTGGCTTTGACCTATTACCTATAAATCCCCAGTTGTCAGAGACCATTTTGTCTGCGGGACTGCCTTCTTATCCTTGCAATGCCGCCACAGTTAAGATTGTCAGACGTTGAAGCAGTGGTTTCTTTTTATATAGAAGAAAGGCAATTAACAGCTGGGCATTCTCTGAGCACAACCCCATTATTCACTCATCTTCTTGGTCTGAAATGGCCCAGGTTTCTTTGACTTTTCAGGACATGCCCCAAAATCCATGTTTCGCACAAGGGTGTTGGAAAATGTTTGGTAGGCATCTTCTGCTGGGAATCTTAGAGCTGGGGAGATTGTGTTTTTGTTATGATTCCTGCTGACTGGCTCTTTTATGTTAGGGCTTGAGGGTTGGGATTGCACAAATTGCCTAGGGGAGTTAGGGACCCAACTCTCACTGAAAGTCAATTCCTTTGGGACCCTTTGAAAATCTCTCCCTTTAGAGTGAGAGATTAGAGCCAAATCCTGCTGCTGTAGGAGATGCTCCTGCAGTTACTGCCAGCTTCAATGGGAGCGGTGTATATGGAAAGGTAGCACTTGGCCAAGAGACTGTAGGATCCCATTGCAGTAGTTCCACAATGAACTAGTTCTACGGCCCTCAGTCCTGCAGCTGTTCAAGTCAGTGGGAGAATTCCCATTGACTTCAAAGGGTGCAGGATCAGACCTTTTATCTCTTTGCTTTTCCCTTCCCTGCAACAACTCTGAAGATTGCTCTCTTCTTCCCTAAAGTGCTTCATAAGGCTCTTCACATAATTTCTTTGTGTAGTCAGCCAACCCCCTCCCAGCTTAGTTCACAGGGGCTTAATATTACAGTGGGTTTGATATGAAACCAGAAAATTGACAGTCACCATTTAAATGTGAATGTACATTTCAAAGTCACACATCAGTGTGCTGGGAATTAGACTTTGATCTTTAAAAGGCTTGTAAACATGTGGATGCCAATATTTGCAGGTAAGCCACAAACACACCTTAGGCTGAGAGGGGGGCTGGATGATCCAGTGGATTGGTTTGGCAATATGGAGGCTTTTGGTCACCTGTCTGAATGGGGACCCCGGTCAGTGATAACTGAATGATAATTCCAACTAGTGGTTGTTTGCTGGCCTGGGTCGAGTGAGTCGCTGCTCTCAGTCCAGGTTTTACTGACCTGATGCCCATATCAGAAACCAAACAAGCTAAACTAAACTTCCTAATCAGACCTGGTATTAATATCACAGGCTGAGCAGCGAAGTCCAAGTATAACAGAGGAATAGACATGAATGGTGTAGGCCAGCTCATGATCTCCCTATTCATGTTTATACTATCATATGGCATGAGTGGTCCTGCAAAAGTCAATGGGATCACTCCTGGAGCTAGGCACTCAGCAATGTCAGTGTGGTTATCAGAATTTGGCTCTCAACTAGAATCTCATCCCAAGAGGTGGCAAGGCACTTCTGGAACAGGCTTAAAGTACATTGTCAGAATAGCTTCCACTTCTGCTCTCTATGCTGCCCTGTTCTGTGGGTAAATATAGGATGTTATTTCCCTTTGCCATGGGTCTGGTGTCTTTCAGGATCACAAAAATTCACCTCCCTTTGGACACTGAGTTGGAAGGTTCCACACAGCTGTACCATGTGCCAGTAGCAATGGAGTCTGGAGATTCTGGAGAGGAAGAAGAGAAGGACAAGAGTGAGAAAGTTCTGCTCATTAATACGGTATTTTGCACTAGATTCTCCAATCCAATAGGGAAATCCTTGATTGATATAACAGTGTACGATGCATGCCCAGGAAAACGGAGCTTGTTCATCATATTTCCATACCTCACTTAATCACAGAGTTGTTGCCAGACGGTACAGTCCAGCTGAGAATGAGGGAGCCACAAATGTGGACCAAATCCATCTTTCTCCGAAATTCCTCTGCCCCAGTTTATCACCAAGGTTGCACAGACCAGAGAACATGACCCATTATTTTATCAGTTGTCACTGAGCTTCATGCTTCCTTTTCCTTGAGATAACATAATCCCTTAAATCCACAGGGCAAAAGTAAAAATCTTTATTCAACGTTTTAGTTTGCAATTCAGAAGGGGGTGATAGATGCAGCCACAGCAAAGAATCTGTTAAGCCTGACATTTGACTAGAGAATCTGAATTTTTTAGATTTGTAAATAAGTGTTTTTGGTTTTGATTGTGTTTTTTTGCACAATAATTGAACACATTTGACACTGAGAGACAGATTCTCAGCTGACATAAATTGGGAGAGTTCTGTTGAAGTCAGTGGGACTACATCAGCTTACATCAGCTGCGGATCTGGCCATTATATATTTTACCAGAGATTTTTAATATGCTCTCAGGAACACTTTTTTGCCATGTAATGAAAATAGGATTCTTCATCAGACCATGATTAAAATACAGTGACATCTACATTTCAGCTCTGTAAGTCTTCAGCCACAATGCTGGGTGTCATTTATCACAGGCTTTTGACTGTGCCTCATTCCAAATTGAGAACATTAGAGCTGTGACTTGACTTGCAAATAATCAAAGTGCTTCAAGTTACAAGAACAAATGTAGAAACAATTTTTCATGGGCACAATTATGAGTAATTTCAGCACTTTACTTTGTAAAAGTGAATGCGCTTGTTGTAAAGCCAAATTCAGAACTGGCATAAAAATGCAACTTCCACTCATGGAAACCCAGAATTTGAACTAGCATAACCATGTAGGATCCTTGCTGCAGGAAGCTGCAGTTACCAGAAACAATTCCAATGATCATGGAACCAACATTTTGCTTCGAGGATGGAAATATTCAGGTAAATGCTTTGGGGGCCCACTCCTGCATGTGAGTAGCCCCATTCAATATCAATGTGACTGTCTTCTCTATAAGGCCACAATAATGGTTTCAGGATCAGACTCCTGAGCTGCTGATCCCCTGGGGCCCAATTCCTTAAGCAACATCCCTGACATCTAGCTACACAGAAAAACAAGCCAAACCAAACCAAACCATGGCAATAAGTCTGAGCCTGGTCCAACAGACTTGGACTCACAGGACTAGCACTGCAGGGTTAAAAAATGGCAGTGTAGACGTTTAGGCTTGGGCTGCAGCCCCGGCTTCAAGCCCCTTGCAGGGTTTCAGAGTCCAGGCCCCAGCTCAATCCCAAATGCCTTATATACAAACCCATGCAAACTGATTTTCCATACTGCCCAAATCTAAGCTTATATTAGTAGTGAACTGGGACATGAACATTCCTTTGCCACTTTAAGCCTTCTAAAGAAAATCATGATAATAAAGAAAAAAGAAAAGAACACTTGAACATACACTTGTCTTTAAGTATATGAATAGTCCTGTTGAAGTCAATGAGGCTACTCTTATGCTTAAAGTTAAACACATGGTTAGCTGTTTTCCTGGATTGTAGCCTTAATTCCCAATCCAGCAAAAGATACATGCCAGAGGACCCTCATGGCTGTATCAGACCGTAAGCAACAAACAATAAATCTCATTTCTTGCACAGCGTCACAAACATTAACTTATTAGAATGATCTAAATATCAGGCAAATCAGAGACCTTAACTTTTTGTGCCCAGGTATTAAAACAAGGGCTAAGCCAAATTTGGGAAGTCTAGAAGGGCTTTTTCTCTTTGGAGAAAATCTCCCACCATTGCATTAAGACCAGTGCAACTGGACCCCTACTGGCACAAAGAGTGGGTATGCTAGTGTAGACAGAATATAGGCATTTTCACATCTATGTCATATACGTCATCTATCAGAGCTTGAACAGGTAAATTTAATACGTGACAAGGTATCCTCACGTTTCATGCAATGGGGCTGTGAGCAAGGGCACTTTGTTGTATCCCTGAATCCAAATCCTGTATTGGAACTGTCACATACTTGTATATTCAGATCTGGATTCATGGCTGGTCCAGCCCGTATCTATATAATGGGGACAAGGGAAATCCTCACTTTTGAGCTTGCTGCCCTATGGGAGAACACAGATTCGTATCCAGACTTTGTGGTCTGAACTATCTCCAGTCCCTGGAAGACAAGAAACTGGATTTTTATCTGGTTTCCTCACGGAGTTTACTATCCATCATATAACATTCAGATCTTGGATTTCTTTCCCTTTACTAACAAAGATTCAAAGGGCAGGGCCAAAAAAAATAATCCAACAACAAACCTTCAGTGTCATTAGCTACCCATCCTTTTAAAGAAATACACTTTTTAATTACAGTACCAATGATCCAAATGGAGAACTTTACATCTCTGAGCTCATGTCCCCTCTTCATAGTCATGAGACATTTAACACTGATTCTCTTACCCCATCTGCACACAAACACTTTTTGTTTGGCTATGGGGAGAAGAGGTGTATTTGTGGGGATTAACAGAGAGAAAAAATTCAACTTCTTGCCTCATTTGTTTATGGCCTTTGGTAGCTATAAACAAGGAGACCTGTGTCAATGGAATAAAATTATTGTTTGGGTTGATTTCCTGCTTGGGATTATTAGTATTGTTTTGTCCTTAGTCTTTTTCTTTAATATATAGCCATTAACTAAAGTGGGGGGGGGAGGAATAATACGGCATAGCTTGGTAGAATTACACTGGAATGTTGCTTTTCTAATTAGTTTGCAGAAGCTGTCATGCTGGTCGATAGTCTCTTCTCTGCTGAAGACAGCATTATTGTCTGATTTATGTTTTGACTCATCCCCTTGTCCCGTTTCGTTAATCGTCTGCTGTTGATAGCCATTTAACTAAATGTGTCTAGGGAAATAGGGCGAATAACAGTAATGTGGAAGACAAGGATTATAGCCATTACCCATAAAGAACAAAGGATTTTACGTGTTCAAAAGAGATGAGCCAACTATTCCCTTCGAAGAAACAAATCTGACCTCTGTGCTATTTCTAGTCTCTCAGCGTAAGTTACAAGAAATAAAAAATTGCCTGTTCTTGCAATTGTCATGTTATTATTGTTGAATTATTTGAATGCTGACAGCGAACAATACAAAACAGAAGAACCAGTCCCAAGGAATTTACAAGAATCTCTTGTAAAATGTAAAATGTTCAGCACTCCAATACAGTCCTCTTCTCTACACAGCTAAAACATGTTTGCAATCTTTACTCCTGCCCTGGGGTAGATTGTTCTATCTGTCTCTGAGTTTGCATAATATCAACTGATTTGTGGATATAATCAGTCTGGTGACATTGCAGCTAGGGCTGGAAAATTGGGTTTTCAACAAAATGTAACTTTTTGCAAATATTGTCTACCTTCCATGAACATTTTCATTCTTTTTATACGAATGTTCATGTACAAGAGTAAATCCACTGAATTACCCTGGCTTACAGCAGTGGGGAATTTAGTAAAAGCTGTCCAAATCTGTGGCAAAGCCAATAGAGGTTCTTTCCTGTCTTTCTACATTTATTACAAGTTTTAGTAGTTAACTTTTTTCTATGTTAAAGTAGTGATGGACATACAACATCTTCAGCAGTTAAATTCTGTTTATATACAGCACCAGAAATACAGATGCCAATTCAGTTCTTATCCCAGAACTCTTAGGTCTGCGAAACTGGGTTAGATACCTCATGAGAGAGAGATTTTCTCACAAGATTTACAGCGAGGCCATAAATAGCAGATGCCCAACCTCTTATGGCATTTCATCTCCTCTATTTCTAGTCATGTCTAGAACCAGGAGGAGCAGATACATGTAGAAACTAACATCATCATCGTCATTACATAATTAAACAATTAATAAAAATCTCAAAACTTATTTGAACTTGAAAGATTTTGAATAGGATTTTCAGAAGTACCTAGGTGACTGAGGAGTACATGTCCTATTGACTTTCAGTGGTACTGCTGTTTTTAAATCACTTAGGTCATTTCTAAAATCCCACCCTTGGTTCAGTTGATTCTGTTTATCCAAAATAGTTTGGGGAGAGTAGGGCAGGAAGCTTAATGAACAAATTTTGGGGGCCTTACTCAATTTTCCTCAGTTTTTTCTTCGGTACTTTCCCAAACAAACTCCTAGGACTGCAGGTGAAAATCACAGAGACCTAGTATAAGGCTCATGTATAATCTAAACCCACCAAAGGCAATTTAAGATTAACTAAACATAGGTCTAGCACTGACTTTCTGCGGAGGAGTGAATTTCACTCTAAGGAAGTGAAGACTTCAGAACATGACCTGGAGAGTCTTGGCGACATCAACTCTGTACTTTGTGATCCACCGTCTGCCTAGCACTGGTCTTCTGTGCTTTTGTACATTATTTTTTTAATCAAAAAAATGACAAAGTTTTTAGCTCTTGAGCTAGTTGAAATGTTTTGCATTAAATATTTTGGTTGTAAAATGTCCTTTTAAAATGATTTGCATTTATATATTTGTTTATGTAATGTTATTTTATTTGTGGAAAAATGGTGACATTAATATTTTCAATTTTTCCCAACATGTTTGCATTATTTTTTTCTAAACAAATTTCGTAACATATTTTGGGTCCTGAAAACCATGGATTGTTACTGTTTTTTTCCACAAATGGCATATTTCAAAAATGTTGATGACAATATCAGTTAAAATATTGCCCAAAATGTCTCCATAACTGGAAAATAGGGTCCATTTCAAACTCTGTTAAGGAGAAACAACTTCAGAAATGAACATGAAAATAGGTGATTATTTCCTTTGTTGCTCTGTATAGCACTGAGAGGGGAGCTCTGGGGCCTCCATGGGTTACTTAGAATAAGATCTAAATAGACTGCCACAGTAAGCAGAAGCTGTTGCACATCAAAAGCTCAGAGCAAAAGCAGTGATTTTCTATATCATTTCACCAGATAATAGGTTTGATTCAAAAAGCCTGCATGAAATTGGTTTCACCCGTACCTATCCGGAACCAGTTATTTGAATAAAAAGACTAGCTTTGACAGTTAAGTATCCCTCTAGTATGTGGGAATAGAAATGTTGAGCCATCACTCTAAGGCTGGAGCACAGCTGCTCTGTGCTCTAGGAATGAAACAAAAGTGCCCTGGACTCGAACACCTTCAAGCTGATAAAGCTTCAAGCTTTAACCCACAAATGGTCCCTTTTCTAGGTCCAAAAAATCGATAGGAAAGAGTTTATTTCCACTCAGTTCCATAGGATTTTGGAGTCAGTTCTAGAGAATGCACTCTTTCCATCCCTGGTAAGATCTGCAGGGCTTTTCCCCAGTGCATGGTTTTGCACGTGAGGTGAATGTGTGTGGTGTGTGCGTTTGAACGTGGAGAATGCAATGGATGTCTGAGGGGTGTGTATATCTGCTTAATGGATGTGTGCATGCATTGTTTGTTCAGAAAGAGTATTCTGTTTTTGTTTATGGGGGGTGCAAATGTGTGATGTATGAGTATGCTGGGTGAAAATCTTACTAGAGCGGGGCGATTTATTTTCGACAAATAGCTTATTAACCAAAAAAAGATTTTTTTTTTTGGTTGAACAGAACTATTTGTGAATTCAGGTCAAATTTGGCAAATAGTTCCAGTCAAATTTGGCAAGCAGTTTTGGCTGACTAAAAATTGAGGAAGGCCAATTTGAGAAAAAGTCCAAATCTTTTGTCTTTCTTTTGAAAAGATGTTTCTATATTTAGCATTTGTTTGTTTATTAAATATTGCAAAGGTTAAAAAAAAATCCCAGAAAACATTTTTTTACCTGAATCAAAAAAATTCTGTGTTTTTCATTTTGCTGAGGAAAAAAAACCCAAATAATTGCAGTTTCCAGGTAGACCCAAAATATTTTTTTTTTTTGGTCAGATTTTTCAGTTCGGCCACCAAACTGACAAATCAATTATTTACCCAACTCTGATCCTCTTGCCCCTTAACACGTGGTAAAAGGGCTGGAGCAGCATAAAGGGACAGCAAATGCCCTGATTCTGGCTGCTGCAGGATTCACAGCACAGGCACTGTGGGACACAGCCATAAAGCTGCCCTCCACAGACTCCCTTCACAAGCCGTAGTGTAGGGGGTATGGCTGGGGCAGAACCATGAGGGGCGTCAGGGGCCAGGCCACAGCATGCAGCACTATGGATAGTCTGGGTAGTGACGTGGCCCATATGGAAGCCTGGCAGAGGCTGCTATCACTTCAGTGAGGTCCCCAGGGCTGTCTGTATTACACCAGGAGCTGCTCCAGCACCAACAGGAGCCCAGATTCAGGAGGGCACAAAGGTGGCTCACAGCCCCCTTAGCCTCTTCCCACCCTGTGCTGTACGTTATCCGCTGGACATGCCCAGAGTTGGGCAGGATTATATTGAGCTGGCTAGCCTGAGCTGCCACCTGTGTTGCTGCGGCCATGCTGCTATTTTAGCGCGGTAGCTTGAGCGGAGCTAGCAGGTGTATGTCTACCCGAGCAGAGAATTGCATCTCCCAGCTGCTGTGTAGACATCTGGTAAGAGGTAGAACACAAAATGTCACCCAATGTGCACACAAGTGTGTGTACCTGGATGTACAAGGGGAGGAGTGTGTATATTTATGTTCTTGGGTGGGTGGATTTGCATGTCTTCTCGGTGTATATGATCATATAGAAATGAGACGTGCAGTAATAAACACTGGGTACCATGGGGGAGGTAGGGTAAATTGTCATAACATCATGGCAGTCAATGGAGCTAGCAGCAAATATCTCCAACGGCTTGTGATGGGACACTAGCTGGGAAAGCCTCTGAGTTACTACAGCAAATTCTTCCCCAGGTGTTTGGCTAGTGGGTCTGGCACACATGCTCAGGGTCTCACTGATCGCCATATTTGGGGTCCAAAAGGAATTTTCTCCCAGGTCAAATTGGCAGAGACCCTGGGGATTTTTCACCTTCTTCAGCAGCATGGGGTACCAGTCACTAGCAGGTTTAAACTAGTGCAAATGGTGGATTTTCTGTAACTTGAAGCCTTTAAAGCATAATTTGAGGACTTCAGTAACTCAGCCAGACATTAGGGGTCTATTTCAGGAGTGTGTGGGTGAGCTTCTGTGGCCTAAAATGTGCAGGATGTCAGACTAGACAATCAGGATGGTCTGTTCTGACCTTAAAGTCTGAATCTATGACCTAAGAGAATTTTCCCCAGCTGAGGATCTGCTTGCGTACTTTCCAAAAATGCCTTCAATTTAGTTATACAAGCCAGAAGAACAGCCTCTGATTCTTGCAAATGAAACAATGACTTTCCTGTCTAAGGATCATGGGGATCCAGGACAGTGACATTTCTGGCCCAGGCCAAACTGAAAATCTCTAATACAGCTTTTCCAGGCAGACGGGGCTTCTTCTGAGAACATGAGCCATATCTTAGATTAGAAATGACTTCAAAAAAATTCATTTGTTATCTATATTTGTCATCAGAGAAGGAATTCAAGTCACACAGCTCTGAAAACCTTTTTATGTTTCTTAAAGTCATTTCTTTCACTGAGCCGGCATGATCTAGCTGTTCATACAGGAGTTGGGGGAGGGGGAATAATCCATTTTGTATTTGTTACATATTTTATGGATCCCTTTGAATTTATGTTGAAGTTCAAGAGATTTTTTTCTCATCTGTTTGAAGGATTTGGCATGAATGAGAATGAAGCTTCTCTTTGCAATGATATAGGAAAACACGACCCATAAGGATTTTTTATCTCTCTCCTTTCATTTTATTGACAAACTTTGGAGCACCCTTTCTATTTGCCATGAGATAGGGATTTGCATAAGTCATGGAGCAAAGCATAGTATTTTCCTTTTCATATTCCTATAACTCTCTATGAATAAGTTCCCAGCTCATGCTATGATCCATAGAGGTGATCAAAGAGAAAGTAGATAAATGGCTCAAAAATAAGTGATCCTTGCCCTTATATAGCTTTTCACTTTTTTATTTGAAAGAATAAACAGCTTTACTTGCTGGATTTAAAAAAAATGAATTTCAAAGTAAAATAGTGATAGATTTAAGGAGTAGATTTCTCATCCTAATTATTCAAGTTTCTCTTCCTTTCACATAAATCTATATCTATCTATCTAGATAGATGATATAGATATATTCTATAAACTCTCCTGGAAAAGTGCTATAGAATTTAATAGGAAGAAAACCAATAGCTTTCCACAGATATGTAATAGAATTCTATACAAATTACTCTAATAATCTATAGAATGTAATAAAGAATTAAACCTTTTCTATAGAATTTTTAGACCATTCTATTATATCTGAGAATTTTATCCCTGGTATTGAATCCTGTAGGTTTATTTAGAAATCCTAGAAAGAGGATATCATTCTTTATTATGTTCTGCAGAAGTGTATGCATGTTGGGTAAAATACCCCTTAGACTGTATGTCCATCAACAGCTTTTTCAGTCTTTGGTTTCTCTTGTTTCTCTTAGAGGTTGATATTTATTTACTCAGTGGGGAAAAACCTATGGAAACTACTGGAAAATTGTAACCTCATTATAGGAGTTCTAAATGAACTTGAATAATTGTATAATATAATTTTATATTCTCTAGGATGGTTTAAAAAATCTATGGAAAAATTCTATCGTTCTGCATTGAATTCAAGGGGCCATGCTCTTATTTATACTGAGGATCCTTTATAACTACTTTAAGGACCCTTCATGCTGCTAGAAGTATATAAATCAGTCTTGCTACAAATGAGAATCTTATACTTAAATTGCAAGCTCCCTGGAGTGGGGCTGTCTTTGTGCTGTGTTTATACAGCCCCTGACACAATGGGGTCCTGGTCCATAAGGGCTTCCAGGTGTTATGATAATGCCACTAATAAATAATAATTATAAGACATTTTATTTATCTAGATGTATTTCCCTAGATTTCACCCTATTAAATTCCACTGGATTTTCCTGTAAGGGAAGCAAAAGCATAATGGCTACTAACACATCCCATAGAACAGTGCTAGTTTAGAAGTGTATACAGTGCATGTTCAACAAAAAAAATCAGAGAATTTGGCAGGGCTGGTGTGAGAGATTTTACTGCCTTGGGCATGAGGGGGTGTGGATTGATAGGGGACAGGACAGCTAAATCATGCTGATTTGGCAGCTCTGGATTGCTGATTATGATATGGGAAATGGGCAACTTTAAAGAGGCGGAATCCCTGAATCTGTACTGGGGGACAGCCAGGCCACAGCTATGCTAGCGGGGAGTGGCAAGATTAACCCAGGCCAGAGGAACCCTCTAAAAATCAGCCCCTGAAGAGCATGTATGATGCATTGCATAGGGTATGCTGGAGAAGAGGCTATATGGTAAGTTGCACGGAGCACACTGGAGAAGAAAGTCGAGTGCGCATTGTATGCTGCATACTGGAGAAGTGAGTATAGCCATATACAGGACTGTACGCTGCCCATAGAAGTGGACACTATGTATATGTTGTCTCTTTTCTGACTGATGTAGTCCTAGGATAAGGATCAAAATTGGTTGAGTTTTTTGGTTTTGGTTTTTCTCAAAATAATTTCCAAGGAAATGAACACATTTGTGTCCTTAGAAATTTTCCAGTTTTTTTTTTTTACAAAAAGAGAGAGAATTTCAAACAAAAGAAAGCTTTGTTTTGTTATTTTAAATGTTCATTTTGAATATTCAAGGGTTTTTTTCTTTCAGTGGTAGAAGGGGAGAAAAAAGGGGGAAAAAGTGCTGCTGGAGGAAGGAAAGGATAGTGGCTAACGACGAATAGTCTACACAATTGTGAGTCATTCAGACCATCTTCACAGAGGCTCCTTGGGCACTGTCACATAGTAGAGAGACTATAAGCAGTGGGGCAAGGTCAGGGTTAGCCAGGGAAGGGAGCTAGAGTATCTGCCATTGGACAGATCCTTCAACCCAATGAGCAGAGGGATCTGCCAGGTGCTCAGATACCAACACAATGAACACAGTTTAAATACCTAGATGGAGAATGTCAGATGCTAGTAACTTGAACAGAGACACAGAGCCTATTCTGCTGACTTACCCTGATGTCAGATCAGGCGAGTCCTATTGTCTCCAAGCTACAAATATAGAAGACAGAAGAAACAAGTTACAGAGATTGAGGGGTCTTGGCGGGAAAAATCCTCGGAATAGCCATGCTCAATGGAAAGTTCAGGATATGGTTAATGATTAAGGCATGTCCCAGGAGGGTGTTAAATTTTGATCCTCCCTAGTATATGAATACCGTCTGAGGCGGGATGGGAATGCCACCTGCTTAGATAGAGCCATGTAGACTGCTGCTCCTTCAGGCTTGTGGCTGTCTATGTATTACTTTCCTCCGCTGCCATTCTCTGTAGAGATCCTCAGCTCTGAGCCCGCTTCCTGGGGCTGAGAATGAGGTATGGCCATAATGAACTAGAATAGAATTCCTGAACTGTTTCAAAAATTTTCACTTTAAAAGCGCGGCAACATTGTTTGCAGAGTACAGCAGGTTTTCCTGGTGATGCAACTAAATTCCTAACAAAGTGCAAGAGAATTTACATCCATTCCTAGCCCAAGCTAGTTAATTTTTGTCACTGCTATAGTATTGGAGTGATGATCAGTTGTACCAGCAATGATGGGACACTTTTAAATAAAGTGCCTATTAACTCTTAATAATTAACCTCTAATTCAGCAGCTGGACAGACACAGTTAATCTAAATATAAATCACCTAGCATAATTGGTGCTTAAAAATGTCATATACCAGCTATATATTTTGCAGTATACTCATTTCTTTCCATCTCCATGTCAGATATCCTTGCTCAAAGGAGTCATTATTCAGCATGAAAGGTTGTGGTTAAACATCTCTGTTTTCCCCGTATGGATTTTATTTATGCCCAGGCTCTTCATGAAACACCAGTTTGTACTTGTGTTTTGACAGTGCTGTGACTTATATCACAATTCCGACCTTGAAATATTAGGTTTTCCATAATTGTACTAAAGTATAGTTCAGTGAAAAGAAAGTTTAAAGAAATTATTTCCCTACTCCACTAGAAGCCTTCTTAAACACAGAAGGCCCGATCCAAGCCTATGGAAGTCAGAGAGGGAAGCTTTCTATTGACTTCAGTGGATCAGGCCAAAAGTTTCCCAACAAGCAACACACAAATACCACAGTCTGACATGTTTAGCATGCAGTGTGGTTTTGTCTGCTCTGAAAATGAGGTGTAATTGTTGCATGTGTGGACGTACTCCAGCTGCCTCTGAGCCAGCCTCTGACAGGCAGAAATGGCTCCCTCCTATTCCCCGCCCGGCTACCAGGGAGAATGGTCAAATGTGTGGGGGGGAGGCATAGGGAGAGAAGGACAGCGTCTCCCCATGCAAGGTAACATGGTACGGGGAGAGTGTAGTGGCGCCGGGCTGGGCTCAGAGCAGGGAGGGGGGGTCACTGAGCAGAGGAGACACGTGGGGAGGTCACGTGTCCTCTGCTTTAGATTGGGGAGACACGAGTCGTCTATGAAATTGTCATAAATATAAAGGGAAGGGTAAACCCCTTTGAAATCCCTCCTGGCCAGGGGAAAGCTCCTCTCACCTATAAAGGGTTAAGAAGCTAAAGGTAACCTCGCTGGCACCTGACCAAAATGACCAATGGGGAGACAAGATACTTTCAAAAGCTGGGAGGAGGGAGAGAAAAAAAGGGTCTGTGTCTGTCTGTATGCTGCTTTTGCCAGGGATAGAACAGGAATGGAGTCTTAGAACTTTTAGTAAGTAATCTAGCTAGGTATATGTTAGATTATGATTTCTTTAAATGGCTGAGAAAAGAACTGTGCTGAATAGAATGACTATTCCTGTCTGTGTACCTTTTTTGTAACTTAAGGTTTTGCCTAGAGGGATTCTCTATGTTTGAATCTAATTACCCTGTAAGGTATCTACCATCCTGATTTTACAGAGGTGATTCCTTTACTTCTATTAAAAGTCTTCTTGTAAGAAAACTGAATGCTTTGTCATTGTTCTCAGATCCAAGGGTTTGGGTCTGTGGTCACCTATGCAAATTGGTGAGGATTTTTACCAAACCTTCCCCAGGAAGTGGGGTGCAAGGGTTGGGAGGATTTGGGGGGGAAAGAAGTGTCCAAATTACATTTCCCAGTAAGCCCAGTTAAAGTTTGGTGGTGGCAGTGGAAATCCAGGGTCAAAGGATAAAATTAATTTGTACCGTGGGGAAGTTTTAACCTAAGCTGGTGAAAGTAAGCTTAGGAGGTTTTCTTGCAGGTCCCCACATCTGTACCCTAGAGTTCAGAGTGGGGGGAGGAACCTTGACAAAATAAAGAATGATATCCTTGGTATTGAATTGTATAGGACAACAATTATTCTACACTACATGCAGTAGGTTTTCTGGAGTACATCCCCTGGCACTTTATTAGTTTCATCCCAGTTAAAATCTACAGGGCTGCTCCATAGCACATGGAGTTGTTTCACCAGGTGAGGCTGTCTGAAAAGCTCAGCAGTGCTTTACATCACCCCACTTGGACCACTGGCTGATTTATCCATTTGAGAATGTGGTGTAATCTGCATAAAAATAGGGTCTGCAAACTGATTTGGATTAATCAGGTCTGAGTGTAATTCCTTCTGGTATACTCATTTGAATAGCACACCAATCATGATGACCTCTTTTGATAATAATGTTACTGTAATGTCTAATTTCATAATAATTCCATTGTAATTTACTGGGCATTCATTCAGATAGTAATTCTAATAGAATTACATCTGACATCCCCATGAATACCAAAATAATTCAGTGTGATACATGTTATTACATCAAATACTGAAGGAGGTAATAACGATTTGCCATTTATAATAAAGTGTTGCCTGTAAACTATTAGATCACCATGTTCAGCATGTTCCTGTAAAATCTGCTCATATCCAGCTACTTCCTAGATGTCTCCCGTGCATGCCAAGGTGAGCATGAAAACCTTTATTTGCTCAGATACCCCTTCTCAGGACTTGGACATATCTGCTTTATTGACCACTGTTAGGCCCTCACGGTCAGTGCTCTTGAGTCGAATCTCGCAAGCAAAGTATGTGACTAAGGGGACCTCAGAGGAAAACCTAGACAGCTGCAAGGTGTGCTGCTGCTGACCCAGCATCTGGCATTCTTTCTTCCTAAGTCACTACTAAATTAGTCCCTGAGTGCTAGGAACACTGTGCTCCTGAAGGGTTCTGCCTTTTTCATTGGGCGTGGAACTGTGGCCTTGATCACTTCAGTATTTCAGTATATATACCTCTGAGAGGTGTACTTTGTGACACACCGTACTCTAAGCACCATCCCAGCAGAGGAGGCAAGCCAGGGTCAGTCTTCCCTCCTTTGGACAGAACAAAGCAGAATCTGACTGGCTTGTGCGGGATGAGGAGCAGTAGTGTGGCACATTCATGTTAGTCAGCTCTGCTCTGGAGGTGAGCCCAGCATGCTGAAACAACTGCAGCTTCTAGGTGAATCTAAGGGCAAAATGGAGTGGGTTGCAGCCATCACATTTTACTGTGACTGGTTCATGGGCCATTGTTGCTAGGTCCACATAACCCCCCCCCCCCCGCCCCCCTCGAAGGGCTTCATAGTTTGTTTGTAGATTGTAAAGCCAGAAGGGGTCATTGTGATAATCTAGTCTGATGTCCTGCATAACACAGGCCATGGGACTTCCCTGAATTAATTCCTGCTTCAAGTTCAATAGCTGTGGTTGAACTAGAGCAATCTTTCAGAAAAACGTCCCATTTGGAATTGAAAATTTCTTGTGATGGAGAATACAACACAACCCTTGGTAAGTCCATCCAGTGGTTAATTACCCTCACTGTTAAAAATTAAGTTGTCTAGCTTCAACTTCCAGCCATTGGATCTTGTTATACCTGTGTCTGCTAGACTGAAGAGCCTATATTATCAAATTTCTGTCCCTGTGTAGATACCGACTGACTGTGATCAAGTGTTTTAGTTGGGGATTGGTCCTGCTTTGAGCAGGGGGTTGGACTAGATGACCTCCTGAGGTCCCTTCCAACCCTGATATTCTATGATTCTATGATTCTAAGTCACTCCTTAACACTTTCTTTGATAAGTTACATATATTGAGCTCCTTGTATCTGTCACTATAAGGCGTGTTTACCAACTCTTTAATCGTTCTCGTGGCTCTTCTCTAAACCTTTTCCAGTGTTTGAAATTTCTTCTTTAATTGTGGCTATCAGAACTGGATGTAGTATTCCAGCGCTGGTTTCACCAGTGCCAAATACAGAGGTAATATAACTTCCCTAGACCTACTTGATTTTCCTCTATTGATACATCCACTTTTCTTATTAGCATTTTTGGCTACAGCATCACATTGGGAGCTCATGTTCAGATGATTATCCACCAGGACCCCCAAGACATTTTCTTAGTCTCTGCTTCCGTAAAATAAAATCCCCATCCTGTATTCTTTGTTCCTAGATTGATGACGTCACATGTGGTCCTACTGAATACATATTGTTTGCTTGCCAGCTTACCAAGTGATCCATTTCACTCTGTACCAGTAATTTGTCCACTTTATTATTTATCACTCCTCCAATCTTTGTGTCATCTACAAATTTTAACTGTAATGATTTTATGTCTTCTTCCAGGTTATTGATAAAAAAAATTAAATAGTGTAGGGCCAAGAACACAACCCTGTGGGATGCCACAGGGTTTTGTCTAGCGAAAGGAAGCAGGTGGTGTTTCTGTGCAGTGCAGCTACCTGAGCATCTAGGAGCAGTTGGAGTTGATCAGGAACCTGGAACTGTGCATGCCTTTGATAAGTGGGTCCTATGGAAAAAAAGAGAGAATATAGATTGCGGATGGCAGATGAAGAGCAGCTTACAAAAGTTTAGCACTGAATCTGAATCCAAATCTAATCACTGCCTCCTTAGCCCATTGCTAATTGATATCTGGAGGGTTCAGAAGTCATGGGTGGGTTTTGTGCTCACATGTGTCATTTCATTTAGCTAAGAGCCAAAGCAATGCAAATTTTAATAAGGCTTTACATTCGGCTCAAGCTCACTCACCCACTCACTCATTCAGACACCTCCCCTCCCCGAACCTTCGTCTAACACAGCAGATTTTCCTTTCCATCCAGAAGTAAAGCACAACTGCATGCCCTCTTGATAAAATCTGGCAAGTGTGGTTAATGTAACAAATGACTGAAGGAAATTACTAATACTAAATATAGTACTGGGAAGAAAGTCATAGCAGCAATGGATCACCACATCACTTACACTCATAGGAACCAGGGCAGCAGCTGCCTCTGTCACCCATTTCTTTCCTTAGTGTTAATGGACACTTTAAGAAAGGCCTGGGGAACTGGCTTGGATAGATGGCTATGTTAATTTTAATTTTTAGCACTAGATGCCACATCCTTGCTTGATTTTTATTGGTGTAACTCCACTGAAGTCAAAAGTATCCTTTAGCACTGATGGTTGGCAGGAAGTCAGTGGAACTGCACCAGTTTATACCAGGTGACAATCTGGCCCATTATTCCATAATAAATAAATGATAAGGGCCTGTCATTTACCTCCTAATTTATGGCCACTATTTTATGGGATCAAAGAATTGTAATCGCAAGTTATTGTAGGGATATTTAGACGTCTAACTGCTCCACTCAAAGGCACCCGCACATCAGGCGTGGAGATGTTAATTATCTGTGCCACAGTACAAGCACTAAAATCAGCAACTAAATTGAGATTGCTCTGGAAACTGAGACCGTATGGCCACAGTCTGATTTCAGGTATTATGATGTAAATCCAGGGGAGCTCCATGGTCTGACTGTGAACTTACACAAGTGGAAATCCAAACATATTTTTTCTCTAATGTTTTATTATGTAGTTTTTAAAACCTGTTCAGCAATGAGTTTTACCTTTGCACGCTTTTCTTTTTCTGTTGCTTGAGGGTTTGATGCCTTTATTGTAACGAGAAGAGCATTCCCCTCCACAGGATAAGGATTCAAAAGAGGCTCTTGGCTAGATAGCAGCTATCAAGATTAATTCAAATCAGACAGTTGAGGAGTTGGTGGCACATGAAAAATAAATAGTATAAAAATAAGTGACATAAGGCATGATAGTTCCATCTCTTTACAACCCGTGTATTTTATGTGTTCTCACACCCACTGTTTTTTTCCCCCCTCTATCAAATGCTTGTTAAATTCTGCATAGCGGTAACATGGGAGCCGAACACGCTGTGCAACCCAGCTGAGACAAATGCAGTAGAAATTGTTTCACATAAATAGTGTTCACTTGCTTAGTTAATCTGTTATAACAGCCTTGAGATGAAGAAAAAAACAATTCTGCCTGATATGTCTCATTTCATGGCCAGACTGCTTCCCCGCTCCCCACACCTGCACCCCAAAAGTCCACCCACAAGAAAAATGTAAGTAGCCTCCAGAAATGTCAGAGAAAGCCAGAGCTGGTCAAAGACAAGCCAACACCTCTATCCTCCATTTTGTAAATGTTTTAATGAATAAACGTGTCCAGTTTATTTCATTATGGCTTTGTGGCGGACATAGTATTCATTGCTCCCAAGAATTTAGGCAACCTGCAGATATGCCTAGAGATGCTTGAAAATTCCCCAAATGTCCCAATATGCAGCATGACCCATTTTTCCTCTGACAGCTCACATTGGAAGTGAGTAATTAACTATTTTTCCCCTCCCACCTTTGTCTGCCTTGTTCGTTTAAACTGTGAGCTCTTTAGAGCAGGGACTGTCTCTTATTATATGTTTGTACTCAAGTCATGCCTACAACCTCTATTGTGGTAGGCACTGTACAAAGAAGTAGAATTACTTCACTGTTTAAAATCTATCAGTCATCCAGCAGAAGAGCACAGTGCATGACTTGGTCATCCTTTCGCCCAACACAAATGGAAGTAAAGAGGGCACCAGCAACCTAGAGTCTGGAGAACTAATTATCCACCATCAATGGCACTCATCTCACCAAAAGAAAACCATGGTTCAGCTCACAAAAGATAAAAAAGGGGGATAAAGTCCTAACAAACATTCCTGGGAAACAGTTTGATGGGTTGATGTAGAAAGTATTTAGCCTGCAAATCCTGCCTGAGTCTTTGGCCTCAGACACTGATGGTGCAGGGATGGCAAGATCTTTTCCCCACTCCATCACTCCACAGGAATGGCATGGTGATTCCTACTCCCACAGCCCCATGGATCTCCTCTCTGGTACTCATGTTGGAGTCAGGGATGGGATTGAGCCCTGTGGTGGCAAAGAGCAGCAGCCGGAGAAATGCAATGACAGGGAATGAACGGTAACTTTTGTGTTCTGAAAAGTCCAGCTGCTTGACTGTTCCGGCCCTCTACTTATGTGAATTAGCCAAAGCCATATGGCAATACTACTTAGCATTTCTTTTTACCTGTTGAAAGCACCACACAAACAGGAACAGCCAGATTCTGTCACTCTTGCTCATGTGGAATAGTAACATCCTCCAGGGCTTCCTCACTGAGACTTTGCAGGGACTGAGATGCTACTTAGTGTGGGTAAATTTAGCAGATACTGGTTAATCCCCACAGCACCCTTGTGGGCTGCAGAGAGTCAAAACAATTATAAAGTTTCCTTTAGCTCTTTACCCATTCTGAGTGCCAGAAAGACCTACTCATACTAGCAATTCCAAGAAAGGTCAAAGAAAACTTTATACCTGTACCTGCTATGAGTATTAGCTCCATTTTCCTGGTGAGTGAACTGAAACACAAAGAGGTTAAGCATCTGATCCAGAGCCCACTGCAGCCAATGGGAGTTTTTCTAGTGACTTCAGTAGGTTTTGGATCAAGCCCTAACTGACATATTGAAGGCCAAATGTGGGAAATTAGTGGCAGAGCTTGGAGTAAAACTCTGGATCTTCACGATCTAGCTCGGATTGCTAACCCTGTGGGAATGTTTTCAAGAAAGAAGTCCAGTGCCTTAAACTAATCTTCTAGCAGAGCAGAGCGACTCCCCTGCTATAGCCCAATATTTTCATATAGGCAGACAGAAAGTTGTAGCCTTTTTTTTAAAAAGTGACCTGGCTTAACTGTGAATTTTGCCCTTCTGACCACAGTATCACCCCTTTTCCTTCCAGAATTCTGTGCTCCATGCCCCTAAATTCTTTGCGTCCTTAGAGTATCCTTTAGACCAGAAAATAAATTCTGCTGGTGTCTGCTGCATTTCTACCACCACAGCCAAAAGCATTTTTGCAAGCCAAACATGCTTGCTGCCATTCCTTCACATTTGTAACATTTAACTTTAATGCCTCTGCCCCTGAGGAGCTGCAGAATAGCATTTCAATTTGCCATCCCTGGATTTGTCCTAAAGAACTAGAGACATGTCAGCTTATCAGTCTGTGACCTTTTCTATTAACATTGTCTTCAGGTTGGCTTGGCAGCATGCAAGGAAAACAAATCTCGTTACCCGGAGCTGGTCTGGCTGGCCAGGATAGTGCAGCTGTGGCACAAATCTGTTAAAATTTTAAATTGAGAACATTGCTACGGCTACGTAAAATGTATTAGGTAGAAGAATCCCTGGGGGGGCAAAAATTTAACAGAATTGAAACTATTACAGTGAATATAAAGGGGGGAGGGATTCTTGCGAAGTCTGGAAAGTTGCATTGTTTAGCTTATTTTCACTGGACTGACACTCTGGAGATAACGCAGATGGAGTCACCACATTAAATTATGTGACCTTTTCATGTTGCGGTCTTCAGGAGATCTCAATGGAAATATTTTTCAAAACAAAAAGCATGGCCCTTTAGTGTCTTCTTGTCTTTGTTTATCACCCTCTCCCAGAGTTTTGTAATTTTCCTCTCTCTGGTGATCATCTGATGAGGGAGGGGAGACATGACCTGAAGACTTAGGGCTTGCCTTCACAATGGGGGAGGTCGACACTGCTGCAATCGATGCAGCAAGTATCGATTTAGTGGGTCTTGTGAAGACCCACTAAATCAACGGCAGAGTGCTCTCCAGTTGACTCCGGTACTCCAGCTCCAGGAGTAGCATAGCTTAGGTCGACTTATCACAGTAGTGAAGACAAGCGCTCTGTGTCATGAGACGGAGCTGTCATGGCAATGCTCCTTTGCTGTTCTGTGGCATCCCAGCAGAGAGCATTGTGGGACCTACCTTTCCCAGAATGCTCTTTGCTATAATGTCACAACATGTTTAAAAGGGAGGGTGAAGGTGGCCACCACCTTTAGGGATAGGGAGAGTACGTCTAAAATGGGCTATCTTTAAATAAGTTTAGTAGAGGCAGTGTAGCCAGGGCGCTGAACTAGGCATTTGAAGATATGGGTTCTAGTCCTGCTTGTGCCACTGTGTGACCTTGAGCCAGTCTTTACAGAGATCTGGAGTTCCCTATGTGTTGTACGGTGCCTAGAATGCTGGGACCTGGAGCTGCAATTATAATACAAATAATGAATCATAATTAATGATTGTGAAAGGTGCTGTGGTTGACAACCTTGTAGACAAATCCTCTGTTTATCCACACAAAAGGAGCAATGCAGGCAGAAACACCAGCTTCCCCATAGTAACTAAACAGGAAACATGCTTCCCCCCACGACTTAGAGAGACAGTCTCAACATGTGTAAAGGCAGTTCAGTCTCCCTGGCCCATTCAGTCCCAGGCCTTCCTGCTGAAACTGCCAACAAAGTTGCCAATGGTGTTTTTCTGATAAGGATATTTGTGCAGTGGTACTGGCCTGAGAACTGACAAATTTCCTTATTTCTCACTGTACAGCCCTCATACAGAAACCATTCCCAGTGCAACTTAGGATATAGTCAAAATGGGGACCAAGAAATAAAAGGCTTTATCCCATTTCTTGTCCTGTTACTGAAGAGCAATATGGAAACACATCATGAATATTAATAGCCCAACACACAAATGACTAAACTGTATGACGTATCTAGGAAACATCGCTTCAACTTTTCAGATATATGCCCCTGAATTTTCTATTTCTCCGTCCTGCTCTTTTGAAGCAAGGCAGCATCAAAGCTGAGCAGCGAGAATTCTCTGCTGTCTTTCCCACTGTGCAAAATGTGTTCTGACCCACTTTTTTGGTTTGCACGATGTCCCTGATTCATGGAACAGAGCGACATGGAATCCCCTGATCTCAGCTCTTTGTTGTCTCCTTCATTTTTCTGAGCATGCTAATACCCAAGGCTCTACTCTGCCCAATGGTGTATCTTAAGTTAATTTCTGAATAATGACATTCTACAGCTATTAGAAGCACAATGGTTTTGGTTCAGAGGGGCTTCTGCAATTCCCCCCCCCCTCCTTTTTTCCCCAGGTGTTGCTTCATGGGGACTTACAAAGAATTTCAGCCAAAATACAGTGAGTTTCACTGGCTTTAAATAAACCTCAGGCAAGTCAACTGACAAGTTGTCTACACGCAGACTGGAACCAAAATAATTGGGGGTTGGACTAGATGACCTTCTGGGGTCCCTTCCAACCCTGATATTCTATGATTCTATGAATTAAACTGGTTTTAATCCTCACATCTAGTTATTTTGGTGCAAGTCCGCATTTGAACAGTCTTAATCGGAATACAAATGCCCTATTTTGATTGAAGTAGGTTTTTTATTGAGTTAAGGGAAATTAAAATAGGGTGCTCTTATTCCACACATACCCTTGCACTGACTAAAGGTGTGAATTGCAAATAGAGCTATTTGGAAAATGTTTATTTTTCTTATGCAACATTTCAGTTTTTAAGCAAAAAATTGAATTCCAGAATTAAAACCATCTCTAAGACCGGTGAAAGAAAATCTTGGTCCTGGAACGAGAGAAGAAAGGATCTGAACATTGGTCATTTGGTCATTGATTTCAATAACAACCTGATAGGTTTTTCAGGGTATGTCTATGTAGCATTTTGGTGTGAGCAGAAGTGAGCCTCCCAGCCCAGGTCGACGGACTCAGAGTAGCAGGGCTCATGCTAGCTCTATAAAACCAGCCACATAGGGAGCACTTTGAAGTTTCACCGCAGGCTCTGAAGCGTAGGGAACAGGGTGGCCTTCAGAGTCCAAGCTCCCTTTCAAGCTGTGACTTCAAAGTCCTAGCTACACTGCTATTTTTAGAGCACATGTGTGAGCCCCGCTAGCCTGAGATTCACAGAAGGAACGAGAGTTCCAGAAAGTGCTATAGTCAAAAATAATGTCAGAAAGACCTACTCAGCCATAGCAGCTCTGCTCCATGTGAAGGTTATAAGTCAAGCTTAGTGAATAAAGCACAATATAGAATGTATATCTGACACATTTAGCCTCATTTCTTCTAGTCTACTCATCTTTCGAATTTATTCGAAATAGCCATTACAATTATTTTTAACCTATGGAACAATCCTGACTATTTGAAATCTGAGCAGTTGCTTATCACATTGATTGATCAGAGGGGGCGGAGGGTGTTTTGTTTTGTTCGATGATGGGCCCATCCAAAAAACAGATCAGTGCCTGCTGGTTTAGATCTGACCTATAGAGAAGAGAATCCCTTATCAAATCAGCAATTCTTCTTCCTGGATCCACTTGAGTTTTCTTTGAAGGTCTCCCATCCAAATACTGACCAGACTTGACAATGTGGTAGATGGGCCTGTGTCCAAAGGTAGAATTTTCAAAGCCCCTGTATGCGACAGAGAACCTTAAGTAAAATAGGTAATTACGGAACATTTTCAAAAGAACTTGGGACTTAAGCACCTAAATCACACTGAGAGTTAATAGGACTCATGGGTTGTTTTTTTTTTGTCACTTAGAGGCTTTTGAAAATGTTACCCAGGAAATTCAGTTCCAACTCTGAATTTTGAACCCCTCAGAGAGTTTGATCTTATGTTTTGGTTCAGACCCACAACTATATAATACGATTCCAGGAATGTTACTCTATGTGTCAGTCTTAAGCCTACAGTGTCTGTTGACTCAATGTGAAGTGATGGAAATAGCTGCAAACAAGGTTGTGAGCTCTTCTGTTTAGAATATCACTAGGTTCAACTATCACTAAGATTTATGGTCTGTCACCATCACATTTTAAAATTCTCAGCCATTTTTGGCTTTTTTATATCGGTATGACAGACGGCTTTCGCCTAGATATAGTTATAACAGCATGTAGGCCAAGATTTTGAGACATGACTAATGATTTGGGGAGGGACTAACGTTAAGGTGCCCAACTCGAGACACTTGGAAGGGGCCTGATTTTCAAAAAGCGCTGAGTATTGACTGAAAAAATAGGCCTCTTTTAGGGTGCGTCAGGTCTGCAGTATGGCCAGCTCTATCACAATTTTATCACAGTATTTGGCATTTTTCTTAAAAATCCCCAGCTCCAGGAGTCAAGTGATAGCTTGAGAATATCAACTTCCATTTATAGAAAGTAAGTTTCTAGCTCTCACAGTTGCAGAGAAAAGCTGGAAATCATGACCAGAGAGCTCAGTAAAGGATCAAAATCCAAGGGGCAACAAAAAGGACCCCAAATTTACTATTTTTTAAAATCATTATTGTAAAGCCAGTCTCATGATTTTGGGGTCCTGACTGATGGGTTTTTTAATTCTGAGGGTTGACAATACTGAATTTAGCCCCCCCAAATCACTTTTCACTTTTGAAAATCTTGGCCAACAGACCAAAGAATCGAAATGTACTGTCAGTATAGAGCACATGCCAGAGTGTGCTGACGGGTTATTTAAGCCTAGAAGGAGTCCAACAGACATTTCATTGGAAAACCAGACATTTAAACAACATGCCAAATTGTCGATTAAGTGACTGACTGATCATTGGGTTTTCATTAAATTATTCACTGATTTATACCCTTCTTGACAATACCAGAAATAGTTCCATTCTTCAGCAAGAAGGCAGCTGTGTTAATCACCCAGTTTGACAAAGGGCACCTCAAATTCAATATTTTGAGCTGAGCTAACACAGAGGTTGGTGCTTTGGGTTTATCTTTACAACTTTTCTTCTTCTTGCACAGGGTGTGGAAT
Source organism: Lepidochelys olivacea (assembly GCF_965140295.1). Lineage (NCBI taxonomy): Eukaryota > Metazoa > Chordata > Testudines > Cheloniidae > Lepidochelys > Lepidochelys olivacea. Next base: position 10,418,331 of record NC_140415.1, on the reverse strand, counting down.
TTGTGTAGTTGCTAATGCACATGGAATAGGATGTCAGCAAAGTGCACAAATTTCTGCTTTACATATTTCATGATCTTCATAACTTTCCTTTCCCTTTGCATTTTTAGTACCAGCTTCATCTCTGTCTCTGTAAGAGCTGCCACTAATCATCTGACACATTTAGCCCCTTTTCCTGCTCATGGAATATCTGCAAATAGAGTGTGATTTCCTGAAATGTATTAAATAAGGTTAAAATGTCCCCCCATGCAAAGGCTCTGCAAAAGACTTATGGAGCACATATAATCCTATGGCTTAAGTGGGAGTTCTACATTTTGTACTGGTCCTTGCAGAGACATGAATTTTATTTTCTATGAAAATTTTCAAGAAGTGTTTTTGCATATTTTTTTAACTTTATGGTCTGATCACAAATAGGCCCAACAAAGAAAATAACAGAATGCCACTAGCCATCACCTTGAGCCCCCAACTAAAACCTCTCCAATGCATCATCAAGGATCTACAACCTATCCTGAAGGATGACCCATCACTCTCATAGATCTTGGGAGACAGGCCAGTCCTTGCTTACAGACAGCTCCCCAACCTGAAGCAAATACTCACCAGCAACCACACTCCACACAACAGAACCACTAACCCAGGAACCTATCCTTGCAACAAAGCCTGTTGCCAACTGTATCCACATATCTATTCAGGGGACACCATCATAGGGCCTAATAACATCAGCCACACTATCAGAGGCTCATTCACCTGCACATCTACCAATGTGATATATGCCACCATGTGCCAGCAATGCCCCTCTGCCATGTACATTGGCCAAACCGGAGAGTCTCTGCATAAAAGAATAAATGGACACAAATCAGACATCAAGAATTATAACATTCAAAAACCAGTCGGAGAACACTTTAATCTCCTTGGTCACTCAATTACAGACCTAAAAGTTGCAATTCTTCAACAAAAAAACTTCAAAAACGGACTTCAATGAGAGACTGCTGAATTGGAATTAATTTGCAAACTGGATACAATTAACTTAGGCTTGAATAGAGACTGGGAGTGGATGGGTCATTACACAAAGTAAAACTATTTCCCCATGTTTATTTGCCCCCCTCCATCCCCCCCACTGTTCCTCAGACATTCTCGTCAACTGCTGGAAATGGCCCACCTTGATTATCACTACAAAAGGTTCCCCCCCCCAGGCTCTCCTGCTGATAATAGCTCACCTTAAGTGATCAGTCTGGTTACAGTGTGTATGGTAACACCCATTGTTTCATGTTCTCTATGTATACAAATCTCCCCACTGTATTTTCCACTGCATGCATCCGATGAAGTGAGCTGTAGCTCACGAAAGCTTATCCTCAAATAAATTTGTTAGTCTTTAAGGTGCCACAAATACTCCTTTTCTTTTTGCGGATACAGACTAACATGGCTGCTACTCTGAAATTCTCATTGTGAGTGGTCAATAGCAACATTCTGTCAGCTAGTTGTGACTGGTCAGCTAAGTCATCTGATATTGTTTCTTTCCCCTGATTGGAGGAGTTTTTAGGCACTTTGAACACAAATACTTATATATATACATGAATGACACACTTGGTTTCTATGAATACTACCACCTGTGACTCGGAAATAAGTTTTCTGGAAACGTTTAGAAGGTACAATTTGAGGGCTTGAACATTTGCAGAAAGTTAACGCACAAGGAGCTGAACATAGTGGAGTCAATTCATTTGAGAATTTGAGTGAATATTCACAGAATTGTTGTAAAGTATTTTCCCAGCTCATAGAATCATAGAATATGAGGGTTTGAAGGGACCTCAGGAGGTCATGTAGTCCAACCCCCTGCTCAGATCCTGGCGGCATGCATGTGGTCATGGCAAGGTCCTTCTCTGCAGCCCCTGACATCTGAAATAGTCTCTATGTGTTTCTTTGCATTGTCAGCTCCCCCATCTAGCTTCTGACCTCATTGCAAGATGTCTTTTCTTCTTTGTTTAAACATCTTCATGTCTATCTTCCTATGGGATATTTGTTTTTAACTTTGTAACTGTATCATTTAATTCAAACCATTTAGAGATAGGGATTATATGAAATCACGTAGATGGGAGTTAACATAGTCACTATTAGGCAGCCCATTCTATGGCTGAACTTTTAATTAAGTTATTCACTGTTCCTGAGAGGCTGTAATCACTGTTAGTTTCCAGGGATGTCAGGGTTAATTGTCTGTACAGAACACTGTTGGGAACACTGTTCCTTTAGCTAGCTGAAATTGCTAAAGGAGAAATGAGTAAAGCTTTTGCTGCAGAGTTGTAGTTTAACAATTAAGGGGCAAATCCAAAACATCTTATCACATGCTGCAGAGGCCCAGGTGCGGGCTTCTTTCAGGGAGAGAATTGGGACCACAGAGCAATAATTTGGAAAGAGCAGCTAGAATAAGGTCCCTGCAGCAGCAAAGAGCTATTGATGTGGATGAAGCAGAGAAAGCAGACTCTGGCAGGGGAAGTGGGTTACTGCATTTCTGTTTGCGTACAACAGAGACAGCTGAGTCAGGAGTGGTTGGAGAGTAAAGGGCATTGTTCACTCTGAAACAGATATGGTCCAACAGGCACCACAATGGATTATAGGTGCAGAGAGGCAATTAGCATTAAACCTGGGTGAAACCTACAAATAGGTTTAGTTGACAAAAAATGCAGTTTTGGTCAATACAAAACTATTTGTGGATTTGAAACAAATATTTTCAACCTGTCACAAAATGTCCAGAAGAAGAAGAGGAGGAGGAGGAAGGGGTGAGGATGCTGTTACTACTTGTTTAACCTGTAGCCCAGTGCTTAGGGCACTCACCTTCAAATCCCCTCCCTGGAATAGATCCCACGTTGACTTTTTGAATTCACCAGAAATTCCAAAATAAATTCAGATTCAGTTTGACATAAACTGTTTCTTTTCTGTGATTTTTCAGAACTGTCACCAAAGCAAAACGTTAGTGGGGGTGGGTCGAGTTACCCATTCTGGGATTTGGGCAGCATGGCTGGGTTCATACCCTAATCTTTGCAAAGAAGAGGATGAAAAGCCCAATGACATCTTTAACCCTCCATTCCCCCAAACATGCATATGATGCATAGCACCATGGTTTTATATCTCATTGGTCAGCACAGAATTTATGTATTTATTTCCTTTTGTAACTCGTGTAAAAGTCTGATCCAACTTTGTGTTTAGCACAAGCCATGTTGCCTGGATGGGACAGCCAGGTGCCACAGGTGATATAGTTTTGAACTGTTTCTTGGGCCCTGCCTGCATTCCCGGTGAATCAAGTCACCCTAGGGCCTCTTCTTCTTGTAAGGAATAAGTATAGAGTACTTGTGACTGGAGAGAAGAGAGAGAGAAAGGGATAGTAAGAGCTGAAGCCAGATAGATTGTGGTTGCCATGTTCTGAATCCCAGAACATTTAAATCCTCCAATGATTATGTAAATAAGTTTGTGCATATTCATCAAATATGAAAACCAGGCTGTTACAGCATGAATTAAATCTCCATATTTCTGGATCTTCAGATTTAACGTATCTTTATTTAAACTTTTCACTGAAAGTATACGTCTTAAAAGGGACATTCAGCCAGACTGAAGCCAGAGAGACGGTTTGTTAGAAATCTAGTGAAACCAATCTGTTTAGACTATCACAGCCATAATTTATTGCTGCTGTCGATAACTTTCTCAGACCTTTTCTTTTGGAGCTCATGTCTCTTGCTCAAACTTAGCCCAACTCTTTTGGAAACCTTGAAGCGATTCCATTCCACTTGTGTTTTGAGTTTTCTAACTATTAACAAAAACCATAACAAGGTTTTTCCTTCCACAACCAAAAACTAAATAAACCCTCTTCCACCCTGTTTTCCCCCATTCAGATACCTCAAAAATAGCTTTGCTTTTAAACTTCAAGCTTAGCATGTCGGCACAAAATCCAATTTTGCCCTTTTTGAAGACAATGGCAAAAATGTGGACTGATTTCCATGAGAGCATGAGCACACCCACCATTTGGAAGGAAGGAAAGACGTCTACTTGCTGTGTTCAAAAATCTTGCCCTTAAAATGTGCCTCATAGTTAGTTTATTGGATTTCAGAATGTGCTGATATTTTGCATTCTCTGAATATGTTGCTGTATCAAATGTACTGTGCTTCTACCTTAGGTCAAAAGACTATGTAACCTTTTCACTGACAGCTGCTGCCATATGGGCGAAAGTTTCTGGTTCTCAAATCTATTGACCAGTTAGGAAGATAGCAGAGTAAGATCATGTTGGGTCACATGTCCCTGCGGATTGTGCTCGGCAATCCAAAGGGTTTTATAATGCAATAAAACTTGTCTTGCACAACTATTCAAGAGTCCAGAATGTAGCCTTTTATTTGATTTAAAGTGAATTTAGTAATGTTTTATTACACCATCATGGGTTCAGCTCTAGTGGCTACACTTCTAAGCTCAACAGAGTGACATCACCTCTGCTACTTGCTTCAGATTTAGAGTCTCTAGGAACACATAAAGACCAAGGATAGTGACCACATAAACATTTCACAAGTAAAAGGTCTAGTCTGTTTTACTAGTTTTATTAAAACTACAGTTAAAGTTATGATTACCCAAGCATATAGAAATTCTATGAAGACCTATGCACAAGTTACAAATACAGTCATACTCACATCCTTAATGGTATTCTTAAAGTCTGATGGCTGCCTTGCCAATTGATCATCAGTAGAGGGATAGTTCCGGCTGGAGTTTCCCATAGGGAGCACCCTCTTTATAAAATTTGATTTGGGGGCACCCTCTTTTGAAAATTTGGTTTTGACTGTAGACTATAGTGCACTCTGAGGTTAGGGCATGTGTTAGAAAAATGTGACTACCAGGTATCTTGTAAGCAAAAAATTACTCTTACTGTTAATTTTTCACAATATCACCCATTGGTACATCTGTTCCCGTAACCTTGTGGCACAGGGTCATTCTTTGGTCACTTACTTATGTCAAGCATTTCTTAAGCCTGAGTCCTAGTATGGGTAAGCTGAAATCTTACAGGCCTCAGCCTGTATGCCTTGCGTTTCAGCTTTACTTACATGTATACCTAATACATAATTATCCCTTCTAACTGCTGATCAATCTTATAATCCTACAATTTAACACTATTTAGCATACAGTGATTATATATGACATAACATGTAAGTTAATCATAACATCACACAATAAGTGAACACTAAACGAAAATCATTGGCTACAGAAGGAAAATCTGACCTCCTCTCAGTAGCAGAGTTTGCCTTCAACCAAAGGTTAAAGAAAATGTTTAGTAGAAATGATGAACCAAATTCTGCTCTCAACTCATCCAGTGCAACTTCAGTGAAAACCTCACAAAGGGCAGACTACATCAGATCCGACTATCTAGTGTAGTATCCTGTCTTTGACCATGGCCAGTACCAGACGATTATATAATAACCTACCCAAAGGAAGTTTCTTCCTCATCCCTTTTGTTTAGTGGTTGATTTATGATGTGAAGGGTAAGGGTTTACATCCCCCATAATTTTTCTTTAATCCTACATGGACCTGCATTGGATGCTTTAAGATGATTGCTAAAGATAGGAGAGTTACTCACTGGAGCTGATCCTTAGTACGGATTTCACCTACACATCACTTTCTGTAGGAATATGACTAGATCATGGCAAAGTCTCAGAAATGCTCTGTGTAATAAAACATCCGTGCCCAGTGCTGTCCAAGGTCTCTCACATCGTAGCCATTGCTCATCAGTTCCAGTTCAGCTAGAAAAAAACCTGGATCAGTTCTCTGGAAAGAGAGAGGGAAATATCATGGTTTCCATTCTCTGTCCAAGGTAGGAATAATTCCTGATAAAGTCAGTGGGAGGTATCCTTGTCCCGCAGTGGGAGTAGAGGCATCCTAACAGCTGGAAGGACGGTTTAGGTAGCAGAGTGGATGTCCTGGGGTGTCCACCCCATACAAGACTGGAAGGGGTAAAAGTGGCCAGGCAGGCCTGGAGGAAGAGCCAGGGAGCAGGGAATTGATTGCAAGCAGACTCAGATGGGCAGGAACAGGTGGGACCTATAAAGCCAGGAAGCTGGCAACAGACAAGGGCTGCTGAAAAAGGCTGCTGTCACTCCCTGGGAATAGATTGAAATATGAATTAATTAAGAGAAAGAAATCCTGCTACAAGATGGAGTAATGGTGTAAGGCCCAGATTTTTAAAAGTATTAAGGCATTACTCCGCTCAGTGGTGAAAGGGCTAGTGACTTAGGAGCCTAGGTCTCCTTTCCAAAAGTAACTTAAGAGGATACATTTTTCAGAGTAACAGCCGTGTTAGTCTGTATTCGCAAAAAGAAAAGGAGTACTTGTGGCACCTTAGAGACTAACCAAGTTATTTGAGCATGAGCTTTCGTGAGCTACAGCTCACTTCATCGGATGCATACAGTGAGATTTTAAAGGTATTTCGACATCTGACTTATTGATTTCAATTTATTTCACTTAAATACTTTTTAAAATCTGGGCCTTAAGTGTCACTGAATCAGTTGATTCCAACAAGTTAGTCACCGAGACACTTTTGAAAATTCCACTAAGTGCCTATCTGCATCATTAGGCACCCAAGTGCCTTTAAAAACCTGGCTCATGGGCTTGCCATTGCTGAGCTCATCAATGCCCAAATACCTTTAAAGATCTGGGCTGAAATAACCGACTCTTGGCCCCTTCCAACCTGATTCTTTGATACGGTGAAACTCATTAGAGAAAGCACAAACAGAAATACTTTACTACACACCAGCTGAAGACAAGTAGCACAAATGCACCAAGGGCTAGACTCACTAAGGCAGGCACTTAGGCATTGTGACACTGAAAAGAATAAATCTTTGACTTAAAAGCATGCCTTGAATATAGGCTAAGATCTTGAAGCTGCTCCCGAGATTTAGACACACTATTCTCATGGAAATTAATAAGAGTTTGGAATCTGTACCATCCAGGTGGCTTGAAAATCTTAGCCAAGATTTACAATGAATTTTAAAAATTGCAGAATATTGCAGAAAAAATGGCCCCGAATATTTAGACATTGTCTCAGCTCAAATAGATTACAGGGCAGAATGCAGAGGAGGCTGTCTAAAGTGCATGATAAATGCAGTTTATCACATAGTTGGCAATTTATTTAATGGATACCAGCACCATTTATATAGTACAATAAACGTATTTATATACACTAATCAGTTCACTCATGACTGACAAACTGTCACCTCTTGGGTGCAACAGGGTAGCTATTTACCAACACAGATGAGAACTATAGAACAGGTTAGGACAGGGAGTGAAAAATACCATGTCAAATTGCTAATTGCAAGGAGAAATCCATTGAATTCAATAGCCTTTGGATCAAGTCTCACATGATCCTTTCTATCTGATACCTGGAGAGAGCATTTTTATATCATACCAGCTCTGTCTGACTTCAAAGTCTTTTTCTGCTAATGACCTTTAGGGATTTCACAGAATTTGGTAGCTGTTGTGCAGGATTCCTTATCCTTTAAAAAATCCATAATAAACACCTGTCAGATATTGCTGCAACAAGATAACATATTACCTCCACACTGGGATCAATCAAATCCCAGAGCCTGAGATTCAATATGTCTTGTCTAAAGGATGTGAAATTTACTGAATAAATTAAGGGGAAAGTTTGCAGCCATTGTAGACTTACAAAATCTAGCTGATATACTTCCAGGATGCAGAATCCTCATGGAGAGTATAGCTAATGAGCTACGTTACTGCTTTAAAAACACAAATAATTCCAGAGAGGGAGCCAAAACTGTTAAGGCCATATAATTTTACTAATTATAACAACACACTTTTTCATTGCTGTATTTATGACTCTGCTAGCATTTCCATCTAGAAGGGTAACAATCAGTGCATGGACTCGTGGGACCCAATGCACTATTGCTCTCTCTACCCTGAGTAGTCATTTATACAAGTGCACAGTGGGTGCAAAATGCTACTAATTCAGAATGATATTGTTTTGCAGTCCCTTTGTACTAGAGTAAATGGCTATCCAAGGTGCAGGGCACTGGAGACTTGGTCCCATGGCTTCTATCCCTGACTTGTTATGACCTTGCTCATGTCACTCCTCTGTGCTTCAGTTCCCTAGCTCATGAGGGTGTTGTAAGACTGAGGGCTTGTCTTCCCTACCGGGGAGATCGACTGCAGCTGCAATCAATGCAAAGGGTGTTGATTTAGTGGGTCTAGTGAAGAACCGCTAAATCAAAGGCAGAGTGCTCTCCAATTGATTCCAGTACTCCAGCTCCACGAGAAGAGTAAGGTGAATCGACTGGAGAGCATCTCCTATCAACGCAGCTCAGTGAAGACACCGGAGTAAATCAACCAAAGCTACATTGACTCCAGCTATGTTATTCACATAGCTAGAGTAGCGTAATTTAGGCTGACTTACCCTGGTAGTGAAGACAAGCCCTTAGGCCTGGTCTACACTTAAAGTTAGGTCAACCGAGCTACATCAGTCAGAGGTATGAAAAATCTGCACTCTTGACCATAGAATCATAGAATCATAGAATATCAGGGTTGGAAGGGACCCCTGAAGGTCATCTAGTCCAACCCCCTGCTCAAAGCAGGACCAATTCCCAGTTAAATCATCCCAGCCAGGGCTTTGTCAAGCCTGACCTTAAAAACCTCTAAGGAAGGAGATTCTACCACCTCCCTAGGTAACGCATTCCAGTGTTTCACCACCCTCTTAGTGAAAAAGTTTTTCCTAATATCCAATCTAAACCTCCCCCACTGCAACTTGAGACCATTACTCCTCATTCTGTCATCTGCTACCATTGAGAACAGTCTAGAGCCATCCTCTTTGGAACCCCCTTTCAGGTAGTTGAAAGCAGCTATCAAATCCCCCCTCATTCTTCTCTTCTGCAGGCTAAACAATCCCAGCTCCCTCAGCCTCTCCTCATAACTCATGTGTTCTAGACCCCTAATCATTTTTGTTGCCCTTCGCTGGACTCCCTCCAATTTATCCACATCCTTCTTGTAGTGTGGGGCCCAAAACTGGACACAGTACTCCAGATGAGGCCTCATCAATGTCGAATAGAGGGGAACGATCACGTCCCTCGATCTGCTCGCTATGCCCCTACTTATACATCCCAAAATGCCATTGGCCTTCTTGGCAACAAGGACACACTGCTGACTCATATCCAGCTTCTCGTCCACTGTCACCCCTAGGTCCTTTTCCGCAGAACTGCTGCCTAGCCATTCGGTCCCTAGTCTGTAGCGGTGCATTGGATTCTTCCATCCTAAGTGCAGGACCCTGCACTTATCCTTATTGAACCTCATCAGATTTCTTTTGGCCCAATCCTCCAATTTGTCTAGGTCCTTCTGTATCCTATCCCTCCCCTCCAGCGTATCTACCACTCCTTCCAGTTTAGTATCATCCGCAAATTTGCTGAGAGTGCAATCCACACCATCCTCCAGATCATTTATGAAGATATTGAACAAAACCGGCCCCAGGACCGACCCTTGGGGCACTCCACTTGACACCGGCTGCCAACTAGACATGGAGCCATTGATCACTGCCCGTTGAGCCTGACAATCTAGCCAGCTTTCTACCCACCTTATAGTGCATTCATCCAGCCCATACTTCCTTAACTTGCTGACAAGAATACTGTGGGAGACCATGTCAAAAGCTTTGCTAAAGTCAAGAAACAATACATCCACTGCTTTCCCTTCATCCACAGAACCAGTAATCTCATCATAAAAGGCGATTAGATTAGTCAGGCATGACCTTCCCTTGGTGAATCCATGCTGGCTGTTCCTGATCACTTTCCTCTCATGCAAGTGCTTCAGGATTGATTCTTTGAGGACCTGCTCCATGATTTTTCCAGGGACTGAGGTGAGGCTGACTGGCCTGTAGTTCCCAGGATCCTCCTTCTTCCCTTTTTTAAAGATTGGCACTACATTAGCCTTTTTCCAGTCATCCGGGACTTCCCCGGTTCGCCACGAGTTTTCAAAGATAACTCCAATATAGCTATGCCAACCTAATCCCCAGTGCAGATGCAGCTTCTGTTGACATAGCAGCCATCAGGTTCGGGGTCTTCCTATGCTCATGGAAAAACCCTTTATGTCAGGGTAGGTTGTGTCTACACTAAGGGATTATGCCAGCATAGCTATGGCAACATAGTGATGGCAGTATATTCTCCATAGTGTAAACTTACCCTACATTATGGTAGGACTAGATTCTGACACTCTTACTGATGTTGAATAATATCTTACCCTGGAAGTAGTCCTGAGGAAATCAATGGGATTATTTGCTCTGTGGGTTATTACTCAATACGAGTAAGGGTAGCAGAATCTACCTTCTTTATATATATATATATATATATATATATATATATATATATATATATATATATATATATATATATATATATTTCCCTAATGCACTTTGAGAATCTAGAATTAAAAATGTTACATCATGTTAATATATTATTATTGCTATTTCTTTTCATTTAAACTTGGCAGTAGAAGTTCACTCTTGACATTCACAGTTAATTTAAATTAACTTGGCATTCAAGGACTGTACCTAGGGGCAAATTTTCTTCGCTAAATATGAAAAGAGGTTTGTGTGGCTAATTTTAGATTTTATAAAATTTGTAAAATTGGGGGTAGAGCAGTTCCCACAGCTCACAGATTGCTCCCCTGCGGTGACAACCCATCACACTAGGAAAGGTAGGAAGAGTGCAAAAATATGAATTAAAATTAATTAACCTTAATAAGACCATGGTGCATCTTGTTCAACAAGACACCCAAATGCATGATTTGAGTGACAGTGATCAAATACATTGGACAGATTGGATCTGTCAAACTAAGATACTTGTATGTCCCCCATAGTATCTGAACACTTCACAATCTTTAATGCATTTATGCTCACAACATCTTGTGAGGTTCAGCATTACTATTATCCTCATTTTAAAGATGGGAAACTGACACAACATAATTTGTTCATGGTCACACAGGAAGTCTGTGGCAAAGAAGAGACTTGGACTCAGGTCCCTCATATCTTAAGGTAGTAACCAAACTCTTTTGGAACATACTTCCTCACCCGCTAATGAGTTTTAAATTAAATTATAATAAAATATAGAGGACCTCTTGAGGTCCCTCCCAGCCCTACATTTCCATGATTCTATAAATAACACAAATAATGTAAGGTGCGTGTTCAAATGTGGCCTGCTGAGCAATGATGTGTGCTGGGAGCATAAGAGTAAAATTGGTATTTTACACATATTATTTGGCAGTGGCTTAAATATTAGACATTTTTGTTAGAAGGTTCTAAATGTTAGAGAAATAATCTGGCATCATACATTACAAGGTGAGTCAGAACTACATTTGCTACATGATTTTTCTTCATTACAGAACTCTTAAGGAATGGATTTCAAATGTCCTTGGTTGTGCAAAATGATCGGTCCTTAGAAGGCGGAAAAGCTCTTGTGTTCCTCTTTTAAAAGATTGGGAGGTTGACATGGCAGAAATTGCTTCATATAAGCATCTTATTTCTAAGATTGATGACTAATTTGAAGAATTTCATGTCATATGGGGAGAATTTACGTCTCTTCTAAAGGAAAACATAGACGGGCAAGTGATAGGTACAGGAGATTGCTTGGAAGGTTCTGTAGGGACATATAGCAGAAAAAGATTTTTTTAGAAGTGTGTGCATGTGCACGCAGGGTTTATTTTTTTTGGCTTCCCAGAGGTTATTCTCCTTATATAGAGTTTTATGCCATGGTTTCATTGCTTTCGAATTGTTAGAAGACATTTATAATACATTTTCATATAAAACTAAATGAGAACTGCAGCTGTTCAGCTATTTGAAAGATATTAAAATAATGAATAATGATTGAAAACCATGACAAAAAATCAGAAATTGGCCCATTTACTTTAGTGGAAGTTTTGGCTGAATCAGGATTTAGACAGAGACTACAAGATTTAGCTTAAATCTTAGCTTAAAGTTTACTCTTAGCTTAAAGTAAAACCTGTTACCTGTATTATTACTAATAATAACACCTTCAGTTATTTATCACTTCTGACTTTGTTGTTATCATTTATCATTTGTTATCACCGTGGTAACTGAATAAATGATAACACAGGTCCTAACACATTCAGGCTCCAATCTTGGTCGTGGCCTTTGGGCACAGTTGTAGTAATTATACAGGGACTTGCTGTGGCCATTGGAACCTGAGCTATACTCAGATCATGTAAGTTCCGAATCTACCCTTGGTAGGGAGGTGATGTGCCTACTAGATAGAGTACTATACTGGGATTCAAGAGACACAGGTTCTCCATAAGCCCTACTGGTGACCTTGGGCACGTCATTTCACCTCTCTATGCCTTAGTTTCCCCATCTGTAAAATGAGGATGATATTTAAATCCTTTGTAAAGTGCATGGAGATCTACTGATGAAAGATGCTATGTGAAAGCTAGGTATTATTCATAATAATAATTCACATGCATAGTTATCCCCACTCTAGCCACCAGCATGTCACAATCATATTTAAACCTGTTTTTGTAGTGTATACAGGATTTAAATATTTCACTGAAGCCCACACAGCATAACTCTCCAATAGAAGACCTCTAGCTTTTTCTTTTGCTTCTGTCCTCAAATGCTGCTGCTTTTTTTTAAAGTTGTTCTGATACCCTCCTAAGCCAGCCTTGCAGAGAAATGACTCCAGCAAATAGGTCAGCTTAGTTCTCTTTCAAGCTCTCTCCACCTCTGTAGCTTGTGAATTCTACTTCCAGGAAGCTGCTTCATCTTAATTAAGTATGAATGTCAAACTCTAGTTGGGATTGTTTCCATATTAGCAGGCACAGGCAGCTTCTTCTTTGTTTCATTTTTTTAAATGAAATAATTGTAAAAAATAAGAACAAAAACCACTCCCTATATTAATTTAATGGAAAGGATACCCATTTAAACACTCAAGGAATGCAGAAATTATGGTTCTCAATCAAGTATCATCATCAAGGCAAATCCCAAAAGGGACATAGTCTCCTTGCAGACTGAACATGACCCAGATCAATCTCTAGCTAGGTCCTTAAGATGGTCTGGCTGGATGGTTATTCTATGTCCAACTTTTGCAGTCTTATTGCACAAACAAAGCTTTTTGGTGACCACATGCTCATTGATAGTGGCACTGATAAATGTGCTCTGTAATTCATTGGTCTTCCATCTTACTAATATGTCCATATCAAGGATGTCACTAAAACTGAACAAGTGCTGATGGAGAAAGTTGATGGGTTTGGCTACAAATTGCCTAATTTCAGAGGTTGTGCTGCCCCTTAATATGGAACAGCTGATGAAGATAATGAGAACTGAAAATGTCAATCTGCCACTCTTCAGTCTTCCTCAGTGCCCATGTTTTCTTGCCATACCATAATGTTGGTATAACGGTGGTTCTGTAGATCTGTATCTTCATAGCAAGCTATGGTTCTCATAGTAACATTAACTCACCCATGCAAAATATGTATTATAACTTTGATTACAGGCTGGAATATTAATTGTTGTTAGTATATAGGTCTGTTTGTTAGCCTGGGATAGAATTTTGGGTTTGACTTTTGATAATGTTTTACTAAAATGCATAAACAAGGGACAAAGATACTATGATGTTGCTTCTGCCAAGTCAGCTGTCTTTGTTAGTACAATAGGAACAGATAAGAGCAGGGCAAAGTCAAGCAACCAGTTGGGAGGGGCAAAGGGGCTTGGAGGGGAGAGGTATAAAACACCAAAAGACCAAAGAAATGCCCGTCCCTGACCGGAGCACAACCTCACTCCTTACCCTTCCCATGGGGTACAAAGGGGTAGGATGAAGACCCCAGAGCCAAAATGGAACATGACCCTAAGTTGTAAGGGGTGGGACTGTGGGTATGCATTGCAGGTATATTTGGGTCTGCTAGGAAGGAGGAGGTGAGAATTGGGAAAATGAGAATGGGGAATAGGGAATGGGGAATGGGGACACAGGCAAGTCTCTGAGGTATCAGAGCTGGGAAGGGGGATATGGAGTAAAGGCTCAGTGGCGTCAGGGCTGGGAAGGGAACACTGAGAAACAAACTCTGCCAGCGTGTAGAGCTATGGATATGCTTGCTTGGAATTAACCCCAATAAACATCAAATTGCTTGCACTTTGGACTTCTGGTCTTCTGCTTTCTGTCTGCATGACAAGAACCAGGGGAGAGGGTGAACGGAAAGACCTCTAACAAATGTATACCTATTGTACCCCATATGGTTAAACTCTGCAATCAAATATTTATACATGGTGAGCATGGAGCTGGGGAGGCCAAAAACACTTTGCATAGGACACCACTATCCCTGAAGCTGATCTGGCTGCTCTGGGCTGTCATTCAAGTTTGTCATCAACTCCCAAACCAGGTAAATTTTGCTTTCTGCGAACAGTTTGCACAGCTCACATCCATGAGAAAGACAGAAGCTGTGATATACCTCCTGTTTAGTCATGAGCAGCTTTATGAATGGGACTTCTTATTATTTCTTAGACACTATCAAGAATAAGATCTTGTGCTGGGAGACTCTAGAGAGTTTTGGTATACCCAGTTCTAGCCTTGCTTGGGGAGTGGGAAACTTTTGTTGCTGGCCTTTAGCACATGTAAGCTTTCTGAACTTCTGTAATCAGGACCCCAAGAGTCTGAAAGCTGTAATAAAGCCTTTATATTTTAGGTGGCTGAGTTTGACTGAGTTATTGTCCTCCAAACATTAGGAATAAGAATATCCATCAGTCTGTCTCTTGGCCTTGAAACAATGAAGTGACTTGGTTTCATATTTTTCTACAGTACTCGTATTCAGATTTGCATCTCCATGGAATCTAAAGAACCACAGATTGATCCTTACACCATACAGTCATCTTCATTGGTACAAGGAGATAATGGGAGGCAATTCTTGGTTGTGAGTAGGGAAATGAGCATCAGCAAAGCTGTTGGAGATGGAGATGCAACCCCATGCTCTGGGTGTACTTAGGCCTCTGACTGCCAGAAGCTGGGACTGGGTGGCTGGGCATGGATCATACCAGTTGTGGATCTGCCACTGAGATTCTCCATCTCTCTCACAGGGTAGCACCTCTCCATGACAACGGGGCCAGAAACCTCTTTCCCCCAGTCTTCTAGTCCAGCAATTCAGGAGATATCCACATGTCAGGCATTCCTGGCAAAACTGTGTTGTTGGCTCCTTCAGGTGGTGGTCACCCTAGGGCAAAGGTTCTGGTGCTTATATGTCCCTCCACAAGTGGACATAATCCTGATGTTGTCTTACGACTTGAACGTCACTTGAACAGACTTTGAAAGCTAAGAGTCCAGTTTGTTCCAGGGTAATACACAGAATCCATGTTGGGTGGCAAGTATTGAAACTTTAGACCAGGTCCTTTGGACTCAATTTTTTGTCTTTAGCATGATTGTCGTGGTTTTGTTTTTGAAAAGCATTCTTCCTCAACACCTCTCCCTCCATGCTGAGACAGATTACGTCCAAATGAGTTCTTATCATCCCAGCAACAGCTGGGCTGGTCTCACTCCTGTCATAGTTTGAGGAGTAGTTCTGTATTTTTTTTAAAAAATTGAGCCAGCTTCATGTCCGTGTTCCAATTAATCAGTGTCTTCATCCCCTCTTTAAAAGTCCTCATAGCTCCTATATTAGGCCATTGGGAGCTGGATAATATGGGGAAGTTTAAATAGGTTTTATACCATTTTGCTCAGAAAGTCTTAAATTTCCATGCTCATAAAATTTGGTCCATTGTCTATGATAAGTACCTGTTGTCTGTGTATGGCAAAGATGCACCTGAGGTGTTGAGAGGTGGAGGTCCTTGAGGGCATCATATGCAGCTGCTAACCATTTTGAATGTACATCCAATAAGATTAGAAACATCTTTTCCACGTATGGGCCAGCAAAATCTATATGTATGCAGAACCATGGGCATCCTGGCCTTTCCTCGGGGTGAAGGGATGCCATGCGCAGGGGTCTGCTGGTGTAATTAACATTGGTGACATTCCTTTATTACTTTTTCCAGGTCCTTATCTATGTTTGGATACCATACATTGCTTTGAGACCAAGATTTCATGCATGAAATGCCAGGGTGTGTTTCATGAATCTCTGTCAGGACTTGATTTTGTTTTTGTGGGGGAATAACAACTCTTCTGCCCTCCCGATATGCATCCTTTCTCTATACTTAGTTCTGTACTCCTGGCCCTAAATGAATGGAACTCTTCCCCCTTCATACTTATTTGGCCAGCCCTGCAGTATGTGCTGTTGCACCTGGGACAGGATAAGATTCTGTCCAGCATGTTACCTTATCTGGGAAGCCCTGACTGGTGTCTGGTCAAGGTGTTCCATGAGAAAAACAATCTCTTCTGGAAGCTCAATAGAACATGATTATTCTGGTAACAGCAGTGAGCTGATACCCTGTCTTGTAAGCTATCCCATTCTGATGGCCAGTTTTGTAAAGTGTCTGCTCAGTGCACAAGAAACACATTTTATTTACAGTGCTGCAGGCTGGGAACATGCTGCTTTATTTAACTTTATACAGAATGGAAGAAGGAACATGCTAACTCAACAGGAAGTAAGAGATGGGTGGAGCATGGCTTCCACCCATAATACTCTGAGAAATCCAGTTAATACCTTGATGACTATTTACATATAAAGTCTATGGTTGAAAAAAAAAACAGAACTGGGTAGAAGACTCTAGAAGAAGGCCTAATGCAGGTTTCCTCTTAAAAGATTTGTGGACTTTTTCCACATGACTTTGTCAGACTTCCTGCTGTGTGTGCAAGTGAGAGAGAGAGACAGAAAGAATTTCTGTCAAAAGCAAATTTCTCTTTGAAAGACAATAGCAGATGTGAAATCTCCTGCTGAAATAGGAAGGCCAGGCCTTGAGGCAGAACTTGGCATTTATCTTTGATCAGGAAAGACAAGAATCTTACTTAAACAGCATGGCTTGGTGTCTTTCTAAATGTCACTGAATGAGAATTTCCCTTGTCTGTGTCTCTCATTTGTAAAGTCATTACTAGGCGATCACATAACATTTTTTTAAAAAAAAAAGCAGCTGACAATGCAAAAGAAAATAATTCATAATAAATAATAGTGTAAATGAGGGTGCACCTGTACACAGCTTTCCAAGAACTTCAAAGCTCTTAACGAATATCCACTAATTAAGTCTCACAACAAGCCTAGGAAATGCTTCAGTATGTTCATCTTCATTTTGTGTTTGGAAACACAAAGAAGTTAAGTGACTTGCACAAAATCAATAAGTGAGTGTCAGAGCCAGGAACATAACCTACAAATCCATCTCCATTTCCCTTTGAGGGACTAGCACTACTGACTGACTCTAATCTGTGTAGTCACCGTCCCTGAGAACCAGGACTGTGGGGTGTGGAAAGGAGATGAACAGATGTGGAAAGTTCCTTCAGTCCTCTTTTTTTTTTTTTCCCCATTTTCATGGGTAGAGAAAGTCTGGATCCATATGTACAATATTGATAGAACAAGTACTATGTGGGAGATGAAGACTCTTCTGCAAGCATCTGAAAGAGGCACACACCAAGGTCAGCACAACAGCATATAACGAGGAGTAATGGGATGGAAATAAGAGATGGAAAGTGTTGGTTGAATACCTGGCAAAACTTCAAAACTGTGAGATCTATTAGCGTGTGAAATAACTTTCTTGGTGGAAGTCCTATTGCAAACTGTATCGGACATTAGTGCATGGGAGGAAGAGAAATAGATAAGTTACCTGCTTCAAAAATGATACCAGTACAGAAAGGGGGTAATTTGGATTTTATTATGGTTAACACAGTCTTGTAGATTTCACTCCAAACCTTAAAGGCAGTACCATACATTTAGTATCCTCCTTCTCTTTTTCACAATATCCTCAATAGGAACAACCTGAAAAATGGGAATGTACTTGTGGGTTATGGGTACGTAGGCCCTGGCCAAGTGGCAACCTCATGTGGGTAGTGATGTTTGCTTTAAAAAGTCTGTATAATTCTACAAGGAATTGGCCTTTAGGGCATGTAAACTGCAACTACACACTGGCCTTCCAATTCGTGGGACCTAGAAATATAAAGAAGAATCTCATTTTTCATTTTTAAAAAAGTTTGCAGCCTCTTCTCCTCACACAACCTTGGAGATGTAACCTGGCTCAAGAGTTGAAAGCTTTTTGCTGGTTTTTCCTAAACCAAGTTTCCTACAGTGCTCCCCTGCCTATCCAAGGGATGACAATTGGCATCCATGAGGACCATGGCCACAGATCATGGCCAGTTTTCAGGAGGATGCCAGATCAGTTTGTGCAGGCCATGCCATCCAGGCTGACTCTGATAGCGCAGCCAGAAGCTCTCTCCCAGCCATCTGCCATCACCTGATCCTGAACCTTTGCTGAGCAGCTCCCCTTTACATCTGTCTACAAGGCGGGGCCAGCTCACTAGAAGGAGAGGCAGGGTTTTTCAAGGGAGTAAGGCCTGAAATTTGAAAGAAAAAGCCTCTGGTGCATGCCAGATGTCACCCTGACCATTTGCTGCTATGGGTTGTTCCTCTCCCCAGCTCTTCGTCTGCCTTGTCTATGTAAACTGTAAACTCTTTGAGGCAGGGGTGTTTATTGCAGTGTGTTTGGACAGTGCCTGGTGCAATGGGGACTCAATTGTGCTATTCGGGCACCACCAGAATATCAACATATAATAATATATACATACTTATGTGCTTTGCTTTGAGCAACCTATAAAAAGATTAGTTAGAGAAGCTTAGAGAGAGAGTTCAAGGAGCTAGGAGACTGTCATTTAACTTCCCAGCAGCTAGGAGGAAGACTGGCCACTGGAAACCTGCTGCTGACCACTCAACACTACCTCAGACTTTGGGTAACTATATCTGGGGTATTCTAGACTATTGTTAATGTTGATGTATGCTTTAAACTCAATAAAAACAAGGATTTTGGAGTGAAAGCAATCTTATTTGTACCAATCATTTATCAGACAGAGGAGCTGTGTCACCATTGATTTATGTCCTGAAAGCACCCGGAAAACAAAGACTAGTTACCATAGTTTGGGGTTCAAAAAACTCCAGATGACAAAATGGCAATTAGTGCCTAAATCATTCCATGAATATAATCCAAGGTGCCTATCTGCAGCCATAGGTGCAATACCTTTACAAAACTGGGTCTGACTTCCTACTGCCTTGCAGCTTGTGTGGTCATTTGCACCTATCCAAAATGGATACAAATCTCTACCATTCGGAGTAGGTAACAGCTTGCATCTGTTTTGCAGAGGCATAAATGATGAGCCAAGGTTCCGGGTCATAGAAAATTTGGCAAAATAACATTTAAGACTTGTCTGCAGCAGTGCAGACAAGAAGGGTGTGAATTGTAGAGTTCAGTAAGGCCTGGTCAACACTACAGAGTTAGGTCGATGCAAGGCAGCTTATGTTGACCTAACTATATGAGTGTCAACACAAAAATAACTGCCCCGCTACACCGACTTAATAACTCCACCTCCAAATGAGGCACAGAGTCAGTGTTGATGTAGTTAGGTCAATACAGTATCAACATAAACACTGTGTTGCTTATAGGGACTGTTACTAGCTTTTAGACGCCATTCCACAATGCCCCACACTGACAATACAGTCAGTGCAAGCATTCCTGCTGAGGATGCGCACCACCAACCAAGGAGCATAGTGTGGACATTCAAAAGCAATTTAATTACTGTGGCAGCTGTATGCTAACATGACTTAGGTTGGTATAGTTCTGTAGTGGAAATATGCCCTTGTCAAGGTTCCTCCCCCACTCTGAACTCTAGGGTACAGATGTGGGGACCTGCATGAAAAACCTCCTAAGCTTATCTTTACCAGCTTAGGTCAAAAACTTCCCCAAGGTACAAAATATTACACCCGTTATCCTTGGACTGGCCGCTACCACCACCAAACTAATACTGGTTACTGGGGAAGAGCTGTTTGGACGCGTCCTTCCCCCCAAAATACTTCCCAAAACCTTGCACCCCACTTCCTGGACAAGGTTTGGTAAAAAGCCTCACCAATTTGCCTAGGTGACTACAGACCCAGACCCTTGGATCTTAAGAACAATGAACAATCCTCCCAACACTTGCACCCCCCCTTTCCTGGGAAATGTTGGATAAAAAAGCCTCACCAATTTGCATAGGTGACCACAGACCCAAACCCTTGGATCTGAGAACAATGAAAAAGCATTCAGTGTTTTACAAGAAGACTTTTAATAAAAAATAGAAGTAAATAGAAATAAAGAAATCCCCCCTGTAAAATCAGGATGGTAGATATCTTACAGGGTAATTAGATTCAAAAACATAGAGAACCCCTCTAGGCAAAACCTTAAGTTACAAAAAAGATACACAGACAGAAATACTTATTCTATTCAGCACAATTCTTTTCTCAGCCATTTAAAGAAATCATAATCTAACACATACCTAGCTAGATTACTTACTAAAAGTTCTAAGGCTCCATTCCTGGTCTATCCCTGGCAGAAACCAGCATACAGACAGACACAGACCCTTTGTTTCTCTCCCTCCTCCCAGCTTTTGAAAGTATCTTGTCTCCTCATTGGTCATTTTGGTTAGGTGCCAGCGAGGTTACCTTTAGCTTCTTAACCCTTTACAGGTGAGAGGAGCTTTCCCCTGGCCAGGAGGGATTTCAAAGGGGTTTACCCTTCCCTTTATATTTATGACAGCCCTAAACTGCCCAGCATGGACCCTGCTGATGCACTCTTAAAACTATGTTGGTGTAGTCCTGTTTGAAACAGTACAATGTTAACATGCGCTGAGAACCTTTTAGCAGGTCCAGGGGGGCAGTTAGAGCAAAACACTTTAGAGTGCACTACAATTTGCACTTCTCCTGTGCGCCTTGCTACACTGTGTAGACAAGCCTTTAGACCACCTCACAGAAGACGTTGTGGCTATTAAGTAGTTAGCATTGGTAAAGCGCTACCCATGTGCACTTACAATAGGGTGATCAGACAGAAAGTGTGAAAAAGCAGGGTGGGGTAGGAGTAATAGGTGCCTATATTAGACATAGCCCCAAATATTGGAACTGTCCCTATAAAATTGGGACATCTGGTCACCCTAATTTACAACCCCATGGCCACTCTCACTGACAGCATGGCATTTTATTGTTTCCATAAGTGTAAGGGATGTAGCACCAAATCTTGTACCTTGTAGCAGCTTTGATCATGGGACTTTGCAGGGATCCCTCCCCCATCTTCTTGGCACAATACAATCCCCTTTTCAATGTAGATTCATAGATTCATAGATACTAAGGTCAGAAGGGACCATTATGATCATCTAGTCTGACTTCCTGCACAACGCAGGCCACAGAATCTCACCCACCCACTCCTGAAAAACCTCACCTATGTCTGAGCTGTTGAAGTCCTCAAATCGTGGTTTAAAGACTTCAAGGAGCAGAGAATCCTCCAGCAAGTGACCCGTGCCCCATGCTACAGAGAAAGGCGAAAAACCTCCAGGGCCTCTTCCAATCTGCCCTGGAGGAAAATTCCTTCCCGACTCCAAATATGGCGATCAGCTAAACCCTGAGCATATGGGCAAGATTCACCAGCCAGATACTACAGAAAATTCTTTCCTGGGTAACTCAGAAATAAAAGCTTTGTAATAAAAATATTATGAGCCACCAACGGCTTATATGTCTGCCCAGAAATATGCTTAATCAGATCATGCTTCCCAGCCCATATGGGCTCCCAAGGCACATGAGGGTTAGCTCTTTTTACTGCAGGCAAAGCTATACAGTAAATGGGAAGACATAAAGTAGGAAGCTGGAAAAAGTGTAACTTGCTGCCTCATGAGCTGAAAAGTTTGTGACGAAGCTACTTAGAGAAAACAGCACGAGCAGTTGCAGTAGAAGCAGCCAAGGTAGCGGGAGATGAAAGAGCACCTTTTGCTAAATTTAGAATGTGCACAAGCACCGTAGCTCTAAATTTAGAACAGAGCTGGAAGGCTTTGAGATCTGATTCCTAGTTTGGCAAAGTGCCACTTCTGGGCTGCTGCTGACAGCACCAGCACTGAGCGAGGAATGCATCAGTGCTCGCAGCCATCACGTGGAAAAGGAAAGAAGAAAAGAAACTCTGGTGATCTTCTTCTCCCTCAACTCCCTGGGATGGGGGGAAGATGCTTGTGGCAGGTTGTCAGGGTTCCCTCCCCACTCTGAACTCTAGGGTACAGATGTGGGGAGGTGCATGAAAGACCCCCTAAGCTTATTCTTACCAGCTTAGGTTAAAAACCTGGTACACTGCCACCACCAAGTGATTTAAACAAAGAACAGGGAAAGAGACCACTTGGAGACGTCTTCCCCCAAAATATCTCCCCAAGCCCTACACCCCCTTTCCTGGAGAAGGCTTGATAAAAATCCTCACCAATTTGTACAGGTGAACACAGACCCAAACCCTTGGATTTTAAGAACAATGAAAAATCAATCCGCTTCTTAAAAGAAGAGATTTAGTTAAAGAAAAGGTAAAAGTATCACCTCTGTAAAATCAGGATGGTAAATATTTTACAGGGTAATCAGATTCAAAACATAGAGAATCCCTCTAGGCAAAACCTTAAGTTACAAAAAGACACAAAAACAGGAATACACATTCTCTCCAGCACAGCAAATTTCACAAGCCTAAAAACAAAAGAAAATCTAACGCATTTTCTAGCTAGATTACTTATTAACTTTAGAGGAGCTGAAGGCTTGCATCCTTGATCTGTTCCCAGCAAAGGTATCACACAGACAGACAAAATCCTTTGTCCCCCCACTGCAGATTTGAAATAATCTTGTCCCCTCATTGGCCATTTTGGGTCAGCAGCCAGCGAGGTTACCTTAGTTTCTTAACCCTTTACAGGTGAAAGGATTTTGCCTCTGGCCAGGAGGGATTTTATAGCACTGTATACAGACAGGTGGTTACCCCATCTCCTTCCCTGACAACAGGCATAGGTCTCCCCTCTTATCTCCTATTTAGATAAGTCTTCTGAGAAATGGGCAGTCACCTTTCAAAACATCATTTTTGTAGATTGTTTTTCTCATTCAAAAATGCAATTGGTTCAGTTCATGGCTCCAGGCAAGCTAATAGCCAGCCAAACAAATGTGTGTGTTTGGCCGGGGGCAGTGTATGGGTTGGGTAGGAGCATATTCCCCATGCTCCCCCCCTCCATTTGTATCATAACACCACCAGTAAAAGTACTTAGCTTTTATCTAGCACTTTTTATCCATAGATCTCAAAGCACTTTAAAATAGAGGCCAATATCATCATCCCATTTTACAGATGGGGAAACTGAGGTTTGAGGGGTTGGAGAAGTGACTTGCCTAAGGTCATCCAGCAAACCAGTGGCAGAGACAGGGATTGACTCTAGGTCTCCTGTGTTCAAAGCCAGTGCCCCATTCACTCATCAAGACAGGTTATAAATATTGCAACTTGGATGCGATTAGAGTGGGACATCTATCCTGACATAAAATTAATCTTCAGGAAACTATCCACTGTGATTTTTTCTCAGGAGATTTTGACATTTCCAATGAATTTCCTTCATTTTTCAAGTTTTTAAGACCTTTTAAGGGGGATTATAGTTAAAATTATTTTGATCCTGCGTTATTTATCCTGCTCCCCTCACTCATACCCCAGAGAGGAGAGTGAACTAGAGAAAGCAGAGCTTATTCCTGCCCTTGCCCTTGAAGGGATAAATCCTCCTACAGTGGTAAGGCAGGTTTAGCTAGGACAACCCTAGCAAGGTCCTAGGACTCAAGTCCTGAGTGCTTGTTGATCTGACTGAGACTGATTTGTGAGTGGACAGAAGGAGGGATTGGGTTTGTGTGCAGCATAGACACACTGTTGAAACCCCTTCCTATCCCCCTAGCAAGTCACTGCTGCGGCTCCCATTTCAGATTCCTTCGCCTGGGGAGTCCTTATTTAATCAGCCAAGTGTATTTGTCTGGCACTTCAGGAGCAGATGCTGGGTTTTGCTCTTAATAACACTAAGGTATTCAGTTTACTTAAAAACATTACAGACTTGTAGAGTTGCCTGCCTCCAAGGATCTTAAAATACTGTACAAATATATGTTAAGCTTCACAATAGCCTTGTAGAGGCTGGTTGGATTGCCTAAGGTCACCCAGAGATTCAATGGCAAAGCCAGAGGTCCAAAGCTGTAGTGTTGACCTGCTCTAACCCTGGCAGACTGAAGAATGTCATGTCCAGAAGAATATTGAAAATGGATATTGCTCCCTAACTCCCTGGTGGTCCTCACGGGAGGGAAAAGCCCCTCAAGTGGAGAATTTCCTGTCCCCCCAGTTGATTTCTTTGTGGCTAATTAGAAGGGTTTGTATTAAATACTAAATATTGATTTCTTTCGTATCTTTTGTTGTTTCGTATTTCAGAACACTTGTACCGACATTCTCTTGACAAGGAAAGCTCATGTTAATGACTCTCACCTGCGTGGATAGCCCCACAACCAATTAAGAAATTCTGCCTGGAAAACTCACCAAGTGATTGAGAAGAGTTTGGAGCATGTGAGAGGCTACACAGAGCAATGGGAAGCTAGTAAAGAACCAGCCCCAGGTAGTAAGACTGCAGGGCAGTTCACTAGGTCTGATGTTGACAATCATGCACAGTATGGAAATGCTCCTGCACTTTAGCCATATGAGTTCTTTACATTTCAGCACACCTAGAATGGCCCCAGCCTACACCAGGGGCTCCTAGCCCCTATCCTTTAAACACTTAAAGCAGACCACGGGGTTGATGTACATGTAAGGTATTTGCCTCTTTGAAAGCCCAATCAGCACCAGCAGTTGCCTCTCCATCTTGGCCAGCCTGATGCTCACATCATAGCCTCTCAGTTTGCTCAGTTGGTGGAGCTTTGATTGGGTTTGCAATGTATTTTGATGGCATTTTGTGGTAGGTATGGTGGGAAATGCACTGCTGCTTTGTCGTGCATTTTTAACTAGTGGTAAGGTCACCTAGTGCATTCATTTATGTGTCTCTGTTTAAATGCCAATAGATTATATTTATTTATCTGGAGAAGTCATGGTGATATATTGGACACAGCCATTGCTCATTAATGCACTATCGACTGTGGATGAAAATTGAATCATATCTGACAATAGTACTGTACGTGTATTGATCTGGTATCAATAACTGATATAAATTATCGACCATCGTTTCACATCGCATACCATATTTTATCTATAAATAAGTGTGTGTGTATGTGTATAATTGTATATTTATATAGTGTGATACAACATGGCCAGAAGGCAGCAGGAGAGTGATATAGGAGAGATATGTAAGTCCCTGGATGAGGAGAAGCCTTATTCCCTGTAGAGGGAAGAACGGTTTATATAGATTAATTAAAAGCACCTGAAGCCAATTAGAGCACCTGAAGCCAGTCACCTGATAAAAACCCCCTGCTTCAGTCAGCCATGTGAAGAGTTGGAGCAGAGTGCAGTTGGAAGGAGGAGCAGAGTGGAGTTTGGAGAAGTGCCGTGGCTGGCTAGAAGACCAAGACCCTAGGTAAAGAGACACCTGGCTTGTGCAGAGAGAGGGCAAGAAGCCCACAAGCTGAAGAGCAGGAGAGGGAGGTAGCCCAGGGGAAGGAAGCACTAGTTCAAGTGGTTTACCACTATCCCTAGGGCCCCCAGAGTAGAGGGTGGGCCCGGGTCCCTCCCTCTCCACTACCCTTCTTTGGGTTACTAGTGCGACAGTAGATACCCTAGTTCAGGGGCAGGAAACTGTCCCCTGAACCCCCACCCCACCCCCAAGAAGAGGAAATGCGGGACCCATCATAATTGTGCCAGCAATTTGCCACAATAGATACACAGATAAAAAGAAATAAATGAAAATCAAGCATCCAGGGTCAGGAATGTTAATCCGGGGGCAAAATTCAGTCCTAAAAATGAACATAAATACTATAGTATAATATAATATAATCTCCTGTTAGCACTGATTGGTATGTATGTAAGATACCAAAGAGAAACCTCTTTGTATTTTATCTCATTTACATTTCTTAGCTGTACTCAAAGGCAAATAGACTTGTGACTTAAAGCATCAGACTGGGAATCTCGCTTTCCTTACTGGTTCTGCTATAGGCTTACTGTGTTGCATTGGACAAGGTATTTAGGTCAAAGTTTCCCATGTTGAGTACTTAAAGCTAAATCCACATTCAGATTTATGTGCTTAGCGTTAGGTACCCAACTCTGAAAATGTTGGCCTTTTTCATAACCTCTCTGAGGCCCAGTTTCTGCACTGGCAGCGCTGCCGACTCTCACGATTTTATCACAGGAGTCTTGATATTTGGTGTTTTTCTAAAAGCCCCACTGTCAAGGTTCCTCCCCCACTCTGAACTCTAGGGTACAGATGTGGGGACCTGCATGAAAAACCTCCTAAGCTTATCTTTACCAGCTTAGGTCAAAACTTCCCCAAGGTACAAAATATTACATCCGTTATCCTTGGACTGGCCGCTACCACCACCAAACTAATACTGGTTACTTGGGAAGAGCTGTTTGGACGCGTCCTTCCCCCCAAAATACTTCCCAAAACCTTGCACCCCACTTCCTGGACAAGGTTTGGTAAAAAGCCTCACCAATTTGCCTAGGTGACTACAGACCCAGACCCTTGGATCTTAAGAACAATGAACAATCCTCCCAACACTTGCACCCCCCTTTCCTGGGAAATGTTGGATAAAAAAGCCTCACCAATTTGCATAGGTGACCACAGACCCAAACCCTTGGATCTGAGAACAATGAAAAAGCATTCAGTGTTTTACAAGAAGACTTTTAATAAAAAATAGAAGTAAATAGAAATAAAGAAATCCCCCCTGTAAAATCAGGATGGTAGATATCTTACAGGGTAATTAGATTCAAAAACATAGAGAACCCCTCTAGGCAAAACCTTAAGTTACAAAAAAGATACACAGACAGAAATAGTTATTCTATTCAGCACAATTCTTTTCTCAGCCATTTAAAGAAATCATAATCTAACACATACCTAGCTAGATTACTTACTAAAAGTTCTAAGACTCCATTCCTGTTCTGTCCCTGGCCAAGACGACTACAGACAGACACAGACCCTTTGTTTCTCTCCCTCCTCCCAGCTTTTGAAAGTATCTTGTCTCCTCATTGGTCATTTTGGTCAGGTGCCAGCGAGGTTACCTTTTAGCTTCTTAACCCTTTACAGGTGAGAGGAGCTTTCCCCTGGCCAGGAGGGATTTCAAAGGGGTTTACCCTTCCCTTTATATTTATGACACCCACCTCTGAAAGTTATGTGATTATTTGATCATTTCAGCTTCCGTTTTTTTAAAAAAAGCAAGAGTCTAGCCCCCATGGTTGGGGAGAAAATCTCAAAAATGTGACAAAAGTGCAACCCTAATGACCTTAAAACCCAGAAGGCAAATAAGAACCGAAAATGTATTATAAATCTCATGATATTTAAGCAAATCTCCTGATTTTGGGGGCCTGACTCATGATTTACAAATGCTTGGTAGCACAGCACTGGTAAATTGAGGATAACAATGTCTGTGACATACTACCTGCTACTGCGCATAACGGATCTTGACAACCCTATCTTGCCCTCATTAAACAGTTGCTCCTTGGCAGGAATTGCCAAGTGTGGCTGACATTGTGCCTGGACTCTGAGTAGTTTAGTTTTACTAGTGGGTTGGGGAAAATAAATGGGACAAATCATGGTAGGTATAAGCCCTGGAAATAAGAATAAATATAAGAATACATTGCCTAGGGAGGTTGTGGAATCTCCATCACTGAGGATTTTTAAGAGCCGGTTGGACAAACGTCTGTCAGGGATGGTCTAGATAATACTTAGTCCTGCCTTGAGTGCAGGGGACTGGACTAAATGACCTCTTGAGGTCTCTTCTAGTCCTATGATTCTATGGCGGTGCTTCTCAATGAGTGGGTGTGGCTAACAAGGTGGGGAGGGGCCTGTGAGATGCATAAATCAAGATGGAATATGCTTGTACCAACACATGGGTTTTGATTTTCCTGAGGGAAAGCTGCACTTTCAAATGTGTGGGAAACACAGAATTATTGTGTGACTTGAATTTGACTTTCTCCCTCTAATGGTTGATTTGAGCTTTCTGTGCAGTCAGATAATGTAAAAATCTTCCAGTAATAGTTTGTCCAGTGCCATTGGTGGCACACACCCTATGTGTGGGCACTTGGATCATTTAACAGTAACAATATACCTCCCATGTGGGGGTTCGTTATTATCGGTAAAACACTTTGAGATCATCTGAGAAAATGCACAACAGATATGCAAAGCACTATTTTTATCATAACTATCTTCTCTCTAAGCAACTCTGTACTCTATGTTAATGACTCCTCGAGTTTATCAATAATCGTTCCCCTATTTCAATGTTAAATGAGATTTACTTTTCATTCAAATGTTATTTAAGAAGTTACTGCATCTAATTAAGGGTTTTTGTCTCATTTATGGCAGTTTTTAATGCTTAATCATTGATTCTGAAGGCCTGGGTGAACAGAATTATATGAAACATGAGTTACAGTATGAATCTCTATATTTTCTGTATCATTAAACTCTAAGATTCATTTGCTGGCAATGTGACATCTATCTTTCTATCTATGTGTATATTATGCATGCGTGTAGTGATATCAATGCAAGAAATAGTGAAGCAATGTGATGAACTATATTTATCAGGTACCATTACCATACAATGAATGCAGTGTTGGTCCCACTCTACTAATCATATTCCATCAGCACTTTCAATTTCAGTATGAATATTTGAATTTAAAATTTGGTTTCTAAAATTCAGAGACTTTCAAAGATGCTTTCTTCTAACACTGATATCAGTAAAGCATGCAGAAAGCAAACACAAAGGGATTGAGAGTATATTATGCATACATGAGTGGCAAATGATCAGGCACACTTAATATCTTTAAAATATACAGAAAGCTGGCACCTTGTGGGTTTGATCCTGCAAACACTTAAAGAGGAAAGAAATTGCATGCACACAAGTAGTCCAATTGAGTTAAAGAGGACTATTCCCATGAATAGTGAAGCTATTTATGTACTTGTGAGTGAAGTGAACCTTGGAATCAGACAGGGTTCCATAGGATCCATAATGGGTAACATTTTATTATTGTATATAAAGGTTTATTATAGGCAGGGCTGGTAGCTCTGCCAATTTATCATTAAGGTTTCCCAACACTTCCCGTAAGACCCTGCTTTCAGTTGCTAGTAACTTTGCCAAAATGTAACTGTTTACGCTAAAATGTTCCACGCCTGGTGTCTGCTTCTGAGCTTTTTTGAAAGCTTTATCCCAAATGGTTCAGTCATTTCCAAGATTAGGGAAAAATGCACTGTTTTGCTTCCGTAAAAAAAATTCATACAGCCCTTTTAGTGAGCTGCTCCAGTGCCCCCATACTTTGGAGCAGGACCTTGACATTTGGTGGAGGGTTGGCTTTTGTGCCAGGAATATGCCTTTTGCCTTTTGCTGTGCATATGACAATCTGCCCAAATGTGATCAAGTTATAAACCTTCAAAAAATTGCATTTCTCCCATGCACAGTTGAGACTTCTTAGAGTCTAGCAACTAAATACCCCAAAGATTCCATGTGCACTGGGCATGCCCCAGCCCAGGGCTTAGCAAGACTTTCCCTGCAATTGCAGCTCTGGGCTGCTGTGGGCCCTGCTGCGTCTGGGTCTCAGCATGTGAAAGGAGAGAATGGAGCCTGTCTCTCCTGTGCTCTCACTTACACCTCATTCTCCCCACCCCTCAGGATCAGCAGGAGGTGGTGGGGTGTGGGGGTAGATTGAGACAAAAAGCCTAGGGATGGGAGAGGTGACTGTGACTGGAGGCTGGGGGGAGGGGAGAGGGAATTTGGGACTATCTGGGCAAGGAGACTGGGACTGAAAGCCAGTGTGTGTGGGGGGCGGGAGAAGGAGGTGAAGGGGGAGACAACTCATGAGAAGTCAGGGGAGAGCTGGGGGTGACTGGGCAAAGAGACTGGGACAAGGAGCTGGGGGGACAACACTGAGACTGGGGAAGGAGATTGGAACTGCGAGCCGGCGTGTAAGGGGAATGTGGTTGTCAGGGGGGCAACTGAAGGCCAGGGTAGGCTAGAGTGACAGATCAGATGAAGACCTGGGGGAGAGGAAGGATGGGAATGGCTGGGCAGACCGGGACTTGTAATAGCAGGGGAGAGACAGAATCTGAGACAGAGAGTGAGAATGGGATTGGGATGAAAAGCATTAAGTGAGCATTGTCCATGTGCACTGACTGAGACAGGGGTCCAATGGAAAAACTAGTATGTGATCATGTAATTAAAAACTGTATCATCATGCATGCACACAAGGGGGCTGAAATAAGCTTGGTCAGACAACCGTAATCCTGGCATTGCCTAACTTTTGAGTGATTGACTTTGTAAACTTAATAATGTTCTTTTAATGTAGGTTTATGTGGATTATTACTAAAGATGGTGTGTGTGTGTATATATATACACACAAACAAAATTCAATTGTGCACTCACCCAGTCGGTGAAGATGAACCGTACCCTGTGACCTATCTAACCAATCGCAACGAAGCTCTAAT
Source organism: Lepidochelys olivacea (assembly GCF_965140295.1). Classification (NCBI taxonomy): domain Eukaryota; kingdom Metazoa; phylum Chordata; order Testudines; family Cheloniidae; genus Lepidochelys; species Lepidochelys olivacea. The sequence continues at coordinate 10,387,771 of NC_140415.1, read as the reverse complement.
TTTGAGATTGAAGTGCTTTCAGTGAACTGCTTGCAAGCAAAAAAAAACAAACAAACATACAAACAAAAATCACATTTAGGGAAATGTGTTACATAAATTTAAATAACAAGTATATTTGAGCAAATAATGATTTGATCGTGGATGGTCTGCAAGCAGAGACAGATGCTATATTATTTGGATAAATTAAACATTGCAAATTTCTTGCCCAGCTTTAATGTTGGCTGACTCCAGCTGTACTGTGGTACTTACAAGAGTGAAACACAGACTTGAGGCCTAGTATGTGACAATATGGAGTTTGTTGTAAGGGAGGTTAATGGGGGACATGGGCACACAAGCATATTTCAGTGCTCACCCATCCATCTCTGGTTTAGGTAGTTGATGAAGAGGAGTATTCCATCTCAATATTTTCCTTCTAAATAGCTGCAATCATCTTCTATCCATCATGCCACGTTTCAAGGGAGAAGTTAGAAATCTCTCAGCATTCAAGGACTGACTGATAAGGATGTGAATAAAAATGCCTCAAACTTCAGCAAACCAAAAGGAAAGCCATCAACAGTTCACAAGCTGCAATATTTTTTTATTTTTTATTAGATGTCAGTTCAGACAGGGAAACAATCTAAACTGACACTATGTAAGCTATCTAGAGACTCAATCTCTAGTCTAGATATAGAGAGATACTATTTTTTTAAAAATTTGTTTGGCAATGATCGTTTTTCAGGGGCCTTACAGACAAGAACAAAGACAAAATCCTCGCCCCAAACAGCAATCTATTGAGACTTTGGATTAATGCATGAAGTGGGATGGAATGCAACAGGAGGTAATGTGAAAAAGTTGTGATCAAGGTTTCTAGAAGTGATTGGTGGTACCTCCATTTCTGGATGTTCCATTTGAGACTCCTAAAGGGGGCCTGGTTTTCAAAAAAGTGCTGAACACCTGGTCTGGAGATCAGAACATAGATTCATAAATTTCAAGGCAAGAAGGGACCATTGGGATCATCTAGTCCAACCTCCTGGATAACACAGGCCAGAGAACTTCCTCCAAATAATCCCTAGAGTAGTTCTTTCAGAAAAGCAGCCAATCTTGAATTAAAAATTGCCAGTGATGGAAAGTCCACCACAACCCTTGGAAAAGTGTTTCAATAGTTAATTACTTTCACTGCTAACAATTTACGCCTTATTTTCACTCTGGATTGCCTAGCTTTGACTTCTAGCAATTGAATCGTGTTACACCTTTGTCTACTACATTGAAGGACCCATTATAAAATATCTGTTCTCTGTGTAGGTGCTTATTATAAATTTTGATTGTCGCTCTGTGACTTACACTCCATATTCTTTATGAAAATATGCTTATGATATGAATATGGCATAACTGAGATATACTTTTTGCAAAATGGCTCCTGTAAGATATCATTGGAATGGTTGTGATTTACTGAATGTGATTATCCAATTTGTACGCCTATATCATTTCTGTATCTGAAGTTAGAAATATTGACTATGTATCTGTATTTCAAACGTGCTACTTTGAGTGTCACCCACAACTAGCCCTTTCTGTACAATAATGAAAAGCCAGACAGGGTTAATGGCCCATTAGCAAAGACAATGGACTCTGAAAGGCTCTGTTTTCCAGTTGGCGCTCCAAACAGCCTGTGCGTAATGGCTGCCACAGCCCTGCAGAGACATGGGTCTGAGTCAGCTGGTACTGGACACCCCACCCCCTTGGAATGTCAGTGTTTTTCCACTGGAAGACAAAGGGTTCCCTCCATACACAAGAAATATATAAGGCAGGAGAGTGACATCATCATGGTTCTCCTCTGCCTCCCCATCCAAAGAGACACTGATCAACTCCTGGAAGCAAGAACTGAACTGGGGTGAGAAGAGTTGATCCCAGGCTGGAAGGGCATCCAGGCTGTGAGTGGAAATACCTGAAGTTTCAAGCTGCAGGCCAGTGTTGTTGGCTTTCAAGACATTCTGTAATCTACCTGTGACAATATTGAGGATGAGAAATTACTATTTGTAGCCAATTTCTTTAGTGAACCAAGCTTAGTTTGTGTGTTTTGTGTTCTTTGCTTAGTAATCTGCTTTGTTCTGTTTGCTATCACTTTAACCATTTCAAATCTGCCTTTTATAGTTAATAAATTTGTTTGGTTTATTAGTAAACCCAGTTTGTGCAACATCTAACTGGGCATGGGGTGGGGAGATAAGTTGTGCATACCTTCCTCCACAGTGAGGGAGGCGTGGATTTCATATAGCTTTGGGTCTGCATTCCAAGAGAGGTGGGCACCTGAGTGTTGTGGCAAGTCCCTTAAACTGAGTCTTCTCAGAGCTGATCTCAGTGTCTGTGTCTTTCTGCAGTGGGGTGTGGCCCTGCCTGTGTGCGTGCTAGAGGAGGTTTAAGAGCCTGGCTCAGCAAGACAGGTTAAAGGGGGCTCATGTTGGCAGAACAGATGGGCTCGGTAGCATCTCAGTACATCAGGTGGCACCTTGAAGGGGGGCAACCTGTCACACACTCCTTAATCTTCTCTTTGTTATACTAAATAGATTGGTAATAGATCAATTTGGGCACCCAAAATCACTGGTCACTTCTGAAATTCCTGGCCCAAGTTTGTACATTGCCGAGCTCAATGGGGCTCTGGTTCCTGATTGGCACCCGTAGGCACTGTTGCAATACAAAAAAATAATAATTTGTTGGCATAAAAGGGTTGTCAATGCTGCGTTAAGATTTCCCTGTGGTATATAGTGCCTTTCCAGAATGCTGAGGTAAGCAAAACTCAAACTTCTGAAAAACAGGAAACAGAATGCCCATGCAGCCTTAACGCTGCCCCCTAGGAGTCGGCAATATACACTGGGAATTATCTTCATCTGTGCCAGATGCATTCACTGTGTTAAGCATAGCTGTATTGAATGGTGGAGAGATTAGCTGGAGGAATCTGGAAGAGCTGTGATTGTGATATGAAGCAATCTGGTGTGGTTGTGCCCTCAGGGGGAGGAAAGAGGAGGAGTGCCTCTCCTTGTCCCCATGTATGTGATGAAAGGAAAGAGGTGTCTGGGTATCTTGAGAGATTCGGTGGGACTCATTTTAGCACTGTAGGCATAGGTTGTGTCAGTAGCAAGATGCTAGTGTCTTGTTGCCATTGTCAGCAGTTAGGTGAGAGATGAGTGTGGACGGCAGGTTTAATGAAGGGTGAGTGAAAGGATAGTGTTATATGGCATCATGCACATAAGAGCGAAGGGGTTCTCAAAGGAGTTGTAAAATTTAGCAGATAGGGTGTTTTTTCTGTGGAGTAGGGTAAGTGATCGAGTGAAGGTCGGGTTTAGGGAACTCCTGTTCAGTACAGTGTAAAGGCAGAGTGCAAGTGTGTGTTATAGGCATTACTCAAAGAGGGCAGAGTGTGTATGTCTCATCCCCCTCTAGTGGCTGGTTTACACAGACAATAGCCCACTATTACCAGTTGCTAAGCTAGCTCAAGTGGCAGAGGTCTATGTGGTAGTTCTAAAGGTCCCACACTGCTGATGACCCACGTGGTTCCACTCAATGGATTTTTTTTTCTTATTTAGAGAAAACACAACACAGGATTGCATACACTGTCTATTTATACGGTCACCTGGGAAACCCTCATTCCCCTTTGTGGTGTCAGCGTGGGGAGGGCTCTAGAGCTGGAACCAACTGAGCTGGAAAGGGATAGGGAAGCAGAGGGAGCAGGTGATACTTTAAAAAATTGTTCACCGTTGATCTGAGCACTGAGGCCCAGATCCACAAAGGTGTTTAGGCTGCTAACTTCCACTGATTTCAATGTAATTTAGCGTGGCAGATATGACATTACCCTGTAATATCCTGGACAAACCATACTGAAGTGAGTTAAACCTTATTGAACTGAGTTTAATGTCTCTGGAGTCTATTATATTTAAGCTGCAATTGTCTATGTGGTATTGAGGGATTGGATGTATTTCCATGGGAAGGGTAAATAGGACAATAGCAGGGAGTGATTAGGCAAATTCACTCAGGTTGTAACATCTGCAGAGAATCACCACTCCCTGGAGAGATCTGAATATATTAGTTCTGACTGGATTCTCCAGGGACCAAGAGACAAAGAGACGGTTGTTGTTTTTTTGAACAAATAGCTTGGTTTTAAACTGGCTCAGGACCTTATGAATGGCCAGCAAATGGGCAGGACCCCATGGAAGGCCCCAATCCTTAGGTAAGGGTTGGAAGAACTTGGCCTACTGAGACCTGATAGGACAAGGCATTAGTTACGATCTGAGGGATTTTGTTTTTGGAGGAATACTTCTGAGAGTTGCCTGAGAGTGTGGATGACCTCTTTGAAGATTTAGCTCCCCTTCGGTCCTGTGCTGTCCACATACCTAGAGTCATAGCTCATCCATCTTCACCACCATTGGAGAACTTAGCCCTCTTCAGCTGAGTCCGTAGTTGGCATTTGTTTATTACTCTGATCAGGGGCTCTTGTTGGGTACTACCAACTTGAGTTAGCTGTACCTGAGGCTTGCGATGGCAAGAACAACAACACCCTGAAGTAGAGCAGCTAACACCACTACTACCTCTGGATGCCCATGGACACACCTCAAATATGTCTACACCCCAATGCACATCTTCAACACTCACATGCTGTTCATAACCATTCATGAATCCCTCTGAAGTATCTGCATACCAGCCTGATATGCGCCAAAATGGAACACTCTGATGTTGTTCCCAAAGAGTAAGTACTCTGGTATTCTGCTCTGCCAGGAATGATGTGATAGCACCTGCAGCCAAATCAGTATTTCCAATCCAGTTAGAGGTTTACAAGACAATACACTCCCAAATGATGTCAGAAACACTGGAACACTCACACTGCTTAGACGGTCAGTCATGGAGGTGGCAAAAGACCATTTCTAGTTGCCTGTCTCAGTCTAACCCACTGAAAATGAATACTGAGTGTTCCCCAACCCCCAACTTAAGACTGTATTAAAAAAAAACATTTGGGTGAAATTCCCAGGTGGTGTAGACAAGGGCAGCTGTAGTACCTTCATCCATTTACACTAGCAGGTAATTAATTCTTTAGTGAGGGGAAAACAAACCAACTCAGATAAAGTCTAGTCATACCTTAACCATCACTCAGAGCTCAAATCCATACAGAACAAAAGGTACAAAAATATTGAGTTAATTTTCCCCCATTACATGATTATTTTCATTTTTACACCCTGCTGCCCTTCGTGGGCCAGACTAGAGACAGCCGTGCCAAAATATTGGGCACAGCCAATATTGTGTTATTTCTGCCAGGAAGTGACAAGTACTGAAAATCCCAAAAGAAAAGACTTCTTGGAAAATTTAGGTTAGGTCTTTCAAATGTGCCTTTGTTACTTACGTTACAAGCCCCATTGAAATTCAAAGGGACACATGCTTCTAAGTCACTTAGGGTGGGATTCATAAAAGGATTTAGGGCCTAATTCCTATTAATTTCAATGAAAATTAATTTCAATGAAAGGTACCTAAATACCTTTGTGAATCCTACCCTTAGAGTCCATTTTTGTAGACTCAGAAAGTTTTTTATCTCAATGAACAATTTTCACATTACTTGTCCAAATTCAGCCTTTGCATCTTTTGAAATTTTTTCATCAGCCAGTCAGGTCAATAATAAACTGTGATGGAGTTATAACAAGGCCTTCTGGGGAGCTTCAGATAAGCCTTCTACAAAAAAGCCATGTGATTTCACCATGGCAGGTCATTCTAAACAGAAATCCCTTCCCCTTACCCATCCTGCTGCTGGTTCTGGCTGATAATTGTAACACTGGTTATTAACAAAGCAATTTATAGAAATACTTGAACAAATCATCAAAACATCCATAACCCAGAAAACATTTGTGCACATGCATTTTTGAATATTATAACTTCTACATGCAATGACAAATCTATTCCTTGTAAGTGCAATAGTATTTGGTGTTTGTTTGTGAAAAAGCTCCTGGAAAGGGAGGCCACATTTTGAAATTTTTTCCCATGTCTACTTCATGCTCTAACTCAAACTTTATTAAGTATTAAGCCTAAAATCAATCAAGGAGTCCTGGAGGGAGGAGGAGTTAAAGGAAAGTGTTGGACTGGCTCAGTAATGATGGAGATCAAATTGTGGTAAAGGGATTGGTCTAGATGACCCAATGCCAACAGAATATTCTAAATTAAACCTCTTACATGAGGTACTTAGCTCCTAAACTCATTATTGAAACCAGAACAGCATGTTCTTACTTCTGGCTAACTGATGCACATTTGAGCACCTACTGCCCATTCTATAAACATTTATTTTGCCAATCTATAAAAAGGGGAATAAGGACAACCAGGGAATTACAAACCGTCAGCTTTACTTCAGTAGCCAGAAAGATAATGAAGCAAATAATTAAGCAATCAATTTGCAATCACCTATAACAGAATAAGATGATAAGTAACAATCAGTATGGATTTGTCAAGAACAAATCATGTCCAATCAACCTAATAGCTTTCTTTGGCAGGGTAACAGTCCTTGTGGATGGGGAGAAGTGGTAGATGTGGCTTTACTGATTTTTTTAAAGTTGATATGGTCTCGCATGAGCTGCTCATAAACAAACTAGGGAAATGCAACCTAAATGGAGCTACTATAAGGTGGGTGTATAACTGGTTGGAAAACCATTCCCAGAGAGTAGTTATCGGTGATTCATAGTCATGCTAGAACGGCATAATGAGTGGAGTCCCACAGGGATCACTTCTAGGTCTGGTTTTGTTCAATATCTTTATCAGTGATTTAGATAATGGCATAGAGAGTACACTTATAAAGTTTGCAGATGACATCAAAGGAGGCTTGGCAGGGGAAGGTATAAAACACTAAAAGACCAAAGAAATGCCTGTCTCTGACCTCACTCCTTACACCTCCCATGGGATACAAAAGAGGTAGGATGAAGACACCAACTCATGATCCTCCAGAACGGAACATGACCATAAGTTGTAAGGGATGGGACTGTGGGCGTGCATTGCAGGTATATTTGGGCCTGCTAAGAAGGAGGAGGTGGGAATAGGGAATGGGGAATTCAATAAGAATGAGGAATAGGGAACGGGGACGCAGGCAAGGGTCTGCGGTGTCAGAGCTGGGAAGGGGGACACTGGGAAACAGACTCTGCCGGCGCGTAGAGCTATGGATATGCTTGCTTGGAACTAACCCCAATAAACATGGAATTGCCTGCACTTTGGACTTCTGGTCTTCTGCTCTCTTTCTGCATGACAAGAACCAGGGGAGAGGGGGAAGGGAAAGCCCTCTAACATGGGTTTGTTTAGTGTGGAGAAGAGAAGACTGAGAGGGGACATTATAACAGTTTTCAAGTACATAAAAAGTTGTTACAAGGAGGAGGGACAAAAAATGTTCTCCTTAACCTCTGAGGAGAGGACAAGAAGCAATGGGTGTAAATTGCAGCAAGGGAGGCTTAGGTTGGACATTAGGAAAAACTTCCTAAGTGTCAGGGTGGTTAAGCACTGGACTAAATTGCCTAGGGAGGTTGTGGAATCTTCATATTAAGAGCAGGTTAGACAAACACCTGTCAGGGATGGTCTAGATCAGTGGTTCTCAAACTAGGGCTACCGTTTGTTCAGGGAAAGCCCCTGGCGGGCCGGGCTGGTTTGTTTACCTGCCGTGTCCGCAGGTTCGGCCGATCGCAGCTCCCACTGACCGCGGTTCGCCGCTTCAGGCAAATGGGGGCTGCGGGAACCAGCACGGGCCGAGGGATGTGCTAGCTGCCCTTCCTGCAGCCCCCATTGGCCTGGAGTGGTGAACCGCGGCCAGTGGGCGCTGCGATCGGCCGAACCTGCGGACACGGCAGGTAAACAAACCGGCCTGGCCCGCCAGGGGCTTTCCCTGAACAAGTGGCGGCCCTAGTTTGAGAACCACTGATCTAGATAATACTTGGTCCTGCCTTGAGTGCAAGGGACTGGACTAGATGATCTCTCGAGGTCACTTCCAGTCCTATAAGAAAAGGAGGACTTGTGGCACCTTAGAGACTAACCAATTTATTTGAGCATAAGCTTTCGTGAACTACAGCTCACTTCATCGGATGCATACTGTGGAAAGTGTAGAAGATCTTTTTATACACACAAAGCATGAAAAAATACCTCCTCCCACCCCACTCTCCTGCTGGTAATAGCTTATCTAAAGTGATCACTCTCCTTACAATGTGTATGATAATCAGGTTGGGCCATTTCCAGCACAAATCCAGGTTTTCTCACCAGCAGGAGAGTGGGCGTGGGGAGGGGGGTGAGAAAACCTGGATTTGTGCTGGAAATGGCCCAACTTGATTATCATACACATTGTAAGGAGAGTGATCACTTTAGATAAGCTATTACCAGCAGGAGAGTGGGGTGGGAGGAGGTATTTTTTCATGCTTTGTGTGTATAAAAAGATCTTCTACACTTTCCACAGTATGCATCCGATGAAGTGAGCTGTAGTTCACGAAAGCTTATGCTCAAATAAATTGGTTAGTCTCTAAGGTGCCACAAGTCCTCCTTTTCTTTTTGCGAATACAGACTAACACCGCTGTTACTCTGATTCCAGTCCTATGATTCTATGATTCTGTGATTCACGAATATTAAAACGTGTTTCAAAGTATTTGTTAAAAGTTAGTCTCACCTTCTATAGGGTCTGAATAGCTCTTGCAGAATCAGGCATAATGAAAAATTATATAACAGAGTACAGGGATGGATGACTACGAAACAATGCATGTTAGAGCCTGTATTGATTCCATCGTACTGTAGCACTTCAGAAAAAGGGGAGAGATGCTGTGATAAAAACAAGCAGTGTAATTTGATAATGAGGGGGCCTGATGTTTCTAGCTAAATGGAAATGAAAATAAATGAGAATTCCTGCTATCTGAGCACTTAACGGGAACACTGGTGTATTTCATAGTCCTGTGTTTGCAAAACCGCTACTAAAAGCCTGTGGTCTTTGACTCCCAGTGGCACTGAACTTGTCAGGAATTTCAACTGCCACATCCCAAAGGAGGGTTTATGTACCTCAAAGAAGCTGTGACCTGGAAAAAGGAGAGTTGGAAGCAATAAACCGGCCCCTCAGCTTTCACAGAGTGCCTGTCATTGAATCCACAGCTGCTGCTGGCAGAGCTCCAGCTTGAGCCATTGGAGACACAGGGCAAGGAGGCATTGTTATGGAGGTTTTTGTCAGGCTGGAGGACTCTGGCAAGGCAAAAGCAGGGCAAGAGCCAAACAAAAACCTTTCAAATGGCAGATATTTCTTTTTTCCTGTGGTTAAAAATGACAATTTCATTTTACAGACACTCCTGCTGTATAATCTAGTTTCACCCCCTGCTCAGCGTCTTTATAAAGTGTAAACAGAACATAATGGTTAAACAGCAGCGCCTTGTACAATGACACAGTCAATAATGCTAATTTGCAGCTGAATAACCTTTCTGCATCCATACCAAAATAATTCACCACAGATGGACATCATTATAAAAAGAAAGAAAAACAAAACCTAGCTGCAGGAAGAAGGATCGGCCATTTATTTGAACATGTTACTGATCAATCTTTACAAACTATTATTATCTTGGCAGCCAAGGAACTTGTCAGCTAGATCCCCTTCTCTGGGAGCTTGATTGCTTGCCAATGTGAATACAGGCTGTACATATACTCTCTGAGTAAATTCTATTCATGTCAACATTTACTCAAGTTGGTGGGCACTTACTGTCCCATTGACATCAAGCCTTACTTACTTTAGTGATCACTGTCTCATTGAGTAGTCCTGTTGGCATCAACCATTACTCACACAGGTGACCACTTACTCACGGAGTCATTTTATCGATATAAACCTTTACTCAAGTTGGTGAATGCTTATTCCAATGACTTCAGCATATCTACTCAGTGGGTAAATATGCACCAGTGTGTGAGTAAGGACTCCACAATCTAGTCCTCAGGGTTTATATGTAAATGATACAGGGAGGTTGGGGGAGGGGCGGTTAAATAACAACAAGGACGTAAAACATTAGCAAGAGAATAAAGATTATAAGTAAAAGACACTAAGAATGAAAACAATAGTCTTTTATTAACGTTAAAAAAATATCAGCATATGTGCAAGCTTGTATTTTACAACATACATGAACACACCCTATATGGGCTTGGTCATCCTTTTAGGAAATGGGCCTTTTTTCAAATTTGTAATGAAATGTGAAAAACTCAGATTATAAGGGACCTTTTGGTGCCAATATTTGTCACTTTTCTACTTCCAGTGTAACCATGATTAAGGCTGCAATTTTGTGTTTTATTGACCTTTTTTTGGTGTCTATTCTCTTTTAACTATTTTTACGCTTATTTTCACATCTACAAATTGTCTTATATTTCATCCAAAGCGAACCTAACATAGTACAGGTCACTCTCTGTTCTGAACCACTGCCTTTACCATTCCAGCTGGACTTCGGGAAACAGGCATTGTATAACCAAAACCCTCCAATTTTCAGCCTCATGTGAGAGAAGCAGGAAGGATTAGATACTACTATTTATGGCATTTGCCATCCCTACTTGGCAGTCACACAGAAGAGGACAGACCCTATTTAGCTTTGGTGTAAGCAAGTGAAATCCCTTTGCAATCCGTCCTTGAGCTGAATTTGACCCATTATCTAACAGCTGAAAAAAAAGTAATAGAGAGTTGCAAGAATTAGGATTATTTAGTTTGGAAAGAAGAGACTGAGTTTTAAAAGATTATTTATCATAATCCATAGCACTTATGTAGCATCTTTCAATCTAAGGTATCAAAGTATTCTATGGAGAAGGATGCATTTCATTTTCCTCACTTTACACTTGGGAAACTGAGGCAAAGAGAGGCAAAGTAGCTTGTCCATTGTCACACAAAAGGGCAGGGCCAAGAACAGTGTCTCATGAATTCCAGTCCAGTCTATAGGACCACACTGCTCTCCTTGAACCCAGTCCATCTCCCATTCAAATCAGTGGGAGTTTTTCTATTTATGTTAATAGGAGTTGGATTGGGCCCTTATGATGGATATAGAGCTTGATCCATTACCCACTGAAATCTATGGAAGTCTATGAGATTAGGCCCATAGTAAAAATGGACTGGTCCATACTTTTTTACATTATTACATAACAGGAGAGCAGTGGGTCATTTGCTCAAATTAATAGCTTGTATGTTTGAATCAATAAAAATGAACTTTTTTTACACCCTGTATACTGTGAAATTCACTCTGATGCAAGGCCAAAGGGTCAAACTTCTGTGTCTGTATTTATGAATGTTTAAAATGAAAGTGTGGAAATCTCATGAAGAGGTTAGGAATGATTTCTTCCTTCCATCGCACAAATTGGTTTGGTTAGATGAGGTATGATGATTTCTTCTGAAGCAGTGGGCACAGAACTGGAATATTAGACTAGATGGCCTGATGCAGTATCAGTAAATCCTATTTGAGCATAAGCTTTTGTGGGCTAAAGCCCACTTCATCAAATGCATGCAGTGGAAAATACAGTAGGAAAATATATATATCAAATAAATTTGTTAGTCTCTAAGGTGCCACAGGTACTCCTCGTTCTTTCTGCTGATACAGACGAACATGACTACCACTCTGAAGTAAATCCTGTGTGTATTAAACTATATCACAATACTCTAATTTTCAGTTAGGGTTAAATAAGCAGTGTAACAGGTTTGTGCATCTGAACATGTCTCCTGCTGGTCTGGACATAACTAGATATGCTTAAAAGAGAGCATATAAATGTGTAAAATGGGCTATGGACAGTTATTAGTGGGCAAACAATCAGGCCACAGTTTCTCTGAAAGATACCAGACTACCATGCCCCCCACCCCAGCCCCTGAAAGATCTCTCTTTATAGTGCCATAAATTCTCTCTCTGGCATTTCATTCATTTGGCAGTTCAAATGTTCGTTATATACATTCCCACTGCTGCACTGAGATTCTGTTGCCTTTTGCATACTTATTCATTTATTAAATTAAATTTTCTATCTGCCCAGATGAAAGGAGGCCCCCAGCAGCTTAGTGCTTGGAATCCTCATGCTTTAGTCAAATTATGTTCCCTTTCTTTCCTCTAGAGACTGTCTCACTTGCACACGGAGTGGAATACAACTTTCCTGCAGTGGCTCATAGAGCTCATCAAGGGGATCTAATGCTGGACACAGTCTCCAATTTTTACAGTATTGACTTAAATATATGTTTATTTTTAAACAACAGGTTTAGGGACGTAAGCTCAGAGTCAACTACCCAAGTATTTTATTTTTTTTTGCAAAAAATGCTTGTTTAGAGAAGAAGGTTGCTCTAATGGCTGAGGCAATGGTCTAAGACTCAGGAGGGGATTGTCTACACAGTACTTTAGTCCTCACCATAGGGGTATACATTTTAGTCCTCACTAGAGTGTCATGCATTAACTGACCCGTGTTGATCCTGCTGGCATAAACTAAAAATTCCCTTGTGTGTATTAACATAGTTCTGTTTCAAACAGCTCACGAGGGAACTTCCAGTGCATGCCAGCAGGGTCCACACGGCCCAGTCAGTGCATTATATGCTGGCGTGGTCTAAAATTTACACTCCTGTAGTGTGGACTAATGCACCATGTAAACAAACCTGAGATGTGGGTTTAGTCCCCAACTCTGCTACTTACTCCCTTACTGACCTTGGTCAAGCCACATTGGGCCAGATATTCTGAACAGCTCAGCAGCCATTAGTAAGTCAGATTTCCGAAGAGCGACCCTTCTTGGAATCAAGAGGAGTTGCCACATTTTGAAAAGAGTGCAGCAAGTTGCATGGTGTGCATACTTTTGAAAATCTCACTATTACTCTCTCTCCACCTTACTGGGGAGAAAGTAAATGCGGGTAATATCCTCGCTGGCTCAGGAATGGTAATAAGAACCTAGATGCTCAGGAATTTTCAACTCAAATTATATTTCCATGGAAAACAATTTCTGCACAATCAAACTTTGTCACAGAAAAAATTTAGTTTTGCCAGAAGTTTTAAATATTCCACCAGGAAAATCAAAACAAAATATTTTGGGGGGAGGGAGGTCAGTTTGACCTGAATTGTTGAAGCACAAGTGACATTCAACTGCATCTGCTTATGGTTCCACCTTGCTTCATGGCACTTGTAGTTTGAATGTTTCATATCCACATTCTCTCCTTACCTGGACTACATTCCCATGAAGCACCATGGTCTTTTGTCTGATTGATCTATGTGGAGCATTATGGGAGTCACATGAATTCTGGTGCATCATGGGAGATGTAGTCCAGTCAGGGAGCCTGGACTGTAAAAGAATGAGGGCATTAGGTACCCAAACTACAACTCCTATGAAGCACCCTAAGCACAGTTGTGCAGAGGCTTGTACTCTGAAGGCTTGTCTACACTGGCACTTTACAGCACTGCAACTGTCTCGCTCAGGGGTGCGAAAAAACACCCCCCTGAGTGCTGCAAGTTTCAGCACTGTAAAGCGCCCGTGTAGACAGTGCACCATGCTGAGAGCCACACTCCCAGTGCTGGGAGCTATGCCCCTTGTGGAGGTGGGTTTTTTTAGGGTTCTGGGAGAGCTCTCTCCCAGTGCTCTGCGGCAACTACACAAGCCACATTAAAGCACTGCCTCCAGATCTGAGGAAGAACTCATGAAGCTTGAGGACTGGTTCCTTCCACCAACGGAGGTTGGTCCAGATATTTTATCACCTGCCTTGTCTGTCAAGGTAACAAAAGTCCAACTCAGCCTATCACATAAAAATTGTTTCTAAAACTCCGCAAAAGTTGGAGACAAATAGATTGGTACCAACTGGATTGTTTAGGTTAAAGAATTGTTTGGGTCTTCAGGGTTCCTGGTGAAGTCATGAACTGGCAAGACAACTCTAAGACACTCTAGGAATGGGAGGAAATGTTTATAATTCGCCTATGTCAATAAGATGAGGCTGTTGCCCCTTTAATACTAATTATTAATTATTTTTATTATCATTAGGCACCTCAGTCATGTATCAGGGCCCCATTGTGCTAGGTGCTATACAAACACAGAACAAAAAACCAGTCACTGCCCTACAGAGGTTTTAATCTAAGTATGCGGCAAGAGACAGATGGATATAGACAGTCCAGTGGGGCAGCATGATAAGCAATAATCGCTGGACATTGTTTATCTGGGAGGCAGTGAATGGGAGTGTGGTGGGGAAAATGGATGGACTGAAAGAGAAAGCTTCACCATCATGATTGCCTCCCCACTGTCTCCTGGTCTCTGGGATGCACTATGATACCATTGGGCTTTCATCATACTGAACATGAGAGTTGTCCTGACCAAATTGGGCCAGCTGGTAACACCTCCATTGACTTCAGATCAATCCTGAACAATACCTGGTATGTGAGACTGGGGTTTCTCCTGTTACCCACTCCCTCATGTGTCCTTTCCTTTGCACACCTTACTTCTTGTCTTTCCTATCTCTTTCTTGTTGTCTTCTGTTTAATGAGAGTCTGACTTAGCTGGTCAAGACTGGATCTTTCACAAAAATGCCATGAGCCCATGACCAGTGAGGCAATAAAAAGCAATGCCCTTATCAGCCCGATGCTGATACAAGTTTGCCAGGTCTTGAAGTGGCTGATAAAACTGTGTTTTGTCTTGTGTTTCTCCAGCAGTAAGGTTGCAAGTGAGAATCAGCACCAGAGACAGAAGCTACATTTTCTCTCTTTGCCATTCTTTTCTGTCCCCTTTTGTGTGTGTTTGCCTTTTTTTGTACTAGACTCCAACAACAGCAGCTTCAGACCATTTCAACTAACATTTTCTCTTTTCCCCCAAAAGGACAGTTATTATCATCTTTAAAACCATCTAAAAGACTGTCAAGCAGGGAGACGTTCCTTCTAAACACTCTCTGCAGCAAAAGAAAACAAATAAGGGATGTCATTAAGATGAAAGTCTTACTTAATATCTTACACTTCAGATACTGTAACTTTTTCTTCTTCTTCCTTTTCTTTTAATAAAAGGTAAAAAAAAAGTGCTGATTGTTACAGTGGGAGCAAGCCAGCAATATAAGGACAAAAGGACAAAATCCCTGAAGCACACTTAACTGTTTAACATTGCAATAGTGAACAAGGGTTTCATTAACATATTATCCTTTGCTGGGCCCAAGACACCCCCATTTCAGCACAACTGCACCATATAAAAATGTAATGAATGCTGAACTTAATAAAAATTAACATTTCAATTCAGTTCAACATACTGAAACAAAGCATGAACTCATTGCATCGGTCTTGAATTCTAAGTATTGGTCTTCACGGCAGAGGATGTGAGGGAGATTCCAACATCTGAGCTAGTTTTATGTGACAAATATGAGGAACTGTCTCAGATTGAGGTGTCGATAGAGGAGGTTTTGGAACAAATTGATTAATTAAACAGTATAAGTCACAAGTAGATGGTATTCACTCAAGAGTTCTGAAGGAATTCAAATATGAAATTGCAGAATAGCTAAGAGTGGTATGTAAACCATTGGTTAAATCAGTTTCTGTACCAGATGACTGGACGATAAGTAATGGGATGCCAATTTTTAAAAAAGGTTCCAGAGGTGATCCTGGCAATTACAGGTTAGTGAGCCTAACTTGAGTACCCGGGAAATTGGTTGAAACTACAATAAAGAACAGAGTTATCAGGCACATAGATGAACATGATATGTTGGGGAAGAGTCAACACAGCTTTTAAAAAGGCAAATCATGCCTCACTAATCTATTAGAATTCTTTCAGGGGGGTCAAACATGTGGACAAGGGTGATCCAGTGGATAGAGTGTACTTGAATTTTCAGAAAGTCTTTTACAAGGTCCCTCACCAAAGTCTCTTAAACAAAGTAAGCAGTCATGGGATAAGAGGGAAGGTACTCTCATGGATCAATAACTGTTATGTTTAAAGACAGGAAACATAGGGTAGAAATAAATGGTCAGTTTTCACAATGGAGAGAGGTAGATAGTGGTGTCCCTAAGGGATCTGTACTGAGACTGGTACTATTCAACATATTCATAAATGATCTCAAAAAAGGGGTAAACGGTGAGGTGGTAAAATTTGAAGACAATGCAGAATTACTCAAGATAGATAAGTTCAAAGACCGCGAAGAGTTACAAAGGGATCTCACAAAACTGTGCAATGGAGTGACAAAATGGCAGATGAAATTCAATGTTGATAAGTGCAAAATAATGAAAACATACATACACAATAATGGAGTCTACATTAGATGTTACCATTCAAGAAAGAGATATTGGAGTCATTGTGGATAGTGCTCTGGAAACACTTGCTCAATGTGCAGTGGCAGTCAAAAAATCTAACAGAATGTTAGGAACCATTAGGAAAGGGATAGATCATAAGACAGAAAACGTCATAATGTCACTATATAAATCCACGGAAGGTCCAATATTCCAATGTTAAATACTGTGTGCAGTCCTGGTTGCTCCATTTCAAAAAAGATATATTAGAGCTGGAAAAGGTACAGAGAAGGGCTACAGAAATGATTAGGAGTATGGAAAGGCTTCCATATGAGGAGAGATTTAAAAGACTGGAACTGTTCAGTTTAGAAAAGAGATGACTGAGGGTGGATATGAGAGAGGTCTATAAAATTATGAGTCACATGAAGAAAGTGAATACGGAAGTGTTATTTATCCCTTCACAAAACACAGGAACCACGGGTCAACCAATGAAATTAATAGGGAGTACGTTTAAAACAAACATAAGGAAGTACTTCTTCACACAACATTCAGTCAACCTGTGGAACTCATTGCCAGAGGATGTTATGAAGGCCAAAAGTATAACTGAGTTTAAAAAAATATTTAGATAAATTCATAATGGATAGGTCCATCAATGGCTATTAGCTGGAATGGTCAGAGTTGCAACCAATGCTCTGGTATCCCTAAGCCTCTGACTGCCAGAAACTGAGACTGGACAACAGGGTATGGATCACTCGATAATTGCCCTGTTCTGTTCATTTCTTCTAAAGCATCTGGCTTTGCCCACTTTTGGAAGACATGATACTGGGCTAGATGGATCTTTGTTCAGACCCAGAATAATCATTCTTATGTTCTTATAATCAAAAATGTTGCAGCACAGTGCTTCAGTATTGCTAAATCAAAACTTTTAATATAAGTGAAAAAAACTTATATTTCAACTTTTCATCCTGAATGTTGAAATACTGGAATTTTCCACAGGTTGGAAGTTCTGATTTTTCAGAGTTGTAATAACAACCATTGCTTTCTCCCAATCTTTGTGTCATCTATTTCTACTGAAGATAACTCTGTGTATGAACAGCAGTAAGCACAACAAGGCTTCAGTCTCAGTTGAGGCTTCCCTAGGTTACTAAAATACAAACAATAATAACACTTTAGCTAAACTCCAGACTGCTAAGTAATTTTCAGGAAAGAAAGGAATGCTTGGAAAAATATTAAAGTCCCTGAAGAGTGAATTCTGGGAAATCAGCTTCTGGACTTTTTAAAAAATGATTCATTGAGAAAGCTCTTCATAACTGACTTTATGAATTATGGATAAAAGTGATCCCAGTCTGCTCCCAAATCACCCTGGCTGTATACACACACATATACTGCCAAATCATTCCAGAGTACTAACCAAACAAGCAACAAGACTCTATTCCAGCTCCAACAGATTTTTGGACAAGCCTCTGATAAGCTTGTGAACTTTTGGAGGCCTAATGGAAACAAACCTTTTGAAGTGCATGCCTCAATAATTATATTCCAGATTGTGCTATTTGGAGAAATTAAATCCAGCTCCTCTCATACAATTAGCCCAGTTTATCCTGGAGCATGATGGGCTTTAAAGGAGGTGAAATGGGAGAAATGTAAATGTATTAGATTAAAAACATGGATCTATTTAATCTTTGAGGTGTGGGTCAGATCTTTTCTTTCTTCTTTCTTACTGATTCCCAAAGCTTCCCATTTGCCCTGAAGCTCCAAGCAAATCTTTTCCAAACATGCCTCCCACATAGACAGATCCCCTTCATTCCAACAAGACTTGGGCAGCGTCATTAATAGAGAGTTATAGCCCAAGGCCTTGATCTTGCATCGTTCTTCACACAGGCAGACCCTGGTGCTACAAGGGGCTCATCCAGATTGAGTGCCTAAGTTAACAGTGGACCGGAGTTGCTATTGTATCTGCAACCTGTTCTGAGGCTTACCTGAAATGAGCTGTTGGTGCCAGCCCAGCTTTTTGCAGACAGCTCTCCATCCTGCATTCACACTCATGGTTGGCACTGGTCAGCAGACACAGCAGAGAAGCCAGTCACCAAATGGGCATGAAGAATGACTTATCATACTGGCAATACCTGTAGGGTAGGGCTAAAGCACAAAGGCAGGGAGAGTGTGCGGAAGCTTGCACTAGTTCACCTCCCATTGTACCTAGCAGGCAACTGCATTTTCAAACTAAAGAAACAAGGACACTTGGGTGGCAAACACTTTTCTAGGGTCACAAAATACTCAAGTGCCCCATGTTCTGGCTTCTTGCTTTGAGCCACTCCACCAGGGTAGAAGTTGCCTTTGGAGCAGCTCAAAGAATGGATGAGATCTGCCCTTGTACCTTTCTGTCCCTACTTCCCTCTTTCTATGATTCTGGTAAGAAGAGGGAAATGAGGGATAGAGGAATCACCAAGAACCCTCCCTTTCTAGCCCCTCTAACCAACATGGCTGCTAAAAAGGAAAATCATGCTTCACTATCTTTTAATCTTCTTTGAATATGCCAATAAAGTAATGAATAAAAGAGAACTGATTGGCATAATTTATGTAAATTGGCAAAAGGCCTTTAAAAGGTCCCAGGTAAGAGGCAAAATATAGTCATTAATCGAAAACTGCCTAGGAAACAGAAAGCAGAGTAAGATTAGGTGGTCAATTGCCTTGATGTCAAGCGGTTAACAATGGGGACCTCAAGTTTCTAGACTAGGCCCCGGGTTGTTATTAATGATCTGGAAAGGGGGATGAACAGCAAGGTAGCAACAGCTGCAGATGACACAAAGTTATTCTGGTTAGCCAGGACCAGAGAGGACTGTGAGAACTTCAGAGGCACCTAACTGAGTTAAGTGAACAGTCAACACAATAGCAAATGAAGGGCAATTTGATAAATGCAAAGCAGTACACATTGCAGAGAAAAATATAAAACTACTCATACACCTTACAGGGTTCTCGCTTACCTTATCAAGTCAAGAAATGGATCTGGGCATCAGTGTAGAGAGCTCAATGAAGACCTGAGCTTAATGTACATCTGAAGTCAGAAAAACAAACAATATTAGAATGCATAGGGGAACAAGATGGTGGAGAGCTCAGAGAATATTACAGTGCCATTATATAAATCAATGGTGAGGACCAATCTGGAACATTGTGCAGTACTAGTCACTTCATTTCAAAATGGATATTGCAGAACTAGAGGGGGGTTAGAGAGGGAAGGTGAGAATGATTAAGGACATGTAAAAACTCTCAGATGAAGAGAGATTAAATAATTCCAGTATTTTTACTTTAGGAAGGAGATAAATAATAGGGGAGAAACTATGAGTATATAAAATAATGAACTGTCTAGAGAAGGTAAATTGGTTACCTATGTTCTCCTTGAACAAGGGAATATTCAATTAAATTAAAAAAATGGAAATCCAAAACCAACAGAAGGACATGCACATTATGTGAAAAAAGTAATTAGCCTGTGGAACTCATTTCCACAGGAATTCGTTGAGGTCAAGAATTAAGCTAGACTCAAATAGGGTCATGTTATCAATTTAGATACATAAAGAGATAGATCCAGAGTTATGATAAATATTAATACCAAAAAACGTGTGCTTCAGGAGGATTGTAGGTGATTTCTAACTATTCAAGCCTAGGATGAGACCGATATAGGGGGAAGCTATAGCGAGCAGATCGAGGGACGTGATCGTCCCCCTCTATTCGACATTGGTGAGGTCTCATCTGGAGTACTGTGTCCAGTTTTGGGCCCCACACTACAAGAAGGATGTGGATAAATTGGAGAGAATCCAGCGAAGGGCAACACAAATGATTAGGGGTCTGGAACACATGACTTATGAGGAGAGGCTGAGGGAACTGGGATTGTTTAGTCTGCAGAAGAGAAGAATGAGGGGGGATTTGATAGCTGCTTTCAACTACCTGAGAGGTGGTTCCAGAGAGGATGGATCTAGACTATTCTCAGTGGTAGAAGAGGACAGGACAAGGAGTAATGGTCTCAAGTTGCAGTGGGGAAGGTTTAGGTTGGATATTAGGAAAAACTTTTTCACTAGGAGGGTGGTGAAACACTGGAATGTGTTACCTAGGGAGGTGGTAGAATCTCCTTCCTTAGAAGTTTTTAAGGTCAGGCTTGACAAAGCCCTGGCTGGGATGATTTAATTGGGGATTGGTCCTGCTTTGAGCAGGGGGTTGGACTAGATGATCTCCTGAGGTCCCTTCCAACCCTGATATTCTATGATTCTATGATTCTAAGATTATGCTACATCTGCCTTATGTTGGATTCTTGCACTTTGTGCTGAAGCATCTGGTGCTGGCCCCTGGCAGAGAAAGGAGAGTAGACTAGATGGACCTTGAGTCTGATCCAGTCTGCAGTTCCTACTTTACTCTGTCACTGATGGGATTAGAGCAGGAGTCCTGCTCAGACTACACTGAATGCTCAACTCACCAGACTTATATGGCAGTATTGTCAACTGACTAGTTATGACAAGCTATGGCCTGACACAATGGCTAGATCAAAACATATGCTCAATCCACAATGAGAGTGACAGGACCATGACATATATTGGGACCGTAATACATCTGGAACAGATAGCTGTAGTGATAAAAAAAAAAAAAAAAACCTTGGACATTTTGATTGGTGAAATGGAAAACTGGGGCATTTCAAACCTACTGAAAGAAGTAACTGAGACAATTGGGACATCACATGAAAATTTGGGACTGTCTGATTAAAACTGGGGCATATGGGGTGAAATCCTGGCCCTACTGAAGTCCATGGGAGTTTTGCCATTGACTTCAGTGGGGTTAGTATTTCAGCCATGGTCTCTTTATGTACCAAATATTTCAGGAACTTCAAACTCCAGATCATCTGTCCTTCTTAGGTGCTAATTTTACTGTTTTTTCTCTTTCCCTTTTTAGCTTTTAAATTGTCAAGTTATCTGCTTGCTAACAATCAGCAGATGGATCAAGGGCACAGCGGGTTTTACAGTAATGTACAGTAGCTTGGCTAAGATGGAAATTCATGGGAGGCTCTGCTCATTATCTCATTTCCCAATTGCAATATTTTCACTTATGAAATCTGATTAAAATGTGCAATGGGTATTTCATACTCTAGACTTCTGAGTTCTTTAGAGCTGGAGTTCATGTTTGGGAATGGTGAGGGTGACTGTTAATCAAATAGCACACAACAGTGGCACGTAAGTGTAACCCACTAGTGAGTGTGTGTTATAGAGCCCTTCTGTGCTGATTTGCAGAGGATATGAGTTGTTACATCCCCTCCTTTACCAAAGCTTGGCTCTTCAGCTCAAGCTACAGTAATTTGCTCTTTTAGCTCTGGAAGTCCCTGGCTCAATCCCCAGTATGCTGGCCAAGAAGGTGAACATCACATAAGCCATTGACCATAGGTCTTAAAGTGCTTCACAAAAGCGAGTGAGCATCAGATCTCTGATTTGCACATTGGGAAACTGAGGCACAAAGAAGTCAAGTGACTTGCTCAAGGTCACATAGTGAGTCCAAAACTAACCTGGGAATGGAGCCCCAATTTTCAGAATCCCCGTCCTGTGTTCTATCCACTGAAGCATGGTGGCTCCCACTCTCTACATGGACTGCTGAGGTATTCCTCCTCAACTCCAGCAGGCATTGAGCCTGTCTTTAGACATTATGACTCCAGGACGGTTGGGTGGTCATGGGCCAGTGTGGTCTTTGAAATAATGCCACATGCTTTTGCCCAGCCAGTGGAGAATGGTGGATGACCATTGTCCTGGCCTTCACATGGCTTTAGGGGAGGCACGTGCCATTGTCAGAGCTGACCTAAAGCAGTCCACAGGCCAGGAGGACAACTTTAGGAGCACTGGTGGGGGACATTTCTTGTGTCCTCTTCACCTTATTTCATACACACATAAGGCTAATTACAATTTAGGTTTGAAATCAATAGGGCAGAGCTACAGGCTTAGTGGCAGCATGATCTAGCAGCTAGACCACTTGCTAGGTAGTCAAGAGACCTGGGTCTATTCCCAGCTCTACCAAAGATCATCTGTGTGACCTCAGGCAACTCACTTCACCTTGCTCAGTGTTGGGATGGTCACTAAACGTAGGTTTGTACAAAGCCCTGTGTACACTTCTGCTAATATTAATAGCAAGGCTCTTGGCTTGAGAGAGTAACAGCTGAGAACACAAATCCAGGATTCCTTACTCTCTGTTCCTTGTACTGGCCAACACTGTTTCATTGGGGGCAAGTAAAACTTTTCTGTTTGGCTGTGAACTGGGGAGATAAAAATAATAGCAGAAGCAGGGGAGTGAAAAATGAAAACGTCACTGACTATCACAATCAATTGGTAAGATCAATTTGCTCCAAATATATGAAGGTGGTGCTTACAGGGAATGCTAAGCAGCTGCTTTTTCAGATTGAAAAAAAAAGTCATCCCCTTATAAACAGGTAATATTAATGGTGTTAAGTTGTTGGTGAACACAATGCAAACTGCACCATGATAGATTAGAGCTAGCACGAGGGGGGGGGGAGCAGAGACCGAGCACATGCACATAAATCAGAGATTACATCAAGCTGGGATCATGATAAATAGGCCCTGAACATATTTACTGAGCAAAGTTTAGTGTGAGATTTAGGGAGCATGCAATATGCCAGAATTAAAAGACAGCTGAATTGAAAACTGACTGTGTCCTGCAGGCATAGAGGAAATGTTTGTTGTTCTCTTACTACAGCTGAAGTGTAATCACAGCCTACTGTGCATGAAAGAGCGTTTGCCCTCCAAGCAGGATCATGCAATATGTTTTACTGAAGGGCAGCTGTGGCATTTGGAAACTGAAATAAAAAAAGATTTCTCATTATAGCTGAATCTTGGCTCCGGTGCCATAGACAGGTTTGGGCGGGAGAGTTCTGTTCTGCAATTTAACATCTCCCTCCTACACTGAGAAATCTCCCCTGCCTGTCAGCATTGAACCGTTGGCTCGATAGAAGAGATTATTCAGAGATGGTTCTTCCTTATGAAGTCAAATGAGTTTATACCCATCTAAAGGTGCCTTCCTTTGTCCCCACACAAACCATTTCCCCAGGCAGTGAGTTATTTGGTGTCACAGAGACAGAAGAGCCCGTCCACAAAGCAAATGTTCCCAAAGCTCTTTAAGATATTGCACCTGTCTTTCTTGTAAAGAGGGATTTGCAAAGCCTATAGAATTCTGAAGAGAACTATCTACAACTACGCATTGTTTCTGGCCTGTAAACACTTAGCAGTTTTAGGGGAACCTGCAGGAATCTTTATCATCCTCCTATTTGTCTTATCTACACTTAAAAATTAGTCTTGACCCTTAGATGGCATATTATAAGCCTTTTATCACAAACTAAGACTTTAATGAACCTTTAACAGTGGGCTAGATCCTGAGAAGTGCTCAGCATGGCTGAGGAGAGGATCTGGGGGGAATGTTAAACCACCTTTTGACCTTCATGATTCTGGAATCACAATTTATTGATCTATTCCTCTGGAACAAATTATAGCAACCCGAAGGCTATTCCAACTTTCATCGGCTACCAGTAGTCCCCAAACTCTCTTTTTCTCCCTGAACTATCTCTTTTGTTGTCTGAAAGAAAGAGGTGGTGGAGCTCCATGCCACCAGCCATCCCCAGACTCGGGGCAGATTCTTACAAGGCTGACTGTGCTAGCTATAGGGCAGCTTCTCAGCAGATCTAAGACAGAGGAGGATGTGACTCAATACCTCTGATGCAATATGCTATGTCTCATAGCTACACACAAATTGAAATGACGTCTCTTAGCACAATGTCATTACATCACAGAGAGAACACCTTATGAGGCAAAGGGAAACCTTTACAAATATTCCCCCAGTTTATGCTGAGAGTTAGTGAGAAGTACATTGCCAGAGATGTACGAGATGGATCAGACCTGATAGATCATCTAGTCATTTCCCTGTGAGTGTTGGATTGGTCCCTTAGGTGCACTATCTACAGTTAGATTCACAAAGAAACACAAGCCTGGTGATGCTGAGCATCGCCATGTGTAATAGGCACCTCAAAAATCACTGGGATTCACAAAGCCTGAGTTCAGCACCTAGGCTTCAGCGATTAGAGTTCTCACCTGGGAGATGGGAGACGCCTGGTTCAAATGTCCCCTCCACCTGAGAGCGAGGAGAGTTTTGAACAGGAAGATACTATCTCTTATATGAGTGCCCTAACCACTGGTCTATGAGATGTTCTCATACAAAGAAAGGAGGGTGGGTAGTTTCCCTCAGCGTCTCATGTTGGAGCAGTTCTACTGTGGATAAATAATATAAAAAGTCATTGGTATGGGGGGACTGGATCTTAGATCTTCCATTCTAGCTAAGTGATCTACCCACCAAGCTACAGAGCCATCCTTGTGTCTGTGTAGTCTCTCTCTCTCTGATCACTCCCTCAACCCCACCCCCCAACACTTTCACAATCTTGGGCTCGGCAGGTGAGTTCATCAGAGGAGCACCTATCTTCCCCCCCAGTTTATGCATCACTCTGAAGCTTAGCGTCTGGATCTCTGGAGTGGGGCTGCAGCATGTATGCTCAGAGGCAGAAGCATAGGCACCGAGAGAATTTTTACTGCAAAAACTTAGGTGACGAGCAAGTTTAGGCACCTACACAGTTCACAGGCAGATTAGTGGCTCTTTTGTGAATCCCAGAAGGGCCTGATTCTGGGATTTAAGTGCTTAAAGTAGCAGTTAGGCATCTAAGTCCTTTTGTGAATCTAGTCCCTAGTATATTGTCTTGTGTATTGTGCGTCAATGGGAAAACACTAATTCTAAATAAATCTTCTGCCTACGATCCGAAGGGAGCAACACTGCAATAGGGTCTGTCAAGGGTGCAGGGTCCCAGCTCTCGGGCTCCAGCCCAAGTCTGAACATCTACGCAGCGACTTTTAGCCCAAGCCCTGTGAGCCTGAGTCAGCTGACCTGGGCCAGCTGCGTCCGTGCCGCAGGTCTTCTATCCCTGGGTAGAGGTACCCTTTGGTGTTTCAGGGGATAGCTCGCAGGGCCAAAAAGGTGTTACTCCTTAGATCAGTTCAACAGTTTCCAAGTTTTGAAATACTGAGGCTTTTTTTTTAATTTGAGGGGCGAAAACAGATATCTTTTTAATTTAATGTTCCCTACCCCCCCCCCCGCAATTTTTTTGACACGCTGAAGATGTGGGACAAGTTTTTCACATTTCAAAATGTTGATGATGTTTAAAATTTAAAAATGGGTAGGGCTCAATTTTATTTATTTATTTGCATTATTTTTTTAACCCATTCTTTTCCACCAGCTCTATTTTTCATGAAGCTTGGCTGAGTCTATTTCACTTTTGAACCAGGAACCAGAAAAGTGAACATATCTGTACAACGAAAGGTTTCCTCAGCTTCTGTTGCAAATTACAGTACATTACAACTCAAACCAGGCACTACATACTACTACCAGTAAAGCTGTTCAGAAAATGGGGGTTTTAGTCCTGGAAATTTTTGATGACAGTGAAAAAAATATTTTCATTAAAAGTTTCTGCAGAGAAAAACCAAAAAGGGAAAAGTGCTTGACCTAAAGAATGAAAAAATAAATAAATTTTCAGATTTTTTTTATACCGTTGAAATTTTCTGCAGAAAGAAGACACTTGTGAAAAATAAACAAAAATGTTTAAAAAATTTGTTTCCTTAAAACCACAATTTTCTGTTTTGTCCAGCTTTACCTATCAATTTATATCCTTAGAAGTACCATCTTGACTCTTTGAGGCAAAAGGCATTAATTTAAGCACACTTTGAAAATAGGTTAATCTAAAGAGGAACAAGGCACTCTTATTCCAGAATAAGAGTATCCATATGGCAAGTTATTCAGGAATAGCTGTTCCCAAATAACTCCCTGTGTAGACAAACCTTAAACTGCCTTCTTTGTACAATAGGAATTAATTAGTCAGTAGCTACCTTAAGTTCTGAGAGGTCATCCTGGAATATATTTAATAAAACAATTTCCTTTAAATGCTATGGATATTTTTGTTTGATTACTCATGGTACATTTTAGGATTAGTCATAGCTTTTATATGAAAAGGGCAATAAAATGTCAGTAACATGAGTAGGGCCTGGATACTGCAAACTTTTCAGGCTTGCAAAAAGCAGATTTGAGGGAGGAGAAGTTATTATCCTTGCTGTCTGACCTAATGCACGAATTTAACTCTGAGAAGTTGAGATGTAGCCAAGTTGTCATTGAAAACAAATTCTTGAGACTAGTTCAGTACAGGTATTTTAGTTTCTACCTGTACATTTTTCCAACCATGCACATGCACACAACTGAAAACTCCATCCTGCAAGGACCCGAAGCCTCATTTTGAGCTCACATTTTTGTATAGTCAGATTGGCTTATGGTGGTTCATTGAACTGGTACTTTTCTCCAGTGATTGCTATCTTGTTCTCCTCAATGTAAGCTTCCATTTAGAGAATAAATGATATCTCTAGCACCAATGGATTTGAAGTAAACTTTCCAGTTGTCAGCTGGATGCATAATGATACAGTGATGTTTTCTGAACTGCAGGCAGCCCGAACAACAGTTCTAAGACAGGTGAATGCCCTCTTCTTCATGTCAAAGGGCTGTAACATCTGAAGCTTGAGGGGGATAATTTAAACGTCAGCATTGTTTAACTATTTCACTGCTGATCAAAGAATGCAAGAATAAAGAGAAGCAATCCTATTATGAAGATCGGCACAATATACTGAGAGAGGCATCTCATTTTATTAGGGGACTGGAACACATGACTTATGAGGAGAAGCTGAGGGAACTGGGGATGTTTAGTCTTCAGAAGAGAAGAATGAGGGGGATTTGATAGCTGCTTTCAACTACCTGAAAGGGGGTTCCAAAGAGGATGGCTCTAGACTGTTCTCAGTGGTAGCAGATGACAGAACAAGGAGTAATGGTCTCAAGTTGCAGTGGGGGAGGTTTAGGTTGGATATTAGGAAAAACTTTTTCACTAGGAGGGTGGTGAAACACTGGAATGGGTTTCCTAGAGAAGTGGTGGAATCTCCTTCCCTAGAAGTTTTTAAGGTCAGGCTTGATAAAGCCCTGGCTGGGATGATTTAGTCGGGCATCGGTCCTGCTTTGAGCAGGGGGTTGGACTAGATGACCTCCTGAGGTTCCTTCCAACCCTGATATTCTATGATTCTATGATTTTGGTTTCACAAGTGGGTGGAGCTTGGCTTGTGAGCGGAGCTCTGGAGAATACAACCCGCACCACGAACCCTGTCAGTGTCAAACTGATCAAACTGCTATCAGTATAAAATCCAGAATGAATTCACCCCGTCAGTCCATTTTCTAATGAGGGTGCATGCAGATAATACTTTTTATATTAGATAGTAAAGATCTGGCACAAATGAGTGCTGCTCAGAGACCATGCTTTATTTCCTGGCCCTTTACCTGACACAGCTTAGATTCACAAAAGGGTAGCAGCTCTGTCAGGTGTCAGTACCAATGGACTCCACTGGCTACTGTTATGATCAGAGCTAGGTAGGAAATAGTTTTCCCATCCTGCAAAAATTTGAGATTTCAGAATTTTTTCCCTTCCCAAATTGTGACCAAAAAAATTGATTTTTTTTTTTAAATCAAGAACCTTCAACCCCAACCCCCCCATGTTAGTTAAGGTGAAGGGAAATGTTTTGTTTCAATAATTTCAAAACATTTTGTTTCCATTTGAACGTTGAGAAAAAATGTACTATAAGTCACTGATATTTTTAAACAAAAAGCCATTTCAACCCAGACAACCACGTTTTTTGGGGTTTTTTGTTTTTTTTTTTTCATTTTGAAAATATCCCATTTTGACCGTTTGGAAACTTTTTTTTTCCCAATGATTTTTTTTCCCGTCCAAATCAGGAAATTTGTCAAAACTGATATTTTCCCACAAAAAGATTGGTGTCAATGAATCCGCATTTTTTTCAAGGAAAAAACATTTTGTTGGAAAATTTCTGAGCTGCTCTAGTCACAGTCCTGATGGGGAAAGTGAAGTACAGAGGGGTTAAGTTATATACCCCAAACCAGAGTAAGGCTATGTCGACACTACGCAGCTTTTAGTGACATGGCTGAGCCGCTACAGCCGTGCTGCTAAAAAGCAGGCAGTGTAGCCACTGTGTGCCGGCAGGAGAGCTCTCTCCTGCCAACAAAAAACGTCCACTCCCAATGAGTGGCATTAGCATTGTTGGCAGAAGAACGCTCCTGTTGACAAAATGCTGTTCACGCTGGTGCTTATCGTTGGCAAAACGTTTGTCTTTCGCGTGGCGGGGAGGTGGGGGGGGAGTATTTTTTAACACCTTAATAATTCCTTTACAGTTAAATATGCAGAAAGTTAATGCATTTTGCAGAAACTGAATTGCCTCGGCAGGCTCTGTGTTCTCACCTCGCAGGGATAACAGAGCCAGGAACAAGGCTACCAACTCAGTCATGTGATAATAGCTATGATTGGTGGGATAGAAGAGGCGAATAAAGAGACTATCCGTCTGTGCATCCGGCTGGAATCTATAGGGCTGGGACAATGTACTGTGACTCCCTAGTCCTCTGCTTGTTATGACAGCTGCATGGCCACTGCGGAATACCCTAATGCAGAAGGCACAGGGTCAAACACCCTTGCAAGAGTCCCTAATCAGAGGGTCCACGCCTGGGCATATCAGGGGTTGGTGACGGAGGGTATGGCAGGTATAGTCAAGACCGGTTCTAGGCACCAGCAAAGCAAGCAGGTGCTTGGGGGTGGCACAATTCCAGGGGCGGCATTCCAGAACCCCCTTTTTTAAAATTTTTTTTTGGCTTGGGCAGTTGTGCTCTTGGAGCTTGGAGCGGCAAAAAACCTAGAGCTGGCCCTGGATATAGTCTTATGTCTGTATTATTTCCCAGCTGTTGCAAGACCTTTTGCAAGCCACTAGTTACACATTTGTGCAGTCTCCTGGGCTTCCCTAACCTGTGTCCGGGGCTAAACAGGCTCTGGGAGCCCCAAGATTGGGAAGTAACAAGTTCCCTAGATTTGACTTTGCACCATCACAGGGATGAATAAGAGTCTCTGCATGCTGGCCTCATGGCCCACGGGGAAGGACAGAAAAGTGTACCAATTAGAGATGTTTGGGTATTGTACATTTCAGCACAGGAGGGGATCTTACAGACACAAATAAGCTGCATAAATCTGACTTCAGCTGTCATGTCGTTTCCCTGGAACACCAGAAGTGACACTGATAACTTGGTAGAATCAATGTGCCGTAGCATTTAATTTTAAATCCTTTGATGGTGCTTTTGCTCATCTTTCTCCTTTAAAACAAGGCAAAGATGTGTGCAATCATCCTGACATGGCATGAATAGTAAGGCCAGACATAACCCCTGCTGTCAGAGTAGGAGTTCATTTACTCACAGTTCACCTACTTTTCCACATCTGATTGCATCAATTACCAGCAAAACCAAAGTTCTCTGTTGCATTCAGGTTTCTGATTGAACTTCCAAAGAGAGCAGGATGCTAAGTAGCTCCACCACATCAATTATAATTAGCTATCTCTTTTCTTCCAGTGAACTGGAGCTCATTAGACATCCCTCGGCCCGCGCCGCTTCCCGCAGCCCCCATTGGCTTGGAGCGGTGAACGGCGGCCAATGAAAGCCGCGATCGGCAGGTAAACAAACCGGTCCGGCGCACCAGGAGCTTTCCCTGAACAAGCGGTGGACCGGCTTTGAGAACCACTGGGCTACAGCAGTGCACCCAAATTGTACAGCCCAAAATGAATAGCATGATCTATGCTATAAATATATTTAAGAGCACTCCAGTCAATAAAATCAGATTTGAAAGCGGTATAACAGGTTAATCCAAATGGCTCTGGGTATTGGGAATAAGCCATGGTCATGACTGGGCTCAGGATAGTGGCAGTGCTGGAAACATTCAAGTTTAGAGCAGTGGTTCTAATCTGAACTGACCAGCAGTTGACTTGTTACCTCAGCTGATTGGATTCCCACCCTCCCCCAGAACATTTCAACTTCTCAGAGAAAAATGAACAATTAAAAACTTTCAGCCACAGCTGAAAATATTCAGCAAAAAAAAAATACATCTTAAACCAGCAAATTTTCAGTTTGGAAATGCTGCTGCAGTGTCTCATGCCTCCTTTCTCATCTATGGCCCTAGATCCCTGGCCAGACTGCATTTCCCATGATGCATCACAGTCTCCCTTTTCACTGAGCCATCACAGTGCATCATGGGAGTCCCTGACTAAAACTGAAAACTTTTTGGTTTAAGTCTTCAGGTTTTTTCAATCAAAAAGTCAAAAAGTCAAAACTTTCCACAGAAATTTCCACATACTTACTTCAAAACACATTTGTTTGGCTGAAAGCTGAATTTTTCCACCCAAAAACAGTTTTGATGGAAAATTGTTGACCTGCTCTATTTGTTGCTATCTGATGGTTGTTCAGTGACCTTTGTGAAAAGTGTTGGGGGTTTCAGTCCTGTTCTTCATGGACAAGGATTTATCTCAAGAAGATACTATCACTAATCCCACCCTCCTTGCAGGCGATCTCCTCTGAGAACCCAGGGAATGATTAGACTATGGAAACTGCTTATCCTAGGAATGGTCCATCCAGGACACTACTGGGATTCACAGTGTAAGGAATCCTGTTCTGCTGTCTCCTATTATGCAGTGAAAGAGGACATTGTTTTCCAGTGCCTTGCCACTAAAACATACTTTGTGTTTAAAAATGTTTTTACAGTAGCATAAGTCTTAGTATAAACCGGTTCTAGAGTCACCACGTGATGGGGAGCCAGGTGCATTATTTTACAAACAATTATCCACTCCTCCCCGACCTCTCTTTCCAATTGATCATTAAGGGTGGACAACATTTTGAAGTGGTAGCCCCTTCATGGGAGCCCCTTTAACTGCAATTGGTACACTAGCTCTTATTCAGTCTTTCTACTTGAAATGCTCCTGTATCTTAGTACAAGGAAATCTAATTTATTTTGGATCATTTATACCACTTCAGCTGATAATGCCAGGTTACTTTGGAGGGTAAATTACCATGAAGAGTATTAGGAGTAAAAAAGAAATAAATGCCATTGGGATCATTTCCACCTAGATGAGGCTATATTTTCTTAAAATAAACAACCTTTCTTTCTTTCTTTCTCTTTCTTTCTTTCTTTCTTTCTTTACCAAAGAGGAATAAACCCTTCAGTAATGTGAATGCTTAACTGCCTTATTATTATATTTTAGGGCATAAAATTCTGCTTGTAGCCCTTTTACAGCTGAGGACAGATTCTGAGCTCGCTTACTCTGCTGAATATCCAAAGACATCAAAAGAGGTACTATGGGTTTTCAACGATGTAAGTGACATCAGAGTCTGGCCCTGTATCTCTGACTATCAGTAGTAGCCATGCTCTTCCTGAATGCTTCACAGGCCATGTCTACACTAAATTCTTTGCTGTCAATTAAGGGCTTAAACCACAGTAAACCAGAAAAGTTTGTGTCCTGGAAAGAAGTTTGAGGAGCGTTACAAAGATATCAGCTAACTTGAGTTTAATTGCAATGAAGTAACTGTAGCGACAAAAGCAGAAAAAAAATTCTAGATATACACAGAATATGAGATTTAAGTGCCCAATCTAACTAGCTTATAAAAAAGCTTTTGTATTGGGATAACTATTTTGGTTAGGAGTGTGATTTTTCTATCAAAATAATTAAATGAGAGCAAACACTAGTGTGGATGCAATTATGTCTGTTTAAAAGTGCTTATAGCTTATTACCATTCCCTACACATGTAATGTGCCTGAATACTGATATAGCTGTGTTCACACTTGGAGGGTTGTACAGCTTTAACTACACCAGTAAAAGTATTGGTATACAGTAAGAGGCAACTTATTCACAGACTATATATACCTACACAAGGAAAAGACATTAGGGACCCATTTAGTCAAACAGACAAAGGCATAACAAGATCCAGTGGTTTAGTAGGATGCACCTGCCCTGGCTTTATTTTCTATCTTACCACGTACGCCTCCATCAGCTTCTTCATATTTTTACATAGCCTTGAGGCAGGAATGCTGAGAATTTCCACTACGCTATCCATTGAGTGTTCCTTAAATTGTCCCTCCAAAAGCCAGACAGCTCCTGACTGTCATAGGAATAGAGCATCAAGAATAAACAGCGTCACCTGCCATGGTACTGCACCATTCCATTTTATAAAATGATATGTCGTTAACAAGCAATGAACAATATTGATTTCTGTGTTGCTTTCTTGCTCTGTTGCTTCAACAATAACAACAACATAATGAATGCTAAATAGACTTCGCTGATCTCACTAGCTTTATTTTTCTATAGTTGCTAATACAGTACTTACAATTTGTATCTGGCAGCCAATTAAAATCCCATATGTCCCACTTGTTTACTTTTGTCGCATTGTCCTAGGAGCAATTTGATGTCTGTTACAGATGAATGATCACAGAAGAAGAAAAGTGTTCTTAAGACAGGGAGATAACAGGAGGCCTTCCCTGGAGACATTTCTGACAGGTTGGAGAAAGAGTTTGGTGTACAGCTTGGGTGGGAAAGGTTTTTTTTGAGATTTTGAAAAATATTCCCATCAGGCCAAAAAGGCAAAATCTTGAAAAATATCATGAACCAAAAATCCTCCCTGCAAAAAATCAGTTTGGGTCAATTGAAATTTTCCATTTTAATAATTTTGAAAAGTTTCATTTCAATTGTTACCTTTTTATTTAAATAAAAATATTATAACTTTACTGAAATTTCAGAACGAACAGTCATTTCTAACCCAAATAACTTGAAGTTTATTTTTAAAAGATGAAAGTGGGACGTTAACAATTCCAAACTTTTCCTTCCATTTCTTTTTTCAAAATGGAAATTCATGTAAGCTGACCCTAGCCAATGAAAAGTTTTGATTTTGATGAGTCAGCATTATTCAATGGCAATACATTTTGTCAAAAAATTCCCAACCAACTCTAGTTTTGGGTAACATTTTCAGAAGCACCTAAATAATTTGGTAGACAAAGGCCTATTGACTTTTAATGAGGTTAAATTCCTAAGGGAAAAATGTCCAAGATAGTTAGATGCCTAAAGATGCAGATAGATGTGGGATTTTCAAAAACGTCTATGAATGTTAAGCGTCTAACCCTGTAGAATTTAGGCATCTAAACCTAAACCAACCACTCTCCCAATCAAAAGGTTTTTCATGTCCAAGGTTGCAATGACTACAAAACCGTAATTCCAATGGCATAAATTGGAGCATATGCCTTATTTCCAAACTGTGAGTTGCAGGTACTCATGCAGTGGATGTTTGTGTACACAAATCAAGCACACATAAATGCTGTACGTGCCTTTGAAAATCTAGCCCACATCCTTGTCTGAATGCTTCATTGACACTCCACTGCAGACATCAAATTCACTTGGGATGTCTTGTGTGTCGAAGATGTATGAAACTTTTCACTTTTGTCCAGTTATGTTGTTGTTGTTGTTGTACTCAGATGTACAGCAAATTGAGTTCATGAATATGGCAATGATTCACACTGGAGAATATTCAAAATGTAGAGCACAGAAATACATCTTTCTTCAAGTTTTTCCTGACAAAAGCAAGAAATAAAGCTCTAAATTCATCCACCATGTTTAACATAGAATACTTTTTAGTACATTTGAAAAGAGAATTTCCTTTGCATCATAAGAACATTAAAAAATACCTTGCAGGCTGTAACTCATCCCTTGGGTAATAAAAATTTGGACATTTCTTAAATAGAATTCATAATGAATAGATCTGAAAGATTCATTTGGATGAAAATAATAAACTGAAAGTTAGAATCTTAGGGCCAGAACCTTAGATGGTGTAAACTGACAATTTATACCAGCTAAGGATCTATCCTTGCAGTTTGAAGGTAAGGTCCTAAATGAAACTCTTGCGTAACTTTGAATGGTCTTATATTGAACAGTCCTGTTTGCATAGAGAACATTCATAATTACAACCGCACGATCACCCTGTAGACATTTAATGGCTTAATAAGATTTTTAATGACTATCTTTAATCCTGCTGAGTAAAAGAGACATATAAAATATTACACAGCTGTGCAGGGTCCTCTTAGAAAGAGAAGACAGCTACCATTAAGTAAAGGGTGCCGTGTTCTGCAAGATGCCAGCTGTGTTGCTCTGCACAGAATCCTACACCACACATTAAATACTCATCACTGAGGCTACGTTTACGTCACAGAGATCATGGAAGTCACAGAATATGACTCGTGACATTCTCTGCTTCAGCTGCAAGGCCTGAGGGACTGGAGCTGGCAGCCAGCAAGGCCCTGGGAGAGTTCTAGCCCCCTTGCAAGGTGACAGCTTCGTGCTGGGAGGAGGCACCTTGGACGAGCGGCTGGGGGTGTCCCATTTTCTGCTTGGGAAATATGGTCACCATGCAGCTCCCAGCTGCCATGGGTAGAGGGTGGCCCACCTGCAGCTTCTAGCTGCTGCGGGCAAAGGAGGCACCCCACAGCTCCCAGCCACCCTGGTTGCAGGGGAAACCATGGAGCCGCAGCAGCAAAAGTCACAGACAGGTCACAGCTTCCGTGAATTTTTGTTTATTGCCTGTGACCTCTCTGTGACTTTTACTAAAAATAACTAAGACAAAACCTTAGCCTTACTCATAAGTTTGGCCAACTACGTTGGATTCCATGTCGGAGCATCAACAAACATCACAAATGGATCCTTCCCAGGAGCTTCATGTGCCCAGCAGACTGCAAGATTAAACAGAAACTACTGGAGCTGTGAATTAACTGGAAAACAAAGATTTCAATGGGTTTGTGTATTTCAAGGCATTTTTAGTGCGTTTAACACTGATGAACTATTTCAGATTGATGGTTCTGGAGTTGGAGATCCTAGGCCAGATCCTCTGCTGGTGTCAGTCAGAGTAATTCCATTGACTTCAATAGAACTACTCTGATGTACACTGGTAGAAGGTTCTGGCACTGTGTGGTTATCCACAGAACAAGTACATCCTGGCAGAGACTGTGTAAGCTTCCCTGGCAATGAACCTTCCCATGAAGGATCACTTCTGTTGGCAAAAGGGTAGCTCGCTTGCCACAGACCATGTAATCCTCACTGCTGAACCGAGTTGCATTTGTGACGCAGACACTAGAAACTCAGTAGAGATAACATAGGCCCAGATCCTCAATTGGTGTCAATCAGATTAGCTCCACTCTGGAGCTACGCTGATTCATACCTGCCGAGGATCTGAACCCTTATATTTATTTCACTGACACTACTGAACAGCTTTGCTGCTGATCGTGATTTTCAGTCTGTATTCATGAGACTTGAAATCGAACCAGTGATTTGAAAGGTGGAAGGCTTTCGATCTTTAGTACTATATTACCAATCCCTGCACCATCTAATCCCCTAAATCTTGGGGTTAATTAAAAACAGGAGTGGGCCCAAAATGAAAACCCAAATCTGAACATCCCCAAATTTTGCAATCTGAAATGGAATCCAGGTCCACATGTTGCAGAGAGCCCTTATCTTTATAATGCACTGAAAACAAAAATCCCAGATCGGGACACCTCTGAGGTGTAAAAAATCCTATCCCCATTCTAAATTTTACAGCTTCGGACCATCTCTAAATAAAACAATAAGATGTTACTGCCGACAGTTCACAAACAGGCTTTCTGATGCTTTTCGCCTTAATTATGTAAAAGGAGGACACCGTCAAGAAGCACTATTCAGCTAGTCTTTAATACAAAACCTCAAAGCTTCCCAATTTGTATCAGTTGAACGGTTGCATTTCACATGCACAAACCGCCTTGTAAAGCAGGTGCATTCCTGTTTATTTAGCAGTCAGGAACTGGCGGCTGTAAAGCTCAGCTTTTCTGTTATTGTGTGTGATGAAGAGCATGGTGATCCCTAGGGGCATGCTGACAAATTGCTGCATAATGCTAGAGACTAAAGCCATGCTTAGCTTGAGTTTGCACGGTGCTTTTCTCCTAGTGATATAGCTGCACACCAAGACTCCTTTGGGGGAAAGTGCTTTCATTTACTCTAAACATTAAGATATCAACAAACTATGTTTGTCTCCTGGATGCAGGTGTCATGGTAGACTCTTAAATGGTCTTACATAGGACCTGGGACTGGAAGGGATCTTCTGAGTCATTAAATCCAGGCTCGTGCTATTGCAGGTAACCTCATCATATAATCTAATTCATCAAGCTCCATTTTAAA
This sequence comes from Lepidochelys olivacea, assembly GCF_965140295.1. NCBI lineage: Eukaryota > Metazoa > Chordata > Testudines > Cheloniidae > Lepidochelys > Lepidochelys olivacea. The sequence goes on along the minus strand of NC_140415.1, from coordinate 10,351,398 downwards.
ACTAGTTTGGTTGTTTGCCCCCACTACTCCGACAGGAAGGCTGTTCTAGAACCTCACTCCTCTGATGGTTAGAAACCTTCTTCTAATTTCCAGCCTGAACTTTATTCATGGCTTAGTTATATCCATTTGTTCTTGTGCCATTGTCGTTTAGCTGAAATAGCTCTTGCACCTTCCTGGTGCTTACTCCCGTAGAAAGCAATCAGATCCCCTCCTAGCCTACAATTTGCTAGGTAAATCAAGCCAAGCTCTTCAAGTGTACAGGTTGTCAACCTTTTTCTTTCTGAAGCTCCCCCTCCCCGCGCCCTGCCCAGCATCTATAAAAACTCCACAGCCCACATGTGCCACAACAACTGGTTTTCTGCATATAAAAGCCTGCGCCGGCATTAAGGGGTAGCAAGTCAGGCAGTTGCCCGGGACCCTACACCACAGGGTGCCCTATTGTCAAGGTTCCTCCCCCACTCTAAACTCTAGGGTACAGATGTGGGGAACCTGCATGAAAAACCTCCTAAGCTTATCTTTACCAGCTTAGGTCAAAACTTCCCCAAGGTACAAAATATTACACCCGTTATCCTTGGACTGGCCGCTACCACCACCAAACTAATACTGGTTACTGGGGAAGAGCTGTTTGGACGCGTCCTTCCCCCCAAAATACTTCCCAAAACCTTGCACCCCACTTCCTGGACAAGGTTTGGTAAAAAGCCTCACCAATTTGCATAGGTGACCACAGACCCAAACCCTTGGATCTGAGAACAATGAAAAAGCATTCAGTTTTTTACAAGAAGACTTTTAATAAAAAAATAGAAGTAAATAGAAATAAAGAAATCCCCCCTGTAAAATCAGGATGGTAGATATCTTACAGGGTAATTAGATTCAAAAACATAGAGAACCCCTCTAGGCAAAACCTTAAGTTACAAAAAAGATACACAGACAGAAATAGTTATTCTATCCAGCACAATTCTTTTCTCAGCCATTTAAAGAAATCATAATCTAACACATACCTAGCTAGATTACTTACTAAAAGTTCTAAGACTGGTCTATCCCCGGCCAAGACGACTACAGACAGACCCAGACCCTTTGTTTCTCTCCCTCCTCCCAGCTTTTGAAAGTATCTTGTCTCCTCATTGGTCATTTTGGTCAGGTGCCAGCGAGGTTACCTTTAGCTTCTTAACCCTTTACAGGTGAGAGGAGCTTTCCCCTGGCCAGGAGGGATTTCAAAGGGGTTTACCCTTCCCTTTATATTTATGACACCTATGAAGTTAAATTGCTCAGACTTCTGCTTCAACCCCGGGTGGCAGGACTCAGGGCTTAGGCTTTCTGCCCTGGGCCTCAGCGAAACTAACACTGGTCCTGCTTGGTGGACCCCCTGTAACCTGCTCGCGGCCCTCTAAGGAGCCCTGACGCCTGGTTGAGAACCACTATTCTAGTGTCCTCTCATAAGATAGCTCCACCAGTCCCCTAATTGTCCTAGTAGCACTTCTCTGCACCTTCTCTGTTCCAGTTTCAATTAATCTTCCTTACACATGGGTGACCAGAACAGTACACCACATTCCAGATGAGGTCTCACCAGCGCCTTGAAACATGGTTTTAATATTTCCCTATCTCAACTGGAAATAACTTGCCTGATTCATCCTGGTCTTCTTGGTCCTATGCATTCTTTAACCACATATGTTTCAATATCTTTACACTTTGTAAGTTATCATCTTTAGGGAAACTGTTAAGCTCTGATACAGGTTCTGATCCTGCAGCAGTATAAACAATGGGGGTATTGCCATTGACTTCAATGGGATCAGAAATAGGCCCATAATTAGCAGTGACATTGCGATAGGCAGAATACCCATTTAGACATGGTTCAACGACACTATTGTGTTACTGTTCTGTTTTTGAAATAGGGCATTTTCAGCTGCTGTAAATGAGCATCCCTGTACTGCAGTCCGAGAGAGCCTGTGCTGAATGTCAGAGTCATAGCACAGAACTCATATCCCCAGGGGAAAAGGGCTCAGATGGTTTTTGAGAATTTTTGGATGAAAAGTTTTTTTCAAATCAGAAAATGCTGACGTAGCAAAAAATCTTTTTGTGGGAAAGGGTCAGTTTTGACAAAATTCTCATCTAGGAAACAGTTGAGGGGGGAAAAAAAGATTTGAAACCATCAAAAATTTTTGTTTTGATATTGTTTTATCACACAATTCTTTTCTTCAGGTTCAAAATGACTTGTCATTTTGAAATATAAGCTAATTAAAATTAAAAAGTCAAAATCAAAACTAAACATTTTGAAATAACTGAAACAAACAATGCTTCAATTGTGGTGAACCAAAAATTTTTTTGGCTTTTTGGTTCATGAAAAATTTTGAGATTTTGACTTTGTGTCCAGATTGAGGATGGGACATTTCTGTGATACCTTGAAAATGTTCATGGGACAGGAAAACGATTTCCTGCCCACCTCTAGCTTTAAGCCACTTTTGCATCATCCCATTCCTGGGCTGTTCTGATGCTCTCTGAGTAACGTAGATAGTTCTGAGGCATCTGTGGTCACAAGTAGTAGCAAATCAGTAGCAGAACTGGGCTAGAATCCAGGCATCCTGTCTCTCAGTCTGATTCACTAACTGTATATTTCAGAATTCCAGCATGAATATTGGACACATGCTGCTGAAATAATGGAGACCTGAAAATGGGAGCTCAATAGAAAAAGCCCAATTTTCAAAGGACATCCCCTTTTTCTAGGTACAATTTATACCCACAAAAGGTATGCATGCAGACTTGTGAAAATGATGAACACAGCCAGTGCAAATGAAATCACTTGTAGATGCAAATAATCTGAATCATGTCTACAATTCTTCTTATGGGAACAGAAATGCTGGCACAAATTTTGAGGTGTATGTTCATGGATTTTAAGCCCCAATTTAACCACTATGATTGTTTACTCTGACTTGCATAACACAGACCATAAAACTCCACCAAGTATTTGCTGCACCTACTCCATAACTTCTCACTGAACTACAGCATATCTTTTAGAAAGAAACATCCAATCTTGATTTAAAGATTTCAAGTGATGGAGGATCCACCATAGCCCATGGCATGTTGTTCCAGTGATTAATTACCTGTTAAAATATGCCCTTGATTTAATCTCAATCACTTAGCTTCAGCTTCCAGCCATTGGATGTTGTTACACAATCCCCTCTAGTGGCTTGGCCACAGAGGATATGAGATGATACAGCTACTGGCTACAGGAGCTGCTTCTTTAGTTCAAGCATTAGTCTCATGGATTCAGCACTGGCGAGCCTAGCTTCAGTTCCCAGTCACTATCCAGGATGTCAGCAACTGTGTCTGCCAAGAAGGACATACAGTAAAGGAGGTTGGGCCTTGTCCTATTTTAAAACATTCATGCAGAATTTGTAGAATCTGAAATACAGTTCCATCCACACCTTATTTGTCAACATGTCTCTCCATACTACTAGAATGTATTATTGGACCCTTGAGGGAAGACCTGCCCACTCTGACAAACATTTCAGACAAATATTCTACCACTGTTTTTTGGGGAAAAAAAAAAGAAATTTCCTGTTCAAAGTACCTAATACTGAGGATTTAAACACAGCCTCTCAGCCACAATCCAGGATATTTCCTTTGGAGAAAAAAAAAATACAAAATAAAATATAGCTGTTATAAACTGTTAATTATAGTTTATAATAGTAATAATCCCAGAGAATTTGATCATTACTGTAGTTAATGGCCAGTTTGTTAGAGTTTTAACTGCCTTCAGCTCCATCTAGGGATGCCCAATTAGCAAGTCAGTCATTAAATATTAGTAATGACTAATTACTCAAGGATTAAAAGCTTAAATATAAATAAAAGTGAGATTGAGACTCTTAAAAATAATGTGTTAATGCATCCCTTCCTTACCATGAGTTACACAGTACATTCTGTTCTTACGACTAGCATATCTTCTATAGGGATTCATTTCCCTATAAATGGTTTTCTATTTTACGTCCCCTCCAGATGTTTAATTCACATACATATTGGCCATTGTTTTACAAGTCCTCATTCTTCCATTTAACAGAGTACCTTAAACTGAGCTAAAATTGTTAACTTCCTTTCCAGCTGTCAGTGTACATTAGTTTTTTCCTCTGCTTTTCTTCCAGCCTTAAAACCTTATTTCACATCTCTTTCATTTTCTTCAGTGCCTTGTCACTAGTCACATCAGCTACAAATTGACTTCAATTAGCTTGAGAAATGTTATTTGTTATGTGAGCCGTCAAATATACTCACACAATAGAATCAAGTCTGCCTGTGGAGAGACTATACAGTGCTGAGACCACAAATTATCATGCTGTCCAATATTGTTTCATTGTTTCCTTGTATTCCCCCATTTGTCTGTACCCATATGTTGTCTCTTGCTTTATACTTGGAGTGTAAGCTCTTTGGGACAGGGGCTGTCTTTTTGTTCTGTGTTTGTCCAGCTACTAGCACAATGAGTCCTGGTACATGACTTAGGCTCCTAGGTGCTATGATAATGCAAATAAATAATAAATAATAATAATATTGGCTTGCTTTTTGCAGTTTGTACAGAACCGAACGTTTTGTTGGTGTTAGACAAATGATAATGGCACCAGAGATGGCAGGAGAGTGGAAAGACAAACTAATGGTGTGATGAAGGAATCTCAAAAGGTTCACCTTGGATAAACATCCACAGATAAGGGTGTTTACCAAGGGTAAAGGTCAGGCCTATGCAGAATACCATTATGTTTACCACTTAGGTCCTCAAAGTAGGGCTTAAGTGGGACTAAAGTAGGGCATAGGGCTTGTGCTAGCTTTCTGCACAGGGGAAAATTTCACCCCCACAAGTGTGTCCAGACCTCTGTGCTTTAGAAACCAAGGCTGAAACAGATACACGAACATATGTGTTTAAAAATGGCAGCTGAATAACCACAAGAATGGGGTTCCTGGCAAGATTATTTTCTGGTTCTGGACAGGTCATAAGTGGCATGGCATTGTAGCAGGATAGTTTACACTTTTAAGTGAATACTGTATGTTTGTTGTTTTTCCCTGTATTACAAAGAAATCTTCCGAGGAATGGCTCTCAGGGAGATTTTGTGGCAAAGAATGAGGTTTCTCTTCATCTCCTTTTTGAGGTGCTCTTTATACAGCAAACCCCAGGCCAGCTCCTCTGCTGGGATAAATCACACAGTTCTATTGAAGTCAACGGATCTATGCTCTTTTACCCTAGTTGGCTCCCTGTGACTAAGGCCATGTCTACACTACAAAATTATCAACGTAACCTACATCAGCATACAGCCACAGCAGTTATTAAATCACTTATGTGTGTGCACATTTGGATCCTTGTGTCGACAGTGTGCACCCTCACCAGGAGCCCTTGTATTGATTGTATTGTCAGTGTGGGGCATTATGGCTCCTGAAGGCCAGTAACAGTCGACGTAAGCAACACAGTATTTACACAGACACTGCGTTGAATTAATTTCATTGACCGTGACTCTACACCAATCGGGGAGGGGTTGTTACTAAATTGACGTAGAAAGGCACTTATGTCAACAGGAGCCACATTTAAGTGAAGACACTTCCACAGCAAGGCCAATGCAAGGCAGCTTACATCGACCTCACTGTGTAGCGTAGACTAGGCCTAATGCTCATCAAGGGAGAGAGTAGCAGCTCCATTTCTCTGCCACCATCTCCTTTCAAAGTCCATGCAGATATTCCCACCAACCTTATACTGCTTCATGGCCTCGCGTCCTTTTCTGGTGGGTATGTGATGTGCCATATTTAGCTATGTATCTGTTATGATTTTGTTTTCTGTGGATTATACCTTTATAAATCTCTGAGTTCTCCAATGCCTGCAGAGACAGGCAGTTATTTTGTGTTCAGTTCAATGCAAACTGTCATTGCGGACAGGCAGCCGTTTTGTGTTCTTTTCAGTGCAGACTTTTCAGAGAGAGGCACCATATCCCTTTTCTGAGAGGCTTTACTTTTGTTCTCTCTTTATCAAACATTGTCTAACTCCAAAATAAAGGTTGTTCTGAATGAACATATGTGTTTGCTGTTTGTGTAACATAACATGAGATACAAATAATGTAGGAGTGGTACTTTACTCTTTTTCTTTCTTTATTTTCCCCTTAAAATGTTACGCTAATTTCTAGAGAAATTTCAGAGTAAATTTTGGTTGTTAAGAATGTGCCAAATTGAGGCTTTTAATACAAACCATTTTTCAGCTTTAACTATGGAGACTTCCTATTTATATATAAACACTTGATACTTACTGTATGGCCATGGTCCCTGAACTTTTCAAGGTTGCACACATCCTTATCCCTTCTCACCCACCCCCATTCCCAGAGCAACCAGAAAACTGGATTTTTTGTTTTGTTTTGAAAAACTAAATAAAACATTTCATCACTTTCAAAACTCTTCTTTTTCCCAACATGGTTTTGATTTGGGAGCTTTGTCAAAACTGACTCTGTTTCACAAACAGTTTCTATCTTGACAAATTGGCACTTTTCATTGAAAAAAAAATGCTTTGTTGAAAAATTCCCAACCAACTCTATGAATACCTCTGGTCTGAGGCTCAGGTCAGGTGACATTCTGTTTTACACCAGAGGTAGGTTTATAGCCTCATATCTCCAGGACTAGAAACAGGAGCTTCCTACCATGGGAAAGCTAAGAAACTCAGCTTCCCAATGGCTTGCACAACATTTGCTTCTTTTCAAGAGGTCTATAATGTTGCAGCAGTTCAACCCCATTAACACACTGATCAACAAATGCACTGCTCCCCCAGCAATGTGTCTCTCTGTCTGATATGGTTAATGTACAAAAATATAGAATATGATAATAGTATGTCTTAAGGAGAAGAGGCAATTATTCACCTTCTGTGAATTAGAGATACCTTGTTTCTTTTTTGGTTCACATGATGAAAAAGACAAGAGCGCTATCAGGATATATTTTGTTCCCTCCCACCAATAAAAAAATGTCTAGTATAGTTCTGGCATTCTCAAACCAGACCTTATAAAACCATGATTTATGAATCAATGGAAATGGGAGCTGTGACTAATTAGTGAAGCATTTACTGCTGAAATATCAGAACTGTGCATACAATCAATCTGGTGTGACTGCAGCCATGCTAACAAGGAAATAGCCACCTTTATCTGTTTTCCCACCACAATTTCCACACAGGAAAACTATTCTTTCTTCAGGGAAACCAATGCTTCTGCTGAGCATAGGTTTTAGGAAGCTATGGTAGCTTGAAACATTGCTAATAATACTTAGCTCTGACCTAATTCTTTTCATCTCTAGATTTAAAAGCACTTTACAAAGAAGGCATTTCACGCATGGGAGACAGATGCAGTGGCTTGAGAAGATCACCCAGCAGACAACAGAACTCAGATCTCCTGCATCTCAGTTCAGTTCTCTAGCCACTACACTACACTATCTTCAGACCACATTAGGTTATTTGACCTGGTGTCAATTGTATTAACCCAGTGACTAAACTGGCATCAAGGGGTACTTTGCATTGCCAGAGCAACAAAAGCAGCTACAGAGTATTGGTGAATCTTAAACAGGGATTAGCATCAGCTTTCCATACAATGTCTTAGAAGAACCACTTTTAGAGTAATCTCTGGTTTCTTACTCCTTATATCAATGGAGCTCCAGTGCATTACATTTGTGGCATGCTTGGCAGGGCTGAACGCCATACACTGATACCAGCTGGCCATTAACAATGATCTCAGACAAGGCCATTTTCATTCTTATGGTTTGGAATTTTTACTAGATTACCAGCTTCTCAGGTGTGGAAATGAGAGATCAAGGCTGGATGAAAGAGTTATCGGTGGGTTGATAGATGTTTGCTTTAGTAGAGATTGCTGAAGTATATTCAATACTGTGACCTGGACCAAACTTTCTTCTAGATGGATTTGACTATACCGCAGATGAATAGTAAAGTTTGGCAGAACAATATTCATTGCCCAAGAAATATCATCTTTGTCTATGTTTCTTCGTTGTTGAATAACCCTACAAACAGAGGGAATTAACATCAATTGGTGTTACGATGTTGTCTTATTCAAGTGTGATGGCCACCATTTTGGCTGTCACGTTGGGGCAATGAACTGAGGACCTCCAGAGCATGACCTGCTACAACATGAGCTAAGGCTGCTTTGGTGGGGGCTGTAGCAACTCATAACTTCTGTCAATCAGGACAGAAAGGGCCTCTGATACACATTCACCAGTGAGTTACAAAAGCACCTGTTGGAAATCCAGAAGCCCTGTTGGTAACAACCACTACAAAATTAAGATGAACAAGGAAGTCACAGAGTCAGAACATGGATGAAGAAGAAGGAAAAAATGGGGGTGAAGGGAATAGGGAGAGAGAGAAAGTGTTAATGAGAGAGATAACAGGACTGCAAGAGGGACATAGGGAGAGAATGAGCCTTGTATTTTTAGCCTAGCTGATGCCCAAACTCCTTTATTGTGGATGCTATTTGTGCCTGTTTCTTTGTGCCAGCAGACTCATTTCAAGTGCAAATCAAGAGCACTTGCATCTCTAAGTGACTGATATATCCCTGTGGTCAGGCAGCTACAGAAATGGGTCTGCAAATTTGTGTTTGCAATCCAAAGACAATGCCAGAATGACAAGACCCAAAGTTATGCATTGAAATCATTCCCTCAACAGAGAGGTTGACTTTTGGAAAATTTGGCCCAGCAGGACAGAAATGACAAGAGGGAAATATTTAATACCACAGCTATTCAGCAAACTCAAAGGACTAACGTCCCAGGCTCCTTCCAGGCACATCAGTCTGGGGATTTATGATGATATTTATTAACATCACTTCATTCTGACTAACCCCTCCCACTCCCAATTTGTGATGTAATCAAGCATTCAGAAGGTTGTTGTACTGAAGGCCAAACATCAAATGAAGCCATTCACCTTGATGACCAACGGAAGCCTTGATACACTTGATGGAGCCGCAGTAATACTTTTTAGTGCCCCATGATTCTGAAGCCATTCATTATTTATTGAGATTGTGTTGTAGTAATTTTGGGGGGTATTTATATGGATATTGTATTTGCTTCTGTACAAGTTGAGTTGAAACTTAAAGTAGTATGAGCTTAACAGTCCATTGAAACAGAAGGCTAGCAAATAGCAGTACATACCTTTTTTTTTCATAACTTTATGCAGCACACCGTGCTGGGAAAAAAAATATAGACTCTATTTCTGCCAGCCAATAACTCCAACATTGAATACAGCTAACCAAGCTGTGCAAACTGACCCATTCTCCTGAAGCTAGGGAGGATTGTTAAGTGGGTACATCAGGAGACTGGGAGTCAGGACTCCTGAGTCCTATCCATGTGTCTGCCACTGACTCACAGTGTAGAATCATAGAATAGAATACCACAGCTGAAAGGGACCTCAGGAGGTCATCTAATCCAACCCCTGCTCTAAAGCAGGATGAATCCCCAATTTTTGGCCCAGATCCCAAATAGCCTCCTCAAGGATTGAATTTACAACCCTGGGTTTAGCAGGCCAATGCTCAAACCACTGAGCTATCCCTGCCCCCTTTGGAGAGTCCCTTATCCTTCTGTGCTTCAGTTTCTCCATCTGCAAACAGGCTATAGTGATACTTACCCAGCTGACAGAGGTCTTGTGAGGCTAATCAATTTAATATTTCAGTAAAAGGCACTAAATAAGATCCAAGTAATAATAACAACTGTAACCCTTCTGCCCGTCAGAGTTGGCAGCAACAAGGGCCGGGTTCAATATCTAGGGGTTCCATTCCAATAACACAATGCAAACCGGCTCGAGCCCCCACCCAGTGACCTGGGACCAATATATACCACCCCCGCTGGGCGCCTCCAAGAGGCAATACTTCCCCTCTCGCAAGCACATAGTCTGAGTGTAGCAAAAGTCTTTTAATAACAGAGAGAAACAATGTGGCATTATGTTGGGGAAACACCACCAACAGGATTCATAACACAACCCATGAGCAAAAACAACCCCACCCCAGGCAAATTGGGGCATGCCCTTTTCCCTTTGGTTCTTGAGTCCAGCAACCCCAAATCACCCAAAGTCCCAAAAGTCCAATGCCCCAAAAGTCTCTGTCCCTGGTCAGGGCAGCCCCAGAGTTCGAAAGTTTATCGGCGGAGCTTTACCTCTCAATCTGGGTGGAAATGGGACGGGGGTAAGAGGCACCTTACGTGATCTGAAGCTGACCGCCCCACGAACTCCTTCGCTCAGCTGCGCTCCGCTCCGCCAGCCGCCCCACGAACTCCTTCGCTCAGCTGCGCTCCACTCCGCCAGCCGCCCCACGAACTCCTTCACTCAGCTCCACGGCCCACAAGCAGCTCCTGCCATCCACACACTGCTCCGCGTCGAACTGCTTCACCAGCCGTCCCGCAAATTGCTCCACAATATATCTTCAGGCTCCCCCACTACTTAACACAACACTCAGTGATTTCAGCTCTTAGGTGAATTCAGCTTATAGTAGGGGAGCCCCAGTGCTGGTGCACTGTCAGCCCAAAGTGAGCTCAGCAGCCTATAACTAGACTTCTAATGAAATCAAAATTAGCTCTGATATTCCACAGTGGAGAGAGGAGGAAGTGCAATCAGCATGTAAGGCCCTCACCAAGGGGCCCATGCCACCAAGTATTAATACTTGTCCCCAGCCTCTCTCCATTCACACAGTTTTGGAACCCATGACCCTTGCCTAGCGAGTGCTACTTAGTTGATGGTGAATCCCTCCATCATAACAAAAGGCCACGTACAGTTCCAAGCACAGTTCCCATAATCAGGGTAATAGCAATTTATTCTTCCTGCCCCAATAACAGAGACACTGGGGATCCCACAGCAGCCAAAGTGACCATTTGGGCAGCTATGGTCTCATTCTAGGCGTGGTGGGTGTGCCTATGCAAATGAGATCGGCCCCTGAAGTTCTTTTCCACAACTTGCCACACCTCACCACCAGATGTCAGGGTGGAGCTCATCCTGACACTGCTTACATCCTCCCCCCAGCCGAGACTTTGTCGTCCCGACAAATCACACTCCCTTTATACCAACTCATTGGTTTCCTCCAAAGGGCCTCAGGAAGCCCACTTTAGCTTCCACAAGCCTGTGTGCTAAATGTATTGGCTCCTCACTAGTCACCCCAGGTGCATCATAAGTTAACCGTTTCACTGGTCTTATCACCCTGTCTCGTCTATTGAGAATCTCTGTTGCCGAAGTAAGGGGAACATCCTCTTGAGTGACGGATGGAGAGGCTTCCCTGGAGGGTCCCTCGGCTACTGGCGTAGGCCCCTGCACTCCTAGTTCTAACGCTGGAGGGTCCAAGGTGCCCAGGACATCCTCTACCTGTCTGTCCCCATTGTCCAATAACCTGTGTTTGTCATCACAGGGGGGTCTCATCAGCAACACCGGGGTATCAGAAAGGGGCCTAAATAGTTCCGCCAATGGGTTTAGGGCGGAAAAGGGAGAACTCTCGTTTGGTTCAGCTGATCGAGACTGAAATCTTGTCTCCATCCCAGGATACACCAGGGTTGTGTCTTCCTCCTCAGACTCACTCTCAGATGTGCAGAATAGGGGTAAGTTAGCTGCAGGGGGCCCACTGTCTGTGTTGGATGGCGGCTTTGGTCTAGCACCTCTGTTCTGCCCGGCGGCCCTGCCGTGGCCCATCTCACAAGGGGTGCTTACCAATTCCCCCACAGGGAGCAAAAGGTTTATATGCACCGTCTTTATTTGCCCTGGACCGTCTTCAGGTTTGATCTTGTAGACCGGCAGATCTCCCAGCTTTTCCATCACCAGGTAAGGTATTGCCTTCCATCTGTCAGCTATCTTGTGTTTGCCAGCAATACCCAAATTTCGCAGCAGGACTCTATCCCCCGGCTGGAGCTCCTGCGAACGCACTCTAGCATCATATCGATGTTTGTTGCGGTCTGCGTTCTTCCGAGCCGCAGCGGTAGCTAAGCGATAAGCATCCCGCAGCTTTTCTCTTAGTCGGGATACATATTGCTGATGAGTTTCATAGCTATCTCCATCCTCTGATACACCAAAGCACAAGTCTATGGGTAATCTTGGTTCTCGCCCAAACATCAAGAGATATGGGGTGACTCCCGTAGCATCGTTCTTTGTGGCATTGTAGGCATGCACCAGAAATGCGACATGCTGGCTCCAGGTTGCCTTCTGCTCTGGTCGCAAAGTTCCCAACATATCTAATAGGGTTCGATTGAACCTCTCTGGCTGAGGATCACCTTGGGGGTGATAAGGCGTTGTCCTAGACTTTTTAATTCCTGCTATCTTCAGCACCTCCTTCAGAAGGTGACTCTCAAAATCCCGCCCCTGATCAGAGTGTATCCGAGCCGGGAATCCATAGACTGAGAAATATTTGTCCCACAATACTCGAGCAACGGTGGTGGCCCTCTGATCACGTGTGGGATATGCTTGTGCATACCGTGTAAAATGGTCAGTCACTACTAGAATGTTTCCAACATTCCTCTTGTCTACCTCTACAGACAAGAAATCAATGCATACCAACTCCAAAGGTTTGTTGCTGGTGATGTTCTTGAGATATGCAGCCCTCGTGGGCAGAGTTTTCCTTTGCCCATGCTCAATGCGGCTGACTGGCAAGAAGCCCAGCGGCAAGATATTGACATTCGTGATACACTACTTGCCAAAAGGGAGGGGCGAAGCCCAACTGCGGTTGTCCCACCTAACCCGGAGGGTAAACTACTATTGAGAGAATGGACCAAACTAAAACTGATTCAGGGAGTGCTACACCGAATGACCACTGACCCTTTACAAAAACAACGAGCACAACTAGTACTGCCAAAAAAGTACAGAGCCCTGGCCATGAGGGCCCTGCATGATGACTTTGGGCATTTAGGGATGGAGAGGACCCTGGAACTTATTCGTAGTAGGTTCTATTGGCCCCGAATGGCTGAAGATGTTCGCAGGAAATGTGAGACTTGCGCTCGATGTGTTCAAAGGAAAACTCTGCCCACGAGGGCTGCATATCTGTCTCTGTTATTGGGGCAGGAAGAATAAATTGCTATTACCCTGATTATGGGAACTGTGCTTGGAACTGTACGTGGCCTTTTGTTATGATGGAGGGATTCACCATCAACTAAGTAGCACTCGCTAGGCAAGGGTCATGGGTTCCAAAACTGTGTGAATGGAGAGAGGCTGGGGACAAGTATTAATACTTGGTGGCATGGGCCCCTTGGTGAGGGCCTTACATGCTGATTGCACTTCCTCCTCTCTCCACTGTGGAATATCAGAGCTAATTTTGATTTCATTAGAAGTCTAGTTATAGGCTGCTGAGCTCACTTTGGGCTGACAGTGCACCAGCACTGGGGCTCCCCTACTATAAGCTGAATTCACCTAAGAGCTGAAATCACTGAGTGTTGTGTTAAGTAGTGGGGGAGCCTGAAGATATATTGTGGAGCAATTTGCGGGACGGCTGGTGAAGCAGTTCGACGCGGAGCAGTGTGTGGATGGCAGGAGCTGCTTGTGGGCCGTGGAGCTGAGTGAAGGAGTTCGTGGGGCGGCTGGCGGAGCGGAGCGCAGCTGAGCGAAGGAGTTCGTGGGGCGGCTGGCGGAGCGGAGCGCAGCTGAGCGAAGGAGTTCGTGGGGCGGTCAGCTTCAGATCACGTAAGGTGCCTCTTACCCCCGTCCCATTTCCACCCAGATTGAGAGGTAAAGCTCCGCCGATAAACTTTCGAACTCTGGGGCTGCCCTGACCAGGGACAGAGACTCTGGGGATCCCACAGCAGCCAAAGTGACCATTTGGGCAGCTATGGTCTCATTCTAGGCGTGGTGAGTGTGCCTATGCAAATGAGATCGGCCCCTGAAGTTCTTTTCCACAACTTGCCACACCTCACCACCAGATGTCAGGGTGGAGCTCATCCTGACACTGCTTACACAACAATAAAAAGACTATAGAAATAGAAAACAGGATCCCCCACAACATTGCACTCATATTTTGCAATGCAAGAAGTGTGTAAGGTGAGATGGGATAATCCCTTTTGATCCAAAGAGATGATTGTGACGGGTTGGATCACAGAAACCCCCTTGGGAACTGCCAACTGATGTGCCAAGACCACTTCTGCCCCTGCCTTCCCTGCCAGCCTGGGACTCCAGAACCCTGCCGGGTGGTGCCAGACATGCTTACCAGCTACAAACACAGACCCAGGTCTGAACCACATCCCACAAACTGCAGGCTTAACTGAAAGCAGTTTAAGGAGTGTTCCTGTCTCTGACACTCAGATGGCCAACTCCCAATGGGGTCCAAACCCTAAATAAATTTGTTTTACCCTGTATAAAACTTACACAGGGTAAATTCGTAAATTGGCCGCCCTCTATAACACTGATAGAGAGCTATGCCAAGCTGTTTGCCCCTCCCCCCCAGGTGTTAATGTATACTCTGGGTTAAATAATAAGTAAAAAGTAATTTTATTAAATACAGAAAGCAGGATTTAAGTGATTCCAAGTAGTAACAGACAGAACAAAGTGAATTACCAAGCAAAATAAAATAAAACTCACAAGTCTAAACCTCATATAGTAAGAAAGTGATTACAGATAAAATCTCACCCTCAGAGATGTTTGAATAAGCTTCTATCACAGACTGGATACCTTCTTAGTCTGGGCACAATCCTTTCCCCTGGTACAGCCCTTGTTCCAGCTCAGGTGGTAGCTAGGGGATTTCTCATGACTGCAGTCCCCTTTGTTCTGTTCCACCCCCTTATATAGTTTTGGCACAAGGTGGGAATCTTTTGTCTCTCTGGATCCCCACCCCCACATTCTAAATGGAAAAGCTCCAGGTTTAAGATGGATTCCAGTACCAGGTGACATGGTCACATGTCCTGTGAGACCCCAAGCCCTCATTCCTCCCAGCCTGACTCACAGGAAGGCCTGCCTGCAAACAGAGCCATCCACAGTCAATTGTCCTGGTTAATGGGAGCCATCAAGATTCCAAACCACCATTAATGGTCCACACTTTGCATAACTGCAATAGTCCCTCAGAGTTATATTTCATATTTCTAGTTTCAGATACAAGAATGATACATACATACAAATAGGATGACCACACTCAGTAGATTATAAGCTTTGTAATGATACCTTACAAGAGATCTTTTGCATGAAGCATATTCCAGTTACATTATCTTCACACTCATTAGCATTTTTCATAAAATCATAGAGTGCAACGTCACAATGATCCTGGCTAAATGAAGTAGAAAAAGAAGTTGAAACTCCCCCCTACACACAGAGAGAGAGAGAGAGAGATGATCCTGGCTAAATGATTTAGAAAAATAAGTCGATCCCCCCACCCCCGACACACACACACACAATCCCTGATATGACAGAAAGTATGAAAATGGGAAGCAGTATTCTCACAGATATTCACAAATGAAATCACTGGGATATGTCACCACTGCCACCTCTCTATGACTGCAGCTTTCCACATCAAAGACCAGTATTTTACATTCTGTGCAAAAGCATGAATTTGCATTTTCAGGAATCAACCATTTCTGCCATTTTCAGTAAAAAAGCAGGCTCTCATCCCCAAAACAACAGAGATCCAGCTTTGTGAATTGCCTTAGCAATAATTACAGGTGCAAAAGGAAGATGTTTTGCTTTCTTATGAACCTCTAAGATGCTGATGAATTTTCAGCCGCCTTGAAACTGCCTCACTCAGAACTCTAGTGACAAGGCTCTGGGAATAAAGAAGAGACTCCACCAAGTTGTGAGAATCTGAGGCAGGTAGTTCCAAATACAGTGAACATCTAGCTACACAGAGAATATTCAAACAAGAAGTTGGGGAGGCTCCTTGCCCACCCCATCTTCTCTTCTTTGAAGCTAGGATGGGCCCTTTGTCATACTCAACCAAGAGGGAGAGCGAGGTCCCCAACTCGTCCTTTGCTCAGTCTGCCACAACCTTGGGCCCACGCCTGGTATGAAGTGTAGCCCCCGCTCTGTGGATACTTCCTTCTGTAAACAAGTGGGTGGGGATGAGGTAGGAAGGACACAAAATCTCTGCTTTCTCAGATAGTCTGACCATGCACGGGATGTTATATGCACCAGTGTATTCCCTCTCCTCTTCCCCCTTAAAGAGGGTGCAGGTGAGAAATTGTGACTCACTCCTTCTGGGGCTGCCCCCTGGGTGCATCAATGATGTGTTGTCCCCTTACTTAAGGCTGAGCCTATACACTCAGTCTAACTCTTTATTGGCTACAACCACCTGCCCTATCCATGAAAGCGGTACAAACATAATCATATTTTCCCCCATCAGTTTCACTGCTGGCCACTTCTCACCCCCTCTTGGGATGAAACTTGAACAAAACAAATTTGGCTTTGAAACAGGAAACACTTTGCATGTTCAGCAAAACTGGATTTAAGCCTAAATGGAATTTTAAATGTCAAGACTTAAACCGTGCAAGAATGAGGATTTTTTGCTCTTAAACAGGACTGTATCTCATTGAATGGATACAAAAACAGATTAGATAAGATGATTTTTCAAACCACAAACAACCGGCCAGATGCTCAGATGGTACAGCGTATTAAAATTAATAGAGAGACACTGACTTACATCAGCTGAGGTTCTAGCCCCAAATGAGAAAATGTCACATTGCAAAGCTTTCATGTTTCTATATAAATATTTTCCACAGCTCTACCAGCAATAAGGTGCTCTGTAGCTCCCATTAGTGGTAGTTTTTTTACAGTGATCTGTAAGCAAATTAGAACAAAGGTTGGTATAAATGAATGGCTGATTCAGACTATTGCATTCCATGAGCAGTAAACTCGCTTATGTCAGACAAACCTTGAAAGTATGTTATTGTTGTGTTTAATCTGTTAACTGGAGAAGGACCTGTAGAAATGTAACAGAATGCCAGAGGAGGAAGAGAGGAATTCACTCCCATCTAACAAACAGGATTCTTTCCATCATAGGGCTTGATTTGCCACTGAATCACTCCAGTTTTACACCAGTGCTGATTTCTGTCAAGGCTGTGTTTTTCATGGAGTTACACAGGCATAAAACAGCAATAATGCTGGAATAAATCAGCCCCATAAACTGTAGGCTTTGTATCTCAGGTAAGGTTGGTACAGCAGGTAATGATGTTCACAGCACAATAACTAGCTTGCTATTCTTTCTATAGAAATCATCCTTCCTGTTGTGTTTCCTCTGTTGCTCATAAATACAGAGTAAATAACCCTGGCAATCTATGAATGATCCTTTTTTTTCCTCCATATGCAATACGTTAAACCATGAACAAGTGTCCTGGGTTTACGTTATTTATCAGGCCGAAGGAGTTGTATCATAGTATCAGATGCTCCAAGAGCTGAAATCCTGGACTACTGTGTGATGTTTGTTGGGCCAAAAATATTTTAAACGTTAACCCCACATGGACATTCTGCCATGCGGCAATCGAAACCGATGTGGGGATCCTGCACCTGCACTCGATAGATTTCAGAGTAGCAGCCCTGTTAGTCTGTATTCTCAAAAAGAAGGACTTGTGGCACCTTAGAGACTAACCAATTTATTTGAGCATAAGCTTTTGCGAGCTACAGCTCACTTCATCGGATGCATTCAGTTAGTCTCTAAGGTGCCACAAGTACTCCTTTTCTTTTCACCAGATAGATTGGTTCTTTTAAGCTTTAGGCTTCATGGGGGAATGGAGACAAATCTTTCTTTCAGTGCATAAATTAGCACTCCAGACAAGGACTGCTCTTTCTGACAGCATGCTGCACTGTGCTTGTGCAGCGTCTGAGAGAGGCTGTGGTGGAGATGACTGCAAATGTAAATTTCATTAGAGGATGGCATGGCTTGTTTTCCATAGTGACATGCTGCCAGGGCTTCTTTTAAATGTCCATTTAGCAGGATGATGAATTTATGTCTGCAGTAATGTATTATTTTTAATGCTTATTACATAGTTACTCATCGTAGAATCATAGAACTGGAAGGGACCTCAAGAGGTCATCTAGTCCTGATACCCGGAGTTCTTTCAACCCAAAGCTCTTGGTAACTTTTACTCTGTGCGAGATGGTGTCAGGAAATAAATCAGGGGAGACACGGCCGTCTGACCGATCGATGGCTGGCACAAACAGGACAACACAAGCATGCTTTCACTTACAGCTAAACTTTACTTAGTCTCAATCACTTACATACGTCCGCAACAGGTTAGTAAAACACCCCAACCCTTGATAATTACCGAAGCTGAGTGTGGCTCTCACGGAGAGTCCAACTACTTCAAAATTTTCCCCCTTATTTTATACATTAGTAACACAATGACATGTTCCTTAAAGAAAACTTGTTAAGCAAGCAGTTTCAATGGTCAGGCTAGAGGTTCCTTCTGATTATTGATTAACCAGGTGTGGGTTTTTTCCAGAGTTTGAAGCCTTTAGGTGGTAATAGACATTCCTGAGGGCACATCCTGCTCTTCTAAAATGCATGTATCAGCAACTTCAACACAATTCTTATCAGGAAGGACAAGGGATCAAGCTGCCCTTTCTCTGGCACCCAAAACCCCCTCCCCTCCTGCCTTGGTCAAGCTGAGGCTGCTGCATGGCCAATTTACAGCCTGCTGACTTGGCTGCTTTTAACAATATACAATAGTGGTTTCAGGCACTTCACTGGTTTGCTGACATCTCCCCGTACAGTACGGTCCCCTGCACTCATGGCAGGACTTAGTATTATCTAGACCAGTGGTGGGAAACCTGCAGCCCATGGGCTGCACGCAGCCCATCAGGGTAATCCACTGACGGGCCACCAGACAGTTGGTTTACATTTGCATGGCCTCCTGCAGCTCCCAGTGGTTGCGGTTCGCTGTTCCTGGCCAATGGGAGCTGCGGGAA
The DNA here is from genome assembly GCF_965140295.1 of Lepidochelys olivacea. NCBI lineage: Eukaryota > Metazoa > Chordata > Testudines > Cheloniidae > Lepidochelys > Lepidochelys olivacea. Next base: position 10,332,569 of record NC_140415.1, on the reverse strand, counting down.
GTGGCAGGTGTTTGTCCAACCTGCTCTTAAAAATCTCCAATGATGGAGACTCCACGACCTCCCTAGGCTATTTATTCCAGTACTTAACCACCCTGACAGTTACAAAGTTTTTCCTAATGTCCAACCTAAACCACCCTTGCTGCAATTTAAGCCCATTGCTTCTTGTCCTATCCTCAGAGGTTGAGAAAAAAAAAATTCTTCCTCCTCCTTGTAACAATCTTTTACATTCTTGAAAAGTGTTATCATGTTCCCTCTCAGTCTTCTCTTCCCCAGAGTAAACAAACCCATTTTTTTCAATCTTCCCTCATAGGTCATGTTTTCTAGACCTTTAATCATTTTTTTTTTTTGCTCTTCTCTGGACTCTCTCCAATTTGTGCACATCCTTCCTGAAATGTGGCACCCAGAACTGGACACAATACTCCAGTTGAGGCCTAATCAGTGCAGAGTAGAGTGGAAGAATTACTTCTCGTGTCTTGCTTACACCATGTCTGCTAATACATCCCAGAATGATGTTTGGTTTTTTTTGCAACAGTGTTGCACTGTTGACTCATATTTAGCTTGTGGTCCACTATGACGCCCAGATCTCTTCCTGCAGTAGTCCTTTCTAGGCAGTCATTTCCCATTTTGTATGTGTGCAACTGATTGTTCCTTCCTAAGTGGAGTACTTTGCATTTGTCCTTATTGAATTTCATCCTGTTTACTTCAAACCATTTCTCCAGTTGGTCCAGATCATTTTGAATTATAATCCTATCCTCCAAAGCACTTGCAACCCCTCCCAGCTTGGTATAATCCGCAAACATTATAAGTGTACTCTCTATGCCATTATCTAAATCATTGATGAAGATATTGAACAGAACCATACCCAGAACTGATCCCTGTGGGACCCCACTCATTATGCATTTCCAGCACGACTGTGAACCACTGATAACTACTCTCTGGGAACGGTTTTGCAACCAGTTTCCCACCCACCTTATAGTAGCTCCATCTAGGTCGCATTTCCCTAGTTTGTTGATGAGAAGGTCATGCGAGACAGTATCAAAAGCTTTACTAAAGTCAAGATATACCATGTTTACTGCTTCCCTCCCATCCATAAGGCTTGTTACCCTGTCAAAGAAACCTATCAGGTTGGTTTGACATGATTTGTTTTTGACAAATCCATGCTGACTATTACTTATCACTTACACATCAGAAAAGCCTGTTCAAATCCACTCATTTCCCAGTGTCACAACCAAATCTGAAGGTAAATAAAGCTTTTGTATGGCTCGTGATTGGCCTACACCTTATTGTTATTGTTTATATGATGGCACTGCCTAGATTGGGTCCCCATTGTGCTAGGCATTATACACATAGTAAGAGGCTGTCCCTGCCCAGAACAGCTTACAACCTAAGCAGAGAAGACAAAGGGATGTGCCCAGGATCATACAGCAGATCAAATGACAGAGCTGAGGACAGGTCTCCTGGCTCTCCATTCAGTGTCTTGTTCACTAGGCCCCAGTGCTTTTAATCAACAAGGGGCAATCCAAATTTAGGCTAAAGCTCAGGCTTTCATTTCCCCAAAGCTACAAGGAGCTGCAAGAACAGTACATCTCTTCTTCTGAATGCCCTATAGAGTCCAGTGGAGAATGAAAACTTTTCTATAACATTTTTACCCAATAGAATTCTATAGCCAGGTCCTAATTCATGAGCAAGTTACACAGATTGCTTAAAACAAATTTGATAGAAAGGAGAATGTAGGTATCAGTGTCATTTCTACAGAATCCTGTTTAAATTTCTGCAAAACCTAATTAATATCATTCCTTATAAATTCTTCAGGATCTTTCCATACGGGACTAAGATAGAATTCATCCCATCACCACCTATAGCCTGGGATGGCATTTCACAAACATGGCAAAGTCCCCCTTAGCAGAGAGGTAGGTAGCCACAACTAAGGGGCCTTTGAGGATGCGAAAAAAGGAGATACAGAATGGGAAATACCAAAGAAGCCACTGTTCTTTAAAAAAAAAAAGGGGGGGGGGTCCAAAAGGAGGTGTTTCAGGTTTAACCTTTAGCAATACTGTGGGGCCACATGCAATCTGCAAGAATAAAGAAAGCTTGTTTGAAACAACTGCTGTGGGGAGGTGGAGACAGGCAGGGCCCTAATCTCTAATTCTCCAGTGTTCTTGCTTTTCAGTTCTACCCGGGGTGATTACTACATTTGTCATCTCTGAAAGGGAGAAAGAAAGATAGAGTTGCAATTTCTGTACAGATTCACCAGCAACCTGGCAAACTGCTGCTGCATTTAAAGTGTCCATCTGCTTAGCTTTTGACTGCTACATGGTGCCATCTGCTGGCACGATTGCTAACAGGCGTGGAAATTTCCAAGTTGGTATTTGTTGCAAAATAAACGTTACCCATGCTGCTAACTTTTCTGTGTTAGAGGAATAGTATATGATGCTCAATGCGGGGCTGGAGAGGGGTCTCAGAAGTTCACCAGAGCCTCCCCAGTGACTTGAAGGGGGGGATGGGGTACATTCTTGGTCTCTCCTGCAGTGCCTTCTTTCAGAACATTGTTAAATCATTCATACTAGAGACAGCTAATTCCTGTCGTCGTTATTATAGGGGGGGCGCGTAGTGATCTTAGTATGTAGGTTGCCTAAGAGCTTTTCATTATAAAGGATTCTTCTGCCTTTCTTCTCTGCTGAGTTTTTTATCAAACCAAAGTCCATTATGAAAACACTCAGAATGACCCGCTGACTCCAAATTTGCGGATGATACTAAACTGGGAGGAGTGGTAGATACGCTGGAGGGCAGGGATAGGATACAGAGGGACCTAGACAAATTGGAGGATTGGGCCAAAAGAAATCTGATGAGGTTCAATAAGGATAAGTGCAGGGTCCTGCACTTAGGACGGAAGAACCCAATGCACAGCTACAGACGAGGGACCGAATGGCTAGGCAGCAGTTCTGCGGAAAAGGACCTAGGGGTGACAGTGGACGAGAAGCTGGATATGAGTCAGCAGTGTGCCCTTGTTGCCAAGAAGGCCAATGGCATTTTGGGATGTATAAGTAGGGGCATAGCGAGCAGATCGGGGGACGTGATCGTCCCCCTCTATTTGACATTGGTGAGGCCTCATCTGGAGTACTGTGTCCAGTTTTGGACCCCACACTACAAGAAGGATGTGGATAAATTGGAGAGAGTCCAGCAAAGGGCAACAAAAATGATTAGGGGTCTGGAACACATGAGTTATGAGGAGAGACTGAGGGAACTGGGATTGTTTAGTCTGCGGAAGAGAAGAATGAGGGGGGATTTGATAGCTGCTTTCAACTACCTGAGAGGTGGTTCCAGAGAGGATGGTTCTAGACTATTCTCAGTGGTGGAAGAGGACAGGACAAGGAGTAATGGTCTCAAGTTGCAGTGGGGGAGGTTTAGGTTGGATATTAGGAAAAACTTTTTCACTAGGAGGGTGGTGAAACACTGGAATGCGTTGCCTAGGGAGGTGGTGGAATCTCCTTCCTTAGAAGTTTTTAAGGTCAGGCTTGACAAAGCCCTGGCTGGGATGATTTAATTGGGGATGGGTCCTGCTTTTGAGCAGGGGGTTGGACTAGATGACCTCCTGAGGTCCCTTCCAACCCTGATATTCTATGATTCTATGATTCTATGATTCCAAGGCATATCCTGCACAATTCAAATAGAGTGCTGTAATAATAACCTATTGTTATTTATACAATGAAAACAAAGAAATTGCAATTAAAATAACCAACTCAGAAGATGGAATTCTGGGTAGGCAATATTGTAACTGACGAAAATGAAGTTCGCCAGAGCTGGCTTTTCCCCCCTTCTCCGTACAAAAGGAGTAGAAAGATCAATCTCTCTAAGAGCGCTGGCCATGTGATTTACAAACGCGGTTATTAAATATGTATATTTCAGTCGCACTCAGAAGTCATGGGTCGTGGCCAGGGACCCACTATGCTGTGCATTGTACAAACACACAAAATCACAGTGCCTGCCCCAAAGAATTCACAGTCTACAAAGCCAAGTCACATAGAAAAGGGGGAGACAGAGACACCATCAGCTATGAACAATTGGCAGAAGCTCCCCCATCAGCGTAGGTAGCATCTTTGCTAAGCACTACAGTGGCTGCTGCAAACATCCCCCTCACTCTTGTGCAGCCTGCTTGTTTGCTTCCCACCAAGGATTCCTGATCAGAATAGGCGCAAGCTTCATGGCGCTTTATGCCCCTGAGTGGGAGGGAATGATTACTTTAAAGAGGGGTGGAGAGGTGAAAAGACTCAGACAAGGTCACTGAGGAAGGTGGTGTAGGAGTCAGAATAACAGCTTGTAGAACCCATTGGTGAGTGTGTGCTACGTGTGTCCCACTCTGCCTGATCCAGGGAAGATATGAGCCTGTCACAGCCTCCGTTAGGGAGTCTTGGCTCTTTACGTCAAGCTGCAGCAGTTTATGCTTTCAGCTCTGGAGTTAGCCAGGGTGGCTCTGTAGGCCAAGAGAGAGGCTGCCACACTGAGATATTCCTGGCTGCCATATCATTAGATCACACTTCTCCCCTTTCCTCCCTCCACTGTGTGTCCAGTTTGTAAAGTCCTTTCAGGTGAGAAGTGCTTTATTATTATATTTATTTATTAATCCATTACTTGTACTGTATTGCACCTGGAACCCCCGTCAAGCATCTGGACCCCGTTGTGCTAGGTGCTGTACAAACAACTAATGTAAAGGCATCTCCAAAGAGCTCACAGGACAGGTGTAAAGCTGCCTGGAGTGGCTAAGGAGTGTGAGTACCAAGCTCAGGGCAGACTGTTAAAAAATGAGGGCACAAACCCCAAACTGGTTGTGAGTGCTATATTTCGATTTCACCAACCAAGCAACAAGCATGAACTCCTCAGGCACAGACAGTCCCCTTGGGTACCCCGCTTTATCTTGCCACCCAAATAAGCCTGCCTTTGTGACAGATGGTCCCTTACACCCTAAATCACAAGAATATTCAGGTTATTCCCAGTTCCAAAGGACCAGTCACTTACCCCAGGTCAATTGCACAGTAGATTCTATATCAGAAACAACGATTGTAGCCAATCCTATAATAAAATAACTTAAAGATTTATTAACTAAGAAAAAGAAATGAGAGTGTTATTTACAAGGTTAAAGCAGGTAAACATATACCCACCAATGAATTACAGTTTTAGGTTCCAAAAGGTGATAGAAGCTGCAGTAATATGCAAGCTCTCTATGTCTTGTATGGCTAACCCAGGCTAAGCAGCTGGGGATCCTTTGCTTATGCTTAGATATCTTGCCCTCCCAAAGTCCAAGGAGCCTAGAAATCCAATTTCTTCTTGTCATGGATTTTTATTCCCTTCCCCCAGAGTTCAAGCTGACAGGATGAATCCAGGTGCATGTCTCCTCTTCATGACTGGGGGCTGAGGGAGGCAATTAAAGTCTTTGTCCTTTGATATTTCACAATGGCTCATTTGGTTTCAATGGTTCTTGTGTGCAGAACCTAAACCAGCCTTTCTATAGGAAACCAGGCTTTACATTAATTAATGCTTCGTTCCTGATTAGTGAGTTCCATAGTTACATAGGTTTACAATGCAGCACTTAGTATAACCTTATAACATGGGGTACAGCTGTTAAGTGAAATTAATACATGGAGCATCCTACAAGCATTTCATAAAGTCTAAACACTAAACACATTTTTATAAATCTAATATTTATTTTAATAACAGTAACACACAGGTGAGCCAGACTGGTTTCCAGCTATGCATTCATCAGTGTTCAGTTGAGGCCTAGGGGCCTTGGCATGAGCTGGCACCTGCCCTGTCAGTGTAACAGTAGGTTTATAATGAGATTCAACCAGTGGAGGAAAGAGACTAAGGCAGGAGAGGGAGTGGAATGATGAGGTAACAGTAATGGGGTAACAGTAATGAGATTTCAGCTCACCCACCTGCCAGCTATTAACCCCTGGCAGATTTTGGGTAAGCTTGAAGTCTATAATCTTGAAGAAGAAGTGACCTGAGTCCCTTCTTGAATATTAATAATGTTGTATTTAGCACATAGATACCATGGTGACAGCATATTAAAAATACCATAGCAATATTAATGATTCTCAGGATTTTATCATGAGTCTCACAAAATTTGGTGTTTTAATTGCAGATCCAACTCCTGGAGACATGTGATTAGATGTGAATCTCGGCTTTTATCTTTTAAAGAAGTAAATTTATAGCTTTCATGATTACTCATAGAACATGACAACATGACCAAAGTGCACCCTGCAGGCTCTGAAACCAGAAGGCAAATAAAGAGAACCCAAAAGTATATTATATTAATTATTAATTATTATTTTTATTATCATTAATTATTAATTATTATTATTATTTTGGAACCTGCCTCATGATTTTGCCAGAGGATGTTGTGAAGGCCAAAAGTATAACTGAGTTCAAAAAAGAATTAGATAAATTCATGGAGATAGATCCATCAATGGCTAGGTCTATCAATGGCTATTAGCCAAGATGATCAGGAATGGAATCCCATGCTCTGGATGTCCCTAAATCTCTGACTGACAGAAGCTGGGACTGGACAATAAGGGATGGATTACTTGAAATTGGCTTGTTCTGTTCATTCCCTCTGAAGCATCTGGCACAGGCCACTGTCGGAAGACACGATACTGGATGGACCATTTGTCTGACTCAGTCTGGGCATTCTTATGTTCTTATGATTTTTGAACACTTGAGGATTGGTAGTGTTGCCATACACAGGCAGGAAAAGGCAATATATACTATATTGTGGCCTTCCCCTTCCACCCTTAAAAACATTGGCATTGTTGGCCAATAATTCCAACAGAAAAGCAGACCTGGGCCCTGTGCAGATTGAACGAAAATCGTGGCTCCCTTTAAGTCAATGGACATTTTACTATTGACTTCAGTGGGTCAGGAATTTTCCCCCTAATCCTTAGGATTGAAATAAACTTCAGTTTAAAGAGTTTTGCAAATGAAAGTGTAGAACACTTTTATTTTAGTCACCATTTGTTCAGCTGGGGAAATAAAACCCTTTGCTTTTTTAAGAATTTGTAGAGCCAACTTCTGGGTGAACTGAGGTGCTTTGAAATAAAATGAGTGTCAGCCCCTAAGGGCCTCAGGAAAGATACTGGCATCTCTTACTTCACTGTCTGGTGTTTGCTCATATATATATATTTTAGAGACAGCAGCTGGAGCGGGGTGTGGGGGGTCAATTTTTAAATATTGACTGATGGTGGAAATCATTTTTTTTTAAATAAAATGTTTGGTGTTTAGAGCCCCTGAGGAGCTAAAATGGAATTTGAAGCCTAGGCAAAAAAAACAAAAACTACAACAACAAAAATTTAATAGCATTACCTGAACAATTTGTTTCCCTCCCCCTGGCTCAAGTGTCAATGTCTTCTGCTGTAGCAACAGCAGCTGTCTCTGGAGTCCATAGGCAGTTCAATGTGGTGCTTTTCATACACTCAAGTCAAATGGTAAGTCTAGTTCTTGCAAACACCGTGCAAGCAGGGCTCATTACTTGTAATAAGTCCTTGGGTGACTTAAGGTGACTAAATTTTCCGAGTGAAAAAGGGGGTGACACCTGACACCAGAGAGCAAGAGAGAGATGGGTCACAGAGGATGGTTTTAGAGTGTTGTCAGAGGGGTTTGTGTTGTGGAAGGGAGTGTGTGAGAGAGAGGTGACAATTCCTCCATCTTCTCCGCCAACAAATACCATCCTTTTCCTTCTTTTCACCTCCAGTAGATATGACACTCCCTCAAAGCTGGTTAGGAAATGATCTTTGTTCCTGTGAAAAATGTTGACAAAAACAAAAATACTTTTGTTTCCAGGCCATTTTTTCTTCGTAAGTTTTCAAAATTTCACTGGAAATTTTTTCAAGTTTTGGCCAAAAATTTTCAGTCACTGAAATCCAAAACATTTTTGGATCTAGGGTTTTGTTTTGGTTTTGTTTTTTTGGCAAAAATGCCCCCCAGCCCCCGATCCACAAATTGTTGAAAATGTACATTTTTCATGGAAAGTTCCTTTTTTATCAAAAAAAGAATTTTTGTATAAAAAGACCCCCGCCTTCTCTCCCACCCCCCCACCACCCAAAAAAAAAAATCACCAGAAACAAAAATACCACTTCAAGTGAATAATGTTGACCATGCAGGGGAAGGCTTGCTCAATCACTCATGTGGCGAGGGCAAAGAGTAGGGTACTGGAAGGCCTGGCACAGGGAAAGCAAGGTGTCAACTTGTGGATAGGGCAGGAGATGAGTCTTGAAATGCACATATTCTGAGCCAGTCTGACAACTGCTTCTCTGGCTCAGGTGACCAGCCCTTAGGGGTTTACTAAAACAAAGACAAACTGTGACATGGTTGCAGACAGAACCCCTGTGCATGGTTCAAGCAGAGTTTCTGGTGGGGTTTGCTGCTTCCATTCTGTATGCAGTTTTGTGGGGAGCTGAGATTGGAAGAATCATTACAAAAAGCTTCCTGCAAATATTTTTATAAGAGGCTCCCCCTTTGCCTGTGATAAGCCATATGTGCAATCTGAAGGGTGCATGTGGCCTTGGAGAGGGTGAGGAAATAGACTGGGGTGTCTATTTATTTGCATTGTGGTAGGGCCTACAGGAGAGTTTCTGCCCTACGGGCTTAAAGAGACAATACACCAAAGAGGCACTTAAGGTAATGCGATCAGCCTGATAAGCAGCACATTATTCCCCCATTAGCCTTCTGGTAAGGAAGCAGCTCTGGTTGTTTAAGAAAATTAAATTTAAGTGCCCTTGTTGGAAATGCTTGTATGTTGTTCCTAAGAACTATCGTGAGAATATTGATCGTACAGTACAGAGTTCAGCTTGTGACCCTGGAAGGGAAGGGGGAGGAAGAAGGAGATCCTGGCATATCCTCCCACAACTGGGGCAAAATCCTGGCCCCACTGAAGTCAATGGAAGTTTTGGCAATTACTTGGATGAGGCTGGGTTTTCACCCTTGATGCTTGCAGCAAAGCTGGTCTGTTCTAAAGGCAAACACTTTTCTCTTGCCAAGGATTGGTCTGAACTCTTCTCCGACCCCCTTGTCTCTTTAGGCTCTGTCTGTAGAACACACCACTGGCAGTTGCATGAAGGGCATGGGCAGCTACATGCCACAGTGAAAAGCAATCTGTGACCACACTGCAGTGAGTAACTACATGTGGCAGGGAAAGGTTCAGGCAAGGGAGAGGCAGTGGGAAAAGGCTCTGGCGACAGGGAGGCAGTGGGATACTACATGCTAAAAATAACAATGTAGATGGGGGAACTACTTGGGTGTGTAGACAGCCTCATACGGTACATACCCAAAGGGTTCAGCTGGTCTGTACTCTACTTTCTAAGCAGTGCCTCACCATCTATACTGCTATTTATACACCTACTAGGGGACATTCAGAATATGTGCTCTACATGCCACCATAAGGAGTGTGCAATCTAGACATACCCTGATTGAATCATATCCCCTTGCCTCTTTGCCTTGCCAGAAATGCCAGTCTGTCACCATGCCTCAGTGGGTCACAGCTGAGGATGCCAAATTCAGGATAGAGTGCTGAGAAATAGGGCCGACTCACCCTAAATTGGTGGTTATTCTATCATTAGATTACACCAAGCCAGGAACGAAGTGGACTTCTGTCTCACTACACTGGTTAACAAGAAGCCAAAAATGCATTCCAGCCCTTGGCTGCCCACTCAGACACTGGACTTTTTGATGGGTGGTTACTGAAAACCAATTTAATCATATAAAGACTCAGTCCTTCCAATCCCAAGAGATCGGCCACTTAGCCAGATCAATATCTAACTCAGATTTTACCCAATAGTCACTCTGATACCAATCCTTTAGTAACTAAAAACTAAAGGTTTAATAAGAAAAGAAAAGAGAATTATAAATGGTTAACAGATCATATATACACAGCTGATTTTTCAGTGTTCATAGATCAGGATCAAATGGAATAAATTGTTAGCTTGCAAAAGTCTCTCTGAATTACCCAAACAGGTTTGGGGTCATCAGTTTAGAGCTTCCTTGTTAGAAATCCAGTCCAGAGAAACGAAGCAGGAAATGAAGACAAAATGGAGATATCTCAGGTGCCTTTTATATCCTCTGCCACATGCATGGAATTTTACTGTCCCAAACACAGCCCACAGCCTCTGTTTGTGGAAAGTTACTGGCCCAAGATGGAGTCCAAAGGGCACATGAATATATCACATGCTTTGATGACTCACAGAGGCAGCCATTGCCCATATTCTTTCTGAGGCGTCCACAGGAAGAACTGTCTGGGCAGGATGAACTTATACAATGTCCCAAAGTGAGAGCTAAGTGTCCTCAGTACATAGCTGCCTGACACTAATGTAAATTCTATCTGGGGTTGTTACCCGGGAGTACAACACATATGTAAGATATTAGTACATAGACAATATGCATAACTTCAGATACAAAGAGGTTACATGCATATAAATAGGATAATCACATTTAGCTTATCATAATGTTTCCATTGACATCTTACATGACATACTTTGTACAAGATTTGTTGCAATTGTATAACAGCGGCAATATCAATGACCAAAATGGTTATATTCAATCATTCAACATCATACAGCCCCAGCCAGCTATCAACTTCTCACAGAAACTTCTCACAGCTATCAACCCCCATCAACTTCTTACAGAAACTTTTCACAGCTATCAACCCCCGTCAACTTCTCACAGAAATATCTTCCTGCTTTTTTCCATACCACCCGTTATTCCTGGGATGTACTTCCTGAACTGATCCATATGGTCTCCTGTAAATCTCATCTCAGGATTAACTTCTCCTGTGATGCCTTCAAGCAATCAGCCACTGAATGAGGGCTGGGTGTCACGCTGTATGTCACGCTGTATGGAATATGGGAGACACTTTATGATATTGTTGATACCAATATTATAAAATTGCAAGGAATCTGATCAGATATGCTCATGTAATGTATCAGTGAAAATGTTATGATTTGCCAAGTATGATGATCTTATTTATATGTTTATATCACCTTTGTATTGTGAGCTATAGTTATGTATGGTATATTTGTATTTCAAAACTTGTGCTGTGTTTCTGGGTGACACCCCCAGACAGATTGGCATCAGCACTAAGCCTGCTTGATGGCCCATCAAGGGACATCATCTGTAGAATGAACCCCTGGAGAGAAGGCCAGGGCTACATCTTATGAGTCAGCAAGACATGTAGAGGCATGCCTACAGACAGACCGCTAAAGCTGTTCTACGCCATGTGCTGTGAAGCTTGTGTTTGAGACAAAGGAAGTAAAGACCATATGGCAAAGGATATAAAAAGTCAGCTGCATTTTCTCCATTTTGTCTTCATTCCTACTTCTTACTGCTGGAGGAACTTTTCTACAAACTGAAGATCTGAACAAAGGCCTGAATGACCCATCCAAGCTCTGGATGTGTTCCAAGCTGGCAAACTCACCAACACTGCCAAGAACCTGATATATGGACTTTGTAGCCTTATGTATGTATCTGATTGCTTTACCGTTGAACAACCTTTTCTTTTCTTTTCTTTTCTTATAAATCTTTCATTTTAGATACTAAAGGATTATCTGGCAGCATGGTATTTTGTGTGAGATCCAAACTAATATTGACCTGGTAATGTGGCTGGCCCTTTTGGGGTCAGAAGAACATTTTGTATAGTGAGCAAACTTCCCACTGTCCTGGACCTGTGTGCTGATTGGAAGCCAAAGAACTGGCATGCTATAAAGGGGGCTGTGTGATCTCTTTTTTCAACTTCTTGATAACCAGTGTGGGGGCTCAGGAGCCCAGTTTGTGACTGGTTGGTCAATCTAACTTCAGTGTTAACCACTAGTTTTGGGAAAATCTGCTCTCCCTTTTGCAGCCTGCCCTTGGCATTTTCAGTGAGGGCTACCTCAGGCAACATGGGTCACACTGGGTTTCAGGCAGATGGGGATAGATGGTGCTTAGTGTATCTATTGATAATAATAGCAAATGAAACATCAGCATAGGTACTCCAGCTTCCCAAGAGGCAGCCCTGGTGCTAACATAGATCTGTCTACACTGGAGTTTGGTCAGGATAACTGCATCATGCAGCGAAGTAATTATACCAACATAAATTCGCTGTGTAGACTTGGCCTCAGTTTGTGAGGTCTGAGATAAGAGACCAATTATCATGGAAGCCAATTATCTCCTTCAGAAGAACAAAAAGCCATGTCAGCAGTGCCCGGATAAGAACTTGTGGTGTGAGTGAGTTTAGGCATTTCATGCTTACTGTTGAGGCTATTACACCATCCTTGAGCTATGCTAAACTGCTGCATAATTATAGCCCAATCTCACCAAGATGTACATGCTGTAAAATTCATGAGCAGAGAGTTTACAGAAATATAGCCGACTATTTGGAATAGGATCATTTACTCTGTTTCTGTCAACAAGGTTTACAGTCAGCCTATTCCACTGTCACAGTTTACCAGATCTTTCATGAATTTTCTTGTGCCCTTACTAACAGTGAACAGATGGATGTTATCATTTCAGATTTTTTTTTTTCTGGTGGAGCAAAGGAAACTGGGTTCCTCACAACAAATTCACTTCAAATTTAAAATATGCAGTATAGAATAATAAGGTAAAGTTGTCAACTGGGGTTAGCTTTATCCTTTTTTTTTTTTTCCAAGAGTTTACACGCATTGAAAATTCCTGTGCCATGTGGGTTCACTTGACTTTTTAATAATGCCCGTTATTTATTTATTTATACGGTGGTAGGGCCTAAAGGCCTGAAATGAGGGCACTCAGGATCCAATTGTGCTGGGCTCTGTCTGCTCAGATAATGAAAGGACAGATTCTGGCCGCCTTTCTGTCATGATGGTGGGGGTGGGGGTGGGGGAGAGGGAGGCAGCTAGGGCAAACCTGAACAGCACAGAAACCCCAGGTGCCAGGTTGTAATACTGAAGCAGAGAGCCAGGTCCAGTCCGCAGGACATGAGACACAGTAGCTGCTACTGCAGGGTAAGTTTTTTGTTGTATTTCTTTTTATGGAATGTTTTTCAGGGGGTTTTGTGTTATCTCACATTTGTGAAAAACATGGGGCTCTACAGAAGGGGCCTGATTCTGCTGGCATTACTCACCTTGAGTAGCACTGACTCACACTAAGAGTCCTGTTGTAAATTGAAACCTGGCTGTTTTCCCTCTTTTAAATAAGGATAATACAAATATTTAACTATCCCTAGAGTGGTGTCGTAAGAATTAGTATTTTACACAGTGCTTTAAAAGTGTGAAGCAGTGTATAAGTGATGTGTTATTGTCAAGAGCAACATATTATAGAGTCATTTCTGAATTCCAATATCATATAAGTGGTTAGACTGCATTAAAGTTCAAAACATTAACTATGATGACGGTTAAGCAGATAGTGGGCTGACACCACTGCTTATCATAGAAATGTAGGGCTGAAAGGGAACTAGAGAAGTCATCAAGTCCAGTCCCCTTAGCTGAGACAGGACCAGGTAAACCTAGACCAGTGATTCTCAAACATTTCTTTTTCGCAGACCACTTGTAAATTTCTGAGGGTCTCAGTTAACCACTTAATGATCTTTCCAAATGTTGTTTGTACCATTAGCTAGCTATTGTAAATGCTTTGAATAAAAGCACTATATAAAAAATAAATAAACACTAATTAACGGTTTTCTGTTTTACAAATAAAAGCACACAAATATATTTTAATATCAGTAGTCTTACCTTTCTAATGCGATGGATGTGCCCTCTCTCCCCCTCCACAGCAGCCCACAAGCTGGGGCTGGGAAGGAGCGGGGTCTCCCCCACAGTGGCAGCCACTGAGCTGGGCTGGGACATAGGGGGGATGTCTCTCCCTCTTTCTCCTGCTGCGGCAGCCCCCAAGTTGGGGCTGAGAAGGAGTGGGGTGTCTCCCTCTTTCCCCCACCACAGCAGCCATACAGGTGAGGCTGGGAAGTATAACCCGGGGTTTTTTCAACCCAAAGCTCTTGATAACTTTTACTCTGTGCGAGGTGGTGTCAGGAAATAAATCAGGGGAAACACAGTCGGTCGTCCGACCAACAGATGACTGGCACAAACAGGACAACACAAGAGTGCTTTCACTTAAAGCTAAACTTTACTTAGTCTCAAGCACTTACACACATCCGCAACAGGTTAGTAAAACACCCCAACCCTTGATAATTACCGAAGCTGAGTGTGGCTTTCGAGTGACATAGTGGCAGGCTTCCGGTGGCCAAATTTTCCGTATGCTGGTGGGGACCGCAAGATGTATCCAGAGGGAGAGTCCAAAAAGAGTCCAACTACCTCAAACTTTCTTCCCTTATTTATATATTAGTAATAGAATGATGTGTCCCTTAAAGAAAACTTGTTAAGTAAGCAGTTTCAATGGTCAAGAAAGAGGTTCCTTCTGATTACTGATTGTCAAGGTTCCTTCCCCACTCTGAACGCTAGGGTACAGATGTGGGGACCTGCATGAAAAACCTCCTAAGCTTATCTTTACCAGCTTAGGTCAAAACTTCCCCAAGGTACAAAATATTCCACCCGTCATCCTTGGATTGCTGCTACCACCACCAAACTAATACTGGTTACTGGGGAAGAGCTGTTTGGACACGTCTTTCCCCCCAAAATACTTCCCAAAACCTTGCATCCCACTTCCTGGACAAGGTTTGGTAAAAAGCCTCACCAATTTGCCTAGGTGACTACAGACCCAGACCCTTGGATCTTAAGAACAATGAACAATCCTCCCAACACTTGCACCCCCCTTTCCTGGGAAATGTTGGATAAAAAGCCTCACCAATTTGCATAGGTGACCACAGACCCAAACCCTTGGATCTGAGAACAATGAAAAAGCATTCAGTTTCTTACAAGAAGACTTTTAATAAAAATAGAAGTAAATAGAAATGAAGAAATCCCCCCTGTAAAATCAGGATGGTAGATATCTTACAGGGTAATTAGATTCAAAAACATAGAGAACCCCTCTAGGCAAAACCTTAAGTTACAAAAAAGATACACAGACAGAAATAGTTATTCTATTCAGCAAAATTCTTTTCTCAGCCATTTAAAGAAATCATAATCTAACACATACCTAGCTAGCTTACTTATTAAAAGTTCTAAGACTCCATTCCTGGTCTATCCCCGACAAAGACAGACTATAGACAGACACACAGACCCTTTGTTTCTCTCCCTCCTCCCAGCTTTTGAAAGTATCTTGTCTCCTCATTGGTCATTTTGGTCAGGTGCCAGCGAGGTTACCTTTAGCTTCTTAACCCTTTACAGGTGAGAGGATTTTTTTCTCTCGTCAGGAGGGATTTTTAAAGGGGTTTACCCGTCCCTTTATATTTATGACACTGATTAACTAGGTGTGGGTTTTTTTAGAGTTTGCAGCCTTGAGGCCCCAATAGACATTCCTGGGGCACATCCTGCTCTTCTAAAATGCATGTATCAGCAAATTCAACACAATTCTTATCAGGAAGGACGCGGGGTCAAGCTGCCCTTTTTGTGGCACCCAAAATCCCCTCCCCTCCTGCCTTGGTCAAACTGAGAGTGCTGAATGGCCAATTTACAGCCTGCTGACTTGACTGCTTTTAGCAATAATCCATAGTGGTTTCAGGCACTTTACTCGTTTGTCAAAGTCTCCCTGTACAGAAAGGAGGGCCGTCTCTCCCCGGCAGCTGCAGCCCTGGAGCTGGGAAAAGTCGCCTCTTTCTCTGGCCACTGCAGCCCAGCACATAACAAATTCCCTCCATCCCCTCTTATCACACCACTGACTCCTCCCGCCTACCCCTTATTCCCCCCAAAGCCACCACCTCAGATGCACGTCTTCTCCAGGGTCCAGACACCTAATTAGTGGAGCCAAGCCTGTGCGGCTCCACTAAATAGGTGGGTGGCCCTTCATTCTCTCATGTCTGACCACCCAAGCATGCACCTAAGAGGGAACTATCCATGGACCACAGTTTGAGAATCTCTGACCTAGACCATCCCTGACAGGGGTTTGTCCAACCTGTTCTTAAAAAACCTCAGTGATGGGTATTCCACACCCTCCTTTAGAAGCCTATTCCAGAACTCCACTACCCTTGTAGTTTGAAAGGTTTTCCTACAATCTATCCTAAATCTCCCTTGCTGCAGTTTAACTCCATTACTTCTTGTCCTACTTTCAGTGGACATGGACAACAGTTGATCACAATCCTCTTTATAACAACCCTTAACATATTTGAGGACTGTTATCAGCCCCCCCGCTCCTCCACTCACCCCCCCCCCCCGTCCCGTCAGTATTTTCTCAAGACTAAATATCCCCAGTTCTTTTAATCTTTCCTCAGAGGTCAGGCTTTATAAACCTGTTATCAGTTTTGTTGCTCTCTTCTGGACTCTCTCCAGTTTATCCACATCTTTCCTAAAGCATGGCAGCAAGGACACAATACTCCAGCTGAGGCCTCACTAGTGCCACATAGACTGGGGCAATTACCTCCCATGTATTACATATGACACTCCTGGTCTTTAAACCATGATCTGAGGACTTCAGTAGCTCAGACATAGGTGAGAGGTTTATTGCAGGAGTGGGTGAGTGAGATTCTGTGGCCTGCATTGTGCAGAAGGTCAGACTAAATGATCATAATGGTCCCTTCTGACCTTAAGGTCTATGAGTCTATAATGCACACTAGAATGATATTAGCCTTTTTGCAACTGCATCACATACAGTTCTATTCTCTAACCCATAGATCCATTTCAGCAGAGCTACTGCCTCGCCAGTTATTCCATTTTGTTGTGTGACTTTTCCTTCCTAAGTGAAGTATTTTGCACGTCTCTTTATTCAATTCCATCTTGTTGAATTCAGATCAATGCTCCAGTTTGCCAAGGTCATTTTGAATTCTAATCCTGCCCTCCAAAGTGCTTGCACCCTACCCAGCTTGGTGTCATCAGCAACTTCTATAAGCATATTCTCTACTCCATTATGCAAGGACTGACCACTGTAGGACCCCACTAGATTCATTCTCTCAGTCTGACAGAGAACCATTCTTCGAGTACGGACTTTCAGTTAGCTTTGTAACTACTTTATAGTAATTTAATATATACCACATTTCCCTAGTTTGCTTATGAGCATTTCATCTGTGACTGTGTCAAAAACCTTACTAAAATCAAGATATATGACATCTACTGCTTCCCCACTATCCACTAGTAACCCAGTCAAAGAAGGAAATTAGGTTTGTCTGGCTTGATTTGCTCTTGACAAATCCATGCTGTCTATTGCTCATAACCCTATTATCTTATAGGTGCTTACAAAGTGATTGTTTAATAATTTGTGATCGCTGTAATGATTTAATAATTTGTTATAATTAGGATTAAGATATTGTCACAGATCTTTTTAGTAGAAGTCATGGATAGGTCACAGGCAATAAACAAAAGTTCAATGAAGCCTGTGACCTGTCCCCGACTTTTACTTAAAATAACTGTGACAAAATAGGACTGACAGTGTAATGAGAGCCCAAGCCCTGGTGCGGAAGAAGAGGGAGGGGGATCCAGCATTCACCGGGGGCAGTGGCTCAGAGCTGTAGGATTTCCCCTGCCACATGTGACAGCTCAGAGCTGCAGAGACCCTATTGTCTGACAGCTCCAGCCCTACTGCCCTGGGGCTGAAGCGGAAAATGTCATGGCGGTCTTTGGAAGTCACAAAATCCATGACTTGGTGACCTCCATGACACAATCTTAGCCTTTGTTATCATGAATCTTCATCTCATTACCTTTGGCTGCCTCTGTTTATCATATTTGTCTCCTGTCATGAACTAAACGCTATATCCTGAAAATGGAGCCATATGGATAGATTTCTGCATAGGCAGAGGGGTCAGCCCATTGCTGATCCATTGGCAGGATCCACCATTTAGGCTTCAAACTCTTTGGGGCATGGATCATCTTTTCATTTCATGTGAGTAGAGCACCTCTCCCTAACTGGGGCCTCTAGGCATTAATGCAATATAAACACTAAAGAAAATAAAATTTATATTAATAATGGTAGCTGATTCTTAGAATCACAGAAGTAGGAAATGGAAGAGACTACTTAGGCCATATATCCATTTGCCTCCCAGTGAGGTATTGTTTCCTGCAGTAACTTTTCTCGCCTATTTGTCTAGTCCTGTTTCACAGATTTGTAGCTTCTAAGGCACAAAAGGGCCACTATGACAATCTCGTACGATTTCCAGCATAATACAGGCCATAGAACATTACCCAGTTACCCAGTTTTCGTCTATGTTCCAGTTGCTAGCTTTTCTCCCTTGAGAAACTGTCACCGTGTAACAGAGCACACTGTCAGTAAATATTTCCTTATTTAAACCTACGTTGTTCCTTTCTTAGCTTCATCTTTTACTTCTAGCAAAACCCTCGCAGAGCACCCCAAACAATTCCTCTCCATCATTGTTTTTTTTAAGCCTTATAAATATTTTTAATTGTGCATATTATTGCTGCTAAAAAAAAAAAGGATGGAACAGTTGTCCATTGGAAAAGGCCATTTCTGTGTGTACGTGTCAATTTAGACAACATTTTGTTTTAAAAAAATGCTCTGTTTTGACTTTACCAGAACGGAACGTTTCAGTTTTTCATTTTGAAAGACTTTTTGATTCAAAATGTATTTGATTTTATATTATAAATTATAAAATAAATTAAAAAAAAAAAAGATTTAGATCGAAAAACTATTTTTAAAAAAAAATTGTTTTGTGGGAAATTTTGAAATATAATGTTTTGCTGAAAAAAATTGAAATATCAGAATTTCCTGCAGAATGGAAATTCGGGCTCTAGCACAAATCCAGTTGGCATGGACCTGACCTATTTTATCTGAATATATAACCTGACCTGGGGCCCCTTGTCTTTCCCTAAATAGCTTTCTATGTTAGGATTTTCCATTGTACCCATCACTGCCTAGATGTAAGAAGACTTCCTTAGCATTACAGTGCATGAGTGAAGTATAGTTCCCTTAAACATCTTGTGCCTCTGAAATGGATGTACTGTACTAAAACAAAATCAGGTAGAACAGTGGGTGGGTTTCAATTTGTTTCCCCATGGCTAATTCTTTTCATTGGGCCATAAAAACTGCTGGAGCAATTACCATTTTGTTAAAATTTGGAATAGTACTTCTAAATAATTAAAAAGTGAGCTGTTTTTAATATAATTACTATCATTTTTTTACTTGTGAATGAATGAAGAGAGAAGTATCCTGTGAATCAATAATTGCATGGCCTGAAGCCCTGAAACCTTATTTATTTGTGAACTGTTTATCTTACTGAATCCTCCATAGAAAAACAAAATAATTATTGCTTAATGATAATAGAAGTGAATTTTCTCTTTCAATTATAGAGTAGAATGCTTAAAGTTTTTCCATTGGTAAACAATTTTCTCTGGAATCTGGAACACAGAATGAGGAACTGAAGTGAAACACAGCAAATAAACTTTGTGTTCACTCCTTTAACTGCCCCAAAACATGCAGTATCACATTAAAATCCCAATAAAGTCAATGGGACTTCTTACAACTGGTTTTAGGTGATCAAGCCCTTAGGGAAGGAAGGATCCCATTATCCTAATAAGATTTCAAGGGTCATAAAGAGAAGACTTTTCATCATAATGGGTATTGTCACTGTGCCTCAGTGGGTCACAGCTGAGAATACCAGATTCAGGACAAACTGGTAAGAAATGGGACAGACCCACTCCAAAACTGGTGGTTATTCTTCCATAACACATACTAAACCAGTAACTAAAGTAAACTTCTTTATACAAGACTGTTGAAAAGAAGCCAGAAATGCAGTCTCCTTAGATATCCCAATGCTTGTTTCACCACCTAGATATTAGACTTAACGATGAGTGGATATTTAAAAACAATTTCATCAAACAAAGGGTTCTTCTAATCCCAAGAGATCAGCCACACATCCAGGTCAATATATAACTCAGATCTTACCCAATAATCATGCAGTTGCCAGTCCTTTTGTATCTAATATCTAAAGGTTTATTTATAAGAGAAAAGAAAGAGGAGAGAGTTAAAATGGTCAAGGAAAACAAATACACACACTCATTGAAAAGTTTTCATTTCTGTTTTGAAGCAGTGATGGAATAAACTGCTGGTTTGTAAAGTCTCTGGTAACTTCCAAAAGATTGGAAGGTCCTCAGTCCATTGATTGGAATGCTCCTTTTAGGGTAAGTCCATAGACCAGAGATCAGAGCGTGAGAGATGCATAATGGAGATCCTTCCAGGATCTTTTATACTTTCTCCCATGTGGAGGGAACACTCTCAGTCTTAGTTTGTGGGAAATTACAGGTACAAGATGAAGTCCACACGAGCTAGTCACTTGTCCTTACATGGCTTGATGACTCATAGGAGCAGCCTTTACCTATATTCTGGCTAAAGAGTCCACAGGAAGGCTCAGCAGGTGGAGATGAGCTTCTTCTATGGTCCACTGTAAGAGTTAAGTGCTCCTTAATGGGCCATCTTGAATAGTTCATTCACAATGTGCTGGCCAGACTGGATGTAAATTACCTTCTGGGTGTTACCACAGAAGCAAACACATTTGAAATACGGGTACATAGTCAACATTCATAACTTTATATACAAAGATGATACATACGTACAAACAGGATAACCATACTCAGCAAATCATAACTTTTCCATGACATCTTACATGACATACTTTGTACAAGATTTATTGTACTTGTTTAACAGTGCCAATATTAATTATATAAATGGTCATATTTCAATCACACAGCATCACAGGTATGATTTAAGAGCTATGGTAAAATATATGCCAGGATGCAGTGCTAAAACATGTAATCTCTCCCTTAAACTCTTAATATAAACAATTGCCTCTCTAATCTATCAGCACAGTGCTAAAGGAGTTGGCGGATCTGATTGCAGAGCCATTGGCCATTATCTTTGAAAACCCATGGTGATCCTGGGAGGTCCCAGAAGACTGGAAAAAGGCTAATGTAGTGCCCATCTTTAAAAAAGGGAAGAAGGAGGATCCTGGGAACTACAGGCCAGTCAGCCTCACCTCAATCCCTGGAAAAATCATGGAGCAGGTCCTCAAGGAATCAATTCTGAAGCACTTAGAAGAGAGTAAAGTGATCAGGAACAGTCAGCATGGATTCAACAAGGGCAAGTCATGCCTGACTAATCTATTTGCCTTCTATGATGAGATAACTTGCTCTGTGGATGAGGGGAAAGCAGTGGATGTGTTATTACTTGACTTTAGCAAAGCTTTTGATACGGTCTTCCACAGTATTCTTACTAGCAAGTTAAAGAAGTATGGGCTGGATGAATGGACTATAACGTGGATAGAAAGCTGGCTAGATCATCGGGCTCAATGGGTAGTGATCAATGGCTCCATGTCTAGCTGGCATCTGGTATCAAGCAGAGTGCCCCAAGGGTCGGTCCTCAGGCCAGTTTTGTTCAATATCTTCATAAATGATCTGGAGAATGGCGTGGACTGCACCTTCAGCAAGTTGGCGGATGACACTAAACTGGGAGGAGTGGTAGATACGCTGGAGGGTAGGGATAGGATACAGAGGGACCTAGACAAATTAGAAGATTGGGCCAAAAGAAATCTGATGAGGTTCAACAAAGACAAGTACAGAGTCCTGCACTTAGGATGGAAGAATCCCATGCACTGCTACAGACTAGGGACCGAATGGCTAGGCAGCAGTTCTGCAGAAAAGGACCTAGGGGTTACAGTGGACGAGAAGCTGGATATGAGTCAACAGTGTGCCCTTGTTGCCAAAAAAGCAAATAGAAAAGGAGTACTTGTGGCACCTTAGAGACTAACCAATTTATTTGAGCATAAGCTTTCGTGAGCTACAGCTCACTTCATCCGATGAAGTGAGCTGTAGCTCACGAAAGCTTATGCTCAAATAAATTGGTTAGTCTCTAAGGTGCCACAAGTACTCTTTTTCTTTTTGCGAATACAGACTAACACGGCTGTTACTCTGAAAAAAGGCTAATGGCATTTTGGGCTGTATAAATAGGGGCATTGCCAGCAGATCGAGGGATGTGATCATTCCCCTCTATTCAACATTGGTGAGGCCTCATCTGGAATACTGTGTCCAGTTTTGGGCCCCACACTACAAGAAGAATGTGGAAAAATTGGAAAGAGTCCAGCAGAGGGCAACAAAAATGATTAGGGGATTGGAACACATGACTTATGAGGAGAGGCTGAGGGAACTGGGATTGTTTAGTCTGCAGAAGAGAAGAATGAGGGGGGATTTGATAGCTGCTTTCAACTACGTGAAAGGGGGTTCCCAAGAGGATGGATCTAGACTGTTTTCAGTGGTAGCAGATGACAGAACAAGGAGTAATGGTCTCAAGTTGCAGGGGGGGAGGTTTAGGTTGGATATTAGGAAAAACTTTTTCACTAGGAGGGTGGTGAAGCACTGGAATGCATTACCTAGGGAGGTGGTGGAATCTCCTTCCTTTGAGGTTTTTAAAGTCAGGCTTGACAAAGCCCTGGCTGGGATGATTTAGTTAGGGATTGGTCCTGCTTTGAGCAGGGGGTTGGACTAGGTGACCTCCTGAGGTCCCTTCCAACCCTGATATTCTATTATTCTAGTCTGAATTAAGGAAAACACATAAATTTATGCTTAATTTTAATCATGTGTTTAAATCCCATTGACTTCAGCGGATTCAGGCACGTGCTTAAAATATGTGCCTTAAGTATATTTGCTGAACCAGAATGCTTTCCTGAATGAGGGCCCATAATGTGCACATTTCACTGACTATGAGAGCTGGACAAGAAACGGTTTTCTCATCAAGTGAAAGTTTTCAAAGATTTGATCAATTTCCCGTTCCACACTGGGATGAAACAGAGCCCTTCTGAAATTTTACATGAGAGACCGGAATGAGACCCACCAGAAGAGCCAGATGACTAGGGTCCTCTCCCAGGATATGGGAGACCCATGATCAAGTCCCTGAATCAGGCCTGAATCAAGCAGAGGAGGGACTTGAACTTGGGTCTCCAAGCACCCTAACCACTGGGCCAACCACACCACAAAAAAAACCTTCCTGACAAAAATTTTGTCAAAACCAACCCTTTCCTGCCTAAAGTTTTATTTCTGACAAATTGTCATTTCCAATGAAAAAACATTTTGTCACAAAATTCCTATCCAGCTTCACCGTTTAGGACATGGACAAAAGTATATGTAATAGCCAACTCATTTTTGGACTTCCCTAAAATCTTGGTTTTGAGAGCCATAGAAGGAGTATCATTATTATTACATTATTGGTAGTAAGACAGCAGTCCTAGAAGGTCCCCACTGTGCTAAGTACTATACAAACTCATAGTCAGGCAGGTCCTGAACCAGTAGCTTACAGGGTGACTATCCATTCAAACATGAACCTTAATCCCTTCCTTTAATGGAATGGTCTCACAAATGAGATGGTAGAAGTTCCATTATGAGAATCATTTAAAATGAACTGGACAAAACATCTGAAGATATACTTCAGGGAAGAATCCTGGCCTGGCAGGGATATGGACAGGATATCCTTCTGGGTCTCTATCTCTAACTACAAGGATCGTATGTTTGAAATGATCTTTCTGAGCTTTCACCGCCCCACTATGGCAGAAAAGGTCAAGAGAGGAAATTAGGCTGGAAACTCATTTGGGATTGAAATGAGTGAGAAAATATTAGAGAGACAAGGTGGGTGAGGTAATATCTTTCATTGGACCAACTTCTGTTGGTGAGAGAGACAAGTTTTTGAGCTTACACAGCGCTCTTCTTCAGGTCAGGGAGACTCACTCAAGGTGTCAGAAGATCTCTGTGTAAACTCCGTGTACGCGTCTCTCACGAACAGAAGTTGGTCCAATAAAAGATATGACCTCGCCCACCTTGTCTCTCTGATATCCTGAGATCAACATGGCTACAACAACACTGTGTACAATAATGAGGGGGAAACTGTGGTGTGGCCAGTTTCTGAGGGTTGAGATCCAGGAGAGATTGGTCAAGCATCAGGGAGTTGTTGGTGTAAGTGAGATTAAAATAGAACAAGGAAGGAGATAGGAGAGTTCCTGACCCTAAGAACAAGGTGTATGTGTAACAGAGAAAACAAACTGGTTAGAATTATGGGAGTCAGTGATAGAAAGGGAGACGGAGGAGAGAATGCCAAGGAGGCAGTCAGCACATCTGGTGAAATCCCTTGGGAAAATGAAACCAGGCACAGGAAGTCAAAGAACTGAGTGAGGAAGGATGGGAGCACTAAACCACAAGGAATGCAAGAATTATTATGACGTCTCTTAATGAGCAGAATGCACTTACTCTTTTCTTACAGATGCCATTACAGGGGATGAATAATGAAGGACAAGAGTACTTTAGCTGATGCAGGAACAGTATCCATCAGTGTCTCCAAACCCCTTTCGGCCTGATATATGTTCAGCTATAGCCCACTCCCTCATACTCCATGGGCTTTCAAGCATCCTAATCCATATCTAAACCAGATAAAGAAAATATCTTCTGGCTTTGGATATGATCTAGAATCAGTACCACAGAGGCAGGTTTGGATATGAGGATTCAAAACCAATACACATACATATTCAAAACCGGGCTCTGTTTCACACACACACACACACACACCCCTATATATATATTAAAAGCACATTATTAAGGTTTCAAGCCAAGCACTCAAAAGTTAGGAAATGCCACAATGAAGGTTGCCTGTGAAACCATTCCAAAGAGCACATCCAGTAGCTCCTTTTCTATGTAAACATATGCCCTTTTTTGTCTTTCAGGGCTCTACTGACAAATACTGTGTGCTTTGCATCAGTGCTGCTCCCAGGCCTCCTTCTGAGACATCAAAGCATAACTCTAGCAGCTCTGCACTGTTGTACTTTAGGACTGGAGTCTCGCTTATGATTTTCTTTATTCTTTCAAATGCCTGTTCTTGGGTCCCTGGCCCATCTCTGTCTGTTAACTGTTCACAGGCTTCTGCTAGGTATGAGCAGAATCTGGCCATCCCTATAAATCCCTGGATTCCCTTCACATCTTTGGTCTAGGAATTTCTTTAATGGCTCTCACTTTCTCAGGGACAGTTTCCACCATCTGTCAAGTACTGCCCGCATGGGCAGATTTTCATACAAATAGAAAAAGGCACATCCCTGACAAATGCCGCCACCAGTTTCAAGTCCCTGCTCCAATGCATGTGGATACTAGATCGTCCCAAAGTGAAGCTTGCCAGAATTTTTTAGTATGGGCAAAACAACTTAATTTTCCCTGGCCTTATTCTTGAAAACTGCTGAACTGTTTGAAATTTTCCAAAAGCGAATTCAACCTGAGGCCGACACATGGCATGGAAAATTTCAGCTCAGACAGTTAAAGCATAGCAAAGTTATGAGCAGCTGGAAGCAGGATCTTATAATGGGAAGTATCTGGCTACCTTAATAGTAGGGGTGGCTACCCACCCTGTCTATAATGTATGTCTCTGAGGGTATAGTAGTTCAAATTTGAGTTTCTGCTTCAGGCCCATCTCTGAAATCAATGGATAGTTAACCCCCAAAGTCTGACATTTTCACTGGGTCACTCATAAAACTATGCACTTTTCAGTTTGAGCCCATAATAGCCATATGATCTTTTCCCTCACAGGGAAGCTCTGCTTGATCTTGAAGAAGTCCCTTCTGATCCCAGATATTTTGTGTTAGAGTGAAAAGCACAGATATCCTGATGAGACTATCTCCATTATAGGCTAGAGGAATGTCTTTCTTCCATTTTCACGCTTTCCTATGTCAGTAGTTGCTATTTGTAATCTAGTGAATGGGTTTGCCTTTGTTTTTGTGGGTTTATATAAACATTTATGGGGCTGATGTTTGAAATGAACTCCCCGCCTTAATGAAAAAACAACTTTCTGCCTAAACCAGTCCCATCAATACCATTCCAAGAATTCCCCCATTTCACCCCACCCGCTCCCCACAATTGTCCTCAACTCTCTGGATGAGAAATATATTGCTACAAAGGTGCTCATCAAAGGTGCTCCAGAGGAGGGATAGCTCAGTGGTTTGAGCATTGGCCTGCTAAACCCAGGATTGTGAGTTCAATCCTTGAGGGGGCCATTTAGGGATCTAGGGCAAACACTGGGCATTGGTCCTGCTTTCAGCAGGGGGTTGGACTAGATGACCTCCTGAGGTCCCTTCTAACACTGATAGTCGATGACAATACCTTTGCAAACTGGGTTTTCCTGCACAACCCAGTGCTTTACACTTTGACTCCAGAGCGGTAGATCCAAAGATTTACTACCAATCTGACAGAAAGCCGATATGCTACCATTTCTTTTTAGCCACCTTTCCAAACAATATAGCGCACGATGTAATCCACACCTGTTTGCCCTGCTTAGTTAAAAAGATTTGCAAAATGCAGAGACACATCTTTGCAAGCTATTGAATGAGGCAACAATGATGTATTGAGTTCACAGCAGTGAAGGGAACTCTATTGGAGTCAATACCCTGTGGTAAGTGGTTCAGAGAAGGGAGAATGAAAAGAGAGAGGATTTGAGAGCCAGATTAACCCATAATCATTGCAAAACTTTCTGTAATGGAAAACCCAGCTGCTGCTTTTCATGGTTCTATTCTATCTGACTTGTTCAGGCTGGCATTAAACAATATAAGATTAAGCACTTGTCAGGCGAACTAATGAGTTTTTGATTGATTTCTGTCTTCTGCAATGCTACCAGCATTTTTGACAGGTATGATTTATAGGGCATTCTTTGGATCTGTTCAGGAGAGGAGCTGTTTATTTTGGTTGATGGACAGGGTTTCTAATGTTCCCAGGGGAGTGTGCAGATGGCAGGAAGGACAGTAATATTTGAGACCATCTCTCAGTGTCCAGCATATGTCTCTTATAAATTTGTAATCAAGATCTCAAGAAACTAATGTGGGCAGGCTGCCTCTGAAATTGTTTTTGCGACCTTTGGCCAATGTAATGCTTCCTGAAAAATGTATGTCTCCTACTTCTCCTGTTTAGTAAATGGAGCTTGTATAGGGCAATCAAGAAACTATACTTTTTGTTTTAACTGATGTGCCATGCATGCTTGCGCACACACCCACACCCAACCTCCCCCCCACCACACACACAGAATTTTATTTGTTTACAGATCTATTCCCTTCGGCTTTAGGAAGTTTTCTGTACATTTTATGTCCATGGATATTTAGTGAGCAAGTAGACTCGGAAAAGGAACCAGGAACGTTTGGAAACTTAATGGAATCTCCAAGGGAACATGAGACATCTAAATAACTGCCCCATTGAATAATTGTTTTTCTTGTCTGTGTTTGCTATTATCCTCAGTTGTGTCTTGTTTCTAATTAGATTGCATGATCTTTGGGGTAATGGGACTATGGTTTAGATCTAAAGCAGGTGCAAATCAGCAGAGCTCCACTGAAGGCAGAGAAGCCAGGTCAATTTAGTGGATTTGGCCGTATATATTTTATATTTTCTATGGACTGCCTAGAATACTTAGAGGGATATAAAATATACAAGATAATCATAAGAATACTACAAGTATGAATATTACCTGCAAACTTAATACAAAGGATGGACAGATACATATAACTGAGTATTCTAATGGTTAAAACAGAGGACTGGGAATCAGGACGCTTGGATTCTATTTCCAGCTCGGCATCTTCTCATTGAATGATCTTCAATAAATCACATAAAGCCATCATTTTCAAACTTGGGTTCCTAATGTTAGGCACCCAGATAGAAAACCCGATCGTCACAGATGCTGAGCACTCACATTGATTTGGATGTCTAACTTTAGGCATCCAAATTTGAAGATGTTGGACTACCCTGATACTTACGTCATGCCCGTTTTACTAGATTTAATGAGTAGGGTTCTGGTTTTGTTTTTTTGTAATATTTATTTGTTTAAACAAATCTCAGAGTCGTGGGTAAGACAAGAATGTGGCCATATAGATAGGTGCAATATATGGAATTATCCAGCATATGATTTTAAAGGCTTCTCCTTGAAAGAGATGGTGAATAGTGGTCCAAACACAGGTTCTATGAACTCCTAAGGCCTAAGTCTTTAAGGCCAAACAAATCTGTTAGTCTTTAAGGTGCCACCAGAATCGTCATTGTTTTTGTGGATACAGACTAACACGGCTACCCCCTGCTTCAGGTACTGACATACTTTGTGGCCATGGTCATAGCCTTTAACCTTCCTGCCTTAGTTTCCCTATCTAAAAATGGAGATATTAATACCTAACCACTTCAGGAAGTAGTAGTAAGGACCAAATTCTGCCCTTAAACATACACACATATTGCCATTGAAAATATGCACCAAATATACAGCATGGGGCCATGAGATTAGAAGCAGGATAGAAGCATATTCCTTGCTGGTGTAAACCAATGGAATTACCAATGGAGATGAGAACTTGCCCCTTAATGCTAATGGTGGTAAGGCTGGAAATGGTGGTAAGGCTCTTGACTGCAGAGAGTCCAGAGGATCCTCTGGCACTGGTTCCTTTTACTGTACCAACATCACCTTTGCTGGCTTATGCTGTAGTCACCATTCTTCATACTAAAGGGGACAGAATGCAAGTCACTGCAAATCTCTTCATTGCTTCTGCCCATTCATCCTTTGTATGACATGAGGGTCTCCTCTTTCTCTGTCACTTGTTGTCTCTACAGCCCTGACTGGCCCAGAGAGTGATGGCATGACACTGTATGGAATCCAGGGGACACTTTAGGATATTATGAATACTAATATTGTAAAATAGCAATGTGTTGTGCCAGATATGCCGTGTAAGGTATCTGCGGAAATGTTATAATTTGCTAAGTATGATAATCTTGTTTATATGTTTGTATCACCTTGTATTATGAGTTATAGATATGTATGGTATGTCTGTAGTTCAAAACGTGTGCTGTGATCTGGGTGACATCCCCAGACAGTTTGGCATCTGCACTGCCCAGCCTGCTTGATGGCCCATCAAGGGACATCAGCTGTACAACTGACCCATTAAGAGAAGGCAAGGGATACACCTTATGACACAGCAAGGCATGCAGGGACATGCCTATGGACAGAACTAAGGCTTCCAGGTCATGTGCTGGGCAGCTGGGGTTTGGAACAAAGAAAATACAAAATACTGCGTGGCAAGACTATAAAAGGCAGCTGCAGCTTCTCCATTTTCTCTTCATTCCTGCTTTTTACGTCTGAAGTAACCTTTCTACAAATGAAGCTCTGAACAAAGCACTGAATGACCCATCCAAACTGTGGATGTGTTCCAAAGGGACTTTCAAGGCAACAAACTCACCAATACTGCTAGGAACCTGATATATGGACTTTGAAGTCTTTGTATGTATGTGACTGTTTTACCATTTGACATCTCTATTCTTGTACTTTGTTTAAATAAACCTTTAGTTTTAGCCACTAAAGGACTGGCTGGCAGCATGGTATTTGGGGTAAGATCCAAACCTATACTGACCTGGTGATGTGGCTGACCCCTTTGGGGTCAGAAGAACATTTTGTAGATGTGAACAGAGTTTTTTAAATAACTTCTCACTGTACTGGACCTATGTGCTGACTAGGAGCCAGAGAACTGGAATGCAATAAAGGAGGCCTTGTGATTTCTTTTCTTTCTTCTTGATAACCAGTGTGGCGGACCAGAAGCACAGTTTGTGACTGGTTGGGGAGCTTAACTTCAGTGATACTCACTAGTCTTTGGAGTATCTGCTCTCCCTTTTGCAGCCTGCCCTGACCTTGGCATTTCCAGTGGGGACTGCCTTAGGCACACCAGGTCACAGATGGATCCAGGGCTAGGAGTGCCTCCTCAATGCCAGGGCAAATGGTTCTGTCAAGGTCAGTAGACAAGAAAGCATAGGGGGCGGGGCAAGGAAATCCAAGCCAGCCTGATTTGTTGACTCTGGGCCATAAATTGCCTTTCCCAGTGTAAAGTAGACATGCAGGTAGTTTTGGTTTTACAGATCCAGAGTTCAGGGGCACAGGGGCATGGAGGCTTTGTATAAATTGTCCAGGCTTTTGACCTACCTCTGTTTTCAAAGGGAGGGTCTTCTTAAGCTGCACTGCTTTGGGAAAGAATTCTAGCTCAGTCACCATTCCTTCCCTGCTCACCCCTGTTCCCAGGAGGAAATTATTTTTACCGCCCTTTACCAGGTGCTAATTACTTCCCCCACTCTGCTTCCCTCTAGCTCTGCTTGCTGGAGCATTGGAGAATGACACTCCACACCCTCCTACTCACAACAAGATGTACGAGCCACATGGAGTTTGCTTTCCCCCACACCTGGAACAATAACCCAGCAGGTTGCACATGTTGTGGGGTGTTTTTACACTGCTTACACCCTGGCATGGCTGTGTTGCATTTCAAGGCATACAAACAAAGAAGTTAAATAAACCATTAAAAACTCTTGCAGGAAGATTACAACACAACACTACTTTATTTCATAGAATTGAAAAGGCTAAAACACAAGAACCACAAAACAGAGAGAGACAAAGCAGGCTGCTCCCTAAAACAGAGCAGCACAACTCACCACACTTACTCTAGGCTGGTTCTCTTCCGAACTGACTGCTCAAGGCCCAGGTCAGACTATTTCCTACAGCACCCCCAACCTGCAAGCAGGACCTGGAACCCCCTGTGTTTCATTGTGTGTCATTTTAACCCAGTTTTCAACAAGCCACAGACTGCATTAGGCTGGGTGATAATCTGCTCCTAAATCAGCGAACTGTAGTTAGTTTCTAACATGCATATTCAAAGTTCCTGATGACATTCACAGTTAGTTCAGAAGCCAGAATGACAGCTCAGCTTCTCCTACAGTTTCACTGACTCTGGCAGTCAAGGAATCTCCCCCTCCCACATGAGGAGTGAGCACAGCACATGCTCCATATCTCATTAGTGTTTTGCTTGTATTTGATCCATTAAGAACAAAAGCTATTTAGCCCCTGCGGGTTAAGAGGACAGATACATTTGAGTGAAACTGCGTAGTTGTCACCTATGACTGTGTGACCCAGGACCTTAGGTGACAGCTGACTTGTGTGGACTTTTGTGGTACTGTATGCCAAAAGCTAAATGGGGGGTGGGGGGAGGGAAAGAGCTCCTGAGGAAGGAATAACAAGTCTGAAGGGATATTGTGGGTAGCCCAAGCTTTGCTATCAATTCAAACCCACTAATCACACCCACTAACTGAAATTAATCACCTGCTCTATGACCATGGGCAGGTCTCGTCGCCTATCTGTGCTTCGGTTTCCCCATCTGTGAAATGGGGATAATGATACAGACCTTCTTTTGCAAAGTACTTTGAGCTCTGTGGATAAATGATGCTATACAGGCCTGGTTCCAAATTCAGTGGGCATCTTGCCAATGATTTTAATGGGCTTTGTAGCAGCCCCCATACAAGCTAAATATTACTATTCTGTAATAATGCTCATTATACATGTAGCCCCCTTTGAGAGCAAATCATTTGGAAACCAATCCTCATTTGTGCCTCATAACGGCAGGTGTTACAGCCTGGGATACCAAGGCAGAGAGAGCATAAAGACGAGGTGTGAAATCCTGGTCATTGACTGGCAAAACTGTCATTGACTTCAGCTGGGCTAGGCTTTCACCCTAGGTTAACAAGCACTGGCTTCCATTTTTCTGTGGCTGAAATCTGCATAAGCCAATAACTTTGGGTGCCATTCTGCGAGCAGAGTTTTGGCTAGATAGAGGAGTAAGTACCTGATTATGTTTGAACATCAAATATTTAGACATCCAAGTATTGTAATCTGGGGAACAACCAAGAACTGTGGGTGCAAAAAACAAAAACAAACCCCAAAACCTACCTAATTGTTCTTGGCACAAAAATTAGGACCCTATTAACGAAGGGCTAAAAAAGTGTCCCTAGGCTGTTTGGGCCAGTATCACATAGCTAGTTTGTGACAGGGGAGAATAGAACCCTGACCTCTATGAGTCTCATGTTTTAACCACAAGACATGCTCCTCTCTCATTTGATTAATTCAGGAAAGTGTCGCTACAGTCTATGCTCCCACCTTCCAATTTAAATTCTCTGCATTGCAATCTATTAAAACAATTACTTTTTTACCGGGATGAAATCTTTATTAGATTTTCAGTCTATCAGAGAAAGATCTAACACGAGCCAATGGCTGGAAGTAGAAGCTAGACAAATTCAGGCTGGAAGTAAGGTGTACATTTTTAACAGAGAACTTAATTAACCACTGGAAAAAATTACGAAGGATTGTGGTGGATTCTTCATCACTGACATCAAGCTTGGATGCTTTTCTGAACGATTTGCTGTAGGAATTAATTGGGGGAAGTTCTATGGCTGGTGTTATACAGGCGGTCAGACTAGATGATCATAGAATCATAGAAGATCAGGGTTGGAAGAGACCTCAGGAGGTCATCTAGTCCAATCCTTTGCTCAAAGCAGGACCAACACCAACTAAATCATCCCAGCCAGCGCTTTGTCAAGCCGGGCCTTAAAAATCTCTCCTAAAAACCTCCCCATCACAACGGTCTCTTCTGGCCTTGGAATCTATGGTATTGGTTCTCAGGACATTGCTGAGTGCAACACAAACTGCCTTTCCGTGTCCTTCAAAAAACCACTTCAGGGAAAAGTTTGATAGGGTTTACCAGCTCCACTAGCTGCCTGCAGACCAACTTCTGAGGCATTCAGAATATAATTTAGGTGCTGTGCATAGTTTTATCAGAAATTTAATCAACTCTCCTCTGTTAAATATTTATCCAATTACATGAGTAACAAGCAAAATATGAATGAATCCCTTTTAACATAACATAATATAGCACATAGCAGAAGGGGATTTTATCATTAAAGATATAATGAGATCACGAACACCTCCAAAGGGGCGAGTTAATCAAATAAGACCATAACATGACAAGCAGCCTGTCAGATGAAATTCTATTTGCTCCAGCACGTGAGCAGCATTTGAATTAATAATTGAACTGCGTAGCTATTCCACCAATCTTGTTAGAGGATGTCACATTTCACTTCATTGATGAAGCAGGAGGAAAAGTAAAATGTATTAAGGGGAATTCCGAGCTCTGAAATTGACAATGGATGTAATTACAGGATTTACTGATGAGAGTTACAAAGGAGGGCCCTTCACCCCACACTTTACCTTCTCTTCCCCGTAAAAAGGCAAAAAAAAAAAAAAAAAGCAAAAAAAGACAATGTCTTTTTGAAAAATATGGAAACATACCATAGCATATGGCAGGGGAAAATTAAGCTGTGCATTTTTGTAGCGAAGGAAGAACGTAAGACCGGATCCTCAGCTGGTGTAAATTGTCATAGCTCCATTGCCTTCAACTGAGCTATAATGATTTACACAGACTGAGGATCTGTCCCACAGAATATAATCTTTTCCCATTATGGTTTATCTGCTGTGCTGTAATGACTGCAAAACACTTGACAATAGTCAAACAGTGGGTGTACTGTGTCTGCCGCATATTACACTAATCATAATCATGCTGCTGTTACCTTGTGCTTCTCCTGTCTATTTTTCATACCCATCTGTTGTCCCTCCTACTTAGACTGTAAGCAAGGACTTTACAGTGCAGCTCCAAAACCAATACAGTGGGCTGCCAAGCCCTGCTTGGGTCCTCTAGACAATACTGTAATACAAACATATCAATGATAATAAACAGAAATCATAGTGTGGTCTTCACTTATCTCTAATAATAATAGTGTTTTCTCACTCCAAGACGTCAAAATGCTTTAAATGGAATGGTGGGTAAGTACAATTAGATGGAGAGAGGTCAAGAGATTATCTCAAGGTTACACATGATTCACTGGGCAATCCCAAGTCTTCTGACCATGAAGAGAAAGGGAAGGGCAGGTTCTTGTATGGCTAGTATTATCCTCAGGTGAAATTCATCCACTATAGAGCCCATCCAAATCCTTCTGTTCTACCTGATCTGCATTTAAGAAACAAAAAATGTTTGTGAGGTTTAGGGCCTCCTGTACGATGGTAAATTTCACCACATCTTAATATTGCTATCAGGAGAACTACATTTTGCCCTTGCAGGGGGAAGGACTCAAGACAGTGATAGGTCTTTTCCTTTTCTCACTTGCATGATTGGATATTGGTCATGATTCTTGGATGGAGACCAGCTAGAATGTGAAGAACAGCAGCAAATCATTAGACATACAGAGAAAAATAGTCAGTTAAGCCAACTTCAGAGCAGATCCTTCTGGAAAAGCCACTGGGAGGTTTCATTTTGCTCACCAGGCATTGCTCTGGCTAGTTCTCAACTGCAATGACATGCAGAATGTGTCCATAGTCTCATCACAGTATAGGGAGAGTCCCAAGTTAACTTGATTTGTCTGACTGACCACCAGGTCGTGCTCATTTGCAATCATCAATTGTGACAGACATGGCTATTTCCTTCAATATCCTTAAAAAAAAAAAACGACCTTGTTGAATTAAGTTGAAGTATCTTTGGAGCGCATTTTACTGACTGCAAAGGTTATGTATTGTTGTGGGCTGGGGATGTATGTGATCTCCCGATGGGGGAGATGTGATGTGAACCCTGGAAAGTGTTATGGACTTCAAAGTACCACACTGAACAATGTGCCAGGAAAGAACGGACTTTGGGGACAGATACCATCAAGTGGTTGGTTTGTGGAATTTCTAGGGAGAGGTGAACACAAATTCCGCACCTCTATTTATGCAAAACCCCAGCCTTTTGAAGCTACACCCTAAAGAGAAGACACTGCTTACTGATCAATCATCCTTGTCTGATGATTACCTGTTCCTGGAGCTTCAAGATCAAAAGAAAGACTGACCTATTCATGGGAGTGCCAGTTCTGAGCTAGATTATTATGAATTTGTGACTACAGGAAAACTCCTCGGATGGGGTTTCAAGGACTGACTCTGACCAGAGTCTTTGTGGGAGTTGTGGGGGGTGATCTCTAGTAAGTTTATTGATATGCATGTAAAGGCTTTCATTTTTAATATGATTTCTCTTTAATGCTTTCACCTTAAGAGTAAAAATACTTCCATAGAAAGAGCTGTGTGGTAACTTAGAACTGCTTTCAATTACAGCTGTTCCTACCCTTTGGAGAGAAAACAAAGTGCAAACACTGGCCTTTTTAGGAGGAAGTGAGGAACTTTGCAGCCTGAAAGAACCCAGTTCAGGAGACATGGGTCTCCATCCAATAGATGTGACAGCTGAGGAGCCGGAAGCCAACAGTGGGTGCATTTGGTGGACTATGAGGGGGAAATACAGGTGTGCTGCCTTGAACTGTGACACACATGACAGTGGAAAATATTAGCGTGCTACCTCTATATTCTGAACCTCATTTACCCCAAACCTCTGTTTATCTGAATCATGATCATGTCCCCCAGCATCTATAAATTACACTGAAAATTCCCTGAATACACTGTTTGATTCCCGTGTCTGAGTGGGCCTCTCAAACCCCCATAGGGGGAAGTGATGGGGCACATGACTTACCTGGTCTGTGGTCTTTGATATTCAAAAGGTCAACGGCCAGGGTCCAAGGCTCTTCTTTGGTCCTCTCCTGTCCTTCTACCAGGACAGTCTCCCACTGCCTGCTGTAGTGCAACCAAACTTTTCCCAGTGGGAACCTCCACAGCCTTTCAGCTGGGAGATCATCCCTCACTGCCGCTGCTCTCCTGCCTGTTCTCCTCTCTGGGCCTTTGAAACAAGAAGTCAACTGCCTCTGCTGTTCTCTGGCCTTCTGCCCTCTCCTGCGCTTTGGCCCCCTGGTTCTCTGGCTTGGGACTATTAGCTAGAAGACCCCTCTTGCGGCTTTCCTACCTCCCTCCTTCCCCCCAGGAACCACCTACACTCTCCTGGCTACAGCTCCCCGCCTGCTGATTTCTCACTCCCTTTCAGCTCTCACCTGTCCTTTTCCTGATTGACTTTTTCAGGGACCTCTCCCGTTTAGGGCCCGGGTGCCCTCTTTTAAACCTAGTTGGGGTCAGCTGATGAGTCACAGATACACTGGCCTCTTCCTTCTTAAAGGGCCAGTGCACTCTTTCACAGAGCCATAGTCCTCCCCAGGAGCTGGATGCCTGTACTCTCTCCAGTCTCTCCTTTTACATCCTCCTCCAAGACCTGATCCATCTTGCAGGGGAGGCAGGGCAAAATGTTCCAGCCCAGAACAGTTCCTTGACCCTCGCCTGGCCCCATCAACACCCCCACATAATATTCAGGTAACTTAGTGTAAAAAATAATAAAAATGATGAAAGAGTAAGGAAAGAAAGTTCCCAGCATAGCATTGAAGATTTATGTTATTACATTTTTAAAAAATCAAGGATATGACTAATTAGTTCATACAACACAGGTTTTGTTCTTAAGATATGAACTGTACTGAGGATACCGAAAGATACCCAGACTAGAGCTGTACAAAGCTGTCATAATAGAGCCTGGATTCAGCTGAAAGTCACTTGATTTTGTGAGAACCCCAAAAGTTGGCTAAGCTCACGAAGAGAGGCTTATATCAGATTTGAACTGATCTATGGGTTGAGATGGAAACCATGTGATACCTGTCAGTTTCAATCTGAGAATCAGGCAAAGTAACTTGGTGTCTTTGGATGAGTTCGACTTCAAAGAAACCCATCAGCTCAAAGCACAACCGAGATCAAATGAACCCACATGGAATGAATATTTAAAAACAAACAAAAAATGTTCATGTTAACCTTGTAAATCCAAATCCATCAATCTTGCTCAGCTATCTCATAGACCTCAGAAAGGAAAGAGACTAGTTTAGAGACAGAGACACGATAGTGCCAATGTGAATACAAAGCATATCAAACATATCCACTACCTAGGGAGGTGGTGGAATCTCCATCCTTAGAGGTTTTTAAGGCCCGGCTTGACAAAGCCCTGGCTGGGATGATTTAGTTGGGGTTGGTCCTGCTTTGAGCAGGGGATTGGACTAGATGACCTTGTCATAAATATGGAGGGAAGGGTAAACCCCTTTGAAATCCCTCCTGGCCAGGGGAAAGCTCCTCTCACCTGTAAAGGGTTAAGAAGCTAAAGGTAACCTCGCTGGCACCTGACCAAAATGACCAATAAGGAGACAAGATACTTTCAAAAGCTGAGAGGAGGGAGAGAAACAAAGGGTCTTTGTGTCTCTTATGCTGGTTTCTGCCGGGGATAGACCAGGAATGGAGTCTTAGAACTTTTAGTAAGTAATCTAGCTAGGTATGTGTTAGATTATGATTTCTTTAAATGGCTGAGAAAAGAATTGTGCTGAATAGAATAACTATTTCTGTCTGTGTATCTTTTTTGTAACTTAAGGTTTTGCCTAGAGGGGTTCTCTATGTTTTTGAATCTAATTACCCTGTAAGATATCTACCATCCTGATTTTACAGGGGGGATTTCTTTATTTCTATTTACTTCTATTTTTATTAAAAGTCTTCTTGTAAGAAACTGAATGCTTTTTCATTGTTCTCAGATCCAAGGGTTTGGGTCTGTGGTCACCTATGCAAATTGGTGAGGCTTTTTATCCAACATTTCCCAGGAAAAGGGGGTGAAAGTGTTGGGAGGATTGTTCATTGTTCTTAAGATCCAAGGGTCTGGGTCTGTAGTCACCTAGGCAAATTGGTGAGGCTTTTTACCAAACCTTGTCCAGGAAGCAAGGTTTTGGGAAGTATTTTGGGGGGAAGGACGCGTCCAAACAGCTCTTCCCCAGTAACCAGTATTAGTTTGGTGGTGGTAGCGGCCAGTCCAAGGACAACGGGTGGAATATTTTGTACCTTGGGGAAGTTTTGACCTAAGCTGGTAAAGATAAGCTTAGGAGGTTTTTCATGCAGGTCCCCACATCTGTACCCTAGAGTTCAGAGTGGGGGAGGAACCTTGACAGACCTCCTGAGGTTTCTTCCAACCCTGATATTCTATGATTCTAAAAGGATAGTCTTGTGGATAAGGTTCTGTCTTTGGTGCTCCAGGTTTTAAGTCCTACCTCTGTTGCACACCTTCTGTGTGGCTGCAGGCAAGCCATTTGAGCCTCTTTGTGAATAAGTTCCCTATATGTAAGCAATAATGATCCCCCCCGCCCATCCTTTATTTGTCTTGATTACTTATATTTGTAAGCTCTCCAACACAGGGACCATCTCTAAGTAAGGGTGCATCTCCATTTGATCTAGGAGGTGTGATTCCCAGCTTGCGTAGATATACCCTCACTAGCTCTGCTCAACTTAGCACCTAAAAATAGCAATGTGTCCACAGTGGCATGGGCAGCTGCTCATGCTAGCCGCTTTGCATACAATCCCACCTAACTCTCTGGATACATACTCATGTGGCTAGCCCAAGCCGCTACTTGTGGACACACTGATATTTTTAGGCACTTAACTGAGCACAGTTAGCACAGGTGTGTCTACACAAGCTGAAGAATCACTCTTCCCAGCTCAAGTGTAGACATATCCTACATGAATGTATAGCACCTAGCAGAATGCGGCCCTGATGTTGGTTCAGGCATCTAAGTGCTACTATAATTTCAATCGGAATTACCATCATCAAGGGCTGACCTTCCTCAGAAGGTTTCGATGGCTCAG
The DNA here is from genome assembly GCF_965140295.1 of Lepidochelys olivacea. NCBI lineage: Eukaryota > Metazoa > Chordata > Testudines > Cheloniidae > Lepidochelys > Lepidochelys olivacea. The sequence continues at coordinate 10,294,076 of NC_140415.1, read as the reverse complement.
TTATCAAAGTATTATGGGCTTTCTCTTGACAGATAAGATGTCATCTCCTAGTGCAAGACTAAACGTGGCGTATGATGTCTGTACAGGTGGCAATAAATTCCCAGAGGAATGCCCTCACTCTAAGGATGGGGACTAGCATCACTCAGCTGGAGCTAACAGCTATTTAGTATTTTTACTTCAATGCTTTGATAATTTTGTATCCAGCCACTCTGCTGATTTTATAGCATTAGTAAAATGTGCATTTATCCAACCTGGGGGTTGTGTAAGCAGCTGTTGTGTGCAAATAGGTCTCTTGTATCCTTCAGAAAAAACAGACAGCTTCACAGCAGAATATTAAACAGCATCCCGCAGACTCATGTAAATGATGAAGCGATGGACTTGAGGGAAAAGGAGATGCATTAAAATGCCACTCCTGTGGATTGGCATTCAAGACAACACAACACTAGACAGGCTTGAGCAGGCTCAGACTAGTAAGGAGCATGGCTTCATTGCCACTGAGACTATAGTTTGTATCTTCTTATTAATTATTTGGATTATTCTAGTGCCCAGAAGCCCCACTGTACTAGGTGTGGTACAAATGCAGAGTGAGAGACAGTCTCAGCGCTGAAGAGCTTACAGTCTAAGACAGAGAATGGGTAGAAAAGGGGGAGCATTATTATCCCTGTTTTACAGACAGCAGGCAGAGGTGCAGAGAGATTACATGACTTGCCTGAGGTCACACGTGAAGAGCGTGGAAGAGCCAGGAACTGGACCCAGTTTGCCTAAGGCCTAGCTCAGTGCTTTAAAATCAGGACCCTCCAGTGATTTAGCATTCTTCTCTCCCAACCCCACTGTGATTACGACTACCACCACTTGAGCCTGTGTTACACAGGCAGTCAGACTAGATGATCACAGTGGTCCCTTCTGGCCTTGAAATGTCTGAATCCTTCCAAGGGTCTCATCAAACCATTTCTCAGGCCAAACCCAACTTTGCTTATGTCTGACAAAGTGGAGTGACTGCAAGCACAGACTCTCTCTGATTAGCCACATAGTGAGCATTATATTATTGAGGAAGCTGTCCAGGCAATCACACATTCTGGCAGACAGTGACAACTTCCACAGCCAGAGAAGTCTAAATAGCAGCAAGACCCTGCTCCCTGACACACACACATTCCTACACAGCTATCTATAATTTAACAGAGACCCTTAAAACATCAAGGGGTGCAAAACATTGCAGGGGAGGAGTTTCAGAATCTGAGACAAGTTCTCCATTTGGCCCATCTCAAATTTGAGACAATCAGAAAGGTTCTCTTTCTAGTTCATTTCTAGCAATGGGCAGATTCCTAGGGAATGATTTTTATTTCCAAACCGGTTCATCCATCCCTAGCAAAAATATTCATGCATTCAGAGTTACCCCTGCATCTTTTCAGAATGCCCACATTATATAGAGGAGTGACTGCTGTGTGGCAAAACATGTTATGAGACTGGAATATCATCCAGTGACATTTTGGAACCGTGAAATGTTGCAAAGTGTCTAAAATGAAACATTTCCTGTGGGGAAATCAATACATTTTATGAAATGGGTATCAGAGTGTAACTACAGAATGGAAACCACACCAAGTTGATTTAGTTAATCACACACAATCATAGAATGTATCATGTTTACCGATCTCCTCTTTCTACAAAACCCAGGTGTCTGAGAACAGGAAGAGGGATAATTGGCATTCTTTGCTCTCTAATCTTGAAAGATGTGATAATGACTCTGGAGGGAAGGTAGCATTTGTGTAAAACTAAATGATAAATATTGTGCTGTTCTCCCAGTTGATTTACTGATTTGCCCACAGTTCATTCTGCTCTTTCAAAGCCCCGTCTGGCTCAGAAGCCCCAATGCTATCATTAATACACCCTCATTATGCATACAATTCAAGGAGATTTCTATTTCTTATGAAGCATTATATGTATAAAATACTTAGAAGAAGGATCATCTAGAATTTTGCTATGTTGGGACCATTAGGCTGGTCTGGTTCAGAGTTACCCATACCATGAGTTGCCAGAGGCATGCCCTGTCTGTTCTGGTCCCATTTAGTATACACACTGGAAGGGAACTCAATAAGTCACCAAGTTCAGTACCCTGCACTCAAGGCAGGACAAAGTAATAAGTAAAAGCTGTGTTATCTGGCCCTGTACCAACCAGAAAGTTCTATAAACCGACATTTCTAATCTTCATAGAAAGGTTGGTTGCACAGGGCCGGCAGGCTCCCTACGTGGCTCCGCATGGGTCCCTGGAAGTGGCGACATGTCCCTGCTGCTCCTAGGCAGAGGAACGGCCACAAGTGGTTTGAAGTGCAGGAGGGGGTGCAGGGCTGGGGCGTGGGAGAGGGTGCAGAGCGCAGGCTCTGGGAGGGAATTTGGGTGCGGCAGGGGGCTTTAGGCAGGAGTTGGGGCATGGGAGGGCTTTCGGGGTGCCGTATCTGGGGAGCGCTCACCTCAGGCAGATCCCTGCAAGCAGCGACATGTCCCTGCTACTCCTAGGTGGAGGCATGGCAGGCAGCTCTGTGCACTCTCTCTGCCTGCAGGTGCCATCCCTGAAGCTCCCATTGGCCACCGTTCCCAGACAATGGGAGCTGCAGAGCCAGCGCTCAGGGCAGGGCAGAGGCAGAGTGCAGAGCTGCCTGCCACACCTCTGCCAAGGAGCAGCAGGGACAGGTCGAATTGGATAATGGAGTGGAGAGCAGGTTTATAAAAATTGTGGATAACACCAAGCTGGCAGAGTTTGCCAGCACTTTGGAGGACAGGATTAGAATTAGAAATGACCTTGACAAATTAAAGAATTGGTTTAAAATCAACAATATGAAATTCAATAAAGAGAAGGGCAAAGTACTATACTTTGGAAGGAGAAATCAAATGCATGACTACAAAATGCGGAATAACTGGCTAGGTGGTCATAAGGCTGAAGAGGATTTGGGGGTTGTAATGGATCACAAATTGAATATGAGTCAGCAATGTGATACAGTTGCAAAAAAGGCTAATATGTATTAACAGGAATGTTGCATGTAAGACATAGAAGGTAACAGTCTTGCCCTACTTGGCACTGGTGCTGGAGTACTGTGCCCATTCTGGGTGCCACACTCTAGGAAAGATCTGGATAAACTGGAGAGAATCCAGAGGAGAGCAACAAAATGACAAAAGAGTTAGAAAACCTGCCGTATGAGGAAAGATTAAAAAAAAATGGGCATGTTTAGTCTTGAAAAAAGACTGAGGGGGGACCTGATAACAGTCTTCAAATACGTTAAGGGCCGTTCTAAACAGGACAGTAATCAATTGTTCTTCATGTGCATTGAAGGTAGGACAAGAAGTAATGGGCTTAATCTGCAGCAAGGGAGATTTAGGTTAGATCGAAGGAAATCTTTTTAACTATAAGGGTAGTTAAACTGTGGAATAGACTTCCAATAGAGGTTGTGGAATCCCCATCTTTGAAGCTTTTTAAAAGCAGGTTGGACCTGTCAGGGATGATGTAGGTTTTCTTGGTCTTGCCTCAGCATAGGGAGCTGATGACCTCGAGTGGTCCCTTCTATGAACAGGAAAAAAATCTAAACATTTCAATAATATTGAAACCAAATGTTTTGTTTCTATCCAACTAAAAAAAAAATGTTTTGATTTTAAGGCATTTTGGCAAAAGGCAAGGAAAGGAGGATGAGTGCCACAAAATGGCTGGAAAAGGAAGCAGTGGTTCCTTTCAAGCATTAGCCCAGTAGTGAGTGTGTTCTCCCAAGAAGAGTATGAGCCAAGTTTAATTGTGTCTTCTGCATGATATGGAGAAAGGATTTTCACTCAGCTTTCCCTTATTGCAGGAGAGTGCTGAGGTCACTGGGCCATACTGCTATAGGGATTTCTTAATTTCTCCTATTGAAGCTGTTCCAGTTTGTGTAAATAATCATTAGAGTAGGCATTTGAACTTGATTCTTCTCCCATCCCATAGGAATGTCCTAATCACCAAGCTATAGAGTCATTTTCATGCATGTTCTTTGCCCCAATGACTATTCATTGTCATCATGAATTATTATGAATTACTCTATGAATGACAATTTATCTGTTGTGTATGTAAGAACAGAGTTTGGCTGTACATGTATACCTTATATCTGCAGAATTAGCAGAGGTTTCCCATGCATAATTAGCCCAAATGCTGTTATGGTCATAGCACTTCCTTGAGATTCAGTTTTTGAAAATGTGATTGCCATAACAATGCCTCATCAAATTTTAATTCATCCCCCCAGACAGTATTGGTAATGGGTATCTGGGGGAATCTTCTCTCTTGAACTCATATGCAGGTTAAAAAGTAGCAATAATAAAAAGCCAACTCCTTCAAGGACTGTTTGGATTCTGAAAAAAATTCCAGCTTCTCTTAAATATTTAATGTCACTGATATGGAGATTCTTAAACATCATTTTTATTGGAATGCCCTCTCTGCTGCTTTTCCCCACTCCCCCAAATTTTAAAGCCTCTTGGATATTTAAAATGAAAGCACACTGGATTTCTAAATAGTTATCAGATGAGACATTATGCTCACGGATTATTTTTTGCCATTTTTCATTTATTATTATATTGGGATGTAAGCGATTTTTCTCAATTTTAGAACAATTGTAGATCACAACTTGATTAATGGTAACTAGTACTTGTATAGCATCCCTTTGCTCTATGGTCTAAAACATATTCTACACATTAATTAAGTGAGCTTCTTGCTCTTGTGGGATACACACTGTAAGGAGCCATATGTCCATTTTACAAATGGTTACAATGAGGGCCAGAAACCATCTCTCTCACGCTGTAGAGATCAGATAGCACACAACATCTGAGCATCATATGCAGTGAACAATATTTCCATAGAGATAGCAGACTCTGCCCTTCACCTCTCCCAGATCTGGCAACTTTGGCTTCCTATGGTTTGTCTTGTGGCCGTTATTTTAATTCTCTGTTTTTGGTTATTGTGGCTTTTGCAGCAAAGTGATTCTTCCAGCATTCTCTGACCAGGGTGAGGCTCCAAAACTGTTTCCTTTCCTCATAAAAGTCATTCCACAGTCACGCATCCCCAGCAGAGAATCCCTTATCTTTGGCACATGAGATATGCCCCCTGAGCAGTGTTAGTTGCACCCTCCCAGAAGCGCATCTCTATTTCTATATATCTCTGAGTTTTGTAGTGCCTCCCATCACTGTAGTAGCTGGTTTCTTCCATGTAAAATCAATAGTAATAGTGGACTTCATGGATTCTCCAACGCTTCTCTCTTTTTGGCGTCAAAACTCTGCTTGGGATAGGGCTGGGGGTTTGATTATTTTTTAAAACGTTTTAAATTCCCTTTTTTTTGATTGATTGGTTAGAGTTTATTGGGTAGAAGAGGGTGTTGGTGTTGACAAATCAGACATCAAGAATTATAACATTCAAAAACCAGTTGGAGAACACTTCAATCTCTTTGCTCACTCGATTACAGACCTAAAAGTCGCAACTCTTCAACAAAGAAACTTCAAAAACAGACTGCAACGAACAACTGCTGAATTGGAATTAATTTGCAAACTGGATACAATTAACTTAGGCTTGAATAGAGACTGGGAGTGGATGGGTCATTACACAAAGTAAAACTATTTCCCCATGTTTATCACCCCTCCTCCACCCCCCCCCCCACACACACACTGTTCCCAGATGTTCTTGTCAACTGCTGGAAATGGCCCACCTTGATTATCACTACAAAAGGTTCCCCCCGCCCCCCAGCTCTCCTGCTGGAAATAGCTCACCTTACCTGATCACTCTCGTTACAGTGTGTATGGTTACACCCATTGTTTCATGTTTTCTGTGTATATAAATCTCCCCACTGTATTTTCCACTGAATGCATCCAATGAAGTGAGCTGTAGCTCACAAAAGCTTATGCTCAAATAAATTTGTTAGTCTCTAAGGTGCTGCAAGTACTCCTTTCCTTTTTGTGGATACAGACTAACATAGCTGCTACTCTGAAATTTGGTGTTGAGTGTCATTCTTATGGTGGAAAAGCCTTTTTGAAGAGGCCTTATGAAGTGTTTCCTTAAGATGGCTAGGCTCTATGTTCAACTGAGCTCCTCTGAAAGCTCATTCCACTACTGGATTCCCCCAGCTGAGAATGCTTTTCCCCTAACCCGCACATGCTTCATCCTAGGTTTTGATAGCTGCATTATCCCAGAGGAATGCAGCTGCTGTGGTAATTCATAGAAATTCAGTCTTTCATGGAGCTGGGGCTTGATCCATTAATTTCTTTGAAGATTAGGACCCAGGCCTTAAACTGTGCTCATGGTGACCTGAGCCATGGAGAAGGCTGCAGCCCCACATTCTGGAGCCTGAGCATTGTCTATACACTCAGCTCAGATACAGTGAATTACAATAATCCAAGCCTGAGGTGACATTAGTGGGTCTTTGGGTAATTAATAGAGATGTTGCCTTGAGTGTAGGTGAAGGCCCTAAAGAATAAGACCAGATCTTTGGACTGGCACTGGAAATCAACTAGGAGCTGGTGCAGGGGTGAAGGACATGAGTAAGTTATGTTCTTGGTGTTTTAAGGACACAGGCTACTGCCCTTTGCAGATTGCCGGAATTTCCCTGTTGCTTTCACCTTTAGTGCCAGATACAGTGTTACAATAGTCTTTCCTCAAGGCTAGGTCTACACTGTAGATGGCAGGTGTAATTACCAGCATTGGTAGATTACACATGCTGACTCTGCTTGAACTAGTGCACTAAAGATAGCTGCGTAGCCATGGTGTCAAGGGCAGCATCTCAGGCTAGCTGCTGAAGTATAATACCATCTGATATCCTATGTACATACTTGGTCACAATGGCTAGATGCATACCTAAGAGGAGAAGACATGATTTCTGGACAAGTTTGGGGAGAAAGAAGGCATTACTCAGACTCCTACTGCCTGCGTGTCCAGGATTAATTAGAAGCCCCCATGCTCCCTTGACAAACAGAGGTCTGCTGTCTTTGATAGAAGGACAAGCTACACGGAGTGTTGCCCCGGTAGTAGCAACCTCATTTTGGCAGTGCCTGGGTTCAATTTGAATAAGGTGCTCTTCAGACAAGTATTTAATCTCTTGCAGGCATTGTTAGACCATTTGGCAGTATATGTGGCGTATTGCTGCTGCTGACAATGCTGTAATCCTATTTAACAGGGGTGGCCAAACTGTGCAGCTTGAGGAGCCCCCCATTCTCCGCCTCACAGACTGGGAGTAGGGGGAAGCTCGGGGCTTCTGCCTGGCGGCGGGGTGATGGAGCTAGGGGCTTGTCATAAACATACAGCTAAGGGCAGCATAAAATCCCCCCTTTATCTGTAAGGGGTTAAGAAGCTCAAATGACCTGGTTGGCACCTGACCAAAAGGACCAATAAGGGAAAAAGATCCTTTTACATCTGTGGGGGAAGGGATTTTTGTGTGTGTGCTCTCTTTGTTGTTCACTCCGGGAAAGAGAGGGACCAGGGTAGGAAAAACCATCTCCTAAAACCCTACCTGAAATAAGCATCCAAGAGTACAAAAATTGTAAGAAATAGCAAGGAAATGCATTAGCTTATCTTTTGATTTAGCTTGTGAATTTTCCTCATGCTAAAAGGGAGGTTTATTCCTGGTGTGTTTTTTTTTTTTTTTTTTTTGTGTAACTTTAAAGTTTTGCCTAGAGGGGAATTCTCTGTGTTTTAAATCTTTTTACCCTGTTAAATTACCTTCCATCCTGATTTTACAGAGGTGCTTCTTTTACTTTTTTCTTTATAATAAAGTTCTGTTTTTAAGAATCTGATTGGTTTTTAGTGTCCTAAAAACCCAAGGGTCTGGTCTGTGCTCACCTTGTTTACCTATTTGGTTGGTATATTATTCTCAAGACTCCCCAGGAAAGGGGGTGCAGGGGTTTGGGGGGATATTTGGGGGAAACAGGAACTCCAAGTGGTCCTTTTCCTGAATCTTTGTCTAACTCACTTGGTGGTGGCAGCAATACCGTCCAAGGACAAGGAAGAATTGATGCCTTGGGTAAGTTTTTAACCTAAGCTGGTAGAATTAAGTTTAGGGGGTCTTTCATGCGGGTCCCCACATCTGTATCCCAGAGTTCAGAGTGGGGAGAGAACCCTGACAGGGCTTCTGCCAGATATGACTGGTACCTGCTGAGAATGGCGGGGGGGGGGGCACAATTTAAAGGTCCACTGCCCCCAACACCTTGAGTCACACATCCCTTCTTACCCTCAGTGGCCCCTCCCTGCAGCTCCCACGCGTTAGTTCTGTGTGGAAAGGCAGCCGCAAAGAGCTGGGAGCTGCAAGGAAGGGGCACTGCTTTTGCTCCACTGGGAGCAAAGACAGCAGCAAAATCAGCAGCTCTCCCTGCAGCCCCAACTGTTTGCCACTGCCTCTCCCCACCGCCCACAGCTCCCAGCTAACTGTACAGGGAGGGGGGCCAGGCAGCACCATATGACTGAGCAGGGCCAGCAAACTGTGGCAAAAATCTGGGGGAGCACATGACCCCATGTGTCCCCCCCGCAAGCATTGCCTCTGGCTTCTGCCCAACAGGGAGGGATTTCCAGGGCTTCAGCCTTAGCAGGAGTGGGGCTGAAGCCCTAAGCCCCAGCAGGTGCCTTCCGTGTAGATGTGCTCTGGCTTTTGAACTTCTGAAGATTGTCTTACACAGCTTGGAGGGTCAGTAAATTTGGCCATCCCTGCTATATAACCTAATCCAGCATTTCCTAATCTAGGGAAGATTAGTTCAGAGGTGCAGAGAAGAGGATTGTTGGGATTAGGGGAAACTGCATGACTCTGGATCTACTCCAGAGGTCCCCAAATTGTCAGGCACTCCCCTCTAGGAGGGCACAGAGGAACGTTGGGGGAGGGCAGAGCGGGGCCGGGGCCAAGGCCAGCCCCCATGGGAGGCGGGGGGGAGCACCATTAAGGCCCTGCTCCACTCCCAGCTCTGGCCCTGCCCCCAGCCATAGCCCAGGCTCATGGCGCCACACCCGGTCCCATCCCCAGCCGCAGCTCCCAACCGTGGCCCGGCCACGGTTCGACATCTGGACCTGGGCCCAGCTCTGGCCCTGATTGTAGCTCCCCTTTCTGGCCCTACTCCTGGCCTCAGACCCACCCCATCTGTGGCCCCAGCCATGGCCCCCTTACCCCTGTCTGTGTCCCTCCACAGAAGTCGCAGACCGGCTCCCAGACCCAACTCTGGAGGGGCGGCGGGAGGTGGTGTGTAGACGGAGGCGGAGCGGGGGGCGCAACCCACACAAAGATGGACTACAAGCCGTCAGGAACACTATCCCCGATAATGTCACGGCAAACCTGGTGGCTGAACTTTGTGACTTTGTCCTCACTCATAACTATTTCACATTTGGGAACAATGTATACCTTCAAATCAGCGGTACTGCTATGGGTACCCGCATGGTCCGACGGTATGCCAACATCTTTATGGCTGACTTAGAACAACACTTCCTCAGCTCTCGTCCCCTAATGCCCCTACTCTACTTGCGCTACATTGATGACATCATCATCTGGACCCATGGAAAAGAAGCCCTTGAGGAATTCCACCATGATTTCAACAATTTCCATCCCACCATCAACCTCAGCCTGGACCAGTCCACACAAGAGATCCACTTCCTGGACATTACGGTGCTCATGAGCGATGGTCACATAAACACCACCCTATACCGGAAACCTACTGACCGCTATTCCTACCTACATGCCTCCAGCTTTCACCCAGACCACACCACACGATCCATTGTCTACAGCCAAGCTCTACGATACAACTGCATTTGCTCTAACCTCTCAGACAGAGACAAACGCCTACAGGATCTCTATCAAGCATTCTTACAACTATAATACCCACCTGCTGAAGTGAAGAAACAGATTGACAGAGCCACAAGAGTACCAGAAGTCACCTACTACAGGACAGGCCCAACAAAGAAAAGAACAGAAAGCCACTAGCCATCACCTTCAGCCTCCAACTAAAACCTCTCCAACGCATCATCAAGGATCTACAACCTATCCTGAAGGATGACCCATCACTCACAGAACTTGGAAGACAGGCCAGTCCTTGCTTACAGACAGCCCCCAAACCTGAAGCAAATACTCACCAGCAACCACACACCACACAACAGAACCACTAACCCAGGAACCTATCCTTGCAACAAAGCCCATTGCCAACTGTGTCCACATACCTATTCAGGGGACACCATCATAGGGCCTAATCACATCAGCCACACTATCAGAGGCTCGTTCACCTCACATCTACCAATGTGATATATGCCATCATGTGCCAGCAATGCCCCTCTGCCATGTACATTGGTCAAACTGGACAGTCTCTACATAAAAGAATAAATGGACGTAAATCAGACGTCAAGAATTATAACATTCAAAAACCAGTTGGAGAACACTTCCATCTCTTTGCTCACTCGATTACAGACCTAAAAGTTGCAATTCTTCAACAAAAAAACTTCAAAAAGAGAGACTGCTGAATTGGAATTAATTTGCAAACTGGATACAATTAACTTGGGCTTGAATAGAGACTAGGAGTGGATGGGTCATTACACAAAATAAAACTATTTCCCCATGTTTATTCCCCCTCTTCCCCCTCCCCCCCGCACTGTTCCTCAGACGTTCTTGTCAACTGCTGGAAATGGCCCACCTTGATTATCACTACAAAAGGTTTTCTTTCCCCCCGCCCCCCTGCTGGTAATAGCTTATCTTAAGTGATCACTCCCCTTACAGTGTGTATGGTTACACCCATTGTTTCATTTCTCTATGTATATAAATCTCCCCACTGTATTTTCCACTGAATGCATCCAATGAAGTGAGCTGTAGCTCATGAAAGCTTATGCTCAAATAAATTTGTTAGTCTCTAAGATGCCACAAGTACTACTTTCCTTTTTGCGAATACAGACTAACACGGCTGCTACTCTGAAACCTGAAAAGTTCAGTGACCATTGATTTACTCTAATTCTCTGCTGCAAACATGGGGTTAAACAGTAGGAAGCTTCTTGTCACCCACCTTCCCTTACTGCTTCTGTGAGAGTAAACACACTCAACTAGATCCAGGCTCTCAGTGAAATTAATGTGTTCCTGTGTCTTTCCTTTCAGTATGTTTCACTGACACTGTGACAGGACACCTTGATTTTTGAAGTCCCAAAAAGACAGAGGCACAAATCCCTGTAGGTTGAAAATTCCAGTAGAGTGGGAAGCTGTCTAAATGTGGATAGATGAAGGACACAGCAGGAAACATGTCTCCCACCCCTGCACATGAATGTCTTGCTTGCCTTTCTATAAAGAGATGTTTTTTCTTATGTTGATGAGCTTTGCACCTAGAAGGGGGAACAAGGGGCAAACCCAAAGTCCATTGAAATCAATGGAAAGACATTCATGGACTTCAGTGGGCTTTGTTTGGAGCTCAAGTAGCATAGATGTTTTCCCAAGGCCATACTTGGATTGTTTTGGAAGAAAGCCACCTAGGGCAGACCTGTGGCCATGTTACTACAGTAAAAGCTTTTTTATCCAGCATGTTAGGGGAATGGGGGATTCCAGTAAGTGAAAAATGCCAGTTAACTAAGAGTGAGGGACTTTGGGTGTGGGAGATGTCCCTTTAGCATGCCACTCCCTTTTCCCTCCATTGCACCCCACTCACAGCTGGCTTTCCAAAGTCAGTGAAGTCCCATGGGTTCATTCTCACCCCTGAAGTGGGGAGGTCTCTGCTGCTGCTCACTGCTCCTGCTGTTGTCTCTGCCACTGCTTGCCACGGTCACTGCCATCTTTGCTGCTGCTCACCGCCACCTCTGCCCCTAGCTGCAAGGCTGTGTTCTGAGGCTCCAGAGCTCAGCTCCATTCTTAGTGAGTTCGAGCAATTTCATGGTGTAGTGGGGAACCTCATTTCTGCTGCAGCTTCAGCATTGTCTTTCACCATAACACTGGCCCCACACCAGGTCTACGGTTCAGCACCCCACCCACACACCCCGACCTGCTCATCAGTGATTTCAGCTCTGGCGAGCACTGAGCAGAAACAAGGACTCTCAATGGAGTCTGATCAACTCTGTCTTTAAACCGGGGAGGAGGAGGGTCAGCTGGTCCCGAGGACTCTTCGAACCAAATCCACACCACCAAGCAGGAACACTTACAGCCACCCACTCTGACTTTCACTTGTCTTTGGCATCACTAACTCCTGCTTAGCGAGTGAGGTTAAATAGGGTGATCGTCTCAATTTGGACATATTTAATACAGTTCTTCTGCCCTTCAGTCGTACAAGGATAATAATGTTTCATTACCCTGCATTCAAGAGTAATGTGTATTTTAAACCCAGATTAGCCCGAACTAATCACTTTGGAAAAGCAGGTCTGTCAGTGACCACCTAGGCAAAGCAGGTGTATCTATGCAAATACAGTCTGCTTCTGAGGACTTTTCCCTCAATTTATCAATAGATGGCAGGGGAGAGCTCATTCAGACCTTGGATTACACATGCAAAGCCCTGAAAAAAAAGATGAGGATTTGACTATAAAAGCTGCAAAAAAGGTAACAAAGTGGATGAATGCTGGTATTAAGTTTATCACACTTCAGGGGTTTGAGAGAGGCAACACAGATTGATTTCATCTTGGTACTTGGCCTGGATGCTTAGATGGATTTTTAAAATTACTTGGTTTCAGAGTGTTGATTCTTTTTCTTCTTCTTCTTCTTTTAATTGTGATTCACTGCAGTCTGATCTGTTCTTAAACAGCCCTTGGATAGAATTTCTTCTAGTCTCAGTCCCAATATTCATAGAGTTTAGGAATTTGTTTTGTGAGACAATGTCATGTAAGTGACATCACCTTTTTTCTCTTTTCTATTCTTTATTATTTATTTGTATTTCTGTAGGAACACACTGAAACTAGGGTCTGTATTTTGGCTGCTGTATTGTTTTTGTTATATCATATCGTTTTTAATGTTATATTATAAAAATCCTCGTAATAATATTGAACAAAAGAAAGTCAGAATAGCATCCGTAAAAGGGAAAACAATTGATATTCTTCACTCTGGATTAAATTCACTCTGTGCAATTAGGCATCACCTAGTCTATATCCCATTAAAGCCCTACTTAAGCAATTCTTTGAGGGCTGAAATGGTACACAGGTATTGTGCTGGCTCTCTGCACATTGGTGAATTGCATCTTTAGGGACTTACACAATTTTTAAAACAATTCCTTCATATCTATTTTTTATCTATAGAAACCAATTAAAACAACAGACGTGTTTTAGCTGAGTATATTGTTCCAAATTATTAGTTTTGGCTCTATCTCTGAATGCCAAATCTCCATTTAGTATAAGGCTTCTGTAAATCTAGCTTTCTAAACTCATATTTTTGGTTGTTAATGGGTTGGCTTCTTTCCCGAGGAGGGAGGGATGAGAGGAATGCTGGCTGCCCCCTCCTGTAAAAATGCTTTAGGCGTTGAAATCTAGGAGCAAATAAATAAATAAATAAAAATTGAGCTTGTTTGTCCAATTTCTAGTGCCTAGATAGCCACATCCAAAGAGACACCATCACAATTGACACCTTGGTTGGCACTCTAAAGAGAAGCCAAAGTTTGAATACACCATAGACACAAAACTCCTGTCTCACTAGTGGAGCTGTCTCTCAAGGTCATGGATGAGGTACACTGGTGATAGACTATAATTAACCTTAGCCTGCTATCTAGACTGCTCCTATGCTGGAGTTAAACACAGGACATAACACTCCAGGGCTGTTAACTTGACCAACTTTTCATTGATGCTAAAAATTAAACTTCAGTTTGCACAAAAGAAAAAAAAATGACAAGCTGTGGCAGTTTGTGCTAGCTTTGTATTAGACGAAATTGAGGGTTTTCTTCTTATCACGGGTTTTATTCACTTTCCATGTAAACATTTCACATGTTCCCATTGTTAAATTTGATTTTGTTTTTGTTTCTTTGGTAGAGTTGGCACTGATGATGAGTTTATAACAAATGCTTTGATCTGGAATTAATGAACAATAATAGTGTGGCGTACAAAGGAACATAAGGTTGGAGGGGGTCGGAAGATTCTAATTATTGGAGCATTTGGGTAGGAGTTTATTTTACAAAATCACCATCATTACTTTGACAGTGATTCAACAATATATTCCAAAGGCTTTTATTATTTTCACGGAGAGAGGAATAGCGCATACATGTTATTTTGGTTTTAAAAAGAGGAGGAAGAGGGAGGAGTGGGTTATTTTCATTATTGCCTGTGTTCTTTTTTTCAGGGCAAAAGTAGAGCTGGTGAATAATGCTAAAGATCAGGCCTGGTTCTCCACTGCCTTGTGTCTTAGCTAGTGTAAAGTAAGTGTAACATACTACTGAATCAGACGAGTAGCTATTTATAAAAAGAAAAGGAGTACCTGTGGCACCTTAGCGACTAACAAATTTATTTGAGCATAAGCTTTCATGAGCTACAGCTCACTTCATCGGATGCATTCAGTGGAAAATAGAGAGGGGAGATTTATATACATAGAGAACATGAAACAACAGGTGTTACCATACACACTGTAACGAGAGTGATCAGGTAAGGTGAGCTATTACCAGCAGGAGAGCAGGGGGGCGGGGGGGGGGGAAGAGAAACCTTTTGTAGTGATAATCAAGGTGGGCCATTTCCAGCAGTTGACAAGAATGTCTGAAGAACAGTGTGTGTGTGTGGGGGGGGGGGAATAAACAAGGGGAAATAGGTTTACTTTGTGTAATGACCCATTCACTCCCAGTATCTATTCAAGCCTAAGTTAATTGTATCCAGTTTGCATATTAATTCCAATTCAGCAGTCTCTCGTTGGAGTCTGTTTTTGAAGTTTTTTTTGTTAAAGAATTGCCACTTTTAGGTCTGTAATCAAGTGACCAAAGAGATTGAAGTGTTCTCCGACTGGTTTTTGAATGTTATAATCACATCAGCCACACTATCAGAGGCTCGTTCACATGCACATCTACCAATGTGATATATGCCATCATGTGCCAGCAATGCCCCTCTGCCATGTACATTGGCCAAACTGGACAGTCTCTGCGTAAAAGCATAAATTGACACAAATCAGACGTCAAGAATTAAAACATTCAAAAACTAGTTGGAGAACACTTCAATCTCTTTGGTCACTTTATTGTTTATGCCCTCACTGATGCCCAGCCACCATACTGACTGGTTGGTCCGTTCAGATCATTGATGTCCTTCATGGAGGAGATTTAGGATTTCTCCTCTCATTTTGTTTAAAATTACAATGCAATTGCATTTAACCGTGAGTTTGACTCACTTAATTATCCAGGTACTGCAAAGCAATCTCTTCTCACTTCCTTACAGTCTCTTAGATACTTGAGCCAGTCAGCCTAATGTAACTTAGAACTTCTTGAAGTAGCATGTCTGTCGAGATTGCTTTTTGTAGCTGGTGTTATGTCTTTTCCGATACTGGTCTGTATCCATACACTGCTTCCACATATGTCTTTGGACTCAGCTCCCCAGGAGCTCAAAATGATGTAAAGTTCAGCTCTGTGACAAAGTGTACGTTAAACCAGATTTTCCTTGTGAACATCTTTAACAATTGAATTACATCACATTAACCTTATAATTAAACATTGGCCTCTCAGCAGAGCTTGATCCAAGTCTTTTCCATTGATGACGATGTAGTAGAAAGAGAACCTGAGACATAGGGCCTTGTATCAGAAGCCCGATATGAGACCTGAGGCCTAAACTAAAGTAGTGGCCAAGCTTGAGGATATAAAGCAAAAGTTAGCCAAAAAGGCTCTGCCTGCATGCACGCTTACAGAACCTGGAAAGAACAGGTCCTGTATTGCAAAAACACACATTCCTGAGAAGTGCTAGGTGCAGGACACACATGCAAAAACATTCCTGAAGGACGGTACCAGAATACCTCAATACAGAAACACTTTCCCCAAAGATAACAGGAACACGCTGACCTTGCTTAAAGATAAGGTTAGGATGACAGTGCAACGGATAGAGATGTTTTGATCGAACCAACATGTACAAGGTAATGGGTGGCAGCTAGTCATGTCAGAGGAGTAATATGTAACTTGTTTGTATTGGTGTCTCAAATGGAGTCTCAGAGGGAGTGCCTTTGGCTGGCCTAGGGGATAGTGGAAAGTCTCAACACCAACTGAGCTGGTCCACTGTCACGGGCATACATGCACTGAGCGTACATATAGCAAGTATAGGGCACAAATACTGTGCTTTGTGAGCAATAAACCTGGCCTAGTGCTTTCCCAACTTAAATAGATCTTGTGGTTATGGGCTATTCGATCAAGGTCTGCTGGGCCAGCTACCTATGCAGAGTTGGGATGGCACACAGAGAGAACACACTCGCAGCCAACGTCTAACAGACGGTTACAAGTGGTTTATGATTGGTTATCAGTGTAAACAAATCCAATCCCCACAGATATCTGTAAAAGTTTTCATGTGTTCCTTACACTTGCCAGGCACTCCTTTTCAATCTGGATATCGATTTTCTGCTTCTGTGAGTATAAAAGAGCAAAATGCAACTGACTCCCCCTCAGAGCCATGTTGTTGCTACAATACACCACTGAGGCCATAGCAGTCTGCAATTACACTGACCATTGTGGATTTGTTCCCATCATAGTACTTGAGAACTGAAGCTATTGACCTTTTAGAAGGCAATTTCTTGATTTGGCCCCCATAGCTCATTCAGTCATTTTGTCACTGTAGAATGGTCTTGTAGGTGTTGACCAACGTAATTTACTACCCAAGTACATGACTCAGTTGGTGCATTCAAGTCTCATATTGCTTTTACTTTCCCAGGGCTACCAGGATTGATTCCACCTGTGTTTGTCTTTCCCAAAAAACTCAATTTTGGGGTAGGCAGAAAACAGACTTTTCCCTCTTTAGCTTCAGTCTGGACTGACTGATTAGACTTAGAACTTCGTTGTGGTGTTTGTTGTGTTCTTCCATCAAAGACCCACCTATCATAATATCCTCCATGAAAAGGACAACTCCAGTTGTTTGTTAACAGTTCTACCATCTTTCTTTGGAAAATTTCAGGTGCACTGGTGGTCCTAAAAGGTAATCTTTGAAAGCAAAATATCCCAAAGGTTGTGATAAGTGTAGCCAGTTTAGCACTTTATTTGGCTAAAGGAATTTGCCAGAATCCACTTGAGGCATCTAGCCTGGAGAATACTATAGCTCCTTTCACACTGGGGAGGAAGTCATCCAGTGTTGGGAGGACATATTTTTCTCACAACTGCTTCATTAAGACTTTTAGATCCACACAGATTCATATTTGTCCATTTTTCTTTATAATTGTTACCATTGTTGCACACCATGCTGTTGGCTCAGAGATTTTCTTGATTATTTAAATATGCTCCATTCTCTTTAATTCAATTTCCACTTTATGAACTAATGGGATAAGAATACTGCAAGATGTATGTACACTGTTTGGTTCAGAATTGTCTCAAGATGATTTGTACTGCATCTCCTTTCAAAAGTCCAGTAGCACCAAATATATTCCATCAAGTTCTACCTCCTTTCTCACTAGGCGCATCATGGATGCCACACTGGTGGAGAAGGCTGTTGGCCTTTGATCACAAATGCTTTAAATGCATAGCTTTTGTCTTTGTAGGTTGTTTCTGTGGTTTGGCCCATGCAGCTCAGAATACCTCCAGGGCTAGTCAGAGTAGTGTCAGGTGACCTCAGCTCTTAGAGGGGTTCAAGGAAATTGTGAGATGAATATGATATCTGCTTCTGAGTCAATTTTGAAGTCAATAGCTTTTCATGAATATTAAGTTTCGTTTTCCAGTTCTGTGTCATCACATTTGATAGATACCAGAAACAATGACTCTTAGTTGTCTGTAATGTGAGAGAACTCCCTGAATATTTTGGTGTGGCAAATAATTACAAAATGTTCATATTTTGTGCATTTAATACGCCTTATACCTTTGGCACAACACGCTTCTATTAGGCTATGAATTCTTCCACATCTTGTGGAGTTAAGCTGTAAGGCTTTGGTGTTTGACTGGAATTTGTCCATCTTAGCCTGGGAGTTCTCTCTCCTAGCCTTAGGAAGTCTTATGGTATTGGCTTGTAGAATTTATACTGCTTACTATATCTAAGCTTGTTTCTGGTTTTTCAAGTTGCTCCTGATTTTTGTTCTGCTGTGTGACTAGTTCAGACTGCTTTGCTATGTGTATAGCCGTGGATAGGTCTGTTTTTAATTGTAGTTGCAGTAAAAGATTTTTATCTGTTAATCCAATAATCAGCCTGGCTGATATTTTCATATTTTGCAATTCCAAAGTCACAATTTGCAGCCAATGCATAAAGAACTCTTATAAAAAAATTCAACACTTTCTCCTGGATCTTGAATTGTCTGGTAAAAACATGCTCTCTCATAAAGCAAATTTCTTTGATGTATAAAGTCTGCATCGAACATAGTCAGCACCCTTTCATAGTCGTCTTTGTGACTGTCTTCAGTAGAGTCAAAGGATTTAAAGATATGCTCTGCCTGCTTCTATACAACAAAAATTAAAGAAAAATACCTGAATATTTCCAGTTACCTGGTGGAGCTTTGTAACCATTCTGAATCTTGCAAAGAGCTGCTTCCAGTCTGTTCATTATGAAGGTCTGTGAAAGCTGAAGTTCTCTAGGGCCTTGGAGAGTGGCATGTTGATGAGATCCTGCAACCTTTGTTGTGTTTTTTCCCTTAAGTTTGCAACCTATTTTGCTCCTCTTTCTGTTTCTGTTCTGCTCTGGCACTAATTGGCTTTTCACACCATGTAATCAGAACATAAGAATGACCATAATGGGTCAGACCAGTGGTGCATCTAGCCCAATATCCTGTCTTTCAACGGTGGCCAGTGCCAGATGCTTCAGAGGGAATGAACAGAACAGTGCAATTTATTGATTGATCCATCCCCCCTCATCCAGTCCCAGCTTCTAACAGTCAGAAGTTTAGGGATACCTGGGCATGGGGTTGCATCCCTGACCATCTTGGCTAATAGCCATTGATGAACCCATTCTCTTTGAAGTTACCTAATTATTTTTAACCCAATTATATTTTTGGCCATCACAACATCCCCTGACAATGAGTTCCACAGGTTGACCATGTGTTGTGTGAAGAAATACTTGCTTATCTTTGTTTTAACCAGCTGCCTATTAATTTCATTGGGTGAACCCAGTGTTCATATGCTATGTGAAGGGGTAAATAACAGTTACTTATTCGCTTTCTACACACCATTTATGATTTTATAGACCTATCATATACCCCCTCAGTCATCTCTTTTCCAAGTAGAAGAGTCCCAGTCTTTTTAGCCTCTTCTCATATGAAAAATATTCCATATCCTGAATCATTTTGTTGCAGTTCTCTGTACTTTTTTCAATTCTAATATAACTTCTTTTGAGACAGGGTAGTAGGCATACCACCAATTTATATTGTGTCATGCTGACATTTTCTATCTGATTATGTGTTCCTTTCTTAAAGATTGCCAACATTGTTAACTTTTTTGACTACTGCTGCACATTGAGCAGATGTTTTCAGAGAACTATTCATAATTACTTCAAGATCTCTTTTTTGAGTGGTAACAGCTAGATCCCTTCATTGTGCACGTACAGTTGGGATTATGTTGTTGCCATTTTGTCACCAAGGTTACAATTTTAGGATTCTACAGTCTGCTTTGGGATTAACTATTTTATATCACCTGCAAATTTGGCCACCTTAAATTATACCCCCTTTTCCAGAGTATTCATGAATATGTTGAACTACACTAGTCCCAGTACTGATCTTTGGGGAACCTTGCTATTTACCTCTCTGTTGGGCCAAGGGGGGCTCGGATACACTCAATGACATCACACCAGGTGTATAAGTAAAACCAGTTTTATTGCCAAAGTATAATAAGCTTCCCAGCCTTCATGCATTACTAAATATATGCTTTCCAGCAACCAAGCAAGAATCAATGCTTATGCCCCTTCTGCTATGGACAGTCCCGGACCCTCAGCCTTGTCCCTGAGGGCTCGTAGCAGGCGCTGCTCTAGCGTGGGGAGTTCCTGGGCACCCACAAGGCCAAGGTCCGCAGGTGAGACAGTTTGTCTAAAGCAATTCGCATAGCCATTTTTATCACCATCTCTTTCTCGGGGGCATATACATCCACAAGCAGGCTCTGGCAGGAAACACTATTGCTTTCTATTCCCACTCTTAACATTCTCAGGCCCCGCTTATCTCTTCACTTGTTTATCCAGTTGGAGTAGCTGCAAGCCAGCCCAGCCAGTCAAAGCCAGTTCACTATAGCTCCACCTGGACCATTCTGTAAAAACATGCCAAGGTAACTTGCAGTCAGCCCCAACACTCTTAGTTGTGAAAACTGACCATTTATTCCTGTCTTTTGTTTCCTATCTTTTAACAGGTTACTGATCCATAAGAGAACCTTCCTGCTTATCCCAGGATTGCTAACTTTGCATAAAAGCCTTTGTTGTGGGACTTTGTCAAAGGCTTTCTGAAAGCCTAAATACACTATATCTACCGGAACACCCTTGTCCACAGGCTTGTTGACACCATCAAAGTATTTTAATAGATTGGTGAGGCATGATTTCCCTTGACAAATGACATGTTGCCTCTTCCCCAATATATTGTGTTCTGTTTAATAAGTCTGTTCTTTTCTATCACTTCAAACAGCTTGCCTGGTACTGATGTTAGGGATACTGGTCTGTAATTAAAAGAAACACCCCTGGAGCCCTTTAAAATAATAATAAGTGTTACATTAGTTATCATCCCCAAATCTATACAGAGGCTGATTTAAGCAACAGGTTATATACCACAGTTATCAGAGTAGCAGCCGTGTTAGTCTGTATCCGCAAAAACAGGAGTACTCATGGCACCTTAGAGACTAACAAATTTATTTGAGCATAAGCTTTTGAGGGCTAACACCCACTTCATGGGATACATGCAGTGGAAAATACAGTAGGTATATATATGTGTATGTATATATATATACACACACACACACCACATGAAACAATGGGTGTTATCATACACACTATAATGAGAATGATCAGTTAAGGTGAGCTATTACCAGCAGGAGAGAAAAAACCTTTTGTAGTGATAATCAAGGTGGGCCATTTCCAGCAGTTGACAAGAACATGTGAGGAACAAGACGGGGAAAAATATACATGGGGAAATAATTTTACTTTGTATAATGACACATCCACTCCCAGTCTTTATTCAAGCCTAATTTAATGGTGTCCAGTTTTCAAATAAATTCCAATTCAGCAGTCTCTTGTTGGAGTCTGTTTTTGAAGTTTTTTGTTGTAATATTGCGACTTTTAGATCTGTAATCGAGTGACCAGGGCAATTGAAGTATTCTCTGACTAGTTTTTGAATGTTATAATTCTTGATGTCTGATTTGTGTCCATTTATTCTTTTACTTAGAGACTGTCCAGTTTGGCCAACATACATGGCAGATGGGCATTTGCTGGCACATATCACATTGGTAGATGTGCAGGTGAAGGAACCTCTGATAGTGTGGCTGATGTGTTTAGGCCCTATGATGGTCTCCCCTGAATAGATATGTGGACACAGTTGGCAACAGGCTTCGTTGCAAGGATAGGTTCCTGGGTTAGTGTTTCCATCCCACCATCAACCTCAGCCTGGACCAGTCCACACAAGAGATTCACTTCCTGGACACTACAGTGCTAATAAGCGATGGTCACATAAACACCACTCTATACTGGAAACCTACTGACCACTATACTTACCTACATGCCTTCAGCTTTCATCCAGACCACGCCACATGGTTCATTGTCTACAGCCAAGCTCTATGATGCAACCACATTTGCTCCAACCCCTCAGGGACAAACACCTACAAGATCAAGCATTCTTACAACAACAATACCCACCTGCAGAAGTGAAGAAACAGATTCAGAGAGCCAGAAGAGTACCCAGAAGTCACCTACTACAGGACAGGCCCAACGAAGAAAATAACAGAATGCCACTAGCCGTCACCTTCAGCCCTCAACTAAAACCTCTCCAACGCATCGTCAAGGATCTACAACCTATCCTGAAGGACGACCCATCACTCTCACAGATCTTGGGAGACAGGCCAGTCCTTGTTTACAGACATCCCCCAACCTGAAGTAAATACTCACCAGCAACCACACAACAGAACCACTAACCCAGGAACCTATCCTTGCAACAAAGCCTGTTGCCAACTGTGTCCACATATCTATTCAGGGGACACCATCATAGGACCTAATCACATCAGCCACACTATCAGAGGCTCCTTCACCTGCACATCTACCAATGTGATATGTGCCAGCAAATGCCCATCTGCCATGTATGTTGGCCAAACTGGACAGTCTCTAAGTAAAAGAATAAATGGACACAAATCAGACATCAAGAATTATAACATTCAAAAACTAGTCAGAGAATACTTCAATTGCCCTGGTCACTCGATTACAGATCTAAAAGTCGCAATATTACAACAAAAAACTTCAAAAACAGACTCCAACAAGAGACTGCTGAATTGGAATTTATTTGAAAACTGGACACCATTAAATTAGGCTTGAATAAAGACTGGGAGTGGATGTGTCATTACACAAAGTAAAACTATTTCGCCGTGTTTATTTTTCCCTCCTACTGTTCCTCACACATTCTTGTCAACTGCTGGAAATAGTTCACCTTGATTATCACTACAAAAGGTTTTTTTCTCTCCTGCTGGTAATAGCTCACCTAACTGATCACTCTCGTTATAGTGTGTATGAAGAAACCCATTGTTTCATGTTCTCAGTGTGTGTGTATATATATCTTCCTACTGTATTTTCCACTGCATGCATCCCATGAAGTGTGTTTTAGCCCACAAAAGCTTATGCTCAAATAAATTTGTTAAGTCTCTAAGGTGCCACTAGTACTCCTGTTCTTTTTGCATACCACAGTTAGTAGTTCTGTAATTTCATATTTGAGTTCTTTCACAACTCTTGGGTGAATATCATCTGATCTTGGTGACTTGGTACTGTTTAATCAATCAATTTTTTTCCAAAACCTTCTCTTGACACCTCAATCTGGGACAGTTCCCCAGATTTGTCACCTAAAAAGACTGGATCAGGTGTGGGAAGCTCTCTCACATCCTCTGCTTGAACACTGATGCAAAGAATTCATATAGATTCTCCGCAATAGTTGTGTCTTTGAGTGCTCCTTTAGCAGCTTGATGATTTAGTGGCCCAATTGATTGTTTGGCTGGCTTATGTACTTTTTAAAAAAATTGTGTTAGTTTTCCTCTTTTGTTAATTGCTCTTCAAATTGGCCAAACTGGCCAACATACATGGCAGAGGGGCATTTGCTGGCACATATCACATTGGTCTCCCTGGTCTCCCTAATTATACTTTTAGACTTCAGTTGCCAGAGTTTATGCATTTTCCTCTAAGATTTGACTAACAATTTTAAAAGGGTGCCTTTTGCTTCTAACTACCTCTTTTACTTGTTGTTTAGCCATGGTGGCAATTGTTTGGTAGTCTTACTGTGTTGTTTTGTTTTTTTTTATTTTAGTTCCCTTGCAGCCTGCAGACATTTCATTCTTGTGACTGTTCCTTTTAATTTGCATTTAACGAGCTTCCTCATATTGTGTAGTTCCCCCTTTTGAAGTTAAGTGCCACTGTGGTATGCCTCTTTGGTATTTTTACCCCTACAAGGATGTTAAATTTAATTACATTATGGGTGCTATTATTGAACGATTCAGCTATATATTTACTTCTCCGACCAGATCTTGTGCTCAATTTAGAACTAAATTAAAAAATTTCTTCTCCCCTTTTGTGTTCCAGCACTTGTCATGGATTTCTCTCACGTCTTGTACACAGTAGATTCCTGATGCTCTTTCCAGTCCCCTATTTTTTTACCCACTTTTCATGCTTGAATTCCAGTTACCCTCCTTCCTACCTCCACTCTACAAGCTTAGACAAAGCAGACAAATGGTGTGTCATCAATATAAAGGAAAGAGTAGCATAAAATCCCTCCTTGTCAGCTGTACTGAATCGCTTTACCTGTAAGGAGTTAAGAAGCTCAAATAACTTAGTTGGCACCTGACCAGGAGGACCAATAAGGAAAGAAGATACCTTTTAAATCTGGGTGTAGTGGGGGTTTGTTTGTTCCCTCTCCGGATGGAGAGAGAGGGACCAGGCAGGTTCAACGTCTCCTAAAAACATACCTGAAATGATCCAGTTAAGATTACAAAAATTGTAACCTAATGCATTTCCTTGCCTTACTTATCTTTTGCATGTGAATTTTCCCTATGCTAAGATGTAGTTTTATTCCTGTTTTTGTAACCATGAAGCTGAGTCGAGAGGAGAGTCCTCTGCGTTTTAAATCTTTTTATTACCTTTTAAAGTTACCTTCCACCCTGATTTTGAAGGTGTGATTCTTTAACTTTTTTCTTTATAATGAAGTTCTTCTTTTAAGAACCTGATTGATTTTAGTGTCCCAAAGATAAAGGGTCTGGTCTGTACTTACATTAAAGGCAATAGGTTGGTATATTATTCTCAAGCCTCCAGGAAAGGAGGTGAAGGGGCTTGGGGGGATATTTTGAGGGAATAGGGATTCCAAGTGACCCGTCCCTGAATTTTTTTGTTTAAATCACTTGGTGGTGGCAGCAATACCGTCCAAGGAAAGAAATTTGTGCCTTGGGGAAGTTTTTAACCTAAGCTAGTAGAATATAAGCTTAGGGGGTTCTTTCATGCAAGTCCCCATATCTGTACCCCAGAGTTCAGAGTGGGGAGGGAAACCTGACAGGGTGGAAGAAGAGGAAGAATTATTATCCCCATTTTACAGATGAGGAACTGAGGCAAACAGAGATTAAGTGAATTTCCACAGGTCACACAGGATACCTGTGGCTGAATCCTATGCCAATTCCTTAGCTACAACACTATTTTCACTCTCACTATTATATTATTTCTAATTTTTCTGGGTTGCTTGGTAAACTGAGCTCATTTGAACAAATACAAAGTCATGCATGTACAAAGAATTTATGTCACTCTTACCAGATGGGGGGCTATATTCTAGAAAACAGACTCTGAAAAAGCATTAGGGATCATAATGGACAAGCAATTGAACATCAACTCCAAGTGTGATCCTGTGGCTAAGAGCTAAAGTGGTCTTGAAATGTATAAGTAAAGCAGTGGTTCTCAACCTATTGATTGTGTGGATGTGGTTCACAATATCTATACCACACTGCCTGCTGTTGCTGCCCAGTTAGGCACATGTTCCTCGGCACCTGCTCCCAGACAGTCAGGGGCAGGGGTGATCCCACTCATTGAGCCATGGGGGACCCTACTTGGGCAGCCACCCACAGGACAAATTTCCACCCTGCACCAGCTCATCCCCCAGTGACGGGACTTACAAGCAGCCTCCTGCTCTGGCTGTGAGCTCCAGGTGTGGACATGTCCATCAGGGAACAGGTAGGTGGGTGCTATCTGCTGCAGGCAGTCCAGGGCACACTGCATCCTGGAGCATGCTCACTCCCCCCAACCCCCAGAGGAGAGACGTAGCTGTGTCTTGTGGGAGGACACGTGCCCGCCCCATTTCTCTGATGTCTCTGGCACAGACACCCAAAAGTGAGGAGGCAGCGCTCCCCTGGCGGTGGCACTCACAGTCATCCGCTTCTCTTCCTTCTGCCCCCCTCCCCCTGTCCCCTTTCCTCTCCAGACTGCACCCCTCCCTCCTGCACCATTCCCCCATCCCATCTCTCTTCCTTCTCCATTGCCTCACCCTGCCCCCACATACGCACTCATCATTGTACAGAAACAGGACCCAACACACGTAGACGAGGACAATGATGGGCACAAGGACCCAGGAGAAAGTGTCCCGGAACTGTCCCCTGAGCCAGGAAGAGGTGCCGAGCAAGCTGGCAGCTTGGGAAGGACAGAACCTCTCCCCCACCCCGACAGGCTGAGCAGAGTAACCCCTGCTTGGTGCTCACAAACATTGGGGGTGGGGGAGACAGTGGGGGGCAATGCCCCCCCAAACTACGCCCATAGCTGGCATGGGTTGATCACCCAGTGCCTCCCCTTGCTCTGGCAACCCTACAGTGTGGCCCTGCAACATGGGTGCTCCTCCCCCACCACAGAGGGCTGCTTCGCCTTCCCTGCTGGAAACGAGCGTTCCAGCAGTGCCCTGTACTGCTGTCTCCCCCTCAGCTGGCCCCATCCCTGCCAGGACCCGGTGGCAGTAAACTGACTTTTTTTAGCACACAGCTGTGCTGCAGTTGTGTGCTAATTGGGCTGCAAGTGGCCTGCAGGCCACGGGTTGAGAACCACTGAAGTTGAGGAATATCAAGTAGGAGGAATGGTGTCACGGATGGTGTACACCCCAATAAAACCTCCTCGTATTACTTTTGCCTACCGCATTAGTGAGACCATTGCTGGAATATCATGTCAAGTTCTGGTGACCACATTAAAAAAAATGTGGTGAAATTGGGCAGGGTTCAGAAGTGCTACAAAGACTTGATATGTGAAAAACCTTCCTTGCACGTAGAGACTAAAGAAGCTCGATCTATTTAGTTCATCCAAGAGGTTAAGAGATGACTTGATCATGGCATCCAGAGATTCTAAGGCCAGAAGGAACTGCTGTGATCATCTAGTCTGACCTCCTCCATAACAGGAGGACTTCCCCAAAACAATTCCTGTTGGAATTAGAGCAGATCTTTCAGAAAAAAAAAAATCCAGTTTTGATTTTAAAATTGCCAGTGATGGACATGGGGAGAAGATTTCTGACAGCAGAGGGCTCTTTAAACACATACACATAAAGGCATAATGAGATCATATTGCTGGAACTTGAAGCAAAACAAATATGGACTTCAGCTAGTCACACATTTTTAGCAGTAAGGGTTATTAACCATTTGAACTACTTACCTAGACATGTGGTTTATTCTCCATTACTTGAAGTCTTTAAATCAAGATTGTAAAAGATGTCCTCTAGATTAACTAGATATGAGGGGCTTGATGAAGAAGTTACTGAGTGAAATTGTATGGCCTGTGTTATACAGGAGGTCAGACTAGATTATCAAAATGGTCCCTTATGAATCTATTTATTATGGTACTACCAGGAACCATAATCGTAGTGTCATTGTGCTAGGCACTAGAAAGACGTAACAGAGAAGGTAGTTGTGCCCTAATGAACTCAAACTCCTCAAAGAACAGGCACAACAGGAGGCTGAAACAGACAAACGGTGGTGGGGGGTGGTCTGGGAGGATGAGGACACAATAACTCAAACGGAGTTTAGCAGAAAAGTCGGAATCACAGCTCAGCATTTCCCTACCCCATCTTGTGTATGGCTGTGAATACAGGGGGCCAACTCATCACCCTCTCGTTTCCATAGATTTAACACTAGAAGATTCTGATCTCCTGCATAATACACACCAGAGATTGTACCCAGTGATTCCTGCATCAAGCCCATAACTTCTGGTTAAACTAGAGCATATATCTTTTGAAAAGAAAAGACTGTCAGAGCCAGGAATAGAACATACATCTCTTAAGTTATGTTTTTTGGCAGCATTGCACTGATCAGAGCAAAGCTGTCCTACGAAGGCAGGTGGAAACGTCCACTGGCTGTCACAAGTGACGTTTGACATAAGCCATCCTAACTGATTATTTATCTACCTGTAACCCTTCTGCCCAGTGTTGTCAGCATCACCAAGGGCCAGGTTTTAAAAGGGTGGGATCCCTCTTGAAATTAACAATCACTGCCAGTTTGAGCCCTCACCCAGAATTTCTGGAATCACTAACTATCTTCCCTAGGTGCTTCATACAGCCAAACTGTAGGTTTCCAATTTAAAAATTTGGCACTAAGATAAAAGCACTAAAAGGTTCCAGGGTAAAAGTTAACCAAAAAAAACGTGGTTATCTAATTCTAATGTCAAGAATTAAGATTCCAGCGGAGTCTTTTAAGACAGACTTTTATATATAAGTAGAGTCTACAAAGGCTGCTTTCCCTCGATAATGACTTTGAAGCCTCCTTCATTTCATTAAGAGGGTGATGAGTGTTTTTCTCTCAATTTCAATTAAATTTAATTTCCAATTAAGAGATGGCAGATACTTTGTTTCTTGTTCAGGCTCAGATCTCTCACATTTATGGCCCATATTCCGAGTGGCTGCAACTTGTGCTGATGCCTCACTGGGAACAAAATGAAAAAGGGTGCGCACGCAGGCTATTTCCCCTAGTTTATTTCATTCACAATGGGTGAAATTCACCTGAGTGTAGAGCACCTGCTAAATGCTTATGAACAGCTTAAAGTATGTACTGAGGTTTTATGTGGGATTTAAACTGTGCATAAAGCTTCGTGAGAAATCTCTGTGCTGTGGTGAATTTCATCCAATATATACCAGAGACAAAGAAAACAGAGGCAATGCCTCACACATCCAGTTCCATTTCAGTACTCTTCATAATATGGCACTGGTCCTCAACAACTTCTTTAATTGTCCTGAGTGCTGGTGATTTCTGTGTCTGTGTTCAGCTCTTGCAAATACACACTGAAAACTTCTTGTGTCTGGGCAAAAATTGCTATTCGCAAATAACCTTAGCAACTTAGTACAGTTGATAAAATGTTTGCAACATTTTTTCTGTTTCCCCATCCCTGCTTTTTTGGGGGTGGGTGGGGGGAGTGCACTTTGTAATATGAAATTTAAATGACAAGTTTCATTTAAAAAAAAAACATTGAAAATGTCTACTACCTCTAGTTCCAAATGTCAAACAAGCTATCCCCCTCCCCGCCCTCCATTATTAGGGTCAATTAGAGATAGGTGAATAATTGATTTTTCAGTTTGGTAGTGATTCCAAAACATGCAAAACACTGAGTCAAACAAAATCCAATTTTTTGGTGAATCAAAAGAGTCCATTTCAGATCTGATCCAGAGAAAGGATTTGAATCTGTCTCTCTCATATGAGTGCTCTTACCACTAGCCTAACAATGGAAAGGGAAGAGTAGCACCACCTCCTTCTCACCATTTTGTGAATGCCAAAAACTACCTGTGTCAAATTTGCAAATAGTTTCAGATGGACAGAAACCACATTTTTTGTTGAATAAGCTATTTGTCCAAAAAATTTTGCCCAGCTTTAGTACCTATCCACCTGGGGTTGTCATACTCACAAAGAAAAAAAAACCAAAAGCATATTTCAGCCTGTTACCCAGTCTTCTGCTTTTAGACACCCAAAATAAGCCAGTGTGCAACTGTTCCACTCAGTTGTCTTAGCTAGGTATAAATCACACCCATCCATACCTATTTCAGTCTGTGGTGACCCATTCTAGCAGTTTTTCTGGTGGTT
Source organism: Lepidochelys olivacea (assembly GCF_965140295.1). Taxonomy (NCBI): domain Eukaryota; kingdom Metazoa; phylum Chordata; order Testudines; family Cheloniidae; genus Lepidochelys; species Lepidochelys olivacea. The sequence continues at coordinate 10,264,814 of NC_140415.1, read as the reverse complement.
TCAGTGACTTAGTCCTCCAGCCAAGTCACACACAGTCTGTACAGAACACAGCTCAGACAGACCCCTTCCAAGGTATCAGTACAACAGAGTCTTTAAGGCCTGTTGGCCCTTGTTGGGGGGCCATGCCCCTAGGGCTTCCTCCCTGGAGACTCTTCACCCACTCTGGTCTGTTCTGGCACCAGTTCTCCAGCTGGGCCTCTTAATAGTTCAGATCCCCTTCTGGTGGTTTATCACTGTTCAATTGTAGGCCACTTCCCCAGTGGCTTATGTGGGCAACTCTGGCCCACCCACTACTCCAGGTACCAGCCCAGGGACCCTAAGAATAGTAGCCATGTGTCTCCATGTCCCTTTAACTAAACTGCTTTCAGTTCCTTGGGCCACTTCTCCACAGACCCAGCCTTCACCAATGCTTCATCCTTACCTCAGGGCTCTTCTATGTTCAGGCCCAGCAGACAGCCAGAACCACTTGCTCACTTCCCTGGTGTCTGCTAGCATTAAGCTGTCCATGGTGCTGCAGTCCTTCAGCCTGCTAGGAGCACCAGCTTCACTCCTCAGGTTCCAAGAAGGAGCTGACTCTGGTCTGCGCTGCAGCTCCTTTTATATTAGCCTGCTACCCTCTGATTGGCTAGCCCCTAGCAGCCTCCCCCGATTGGCTACATCCCACACAGCCTCTCTGTGAAGCCTGGAGGATCTCTCTACTGCTCCTTTCCTGGGATGGGTGTGGCAGGACCCTGAGGCCTCCAGCAGAGGGCCTCTGGGCCTAGTATTCCCCATCATACCCCACAGGATTTTCCTTGGCTTCTCTGCTGTCTCCATGCCAGTAGCTCTGGTGAGGATCATTGTGGGTTGCCGAGGAAACCCCAGAGAAAGGAACAGTGCTCCCAGGAAGTAGCACTTCCAAGGGTAAGGTCAACATCTTGGCTGCCTGACAACCGAGAGGGAGAGAGAGGAGATGCTGTTTTGAGCAATAGTGCCTTCTGCCAGCTCAGGGAAGTTACTTAGTCAAAGGAGGAAGCACAAAGAGAGAAGGAATAAAGCTAGAATGATTGGCAAGCCTGGGGAAATGGACTTAAACTATCCAATGCAAAGCAGCTGATGAGAAAAGTGGATACATGTTGGGAGAGAGAAAGAAGCCAGCCATTGAAGGGAGAGTATGGTTTTTTGGAGAGGTTAGGAGCCCCAGGCCTTCATGCAGGAAACTGGAATTTGGGTACATGGCAGCAATACTCCTAAATTTGTTCTGGTCCCTGTTCAAGGGTGCTCTCAGTTTATAGGTATCAGCTGGGAATATTCCCAATGACTTTAGGCCTAGATTACAACCTTAGCTCCCAAGCTAAAGCAGTTATCAAGTGGCAAGAAATCCTTCATGTTGATAGATAAGCAGCTCCTGCCTGATTTAACCTACAATTGGGTTTTATAGCATAAAATTTAGGATTTAGAATTTGGGGAATCATTAGCTTTTATAGTCAGCACATATTCCCTGAGTCTCTGTATGGAGAGAGGTGCCCCAGGTGCAGCAGCAGCATACTTTTGTTCGTGAAAAATTCTACATGACCAGCATAGTCTAGCAAGGACCAAGAACCAAAACCATTAGGCCCCTCCTATAACTGCTGAGGGAACCAGGCCAGGATCTGAACCTGAGGATTATCCATGACATGGAGTTTGTGAGTGCATCAATACTTAGTTAGGTATTCAGAGGCATTGTCTGGAAGATACTTATTCACTGACTGTTTCCTAAAGCAGAGGGAGCTTGCTCTCCTCTACTACCAAATTTGCCACCCTATCCATCCAGCCAGGGCCTCCACATAGCACATGTAATAACAGGACATTAAAGTCTTATTTCCCTCAAGTGTAAGTCATGGAGTTGGGCACTGGTAACCCTAAGAGTATCTGTTTGCATTGTTAATTAATCTTCACCTTTTGTTTAATACAATTACCCAGTCTGATATCCTATGTCTCTGTGTTATTACTTGGGAGTATCCATATATCAGATGGCTGGTTAAAGGTTAGACGGTAGCTAGAATTGTTTCCTTCCAAGCAGAACCCCAGTACTTTTGCCAGGAAGGAGCATGGGAGTTGGAGGTTGTGCTAGCTGATTGTGTATCAGAACAAGATGAAGAAAACACACAGCTAAGGCTGGAGGCGGGACCAAGAAGCACCCAGGCCTGTATGTCAAACCCACAGGAAGTATAGTGCCAGAGGAGGTAGTTGGGTAGGATAGACGCAAAACACCAACGTCCGCATTCCACATTAAAAGCCTTCTGCTGCTTCCATTGAAGTCAGTGGGTATTTTGTTATTGACTTCAAGGGAAATAAGACTGGAGCCTAAGGGTCACATCCACTTAAGCTTTGTGTGGGAAAATATTTCATTTTATCCATTTTGAATTTGCTGCCTTTCAATTTAACTGAATGTCTCTTGCTTTTGTGATATGACATTCAGAGAACAGAAGTACCTTCTGTACATCATCCATTATTTTATATGCTTTTATCATGTCTCCTCTTATTCATCTCCTTTCTAAGATAAACAATCCATCCATGTATGAGAGTTTTTGCATTCCCTTAATCATTCTGGTCTAAGGAAACCAAATTCCCTGCAATAGTGCAAAGAACACCAGAGGTTGAGAATTTTCACCTTCCAAAGAACAAGCACTCCCTGCAGTATGAAGAAAAGCAGGACTTGTGGCATCTTAGAGACTAACAAGTTTATTTGAGCATAAGCTTTCGTGAGCTACAGCTTACTTCATCGGATGCATTCAGTGGAAAATACAGTGGGGAGATTTATATTCACAGAGAACATGAAACAATGGGTGTTACCATACACACTGTAACAAGAGTGATCAGGTAAGGTGAGCTATTACCAGCAGGAGAGCTGCGGGGCGGGGGGAACCTTTTGTAGTGATAATCAAGGTGGGCCATTTCCAGCAGTTGACAAGAACATCTGAGGAACAGTAGGGGGTGGGGAGGTGGGGAAATAAACATGGGGAAATAGTTGTACTTTGTGTAATGACCCATCCGCTCCCAGTCTCTATTCAAGCCCAAGTTAATTGTATCCAGTTTGCAAATTAATTCCAATAAAGCAGTCTCTCTTTTTGAAGTTTTTTTGTTGAAGAATTGCAACTTTTAGATCTGTAATCGAGTGAGCAAAGAGATTGAAGTGTTCTCCAACTGGTTTGTGAATGTTATAATTCTTGACATCTGATTTATATCCATTTATTCTTTTACGTAGAGACTGTCCAGTTTGACCAATGTACATGGCAGAGGGGCATTGCTGGCACATGATGGCATATATCACATTGGTAGATGTGCAGGTGAAGGAGCCTCTGATAGTGTGGCTGATGTGATTAGGTCCTATGATGGTGTCCCCTGAATAGATATGGACACAGTTGGCAACAGGCTTTCTTGCAAGCATAGGTTCCTGAGTTAGTGGTTCTGTTGTGTGGTGTGTGGTTGCTGGTGAGTATTTGCTTCAGATTTGGGGGCTGTCTGTAAGCAAGAACTGGCCTGTCTCCCAAGATCTGTGAGAGTGATGGGTCGTCCTTCAGGATAGAACTTTGATGATGCGTTGGAGAGGTTTTAGTTGGGGCCTGAAGGTGTTGGCTAGTGGCGTTCTGTTCCTTTCTTTGTTGGGCCTGTCCTGTAGTAGGTGACTTCTGGGTACTCTTCTGGCTCTGTCAATCTGTTTCTTCACTTCAGAAGGTGGGTATTGTAGTTGTAAGAATGCTTGATAGAGATCCTGTAGGTGTTTGTCTCTGTCTGAGGGGTTGGAGCAAATGTGGTTGTATCGTAGAGCTTGGCTGTAGACAATGGATCATGTGGTGTGGTCTGGGTGAAAGCTGGAGGCATGTCGGTAGGCATAGCGGTTAGAAGGTTTCCGGTATAGGGTGGTGTTTATGTGACCATCATTTATTAGCACTGTAGTGTCCACGAAGTGGATCTCTTGTGTGGACTGGCCCAGGCTGAGGTTGATGGTGGGATGGAAATTGTTGAAATCATGGTGGAATTCCTCAAGGGCTTCTTTGCCATGGTTCTAGATGATGAAGATGTCATCAGTGTAGCGCAAGTAGAGTAGGGGCATTAGGGGACGAGAGCTGAGGAAGCGCTGTTCTAAATCAGCCATAAAAATGTTGGCATACTGTGGGGCCATGCGGGTACCCATAGCAGTGCTGCTGATCTGAAGGTATACATTGTCCCCAAATGTGAAATAGTTATGGGTGAGGACAAAGTCACAAAGTTCAGCCACCAGGTTTGCCGTGACATTATCGGGGATACTGCTACTCTGATCCCTGCAGTACGTGAGCTGGTAGATTAATGAGGGATAATATACTTCCTCTCATAATTTTAATTTAAATTCAGTTTCCCCAGCACACCTTTAAAGTCTCAGACATAAACATCTCCACAGCCAGGATTCCTTTAGTCTAAAAAATACTTGCAAATTAGTGAGATGTCAAATGTTTTTACGTAGTTTATTTTATTAATTTATTTGCCATTTTAAAGGCTATTAAAATAAAGAAATATCTCTTTTAATAAAGGGCAACTTTCATTTTTGACAGTTGCTTTGTTTTTATTGTCTTTATTGCAATTTAACTGGTAAATTATACTTCCACAAACAGAATGATAGAGATTCCCACCCTTGTTTTTTTTTTCTTCCACTCCTTCCCCGCTCCCCCATTGACCTTTAAAATCCATTTGATACAATGTTTTGCTTCAAATCCTTGGTAAAGATTTTAAATTTAGAGACAGGAGCAAAAGTTATATAATGCACCTCATAATATAGTCTATAATCTCCAAAACTGATATTAACCTTATGAATCTCTTTCAGTTTATCACATCTGAATTAGTGGTCTCTAATTATTGCCTTAATTACCTCATCATATTCATTTTGCCCTGGTTTCAAAGTTAGACAAAGTTAATTCCATTGCTTTCACACAGCAGGATAACTTTTAAATATTAATTCTAGCCAATATTTTGAGCACGTAAGTTGCCAGTACCTGGATGGAACATTGCTGTGAGCCTTTGAAAGCCTGCACATGTTCCTTTCCATCGACTTACTGTAAGGCTCAAAAATTGTTAGTCAAAAATTTCTCAGTGTTGATTTTTAAAACAAATCAAGAATCCAGTAAAAAACTTTTAAAACTGCCCATGATTTTTTAAACTATTCTTTTGACCAGCTCTAGCAATTATCAGGATAATGTGTAGTTGTATCTCTTTGAAAGCCAAGTGGATTGAGTTAGTTTCATCTTCCTTGTAGCTGCAAGGGTACACGCCTAGAAGGAGAACCTAGGAGTTAGTTCTAATTAATTTAAAAGTCCAAACTGAAGTCAACGTATAGTATTCATGGGAAAGCTAATCTACAAATAACCATACAACAGTGATATTCCTTATTAGTAACAGTTGATACAGCAAGGAAAACAAGTGTGTGTGGAAAAAGTAGAAATAACGAAAGGTCAGAAGGGTTCTAGGATGACAAAGTTGCCTAGCAAATCCAGATAACTGAAATTGGAGATCTAAAAAGATATTTCTATAGAAGGGCAGGGAGAACCGCATGCATGTTGAATCACTCAATAAAACTAACTTTAATTTTGAAAAAAAATGAGAAATGCTACTGTTAAGCCATTTCCCATGTCCAAAGAACAAACACTGATATACTAACCTGAGAGAACTAGTCAGAGAATGGAGAAAGTCCTTGGTGAAAAAAAAAAATCTGCCAGTTATACCACCAGTGAAAAGCAGATGGCCAAGTATCTCAGCAATACAAAGTAGATTAATTTGGGCTGGTTACCTTGGTTGTAAAGAAAATAAATGAAGATGTCTAGCACGAAACACTGCCATGCACTCAGAATGCAAAATTTTGCTCCAGCCTCCTAGAGAAAAATAACCCTTAACAAGTCATGCTGGACAGACAATACATGAAATTAATTCTCAAGATCAGAAGTTGAAATGGTGAACCAGGACTATTGGGTTCTATTCCTGGCTATGCTATGATACACTATGATACACTGTATGAACTTGGCTAAGTCACTTGGGGGAGGGGGCGGGGAATATAGTTTAAGATTAGACATCTAGGGCCAAAGATTTAAAGGCACTGGGGCACATTAAGATGCAGATAGGTGACTAATAGGGTTTTCAAAACACCTGGACACCTAACTCCCCTTGATTGCAATAGAAGTTAGGAATGTAGGTGCCTATCTGCATCTTTAAGCACCTAAATACCTTTAAAAACCTGGCCTTTAAGCTTATACTCAGGCACCTATATAAATGGCTTGATTTTCCTGAGGTGCTGAGCAATTGCAACTTTCATTGCCTGCGTGAAGAAGGATTTCAGCATTTGGCCCCTTTGATCAGACATTCAGTGGGGTCCATCTTTGTTCCATTTAGCATATGAGTTGAGTGATATAACACATGGTTTTCATTTAGACTGGATTACCACAATCTATCATGCGGCGCTGTACTCCCTTGTCTGTCTGCATCCAGCTGTTACCTCTTGTCTTATACTTCGATTGTAAGCTCTTTGAGCCAGGAACTGTCTTTTTATTCTGTGTTTGTACACCACTAACACAATGGGGTCCTGGAAATTCCATGATCTGACAAAAAGAAAATTACTTATTGTTTACATAAGAATATAAGAATGGCCATACTAGGTCAGACCAATGGTCTATCTAGCCAAGTATCTTGTCTTGTGACAGTGGCCAGTGCCGGATGCTTCAGAGTGAATGAACCAATCAGGGCCACTATCGAGTGATCCATCCCCTGTCATCCAGTCCCAGGTTCTGGCAGTCAGAATTTTAGGGACACTCAGAGCATGGGGTTGTAACCCTGACCATCTTGGCTAATAGCCACTGATGGACCTATCCTCCATGAACTTATCCAGTTATATTTTTGGCCTTCACAACATCCTCTGCCAATGAGTTCCACAGGTTGACTGTGTGTTGTGTGAAGTACTCGCTTATGTTTGTTTCAAATGCGCTGCCTATTAATATCATTGGGTGAACCCAGGTTCATGTGTATTGTGAAGGGGTAAATAATACTTCCTTATTCACTTTCTCCACACCATTCATGATTTAATATCCCCTCTATCATATCCCCCCTCAGTCATCTCTTTTCCAAATAGACCACTCACAGTCTTTTTAACCTTTCCTCATATGGAAGTTGTTCCATAGCCCTAATCATTTTTGTTGCCCTTTTCTTTACCTTTTCCAATTCTGATATATCTTTTCTTGAAATACGACAACCCCAACTGCAGGCAGTATTCAAGGTGTGGGCATACTATGGATTTATAAAGTAACATTATAATTTTTTCTGTCTCATTATCTAACCTTTTCTAATGATTCCTAACATTGGTAGCTGTTTTGACTGCCTCTATACACTGAGCAGATGTTTTCAGAGATCTATCTACAATGAGACCACGATCTCATTCTTGAGTAGTAACATCTAATTTAGACCCCATCATTTTATACGCAGTTAGGATTATGTTTTATAATGTGCATTTTCCAATGTGCATTTTCCAAAGTGTTTAGTTCTTGGAATTGGGGATCCAGTCCTGAATTTTGGAGATGCAACACTGGAGTTTTGCCACTTTTGACTTTAATCTGAACAAGACTGGTCCCAGGGTGTGTTCATGTTTTTGACGTACATTTGCTTTGCTTCACAATTGACAAATTGTTGTTAGGCATTCAATTTCCATTACAGATCAATAGTAATTGTGTGCTTAACTTCAATATGTGCCTTTGTAAACCTCCCCTGTATCATTTCTCCCTCCCTGCCGCATAACTGTAGGAAATTATTAAAAACAAAAACCTTCAAGATTGCTATTCTCTTATCCCACCAAAATTGGATATTGAAAAATAAAAAAAATCAGTGAATTTGCACCCAATTTAACACAGCTAAACATTTGCACATGCTTGAAATGATCAACTTTGGGAGCAAGTGTAGTCAAGGTCACCTCAAACTCAGCTACTTTCCTTTTTATGATGTAGATTAAGTGTTTTGTATCTCAGCCTCTATAGTAAATAAAAAATACCATTGTTAAATATATTGCTGTCATCTTTAACATTGAAGGTCACATAGGACTCTGAACTGAATATGGAAGAGCTGGAAGGCTGCATTATGCAGTACTGGAGTGAAATTAGGGATTCATCTTTAATGTTTCCTTGTTTGTGTTACTGCATTTGTTTCCCAGTTTCCTTGATCGTCACATATTTCCTCTGATGATGAATGTTTCAAAGCAGACTTTGCTTCTCCACCAATCTGGATATTTGAGGTTTCAAAGTCAGGGAAATCAAAGGATCTACAGATTCAAATGTTATGCCATTTTACTAGCTATATATTTCCTGTGCATGATTTTCCTTGGAAATAAGAGCAATTAGGAAATAGCTCAATAAAAATTGTTAAGATCTGACTTCAGAGCAGCAAGAGAATGTTAAATATTCCATTAAATGGTATGTGATGCTGACAGCACATAAAGCACACTAACTTTTGGGTAAAATTATTGAGTTTTATTGGCTAGTGGAATAGCTTTGTGTGGAAGACTACAATGCAGTTTAATTTATGAGTAATGCTTTGCACTTCTAGGTCACCTTTTGTGCAACCCTTGTCCAAGCATTTTACAAACAAATGTCTACACTATGAAATTAGGTCAAATTTATAGAAGTCAATTTTTAAGAAAGCGCTTTTATACAGTCGATTGTGTGTCCCCCCCCCACTAAGCGCATTAAGTCGGCGAAGTGCATCCACAGTACCAAGGCTAGCATAGACTTTCGGAGCGTTGCACTGTGGGTAGCTATCCCACAGTTCCTGCAGTCTCCGCCGCCCATTGGAATTCTGGGTTGAGCTCCCAATGCCTGATGGGGCAAAAACATTGTCACGGGTGGTTTTGGGTACATGTCGTCAGTCGCCCCTCCCTCTGTGAAAGCAATGGCAGACAATCGTTTTGCCCGTTTTTTTGTACGGGCACCATGCTGCTTTGAGCAGACAGTGCAGTAGGGCTGCAAACCATCCTCATCGAACAACAGCTTCCACTGCCACTCTGCTCTCCTGCTCTACTGGTGGTCTCGCAGGTCCTCAGTATGACCATTGTCATCCGCCGCTTCCACTGCAACTCTGCTTGGCTGCTCTTGTCTCTTGCATACCACGGCAGGCATGCAGCCCACTCAGCTGTTGTGTCCTGGCAGCAGATGGTGCAGTAGGTCTGCAAAACTGGTCATCCAACCACCGCTTCCCCTACAACTCTGCTTTCCTGCTCTCCTACAGACACCATACCACGGCAAGCATGGAGCCCGCTCAGATCACCGTGGCAGTTATGAGTATTGTAAACACCTCGCGCATTATCATGCAGTATATGCAGAACCAGAACCTACAAAAGCAGGCGAGGAGGTGACAGCAGCATGGTGACGAGAGTGATGAGGACATGGAGACAGACTTCTCTCAAAGCATGGGCCCCGGAAATTTGGCCATCCTGGTAGTAATGGGGCAGGTTCCTGCCATGGAACACCGATTCTGGGCTCGGGAAACAAGCACAGACTGGTGTGACCGCATAGAGTTGCAGGTCTGGGATGATTCCCAGTGGCTGTGAAACTTTTGCATGCATAAGGGCACTTTCATGGTACTTTGTGACTTGCTTTCCCCTTCCCAGAATACCAAGATGAGAGCAGCCCTCACAGTTCACAAGCGAGTGACGATAGCCCTCTGGAAGCTTGCAACGCCAGACGGCTACTGGTCAGTCGGGAATCAATTTGGAGTGGGCAAATCTACTGTGGGGGCTGCTGTGATCCAAGTAGCTAACGCAATCACTGAGCTGCTGCTATTAAGGGTAGTGATTCTGGGAAAAGTGCAGGTCATAGTAGATGACTTTGCTGCAATTGGATTCCTTAACTGTGGTGGGACGATAGACGGAACGCATATCCCTATCTTGGGACTGGAGCACTAAGGCAGCCAGTACATAAACTGAAAGGGGTACTTTTCAATGTTGCTGCAAGCACTGGTGGGTCACAAGGGATGACTCACCAAAATCAGCGTTGGATGGCCAGGAAAACTACATGACGCTCGCATCTTCAGGAACTCTGGTCTGTATGAACAGCTGCAGCAAGGCACTTATGTTCCAGACCAGAAAATAACAGTTGGGGATTTTGAAATGCCTATAGTTATCCTTGGGGACCCAGCCTACGCCTTAATGCCACGGCTCATGAAGCCATACACAGGCACCCTGGACAGTAGCCAGGAGCTATTCAACTACAGGCTGAGCAAGTGCAGAATGGTGGTAGAATGTGCATTTGGATGTTTAAAGGCGCGCTGGCGCAGTTTACTGACTCAGTTAGACCTCAGTGAAACCAATATTCCCATTGTTATTAGTGCTTGCTGTGCGCTCCACAATATCTGTGAGAGAAAGGGAGAGTTGTTTATGGTGGGGTGGGAAGTTGAGGCAAATTGCCTGGCCACTGATTACATGCAGCCAGATACCAGGGTGATTAGAAAAGCACAGCAGGGTGTGCTGCGCATCAGAGAAGCTTTGAAAACCAGTTTCAAGTCTGACCAGGCTACGGTGTGACAGTTCTGTTTGTTTCTCCTTGATGAAAACCTGTCCCCTTGGTTCACCCTACTTCCCTGTAAGCCAACTGCCCTCCCCTCTCCTCTTTGATCACTGCTTGCAGAGGCAATAAAGTCATTGTTTTTTTCAAATTCATGCATTCTTTATTAATTCATCACACAAATAGGGGGATAACTGCCAAGGTAGCCCAGGAGGGGTGGAGGAGGAGGGAAGCACCGGATGCGGTGGGGGAGGAAGGGAGGAGGGAACGACAAGGCCACGCTGCACTTCAAAACTTATTGAATGCCAGCCTTCTGTTGCTTGGGCAGTCCTCTGGAGTGCAGTGATTGGGTGCCCGGAGATCTCCCCCCTGCCTCCCCGTGTTCTTGGGTGTCTGGGTGAGGAGGATATGGAACTTGGGGAGGAGGGCAGTTGATTACACAGGGGCTGCAGTGGCTGTCTGTGCCTTTCCTGCACCTCAACCATACGCTGGAGCATATCAGTTTGATCCTCCAATAGCCTCAGCATTGCATCCCACCTCCTCTCATCATGCTGCTGCCACCTCTCCTGTTGCCCCAGCCATCTATCCTCTTGCACATCCTTCCTGTCCTCACATTTATTTTGTGCTTTCCTGGACTCTGACATTGTTTGCCTCCATACATTCTTTTGGACTCTTTCAGTGCGGGAGGACTTCATGAGCTCAGAGAACATTTCATCGTGAGTGAGTTTTTTTCACCTTCTTATCTGTGCTAGCCTCTGGGATGGAGATGCTAGTGGCAGTGTTGAAACATTTGCAGCTGTGGGAAGAAAAAAAAGGAGAGTAAAATTGAAAAAGACAAATTGGCCATTTAAAAGGAGGGGCTGATGTTTTCGGGTTAACGTGCAACACAAACCCAATTTAACCCCCACCCCCCTACACCCAATTCTCTGGAATGATTGTTTCACCCCTCCCCCCACTGCATGGCTAACAGCAGGGATGATTTCTTTTCAGCCTCAGGCAAACAGCCCAGCAGGAACAGCCACCTCTGAATATCCCCTTAATAAAATTCCCCTATTTCAACCAGGTGACCGTGAATGATATCACTCTCCTGAGGATAACACAGAGAGATAAAGAACGGATGTTGCTTGAATGCCAGAAAACACCGGGACCACACGCTGCCATGCTTTCTTATGCAATGATTCCAGACTACGTGCTACTGGCCTGCCATGGTAAAGTGTCTTACCATGGAGGACGCAATACAGCTGCCCTTCCCAGAAACCTTTTGCAAAGGCTTTGGGAGTACCTCCAGGAGAGCTTCACTGAGATGTCCCTGGAGGATTTCTGCTCCATCCCCAGACACGTTAACAGACTTTTCCAGTAGCTGTACTGGCCGCGAATGCATCCCAAGTCTTCAGGGCAAATTAATCATTAAACACGTTTACATTAAACCGTGTATTATATTTACAAAGGTACACTCACCAGAGGTGCCTTCTCAAGGTCTGGGAGCCTGGGTTGGGTGGGTATTGGCTCCAGGATGATAAACAGTTCCTGGCTGTCGGGGAGAATGGTTTCTCCTCTTGCCTGGTGTGCGCCATCTTCACCCTCCCCCTCCTCATCATCTTCCTTGTCCCCAAAATCCTCATCCTTGTTGCATGAGACTCCCTTGCAGGAATCCATGTATAGGTGTGGGGTAGATGTAGGGGCACGCCCTAGAATTGCATGCAGCTCATCATAGAAGCTGCATGTCTGGGGCTCTGACCCCAAGCGGGCATTTGCCTCTTTGTTTTTTTGGTAGGCTTGCCTGGGCTCCTTAAGTTTTATGTGGCACTGCTGCAGGTCCCTTTTATAGCCTCTGTCCTTCATGCCCTTGGAGATTTTTGTAAAGATTTTGGCATTTTGTCTTTTGGAACGGAGTTCTGATAGCATGGATTCGTCTCCCCATACAGCGATCAGATCCATTACCTTCCGTTCGGTCCATGCTGGAGCTCTTTTGCGATTCTGGGACTCCATGGTCACTTCTGCTGATGAGATCTGCACTGTCACCTGTGCTGATCAGCTTGCCACAGTGGCCAAACAGGAAATGAAATTTAAAAGTTTGTGGGGCTTTTCCTGTCTACCTGGCCAGTGCATCCCAGTTGAGAGTGCTGTCCAGAGCGGTCACAATGGAGCACTCTGGGAGAGCTCCCGGAGCCCAATACCATTAAATTGTGTCCACACTACCCCAGATTCGACCCGGCGATGTCGATTTCAGCACTAATCCCCTCATCAGGGAGGAGTACAGAAATTGATTTTAAGAGCCCATTAAGTCGACAAAAATGGCTTCGTTGTGTGGACGGGTGCAGGGTTAAATTGATCTAACGCTGCTAAATTTGACCTAAACTCGTAGTGTAGACCAGGGTGCAGTTGTCCCGTTAAAGAATAGCCCTCATTAAGGGACATTATGGAGTTGCATCCCATGGGAAATTCTAGGATATATTGCACTTCAGAAGGCACTATACCTCCTGGAACTCTTAGGACCAGAGAGGGAAATTCACAAACTTGCTGATGCTGAAGTGGGAGTAGAGGGCATCACCAAATCCTGCACTAACTACTAGAGATCATGCCCTTCACATTTAAAATGTATAGGGTGAAATCATGCTCCCATTGAAGTCAAAGGAAGTCTTGTCAGTGACTTCCCATGGGCCAGGATTTCACCTATTGATTTTAAGGCCAAAAGAGACAGCTCAGATCTAATCTGACCTCTTGCATAATATAAGCCATAGAATTCACCCAGTGACTCCTGCACTGAGATCAATAGCATATGACTGCAAGGGACCTATGGTGATTTACTTCAGCTGAGGATCTGGCTCTGTATCTTTATCTCCCCCCGCCCCACACTCACTTGTAAACTGTGGCTTTATTTTTTTCTAACTTCAGGCCAGACAGGTCCACTGTGATCATCAGATAAGACATCCTGCATAACAAAGTCCAAAGAATGTTACCCAGTAATTCTTACATCAGGCGCAGTCTTCTGGCTGAATATGAGCAACTCTGTAGAGACACATCTACTCTTGATTTAGACACTCCAAGCAATGGTGAATCCCTCATAAGATGTTCCAGTGGTTAATTACACTCACTGTTGACAACCTACACAACAATGGATCAGTATCTAATCTTCCATTCTTCGGTAAGATTTTGGAAGAGGTTGTGACAAATCAACTCTCTGAGTATCTGGATAGCCTTGACTTTCTTGACCCTTGTCAAACAAGGTTATGCCCACGGTATGGCTCAGAGATTTTTCTTGATATATAGGCTGATGATCTTCTCCTGGCAAAGGATAAAGACCTGATTCTCCTCTTGCTTACACCAGAGTAAGTCAGAAGTAACTACCAAAATCTATATGAAAGTGTAATAGACAATAAAATATTGATAATATTGAAATTAATCACAGAATCCCCTCTTTTGAAATAATGGCAATGGGCTTTATTATCAGAGAGCAAAGTCCCCACTAGCTCATTGCCTTAAATGGGAACTGCAGGTGCTCAGTGTCTCAAAAGCAAAGCAGAACAACTCAGGTCAAGATGTACACCAGGCTGAAATGACCGGGAATCCTAATGGGCAACAATTTTTCACTGACAGGATCTTATTGATCAGCTGCAGGAGGAAGGGAAGACACATGAAAGGGCGTGTTTATAGGCTCCAGACTCTGAAGTGATCACTATTTAATTTGTGCTGCTTCCCATTCTCATTATGTCATGAGAATGGATTTATGTGCTGCCATTTTCTGCACTCATTACAATATTTGTCAAAATAATGACTAGTCAGGGGATCTGAATTTCCAATACAGAGGGGTCAATTATGATAGGCACACATGTATTAAAATAATTCTCCTCTTCCCCAAATTCTGCACCCCAGACTAACAAGCATTCCTTCCATTCAGTTCCCTCTCTGAGTTATGTGAGAATGGGCTGCAAGGAAGACCAATCAAACAGAAAAATTCTGAATAGTGGAACCTTTCCCCTCTGTAATTCACACTGTTATACGAGGCTTTAAAATTCCAGCACCTCATTCTCATGACAAATGAGGAAAGAAAATGGCATGAAATTACTGGGCAACTTTATTACAAGTGACAAATGGTTATTAATTTCTTTGGTATTCATTACAATAACATTAATCACGGTGAACCCTTTGGTATTAGCACAACTGTTAATATGCAATTTCAAAGGAATTCTGTTATAATTTAACATTAGTTGATGTCAGCTTGCAATAAAGGGTTACTATATTAATATAGTTCTGTGACACAGGAGAGGGAATCAAACAAGATTTAACCCCTAAGCGCCTAACGTTTTAATCGTAAAGCCCCTTCTTGTTGCATTACAGGCTAGGATGTATAAAGTAAAGCCACTCATTCTTTTAACTGTATGAGAGATCAAGGTGGAATTAATGAAGAGAGTAACAGGAGAATGGCAAAGGTAATGGGTACATGGGGCATTTGCCTACCAGGCCAATGTGTACATACAGCCTGGATATGTAGCAACAAAATCGGTAGTAGTCTGCATGAAATGACATCATGGCTTCAGTCTAGACTGTAGTAGCCAGACCATAAAAAAACATAGCACAATTGGCACAAGTTCGATTTCAGGTGCAAGGTCTTATTCACTCCATATCACTATTACTGTTTGTATCAGAGGTCACAGGCAATAACTAAAAATACCTGTGATTAAATCTTGGGCAGGGGGCACTAAAGGGGCCACTGCTGGGGGGGGGGGGAGGGAGCCTGTGCCAGCTGACTGCAGCTGCTCTGGCTGGCTGCCCAGGGACCACTGCCCAGGGCTGCAGACAGTGGCTGCTCCGGCTCACCACCCGGGGACTGCTGCCAGGGCCAGCGGAGCAGTGGCTGGTGGGGCTGTCCCTGGGGCCATCTGAGTAGGACCAGCTCTAGGCACCAGCAAAGCAAGCCCGTGCTGGGGCGGCACATTTCCAGGGGCCATTCACACCAATTTCTGTGTTGCATCAGTGCCAGTGGTTAGAGGGGTAAAATGCCGGGACAAAAACAAAAACGACTTTCCGGTGCTGCCTTCTGGCAACAGAGAGAGAAATGGCAAAAAGAATTAAAAAAACATTGCAAAGTGCAAACGTGTAAAAGACAAAACAAAAAGAGGGGGCGGCCAAAATTTTTTTTGCTTGGGGCGACAAAAAACCTAGAGCCGGCCCTGCACCTGAGCAACTGGCCACGGAGCCAGCTGCTTGGGCAGCCCTGAGGTCAGCCACACTTGCCCCTGCAGAAGTCACAGAGGTCGCAGAAAGTCACAGAGTCCGTGACTTCTGACACCTCCACGACAAACACAGAGCCCTAGTGATAGGCAATATAAAAACACATAAAGAAGACCCAGTCCTTTCTCTTAGAAGCTTACAACATAAAAACACAAGACAGGAAAAGAAAGTATTATTATTATACTCGTTTTCTGCCTGGGGAACAGAGGCAAAGCGAAATTAAAGAGTGGGGTTTTCAAAAGCACTCTGCATTGGTTAAAAGAAAAGGAGTACTTGTGGCACCTTAGAGACTAACCAATTTATTTGAGCATGAGCTTTCGTGAGCTACAGCTCACTTCTGAAGTGAGCTGTAGCTCACGAAAGCTCATGCTCAAATAAATTGGTTAGTCTCTAAGGTGCCACAAGTACTCCTTTTCTTTTTGCGAATACAGACTAACACGGCTGTTACTCTGAAATCTGCATTGGTTGATTTCTTTGGACAAATCTAACAGCAAGAGGCTTGCCCAAGGTCAAACAGGGTGTGTATGGCCACTGCTGGAATGGAGTTCTGCCCTCCTGAGCCTTAGCTCAATGTCTTAACGATAAGACCATCCTTTCTCTGCTTAGTGCTCTGATCGTACTTATAAGTTTTTTCTGTCAGTTCAATGCAAACCCAAGGGCAGTCATGAAATACTGTTCTATAGACTGTGTGTCACCTCAGTATGAGACGGCCTATCATAAGGCTACTACTAAGGTAATAAAAATCTGTTCATTGTCTTACAGCTACTAAATTCCTTCATGTTTATAAATACCCATAAGTTACCCAGAATCTTTCCTATTACATGGTGTTCCCTAACAATTCTCTGCCAGTATTAAAGCACATAGCACTGCATGCAGTCATTTTGCAAGAAATTTAGCAGAGAGCACAGGGAGTGTAGTGGGAATAACAATATAACAGAGGGACAGCCAAGGGAGGTTTGGTTGGTTAGATGATGCAGCTGTGAAAAGCCAAGAGCCATTTTCTGATCCCGGGGACTTAATCCCGGTTTATCCCGGCAGTACTTAGATCAGAATATGGCCCTACTACACACGTTAGTCTTCTCTTGGCTTGGAGTTACTGCTTTCATCTCAGTCTGACATGGTCCAAGCAGTTCTCTTAGCACTTCCAACATGTTTCCCCCTCTGTCACAACCCGTAGGCTATCTCCCAATTAACTTCCCTCTGACCACTCCGTTCTCAAAAGGTACAAAAAGAATCAAATTTGAATCAACATTGTCAGAACACAAAGTACAGCTAGAAAGTCTGATGAGGTTATAAACTAAAAGGATGTATTGTGAGGGAGAAGGAGTTAAGCCCAAGAAAACTCCAAGATGTAAACACAGAAAAAAGTGAGGAGGGGAATTGTCGCGTGGGGCATAAATACTAGTAGCAAGATGGAAAGGAGTAAAAGCTAATTGACATTCTTATTTATTTCAATTCTTTTGTATTTTAATTTAGGCTGAACATCAGGAATATTTTTCTCAAGACCTACCAGACTGTGGAAGAGTCTTCATTATTATTAATTATTATGATTAATTATCTGTATTAATATAGCATTTAGGAGCCTCATCATAGACTAGCATCCCATTGTGATAGATGCCAAACAAACAAAGGAAAAAAAGAACCTATCAAAGAACTTACAAGAAAAGAATAAGACAAGAGACAATAGATGGACACAGACAGAGGGACAGGGGAGTGCAAGAAAACAATGAGACTATCCTGGTCATCATGATAGGCAGAGATCTCAGAACACCAGCAGCCTAACCATTGTCAAGTGTTTTGTAGATATCACACCCAGGAGAGAACTTATCACATGAGCCATTTAAAACCAGACGAAGAATTGAGGAATCCAGTGAATAGGCTAGATGGCGTACTACTAGCATCTTCCCATTTCGATAACTGAGGAAGAGTCAAAGGGGAAGAATTATCCAAAAGCTTCACGTAGTTGTGGAGACTGGTCTCTGGTTGCATTTTACATGATGGAATAGTCCATTTTCAAAGAATATGCATCCTAGTCATGGATCCATCTCTGGAATTCCTGCTACCACAGGCACCTAGCATTAGAGAGTTGATATAAAAGAGTCTAATACTGCTTCTCATTTTAGAGGTGGGCTGAAGGAGCTCTCTCTCATCTGAGCGTGTAAATTGCTTGCTAGTTGCTACCAAAGACACAAAGAGGTCTCCTATTCTATTCTATTCTATTCAGGTGCTTACACTGAGCCTGTTACTGTGCTAGATGAGCACTTTCTTGATTCCTCTCATCATGGGGGAAGGGGAAGTTTCAGATGAACTTCTTATTTTTGCTATGAATGCCGATAAGGAAAATCTAATTTTAGAGCACTGGGACCAGTGGTACTGAAGAGGTATTTGGCAATTTAGAGAATGACTAGGTTTCTGCTTCCAATCCAAACATCCCAGAACTTCAGAAAAGTTTGGATCCAGAGACAGGCCTGAGTCACAGAATCTGGGTCCAGAATGAGACTTTCTCAAAGTTCAGAGTTGTTCATATCTTGAGATTTTGTTTTGTCCCATTGTAGAGATAGGGTTTCATCATAAAGTTAAAAATCCAGAACTATATCTCAAGAGATGGAATCCAGCGTTTGGGTTTATCATGACTGCTAGTAGTTTTAGGGGATTCATTTCTCAGCAAAGAAAAATGTTCTCACTTATTACACAACCTAAAGTAATACTAGCAAGTATAACATCCAGCAATTCTGGCTTTGTTTTGGGGGGAAAGGAAGAGGAAAAATTGGAACTGCATTTAATAAATAAAACAACCTTTTCAAAAAGAAAAAGAACTAATTTTTGAAAAACTCTGAAATGACTAAGCTTTAGCTACCCTGAGAAGAAAGTCACACTTTGAAGGGGGGAAATAGATACGTAGGCCAGATTCTCAGCCTCAGCTTATGTAAACTAGCATTGTTCCATTGAAGCCAAATAGGGTTACATCAAGATAAAACAACTCTGGCTATGACCTGTAGTTGTAAACCTAGAGTAACTCAGTTGAAAACTCTGGATTTGTATTTGATATAACTGAGAACTGAATTTTCCCTATCATCCCTTTTCACAGGGATAAACAAAGAGAAGACGCACATCCACAAGCGAATCATATTGAAGCCTTAGCGAGACATCTCTGGGACAAAAGACAAGAGGGCAGCTTGGCAAATCTTTCTCTTTTTAAATTTATTTATCATGCCCCAGGGTAGATCAGAATTCTAGGATTTTATATATATTATAAATTCCCACCAGATGGAAGAATTATGTTTTTTTTTCACTGAAAGAACTCCCTTGTTCTGTCAGTTTCAAAACTGCATTTACAGGTTTGAAATTGACAAGCTCTCTAAACCAGAGCCAGTGCTTAGAAATTGACAGAAGCCTCTCTCTTTAAGACATTCTCAAGGCAGATCTATTATGGGGAGACTTTTTTAATATGAAATACAATATTAATCCCAACTCCAAGGCTCTGTCATCACTCAAGGGCCTCATTGTCAACTGGTATATCCTGGATAAATTGAATAGCGCTATGTAACAATCTCAATAACCAACTCAATAAAAAATAAAGGATGAAAAACAATGTGGATGAGGCTAAGGCTAAGAGTGCACTTTTTCACCTCTGATGAAATCGTATTTCTGTGTATTGAAATGCTTTATACTTACATTTGTCAGTGGCTGCAGTCTTCATAATTATATCATTATTATATTTAGACAATTCACGGTCTATAAGAGATTCAGGCTTTGAACTTACCAGAAATGAGACTGAGATGTAGATACTGTGGTTGGTTACTTACATCTATCACCCTAATACTGTCATCACATCTTCTCCTTTCATTTCTCCAGTCCACACAACCCCATTATACTTTCAACAGATGAAAGCCTTCATTTTGTAGATCCATAGAAGCAGTAAGTCTGAAATAGAAAACTCTTGTTATATCTGTCTAAAGTAGTTCCTATGACCTGTGTGCCTCAAAATGTTAATGAATTTACCCTCACAACATCCCCACCCAGTAGGGCAGTATAATTAACCTCTTTTAACAGATGAGAAATTGAAGTAGAAAGAGATTAAGTGACTTTCCCAAGCTTACACAGGAAGTCTGTGGTGGAGGATGGAATCTGAACCTAGGTCTTGTTTTATCTTAGTCCCAGTGGAGCAATATGCATTTCAATACAGGCAGTCCTCGGACTCACGACACAAGTGGTTCCTGAAAATTGCGTTGTTAAGTCAAAACATCGTAACTTGTACACTCCTTTGCGGGACTGAGCATTGTAAAGTCAAAACCAATTGTCATAAGTCGAATCGGTGTCAATTCAGAAATGTCGTAAGTGCCGTTCGAACGTCATAAAGTCGAGGACTGCCTGTACAGCTGTAAATGTATACATCTAGGAACAAAAAATGTAGGCCACACTTACATAATGGGGAGACTCTATCCTGGGAAGCAGGGATTCTGAAAAAGATTTGGGGGTTGTGTTGGATAATCAGCTGAACATGAGCTCCCAGTATGATGCTGTGGCCAAAAGAGCTATGCAATCCAGGGAAATCTCAAGAAGGAGTAAAGAGTTTATTTTACCTCTATATTTGGTATTTGTGTTACCACTGCTGGAATACTGTGTCCAGTTCTGCTACCCACGATTCAAGAAAGATGTAGATAAATTGGAGAGGGTTCAGAGAAAAGCCACACAATTAACCAGTGGAACAATTTACCAAGGGTTGTGGTGGATTCTCCATCACTGACCATTTTTAAATCAAGAGTGGATGGTTTTCTAAAATATATGCTCTAGGAATTGTTTTGGAGAAGTTCTACGGTCTCTGTAATATAGGAGGTGGTCAGATTAGGTGATCACAGCAATCCCTTTGATCACAGCGATCCCTTCTGGCTTTGGAATCTATGATCCTGACTCTCCCAGGTCCCAGGTAAGCAACTTCTTCTCTATGTCAGCTAAAAGAAAAGGAGTACTTGTGGCACCTTAGAGACTAACCAATTTATTTGAGCATGAGCTTTCGTGAGCTACAGCTCACTTCATCGGATGCATATGCATCCGCATCCGGTGCATCCGATGAAGTGAGCTGTAGCTCACGAAAGCTCATGCTCAAATAAATTGGTTAGTCTCTAAGGTGCCACAAGTACTCCTTTTCTTTTTGCGAATACAGACTAACACGGCTGTTACTCTGAAACCTGTCTATGTCAGCTAGTTCACTGTGATAATGTAAGCTTATTCTCCATGGCAATATATGAGTGCACCCACTTCACAGTCACACAAAAGCATTCACAACCAGGTTTTAAGCATTGACTTGTCATGAACATTTGACACTTTTTTACTTGAAAAATGTTTGTGGAATGTGATTTTTTGAAGTTTAGCCCAAAGTGGAACCTTGTATCCAATGTATCCCCTATCATAGTGAACTGAATAAAATAAAGATAAGATCAAGCAAGACCTCAATTTGAACCATCCATGAGATTCTGACTCTTTAAAAACCAAAACCTAATGCAGGAAGAGATTTTGCAAAAGTTGAACCAAACTTAGTTTTGTGACTTAACAATCTTCAGTGCAAAACTGGGTGACAAAAATTGATAGACGTCTCAAAACAGCACTGGGACACTGTTTTACAGATAGGGAGGTGACTGAGGCTTAATGAATTTAAGGCCCTTGAACAGTGAACAGTGTAAAGCCTAGATCATCAAATACAAGTAGATGGATGTCCAACTAGTTTCCCACAAATTCCCATTCTCACATTGATTGGTCAGATACATTTATTTATTTCCCAGAATAAAATAATCTGTGTGTTCTGATAAAACTGTGGTAAATCATGTTGATGCTATTACTGACCATTGTGTCTACTGAAAGAAAGTTATTTAATTTTTGAGAGAAATGTAAGCAAGATAGCTATTGATCTGCTTCCAGCCAGAGGAAACATGAGTTAGAAAATTTTTAAAACTATTTCAGTAATGCAATAAGGTGATGCTTGAGAGAGAAAGCTGTCAGCTCAGTAGTTGTGTGATTATTGCATATTACAGTTCCAGTTTCCAGACCTTTAAAAAATATTAGTGCCAATGAGATAATGCACTGATGCTCTCCCAGCCTGTATAAGGAAGCCTGCACATTTCCTTAGACTTCTGGGAACACATTGATAGAGAAAAAAGATCAAAATTACAGTTCAGGCTAAAGGAGGAAATTTAATTCTCTTCTTTTTTTATTGAAACACCATTATGCTGAAGCTAGCTGTCTGAAGAGAGGGAGCTAATTTAATACCTTGACTCCCGTGAACCTTTTCAGACAAAGATAGGATTTTAACACATACCAATGACACACACCTTGGACCAAATTTTAACGTGTAGTCACACAGTGTCAAATCCTGGTCTTTCTCATCAGCTGATGTTTTGCCATTGATGACAATGGGATCAAGATTTGGCCCATATCAACAAAGGCAAGGAAATATAGAAAATTAATGGAAAATCATAGCATAGCATCTTGCAATGCATAGATACAAGACACCTTGCTAACTGCTTTGGTTATGTGCTCTTGTTTTGCCTGGGTGTTAGGGGACATGCTGTAGGCTCATTAGATCTGAATTGGCAGAATCAAGTTTGGTCAGTACCTAGCACAGGTTGTTCTATTCCTCTTATCTTCTTTCCTTCTGCATTTTCATACTGATTGTGGTATTGTTCTTCACTTCCTGTCCTCAAGTCTTGGGTAGCACTGCAGTCCGCTGCTGAACAGCCGTGGCATCTCAGCTCATGAGGTGATGATGAGTGAAGTGATCCTTTCTCTATCAGTAGGGGTTTCCCATTACTATCTAATATGGAAAGAGTTTGGCTCTGACTCTAAAGCATCTGGTCCAGTATAGATAGAATCTGGTAGAGCAGTTGTTACATTCAAACTGGCTATGCATATATTCTCAGCAAGTGTTAATGCTATAGGACCTTTGGATAAACAAATTGCAGCATAATGTAGCAGTCTCACTCATCCTTTTATTCCAAGGTTGACATCCATAACTCTCATCCCATGCTCCCCTTTTCTCAAGGAAGCAGAGGACGTTTATACCTGTGGATCAGACTGGGGCAGTTCTGACACTGCAGTACGGCTGGAAGTTTCTCTGTGGCTCAGTTTCCCAGCTGTAAAATAAAGAGACCAATTTTTTCATACCTCATAAGGGTGTGGTGAGGATTAATACAGTGAAGGTTCTGAGATGCTCAGACATTGTGGTAATATAAGTACCTTAGTTAAAGTCTGTTTCATCCAACAGTGAATATTGGGGCAAATTGATCCCAGGTATAACCTCAACAAAAATGAAATTACAACTGAGATGAATACGTGCCCCTAGTTTTGGTAAAGTAAATTAAAAAATAAAACCCAAATGGCTGGATTCAAACTCACTAACACTGGCTTTAAGCAGCCAGCCTTCAAAGCACAGCTAATCCCTGGCAGAAATGAGAACAATATCCCTGCAGATTCTCTTTTTTGGGGGAAATAAACCTCTGCAGATTTCCATTGAGTTTTGTTATTGATGTTCCTGCTTACACTCCCTGACTGGGACAGTCACACATCTAATCTAAGCTGTATTGCTCAAGCATTAGGCATCTTAGTAGCTGCATATCACATTGACAGACTATTGCCCTGCTGACTCAGAAAGATTAAAATATTTGCCAATGTGTTTTATCTCTTACATTTTGCTGTTGAGATCTGACAAATAGGAGCCAGTGATAACTTTGCATCAGTTCACACACAAAAATAGCATGTGGGAAAGGTCCAGCTGTTGATTGTCTGATGATGGGGTCAGTGCTCTCCACGGAGTATTTCTTCTATTCTATTCTTTTTACTGTGTTCCTGACTGTAGTATCTGAGCGCCTTCTAGTCGTGCGTTAAGCCACGGGACTACACAACGGACACTTGTTGTTTGTTTGACACATGTTCTCCAGAGGGAGAAGCGTGTGGAGTGGAGTGTCTTGTTTTGGCAAGGTTGTTTTTTTGTTTGCTTCTTTTGTTAAATATTCCCTTGGCTGTGCACTTTTAGGAAAGAAGGCAAGGTCACAGAAATGCACCTTGCACTTGGAACAGAAAGTGGGGAGGTTTGTGATCATCTTGAATTGCTGGGGAAATTCCTTTTTCAGTCGTGCACCACCCTAGAAAAGGTTCTATAATCTGCACAGATAAACTTTACTCTTACTGTTGAGAGTCCTTTTGCCCAGTGGCACTAAGGGGGGACAGATAGCTCAGTGGTTTGAGCATTGGCCTGCTAAACCCAGGGTTGTGAGTTCAATCCTTGAGCAGACCACTTAGGGATCTAGGGCAAAAAACTGGGGGTTGGTCCTGCTTTGAGCAGGGAGTTGGACTAGATGACCTCCTGAGGTCCCTTCCAACTCTAGGATTCTTTTGACCAATCTTCATCCTAAAGCTTGTCAGTATCTCATTCATTTTCTTATACCTAGGTGCCCATAGGATAACTACTACAAATGGATGCCAGTCTCTGCTGTAGACCTGTGCAAACTATTGACAGCAGGGCCATCCCTAGGGTGGTGCAGGGCCCAGGACATTGACACCGAGTTTCTAATCTGCCAGGGGGTGCTCCTCCCCCAGCTCCACCCATGCCCCACCTTCACCCCTTCCCCAAGACCCCAGCCCCGCGTCTTCATGTCCCTGCCCAGTTCCGCCCCCTCCCCCGAGCATGCTGTGCCCTCGCTCCTCTCCTCTCCTCTCCCCCCCAGCACCTCCTGATGTCACAAAATATCTGACCTGCGGCAGGCAGTAGGCACTGAGAGGGAGGGGGAGGCACTGACGGGGGGGCCTGCAGGCAGGCAGGAGGCACTGGGGGGGGGAGGGAGAAGTTCTGGTAGGGTGGCTCCTCCTCATCCCATCCCCCCCACACCCGCCTGCCGCTCGCCTCCTCACTCTGCTCACCCCCCACCTCCCCTCCCCTCCCACAGGGCTTCCCAAAGTGTGGGGTCTGGGGCAGTTGCCCCTATTCACCTTACCCAAGGGACAGTTCTGATTGATAGCCAACAGTTTTATTCATGAAGGGTCAGATTCTGCTCCTGTTGAAGTCAAAGCAAAACTGCTATTGACTCCAATGGGACAGGATTAAGCCCTAAATTTAGCCCACTCCCTGTTAGCAAGCTGCTTGCAAGTCTGTCATAATTTCCACCAATTTTCTCTTTGAACCAGTGGTTTGGGCCTGATTCTTCACTGCCACTTATCTCATGTCATCACTGAAACCAATGCAAAGTGGGGCCAAAACACAATACCATTACAAGTTTGTTGTGTTGCACACTCACATTCCACAAGCCCATGAGTACCCATGGTGCAGTGATGAAGCAGGCCATTCCTCTGAACATAAACTGTTCGCGTCAAGTGTTGCCTCCAGGACTCTTTTTGCAGTCTGAAACTGTTTGGGTTGGACAAACAGTTTCTGCACATAGATATTTGTGCATTTCAGGAGTGCTGAGTTTCTGGTGTTAAATCTCCCAATCTCTAAGAACAAGAGGCAGCTGGAATAATCTGCTCAAATGAGGCACATTTTGAATGCATTATTTATAACACAGCTTCAGGGAGGAAATTGTTTTTCTTTTCAGACAGTTAAACACCATTTGGCTATGCAGGGCACCTCCCATTACCTGCTGAGTTAAGTTAGTATGTTGCAAAATTTAAAATAAAACTTAATTTATTATGATTAATCATCACGTGATGAGGAAGCAGTCCCAACATTGCGGCTTCCACCCCTAGTTTCTCATTGCAATTATTTCTTTTCCCTGTAGAACAGTAAGATTTGTATAGCTCCATGGTTTTTTTTTTTTTCCTTTCTTTTTTATTGTTTGATTGTGTGGAAGGATGGGAGTATTAATATATTTTTATATTTTTCTCCCACTTGGCATTTATTGTCCTGTGGTCTACCCTTTACACATTTAAGTATTGAACATATTTGGCTGTTTGAAAAATAGTGAGAAATAACTTAAAATAAAATAAATAAATGAAAAAAATCCCTCCCTTAGTTTACTACAAAGGTAAAGGAGCTTTCCTTCATGAGGATATAATGAAGGCTCAGCCACTAAAGGCTCTGTCGACTGCTGCAGAGTTATAGAGGGCTCCTATTCTCTAAACAAGACACTTGTATCGCTGTGGTCAAGCCATACTCTGACTCCAGCTGTTGGTGCAGCCGTATCAACTTGCTCGTCCTATGATACTTTTACTGCCTTCCTACTGATCTTCCCAGGGTGACATTCTGGAAGACCACAGAAAGCCAGAGTTATCAGCCTTTCTATGGATGTTCTGCATGTGCCTTAAGTGGAGATACAAAATCCATCCCAACCCCACGCTACAGGTCATAGGTAGGAATAGCTGCCGTTAACCCTTTGTGACCACTGTGTGGTGGTATCATGCTACTGGGTTCACAGACTGCAGATACAGTGGCCCCTCCCAAGTAAGGTGACCAGATAGCAAGTGTAAAAAAGCGGGATGGGGTGGTGGGGGGTAATAGGTGCCTATATAAGAAAAAGCCCCCAAAATCAGGACTGTCACTATAAAATCGGGACATCTGGTCACCCTACTCCCAAGGCTTCCCCCGCACCCAGTGTTCCCCTCCAAGTCCACCTCCTTGGTGTTCAGGAGAAGTGGAGTGCCCCCACCTCTGCAGATAGCTTTGCATGGATTGCCACAAAGGGATTAATTTCACCTTCAACACAATGCAGTTGTCACCCTACTTCACCTTTCAGAACTCTTCTCAGCAAACTCCACCCCATCTCCCATATGTCACTTATTGCCCCCTCCTTTCTGATTGCCCTGTTCTAATCTTGTCTTCTTCTCTGATCCTCCTTCTCCTCCCCACACATAACACACTACAGTTAGCGGTCGCTGTCATGTATGACCTGCCCCAAACTCTTTTTTCCTTGCTCCCATGACATCCAACCCTTTCCCTCCCCTTAACTCCTTCTGCATGGTCCCTGGTTTATGACTCAATCCCAGAACCCAAATATGAAAAGACATTTCAAGTCCTCTTGTCCAGTGACTCTCAACCTTTCCAGACTATGGTACCCCTTTCAGGAGTCTGATTTATCTTACGTATCCCCAAGTTTCACCTCACTTAAAAACTACTTGCTTACAAAATCAGACACAGAAATAGAAAAGTGTCCCAGCACACTCTTTACTGAAAAATTGTTTACTTTCTCATTTTTACCATATAATTATAAAATAAATCAATTGGAATATAAATATTTCACTTATGTTGCAGTGTATAGTATATAGAGCAGTATAAACAAATCATTGTCTGTATGAAATTTTAGTTTGTACTGACTTCACTAGTGCTTTTTATGTAGCCTATTGTAAAACTAGGCAAATATCTATATGAGTTGATGTACCCCCTGGAAGACCTCTGCGTATCCCCAGGTGTATGCTCCTGTGCTCAGCTCATTCCAGTTCTAAATGTCTCAAGTGTTTCTTCACCTATAAGACCCTTCACAACTCAGTCACTCCCTGCTTTTCCACCATTGTCTGTTATTATATCCCCTGCACACACACAGACACACTGTGCTCCATCAGTGATGCCTACTAGTCCTACAAACATCTCCTGGTTTTCCTCCCCACTGCTCCTTAGATAGGGAACACCCTCCTTGAACTAAGCCATGAGGCCAAAATACTTCCTTCAGAATCCATGTCTACTGTGATGCTCACAAAAGCAGGCTTGGGCAACAGCTGAGGAGAGCTGATATTGTTGTAGTTATTTAAAAGCCAGAATTAGTTTCAGATGATTCAGAACCATCAAGCTGTATGCACAGTTCACCTACGTAACCTCAGGGTCCTCTTAGCACCATCTTTGCTCTCCCTATCCCCATCCTGCCTATTTATTGTTATATTTACAGGTTGCACCATGTCTGACATTAGATCAAAAATTCTTTGGGAGAGTGACGGTTTCTTCTTTGCTTTTTCAGGAGATAATACAGGGTCTGAGCCAAAACCCAGAAACGTCAACAGAAGGACTTCCGTTGATTCCAGTGACCTGCAGATTCAGGGACATAATGCAGCTCTGATCCACACTGGACTTTGGGCATTAGTGACATACAAAATAATAGCAAAATACTAGTAATAATAATTTCCTTTCAGAGACCATGGTCTCAGCCTACTACAAACACAACCAACTAAGATACTACCATGATGAGTGGGGTATTGGCATCTGAACAAGAGAGATTAATATTGCATTATAATATTTAAAATGTTGCATATATGACCCTTATGCATCAGCCACTAAAATTACACATTGTGTCAGACCAAAATCATTACACATACCAAAATTGGAGAATGTCTCTTCGTATTTTAATCTACTTTAAACTCAGGGCATATAGAGGGTAGAGTTATGCAGTACGTGTTTGTGATGTTGAGATTTAGTCGCTGGCCTAGAGAAATATACCATACCTCTCAAACATCCCTCATCTCAGTCCCTGGGTTACCTACACAGCACACAAATTTGGTGTCTTCATTTTGTTGGGATTCCCTCCAAGCCCTCTTTCCACACGGCTTCCCAAGAACTGAGTTTGACTCCAGACTTTGTCACTCAGGTATCTCTGTTGGCATACGGTAATGCTACACTGCGTTGATCAGACTCAAATGCAGGCAATGGATGCAGGGTACGTCACCGATCCAAAGATGCACAGACACTCTCTCTCTTTACATACATTTACACATTCCACTGCATTTACTATACATTGCATCAGACATTTTGGGACTGGCTTAGTTATTGTAGGAACCAATCCCTGTCCATGCACTGTCCATGTTCGAACTACTCTTTACTCCATCTTTACATTGCTGACTTTTCTTGTCCATTGTTATCTTGTTCTTTGTACATGGTTTCTTAGGCATTCCCTCCCCTTACCTTAGCTCCTTCAGACATTCTGGCTCTTAGCCTACTTACCTATTTACCTATCTTAGTTAGCACAAACATTCTGTTTTCAAAAAGAAAAGGAGGACTTGTGGCACCTTAGAGACTAACCAATTTATTAGAGCATAAGCTTTCGTGAGCTACAGCTCACTTCCTCAGATGCATATCGTGGAAACTGCAGCAGGCTTTATATATACACAGAGAATATGAAACAATACCTATTCCCACCCCACTGTCACTTTGGATGGGCTATCACCAGCAGGAGAGTGAATTTGTGTGGGGGGGTGGAGGGTGAGAAAACCTGGATTTGTGCTGGAAATCACTTTAGATAAGCTATTACCAGCAGGACAGTGGGGTGGGAATAGGTATTGTTTCATATTCTCTGTGTATATATAAAGCCTGCTGCAGTTTCCACGATATGCATCTGAGGAAGTGAGCTGTAGCTCACGAAAGCTTATGTTCTAATAAATTGGTTAGTCTCTAAGGTGCCACAAGTCCTCCTTTTCTTTTTGCGAATACAGACTAACACGGCTGTTACTCTGAATTCTGTTTTCAGCACACTGCTCTACCTCCCTAATCCTGCCTACCAAGAAATGAGGCTTCCCCCTGTGTTTGTTAACTCATATCAGGGTAGGCCTACACATTCTAGTGTCAAAATTTGTTTACATCAGAAATAAAGAAGCTGAGAATGAAGCTGAGATTATAGAAAAAGTTATTACAACAGAAGAAGGAATCCTACAACTTTTTAAGGTTCCTGCGAGAATACTTTTTTTTGTATTCCTTATCACTGGGGGTCCTTGACTCAGACCACATCCACGTTGGCAAGTGGAGAGCTTTGTGATGTAAGACAGCCTTTAGCAATGCCAGTTGAGGTGATTAAGGCTGGTATTTTAGGGGGCTATATGGTCAGGATTGTGGGGGGCAGGGATGAGCCAGAAAGAGAGATTTATATATTATCAATAACTGTCTATCGCCTAAAGCATAAAAACTCTTTATAATAGGGAGTATAAATATTCCCCCTACCCAGCATTAAAAATAAGTCAACCTCCTTCCGAGACAGATTGAGGAGAGACCAGAAAGGAAGACAAAATACCATGTTAAAAGTTCACCATTCAAGCCCTCTGACCAAGTTTCATCTTTCAAGTCATTCTGGTTTCCAGTTGAGCAAGGTCTTGTTTTGCTGCCGTGCTATTATTCATTCAAAGTGCACAGGGGAAAATATATTTATCTTTCTGCTTGTAACACACTAAATTGGGCAAAGGGGAGGAACTTTTTCATTTATGACGCCCCTTCATATCAATCAAACACAAAAGGAAACGATCCCAATATCTTATTTTAATGTATTCGTTTATCTTGGAGTTTAGTTGTCATAAAAAGCATATGTTTAAAATGTCCTTTGGGGGCTACAGTCCCATAAACTCTTTTAACTCCGTGACATGCAGTAATGGAACTACATCGACAAAGTACAGCAAAATGAGATTTTTTTTTTTAGTGTAATCATCAAAGAGTTTGCCTCCCAGGTATTGATTGAATTATACATAAACCTGATGTGGTGCCATAAAAAAGATGATCATGTGCTGGTTCAAAGCAAACGATGGCTTGTGAAGATTAGTCTTAAAGAAAGAAACCTTAATTCTAACAGCATTTTGTACAACAGCAGTGGAACAAGTGGCTTATATGTAACTGAAGGAAATGTTAATGTAAGCCCTGCTAGGAAAATAATTGCTTCATGCATATGGTGTTGTGTTTACTATAGAGCTGCAACAGCTGAGAGATTCTAAACAAGAAGATTAAAAATAAGAATAAAAAGAGATTTAGCTTGAACAGACTATTTCTGGTCTTTTCGATAGTTCAGCCAAGTAGAAAAGTCAATCCTATCAACTAAGTAGGCTGAATAGCTTTTGGAGCAAGAATTGTCATGTCTAGGGAAAGTGCCTTGCATAATGGGGCCCTGATTTAATTGCTTCTGTTTTATTCAGATTCTGAATTTTGGTTCAGCCTGTTTGAAATTCAGGTTCATTTTTGAAAGACCCGAAGATATTTGAATCTGGGAGTTGGAGTTAGGCCCAAGTACTTAAACTGAAGTATAAAACCTTGGGATTGGTTATGATGTTTATTGGGAGTGCAGTTGAACACCTAATTTCCCATGCAACTACTATGAGTGCTCATGCAAATCCAACACTTCTGCATATGATTGGCCAGTTTGACATATGTAAATACTCTGCATGTGCAGCCGTGGCACCTGGACAGAGGCTTCCATGTTTAAACCTGTGCCAAGGAGATGGATAGGATCTAATTTAAACAGATAAAATCCAGAATTCACAGTTGGGATCATTCTGCTGCTATTATAATGGTCTAAAAACTAGCACTGGGTAATCTTATTTATCACAGAGCTGTGCAACTCTCTCCGAATAAGGCCAAAACCACACAAAACTGGTTACTGATTGGTGACAAATGTTATAGATTCATAAATTTTAAGGCCATATAGGATCATTAGATCACCTACTCTGACTTCATGTGTAATATAGGGCATAGTAGATAATCCAGTTATTTCTGTATTGAGCCTAATAACGTGCATGTCAGTAAAAGTGTATCTTCCAGAAAGGCATCCAGTCTCAATCTGAAGGCTTGAGTTGAAGACCTCAAGAGATAAAGAACCCACCACTTCCCTCATAGTTTGTTCCACTAGTTAATCAGTCTCACTTAATTTTTTGTTGTTGTTGCTTAGATGGACCTTTGGTCTGACCCAGTGCGGCCACTCTTATGTTCTCTCTCTCTGCTAGGGTAAAGAGCCCTTTAGTAGCTGGTATTTTCTCCACAAAACTTGAAACTCAGCCAAGCTTTGCAGGACATTATGGGCCTTCCAGGGAAACCTAGAAGTTTTGTGCAAATTCCTCCCTATTTATCTAAGGTAAAAATGACACTACCAGTCAGCTACCAGTGCAATGGAAACTGTACAAAAATGTAGATACTTGACAGCATCCTTTGAGCTGAGAAAATTATCCCCTGCCAACCATCCCAAAACAGAGATATGTATATTTTCTCACAAACTCTGTGCACAGCCTAGTCCAGAGTCTGACTGGCGCAAACAAGTCAAAGACGCCTGCTGAAAGAAGTTTTTTGTATTATTATTATTTTTGGTCTAGTCGTGACATTTAGCAAGATTTTACTATTCACTCCAGGAATCTGAGGCTTGGGAAAGTGACAATTTGCCTCAGGCAGTCAGATCCTGTCACCAATGCCCAGGATGATCAATATTTCACTTGCCCTTCACGTCAGGGAGTTTTCACAATCAAGTGTAAAACTTTCCATATTTTTGAAAGCACTTAGTCCTACAGTGGGGATTAAAAGAAACACCAGATGACATGGAAAGAATGGAACAGCAGCATCACTCAACAAACCAGCCAGAAAGGGAGGGGGGGAATAAACAACCCCCCTCACACACAAGAAGGTCACTTGTGGCCATTATCCACTGATCCACAATAAGGAGCAATATAGCATTGTGCTGTCCAATAGACCCTCCTACATCTCCATAGCAGGCAGGGAGCGTGTGAGCAGTGCAGCTGTCTGTTGGAGGGTACCAGTATGCATCTGGCTGTGGAACCAAGGCATAGGAAGTAGAGCTGTGCCAATAACTGGTTTTCCCTTTTGGTGGCCAAATTGAAAAATCCAGGGTGAGGGTGGGGGTGGGGGGGAGGCGTAGCGGATCAATTCATTTCAGACCAAAACTGTTTTTGTTTGTTTGTTTTTCTACCAAAACACAAAATCAAACCAACCAACCAAAATTCTTGGTATCATTTTGGATCAACATTTTTGTTTGGAAAATGGCACTTCAAAAAACAAAACAAAAACATTGAAATGATTCATTTGGATATTTTCAAAACAAAACATTAAGATATTTCCAAGATTTTTGTTGTGGAGGAATGGGGGATGGGGAAGAGGGGTTGGTTGAAACTATTCACCAAATTTGACCCAAATGCCTTTTTTCAACAATTTCTTTTTCTTTCTTTCTCTCTTTCTTTCTTTCTCCCAGCTCTAGTAGGGAGACAGCAGGGCTATATGATCACACCCCACATCTACCCTTTTCCCCACTTCTGAAAGTGAGCAATAGCAAGCTATGAACAAAAGCAAAATGACCTGTTTGTTTTCATTGTCACAGTGAATGTCAATGTAAAGGCAAACAGCAAGAACAGGAATGAAAAGACTGCCCTTTGGTACAAGGTCAATGTCTTTATATGTGTTTGTATAACAATTAGCACAATGGGTCTCTAATGCAGATTAGGGCCTCTGGGAAATACTGTGATATTAAAAAAAGATACTTTAAATTTTGGCAACTTTAATCATCTAAGGGGTTATTAACAGAGCTGAGCAAATAGTTCACAATGGATTTTATTGAATTTAGACTTCTTTTGCTGGTGAAATATCTGTTCACTGATTGAAAAATCCTTAAATATATTCAGCGTTCAACATTATTTGACAGTTTCTTTTGCAATTATTTTTTTAAGCTTGGTGGGAAAGACTTTTGAAAAGATGAATTTTGACCTTTAAATAGTGATTTCTGCCATTTAAAAGCCTGAATGTAATTATATAGGAACAGATCCTGAGCTGGTGTAAATAGGCATACATCTATGGACTTCTTTAGAACTATGTTTGTTTTAAAAAAAAACAAAAACAAAAAAACCAGCAGTGAATCTGGCTCACAATATTGGATAATGCTGGTTGAAATGTTTCAAATTTTGAAAAAAATATATGGAAGGGAAAATGATATTTTTTCCTGGGCCATTCCATTATTGAATTATAAAGGAACTAGCATTTGGTGTTCAAAAGATGGAGGATGCAAAGTAAATGTAACTTTTCTTACAACAGATTTGTGATTATAAACCTTAGATTGTTAAATAACCCTGTGCTTCACAGATTCCCACTGACTTCAGTGTGTATCTTCCTCAGTGCCCTGTTTTCTCCTCCTAGTGGGTGCTGCTGCAGAGCTGAGAGGGCCATGCCTTCAGTTACTCCCTAACATTTTTCCAGGTGATTTGCTTCTGGAGGGAGCAAGGACTGAGCAGTTCCTATTCACAGAGACTGTTACTATGCTTCTTTACTGCACGTGCCATGGAAGTAGCTCTCTGCACATGCCTCCTCACACATGATATCGCAGTCCGACGCATTACACAGCATCCTATCATCATTACTCATTTGACATCTATATACAAACAAGAGCATCCATTCAGTCTAAAAATCAGGGGTCCTGTTCTGCATAAACTTCTGATGAAGTTCAGGAAGATAGGAAGGATGGTCTAAATAGTAAAGAACTGGACTGGGTTCAAATCCTGACTCAGCCTCAGACTTCTTGTGTAAGTTCAAAAAAGTAAATCATTCACTCGACCCTGTGCCTCAGTTCCCTATATGTAAAATGGCAGGGATGGCACTTTCTTACCTTACGGGAGTGCTGGGAGGGTAAAATCCATTTGTGATTGTGAGGTGTGCAGATATTCCAATGATGAGGGTCAGATAAGTACCTACATAGATAGAAGTGTAATTTTTCCTGGATGACCACAGTACATTTTTACCTCTCCCCCCAAACCCGTTTTTAAAAAATACACAGAGCTGGAAGGGAGGCAGAGAAATCTGTTTGATAACAGATACCAGCTCACCACTGTGGTCTCAGAAGTTCAGTCTAACAACAACAAACTTCAATTAAAAGAAAAGGAGTACTTGTGGCACCTTAGAGACTAATACATTTATCTGATCATAAGCTTTTGTGAGCTACAGCTCACTTCATCGAATGCATGCAGTGGAAAATACAGTGGGGAGATTTTATATACACAGAGAACATGAAACAATGGGTGTTACCATACATACTGTAACGAGGGTGATCAGGTAAGGTGAGCTATTACCAGCAGGAGAGGGGGAAAAAAAACAAAAACCCTTTTGTAGTGATAATCAAAGTGGGCCATTTCCAGCAGTTGACAAGAACTTGTGAGGAACAGTGAAGGTGGGGGAAATAAACATGAGAAAATAGTTTTACTTTGTGTAATGACACACCCACTCCCAGTCTTTATTCAAGCCTAATGTAATGGTGTCCAGTTTGCAAATTAATTCCAATTCAGCAGTCTCTCGTTGGAGTCTGTTTTTGAAGATTTTTTGTTGAAGAATTGCAACTTTTAGGTCTGTAATCGAGTGACCAAAGAGATTGAAGTGTTCTCCGACTGGTTTTTGAATGTTATAATTCAAAATTAAAGACTGCTGAATTGGAATTAATTTGCAAACTGGACACCATTACATTAGGCTTGAATAAAGACTGGGAGTGGATGTGTCATTACACAAAGTAAAACTATTTCCCCATGTTTATTCCCCCCCACCATTGTTCCTCACACGTTCTTGTCAACTGCTGGAAATGGCCCACCTTGATTATCACTACAAAAGGTTTTTTTGCTCTCCTGCTGGTAATAGCTCACCTTACCTGATCACTCTCGTTACAGTGTGCATGGTAACACCCATTGTTTCATGTGTATATAAAATCTCCCCACTGTATTTTCCACAGCATGCATCCGATGAAGTGAGCTGTAGCTCACGAAAGCTTATGATCAAATAAATTTGTTAGTCTCTAAGGTGCCACAAGTCCTCCTTTTCTTTTTGCGGATACAGACTAACACGGCTGCTACTCTGAAACTTCAATTACTTTCTTTTTCTCAGTGAAAAAAAAAATGTTCAAATTGCATCCAATATGGCATTTTCCTTTATCAGTCACAAGTGACAGTCCTAGGAACATAAAAGGCTGTAAAACAGGTAGTTATCTGCTTTTCCCAGAGGGGGTAAAGAAAATGTCTTACTTCGTGCATGACTCTCTGAAGGCAGGAATGTTCTCGCTTGCCAAAAGACCATAAGTTAAAGATTCTTAAGAGATTTTATTTCTGCTCTTTAATGGCTTGTATTTAACCCATGGAGTTCAATGCAAAATAAATAAATAAAAAGTGCTGAGCTGTGGTGTGAAACCCAGTAGCATTTCCGTCTTTTAAAAAGTGAATTTAGAGGCTGCACCAAACAAATAGATTTCATTCTCCAGGGCTGCTTTTCCCAGGGTGAAATTCATCCCAGTCCATATAGCCCTGGTGCATCATTTATGCCCTTCACACAGAGCATAATATAGAGCATATGGCCTTTTGCAGCCTCTGTACTGTGGGCCAGGCAAAAAGAGTTTTACCCTTACAGAATATGAGCAGTGGATGCCTGCCTGTCTCTATGCATCAGACCAAATAGGGAGGAGCTATCTCCATTGGTGAAGCGGTAGTTTAGTTTACAGGATCATTTATTGGTCTCTCAGAGACCTAATCGAGAGTTCCAATAAGTGCCATTTCTGGTAAGGGTACCTGTGATGTGGATGTCCAACTAGAAGTTGGCCCAAGAGAAATCCATTTCCCATTGGCCACCAAACTAGCACCCAAAGATGCTATCTGCAGGGCACTAACTCCATGGATTGTATTTGAACCAGAGATAGGTCTCTTCTTTCTTATTACACCCTCTCGGATCTAGCCAGCTACCCATAACTTTCCTCTCCCCCATACAGTCTCATTTATGTAAGTGAAAGATTAGCAGGCAAATATAATTGTCATTAATAAAGAGGATTCCAGCTGAAACATCCATGTTCTGGTTTGGGTAAGCACTGCCCAACACACACACTGGCAGAATATTTTTCGCTACAATGCTAAGGTATTGACATATGGAGTTCAGGCAGGCTTTTACCCAGAACGTCATTTCAACTTTCAACCTTCAAGCAGAGACTCCAGGCTGCATCTAATTTAGCTTCCTACTTCTCTAATTTGTAACCAATACTTGATTTACTAAATGCCAGCGTTCAGTTCGGAGGATGGCTGAAAAAAAAAAAAACATGTAACTACTGACCTTCTTAATATAGGAAGAAGATAACTTTATTTGATTTAACATTCAGACATCTATAAAGATTGGATTTTAAAGATCTTTGTCTGTGAAAGAGAGGGGAAAATAAAATATCCGGACCAAACTGTGGTAAGCCGTTTTATATGAAGCGATAGAAAAAAGAAATGATTGCCTCTTCCTTTCCTGGTCCGAAATAGGGAGGTGTCACAAAGATCACTCTTGAAATATCTTTCCTGTAGAGTGTGATGACTGTTTGCTTCTAAGAAGGAAGCTTATTCTCCAAAAAGACCTGAGAATTTTAAAATCAAAGTAGAGTAACTATTACATGCATTCTCTTTACTGTGTGATGCCGGCTTGCAGGTTCTGCCTGTAAACTGTGTAAGAGGATTACTAATTACAGCTACATTCTTTAATCATTTGTCATTAAGTATGCATTATTACATACTGCACAACAAAAGGGCCCAGCTGTGCTCTGTTTCACCTGTGTAAACCAGTTGTAAGTCCATTGAAGTCACTGGTGATACACAGGCATAAAACCAATTCAAGATCACTTGATTGGTTAAATATTCTATAACTGGAGTCTTTTGAGGTATGTCTACCCCGTAAAAAGAACCACACACATCATGACAGCAAGTCTACCAACTTGGGCTTGTGCTATTGTGGTAAAAATTGCTGTGTAGACATTCCTGCTTGGGCTGGAACTCAGATTCTGAAATCCAGGGAGGAACATGCATTTCAGAGCCCAAGTGAGAATGTAGACATGGCTATTTTTAGTCCTCTTGCACATACCTGAGTCTCTAGACTCAGGCTCAGATGTGCTGCTGTGACACTGGTAAACCAAGTGCCCGCTCCGGCCAAGGCCATAGACGTTAGCTACAAACTGACAAACTAAGGGAACTGTCTGTGCTTCCATGGTAAGACTGTTACAGTGATCCAGGAGTTTGCATATGTTACTGTGGTGGTGAAAACAAAGTATAGAACATACCACTAGTTTGGGGTGTCTGCCTTGTTTTTTACAGGCTGCCCTGAGGAAGGCACTCATGGTCGTGAACCACTCCAGACACGCTGTGGGTGATTTTTTGCAGTGTAGACGTAGCCATAGGGACCCAAACGGAGATTACAGGAACACTCTGAAATAAAAGGATCTCAGTATCTTTTTATGAAAGGGTGAAAATGAGGTGCGTGCCTGAGCTCCTATCAGGTCCCCCCTCAGTCTTCGTTTCTCAAGACTGAACAAGCCCAGGTTTTTTTAACCTTTCATCATCGGTCTGGTTTTTGTTGCTCTCCTCTGGACTCTCCAATTTGCCCACTTCTTTCCTACAGTGCAGCACTCAGAACTGGACACATCAATCCAGCTGAGGCCTCGCCAGTGCTTAGCAGAGTGGGACAATTACCTCCCATCTCTTACGTTTGACACTCCTGTTAATACACCCCAGAATATTATTAGCCGTTTTCAAAACTGCAACACATTGTTGGTTGATAGTCCATTTGTGATCCACCAGAACCCCCAGATCCTTTTCAGCAGTACTACTGCCTAGCCATTTAGTCCCCATTTCGTAGTTATGCATTTGATTTTTTTCCTTCCTAAGTGATGTACTTGGCACTTCTCTTTATTGAATTTCATCTGGTTGATTTAAGATCAATCCTTTGATTTGTGAAGATTGCTTTGAATTCTAACCCTGTACTCCAAAGTGCTAGCAATCCCTCCCAGCTTGGCGTCTTCTGCCAATTTTATAAGCATACTCTCTACTCTATTATCCAAGTCAATAATGAAAATATTGACTAGTACCAGCCCCAGAACTGATCCCTGAGGGACCCCATTAAATATGCCCTCCCAGTTTGACAGTGAGCCATTGATAATTACTCTGAGTACAGTCTTTCAACCAGCTACACACTCACCTTCTAGTAATTTTATCTAGACCATATTTTCCATTGTACAGAGGCACAGAGAAGGAAAGTGGCTTGCCCAGAGTTACCCAACAGGTCAGGGACAGAGCCAGAAATGGAACCAACGTCTCCTGATTCTCAGTGAGATCCTGGTACATACCAGGAACTCCTAGGCACTACCATAATACAAATAATAATCCAATCATTCTGATTTATTTTAACTATTATAAAAGGCATAACTATCAAAGAGCAATTATGGGGAAAAAACTACTACAATGTCTCAGATGTCACTGCCATTGATGATAATCCCCATACATCACCCCACAACTCTAACCCCGAAACACTGTTTCAAAACAAAACTATCACATTTTGAGAACTGCTGAAATAAGATAGATGGTGTATTGAGCTATGTAACTGTCATGATTTTGTTCTGTGTTGACTGTATCTTTAAAGTTCTAAGGAAGTTTCTCTTTAAATGTCATAGTCATAGAATCACAGAACCATAGAATATCAGGGTTGGAAGGGACCTCAGGAGGTCATCTAGTCCAACCCCCTGCTCAAAGCAGGACCTAATCCCCAACTAAATCATCCCAGCCAGGGCTTTGTCAAGCCTGACCTTAAAAACCTCAAAGGAAGGAGATTTCACCACCTCCCTAGGTAACACATTCCAGTGCTTCACCACCCTCCTAATGAAAATGTTTTTCCTAATATCCAACCTAAACCTCCCACACTGTAATTTGAGGCCATTACTCCTTGTTCTATCATCTGGTACCACTGAGAACAGTCTAGATCCATCCTTTTTGGAACCCCCTGTTAGGTAGTTGAAAGCAGCTATGAAATCCCCCCTCATTCTTCTCTTTTGCAGACTAAATAATCCCAGCTCCCTCAGCCTCTCCTCATAAATTATGTGCTCCAGCCCCCTAAGTCTTCTTATCTGAGGGACAAAGGACTAGCTGGGGCACAAACAGGCCTCTCAGTTTCACTCTAGTTCCAGCTTTCATTAAAAAAATGAAGAATTCTCTAGTTGTCAAGGAAACTTTCTAAAAATGAAGTGAGTGTATGCAGGGATTATTCCAGAATATATATTCTGGATTAACTGTTCCTGATCAATTGAATGTGTGGATGCTTTTACAGTTACTCAAAAGAGTTAATTCACTTGAATTCCACACTGTACCATATTCTGGATTCATTTTCCTGTGTAGGTAAGTGCTAAACTGTACAGAGATGTCTCCCTGAATTTGCAGAAAGCCAGAAACAATAGCTCTGAGAGTGAGTGGCTCCATTCATTTCAGTGGGTGCTAACTGAGAAGTGAATATTGATACTTTAAATATCAGCATTGCTAACTCTTTCACTGCTGATCAAAACACATAAGAAAGTAGAAGTACCACCATATTATGGAGACTAACACGAACTGGGGCGCAGAACAATAAACAGTGCTGGGGAGGGGAGAGTGCATGCAAGATGTATATATTAAGAAGGATAGGTCTTTCACATTATATGACAAGGTTGCATGGATGGCACAAATGATTTCATTTTCCTAAAGGAGGGGCTTAGTTTTTGAAAATTTGATAAAACACTGCTCTAAGGACTTCCTGAAATCAGGAGCCATTTTATTCTGGGACAGATTGCCAGACACACATGCACCATCCTACTATCTTTTGTGGCAATCTTGGTTGTCAAACATCATTTTTAGTTAAAACAAATTAGCATCCAAAACCATAAAACGTTTGCCAATCCTCTCTCATCCAAAAAATGTTAAATTTTCAATTTACAGTTTTTTTATTAAAACATCAGAAAATTTAGACCAAAATGAAACTGCCCAGTAAAAGTTTTCATTTTAGTCAAAAAGCTATTTTTCATCAAAAAACTATTTAAGTGAAAAAATGTTGACCAGTTTAAGAATATAAGAACGGCCATACTGGGTCAGATCAATGATCCATTTAGTCCAGTATCCTGTCTTCTGACAGTAGCCAGTGCCAGATGCTTCAGAGGGAATGAACAGAACAAGGCAATTTTGAGTGCTCCATCCCATCATCCAGTCCTAGTTTCTGGCAGTCAGAAGTTTAGGGATACCCAGAGCATGGGGTTGCATCCTTGACCATCTTGGCTAATAGCCATTGATGGACCTATCCTCTCTGGACTTATCTAATTCTTTTTTGAACCCTGTTATACTTTTGGCCTTCACAGCATCCCCTGGAAATGAGTTCCACAGGATGACTGTGTGTTGTGTGAAGTTCTTCCTTATGTTTGTTTTAAACCTGCTGCCTCTTAATTTCATTGGGTGACCCCTGGTTCTTGTATTATGTGAAGGGGTAAATAACGCTTCCTTAGTCACTTTCTCCCCACCAGCCATGATTTTATAGACCTCCCTCAGATCCTACCTTAGCCATCTCTTTGTAAGGTGAACAGTCCCCAGTATTTTTCTCTCTTCGTACGGAAACTGTTCCGCACCCGTAATCGTTTTTGTTGCCCTTCTCTGTACTTTTTTCCAATCTTATATCTATTTTTGAGATGAAGCAATCAGAACTGCATATTGTATTCAAGGTGTGGGCGTACCATGGATTTATATTGTGGCATCTTGGCATTATTTTGCTCTGGAGCACCTGGGCCTATATTCCCAGGTGGTTCCTTCTTCTGGGAGAGCTATTTTGATTACTTATTGTAATTAATAATAAATCATTTGCTTTACTGTACTGCCCAAAGGTGTAAATGGTACACACAATTAGGATGACTAGTATAGAATCCCTAATGTGCTTTGTCCCTTACCTGAATGGATGTCTAAGGGATCAGAGTGCATTCAATCTCAATACCCATTCAGCTTGGCCTTTCTACTGATGTACGTAGACAGGAGCTAGACAAAGGCTATCCAGCTGTGCCGTGGAGTGAGTGCACCTCATTCCCCGTTGGAGCAGGGTAAGGGTGTTGTAGTCCCATGGCTGAATCTGCCTGGCTACTCTTTTCTTCAGGGCAGTAGGGCCTAATGGCCAGAGTCAATAAGGCTGCCCTACTCTGCAGGGCTGTGCGGCCTAATGGCCAGAGTCAATAAGGGTGTCACTTTCCACAGTGTTGTGCAGCCTGCTAGCCATAGTTAATGAGGCTGCCCTTCTCCACAGGGCTGTGCAGCCTAATGTCCAGTTGGGGAAGTGGGCCACCAGCTGAGGCATGGGAGGTAGCTGGGGTAGGGGAACCTAGGCCCTCCCTACTCCACTGGGTCATTGGCAGGGCCTGGCAGTGGCAAGTGTTTTTGCCACTGAATCAGCTGGGATTTGACCAAAACATGCTGACTTAATGTCTGGTTCTATAACCAGTCCCACGTCTGTTTCCCCTGAGCCACTTCCTAGGTGTCTCCCAGTGCAGCGGGTGTCTCCGGGTTCTCTAGATTCCTCAGCCTATGCTGCTTCCAGTGACTCCAATCTTCCTTGGGTGCCCACAGGGATCTGGATGTCCTCCTGGGTCTCAGAGTCTCTGGTTTCCGCAGCTGGGGACTGGCACCTGCAAGGTGCATCCTCCCTCCTCAGTGGTCAGCCTCAACTGAGCTGCTCTGCTCCCTTTTATACCAGTTCCCCAGTTGCAGCATGCCCACCAGAGTTGAGGGGGTGTGGTTTCCACTGCCAAGAGTGCAGGTTAACCCCTTCGTCTCCAATGTGGGGCAAGTGCACCCCATCACAAGCTCCTTTCACATTTGGGAATAACAATGCCATAATTCCATGTATTAGTGTGTTTTTCACTTGGCTTGCTTTGCTCTTATAAATGACTCAGTAAACATGACAGTTCTGGTAAGAGTTCATGATCAGATATTCCTAGCTTTCCCCAACACTCAGACACCAACTTGTCTACTGAATCTACATAGTGTATACACAAACTCATAGCTCTGACCAAATATTGTCGGGGTAGAGTGAGGGAATCTTAAATTTCCATTGCTATCCCACACAACTATTTCCCACAGAAGCAATATAACCTAGTGGTTAGAGCAGCAAACTAGGCATCTTGGGTTCTATTCCTTGCTCTGCTACTGACTCATTATGTGTTTTGTTGGTGGACGACTTATATAAACTCCCCATGTGTAAACTAGGGATCATAGTTGTGGAGAGGAAGGCTGGCTAGGGCACTGGACTGGGACTCAAAAGATGTGAATTCAGTTTCTGGCTCTGCCACACTCATTCACGGTGTGTGACATTGGG
The DNA here is from genome assembly GCF_965140295.1 of Lepidochelys olivacea. Classification (NCBI taxonomy): domain Eukaryota; kingdom Metazoa; phylum Chordata; order Testudines; family Cheloniidae; genus Lepidochelys; species Lepidochelys olivacea. The sequence goes on along the minus strand of NC_140415.1, from coordinate 10,222,226 downwards.
CGAGTTACTTAGGGCTTGTGTTCACGACAACATTCAGTTGAGTTGACGTACAGCTCCCGCAGTAATGAAAGTGGTGGTTCACATCCGCACTATGCTCCTTCTGTTGGCAGTGCACGTCCACCTCAGAAGCGCTTCCACTGACTGAAGCAGGGCATTGTGGGACACTGACAACTGGAGCCCAGCAGCCCAAGCTGGGGTTGGGGCCCAGCTGTGAGCCCAGTACCTGGCTTTTATCACCATGGCTGGGGGAACCCAGCTGTGAGCCTGGCACCTGGCTGAAACGTGGGCTGTCAGTGTCAAGGCAGGGGGCAGGGTCCAGCTGTCAGCCCATGTAAGTAATACAGTGTCCACACAGCCTTAACTACATCGACATCGTGAAGGTGGAGTTATTATGTTGGCATAGCAGGCCATTTACTTTGGCAGAAGCAGCATTGCAGTGTAGACACTGACATAATTAGGTTGACTTAAGCCGTCTTGCGTCGACCTAACTCTGTAGTGTAGACCAGGCCTCAGTGTCTCTGCATCAGCTACCCCTCTGTGAAACAGGGACAGTAACATTGCCATTCTCCCACCCTTTGTCTGTTACCTATTCACATTGTAACTTCTTCGGGTAAGAATCATGCCTTACTTCTACAGTGCTTAGCACATAGATTCCCCAGTATCAGCTGGGCCTCTGGGTACTGCAAAACTCCCAGCAACAGCTACCTCTGTTGTAGCTGTTCTCTAACTATAGGCCGGGCTGTCAATGCAGCATGAGTCCCCTATACAGAGAGAGAGAGAGAGAGAGAGAGCACAAAGTAACTAAGTGAAAGCATGACAGAGCCTGGCAAAATCCCAGTTAGGATGCTGATGCAAAGACACAAGTTAATTTTCAAATTGTGCTAATGCGTTAAACCCTGTCCCTGGCTTTTCCTTCTATTTTATCATTCACAGTATGTGTCCACAGAGCAGACAAGCTGGTGAGTCAGAAGAGAAGACTGAAAGAGGCTGGAGAGCCTTCACTTTGCAGGGGGACTGCTGTTCCTGCTGACGGCAGGATAGACTACTAAGGCATGAGTCACAGTAAGCTGTGATGTCCAAGCACAGGGTGTTTAAGGACTTTGACATGCTCTTCCCCATGCAGGTGAACATTCTGCCAGCTCTCATTATTTTATGGCATCGTCAGTTAAAATCTCATCATTATACAACATCAACAAGCAGGCGTCTTCTTTGCTTTCAGAATAATGGATTTATTGTAAAGACTCAGAACACTGATCCATCAAGTCCTGGATCCTGCCTCCTGGAATTGCTATTACCCACCCATATAGAAAAGTCCTATAGAATATATAAGTATTATATATTATGGTGCCTAGAGGCCACATTCAACCAAAAGCTGTACAAAGGATTAATCCCTACACTGAAGAGTGTACAGTCTAAATAGATATGACAGAAAGGAAGTATCATTGTGTCCATTTCATGGATGGGGAACTGAGGCACAGAGATTAAGTGATTTGCCCAAGGTCTGTGAGAGAGCCAAAATTTAAACCCAGGTGTTCTGAGTCTCATACCATTGTCTTAGTCACAAGACCTCCTTCCCCTCAGAGATGAAACCAATAGGGTTCTCTTGAAGTGACTCAAGAACAAGAGACTCCAATAGAAAATGATCTCTTTTCTAAGTTATTTTTAATGCCCTCTAAAATTCCCACACAGTTATCTACTTAGCTCAAAAAAAGTCTTATGAAAAGGTTATTATTTTCTATCCCGTTCTATAGGGCTTTTCAGTAAGGATGGTATGGAGACAGGAAGGACAGTGGACAGAACACACGACAGAGAGGTAGGAGGCCTAAGTGTACTCCCGGTTCTGCCACTGATTGGGTAGGTGACCTTGATTAAGCCACTTCATCTTTTTCCCTATCTGTTGAATGGCAATCAACTAGTTTCCTTTCTGAAGGGCTTTGAAATCTACAGATGAAGATAACTATATAAGAGCTATGAACAGAGGAAGTCAAAGAAACTGGTCCTGCTCTAAAAGTATTTTTTCAGTGCTCTCCTTGAGGGCGAAATAGTCTTCCTTGACCCCTGTTGTGATCTGTTCCGACCTGATCCAAAGAGCCCTGAAGTCAATGTAAAGACCCTCAATAACTTAAACAGGAGTTGGATTGGCTCCTTAATGCCCTGTACCATGAAAATCTGATTTACCTTGATTTTATGAGGTACATTGTTATTAGTCGTAAAATTATCAGTTGATTATTGCTGGCCATAAAAATCAACCAGCTGCTTTAAAAATCCAGCTGCAACACTTGACTCTTACCTCCTACTGCAGTGAATTCCACAATGCGTGGGGCCAATTTCTCTTTCATTCTTTCTACATTTACCTGCCATTAATTCCAATGAATGACCCCCCTTGTTCTCGTAAAGCCACTTGAGAGAATGTGGGCCAGATTCTCCTCATTTGAACCAGTGTAACTCCATTGACTGCACTCCTCATTTACACAAGCTCAAAAGGAGAGTCAGCCCCTTTGTGCGCAACATGGGAAATATTTTTTCTGAGAATCTCCATGTCTCCGGTAACAAATAGGCTATCCCAACAGTGCTGCTTTTCTTTTAGTAATGAACTGTGGTGTCAGCATAAGTGCTGGGTGAATCTAAAATACAGACCTGGGGAAAGCCTTCAGGAAAAGTGGTGTTTAAGACAGGGCTCAAGACACCCATACATCTGCTAATTGTGAATGCTGCTAAATAATAGCAATGCTGCCTGTTCCTACTCTCTAACATCTTCCCTCCCTGCTGTAGAATTTGGTTCTATACATCAACATCTCTATGGCATATAAATGCTACATATTGATACCTATAGATGCTACAGACAAAAAAGACATCTGGCCATTCCTCCTGTTGCCACAGTAACCTTATAGGGAAAAAAAAGCGGTCAATAAAGAAAATGAAAGGCACAGATAAATCACAATGGTTAGGAAGGAACAGGCCTGGAATACTGAATAACTGATACAGCATAATACAATTCAGGGTGGCTATTACAGAAATCCAGGTCTGCATCGCAGAGATATATGATGTGGCAATTACACCACATATTTGCTGCTTGTTAAGCGGGAGTGGCTCTGAGATAACAAGCAGAGAGTTCTTTATGCTGTCAGCCCCTCGATTGACTTCAGCCCTGCTAAACTGAGCTGAGCTCTCCCTGGTGTATAACACCACACATGCCATTCCAAGAAGCAACGCTGGGATAAGGTGTATACATAAACAAGCAGTGACTAGTGTTTGACTTCCGGAGACTGTGAGTGTGGTTAAAGAGAAGATGGCAGCAAACATTGCAAGATTTTTAAATGTTGCCTTAGGTTCCCAGTTCTGCAGTGACACACTACACGAATGTCTATCTGACAAATGTGGGTATGCGCATTGGTGACTATTACAGTATTGCCAACTTCAAGAGATCAATAATCATGGGATTGGCCCAATAATCATGACATTTTAAAAATATATTATATTGTGGTTTTCATAGGTTCATAGATATTTAGGTCAGAAGGGACCATTATGATCATCTAGACTGACCTCTTGCACAACGCAGGCCACAGAATTTCACCCACCACTCCTGCGAAAAACCTCTTACCTATGTCTGAGCTATTGAAGTCCTCAAATCGTGGTTTAAAGACATCAAGGAGCAGAGAATCCTCCAGCAAGTGAGCCGTGCCCCATGCTACAGAGGAAGGTGAAAAACCTCCAGGGCCTCTTCCAATCTGCCCTGGAGGAAAATTCCTTCCCAACCCCAAATATGGCGATCAGCTAAACCCTGAGCATATGGGCAAGATTCACCAGCCAGATACTACAGAAAATTTTTTCTTGGGTAACTCAGATCGCACCCCATCTAATATCCCATCACAGGCCATTGGGCCTATTTACCATGAATATTTAATTACCAAAACCATGTTATCCCATCATACCATCTCCTCCATAAACGTATCGAGTTTAATCTTAAAGCCAGATAGATTTTTTGCCCCCACTGCTTCCCTTGGAAGGCTATTCCAAAACTTCACTCCTCTGATGGTTAGAAACCTTCATCTAATTTCAAGTCTAAACTTCCTGGAGGCCAGTTTATATCCATTTGTTCTTGTGTCTACATTGGTACTGAGCTTAAATAATTCCTCTCCCTCTCCAGTATTTATCCCTCTGATATATTTATAGAGAGCAATCGTATCTCCCTTGTTTTAGGTCAGTATCTTGGCTTTTGAACTCCCCCTCCCGTCCCCAGGCTGTGTGCATGTGACAATTAGTGTTGCTCACTCTCCCACATGTACTGGATATGGTGTTTTTTGTCCTCTGCTGCAGGAGCTCTCCCCCACACATCTGCCCGTCTTTTGCCAGCAATTAATCCTGTCCCTCCTCACTCAACCCCCTCAGTTCAGCCCCCATCATCACTACCGCACCAGTTCAGCCCCCTACCCATCTGCCCCCTACCATCCTCATTTCACCCTCCCAGAACTCACGCCATCTGCTCAGAACCCACCATCAATGCAGCCCCCCAACCCCATCAACCCTCACTCTCCTCAATTCAGACCCCCTGCAGCCCCCAGCCTCACCTCTGCCCCTTCGGGTTCTTCACCCTCCCCAGTCCTGTGGGGATTGCAGTGGGTCCCCTCTCCTTCTTCCCAGGCTGGCAGGGGAGAAACCACCCAGGGCTTATAGGTGGGGTGGCTGACAGGATTTCTAAAGCCATGTCTACACTACCACTTATGGTGGCAAAACTTGTGTAACTCAGGGGTGTGGAAAACACACCCAGTTTCACTGGTATAAGTGGTAGTGTGCACAGCACTATGTTGCGGGGGTGAGCTTCTCCCACTGAGACAGCTACTGCCGCTCGTTAGCTAAACGAGGTGGTTTTATGATGTTGACGGGAGAGCTCTCTCCCATTGACAGAGTGGCTACTCAAGTGATCATACAGCGGCACAGCTGAAATGATGCAGCTATTCTGCAGTAAGCTCACTAGTGTAGACATGGCCTATGTAAAATGAAGCCTCACTTTTAAAATGCTCAAATGTCAGATTTTTTTTCCAGTTGATTCAATTGCTTATTTGAGGGTTGTCCCTCCCCTTCTTTAGATCTCAAATGAACTTTCTCTTCCCTGCTGGGGTGTAGCCAGGCTGTTTCTTCCCTCCACTTATTAGCTTGATAGCTTTGTTTATCTGATATCTAAATGAGTTCTCATTGGCTTTCAAAGTCCTTTGGATTTAAAGGTCTGGTGGAGAAACCATATTCCTTTGTTTAGGTTGAGGTAACTCCTGTTCGACTGGAAACACATTTGTGCCATGGCTGAAAAAATATCCTGACATCTGAGTGTTCTATCGCAAGATCATGAGTGAGGCTTAATTTTACTCAGAAATCACAACTCTTGCAATCAATTCACCAGAGTTAGCATGTCTGCTATTAATATGGTGTCTGGATCTGTCATTACTGTGGTGTTTGTCACATAAATAGGGATGGGTACTTCAGCCAAGTCAAGGTGAGCAGTGCAAATTTATGAGTTGGTTCACCACTTCATCAATGGAAAGTGGACATACACCAGCCTTTGCAAAACCTGAGCACATTTGCCACACACTTCATACAGACTCACTGGTAAAGATAGGATACAGAGTGACCTAGACAAATTGGAGGATTGGGCCAAAAGAAATCTGATGAGGTTCAACAAGGACAAGTGCAGAGTCCTGCACTTAGAATGGAAGAATCCAATGCACCGCTACAGACTAGGGACCGAATGGCTAGGCAGCAGTTCTGCAGAAAAGGACCTAGGGGTTACAGTGGATGAGAAGTTGGATATGAGTCAACAGTGTGCCCTTGTTGCCAAGAAGGCCAATGGCATTTTAGGATGTATAAGTAGGGGCATTGTCAGCAGATCAAGGGACGTGATCATTCCCCTCTATTCAACATTGGTGAGGCCTCATCTGGAGTACTGTGTCCAGTTTTGGGCCCCACACTACAAGAAGGATGTGGAAAAATTGGAAAGAGTCCAGCAGAGGGCAACAAAAATGATTAGGGGACTGGAACACATGACTTATGAGGAGAGGCTGAGGGAACTGGGGATGTTTAGTCTTCGGAAGAGAAGAATGAGGGGGGATTTGATAGCTGCTTTCAACTACCTGAAAGGGGGTTCCAAAGAGGATGGCTCTAGACTGGTTTAGTGGTAGCAGATGACAGAACAAGGAGTAATGGTCTCAAGTTGCAGTGGGGGAGATTTAGGTTGGATATTAGGAAAAACTTTTTCACTAGGAGAGTGGTGAAACACTGAAATGCGTTACCTAGGGAGGTGGTGGAATCTCCTTCCCTAGAAGTTTTTAAGGTCAGGCTTGACAAAGCCCTGGCTGGGATGATTTAGTTGGGGATTGGTCCTGCTTTGAGCAGGGGGTTGGACTAGATGACCTCCTGAGGTCCCTTCCAACCCTGATATTCTATGATTCTATGAAAGAGAAACAGTTAAACAAATTTATTGACTGCAAAAGATAGATTTTAAGTTATATTAAGTGATAGGCAAAAAGTCAGAGTTAGTTACCAAAAGAAATAAAATATAAGCACACAGTCTAAACTCTCGACCCTATTAGACTGGGCAACAACTAGACTAAGCAGTTTTCTCATTTTTCTCACTGAACATTGCAGTTCATAGTACACAGATTTCACCCTTGAAATCTGGGCCAGTCCCCTCAGCTGGAGTCTTCAGAGTGTCCTTGTTGCTTGCAGTGTAGGTGGGTGAAGGAGAAAGGCCCAGCATGGGGCCACTGTATCTGTTTTATACCCTCAGTCCTATTTGCTTGGGGAGCACAAGTCCAGGCACATCTGGGGGCATTGCTGAGTCTCCAGGCAAGGTTGAGCAATTCCCCTGGTGTGGCCTCATGCAGGTGAGTCACTGCATTGTGCTCCCTGCTGGACAATGGTTGTTGATGGGTTGTTTGACACCCCGCCCAGGTGTTGGTTACTTTCCTTGCTGTTGCCTCTGGGAAGCTAATATCTGGCTGATTCCTCAACTTACAGCATGTGTTAGTGACAACCATACAACACAATTCTCATAACTTCATATGCATTAATGATATACACATACGGATCGAGAAATGACTTTCAGCAGATCATAACCTTTCCCCTGATCCCTTCCAAGGCCTGCTTCATATGTAGGATCACAATCATACATAAATGAGGAATATGGGGGTTACAGGGTGTTCCCCCAAGGTACAAAATGTCTCAGTCAGCTTAACTACTTGCACACCCCTGAGCAACGTAGGTGGGGAGATCTAATTTTCTAGTGTTGACCCATCCCTGGCTACCGCCTCTGAGACAGGTAGATTATCTACGTCAACAGGAAACCTCTTGCCATCAATGTAGGAAGCACTCATGCCTCTTGCCATCAATGTAGGAAGGACTCATGTGAAAAGGCATGATTATTTACAGCTGAGAGCACTAACAATTCTTCAAGTTAATATCTCTCACTGGGTCTTTCTTGCCCCACAATCATTCTTCCATGTTGATTTCCCCAACAGAAAACATCTCCTGTAACAATAATCTCTTATTAGTTTCCCAAGTTTAGATATGCTTATGTCTGCATTTTATTTATATATGTTAAGGAGATGGTCTCCAAGAATATCTGGAGTCCTCTAGACATGAAGGCACCCTAGAGTTATTAAATACAGCAGAATGAATAAATTCCTGAATAGGGTTACTTATTGGACAAGACCAGTGTTCTAGGCCTTAAAATTCAGACATACTCTTTGTTGAAGATAAAGATTCTAAAGAATAGTTAATATATACAAATCAAACATACAGAAAGAATTAACTAAAGGTATTACTATTTACTAACAGGTACTAACACATGGTCACCAACAGAAAAGCCCATTCTGTTGACATAGGCTGAGACTACACTATGGGCAGCTGGTAGTCACTATCTCACAGGTTCCCTTTGGGATGAAACGCAGGTACCTGAAAGGCAGTAGGAACTGCACGATAATAAGCAATTGGTACATAAGGGACAGTGTACCTGGATCCCAAGTGGAAGAGTTATGAGATTGAGATTCCACCACAAGACAGCTAAAGGCAAAAGGGCTAACACCTGAGGTGTGTACATTCAGAGAGACCAGAAAGGAGAGGAGCAGCTATCCCTATAACCATATGCATAAAGAAATACATTTGCAGTAAATCAGCCAATGGTTCCGCTTACCACCTAAAATCCTCCTTTTCAGCTGAAAAAAGAGATTCCGCCACCAAAAGTGGTGCAGCAAAACTGTTACACAGAAGTATTTTCAGAGTTAGTTTACAACAGGCACGTCTGTGCCATGTCTGTTTCAAAGTAGAGTGGGCACTGCCTACCTTAATAAACCACAAATACTTTATGCAGTGTTCCAGCAAATGATATGCTTTCTATTCTTGTAAAAGCCTGGTAAATGAAATCAGTTAGAGTTGCAAAAACCTTTTGGAGAAACCCAGACTAGGAGAATCTCTCTTGGTTTTCATATATACTCAGAACCCTGCCCAGATTAATTAATCTTCCATCAGAAGGCTACCCCCAATCTACTACACCATTTTATACCTCTGCAACTACACTGAGAGCATTTTGTAACCTCCAAGAAGCTTGCCTGGGTTCCTGGGTCTCTGAGTGCTAGTAAGTCAGGGAGAGGTACACTCTCCCTGGAAGGAAGGGGGCCAAGGGCCAATTCAGTCTTCTAGGCAACCAAGAGGGAATGAGGAGAGACCCTGTTTAGAGTGATAGGGGTCCTGTTGGCTCAGGGAAGCAACAGCTGGTGCATCTGAATGGCCACTAACATGCCTGCTGAGACTTGGAGCAGTGCCTGAGAGAAAGGAGGGGGTTAGAGTCAAATGACAGACAAGTAAAAGCCCAGGATGATGTGCTAGCCTGACCAATAAGGATAGTCTTCAGGGAGATGCCTGCCTCTCGGAGCCCTATGACTGGGGAGAAGCCACTTTGGAGGCACCTGGAGCCAGGCACTGTAAAGGTAGGACTGACTGAGCTCATGAGTCCCGGGCCTGCATGCAGGGTTTTCCCCTGAGAACTGCCCTCTGGGTGCCTGAAAGCAAGATCCCTTAGCATAGGCATTTCCCTATTCAAGGGAATTCCTAATTTATAGAGGTCGATTAGGAAAACTCCCAACCCCATCAGTTTGTTAGCCCTTCCGCTTCCCCTATTTGAACCAGTCACCACCTGGCAAGTACTGTTTTGGCTTCTAGTTCAGGGCTGCCCGCCTGCTCTGATTGAATCTGAGTTCTAGGGTAGGAGATCAGGCGTTAGGAGTTTTAGGAAAGTTACTGTAATTTTCACCTGATCCCTGTATCCCTTTATGGTGAGGGGAAATCTTAGGGAAAGAAGCAGCTGGATCCTTGCAGCTGGCACTTGCCCGCTATGATTGTCAGCCTCTCTGCAGTTGCTGAGGAGTTGAGTTTCAGCTCTGAATCTGAGGATCCTTCGCGGAGTGGTGTGCGCACCGTCTGATAGGTAGACAGTCAGGGAAATTGTTTGGGAGACCCCCTATTCCCCGAACTGTATCCTGAAACCAGGGGAAAGGGTTTGCGGATTTTATTACCTATTAAACCTATTTATTACCCGTGGAGGGACTTACCATCTTATCCCATGTGAAAGTTTTTTAGGCTGTACTAAACTAAGTCGGCCAAGTGGTTTTATTGCTGCTGCAGATGATATCATTGCCACAGGTCAACAAGGGCCCCTATAAAATATGCGTGCCAATCGGGCACCAAAGTTTACTCTTACTATATCAGGTTACATGACTGGGGAAATTAATGAATACCTAGCATTGTGGGGAGGGCACTGGTGGCCTAGTGTTTTACCTGATTATGTTAGATTTACTTCCTGTTTAACACAATTGTTCTGTTGAATATATTGTCTGTGTTTATGTTATTCCTTGGGAGTCTCCAACTATCCAGCAAGTAACTGGGGGTTACCCCATAGGCAGAATTTTCCTTCCAAGCTGCCCAGGTGGCTCTGCCAGGAAGGAGCGAGAGGGGTGGAGGTACAACTAAGTCAATTCATATGGAAAGAGAATAAAGACATTACACCCTGCAGAGCTGGGATCCAGATGAACCCAGGCCCGTCCATCAAAACCTGTAAGGAGACTGGCGCTAAAGCAAATAACCAGGTGGATGGGACGCTGCAATTTCTTTCAATGGGGTTACACCAGATTTACATCAAGGCAGCAGCAGAAACTCAAGCACCAAACTTTGAAAGCCTCCAGGGTGGTGAACGCCCTCGGTTCCCATTAGCTTCTCAACCGATGGCCCAGAAATAGCTCAGGACCAGCAACTCAGAAGCTTGCTGGATCAAACTGTCTAATTTTGGATGTGTTTGCAATTTAGAGCAAACCCCAGGGGAAGAGGGAGAGGGCCTGCAGAGCCACCTATACTGAAACCAAATACATGGCTCTCCAACCACCAAGTGAAAAGAAACAGCTGAGCTGCACAAAACTCCTGTGCAAACACCATACCATCAATGACCATGGAGGAAAAGAAGAATGGTCCAGTGGTTAAGGCACTGGCAGGATACCCAGGTGCAAAGCCCTGGACCATCACAGACTCCTTGTGAGATTTTGGGCAAGTCACTTACTCTTTCTGTACCTCAGTTCCACCTCTGTAAAATGGGGATAATAGCCACTGCCCTACCTCACAGAGGTGAGGTGAAGATGAATACAGTAAAGATGGTGAGGCACTCAGATATTATAGGGGGTCAGATAAGTACCTCACTAGTTTGGTCCCAAAGCACTGAAGCCCATGCTTAAGCACTCTACTGAATGAGGACCTAAGCAAATGTTATCTTTTCTATTCACTGGATGGACAGATAGGATTCAAACAACATCATTCACCCAGGAAAATAGAACTAGCCATAATTTTCGCAACATTTTGCAAGGCTCCCCCTGCCTGCCCAGGTAGCCACATGAAGGAGGAACTTTGCAACAGAAGGACACGGTCCAGTAGACTGTGACATTTAGTGCTGTTGCGAAGTTAACGATGGCGCTTCTGCTCTTTGCAGCATAGATAAGCAGGGGAAGCCATTAAAATTGTATCCATTTTGCAGTAAAAAAGAATCGAATGGGCTTTCACCATTTCAATCAATCCCAGGCTGCTTTTCATGATGGAAAAGACATCCATTCCCTCTTTGACCTTTTTAAAGGCAGGGAGGTTATTGTGTAAAGATGATAATTAATTTGTAGCTTTAAAAATATATATCTAGGAAGAGCCCAAAGAGCACAACAAACATTAAAGTAATAAAATATTGGCCTTAATTTTTTCCCCTTATCTATTCTTTCCCAGTCCCAACATCTGGAGCAATAATGAGGCTTCACAATCAATGGGTTCCTAATGAGACTGGCTTGCAGAGCAGCTACAATAATCAGCTTTTGAAAAAAAATCAATACAGAAGGAAATGTGAAAACAATTTGATGTGAGGTGTGACTTCCTTTATTTCCATCTATTCTCATAGTCCACATCTCCTTCCCCACATCCTTTCCCCTCCTTCGAGGCAGGAAGTATATCTACATCTTGGAAGATAATCAGATAATTAAGATGTATGAAATGTGTCTGCCTAAGACACGTGAAATACAAATATAATGAAAGAAACAACACAGGCATGTATTAGGGGCCTTCTTGACCTGAGTAAATGCATTTGCTGCCATGCATAATATATATAATCGTAAAAAATAGACCTTCATAATAAATGGGCTGCATAAAATGATATTTGCCATGGCACTAAGGTAGTATGATAGAATGGATACCAAAAGGCAAAATATAATTGAGCAATAAAATGTATAGAATAAATGGAGAAAGCACAAACCAAGATAATCCTGGGCTTCATTCTGTTGTCTTATGCCAACAGATAAACCCACTGCGACTGGTTCACCACTACGTGTTGCTCCCATTACAAGCTAGTGTAATTTAGTTATGCTATTGTGACTAGTCCTTAGGACATGGCTAGGTTATCCCTGTACCCCAGAGATCCCCAGCTTCTAGAGTGGCCCCTTGTGGCCACACTGGCACCTGTGTAAAATAGAGCAGCCCTGAGTCTGTTGTGGACCACCACAGCAAATGACCAGCTCCGAGGGCAAGGGGGCAAAAATGTGTCTTAAAGCCACCTGTGCACGCCCATTCCCCGAGCTGCCCTAAGCACTCCTCAAGCTTCAAGAGCTTTAAAAGAGACAATGGGAGCGCTCACTGGAGTAAATGCCCATAAGACAGGCTAAAATAAAGGCTGTGACTGATCACGAACACTCTCTCTTGACAGAACAGCCCCACTTTCCACAGTGGCAAAATGAGGGATTGCTCTCCGCTGTGCCGTTTGTGAACTTTTCCCAAGCTTTAAATGAAACCTCTGGATACGAGTCAATGAGCCCATGTTACTAACTGCGTAAGTCATCCCAGTTCCAGTGCAGCCTCCAAAATAGCCCCTTTAACATTGCCAGGTGGAAAATAATTTTGGAAAAGTGTCATTTCAATAGAGCGCTAGCTCAGTAATTTTCAGGGGATGGAATAGTCGGGGGGGATGGATTAGAACTTGTCTGTCACCCTACCAGGTAAGATAGGAATAGAAACATCTGTTCTGTCAAATTGAGTCCCCACCTGCTTTAGCACTCATACTTCTCTTTAGCACCAAGATGTCTTGGGCTTTAAATCAAATGTCAAATATAATTTGACTCTGGATACAGAAGATACATGGCTGCCCGTGGAGAAACTTGATAACTCAGCGCACTGTGAGCCAAATGTGTGTCTACCTGAGAGCTCACTCCATAAAACCCCTACCTTGCTCTCCTAGGACTGCAAAAAATAGTCAGACTCCAAATGGGCTGCTTGCAATTTACGCAAATAGTCCCAGTTGGAAAGAAAACCTTCACATCGGAAAGGCAAAACTGATGATTGAAAGTTGACTTTGAGTTAAACTCTCAAATGGCATTGCTGCACATTGCATTAGTATGCCACAAGTAGACATTGGTTGTCACATTAGCCCTGGATGGCTCAGCACAGGGTGAGATGTTATGCTGAGTTACACATTCCGTTTCCCTCTGGGATTTAGCTTTGGAAGCCAATGTGTTTCAGACGTCTTAGGTGCAGAAAGTCTCCTGAGATGACCCTGGGAGAAAACAGCTACATAAATGTATTTGTGAACCTGCTAGGTTCTTGAGGCTCCATCACTGTATTTGCAGAGCACTTCACAATCACGAATGCATTTATCCTCACATGCAAGGAATTACTATTGTACCCATTTCACTGATGACAACCCCATGCACAGAGAGACTGTGGGTATGTCCACACAGCAAAAACAATGCACAGCTAGCTTGAATATACCTGAGCAAGCTTGAATCCAATTATCAGAGTTAACAATAGCAGTGAAGACAATGCAACACAGGCTTCAGCGTGGGCTAGTTAGCCAAGTATGTACCTAGGACCTGCACCAGGCTTGGACTACCCATGCTGAAGCCCTTATTGCACTGTCTTTGCTATTGTTATTACTATTGTTGCCCATGCTCACCGGGTTTCGGCCAGCTTGGGGAGGTTAGTCCAGGCACGGATTTGGCTGTGTAGCTATACCCAAAGTCTCTTGACCAACGTTAAGTTAAAAAACGTAAAAAAAAAAAGACAAGAGGTAGACTGACCTGATTTAGCTCTGTTCTGAACTGTTCCATAATTTATAGACATGAACACACAAATATATGAAAACACACCCTTGGTACGCACTACAGAATTATTTCGGTATTATTACATTGCTTAGGGGTGTGAATAATCCACAGCCCAAGTGATGTAGCTATGTCCCAGAAGGAATTGGAGTGTGTTACTCAACAAAACATCTCAGTCTGTGCTGAGCCATCCAGTGCTGATGTGACAGCCAGCATCTACTTGCTGCATACTAACTGCGTGAATAATCCACACCCCAGACCTACGTGCTGGGGTAGATAGTGCTATGTCAGCTGGAGAGCTTCTCCCGCCAACATAGCTACTGCCTCTCCTGGAGGTGGAGTTAGTAAGCTGATGAGAGTGCTCTCTGCCGTCGGCTTAGAGCATCTTCACCAGAAGCACTACAATGGCACAGTTGTGCCTCGGCAAGTTTGTAATGTAGACTTCAGTACAGTCAGGGAACCCTCTCACCTCTTTTACAGGTTGGGTGCAAATTAGCTGTAAGAGTTGCTACTAAATTATTCCCGTGTTATTATTTTCTATCGTGTTTGACTCATGTTCTTATATTGCATCCATTACCATGATTAGACTGAACCATACTCATTCCACTATTAGCCTGTGCAAGATGTTGGAAGAAGAGCTCAATTCATTTAAAGTTGCAGTTTTATTCTTCAGACTTTGCTGTTTTTGAAAACCCTGCAACAGTAACATTCTAGGAAGAGTGGCAGACATTGCACAGAAGGATAGAAATAAATATGCAATATCCCTGTCAGTTACACAAAATGACAAGTAATTCATAAGCCCAAATAAAGCTCATAAGTCGACTTGACCTTATCTCTGAAATGGTCACATCTGTGAAATTTTTGTGTTCTTGTTCCAAGAGCAGCGGGTAATAAGTTTGACTCCTGTATCTAAACAATCTCTGCCCTTCGTTACCTCCCTGGCATGAGAATATTGTTTGCAGTCACTTAGGACAGGAAAACGGTTCCGTTAAAACAACCCACCTTGATTTTCACCCATTCCTCAAACCAAGAGATAAAGCTGATGCTGGACCTACATACCATCCCTGTAAGTTTCCATTTGGGTCATCAAAAAGCCTGGAGGTATTTGTCTAAAATTCACGTATATAAATTTAAAGTCTCAAAATAGTCACTACACAACTCCACCAATTCCATCGATTTCCCCAACCATGCAACTTTTCTCCCCTTCTCGGATCCATTTTCCCCCTCCCCAGTCCAGTGTTTCTCTCTCCCTCATCAATTCTATCACACTCTCAGTTCATTAATCTTCCTCCCCTTCTCCTAGTACCCAGTATCCTTCCAGCCCCTCAGTTCTCTTCTCCAGGTTCCCATGTTCCCCCAGTTCTCTCATTCCACCTTCCTTAGCCAAAAATACCACACACAGGCTGTTCTGGGTTCCAGGCTATTTATTATAGGCTCAGAGGAAGAAAGAATGCACTTGAAGAAGGAAAAGGATGTTTGCATTGTAACTAATACTCTCAACATTGTTGACAAAATTATGAGCAAATACAAAAGTTAAAACACTAGCAGGTGGTTAGGGAAGGAGTCAGGAGAATAAAATAGGATGAATGTACAAGTAATCCCCACTTACATATCTGCAGATTCCTGCTGAAAGCATGACATTTCATCCGCCATGCAACAGGAGGATGCATTACAGAAGCCTCTAATTTTCCTCCATCCTTAAAGTTCTCTGCATCTGTGGAAATGCACACAAAAAACGAACCCAAAGCTTTCAAATTCAGAGCCAGCAGTCCAAGGTCAGACCCATAAAACTCAGCCGATGTGAAAATGCAGGAGCAATCCATTCTGCTCAGGATCCATGACCAGCAGACATGCAAACAAGAGAACAGTCCAACAAGGTTAAGTATTGGTATAAATTAAACAGAAAGCACATGAGCGCTAGCATTGGCCTTTCAAGTCAAGAGCATAGGCATGATTAAATAATTGAACTCCCTCACCTTGCACAGTCAGATGGAATTCCGGCAGGAATAATTCCTCCGTAAATGACTGCTAAGAGAAGGGAGAACATACTCAGCAACTGGGTAGGGCAAGTTTAGAACTTGCTTCCTTAATGGGTTTTGGACCCTTGTGATCAGGATCAATAGGTTGCTTTGTTTTTTAACTTAGTAAGCGTGTCAGTTCCTTCATCAGGCCTGATCTGGCATCAGCTCCTTCCCTCGCTAACCTGAGATTCAGCTGTTACTCATGTCAAGTGGTGTTGCAAATTATGGGTCATTAAGTTGCCCTTTGAACACTGATTCATGCTCCAGTGCAGCCAGAGTGTCATTTAAAACCTGAGCTGCAGGACTAATGCGGAGTCTGATCAAGGTCTTAAGGACTTTTGTGTATATTTCTAGGGCCTTCTGCAAGTACCCAAACAAACAAGTGCTGCTTAAAAACAACAGGACAGGCCTAACAAAGAAAATAACAGAACGCCACTAGCCGTCACCTTCAGCCCCCAACTAAAACCCCTCCAACGCATTATTAAGGATCTACAACCTATCCTAAAGGATGACCCAACACTCTCACAAATCTTGGGAGACAGGCCAGTCCTTGCCTACAGACAGCCGCGCAACCTGAAGCAAATACTCACCAACAACCACATACCACACAACAGAACCACTAACCCAGGAACTTATCCTTGCAACAAAGCCCGTTGCCAATTGTGCCCACATATCTATTCAGGGGACACCATCACAGGGCCTAATAACATCAGCCACACTATCAGAGGCTCGTTCACCTGCACATCCACCAATGTGATATATGCCATCATGTGCCAGCAATGCCCCTCTGCCATGTACATTGGTCAAACTGGACAGTCTCTACGTAAAAGAATAAATGGACACAAATCAGATGTCAGGAATTATAACATTCATAAACCAGTCGGAGAACACTTCAATCTCTCTGGTCACGCAATCACAGACATGAAGGTCGCTATCTTAAAACAAAAAAACTTCAAATCCAGACTCCAGCGAGAAACTGCTGAATTGGAATTCATTTGCAAATTGGATACTATTAATTTAGGCTTAAATAGAGACTTGGAGTGGCTAAGTCATTATGCAAGGTAGCCTGTTTCCTCTTGTTTTTTCCTACCCCCCCCCCCCCGATGTTCTGGTTTAACTTGGATTTTAACTTGAAGAGTGGTCAGTTTGGATGAGCTATTACCAGCAGGAGAGTGAGTTTGTGTGTGTATGGGGGTGGGGGGGATGTGAGAAAACCTGGATTTGTGCAGGAAATGGCCCAACTTGATTGTCATGCACATTGTGTAAAGAGTTGTCACTTTGGATGGGCTATCACCAGCAGGAGAGTGAATTTGTGTGGGGGGGTGGAGGGTGAGAAAACCTGGATTTGTGCTGGAAATGGCCCACCTGATGATCACTTTAGATAAGCTATTACCAGCAGGACAGTGGGGTGGGAGGAGGTATTGGTTCATATTCTCTGTGTATATATAAAGTCTGCTGCAGTTTCCACGATATGCATCTGATGAAGTGAGCTGTAGCTCACGAAAGCTTATGCTCTAATAAATTGGTTAGTCTCTAAGGTGCCACAAGTACTCCTTTTCTTTTAACATAAAATTCAGTAGACCCAGGCTGTTCTGCTGTCGTTATCAATGAGGGAAGATAGCTTTTTGCAGTTCCTTTTGAGGGATAAAACCACACCTAGCTCAGCTCACACCTGTGATTTACGTTACAAAAGAGTTTCCCATCATTCTCCCTGTCATGCTGCCTGCAGTGGTTCAAGACCATGAGCAGCCTGAGATCAGACTATCAAAAAAGTAGGGCAGGCACCCCAAACTGGCGGTGTGTTCTATTGCATTTTATCAACCCAGTAACACAGGTGAACACCTGACGCACAATAACAGTCTTATCTATGGAGTCCCAGATAGGCCCCTTGGGCACCCCAGTCTATCTTGCCACTCAGACAAACTGGACTTAGTGATAGCTGATTGCCATACACCAAAGATCACACAAGATTCAGGTTGCTCCCAGTCCTGAGACCAGTCACTTACCTCAGATCAATGTGTACCTCAGATCTCGCACCAAAGACAACACATGTAGCTAATCCTATAGTAAACTAACTAAGGATTTGTTAACTAGGAAAACAAAATGAGAGAGTTATTTACAGGTTAATGCAGGCAACATATATACACAAATGAGTTACAGTCTATGGTTTTAAAAGTTGTAGCAATCTGACAGCTCTGACTTTTAGGGCTAACCCAGGTTGACCCTGGGGATCTTTGCTTCTGTTTCCTAGCTCCAGTCCTGTGAAAGACCAAACAGCAAAAGAGAGAGAGAGAATTTTTTTTCTTGTGTTCCTGTTTTATCCCCTTCTTCCAGCATTCAAGTTGATGAGATGGGTTTTCTTGCACACAGCACCTTCCTAGGTGTGAGATGGCCATTAACCAAATCTTTGTATTGTGATGTTCCACAATGGCCCATTTCGTTTTGACAGTCCTTCTTGATGGGTGGTGGATTATTCCTCATGACTGGGTTCACAGGCATAGAGCAAGCATTTTCAGTTATAAAGCAACACTTACATATCACCTGATAGCATGGGATAATGCATGCAGCAACTTACAAGCCTTCCATAGAGTCTAAACACTAAACATATTCTTACAGGTCTAACAATCTTGAACAATACTAACATGCTGGTGAGATGGTCTGGTTTCCAGCTATGAATTTGTCAGTGCTCAGCTGAAGTTTACAGCTTTGGCAAAAGCTGGAACCTGATTTGCCAGCCTCAGACTCCCATTTCCAACATCAATGTTTCTTGCCTTTGACTGGCCCAATATCTATTTTATATAGATTTTTATACCACACATCATCCAGTGACCCCCATCTCCCGAACTTGATTGCCAACAGAGTCTCAAGTCTTCTCCTGAGTTTTGTACCCCGAATCAGCAAGGCAAGTAAAAGTATATTCTGATATCCCCTACCCAAGATCCTTTCTCCTTCTGCAGCTGCCACCCCGTTCTCCTTTGAAACTCATTGAACAAAGGCTGTCCGATGAAGTGAGCTGTAGCTCACGAAAGCTCATGCTCAAATAAATTGGTTAGTCTCTAAGGTGCCACAAGTACTCCTTTTCTTTCATTGAACAAAGTATTTTCCACCACTGCCTCAAGCTCCTCTCTTCTATCTCCATCCAGCATCTCCTCCAACCTTACTTCTATCCTGTCCACTCCACTGAAACTGCTCTCGGCAATGTCTCTAATGAGTGATTTCTGGATAAATAAGAGGGCCAGTATTCCATGCTCATTCTTTCACCTCTATTGCCTTAACACTGCTGTTCATAATTCCCTTTCTCAAAATCTTTCCCTGCCTCTGTGCTTTCATCATTGTTCTCTTTCTGAGCATCTTTAACCATTACTTGAGTCTCTCATTTTGAGTTTCCTCCCACCCTCTCCCAGTCTCTTTTGGGTGCTCTCAGAGGGTCCTGTCCTCATTCCTTTCCTGTTCTCATTCTACACCTTTCTTACAGTCATGTCATCTACTCTCACATCTTTATGTCAATCACTCACTAATCTACACATACAAGAAGGTATAATTTGTGCATCAGTAGCAGATGTAAGCAGGTGTAAACAGCCCTAATCCTGCTGAAAAACTCCCAGAGAAACCAGAAAGGATGTAACTTACCTCATGAAAGCATAAGTAGATGATGTCCTATTTTAACTAACACATACAAGTGCTGAAGTCGGAGGCAAAAACTCCTTTCAGGGGGCTCAAAGTAAGAGGTAATGTGTAAGGAAGGTGGCGGGAGGGGAGGAGATGGCTTGTTGCAATGCGGGAGTAACAGAGTCTAAATTTCTGCAATGCACTCACCGAAGGGCTGGAAAATGGTGTAAATTACATCATCTTAATACAACTCTGAATTTGGCCTAAATAGTTCAGTGTGTTATGGAGGTATAACCAAGAGTACTACGATGGAGTATGAACCTTTCATTAGTTACATTTCTTCCACCATCCATAACAATGGAGCAAGAAAGCTACATTCAAGCTGAAACAGGAAGGCAGCTTCTTAACACTCATGTCTCATGGACTGAGCATTAGTTTTCTCTAGGGAAGAGGTGGAAACCCCACGATCATGTCTTTTATGAAAATATTAGAGAAGGGGCTGCAAAATATACTGGAGGCAACAAACCAGCACTGGCAAAGGTATGGACTAGATAATCTAATGGGCCTTTTCCATCTCTATCACCTAGGATTTTGGGTGCATTGTGTGTTCTTTCTTTCATTGTGATAACTATGCTGCTCCCTGGGTGAGAAAGGTGTTTACAGACTAACTGTTTAACATTGCCAAGCCAAAATGTCTCCTGCATTGGGAATACCGTGGCAACATATCCATGAGAACAAAGATTTAGTTTATTGGAGCAATGGGCATACATTGCCAATATGTAGTCTGTCAAAAAAACGTTATTTAATCTCCATAGAGATAGCCATTCTTGACCCTGGAATCACTCAGGCAGCCACAGGTGCATAGCCTTCTTCTTATAAATGTCAATTATTTTTGATCTTTGACACGACAGTGAAAAAGCTTTTAACATTTTGATCAGAATGGTTGTTAAACACAGAATCATATCTGCTTGGCGGCATTTATTATAGACATAACCGATCCACACACTCATTCGCGGCTGACACAGAGATGACCAATAGTCAGCAGCAATAAATGCAGGGTACAGTAAGTTATTTTACTTGCCTTATAATTCTATTAGGAACCCATTGTGAGGTGGTGTCACCTGGTAATTCTCTAACTGAGATGGGACTTGGGAGACCCACATTCAAATCCCTGTTCTGTCACAGATTTCCTGTGCAACCTCTGGCAAGCCATTAAATCTCTATGCCTCGATTCCCCATCTTCTAAAATGGGAATCACAGCACTTTCCTACCTCACAAGGGTGTTGTGAGAAAAACTGTGATGGGCTCAAATATTACAGTAATGGGGGCCATATAAGTCGCTAATAATATTTCTAAACATAATTTTCAAAACAATATTTTACATGTCAGTCCAGAAAACAGGGAAGGAGAGAAAACAACATGTACAGTTAACTGGCTGACTGTTCTGGTACTGATGCGTGTTTATTGGATTTTGCTTATTACATAGTCATGTCCTAAGTTGTTTTACTCAGTAGTCATATCCTAAATTATTTCACTATGGCAGAAGTGAAAGGTCAGTCAGTTAAGAACGACTCAGCGGGTTTATTCTGCCTCCCAGTTGTATTTGTGATCACAGAAATTGCTGTCTTTTAGGTTGTGCTAACGCAGTAATGAGTTTGCAGTTCATTTCAGACTGACATTGGAATTAGTTGTTGGTCATTATATGCTGGGATTATCTATATTTATCTCACATTATTAATATGCATTATTCACATTACATATATTAATACACATTAAGCACACTATATCAACATAACATTATATATTGTGTGTGTATATATTTCTAGCAGTTATGTAGCCTATGTTTTTTCTATAATCCTGTTAATTTATGCTACGTATCCCATAACACATTGCAAACCTGCATTGGCATTAGAAAATAAGAAACTGGTCAAAGGCCAAATACTTTAATATTCTGCCATAGTACAAACAGGAGAGGTACCGTTCTGTACGGGGAAACTTTGGCAAACCAGTAAAGTGCCTGAAACCACTATGGATTATTGCTAAAAGCAGCCAAGTCAGCAAGCTGTAAATTGGCCATTCAGCACTCTCAGTTTGACCAAGGCAGGAGGGGAGGGGGTTTTGGGTGCCACAGAAAGCGCAGCTTGACCCCGCGTCCCACCTGATAAGAATTGTGTTGAAGTTGCTGATTCAGGCATTTTAGAAGAGCAGGATGTGCCCCAGGAATGTCTATTGAGGCCTCAAGGCTGCAAACTCTGGAAAAACCCACACCTGGTTAATCAGTAATCAGAAGGAACCTCTTTCTTGACCATTGAAACTGCTTACTTAACAAGTTTTCTTTAAGGGACATGTCATTCTATTACTAATGTATAAATAAGGGGAGAAAGTTTGAGGTAGTTGGACCCTTTTTGGACTCTCCCTCTGGATACATCTTGCAGTCCCCACTGGGAGACGGAAGATTTGGTCACCGGAAGCCTGCTGCTGTGTCACTCGAGAGCCACACTCAGCTTCAATAATTATCACGGGTTGGGGTGTTTTACTAACCTGCTGCGGACGTGTATAAGTGCTTCAGACTAAGTAAAGTTTAGCTTTAAGTGAAAGTACTCTTGTGTTGTCCTGTTTGTGCCGGCCATCGATCGGTTGGACGGCCGTGTCTCCCCTGAGTTATTTCCTGACACCACCTCTCACAGAGAAAAAGTTACCAAGAGCATTGGGTTGAAAGAACCCCGGGTAACAGTTCCAGTACCTGGAATGCTAGTATCCAAAACAAAGATAAGAAAAGTACAGTACAACAAGTTAAAGAACTGGTATGAACTGGTGGGTTGGATTGTAGTGATGTGCAAATAATTTTGTAAGCTGTAAAATCATGCTATAAATACCACTAGCTGAAATGTGCAACTTGGAAGCAACCCTCCTTTATTAGGGGAATTCAGCAATGACACACAAGACAGCTTCCTAGAAATCGATAGCATATTGAACTTTTTTTCCTGTACTATACTATTACTGACTTTTAGTAATAAACCTAACTGGTATTGGTTATTTGATCTCTTGAGTATATTTGATAACAAATCAAAGTGTGGTCAAGCAATTGACTATACACTTTACCAACATTATTAGCCATTAAAAGGGTAAATGGAAAGTGACCATGTGTCCTGCTAAAACAAGGAATAATCAGAGTTGTCAATTGTGCAATTCTTACTGTACATACATGGAGAAAATTAAATAGCTGCCCTCATTTTGGTCACATATCTTATTACAAGCAACAATGATATCTTGTACTGAAAAAATTACCCCAAGCACAGTCTACCATTTGTTTCAGCTGAACCATATGTGCGAATAAACCATAATTAGTGTTGCCAGCCCCAAGCATTCAAAAATCATGAGTTACACTGATTTGCACCAGCTGAGGATCTGGCCCTAGGCATTTTGAAAATTCCTCTATGCATCTAGCTGTGCCTTTACATGCCTAAATAGCTTTACAAATCTGGTCCGAGTTTTTTAAATACACTTTGCCTTCTCAGAGAAGCTGATTATTCAGTCATATCCACACCTCCAGCTTTTTTTCTGTGCATACCCAGTGAGCAAAAATTGGCAGAAAGTCTGAATTTCACATTTTGCAAGATTTTCTGCATGAGATCTTTCAGAAGGGCTCAATGTTGACTTAATTGAAGTCACTGAAGTCAATGAGAGCTTTACCTTTGATTTTAATTGGAGCAGAGTTAGGCCGGTGCTGGAGCACTTGTGAAAACTCCTGTGTTTCCAAGACAAGCAGTCCAACTTGCATTTCCCCGATGGCTGGGACAATAATATGGCTATACTGGCAATAGCATAGCTATAATCACTCCTTGGAAGTTTTTCAAACATGTGTGGCATTGTGTAGCACACATCCCATTAAACTGTGTAGGAGTTAAGTCACTGAAACTTGACAGAACATTACCACTTATTTTATACAGAAATCCAAAAGATGCTGCAGCTTGTTAAATCAGTTGTCTCTAACATGCTGAGAATATTTAAATAGCAGTTAGTGGAAAGCCTGATGGCAAGCAGTGAGAAAATTAACATCAGGTGTGTCTGTGTATATTACTTTGTCAGTGCCAGAATCCTATTCTACTGATACTCTTAAAATTGGAAATCATTACTTTCCTTAATATCACCTTGCAGCTTAACACCGCACAGGAGGATGGGGGACTCACTAAGTCAAATTCCTCCCATCTAGGCTGAATATGATAACATGCTAAGTAGCGCTGATCAGGGAAAGAGGTTTGGATTTCAGCTAGCGTGGTTCTGATAAATTGTAGTTACTGGGATTCTTGCCAGTGGGCTTGGGAAGAATGCGTCTTCTCTAAGGAAAACAATCAAAGATCATCTAATTTTTGTAATTAAGAGTCTGGGGTCAGTACCCTTCTCATTTAGCCTGCATCCTGCTAACAGAACTGACCCCTGCTGCAGAAAGTTATTGACTTCTTTGGAAGACTGGGGCTGTGGTTCTTAGTATTAGCATACAGCAGCGGACCCATGGTCCATCTAATCTAGTATCCTGTCTCTGACTGTACCTAGTGTGATGGGTGTGGTCACAGAGACCCCCTTGGGACTATCACCTGATGTGCTGAAATTACCTCTGAGCCCATTTTCCCTGCCATCTTGGGACTTCCAGAACCCTGCCTCATTAAGCCAGACACGCTAGCCTGCTGCAACACAGACTCAGGTCTGGTCCATGCCCCCAAAGCTGAAGACTAACTAAAAACTGCTCAGCAGGTTACTTGCCTCCAGCACCCAGACACCAAGCTCCCAATGGGATCCAAACCCCAAATAAATCCGTTTTACTCTGTATAAAGCTTATACAACGTAAACTCATAAATTGTCCGCCCTCTATAACACAGATAGAGAGATATGCACAGCTGTTTGCTCCCCCAGGTATTAATCACTTCCTCTGGGTTTACTAATAAACAAAAGTGATTTTACTAAGTATAAAAAGTAGGATTTAAGTGGTTTCAAGTAATAACAGACAGAACAAAGTAAGTCATCAAGCAAAATAAAGCAAAAACACGCAAGTCTAAGCCTATTACATTAAGAATCTGTTTACAGGTAAAATCTCACCCTCAGAGATGTTCCAATAAGCTTCTTTAACAGACCAGACTCCTTCTTAGTCTGGGCCCAATCCTTTCCCCTGGTACAGTCCTTGTTAGTCCCACCAGACAACTTAGGTGAAAATCAGGGGTGTTCTCATGACTGGCAGCCCCCTTTGCTCTGTTCCACCCCCTTTTATAGATTTGGCCCAAGACAGGAACCTTTTGTCTCTGTGGGTCCCCATGCCTCCTTCTAAATGGAAAAGTACCAGATTTAAGATGATTCCAGTATCATGTGACATGGTCACATGTCCTCTGAGACCTCATTCTTCATTACCTAGGGGCTGGCCCACATATACACAGGAAGGCTTACAGGTAAATAAACCTATTCACAACCAATTGTCCTAGTCAATAGGAGACATCAAGATTCTAAGCCACCATTAATGGCCCACACTTTGCATAATTACAATAGGACCTCAGAGTTATACTTCATATTTCTAGCTTCAGATACAAGAATGATACATACATACAAATAAGAGGAATATATCCAGTAGGTTAATGATACTTTACAAGAGACCTTTTCCAGAAAGCATAATCCAGTTACATTATATTCACATTTATAAGCCTAGTTTCATAAAACATATGGAGTGCAACGTCACATGTAGCAAAGCTGGTCTGAAAATTTTCATCAAAACAGTTTTACACTGAAAAAATGACCTTCTGACTAAACCAAAATGTATTGTGAAATCATATTGAGTCTGATTAAATTTAATTTAAAAAATTGGAAGACACATTTCAACACTTTTGAAATGAAAAGTGCTGGTTTCTGTTTTGTTTTGAAAATTTACTTCATTTTATATTCAAAATTAAAAAATAAAAATATTCAAATTTATTCCAATGAAATATTTTGATTGACCTGAAATTATTCTTTTTCTAGAATTTCATTTCACAAAAAATGCAAATGACTGGCTTTACAATCTGATTTTAGATGTTATATATGTTTTGAAACCTTGACTTTTTTTTGCAGGATAAAACATCCATATTCTGATCAGCTCTCGTGTCCAGTACCAGATGTTTCAGAGAAAGGTGAAAAAACCTGTAATAGGCAGATATGGGTAATCTCCCTTCCCCCTCCAAAAAAAAAAAGAAAAAGAGATCAGAATGAGTCCTAATAGTTAGAGACTGTATTAAACCCTGCAGTCCAAAATTTTTACTGTTATTAGTTGTAGTAACTCAGCATATTCTTGTTATCCATATAAATGTCCACTCCCTTTTTGAATCTCATTAAGTTCTTGGCCGCAGTGACCTTCTGTGGCAGTGAATTCCACAGTTCAATCACATGTGTGAAAAAGTATTTCTTTTTATTGGTTCTGAATTTTCCACCTTTTAACTTAATCTATTGCCCCCTCGTTTTTGTCTTATGAGAAAAAAAGAACAGAGATATCAGATTTACGACCCCTAGATCAGTTATTTTATTTTCTTTATCATGTCTCCTTTTATTCATTTCCTTTTTAAGATAATCTCTTCAATCTCTCACTGTATGAGCACTTTTCCAGGCCCTTCATCATTGTTGCTCTTCTCTGAACTTGTCCTAGTTCTCATATGCATAGTCTGACTGGTTTCCAAGGACTGCATGCTTGAGTAAGGATTGCAGGGTACAGTATGAAAAGAGAAATATGCTAGAATTATAGATCCTGATTCTGATCTGATTTACCAATAAATCAGGGGAACTCCACTTACATCACTGCAATTACAATTAGGGCTAGACAACAAATTGGAATTATTTTCCATTAACATTTTTTAATTAAATGATTTTGCATTTGCTTTATATTTGCCACTGATTTTTCAGTGACATTATTTATAATGAAAATTGATTTTGAATTAATTCAAATACAAACACATTCATTTGGACTATTTAGTGAAGTGGAGTGGCCTCCCTCTGAACTGGAGAGAGAGGAACTGCTATACTCCCCCTGATGGCTGGAGCTAAATCCCCCCCACCTCCCTCACCAGAAGTCCTGAGTCATGATGTGAAGTATAAAAGGAGAGCTCTGGAGCTCAGTTGGGGCTGGGCCACAGCAGGGAGCAGACATCTCTTCAAGGGAGCTAGGACTTCTGCAAGAACCTGGACTAGCTGCCGAGACGAGCTGTGCCCTGCTGTCACAGGAGACAGAAGACCCCCAAGGAGGGACTAAAGTGGCTGCCACCCAACTGTGCGCAATGAGACAAAGCCCCTGCTCGACGGAGCACCAACAACTAAGTGGTGTACAAAGTAGCCCAAGAGATCCATACCTTGATGCAGTTGGGCTGCCGGAAAGCAAGACAGTGTGGTTCAGTGGTTTCCCCGCTGACCCAGTGTTGGGACCACCTGCCACTAACGGGGACATGGGCTGGGACCTGGTAGAGTAGGGTGGGCCCAGGTCCCCCTTCCCTCCCCTGCTGCCATCCCACACCTGGGGTGGCTGCAAACTCATTCTAGGCCAAGAGGCCTGCCCAGAGTTCCAGAACCCCCTATAGACTATTACTTTCTGTCTGCTCCAGTCAAGAGGCTGTGGGCTAAAGACTGTGCTCTGCCCCACACAGAGGACCAGAGCTCCCCTAAAGACTGGCTGCCTGTTGTGAGGCAGAGTGTCCTCCCTCACCACATGAGAGTGAGGGACCACTACATTCTCAAATAGAATCAAAATTAACATGGGGGGGGGGGTTGTTAAACCTTCTCTCTGCTTTTTTTTCTGTCTAAAAGACAGAGGGGAAGAGAGGAAGAGGAGCAAAATTGAAGGGGAAGGGGGCAAAAAATGACATTTTTCACTGAAAAACCTTAGATGCAAAATTTTCAACCAGCTCTAATTACAATAATATTAAACTAGTTGAAGAGAAATCAAAATATTGCCCCCATTCAATCTGAGACTTTTGAGTTCAGAGGAGACATTCCACTTCCTGAAATCAGAACTTGTCAAAATTCTAAAAGGGTATGATTTTTTCCCCAAAAATTATATTTTTGTCAAATAAGAGGGAAATGCCTGAAAAAATCACCATTTCCATCTCCATTTTAAACCAGATCTATTTGCAATATTCTCCTGCATAAAATATATAAAATTGCTCCATCCAAGCTATAAATATAAAGGGAAGGGTAAACACCTTTAAAATCCTTCCTGGCCAGAGGAAAAACCCTTTCACCTGTAAAGGGTTAAGAAGCTAGGATAACCTCCCTGGCACCTGGCCAAAATGACCACTGAGGAGACAAGATACTTTCAAAAGCTGGGCGGAGGGAGAAACAAAGGCTCTCTCTCTGTCTGTGTGATGCTTTTGCTGGGGACAGAACAGGAATGGAGTCTTAGAATTTAGTAAGTAATCTAGCTAGACATGCGTTAGATTATGATTTCTTTAAATGGCTGAGAAAATAAGCTGTGCTGAATGGAATGTAGATTCCTGTTTTTGTGTCTTTTTGTAACTTAAGGTTTTGTCTAGAAAACTATGATTCTGTGTTTTGAATCTAATTACCCTGTAAGCTATTTACCATCCTGATTTTACAGAGGTGATTCTTTTTACTTTTTCTTCTATTAAAATTCTTCTTTTAAGAATCTGATTGCTTTTTCATTGTTCTTAAGATCCAAGGGTTTAGGTCTGTGTTCACCTATGCAAATTGGTGAGAATTTTTATCAAGCCTTCCCCAGGAAAGGGGGTGTAGGGTTTGGGGAGGATTTTGGGGGGAAAGATGTTTCCAAATGGACTCTTTCCCAGTAATATACCGGTTAGACGTTTGGTGGTGGCAGTGATAAAGTACAAGGGTAAACGGTAAAACAGTCTGTACCTTGGGGAAGTTTTAACCTAAGCTGGTAAAAGTAAGCTTAGGAGGTTTTCATGCAGGTCCCCACATCTGTACCCTAGAGTTCAGAGTGGGGAAGGAACCTTGACACAAGCATTGGCTAGTTAAAATTATTTAAGCATTTTGGAAGAATCTTTTTTAATGTTTGTTGTAACCTTTTGTTAAAGGGACATTTTTAGGATTAAAAAAAACTGTTAAAAATATTATTTTGACCCAGGATCAAAAGGTGACTTGATTATGAAGTATAACTATCTTCACAGGGAGAAAATGCCACATAACTAAAGAGCTGTTTAATCTAGTGGAAAAAGACATTAGAAGAACCAAAGTCTGAAAGTTAAAGCCAAAAAAATTCATATTAGAAATATGGCACAAATTTTAACATAGTGAGGGTGATTAACCCAGGGAAGTTGGTGGATGGATTCTCCACCCCTTGAAGTTTTCAGATCAAAATCGGATGCCTTTCTGGAAGATATGCTTTAGTCTAGCTCAGTAGTGCCGCTAGTGCGGATGATGTAAGCTGATAGGAGAGAGGTCTCCTGTCAAATTAATTACTCCAGCCCCCACTAGCAGTGTAGCTATGTTGGTGCGAAAAGTGACTTAAGCCATGAGGAAGGGAGTTCAGAAGGCCTAGAGAAGGAGTTGAATATTGAACTGTCAAACACCCCCGGAAGGGGATTGGACAGTTTAGTGGCCCAACTGGAGAGCTGGGACCCAGAAAGGACCAGAGCAGGCAAAGACCGGGTCTCCAGGGAGGAAGCCCTGGGGATATGGCCCCATACCAAAGCCAGGACTATTTAGTCTGCAGAAGAGAAGAGTGAGGCGGGATTTGATAGAAGCCTTCAACTACTTGAAGGGGGGTTCCAAAGAGGATGGAGCTAGGCTGTTCTCAGTGGTGGCAGATGACAAAACAAGAAGCAACGGTCTTAAGTTGCAGTGTGAGGTGGAGGGTTGGGGTCTAGGTTGGATATTAGGAAAAACTATTTCACTAGGAGGGTAGTGAAACACTGGAATGGGTTACCTAGGGAGGTGGTGGAATCTCCATCCTTACAGGTTTTTAAGGCTCGGCTTGACAAAGCCTTGGCTGGGATGATTTAGTTGGTGTTGGTCCTGCTTTGAGCAGGGGATTGGACTAGATGACCTCCTGAGGTCTCTTCCAACCCTAATATTCTATGATTCTAAGTAAGCTGGAGAAACATGGACTCGGTGGAACTCCCATTAAGCGGATATATAATTGGTGAAACAACTGCAAACAACATGTAACAGTTAATGAAATGATGTTAGATTGGAAGGAGGTCTCGAGTGGGGTTCCATATGGATCTCCTCTGGGTTCTGTGTAATTTAACATGTTTATTAATGACCTGGATGTAGGAATAGAGAGTATACTGATCAAATTTGCAGATGACACAAAGCTACAGGAGCTGCAAACACTTTGGAGGATACAGCTAAAAGGCGAAAGGATCTTGATAAATTGGAGAATTGAGCAATAGAGAACAAAATGAAATTCAACAAAGATAAATGGAAGGTGCTAAACTTCGTGAAGAAAACCTAAATGCACAAATACACAATGAGAGATAATTGAGGTGGCAGCAGCACTGCTGAGAAGGGTCTGGGAGTTGTGATGGATCACAGCCTCAACGTGAGTCAACAGCGTGATGCTGTTGCAAAAAAAGGAAATATAATTATAGGTTGCATTAACAGAGTCATAGCATGCAAATCACCGGAGGTGATAGTACAGCTCTATTCAGCACTGGTTAGGCCTTGGCTGGAGTAATGTGTCCAGTTTTGGTCACCAATGTACAGGAAGGATGTAGAGAAATGAAAAAGGATACAGGGGTGAGGAACAAAGATGATGAAAGCGATGGAATGCCAGCCATATGAGCAAAGGCTGAAGGAAATGGGTATGCTCAGTTTGGAAAAGAGGTGATTAAAGGGGGACATGATAGCAGTCTTCAAATACTTGGAAGGTTGCCATAAAAAAACATGAAGAAAAGTTGTTCTTTCTTGCCACAATGGGCAGGGCAAGGGACAATGGATTCAAACTACAGCATAGCAAATTTAGATTAAATCTCAGGAAAAACTTCCTAACTGTAAGAACAGGAGGATAATGGAACAAACTGCCTAGAGAGATTGTGGAAGATCCTTCGCCGGAGCTTTTCAGAAGGAAGCTGGATAATCATGTCTTGCATGGTTTAGCATCATAGAATCATAGGGCTGGAAGGAACCTCGAGAGGTCATCTAGTCCAGTCCCCGGCACTCATGGCAGGACTAAATCTTATCTAGACCATTATTTAGACACAACAAATCCTGCATCTTGGCAGGGGGTTAGACTAGATAACCCTTTTGCGGACCCTTCTAGCCCATGGTTCTATGATCTCTGCTAACTTTTTCTCTTTCCCCCCAAAAAGGATAGTTATTACCATATTTGATACTATCTAAAAGACTATCAGAACAGGGGTGGGGTCTCCTTATAAACTTCTCTACAGCTAAAGGGAAAGGGAATAACAGATATTGTTAAAATTATAGCTTTTCCTAATACTTCATATTTCAAATGCTTTAACTGTTTTTCCTTCTTTTATGTATCTTTAATAAATGGTCAAAAACTGGTGTATTTGCCATAGCACTCAGCAGGCTGAGGTCTCTCTATTCCCAAACTCCAAATCAGGTACAACGTTGTAACAGTCTGTAGTGATAAAGTCACTTTTGACTCTTGGGGCTCATTTATTCCACCAAAATTAATACAATCACTATAATGATGAAGAATTTCAGCCCTTCTAACTATAGAAGTCATTTCCAAAAAGCAACAGCTGAAATCAATATGTGATTTCTCAAGTGGAAACTTAGGGTCTATTCAAGAAATTATCATTATTTGGGAAACCACTTAAGCACACACTTATTTCCCATTGAAGTCAACGAGACGTAAACATGTGCATAAATTAGTTTCCTGAAGAGGGGCCCTGCTGAGCTTCATGGGTCAGAGGGTATAGAACCTTTCACATATGGATTGCTCCTTCAAATCCAATAAAGGTTGTTAGTAAGTGACTGAAAAATGTTACCATCTTGTTACCAGTTGTTGCCGCCTGTGAAATTAGTTTGGTGTCTCAATCTAGCTCTTCACGCATGGACATGTGCCCATATTCCTACAACCACGGACACACCAGGCTCTAAGCGGCAACCTGTTGGTAGTCTCAGCAGAACGGGCTATGGAAACAGCACTTCCCTTATGAGGTGTTCCCCACAAGGCATATAGGTGGAGGAGCATAAAGAAGCATCCATTCTGTGGAGAAGAGATTTTAGTCTCCAGGGCTGTCAGCTTTGCTCCTTGCATATAGCCCTGAGCTTATTAATAAATCCTAACAAGCCATAGTCCTCAAGGAAGGAAAACAGACCTGAATAGCTTAGCCCTTTATTATCCGTGTAGTGGTACATAATGTTAAAGTAGAATGAAAGCATTCTAGCATTCAGGACTGTTGGAGTTGTCTGCTTTTGCTCCTGTCAAAACAACAACAACAAAAAAAAGCTTCAGAAAAATCCATGCACAAGGGGCAGATTTTTTTTCTAATCAAAGGATAAACAAACATGTTGTTCGTCAACTTCACGCCATCGTTTGGCTCTCTACACTCTCACACTGAGGTCTAGCTTTATCTGATTTCTACTTTGCCACTAAGCAAAACTAGCCCACTGCTGCTGGTCCAGACAAAGCAATTCCAGCACAATAACCGCTCGGTCTGCTGTTGCAAGGAGTCTACAACTCACTGAGCAGACATTTCTGGGATGACTGTAGTTCTGTGTTTCTTGCTGCTCCTTACGCACAGTGCTTTACATCTGTCACCCTTAAATTTTGCTGGTTAGGAGTAATGGTTGTCAAACAGTAGGTTGTCTAAAGCAAACTTGCTAAAACCACCGATACTGGAAGGCTGTCACAGAATGACTGGCCCTTTATGAAGGAGTGGGGTCCAGTGCACCTGGACTAATTACCTGCTGTCTAACTAGGCTTAAGGGAAGGCACCTGGGCTTTATAAAGGAAGAATCAGCATCAG
This sequence comes from Lepidochelys olivacea, assembly GCF_965140295.1. NCBI lineage: Eukaryota > Metazoa > Chordata > Testudines > Cheloniidae > Lepidochelys > Lepidochelys olivacea. The sequence goes on along the minus strand of NC_140415.1, from coordinate 10,190,018 downwards.
GAACCTGGAGTGGAAGCATGGTGATGCTACAGAGAGTTAAAAGGCTCCTGCAGCTTCACTCTATCACAGCTTCCTCTTCTGGTTCCCCGTTTTGAAGGCTCAGGTGCTGTCCCTTAAGCTCAGCTGGGCAGCAGGGAGTCAGTCACAGGTGCATTGGAGCCCATTCCCTTCTAAAGGGCCGGTCACTTTGTGCCACAGACATTTTAATTTCCAACAAATTTCAAAGGGAAGATATCAATTCACAGAGGTTAAGTGAGTCCCAGCATACACATCCTTCTCTGGGGACTGGCTTTTTATCAAAAAAATAGAAGCCTGCCTTTTTCAATTACATCAGTGCACGTGGAGACAAATTCCTTTCAAGAGCAACAGCCAGTGGAAAGAGCTAGATGTCAACAAGAGATCATATGGAAAGTCAGCAAGGCATTTTCATGTTGGCAAAAAGCACCCTGCAAGGGAAGGCCAATTGGCACCCAAAAAGAAATTCCTCTGAATGATGAGCTAGATCACATAGGTGAGATGCGATCACCTTTTCTATATACACTCGATAGATCTGAAGTATTAATCAGATGTGTTTCGCTATACACAGATGCTTTGCCATTAAAGCAGTTGGCAATGTATAGACAGTCTGTATTTCTTCCTTCCCAGTTTCCTTTTCCCATTAAAAATGTTTTTTAAAAGTTAAATGGGTAAATGGAAAGCTTGAGCAAATGCACTCCTGTAAAAGCCAAGGTCTTTGCACTGGGCTTTGTATACCTTGTGTGTAGATATTCAGTGGGTGTAAATTGTCATAACTCCGATAAAATCAATGGAGCTATAACAACTCACATCAGTATGATTATCTGCCCCATTATGTCAGCGTGTGAAGAGAAAGGTAATTTGCTATAGTAATTTTACTTTGCACTTACGGCATCTTTCAAATGAGGATATCAAGAATATTTTATACATGCATGTAAGCATTGTTATCCGCATTTCAGAGATAGCCGAAGAGGGGCAACAGGAGGTTAATTGACTTGGCCAAGATTGGCTCTATTCCCAGCCCTACACAAAGGCCCCAGTCCTTCAATGGGTTCCACACAAGCAGACCCCTTGCTCAGAGACCCACTGATTTCATTGAGGATCTGCATGAGCTCAGGGGTCAACCCACACCAAGTTCATTGCGGGAGCAGGGCCAAAATCTCCAGTCCTCTCCTCCAATAAACCGAACACATTGCCTCTCCCATTGCATCCTCTCACGTACTCCCCATTCAATATAGGCCCACTGGTGCTCAGTACTGTTTTAACACTCTGATTGATAATGGAACATTGATGCTTACATGTTATTTTTGAGAGACAGGGATTGCTACCTGCCAAACCTTAATTTTAAAATAAGTAAATAAACAAATAACCTATAAACAAGTGCTTCCATAGTTCTTGGAGAGAGACTGCCCCTTTAACGATCCTGCTGCTGGAACAAATGATTGCTCACTGATAACATACACATTGCAGTTGTCATAGAAACACACCTAGCAACAAAGAATCCCTGACCTTTTCCCCATCTGTTTTGAATTTTCACAGTGGCACATATATACATGTAATCAAAGGCCACATTTTATGTGGCTCCCAGAGGCCAGTGGGGGCTTAAAAGCAGAGGTCCAGGTCATTCTCAGCTGGTATAAGTGGTTGACTTCAATGGAGCTATTTCAATTTAGACCAGCCAAAGATCTGGCCTGCTATGCTGCTTAATAAGATCAAATTAATTTAAGCTCCATCTCTGAAAACTCATACTGAGGTTATTACAGCGCCTGAAAACTTGATTCAAACTGGAAAAGCTGAGAAATTAACACTGGTTTATTTATGAGATGTTTTAGTTGGGAAAGAGCTATGCAGCCAGGGTAGAATCAGAACATTCTCTGTGAACAGATGGAGCCCATGGAAGACAGGTTGTGTTATTACATGTGTATATAACAGCACCCCCTACGTAATGGAGTCAGTCCTGCTCAGAGGACATAACTAACGTCCCAAAAGAGAGAAACTGATGACTTTAATCCAAACTATGAATAATGATGTAAAAAATACCGTTGTTGCAGACACACAATTATTAGATAAATCACACTCATGCAGGAAGGTAGGGTTAGATCCCTGTCTTTTCAGTCATTACATCACAAGCATTTGCCATTTGAGATAAATGGGATTAAATTAATCACAGGATAATTTAGAGCTTGTCAAAAAAAGGAAAAGCAGTTTTTCAAAATACTTCAAAGTTAGTTTTATTCTGCATTGAAATGAATTTTTGTTTTTTTAAAGAAACATTAAGCTTTTTTTTCCCCATAAAAATCCTTCCCCCCTTTTCCCTCCAGAATGCACTAGAATGAATTATATCCAGGGTGGAGTTTTTTCTCCACCTTTTTCCAAAGGTCATCTAGTCCAGACTCTGCATTCATGGCAGGACTAAGTATTATTGACTAAATCATTCTGTTGTGTTCAGTGGTAAAATCAGGAGGGGGGACAGATCAGAATGGGGGAAAGGAAAATGGGGATCAACAAAAAGCAATTTTCAAAAATTTTATTTTAAAAAGTTTTAAAATTCCAATTTTATGGAAAATCAGGAATTTTTTTTTTAAAGGAAGATTTTTGTGAAAATTTCCAGTTTCGAAATACGATTATTTTTCCTCAGAAAAAGTTTCAAATAAAACATTTCAGCCAGTTCTAATTTAATGTGAATACCAGAAAAAACAAAACCAAACAATCTAACTGGGAGATGGGTTAGGTTGTAGGGCAGTCATATAAAGGAAAACCTTCCATTAAAGTAATATAAACCTGAACTGGACAAAGCACTGGTCAATATATTGTAGAGAACAACTTTGCATTTACTGGAGGGATGGATCACTATAGGTTGTTTTTAATTTCTAGTTGCTACGACTGTACACCTGCCACTTTAGTGTGAAATAAAGAGGATAATTGCTGAATATTACTAACACCTATAGAAGATGGTGTCTACAGATCTGCTGTGTCCCATCACTGCTGTTTATTGTTTAGCCATCCTGGCTAATAGCGATTGAGAGACCTATCCTCCATGAATTTATGTATTTCTTTTTTTAACCCTTTTATAGTCTTGGACTTCACAACATCTTTTTGCAAAGAGTTCCATGGGTTGTCAATTAGCAAAAATATTGGCCCTGTGAGGACAATTATTGACACCATATTTTAATGAAATATTATTGCAGCTAGCTGATCCCTTGATATTTCTGAGGCAATGGACAGGAAAGTCACTCTGCCTGATACACAGAGGAATGAAAGGTAAATTTGGGGGAGTACTCAGCCAGAAAAAAAATGGACAAAGAACCAACTAGGAGAGAGAAAGACATGGAGAAGCAAAAGTGAGCAACAGAAAGTAAAAGAGAAAAAATAGTCCAAGAAGGATCATAGAATTATAGAAGATTGGGGTTGGAAAAGACCTCAGGAGGTCATCTAGTTCAACCCCTGCTCAGACCAGGACCAACCCCAACTAAATCATCCCAGCCATGCACATACAGGTTATGAGGGCTCCCTAGCATGCACATTGTAGGGAGAGTGGTCACTTTGGATGGGCTATTACCAGCAGGATAGTGAGTTTGTGTGTGTGGTTTTTGGGAGGGGGGTGAGGGGGTGAGAGAACCTGGATTTGTGCAGGAAATGGCCCAACTTGATTATCATGCACATTGTGTAAAGAGTTGTCACTTTGGATGGGCTATCACCAGCAGGAGAGTGAATTTGTGTGGGGGGGTGGAGGGTGAGAAAACCTGGATTTGTGCTGGAAATGGCCCAACCTGATGATCACTTTAGATAAGCTATTACCAGCAGGACAGTGGGGTGGGAGGAGGTATTGTTTCATATTCTCTGTGTGTATATAAAGTCTGTTGCAGTTTCCACGGTATGCATCCGATGAAGTGAGCTGTAGCTCATGAAAGCTCATGCTCAAATAAATTGGTTAGTCTCTAAGGTGCCACAAGTACTCCTTTTCCATTTTACAGATGGGAACTGAGGCACTGAAAGGCTGAGTGATTTGCCCATGGTCATACAAGAAGTCTGTGGCAGAGCGGGGAACTCAACCCAAGTCTCCAAAGTCCTAAGATATCACCATAACCACTGGATTATCCTTCTTTTCTCATGAATTGGGACAAGAGCAATCATGCCTAGTGGTTGGAGCAGGAGCAGGAGTCAGGATCTGAAGCCAGTGACCAGTACCAGATTCAGGAACCAGAAGGAAAGCAGGGCAGGACAGAATTGGGGTTTGGATCAAGACCAGGAGTAGGGGAGGCACAGGAGAGATCACAGCTGCGGGCAGGTGCATGGGGCAGACAGAGATCAGTTATTGCTGTTGGGCTTAAGGGTAGGTTTGCTGACTTCCTCAGCCAATCATGTGGACTAGTCAACCAGGCAGCCCGACCGTGGCTCAGATATGCTCACACTCTGCCAGGAGACTGAGCAGGGGCAGCTGCAAGTTCTCATTCCTGATACTTTCTTTTCCAAGACATGGCACAATGGAAAAGCAGGAGCAAGGCTCCATCTGCAGAGGAAAGAGTAATTAACTAAATAGATCTTCTCTTTCTCCGTTTCTATAATCCTACTATTCTGGTTGATGTTTAAGATGAAGATGAGGAAGAAGGCTATGAATATTGCATGTAGTGCTCTTTAGAGAGATTCCCCAAAAATCCCGAGCATAAAAATCACAGAGCAGTGTCCTGATGTTGGTACAGCTGTATTTCAAATATCATTAAACTTTGCTGAAATCATAATGTGCATCTTCATATAAACCTCTCAGTGGATGGATTTTAAAAGTGAGGTAGATGCCTCTTAAGTATGGGAGGAAGAGTGCAGCATGGTTTTCAGACGCAGAATCTGCAGCCTACTCATGGTCAAGAAAGCCATTCAGCCTGAAGAAGCAATATTTCAGGGAATAATTGTCCTATGACATCCTCTTTCCCTAACTTAAATCAGGGATGTGACAAGTGCTGGAAGAAAAGAAATAAGCCAAAAAAACCCACAACCTTTCTTCTGCATGGATAGGGGAGGGAAAACATTTTACACAGGGCTAAACAGAGTAGGGCAAGTAATTTTACTTCAAGGAAACTATTACAAACAATGGAGAATAATGTATTTTTAACAGTACTGTAGGTAGTCTGTGACCACGTGGGACTTCAATGACAATGACAACGTACTACACCCATTTATGATTTCATGATGGCAGAGGACATTAAATCATGATATTTCTTCTCCAAAAGCACAGGCCAATACTACTTGAGCTAAAGGACAAACTTAACCATCTGTTAAGAGTGTATGGGGTTTATGACATGGAGCTGAACAATTCTAAACCAGTCCAGCAGAATGCATTGGCACACAGTCACATGACAGTTCATTGCAATATTTAAAAAAGCATTTGTAGGTGTCCACTGCTTTTAAAGACAACAAGAAGCAGTCTGAATTATCATATAGTATAGTCTCACTAATTGACCTCTCAGCAGCTAGCACGTATATTCCCTACATTTGCATTGCATTCACTAATTTAAGTCACACATTAAAAACAAAAACAAGAACAATCCTGCCCCCGCCGCCCCACACACACAATCTCTGAACCTAAATACAATAGCATAGGGGCAGCAGGGCATGAGAACCATTGTCAGAGACACGGGAAATGAAGAGACAATTGACAGCCGGCTAAATCCTCTGGGGCCATTCACTGAAGGTGCAAATGTAGGAAGAACATACCATTCCTGATAATGTGGCAAGTGGGAGAAGCAGCAGGAAGCATCTTCTGTACATCACAGAGGGAATATCTGGCTATATTCCTCCAGCCTGCAGTACGTTTGGGGAGGGGGAAGTTGCCATGTAGGGTTAAAGAGTCCCAGAAAGTCACTTTCTTCCAAAACTGAAAAAGAAACATTATTAGAGTAAGGAAATGTATTCCCCCTACAGCCACACGCTCCACTGTTGTTTCTGCCTAACGTTTTCTCCTGGCTGCCTGCTGCAGATTTAAGGAATAAATATAAAAGGTAGAGAGAGAGGAGTAGGAATGTTGCCAGCATGGCCAGGATGCAAATATGAAAGAGCCAATCCTTGTCTTGGAAGACAGCAGTGAACCATGTCTGCTGTTCCCTTACACAGTGTAGTAGCCAGCTATTCAGTTTGATGGCCCTGTAGCCAAAACACTCCTATTGTGGGGCAGTGCAGCAACCTCAGAGCAAAGCCTTTTTCTCCACTTTCCAGGATGTGGTCCAACATCAGCAGTGAAAAGCAAATGGTTTGTTATTGTTTAAACGTATCTCCCTATGAAATCATCCTAAAAACATAGGACCAGGAAGGCGCTCCTGGGTCATCGAGTCCAGGCCCCTACTATTGCATGAATAACTGTAACCCTTCTATCAGGTAGAGCCGGCAGCCACCAGGGCCGGGTCCAATATCTAGGGGTTCCTTTTTAACAATACAACACTGAACCATCTTGAGTCCCCACCCAGTAATCTGGGGAAATTACACACCATCCCTGGGCACCTCTGAGAGTCAATACTTCCCCACTCGCAAGCACAGAGTCTGAGTGTAGAAAATATTTTTTAATGAAAGGAGGGAAGTCACCTGACATTAATTAGGGAAAATGCCACAAGCAGGATTCATAATCATAAAACTGTGAGCAGGACGCCCACCCCCGAGTGTGTGGGGCAGAGCCTTCTGTGCCATGTTCTTGAATTCTACAACCAAAAGTTCCTTTTCTCTGCCCCCCTCTGCTCCCTCACCACACCCCACTCACAGTGGTTGTCCTTGGTCAGTGAAGAGCCAGAGTTCAGAGGTGCATCTGTGTGAGTTCACCTCCCACCTGGAGAAGAAGGTACCTGGCTTGTTCTGCCATCTGAGAATCATAGAATCATAGAATATCAGGGTTGGAAGGGACCTCAGGAGGTCATCTAGTCCAATCCGCTGCTCAAAGCAGGACCGATCCCCGACTAAATCATCCCAGCCAGGGATTTGTCAAGCCTGACCTTAAAAACTTCTAGGGAAGGAGATTCCACCACCTCCCTAGGTAACGCATTCCAGTGTTTCACCACCCTCCTAGTGAAAAAGTTTTTCCTAATATCCAACCTAAATCTCCCCACTGCAACTTGAGACCATTACTCCTTGTTCTGTCATCTGCTACCACTGAGAACAGTCTAGAGCCATCCTCTTTGGAACCCCCTTTCAAGTAGTTGAAAGCAGCTATCAAATCCCCCCTCATTCTTCTCTTCTTCAGACTAAACATCCCCAGTTCCCTCAGCCTCTCCTCATAACTCATGTGTTCCAGTCCCCTAATCATTTTTCTTACCATCCGCTGGACTCTTTCCAATTTTTCCACATCCTTCTTGTAGTGTGGGGCCCAAAACTGGACACAGTACTCCAGATGAGGCCTCACCAATGTCTAATAGAGGGGAACGATCACGTCCCTCGATCTGCTGGCAATGCCCCTACTTATACATCCCAAAATGCCATTGGCCTTCTTGGCAACAAGGGCACACTGTTGACTCATATCCAACTTCTTGTCCACTGTAACCCCTAGGTCCTTCTCTGCAGAACTGCTGCTGAGCCATTCGGTCCCTAATCTGTAGCGGTGCATTGGATTCTTCCGTCCTAAGTGCAGGACTCTGCACTTGTCCTTGTTGAACCTCATCAGATTTCTTTTGGCCCAATCCTCCAATTTGTCTAGGTCCCTCTGTATCCTATCCCTACCCTCCAGCATATCTACCATTCCTCCCAGTTTACTGTCATCTGCAAACTTGCTGAGGGTGCAATCCTCACCATCCTCCAGATCATTAATGAAGATATTGAACATATCGACCCCTGGGGCACTCCACTTGATACCGGATGCCAACTAGACATGGAGCCATTGATCACTACCTGTTGAGCCCGACAATCTAGCCAGCTTTCTATCCACCTTATAGTCCATAAATCCAGCCCATAATTCTTTAACTTGCTGGCAAGAATACTGTGGGAGACAGTTTCAAAAGCTTTGCTAAAGTCAAGGAACAACACGTCCACTGCTTTCCCTCCATCCACAGAGCCAGTTATCTCGTCATAGAAGGCAATTAGTCAGGCATGTCTTGTCCTTGGTGAATCCATGCTGACTGTTCCTGATCACTTTTCTCTCATGTAAGTGCTTCACGATTGATTCTTTGAGGACCTGCTCCATGATTTTTCCAGGGACTGAGGTGAGGCTGACTGGCCTGTAGTTCCCAGGATCCTTCTTCTTCCCTTTTTTAAAGATGGGCACTACATTAGCTTTTTTCCAGTCATCTGGGACCTCCCCCAATCGCCATGAGTTTTGAAAGATAATGGCCAATGGCTCTGCAATCACATCCACCAACTCCTTTAGCACTCTCGGATGCAACGCATCCAGCCCCATGGACTTGTGCTCGTCCAGCTTTTCTAAATAGTCCCGAACCACTTCTTTCTCCACAGAGGGCTGGTCACCTCCTCCCCATGCTGTGCTGCCCAGTGCAGTAGTCTGGGAGCTGACCTTGTTCGTGAACACAGAGGCAAAAAAAGCATTGAGTACATTAGCTTTTTCCACATCCTCTGTCACGAGATTGCCTCCCTCATTCAGTAAGGGGCCCACACTTTCCTTGATTTTCTTCTTGTTGTTAACATACCTGAAGAAACCCTTCTTGTTACTCTTAACATCTCTTACTAGCTGCAACTCCAGGTGTGATTTGGCCTTCCTGATTTCACTCCTGCAAGCCCGAGCAATATTTTTATACTCATCCCTGGTCATTTGTCCAATCTTCCACTTCTTGTAAGCTTCTTTTTTGTATTTAAGAGCAGCAAGGATTTCACTGTTAAGCCAAGCTGGTTGCCTGCCATATTTACTATTCTTTCTACACATCGGGATGGTTTGTCCCTGTAACCTCAATAAGGATTCTTTAAAATACAGCCAGCTCTCCTGGACTCCTTTCCCCCTCATGTTATTCTCCCAGGGGATCTTGCCTATCAGTTCCCTGAGGGAGTCAAAGTCTGCTTTTCTGAAGTCCAGGGTCTGTATTCTGCTGCTCTCCTTTCTTCCTTGTGTTAGGATCCTGAACGTGACCATTTCGTGGTCACTGCATTTGAGTGCAACTAGATTTATTAAAAGTAATAACCTCTATGATCACACAGAACATCCTCTAGCATTCTATTTATTTTTGTATGACTTCAGAGATTAGGAGTCCCTGCTATTTCATTGATGAAAAGGGCAAAAACTGCAAAAAGCTCTCTATAACAGAAGCAATCAAATCAAGGCTGGGCTCCTTAATAAAGGCTCTAGTTGTTAAGTTCTCTGCATTGCAGGGAAGTTATTGTACATATAAATTACACCCATACAGACTATGTTAAAAGCATGTGAGGTTGCAAAGTCAAACACTCAAAACTTAGAAATGCCAGAATTCAGCTTGCCTGTGCAACCTTGAGTCATCCCTCTTGCATTGATGGTCTTTAATTATATGTTCACATACTATTTTTCCCACAAGACCCTTGTCTCATTCTAGAGAAGCAACTGCAGGAAGAGTCATTCTCAGCCTCTGGAGCCCTGGAATGGAGCATGCACAATCTCTCTGAGGGAATGGCATATGACCACAATCTAGTCAGCATGTAGGAGCTATGAAGGGGTGGCACATGTTCAGTGCAGACAATGTCTTTGGAGAATTTAGATGCAAAACTCAAACAAGTCTCTATGGAGCATGTGTAAGTTTTTTTTCAGAGACTTATGCATTGAGTTAATTTGGGTGAATTTTCATACGGGTAAGAAGCATATCACTGATACCTGGTGACAACCCCACCAAATTTCAAGTCTTTGTGACAAAGCAAGAGAACTTCTCAATGAAATGGTTGTAAGGATTTTTTTAACATGGGCTAAATAATGTATTTTCTCCTCCTCTTGTTCTCAGAAATATCTGGTGTGTCTGACATGATACCTGGCCAAGAAAATTTCAGGACAAATGTTCAAGTTTGACAAAGTGTAAGCAACTGAAAGCAGGGTCTTATAAAGGAAAATGTTGGGTGAACAACTTTGCATGATGCTACCTGTGCCAATTATAATATAAATGTAGGGCCGGAAGGGACCTGAGTTCATCTAGTCCAGCCCCTGTGCTGAGACAAGCTTACAGATACCTAGACCATCCCTGACGGATGTTTGACTGACCTGTTCTGAAAAACTTACAATGAGAGGGATTCCACAACCTCCCTTAGAAGCCTATTACTATGCTTATAGTTATCCTTATAGTTAGAAAGCTTTTCCTAATATCTAACCTAAATCTACTTTGCTGCAGATTAAGCCTATTACTACTTGTCCTACCTTCAGTGGACATGGAGAGCAATCAATCACCATTCTCTTGATAGCAGCCCTTAACATATTTCAAGACTTCTGTCGGGTCCCCCTTCAGTCTTCTTTTTTCAAGTCCAGATTTTTTCCTCTCATAGGAAAGATTTCCTAAATCTTTTATCATTTTTGTTGCTCCCTTCTGAACGATCTCAAATTTTTCTACATCTTAAAGTGTGACACCCAGAACTGGACACAGTACTCCAGCTGAGGCCTCACCAGTGCCATGTGGAATGGAGCAATTACCTGCCATATCTTGCATATGACACTCCTGTTAATATACCCCAATATAGCCTTTTTGCAGTTGCATAACATTGTTGACTCGTATTCAATTTGTGATCCACTATTACCTCCAAATCCTTTTCAGCAGTAGTACTGCCTAACCAGTTAGTCCCCATTTTGTTGTTGTGCATTTGATTTTTTCCTTCCTAAGTGTAGTACTTGTCTTTATTGCATTTCGTCTTTGATTACAGATCAACTCTCTGATTGGAAGGTTGTTTTGAATTCTAATCTTATCCTTCAAAGTACTAGCAACCCCTCCCAGCTTGGTGTCAGCTGCAAATTTTATTGGCATTGTGACAGGTTGGACTTGGCCCTGAGGGCCTCCTGCCATATCCTGACCCAGAATAGGGCAGCGAAGAGGGTTCTCCAGGCTGTCATGAGAGGGTGTGTGGGATGCAGCCAATCAGAAGGGGTTAAAGGGAGCAGCCAATCGGGGCCCAGCAAGATAATATAAAAAGAGCTTCAGGGCCACTGAGTTCAGTTCCTTGCTGGACCTGGAGGAGTGTGGATGGTGTGCCTGGCTGGCTGAGGCAGCAACAAGACTTCAAACAGACTAGTGCTGGCACAGACTGGCAAGAGCAAGAAGGCGCTCCAGGCTGGCTGCTGGGACTCAACCAGGACAAGGTCATGAGCGGGTTGCTTTTATTTCACATACAGTCTGTGTGCGATTTGGCCGGAGGGCTGAGTTGCTGAAGATCCACCACAAAGCAGAGAGAAAAATACAGGCACACACACTCAGCCAAAGGGGGTGCTCTCAATAGTTGAGGGCACCCCATTACAGGCATACTCTTAGGTTGGCCTGGCATGATTTGTTCTTGACAAATCCATGTTGGCCATTAGTTATTACCTCATCCTCTAGGTGCTTACAAATTGATTGTTCAATATTTTGTTCCAGTACCTTTCCTGATACTGAAGTTAAGCTGACTGCTTTATAATTCCCAGGTCCTCCTTGTTACCCATTTTAAAGATACGTACTACATACTATTTTTGCCCTTCTCCAGTCAAGTGGGACCTCACCCATCCTCCATAAGGTCTCAAAGATGATTGCTAATGATTTCAAGTTTGCTTCAGCTAGTTCCTTAAGCACCCTAGGACAAATTTCATCAGGCCCTGCTGACGTGAATACTTCTAATTTATCTAAATATTGTATAACCTGTTGTTTCCCTATTCTGGCTTGTGTTCCTTCTTCCTTGTTGTTAATATTAATGGTGTTAAGTATCAGGTCACAATTAACCTTTTGTAGTGAAGTCTGAGGTAAAACAGGAATTAAACACCTCAGCCTTCTTGATGTAGTCTGTTAGCTTTTCTTCCCCACTAAGTAGTGGATCTACACTTTTCTGCATCTTTGTTGCTCTTAATGTATTTATAGAACCTCTTCTTGTCTTATGTCCCTTCCTAGGTGTAACTCATTTTGTGCTTTACTCTTCCTGATTTTTGTCCCTACGTGTGTGCTATTCTTTTCCCCTAGTCCTTAGCAATTTGTCCATGTTTCCACTTTGGGTAGGACTCTTTTTTTATTAATTAAAGCACTCCCGATGGAGCCATTTTGGCCTCTAAATATTCCCATCCTATCTTTTCATCTCATTGGGACACCTTGCTGTTGCAACTTTAATACTGGTTTGGGGTGGGTGTTTTGGGGGTTGTTTTTTGAGAAACTGTCAGCTCTTCTGATCTCCTTTCTCCCTTAAATTTTCTTCCCATGGGACCTTATCTACCTATTCTGTTTGTTGCAACCTGCTTTTTGGAAGTCAAGTCAATTGTCCTCCTGTTCTCACTCCTTCCTTTCCTTAATCATGAAATCAATCACTTCATAATCACTTTCACCCAAGTTGCCTTCAGATTTGCAACCAATTCCTCAGTCATAATCAAATGTAAAATGTAAAAGCACAGGATTATCTTCCGGATTACTTCCTCCACCTTCTGAAATAAGAAGCTGTCCCCAATACATTCCAAGAACTTATTGTGCATTTTGTGTTTTGCCATATTACTTTAACTACCCTGATATTTGTTGAGGTAGTCCCTCATTACTACCAGCTCTTGTGTTCTATTTGTTCTAGAAATGCCTTATCCCACTCCTCCTGATTTGGCGGTCTATATAGACTCCTACTTTGTCAATCCTACTTTTTCCCTTTTGATCTTCATGCAGAGACTTGAAATATAGCAGGTAAAGTTAGTTATGGGGCAAGGATCTTCTTTTTGTTCAGTATTTGTACAGCGGCCAGCCCAACAGGGAACCTAAGCATGATTAGGGCTCCTAGGTGCTACTGCATTACAAATAAGATGTTTGAAAGACATTCTGCTTGTCTGAAATATATATTCCAGATGCCTGTGAATTACTTGAAGTTCATATCCTCTTATTCCCTCCATCAAATATGGGCAGAATTGACCCAATGGTGGCTTAATTAAACAGAGTGCGTGTTCCACGGGATAATCCCTGCTGAAGTTCACTGTACAATACTACCCCATTCCTATCTTAATCCTCAGGAATACACTCTACAGGAAGTTACAAATAATAAGAGGATAAGAAAAATACTTAAGAATTCAACAGCTAATTGCTGATCCTCTGTTTATTACCTTTCAGTTCTATAGGAATAATCCTCTTTTCTCAAGGAAACAGGCTTACTTTTAAATTAAAAAAGAAACCACAAAAGTGTAATCAAGTTCTTAAAGGTTACCCATGAGGTCTTAACAAAATAATAACCTCTACATGCATTTTGCCTTTCATGCCAAAGCAGCATGCAGATTATTAGATTCAGTCTCACCCTGAGGCACTATACTCTTCTCTGGTGCAAAAAGGAGAAGAGACAATCAAAAGACAGAATAATTCTGCCTCTCCACAAGGAGTCTCTCTCACATTCAAATACACAGCCAAGACATTGGCTTGAACTGTACACTATTAGCAACTGAACATTTAAACCAGAAACACTTCACTATGGTCCTTATTATATAACAGCATTCTTTGGTTTCGGGTTTATGGTTTCACCTGTGGTCTTGGTCCAGCCACTGGTGGATACATAGCTCTGTCATAAAAAGCCGCCATCACAACTGGCCCAAAGTAGAGAGAACAAGAACTGAGCAGATAGGGAGATCTCACTCCCCTCTAGGTTGGGAATGCTATGCACTCACTGGGTAGTAGGAGGGAAAGCTATCCTGTCGCTTCTGGTGATATATCTGTTGCATGGTTAATGAGAGGACCCCACATGTCATTGGGGCACCCTTACCCAGCACTGGAGTCATTTTGGACTAGTCACAAATGGACCTGGTGCTTAATTGCTCTTTAGATGCTAAATCCTAGAATCAGGCCCCATTCGGAGTCACAAAACACCCGCTCAACTGCTGCTGAAATATGGAAGTGCCTGAATTTGCTCGGTGCCTGTTATTTTTGCAGTAAAAGCTCCCTAGGCACCTATGTTCCAGCAGCCAAGCTGGTGCCCTGCAGCAAGATGCCTAAAGACCAGAGTGATTCATGGAAGAGGGAAGATAAGCATTCCTCTGTGCTCAAGCTGACCTACCAGATTGGTCCCCTGTGGCAAACTTACACAAAATTGTGGTGATGGCAGCACTCCCTCCTAATCTTTAGCCCAGTGGTCAGGGTACTCACCTTGGATGTGGGAACCCCCTGGTTCAAGTCTCTCCTCTGCCTGAGAGGGAGAAGGGATTTGAACAGAGATCTGTCTCTTATCTAGTGAGTGCTCTGGGATATTCAAATAACCAGGTTTCAGAGTAGCAGCCGTGTTAGTCTGTATTCGCAAAAAAGAAAAGGAGGACTTGTGGCACCTTAGCGACTAACCAATTTATTTGAGCATAAGCTTTCGTGAGCTACAGCTCACTTCATCAGATGAATAGACCAGCTCCCTCAATCTCTCCTACTGAAGTTGTTCCACTGTGGACAACTAATGAAAGTTATTGGGAGCAGAGAAACAGCACCCTGGGTCTCCCAGCTCTCAGGTGAGTGCACTAAACACTAGACTACAGTGACAAGGAGGGTGAGAATTTAGTTTACTGAATCAACTTCTGTTGGTGAAAGAGGCAAGCTTTTGAGTTTACACAGACCTCTTCTTCAAGTCTGGGAAATGTACTCAGAGTGTCACAGATACACACAAGGTGAAACAGATTATTTAGCATAAGAAGTTAACACATTTCAAGGGACTATTCAAGTACCTTGTCTCTCTATTATCCTGGGACCAACATGGCTACAACATCGCTGCATACAACACTAGACTACAGTGTCATTCTCATGTTTGCATCCTTTCTGGTCCAATGAGTCTTTCATTTTTTTTTCTCCACAGGCATAGGTGTGTTGATGATCAACATTGTCACACCTAAGTTTCTTTGAGTGTAGCCCTTTAAGGCTAGATGGGTACCAGCTAAAATGTTTAAAAATTAATGTCTCAATGCTTAAAACAAAACCCAGAAAACACTTCCTCAGCCCTAACACAAGCCGCACAATCCTGCTGCTCTAGATACACTTGCAAATACATTTCTTTCTGGCTTTTTTTTAAATTAAACTCTTTTAATCTTCACAGTAAGTTGAAAGAAGATCATACTAAGATGAGGGGATAATTTCCTCCCTCAAGTTCCTACTTTCTCTTTTGCTCTTGTTTTCACTCTACAAAAAAGCGTCTATTGAAACACCCACAGCTTTTCTTCTCTGTATGTCTGCTGAGTAAAACTCCCCCAAACCATCAGAGCATCCCCATTGGGGTTATACAGAGGATCCTCCATTGATGTGTATCGATCAGAGGCAAGAAAAGAGCTTGAACATACTGTCCTTTTTAAAAGCAGAAGCTGTATACAAAAAGGATGGCTTAGTTCAGAATACCTAAATCCACTGAAACTCCTCTGGTGGAAGATGTGTTGCCATGGAGATGCAATTCCTACAGATATCCACCTGAACTCTGGAGAAATGTGATCTAGACACAGCATCTGGTCACTATTATCTTGGTAATAGACCAGACCAAACCACAACCATATACCTGGGGAAAAAACCACAGAAACAATATAGAAATTCAGATCCAGTTCCAAATTCTGTGGCTCTGGTACTGAGTGTAGACGTTAAAGACTTTCTGTACAGTTCTGAGGGAATAAATGGGCTGAGCAAATCAAAGGTGTTAAGGGGGACATGTGACTGTCCATCACTAAACAGATTTGAACATGGTTTAGGGTTTTGGAATACAGAGATGTCAGCCTGCTTAGTACCATGGCAAAAACAACATTAAATTCCTGTTAACCTTTAAAATATATGGGGGGGGCACATTTTAAATGTAAAGTATTAAGGCTTTTCTTTTAACAATATCCCTTCTTTCCTCTTCCTTTAGCTGGAGAGAGTCGTTAGAAGAAAAAACCCTGTTTGACAGTCATTTAGATGGTATTATAGTTTATGGTAATAAACTGTCCTTTTGTATGTGTGGTGAAATTAGAAGATATCAGCTGAGATGGGCCAGAGCTGCTGTTCTTGCTGTTAAAGTTCCAGCCTGTTTTCCTGAAGACAAAACAGGATAAACACAAAATGGGAAAGAACAGAACAGCACAGATAAAAAATCCAGCTGGATGGTAAATAGGGGTTCTCGTGGCCCTGGCCAGTGCAGCCCCCACGATACTTCTGCTGGTGCTGGGGGGTAAATGCCTCACCCTAGCTGTGCCCCTTCCAAGCCTGCTGCTCCCGTGACAGGCCCACAAGGCCCCACTGTTTCTCATAGTTGGGCAATTCCCCCACCCCGAGTCTCCTGACCCCCAGCAGCAGGTCTATCTGGGCTACTCCAAGCCAGCCTCATCTTCTGCACGGCCTGCTCAGCCACTCTCCAGCAAGCTCCAGAGCAGCTGCGTGACTCCTGCCTGCTCCCAGTGCCCACTGCACTTCCTGAGATTGTGATCAATGTCTCCATAGACTCCTGGGTATCCCTCTGCTCTGGGGCCGGCACATACTGCCAGCTGTACAACCCTGCACTGCTCCCACACTTGGGGAGACTCCTGCCTGTTCCCTTTTGAGACAGTGAGGCTGGAGAGCAGGGTCATATCTGACCCTCATTGCTTGGCCCCCAGGGGCACTGTGGGGCAACAGGTTCAAGGTGGTAAAGGATGTGCTGCTGTCAGTAAAAAGCATGAAAGGAGCCCACAATCTGCAACAGTGGGCCCTGACTCTCAGCCATGATGTCTGTGCCCATGGCAATTGGTCAGCACCCTATGGGAGCCCCAGCATGGACTCTGCCCCAACTCTCTTTCTAACCCCCTGCCTCCTAGGATGGGTTCTTCTGTCCCTGGAGCCAGCCCAAGCTCGGTCCTTTCTCCACTGGAATGGGTCTCTGTCTCCCAGATGTAATCCCTACCCCACCCTGGGACATAATCCATGCATGACCCCACCTCCATGGGATGGGGGGTCCCTGTATGCCCCCCCACCCATGGGAACATGCTCACACAGGGTCAGCCTGGCCCTGCCTTTACCCCCAGGTCCTGGAGGCCATGCTGAGGGAAGCCACCATCCAGTGTAGACCAAGTGTGGCTTTGTCTTGTGCAGAGTGCAGGTAAAGCAGCACCTAGAGGACATGGCTGCCTGTGGCCAGTGCCAGGACCCCCAGGACTGAGCAGATGCTCCCTGGCCCAGCCTGTGGGCCACTATTCATCACTCAGAACCAGAGACCGAGCAGGCCCTGGAATCCGCCCGATGGCTGGGTTAAGCCCTGGGAGGTCTCCGCATGCCCCTGTATGGCTGTGATGTGGCCTTGTCAGGAAGCCGGCATCAGCTCTCCTTTTACTGCCAATGGGGCACCAGTGCTGAATATCTGACTCACACTGCCTCAGAGCCTTCCAGCCTCAGCTTGACAGGATTGTCCCCATCACTAGGCCCTGCACCTGCCTCCTCATTTTGCCCCCCCTCTCTGGCCAGACAAAAACTAGCTCCCACCTTCCCTGCAAGACTGCTAGTCCCCACCTGGCAGCTCTATGCTATAGCTGTTCCTCTCCCATACACCAGAGTAAGCCAGTAGTGTCAACCCAGTGTACAACTGGTGTGAGGTAAGAATCAGGACCAGTACTTTGCTTTCTGCTTAATAATTTTGGTGTGAATTCCTCTTTGATCACATGTGATTTTTTAAAATTAGTATCTGGATGATAATTTGTAGAAGACTGTTTGAAGGGTTCTACAGTAATTAAGTTTCATCTTTTTAGCCTGTTCTTTAAATGTAAAGGTAATTGCTTTCCACAGGTATAAATCTTAAGCAGAGTTCTTCAAGCAAAAAACAGGGAACTGTATCTTAGTAATTGTCTATTGACTGCACTTTCCAGTATGAATTAATTTTCAATTACAAACTTCCTTTCTTACTGGATCAGGTCAAGAGTCTGCATCTTCAATTGATGAATATTCTTATCCTGTGTAGGTTTGTCTCATATTGTACGAAGGTGGAAAAACAAAAGAGAGATTCATTTAGCACACATTAATCTGAATATCAATACAGTATGACAGTAATAGCATGTGTCAGACTTGCTCTCCAAATTCCCAAAGAACAACAGAGACCTTTCCAGCCCTTGGTATTTTCATTGCTGCTGCACCGTACTCTGCCACAGTGTTGCTGTCGAAGCTAATGATTTGATTTAGAGGGAGACCCAGGCTATGTGGGGGGAGGGATAGCTCAGTGGTTTGAGCATTGGCCTGCTAAACCCAGGGTTGTGAGTTCAATCCTTGAGGGGGCCATTTAGGGAGCTGAGGGAAACATTGGGGACTGGTCCTGCTCTGAGCAGGGGGTTGGACTAGATGACCTCCTGAGGTCCCTTCCAACCCTGATATTCTATGATTCTATGTCTAGACTGCACTCTAGTGCAGACTTAGGCATGAACTGGAGAGCACACTAAGTTGTTGCACTCAAACTGCCCCATGTGGATGCTGCTGGTGCGAACTAAAAGGTACGGAGTTCATATTAATATAGTCTTCTTTCAAACAGTACTCTGTTAACATGAAGTAGGTACCTTCTAGTCCCAGCATCCACATGGAGCA
The DNA here is from genome assembly GCF_965140295.1 of Lepidochelys olivacea. Classification (NCBI taxonomy): domain Eukaryota; kingdom Metazoa; phylum Chordata; order Testudines; family Cheloniidae; genus Lepidochelys; species Lepidochelys olivacea. The sequence goes on along the minus strand of NC_140415.1, from coordinate 10,171,422 downwards.
ATTAGAGCACAACGTGCTAGCTCACACTGCAATTCATGTCCCTGTAGCCCGCACGGCAGGGTCATTGTAGGCAAGCTCTTAAATTCACTGAAATCGCCACGGCAACCACACTCCAAATCCACTCCTACCACCGCTAGCTCATATTATTTCAGCTACCAACTCTAGGTAGTTCAGACCTACAATAAACATTTTCAAAAGCAGTTAAGTGACTTTAGAGCCTAGAACTAGATTTTTCAAAGGTATTTAGGTTCCTAAAGATGCAAATAAGCATCTAGGGAGTTTTCAAAAATGCCTAGGAAAGTTAGACATTTAACTCCCAGTGAGTGTCATTTTACTGGAATTGTTAACATAAAATGGAAAAAGACTTTTGGCAATGTTGAAACATCCTGTTTTTACATTTCCAGGACTAAACATTTTGGATTTTCATATTGAAACAATCTTTCATTTCATTTTTTTTAAATTTTATTATAATACAATTTTTTTAAAAGTCAAAGATTAAATGAAATATTTCAAATGATCCAAAACAATTTTTTTCTGAATTTTCCATTATAAGAAATTTTGGATTTCAGTTTTTGCTTCAATTAGGAATGAAGCCAAGTTTCAAAATCTTAAAGTCCTTCACAAAATGGAACTTCCATCCTCCACAGAGTTCTATTACAAGGAAAGCTAAACTGCAATAAGCCACTCTGAAACCCCAATAAGAGTGCCTATGGCAGGTTTTGCACCAGTTTAACTTTTTTTTTAAAACCAATTTAAGTTAAGAGTACAACTTTCTCATGTAGACAGAGCCTTAAATCTTCAAGCCCATTCAGTCCTTGATCTATTCTCAGAGACTGAGAAAGAGGATGTTTGTTCTGACAGTATTTTTGTGATGTAGAAAATTGTGCATTATGACCCTACTGAGTCCACTAATTTATTTCATACTGGCTACCAAACAGCTCTCCCTAAATGACTGGTTTCAGTCCTGCCCAGTCAATTGAAAGACTATGCACTGGGTTTAATATTTGTGTGTGGTCACTTAATATTTTTCCACAGGATGGAATGCTAGATGGAGCCATTTATGGGAGCAAAAAAACATGGTCTTGTTGTATTTCAGTTCCTGGATGGAAGATATAGCATAAGGTGTGGTCTCATGTCATTTTAGCTCCATGATGGCTCCCCGAAACAAAGAAAGCCCATGAATATCATAAAGAGACCTGAATAAGTGCTCTGTGTAAGCTTGAAAGCTGGTCTCTCTCACCAGCAGAAATTGTTCCAATAAAAGATATTACCTCACCCACCTTCTCTTTAATATCCTGGGATCAACATGGCTACAGCAACACTGCATATAAAGATACCAGAATATTCAAGTACACATGGATAAACTGTACTGTGCACTTTAGGAGCATTTTCTGCCATAATTATTCAGATTGAGTAGTTCCTTCCTCCGTAAGTAGTTCCATTGATTTCAGTGGAATTAGCTGTGAGGTAAAGCACTACACTTAACATTGGAAAAGAGGGTAGGATCTGGCTCTTCATTCATGCATAGGAAGTGAGGAAAAGGCAAAAGATCTTTTATAACCATTTTCTAGGGGAAGCAAAGTTTGTCTATAAAAATCTTGGGGGGGGGTGTTGGGGGAGAGGAGAGGGGCCAACCTACACGTTTTATATGGAAACACGGAGCTGCTTTTAAAAAAAATAAATGAGGTAATTGAGTTTTTCCTCTATTACTCTGCTTTCTATTGCCTCATTTTCAGTTTATGAATCTGAATAAATATGTTGGGCTCAGAGTTATTGATTTGCCATAGCTACAGAAAAAGGTTACATCTGCTGATGACAGCATAATTGGGTATCTACCTACCATGTGCCATTTTTCTGTTCTCTGGTATTTGTTTCAATTGGAAAAAAATTTCAAAGAAGACTGAATATCTGCCTGACGCTCCCATACATGGAAATTGTGAAGATAGGAGTTCAGGGGGGTATATATTTACTGGGGTCTAAACATGCCTTTGACTCTAGAGAGTTATAGGTACTGTACTGTGAATGTGACCATTTTAGACAACCCACATTCTGCTTGGGATCTAAAAGGACAGAACTTTTTCCCCCCTTCTTCTCCACAGGCTTGAACTCCCCTTCCAACTGGAGGGATGCAAAGACTTCCTCCGACGGTGTCACCTCCTGGGAATTACTAGGTACTGCATTGCTGCAACCGTAACTACACACTAACATCTATGATGTCACAAAACAAAACCTTTCAGTGATCCTGTTGGTTTCTTCCTCTCTTCTCATCTTCCATATCTTTGAACACCTGGTCGAAAAGGGACCCGCCCCAATCCTTCCCTAGCCTGGTGTAAATGAGCGAGTGAGTGAGGGTGGGAGAGAGCAAGCAACAAAGGAGAAGGGGGAATGGAGTGAGCGGGACGGAGCCTCTGAGAAGGGGAAGGGCAAGGATATTCAGTTTTGTTCGGTCAGAAAGCTGGCAACCCTAAAACTTGTAATTTCATCAAAAAAAGATATCAAGTTGGTTTGACTGGATCTATTTCCCATAAACCCATGTTGATTTCTATTAATTATTACCCTTCTTTAGTGCTTTATTAATCGAGTCCCATATCAGCCACTCCATTATCTTGTGCAGGATCAATGTCGGGCTGACAGATCTATAATTCTCTGCTTCTTCACACCGTAGTGCATTGGACTAAGCAGAGGTGGACTGATGCTGCAGAATTCAGATCTAAAACTGGATTGCTAATGCTCATTATGATTGGTGATGTTCTGATCTGGTTGTTTTAGTTTGGGCCTGTCTTAAGTGCTGATATTGCCCCCCCCCCCTCATTTCTATAGGGAAAAAAGCATTATTACTTATTTGTGTGACAATGACCAAGGTCCCAAAAGAGGATCAAGAAGCTGTTGTTTTAGGAGTTGTACAATCCTATAGAAAGACATATTCCCTCCCTTAGAGACATCACAGCCTAACTTCAACATGCTAAATAGATAAATGTCCAGGCTAGCATGTATCATTGACCTCTTCATTACAAAGTTAGTACTGTGTGTTGTAGAATCTCTGCTGCTAGGTATTTGCAGAGGTTGTCATGTAGGTAACATGGAGGGGGGCTGTGCAAGAAGATCTGAATTGTATATTAGCCACCACACAAGTCACAATGGACCTGGGTGTTTAGCATCGGGACAACCATGGAGTCCTAAGCCTCACATTGCTGGGGAAAAAAAACAACAACCCTGAGCCTCTTAAACATCAAAATAAATTGGAATGTAGGACAGTTTAGTCCCCATTCAACAGCTAAGTCATACTAGGCTGGCAGCGAGTCTTGGATTATATTTGAGTCAAATCATGGAATCAAAGAAAGAAAAGTTACAGGAAGGACAGAGAAGGGACCTGTTTTCAGGGGGAGATCAAGAGTCAGGGATTTTACTTGCATTAGGTCTGCAGGACTATGCCCAAAGATGACAGAACAGGATTCAGTTTTCATTGCCTTGAGTAGGAATAATCTTGCTCGATAGTAAATTTCACTCTTTTGCACAGCAACAGGAAATACTGAAGAAGAGAGTGAGTGGCAGCATGTTTAAGGTGTATTTTATAACAGTACCAGTACTGCCGACTCCAGGCATTCAAAAAAAATCATAACTCAGGCCCCAAAATCATGAGATTAAAAAAAGTATGATTTTTGAGCCAAAATATAATAAATTTGGGGTTGAGCTTTTAGCTTGCACTCAAGTCATGTTTCCAGGCTTTGCTCTGCAACCATGAGACACAGAATTTTACATTAATAAAAGAAAAGTAAAGCTGAGGTTCTCACAACAGAACGTAACTCCAGGCTCTAAAACACAAACCACAAAATATCACAAGATTCATCATTAAATCATGAGTTAGCAACACTATGTCCTCTCTTCTGTATTCTAGCAGCATGATCTATTAGAGTTTATGAGTAGAGGAAGGGTGGTCAGAAATTGAGCGCTCTAATTCTGTATCTATCACTGACTTGCTGGGAAGTCTTGGGAACTCAACCTGTGTCTGTCTCTCAGTTAAATGGAGATAATACTGTCGACGACTGGCTTGTATATGTCGCTCCACTGCATGAACCCAGGACTGTTCGGCTGATAGAGATTCCCAACTGATAACAGATAAGACTCTTCATTATTGCCTGATCTATTGATTGTCCATTAATTATTTTGATCACTTAGGAACTCCCAATTAACTCTGAGGTTTGGTAGGTTCCTGCCCCAGGATCAGGTCCAGTATTATTAGAATTTCAGTTGGGAATCCTGAGGTGCGTGGTTGCAACACTCACACTCAGGGAAAGCCTTTTGAATCTGTAATAGTTTTATTAACACAATTAGAAAAGTCACAAACACTCCAACCCAGAAAGAGAAAGATACTACAGAACGAGTGTCCATATACTTACACCATTCCTTGCAAAAGGACCTGAAGTGTTAGTCTTCATCCTCATGATCAGACTCACCATCACCAGTTGTCATCCTGGCATCTCCCAAGAGTTCCATCTCTCAATGCATGCAGTGTTGTTGCAGCCGTGTTGGTCCCAGGATATCAGAGAGACAAGGTGGGTGAGGTAATATCTTTTATTGGGCCAACCTCTGTTGGTGAGAGGGACAAGCTTTCACCTTTACACAGGGTCTTCTTCAGTCTGGCAGAATGTAAGCTCGAAAGCTGGTCTCTCTCACCAAAAGAAGCTGGTCCATTAAAATATTACCTCACGCACCGTGTCTCTCTATTATCCTGGGACCTACACAGCTACAACAATATTGCACCCACCTCACCCACCTTGTATCTCTCAAGGCACACAGGGTGGGATACAATTTGTGTGTTACCTGATGCCACCATGCCAAATCCATATTCACTAAGGGTTTCATCCTCTGGCCTTATTTATATTTCCTCGCCCTACTATAGTTGGGGTTCCCTTCTCTCATAAGTTACTAGACCCTTTACCTCAAGCTTATTAGCATATATATCAGTTACCCTGCCATGCTTGTGGTTAGACATCTGCTGATGTTCCTGACTTAAAATATTCCAAACGGGTATAAAGTAGCATCTTGTGGTTACCTGTCAGCAGCGTAGTTGTTGCAGCATTCTATCCTGTGATATCTTATGACCTGGGGATAACTCCTGGTTAACTGCTTGTGCAAAGGCTTTTGGGTCTTATGCCTTATTTGTCTAAGCTATTTCCTTGCAAGCCTTGTAGGCTCATTACATTACTGCCTTAATTGGTATCTGTGCCCACCTATAAGCTACATCTTTAACTCACATGGCAGGGTGGCTGTGGTTTTGGGGCAGAATGATATGGGGTAAAATTCTGACCCCACACTGAAGTCAATGACAAAATCCCCATTGTCCTCAATGGAACCAGGATTTATTTCATGGATTCCATCATTCCCAGGTTACAAACAGTAATCACCTTGAAGTTCCTAACTGGCCTCTGGATTTGTTACACCACCTACTGAGAGGTGCAGTGAGGATGTACTAGTCAAATGTTTGCACTGTTGTGTGAAAGGTTAGCTGCAATTAAAAAAAAAATCTAACATACAAATGTCTACTAGTCTCCTGTACACACTGATTGAATCACATAGCAAATTGCAGCTTAAAACACCTGCCAGCGTAGATTTAAGGCCAGAAGGGTCCACAATGATCATTTAGTTTGACCTCCTGCCTAACACAAGTCACAGCAGTTGTGTGGAAGAGAATTACTCTTTCCTATGACATAAATGAACTCTATCAACCCCAATAACTTATGGTCGAACTAGAGCATCTCTTTTAGACATCCAGGCCCTATTTAAAGACTCCATGTGAATGCACCACATTTCTTTGTAAGCCCTCCCAGTGGTTAATTACCCTCATGGTTCAATAGTTATTGCTTCTTTTCAATTTGACTTTATCTACTTCAACTTGCAACCATTGGATCGTTTTATGCCTTTGTGTGCTAGATTAGAGACCGCTAATATCCAATACCTTCTCCCTGTGTAAGTGTAACCCACTGCCCAATGTGTGCTACACCCTGCACTCTCTGCCTGTGTGATGGCTGCCATCTTGACTGACACCAGGGTTTGAATTTGCAACCTCCAGAGCTAAACTCATGACTCACTGCAGCTAGAGGTGAAGAGCCAGGCCCTTGAGGAACATCCCTGCCTCTGTTGTGGCTCATGCCCAAAGAGGGACATAACACACACTGATCAGTGGGATATATCTAACTTACAACAGATGTGTATCTGTTACATTTCCAGCTAGAGCCTGATTCTTAAATTCAAGCACATGTTCAAGCTTTTGTAACTACCATCCTTTTGGCTGGCACATGGGGGATTGGACTGAGGATCTCCAGAGCTAAAGAGCTATGATTCTGTAGCTAGGGGCTCTAACAAGTCATATCCCCTCTGTATTGGCCCCAGGGCTGCATTAACGGAGGGGCTTGAGGGGCTGGGCCCCAGGCTAAGGAGGGCCCCAGCACAGCAGGGCTCAGGCAGGCTGCCTGCATGCCATGGCCCCACGGCCCTCCTGGAAGTGGCTGGCTGCTGGCATGTCTCTGCGGCCCCTGGCGGGGGAGTGGGAAGGGGGCAAGGGGAGGCAGCTCCGCGTGCTGCCACCACCCCCAGCACCATCCTCACAGCTCCCATTGGTCAGTTCCTGGCCAATGGGAGCTGCGGGGGGTGGCACTTGCGGGCACAGGCAGTGCACGGAGAGACACTGTCCCTCTCCCCCCAGGGGCATGCAGTGACGTGCCAGCAGCCAACAGCTTCCGGGAGTGGCATGGGGCCACGGCATGCAGCCTGCCTGAGCCCTGCTGCGCTGCCAGCCAAGAGCTGCCTCTGCTAAGCACCTCCTGGCTGGAACCTACACCTCACACCCTCTCCTGCACCTCAACCCCCTACCCCAGGTCAGAATCCCCTCCTGCACCCAAACTCCCTCCCAGACCCCGCATTCCCTCCTGTACCCCAACCCCAGGTCAGAATCCCCTCCTGCACCCAAACTCCCTCCCAGACCCCGCATTCCCTCCTGCACCCCAACCCCAGGTCAGAATCCCCTCCTGCACCCAAACTCCCTCCCAGACCCCGCATTCCCTCCTGCACCCAAACTCCCTCCCAGACCCCGCATTCCCTCCTGCACCCCAACCCCAGGTCAGAATCCCCTCCTGCACCCAAACTCCCTCCCCCCAAAAACCTAATATAACAACTGTTCTAAGGTAAGAAGCAACTATTTTGAATTAACTTAACTATATTCTACATGTTTTAAGACTGAAATGTAACCACAGAATGGCTTTATGTTAATTAAAAGGCAAGTTTAGTATAGCGTTAATAGCCTCGATGCCATAATTGTGATCATTGTTTTAAATTAGGAAAAAGACTTGTATACAGGGGCCCCACAAAATCTAATAGCTCCGGGCCCACAGGAGAGTTAATCTGGCCCTTTTTGGCCCAGAGAAGGACCTGTAACACATGATTACCAGTGCAGGGCACTTTTATCTCTGGAGAGCCCTAATTCAAGCCTTGGTGGTGGCCTAGACGGTGACCATCATGTCATGATAATGCTTGGGGAAAGTGTCACCCCACAGGAGAGGGTTTTGAGGTCAGAATGGAAGACCCAAACCAGCACAATATGCTCATAAAGAAAGATTTAAATATGCAGTGCAAACTGGTATGACACAGATTGCTAGGCAGGGGCTGAATAAAACCAATGCATTTTTCATATTCTTTGAAAATGTTATTTTTTAAATGAAAAGCTGGAATGTTAAATCAGCTAAATGCATCAGTTTGATAAAAGCCATGCAAACCTTAACAAATATACAGGCACCATCTATAACACTGACAAGTCAGATAAAGGTTTTGGTTTTAGTCTAAAATATAAGTTCCAAATATGGAATGTAAATGCAAACATTTTTTAAGTGCACTGTATTTTTTTTTCTATTTCTGACAGTTACAAATTGCATATATTATTCATTCCCCCCCTCCCCTGCCCTCCCAAAATTACTTCTTAATATTGTAAGAGACTGGCCAGAAGCGTACAAATATATGGAGGAACAAATAGGGAGAGAAATGATACAGCTTAAAATAAAATAAATAGCAGAAGGCAATTCAAATTACTGAATTTAGGTTAGATTTAGTGGTGTTTCTTACTAGCCTGGTATTAAAAATTAATCCATCAAATATGCCAGAGAAAAGTTTTTACCACATGGCAATCAGTGAGATTACTACCCTTTATCTTGAGTCACAACCTGTTCTTTTTCACTTGAGAACTGATTGGGCTTCATGTGCCATGACCAGCTTCAACTTCTGCCTGTTTAGAAAGTGGACAATACAGCTACTAGCCCTGAGGAACTAATCCATTCAAGTGATTTGCCAAACCAGGTCTGCCTGGTGAAAATAAGCCTTAGGAAGTATTCAGTTCTATCCATTTGAGTACAGTAGAGGACATTGTTTGGTGCCAAAGCTGTTTTGCTGAGATAATATATGTAAATTATCTCCTTAAACTAAACCTCTGACATAATTGGGATTTTTGGACTGGCAATTAAGACAAGTGTAAGGGACAATGAAAATCCAAGAAGCTATCCAGAGATCTGAACATTAAGAGGATAAACACAATTGTGAATTAAAACAGGCTGCATTTCTTATCGTTTAGAAACAGGTGAGTCAGTCATGTCTCCTGGAATCAGGATAGGTTATAATGAATTAGAAATTCCAGCCCTCCCTCTCTTGATTATATAGATAACTAGAGTTTAAAGGCTCACCATGAAACTCAAAACATGGGAAACTCACCTGGGTTATTAGCAAGTTTGCAAACTGGCCAAGCAATGTGGCCTCTTTTGGCATAAATGTAAGTGTGATACTCATTTAATATTTATATTTCCGCAGTGACCAAGAGTCCCAGTCAGGATCAGGGCTCCATCAATCTAGGTGCTAGGCAAAAGCCCCAAAGAGTTTAGAATCCAAGTGCAGTAAAGTGGTCATCCTGGGTTTAACTGGGTTTCTCAGAGTATTACGGCTCAGAGCCATGCTTGTTCCCTGCCACAGCAGTCCTCCATCCTCCAACCCCCCACAGTGGTGCCAGCTGGCAGGTTTGGCTTTGTTTTCCTCCTCATGCTATTGAGAGCTCTCTAACTGAATTATTCTTTCCCTCCTCCCCCCTTGTCAAAGTATCATCTTATAGTTGCTCCTCGGGCTAATCATCACACACACACGCATTACACCTGGGTGCTCCATGCAGACACCTTTTGCAGTGCACCAATCTTTTGCTCCATTGCCTCAGTTCGCTTATATAGTACACTTGGGTACAATGTTGAAGTGATATTTGCATACTTCAGGGACTTTTTGCTCCATCACTGAGCCTCTAACCGAGACAGAGGCTGATTATTGTGCCCCTTAGCTTCCCTCCCCACCCCCAGTTTGAAACCATTTAGCCACCCTGCAGATATTAAGAAGAGCCTCTGAAAATACTTGTCTTTTCTGAGATGCATTAAAGCACAAGCCTGGAAACCTCTAGAAATAGCAATTTATTGGAATGACTCAGACAAAATTGCAAGGCTGGGCAGAACTGTTAGAACGATTGCACCTTGATTGACCTCACCTGTAATCCCAACAAAATGCGGCCATTTGGACTGTTTATAGACTTGAGCAGCTAGCCAAGCTGTGTAGCAGAATTTTAAAACTTTTATCAGCTACACCCCTCAATAAACTGTAATCAGGGCAGCCATAGTCTGCTCTTAGTTATGCAAGTGTAAATTCAGAGTAACTCTGGAGTTCCACAGAGTAAATCTACATGTGCGCCAATGGAACCGATAGCAGAATTCGGCCCAGTGGCCTCAGACAAAGATAGCTCTAGCACCTCTCGTTACAGCGACCAAACCAGCAGAGGGGCTAAAAACAAACCCACAGCTGGGCAGTTTAGCATCAATATGTAGTGGGCATTTCTGAGTTTTGGACGACTGTATCTTTTAAAGCAGAAATGGTAAAACTGCTTTCTTTAAAAGAGGCACCATCAGGTCACATCCGTCCAAAAAAATTTAGATTTTTGTAAAATCTAAGCTTCCGTTAACCATCCCAGAGGGATGCAGTTTAATATAATTCTATTTTACAGCGAGGGAAGCAGGCACAAAGGGTCTTTGTTAAAAAGTGGCCTCTTATTTTGGGTGCTCAATTTACAGTCCATCTCCATATTAAGTCAATGCGGAATTAGTGGTGCTCAGCATATCTAAAGGAGGCCATAATTGGCTCTCATTAGGCCAATAAAATTTTAGCCTATGCAACTTTTATCCATAACACAGCACATCAGCAGTAGAATCATCGATCAGAACTCCGGAGCATCAGACTCTCAGTTCCGCATGCTAATAAAAAAACAGAGAGGCACCTATTTTGCAAGATGCTTTATGCATGTCAGTAATCTCATTGGTTACTCCTGTGCTTAGACACATGTCTAAGCACTTTGCTGAACAGAGGCTATACTCCCTTTCTTTTTCTGTATCCCCAAGTCCAAACTGATTCCTGCATAGGATGAGCTTTCAACGAGCAATTAAATTGTAAGGATTTTGGTGGTTATAATGTGCAGCTTATGAAAGGCTAGTTTAGAATGGTCAGGAGCAATTTGTGAAAGATGGGGCTCAGCAGTCTTTAAAGGAAGCAAGCACTGCATTATTGCATTTGATTCCATTTGCAGTAATGAGGATAATGAGGACAGTGGTGATCTTAAGGGAATGAGTAGAACTGACATCTGTGACTCATGACTGTCCCTGATGTTTTCAGTCTGCTATGCAGGCAAAGCAGCTGACTCGTGGGCCATGAAATGCACTGTCATTATTATTGCTAAAAAGCTTTTAAGTGCTCTAAATTTACATGGCACTTTCCAAGTGGAGGAAGACAGGCGCCATCCCAAAGAATGTACACTTTACTGATATTTCAATGCACTTCCATTTCTTAAAGACCAGCTTCAAGTCTTCTCTATTAGATTGCCTAGCTCTGAATTAAAGGTTACCTTACACTCTCAAATTATCTCCCTGGAATTTATGCATTTGAATGAAGTCTGATTATAGGATCACATTCTATTTTCCCCCCCACATGGCTCATCAGCAACCTCTGAATGCAGGATCTTCAGGTCCACAGCACAGAGCCCTTCCACTCGAGCTGTACATTAATGAAGAACAAATAAAGAGAACCTTATTTTGTGCCCATCCTACTCTTAAACCACATTAAACTATACTTTTCTTCCAGATCTGGGACTAGAACCCCCAAATCCTGATTCCCATTTCAGTGACTACAGCACAATCAGGGTCATTCAACTTAATAGGGTCATTCTGGATTTACACGGGTAAAACTGGAGAGCAGGATTTTCCCCAGAATATAGAATCATAAAAGATTAGGGTTGGAAGAGACCTCAGGAGGTCATCTAGTCCAACCCTCTGTTCAAACCCCAACTAAATCATTCCAGCCAGGGCTTTGTCGAGCCAGGCCTTAAAAACCTCATATCAGAAAAGCAAAATGTTTTTGCATAGAAATTAGAAGTGCTTCTTTGTTCTTCACCCCAGTAAGACAACGTAGTTACTATATGTGACTGGTATTTCACTGCTATTGAATATGAATGCCTATGAAGTTTTTTGGGTTGTTTGGTATAGTTCTTGGTTTGTAAGGTAATTAAAAACATAGGATAAATGACTGGAAAGGACCTCCTTGGTCCTCATATGTTCAGCCCCCTGCTATCATAGGAAATCCCCTTATATAATCCTGTTAATAAATTTATCAAACTCCATCATAGGAACAGGAGAACAGCCTTACTGGGTCAGAGCAATGGTCTATCTAGCCCAAATATCCTGTCTTCTGACAGGTGCTTCAGAGGGAATGAACAGAACAGACAATCAAGTAATCCATCCCCTTTAAGAGCCATCTTAAAACTAGTTAGGGTGTTCTGCTCTGCTACTCCTCTATTAGAAGACCCTCATTCCTCCTATGATTAGAAACCTGCTAGTTCTTAGATTCCAAGGGTTAATGCATTCTCTGTTATGGCTAAGGAAGGATATTCATCCTAAACAGCACCATTCCATCCATCCAACTCTGAGACCACTTTAACTATGGCATACAGAACAGGACCTTCACTAATCTTCTGCACCAGAATAGAATGTATACTTACGTGAATGGAGCTCGAGGATTGAGAGTCTGGTTCTGAAAGCCTTGTCCAACAAACAAAGCCTCTATCTGGTGACACACATAGCAGGCATGCATCCCCGAGCTATTTGGAGGCAGGAATTCTAACCTACTGTAGCAGTGGAAAGAGGTTAATTGCTGTCAAACACTGAAGATTTCATCCAGGCTAAAATTATTCCTTATGTGATACCAATCTCATTGATTGGTGTTTACTCAGTGTAGTTATTGTTCTTTAAAAGACTTAGCTGAAGCAAATATTAATGTAAATATATGCAACTATAACCTTTATTTACTCCCTTTATCAGAATAGGGTCCATTCTCATTAAGGCAACTTTAATTTGCCAGTAGGGGGGCAGATTTTGCTCTCGCTCAGCTGTGAATGCAAAGTATGATGAGTAACTCATGGAAGTCAGATGAGTTAGCTAGGATTTACATCAGTGAAACAGAGCAGAATTTGTACCTACAAGTTTTTTTGGGGAAAAATCCTTTTCAATTGTATCACAGTGCATTGACCCGTTGGATGCAGAGAGTTAAGCTGTGCTACAGAGTCAGAAAGTTGCTCCTGGAAGATGTTTGAGATTATAAACCTTCCTGCTCAACTTTACCAAAATAAGAGCACCAGACTTATTGCAGGTCCCCACATCTGTACCCTAGAATTCATAGAATCATAGAATAACAGAGTTGGAAGGGACCTCTGGAGGCCATCTAGTCCAACCCCCTGTCCAGAGCAGGACCAATCCCAACTAAATCATCCCAGCCAGGGCTTTGTCAAGCCTGACCTTAAAAACTTCTAAGGAAGGAGATTCCACAACCTCCCTAGGTAACGCATTCCAGTATTTCACCACCCTCCTAGTGAAAAAGTTTTTCCTAAAATCCAACCTAAATCTCCCCCACTGCAACTTGAGACCATTACTACTTGTCCTGTCATCTGCTATCACTGAGAATAGTCTAGATCCATCCTCTTTGGATCCACCTTTCAGGTAGTTAAAAGCCGCTATCAAATCCCCCCTCATTCTTCTCTTCCGTAGACTAAACAATCCCAGTTCCCTCAGCCTCTCCTCATAAGTCATGTGTTCCAGACCCCTAATAATTTTTTGTTGCCCTTCGCTGGACTCTCTCCAATTTCTCCACATCCTTCTTGTAGCGTGGGGCCCAAAACTGGACACAGTACTCCAGATGAGGCCTCACCAGTGTCGAATAGAGGGGAACGATCACGTCCCTCTATCTGCTGGCAATGCCTCTACTTATACATCCCAAAATGCCATTGGCCTTCTTGGCAACAAGGGCACACTGTTGACTCATATCCAGCTTCTCGTCCACTGTCACCCCTAGGTCCTTCTCTGCAGAACTGCTGCCGAGCCATTCAGTCCCTAGTCTGTAGCAGTGCATTGGATTCTTCCATCCTAAGTGCAAGACTCTGCACTTGTCCTTGTTGAACCTCATCAGATTTCTTTTGGCCCAATCCTCCAATTTGTCTAGGTCCCTCTGTATCCTATCCCTACCCTCCAGCGTATCTACCACTCTGCCCAGTTTAGTGTCATCCGCAAACTTGCTGAGGGTGCAATCCACACCATCCTCCAGATCATTAATGAAGATATTGAACAAAACCGGCCCCAGGACCGACCCTTGGGGCACTCCGCTAGATACCGGCTGCCAACTAGACATGGAGCCATTGATCACTACCCGTTGAGCCCGACAATCTAGTCAACTTTCTACCCACCTTGTAGTGCATCCATCCAGCCCATACCACTTTAACTTGCTGACAAGAATACTGTGGGAGACAGTGTCAAAAGCTTTGCTAAAGTCGAGGAATAACACGTCCACTGCTTTCCCTTCATCCACAGAACCAGTAATCTCATCATAGAAGGCAATTAGGTTAGTCAGGCATGACTTTCCCTTGGTGAATCCATGCTGACTGTTCCTGATCACCTTCCTCTCGTCTAAGTGCTTCAGAATTGATTCCTTGAGGACATGCTCCATGATTTTTCTGGGGACTGAGGTGAGGCTGACCGGCCTGTAGTTCCCAGGATCCTCCTCCTTCCCCTTTTTAAAAGATTGGCACTACATTAGCCTTTTTCCAGTCTTCCGGGACTTTCCCCGATCGCCATGAGTTTTTAAAGATAATGGCCAATGGCTCTGCAATCACATCCGCCAATTCAGAGTGGGGAAGGAACCTTGACAGAGCCTTTGACAAGGTCCCTCACCGAAGGCTCTTAAGCAAAGTAACCTGTCATGGGATAAGAGGGAAGGTCCTCTCATGGATTAGTAACTGGTTAAAAGATAGAAAAGATAGTTCTCTGAAAACATCCACTCAATGTGCAGCAGCAGCCAAAAAAGCGAACAGAATGTTAGGAATCACTAAGAAAGGGATAGATAATAAGACAGAAAATATCATTTTGCCTCTATATAAATCCATGGTATGCCCACATCTTGAATACTGTGTGCAGATGTGGTCACCCCATCTCAAAAAAAGATATATTGGAATTGGAAAATGTTCAGAAAAGGGCAACAAACATGATTAGGGGTATGGAACCGCTTCCCGATGAGAAGCGATTAATAAGATTGGGAGTTTTCAGCTTGGAAAAGAGATGACTAAGGGGGGATACAATAGAGGTCTATAAGATCATGACTGGTGTGACAAAAGTAAATAAGGAAGTGTTATTTACTCCTCATAACACAAGAACTAGGGGTCACCAAATGAAATTAATAGGCAGCAGATTTAAAACAAACAAAAGGAAGTATTACTTCACACAATGCACAGTCAGTCTGTGGAACTCTTTGTCAGAGGATGTTGTGTTGGCCAAGACTATAACAGGGTTCAAAAAAGAACTAGATACATTAATGGAGGATAGGTCCATCAATGACTATTAGACAGGATGGGCAGGGTGGTGTTCCTAGTCTCTGTTGGTGAGAAGCTGGGAATGGGTGACAGGGGATGGATCACTTGATGATTCTCTGTTCTGTTCATTTCCTCTGGGGCACCTGGTATTTGCCACTGTCGGAAGACAAGATACTGGGCTAGATGGACCTTCGTTCTCACCCAGTATGGCTGTTCTTATGGCAAACCTCAATATTTCTAGATGCATTGACGCATGTGAAAGGAACTCAGCTCTAAAACGTTCCAAGGTATCCTTGTACAGCTCTCTCACTCAGCAGGTGCTGCATTTGTGGCTTGCAGAGGTGGGTGGGTGGGAGATACAAAGATGCTTTTTGTACCTTAAGAAGATTTACTTAAATCACTCACAAAGTAGAACTTGGCTTCCTATCCCCGTCATTTTGAGGGAGGCCTGCTGGCTTGTTCCACCTGATGTCTTAATGGCAGAAGTAGGATCACCCCTCTCACCCAGTTACTAAGGTTCTCTCCCTTTAAGGGCCTCTCCATCTCCACTCAGCATACTCCCTGCAAGCCATCCTCCATCCTGCTCATCGCAGAAGGGAGTCATCCCAAAACGGAGCTAACAGTACCAGTGGCTTAGTAACCAAGAATTCCTCTCATTGCTACCTCACTCCAGACCCTTAAAAGGCACAGTCAGTCTTTTGAAAAAAGGCAGCTTTAAATAACCCCAACATAAAATTGGTTTGTGTTTCCAATCACCACTCCGTGGGCACATGCAGAACTTCCCTAATAAGATGTATTTAATCACAGTGCCCCACTGAACCCAGTCCAAAGGCTGCTTCAATTGCTATTATCTTCAAGAGGGAACTTTCTTGCCTAGACTTCGATTAACCCCCAAGACATCTGATTTCTCAACATACCTAACCCCAGACAGATCCTTTTCACAAAAGCCTGTCACTGCCACTTTGGTTTTCTTCTCAGTTGGAATCTACTAGTCTGAAGCCAAAAAAAAAAAGAGAGTCTCTTGTCCAGATTTTTTCTATTCTGCACCAGTGTAAGACTCTTATTTAGATTCACAGTCACCACTGTGTGTGATCCATTTTATTAGTGATAGCAAAAACAAAAAATATGATCCTCAAATATTCAGTGTCCCGAGTTACAATCTCTTTTAGAGATTTGTCTATTTCTCTCTTTTATGCAAAGTAAACCCTTTGTTATTTTATTTCCCCTTTATCATTTCAGAATTGTTCCACAGTGTTGCCTTTTCTTAAATAAACACAAAGGAAAAGTTACGATGACCCACTGCTTTGGCATATACTCCAGGTTTTATGACAGTTTCTGATTCAGTCCTCAGAATAAGAGATGCCTATATCCCTTAAGAGTCAACCTCTTCCTTTAACCTATTCATTGGCGGGGTGGAGTAGGGAGGAGAGAGAATTCTTAATTCCCACCTAATTCTATTAGAAACATAAACCACTCATTTTTTCAAACTTATCTACTCTGTTGCATGCAACCTGCAAAGTCATATTAAAGTTCCACTTGTGCTTGATTAGTTTTCAATATGGAATTTGTTAAATTATATTAAAAGTAATCCTTTCACAAAATAGCAGAGTCCTAAAACAGGGATTCTCAAACTGGGGGTCAGGAGGTTATTACATGGGGGGTTGCGAGCTGTCAGTCTCCACCCCAAACCCCGCTTTGCCTCCAGTATTTATAATGGTGTTAAATATATTAAAAAGTATTTTTAATTTATAAGGGAGGGGTCACACTCAGAGGCTTGCTATGTGAAAGGGGTCACCAGTACAAAAGTTTGAGAACCACTGTCCTAAAATATAGCACTACTACTGAGTGACTACACAAAAGTGGTACCTTCTTACTCACCAAATTTCTCCTCGATTCATTTATTTCCTTTCTTTGTTTGATCCAAGACCCCTTTTACACTGATTTGGTCATAAAAGGGGCCTTACAGTGCCCACACATTATATTCACACTGTAAAGGCCTCGTTAGTAGAGCGGGTTGAAAAAGGCCAATTGTTTTCTGCAGAAATATTCAAACTTTCCATTACCGTTGAGTTTTAACCCCTCCACCAAAAAAAAGAAAAAAAATCCCCATTTTTTGCCCATTTCTCTCCCATCTCTTTTCCAGTGGCAAAATGGACAAAAGACCTGAACATGTCCCAAGAATGAATCTTTTGGGTGACTATTCTTAAAGGCTTTTTCTATTGAAGAATGTTTGATGGAACATTTCCTCATCAGCGCTACTATTTACACTGTGAGGGGAGTGTACAAGAGCCTCAATACAAATGGCAATCAAGCCAAGGCTGGACTCTTAGCTCGGCCCCGTCCCAGCATAGTCACAGAGAGATGGATTTTATTCTGGCTCCGCTGCGCCTTTTAGATTGCTCAATTTTTGTCTCCAGTGACACTGTAAAACACAAACAGCCCAACTTAATTTTCAGCGCGCAACCTGATTTTCCCGGTCACCCTCCAAGCCTTGGATTTGCATTCACAGCTCCGTGTCTTCCCTGTCAGCTCCCTAGACTGCTGTTTTTTATCATGAGACGACAGGCCTCGCACGCCAAACGCAACAGGTGACCGACAAACTACATGACATACAAGGAAAGAACCCTCCCAAATTAACACAAGAAGTGGCAGAGAGAACACATTCAGAGACAGCACAAGGACTAACCACCAGACATTAGAATCATTTGACTATTCAGACACATATATCGAGGTAGGAGTGACTATCCAGGGTTGTCTCCTCTACACAAAGAGTTGGCTGCCTGCAGGATTGTGCCAGTTGTCTACACAAGTTGGTTCAGTCACAGCAGTTCACTTTCATAATGTGTTTTTGAGGGGAAAAAAACCACACCACACCTCTTCTTTGTCTTACATTGAAACGGACACAGTGAAGATGGAAATTGAACATATGTGCTGGTTCCCTGGTGATAATCTCATGAATTCTGGCCCAAATTTAAGATGAACTCCCATTGATTTGGGCAAACTTCTTTGCAGATTTCCAAGGTCCCTGCTCTTTGCTGTAGTAAACACTTCAAACTACTAATCAGTGCCCAGCTATGTTATGCCAGTGCACTTTTTCATTTGTGTGTGGTTTGGGCTGAATGTTCTATTAATGATTTGTATTGCACACTGACTGGAGGGCCCCAGCCCCACTGTATTATGCACTGTACATAAGAAAGCAAGAAAGAAAGAGATGGTCCCTGCCTTGAAGACCTTTCATTCCACAGGTGAAGCAGTAAGAGACCACAGATAGTTACTGTGAAGTAAGAGCTGCTTGAAACACTGGAGTTTGAAGTCTAGGATTCTGGGAGGCTCTATACACAGTATTTATACACATGGAAGTGCAAACAGCTGGCATCATTTCCACAGAACACAGGATGAAGTCCTCATTCTACTGTGCCAGAACAAATTCATTGTAATAATTCCAATTTCCTTTCAATTAATGCTCATATCTTCATTTGTTGTTAATAATGCTTGATGATGAGGATTTTTAAAAAGAGGATCATACATAAGTGTTGCCTCAAGGAGCCATCAATAACTGTGCCGTCATTACCAATATATTTGTTAGAAATATAGTTCAACCAAATCTTCAGCTTGTGCTATGTAAATAATTCAGCCTTTAACAGAAATGATTTACTACTTAATTTTTCATCTGACACCTTTTCATCAAGGATCTCAGAGTGTATTAGTTACCGTAAACCTCACACAATGCCTGAAAGTAGATAAAGAGGGAGCAGAAACACTGCAGTTGAAATGTAACTATCACAGCAGTCCACACACAGCAGATGATGGTGTCATAATCAGTGTGTAACAAGTGAAGTAGACGATCACAGTCACTTAGAACTTCTGGGGGAACAGTACTAGCCAGGATGTAATTATCCGAGTTGCAACTGAAGCCGGCCTACTCTTGTGGGAGATGTCTTAGGATCTTTGACCATGAGTGATTATGAATTTGGATTCCCATTTCATTAGAAAGAGGGCACTTCCGGTAGCATGGTGCCTCCTACTTCCTCCACTGGGACATTGTTTCAGTGCTAAATTCAGATCTGTTGAGACACCAATGCTTAGTACAGTTCCTAGAGTTCTTAAGTTTCAGAGCGGTAGTCGTGTTAGTCTGTATCAGCAAAAAAACCCGAGTACTTGTGGCACCTTCTTAGGAGGCCTCTCATCCACCTGTATAATCCTGCCTGTAAAATGGGATAAGGATAGGTTAGATGCTAAGGTTGGAGTACTAACGCTTTGATACAGGTAGTATACTAAAGTTGAGAACCTCTAGCGTAGAAATCAGGTTTGTGCACACCAAGTTTCTTGCAATATTTTCAGCTGGAAACATCAGTTGTATTATCACAGCACTTAGAAACCTTAGTAACAAACCAGGAAACCATTGGTTTAGGTGCTGTACAAACACAGAACAACAACAGGAAAGATGGTGCCTCCCACAAACAATTTACAACCTAAGAATAAGACAACAGACAACCGATACAGACAGGGGAGACAAGGAAACAAAGAGACAATATTGGTCAGCATGACTGGACATGTTCACAGCACACCAGCAGCCTAACCATTGTCAAGTTTTTTGTAGGGGCAAAGGAGAGTTTTGATGGGGTTTTTGAAGGAGGATACGAGTTAGTTTTGCAGGTGTTTACAGCTAGAAGATGATGGGGATGCCCAGCTGGGCCTGTCGCCATTAATATATTCTGTCCTTGCAGAGGACTTACCATGGCAGAAGGGTAGAGACATGGTGCTGTGGACCCCTGCCTGCCTGCTCACACAGGATGGGCAGATCACCGTTAAAAGGTCCCACCCATTTCAGCACCAAATACTGGAGTGGTCCAATCCCTTGATTGCAACCTTTAAATATCTGACCATCTCACCTCACATGGAAAGCCAAGGCATACAAGGCTCAGACAACAAAGCTCCTGGCTTCATATGCTCCCTGCATTTGTGTTACAGAAAGGTGTAAATTCTAATACTTAACCCAATTGTAGGCCTGAACCAAAGCCCAGCAAAGTCAATGGGAGTCTGTCCATTGGCTGCAATGGGCTTTGGATCAGATCTTATATGAATATGACTCAAAGTAAACATGCTGAAGTCACAGAGAATTGGGAAAATCAGCAACCACCACTAATCACCCAGGCTTTTTGCTGATTCCAAAGATATTAGAGAGCCCAGAAATTCAATAAGGCACCTGGACACAGTATGGGACCAACAAACAGGACAGAAAAGATCAAATTAACAGTCTGCTATAAAGGAGTATAAACAGGCAAATGGCTAGTGATTTAACTTATACTTATGCAATAACAAAAACTGGAAAAAACATATGCTAAAGGAACCCATTCTGTAGGACACAGATTAATGGAGATGTAAAAATGCATTCTGGGTGTAGAGATTTCTATAGGGTTATACAGTCGTGTCTTAAATGTGTTGGTTTCCTTACTACTTTGTAGCTCACTGTCCATAAGCGAATTCACTCCTTGCAATTCATACTTCTGAATTATTCATCTACAAATCCATTTATAATCCATACAGTATTAAGTTAGGGACAATACATATCACCAAGATACTGTAGCTGCACATCCACATTGAAGAAAAGACTTACCTGCTACAGCATTTATTTTAATTTGTATCAAGCTGTGGGTCCCATTAGACTAGACAATGTACAAACAGTAAAAAGAAAAGGAGGACTTGTGGCACCTTAGAGACTAACCAATTTGAGCATGAGCTTTCATGAGCTACAGCTCACTTCAAACAGTGAAACATTGGGCCTGCTCAAAGACATTACAATGTGTCTGGCAGTTGTTGGATACTTGGATTATGTAACTGATAGTTTCTCATTCTGTTGTATTTTTGTTAAACTTTATGCTGTGCACTTCATTGTATCTTTCATCCTGGTACAGCTGGAGTATGAGCAATGACTAGCGAAGACAGATGAAGCACTCTCATTCTACTTCCTTCTTCAGTAGTCTTCTTGAGAGAGTGCCCCCAGAGAGCAGGAGAGGAAGGCAAGGACAGAATAAACACAGTGGATTTGGGATAGAGTAGGACTTCTAAAATGAGTAGCTTTTTATTAGAACCTGTCAAACTTGATCTCTGGGGGTTAATTTTAGGTTTTAAGCCATAAATCAAAACTGAGTTTGAAAAGAGGAATTCAAGTGTTATGTGTATTACAGAATGCCTGGAGGTTCCAGCCGAGATTAGGATCCCCTACAAAACACAGTGAGACAGTTCCTGCCCCAAACAGCTTACAATCTAAACAGACAAGACACAGGCACAAGAATTTGAAATGACTTGACCAAGGTCTCACAGCTGATTAGTGGCAGAGCCAGGAGCATAACCCAGCTCTTCCGACTCCCAGTGCAATGCTCTCTGGTCTATCCACCAGACCACGCTGCTTACCTAAGCCTTAATGTCCAAGAGCAGTTAATGAAACTAGACTCTTGAAATAGGATTTGGGGCTTGTTTACACACGAACATATTTGCTGAATTTTCCCATCAGCAACGAGAGTGACTAAACATGCTACTAGTACTACAAGTTACTAAAGTGCTAGTAAGATAAGCACAATATTGTGTAACCCTGATCTGAGAAACAGCTGCTCAGAAATCTCGAACAAAGTGTTCCAATTGTAAAGAGCTTATTCTCTTTCAAGGTCTTGTACTGTTGATGTACGTTCCTTAGTAAAAATATTGAATTAACTTCCAATGTGATGCTGACAGAATCTGGGAAGGGACCTCAGATGGATCACTCCTTAAAAGAAACTTTTTCCCACCCATTCACATTGGCAGCCTCACCCCAAGGTTTTGAATGAATCAGATAATCATTACAGCAGCAAGTGGATTCTCCCTTAAATAATAACCTGTGGTGGGTCAGAAAGTTTAAGTCAGTCAGTGCAACAAAAATAACTAGGGGGCTAGAGCACATGACTTACGAGGAGAGGCTGAGGGAACTGGAATTATTTAGTCTGCAGAAGAGAAGAATGAGGGAGGATTTGATAGCTGCTTTCAGCTACCTGAAAGGGGGTCCCAAGAGGATGGATCTAGACTGTTCTCAGTGGTGGCAGATGACAGAACAAGGAGTAATGGTCTCACGTTGCAGTTGGGGGGGTTTAGGACGGATATTCGGAAACAAACTATTTCACTAGGAGGGAGGTGAAGCACCGGAATGGGTTATTTAGGGAGGTGGTGTAATCTCCTTCCTTCGAGATTTTTAAGGTCAAGCATGACAGGAGTGAAGCAGTTATCAATACAACAATAATTCTCAGTAGGGATTAAAAAAAAAGCTTAAACTAGAGCGGGAAAAGTGCCTAGCTACAAGCTGCCCAGAAGTAGTATTGGACATTCAACAAAAAAAATCAAACAAGCCCAAATCAGATATATCATTCCAAGTGTCTTATGAGCGTTTCCATCACAAAGGATATCACAGAGGAAGTCTTCTAATGGACGTGAACTAGGGCAACTAATGTCACCAAACAAATCGGGAAAAGTTCAAGTATTTACTAAAAAATAATCTAACGGGTTATAGAAGAGGAGATTCCCCCTTAATGGGGCATAAATACCATTGTTATGGGGCACCTTTGCTCTAACCTTGCAGGATAAGTAGACCTCTCTGTACATTAGCACACATGCATGGAGTATGCAGTTCCATCTGAAGTTTAAAATTAATTGGTTTGTGAACAATGACAGCTTCACTTCATTTTTTCCAAGGACACGAAGAGCTGAAAACCTGTCCAATTACCTCCCACTTTCCTGCTAAAAAGCTGTGGTTTTTGTAAACATGCC
The DNA here is from genome assembly GCF_965140295.1 of Lepidochelys olivacea. Taxonomy (NCBI): domain Eukaryota; kingdom Metazoa; phylum Chordata; order Testudines; family Cheloniidae; genus Lepidochelys; species Lepidochelys olivacea. The sequence goes on along the minus strand of NC_140415.1, from coordinate 10,148,666 downwards.
AAAGATGACGAATTTCATTTTAAAATTATGACAATTTTTTGTCTCTTAAGTGGGTTGTTAAGTGTGCAAACAGTGAGGGACACTATGTGAAACAGATATGGCAGAGACAGGGGTTACAAGACCAAGGACAGCCAAAGCAGTTAATTCACCTCTATGGTATGTCTATGTTTCTAGGCTATTTCTTATATTTCCCCTTTCAATGACTGCAGCACCTGAGCATCTCGTAATCTACAATGTATTTATCCTAACCACTCGTGTGAGGAAGAACACATTTTACCAATTGGGGAATTGAGGCAGAGTCCATGTGACTCACCCAGGGTCATACAGGCAGAGCAGGGACTTGAACCCAGATCTCCCACATGCTCAAACCATCGGAAAATCCTTCCTCCCAACAGTCTTTGCTGTTCTTCACTGTTGTCATTTATGCTCTTCCCCTCCTTCAAATCTCTCACAAAGCTCCACTTTAAACCAACTAATGATGGCTCAGGCAAGGGGCAGTTGGAATGCTGCATGTTGTGGCAAACTATTTCACTCTGGGATGTTCTTGAAATGGATGTGGTTAAGCACTTTTCTTCTCAAGATGCCCCTATTTTCACTGGGCAGGGTCCTTTCTAAATCATGGCTCCCTGGAAGGACAGAAGAGCCCCAACATAGTAGTAAAAGCTTCTTCACTATTACAAAAAAAACCCACTTCAACATAACAGTTTCAAAGACCTATTTTAACACAATCCACCTGCAATTTTATTTTTTCAATGGGTCCCTTAAGACTCCTTAACTGTACAAGCTCTGGATATCTTGTAATAACCACTATATTTTACCATCCACTGATGACACTGGGTCCTAGGAGTAAAGCCTGGGCTCGCAACAAAAAGAGGGTCATTCAACACCAGCTTTACTTTGTAGGATTCTCTCAATGTGTGTTTAGATTCTCTCCTCCTCACCCCCCAAAGTCTCTCCAACTTGCTTTCTCTGCAGACTACAGAAACAAAATGCTGTGCCAGATAACTGTCTATAGAACAGGGGAACAGGAGCTAAAAGGATTTATTATTTTATATAAACCCTCATACTATTTCACACTGGGATTTAACCTTGCAATAGGAAGAGAAACAAAGCCCCATATTATTTCACAATGGGACTTTAACCTTGCAACAGAAAGAAAAACGTTTGCAATTATTGCATCCTCTAAGGAAGAAAAACTGGAAGGCTTTGTGCCATTTTGTACTTCTGAAGCATGTGCATCTGAAAAGAACCAATAATGCTATATAGCCAGGGGAGAAAAATCTAGTGGATGATTTCCTCTTCCCCTCACCCAGGACGAAACAATTGTAGGATCAGGGCAAATTAGAAAGGGATTAAGTGAATGTGAAAGTGGGTGGTGGTGCTCAGTATTGATTATATTGCTAATTGTGTAAAATGTCAGTGCTAGGGAAACAAACTATGGCAAACCCACTGTCCATATGATAATTTTTTTCTGTAGCTATTTAAAGGGACAATATATGAAAAAACCCATTGAAATAAACATCCTGACCCCATATTACTCAATACTTTAGATTTCTGGAAAACAGCATGAATGTTAAAAACAAAGTTTATTATACACTATTGATGCTTTGTTTTTCATTGCTCTCTTCATGGGTTGTTAAATCAGACTGAACAGTTTAAAGGCAATTTCACCTTCTGTCTCTGTTAGGCACAAAGCTACCATATTTGGGTTGCAAACCAGAACAGCTTTTTTTTGTTTTAATTAAGATTTTCATTGGATTTTTTTTTAAAAAAACATTGTATTAGCCTCTGGATTTGTAAAAGTTTGATTTTCAAAAGCCTACCTTTGGGGCCAAAACTGATCAACAGTGTCCTTTTAACTAACTCCAACATTGAGAAACAGTACATTATAGAAACACAAAGGCCCCAATCCTGCAGCTGACTCCATACAGGTAGACCTTTGAGCCCCATTGTCTTTGATGGAGGCTTTGTGTGGGTGAACTCAGAAGAGCTGGATTCTATTCCTGGCTCTGCCACTGGCCTGCTTAGTGATCTTGGGCAAGTTACATCACCTTGGTGCTTCACTTTCCCTATATGTAAAACAGGGATAATGATACAGACCTCCTTTGTAAAGTGCTTTGAGGTCTACTGATGAAAAGGCCTATATAAAGAGCTAGGTATTATATTTAGAAATAGGGATTCTATTTATAGTTTATGAAGGATGAATACATTAATAGATGTTTTAATATATGGTTAATTGTTATAATTACACAGTCCAACAGGTTGCTTATAACCATCCATAACATACTACTCATATGTGTCCCATGCTTATTCAAGCTGAGTGAACAACTGATTTTTCAGTTTGCTGGCAGTTCTGAAATACGCCCCCCAAAAATTCTGTTGGGATTTAATAGACAGAAGTGGTGATGAGCACATTAACTAGTGGGCTATAGAGTTAGTCTCACTCTTTTTCCCTGGCCCAGTGATTACTGTCATTCATAGTGTCAATTCATAGACATTGAAGTCACAAGTTTAAATCCCTGCTCCAGTGTCTAACTATTTATAAAAAGTGGAATAGCAACAGGAGAGATCGACACCCGAATAGCCCCTAGCCCTGTGGCTAAGGTGCTCTCCTGCTATGTGGGAGACCCAAATTCAAATCCCTTCTCCACACCAGGCAGAGGGGGTAACTGACCCTGGGTCCCTTATACCAGATGTGTGCCCTAACCACTGGGCTAATAGTTATGAGACCACCACCAATTCCTCCTCCCTCATACCTCCATCTTGTGAATGGCATATAAATCCCAGGAAAAAAGCCCAGACGAACCTATTTAGCAAATTCATGTGAAATTCACAAATAGTTGTGGGTCTCCAGAAGCTTCATTTTTCAGCAAATAAATTCTTCATCCAAAAAAAAAAAAAATCACCGAGCTTTAATGCTTTATAACATGTGTTACTCATTTAACTCTTTATGCCATTTATAAAATGGAAGTTGATATTAAGTATCTCCATATATAGTTTAATATTAATTAGGCTATTGGCAACTTTCCTAATTAACAAATTCTGGATGAGTAATTTAAGTAGGATAAACTTTAAGTATGAGTATGATAATTTAAGTACGAGTAGGATAAACACTCAACGTAAGCATTTTTTAATAGAAAATTTCTAATAAAATTGGAAATCTCAGTAGTCCCTATATTCTCATAACTATACCAAACATCTCAGGATGATGGGCAAAGCACTGTAGACCTACAGAGAGAATGAATTGGGGGTGGGAGGGGGGAGAGAAAAAACACACAATGGGCCAGATTCACCAAAGCAGACCGGGACATAGTAATTACTCTTCCCTCTGACAGCCTGGCTCCATGCTCTACTGGGGAATTTCTGGGAGCAAATGCAGTATTGCTGTTTCTTTCCGGGAGCAGTAAGTTTTGCAAGGTAAGGGTAGCTTTACTTAGGGTACGTCTACACTGCAATTAAAAACTCATGGCTGGCATGGGCCAGCTGACTCGGGCATGGATGACGGGGTTGTTTAATTGTGGTGTAGATGTTTGGGCTGCAGCCCAAGTTCTGGGATACGCCAATGGGGGTTTAGAATATGCACTGCTACACTGCAATTAAACAGACCCGTGAGCCCAAGTCAGCTGGCATGGACATGCTGCAGATTTTTAATAGCAGTGTAGACATATCCTCAGTGGCCAGCGCTACATAGGTGCTAGGACAGCAAAGGCTGCTGACAAAGGTGAAAGTAAGCCAGTACGCCCCGGTACGGTGTACCGGCAAGAGCCGGTGCGCTGTACCAGGACTAGCTTTCCCAGACAGCAATTTAAAGCCCTGGGGTAGTGGCGGCAGGGCTCTGGTGGGGATTTAAAGGGCCCAGGAGCTCCAGCCACCGCTACCACCCCAGCCCTTTAAATCCCCTCTGGAGCCCTGCTGCCGAACCCCTAGGGTAGCAGTTGCGGGGCTCCAGAGGGGATTTAAAGGGCCGGGGCGGTAGCGGTGGCTGAAGCCCCGGGCCCTATAAATCCCTGATGGAGCCCAGCCGCCACTACCCCAGGGCTCAGGGAGCAGGGCTCAGACGGGGATTTAAAGGGCTTGGGGCTCTGGCAGCCACTACCACAGCGGAGCCCCAGGCCCTTTAAAGCTCTGCCAGAGCCCAGAGCGCCAGGCTCCCCAGGGCTCCTCAGTGATTTAAAGGGCCTGGGGCTCTGCTGTGGTAGCGGCAGCTGGAACCCTGGGCCCTTTAAATCACCCCCAAGCCCCGGGGCTCCCAGCCACCTTTGCAGCTGGTAGCTCGGGGGCGATTTAAAGGGCCTGGGGCTTCCAGCCACCACTACTGCAGCTGGAGCCCCGGACCCTTTACATCAAGATTTAAAGGGTCTGGGGATTTAAGGTCCTGCCGCTTCCAGTTTAGGCCACGCCTCTTCCGGTTGAGGCCACGCCCTCTGCTCTGGACTCCGGTGTATTGGTAAGTCCTTTAACTTACTTTCACCCCTGGCTGCTGAGGAGTTGAGCTGTGTTGACTCTAAAGGCCATCTGACCAAGATAAGGTTATAGATGCGCTCTATCCCTAAAAAGAAAAGGAGGACTTGTGGCACCTTAGAGTAACAAATTTATTTGAGCATAAGCTTTCGTGAGCTATAGCTCACTTCATCAACTTTCTCCTATCAAAGCCCCTTGTCTGGGTGTAAGCCAGCAGAAATCAGCCTAAAGCCAGATTAGCTGTGTTTGATATTCATGAGATTCAAACCAGTTGATTTTTTTTCATTTCTGTAAGTGGAAGTCCAGCTGGCTTTCCTCTCTACTCCTATCTTCTTTGTTAAAACATGTTTATGAAAAAAAAAAAAAAACCCATACATGCCCTTTGAAAATGTTCATATGCATATAAAAAGCTAATTATACTTGATCATTCAAACAGATTCAGCATAAATCCTTATGTGTGACATGATCATTTTCTTGTAGCCTTATTTTTACAGCATTTCTGTATTGGTATTAAGCCAGGAGCGCCAAACACAATCCTTTAGGATGCCAAGTCGGTGTAGGAAAGGACAAATTCAAAAGCTTAAATGAGACATCTCAAAACTGCATCAAGGAAGAATTTATTAGAGTCAAGGAAAATATTACATGTGGTCACTGTACATTGATGTTCATAGTTAAAGTTAGACTTTGCTATGAACTTATACTAAACCTATCACGGTGCCTTCTGGCTAGTCTTTAGGTTGACAGATTCAGGCTAGCTCTCTAAAAATAGCGGTGTGGACAGCGTTTCAGAACTGTGGCTTGGGGTTTGAAGCCTACCCCTTTCTCCCTAGGCTGTGGAGCCTGAGCTCCAGCTGAAGTCGCAACTTCAAAGAGCTGTCTACACAGCTATTTTTAGAGTACTAGCACAAGTCAGCACTAGCATGAGTCCATCGAGCTGGGCTGGCAGGCTCGCTGCCATGGGCTACATACTGATTATTTCTAATTCTGTGCCTGTATTTGGCTAACTTATCAGCCATTAAAAATATCGTTTTGTAAAGTAAAGAAGAATGATTGTCCTTTCCATATGAGAACTTCTTTCCAAATTGGGAAACGGTTAGATGAATCCATTAAAAACTTTAATTCCAGGTGAAAACTGTTGTGTGTGTTTGTTTGGGGGTGGGGTGTTCAATTATCCTGTTTCTTAGGCTAATGAGAAATCACAATATATACCGTTATAGGCTGCACACTGCATGTATCAATGTCCAAGTTAAGTGCAGCAATGGACTTCAGTTTCTAGGTCCCAAAATATAGTAACCAAGACACAAAAATAAATTCACCAGCAAGTGCTGGATCTCTCTTCTGCAGCCTCTTCCAATCATCCATGACATTGGAGGAAGTTGCCTATTTTACCTACATGGCTTAAGTATCTTACAAGTAATATATGCAGGAACATCTAGGCCCAAAGTGGGAAATAAATACATGTTTTCTAAATAATTGTCATTTTTAACCTTATAATAGTGGTAACCCAGAGACCCCTGTCCTCCAAGCACTCTGTGCTATCAAATGAGCAGTTCTCGCCTTCAGGTGCTGTCTTGAAAAGTCCATAGATGGCTCAAGAAAGTCTCCTTGTTGAGCATTAGATGATATTTCCATTTCCAGCAAAAGCCGTTGATGGGTTTATTTTCTCCAATACTAGAAAAGAAGACAAACACAGTAGGACATTTATTCAGCTTTGATATTCGCAGAAAATCAGTTAAGTGTAATTGTACTCTGGGCTGTAGATTTCACAACTCCATAAAATGCTTAAAGGCAGGTGAACCTCATGACCCTTAGCAGAACAAATATCTATGAAACACACTCTGTTTATGTTAGTTTTTCCACTTGACAAATTGTGTGTGCTGGATGAAAACTTTCTCCCCGGCATCTGAGGCATTTCATTGGGTTTACAGGGTTTGCTTTTCCAAATTGGAGAACAAAATTGGAACTTGGCAGAAAATGAGAAAGGGGCACCATCTACCACAGATTTGAGATGCAACATGGGATGCTGCCAAGGCTGCTAACTAAGCCCACAGTGCTTGAGAAACCCAAAAGCAAGTCACCCAAATATGATTTAAATGCAGCTTATTCCCACTCATCCCAAATTAAAACCCTGTGACTAAGTCTTTGAACTGTTTTGCTACAAAAAATTGTAAAGCTGTACTGAAGAGTTGCAAACATGAAAATGCTGAACAGTGCTTAACATAACAATCCTGAAATGCAACTGACTGAGTTTGTAATTTATAAGGAAAAAAAAAGAATTAAATAATATGGTAACTTCCTCAACTGGAAATGATCAAATCTCATTTCTACTATTTTCAATCTCTATAGACATGGGGACTGCTGCTAAAATGAAAATAACCATCTCCAGAGACAAGGATATTTAGTCCTTTATAAATGTGAATTGAAATTAATATGTGCATCCTCTTCTCTTGAACAGTTACTACACAAATATATTACACTTTCTTGAGGCAAACTGTATTTAAGGGACATTCAACAAGAGAAGATTGAGATACTGAAAATGGAGATATTAAAAAAAATTATACAGGATCTCAGGTGTTCAAATAGATTAGAAAAAAAACAGGCGTGTTTTCAAACAAAGAGTCTCCATAACATAACTTCTTTGAATCATGTCTCTTTAAAATGTTGTCATTTATATCAATATATATCACTGCTTCTCAGTAACACAACAGATGCCAAAATAATCAGTTCTCTCCATACAACATGAGTTTTACATACACACACGCACACACACAAAGTGGTGTGCAAGAGCACTGAAATACAATTGTTACTACAATAACCAACCTTATTAAAAGCTCTTATATTAACAGGTGAAACAAACAGCACAGACTGCATACTAGTATTTGCAAGTCCATTTTGGAGGTGGGAAGAAAAATAAATCGACAGATGGATAAACAAGCATAAACAAACAACGAACTGAAGGGCATTTCAAACAAAAAATTGCATGGCTTTATGCCAATATCTGCTGTTTAAACAAGTGCCTAATTTTAGACAGTATTTTCAGTTGCTATTTAGAACAATACTATTTGCAATTCATCAAAACAATATTATGACATAAGCACAAACTGAAAACTTCAATTTGGCCATTGTGCAAGATCACTGGTTTATTGTCAATTTAATTGAGTATTAATTGTTCCTTTGTCTACTATTTTACAGCGGTAAGTCCTATAATTTTTGTACAGCAACTTCTCCAAAAAGAAAGCTAGACAAAGAGAAAGTTAAACTGATTAACAAGCATTAAACATTACCAGAGGATGTTGTGAAGGACAAGACTATAACGGGGTTCAAACAAGAACTAGCTAAATTCATGAAGGATGGTTCCATCAATGGCATTACCCAGGATGGGCAGGGATGATGTCCCTAGCCTCTGTTTGCCAGAAGCTAGGAATGGGCGACAGGGAATGAATCACTTGATGATTACCTGTTCTGTTCATTCCCTCCAGGGCACCTGACATTGGCCACTGTCGGAAGACAGGATACTGGGCTAAACAGACCTTTGGTTTGACCCAATATGGCCATTCTTATGTTCTAAGAATGCTCTAATTCCAATTGTAATAACACACAGCTTAGAGGTGAGGTTCTTACATTATTTCCCTTGAATAATTTTTGCAATCACAATTTTTTTTTTTTTAAATTGTCTCACACTGGGGTTCTCACACCCCAGTCCACCAATGCCTCACTGCTCCTTCAGTCCCCTCTGCCCTCTCATGGCTTTGGACCTTTTTGCATATGAGACCCCAAGCCTGGAAGAACGTCCTAATTAGCATACTCTAACCCCTCTCTCTTCTACAAAAATATTGCTAAAAATCCATCTGTTCCATGGAAGATTCCCGCTTCCATGACCACACACTCCAGGTTTGTTAATGAGATGCATCCTCACTTGTTTTAGACTGTTTTCTACTCACTCATGCCCTTTCGGTTTACGTGCATGTTTTTCAGAGGCACTGGGCACACACAACTCCCAATCAATGAGAACTAGGTGCTCAGCATCTCAGACAATAGGCAACTGTGGCAGGAATTTTGTCCTACATTTAGAACTCCTTATGTATTACAAAGCACTAAAACCCAGTATACTCCAGTGCCTATTCAGCACTAAGTCTGTTTACATGCACAGGCTAACAGAGGGTGACCAGATGTCCCGATTGTATAGGGACAGTCCCGATTTTTGGGTCTTTTTTCTTATATAGGCTCCTATTATCCCCCACCCCCTTCCCGATTTTTCACATTTGCTATCTGGTCACCCTAGGCTAATATCACTTACCTTGGGAAAATCTAGATACTGAATCTAGGGGAAATATGGAGCTCAGAATTAGAGATGAGGCTGGTAACACTACCGATTAAGGGTGCCTGATACTTTCCATTGTAAGACTTTGTTTTCAGTTCAGTTTCACAGATTCCAAGGCTAGAAGGGACTCTTGTGTTTTGCTTATAATTTTGACAAAACTAACTGTTTGGGCAGAAAAATGTAGCCAAAACAGTTCAGCCATTTCCAAGAACTAAGTTAGGGAAAATTACATTGTTACACACATGTTAAAAATTCTGACCAGTTTTTCTTTGGAGCTCTAGTGTGCCCTACACAATGGAAAAGGGACTTGAAATTTGGCAGAGGTGGCCTTTGTGTCAGGAATGTGCCTTTTGCCATTCTTGTGAAAATCTGCTCAAATTTGGGCAAGTTATAATCCTTACACCCACAGAATCAGTTCCACTATATGCTGCAATATATAGGCATAGTAACAAGGTGAAGGACAAAGCAGCAGTCTATATACTTCTCATCCTATTAGAAACCATTAGTTTCCTGAATCAGGGGCTCTTACAGGTACAGCCCTCAATCAATATGAAAACTGGGTGTGTGCTGCTAAACCTTAGGCCCTGTTGAACACAATTTAAGCCAGCTTTTAAATGCTTTATCATCAAACACGTCTGCAATTTAAAAACAGTGGGTAAATTAAGAAAATAGTTATGAATGAACAAGTTAATTTTTTTTTTTAAATGGATGACCAAGATCAAATCTGCAAACTCTGATTTATTAGTGCTGCTTGGAAAATGCATTAGCAGCTAGCTGGGAAATTCTGACAGCCATCTAAGACAAATGAACTTCTATTGCAGACATGTCTACAAAAGGGCTAGCATAATACTTTAAAAAAAAGAAATCTGTTTACACCTATGTGGGTCCATTCAGAATCAAAATCAGTGTTGTAGTCACACCAACTCCCCCACCCAAAAAAAGTGTACAATTCTTTAACTTAAGGTGATAGCTTCTTAATACTTGTACTCTAAGCCCTTGTCTACACTGGGGGGGGATCGATCTAAGTTACGCAACTTCAGCTATGTGAATAACGTAGCTGAAGTCGACATACTTAGACCTACTCACCACGGTGCCTTCACTATGGTGAGTTGACTGCTGCCGCTCTCCCGTCGACTCTGCCTGCGCCTCTCACGGCGGTGGAGTACAGGAGTCGACGGGAGAGCACTTGGGGATCAATTTATTGAGTCTAGACTAGACGTGATAAATAGACCCCCCCCCGCCACTGGATCGATTGCTGCCCGCCGATCTGACAGGTAGTGTAGACATACCCTTAGGGCCCTGAGCTCAGTTCTTACAAGGAATCAATCATTGCCTGACATCTAGTAATTACAGTAACCTAGAGTGACCAAGTACAAATATGAAAGATTTCTCTTTTTCTCTGCATTTTCCTTCTGTTCACATATAAAAACAGTCATAATTTAAAAACACATATATTAAGTTAAGCTTATATTGTTTAATCTGTACGACAGGAGTAGTCAATAGGCGGACCATGGGCCAAATCTGGACCACCAGACGCTTTTGAACGGACCCTGAAATCTTTTTATTTACTTATTATCATTATTATTATTTTCTCAAGTCTGGACCTTGACTATACTTTGACCAAGAAATTTGGACCTTGACAAAAAATAACTGACTACCTCTGCTATAGCGTAACACACTACTTGAAAATAAAAGATACGAGTCTGCATCAAAAAGAGAATTAAGTGGAACATCTTTTGCCCAAAGGATAGCCATAGAAACAGTCCTCCGCACATGAAAATTACAGTTTGTATTTGATTTTGATCATTCTTTTGGAAAATAATTTTTTCTAAAAATATTTGGAAGCCTGACTGGATTTTTTGAGATCAACATTTCTTGATTCTTCTCTGAATTGCAAGTTTCCTCATAAGACTAATAGGTTAGGCCAACAGGCAGATTTAAACAAATCCCTGATAAATGTGAGCTAGACAAGTCAGAAAAACATTATGATCTCAAAGATGAACTAAAATGCTTTTGATTTTATTGCACAATGGTATTAGTCATTTTATCACACCCACAACGGACTACAGTCACATTAGCACATACACTTTATGTGGCTAAAATTTCATTCTTCACATACGGAAGTGTGCATTCTGATATTAAAAATGATAGCAGGAAAGGAGAATATTCCCCCATGGAGGCTTCAGAGGTTTGTAAAGATAATTAGTTGGAATACACTGTTTAGAAGCCAGCAATAAAAGCCACCATCAACAAAAGTCAGTAGCTGTGGGGGAACCAAAGCAAGAGTAGGAAAATGAGAACTTTAGTCTTACTTGCTAAAATTTCTCTTCTTGGCGATATCATCCTCAGGAGTGGCAGGTCCTCCTCTTGCAGGATTCAGAGACAGCACAGAGCTCTGTCCAACAGGTAGACTTGACCCCTAAGGACCCACCCATGCAGAGCCTGCCAAAACAGACTACTTGCAGGACTGAACAGCACTCTCCAAATCAAGAGTTTAGCTGCTCACTTGCTCCTGCAAAGGGAAGACTTTTTTGGGGGCATGTCTTTAAGAAGGCTGTCCCCAGCTGAACACAGTGTTCTACTGCTTCTGAAGTCTGCCAGGGAAAGACATACCTAGACAAGGGGCTGCTGGTCACAAGACAAATGTAACCACACAGTATATTTAACAGAGGAATAACTGACAGAAGATTGCTCTTATTGAACTTTTTTTTCTATTGATTTAATTTTCGTAATGTATAAATAATACAAAGGACTATCTAGCTCATGTTTTGTGAACTGTGAATCTTAAAGCTGTTTAAGATTTCAAATCTTTACTACATAGGCAGAAAATTTAAAAACTTTAGGAAAAACTTTTTCACTAAGAGGGTGGTGAAACACTGGAATGCGTTACCTAGGGAGGTGGTAGAATCTCCTTCCTTAGAGGTTTTTAAGGTCAGGCTTGACAAAGCCCTGGCTGGGATGATTTAACTGGGAATTGGTCCTGCTTTGAGCAGGGGGTTGGACTAGATGACCTTCTGGGGTCCCTTCCAACCCTGATATTCTATGATTCTATGAAAATTACAAATAAATACACTTCAAAGCTAAACTCTTGGGAAATCCTTAACTTGCTAAAATATGAGATGGCAGGCCCTTAAAAGTTTCCTCTCTCCTGGTCGAGCCATTGACCATACAAAATTGCAGAACCTTAAGGCAAAGCAGTATCTGTAATGTCATCCATCACTTGGGCAGCTGCTCTGAACTTAACATTTTTTAACCATTTCAAAACTCCTTAAAGCACAGGCTGGCAAAACGTTCATCTCTCTGTTCCCACAGTCAGTCACTCTCTCTACCCCTCTTTTCACCGTGAGGCCACAGACAGCCCATCAGTCTGTAGTATCTTACCTGAGCAAACTTGTGTATTTGTTCTACTACAGCTGCAAAGAGAGCGTGGACACTTTCATCAATTAGACTCTGCATGTAATGTACAGCTTCTTCATCAGAGAGGTCCAAACGGAACTTGTCCTGCACCTGGTAGGAAGAAATTAGAAAGATCAGCCCTTTTATGCAGAAAGAAAACTCTGGCCCTGTAATTGTAGAATTCCATTTTTATTATATTTATATACAAACATCTTCCAAGCAGCACAGACAGCTGCCACTGGACTCAGCACAATTGGGGTTGCCAACTTTGGTTGGATGAATTCCCAGAGATTTCATCACATGACATTATCTTTGATTTAAGAATAATCTTTAATTCCTGGGGACTCCAGGACAATCCTGGAGGGTTGGCAACCCAAAGCACAACTGAGCTGCAAACAAGTATCTATGGGCAGAAGAATTCAATCCTATTGTTCTATATGCATTTCTTGGGGGGAAGGTGAAGAAGGGAAAACATCTGAAAGACCAGCTATATTTAAAATAGAAAGAAAATCCTATTACTGAATCACCTTCTGGGTGTGCTGTTCTGTCCCATCTAGTGGCACTGAGACCACTTAGAGACAGAGATAAAATGAGTCTGCTCTACAGCCTTAGGTAACAGCCATTTGGCTTTTAGCTCATGCAGTAGAGGCTCATGCACTAAGCTCCAGAGGTCCCTGGTTCAATCCTGCACGCTGACGGCCAGGGTTTGGCGGTGTTACAATAATCTAATTCCAAAGCAAAAATAATTTCTCCCAACAATTGAAATCAAGTTTTTTAAAAAAAAGTTTTGGAAATCTGATTTTGGTGAAATGGCCAATCTATTAACACAGAGTTTCAAAACAGGCAGCCTACTCAGTGCTCAGCTAGAGCAATGGGTGTCACTACAAGAACCTACATAAACAGTGGCTATGAGTAAGCGTAGCATTCATTATGAGACACATCAAGTTTGATCTCTACATGTAGACGAGCAAAAGCTCTTTGTTTTATTGTGAAAATGCAGCTGAAATATTTTGGATGGTCCTAAGAGTTGCTGAAAGCCTGCAAAGTTCCTTTTGCCTAAAGTTAAATTTAGAATAAACTGTCTTTTTGAAACTGTAAAGCAATTAAGTAAAGAATATGGAATCAGTGTAAGAATGAGCACATTACTCCTATGAAAACTGATCTCCATATGGTAGATGAGAATTTGATTAACTCAGATTACATCCTTCATAGGTAAACAGTGGATTGGAGATACTGCTACTCTTACATGATTTGTTGTTTTGACAGCAGCATATTTTAAATATGGTGCCAAAACGGTTTGCACAGTACTTACAAATTGTACACAAACTAAATGCTGAGAGCATTATAATTAAGGACAAAGCAGCAAAATGTCTAGCTTTTATTACTAGAGAAATTCTCCAGTTTCCACTTCGTTTTTCTTACCTCTACTCTGAATAAGCAAAAATCACCCCACCCTGAGATGAACACTGCAGACCCTGAGCATGCTCAGTGATAACCTAGGATTTCTAAATGGTGCCCTGGCAAAAAGCCAAGAGTGTGTGTGTGTGTGTGTGTGTGTGGGGACAGGCATAATCACAGCTCTGAGGTAAATGAAAACAATGAGCATGTGCAGTAAGGGGTGAGAGAGGTCAGTTAACTGAGCACCTAGCTGATCAGAGCCCACTCATATCAGTCAGAACTTGTTTTAAAGGTCAGAGCTGTCAATCAGAACTCTGAAGTAATGGTTGATACTGGGCATGTGTGAGTGAGGTAACTGCTTCTAAAACAGAAAGATATATTCGGAGGGAGATACAAATGTAGCTACAATGTAGCACAAAAGGCCAGCTGCCAGGAGGCAGTTTTGGAGTCTGAGTCTGAGTCAGCGAGAGAGAGAGAGACAATCGGAAGAAGACAAAAGCCAGGAAGATGAGCCAGAGAAAAAGCTGATGGAAAGAAGCCAGAAAAGCTGCTGCAGAGAGAGAGAAAGAGAAAGAAGAAAATCGGAGCAGAGTAAAGTTGATTGACCAGAAACTGTGCAGCAACAGGTTTTTAAAGGAATACAAAAAGGATTTATAAAGTAAGCCTGTTATTCATTTAATTAGAGTATTAGTATAGTGTAGAATAGTATATAGGGTTAGCGTGTGTGTGTTTATAAGAATGCATACGATTCTGTTATTAATTGTAACATATCTACTTAAACTTTAAAGCAATTTAAGAACTGCTGTCAGCAATGTGTTACAAACTGGCCACTTGTAACAAATCGCTTTGCTTAGCATCATTTAAATTATATACTATTGTAGTTTGAATGCTCTTTAACTCACAATAAGGGATTGCGTCTCAGGGATTTTTGTGTTTCATTTAGGATTTTAGGTTAGACTGTATTAGGGATTATTATTTACATCAATTCATAGATATTTTGTTTTGGAAAAGAATACTGCCTGTGTCAATTACTTTATCGGAAGGATATATCCATGTCCTTTAATATTTCCTTAACAACCCTTGAAACTTATACCTCGGGAAGAACAGACGAAGTGGGCGATAGGCAGACTATTATAGCAGTGTCCCCAAATCCATTTTTCGAGGTAAAAATCTTTTTCCCAACCTCACGCAAAAGCTTGACTTATGTACATTTCATAAAGGTGAAATCAATGACTTTTCATAAATGGAGACCATCTCGTTAAGAATTGTTCAGCAGTTGTCAAGATAGCAAAATTGCAGAAGTGTCTTCCAAGCACAGACATGTCTTCCCTATATTCAAGCCTTTGTTTTAATTCAGCTGGCAACAGCTTAGCTACACTAGCAAACAGTACCTTGCTTCTCAATAGCATTGGGTGGCCAAGGAACCTAAAGTGCTTTGGGGGCATTTATTAAGCCTCACAACAGCTGGGTTAAAATGACCATTTCACAGATGTGCAGAGTGAACAACTTCGAGGCCAACATCTTCAAAGGAAGTCCCTAAAGTTAGTCACCTAAATATCTGGCCTATTTTTCTCATGTGTTGACCACCTAGTAGCTTTCATCAGTAACTGTGAGTGCTCAGCACCTCAGAAAAATCAGGGCCCTTGTACAGCTGGCATAAAATTGCCTCAGGTGGCTTATCCAAGATCATGTGAGTCCGTACACCTGAGAATAAAACCAAGGAGTCTAATACACTGTCTCTTCTAACCACTACCACTCTTAGCCCTGCTGTTTAAAATTCCCAGTAGCAATTTCACAGGGTGACTAGTCTCTGCAACAATTTGACTAATGTATGCCTACAGGGTACATTTTGAAAGGGCTAAGGTTCAGTCTCTTATTTTGCTGGTACAAATTTACCGCTTCATTTTGTGGTCCTAAAGAATGTTGTGTAACAAATATGAGCACTTGCACATCTAATTAATAGATATTAGGAGCAGAATGGATCATTGTACTCACTAGTCTTACCTCCTGCAAAACACAGGTCATAGAACCCAAGGAATTTCTGTACAAGCAAATCACTTTTTGAGCTATAAGTATATTTTTTAGAAAGGCACCGTCTTCACTTAAAGACTTCAGGAGACAGAGAAACCTCTTTGTCCCTAGGTAAGTTGTTTCAGTCATTAACTATCCTCATTATTTAAAGACTGTCTTATTTCTAGTCTGAATTTGTCCAGCTTCAGCTCTCAACCACTGGATCGCATCACACCTTTTTCTGCTAGATTAAAGAGCTGTCCATCATAAGAAATCTCTTTCCATACAGGTATTTATAGATTGTGATCAACTCATCTGTTAACCTACTCTTGGATAAGCTACATATATACTGAGTTTTTCAAGTCTCTCCCTATATGTTTGTTTGCATGACTCTGAATATTTCTGTAGCTTTTTTCTGAATCCTTGCCTATTTATCAACATCCTTTTTAAAGACTGGACCATAAGAACTGGACACAGTAGAGAGATATTACTTCCCTACTCCTACGTTATATTTCTCTGCTTATACACTCATGATCATGTTTGCCCAATTAGCTACAGCATCATACTGGGAGCTCATGTTCAGTTGATTAGCCACCATTACCCTCAAAGTCCTTTTCAGAATCACTGCACTGCAAGACACTGTTTTGCAATTTGTAAGTGTGACCTTCATTCTTTGTTAGCAGATGTATGACCTTGCATTTGGCTTTATTAAAATGCATACTGTTCAAATAAGCACTCTGTACAAACCAATATGGTCATCTGTATAACTGATCTGAGCCCATCACTATTTACCACAATAAGTGTGTCTCCTCTGCAAGCTTTATGAGCAATGATTTTATATTTTCTTTCAAATCATTGATAACAATACTGAACAACAAAGACCCAACAATTATCTGTGGTAACCCACTAGACATACCCCATTTATAGTTACTTTTTTATCTCTAGCAGCTAACCAGTTTTTAATCCATTTAACATAGGCTACACTGATTTTGTATAGTATTACTTTTTTCAATCTGAATGCCAGGCAAGACTAAGTCAATGACTTACAAAAGTTTAAGTATATTACATAAAAAGGGTTACCTTTATCAAACAAAATTCTAATCTCGTCAAAAATCAACATCAAGTTTGATAAGACCCATTTTACTTAAAATCATGTTGATTTGCATCCTTTAGGTCTTTATTGACTATCCCATATCAGTCTTTCCCTGAATTTACCCAGGACTGATTTTGTGCTAACCAGTTATAATTACCCTGGTCGTCTTTTTAAATATTGGCACGTTGGCTGTTTTCCATCCTCTGGAACACTGAAGAAGTTCCAAAAAGTGTTAAAAATCAACATCAAAAGTTCAGAGAACTCTTTGGCCAGTTCTTTTAACATTCCTGAGAGCAAGTTACCAAGTCAAAAAATATTTACTAAATATTAATTGAATAGTTGCTGTTTAGTATTTCCCCTAGTGATGGAACAGAAAATATATCACTATAAGATATGAATACATCCTTTTCCCCTCCCCCTCCACCCAATTTCCTGAAGTGCGCTAGCAACTGAATTCTGGATAGAAAATGTGGGTGTCAGAGAGCAGAAAAAGCAATCGATCTCAGAAATATAAAAGAAAGAAAAAGGTAGGCTAACAAGTAAACCTATGAGTGGGAAAAAATGTTCAAATTGTTCAGAGAAAACAAGAAAAAAAAGCAAAAACCAGATGAGCAAAATGTATGGTTTTAGCTTAATGCTGCGTCTTTCCATCAGTGTCACCCCATTGATGAAGGGGCAGCAAGACCAAAAGAATCAGAGGAAAAAACAGTTTCACCTTCATCCCAGGCATATTTATACAATTGACAATCCATCATGCACATACTGATCACAATCAAGAGCTGAAAACAAAGATCACTCACTCATTGCTCGGCACCAGAACATCCTTACAGCAGTTGGTCATTTATATGTCTATTACTTGCCTAATGCAAACATTTTTTCTAAATAAGCCTCTTATTTTTTACATTATACAGTTTCAAACTTTTACCAAGCCACTAGGATCCCTATTCAGAAAGATACTTTAAACAAGCAAGTAGTTCCCAATTGACTTCAATGAGACTAGTCATGCTTAAAGTTATACACGTGCTTAAGTACCTTCCTGAATCAGTGCAGAGATATTGTGAGGACACTTCAGCAAACATGTTAACTACATTTATCTAAGAAAAAATGAAACCCTTGCAATGCTAAACTGTGCTCTGTGCAATTCTTGTAATCAAGCACTTACTCCATCCACCTTTTAATCTGCTTGTAGAAGAATGTCCTCTTTGAGAGCCTTAAAGCTACTGATGTTAAAATGCTGTATCAGCCAAACGCTGGTAATGACGATTAAATATTTATTGCCTTTCTTGAGAGGAGACCGGCACACATTTCTGTTCAAATATACCAATTCTAGATTAAAATTAGACTGCTATTAACAGTAGGATCAAATGTTGCTGAGCACTAGATCCTTGCATGACAGATTTTCAGTGCTGCAATAAAAAAATGACTGCTACAACCTAGGTGAGAAGGAATATCATAAAATGACAAAATTATTTCTTGAGATGCAGTAGTACCAGAAGCAAGATTAATGAACATTGACGTATGGCTCTTATAACAAAACTAATACAAAGGTGTTACTTCTAATCTCTCAGTAGCAAAGTAACCCGTAATTTCTCAAAGAACAGGTAGTACTGGAAAGAGATTTGGGAGTTTCAGATCAGATGATTTGGGAAATCATAAATACTTTAATTTGTGTGTTTCATATCTGAAACAGACTGGAAAAGGGCTAATGTAGTGCCCATCTTTAAAAAAGGGAAGAAGGAGGATCCGGGGAACTACAGGCCAGTCAGCCTCACCTCAGTCCCTGGAAAAATCATGGAGCAGGTCCTCAAGGAATTAATTCTGAAGCACTTAGAGGAGAGGAAAGTGATCAGGAACAGTCAGCATGGATTCACCAAGGGCAAGTCATGCCTGACTAATCTAACTGCCTTCTATGACGAAATAACTGGCTCTGTGGATGAGGGGAAAGCAGTGGACGTGTTGTTCCTTGACTTTAGCAAAGATTTTGACACGGTCTCCCACAGTATTCTTGCCAGCAAGTTAAAGAAGTTATGGGCTGGATGAATGGACTATAAGGCGGATAGAAAGTTGGCTAGATTGTCGGGCTCAACGGGTAGTGATCAATGGCTCCATGTCTAGTTGGCAGCCGGTATCAAGTGGAGTGCCCCAAGGGTCGGTCCTGGGGCAGGTTTTGTTCAATATCTTCATAAATGATCTGGAGGATGGTGTGGATTGCACCCTCAGCAAGTTTGCAGATGACACTAAAGTGAGAGGAGAGGTAGATACGCTGGAGGGTAGGGATAGGATACAGAGGGACCTAGACAAATTGGAGGATTAGGCCAAAAGAAATCTGATGAGGTTCAACAAGGACAAGTGCAGAGTCCTGCACTTAGGATGGAAGAATCCAATGCACCGCTACAGACTAGGGACCGAATGGCTCGGCAGCAGTTCTGCAGAAAAGGACCTGGGGTTACAGTGGACGAGAAGCTGGATAAGAGTCAACTGTGTGCCCTTGTTGCCAAGAAGGCCAATGGCATTTTGGGATGTATAAGTACGGGCATTGTCAGCAGATCGAGGGATGTGATCGTTCCTCTATTTGACACTGGTGAGGCCTCATCTGGAGTACTGTGTCCAGTTTTGGGCCCCACACTACAAGAAGGATGTGGAAAAATTGGAAAGCGTCCAGTGGAGGTCAACAAAAATGATTAGGGGACTGGAACACATGAGTTATGAGGAGAGGCTGAGGGAACTGGGATTGTTTAGTGTGCGGAAGAGAATAATGAGGGGGGATTTGATAGCTGCTTTCAACTACCTGAAAGGGGGTTCCAAAGAGGATGGCTCTAGACTGTTCTCAGTGGTAGCAGATGACAGAACAAGGAGTAATGGTCTCAAGTTGCAGTGGGGGAGATTTAGGTTGGATATTAGAAAAGCCTTTTTCACTAGGAAGGTGGTGAAACACTGGAATGCGTTACCAAGGGAGGTTGTGGAATCTCCTTCCTTAGAAGTTTTTAAGGTCAGGCTTGACAAAGCCCTGGCTGGGATGATTTAATTGGGGATTGGTCCTGCTTTGAGCAGGGGGTTGGACTAGATGACCTCCTGAGGTCCCTTCCAACCCTGATATTCTATGATTCTATGAATAGAGTGCCTACTGCAGAGACATTAAAAACAAAGACGTTAAGCTTGTGCAACTTATATACAACCTCATTTTTGGAATTTGAAGTACACCAACATTCCTCTGTATGCTTTTAAAGTTATTACTGGTTGGCTGTCACTCAGCAAGAGAAAGGAACATCCTCTGTTCAAAATGTACAGGATAAATCTGGTTGGATTTCTTTGCCTAGATTCCAGAGAGGTATGTTTAAAAATTCAGCTTTTCTATTGAATCAAATTAAACATAATTCCATATAAATATTGCCTATCGTGATTTATATGTTCTAGAATGAGAAGCTTGGACAAAGATTAAAAGGTTGGATAAAAAATTGACTGACTGTCTTTTAAGGCTTCAAGTTATTGTATTATTGAGGCATCTACAGCCCAAGCCAAGGACCAGGATCCCATGGTGCCAGGCACTATACAAATACAAAACAAAAAGGGCTTAAAGTCTTCCCACTATTTAATTGTATTGTACCTTCAGTACATTAATAATAAAATTATTTTTGGTAGCACCCAGTGTGTGCTAGGAATTTTCCAAATACAGAAGAGGCACAATTCTCATCCCCAAAACAGACAATAATAGGGGGAAAGAGAACAACAGTTACGTTAATAAATACATATGATTATGACAAGAAAGCTAGACTTCAGTTACCCTCAAGCATGGCAATGGCAGTATGTTTCTTATAGTCTTCATAAGCAACTTGACTGTGGGGAGGAGACAGACCATGAGGATGAAATAAGGAAGGCCCTTTTGTGAGCAAGGGATAGCATGGATGAAGACATGGAGACAAACAGAAGAAGCTGCTCACTATTTAAATTCAATGCATGAAGGAAATGAATAAAGGGCAAAACAATATCATATCTTTGTTCTGTTTATTGCAGGCCCACCTGAACTGTGAGCTCAGCTGGCTACCGAAGAAAGTAAAAGGAAAATTGCAATATAATCCTAAAGCCACTTTGCTATGTGATCTCAACAGATAGCAGACAAAACTGGGTTAGACTTGATCAGTAAATGGTTGGGAAACATCCAAGAAACAAAAATGCCACAGGAGTTGGAATTGGAGATTTAGTAGGTGATACTCCCCTTAAAATCTTCTCTGAGCCAGTGACCCAGCACAGGGCTATGAAGCATTGCAATGCTGGACAAAGATTTGTTTTAACTGATATGTGCCAAAGCTCTTCGATATTCCATTACTGCTGCACCAAACAGGTTCCACAGCAATTGGAGAGACTGCAGATAAAGCGTCAAACAAAGCCTCTTTCTGCTTTGTCCGACAGAGAAAGCTTTCATACAATATTTGTTTTAACATGGTCTAAGCCACACTTAGTTGGAAATTCTGGGTCAACTATAGAAATGATGTCTGAGTTATTGCAATTGGGAATATTTTACCTGCAGTTCAAATGATTTGAATGTGGATAGAAGTAAACAGAGTATTGTATAACTGAATTTCAAGTGTGTTTTACAAAAGAAGTGAGAAGACATTTCACACGTCCTGCTGGTTCCATAGTCATGTAACAGTTTATTTCTTGATTCATTATGCTTATACATACTAAGCCATTAAAGTATGTTATTTGGCTAGGATTCCTTTTTCTTAGTAAGCTTAAAAATATATAGGTAATTATCAGCGAAAATCATTTACAATGCTATTGTTAAAGAAAAAAGTCTTATCTATTACCAATTTGAGGGTCGACATTGAACTTATTCTGGTTTGACTGGACTCCCTTTTAAAGCAGGCAGCACTGATCCTTAAACCAGTCAGAGAAGTTGCACATGAGCGACACACATCTCTCTCTGTTCCCCAAAGAGCTAACCTCTGCAGCACTGCTAGCCTGAGCTGAGGTGTAGGCTAGAAATGTAATTATTTTCTCCAGATTCATTAAAAAAAAAATCTCTAAGGCAGCATAGGACGGCTAGCCGTTTATTAACAAACAATATAAAGGATTGACTGCACATAAATATTCGCCAAAAGCCTGAGATAAAAGATTGGCTTTGTAGCTTGCTCAGTAGGTTAACAAATCTGAGCTCTGGGGGACAAAGAAGGGAAAACTAGTTCCAAAGCCAAACAACCCTCATGCAGTATGATCTGTTACCAGCTCCTTCTTGCAGGCATTAAATGTTCTCCAGATGAGAAACTGCCATTGATCTCATTTTGGGGCAGCATCACACAGGGAGGGAAGCGCTTGCTCAGTAAAAAGGTTCCAAACTGTTGGTGGCTTTAACTTGCAAAGCCCTAACCTTGAATGTCATATAAAAGTTCACAAAGCCAGAGCTAGTGCAGTGCTCTCAATGTACTCAACATGCTCTCAATGTACTGAATTTCAGCCGCTTGCGTGGCCGTGCAGATCAGTACCACTAGGACAGTGGGCTACCTCAAGTGTGTGTGTGTGTCTGAAAATAGTGTTCAAATGTAACATTTTAATTTTACTTTTTTTGGGGTGGGGGGGGTGGTGGCGGGGGCTGGTCTGAATACCGTCCCACAAGTGCTGATCATAAAAGTTCTGCCACCTGGAACTCCTTTCTTCATCTTTGTGGAAAGTTAATTTGATGCAATCGAATACAAAATGACGTGTGCTAGTTTAAATGTGTAATTTGTTTTGCTCTATGAGAAATAGGAACAATCTAGGGAATACAGAGAAAATAACAAATCCAATGCATAGTTCTTGCCCACGCCATCAAAATTTTGGGCAAGAATTGAGTATTTCCCATTGCCACAGATTTGACTTCCAGTGGTGTGCCATAGCCACTGTCTTCCCCAAATAAAGGATTAATAGATTTTTACACCAGAAGGGACCAATAAATAATCTCGTCTGAACTCCCGTACATTACAGGCCATTACATTTCACCCAGTTATTCCTATATTCAGCCTAATAACTTGTGTTTGACTAAAGCATACCTTTAGGAAAGAGATCCAGGTTGATTTCAAGACCTCAAGAGATAGAGAATCCACCACTTGACTTGACAGTTTGTGCCAATGGTTAATCACACTCACTGTTAAAAACCTGTGCTTGAAGTGAATTAGTAACCTGGGGGGCGACTTCAAGCCTCAAATTTTCAAGATGTTTTGCAAAACTTGAGTTAGCTCTTTAGGGCAATATGTTATCACTATTTAATGCTTATCCAAAGCTGCTTGAATGCTCCACATAGTTAAATGAGAAAAGATACCAATGTTCACATTTTCACTGAATAGTACATATGCAAGCTTTTTCCTTAAACGCTCTGATAGTTATTTCACAGACTAATTGTAAGTCAGTCATTGTGAAAGCTGACTGCTACCTGTGCCTCCAGCAAGGTTAAGTACCACTGCAGGTGTTGACTACGATTAGCTACTTAATAATTTGATCACTGGAATACAGAATTACTCATTGCAAAGTCAGCTAGTGACATTTTTAAGACACCTGTGTGCCTACAACTGAGTAACATCCTCTAGATCAGTGGTTTTCAATGGGTTTTTCATTTGCAGACCCCTACAAAATTTCAAATGGAGGTGCAGACCCCTTTGGAAATCTTAAGACATAGTCTTCAGACCCCAATGGTCCACAGACCACAGGTTGAAAACCACTGCTCTAGATCAGTGGTTCCCAAACTTGTTCTGCTGCTTGTGCAGGGAAAGCCCCTGGCGGGGTGGGCGGTTTGTTTATCTGCCGCGTCTGCAGGTTCGGCCGATCGCGGCTCCCAGTGGCCACGGTTCGCTGCTCCAGGCCAAGGGGAGCTGCTGGAAGCAGCGTGGGCTGAAGGATGTACTTGCTGCCGCTTCCAGCGGCTCACATTGGCCTGGAGCAGCAAACCGCAGCCACTGGGAGCCGCGATCGGCCGAACCTGTGGACACGGCAGGTAAACAAACTGGCCTGCCCCGCCTGGAGCTTTCCCTGCACGAGCGGCGGAACAAGTTTGGGAACCACTGCTCTAGATGAAAAAGCAGTGTGTCTTTTGATTAAGCCGTATAGTACACATGTACATACATACCAGGAGCACCATTGCTAGGACTTAAAGAAAGGCATTTGATATCAAATGCTATACAGAAACAATAATGCTTTGTGCAGGGATTTTTTCCGTTTTGCATCTAAAGTTGTTAATGACAGTCAGCATTCAGTGTTCAAGATGGAGAATCTAGTCTTAAGTTTCTGCCTTGACTCCTACCACACTTCACAGTTCCCTGAACATGGGCATTGTCTGGTTATCTCTGCTCTACAGTATTATGTCAAAATAAAAGGAGTACTTGTGGCACCTTAGAGACTCTAAGGTGCCACAAGTACTCCTTTTCTTTTTGCGAATACAGACTAACACGGCTGTTACTCTGAAATATGTCAAAATAGTTAATTCTTTCACCTATTCACATGTTTCTTGCATTCACGTGGAGAGATTTACCGAGGTGGTGTTCTGGAGAGGACCACATCTTTTGTCTTTGGGCAAAAATCCTACCATATGGAATAGACTACACTTTCTATGAAAGCATCTAGAGTTTTCTGTAAGGTTTCCTCTACAGCTGCAGTTTTTACAGAGATGGATGGAAAAATCAAATAGGTTGCTTACCTATAACTGGTTCTTTGAGATGTGTGGTCCATATCTGTATTTCACTGAGGGGTTATGTGCATGTGCCAGGAGGCAGAGTTTTTGAAAACAGTACTGTGTGGCAGTCCTCACATGTGCCCTGTGCCACTTCGTGGTCTCACCCAAGGCAATAAAGGGCACAGCGTGCTGCCAGCACCTCCTGTTCCTTCTCTACAACACAGCTGTTGAATCTACAGCAGAGGGGAAGCAGGCTGGGTCTGGAATACAGAGAGGGACCACACCTCTCGAAGAAGCTTCAGTTACAGGTAAGTAACATTGTTTTCTTTTTTGAGTGATGGTCCCTATTGTATTTCACTGAGGGTGATTAGCAAACAGTACCTATGTAGGAGGAGACTGTGGAATGGAGGACTGCTGCTCCAAACGAAGCATCAAATCATGGACTACAACATAGCGTGTGGAAGAGGTGTGCAGTGAATTCCACGTGGCTACCTTGCATATGTCTGCGAGGGGCAAATTGTGGAGTGTGGCCATAGCGGATGCTTGCACTCTGGTGGAATAGGCCCGAATCCCTTCAAGTGGGGATTGTCCCAATTACTGATAGCAACGTGTAATGCACCCTGAGACCACACTGGGAGATTCTTTGGCTGGAAATGGCTTGCCCTATCATTCTCTCCGCTATGGCAACAAAAAGCTGAGGAGATTTCCAAAAGGGTTTTGTCCTCTTAAGATAAAAAGCCAATGCCCTTCAAACATCTAATGAGTGAAGCCTTCTTTCCTCATTCGAGGCATGAGGAAGAAGGTAGGTAAAAGCATGTGTTGATTGAGGTGGAATTGGGAAACCGCCTTGGGCAGGAACTTGGGGGGGAAGTCAGAGAGACCTTATCTTTATGGAAAGTGATGAAAGGTGGGCTAGCAATCATGGTTTCCAGTTCGCCAACCCTCCTAGCCAATTTAATGGTGATGAGGAAAGAGACTTTCATGGAAAGGAGAGAGTGACCATGGGGCCATAAGTTCAAAGGGGGCAGACGTCAACAAGGTCAGGACAAGGTTGAGGTCCCATAAGGGGGGAGGGGAATAGGTTGAATGGGAAGGTATTTTCATAGAAGGCCCTTCCAGAACCATTCAGTTAATGGCCGTCCACCAGCAGGTGAAAAGTGCTAATGGCAGCTGCATGCACCTTAATGGAACTGAGGGCCAGTCCCAAGTCCTTCAGATAAAGAAAATATTCCAAGAGTCGTGGGACGCCCACTGCTTCAGGGACAAGGTTCTGCCAGGTAGCCCTGGCAATGAAAAGTGTCCATTTGGCTACATACGAACATCTTGTGGACTCCTTTCTGATGCTTGAGAGAACATCTCACACTTCCAGAGAGCATTCCTGTGCTAGTGGAGTGTCCACCAAAAACCAAACCGCCAGGTGGAGTGTGCGCGGGTTAGGGTAAAAGTCTGCTATTGTTTGGGTCAGTAGCTCCGGGAGCATCCAAAGCCTGAGTGGCAGGTTCTTTGACATGCAGAGAAGTGGGAACCAATATTGGCAAGGCCAGAAAGGGGCGATCAGGATGGTTGTTGCTTTCTCCCATCTGATCTTGTGGATTATTCATAGTAGGAGGGCTGGAAGTGGGGGGTGGGGGGGAGGCATAATTTGTCTGGTCCGACCAATCGAGGACTAGGACGTCCCCTTATGATTGAGTTCCAGTCCCTCCCCTTGAACAACAACGGGTGCATTTGGTATTGTTGTGGGATGTGAAAAGATCCCTCACAGGGGTTTCCCATCAGCCAAAGATGTTCGTGATTACAGAGTCATGCAACTCCCATTTGTGGTCAATGGCAAAGTTTCTGCTGAGAGCATCAGCAATCACGTTCTGGGTGCTCGGTAGGTAGGCTGTTGTCAGAAGAATATAGCATGTGATGCACCATTCCCAAAGGTATGTAGCTTTCACACACATGGCTCAGGATCTTGTCTCCCCTTGCTTACGTAGAGGACTGTGGTGGTGTTGTCTGACATGACAAGAATGTGTCGGTCCTGGATGGTTGGTAGGAATGCCTGGCAAACTTTGCATGCTTACCAGAGTTCCAGTATGTTTATGAGCATCCTGGCCTCTCGTGTTGTTCAGGTGCCTGTGTCATGCAGTTGCACATCTGGGCACCCCAGCAAAAACAAGAACAAACATTACTTCCAGATTCCTGATTCCTACTACTGGATTGTTAATTAGTGGAAGTTAGTGAAGAACAGACAGCTTTAATGTAGTAATGTTCCCTACCAATCACAACAGATCAGCCATCTCTTAAGCTATACTAGAGCTGACTTGTGGCATGGTACTGACTTATTGGAACATCCCAAATGCAAATCAGATGCCTCACATATGTTGCTTCATTGGTATGAAGCGCTGTCTAGTGATTAGAGCAGAGAATCTCTAGAGCTTATCTATTTATCCAATGTGTGTAAGACCTAATTGCCTCACAGATGTACTAAGAGAATTAGTTATTGCTGAAGTACTTTATACTGCCTCTTACCGAGGATCTCAAAGTACAAGAGTGAAGGATTATTAATAAGTTCCTCTTTCCTGAACCAAAGGACTCCCATTGACTTCAATGGGCACTGGATCAGGCTACCAGTTCTGCCAGTGATAAATTCTGTAACCTTAAGCAAATCCCTTCACCGACCTCCATTTTCCTGTCTGTAAAACGGGGGCATATTATAGACGCAGAAAATTTCAACCTGTGAAATATCAATGAAAAAAACAAAGCCTCCCCCTTTCCCTGTTTTCTGACAAACTCTTCTACTCATCTCAAAGAAGTGCTGTGCGGATTAGTTAATATTTGCACAGGGATTTGAACATGCAAAGTGCTTTATAAGTGCCAAGCATTATTATATTCTCCAGCAAGAAAATTGCTCCACTTGAATATCACTGCCTTTCTGCACATACTTAACTACCCATACTGTAGTTAACAACTGCTTGCTGGGGGCAGGGGGACTTTTCTAACATATCCTGGCCTATAAATGAAACAATAGTGACATCTACTGTAATCAGTGGACAGTTGAAGCAGAGCTCAGTCAATTTGAGTACTGTATTCTTTAATGCTTGCTGAGTTCTGTGTGTCTCGATGAATCATTGATCCCTGATGTTTTCTAATTTAAAGGTCACATTTGCTATGAAGGACAGATACAAGCCATCTGGCTGTTCTGTTCAAAATGGGAGGCTTTTTTAAAAACTATTTTTCTAAGTGTGACAATGGTGTATGCTCCTTATATCTGGAGAATGATGCTCCACCTTTTGAGATATTGGCTTTGCAATTGGTTGCAGATTTCAATCATTATTAAAAAAAATATAGAATTGTCTCTTTTTGAAAAAAAAACACCCCACAATTAGCAATTACTGTAGCAGCTGCATTTTACTGAAAGCAAGCTGTGTTGGCAGGGAAACATAATAGGCATTTATATTATGATTACTAGTTATACAATGGCAGCAGAACATACATAGATTTTAAGGCAGTCCCTATTCTGGAAATCTTCAGATTTAGCAGAAACAGACCAAAAAAACCAAACGGGAAGATTCAGAAAAAAGGGATTCCCTTGCCCGAGGCTGGGGGGGTGGGGTGTGTGCAGCACTGCGGAAACCTGCCTTTCCTTCTCATTCTAGTTTTAATTGTGTGACATTCTGTGGGCAACTAGGGGTGGCGCATTGCGAGTGAGTTCCATGCAGAGGGATGGGGAAGCACGAAGCAGGTGCTAGTCGCTGTGACTGTTTCCTTTGTAAGTAGTGACAGGAGGAGAAGATGGGGAGACCAGAGGCAAGAAAGATTAAGGCTGCTAGTCTTCAGCTATGATCTCCAGAGCCATTTGTCACATGCTGAAGCATTTGCTATCATCAAATGCTGAGACTTCCTGCTAGTTGTAGTCAAGACTAGGAGTGCTCCCAAGGCTGCATGTTTGTTTTTGTTTTGTTTTTTGCTGGGGGTGGGGAGGGGCACTAGTCCAGTTTCATTGATTTACGTTTCCGTCGGCTAGGTGTTTCTATTCACTAAGTTTAGTTTTAGTCCTGCACAAATTTGAGGGGCAGCAAAACAGTTTTTTTCCCTGAGCCGGAGGAGGTTCACAGCCCTGGCATGTACTAATACATATATGGAAACAAGAATATTTTTAAAGTTGGAAAATTGGGGAAATTTTGACTTGGAAAGATCTCATTTAACTTTTTGAAGTGCTACCAACAAAATATGTAAAATTTAATTGTTTGATATTAAACATAAAACTGTCCAATTAAGTTAGCATCAGTTTGCATGCAGAGAGATCTGAACCTGAAAAAGATGGTTATTGAAAATAAATAAAAAGACAGGGCCTGACTTTCAGAAGTACTGTACATTCACATCCCCAGCTGAAGTCACTGAGAGGAGTTGGTGCTTGAAAAATCAAGTCCATATAGTTCTGTATTTGGTGTCAGGGCCGCTAATGGGGTGGTGTGACCTAATGGTCAGTCAAAAATGGAGTCAGGGCCGCAATCGGAAGTCAAGCCGAAGGTCAGAGTCAGGAGCCACACCAAGGGTCAGTGCCAGGGTAGGAATCAGGAGACACATCAAAGATTAAGACAGAATTGGAGTAAGAAGTCATGCCAAGGGTCAAGCTGCAGTCAGTCAAAAAGAGTGATAACAGGAGCGACAAGTGGGAACCAGGCAAAGAGGCAGAAAATTGATCTCAGAGGTCTGATCACCAGCAGACCTACCAACTAGTTGCTCAGAGAAGAGGTGGGACAGGAACAGGAAGCTTTATATCTAGTGGTGTCCAATCAGTAGTCTGCTGCTAGTCACCTGACTCAGCTGAGTCTCTGGGTGTAGCCTCTGGTAGTGGGGTGTTTAGCTACAGTTCCCTCATCTGACTTTGCAGTGCAGTGGTACAGAGGACAAGGCTCTCACTCAGCCAGGCCAGGGTTCAAGACCCATAGCACCTGATAATTCTTCAGTTAGTTTTCCTATCTTGGCAAACAGCGAAAGTCACAATTTGGCACTATATCTTGCTCTCTGAATAAAGAATGCAAAAGCATCTTCACAGATGAGATAGGCAGGAAGGCCTGCTCCACTTGCTCCGTCCTGTGCCATAAACCATGTCAAACAGGTGTAATCTATACTTATTTTACAGAAAGCTGTACATGACATGCTGCTATTTCCATTTTTTCTTCCCTATTCACATATTTCACAGCTATCAGACTCAAGTGATATCTGGGCAATTTGCTTTCAGTTAGATTTGAAGGTTGATTATAAACTTACATTCTGCCAGCTAGTTCCTTGAGATATAGCACATGCTTCAGGAAAAAAAGATGATTCTTTGGAGAAAGCATCCTCAATTTATAAAGAACTTGCCTTCCTGTCCAAACCTCAGCTTGCTGATATTTTCCTCTTAATTCTTTATGCTTTTGCCAGTGACAAGGAAAATACCATGTATATGGTGCTAGCAATGGTTGAGAGA
Organism: Lepidochelys olivacea; assembly: GCF_965140295.1. Classification (NCBI taxonomy): domain Eukaryota; kingdom Metazoa; phylum Chordata; order Testudines; family Cheloniidae; genus Lepidochelys; species Lepidochelys olivacea. The sequence continues at coordinate 10,118,893 of NC_140415.1, read as the reverse complement.
GTCATAATTTTGAACCCCTGGTTTTTCAATTAAAGGCCATTTCTTGTGACAATCAAATGTTAATCTCAAAATAAGTATTTTCTGAAAAAAGTCTGCTTACATTAATTAACTTTTTTTTTTTCAAAAATATTCTGTTATTTCACTATTACCGTAGTAAAATCAAAGACTGATTTCATTCCATGGAATCTGCTTTCATGCAGCTCCTTGTCAACCGACTGTGTCACATCCTGATTTGCACGAACAGGAAAAAAAGGGACACTGTGCTCACAATTCATCTGCATACACCTACAGGGAATATAGCAAATGCACCTTCTTAGTACGTGCTTTGTTTATTCATAGAAAGGTGAAGGTGAAGTACAAGAATGAAAGGAAACTCAATCTGTAAAAAAAAAATGGCAGCTCAGAGTTTGTTTGTATTCTGTTTTAAATTGATTTTTATACTGTGCCATAATGATGAACATAACATCAGGGCTGAAGAAAGAAACTTTTATATTAAGAGGTGTTTTAAAAGATCTAATTCTTTTTCTTTTTTTTTTTTAAATAGAATAGAGTATTCTCAAGCTGGCGGTGGGGAGCTAAAGAAGGATTTTTGGTGAAGTCCTCACCCACAAACCAGTAATAAATAAGAGATATGAGATTGCTGATACCTTACACACATGCACTGAATACCAAGTGGATTACTGTGGTCATGTACACAATCCCAACTCCTCCCACATATACTGAGAATGTATTCTTTGTCAGGTCATATGCAAAGTTTGCAGGTTAGACTTGAACCCATAGCCATCTGGCAGCATGGTGTCTTAACTTCTCAGACATCTCTCTGGTCACAAACATGCTTGCATAACAAAATCTTTCCTTCCATCAGTGAGCTTCATAGTCCCTGCACCCTCAATGTATTGTTCACTGGAAATGAAGAGCTGTAATATAGCCATAGGGTCACCTCCATTAGCTTTAGATAAAAGTAGAGTAATTTCAGATGTCTAAAGATAAACATGTTCCTTTGTCTTCTAGTCCCCGCCATCTCTATCTATATAGACATAGTATTCTTGGAGCAATCTACACCCATTGATATTAACAGTATTACAGTTAAAAAGAAAAGGAGGACTTGTGGCACCTTAGAGACTAACAAATTTATTTGAGCATGAGCTTTCGTGAGCTACAGCTCACTTCATCGGATGCATTCAGTGGAAAATACAGTGGGGAGATTTATATACACAGAGCATATGAAACAATGGATGTTACCATACACACTGTAATGAGAGTGATCAGGTAAGGTGAGCTATTACCAGCAGGAGAGCGGGGGTGGGGGGAAACCTTTTGTAGTGATAATCAAGGTGGGCCATTTCCAGCAGTTGATAAGAACATCTGAGGAACAGTGTGAGTGTGTGTGCGCGCACGTGTGTGTGTGTGTGGGGGGGGGGGGGGGATAATTTTACTTTGTGTAATGACACATCCACTCCCAGTCTTTATTCAAGACTAAGTTAATTGTATCCAGTTTGCAAATTAATTCCAATTCAGCAGTCTCTCGTTGGAGTCTGTTTTTGAAGTTTTTTTGTTGAAGAATTACGACTTTTAGGTCTGTAATCGAGTGACCAAAGAGATTGAAGTGTTCTCCGACTGGTTTTTGAATGTTATAATTCTTGACGTCTGATTTGTGTCCATTTATTCTTTTACGTAGAGACTGTCCAGTTTGGCCAATGTACGTGGCAGAGGGGCATTGCAGGCACATGATGGCATATATCACATTGGTAGATGTGCAGGTGAAGGAGCCTCTGATAGTGTGGCTGATGTGATGAGGCCCTATTATGGTCTCCCCTGAATAGATATGTGAACACAGTTGGCAATGGGCTTTGTTGCAAGGATAGGTTCCTGGGTTAGTGTTTTTGTTGTGTGGTGTGTGGTTGCTGGAGAGTATTTGCTTCAGGTTGGGGGGCTGTCTGTAAGCAAGGACTGGCCTGTCTCCCAAGATCTGTGAGAGTGATGTGTCGTCCTTCAGGATAGATTGTAGATCCTTGATGATGCACTGGAGAGGTTTTTCCACTGAATGCATCCGATGAAGTGAGCTGTAGCTCACGAAAGCTTATGCTCAAATAAATTTGTTAGTCTCTAAGGTGCCACAAGTATTCCTTTTCTTTTTGTGGATACAGACTAACACAGCTGCTACTCTGAAACCAGTATTACAGTTGTGTCTACTGAAATACTTCAATGTTCTGGATCACTATAGCAACTGAATTCTTCATTACAATAATTAAAGCAGACAACCCTCTTCAGTAAGTGTTTCTTGCTTCAGGATAGTGAGCATCAGCTTTTTAAAAAAAATGCCTTCTACTTTCCTTAACCCACACACATTTCATTATAGTTTCACCACCAAAATAATTACAAAAAATATTCTTTCTCCTCTTCAAGTTTAAAAGAGGGTTAACCTAAACATTATTTCCTTGCTGAGTTTACTTCATTACTTCAGCCAACCCAGCAGATGAGCATGTTTTTCCTGTCTGAATGCAGCCCTGATGGATCACTAGCCCATCATTAAAAGTATAGCCATTGTAAAACTGAGAACAGCAGAATCTGAGTACTTCAGTACGAAATGAGAAAATGCTGGCTGTGAACTTCCATCCACATTAAGAGGCAGAGGGGATTTGTTAGATAAACAAAATGTTTTTAAATCTTCACCTCAATCTTCCATGAAAGTGAAATTATGGCTGAAATGGCTATTGACTTTACTCAGACACCAAAGGTAATTTAATTTTACAGGTCAGTCCAAAACGGATCTTTAGCTAATTTGAGTTTCTTGAAATATATATGGATTTTTTGTTTAAAGCTGTAAAAAAAAACAAAAAAAACCCCTGAAAACATCTATTTAATTCTCTTACAGTGAGGTACAGTATTATCTTGTTAAATGACTCTGAACGAACTTTTCTCTCAACCTAAGAAAGGTAAAACAGCTAGTTCCTTTTTTATTAGTATTAAAAAACTCTCATAACTGATGTCAGACCGGCCACTGCATGTTTAGTAATTGTAATACAGGTATTTCCACAACAACAATCTTGTCTTAAATCTAGCAGTGATTTACACACATTCTACAGGGTACCACGATAATGTTTCTGATCCTACCTGATTTTTCATAAACTTTTAGCTAACAGTGTATAATTATTTTTCCCTTAAAGTAAAAATGAAGTCAACACACCCAGAGTATAGAATCTCTCCAAAAATCAATGTCACTGTAGCTTTGGATAAAACTATAGATTTTTTGGTAGGTCATGAAGCCAATTTCTGCCTTGAAGAGAGGAAGTAGGTTTAAATTTTTCTTAAAGATGATGGGATCCTTTTATGAAATGGAATTCTCGCACAAAATTTAGTAGTGAATTCAAACTATAAGCATTAAAATCCATGAGAAGGAATGGTTCTCTTGGCTTCTAAGCAGTAAAGTGTTTTGAACCTATAGAAATTTGTTTGAAAACCTGAATGCTGACATACAAGGATGGAAAAAAAAAAAAAAGAAACCATGTAAGAAAAATGTGATTAATAAAGAAGTAGCAACAAAATTGAACAAATAAATTCAATCTAACAAAGGAACTTTAGTTATTCTTTTGAGAATATCAAGAGTGAATCCAGACCATCTTACAGAACTGGTGAATACCTTGCTGTGCTGAGAAAACAGGATGACTTTAATATGCCCTGCTACCGTAGTTTTTTTTTTTTTTTTTTTTGCTTAACCAATAGTTGTAAGCACTGTATTTCCCTTCCCAACAAAGCAGCATTTTAAATGATGGAACTGATGTGCTTTTCTTTTAAAGTATTCATTAAATAGGTTGCGGGTACTGTTTCAGTTCTAGTATTTTATTGCAAGAGGAAGCAAGGAGGGAGAAACCCCAGGACAGTGCATCTTATGAAAGATGTAGATGCCAAGGTATTAATAAGGAGCAAGAATGCTATATCCTAACTGGCAAAGAACACTGGAAGATTCAGTTTGATAAAAGCAATGTCAGGAAGCTCACAAGAGAATGTCCAAGGAGAGAATGAATACTATTAAGTCAAGCAACAGTGAACTCCTGACAGAGATGAATGAGATTAAAGTAAGTGGTATGTCAGAACCTAAAGGATACAGATGAGAAAAGGACCAAGACTTTTGAAATTTGGTACGACTGCCAATTATATTTCTTGATTGTTTCAGTCAATGACAAAAATACCCAAAAACCTTGCACCAGAAACCCATAGGTTCTTGAAACCAGAATCTGACTTTATATAGCCCAGTCAGAGGGAATTCACTTGGGATGTTGGAGACCTAGAGTTCAAGTCCCTGCTTTGCCCAATTCAGACCATTTGGCTACCAGCTATTCTGTGGTAAGGGTCTTTTTTTTCCCCACATCATATTTCAAAAGGTCTTTTTCTTGCTGATATGGAAGAAAAAAGTTCTGAAACCTTGATTTTTTTTTTGTGAAACAGAACTGTGCTTTTTTGACCAGCCCTACTGAAAAGAAATTGAGCAAATTCTCTGGTGTTACAGAAGAAGCCTGCAGCAGAAGTGGCATTAGAACACAAACCTCTTGGATCCCGCAAGTCCAGTGACTTCATTTAAAAAAAAAAAAAAAAAAAATCTTTTCCTTTAATGATGCAGTGAACTTTATTCTACTTTAAAAAATTCTTTGGATAACATTGGTTATATTAAAACATGAAAAAGTTTTGTCCATTAAAAATAAAATTCTGACTCTCTCTGCATTATGGAGAACTCTCAACAGACTACTGTGTTGATAGAAAACTACTGTTGATGATGACAAATATGGAATATAAGTCCCTTTTAACATTCTCTTTATTGCATATATACCCCCTAAAGTCTTGCATAGAACTAAGGCAACAGATACCTTGATTTACAGTGGAGGTTATCAAAAAGCCAACATTTACCTACACTACCACTGTAACATAATTAGTGCTCTACCAAATTCACAGTCCATTTTGGTCAATTTCACGGTCATAGGATTTTAAAAATCGTAAATTTCATGATTTAGCTATTTAAATCTGAATTTCACTGTGTTGTAATTGGAGGGGTCCTAACCCAAAAAGGAGTTGTGGAAGGGTCGCAAGGTTATTGTAGGGGGGTTGCAGTACTGTTACCCTTACGTCTGCGCTGCTGCTGGCAGCGGTGCTGCCTTCAGAGCTGGGCGGCTGGAGAGTGGCAGCGGCTGGCCGGGAGCCCAGCTCAGAAGCCGGAGCCTCTGCCAGCAGCAGCGCAGAAGTAAGGATGGCCTGGTGTGGGACTGACACCCTTACTTCTGCGCTGCTGCCTGAAGAGCTGGGCCCTCAGTTAGCAGCCGCCACTCTCTGGCCACCCAGCTCTGAAGGAAGCAGTGCAGAAGTAATGGTGGCATGATATGGTTTTGCCACACTTACTTCTGCGTTGCTGCTGGCGGGGCGCTGCCTTCAGAGCTGGGCACCCGGCCAACAGCCGCTGATCTCTGGCCTCCCAGTTCTGAAGGCAGTGCAGAAGTAAGGGTGACAATACTGTGACCCCCCCCGGCCCCTAAAATAACCTTGTGACCCCCCCAGGCTAACATTTATATGAATAAGAATACTCCAAGGTAGAACAGTTAATGTAACTTATTTTTAAAAAAACCTCATGCTTCAGAGATTAAACCAATTTAACTAGTGGGGTGTTGACCTCTGACTGTTTCTTATGCTTCCTAACTAACCTTAAGCTCGCTAGATGCAGGATGACACTATAGCAGTATAATATTGACCAGTGTGGATAGCTTATTAGCTTGGAACACGCCTAATGGCAAGTAGGTGAACTTAAGTAACTGGATTATTATACTTGCTACGATTAGGGGCCTATTGTATTAGTGTGAAGCCTTATGGTATTAGTTATGCTAAAAATTGATTTTAATAGGAATATAATAGGCCTAAAGAGATATCCAAAGGTCAAACTCTATATACTCATTCTCAGAGGCAAACAAGTGACCACAAATGAGTACAGTATACCACAGGATTCCACAAGAAGGGTGAGTGGGAGGGGGCTTTAGCAATTGGGTTTCTATGCAGTAAGCAGAAGTTAGAGCACATTTATATATAGGAATTAAGAAATGTGTCTTGTAGTTTATTAATATTAATGACTATAAGAATGGTTATGACACTCAGAAGGCCACATATGGATAATGGAAGGGAGACAATTTTGTCATGGTCACCAAAAGTGGTCAAATATTGTTATGCATCTGAAAAGTTACCTAAATATCGGGTATAAAATATCCTGTCTAGTTCCCTATTTTTAAGTTCCTCTGGGCTCTTAATTGGTATCAACTGATCCACGGACTTCTGTGTGCTGCTCCACTTACTGATTCTTCATCCCTATATAAGTCTTTTCTTTTAGAGTGTAAGTATGAAATGAGATTAATTATCTCTACTATGTTGGGTACATGGGTTATCTCGATAGGTTTGTGCTGTCTAGCCATTTTATGCAGTATAATTATCTAGTTTCTTTGTAAAGTTATAACTGAATCTATACAACTCTATCACAAATTACATCAATCCCTTAAAGAAAAAGAAGAGTTTCTGAGAGAAACTTGTGTAGCCTACCTTGGGAAAGAACTTGTGATAATCAATGGACATTACAAGGGTGGAAAATATCTAGTGTCATTATTTAACATGGCTACTGGGGATTAAGAGGAGACCTTCATGGGGCAGTAGTTTCTCTCACATTTAACGAACAAGAGGTTTCCTGCATCTTTCTCAGAAACATCTGGTATTTGCCACTGTCACACTGGCTACTAGACTAGATGGACCACAGTTCTTATCCAGTATGGCAATCCCTACATTCTTATGAACATAACAGATTGTATGCACGAGGTGTTGAAACTCCATCTATTTATATATATTAGTTAAACTACACTAGTCCCTCTAAATGGTAGAACCCCATTATTTGGGACAGTAGACTGGATTATGGACTAATATGTGTACAATAGCGAATATTCTTGAGTGCATTCACCTGCAAGCACAATAGGTATTTTCCATCTCTAACTTCAGTGATTCTATGAATTGCCTGAGATCCATTATCTTGGCAATGAGTAGTCCAGAGGTCATAATTACATGTAAATTGCCCTTTCTGAACTACTTAAAAACACATTATGAAGTACACAATCTGTTTACTCTATCTAATAAATAAAGTTTTGTGGTTACCTTTTTCACAGTCTTGTCAGGTTCAAGAGCAATATCTGGAATGTTTGCATCCACCATGAGGGAAAACAAGTTCAAGATCAAGTTGGAATACCTAACGAGAAGAGCAGAATAAGTAAGGAACATTTTGTGGACAACAGTCTCCTGTATTAGTCTTTTCCCTTATCTAAAATATTTCTCACACACCACCTCCAACATAGGCAATGTGAGTTGGTAATGCTCAAAAGAGATGATTTGTACATAACATATTAGTTGGGTATGTATTCTTGTTATGAATGCAATGGCCCTGCAGTTTGCTCTGTACTGAAAACTAACTTTTGTATCTCAAAAGCTAGAGCACAGATATGCTCAATATTTTTTTCCTTTTAAACATCTAAAAACATTGAGGAATATAAAACTGGAGATCTATGTAATACAGATTATAGCAGCAAATATTTCTGGAGTCAAGAACATTAATCTCTTTTGTACCTTTCTATTCCACCTGACATACAGAAGTACGCTAGATTAAAGGGACCCCAAAGTGTATTCTTTAAAACAGGGACATTCCATGCAACAGTGATATCTACTTAAATTAACAGTCTTAAAAATTGAAGTCTTTAAATTAAAAAAGATTTTTAAAGATGTTGTATGGGAGGTTGTCTAAATAGGATGAGTATGTCCCTTAACCACTTGGTTTAACCGGAGTTAAGGCTGCAGCTGCTCAGTGAATCTGTAATAACTTGCGTAAGTATGCTGCACATCTGAAACACAAAAGGTAATTTATCACCATTAAAAAAAGCAGCCCTGTCAGAGTTCCAGTTTAACATGCTGTGGTTGGAAGTACTCATGATTTTTTTTTTTAAAGACCACCATTTTGCCATTGCAGGAAATTAACTGCAAGTCACTGTTTCAGAGAATAATTTTCAAGCTGTTCAACAAACTGGAACCTTCTTTACTCTAGCCACAGAACTATTTTTCCCGCCTTTTGGAAGATGCCTTTTATAAAAGCATTTTAGGAGCTTAGAAGGTGATGGTGATGGAAAGGAAATTCAAAATAGCAAAATAATTTTAGCACAGCTTCTGAATACAAACAAGACAACAATCATATGTATTACTGTGTAAATTGTCATTTTAGTATCATACAAAAGAAGAAAGGACAGGATTAATCTCCAAAGAAAACAATCAGATCATAAAACCATATTTCTTTTTACGAACTAACAGTACCCTCTTATGGATCAAAATTTTTACGTTTTCATTGTGTGCAAACCTAAGTAGTTTGATTATATGCAGAGCTGATAATCACTGCCTACAGTTTAGGTTGCCTGACACTTTCCATTATGAGACCTATTTTATAAATTACTGAACTTTGCAAAGTTTAATCATTCAGGCTGAAGTTTTCAATGCTCAGCGTCTGCCTCAAGCTGGGTTTTTTTTTGGCAGGGGGCAGAGGAGGAAGCGGGATTTCTTGTAAACTGTTAAAACAACATTAGGGAAAGATAAGTTTTGGATATCTTAAAAAAAAAAAAATCTAACAATCGTTATGCTGAGACGTTCTATTGCTCTATTCCCTTTTTAAAGCCAGGCCACAATATTCAGCAGAGCAGTTGCCTGGGTGTTAGGGATGTCTCTTTTGTAATCCCCATAAAAACGTGCCCATATTTGTCCAAGTTGTAAGCCTTTGAATCATCTCAGTTCCCACATACTCAGCAGATGCCCATTAGAGTTTGGCACTCAATTCTCTGCAGGTTCTGTACTGAGCATATTCCAGCTAAGCATTGCAATTTGTCCAATGCAAAATCCCCTTTTGTGAATCTAGCCCTAAAACCAAAATATTCAGCAATTGCATTTCAAAACCCTTTTCTGTACACTGCTGTTATTTTTGCCAGTTCTCTGTTCTCAGGAATCCAACCAATCATGGAATGCCATCTAAAAATATCATATTTTATTTTTAATATTTATGTACTTTTAAAATTTGTGAAATGTATATTATATGGATTGGACAGTATACCTCATTAATATCCGAAGTTTCAGAGAGCTGCATGAGCCCCAAGACCATTGTTATCTGCATACTAATACCTAAAAAGTATTCTACAAACTCTCACTCTCTTTTATAGGCAGAAGCAAGATTCTTTAACGAACCTCACATTTTCATATTTTAAGTGGTTTTTACAGAAAAAAATGGTCTTGCCTTCTTTCTACCATAAATATTTAAATAACCCTTCTGAATTAGTTGAAATATAATCTAAAATTTGACACTTTTTTTTTTGTTTCTTCAACTATCCTTAACATGTTTTATTTTTCCGAACCAGATTGTTTATACTTTAAAAGCTACAAGCTTTCTGCTGCTCTGTGCCCTTGCTCAGGCAAACTAGACTGTTTTGCCCTTCTGTCTATTTGGATTTTACTGGCATGCATTTCAACTGCAGCCCTTCCAACTGTTTCTATATTTCCCACTTCTATGCACTTGATTTCAAATACATCATAAAAACACTATAAAAACTCCTTAGACAATTTCAGATTCCTTCAACGTCAGCTTTCCTAAAGACACAGGCTCATGTTATTTCTGCTGTGCTCTTATAAGCATTTCAGATCAAATCAAATTGTTAACATTACATCCTAAACGTACCTCGATTTTAATCGTATTATTTATTACAGGCTTCTTTCCTGACTGGGGTCCAAAACTAGTTGAGCCTTAGGCTCTTCAATAAACCATGCAAGAATGCAGTACTCCATAAGCTAACTTCAAGGCACATGTTCCTAACAATATGGGGATAGGGCTGAAAAATGTGAGAATCTCTATCATTATGCATTTAAAGCCCTGATTTTCTTGGCCTTCAACTCCTACAAAAACCAAGGATGAGTTCACAGAGGGATCACATTGGCCTGAGGTCTGATTTCCCCGAAACCAAAAAGGAATCAGTAACAATTTTAAAAGTCCAGTATCTTAAAAATCACCAGCATCATTTACAACTTTTGAACTACGTACACTATTTGTTCCTACTCCTGGCAAGCTGAGTCATTAAGTGAACCCCGCACCATTCCGATTACCATCTTATATTTTTTTCTCCATTCTTCTGCCTCACTTGCTATGATTAGCATTCAGCAACACTAGCATTCCAAACAAAATCTTTGAAACTGTTTCCAAGCTTTCAATCTATGAAGCACAAATCATTGGCTCTAAATATAAGAGATAATTTGGCTGCTTAAAAAAAAAAAAAAAAAAATCACACCCCCATCACCGTTGAGTTAGAAAGAAATTATAAATTCCAGCCAGGCTGACTCAATTTTAAATTTGGATTTCTCACAACTTATCAGGCCTAATCACACTTATGTGGATCAATGAAAACACTTTCAGGACCAGTACAAGCACTTTACAGGCACTGGTCCTGAATTCATGTTCAGGAGAAAAAAAAGTCTAAATTTATGTCAGACTCTTTACTCAGAAAGCCTCAATCAATTAAAACAAAACAAAAACAAATCAAAACACATTTTCATGAAAGATATTGAGGTTTTCTCAAACACTCATATTGCAGGTCAGTAGATATGTAACCTCGGAATCTCTATTGAGTTTTTCTAAACTATTCTCTTCATCACTGCCAACAAATGCTAACTAGACTTTTTTTCTATATGAGCAGCAAAACTGCTCTCTCTTACATTACTCCTTGCTTCTTGTGGCTGAGTCATGGAGTTTCCATGGTTCACCATTAAGGCCCTGATTCACCAGATACTTAACTATGTGCTTAAGTACCTTGCTGAGTCATGGCCTATGTCCCTGGCTCTGAGTCCCTAGTTTACCATTTCCAATCTACTTTAGAATAATAAATTTATGAAAGGGTGAATACAAATCTAATTGCCCCATAAATAATCTGAAACAAAACACAATTACTACAGACAAACAAGACAAAACAAAACACCTGAAAGGCACTTCTCAGCATGGCCAACAAAATGAAACTGGACATCATAAGCCAAGAGATAAGCCACAGAAATATTAGGAAATTTTGAAAAAAGTAATGGACAGGAATTTTTATTAATATAAATATATTATTGTATTAATAAAATACAATAATATTAATCAATTAATATATTTTATTAATATAACAGTACTATGATGTCTTTTTTTTCCCCCAGCATGTGATGTTTCAGGGACTTTGTTTTTCTTTTGGTGAAGTTTGGTGTGAATGGGGATGAAAATTAGACGTGCAATACAAAATTTGCTTCACTCTTAACAATTGGTTAAAAAGCAAAAAATAGGTTAAATAACCTGATTAATTTATACAACTGTCAGTGTATCAAATAGATTTTTATGCCAACATGCACAATGACAACAGCCTAGTCCTCCATTCTCTAATCCATTAGCCTGCTCTATAAGTACACATTCCTGCTAACCATTATTTTGAGCCGCAGATGCTCAGAATGTGCTATTAAGATTCATATAGTAAAGTCCTTATGCCTTTCACATCAGGAGCTTAAGAACTTCTGTGAACATGACAGATTTACCTAGAACAGTAAGTTAATATTTTGTATTTGTATAATACAAATACTTTCACATTAAACTGTATGTATACCGAAGAAATGAATGATCTTCAAATACAACTACAATCCTAGGGATTTCAACTAATATTTTAAAATGTTAATTTTATATTAAAAATTACTGGATCAATGCACACCATGCTACTAAGTATGTCCTCTGATGCCAATCACTGTGTTACCTAGTTAATTCAATGGATAATCTTGCAGAAATTTAAAAGCTTTTCCCATTGAAATAGTGAACATCAACTTACATCTCTTTAAAGCATCTATGGAAACATAAGAAATGAGTAATTTTGTATAATAACTTCAGTCCTCAAACAATTTTGACTTATACTCTGCTTGCAGAGTACACAGATTAATCCCTTCATGATTATTCTCTGGTGTGATGGTCGTTATCGTGGCTGCTGATTAATAACTTGTCTTTGTTTTCTCATTGTGTTGAATTGCTGCTAATCCATTACAAATGACAGTTTATAAAGGCAGTTACTTTTTTTCTCCTTTCAATAAGACGGAATACGTTTTACATTTCTTCAGCAATTATTTCACATTATCTTGTCTGCCTCCTTTCTAAGATCACCATTGTTCAATATACTTTTTTCCAGGCTTTGGAGTATTTTAAACTAGACAATCCAGATATTAAAGTGTAATTTGTATATCTCCATGGAAGACTTCCTGAATCACTTAGCAAATAGAGAAACTGTTCACCTGCTCACTGTTGTAACAGGACTGGAGGGCAAAGCTGAGCCATTCTGCCACCCAAAGGACAAACAAGGCAACATATTTTAAATGAATTTTGTAGGACATGGTAAAAGGTGCTTAGCAATGGAGAACGAAAGTCTTATTTGTCCCCAAGACAGACAATGGCAATGCAAGCTTCTCCGATCCTGTGCCTGAACTCTGAAAGAGGGCATTCTTGTGGTAAGGGGGTAGTATGGTAGTTTAGTCTCTATGCCTGTTCAAATCTTTTTGAAGATTCTACTATTGCCAACGTTTAATAGTGGATTCTGAGAAGTGAATACTTATTCTCCAGGAACAGGACTAAGATTTTCCAAGTCAACTCACGTAGGCCACTGACAAGCCAACAGAGGATACATGTGTTTGGCTGTGACTAATCTGAATTTGGGGGCAGTAGTCAAGAATTGAAAGGCTCTGTATTTCATCAATGATAACCTGAGACACCAATTTGCCTAACTAGAAAACATTCCAAGATTTGCTAAGCAACAGAACACCGCATCTCCTGAATACGTTATCAATCATTTACCACCTTGCAGGAGTGTTGCAAACCTAAATTAATGTTTGTAAAGTAATTTGAGCTCTTTGGACAGAAGATACTTTATAATGATAAATGCTACTGAAGGGTAGTCAGTGCCAAAAGCGTGATTAGAACTCAAGAATTCCCATCTCTCAGTCTCTCTTCTTTATAGCACCGTGGACATAAACAGGGGTATATATAAGTTCTCATGGTTTTTGGGGGAGAAAAAGCACCTCCCCCCCACTGTTGATCAAGCAATTGTTAACACAGAAATAGGGTTGCTACCTGCGGAGATGTAGAAAGGCTGTGTAACACTGTTTGCGGAACTCCTGGTACTGCTCACTCTGAGTGCCTCCCATACCTTCCACCATTTCCTTATTCAGCTTCATTGGGGGAGGCAGAGGCTTAGGGTCACGACCCAGAATGTAACCAAAATCGATGTGAAACAGTTTACCTGTATTAGGCAAAAAATGCAAATGTGTAATTTTATTTTTTACTATTACATTTAAAACAGTAAAAAAAGTGTTGATGTTCGCCTTCAAAAATCAATCAGCAGATATTAATTGAACCACACTTCAAAGTTTTAGCCAAGTATCTTCTTTAGTGCCCTTCATTGTAGACATTGTAAGGCATTCAGATTTTGGATTATCTCAATTCCAAATTATGTTTGTCTGAGCTGAAAGCTAGTCTCCAAGATCCATTCAGTTATTGGCATCTTTGCCCATGTTTCCAGTCTGTGAACCACTTGAGGTTGTGTCATATGGACATTTGCTCATGGGTAACTGAATTGAGACAGAACTTATTTTATATAGGCCATTAAACAGATATCAGATGGTAATTTTAAAGAAAACTCTGGGGATTAGTGATAATCTATTGCACAACCGTATATTCACTAAATGAAAATACTCTTAAAGTAGATTTTATACAGCTTTTAGTTCTTCCACGGATTGCTCACTCTCTCTCCGTAAAGAGCATTGTTTTAACTATATAGCTTTGTGATTCCTGGGAGGAAGATAAGCCTCACAATCCACAGTATGAAACAGAAGATTTAGATCCCACTTAAAATCACTGACCAACAAAATGGTTTTAAACTATTGTAAAGTAAATTCTCTAACAGGTGGTCCGAATGTGGTTAAACTCCATGTATATAATTAACGCTATTCACTCTGAAAAAGCTCCAAAGTTTAGTGCTACGATTCTAATTTTAAAAGTATATTTCAGAAGCTCAAGAGTCCATTTAGTAATTTACTTTTCTTTGTACTAAAATGCAGTGATTACCTTATCTTGATAATTACCCAAGTAACTTTCCTTCCAAGATTACTAAAGAACTAGGCTGACCAGTTCCAGGTTTGAAAAATATGTATGGCCCATAACCTATAAACATCTTGTGACACAGGGAAATCAGCTTAGATTCAAAACAATAGGTGGTTCACCTGTCTGTGAACTTCAGAGGAATGTGAAGAGGCACTGTAATTTGCAAACCAATCAATGTATAAAGTGCAACTGAATTGTTAAATTTGACTATATCCTGTTGCTTATTTGTTATTATGCATGCCTTATAGTAAATAACCCTAGATCAGAAGAAATATTAATGCTATTGTATCCACTTGTTAGAATAGAACAAAGGAAGATGTCCTCACACATGGCACGTGTTACATAAATTATTTACACTAAGTTTACCTGTGATTGCTGTCTCTATATTTAATTCTCTATTTAATTAACCCTGGAACAATGTGTGTTAGTGTTTAGTTGTGAATTCATTTGTCTAAAGTTGCTCAGCAAGGAGGAACACTGACTTCAAAGTGTACGGCGTTGTGTGCTCAAAAAAGTGAAATCTATGGACACATGCTATGCTAAAAACTGTTGGTAGGCTGTTTTCAACTATAAATATTGGACTTTGGGAATGATCCTGCCATCTCTTGATCTTTTAGGATGTTGTCAGGGAGGTGTCCAGATACAAGACAGAGTTTCCCATATCCACTTTGGGAAAACCCTGAGAGAATTTATGAAAAGACTCAGACTGGCAGATTGCTACATCACTGCTTTCATTTTGAACCTACAAACCCTAATTCACCTGTAATGTATTTTATCTGCTTTAATCTTGCTATAACTCATTAGTTTTTCCTAATTAATAAATCTTTAATTTTAGTTTACTGAAGGATTGGCTACAGCGTGGTCTTTGGTGAGATCTTGAGCATATTGTGGGTAAGTGACTGTCCCTTTGGTGCTGGAAGTAATCTAAAAAGGTGAATTTTGGTTTTAATAACCTTTCATCATTAAGTCCAGTCTGTCTGGGTGGTAAAGTAGGCTCCAGAGAGCCTAAAGGGGACTGTCTGTGGCTCCATGGTAAAACTAATATAGTGATCCAGGAGTACACTTTTGTTACTGGGTAGGTGAAATCTAATGATACAATATGCCATCAGTCTGGGGTGTCTGCCCTGATTTCTGACCGGAGTTTGGCACTCTTAGCTGTGAGCCACTCCAGGCACCGTGACAGACCTTTTCACATCTTTGGCTGTAAGAACAGAGTAAGTCTATACAAAATCAGGGCCCATGCAAATTTAGAATTTTACTCAAACATTTTGTTTGGAATAAAAAATGAAAGCATTGTCCAGTGTCCATTGTCAATGTGGCTGTTTTAACCATTTACCAAGAGATGCAAACTCTCTCATGTGGTACTAAGTATGATTACAACTCTCAACCTCCTCTTGGGAAGCGTGCATTGCCAACGAAGTACCAATAGTTACAGATAGTTAACATTTCAAAAATCATCAGAAAGTTTGTAAACAGCTACAAATGAACAAAAAGAAAAGGAGTACTTGTGGAACCTTAGAGACTAACAAATTTATTTGAGCATAAGCTTTCGTGAGCTACAGCTCACTTCATCGGATGCATTCAGTGGAAAATACAGTGGGGAGATTTATATACATAGAGAACATGAAACAATGGGTGTTACCATACACACTGTAATGAGAGTGATCAGGTAAGGTGAGCTATTACCAGCAAGGGAGCGGGGGGGGGGGGACCTTTTGTAGTGATAATCAAGGTGGGCCATTTCCAGCAGTTGACAAGAATGTCTGAGGAACAGTGTGTGTGTGTGGTGGGGGGAATGACAATAAACATGGGGAAATAGTTTTACTTTGTGTAATGACACATCCACTCCCAGTCTCTATTCAAGCTTAAGTTAACTGTATCCAGTTTGCAAATTAATTCCAATTCAGCAGTCTCTCATTGGAGTCTGTTTTTGAAGTTTTTTTGTTGAAGAATTGCAACTTTTAGGTCTATAATCGAGTGACCAAAGAGATTGAAGTGTTCTCCGACTGGTTTTTGAATGTTATAATTCTTGACGTCTCATTTGTGTCCATTTATTCTTTTACGCAGAGACTGTCCAGTTTGGCCAATGTACATGGCAGAGGGGCATTGCTGGCACATGATGGCATATATCACATTGGTAGGTGTGCAGGTGAACGAGCCTCTGATAGTGTGGCTGATATGAGGCGGCCCTATGAATAGATATGTGGACACAGCTGGCAATGGGCTTTGTTGCAAGGATAGGTTCCTGGGTTAGTGGTTCTGTTGTGTGGTGTGGTTGCTGGTGAGTATTTGCTTCAGGATCACTCTCGTTACAGTGTGTATGGTAACACCCATTGTTTCATGTTCTCTGTGTATACTATGAATATAAATCTCCCCAATGTATTTTCCACTGAATGCATCCGATGAAGTGAGCTGTAGCTCATGAAAGCTTATGCTCAAATAAATTTGTTAGTCTCTAAGGTACCACAAGTACTCCTTTTCTTTTTGAGAATACACACTAACGGCTGCTACTCTGAAACCTACAAATGAACAGTTATTCAATAACCTCTCATATATACAGAAGAAATTCTAATTTTCTCAGTCTCTAGGAGGTCTGTTATACTTATCTTATTACTACTTGTTAACTGGCATAAGTCAATCACACATTAGGAAAGGTATTCTTGCAAAATTTTTTTGAAAACCAATCTCCCAATTTTGTACAAGTGATAGATCTACTCAATATTTCGATAGAAAAGCAAATACCTTTTTCATGATTTTTTGTTCAAACTATCTCCGACAACATGGAACTCAAGGGCGCAAACAAGGTTGGAAGGAGTTCAGAAAAGCAACAATGATCAATGGACTAGAGAGACTTGATTTATAAGAAACCAAAGAACAATATATATGAGTGAGTTTGCCTAAATGATGGCTAAAGCAGGATGAAGGGAGACTAGAACCTTTTGAAACAAGCACTGTGGGGAGAGGAGAGGAATCATTTAGGATGGTCGGAGGAGGTCCATATCTTGAAAATTTAAGCTGAATACGAGGAAGGTTTTTGACAGAAGTCTATTAGCCAGTAGAATAGTTTCTCGGTGGAAAAAGTTAAAGTTCCATCATTATAGTAATTTAAACCTGGACAAAAACAGCGAAGAGGATGCACTGTAGGGCATAGAGGGAAAATCTTAAAACCAAGTATCTTCAAGATGGAAGAGACCTGGTATGATTTCATACAGTTTGCACCTCATGCAGTACCTAGCATACACTGAATATACATCTAGAAAGCCTTTTTCAAAATTATGTATGTCCAAGATTTTTTTTAAATAGGTGTCTCAAGTTAAAGCCCCCAGAGCCCATATTTATGAACCTAAAAGTGCCCTATTTTGACAGCTTCTAGGTGCCAACTTTTAAAAATCAGAACCATTAATATTTTTGAAAAGCCATGCCTCCCTGTCCATTTTACTGACTACTTATTCAAACCTGTCACCTTGAAGAGTCAAGAGACAACAAGTAGATAAAACAAAAACGCTTGTGACTAAATATGTTTGTATTTAACACTGTAAACGCAGAATAAGAGAGTGCTAATTAATACATTTGTATAGGTAATTAAGATGTTTCTAAAAAAATTAGTTCAAACCAGATTAACATTTTAACAGCTGATGCTGACACAGGTTTATATAAATTAATGATACAAATAATTGACTTTTAATAAACAGTCTGTTTTCAGGACTGAAACATGAAAGATAATGTTTAAACAATTATGATCCTCTGGTGCCTTGCTCAAAAGTTTTAAATTCCCAAATTACACTTCACAGTGCACCAGTGATTAGTCCACAGCTATGACAATAATGCAAAGTGTCAGAGTCCTCTTGAATAAAAATAATTCTGAGCCACAGATGGGCCTAACTCAGCACTCTTACATTGCTGTAACCACTCTGAGGATCAAACAAGTTACACCTGTATAAGGAAATGGAGAATTAGGCCTCAAGACACAGCTGAAATATCTGATTCAAAGCCCCTACTAAAGACAGGATATTAACTAGGTGGACACTTTATTTGGTCCACTGTGGTCATTTTTAAGCTTCCTACAAAGGATATTTCTTTTTTGTGTGTGCTCTCCATGGAATGCAATCTACAGATAAAAAGAAAAGGAGTGCTTGTGGCACCTTAGAGACTAACAACTGAAACTTTATTTGAGCATAAGCTTTCGTGAGCTACAGCTCACTTCATCAGATGCATTCAGTGGAAAATGCAGTGGGGAGATTTATATACACAGAGAACATGAAACAATGGGTGTTACCATACACACTGTAAGGAGAGTGATCAGGTATGGTGAGCTAATACCAGAAGGAGAGCGGGGGGGGGGGGGCGCTCTCCTGCTGGTATTAGCCTATGAAGTGAGCTGTAGCTCACGAAAGCTTATGCTCAAATAAATTTGTTAGTCTCTAAGGTGCCACAAGTACTCCTTTTCTTTTTACTAAATACATTAAGACCTGTCTTAGTGACCATCCAATGTCCAAAAACAAGACACTGCCCAATGGGGGAGAGAGGGAGAAGTCTAACTTTAAAAAGCAGTGACAGTGTCCTAAGTGATTAGTTCTGGGGATAAGGAGTTAGGATTTTTGGGTTCAATAGTAGATTCTACCACCAGCTTGCTTTGTGACCTTGAAGAAAGCCTCATCACCTAACCCACCACGGGTGCTGCAAATAGCTAATAACTAAATAATACCTGTAGTGCTGTGAAACACTACAAACAAACTGTGAAACAAAGGTAACATATCCATTTTCCTTAAGCAACAAGGGCTATGCAGAAAATGACACTGATCTAAAAAACTTTATCCGTTTGAAAAGGATTTCCCTCCCCCCGCCTGCCCCCCCCTCAATCTAGGTAACATTTTTGTACTAAAATCACAGTAAAATAAAACATTTGCCTTATTTTTCAGAGAGTTTCCACCATTCATACACTGTGACTGCCCTTCAGTTGTGAAGTTCTTACACAGTCCTTTAATTTTTAATATAACTATTTACCCAGACACATTTGTAGGGAAGGATGTAAAAAAGCCATCCAAAAACATCTTAGCTGTTCTTTCCTGTCAATTTAATCAACCAGTTTCCTCCAAAAGTGGTACTTCTCAATACACTACTTGTTTTAAATTGCTCAGATTCAACAGATATTGCAATGCCTGAAAATAGCCTCAGCTAAAAATCCAGCTGAAGTCCACTGGGGAAACCAGCACCCCATTTCAGAAGTTACCATCGTTTTTATGCAACATGACAAAATTTGTAAACACTTATTTGAAAGTTTCCTGGAAGTTAGGTAATTGGGTGGGAAAGAAACCTTTTCAAGAGCTATGTCAGTATTTTTCAGAGCAATCTGTATGAATTAAAGACCGGAAGCCTGATAGAAGCATCAACCCTTCCACTCTACAAATCAGTAGTGAACCAGTGTGGACACTGTAGTAAACATTTCTTTTAAAGGCAACTTAAAAACCCTGTATTCTACAGAATACAATTAAACTCCTTTCCTTCTAAATATAGTGTCACTATCATGTGATAAACTGCATTTATTCTGACAGCCACATCACACCTGTGCTCCAGCTACTAATCCAGCTTTTCTGAACTTGTTATAACAGCTCAACTCTGAGAGAAGCTTTAAATCAGAAGGATTCTCTAATTATTAAGTCATTCACCTGGGACTCCAGAGATCAGAGTTATATTCCTATCTAAGCAAATGGGTACGAGTCCACTCACATCGAGCCCCACCCAATCAAAAATATTTGAATTGGTATAGAAGTCAGTCCATGCAGAGCAGCTGGAAATGTAGTTAATCGTGATAACAGAAATATCTTTTCTGATTTCCCAATTTTAGGAGGTAATTTGTTTTCTTTATGGAATATATAAATAAATTTCTTATCTTTAAGGAACAAATTACTTTTTTGGATTAAGGATTTTAAATCCTCAAATAAATACAATCCAAAGCTTTGGCATCCAGATCTGAGTCTGTTCTCCCATCTATAAAAGTAGGTCATTTAATTCCCTGGTTTTCAGCACAGTCCTAACCCAGACTTCATTTTTGTACCTGAATCTATTTGTGGTGTAGCAAGTATTTACATAGTTGAACAACATTAAACTGCACCCACAAATTAGATACTTATATATAGGGCCCTACCAAATTCATGGTCCACTTTGGTCAATTTCACAGTCATAGGATTTTAAAAATATTAAATTTCATGATTTCAGCTCTTTAAATCTGAAATTTTACGGTGTTGTATCTGTGGGGGTCCTGACCCAACTCTGAAGGCAGCAGCGCAGAAGTAAGTGTGGCATGGTATGGTACTGCCACCCTTACTTCTGTGCTGCTGCTGGAGGGACACTGCCTTCTGAACTGGGTGCCTGGCCAGCAGCCACTGCTCTCCGGCCACCCAGGTCTGAAGACAGCGCAGAAGTAAGGCTGGCAAAACCATGACTCCCCTACCTTGTAACCCTCCCACAACCCTCTTTTGAGTCAGGACCCCCATTTTGAGAAATGCTGGTCTCCCCCGTGAAATTTGTATAATACAGGGTGAAAGTACACAGAACACCAGATTTCACAGGGGATACCAGATTTCACAGTCCATGACGCGTTTTTCATGGCCGTGAATTTGGTAGGGCCCTACTTATATATGTGAGTGATATCCATTGAGTCCCCTA
The DNA here is from genome assembly GCF_965140295.1 of Lepidochelys olivacea. NCBI lineage: Eukaryota > Metazoa > Chordata > Testudines > Cheloniidae > Lepidochelys > Lepidochelys olivacea. The sequence goes on along the minus strand of NC_140415.1, from coordinate 10,097,988 downwards.
AATACAGGTAGGTGAAGTGTTGTGGCTGTAGATTGAAGGGGAAAACAACAAACAAAAAAAGAACCCTTCAATTTTAAAACTCTGCCTCCGTATGCTCAAGTATTAATACCTGCACCTTTGCCAGCATTGTCATCCAGTCAGATTCTTGCAACTGAAGTAGGGTTACACCAGATTAGCACTAAAACTGGGAGACCACCAACCAAAACTCAGTGCTGCAGGGAGTGGTCTTTCCTTTAATTACGACTGAATAAATGCTACAAGGAGCTGCAGGAGCTAATATGACACAAAACGCAGGTCCCAGCAATTTATGATCATTAAGATCCAACTGCACTTTTTGCAAGAGCAGTGCTCTGGCCAAATTCTATGTCAGGTAATTACACTCCACCTATTTAGAGTCCCCTGCAGTTTCGGATAGATACATTTCACTAGCTGGTGTTTTGTTTCTTATGATATCCATCCTCTATCTACTTCACTGGAGTGTTATGAGGATTAACTACTTAAAGCCTCTTGAGTATTTAGAAGTCCTTGAATGAAAGTTACCACAAAACTGCAAACTAGATTTTTAACACCACTGCCAAAGGGCTTCTTACATTTTAATAAGCTGAAAGTCCCCTCAAACTACTCCAAGTTCATCTTTCCCCATTTTCAGGAAGATAATTTACTGACATTGAATTTAAATTTTGAAGATGGCATTAATTTTGTTTCAAACTACAGCTTCCATAGTAATTTTGAAAGATTGCTATCCAGGATCCTATATTTATTAAGTAGCAAAATTTATGCTCTGAAAGGTGGGCCACAGCTAAAAGGGGGAACTTCCTCTCATGAAAATGGGATGGTAGCATTCAATTTCCCCTAGAGTTATGCTGTCACCATGAAAAGGTCTGACCTGCTAAGAGAAAGCAACAGAACCCTTATGGTGGTTGCACCTCTGCTGGAAAATTACAATTCCTAATTCTCCATCATTGCTACCACTGGTAATTCACCACCAATGCCGTTCTGCAAGTCCTAATTTTACTAATTTAGACAAGGCCAGTCTGTGCCTAAGTAGGAAAGTGAAGTAGAAAGGAGAGTGTAAAGTGATGTGCTTATTGTTCAAATTCATTCAGTGTGCAGATGTTAAATCCTAAACACACTGACAAAAACTTTAAGGTGATCCAGATAAATATATTCTGCACTTCTATTTGTATTACTGTTGCACCTAGGAGCCCTAGTCATGGATCAGAACCCCATTGTGCTGAGCACTGTATAAAACACAGAATTTAGTAAGACAGTCCCTGCTCTAAAGAGCTCACAATTTAAGGATAAGACAATAGATAGATGGCTACTGCCAGGAGAATCCAAGAAAACAAGGAGACAATATTAGTCAGCATGATAGGCAGTGGTCTTAGGACAATGGCAAGGCTGCTGGTTTAGTAGGCATAACAGAAAAGGAGTTTTAAGGAGGGATTTGGAGGATAATTAATTTTGGAGATGTTTACAAGCTAGTATGTTCATTCTCTCTCTCTCTCATCATGTTTTTTTTATTTTTTTATATATTCATACATAGAGAGAGAGAGAGAATGTTTTAAAGCTTCTTTATTTTACATACAACAGGGTCTGGTAAAATCAGCAAATCTACTTATAGTGCCTGCAGCACTTTTGGGGAGCATCTGGAGTCCAACTATCTTTCACTTTGGCGTCTCCTCAGAAGAGCTGCATTAGACGATCCAATTGTAACAATGAAGAAGAGCTGAGAACACTTAAGGGCTTGCATCAGGCACAAAAAACTGTTCAAGGGCCCTGTTGTCTGGGGGCCTGCAATCCTGTTCTGACTTTGCAGCTCTCTCCAATGAGACCAAGGCATGCAGAAAAACCCGTGTTCTTTCCCTAATGTCAGGCTGGGGTCCCCATTCTTGGTAAGACTCCACAAAGTTCACAGCTGGTACAATCCTTGAGTTCATTACGTTCTTAGACTCAAGAGCAATGTGCCCTGCCACATACACGCTTGAGGTTTGAGCATGCTTTATTCGGCTGGCAAATAAAGTCAGGACCAAAGTCTCTATTTCCATTCATATGCCAACTTGTTTACTGATGCAGTCATACTGGCTCCATGCTTTCAATAATAAAAATAAAAGAGGGGACAAAAGCAAAACAAAAACCCCCAAAACAAGTTGCCTTCAATAAATGGAAGAGACAAATGTTTTAAGATGGGTTGTTTCAAAAAGATGCAACTTCTGGGAACTTTAGTCTTTTTAAACGTGTTCCATCAAGTCGGTGACAATTCAGCTTCACAACTAGCAGTTCTTTCTAAGGCAGCGAAGGGTCTACTGACGGATGGCATTCAAGTACCAGTATTTATATATGCAACGATTTGTGATGCAGCAATGATCGATTGATGTTGTTTGAAACTGCGTATTTTGCTGGAAGACAAAGTGTCTCATTACATAGTTGCTGCCATACTGCCTGATCTTGGCTTTGGAAGCAACAAATTAAAAATGCATAGGAATCAATGACAGTTTATAATGCCAGGTTTCAGAGTAGCAGCCGTGTTAGTCTGTATTCGCAAAAAGAAGAGGAGTACTTGTGGCACCTTAGAGACTAACCAATTTGAGCATAAGCTTTCGTGAGCTACAGCTCACTTCATCAGCTACAGCTCACTTATGCTCAAATAAATTGGTTAGTCTCTAAGGTGCCACAAGTACTCCTTTTCTTTTAGTTTATAATGCATCTCAATTCGGTGAGATGCAAGACAATATCTATTCTCATACAAAAGGAATCGCTTGCAGTGCTGTTATTTTGAAGTATTTTACAGAAACAATACCGAGGCATAATACGTACATTTTAAGTTACATAGGCTCAGGTACATTGTATATGAATTGCCAAAATATGTATTAATGTATCAGAAAGGCTTTCGAGTTTGAAAAAATGAGAAGCTACATGACTTAGTTTACACAATTATACTTTTATCTATTAAATGTAATTAATACTTTGTTCGTTACCACTAAATCTCTTTACTGAACATATACTGAAACAATACATGGCAGAGTAAAAATAATTGAGCTTACTAAAATAAATCTAAAAAAATTACAAATGCTTCAGTATTAAAGGGACAATAAAAAAATGAAATAAATCAGCTATGGTTACCGGTAAAAATGGGGGGAGGGGAGAAGAGAAAAAGAGCGATCTATTTTCATTTTGTTTACTTTATGATTTCAACAATACTTTGTAAAGTGTCAATTTTATTGTTTCTCCTGTATGGTCAATCTCTTCTTTTGTAGAAGCCCCTTTAGCTCCCTGATTTAAAACAAACAAACAAACAAAAAGAATAAGGACATACTATTTAAAAGTTACTCAGACTCTGGATTCATTTTCCTTTGTCCCTCCCCCCCCCCCCCTTTTTTTTGTTTTTTGTTTTTTTTGTTAAAGAGTACATGGTGACACTGTCCCGTTTAAGCTCTGGAGACAAACTAAAGTGGCAATTCTCCAACAAAAAAAATTCAAAAAACAGACTCCAATAAGGGACTGCTGAATTGGAATTAATTTGCAAACTGGACACAATTAACTTAGGCTTGAATAAAGACTGGGAGTGGATGGGTCATTACACAAAGTAAAACTATTTCCCCGTGTTTATTTCCCCCCCCCCCACACACACACACACACTGTTCCTCACACGTTCTTGTCAACTGCTGGAAATGGCTCACCTTGATTATCCCTACAAAAGTTTTTTTTTTCTTTTTCTTCTTCACCACTCCCCCCTGCTGGTAATAGCTCACCTTACCTGATCACTCTCGTTACAGTGTGTATGGTAACACCCATTGTTTCGTGTTCTGTGTATATAAATCTCTTCACTGTATTTTCTATTGCATGCATCCGATGAAGTGAGCTGTAGCTCATGAAAGCTCATGCTCAAATAAATTTGTTAGTCTCTAAGATGCCACAAGTACTCCCTTTCTTTTTACAGAAAATTTTAGAGCCCATAAACTACTACATGTATTGTTATCTTGGTTCTACAGTACACTGATTACATGTTTCTGATGTAGAGTAGGGAAGAGCTGTTTTCATATCCTGGTGTTCATGTTTAATGCTGTATTCTGCCTAATAAAGGACTAATTTTACATTTAGTTTGGTCATAAGCACAAAATACCCTCTACAGAAAGAGTTGTGATGGTGCCCATACTCATGCTATCCCACAAAGGAATTACACCTCTTCCCATGTGTTGAGAGGAAAGACAAGCCCTATGGAATGGACTTTAAATGCAAGACTTGAAGGAGCCGACAGCTGTGGACTATTAAGAGAAAGCCATAAAAGGCTCCTGGGATCTGTTGAATTTTCTCCCACATGGAACATAAGATCGAGTACTGAAACCCACAGCTGGGTCCAGTAGTGCCCTATTTATGGCCCCCATTGCCCAGGAGGGCTTGCACGGTTTAAACAAATCCTGCTAAGAAGGGAAAGCTTTGTGGTTATACAAACTATATTGCCAGAAAAATGTTTGTGTTTAGCTTCTCAACCACAAGAGAAGACTAGAACTAGTCTTTTTGCACCAAAGTCAATGGGAGACTCAGTGGTAAGTATAAGGCCGGATACCAAGTGTTTGTAGGATTGATTCCATACAGGTACTTTTAATAAACAGGTTCCACACTTTCAAAAATACCATAAATATCAGTTTATATATTTTTCTTCCTCAAACTGATGCAGAATTTAAGATTTTGAGAAGTCTGCTTACCAGTCACAAAGGAAATCATTAAGGAAAAAGGTACATTCAAACCCACATTGTTTTACTATCTTATGGAGTATATATTACAACACAGAGATAAGAGGAATTTCAGACAGAATTTATCATGGATAAGTACTGCCCTCTGCTGCACTGCTTAGGATTTTCCAGTGGAAAAACTAAATTCAGTCCCCAGTGTAAGGATTTTCATGTGAATTGGAGTGCAAGACAGGGGCTTTATTTTCTGCAGCCTTTCGTACGCATTGTATTCAAAAATATTTTACAGGTTCACAATACAAACAGCAAACTGACACACAAAACTAGACGCAAATACAAAGGAGAGTAAATGTTTTGGGACAAAGATATTTTGTTAAAGTTTCACGCTAGTTTTCAAACAATTTAAATCTGATAAAAATGAAATGAACACAAACTGCGGCCCACACAGGAAATAAATAAAACCTTTACTAAAGAGCTTAGGTCAGAGATTCATTCCATATCAAAATTCATACTCTGCATTAATGCTTAAGTGCATCATTTAACAAAATCAGAGTTTATACATTGGCTCAGTTTTCTCTCCAGCCATTTAATGTTGTGTTCTGTTGATTACTCTGTTTTAATTTAAGAAAGGTTTTAATTTAGTTACAGTGATACCAGTTTCACCTTTAAAAATAACAAAAATGCTAACGTAATTATGAGAGAGGGGCTTTGGGTAAATATCAAATTCCAGATGGTGGGTATTTACTGAATGTAAGGATGTTAAACCAATATATTTCAACTGTGGTTTTCAACCTGTGGTCGGTGGACCCCTGGGAATCCTCAGACTATGTCTAAGGTTTCCAAAGGAGTCCATACCTCCACCTGACATTTTTTTAGGGGTCTGCAAATGAAAAAAAAAGGTTGAAAACCATCGTCTTACAACACACTTCCAGACACAAGTAAGAATTTGGAAACTCTTCAGAATTGTTAAACATAATGTAGATACCAGATCATCATAAATGGTGTGTGACTAGCTCAAGTTACCTAAAGTTCAGTCAAGACCGTGGACCTACATTTTATTTGCCATAAATTGAAATGGGTAAAGCCATTGTAACTGGTTTGGTCCCCAAATCCTTTTACTACACCAGCCTGTTTGAGGTCTAATAAAATAGCAGAAACATATACTATGCTAATTATGTTTTTATACTTATAATAAAATGTTATCAGGTGGACTTAAAGAGTCAGGCTGGAAAAATGCTATGTAATTAGGGAAATTATAAATTGAATGCTAGAAGCCTTACATTCTTCAGTAAACAAATTTGACATATTGGAATTTAACTAATCTCTGCAATTCAGGAACTGTGTTTGACCAGTTTTAGGGTGACAATGAAGAAATAACAATACATTTATTTACATCACCCACACATTCCAACTTCACAAAACCTTGACAACTATCAAAATGGGGTGCTAACTGTGACCTGCTATGGTTAAGGTTGCATGACACTTCCCATGGTAATGTCACTTTCAACAGTCTGGGGCTTCAGAAAATGATCATCTTTCAGGCTCAAAATCTCAATCCTAGGTTTATGTCCAAGGTACTTTTTTTTTTTTTTTTTTTTTTTTTTTTTGAGGGGTGGAGGGTAAGGAGAGAATAAGAAAATGTTCCTCTGTTTGAATATATGACGAAAAATACACTTTCTTCATAATAAAAAAGATCAACTTTATAGAAGTAACAACTGAAGGTAGAAAGGTGATATTTGGCATGGAGATAGTCCTAATTGCCTTTAAGCCTTTCAGAAAATTAGCTTTGTTTTTTTTTTGTTTTTTTTTTTTGAGTTATGAGCCTTTGAAAATCATTCTGTGAATACGGAGAACATTTTGCATGGGTAACTGCTAAGCTCATAAAGGAGGCAGCTAAGAAAGGTCATACTCTGTTAGCTGGAAAACTATGTGACAGCTGAATGCTCCACACCTGTCCTATAAAAATACCCTCTCCAAGGAAATGTGCACAGGTTTGGGAGTCTAGTGGTCTGAAGTTCTGTTCCCATCTCCCCAGCTGATTGGCTTTAATTCTCTGCCCTTATTTATTGAAGCCTCATACTCTCTGGAAAGTAATACATACTACCCACCTTTTACAGAGAACAACTGAAGTGAAGCTAACATTTTCAGAAATTGCCTCTTTATTTTGGGTCCCAATTGTTAGACTAAGTACCTAGATATTCAGAGGTGCTGAGTTTCTGGATCTCAGATTGACTTCAACTGTTATATAATTAACAATGCAAAGAGGTTGCAATCAGGAATAGGGAGCCTTTTTGTTAAGTGTTCTACAAAGAACATGTCTCAGGGTGTACTGGCTCTTTAAAGACATGCCCAAACCAAGGCCCAGTACACTTGTTACTATTGAAGCCCACATCAAACACATTCTGGGACTTGCAAGTTCTAGGGTGCTCAGGTTGAGAGCAAAAGCTTCTGGGAAAGGGGTTGGGACCATAAGTAACCTTCTCAGAACAGGGAGAGAACATGAAGTGAAGTGACTCCAGCTGAGAGGAAAGCATAGAGGGAACCTACAGGGAAAAAAGCTTGTGGAATAGCTGGAGAGGAGGGCCAAGAAGCAGGCAGGAGGATAAGAACTCTGGGAAGGAATGTGATGTGTGTGTTTAGTAAAGAACTGCCTGTGAACCCCTGCACCATCAAAGTTTAGCAATGCACCAAGGGGTGAAGGTTTGTGGACTTCAGTTCTGTTGGACTCGTTTACCTCAGAAAGGGAAGAGGTAAGGTTTTGCGGGAGGGCTAAACTACCCTACCAGGAACAGTGTAATTGAGACAATGACCATGCTTAACTATAAACCACTACAACTATATTATATGGTCACTGCCTCTAAGAGCTTACAAGCTACAGCAATTAAGACAGGATGCAACAAGTTTAACAAACAACAGGGTACAGAAGGGTAGGTAGGAAGAATGTGTTTAAAAAGGATAGCTCTATATTTACAAAGGCTAGCTAGTGCACAATTTGGTGAGTCCAATTCAATTGTAAACATTTTCAAACACACGTGCCTATTGTTTTTAAAACTTCTGCCATTGCCTAATTTGCTTTTTTAAAAAAGTTTTGCTTATGAAAGTTTCCAGAATCTCTCTCTCTCAATTTTAATGCACAGGGTTTTTTAAACATGCATTTCAGATAATTGTTATACCTTTGCCTGTATAATTATAACAACATGCGTTAGAAACACTGAGAAAAAATATTAAGGATTTTAGACATGCATTTAAGATTCTAGGACAGGGGTCGGCAACCTTTCAGAAGTGGTGTGCCAAGTCTTCATTTATTCACTTTAATTTAAGGTTTTGCGTGCCGGTAATACAGTCATGATTTTAGAAACTCTCTCTCTATAAGTCTACATTATATAACTAAACTATTGTTGTATGTAAAATAAACAAGGTTTTTAAAATGTTTAAGAAGCTTCATTTAAAATTAAATTAAAATGCTGATCTTATCAGTTAAGTGCAGTGGTTCTTAACCTGGGGTGCACGCACTCCCTGCAGGTGCGAGACATGCAAGATTTTTTGAGAAGGTAAATCATCGAAAACACAAATTAAGCACAGGCACATAAGTACAACTACTTTGTTTCATCAAACCTATGTATTTATTAACATTATACATTTAACAATTACTGTAATATACAAAGTTTTTAAGTTTTCAAGTTTTTAAGGTTTCAGAGTAGCAGCCGTGTTAGTCTGTATCTGCAAAAAGAAAAGGAGTACTTGTGGCACCTTAGAGACTAACAAATTTATTTGAGCATGAGCTTTCGAGAGCTACAGCTCACTTCATCGGATGCATGCAGTGGGGTCCCAGCGACCGGCCCCGCTCAGCCTGCTGCTGGCCTGGGGTTCCGTTCACACAGGTAGGCAGCGGGCTGAGTTTTTAAGCTAACTGTAGTGCAATTTTTTTTTATAAAGGCTGCAGAGCGCTGGGCCCAGGCCAGGAACAGAGCCCTGGGCTGGCTGCCAGGACCCCAAGCCAGCAGGAGGGCTGAGCAGGGCCGGAGGCCTAGACCCGGCTGGCAGGGGGCCGAGCGGCTGGAACCCCAGACCAGCAGCGAGGTGAGTGGGGCCGGTGGCCAGGACCCCGGCTGGCAAGGGGCTGGCGGCTGGGACCCCAGACTGTCAGCGGGCTGAGCTGGGTGACGGACAGAACCCCAGACCAGCAGCGGCTCACCCACTGCCAGTCTGGGGTTCCGCCAGCTCCTGCCAGCCAGGGTCCCAGCTGCCAGCCCCGTTCAGCCCCCTGCTGGCTGGGGATTCCGTTCACTCAGGCGGGCAGCCAAGACCCCGGCTGGCAAAGGGCCGGCAGCCGGAACTCCAGATTGTCAGCGGGCTGAGCAGGGCCGGCGGACAGAATCCCAGACCAGCGGTGGGCTGAGCAGCTCAGCCCGCTGCCGGTCTGGGGTCCCGTCCGCCGGCTCCTGCTAGCCAAGGTCCCGTCCGCCGGCCCCGCTCAGACTGCTGCCAGCCTGGGGTTCCGTTCACCCAGGCAGGAAGTGGGCTGAGTGAGACTGGGGGCCGGGACCCCGGCTGGCAGCAGCATGCCAGTAAAAATCAGCTCGCATGCCACAGGTTGCCGACCCCTTCTAGGAAGTGACAGAAGGACACATGGAACCACTTTTAGGTTAAAAACAATATTAGAACCGCAGGAATGAGCAGGGATATCTTGGAGTAATAATCAAGATGGTCGAATATCAATATAACTAGTACTAAACAAACATGTTTAAACTTGTACTGTATTTGGAATGCAGCTGAGTGTATAATAGCTGCCAAATCTGTCTGCAAAAAGTCTTTTTACAACGGGCACACAATTAATAGATCCTGAAATTGCTTTGAGACTGTGTGAAAGAGCCTATGAAAAATTAAACAATTTTATAAAGAACAATTAGGATTTTTGGAGCCAGCATTACTTTCTAATTAGTAATTACCCATTAATTTCATCGTTTTCCTAACGTTTCAGCTAAAACTTGAAAGGTCTAAGTTATCAGTGTCAAATTTCCTGTTTTGAGGACAAAATTAATCAGAGAGGCAGTTACAATAAGCAACTCAATTTCATTTTAATCTGCTGAGTGTTGCTTTCCAGCAATGCACATTTTAGTCAACCAATTTTGTAACTGACAAAATTTTTAGCAGTCCTTAATTTGCACAGAACAGGAATTTCAGTATTATTGCATTGTTTGTACATTAGCCTGTAAAGAAAAAAATAATTTGTTTCCAAGCCACTTTTAGTTATGAATTCTAGTTTTTTCTTTAAACACACAAGAATGTATGTAGGATAGGCACAACAGTATAAACTGAAAAGTGGAGAGAAAATGTATTGTGTATAAGAATATTGGTATTTAACTGCAATTACTAGACTCCCATTATATACCTCTCCATTGACATCAGTATCCAACATGCACTCATTTTACATGGTGAAATAAGTATTTAATTCTATGCATGATGCAGTCTGCTCCCTACTTGCTACCTCACTAATACGTTCAATCTCAAGCTATAAATTACTAACAAGTCAACTTTAGATCGTCTGATGTAGCCTTAATATTAAAAAAAAAAGTCTAATCCACAACTATCACTTGTTGGATGTTAGAGTGTCCATAAAATAAAATTCAACAAAACATTAGGCCAAGATATATTTGCAAAGTTATACTGTAGCAGTATTTGATGATTTTTTTTTTAAATACCTGTTTTTGTTAGCAAGAGATTATCCAGATGTCGGTCTCCAACTCCAAGGATATAGGTAATAACACAATAACCAGCTGCAATGACAAGTAAATTATAAACAATCAAAAATATTCCATATCCTGGATATCCTGTGTTCCATACTGTTCATAGTAGTAGGTTTGCCATTAGCTTAATTCTTGAAAAATGGATAAACTGGGAAAGCAAGAACATAGGGAGTATAAAGAACAACTTTTGAAATAAAATGAAATGCAAAGAGAAATGTAGTAGGTATCTTCTTATGTATTAATGAAATCTTAAAATCTAATACTGTATAGTTGTATGTACATTTACAAGGCTACATATGCTTAAAATCTGAAAGTCACCTTATTTCTTCCAACATTAGATCAGCAGGGAATGATTTAATACACCATGAAAGTGAAACTAAAATAAATATTTTAAAGTCCTGCAAATAGTATCGTTTACACAATTCTATTTGCCAGTGTTATACTGCTTTCACACTTGGCTCCTATAATCTTATGGTGACAGTGAAGTTACAACTAAGTCATCAATGAGTCCCTAATGCTAACAATGCTCACACGATTAACATTAGACTTGGAGGGGAAAAAAAAATCACTGGAATAATTTTTCTGAACAAAACCAAAAATAAATTGGAAGAGCGTCTAGCTTGTGAGTAATAATACCTGAGGTCTCAAGAGAGACCAATATAACAGCCTTTCAAGACTTTCTGTAATCTGCCTGCAACAATATCTAGAGTGAGAAATACTATTTGTAACCAATTTCTTTAGTGAAACTAGCTTAGTTTGTGTGTTTGGTTTCACTTGCTTAGTAATCTGCTTTGTTCTGTTTGCTACCCCTTTTATCACTTAAAATCTGCCTTTTGTAGTTAGTAACATTTGTTTAATATAATAATAAAACCCAGTTTCTATAATTTCTAACTGGGGGGGAGGGGCAAGAAGTTGTGCATACCTTCCTCCACATTGAGGGAGGAGGCAGATTTCATAACACATCTTTGGGTCTGCACTCCAAGGGAGGTGGACACCTGAGTGCTGAAGCAAGTCCCTTAAACTGAATCTTCCCAGAGCTGATCTGCAGCTGGGTGTGGCCCTACCTGTGTGTGTGTTAAAGGAGGCTTTAATAGCCTGGCTCAGCAAGACAGGTTAAAGGGGGCCCATGCTGGCAGAACAGGTAGACTCAGTGGTATATCAGCACATCAGGGGGCTTCCTAAGGGGCCTAACCCGTCACACTGCCATCATGTTGTTAGACAGGAAAATACATGATTGCAAGATATGTTTGGGAAATCTAAGTATTCATTGGTTAACCAATATTTATCAGGATCACTGTGATACTATACTACTTAAATGATGAATTCCTCTCATTTCAGGTACTTGAAAAATGAGAAAAGTTAAAAATACCAATCACTATTTTTTAATAAATTCTACCTACAATGCATCTGAATATTACTAACGCTACAGGTCCAATAGTGGCACACTACTGTCCTTTGTGCCAATAGTGGCATATCTAATCATCAAGTAAACATTTGTAATAAACTTACCACAACTTTTAACATAAGTGTCCATGACCTCTGCACTTATCCCATTAGGACCAGTCTCGCTTGGCGCATGTTTTCTGAAGAAGTTCTGGAAGGACATCAAAAAACTTACTTATCCCATAAAGCTTTAAACTAACTTCAGGGAAGATAGAAAAGTTAGCAGTTTATGTCCTTGGTAAATCTATTACCATACTCTGTGAAGAGACACTTCTGGTATTAATCTTGAAACTTATAAGAATGTCAAGGTTGAATTCAAGAATGTGTTATGTTCAAAGTTGACAGATAACGTGAAACCAACAAAAAAAATGTAGCAAGTTATGTTTTCATGCTACAGTTTAGATCTCCGTTTGCATTTTCTTATTCACCAAAGCAGAAACAGATTTAAAATCACTGTCACAAATTGAAGTGCTCTTCCTTTAAAATAACCCATAAAATTAAATTTGCATTGCAGAGTTATTGTATGATTACCATGAGCATCAAAAATGCTTCCATAGTAAATATATTTTTCTGCTAGACTAGAAAAAGCTAAACAGCACTAGCAATTCAAATTAATCTAAAAGTTGAGTAACATCTTAGAATAATGTGATGAACATTAGACAAATTATGCACTAATACTTTATGCCGCTTACTTCCACTCAAAACAAACAAATCTAGTATTTTTTATAGAAGTAGTCACAAGGTTTAAAGCTGAAATTTGGAATGGAATTAAGCTTTTATCAAGATAGTCCATAACCGCCTTCTGAAGGAGACTGGTTTTGATTTTGCCAAGTTAGGAACATTGGAAAATCATGTATTGAACTTGAGAAGTGGAGTTTTTTCATGAAGTAATCACCTAAAGAAAAGCCATTCAAGGATGTGCAGCAAAGTTATCAGTTAACTGGTTAGTACCCTACATTGCTGAAAATGGCCAGGATACAGAAGTGAAGGGCCCTTGTCGATATTGTAATGTATAAAAGTGCAGGCTTTTGAAGTGCTGTACAGGAGAAAGTCCTGCTCTGGTATGCCTTGGGAATTTAGTGTAGTGTATGTAGTGTAGAATCCCAGGATATTAGAGAAAGAAGGTGGGTGAAGGGATATATTTTATTGGACCAACTTCTGGTGGCAAGACAAGCTTTTGAGCCACACAGAGCTCTTCTTCAGGTAAAGGTACTCAGTGTCACATCTAAAATGCAAGGTGGAATAAATTGTTCAGCATAAGTAGTTAGCACGTATTCTAATCTAAGGGATCATTCAGGGTAGAGCGGCCTGTGACCTCTACAATCACAGGACAAAAAGAGGGGGTTAGCAGGTTATAGATTTTGTAATAAGCCATAAATCCCATGTCTGTGTTCAGTCCATGATTTTTAATGTTTAGCAGAGTTATGAATTTAAGCTCCCAGGCTCATCTTTTGAAAGTGTTGTGCACGTTTCCTTTGAGGAAAAGGGCAGACAGGTCAGACAAAGTAATTGTTTTATGTTTTATGAAAAGTGTTCACCCACAGGTCATATGGTGTTTTTGTCTTTTATCATTTTCCTGTGAGAGTTCATTCAGGAATGTAATGATTGTCTGGTTTCACCTACATAGTTGTTATAGGGTCATTTAGTGCACTTGATGAGGTACACCACATGTTGTGATAGACATGTAGGATCCATTGATCTTGAAAGGTATGCTGTGGGGGGTGTTTATCATTCTAGCAGTGGCAATATGTCTGCAGGTTTTTCATCTGTTCTTCTGGTAAGGTCCGATGCTACTTTGAGTTGGCATGCCCTGGTCTGTGGGGAGCTTGCTTATGATGATGAGCTTGGAGAGGTGCGTGCGCGCATGTGTGTGTGGGGGGGGAGGGGGGGGGGCTTGAGGAGAGAAGGTTGTTTGAAGGCCAGAAGTGAGGGATCATGAAAGATTTATTTCAGGATGGGGTCCCCCTCGAGTGTAGGTTGCAGTTGTCTGATGAAACGATGTATGGGTTCCAGTGTGAGCTAGTAGGTGACAAATAAGGGTGTACAGTTGGAGGGGTATTATTTCTGTCTTGAAGCAGGTTCTCAAAGTATTTGGGTGGTGTGTTCCATGATGCAATCTACTTCCCTGGTGAAGTGTCTTTGGTTGGTGGTTTTGAGCATGTTAAGGTGTGCATCCTGGACTTTCTCTTTGGAGCATATTCTGTAATATCTGAGTGTCTGTTTGTAGATAACAGATTTCTTGGTGTGTTTGGGGTAGTTACTGGATCTATGAAGGTGGTGTGCTGATGAGTGGATTTTCTTGTATATGGTTGTCCGTAGGGTTCCATTGTTGAAGCTGATCGTGGTATCCAAAAAGCTGATGCTAGTGTGGGAGGTCTCAGTAACAAAAAACACTGGTATGTATCTCAACTGACTGTTCTAAAGCTTTTGCTACTATGAACTCCTATAGCAGACCTAAAACTAGAAAAAAACCAGTACAGAACGAGACTCATAACTATCAGTTTCAATTAATCAGTAAAGCACAGAGTTTCAGTGTCAAAACTAGTTGAGTCTTGCCCTGAATTCTTCAACAATATTAATTTTAGTCATTAAATATCCATGTTGCATACTCGTGCAAAAGATCAGCAATATGAAGACACTGTCCCCAAATGAACAAAAAAAGAAGACACCAGATCATATACCTGTATACTTTCTTCGGTAGCAAGAACTTCAGCAACAGGGACTGACTGAATAAACTGCATGAAACCTGTGATAAGAAAGCAGTATCTTCAGTACTTGAAGGTGTAAAATAAGTAGAGAATAACTTTGGTGAAGAAATAAAGCTATGCACCTTTTATTCCACTGCACTCAGCAAGCAAGGTTTTGCCAGTAAACATATAGCCTGCAGTAAATTTTAAATATACTTGTCACAACTACACAGCTGCTTGACCCAGACTGGAAAGATACCTGGCTTGTGAAGGAATCTACCTAAGACACTATCTTGGGTGACGAATTACTATTTGTAACCAATTCCTTTAGTGAATCAAATTTAGTGCTTTATTTGTTTGGTAATTTGCTTTGTTCTGTTTGCTACCTCTTTACCATTTAAAATTCACCTTTTATAGTTAATAAACGTATTTCTTTTTTTTATAATATAACTCAGTTTATGTAATTTGTAACTGGGGGGGGGGGAAGAGGTTGTGTAGATCTTCCTCCACATTGAGGGAGGGGGCAAATTTCATAAAACCTTTGGGTTTGTACCCCTTAAAGGGAGTGGGGACCAGAGTGCTGGGGAAAGCCGCTAAGGCTGAATCTTTCCAGAGCGGATCGCTCTCTCTGTGCAGCTGGGTGTGGCACTGCCTGTGTGCTTGGCTGGAAGAGGCTTGTGAGCCTACCCCAGCAAAACCAGGTAAAGGGGACCCAGGCTGTAAGAATAGGCTGACTCAGCGGGATCCAAGTACATCTGGTGGCATTCAGAGGGGACAAACTGTCACATCCTGTTAAGAAGGTAGCCATTATACCCATTTTTTGCATAGAGAAGCACATAGAAATTTTACATGACTTGCCCAAGGCTAGGCAGCAAGCTAGCAAAAAGTTGGAACTATAACTTGAGTCTCTTGATTCTTGTTATGAATAAAAATAGACCCTTCTATAGAAGACTGTACAGATTGACAGGTTTCAGAGTAGCAGCCATGTCAGTCTGTATTTGCAAAAAGAAAAGGAGGACTTGTGGTACCTTAGAGACTAACCAATTTATTTGAGCATAAGCTTTCGTGAGCTACAGCTCACTTCATCAGATGCAAGTAAAGATTATGACTACCTGTTTTAAGAATCATAATGATAGAACAAAATGGTATGAAAACAGCAGATTCTAGTGGACTTCAATACAACTGGATCATGAGACATTTTAAAGACTGCAATGGTACAAATATAGGAGAAAGAGGAGGTTACTTACTTCAACTGGAGGTTCTTCAAGATGTGTGGTACCTGTCTGGAATCCAGACATGGGTGCACATGCACCAGAACCAAAACTGTTCGGTAGTGTCTGTTGACCCACACGTGCGTCATCTGCATGTCTGCTATAAGAGGCTGTGCGGGTCAACGCCACTTCAGTATCCCTCTTATCTGAAAGAAATGGAGTCTGCAGAAGAGGGCATGAAGGGCAGTATTGGAATCCAAACAGGGACCACACATCTTGAAGAACCTCCAGTTACAGTAAGTAACCTCCTCCTTCTCTTCTTCTTCAAGTGATGGTCCCTATATGGATTTTAGACATGGGAGAGTGGCGAGCAGTGCTCAGCATGAAGGTGGGTGCGTGGCGTCGCGTGAAGTTATAGTCTGGAGGACCGCTCGGCCGACAGCCGCATCCACCACCACCGCCGAGGGAATGGCGTAGCAAGTAGTGAAGGTGCTCATGCGCCTCATTGAGGTGACGATCACTTTCATGGAGAGGTGGGAGAGGGAACAGATCAGGAGGGGCTCAAAGGGATGTTTAGTGAGGGCAGAGAGGATGATGTACATTTTCCAAGAGGGAGTTCCAGCAGACAGGCATTGAGCAAGCCTTTAAGGAAGCAAGTGATGGTCAGGTGAGTGAAGACAGAGGAACCATCCACGGGGGGTTGGTGGATGGATGGAAGGTGGATCGGAGGAAAAGCGGAGAGGTGGAGGTGGTCGGTGAACCAGTACTGGCGAGGTCAAAAGGGGGCAATCAGGTTGATCATTGTTCAATCCTTTCGTACCTTGCACAGGACTTGCGGGATCAGAGGGATGAGTGGAAAGGCGTAGCAGACTTTGGAGGTCCAGGGCAGGAGGAGGGCTTCGCCCCACAAGCCCATCCCAAGGGTCCCTCTGGAGGAGAAAAAGGAGGAATTTGCAGTTCTCCAAAATCCCAAAGAGGTCCCAATGTGGGGTGTCCCACCAGTGTAAGATGGAGTGAAGCATGGGATCATGGATCTCCCACTCATGATTCATGTAGAAGGACCTGCTGAAAGTGTCTGCCAGGAAGGTGCACGGTGTGCAGTGTGATCCCATGCTTGATGCATCAGTTCCAGAGGTGAAAGGTTCTGCACAGAGAGAGGGCGACCTGGCACCACCTTGTTTGTTGATATACACAACTGCCATCATGTAGTTGAAGAGTAGCTGAAGGTGCCAGGACCATATGAGAGAGAGGTGAGGGCTGCAAAGAGATCCGTCAGGAGGGAAGTGCGGCCCATGATAGAGTTCAAGTGAGCCCCAGTAAAAGTGATTGCTTGGGTAGGGTTGAGGACTGATTTTTCCTCATTGATATAGATATCCAGGTGGATGAGGAGATCATGAAGGGCGTGGATAGGGGAAAGGAGGCAGGTGTGCAATGTTGCAATGCGGATCCAATTGTCCACGCAGGGAAACACAGAGTGGCAGAAGTGGCGTACGTAGGTGGTGATGACGGTGAAAATCTTTTTGAACACATGTGGAGCGGTGGCAATATCAGTGGCGAGGACCCGGAACTGATAATGGGAGTGCCTCACGGTGAAACAGAGAAATTTCTGATGAGCCAGGTGGATGTCAATGTGAAAATAGGCATCCTTCATATTGAGAGCCATGAACCAGAAGCCTCAGGGGAGGGACGGAATAAGGTAGGGGCAGCATGACCATCCAGAATCAGAACTTACGGGTGAGCTTGTTGAGCAACTGGAGGTCCAGATTGGGCCACTGGCCACCCTTTTCTTGGGAATAAGGAAATAGGGGGAATTGAACCCTCAGCCATGATAACAGCAGGAAATATGCTCTATGGTGCTCTTCCGGAGCAGGGCATCTGCTTCCTCTTGTAGGAGACTGCAATGGGAGGAATCTCCAGGGGCACTTCAGAGTAGGGGCATAGGAGGTGGGCATGTGCCAAACTGTCTGTGCTGGTTGTAGAATGGTTAAGTGGCTAGGGAAAGCAGTGAGGGAGGGTCCAGGTGGCAGGAGGCTATCCAAAAGTTTGTTTTGCGGGTCCTGGACCTTTTCCCACCATAAGGTTGAGAGCCTCCGCCATGCGCCGAAGCAGGTTGTGGTACTGGTGATGGTCATCCAGAGGGGAGAGAGAAAGTGGAATTAATGCCTTGTCCGGGTACGACCAGCGGCACCAATTGCACGATGACCTCTTCCTCCTGTTCATCATACCCAGAGGGGGACATGGTGCAAGCAGGGGATGGCTGGTAATATGGCAGCAGTGGTAGCCCACATTCTACGTGGGGTCCCATGGAGGCCAGTAGGGCCAAGCATAGGGTTCGCCACGCATTGGCGGGCCCTGGGGCAATGGAATCACGGCACAGTGCAAGAGTCATAGGCATATGGCTAGGGCGGGTAATGCCCACAATCCGGGCTGAGAGAAGGGGTCTGGCTTGGAAAACCACTCAGACTCAGAGGATTGATCTGGTAGAGGTGGAGCTGTTGGTGTGTGGGTGGAAGAGGAGTGCCACTCCGGAAGGAGTAGGAGAGGTTCATCCGCTGGAGAGGTAAGCATGAAGCATCCGCAGATAGGGAACTGGCATACGGGAGAATGAACTTGGCTATGGGCATCAGCAGTTCCAGGCAGCCTGGAGTGTGGGAGCCGGGCGTGCCAGTCTCAAAGGGCCCAGTGGCATAGATGGTGCCGGCGGTGAAGATGGTGGCAGACTGGGAGTCAGGGTGGGAAGCAGCACCTACGGCTTGCATTAGTGTTTCATCTTATACTCTGTCCAGGGCTTCTTAGGAGCCGCAGCAGCCGGCTCGGCATGTTACTTCTCACCCGACTGGGCACGGCTCGGGGAGGCAACGCTGTGCTTAGGAGCAGTCCCCATCGGGGAGGCGCCCTTATGTCCATGTCTGGGTTTCTAATTCTCACAGTGGGGCTTCAGCGGATGCAACAGTACGTAGGGTTCCAGTAGGCGGGAGAAAGCCAGAGGGTCACTCACCAATATTGATGGGCACCATTCCAGTGAATCCAACTGCACACATAGCTTCCTCCATGAGGAACACGCGGAGGCGAGTTCCCTGCCCTCCCGAGTCCGAGCCAGGAATGAGCAGCAGATGGAACAGTGGACGAGAACGTAGACTTCACCGAGACATTGCTGGTGCTTGACGCTCACGGAGAAGAAGAACAGGCACAAAGCACAGTTCTTCAAGCTAGCTTGTCGGGGCATAATCCCAGGGGTGTGGGGAGAGGAGGTACTGTCTCCCCTCCAGGGGAAGAAGTCCGACAGGGGAGCCTAAATAACTAAAACTGAATGCATCCGATGAAGTGAGCTGTAGCTGACGAAAGCTTATGCTCAAATAAGTTGGTTAGTCTCTAAGGTGCCACAAGTCCTCCTTTTCTTTTTGCGGATACAGACTAACACGGCTGCTACTCTAAAAGTGTACAAGAACTACTCTATCCAGCGAGAACATGCTAGCAATTATATACAGGTGAGAATAAACAGATAAAAGTTCTCTTAGCAGACCTAAGAGCAGCAAGGAACAGGGGTTCAGACTCTGGCCACACGGTGGTAAGATGGAACTGGAACAGCATCGACATGCACGTCCACTTATAGCTCTTGCACATGGCGCACATGCACACCCATGTCTGGAATCCATATAGGGATCATCACTAGAAGAACTTACTAGTTTTCATCCTAAATTTAGTTGTAAGGTTTCCTATTACAGAGATTTATTATTTTTACTAAGCGTAACACAGTACATTTACTATTACTCAATGAAATCTCAACACTTGTCAAAATAAGTTACTGGAGTGCATTTCATAACGTAACATCTTTACTTTTTGTTGGTCCCTACCCAAGCCCGAATGACTACCCTGCAGTTTTTAGCCCCGCAATCTGAGCCCCACAAGCCCAAGTGAGCTGATCTGGGCCAGCCACAGCCATGCCACCATTTTTTTTTTTAATTGCTTTGTAGAAATATCCTCAAAGATCAGAGAGGGAACAGAGGTGCAGCTAGCTCTGAAAGAATGACAACCAGTATTTCACAATTTGGCACTAGGTGAGGCAAAACAAGCACTTGACAGTAAAGCTGGAGAGGGGAAATAGAAGGTAAAGAATAAACACTAATCTGATTTTAAGCAAGTTTCCCAAGTTTGTTATAAAGAAATCTTACAACCTGAAGTCAGCTGTACCCTCCTGTGACACTAACAAGAAGCCTGAGTTAGAGAATGTCTGCATCCAGGTAAGTGAAACTGAGGAAGACAAATACCTGATTATTTTCAGTGTTTTTTTTTAAAAAAAGAAATAACTTTACCATGCTTTGTACTAGTAGCCAGCACCTTATATGGTGTTAGCTTCAAATCCAGATTCTCCTTACGTAACAGCTGGAAGGAAAACACAAACATGAGTGGAACAGTTAAAAATAATCAAACATTTTTTTAAAAGAGGCTAGGTTGTGCTGTGGTTTAATACAGTAACTTATTCCCTTTTGAGGAAACTTAGTTCAGATCTGTCATAAGGCATAAGTGAAAGTCTGTTTGCTCATTTCTTCTTTGTCCACAGAGGACATTAAATAATATTTGTAAGGACTGGAATTTTTTGGAATGTAACAGCTACAATAAAAGAGTACTGAATTAAGCTGCATTAATATCTTGTGTTTTCTGGGTTTTAACCAAGAAAAAATTCCTCAGCTTGTATAAACAATAAAACAGATGTTTAATAGTGAGATTAAGAAACACTTGATTAACGTTCATCACCTTGTCCATGAGTGAAATAATTTGAAGAATAAGTTGATCTTGACGTAAATCATCACCATGTTTAAATATTACAGGATATTTGCCTCCATCTTCTGTCTTGAAGAATAACTGGGCAGGCATTAGGGCACTCTGGAAAAAGAAATTTGCCATGAACCAGTACACTAGAACAAATTGAATACTCAACTTCACTGGGACAAATTTAAGTTGGGAATCCTTCCCTACATGTGAGTAAATTCATTTATAATTGCCTCTCTCATTTGCTTTTTAGCCTTCTAGCCTAATACATCTGCAAAATGGTGGGTTTTGCAATAGGCTCTGAAGACTGCTCCAATAGGGCTCATTTGGCACTCTAATATTGTGTTCCATAGTCCATGACACTGCATCAAGAACGTACTGCCCCCACTTAGCAAAAGTTTGACCATAGAACTTCCAGTTTTTATATAATTTCTAGATTCCATTCATCCACAGAGGATATAGCACTCCGTGAGAAATCTTAGAGAAGCAGTAAGACAAATCAAATGGATCCTGGTAAAAAAAAATTAAATCATTCTTTCCTCTTTAATTAGGGGAAAATGCAGAAATTAAGTTTGTGCACATCTGATTCAAACTTCGAAGCACCATATAAAAGGAGCAAAACATTTTAAACTGACCAGAAAAAAAAAAACCCATAGGGAAACTCAATAATTACATTATAAATGTCAAAGAAATGATAGGGATAGGACATTTTCAAACCAATTAACTGCTTTCTCAATTAATTAAGCAAAAGTAACAAATTTAAATGTTTTTTTAAAAGAACTAATTTAATTCTGTTTGCAGTTTCACCCTTCATAAAATGAGCTGAAGATCAATTATCTACATGAATAAATTTATCTACTGTAATTCATCAAGTGAGGCCTCTCAAACAAAAATGAAATAAAAATCAGGTACACAAGGGAGATTTTTAATGGATCAATTTCACGAGAGCTGTTTGCAGTAAGTGCTCTGAGGCAGTGGTTTTCACATCTTCTACTGATACTTACTTTTTCTCTGAAAAATCTCGCTCCTTATTCTTCTACACAAGGACTTAATGAGGTTGTAGAGAAAAGCTATGACTGAAGTCAAAAGATGTTACTTAGACTCAAAAGCACAGAGGCCCCATCCTTCCTCAAGGACATTTTTTCTGGTTCTGTAGAGTTTACTAGTTACTGACTAGTCTCCAACCTCTTTCTCGGGGGAAGAGATAGAATTGAGTGGCCACCATCTTCTCAAAGTGCACTTGGACACCAATGGCACCTACTGAAAGATTGGATCTAAATTCTGGCTCTCTTTTGGGCAGCTCATGAATTATACGCATCTTGCTTGCTTTAAATAGGACCATGCTGGACCTCCCAATCTTGCTTTGTTATGGTTTTTCTTTTTTAAATTGAAAAGAAAACCACCACCTCATGTCAAAGGCTGACTTCCAATACATTGCTAAAGTAGCTGCTCTGCTACACGATCCAGAATCTGTCTAGACAATTAAGCATTACATTCCCACAAAGATTCAGCGTGCTATGGGTGAACGACAACCATCTGTCAAAGCTTTTGTTGCAAAACAAATTGCTCTCCAAACAATAGGTGATTAGTTTGCCAGGATCAGCTAAGGGTTCTGCAGTGCTCTGGAGCTGTGTCATAGAGGAAAGTGACTGCCCTACAGACCAACGAACTACTACAGGAGTAGTGTGAACCTCAGATGACAGATAGCTCCTTGTCCTCTCCTAAACAATGGGTACGTCTGTTGGGACAAGGTCATTCTTATCCCGGCTAAAGAGCTTGCTATTTTGACTTGTAAAAATCTCCCTAATCCCACCTTTAGTTTTACGTGTAGCTGTAGAAAGACAGTGCATCCTAAAGAGCAGTCATAGTTTAGGTGGCTTTGGGGGTGAGCTCTCATTGCCAAGAAAATGCCTCATCTGATTAGCATAATGTATAGCCTCTGACAGCTAAACTACTGCTTGCCTTCTCATGGCAGAGCTGTTCTTAGTTGAAAATGGGAGTGTGAACGGCGAGTATCTGGCACCTTATAACCAGATTGCTCTGGGCAGGTGGGGCTCATTCAACCTAGTCCACCTAGGATAATGGACTCTGATTTCAACCGAAGAACATCAGGCCTGGCCAGCCAGTTTGTAAAAGTGTGCCGGGAAGTGTGCCAAACACATATGCTCTATGGGTTTTTGTCTTCAGGGACCACATCACTAGAATGCTATGGCATCCCCTGGAATCAACGTGCAACCACTTCACCAGACAGCTGTGGAAAATATGAAAAGGCCACCCCATTAAGGGCACATGCAGCTGAAGAAGCAAGCCCAAGAATTATGTTTGGTTTCACTGAATGTGTAAACAATGACTACGAAATCAAGAGAAGTAGCTGAGACACAAAAGAAGGAGAGTGCATATTGCCTGCATACAAGAAACAAAATGGAAGTGGTCAAAATCCATAAACACTGGAGATGGTTACAAGATAAAGTATTGGTTTCAGAGTAACAACCGTGTTAGTCTGTATTCGCAAAAAGAAAAGGAGGACTTGTGGCACCTTAGAGACTAACCAATTTATTTGAGCATGAGCTTTCGTGAGCTACAGCTCACTTCAGTAGCAAGGAGGAACAGAGTATGAATAATTGTAGCAGAATTATTACAGGACAAGGTAGAGGTCATCCTAAAGAAGAGCAACTGGTCAATGAAAGTTAGAATAGTACTGAGCAGAACAGGGCTTTGGATCTGTGCTCCGGCTCTACTCCAGCTCCAGCAAAAACCCCTGCAGCTCCGCTGCTCCGGAGCTGCTCCACGCTCCAGCTCCGGGCTCCGCTCCAAAGCCCTGGAGCAGAGAACAAATATTTGTGGTTTTTTTTTATTCGGATATGCACTGCAGGTTGGTTGTGTGACTGAGGAGAAGGCAGAATTCCAGATAGTGCTGAACCCAGTGACAAGTGAAGTTCCACAAGCAGAGTACTTGATTATTGGAGCAGACCTCCACACACATGTAGGAGAACACAGTGACGACTACAATGACATCATGGAGGATGAGACTTTGGAACCAGAAATGAAGCCGGTGGCGCTATCTTAAGAGTTAGCCAGAGCCCATGGCCTGATTATTACCAATAGATACATTGTAAAGAAGGAAGAGTACTTAATTACACACGAGTGTGGTACCAACAGGTCCGAGGTCAATTGTTTGTAATAACTCTCCTGGGTTGAGTTTAGCCTCTCTCACATTTTTAGATCTCTTCCTCTTGTAAGGAAGTAACCTAAAAATGTGAGACTAAACTGATGCCAGGAGAGCAAATCATAAGCAATTTATATTGCTGTGCAATTGACTTCTGGGTGAAAAGGCTAGTGGGGGACAAAAGATAGTTGTGGAACAAAGAGGTAGAGCCTTGCGGAAAGGGAAGTTAGTCTGAGGTATAAGGACAAAGATTCTACTGAGTTCGGGCAACGATCAAACTGACCACAATGATACCAAAGAGGTTTGGGGGAAAATATCCAAACACATTACTGACTATTCACAAGCTGCATGTGGCCAAACAAAATGAGGGAAAGTTCATTGCAAGGGGACATAGTGGTGGTCAAACAATGTACAAGAATCTGTAAAAAAGAAGGAAAGGTGTAAATGATGGCAGAAAGTAGGAATGGTAGACAATTATGAGGAATACAAGCTGGTAAAGAAAACAGCAAAACAACAACAACAACAACAACAACAACAAAAGAGCAGTTACAGAAGCTAAGGGTCAGGCGCTTAAAGTCTTTTACACAGGACTACTATGGAAGGAAGGAGGGAAAGGAATATATAGATTACCCAAGATTAGGCAAAGAAGCACAGAGACTTGGGAACTGTGAAGTGGATTAAAGAAGAAAACAGAAGAGCACTGGTGGAAGAGTGTGACGTCATTAGGAGGTGGCAGCAGGTTTATGAGAAACTGCTCAGTAAAGAGAATGTAAAGAAACCACTGAGGAAACTATGCACAAGCAACAACCTTACAAGATTTACCATCCTGGTGGAGACTCAGACATTGCTGAAGATGATGAAACATGGCAAGGCAGAGGGACCGAATAGTGTACCAATTGAGGCATTTAAAGCAACAGACCATGGTTATGACGACAAACTTTTTCACCTTAATTAACTATACTGGAAAATTGAAAATTCGTCCCTATTTTTAAGCATAAAGGAGATGTTCAAGAATGTAGTAATTACCAACCCATCAAGTTAATGATTCACCCGATGAAATGCCTGCAAGAATTATAAAGACTGTGGGAGGAGCTGGAGCACCAAGTAAACCACCACCAATTCAGGTGCATGCCAGGACGGTCAACAATGGATGCAGTGTTTGCAGCCTGAGTGTTGCAGAAGCAGCACAGGGAGAAACACAAGGAATTGCATTTAGAATAAGAGATGTCTTATGACAAAGTTCCTAGAGAATTATTATGATGGCACCTGCTGTGGCATAATCTGCTGGAGACATACGTTCGGACTATCATGGCCATGTACAAGGGTAGTGAGAAGCAGTTGCAGCTACAGTGAGTCATTCACCATGATGGTAGATCAACACCCAGGATCAGCCTTAAGTCCATTCACGTTTGTGATTATAATGGATACCTTGACACAGGACATCAGGGGAAAAGCTCCTTTGGGCATGCTTTGTAACAATGATAATATGTTGCGCCAAGAAGATAATACAAACTGGAAAGGGGGTTACGACTATGGAGATCTGCATTAGAAGAAAATGGTTTATGAATCAGCCAAAAAAAGATGGAATAATATGATGCTTTGTTGAGAGATAATGAGAAGCCAGTAAAATTAGATGGCGTAGAGTTAAAATCTGTGCAACAATTTAAATATCTTAGCACAGCGTTGAGTCATAACAGGAAGGTAAATGCAGATGTTAGTAGCCACATGAAAAGTGCTTGGTGTAAACCAGTAGTTTCCAACCTGTGGTCCACAGATCTCTCGAGGTCCATAGAATATGTTTAAGATGTTTGTGAAAGGTTGTCATTACCATAGAACAGTAGTTTTCAACCTGTGGTCCGTGGATCCCCGGAGGTCCACAGACTATGTACAAGATTTCCAAAGGGGTCCACACCTCCATTCAAAAAATTTTAGGGGTCTGCAAATTAAAAATAAAGTTGAAGGGAAATCTCTGCAATAAGAATATGCCAAGTAAACTAAAGAACAAAGCGTATAAGTTCATGATTATGTCAGCCATGATGTATAGATCAGAATGCTGGCCAATGAAGAAGAAAGAACAACAACTCTTCACACTCCTGAAATGAGTATGCTCAGTTGGACGCCAGTGCCGATAGGCTACACAATGAAATGGTACAAACCACAATGCAGGTTGCCCCATTGTGGAAAAGCAGAGGGAGCATAAACTGAGATGGCTAGTCACGTGAGATGAAGTAGTCACAGGGTAGTCAAAAGCTAGTAGTCACAGGGTAAAGACCATGAGGAAGACTTAGAAAAGTTGGTTTGTGATGCTGAAGGAGGACATGAAGAAGGCTCGTATCAGCATGGAGAAGACACTTGACAAGAATGCTTGAAAATGAACAACAGAACTACCAACCCCAAATGATCAGACAAGGTGAAGGCAATGAAGAAGAAACACTCTATTCCGAAGAAAACATAAATGCACACATGGAGAAAACTCTACAGTGTGGCCAGAGAAGGTGAGGTGCTGGAAGATTGTAGGAAGATGCACATCTTTGTGATTTACGCAGAATTTTGGCAGACACATAAGTTATGCACCCATTTGCGCATCACCACTATTACTACCATTTGCACCCAGTTCATAACAAACAGTCTATCAGCAAGGTTTGACTCTGTTGATCATGGATTTTTAATAAGTCATATAGAATGGATGGTGGACCATTGTTGTGCTGGCTCTGATCTCTTAGTAGCTAGCCCTCAGATAGGGAAGTCCTGTCTGAATATCAAAATGTTCATGGATCTCACCCCGCTCAGAACAAAATGTAAAGCCCATCCCTCTACGTCAACTCCATTGCTTACAGTATTGTGGCCAATTACGCTGGAGGGCAGGGATAGGATACAGAGGGACCTAGACAAGTTGGAGGATTGGGCCAAAAGAAATCTGACGAGGTTCAATAAGGATAAGTGCAGGGTCCTGCACTTAGGACGGAAGAACCCAATGCACAGCTACAAACTAGGGACCGAATGGCTAGGCAGCAGTTCTGCGGAAAAGGACCTAGGGGTGACAGTGGAAGAGAAGCTGGATATGAGTCAGCAGTGTGCCCTTGTTGCCAAGAAGGCCAATGGCATTTTGGGATGTATAAGTAGGGGCATAGCGAGCAGATCGAGGGACGTGATCGTCCCCCTCTATTCGACATTGGTGAGGCCTCATCTGGAGTGCTGTGTCCAGTTTTGGGCCCCACACTACAAGAAGGATGTGGATAAATTGGAAAGAGTCCAGCGAAGGGCAACAAAAATGATTAGGGGTCTGGAACACATGACTTATGAGGAAAGGCTGAGGGAACTGGGATTGTTTAGTCTGCAGAAGAGAAGAATGAGGGGGGATTTGATAGCAGCTTTCAACTACCTGAGAGGTGGTTCTAGAGAGGATGGTTCTAGACTATTCTCAGTGGTAGAAAAGGACAGGACAAGGAGTAATGGTCTCAAGTTGCAGTGGGGGAGGTTTAGGTTGGATATTAGGGAAAACTTTTTCACTAGGAGGGTGGTGAAACACTGGAATGCGTTGCCTAGGGAGGTGGTGGAATCTCCTTCCTTAGAGGTTTTTAAGGTCAGGCTTGACAAAGCTCTGGCTGGGATGATTTAATTGGGGATTGGTCCTGCTTTTGAGCGGGGGGTTGGACTAGATGACCTCCTGAGGTCCCTTCCAACCCTGATATTCTATGATTCTATGAATCAATTAGTATGCACACACTCACAGCATTTCATAAGGAAAGAGTAGAGGATACAGTCTTTTAGACCAAAATGCCACTTCAGCATTGGTTGCACTCGGGTACAGATACTTTGATCGTGCATTGCCCCACTAAATTCAGTGATATTAGCCTCCCAACTTCAGGAGCACAAAGCTTGTTTGATAAATTTAACAGCAAGTAGTTTTTCAAGGTAACGTTTCTGTTAGTATTTCAAAAATTAAGGTTTAATTGTAACTCACTTATTCAATGGAAGACCTCTCTCATTTACCTTAAACAGTGTAGCTGTCTCTGGGATTATTCCTCTGATTTTCACCTGAGGCTCTAAAGGAAGTGGAATAAGTTCTACATCTGATAAATTCATCTTCTCATTGTCTGCAAGTAATGCCTGTAGCCTCTCATTCTAAAAAAAAAAAAGAGTAAAAACCCAAAAGTCCAATTAGATGAAAATGCAAATGGAGTTTAAAAGAAATACAGATGGAAAAGCATGAGAACAACCTTTGCAGAAATGTTTATATAGTTGGGTATAAAAATGTGCAGTAACAAAAAAGCAGATGTATATCCAAATAATATAGCATTTATAAAGCACTTTATGCCTTCAAAGCAATGTAACATTCATCTTTAGCACAACGTGAAATTTAAAAAAAAAAATGCAGAACAGGCAAAGTAATCAGATATTCTACACCCAGTTCAAAGTCAGTCATAGAAATACATGCAGGTTTAGTTGTGTCAGGGATAGTAACCTTCCAATAATTTCTTTGTATTTTTGTAAATTGGTTACATGCCCCTATGAAGGGGTGTTGGTTTTCCACATTAATAGAGGTCTTTCATTCTCTTATACAAGGTCTGTTCATGCTCTAGGACAGTGATACTCAGATCTCAGGGGTTCAGGAGTCAAATTAGTGACCAACATTACCCAAAAGAGCAATAGTAGTGTGAGTTCATTGTTCCAGTTACTATAGAACTATTCATATTTAAAACTGTATGATGGGGGAAATATTTACTTTTATATAATTCTCACAGCAAATAAGTTAATAAACTTAGTGCAAGTTGATAACCTAATTGGTTAATAACATGATGAAAGCATCCTGATTAATAACTTAATAACTGGTTAATAATTAAATCACACAGTGTTTTATATCATGTGCTTCAAAGAGCCAAAGAAGATGCATTAAAGAGCCACTTGCGGCTCACAAGCCACACTCTGAGTCTCACTGCTCTAGGATATGATCCTGCACTTGGAATTATACTGATGGAGCCCTGCACCTGTATGGAGCCCTGCTGACTTCAACGGGTTCACTCGTGGTGGTAAAAACCTGCGACAATCTCACTGTAGGAGCTGGCCCTAGATTTATAATATTGAATCTACTATATTTTAAAATAATCAATACTGCACACATTTTTAAAACTACAATTCAGTCAGAACTATTTACCTAATAGCCTATATAATAAAGAACTTATGCACCAAATGCTCAACAGCCGCCCTATTTCCTCCTGCCAACCATGCACAGAATAGACAAGAAGTGAAGAGAGATGCAGCAGATTCCACTGATTTTACCACCAGCCAGAGGCAAACCGGAGGGGCATAGGTCCACTATATTAGCTCAAACACCCCTGGGCATATTTACAATGGCCAGTTGCTGCAGGCCAGATGATAGCCCGAACCCACACATTTGAGTTATATAGAAATATGTCGGCAATTACTATATACGATACATGTTGCAAGTGTTTCTCTGTGGTTTATGTGTAGGATAGATTATAGGCCAGAAGCACATTTCAAGAACATATGCATATTACCCAATTTTCATAATGTATTTTCCCCTTTATGTATTATAGATACAATCACACAAAGCATGACTAAATATATTCCTTTTTCTGGATAAACAGAGTGTGAGAGTGTGTGTGTGTGTGTTCGTTCAAATAAATTCAACTTAACAGGCTTGATGAAAGTTATAAATGCATATTAAAAATATCCAAGACCTCACAGAAGATTAAAGCTCCTTGTTGAATATTGGTATAAAGAACCAATAAACATATAAAAAGGGAGTTGTTGTGTTGTTTTTGTTCATTTTAACTCATATGCCATAAATACTTGGATCTTAAAAAACACTATATAGAGATTGGAACATATAGTATCAAGCTCTTCAGCTAATATTTGTAATAAAGTTCAGACATTTTCAGTGTGTATCCAAGATCTCTGAAAGCTCAGCTACAATGCAAAGTTTGTTTTTAATTAGCAAGATCCTGATTCTTATCCAGATTTTCTGGTGGATTAAGGAGGAGATGATAGTAAAATCTAATGATTAGTCTAAAATCAGATTATGAAGTCCATATGTCTCAATCTATATTAGTATTTAGGATTATGGTGGTTTCCAGTGTCTTGCTGCTGCTATACCACATTCATACTTTTCCATGTAAATGTATATGAAAATCTCAGGCACAAATCAGTATTAAAAAGTAATTTAGTACATGCTATGGAAAATGGGTCCTACAATAAGGAAATGAAATTTTCAGCACAACATTTTTGGGGGAGAAAGGAGGTGGTGAAACTGTTATTAACGATGCTATTGAAGGACTGAAGGACACAAGCAGTAACAAAGATAAAATGAATAGAATGAACATGGCATACAGTCAAATGTCTCAAAAACACAGGACCAAAAAGATTAAAAGAAAATCAAGAATCATAAATATACAACCAAAAAACCCATCGGTTTCTAACTCCACTCACCAAAGGGTGAAAGGGGAAAAAATAGATAAACTACTGACACAGTAAATATACCACAATTAATAGCTAAGAAAGGCGTAAAAAACCCTGTCTAAAAAACGCAAAACATAAGCTACCCAAGTACATACCCGGAGAGAGGGTCAGGCAGAATTGCATTCAGGCAGCTGCCATGACCACACTGTTTTTAGGCACTAGTTCAAGCAGACCTAGTGCATGTACATCTACCTGAGGTAGGAATCACACTTCCCAGCTGCTGTGTAGATGTACCCTTAGAGCCAAAGCGCTACTCTGAATACACCTTCCAGAGGGTACAAGACAGCTATAGTTGTATAAATTAGAGAGGAAAAATAAATTGATCAAAAAGCATCTTTGAGAAAAAATTTCCCAGAAATTTGAGTCTTCCATGTGTGTTTCCAAAAAGGCGACCAAAAAAACCCAAACAAACAGAACTAGAATAGCTCAAAGCAAAAAAGGCCAAAAGAGCTAAAATACTTCAGTCTAACCAAAACACATACACTGCATATTAGCATATATGCTTAACTAGATAAGACATTAGAAAAATTCAGAATATCTTGTTACACAACTTATCAAAAGTTTCCAGTGAAAACTAACACTCCTACTCTAAAATTTTAACCACAATTTTTTTTATTCCTGCATTTACCTTTTTTTTACGATTCCCACTTTCACGCTGCACTGCCTTCATTAGATGAACCAGTCGATCTACAAATGTCTGCTGCGCTGCCAGCAAAGAACGCATAACCCTGACAGATTTATCACCCTACGTGAATGAAAAAGAAACAGAAAATTAGGTCTTTGTTCCATAATTACATCTGAAATTTGTACATTTATTCTTAGTCTAGCTAGATTTCCCAAGTTAATAAAAAAGATCAATTATCTTTCATTTCAGAGTTCATTCAAAGCACAGTATTTTCTGTAAAATGTAATCAGAATTACCATAGCTGGCAATCAGTTATCTGACCTTTCAGTGCACTTCCATTTACATCAACAATAATAATTTGAGGGGTAAACATTCATGCATGACAAACTAATTCACAGGGGGGGGGGCGGAAGTAAGTTTCATGAAGATTCTTGCATGTGAAATATGCCTTTGTACTACATGAGTCACATAAAAACCTTGAAGCAGCATTAATGAGATGTGAAGTAAAATGCAATGAAAGATACCTGACTGTTGGACTTAAGCCAGCTAACTCTGTACATATATGCCAGATGTTATGAACTATAGCTCAGGAGAAGGACCCTTTTTCACTACATCAGCACCCTCTACTGCTGACACACAGATTGGCACTGCTTCTTGATTCAGCAAAGGCTAGTGATCCAGCCTCCAGTTTGTCAAGCAGGGCCAAATATTCCTCCAAAATATCAGACATTCACTGCCAGATGCAAGGGGTCTACAGGCAAGCATGATATGAAAAGTCAGTTTACAATTTACCTGAAAAGCAACAAATAGAGAAAGGGAAACACTTCCCTTGATAGTTGCATTCATTTGTTCTGAACTAAAATTACACCATTTACAGCAGATCAAATTAATTCCAGGGAGAAGTAGGGGTTTGGCAGACTGCAATGCTTATGCTATGGCATCATAGGAAACTAGTGTCTTTTTAAAGAAAGCAAATACCTGCAAACTGCTTAATCTTTCATTACCTAAGGGATGGGTTACCTTTAATAGAGCCTGACTAAACCGTCTCATCACATTTAGGTACATTTCATGAGTTTTTGGATCCCTCTGCTGAGTGTCTTGGTCTTCACATTCCACTATTACATACCTTTAACACAAAAACAATCTCAGTTAGGTTGTCCTTCTGCAACACAAATCCCTTACCTGTGCAGTACTACAGCTGTGTAATAAAGATCTGCAATTACAGCAAAACTAATCTTTACTTGATTCAGGGCAAAACCTGAACCTTCAGGTAGCAGTATCAGGGACAGACACCCTGGGTCTTTCCACTGATATATGGAGTACTTGAAACACTTGAGATTTACTTTCACTTAAGACAGAGTGGTAGCACTCAAACGGAGCACGTATGGATGGGTATACCAGACACACACCTCTGCCCCATTGCATATCCATCTACACTAATCATTTGTCCTACCACTCATTGAGAGGAGTATTTCCACCATTCTCACTGCTCTATTACCCATTCCTAATCTGAGTGCTACAAAATGGCAGTGCAAACAACCTCTTGAACCCCCATTCTCCCCCGCCCAATGCATTGTCACTGCATGTTCCATCAGCAATTGGGGTGGAAGAATAATTGAGTGATCCCAGAGCATGGCTTTGCAAAGAGGTTACTGTTCATTTTTTAAAGGACCACCAGATTAGAGGCCTCAACCAAAGAAGAGAACAATATTTTACAATCATTTTTAATTTCATGCCTTATTTTGGTAAATTGTGTGTGGTTCTTACTCTGATTGACCTTATAGGTTATTTCATATGCAGCATAGAAATATAATTTCACTTATAAACGATAAAGTAATGCTAACCAAAACAGGCGGTTTGTCAATTATCCTCCTTCTATCCTCTGAGATATAATATAGCACAATACATACAACTGTGCTGTCATAAATATAAAGGGAAGGGTAAACCCCTTTGAAATCCCTCCTGGCCAGGGGAAAGCTCCTCTCACCTGTAAAGGGTTAAGAAGCTAAAGATAACCTCGCTGGCACCTGACCAAAATGACCAATGAGGAGACAAGATACTTTCAAAAGCTGGGAGGAAGGAGAGAAACAAAGGGTCTGTGTGTCTGTCTATATGCTGGTTTTCTGCCGGGGATAGACCAGGAATGGAGTCTTAGAACTTTTAGTAAGTAATCTAGCTAGGTATGTGTTAGATTATGATTTCTTTAAATGGCTGAGAAAAGAATTGTGCTGAATAGAATAACTATTTCTGTCTGGGTATCTTTTTTGTAACTTAAGGTTTTGCCTAGAGGGGTTCTCTATGTTTTTGAATCTAATTACCCTGTAAGATATCTACCATCCTGATTTTACAGGGGGGGGATTTCTTTATTTCTATTTACTTCTATTTTTATTAAAAGTCTTCTTGTAAGAAACTGAATGCTTTTTCATTGTTCTCAGATCCAAGGGTCTGGGTCTGTAGTCACCTAGGCAAATTGGTGAGGCTTTTTACCAAACCTTGTCCAGGAAGTGGGGTGCAAGGTTTTGGGAAGTATTTTGGGGGGAAAGACGCGTCCAAACAGCTCTTCCCCAGTAACTAGTATTAGTTTGGTGGTGGTAGCGGCCAATCCAAGGACGACGGGTGGAATATTTTGTACCTTGGGGAAGTTTTGACCTAAGCTGGTAAAGATAAGCTTAGGAGGTTTTTCATGCAGGTCCCCACATCTGTACCCTAGAGTTCAGAGTGGGGGAGGAACCTTGACATGTGCGTATTCTAGGCGGGGCTATTTAATATCTAACTGAATACATTACATTTTCTAATGCTTGGTTTGAAATAGGTCAAGTGACTATGCAAATGTAGTGAACCTAATCAGTCTTCACAGACGTTATGGACTAATTCCACCCATGCTGTGACAGTTACCTTTCTGCTTACCTTATGGTGGTGCCCCAGGACTGGAGCTCCAACATGTTAGGCACTACACAGGCTCAATGGAATACCTCCTCCAACATCAGAGGTGCATGGGCAGAATATTTTTGTTACTGATTGGATAACTGGGTTTTTAAATACTGAGAAAGACCATAGCAAGTTTGAGGAGTGCTGACAAGAATGTTGATTACAAATTAAACCAAATGAATAAATCTGAGAGCCGAGCTAACTACACTTTTCCTAATATTAAGTCTAGTTGATTTTATGCTCTGCTGAACAATTACGTTTCTACTTATCTTATGCAACATATACTTTGTTTCCATTTTAGATCACTGAAACTGGTTATATGCTGGGACAACTACTGTCCAGTCAGTGCTTAATTTGTAATGAAAGAGGTGCTGGGGCTCAAGCAATTTTTTTACATTCGTAACAGATACAGCAAGCCTAGAGGTGCCGGGGCTATGAACTGCCAAGCCCAGCGGTGTCAGGACTCAACCCTGGCAAGCCCTGGCGCAAATTAAACACTGTGTCAGGCACCTGAAAGAGAAAGAAATTCATTTAACAGCATGGGAGATGAAAGGAGGAAACGAGGTGACAACTTGAGCCAATTCAAAAATGGAGCTGCAATTCCATTCCCAAGACAAAACTATGCAAAAGTTGACAAAACTGCACATGGATACAAGGACTAGGTGCAGAGGATTGTATGACCTAGCTACATTTCTGGATTGAAGAGCATGTTTTGAGTAGACAAGGATTAATATCTAAATTTGGTAGCCATAGAAGAATGTATCAAAATGGTCTCTTCTCAATGTAGAAAATCAACTGCAGGAAACTGCACAATCCATTAGATAATCTGCTGTCGTGGGCTCTCTCTTCAAATTGATTCAAGAGCTTGCTACATATCAAGTGTGAATTTTCCATCAAGCTTGTCTGCGATACATCGTTCTAAACTAATTTACAAATTCATAACAAAATGTGAAATACATTCAGTATCCAGACAAATACTTGTATTTCACAAGGGCTATAATTTTGATAAATCCTATAGCTAACCAGAAGTCATTTCCAAAGCTCTCTTACTCTTGCAGCAGTGATTACTAGTAGGATAGCCTTTTTTAAGACTACGAATTTAGATCTTACTACAGAGGAAATGAAGTCTGACAGCTTCTCATGTATATTTTCAAAGCTTATGTACTCAACAAGCGAAGGGGAATAGGGAAAATGCAAAGAAATGCGTTAAAATGTGCCTTTATCTCATCTTTCTTTGCAAAGGAAAGTACTACATGGTGTGTCTCTAACTTCTCGAGAGGCAGGCCCAAAGGCCTGATATCATATGCCTCAGTAGATGGTGCATACACAAAACACAGTTTTAGTCATCTATGCACAAACGTGAAAAAGTACAGGAATGGCTCTAATATCACAGTAATATGAATGTGATGCCGGAGTTTCAAGGATTACTGAATTTTTCTATTGATTGCTTTAAGCTCATGCTGCGTCTGGTTAGCTGAAAAACATAATGTGATCAGCAGCCAAAAGGATTTATGGCTATGCCAGATCAAACTGGAGCTGTGACATTTGGATTTTGTCACTGAGAAATTGAGATGTCTGAAAGGAAAAGAAAGAATAAATTAGTTGATTTTGTGGTCAGAAGGCAAGAGTGTTTTGAGAGAGCTTGACAGTTTGTTGACTGAATGAGTTAGGAAGAAGAAAGTTTGTTCCAAGTTTCAGAATGCAATGTACTTGTATTCTCTAGTGATACAAACCGCACACAATCTTGCATGTATGAAAAGGTTTTGGGTTTTATGTAATTGGAAAAATGCAAAAGCTTCAGTAATGACTGTGAAATGAACCACACATTTAAGTGAGCGAAGCTAGACTAAGTTATTTCTATTTCAATAAATAAGAATGTTTGACCAGACCAAATATTTAACTTCTATTTCCAGTAATCACGCTTGTAGTTCCTTATCTTCAGAAAAGTAGCCCATTATATTTT
This sequence comes from Lepidochelys olivacea, assembly GCF_965140295.1. Taxonomy (NCBI): domain Eukaryota; kingdom Metazoa; phylum Chordata; order Testudines; family Cheloniidae; genus Lepidochelys; species Lepidochelys olivacea. The sequence goes on along the minus strand of NC_140415.1, from coordinate 10,062,277 downwards.
TAATTTAAACAAATATTCTAGGCTATGACAGAGAAAAAGTGTATGCTAGCATGTTCACCATGTGTTGTAGTAAATCATGCTTCCATTTGATTAATATTTTTAAATTTAAATATTGTACGTGAGAGGGAAAACAAGGAGATATTTTGCGAGGATGGATTTACAACTGGAAGCACTGTCAGAATAAGTCATTTTTTTGGCACACCATTTTGGACAATGTATTTTAATTCACCCCTTTCATTTCCAACCATATGTGCTATTCATAGCATATTAGTATTAGTTACAGCATACTACTGATAACCATTTTCAATCAATGACATATAGAATTATAAAACCTGGGTACATATTTAGTGCAGTGATTTAAGTGCAAAACTTCAATCACCTGGACAAGGCATCACAACTATAGGTCATTCATAAAGGGGGTGAGGGGGAACCATTTGCAGCACTGTCTTATTTAGATATCCTATGGTACTCATCCGTGATAGCTAATCAAGCAAGTCTTAGTTTAGCACAACAGGTTTACAGTGACTTATGCCAATTATGCATTTTATTAAGTGCTAGAATACAGTGCACGAACTGAGTACTATAGACAGATTGCTATGAAAGCCAAAAAATTATTACACAATCCAAAACTGAATTACAGTGTTTATTTATTCCAATTGAATGACACTTTTAGACCATAAAGTGAGAATTTAAAATTGTATTTTGATCATTGCAAATATAATGCTCTCACTTTATCTAGAGACATATGCATACACATTTGTTATTCTGTAAACCAGTGACTGCCATCTTTATACTATGACAGGTTTCAGAGTAACAGCCGTGTTAGTCTGTATTCGCAAAAAGAAAAGGAGTACTTGTGGCACCTTAGAGACTAACCAATTTATTTGAGCATGAGCTGTAGCTCACGAAAGCTCATGCTCAAATAAATTGGTTAGTCTCTAAGGTGCCACAAGTACTCCTTTTCTTTTTGCATCTTTATACTATGTAACTGCACACTGTGTAATCCTCATCCCTCCTTTTGTTTATTTAAACCCACTGTTGCATCTGTCTCAAATTTAGATATTAAGTTCCTCAGGGCAAGGACTAGCTTTTATTCTGTGTCTGTACAGCACCTTGCACAATTGGACCCTAATCTCAAATTTGGAGACCCTCAGTGCTACTATAATACGAAGTAAGACTTGACATACCAATATAAGTAGTTAGCCAGGGTGGAATTCTTGCAGGCTCGGGATATCAAGAAAGTGCAAAGGTCTTGCTGGAATAAATTAAAAAGTGAAAAAAAAAGTTACACAGTAGAACCTCAAAGGTAGGAACACCAGAGTTACGGACTGAACGGTCAACTGGATACCGTGTGAAACCGGAAGTAACCAATCACACAGCAGCAGAGACCTCCCCAAACAAAAACAAAAACAAAAAAACTCAAGTACTCTACTGTGTCTGTACTGCATCTTCAAGGTAAGCACATGTGGGCTGCCTGTTCCCATTGCCACTCGTGGGGCAGCCACTTACAGCTAGGAGGTGAAGACACTGGTGCTGCCAGCCCAAGGCAGCTGGAGCTAGCAGAGCAGGAGTAGCACCGAGTTTGGAGTCTCCACTCCCCACCCACCCCCACAGCCAGGAAGGGGAGCGGTTGTTTTCACCCTCCCTCCCCTCCAGCCGGAAGGGGGATGAACTTGAAAACTCAGTCCAACCCAGGGAAAGAAGCTGCCTGCAAGGAAGCTGCCAGGGCTGAGGAGGGAACTTCTGCTAGAGCAGGAGTGGGCAAACTTTTTGGCCCAAGGGCCACATCTGGGTATAGAAATTGTATGGCAGGCCATGAATGCTTATGAAATTGGGGGTTGTGGTGCAGGGGCGGGTGAAGGCTCCAGGGGGGATGTGGGCTCTGGGGTAGAGCCAGAAATGTGGAGTTCAGGGTGCGAGAGGGAGCTCTGGGCTGGGGCGGGGGGGTTGCAGTGGGGGTTGGAGGGTGCGGGCTCTGGCTGGGGTGCGGGCTCTGCGGTGCAGGAAGGTGGGACTAGAATATATGTAGGCACAGTCAAGTTACCTTGAATGTAATATTATATGCTCATTATTTTTTTCTACATTCATTTTTATCTTTACCAAATGGTACTGATCTTTGTGCTTAACAGAAATATACATAATGTAACATAAACCTATTCCTATTAGTGTGACTGTGTTCATAAACAACTTGGATATAAACATTCAGAAAAACCATCAGTATTTTCTTAATAAAGTAATCTATATTTAGTTCACTTGAAATTTTCATCTTAACACATTTATATTCCCAGGGCAAGAGTTAAAACTAAAGTCTTATCTTTTGGACCATGCAGCAATGTACTTTCAGGAACAGTCAAACATCATAACAAGTTTACGAACTTGTTATATTTAGATTAGCCAAATTCTATGGGATAAAGACCAATATAAAACAAATACCCATTCAGTTATCATCTTGGATACTTCTTAGTTAATAACTAAGATGTTTTACTTACTTCAAGGTTTTCACTCTCTGCAGAATCCTTTGTTTTAGAAGCAGGAGGTGGGGAGGATACAGGAGGAAGGGGACTTGCTATGATCTGGGAGCTGTAAAGTAAAGAAGCAGCACATGTTTTACAGTTAGGATTTGGGATCACATTAACAGTTTAAAAAAACTAAAACCATGGTGTACATTCCATTTGCAATGGATATTAACTAGATTGGGAAACCTACAAGAATGGACTATGATTAGCCAAACAGGCTCGATAACTAACAACAGTGGCAACATTAATTCCTACAGAAAAATCTAAACTTAGTTATAATGTGGTTGTAAAAAAATTAAGCATGAAAACTTCAAGCACGTGAACGATCAGAGTGCTGGCAGAGCCTATTTCAAGCAAGATGGTGTAGTAGGATGCTTCAGTGGTGAAGCTCTCTCACTATGCCTATCAGGAGAAGTAAGGTTTGTGCCGGAACAGGCCACATCATCAACATATAGTCTTGATCAGCTCAGGTTTTTGCTTTGAGTGACTTCCTTTCAAAGCACTACAGGGCTTGCTTCAAATCAGATTCATGACAATCTCACTAGGAGAGGTTAGACGAATTCTTCACATTCCCAGTGCATTGTGAGATATCTGCAGGCAAATCTGATGCCCCTGCACTTAGTTTTAGTCTGAGGCAGTAGATTTTAGCCTTTCAGTGACACTGCTCTGTCACACAGACATTATTTGAAGCCAGAAAAGTGGTCTGCCTTCCTTCCTCCTTTGGGACTCTGAAAACACTCTCTCAAGAGTAGGCTATCAAAAAGAATCACTGAATTTGAATGCTTAAATGTCAAGTCAGTATTGAAGTGACTACAAGGCACCTTAAGCACAGACACTAACTGCCATAGATAAAGTTTTCAGAAACATCTAAGTCATCTAACTCCTAGGAGCTTAAGTCCCATTTTCAAAAGCGACTTGGGCACTTAAGTTTCTTTGGTGCTTTTAAAAATATAGCTCCAAGAGAGCTGGGCTTAAGCTCTGAAGCAAAAATTTAACAGCTTGAATCTGGCTGGAAGGGCAGGAACACCGTGAGGGATACCTGACAATGCTTTACATCAGTTCAGGTATAAGGACTGGAGCAGCAACTGGACAAGCACACCTGTGGGGACCTGCTTTGGCAACTACAGTCAAGATGGAACCAACTGGAAGATTTAATGTGCAACATTTAAACATAGAGGTTTGTGCATGGCTGCTGGTAACGGGACTACCTCATGCTCCACCCAGTACTATTGCTCTAAGGATTAAAGTATTTCAGAAGCTTAGGGAGTCCCGTGTGTCTCATACTAAGGAGTTGAAACGCAGGAGTGAAAATCTTGGTGGATGCTTGTTAGGATATAGATATTCAGGGCAGGAGGATCCCAAAAGAAAAAAAAGGGGTGGAGTGTTAGGATATAGATATTCAGGACTGTCAGTAAAGGCCTGTACTCTAAGAATTTAGGTGTGTTCTTATCATTTGGCTAGTTATAGAGGTATAAAAGAAAGAATCAAAATCACTGTCTGCCAGTGTAAGGTCCTTCTCTTACTGTGACAGTCTGAGGCCCTGTTCTTAGGCTAAGGCCTTTGGCTAAGCAGCAGAGGCAGCCATAAGCTGGGAAGCGACTGGTCACATCGTCACATTGAACTAAAGCGCTTTTGGGCTGTTAGGAATACAATCCTGTCCTGATAATGCCTATCACCTCCAGAGAAAGGGAAGTGCCTAGAAAATGTAAAAGGAAACTTAGTTTGATAGCATCCTGTCTGGCAAGAACTCACTTATCAATAGCTGGGATGTGAAATCCTCACTTCTGTATTGTTTTGTCATTATAGTTCCCACTTTGCTATTGTTTGTCTGTATTATCTCTGGTTCTGTGATTGTTCCTGTCTGCTGTACAATTAATTTTGCTGGGTGCAAACTAATTAAGGTGGTGGGATATAATTGGTTACATAATCATGTTACAATATGTTAGGATTGGTTAGTTAAATTTCAGGAAAATGATTGGTTAAGGTATAGCTAAGCAGAACTCAAGTTTTACTATATAGCCTGCAGTCAATCAGGAAGTGGGTGGGTGTGTGGGTGGGGGAAATGGGAACAGGGAATGGGAGTGGGGAAATTGGAATCATGTTTGGCTAAGGGCAGGAATGGGAACAGGGACACAGGTGTAAGGCTCTGTGGTGTCAGAGCTGGGAAGGGGGACACTAAGGAAGGAAACTAATCATGCTTGCTGGAAGTTCACCCCAATAAACATCAAATTGTTTGTTCTCTGTTCATGCAAGAAGGACCAGGGAAGTAAGTGGGTGAAGGAATAAGCCCTTAACAATGCTATATTTAAAGAAAGGCTTTTCCTCTAGCGCAAATAGGTAGGAATCCTGGGCAATGGAGGCTGTCCTTCTGTGAAGGACTGAGGAAAATATCATATGTGATGAATAATCACATAGTAATTTTCCTGTATTGCAGGGAACAGGCATTCACAGGCCTCAGTACTTCTTTGCCTTCTGTTTCTGTTTTCATAAAAAATAAAGTGCCCAGGACCTCTTCAAACTAAAATTTTTATACCAAGTATCACAAAGGTTTGTGCTGGATACCCTCAGATGACTGGGCTCTTGCTAGCCAGCCACATACAGATTAAGGAAACCCAACCTATTTCTAAAAGAAACTTTCTACCAAAAATTCTCACCCAGTTCAATTACTAGCTAGATGTATTTAAAGACAAAGAATGAAACAACTGCTTTAATGTCTCAGGAATGGCACTATGAGACTTTCAACCAAAGAGACCCCATAGCAGCTTCAGAGCTTTAAGTCTTCAACATGGTAATGACTGGAAGCATCATGAAGGTCCCATAAATAAAGCAAGAGTAGCAAGCTTGCAATATAAACTTAAAAAGAAAAGGAGTACTTGTGGCACCTTAGAGACTAACCAATTTATTTGAGCATGAGCTTCATCGGTGCATCCGATGAAGTGAGCTGTAGCTCACGAAAGCTCATGCTCAAATAAATTGGTTAGTCTCTAAGGTGCCACAAGTACTCCTTTTCTTTTTGCGAATACAGACTAACACGGCTGTTACTCTGAAACCGAAATATAAACTTAGTATATGCCAATGACAAAACTGCAGCATGCCTGCAAGAGAGAATCAGTATTTTACTGCTGATGCCAATATTACTTGTTTCTTCCCTTCTAGAAGCAAAAGCACCTTACCTGTCTATTTCTGCAGCATTCATTCCTGAAGTTGCCATACTCTCAGACATTGAACCCTGACTGTCCCTCTTATTTGGCTCTAACCCATTCTTTATGTCATCAAAATTTTCATATTTCAAGGCCTGGACCAACTGCAACAGGTACATCAACAAATCCTTGGAAGGAGATAACACAGAGAAAAAAAAAAATAGATACACTGAGAGATGAGCTGTTGGATTATCAGCACTTTTGAGAATTACACCATTTATTCACAAGCCTAAATCAGGGTTCAGTGATCAGTAAAGAAATGGAATCAGGAACTGAGTAATGACTAGTGTAGGGTAGAGAGAGTGGTCATGAATATAACTTTGCACACAGATTTCTATTTCTTGCACTGTTTTCATTATTAAAAAGTCACAATAGCAATTTAAATACACATCTAAGGGCGTATATTTCTGTTTTAGAGTGGCTAGCGTTAGTCTTCCTCATACCTTATTGTAATCAACTTCCACTATCTGTTTAATGTAGCCATATTGGTCTTATACAATGAAAATTGGTGAAACTATTCACTTTAATGTGTTTGACTTCCATCTGTAAAAGCTGGACAGCGCCTGGGACTTGGATATCCAATGCTGACTCTTCCCTTATGCACTATCATAAAAGCAACAAAGCAATATAACAGTCCCTAGATTTGAATTCTTAAGACAGGATTTTAAATTAATTACCACCTAAGGAATTTCCCCCCTCTGCTGGTCTACCAGAACCTGTTTAGTGATCTTCAATGCATGGTGCAAGGAATGTCTTTTTGGTCAAGAATATTATGGGGCGTATTACTGAGTCAGTCAGTCTTACTGTGCGTGGGTGCTAACTAGGGGGCAATTAGTGTTCCCTATTGTGAGCCGGTCAGTTTTATGGGCTGCTTTTAAAAAAATGTGTTAAGACGACACCCAGAAGGCACAATCATGAGTGCATAGGATTCCCTATCATAAAAACAGGAGGCAGATGTAATATGCATATTAAAACCTAGATAAAAGATTAGATTCCATTAAGTTCCCACCACTCAATGAGTGTTTTTACATGGGTTTTCAAAAAGAAATCCCCCTTTATCGCAAATGTTTTATCTCATTTCTAGCTAATAGAATATCTTTCTGCACCTTCTTCCTCAAAGGAATGCAATGTCAGGACATACCTGGTATTTACAAAATACATTGCTAGAAGCATCTGGTATACTATTCAACAACGGAGCAGTTAATTTTGAAGTGAACAGGTTAGCATCAAAACTGATCTCTTGGGTTGTGGGGAGAAAGTACGATTGTTTTAGTCTGCATAGCTGAAGACATCTAATAAGAGTATTGATTTGCATTGTGAGGAATTTTGCTTAATAAAGCTAGAAGTTTTATTCTCTCTAAAAACAGAAACTTACATTGATCACCCTTTTATTATCTTTCATAATTACCTTCCTATAAAAAGTAATAAATTTTCATGTAGTAGCAAACATTATGGAAACTCTACATTTCTCCATGTGCTACATTAGGTCCTTTGATTGTCTCATGGGTGAAAGTAAAGTACACACACGGAACAGCAGAGTCCTTTAATACCTCATCATCTGCCTGTTGCAACCTGGCAACAGCATATCGCCGTACTGTTGGGTTGGTGAAATGAGATGATAACAGTTCCAGAGAATCTTCTACGTCCATTGGCTTCCATTTACCCAGTAACTCCAGTGCCTGCTTTGCCTCCTGGGGCAGGTCCCAGTTGACACATTTCAAGAACTTGGTCAAAGCCTAAACAAAGAAGATTAGAAAAACTGACTATTCCTAAGCAATTACAGAAATCAATGAACCGGAAGATTTAGAGTTATATTTTTTAGTTTCAGTCTAGACAAGACATAAGACCAGATTCTTATTGCAATAATATTAGCATAAACCAGGGGAACCCAATTGAAGTGAATGGCAATATTGTGGGCAACTAAACTTGTGTGACCACACACCAGTGGGAATCAGATCTCCATTCTATTCCAAGTTACGCTACTGACTTGCTGCATGACATTGGCCAAGTCACTTAATCTCTCTATGTATCATTGCCCGCACACCTATAAGACGGGGTGATAATTCTTACCTACCTTGTTGGGGTGTTGTGAGGATTAATTCTTCAATTTTTGTAAGGCCCTCTGACTTTAGATAAGGTGTTAAAGTGTAAGAGAATTACATCTTCTGTAGCAGAAATCTCAAATTCACAATTTATTCTCCTCCCATTTAACACACTCAATTATCACTAGAGACTATGGGGTTTACAAGCACACCAAAGGGGAAAATAAACCCTTAAAATCTGCATCAATCATGGTGGAGATTGTTGGGGAAAAGGGTCTTTGCAAGGTTTTAGGGGTCTTATCGTTGTGTTAAATAGACCCATCTTTCTGCTTAATATCACAAACTTGAATGAAAAAACATTTGTTTGCTTTTTAAGAGTATCAGCCTTACTGTTATCTAGAGTACTAAGAATTAGGGCTGTTGATTAATCACAGTTAATTCATGTGATTAACCGAAAAAAATTAATCACGATTAATCGCAGTTTTAATCACTCTGTTAAACAACAGAATACCAACTGAAATGTATTAAATATTTTTGAATGTTTTTCTACATTTTCAAATATATCTATTTCAATTAGAACACAGAATACAAAATGTACAGCGCTCATTTTATATTGCTTTTGATTACAAATGTCTGCACTGTAAAAATGACAAACAAAAGAAATAGTATTTTTCAGTTCACGTCATACAAGTACTGTAGTGCAATTTCTTTATCGAGAAAGTGCAAATTACAAATGTAGATTTTTTTGTTACATAACCGCACTCCATAACAATGTAAAACTTTAGAGCCTACAAGTCATAGAATCATAGAACATCTGGGTTGGAAGGGACCTCAGGAGGTCATCTAGTCCAACCCCCTGCTCAAAGCAGGACCAATCCCCAATTTTTGCCCCAGATCCCAAATGGCCCCCTCAAAGATTAACCTCACAACCCTGTGTTTAGCAGGCCAATGCTCAAACCACTGAGCTATCCCTCCCCCCACTCAGCCCTCTCAGTCCTACTTCTTGTGCAGCCAACCTCTCAGACAAACAAGTTTGTTCACATTTACGGAAGATAATGCTGCCCGCTTCTTATTTACAATGTCACCTGAAAGTGAGAACAGGCGTTCGCATAGCACTTTTGTAGCCAGCATTGCAAGGTAATTACATGCCAGATATGCTAAACATTCATATGCCTCTTCATGCTTCAACCACCATTCCAGAAGACATGGTTCCATGCTAGTGATGCTTGTTAAAAAACACGTGTTAATTAAATTTGTGACTGAACTCATTGTAGGAGAATTCTATGTCTCCTGCTCCCTGGTTTTACCTGCACTCTGACATGTATTTTGCGTTATGGTAGTCTCTCTGACGACACAGCATATGTTGTTTGATTTAAGAACACTTTCACTGCAGATCTGACAAAACACAAAGAAAATTCCAATGTCAGATTTCTAAAGATAGCTACAGCACTCAACCCAAGGTTTACGAATCTGAAGTGCCTTCCAAAATCAGAGAGGGACGAGGTGTGGAGCATGCTTTCAGAAGTCTTAAAAGAGCAACACTCTGATGTAGAAACTACAAAACCCAAACCATCAAAAACAAAAATCAACTTTGTGTTGGTGACATAGGACTCAGATGATGAAAATGAACATGCATTGGTCCGCACTGCTTTAGATCATTATCGAGCAGAATACGTCATCAGTATGGACACGTCCTCTGGAATGGTGGTTGAAGCATGAAGAGACATATGAATCTTTAGCACATCTGGCATGAAAATATCTTGCTACCCCAGCTACAACAATGCCATGTAAATGCTTGTTCTTACTTTCAGGTGACATTGTAAACAAGAAGTGGGCAGGATTATTTCCTGCCAATGTAAACACACTTGTTTGTCTGAGCGATTGGCTGAAAAGAAAAGGAGTACTTGTGGCACCTTAGAGACTAACCAATTTATTTGAGCATAAGCTTTCGTGAGCTCACGAAAGCTTATGCTCAAATAAATTGGTTAGTCTCTAAGGTGCCACAAGTACTCCTTTTCTTTTTGCGAATACAGACTAACACGGCCGTTACTCTGAAACCTGGCTGAAAAGAAGTACAACTGTGTGGACTTACAGGCTCTAAAGTTTTACATTGATTTATTATTGAATGCTGTTATTTTTTGTACATAATTCTACATTTGTAATTCTACATTTTGTACATAATTCTACATTCAACTTTGATGATAAAGAGATTGCACTACAGTACTTGTATTAGGTGAATTGAAAATTCCTATTTCTTTTGTTTTTTACAGTGCTAATATTTGTAAACAAAAATAAATATAAAGTGAGCATTGTACACTTGGTATTCTGTATTATAATTGAAATCAATATATTTGAAAATGTAGAAAACATCCACAAATATTTAAATTGGTATTCTATTATTGTTTAACAGCACAATTAATTGTGCAATAAATCACGATTATTTTTTTTCTCGCTTGACAGCCCTACTAAGAATGTTCTTTTTCAGCCACTTAATACCCCTATGTTCCAGATCACAGTACTAGATTGTACCCTTTGCTTAAGGCACATGGAGGGAACTTAGTTCTGGTAGTTCTTGATAATAGAGTGCACAAGCAGTTTGCAGCGTCACTTCATTTTCCCCCCAAGCCACCACAAGCAAGCTTTTCCAGAAGTAATCCGATGATCTCTGGGACACTTTTTCCCCAAAGGCCTGTGGGAAATACTTCAGTGAGACAATGCTGACTCAATCAATGGTCTCTTCCATTATGCAAAATGTCCAATTCCCAAGGAGCAATTATGGTATCAGGTGGCAGCAACCAGCAAGGCAGCTATAGAGATTTGGCAAATCAAGGACTCTGATTTTTTTTTTTTTCCTTTTCTTTTGAAACAATCTTTTCACTTCAGGAGTCATTAACAGAATACTGGCTAGACTCAAAGCACTGACAACAAGGTGTTAAGGATTACTCAATGTATGGATTCAGAGTAACAGCCGTGTTAGTCTGTATTCGCAAAAAGAAAAGGAGTACTTGTGGCACCTTAGAGACTAACCAATTTATTTGAGCATGAGCTTTCGTGAGCTACAGCTCATGCTCAAATAAATTGGTTAGTCTCTAAGGTGCCACAAGTACTCCTTCAATGTATGAAGCTGAATAGGAAGAAGAGAGCTCAGCAAAGCACATACTTAAATGATTTGCTGAATCAGGAATTTAGATCCTCCGCTAGAGGTCACCCAAAAATATAAACAAATCAAGACTATGGCTTCAGCCTTGTTTATAACTGAATACCTGCCACTAAAATAACTGGTAATTTTAACCGGTTACCTATTTCAACATTTTAACATAGTCCACCTCCATTTTCTGGGGCCTCACGTAAGGCAAATTAGAAAGATACCAGCTAGAGCCAATGCAATGCTATTCATTAAACAATCACTGAACAATACATTTTTTTTTTTTTGGCATTATTTGACCATCTAGTTTTAATTCACTTTCCAGTAACATATCCTATTCTCTAGGACGCATGTAGCTTGCAATTTGTGCTATATTTGCAGAAGTTAACACCAATTTTCTTTGGTGGATTAATCCTGGCAGGCTTGGCAGAAGAGCATTTTAAAGGAACTCACTGGAGATTTTGAGCTGCAAGTTTTAAAAGTATTTGCCAATAGGATTTTAAAAATATGGTCACTAGTCTTTACCAGCATAGCTGTTCCATTAATGAACAATATCTTGACTAAATATACTTTGTCAGCTCAGAGATTCACACCTCTGAAGAGGCAGACACTTAAAAAAGCAGTTGCACTCAAGAAACCGGAAGATAAATTATTCAATAACAATGTACAGTGATCAGTATATATTTAATACAATTAACTTTACCTTTTCTTGATTAGTAAGATAGTATCTGAACTTCCAAACTAGATCCTGTTCCTCATAGGTCAGTTGCTTTGTTGGTGGATAACTCACTATAATCTATTAAAAAAATTCCAGAGAATAATTTGTCATAAAAATTATACATATTGATCTTTTAAAGAAGTTGAGAGAATTTAGTGTGTCATGTGCCGTACTGACCACATAGTAGAATGAAGGCCTTTGTCTATCGACAAGCAGAACAAAATGGACAATTTCCCCATACTACACACCAGTGATGCTCTTCAACCCTGATCTTAGATGAACCGCCCATAGAGGTCAGGGTATCCATAGACCTATCAATCCTTGGCCCTGCTGCTAAGACTGCCAAAAATGCCAGTTAGTATGTGTGATGCGGATTCCTTCGCACTCAGGAGTGTAGTAAGACTAACTCATCTCAAAGTAACCAGATGGGAATGACTGGCTGTTCGTGAGCTGGGCCAAACTACCACCCACCTCCAAGTTGTCTTATTGACAACACATAAGTTCACATTAACAAGAAATCACATAACATCTACTGTATTCCCTTCAAACTCGACGTCAGATACTGAATAAAGTCATTTAGCAAAACTGAATCTGTATTCTTACAGACACCAAAAACTCAAATGAAAGTTACAAACTTACATTAAGCTGATCTCGAGTAGCTGCATTAGGCTTGAGATCATGATCAGAGGGCCCACTTCTTAAACTTCGAGCAAGCTTGTGATGTTTGCTCTCTACTAAATTCTCCTAAAAATACACAAAATAAAAGTCAGCGGTTATAAATATTTAACTCCACTGAAAATAGTCTTGAAATGCAACTGTCTAGAGACTCACCAACATCCTGAATAATATATTACATGCTTAAGTATTCATATCTAAAAGCTACTCTATCTTCTGGATTCACAACTTAAAGTGCATGCACTTCCAACAGCAAGCGGTCTTATTCCACTAACAATGCCATCGCTTTAGGCTTAAAATTCAATTTATAATTATTTCTCACCTCGGGTGAATGGCTGTCATCAAGGTATTTGTTCAAAGTGAAAGTTATTTACACAGCACCTAAACATGCTAAGGCACTAAAGATGCTAGACACTTTATGGCTAAGCACCACCCCAAAGAGCTTAGCCTAAAGAAGGGGTGGCCAACCTAAGCCTGAGAAGGAGCCAGAATTTACTAATGTACATTGCCAAAGAGCCACAGTAATAGGTCAGCAGCCCCCCCATCAGCTCCCCCACCCCACTCCCAGCACCTCCCACCCACCGGCAGCCCTGCTGTTCAGTGCCTCCCCCTCCTTCCCCACACCTCCCAATCAGCTGTTTCGTGGCATGCAGGAGGCTCTGGGATGGAGGGGAGAGGAGCGAGGGCACTCCAGGCTCAGGGGAGGGGGCAGGAAGGGGTGGAGTGGGGGCAGAGCCTGCGGCAGAGCTGGGGGTTAAGCAGTGAGCACCCCCGGCACACTGAAAAGTTGGAGCCTGGAGCTCCAGCCCCAGAGTCGGGGCCTATACAAGGAGCCGCATATTAACTTCTGAAGAGCCGCACGTGGCTCCGGAGCCACAGGTTGCCCCGGAGCCACAGGTTGCCCACCCCTGGTCTAAAGGCTCTGCATATATTAGATTTCCCTCTCGCCCCCAGAGTTTATAGTTAATACTGGTTCAGCTGGAGCCATAATAGCAACAGTAGAAGCAACAGTGTGAACAAGATTTCAGCACTGCAACAACTGGACTACCCGACAGCAGTGTTAGATGGCATGGTGCTGACAATGGTGTCATCAGTCGAAGCCCCATCTACATACGGGCTCCTGAAGTTGCGGCTGGACTGGCATTCACAATAATAGAACTGCTTTCTAGAACTGTATTTAGGCAATAAGGACAACAAGGACAACAGAAGGAAGTGGAACAAGAAAGGGATTTCACATAAGCAAAGTACCTGGGGCAATATTTAACTTGCCTCTCCTTAGTTTCAATATTTTCCCCCTCCTCTGTTCCTTGTTGCCTTATATCTGCACCTACCCATCTCCTTTACTAAGGTAACAATCACCCTCCTTTCTCACCTGTCTCCAACTTGCCTCCCCTTCCCTCACCACATAAGTGTTAATAGTGTAACCCCCTCCCCCACATAAATGAAGGTTGGTTACTTGTAACTGGAGTTTGTCAAGTTGGATTCTGCATATTCACACTCATGGGACTTATGCCAATGCAGCAGGATGATAGAACCCTCTGGGAATAGTGCCTATCAGGGTGCCAATGTGTCACCCCCGCCCCTCGCTCTATCATGTTCTGAGGGTGTGGGTATAAAAGGGGTGTGGCAGCAGTTGCCGCCTCAGTCCCTTCCATTGCTAAAGCAGAACCCCAACATATTGAAATTTGGACTCCGCATGGGGAAGATAGGCAGGGAGAACGAACATGCAGAGTCCATCTCGAAGAACTCCGGTTACAAGTAACCTAACTTCACTTCTTCGCGTGTCCTCTGCATATTTCTACTCATGGGATAGTTTAGTAAGCAGTATAGTAAATTGGCTGGAGGGGTGTGAAGTCATAGTTAAAGACTGGAGTACTGCTCTACCAAAGTATCAGCCATGGATGCCAGATCCAATGCATGATGTTTCGCAAAAGTGTGAACCAACCTTTAAGCAGCACCTTTGCGTGTATCAATAAGGGAAAATATTTTATCCAGGTAAGATGCTAGTGCTCTCTTAGCAGCTAATGAATGTAATCTGGCCTTCCCTTTACCTGAATGAGGCTTTGGAAAGAATATTGGTAGACTGATACTTTGATTTACACAAACCTCCAAAGTTACCTTGGGAAGGAATTTAGCAGCTGGTCTAAGAACCACTTTTTGTCTTTATAAAAACTGGTATAAGGGGTCTGTCATCAATACATGCAGTTCACTTAGTCTTCTACCAGAAAATAATAGCTATTATAAAAGCTGTCCTCACTGAAAGACAGACAAACAAAGAGCAGCTCATTAGAGGTTCAAATGGGTGAGACACGAGTTGAGTTACAACTAAATTCAAATTCCATGGTGGGACAAGGTTCCATAATGAGGGATCCAGGTTGAATTGGCCTCTTAAAAAGTTTCTCACCAATGTACATGAAAAAAATAGATTTTCCATTAACATGAGTATGATGCACTGTTATTGCCGCTACATGGGCCTTACTGGAGGGCAAAGACAACCCTATTACTTTTAAATGTAACAAATATTCTAAAATAGGTTGTATGGGAGCTGAAATTGGTCAACACGTTTTTCAGTTGTCCATAAAACAAATCTTTTTCACTTGAACTTGTAACTTTTTTCTATTTGACAGCTTTCCGAATTAATTATATCTTGTTGCACCTCAACCAAACACAATCTTTCTGACTCGATCAAAGGCATATTACCCATGCTGCTGGATGTAACAATCAGAGATCTGGATGGAAGACCTGGGGCAGCAGGTTTGTTGATAACAGGAGCATCTTGTAGTTGCTGTTGGATGAATGGAGTAACTCGGTGTACCACTGTTGCCTTGGCCCTGCTGGAGCAATGAGAATCACCCTGGCTCAATCCTGCCTTATCTTTTTTAAGTCTCTGGTGACAAGTGAAAATGAGAGCAATGTATGTATCAAATGCATCCCTCAATGACAGACTGCCTGAGCCAGCCTTGAGCAAAAAACGGACATTTCTAACTGAATCTTGTCGCAAAGAGACCTATGACCAGAAATCCCCAAATGCTGAAAACATTCTGGTAACAGAATTCTTTAGAGACCATTCGTGCATCTGCAACAAATCTCTGCTCAGTTGATCTGCAATCAAACTGTGTTGCTTCACTATGTGTTGGGCAATTGGGTATATATTTTACTGGATATACCAGTCTAAACGTTTTATTGCCTTTTTGCATCGTTGAGAAAAATCGAGCGCCTCCTCGTTTGTTCAAATAATACATTAAGAACATAAGAATGGCTCCACTGGGTCAGATCAAAGGTCCATCCAGCCCAGTATTTTGTCTACAGACACTGGCCAATGCCAGGTACCCCAGAGGGAGCGAACCTAATAGGTAACGATCAAGTCATCTCTCTCCTGCCATCCATGTCCACTCTCTGACAAACAGAGGCTAGGGACACCGTTCCTTACCCATCCTGGCTAATGGCCATTAATGAATTTATCTAGTTCTCTTTTAAACCCTGTTATAGTCCTAGCCTTCACAACCTCCTCAGGCAAGGAGTTCCACAGGTGGACTGTGCACTGTGTGAAGAAGACCTTCCTTTTATTGGTTTTAAACCTGCTGCCCATTAATTTCATTTGGTGGCCCCTAGTTCTTATTTTATGGGAACAAGTAAATAACTTCCTTATTCACTTTCTCCACACCACTCATGATTTTATATCCCCCCTTAGTCTCCTCTTTTCCAAGCTGAAAAGTCCTAGCTTCTTTAATCTCTTCTCATATGGAACCCGTTCCAACCCCCTAATCATTTTAGTTGCCCTTTTCTGAACCTTTTCTAATGCCAGTATATCTTTTTTGAGATGAGGGGACCACATCTGTATGCAGTATTCAAGATGTGGACATACCATGGATTTATATAAGGGCAATAAGATATTGTCCGTCTTATTCTCTATCCCTTTTTAAATGATTCCTAACAACCTGTTTGCTTTTTTGACTGCCACTGCACACTGCGTGGACGTCTTCAG
Organism: Lepidochelys olivacea; assembly: GCF_965140295.1. Taxonomy (NCBI): domain Eukaryota; kingdom Metazoa; phylum Chordata; order Testudines; family Cheloniidae; genus Lepidochelys; species Lepidochelys olivacea. The sequence continues at coordinate 10,045,996 of NC_140415.1, read as the reverse complement.
AGAACTATCCACGATGATTCCAAGATCTTTCCTGATGAGTTGTAGCTAAATTATATCGTATGTATAGTTGGGATTAATTTTTCCAATGTGCATTACTTTACATTTATCCACATTAAATTTCATTTGCCATTTTGTTACCCAATCACTTAGTTTGGTGAGATCTTTTTGAAGTTCTTCACAGCCTGCTTTGGTCTTAACTATCTTGAGCAACACATTGCCCATGGCCACTTGAATCACCTCATTCCGCACATGTGAAAGAAACGCTTTGAGACCCAGACAGATTGACCTCAGTGCTAGTACATTTATATGTAATTGGGATTCTCTGTAGGTCTAAAGACCTCGAACAAACATGTTGTGAAGTTTTCGTCTCCCTCCCCACACTGTCTTTGTGGAACCTGTAATTGCTATTAATGAAGAAGAGCTAGGTTGAATACAATTCCCTTGAGGACATTCTGTGGTTTCAACCACCACATTAGAGGAAGATACACTTTCCTCGGAACAGTGAGTACTTTTAGCATACAGTCCATAATGGGATTGAAGTTCTTTAGGAGCCAGTGCTGAAGATGCCTCACTCTGAGCCTGGCATACAGAGTCACATATGTTGTGACACACTCAACCAAAAAACTACATTCTGAGAGGGATGTTGAAGGACTCTTTGGCATTTATGATTAAAAACCTCTTCTGGAAGGAAAGCTCTTCCTTTTATAGAGTCAAGAATCACACCATTGAATGGAATCTTTTGTGATGCGGGGAGAAGAGACTTTTTCCATTTATGAACAATGGGGAGTCTGATGGCACCTTAAAGACTAACCAATTTATTTGGGCATAAGCTTGCGTGGGTTAAAAACCCCCACTTCTTCACTTGCATCTGAAGAAGTGAGGATTTCTACCCACGAAAGCTTATGCCCAAATAAATCTGTCGGACCTTAAGGTGCCACCGGACTCCTAGTTGTTTTTGTGGATATAGACTAACACGGCTACTGATACTTTCCATTTATGAGAAGAACTAGTGTTCTGAACACGAGTGATCGGAATGGCCTTCCTTAAACCGTCAGAGGGAGCCTTCAAGAGCTAATCATCTAAGTAAGGGAAGATGAAAATTTCTTACCTCCTCAAATACACTGTTATTGGAGCCAGGCATTTTGTAAAAACTCTGGGTGCAGTGGAAAGGCCAAAGGGTAAGACTCTGTACTGGAAATGGTGTACCAATAGAAAAACATAGGTACTTGTGATGCAGGAGTCTTAGTGAAATATGAAAGTACGGATCTAACAGACAGATTCAGGTCCTTTCACTGCCGTGGGTGGAAGGAACTAAGGGAGCAATGAGAGCCATGCCCCTTTTATACCCATACCCTTAGAGTATGCTCAAGTGCTAGGGTGGGGGTGAAGCTGCAGGGGCATCCTAACGGGCACTGCTACCAGGAGATTCTAAGGTCCTGCTGAACCAGTCAGCACAAGTCCCAGGAATGGGAATATGCAGAGGACACTTGAAGAACTAAAAATATTTGACCATCCCACCAATTCTAATATCAAACTGATAAGTTACAATTCTCACTACTATTTCTCGTCTAGGTTTACTCAAGACTTAACACACTGGCAGTAGCCACAACTTTGTGCTGCAATTAAACTTACTTGAGACCATAGCAGATATAATTGTCAAAAAAGTTTTTCTCCGCCACTTGCAAGAACTTCACAGCACAACAAAATTTCATTGTGGTATGATCTGGATTGTGTTGCACAGAAAATTACTCACCATCGACATCTGGGGATCTGGAACCTTAACAATCTCAGAGCTTGTTAAAATTGGAGAGGACTCATCACCATCCTGGATAACAACATAATTGAAAGCCACAATAAATGTCACACAAGTTATAATGAACATGACTTCCGTCAAAATTTACTACTTTACATATTCAAGAGAAAATAAAGCAATTAAACTTTCAATGGACAACCAACAAAGGGCATAAAGGATAAGAAAATATAGAAAGAAATTGTTCTAGCTAATTTTTGACAAAGTTGAGAAGATTGAACGAAATAGGAGACCGAAGGATAAACTCCGTCTATTTATGTGACAAATGTAGAGATAAGTAAGTTTAAAACGTCATCAGCATTAGCATTTTAGTGAAGAAAAAAATGGATGGAAATGTTTACCAATATTATTATGATGTATCCATCATGGGAGTGCTTAGAGGGCCCCTTTGTGTGGGCAAACAATTTTCAAAACCTGTAGCCAAAACACTTATGGACAAAATTTAAATGTCCCATCTTGAAAATATGGGTTGACTGATTTGGAATATTTGCTGAAGTTGAGGGAAAATGAACACACAGACACACACCCTATACTGAGGGGTCAGTATAGAATGCAGCACAGACCACCACTTTGGGAAGCATCTTTTTAGAATTTGCAGAATGGCACAAAGCTATCTGTTTCTAGTTTGAACTGGGAATTATAAGGAATCTGCTTCCCCTCTTTACCAGTCCCTGCATTTATTTATTTATTTATTTTTAATATAGCTAGCCGTTTTCTGGATGATGAATGAGGCAGACTAATATATAGCTCACTTTTTTGCGCATTTATGGTTTCTACAGTGCTGACTACAGCAAAAACTTGGTTTTGCCCCAGTAAATTAAGTATGCGTTGGAGGAATTTTCTAGGCAGAGACAGATAATAAGTGAAGTAATACAGTAGTGTTTTTACAGGCAAAGTTCTGATATCACACTGCAAACAATATTTTTTAGCTAAGAAAGATACATATAATATGTGGATGATGTTAAGCCCAGCCTGTGAATAAATGTATGATTGGTTTTCATGTTAGATAATTTAACGTTTTGATTTTTTAAAAATCCAAGTTAAAAAAGTCAAAGAAAAGGGACAATCCTCTTCAGTTCTGCTGAACCCAGTTACAAAATTAAATACTAAATTGCATTGATAGTGACTTTAGTGCTAATTAAGATTTATGGTGCGACAGTATATATTTATTATTTCTATCACAGGAGCACCTGCCTGGGAGTGACAATCAAGGATCAATGGCCCCATTGTGCCAGGCACTATACAGACAAGGAGCAAAGATGATCTGTCCCTGTACGTGAGAGCTTACAATCTAGGTGTTAGACAGGAAGCAGCAGGCAGATGAGGGAAAATGAGTAGTGGGGGAAAGAGGTTTAGTATAAAAGTAGAACCACTTATCTAACCACTACTGCCACCCCCCACCACACACACACACACACACACACACACTTTAACCATGGCTAATCCTATATTATAAGCGTTTTCCCCAAAATATCTAAAAACATATAGTAAACTCCTCCGTGGAATGTGCTTTATGATGTTTTCCCTTTAGCATTTTCTATTTGTGCAGTTTATCATAATGCATTTAATAGTAAATATTTAGTATGTAGTATATCTTCAAATTGCTGTACAAACATTAGTTCATTAATCTTAACAGCACCCCACAGGATAGGTAGGTATCTCATTTTATTGATGAGAAATGTGAGATTCAGGGTACATCTGCACTTGATCTGGGAGAGGCGAGTCCTAGCTTGCACAGAAGAACCCCGGGTGGGGGAGGTGGGGGTGGGTCTGGTGGGATTATACTCAGAGCTGCTACTCATGTCACTGTGGACACACTACTATTTTCAGGCATTAGCTGAAACCTAGCTATGCAAGTTAGGAATCACACCTCTCAGCTCAAATGTAGATGTACCCTCAGTGACTTGACCAAGACCACACAAAAAGCAGTGACAGTTAGGATAAAGACTCAAGAGTTCCAGATTATTAAAAAAAATAATTGCATACACACACCACAGATACTGAGCCATTCGCTTCCATGAGAACAGAGGCCAGTGCTGAGAGCTCTAGAAAATCCTACTCACTGTCATTGTCTTCTGATTTAAGACAGTATTTTTAAATGCGAACATTTTGTGGTGGTCTGAGGAGAAAATGTATTACATTAAAATAAGAAACTGAAATTTTCTGGACCTCAGATTAGCATATAGTAACTCCTCACTTAACGTTGTAGTTATGTTCCTGAAAAATGAGACTTTAAGCGAAACGATGTTAAGCTAACCCAATTTCCCCTTAAGAATTAATGTAAATGAGGGGGATTAGGTTCCAGGGATTTTTTTTTTCTTTGGCCAGACAAAAGGCATTATATACATTTTAAACAAGCAATTTAATACAGGCATTAAAGAGGCTGGTGGCCCCCCATCAGCTCCCCTATGCCCCCCACGAGCCTTGCGCCAACCAGCGGACCCCGTGAATCAGCACCTCTCCCCTCCTTCCGCTGCCTCCTGCCTGCAGCAATCAGCTGGTTTGCGGCGTTCAGTAGGCAGGAGACGGAGGGGGGTGGCTGCGTGTCACATCCTCGCTCCTCCCCACAGCCTCCTGAATGCCGCAAGCCAGCTGATTGCCGTGGGCAGGAGACGGGGGGATCAGCGAGAAGGCGCTGATCTGAGGGGTCCGCCGTCAGGTGCTGGGGGGGAGCATAAGGGAGCTGCCAGCTGTGGCCAAACTATGTTATAGGGGAGCATTGCAAAACTTTAAATGAGCATGTTCTGTAACGGAGCAGGGATGTAACATCGAAACAACATTAAGCGAGAGGACGTTAAGTGAGGAGTTACTATACTAAATTCAGCCCTATATTATTTAAAAGAACCTGCTAGGGACCAGTGATGGTTTTTAGAGCTAGTACTTCACAAAGCTAATTTAGAAATGGATGGGTTTTTTATTGGTTAATTGGGCATCGTTTTCTCCAGTGGTGTAAACCATTCTTTTGTATACCTGTTAGGTCACAAGGTATTGCTTCTTAACAACAACAAAACATTCTGGCTGCTGTCTTGCTTTTTATCCATTAATTAAATTGTGACTTTAATCAGCCTTATTCTGGAGAATTCCAGAACTAGAAATCAATATTTCATATCACCTGAAAGCCTCGAATTCTATCTTTTAAGATGGTAGAAAACATTAACAGGAGATTTTCAAAGGCCCCAAGGGGAGAGAGGTGCCCAAACTCCACGGACCAAGTGGAAGTTGGGAGCCTAACTCTCCTTTATATCTTTGAAATATCTCCCCCTTCATATACAACCACAGATGAGACACTGGCTACTAAAAATCATAAATTTAGGTGAGAAAAAGGCAATACAATCATTAAGTCCGACATCCCTTGCATCCCAAGGCTAAAAAAAAAAAAAATCTTATACCACTGGAAAAAAGAAACAGCCAACTTCTTCATGATTTATAACAGTGGCAATCTTATAAAGACCTAAAATACCAAGAATTCACTTTGATATAGCAGTAAACTGTTCCAAGCCCTAGTGCTCAACTAGTGATTTGAAAGCCAAGAATTCACTTTTTTATAAGATTTCATCAGCTTTGAATATTTTAGTTAAAAACAAAAAAGTGAAGTGTTTCTACCACCATGCTGTTCTGTTACAGTAAAGTCAAACTAAAAAAAAAATAAAAAGCAAAAACTTTACTTAACAGGTCAGCCCACCGATTTTTCTAGATTGCACCTAAAATAAATTGAACGTGAAACCCAGAATAATCTAATTTTGCTTACTTTAGTTATTCAGCTCAAATATTATTCAGCAGGAAACTGTCTTTACAATTTCATTATTTTTTAGCACAAAACCACCTTTAAACTGTAACAAGAATTTGCAAGTTGATTGAGTTCTATCATTGCTCTCATGGGCCAAATTCTCTCATTAAAGATAGCCTATTCTGAAACACAGCTATTCTCTGAAATACCCTGGAGACAGACAGAATGTCATCAGTCAACAGAATAAGGATGTTGGCAGTTTTGCCTGCCTTTCAATTGGATAGGGAATGTGCAACTCTGACCCCTCTATTTCACTCAAAGAACATCAATATCTATTATAGTGTCCCTGAATGTGTAATCTCAATAATCCATGCCAACAATTGTTTACCTGCTAATTTGCCATGGAGGTCTCAAACAAATGTGAGGCCAAACCTCATAAGAATACAGAGTTAGTTTTGAGTTTGGTTTAAATATTTTATAGCATAATATTAAAGATACTCCACTATATTCCAAAACCACCATTTTTACAAATGTAAGACCTCACTACCACTCTCCATTATTTATTCTTTGATGAAAGGTGGAGAGAGACTGCCAATTTTGCAGATTATAGTGTGTTACGGTAAAGCGAAGTGTTGCTCAAGCAAGGTTCTGCTGTACCTCTTTGAAATTACAGTATTTATCAGTTTCTAAAACACTAACAAATAGAGGGTTCGATTGATCTCATACTATGGGGTTAGTTAAACCGGGGTTCCAAGGTGTACCAGCAGGATACAACTATCTGTATCCAGAACCTAGATGGACACACAGGCAAAGCTTCAGAGACTGATAAAAGCCAATTTTTTTTAAAATACTGGGGAAGATATTCTAATGAAAAAATCCTTTAAATGGATCTGGCTCTGCAACTGCCCTATTTATCCAATACAATGCTGTTTTCACTTGAACCCTATATGAAAATACATGTTCATGAAAAATTCTGGAGTTCATTTACCCATAGAGATGAGATACTTGCATTTTGGAATTCACACAGTGATATTTCCAGAGTGAGTGATGTTTGCCTAAAAGGGAAATTGGAAGTTGTGTTCTTGCTACCTGCAGACTGGCATTCCTCGCATTTTAAATACTGCATTAAAATTAAATTGATAGAAAATACAGAAGGGGCCACTGCCACTTGATTTTATATATAGTAATTGAGTGTTAAGTCACAGAATCTCAGATTCTATCAGCAGCTGTTTAACAGGCTGGTTCTCTGTCACAACACCAAAAAACAAATCTATCAACACAACTGTGACAAGTAATTTTCACTTAGACTATCACTCAGAGACAGGTGACAACCTACCCAAGTTCCATTAGATTCTATATGCTCAATAGGTGATCTTTATATTTTAAGTGGAAGCATAACAAACTTGAGAAGACAGGCAACTAATTTATGGACTGTTTTCTGCCGTTTCTAGAAAAGTGGTCCTGAATTTGTGTGAAGTAGCTTTTTAACAAGTCCTTCAAATTGTGGCTATTTCTACTTTTAAGCTGTGCCGTTAGCCACCTAATTATCTTATAATACTTAGTAAGCCAGTTTTATACCTTGATTATATTTCTTCTTCATGCTTCTAAGACTATTTCCTAGCTTGTTTGCAGAGCTGTGCAGAGCAAAGTAATTCCATTTCGTAGAGGATTTCAGTTTCAAAATTTGGTTTTGGTCCAATTCAGAATGAAAACCCAAAGATTTCTAAATTCTCTGTGAAAGGGAATGGAGTCATGACAGGTTTCATCAAACCCCTGTCCGGGTTCCATCAGAACTTCATTGAAATCAAATAGTGTCCAGGAGCCATTTTTATTTCAAATTGGAAAATTCCAATGAAAAAATGTGTCATTGGAATTTTTCTGACCACCTCTACTTGTTTGGTTTAAAACCAAGCTTTCTCTCTCCCAATAGCAACAAAAATATACACAACACATTAAGACAGCACAAATTCAGTTCCCACTACAATCAACGGTGCATGCAGGGGGCAAAAAACATGCATGTTCCATAACCATCATTCCACTCTGAAGTGCATCATTCAAATGCAACAGCAGCACTTCAAAGATCATAGACAAAGGGAGCAGCAGAAAAGCAGATATCATGATACAACATCTGTATACAAACACAACACTTTATAATATCCAATCTATATGAGCAAATGCCTGTTATGAACCTTATGATCATACCTTTTCTACAGACCATAGAACAAGATATTAAAAGTGATGTGACTATACTAGGTAAGCAAACACAATCAGACAGCCTCCACAAATACACTTACCTGAGAAAAAACATCATCAAGGTAGGAGAGTTGGATGGTTTTGTGGCTAAAGCATATGAAAATCTGAAAATCCAGATTCTCACCCCAGCTTTTCAAAATGCAATGTGGTCTTGGAAAATTCACTTAACCACTTACCTTCATCTTCCCATTTGTAAAATGGGGATAATAATACTTATTTACCTTGCAAGTTATTTGGGGAAGTTTGTTAATGGTTGGCCTGAGATCCTTAGAAGCAAGATGCTACATAAATGCAAAATATTATATAATACTGAGGAATGCAGAGATTTCATCTATTTGTTATTGTCGTGAAAACTTATTCAAAGTATCAAAATGTGTCTTAGAATATACCAATCAATATGGGGAAATAAATCTCCATTATTCGCTCAGACAAATGAGACTGTCTATTGGCACAGCTCTTGTGCAAAGTTTTGATAAGCCAATCCCGTATCAAGTCTACTAATGAAGACATGTAGATCTCTTCATCCCAATCCAAGAACTATTTTTACATAAAGCTACTCTGAAAGTACTACTTGATTTGGGGAACAATAAATCAAAAAGTTTTTAATCACTTGCACGTATTAAATTCTGAAATCTTGAACTGCATTACATGAATGATTGACTTCTGTAATCTTGTTGTAGCTATACTATTTGATTTGTATGTACATAAACAGCTGCCACTGACAGCTGTCTACTGCTATCTTGCAAAAAATATTTCATCTCAGCAGGAAAACCTGTAATTTTTTTTGCTGCAAGTTTGCTTTTTTCTTCCTAAAGGAGATCATAAAACCTGCAAGGCACATACCTTTTCATAGTAAACTATTCCATATTCTTTATCATCACACTTGACACATCGAAACTCAATCATCAAGTACATAAAATTAGAACTTCGTTTTTCACTCTGAAAAGAAAAAAGGCTAAAAATGTGGATTGTATATTAAAGAAGAGCATCAATCTTCAGCATTTTCTTAACAATAATAACCATATTTCCTTTGTGCTGTAAGTGATGGATCAAATTATCAGATGTTGTGGCAATTACTCAGTTTATAATTTCACATAACTACTTACTCTAGGACAAAAGGTTCCTCTGGCATTATATATTGTCATTCACACTCCACAACAAACATTTGCATTCAAGAAGAGAAAACAGTTTAAGTGATCCAATGGAACAACAGAGTTAAAGTTGCACTATAAAGGTGCTATGTTGACCCCCAATGGCTTCAAGATATAGTCCGCTCAGTTTACAAGTTTTCTAATTGCTAACACTGCAGATAAAACTTGGGATCTTGGAGTTTTGGGGTGTGTTGTTTCTGATTCGCACATCAACACCAGGAATAAAAATTCTACTACTGAACCTTGGTAAACAGCTCTGCACAACTCACAAGAGAATTAGCCCGCCCACCCAGGGAGGTATTGACTCTCCAGGAAAGGGAGGTTGGTCTTGGAATTAAAGCACAGTCATGAGAAAATCAGAAGATAGGGTTCTGCCACAGACTGCCAACTTAACGTAGGGTAAAATCACTTCTTCCGTGCTAATTCTCCCTTCTGTAAAAACAGGTATGTTTCATTGAAGGTTAGAATTTGCACAGTACTTCAGAGTCACCAGTGGAAAGTGCTATAGAAATGCAAATCATTATCTCTGCAGATCTCATTGAAATGCCAAGTAGCTTTTAAAAAAAAAAAAAAAAAAGCATAACTTAGGCTTTGTCTGCACTGGCAAGTAAAAGACAAAAAACTTTTGTCCTTCAGAGGTGTTAAAAAAAAACAACCCACACACACTTTCCCCAAAAGACAAAAGTTTTGTGGATGACAAGCACTGGTGTGAACAGAACTTTCTCAGCAGATGTGCTCTCCTGCGGACAACATTAACACCACTAGTTATGGGTGGAAGTTTTTTTGTCGACAAGAGCGCGACACTGCCCTCCTTTTATCACAGCCGTGTCACTAAAAGCTGAGTAGTGTAGACATAGCCTTACACAAGCAAGTAGCTGTCAACACAGGGAGCAGATGTGTTGAGTAAGGTGGTCATTCTATACACCTTTCAGAGCACAGGCCATTTAAGGAGATAATTTTTGGCTTCATGGGTTAACACTTCCTTCCTGAATTGGGGGCAGGAGTTCACTCTGTAGGTTAAAAACGAATAAGCAATTGATTTAATCAAAAAAGTCTCCAGATGCAATATTTTCCCTCCCAAACCAATATCAATTTAAACAAAAAGTAGTGAGTCGATTAGAAAATGATTATAACTTTAATGCTGAGTTTATATGGGTTGAAGTTTACTGAAGGAAGTTGTTGTGACAACTTCAATTCCACCCCACCACATGATGCTCTAACAGTCTTAAGCACCTATAGCCAAGTTAACGAATATCTAAATCTGCCTAATTTCAGCTACCTCTGTATCACTAATGCCAGAGAGAGTCATTCTTTTTAGATTGATTTCTTCCTTTAATGTGCACAAGAGAGAAAAGAAAAATAGGGCAAGTCATTTGAATTACAGTCTCACAAGCAAGCCAAGGCTTCCATATCAACAAGATCCAAAACCCATTATAAAGCTGATATATGATGACCTACCTCATTGATCATTTCTATTTCTCTAAAGGTCAGTCTGTCCAGCCAGTCTACTTTCACCATGTGACCTTGTCGATGAGACTTGGTGAGCTGCCATAGAAATATATAGTGATACTATTTAAATTGCTGTGACTAAAAAAGAATATCCAGGCCATAATTTCAAAGACAATCACATATGAAAGGGATGGGAAGAGAGGGAGTTTAAAAGCTTCTACATTACAAATAAAGTGGGCCTTATAAACAATCTGCATTATAAAAATATTCCCAGGATCCAAAACATATTGATCACAAAAGAAAGGACAAAATATATACATCACTAACTTTAGTTTTGAATTCATAATAATATGACATATATTAAAAGTGTCCTATTTGTAAAGCAGAGCTCTAGTATGACAATAGTTATGGCTTAGTGGTTCATTTCATGTGAAAGATTTCTGAATCTAAAATCTCCAAAATTAGAGAATGCAAAAGTTTGGTACTTCATTTAACTTTATAAACAATACTTCTTGTCCTTAAAAGTAATTTAAAGATATGATTTCAGTAAGTCTGTCTTCACCAGTGATATTGCATACAGCAGAGATTCCAAAACTGTGGTCTTGAATCTGCTGGTGGTCCATGAAGAGCTGGATGATATGTTACTGGTTCCTTCTGTGTCTCATTAAAATACATTAAAAATACATTCCTAATGCTACTATTCTGACTAAGCAAATGCCATAGTTCCTACAGAGAGGTCATGTAAGTATCTCCTCTTCCAATGGCAGTCTATGAGACAATCTATTAATTGTGGTCCACACTGTACAGTTCAAGAAGAAACGTGGAAGAAAGCAGTTTGTCAATCACTTGGGGGTGCAATAAAAGCTTACAAGAAACGGCAAGAGGCACAGGCACATACAAGTAGGAGCACTGGGCCCTCCTAAAGCTAAGAAATTAGGAAAGCCTTGAAATACAGTAAAGTTACCATCTTTTTTGCCAGAACAATAGAAATTATAGTATGTAGAATGTAAGGTAAAATTTTTGACACAAGTTATTTCTGAAAATTAGACACACATACTTTTGATTTTTTTACCTTTCATATCCAGCAAAAGTCCTCAGTCTTTATAGCAGAAATAAGATAATGTATTATATTACGCTATAAGGCTTGAAGACTTGTAAATTAAAGACTCCTGCAAGGCAACTGACTTGTTAATTTTGTATTTTTCTAGTGTGGTGGGGGGGGGGGGTGTTTGTTTTTTTAAATAATCAGAATGTACCATGGCCTGCATTAAATGGATCTAAAATTAGGTAACTGACAAGGATCAAAATGTAACTGTAAACAGATAATCATGCAGCATTTTCTAGTGGGGTCCTGTAAAGATCTATTCTGGGCCCTACACTATTTAACATTTTTATCAATGATTTGCAGGGTTGCCAACTTTGGTTGGACGAATTCCTGGAGATTTCATCACATGACAATCTTTAATTAAAGATTAATCTTTAATTCCTAGAGACTCCTGGAGGGTTGGCAACCCTAATACTTGGAAGGGCACATAATATCAACACAAAGTCTGAAATGACAAAGATTGGGGAGTAGTAAAAAAAAAAAATGGATATGACAGGTCACTCAGAGTAATCTGGATGGTTTGGTAAACTGGGCACAAGCAAACAAAATGCATTTCAATATTGCCAAATATGAAGTTATACCCTAGGGAAAAAAGAACGGAGGTCATACATACATGTAGACTCTATCCTGGGAAGCAGTGCGACTGAAAAATTCCTGTGGGTCATTGCAGATAATCAGCAGCAAATTAGCTCCAAAGAGATGCTGTTATCAAAAGGGCTAATGTGATCCTTGGATATATAAACAGCGGTATCTCAAGCAGAAGTAGAAGGATTATATTACTTTAGTATTTGGCACTGATGCAACTGCTCCTAGAATACTGTCTGCAGTTTTGGAGTGAACAATTCAAGGTAGATGATGATAAATTGGACAGGGTTCAGAGAAGAGCCACAAGAATGATTAAACAGTTGGAAAACATATCTTATTGTGACAGACTCAAGGAGCTCAATCTATTTAGCTTAAACTGAAGGTTAGACTCTGATTTAAGTCACCCCTAAGTACTTACATGGGGAACAAATATTTGATAATGGGCTTTTCAATCTAGCACACAAAAGATATAACCTGATCCAACGGTTGGTAACTGAAGCTAGACAAATTCAGACCAAAGAAATAAAGTGTAAATTTTTAACAGTGAGGATAAACAATCACTGAACAACTTACCAATGGCAATGCTTTATTCTCCATCATTGGCAATTTTTAAAATCAAGTTTGGATGTTTTTCTAAAAGATATGCACTAGTTCAAAAAGAAATTAATTCAGGGAAGTAAAATTCAGGTCAGACTAAATGATCACAGGAGTCCTTTCTGGCCTCAGAATCTATGAAAAGTTATGTTAGTACTTCTGTTAAGCAAATTATTATGGCTCAGCAATTGTTCATAGCCAATATACCAGTAATTCAAATATGGACAACAACAACAACAAAAAGCATTGAGTGCAAAGCATAAAACAGCTCATTTGCCTTATAAAAATCTATTAAGTGGAACTACACGGGCATAGTACGCTATCAAAATACATGCACAATATGCTGCTGCTATGTGGCTGTCCTAGCACCATTCTGCAAGTCTAAAATGTAAGGGCTGAAAAGTGAAGTATTGCTTTTTCCAATGTGTGTCTATAGACAGGCTCAATGAGTATTAGGATAACTTATTTTATATATAATATGCATGCTGTGTATTTACATTGGGTAAAGGAAAGTAGACAAACATTCAAATTTCTTTTACTCTTTTCACAAGATACTTTCTTTTGACTGGGGGGAGGGGGAGTGAAGAACAGAAGGGGGAAAAAAACTCAGTCCAGCCAGAAGTTTCTCTTCCTTTCTGTAATTACCGTAGCACCTTCAGGCCCAAATCAGGGCCCATTGTGATCGTATTGTACAAACATGTAATGAATAAATTGCATGGAGTTGGCAATAATTTCAAAAGTCATGAGTCAAAAGAAAAAGATTTTTTTTTACACCTTATTTAAGTCAGTCAAAGTATATTTTTTTAAAAAAACCTGCCACATGTTGTTGGGTTTTTTGCCTTTATAGAGAGAAGCTGCATGCCCCCAATTTGCGTGCAATCACCACAGAGCTAAAATTCAACCTTAGATGCACACAGTTTAAACCTAACTGTTCACTATCTGGAAAGGATTTTGCTTACTCTCTCCTTTCACCTTAGGTGTGGGGAACTACCATTGTACCCCTCTCTCTACCTGGACAGGACTGAATTAGAACTACTGCCTCTTCTTTCTCTCCATGATCTCCCTCAAGTCTTCTGTCCCTATCACCCGCATCCATTTGCCTCCCCATATTTCCTTCTTATTCTGCTACATATTTGTCTCCTTCTCTGCCATGCCACATTTCCCTGTATCTGCTACTAAAATTCCTTTGATTCCTGACATATTCTCCCTCCCTGTTGCTCCCATCATCCCATTCTCAACACCTCCCACATTCTCCTGCTTATTCCTCAGATGGCAGCTAAGGCAGCCACCATGTTCCCTGAGCAAGCTACCTTCAGCCATTGGAAGCAATGAGGGCTGGTAGCATCACTTTCAGTTAAAGAAACCTGGAGGCCATCTTGCTGTGGGCAGTCTGTGGCTTCAGTACACTGAAACTAACTGAAAACAGCTAATTTGGTAAGGGTACAACTTCAAAAGACTGAAAGCAGGAATTAGAATGACAAGAATCCTTTTAAAAAAATTACCTAAATGAGGAACTGTAGTTCCCATGGTAACAACTAAAAGATTATGATTATGCAGGATTGGTTAACTTTCAGCTGTGTGTGTGTGTGATCTGTGGATCCTTCCAGTAAATCCCCCAACATTTGCACCTGCTCAAATCTAATCTACAAATTAAACTGTACAGCAGGGAGGTAGAGCACAGCAATACTCTCTCAGTATATTGGACAGTATGGTAGTCTTCAGACACAGATTTTTTAAATTACAGCTATATTTTCCATCTCTCCCATCGCAACAATGCAGAGTGTCTCAAATTATAAATCTTGAAGTATTCTTTTACCAGGGCCAGTCTCTCCACTCTAGCAAGCTTCACCAAAGCTGGAGGAAAACGAAGAAACCAAGGTTATGACATCCAAAAGCCAGCATAACTCAAAGTTGAATTTTGCTCTCTATATAGCATTACTGGAATAGAGGATGGTAGACAGGTTGAAAGCCAAGTTTGTTCATTGGAAGCAGTTTATTAATGGTTTCCTTGAGATTAGTTATTTGATTACTGCTCTGGATATTTGTGTGGAAGGCTGAAACGGTGTTGCTGAAATCAAATCCTACTTACTCTGGTAATCCATCACGGCTAAATGTTATATACGTGACCACCATTCACTGGATTCAAACTTGCAATGTTTTCCATTTGTCTGAATATACAGCACTGAGCTTTTTCAAGATGATTAAAGAAATAGATTTGCCAAATAAGGGTCCCATATCCTTTGTAGATTTTTTTTTCTCCCTTCTGAATCACCATGTTTCTTCCTCATTTCTCAAATTGGTGCTGCTGGGGTAAGTTTCCATTTAGAGGAAAATTCCTTTTATTTCTGAGGTGGGGAGGAGTTTCCCCCTCCAGTTAGAGTACAAACAGTGCCTTCACTGGTGTTATATAATCAATCAATACAACTCCATTTAAAGATAATACTATACTGTCTTGTACAGGGCACTACTTTGTCCCAAGCACACAAGCTGGGGTGAGGAGTCAACCTCATCTTCTCCTCCCCTCAAACATCTCTGCATAATAAAGGGATGGACACACAAAAGGAAGAGATGCCTTGCAGAAGGTAGGTTCCCTATTATTTTGAGGGCTGGGTTTACCCACAGCCTGGAAGAGTTTAACTCTTTTTGCTTATATTAGCATATCAAGGTTCTCTAATGTTGAACAGGTTTTACTACTTGTTGCAACATTTTGTTTCTGCTCAGGCCTCCCCCCAAGTTTGTAGGGATACTGCCAGGGAAGAATGACTTCTAGAGTAAGGGATGTTGAATCACCTCTAACTTATTTCTATATAAGGTCACAGAGATAAAGCAAGAACAGGCCTTAAGGAGCAGGGATGCCAATCTGGTGGCAACTCAATGAACATTTCTGGAAGCCCCCTTGCAATGGAAAGAAACCTATGTCTATTTATAAAAAAAAATACCTTTAGCCAACTTCTGTGAAAATTCTAACTGGAAAGGATGAGAACATGTACAGATATCTATGCCCACACCGCATGAGCATGCTTTCAGGCATGTCTCGAGAATGGTGTTGGTTAATATTAGAAATGGCAAATTTGACTATCGAAAGCTTTAACCAAGTAAGCAACCATAAAAAACCCAGCCCTTGATTAAAGGTAATTTCACATAAAAAAAAAATCACAGTCCATAGCAGAGTGGGAAGGTTTCTTATTAATAAATGTTAGACTGCTTAGTGTCAGAAGCATGCACTCCCAAAACCAGGTGCTGACAAGCTTTGCCCTCTTGCTACTTACTTCCTCCATATGTTCCTTGTCAGGCTCCTATATTAAAGAAACTTGTTAATTAACATGTTAAAGGACTGTGATTTCCAAATATTTAATTGGAATTTAATATTGTATTTTATCAGAATTTTACCACATGGGGAGTTAAAGGGCACTCACTATCCCTCAAGAGAAGCTTATTGCATCACAGGATCAGGTTGATAGTGAATACAATCCCCCTACAGCCCCCTTACTTGCTTCTGTATCATGAATGCTTGGTTATATCCACAAACAAGTGAGGAGAGCTCACCTCAGCTCAATCTTAAGTGCCAGGAAAAGAAAATTTAAATGCATCAAAAGAAACAGACCAAAATAAACCTTATCTTTTGAAACTTCTGAATCATACCACACATCTATATTTTAAATTCATACCTAAACCAAATCCACCCAAGATATTGCTACTCCTTTCCTCTTTAAATCAATACACAAAAAGGGGGGGGGGGGAGAATCACGTGCTTCTCCTTCACAATACATTGTCTGTCCTTAAAGACAAAATACACTTGGTTTCTTTTACTGAAAATCTTTTTTAGATTTGCCAGATCATGTAATCCTATAAGATAAATATAGCTTCAGGGGTGGGGCACCAAATAAAATATGCAGAAGAGAGGACAAAGATCTTGAGCGTAGTGCTTCTAAATTAACTTCACATTTTACATGAGGATCTAATATAATTTTGGTCAAGAGATGTTTACTTTATGACCTTTTTAGTGAAGCTTTTGAAAAGATTAGTAGATTCTTGAAGACTTTTCCTCACCTATTTTTTTTTTAAAGCCATTGCTTCAGTAAGGAAACTATACATAAATATTAGTAGCTTTTTAGGGCTCAATCTTAGATTGTCAAAAACTCAATTTGATACCTTACCCACCTTGGCTAATATATTTTATTGGACCAAGTTCTGTTGGTGAGAGAGAAGTTGGTCCAATAAAAGATATTACTTTTCACCCACCTGGTCTCTGTAATATCCTGGGACCAACACAGCTACAACATCACTGCATCTAAAAACTTCATTTAGTACACTTGCTATCATAGATCTCTGGACAAAGATAAAAGGTTCTGACAGCCTCAGACACTGCTAAGAAATCTAATATTAAGTGATAACCAAGATTTTACTGAGGAATGTGAGGAAGAAATCACGTTCAACTGCACCATGAAAGTACATCACAACACTGCAGAAGAAATACATTTGTTTCAAACAACTTGTGGGTTTGTTTTTATAAAAGTAGCTTTGATCATGATTCTGCATCTCAAACTCTTTACTCTTTACACTCAGAATCAATCATCTAAATTATGCTTCATGAACCTAAGCAAAAGTCTTCATAAAGGCTGAATTTACTGGAGATACTTAAAAAAATCCTGGGATGGACAAAGCATGAGATTTACTAAGTTTTTAAAATGCTTTGAACAGCAGCTGACACTGACAGCACAGCCTGACTCTAGCCACTGCAGGAAGGAGGCCTCAACATAAGTATTTCTACCATGAGTCAACCACTACCACATAGGTCTTGAGGACACTACACAGGTCTTTCTTCTTCACTAGGAGGCAATGATGCTGCAGGTCTGTACAGAAAAGTGCATTTGATAACCATTGGGAAAAAAATCATCCTATTCCCCATGGTACTAAGACTGGCTCTGTAGCCCAATATCAGCCTTCACTGCAACAAGTTCAAGCTATCAGAGGGGTAGCCGTATCAGTCTGTATCCACAAAAACAATGAGGAGTCCGGTGGCACCTTAAAAACTAACAGATTTATTTGAGCATAAGCTTTCATGGGTAAAAAAATCACTTCTTCAGATGCATAGAGTTCAAGCTGTTTGTCCTTGCCTTAAGGCTAAGCATTTTAACCTCACCCTATCCAGCTACTCTATATTGTGTCAACTGTCCCCATCATTCCACCAGCAATGTCAGCCTTGACAGATCTCTTCTCTCACGAGCACCTCTTCACTTTCCCCTAGAACAGGGGTTCTGAACCTTTTTCTTTCTGAGCCTCCCCCCACTACCCAACATGCTATAGAAATTCCACGGCCCAGTTGTGCCACAACTGCTTTTCTGCATATAAAAGCTGGGTCTGGCGTTAGTGGGTAGCAAGCAGGGCAACTGCTCAGGGCCCCATGCCACAGGAAGCATCGCAAAGCTAAGTTGCTCAGTCTTCGGCTTTAGCCCCAGGTGGTGGAGCTTGGGTCCCAGGCTGCAGTCCTGCACAGCGGGGTTTGGCTTTCTGCCTTGGGTCCTAGCAAGTCTAACACCAGTCATGCTTGATGGACCCCCTGAAACCTGCTAGCGCTTCCCCAGGAGGCCTCGGTCCCCTGGTTGAGGACCATTGCCTAGAATACATAAGGGGTGGAATGAACGGCACTGATCTACATTATAATAAATCCAAACTTTGGTTTCTATGCTATGGTCTGCCAGTCATCTTTTGTGACAGATGTCTGATCTCTCGGTACTCAGCAAAAAGAGTCACCAACTCATTTCACATCAGATCAAACACCTATTAACTTTTGATCTGATGTCAGAGAGCGATACCAAGGGTGATGCATATGCCAGATACAATAAGCAATGCTGCTTTCAATTTGAATGAGCTGGTACTGTAATTACTTTTTGTACTAGCCTTTCATCGCAACAGATCTGGATTTAAATCTAGGCCAGGACCCTCATGAAAATGAGTACAATATACACTTCTTTAATATTTGTCCAAAAATGAGTACAATATTCACTTCTTTAATATTTGTCCATTTCACAAATTCTGTACTTAAAATCAGCATGATATGCTGAACCACCAGTTAGAAGGAACCAGGGTAGATTTGATTTAAATGAAATTGATTTAAATCATGATTTAAATCACTAGTCAGGAACACTCGATTTAATCATGGTTTTCTACATAAAAGTGCGTTCTCGTTGGTTGTTATAACCTTCGTACATATTCTTCACAACTCAGAGATAGATGTAGATTTCATTTTTAGAAGGTACATGGGATACATGTTTAAATAGTGATTTATTTTGAAAATTTTTCAGATTAGTTTTACAGCTATATCAGAAAATGAATGATCGTTTGGTTATTTTGTTTACCAAAGGTAATTGAATCAGATATATATGAAGTCTTTGGGGGGGGGGGGTAAACGATCTCTGATTCAACAGGTTAATCATTAATATTTGGAGGATTTTCGTGCCATGCTGTATTAGGAGGAGAATGTCACCAGACAGTCATTTAAATTGTGTTATTTAACTAAAACAACAACGTTAAGTATTCTGGATTTTTTTCTTCAACAGCAAACATAATATTTTAACAAAACAAGCATATGTCCCTCGCTTCTCACATTTATCTCCAGACTTCTTCTTCCTGTCCATATCTATTCTGCCCCCAACAATCTTCTATTCATTGAACTTTTTGAAACTTTGCACTTTTAGAGAGAGGTAAGGGATTGACTCCGTGTACACAAATTTGCAGAAGGGCAATAGAGTTGAGGTCTGTTATTTCTCATCTCTATATATTATTTATTTTAAAACATTTTTGCTGTTAACAAGCATGTTACCTCTTGAGACACAAATCCGCAGTTTGAGAACTGCAAAACTAAGCATCTGTGATGGTATCGTCTAGACTGAGCACTGAGTCCCATTGAGTAGATAGAAATAATCTATACAGAAGCCCCTGAAACCCCATAAGATTGGGTCCCTAATCCATGAACTATTGGAAGTCATTTACAAAACTTTTCTTAAACATTACAGGAATATATTGTCTCATACTATAGAATTTGAATTTATAATCCCTATTCCATGACGAGATATCTTTGAGCTATAATGGATCTTAATTAAAAATATCTTTAGGTGGATTTTTTTGATAAAATGCTTTGAGGAAAAAACCTAATTTAAATAAAAAATTTGTTTTGATTTTTTTTTAAATCATTTGTTTTTATCGACCCTGGAAGGAACCTAAGAATGGAACAATAGGGATACTGCAGTCCAGAATTAGGGTTCAACAGAACATCTGCAGAAAAGTTTGAATCATACCTGTCCATAGTTAAAAGAAAAGGAGTACTAGTGGCACCTTAGAGACTAACCAATTTATTTGAGCATAAGCTTTCGTGAGCTACAGCTCACTTCATCGGATGCATACAGACTAACACGGCTGCTACTCTGAAACCTGTCCATAGTTAGTGATTCTAGTCAGCAGTTAGTTCTTATTTTCACGAGTATTCACGCTGAAAATCCTAACATACAGCTATCCAATAGCGGGGAAAAAGACTGCTATGAAATTTATCTTCATTGTTTGCAGCTTGACCTCTAAGCAATCAGCCATTTTAAACCAGTCAAATTGAAGACTGGCCTCAGGCTTCTGACGCCTTCTGTTCTGAAACCTTTCCAACGGGAATATTAGAAACATGAACTTGTACCAATGTCTATCAGGTTATGTGCTTAAGGCAGTTGATTTACTTGACATTATTTCGAGGCTCTCGACTCCAGTATAACCGAACCTAAGTTACAAGCATTTGATAAGTCACAGACAGCAACTTTCTGAATTTAATTCTCAGAAATTGAAATATCACCACCTAACTCAGTAAACTGCAGTTACTAATTTTTTCCTGGTAAAGCTCATGCAAAATTTTCTTTCATAGAATTCATCTGCTGACCATCTAGAATCACAGAAAAGGAACTGGGGAAGGGAAAATCCTATGTTGTGCACTCACAGTCTGAGCAGCTGGAAAGAAAGTTTAGAGAAGACACAGATGAAGGGGAAAAAAAAAAAAAAAAAAACATAGCCAGCTCTTAGGTTTCAAGCTGAATTTTGTACTGGGTACTTCTACAACCAAATCACAATGACCAAAACCAGTAGTCTCTTGTAACTTTCCCTTCATGTGTCCCCTCCTTCAAACAAGTCTATGAAGACAAGCGTTACAGATCGGGCCCTACCGAATTTATGGCCATGAAAAACACGTCACAGACCATGAACTCTATTTTGTTGTGTGCATTTACCCTATCCTATACAGATTTCACAGGGAAGACCAGCGTTTCTCAAATTGGGGGTCCTGACCCAAAAGGGAGTTGTAGGGGGGAAGAGGGTGACAAGGCTATTTGGCGGGCAGGGTGGGGCACAGTATTGACACTCTTACTTCTGCGCTGCCTTCAGAGCTGGGTGGCTGGAAAGCGGCAGCTGTTGGCTGGGCGCCCAGCTCCGAAGGCAGCGCCCTGCCAGCAGGCGCACAGAACGAAGGGTGGCAATACCATACCATGCCATGCCACCCTTACTTCTGAAATGCTGCCTTCACAGCTGGGCGGCCGGACAGTGGCGGCCGCTGACTGAGGGCCCAGTTCCGAAGGCAGCAGCGCAGAAGCAAGGGTAGCAGTGCCGCAACCCCCCTACAACTCCCTTTTGGGTCAGGAACCCCACAATTACAACACCATGCAATTCCAGATTTAAAGAGCTGAAATCATGACATTTACAATTATTACAATCCTATGACTGTGAAATTGACCAAAATGAACTGTGAATTTGGTAGAGCCCTAACTATAGAGATGCCCTTCTCTCTTTGGATCCTCCTGTCCCAGATTTTAGAGTAAAACCCCTTTCTCTCCAAATATAGACAAACCTTGTCTGAAGATTCTAACCAAGCTCATTTGTATTTGATTATTTCCCAGTGGTGAAAGCCTCCCTGGTTTTGACACTAAACCACTGCTGGGATTTCCAAACAGACGTAGCTCAGAAGGTCATATCCCAGGGGCATTACTGGGGCAGTGTGTGTCATGGCTACACCCACAGAGCACCAAATGATCTATACCCCACCCTTCAGCACAAAAGCATCTAGTCCAATGATACTGAGACTGAGGCTCACAAGCTCTTTAAAGTGCTGCAAAGAGCCACAGGAGACATGTGATATTAACACACTAATTTAATTATTAACCAATCAGGATGCTTTCACTGGATATTCTCATAAAAAACCAACTTTCCACACAAACTTCCTCGTGGCTGGACTTTACAAAAACTAGACAAGCCATTTACACACTTTGCTTCTCTACCAAAAAAAAAAAAAAAAAAGGACACTAAACTATCTAAACTACTACATGCCACAAGGGGCCACAACAGTGGTTCCCTTAACCCACCCAGCAATATTGTTAATCTATCCAGCTATACTCTTAGCCCAGCAGAAGAATCTGTCCTATCTCGGGGCCTCTCCTTCCGCCCCTCCACACCGACAAACATGATACAGTTCTGTGGTAACCTAGAATCCTATCTTTGACGTCTCCGACTCAAAGAATATTTCCAATACACCTCTGAACAACATACTAACACACAGAGACCTTCCTACCAAGACTACAAAAAGAAGGATTCTGGGTGGACTCCTCCTGAAGGTCAAAACAACAGACTGGACTTCTACATAGAGTGCTTCTGCCGACGTTCACAGGCTGAAATTGTGGAAAAGCAGCATCACTTGCCCCATAACCTCAGCCGTGCAGAACACAATGCCATCCACAGCCTCAGAAACAACTCTGACATCATAATCAAAAAGGCTGACAAAGGAGATGCTGTCATCATCATGAATATGTCGGAATATGAACAAGAGGCTGCTCGGCAGCTCTCCAACACCACTTTCTACAAGCCATTACCCTCTGATCACACAGAGTTACCAAAAGAAACTACAGCATTTGCTCAAGGAACTCCCTGAAAAAGCAAAAGATCAAATCCGCACAGACACACCCCTGGAACCCTGACCTGGGATATTCTATCTACTACCCAAGATCCATAAACCTGGAAATCCTGGGCACCCCATCATCTCAGGCATTAGCACCCTGACAGCAGGATTGTCTGGCTATGTAGACTCCCTCCTCAGGCCCTATGCTACCAGCACTCCCAGCTACCTTCGAGACACCACTGACTTCCTGAGGAAACTACAGTCCATCGGTGATCTTCCTGATAACACCATCCTGGCCACTATGGATGTAGAAGCCCTCTACACCAACATTCCACACAAAGATGGACTACAAGCAGTCAGGAACACTACCCCCGATAATGTCATGGCAAACCTGGTGGCTGAACTTTGTGACTTTGTCCTCACCCATAACTATTTCACATTTGGGGACAATGTATACCTTCAAATCAGCGGCACTGCTATGGGTACACGCATGGCCACACAGTATGCCAACATTTTTATGGCTGACTTAGAACAATGCTGCCTCAGCTCTCGTCCCCTAATGCCCCAGTCTACTTGCACTACACTGATGACATCTTCATCATTTGGACCCATGGAAAAGAAGCCCTTGAAGAATTCCACCACGATTTCAACATTTTCCATCCCACCATCAACCTCAGCCTGGACCAGTCCACACAAGAGATCCACTTCCCGGACACTACAGTGCTAATAAGCGATGGTCACATAAACACCACCCTATACCGGAAACCTACTGACCGCTATTCCTACCTACATGCCTCCAGCTTCCATCCAGGACACACCAAACGATCCATTGTCTACAACCAAGCTCTACGATACAACCGCATTTGCTCCAACCCCTCAGACACAGACAAACACCTACAAGATCTCTATAAAGCGTTATTACAACTACAATACCCACCTGCTGAAGTGAAGAAACATATTGACAGAGCCAGAAGAATACCTAGAAGTCACCTACTACAGGACAGGCCCAACAAAGAAAATAACAGAACGCCACTAGCCATCACCTTCAGCCTCCAACGAAAACCTCTCCAGTGCATCATCAAGGATCTACAACCTATCCTAAAGGATGACCCGTCACTCTCACAGATCTTGGGAGACAGGCCAGTCCTTGCTTACAGACAGCCCCCAAACCTGAAGCAAATACTCACCAGCAACCACACGCCGCACAACAAAAACACTAACCCAGGAACCTATCCTTGCAACAAAACCTGTTGCCAACTGCGTCCACATATCTACTGAGGGGACACCATCATAAGACCTAATCACATCAGCCACACTATCAGAGGCTCGTTCACCTGCACATCTACCAATGTGATATATGCCATCATGTGCCAGCAATGCCCATCTGCTATGTACATTGGCCAAACCGGACAGTTTCTATGTAAAAGAATAAATGGACACAAATCAGAAGTCAAGAATTATAACATTCAAAAACTAGTCAGAGAACACTTCAATCTCTTTGGTCACTCGATTACAGACCAAAAAGTCGCAATTCTTCAACAAAAAACTTCAAAAACAGACTCCAACGAGAGACTGCTGAATTGGAATTAATTTGCAAACTGGATACCATTAAATTAGGCTTGAATAAAGACTGGGAGTAGATGCGTTATTACACAAAGTAAAACTATTTCCCCATGTTTATTCTCCACACACACTGTTCCTCACACCATCTTGTCAACTGCTGGAAATGGCCCACCTTGATTATCACTACAAAAAGTTTTTTTTTCTCTCCTGCTGGCAATAGCTCACCTTACCATACACACTGTAATGAGAGTGATCAGGTAACACCCACTGTTTCATGTTCTCTGTTTATATAAAATCTCCCCACTGTATTTTCCACTGCATGCATCCAATGAAGTGAGCTGTAACTCATGAAAGCTTATGCTCAAATATATTTGTTAGTCTCTGTGGTGTCACAAGTACTCCTTTTCCTTTTGCGAATACAGAATAACATTGCTGCTACTCTGAAACCTGTCAATACTTCGTCATTGTCCTGTGAAAATAATATATAATTTATATATAAACTAAATATTTTCCCGTCATACTGTTTAAATATGAATATATAATACATGAAACAATGAATTCACACTACTGTGGCTCTTTTGGGTAATCTTGATTGCTAATTTGGCTCCTGAACTACTGAGGTCTGAGCATCACTGATCTAGTCAATCACTTCAACCCATGCAAAATTGCTTCCTACTGTCTTGTGCCTCTTCTACCTGAAAGTAGAGTATCCAAATCTGTACAGTAGCCACACTAATTTCCCTTTACGCCAAAAGGTAAAAGTAGAAGACCTTATAAAATATTGATGTATGCAAGAGGTCAATCATTATAGCAGGTTAAATGTAATCCTAATGAGCCAATTTAGTTCCCCCATTTTCTTCCCCACAATACATCACGGATTATCTACATATATAGAATTCAGGATGTCCACAGACACTTACCCCTTCAGAAACAATGTCGGTCTCTAGAAATACATAAACACCTCAAAATAAACAATTAGAAAGGCGGCCAAGCGTTGTGAAATAAGAAATATGTTCTCTGGAAGATGAATCCTATCTTACCCTGAAGAACCGAATGCTTTCACTGATGTTAAGGACTAGGTGGTGGTATGATCAGCCAATTTCATTCAGCTGATAGGAGTAGTGTTGTGGGTAGAGGGGAGGGAAAATGGAAGAAGTGATAATTTAACAGCAAAGCTTTCTTTTTAAAGCAATAAACCAACCTATCAGTCCTAAGGTAGAATTATTTAATTGTAATGTCCTAATGTCATTACCATTAAACAGAGCACTAAAATGTTCCACTCTCTGCATATAAATTACGGAGATAAGGGAATGGAGCTTGCTTTGCCAACAATCCCCTGGGAGGGCAACTTCATAGTTTTCAGCCACGCTGACAGTTTTTGAAGCAACTTTCAAACATTTCACATTAGCGTGATGATATGGCACTCCATTACCAGACTGAATGCTTGCCACAGTTTCATCAACCTGAGAAGGTTATGTATGAAACATTTTCTTTCCACAGCAGAATGGGAGTTTCAACAATGTCCAAAACCTACACGAGCATGACTGAATTCTTCGTGTGGATCAACGAAGTGCTGGTCAAAAAAGTGTCAAGAAATAAAAAGGATTTTCCTTCAAATGGAAAGCAGCTCTTTCAGCTGTATGTATTTTTTTTAAGTAATAATTCATTTGGTGGATTTCAACCTGGTCTCTAATGTCAGGCAATCAATCAACATCGTAAGACCATCACAGATTATCATAAATCAGACCAGTACTTTAACTGCAAACATATTACAGAAGTCAGTGAGGATGACTTTGGAACACAGCGTCCACAGATACTATGCCTACATTTAACCAACACTGTTAATCGCTCATTTTAACAAATATTCAAATTCTCTTTTACATACAGCCATACAAGATCACTAATTGCTCATCAACTGCTAAATAGGTTATAAGAACCACTGAAAGTCTGTTTTACTCAAGCAGCTGCTTGAATTTAAGAATGCCATAGCTCAGATTAATCCATTTGCTAGAGCACACCTGGGTAAGTGAGAACTCTTTTCCACGATCCAGAAACCCTAGTCAATTGAATTTACAGCAGGTATGATAGGTAATCTACCTCCACCACTGCGAGGCTGAATCTAAGCACAACTGAACAGGAGGGGGAGAAAGACAAGGCAACCTGCTATTCCAAAAATAAAAAAAGATAAGTAGAAGCTTTATTTGGTGGGAAAAAATTGCCCTCTTGGTAGCCGACTGGAGTTACAATGCTACACCACTGATGGGGGAAATATGAATTTTGTATATTGAGGCACATGAACAGGATAAATGACTGCCAAAGGGGAAAAATACAGAGTCAGTATCTGAACTCTTAAACACTGACTATGAGAGGTTGATTGCCCTCAGCACCTGAGCAGATTGGACCTTTGCTAGAGCATGGGGGATGATTGCCTTCAGTGTGCTATTCATAAATCAGGACTTTGTAAAACTTATTTTGTGTGCTCTGCGCATGGTTTCAAAGTTAGCCATAAAGCAGTGTAACCACAGAGCAATTAAGTATACAACATTGTTGGTTTTGGTCACAAGTACCAACACTGTTTATTATGGAACACTGAAGTAGCACGGGTTTGTTTTGCCAGGACATTGCTAAGAACCTAGAGTTCAGGTAGCTTGGGTGCCTTGTTTGAACATTGCAGCCTCATCTCCCGTGTTTTTTGAATTTATAACACTTATGTCTAACATTCTTGAAAAGTAATGCACTCACAATGCCATATTAGTCTGCAACCTTAATTTTTTTCTGTTGGGTGGGATATTCTCTAAGTGTTTTGGTGGTTTTTTTTTTAATTGTCAAAAACTGCTGGAGAGGAGCCCTGTTTTTCTGAAAGTTCTAGGAAGTCCATAAGAAAATGGGCCCAACCTAGTACACCTTAGACAGTCAGGTGGAAAAAATGCTGCCTAGTCTGCTAGCCACAAAATCTCTTGCTGACCACGTTCACTGCAGACTTTCTAAGATCATTTGAGAACAAACAAACAAACAAAAAACCCTCCTGCAAATATCTTCAGGGTTAGTGCTCTTCAGCATATCCTGGAAGGTGCAGAGCTGTGTAGCTTCCAATGTTTTTGGTTCCTTATATATGTGGGACTTGTCGTCGGGTGAGCAGGAAGGGGGACAAAGCGGTTAGCACAAAGCTTGGAAGTGGATGCACGTCAGCAGCGTACGGAAGTAGCTATGCCAACGTCAAAAGGAAAACTCCTAAGTGAACAAGTCCTAAGTGATGTGAAAAACAAAACCTTGTAGATATAAATGTAGGAATAAAGGAATACAACATTTCACTACATTAAACCAATTCACCATACTAAAGCAGAAAATTAAGATCATATGCACTTAGTTTCTTCCTATGCTAACTCTAAACACAATGGAATGTCTTCCTCAATGCAATACAAAAAAAAAAACTCAAGACTTGATGAAATATTCCATGCGCAGCCAATTTTCCTAGAATCCAATGAGGAATATGTTCAATAGAAGGCTATATAGTGTTGATTCTAAACAAAATTAGTATTAAGATTAACAGGTGAGGCAGTCATTATATTGCTTTTGTTCCCATTCCAAAAAGAAAACCATTACAACAACAAAAAAATAGCATCTGAAGCTTTCTGTGGATAAGAGTATCCTCTTACTGCTCTTGAAATTCAACCTTGCTCATGTTATAGTGACCTGCTGACTATAAATGAGCAGATTATAATGAGTTTTCTATTAGAAACTCAAGGTACACACAGCTTAAATGAAAGTTAGTTTATTGCCATCATAAATCTCTAGAAGAGGAAAGAGATTTATATCACAAACTTTCCTTGAACAATTATGAAAGCAGTTGGCTGCCTTGAAAAGCTAGGAGACAATCACCAAATTATTAAATCTGACCTAAGTCTATTAATTAAAATAGTTGACCTATTAAGTGAGCATGGCCTAAGTTTGCTATAAGAAGGTGGACTGATAGGTTAATCCAATGGTTCATGATTGAACTCAGACTGACCAATTACAGAAATCATCCTTTATGGTCAGGGATTCTTCAAGACAAGCTTTGAGGCAACAGAAAAGTATATTCCATTATTTTCTGGCAGTGAAACTTTGTTTCTGCACAAAATTGACATTAATACCACTGAGTCGCCAAAGCAGTGCTAACATCTAATCTCTCTTCTTGCAATTTCCACCTAAAATAGTCTTAATGTTATGCTAGAACTAATCAGTACTGACCGGAAGAGTAAAGCCTGAGCTATGCTACAAAGTTAGGTCGACATAAGCCACCTTGAATCCATGTAGTTGTGCATGTGTCTGCACCTAAATTTGTCTCCCACTGATGTAAGTGCCCCATTACACAGACATAGTAACATCACCTCCCCAAGCAGGAGGTTGACAGAGCACAAGCAGACACACTGTGTTATTGATGTCAACCTTAACAGTTCTCTAGCAGTTGTTCCACAATGCCCAACCCTGACCGCTCTGGCCTCAGTTGTGAGCTCCACTGCCCAGAGGTCACGTCATTCAGAACGCACCCCGCTGCTTGAAAGTCCAGCAAATTTTTGTAATGCCCTTTCCTACTTATCCAGTCTTGCAAGCACACCTAGTAGCTCACCACTGTTGTGAGCAACTGCCTAGCTGACCATGTGGCTACATGCTCTAGATACGCTCCAACTTGGAGTAGACAGGAAGTATTGGCTCTCCTGGGCCTATGGTGAGAAGAGGCTGTGCAAACATAGCTATGGACCAGCCACAGAAACGTCAACTTTCCCCCCTTCACTTCATAGATATTATGCAGGACACAGCAGGCAACTATAACCATCAAGATATTTTTCTCTCTGAGATTCAAATCTCTTGAATAAACAATGCCAGCATTCCTTCAATCTACCAAAAGCATGTTCAACTGTCATTCTGCGCCTGCTGAGCTCTTCCTTGATGCTGTTGAGGTGGCCGGTGTACAGCTTCATAAGCCAGGGAAGCAAGGGGTAAATTGGGTCTCCCAGTATGACTATTGGCATTTCAACACTGCCAATGATAATCCAGCGGTTGAGAAAGTAAGCCCTTGTTTGTAGCTTTCTGAACAGTCCTGTATTCTCAAAGATGCAAGCATCACTTGACTTCCCTGACCAGCCCATATTGATGTCGGTGAAGCATCCCTGGTGATCTACCAATGCTTGCATAGCCATAGAAAAGAAACCCTGTTGATGTACTCTGTGGCAAGGTGCTCTGGTGCCAAAACAGGGATATGCATGCAGTCTATTGCTCCACTGCAGTTCAGGACCCTCTACTGCAAATGCATCTACTATGTCCTGCACATTGCCAAGAGTCACAGTCCTACATAGCAGAGGCAATTAATGGCCCTGCACACTTTCATGACAACAGCCTCCACTGTGGATTTTCCAGCTCCAAAATTATTTCCCACTGATTGGTAGCAATCTGGCATTGCAAGTTTCCACAGTGCAATCGCCACTCGCTTCTCCACTGTCAGTGCAGCTCTCATTCTGGTGTCCCTAGGCCGGAGGTCTTGAACAAGCTAAGCGCACAGATCCAGGAATGTCGCCTTGCGCATCCAAAAGTTTTGCAGCCATTGCTCGTCATCTCAAGCCTGCATTGCAAGGCAGTCAAACTAGTCAGTGCTCGTTTCTCAGGCCCAGAAGCAGTGCTCCACCACCTGCGGCTGCTCCGTGACCATCAACAACAGCCTTGAATTGGTTCTCACTAGGTTCCACAGCAATCTGTCCTCCGAAAAGTTGTCATGATCGCATTATTCTTGTGGCACTGGAAATACCAGAGAATCATGCGTCCTTGCTTGCAACGATTAGGACAATACTGCAGAGCTCAGCAGGCTCCATGCCTCTGTCAGACATGACAGAATGAGGAGAACCATGAGGGTTCATGGGATTTTGAAAAAAAGATGCCAAAGTTATGGGATACAGATGACCTGGGATTAAGACAGTTGCATGCTGGGAAGTTAACCCCTTGCTCCCAGTAATGACTGTGCAACTTGTTTTGGCCGCACCATACTTTGCCAAAATTTCCCAAAAGACAGTGGCCAGTTGCACACTGGGATACCTACCCAAACTGCACTGCACTGTGCATCAACACAAACGCTCTTGGTGAGCAAGCACAGCGCTGATGCAAGGACACAAACATGCACACACACACAAGCAATACATGAACTGGGGCAGCTTTATGCCAACGTAACTTGCATCGAACAAAGTTTGTAGTGTAGACGTGGCCTAAGGTTTTCATATTTAGAAGACGACTACTGAAGAATGCTAGAGAAGTTACATGGAAATCTCTTAAAATATAAGCTCATTAAAATAATTCTTATTGAAACTGAAGAGTTCAGCATTTTGGTCTTCCCTGAGCACTTTCAAGGGATGCTCATAAATTCCTTACAGAAGACTGGGGTGTTTAGTATGATGTGGCCAAATATTAACTTTTATATTTTGATCTACAGCTTAATATGGAGAAATGCTACAGCACACCAATAATCCCTTACAGTTAAATGAGAAGGTAAATATCTTTAAAAGCATGATAACTAATGTCAGAAAATGGCACGCAAAGCAGGTCTTCCATTCCTGGCTTCTAGATTATAGATGCAAGCAACCTTAAAGACCTAACTGAAGAACTGTTACATTACCTTAGCCAATCGGCTCATCTGATCTTCAGAGAGAGTGCTACTGGTCCTCCCAGGAGTTTTGGTGGGCTCTGAGCCATCAGCTTCTACATTGGGCCAGACTTTCAAGTCATGCATTCCTTGACGAAACATACTATAAGACAGATGCAGCATCACTTTTGTAAACTGAAAATACCACAACCATCAGTATCCAAGTACAATGATAGTACTCCCACATTCCTTTTGCGAAAATTTCAGAATCAGAATCACACTGCCATGCATTATTTAACTGAACTGCAAAGTGCATGGTAACTCGTATCTTAGGTGGCCTTCATTTTTGGTGCCATGTACAGTTTAAAAATAAATGAAGAAGATTCCTGGTAAGTGAAAAAAATTGTCAATTCCCAAAGTCAATGGGTGGCACAGGTGTAAACTGAAGGCAGAACTTGGCCTTCGATTTTTATTACCAGTCACGATGCACGAGGCAGTAAGCATGCCGCCTGGTTTACAGATTATGCTGCTGCCTTTGAAGAGCAGGCACTTAGGAACAAATATCTTTTTTACTTGTAAACGGAACAAGTTTGCTCTGTCAGTAAAGACAAATATGGAACCCTTCAACGCCATTTGCATAATATGTTGTATGTAGTGTTGTTGTAGCCATGTCAGTCCCAGGATATTAGAGACACAAGGTGTGTGAGGGAATATCTTTTATTAGATCAACTTCTGTTGGTGAGAGACACAAATTTGGATCTTACACAAAGATCTTTTTCATGTTTGCCAGACCTTAAGAGCAGCTCTGAGTAAGCGGGAAAGCTCGTCTCTCCCACCCACAGAAGTTGGTCCAATAAAAGATATTACCTCATCCACCTGGTCTCTTTAATTTTCACATGATTTTTTAGACACGCACAGAATCCACGATGATGAGCGCAACACAGGCTAGCGAGACCACGCACCAATGCACACCCAAAACCCTGACTCCTGGCGTACATGGCTGGACTCTGCATTTCAGCTGGGATTTTTAACAGACTCCTAAGGGAATTAGGTACAGAACTCCCACTGATTGTCAGTCACAATTGGATGTCTAGTTCCCTTACGCACCTTTGACGATTCCACTCTTCCTGGATTAGCTTTACCTTATACTAATACTGCATAGACAGGTATTTTTCATTACTTATCCTTTTAAACCAAAGACTAGTCCTAATTTTATGATAAACTCTGGTTGAGACAAGTGTACTGGTGCCTATCAATGTCATTACAACACTTAAAGAGCACATGCCAGCCAAATGTTGATGATCTGTTCATACTTCAGGCTAAGCACATATTTCCATACCTATATAAACATGCAGTGCAGACTGTTGCTAATATATGAACCTACCGGAGTACATGATTTGAAGTAGTCTCAGCACTTGCCATTTTAAAACTTAAGAGCTTTCAGAACTTTCAGCCTAAAGGCTTGTCTCCTCTAGGGACTTTTGAACCAAAATAACTGCATCTTTGCAACACCCCAGGGCAGATCAGTTGCCTGACTGTAAAGCAGGGCAAGTCACTTCTGTACAAGCACTGCTTTATACCATTGCAGCAATGTAGCTACATCAACGCATCACTCCCTAATATGACCATTGACTCTTATTACTGTGCACAAATGCAGTTCAAACTATTATTTTACGGTACCATGCAAGGAAAAGAAACATACCCATATTTTCCAAAGAGTGAGACTGTTGTTCCCCCTACCGGAACTGCTTTACCTGGCCCATACACATCCCAAATTGTCAGAGCCACTTGTGCATTACGGGGCAAGTCAGGATACTTCACAGGCAATTTTAGCCATTCATTCCAGCTGAGGAGAGAAACTCGCTGTTAGTTATGAACGTCATATTTTAAATTGTTCTATTTTATACTCCATACTGGTATTTTTCCCTAATATTTGAACTTTGAAGATATGGCTGAATATGTTCACTTGGGCTCTGGCCCAGTACACACTTACACACATGTGTAAGTGTTTGCAGGACCACAGCTGAAGAGAACATATTCAAAATTCATAACTGAACTCTGTTTATGGGAAACAAACAGCCTTGCAAAATTGTCATGAACATTTACAGGCCCGGACCAAAAAATAAAGTTAAATAAAACTAAAATAAAATGCAACTCAGCCACACTTAACCAACTGAATAGAAAAAAGGTACAAACACACACTTTAGTCACACCTCAAAAATAGCTAATAATAATTATTATTGTTAGTCAAGTTACTTTAAATGCCAGGGGTGTTACTCTGAAAAATCAAAATTACAAAACACCATTTGTCACTCATAACATTTTTCTTTATAACTGATCATTACAAAGATAGCTTTATTTTACACATCCTAATATATCTGAAATATAGAATTTTTGGCTTCTCTAAACGGGTGAAAACTGTTTCACTGAAGGAGATATTTCAAGCAGAACACAAATGAGGATTTCTGCCCTTTTCCCCGTTAGCAAATGGAAATTGCTTGGCTTGATGTAGTTTCCACTATGTAGTTATGATTTTCAAAGGAGATACATTTTGACATTTCCTTTGTACCACAATGGGATATACTGCTTAGATTTCCTAGCAAATAGAATACGTATGCTACTTGTTATACCAAACAATCAAATCACTGTTAACCTTGCCTTTGCTGAGATTTTACAGCCAGAAGGACCCATTATGATATTCTATCCTAACTTCCTGCATATGCTGTTCCTCTGCCTGATCCCTCACCTCCTCACATTTTATTTGTTTTTCTCCGCTTGTTCTCTAGCCATATGTTAGGACTGTAAGCTCTTTGAGGTAAAGAGTATCTTTTGATTACATGTATGTACTGTATTCAGCACAATGGAGCTCTGACTGGAATTCCTAGGCACCAGAATACAAATAATATTAACTGTATTAAGAATCAAGAATGTGAAGAAAACATCCCCAGACTATTGATTAAGAGTTTCTCTTTTATAATTTGTAAATTTTGGAAAAGCCACAACATATATTAATGTAGTTCAATGTCCAAATACTTAAGATGTATATGAAATATAGTCACTTACTTCCATCTAGTGCTAAAAGCTTTGTAGGAAGTCCTAACTGGAAGAGCAAGAGGTTTCCCTTCTGCAAATACTTGGCAAGTTACATACAAGTCAGAACAAGTCTCCTGGTATAATCCTGAGAACTTCAGCATAGGGTCTTCCAAAACAGCTTTGTAACTCTTCTGTTCTCTTTTCCCTTCCAGACTTCCTCTAAATTAAAAGAAAGAAAGAAACTGTCATATAATGCCAACTTCATTTTAAATAATAGATGTCCACAGAAAGAACTGGAGAGTGAATGGGATTTTTATTGAAATTATTAAGCACAGAGACTGGCTATCTTAGTCTTGCAATCATTAATTGTGCTGGATTACTATTTTTCAGAGAGAAATGTCATCTAACTATGTGAGAAGGATTCAGAAATTCAGTGAAGTGGCATCAATGAATTTAGCCTATTTTTTTTTTAAAATAGATTATTTAATGTTATGTATGTTGCATGTTAGCAGAGAAAACAGTGAAGTTTCTTGCACTGACTGAAGTGGGGCATTTTGGGGCTCGCAGCTGGAGCCCACCACCCACCCCAGTCTGACAGCTAGAGCTGTGAGCCCCCATGCGGATTCAATTTCACAATAGGGAGCCTAGGAACAGTGCAATTCACATTCTTGTTAGTTTCACCACTACCTCCCTTCATAGCAGCAGCATGGGATTCACAGCTGGAGCTGTGAAACAGACAAGAATGTCAATTTCCTTGCTGATATACTCTCTGCTGTGAAATTCAGCCCCTAAGCTCACAACTCCAGCTCTGGCCCCTAGGCTGACAGCTGGGGGTGGGGGGACAGCTGTGAGCCCAGCGCCTGCTCATTTTCACAGCAAGGAGCCTACTAGCTGTGAAACTGACATTCTTGTCAGTTTTAGCTGGCCCTGTGAGCCCCACATTGCTGCTCTGAGCCAGAGGCAGCCATGAAACTGACAAAAATGACAGCCAACAGCCAAGGGGAGTAAGGCAGTGTCGACACAGACACTGCGTTGCCCTAACCACACCGACATAAGTGCTATGCCTCTCATGGAGGTGGAGTTATTATGTTGGTGTAGCAGGCCACTCACTTCAGTGGAAGCAGCATTTTAGTGTAGACACTGACACAATTAGGTTGACGTAAGCTGCCTTACCTCGACCTAACTCTGTAGTGTAGACCAAGCCTAAGTTATGAACATACTTAGTCAGGCCTGGATGCTGTGAACACTTGTCTATACCGAATCTGCAAAGTGGTATCAAACGAACAAGGTGAAGAAGCTGGGGGAGGGGGAGATTTTCTCCCCCTTCTAATATTAAGTCTTAATTGTAATACAAGCAGGTTATCCGGCATAGTAGCATTAAGCCAATAATGCACCTTTATCAGCTGACCTGTTCAGACAGCGCTTTTACCAGGTTAAGACCTAACCCCAAAGAAACGTGTCTCCGGTTTTCGGAAGGTAACCGGACAGTTTTGAGCCAGCGGCTAGTACCCAGAAGCGCCGGACAACCAACCCTGCTGCAGCTGTGCGACCCTGAAGGTGCAACTGAGCAGGCTGAGCATGACTGCCCCAGCTGAGAGACCCACAAGGCAAGGCCCTGGGGCTCCCAGCTCCACTGCAGGGGACACTGCGATCGGGCCCGAAGCCAGGCCCAGGCCCCCTATGGATGAACAGAGAGCCCCCTTTGGAGATGCAGGGCCATGGGCCCATCCCAGCTCCCTCCATTGCCCCGTCCCGACCCCGGCTGGGACAGGGCAAACCGCGGGCCCAGCTCTCCCCCCCTCCCACCCCGCACCCCGAGAGGGGAGCCCTAACCCAGCCCTTCCCCCACAGCCCCCACCGTCTCCAAGATGGGCTGCGCCCCCCTCCCTTCCTGAGGGGCCCCCCTCGCCCACCACCCCCGCAAGGAAAGATCCCACCTCCCCCTCAGCCGGGGGGAGGGGGGGCGCCCCGAGTCCCCTCCCAGCCGGGGGTGGAGGGTGGCCCCGAGTCCTCCGCCGCCCCCCCCCCAGCGGGGGGGGAGGGGCGAGCGCTGCCCCCCTCGCCCGGCCGCCCCCCCTCCTCACTCACATCTTCAGCTGCACGTTGATGTCCAGGTCGCAGCTATAGACGTAATAGAACTTCTCGGCCTCCCCCATGGCGGCTCCAGAGGCTCCCCCCGCCCGCTGCAGCCGCCGGAGCCTCACTCAGTACCTCCGACCCCTAACCCCGGCGGCTCCGCCAATCCCAGCATGCCCCGCCGCCATCTTGCTTAGGGGGACGCCGGCGCCGCCGGCCGGGAGAGCTGCCGCAGCCCCCGCGTTAGTTCTTTACAAAGATGGCCGCCCCCAGGGAGCGCCATAACCAAGATGGCCGCGCCCACCAATGGCTTCGCTAAGATGGCTGCCCCTGTGGGATTGGAAAGCAAGATGGTGTTCCCCTCCTTCCCCCACTGCTGACGCCCAGAAGGCCGTCTCCTTGCGCCTGCCCAGCCTAGGTGGCTGTCCCCATAGTATTACAACCAAGGTGGCTGCTCCCTGTTGTGACCAGGAGTGTCACCTGTCCAGGTTTTCCCAGGCTTCCCCGCTATTGAGATAGCTGTCCTGGGAGATCTGCAGGGGGCTCAGTGCACACTCCGCCGTCTGCTTTGATGGGTTCACGACTGTCCCAAATGCCCTGGATTTTGTGCCCCAGCGGCAGCGGCTCTGCGGGTTCTGCCAGGTCACCCTGCCTGACTTTGGGGGGAGAGGGACGTCCCAAGCACCCTCGGTTTCTCCATCTTCCTCACCCCCCCAGGGGATCCCCTCCATCTGGTTCTCCCCTCTTCTGTAGCCTGCCACATGCCCTTGGAAAGGGCTCCTGGCTGTGGCTCTTTCCCCCCTTCAAAATCAAAGGGGCTTCTGCCTTTGTCTCACACCTAGAGTTGCCACCAGTCCAGGTATTCCCCTTTTTTGAGGCAGTCCAGGTATTCCCCTTTTTTGAGGTAGCTGTTATAGACTCATCAAATATCAGGGTTGGATGGGACCTCAGGAGATCATCTAGTCCAACCCCCTGCTCAAAGCAGGACCAATCCCCAATTTTTGCTCTAGATCCCTAAACGGCCCCCTTAAGAATTGAACTCACAACCCTGGGTTTGGCAGGCCAGTGCTCAAACCACTGAGCTATCCCTGTCCTGGAAAGTCCATTAGTGGTCGGGTGACCAGACAGCAAGTGGAAAAAATTGGGACAGGGATGGCAGGTAATAGGTGCCTATATAAGAAAAAGCCCCCCAAATCAGAACTGTCCCTATAAAATCAGGACACCTGGTCACCCTAATCAGGGGGCTCAGAACACACAGCTAGCTCTCTGGTTTTATGGGCTCAGGATCATCCCTGATATCCCTTTATATTCCTCAGAGATGGCAATGCTACTCACACCACAGCCTGAACTCCACTGAGGGGAGGTTGTTCCCCATTGCAGCCCTCCCTCCAGAATTAATAGGTGGCAAGCGCCGATGCCCCTCCTCTATGGGTCATATAAGCAGTTATCTCCACCTGCTCATAATGATTATGAACATTTATTATTTGTACTGCAGTAGTGATTACAGATCCCAGTCAAAGACTGGGGTTCAATTGTGCTGGGTGCTGCAACACAGAACAAAAAGATGGCCCCGGTCCAGAGAGTTTACAATCTAAGTCTTAATTAAAAAGATGCTTGTGAATGCCAGCATAGCAGACTTGTGCTTTTTTATTCAAACAAATGATTCTGCAAATACTTTTTTACTATATTTACTCACCTCTGTATTTATCCCCAAGCTCTGCCCTCTGTTCCTTGAGAAATATCTCTTTGTATCTTATTTTTCAATCTGTAAAATGGGGATAATAGCATCTGCTATTTTCGAGCATGTTGTGAAGCTTAATTCATTAATCAAATCCAAAACAGGTCAATAATGATCAATGGTTAATAATCAACATTCTTACCACTAGACGGTGTGAGGCTCAGTGTCTGAAATTGTTAGGATATAGATATTCAGGCCTGTCTGTAAAGGCCTATACTCTAAGAATTTAGGTGTATTCTTATCACTTGGCTAGTGATAGAGGTATAAAAGAAAGAATCAAAACCACTGTCTGCTGGTGTAAGGGCCTTCTCTTACTGTGACAGTCTGAGGTCCTGTTCTTAGGCTAAGGCCTTTGGCTAAGCAGCAGAGGCAGCCATAAGCTGGGAAGCGAACGGTCACATCCTCACATTCCAAACTAGTCACATTGAAATAAGGTGCTATTGGGCTGTTAGGCACTATCAGGACAGGATTGTATTCCTATCACCTCCAGAGAAAGGGAAGTGCCTAGAAAATGTAAAAGGAAACTTAGTTTGATAGCATCCTGTCTGGCAAGAACTCACTTATCAATAGCTGGGATGTGAAATCCTCACTTCTGTATTGTTTTGTCATTATAGTTCCCACTTTGCTGTTGTTTGTCTGTATAATCTCTGTCTGGTTCTGTGATTGTTCCTGTCTGCTGTATAATTAATTTTGCTGGGTGTAAACTAATTGAGGTGGTGGGATATAATTGGTTACATAATCATGTTACAATATGTTAGGATTGGTTAGTTAAATTTCAGGAAAATGATTGGTTAAGGTATAGCTAAGCAGAACTCAAGTTTTACTATATAATCTGTAGTCAATGAGGAAGTGACTGGGGCGTGGGTGGGGGTGGGCATGGGCATGTGGGTGTGTGAGATGGGAACAGGGAATGGGGGGGTGGGCATGGGCATGGGGGTGTGTGAGATGGGAACAGGGAATGGGGGTAAGAAAATTGGAATCATGTTTTGCTAAAGGGGGAAATGGGAACAGGGAATGGGAGTAAGGAAGTTGGAATCATGCTTGGCTAAGGGCAGGAATCGGAACAGGGACACAGGTGTAAGGCTCTGTGGTGTCAGAGCTGGGAAGGAGGATACTAAGGAAGGAAACTGGAATCATGCTTGCTGGAAGTTCACCCCAATAAACATCGAATTGTTTGCACCTTTGGACTTCGGGTATTGTTGCTCTCTGTTCATGTGAGAAGGACCAGGGAAGTAAGTGGGTGAAGGAATAAGCCCCCTAACAGAAATGAGCTGACATTCTTCGTCTATCTGTTAGTGGAGTGGTTTTCCAAATGCAGAGAGCCACCATATCATTTCAGTCCGGTTTACTTTTATTTTACATTGAGGAGAACAACAAAATCAGAAAGAGTAAA
Source organism: Lepidochelys olivacea (assembly GCF_965140295.1). Lineage (NCBI taxonomy): Eukaryota > Metazoa > Chordata > Testudines > Cheloniidae > Lepidochelys > Lepidochelys olivacea. The sequence goes on along the minus strand of NC_140415.1, from coordinate 10,006,996 downwards.
ACTGGCTGCTGTCTCTGCATACACGGAGCAGTTAGAAATGTTCAAGTGCAGCATGCTGAAAACAAAGACACCACAAGTTTGTTGCTGTATGCCTGTATTCATATGTTACCAACTCTTGTAATTTAATGATGGGTCTCATGATATTTGATGTTTTCTCTAAAGCCCCAGCTGCTGGAGTCAAGAGCCTGCATTTAGATAAAAAGTAAGTTTCTAGTCCCCATGGTTGCAGAACAAAGCTTGAAAATATGAAGTGAGTAAATTAGAGCTGGGCAAACTTTTTCTGTTGACTAATAAATTCACCAGACCAAAATTATTAAAAAATAGTTTAATCCAAATGACAAAGGAAGATTTTTTTTAATAGTCTAAATGGCCCGTTGTGTCATTTTCTAATTAACGGCTTCAACATTTTGTTTTGAAACAAACTGTCACATTTTGAAATGTTTCAAAATGATGTTTGAAACATTTCATTTGAACTGACCTTTTTTCTTTAATTTGTTTTCTCATTTTGTTGAGAAAACATGAAAAATTCCCATTTTGGATTTTCGGTTTGGCCACTGAATCAAAATCTCAATTATTTGCTCAACTCTAGAAATGAACCTTAAAGTCTGAGAGACTAGATGGCAACTAAAAAGCACCCAAAACTTAATACTTTAAAAAAAAATCTCATGATTTTGAAGCCAATCACATGCTTTTTGGGCAGCCTAACTCATAAATTGTCAGTGCTTTGAGTTGGTTATACTAGTTACAGTCTCATGCCATCACATTTCACTGATATAGGTACAAAATCTAAGGCTATTAGTCAAGTTTTAATCAGTTCTCAGGAAAAACTGAGGGGGATAGTACTGACAAAGGACCTCCAGACTTAGCTTTTGTTTTTATAAGTTTTCAATGTGTATTTCCCAACTTTTTCATAGATTTTGAAGTGTACAAATAAATAAATAAGTGAGGGATGTGGGAAGCAAAAGAGGAGAAGAAATGTTTAGGAAAGATTTTTTGACAATAAAATTATAGGAACATGCAATTTCAATAAAAATGTTGTTTTATGCTACATTCTAAAATTAAAAATTGTACATTTTTAGGCTCCCAAATACTGCAGTGACAGGGGCTATACCAGACAGACAGAAAGATATCATTTTTCACCCTGAAGGCTCCTAAAGTACTTTAAAAATATTGTGAACTAATGTACAAATTATATGCATGATTCATTTCAAACTGCTAAAATGCAGCCATCCTAAGGTGACAGCTGTCTAACAGTGTAGAAGGTCCCTCAACAATACACCACAATCAAGGTAATAGAGCTCAGATTAACTGATCTGATTGATGCTGCAGATAAGCAAAATTACACAAACTGGACCTTCACCAGGACAACATCCCTCATTTGCAAAAAAGCAAACAGGTGATCTTCAATGAGCAAAAGTGATCTGATCGAGAGCTGTGTAAAAATTTTCATGACTATGCCTCATAACCAGATGAGAAGCATTTGGTTTTGACCAGAATGTGAAATTCTTCACAGCGCACCAGTCCAAGAAAGGACATCTGGCCAGTCCAGAATCCATCGTTCCTACTCCAGGAAATTCTCTTTCAATCTCACTGCTGTCACTTATATGGGTCCTTAGTGCCACTCATAAGCTCAGGGATACCTCAGAATGTACCATGCTGCTAGGAACTGTTCTCTAAAGTAATTTTCTAGTGCTCTGCCTTGTCACCCCTTTTTCTCTCTTCCCATGAAAAGATCTTAAAGTATTTTACAAATATTTATTAATGAAGAACATAAAAAAATCCCTCCCAAAGGATTACTTCTTGCATGATGCCTATAAAAAACTGGCTGATTATGCCTAGTCTGTTAATACTCTGGGATATTCTATACATTTTACCATTGAAAACTCTAAAACATTTATTCAACTAATATATGGCCATGGACAATTCCATCTGGACTACCTTGTTCACATGTTACACACCTCCCCAGTCATTTTGTCCATTTGTTCATCTCTGCGTTTGTCACCTTCTTGGGGCAGAGACTGTGCAAGGACTAATACTGTCAGCACAGGATAGCATGTTCTTATTTATTTTTTTAAGTGAATGTGTTGCTTGTGACAAGTGTCATATTGATGGCTTTGGAGAATGAGCACACTCTCAGTCCAGATAACGTACATACATTACATTAAGGGGAGAAGCAGATCATGCTTCTTTGCCCATCCCTGGGAATGTACATCACCCATTCTTCTGTTCTATAGGGACTCCCATTAGGAACAAAAGAATTGTTCATGTCACATGTTTAGCCAGTCCTCGTACGCTTTGCTGAGACTTTCAGCAAGGTTGCCAAAGATAGTGATGTGTTTTTTTTTTTTGTTTGTTTGTTTGTTTTTTTGGGAGGGGGGACAGAGAGAGAGAGAGAGATGGACATCTGTCCACTAGGAACTGGACCGAGACTACCAACATGTCAGTTGGCCCATGGAACATTCATCAGATGGTAATGACTTTCAGTCACTAATGAACTGGAACAAATCTGAATTGGCAACAGTCTTTAACCCCCTAACAATATCCTAAAAAATGTTTAAAGTGGTGAATAGGCAGCAGGAATAGTTAATGGCATTCAGATACCACAGTGGTGGGCATGGTATAAGAATTGAATACAATAGAATAGAAATCCTGCACAGTAAACTTTCTACTCCATTGAAAAATAGTTTTAGAATATAAACCAAGAGAGATCACACATGTACCTGCCACCCAAATACATTTATTTATTTGAAATTACGCATACAGTAAAAATGGCAACTATCCATACCCTCTGGTTAGTCCAGACTTAACAATAAAGTACCCACATCAAACAACACTTCAATATAACTCAAGTGCACAGAACCCAGGCAAAGGAAACCAGCCAAATTCAAAGGGTAACTATCCTCCCACTCCTAAAATTCATGACCCTCCCAATTCTCCCCTGGTTTCAGATGCCTGGGAGGTGCGGGGGGCGGGGGGAGTGAGAGATGAGCTTTGCAGCATGCTCTTGAGGCCATCAGATTTGGCCTCATTCAGATCAGGAGCAGGGAGTGAATGTAAAAGTCACAGGTCCTCCACAGCAGGGCCATGTGGAAGGGAGTGGGAAGAAAAAAAAGCAGTTTGCCTTGGGCCCTCCATTTGATGGGACCCCCAAACCAAGTGATGTTGTTACCTGGTGCGCGGGGTCACAGTGCCATGCTGTGCTCTCATGACAGAGTGGTGGTTTGAACAAGTATGAGTGAGTAGCGTTGTGACCTGGAGCACGGGAACACAACGCCACTCAGATTTGGCCCTTCATAGAATCATAGAATCATAGAATATCAGGGTTGGAAGGGACCTCAGGAGGTCATCTAGTCCAACCCCCTGCTCAAAGCAGGACCAATCCCCAATTAAAGCATCCCAGCCAGGGCTTTGTCAAGCCTGACCTTAAAAACTTCTAAGGAAGGAGATTCTGCCACCTCCCTAGGCAACGCATTCCAGTGTTTCACCACCCTCCTAGTGAAAAAGTTTTTCCTAATATCCAACCTAAACCTCCTTAGGTGCTCATGATTAAGGGGCAGCCAGGCTAAACCTGAATGATGCTGAAACCCTGTGTGCCAGGTCACAATGTCTGGAGTGGGAAGACAGGCCCAGGCCCATGGAACAGGAATGCTATTGGGGTGGAGTTGTGAGGACAGGACTTGCTGTCCTCTCATCCCCCTCTCCCCAGGGATGAAGAGTTGGTAGGAAGCACCCGCCTCAGGCCCCCGAAAACATGTGTGTTGCCCTGTCCCACAGAGAACACTCATTTATACCCCTGGGGCTCCAGCTTGAATGCTACCAGTGATCAGATGAAAACTCGTGGCGAACGGGGGAAGACACGGTCTTCCACAGTATTCTTGTCAGCAAGTTAAGGAAGTATGGGCTGGATGAATGCACTATAAGGTGGGTAGAAAGCTGGCTAGATTGTCGGGCTCAACGGGTAGTGATCAATGGCTCCATGTCTAGTTGGCAGCCGGTATCAAGTGGAATGCCCCAAGGGTCGGTCCTGGGGCCGGTTTTGTTCAATATCTTCATAAATGATCTGGAGGATGGTGTGGATTGCACTCTCAGCAAATTTGCGGATGATACTAAACTGGGAGGAGTGGTAGATACGCTGGAGGGGAGGGATAGGATACAGAAGGACCTAGACAAATTGGAGGATTGGGCCAAAAGAAATCTGATGAGGTCAATAAGGATAAGTGCAGGGTCCTGCACTTAGGACGGAAGAACCCAATGCACAGCTACAGACTAGCGACCGAATGGCTAGGCAGCAGTTCTGCGGAAAAGGACCTAGGGGTGACAGTGGACGAGAAGCTGGATATGAGTCAGCAGTGTGCCCTTGTTGCCAAGAAGGCCAATGGCATTTTGGGATGTATAAGTAGGGGCATAGCGAGCAGATCGAGGGACGTGATCGTTCCCCTCTATTCGACATTGGTGAGGCCTCATCTGGAGTACTGTGTCCAGTTTTGGGCCCCACA